>NC_133157.1:128051067-130551067 GCF_040802235.1 Manis javanica | reverse complement strand
TGAGAATTCATTATATTTTCTGCATCTTTTTGTGTGTTTGGAACTTCTCATTTAAAAAGGTTAAAAAGCAAAAGAGCTTATAGAATCTCAAGTATCTATAAACTTTCCAATCTCTCAACCTAATTCCCCAAACCCCAGCCATCATTTTTCAAAGTAAAGGCAGAATGTTCATCAAATACAGCAGCAGTTGCTATCTACCACCACACAGAAACTCAAACCTCTTTCCTCAAATCGATGCTCATACTCTGTCTCTTACAGCTTGGCAATCATTTCATTCATATGACCCCTTCCCTCCCTCTACTTTCCTTTTCCCTAAATCTCCCTCTGTCTGTCCCCTGATCCTTGGCCCGCCCCTTTTCCTCTGACACACTTTCATGCTGCCCTTGGTGAGCCGGGGCTGGGTGGCAGCAGGTATGTTCCCACTCCCCCAGTGAAGCAACCCCGTGCAGCCCAACCTGACAACTTCCAGCAAGGGCCAGTCTGTGCCTGCTTCTCAGGGAGGAAAAAGCAATATAATAGTGTTTGTGCTGTTGAGGAGACCAGAAGTTAGGCAAATTAACTACATTCAAAGAATTCGGATAATCTCCCGCAGAAGTCAGATTTTTCCACTGCTGCTGCCTGTCAGGGAAGAGCAGGTTTTTGTTTCCCTTCTCCCCTGGGCAAAACAGATGAATGAATCAAGTTAGGCCTAGACACTCAGAGCATTTAATCTCATCCCCTCTTTACCAGCTAGAGCAGCTAAAATCTAAAAATGTCCAGTGACTTGCCCAAGGTCACACACACACTTGGTGTGTGGCACAGCTGGGGTTAAAGGCAGCTGCTATGTGCTAGGCCTCTGTGTGTGCCACTGAAGGCACTGTCCCAGCTACCAGCCTGCTGTAAAGTTTGTCTTAGTTCACCTGCCTTGTCAACTTCTTCAGAGAGACCTTGAGGATGAGAATATCATGGATAGAGAATATTGGGGACAGTCATACCTTCCCCCACTGAATAGGCAGCTGGTAACACCCAGATCTTTAGACACGGCTCTAGAAACATTTCATTCTGTTTCCAGAAGCTAAATGCTTCTCAAATTAGAAACCAAAAGTCAGAGTTCTTTCCATCGCTTGAGCCCTTACACTTTTCAAAGCAAGCATCACTTTTACAGGGACTCTGAGATGAGCAGAATGCGCTCTGTTTTCCTGGCTGTACAGATGCAGGCTCAGACTCTAAGCCTTATCCAAGGCCACAAAGCTAGCAGTTCACAAAGATGGAACTAGACACTAGGCTCCAAACCAGTGCTCTTTTCCCCCAAGTTGTGCAGGTGGGAGGGGAGTGTTTTACAGCTGGTCTCTACAGCCCTGAGGGGAGACTGGCAGAGGGAGGTCCTCACAGCCCTACAGTGTTGTGCACTGACCCGTCCCTTCCAGGACAGCTGGCGGGCTATTTCTGTGTGAAATGGAGGAGAGTGGTGCAGGGTTGGCAGAAGCAGGGGTGAAGGGGAATGCATGTGACCCCCTCTTTCCCTGGTTTAGATCATGGGAGGGTTGGGCTGGACTGTGCAGCCCATTGTGGGAAGGATATTCCTGCACCCCCTGCCTTGCCCTGAGAAAGCCTCAAATTAGAGACCAGTGTGGTCCAGCCCTGAGACTACAGGGTATTACTGAGCACCAGAAGGAAATGAGCCCTCAGCCATGAAAAGACATGGTAGAATCTTAAATGCACATCCTAAGTGAAAGAAGCCCATACGGAAAGGCCCATACTGCACAG
The DNA here is from genome assembly GCF_040802235.1 of Manis javanica. Classification (NCBI taxonomy): domain Eukaryota; kingdom Metazoa; phylum Chordata; class Mammalia; order Pholidota; family Manidae; genus Manis; species Manis javanica. The sequence goes on along the minus strand of NC_133157.1, from coordinate 130,549,321 downwards.
TTTCAGCTCTTTGACATTCTGGAAAAGGCACAGCTGTGGGGACAGTAAGCAGGTCAGTGGTTGCCAGGGATGGAGTTCAGAGTGGGAGGGAGGAACAGGCAGACACACAGGAGTTTAGGACATTGAACCCATAATGGCAGGCACATGCCATTATGCACTTCTCCAAACCTACAGAATGTGCACCACCAAGAGTGACCTCAGTGTCATGGCCTTTGGGTGACAATGAAGTGTCCATGTAGTTTCTTCAATTGGGACAAATGTACCATGTGTTGGGTAGGGTTGATGGGGGGCTGTAAGAGAGGGGGGACAGGAATGTCTGGGAAATCTACACTTTCCACCTAATTTAGCTATGACCCTAAAGCTGCTCTAAAAAATAATGCCTGTCCATCACGAGCAGAAGACGGAGCAAGTGCAGGACCCAGGAAGGAGGGTGACATTGTCAGCAGCACCCCAGTCTGGGTGGGGAGAGAAGCTCCTTGTTGCTTTTGGATCCCCCACTCAGTTGAGTGTCAGACTCTGGCCGAGGCCAACGGCCTTTGTATCTGCCCCTCCTCACCTCTGTGTCTGGTGGGACAGAGGCCAGGCCGCCTCCCCTGAGGTCAGGCACAGGGCCCCTCCTCTGCCCACCACACAGTGGCCCTGAGCTGCAGCTCCTGCCTTCCCCCCAGCAGGTCTGAGCCCTGAGATCTGAGGGCCAGGCTGCCCCTTTTGTCACGTGCATTTCTCTCTCCCTCCAGGCCCATCCTCTGTAATTCAAACTGTCCATTGAACATGACGGGAGAGGTTGGCGTCTGTCCTCCCTGCACTGCAGGAAACTGCTGCAGGGCTGGGAAACATTCTGTTATCTGACATCACCTACGTTTGCCAAACATCAAGCACAGACCTTGGCGGGCCCCAACACACCCTGCCCACTTGGCCTGTCTGGTTGCTCTTCATCTTGGGTGGCTTCCAGGCATGAGCTTAGCCCTCAGCTCCCCACACAACTGTCCAAAGAAAAATGTGACATCTATGATGATGGGGAGGGAGAAGGAGGAAGACTACAGGCGTAAGGGATGTCACGAGGCAGGGGTTAGGCTGATGGGCCCAACGGACTCAGTAGGTCCCAGGGGAACAAGGCACAGGGTGTAACTGCGTCTCTGTTGTCGACCCTTTCGGGCACACGTCAGGAGGGAAGCACCCACCCAGCACAGGACCTCTGGCCCAAAGGAGTGTGTGATTCTGACCACAGGATAACCCTTGCTGACCACACACAAGACAAACAGCATGTTACTTTTCCACAGCATCAGGGTCTAGTGCATTTGCAGGGCAGCACACGTAGCTGAAAACTCTGCACGGCCTTCACTCCCCGGTCCAGGCGGGCCCGCAGATGCTGCGTGCTCTCAGACCTACGAGGGCAGGCCAATGCCTGCGGGTAGTACACTTTTCCAAAACAAAGGAAAATGACACATAGGCCGAGAGATACACAGTCCTGCACACCCTGGGAGCTGCTGGGAGGGCTCCCTGAAACCATGGAACCATGTCTGCCAAGGGAACAGCATGAAACAATCTTTCCACAAATGGAATTAGTTGTGTCATTCTTACAGGCCGGCCCTCCAGGACTGCCCTTCCTGAGGACTTCCCCATGAGCTCCCTAGTTGGCGGTGACAAACAAGCCCAGCCCTGGCACCTCCTACCCAGCAGCACTCATTCAAAGGATGTTTCACATCCAGTGGCTCTGGGAGGTTCTGAAATCAGCACCCAGCACCTCGAGTCCCCGTGAGCCAGGCTGGGACGGCTCCACCTTATGCTCACATGCTTCCCTCCTGGAACTCGGTCCCTCTGTGTGCTGCCTCCCACTGCCTGGTGACCTCATGCTTCTTCTTCAGGACCATGTGGGGCCCCACCTGTTTTAGGAAGCCTTCTCTGATCCCTGTACACCCATTGCTCCCACTTGGCCCCTCGCCCCACCAGGTGTCTGTTTCTGACCCCATGACACTGACCTCTTCCCAGGCTGAGTGTCACCATCTCTGCTCATCTGTAAGCTTCTTGATCTTCGTGTCCCAAGTACCTACCACTTTCCTGACACACAAAATGTGTTTGCTGAACAAACCAGACAGGCTCACAAGGTGGTGAGGGAAGCTAAGTCGTCTGATAAACTAGTATTCAGTGGGGTCATAGTTTACTGGGTTGACTTCTACCTGAGGTTGGCTCTTAGGCCCTGAGTATATGCTCGGCCTGGTCGTGCTGAGAACATTTCTAGTTGCATGAGACGGAAGGCTTTTCTGCAGTACGAGAACTCCTACCACCTTTGAACTCTAACCTCTCTGAAAAGCATCTGTCCACAGCACATCATTTGGAAATCTCTTTTCCTTTTTATTCAGTCAGAACTGTCTGAAGCCATTTTCTAGATTAAGTGAAATACTTTTGTAAGTACTTCAAATATGAATGCCTTAGAAACTGTCTCTAATTCTCTTGAGTTAAAAAAATTTCTTCCTTAGGTCTTTCTTTAGGAATGAGGGGATTTCCAACAGTTCCTCTTCTTTTCAGGATCACCTTCTTTTGGTTGTATTTAGTGAAAAGTAGGCTTTTGAAAAATATTACTAAATTGAAATATAATTCATATATTGTATCATTCATGCTTTTAAAGATGGACTGCTCAATGGTTTTTAGTATATTCACAAAGTTGTGCAAACATCACTACAATCTAATTCCAGAACATTTTTATCAGTCTGAAAAAAAATGGTATATACATTGGTAGTCACTCTTCATTACTGGCTTCTCCCAGGTCCAGCAACCACCATTTCACTTTCTGTTTCTGTATGTTTGCCTATTCTGGACATTTCATATAAATTGAATCACGCAGCATGTGGCCTTTTGTGTTTGGCTTCTCTGACTCAGCATAATATTTTTAAGGTTCTTCTGTATTGTATCATGTCTCAGTACTTTATTCCTTCTCATTGGTGAATAATATCCACCTTGTTGGATATACCACATTCTGTTTATCCAGTCATTAACTGATGGGTTTGAGTTGCTTCTACTTTTTGGTGATAATCAGCAATGCTGCCATCAACATTCATGTACAAATTTTGTTGTAGATATATGTATCCAATTCTCTTGAATATATTCCTAGGAATGGCATGGAATACATTCCTAGGAGATCACATTGCACCTTTTTGTTTAACTTTTTGAGGAACTGTCAAACTGTTTTCCAAGTGGCTGTACCATTTTACATCCCACCAGCAATATATGAGGGTTCCAATTTCTCCCCATCCTCCCCAGCAATTGTGATTGTTGATCTTTTGATTATAGCTATCCTAGTAAGTGTGAATATATCATTGTGGCTTAAATTTCTTTTTCCTTAAAGACTAATGACATTGGGCATCTTTTCATATGCTCGTTGGTCATCTGTGTATTCTCCTTGGAGCAATGTCAAGAATTTTTTACCATTTTTCAATTGGATTGACTTTCATTTCTGAGTTATAAGAGTTCTTTATATATTCTTTATACGAGTCTCTTGTCAGACACACAATTTGCAAAAATTTCCTCCCATTCAGCGGATTTGTCTTTCACTTTCTTGATCCTGTCTTTTGAAACACCAAAATTTTCATGAAATTCAATCTCTCTGTTTCCCTGTTATTTGTTCTTTTGGTGTCATGTCTAAGAAACCATTGCCTTACCTCTAATCATGAATTTTTATGCCTATGTTTTCTTCAGAGTTTAATACTTTTGACTATTACATGAGGGTCTTTGGTCCATTTTGAATTAATTTTTGTATATGGTGTGAGATAGAATCCAAATTCATTCTTTTGCATATCTGAGTACCATTTGTGGAAAAGGTTGCTCTTCCCCATTAAATTCTCTGCCCTTCTTGAAAGTCAATTGACCATAACTATATGATTTTACCTGGTCTCTCAATTCTATTGCTCTTTATGTGTTTCCTTCTGTCAGTAGCACACTCTCTTGATTACTGTGGTTTTCTAGAAAAGTTTGAAATCAGGAAGTACTGCTCCCCTCCAACTTTGTTATTTTTCAAAATTGCTTTGGCTACTGAGGGTTCCTGATACTTCCATATCAATTTTAGCATCAGCTCATCAATTTCTGTGTAGAAGGTAATAAGAATTTTTATAGGGATTGTGTTGAATCTATAGGTCAATTTGGGGCAAATTGTCATCTTAATAATATTAGGTCTGCCATCTAAGCACAAAGGATATCTTCCCATTCAAGTCTTCTCTAATTTTTTTCAATGATGGTGTATTATTTTCAGTGTGCAAGTCTTGCACTTCTTTTGTTAAATTTATTCTAAGTGTTTTATTTGTTTTGATGTTATTGAAAATGGAATTATTGCCTTAATTTCACTTTTGGATTATTCATTGATAGTGTATAGAAATACAACTGACTTTTATATATTGACCTTATATCTTGCAAGCTTGTATAAGTTTTTTATTAGTTTTGATATTTTTATTGTGGATTCTTTAGGATATTTTATGTACAAGATCATATAATCTGGGAATAGAGGTAGGTTTACTTCTTCCTTCCCAACCTTGATGATACCTTTTATTAGTCTTGCTCACACAATGACCTCCTCCCTCCATCATGGCTCTTGTCTCCTCTGGAGCTATTGCCCTCTCCCAGGATCATGCAGCACAGCAAATAACTTTGAACTTGATATCAGGAATCACAGTCCTACAGGCCATTGACAATCTGTCTCTCTGCTGGGGATTTTCTTTCTGGCCAATTTTGTCTTCTTATGGTCTCAATGCATGGACATTTTGGGCCTCCTCCTCTCTCTAGGTGGCATTTACTTCTTCCACTTTCAATATCCCAAGCCCCTTATCTTCTTTCTTTGAGATTCCCTTGAATTTTTCACTTTATTACAGACAACTTCAACTTTCATCTTCTCACATACTCCTATCCATTTATGCTCTGAGACCTTTCACAATAACAGCAAAAAAATTAAAAGGTAAACCAAAATCAAGCCCCAAATAAAAATACCCCATTAAAATGTATCAAAGTATTTTTCTAAACTAAAGAATTGTCTCCTTTGAAGAGGAATTTTGCTTTCCCCTAGAAGTCAGAAGTAGCTGCCATCAGTATTGCTAAAGATAGTAGTTCCTCCCAGTCCACCAAGGGGAGTTGTGCAGTGAGGAGTTAAAAGCCACCTTTTTCTTTTTTGACAGGCTCTGGTCTGATAAGAGTACATGGGAAATAAAACATCCCCAGATCTCTGGGAGTCTGATGGTGCCACTGCCCACCTGTCTTCTCCTGAAGTGAAGAAGGCTGAGGCTCAAAGTGAGTGTGAACCTGCACAGTGCAATCCAGATCCTGTCCGTGTGGTTTGTGATAGGGAGTCAGGGGTATTCCATGTGAGCAGGTGTCTCTTCTTAAGCCTTAGGAAGAGAAAGTAAAATTAGTACTGCAGAGTAGTTAGGAGCTTGGACTCTAGAGCCAGACTGCTTGGGTTCAAATCCCAGCTCTGCTACTTAGTAAATGTTTGACCTTGGGCAAATTATTATAAACACTTGCTATGATTCTACCTTATGTTTATATTACTTTATTCATACCTAAGTTTTTTTTAAATTTTAAATGAGGATAGTAATAGCAACTTCCTCATAGGATTGTAATGAGGATTAAATGAGTTAATATATGTAAAGCTCTTAACACAGTTCTTGGCATGAAACTAAGAAAGTGTTAAGACAACAATCACTATAACAATACCCTGAAATGCATGAGGCCTTTCCTGCCAGATGGTGAGTTTCTAGGTGGGCTGGGACTGTGCCTTATTTATGGAATTTTGCATCTCAGTATCGGTGCCTGGTGAATAGAAAAGGCCTTTGTCAAATGTCTGTTCCATGAGAGGATGAATGAATATCTTTGAGGAACATTGAATATGTTCCTTTGAAGGGATGAATCACCCTCTTAGAGGGTGACTCCTTATCAGGCTGCAGATCAAAAGGAGAAGTTATCAAGTGTCTTCTCACATCTCAAAGGTACTGGGGAGTGTGTGGGTGAAATGTTAACAGAGAATTAAAATTCAGAAGTTAAAGAAGATGCTAAAATTTAGAAAGAACAACCCAGAGAGAAGAAATGAAAACATTAAGGGAAGAATAAAGGTCATTATTTGAAGGGAAGGAGAAGTCAGATGAAAAAACCCTAGTAGACCAGGGATTGGCAAACTTTTTCTATAAAAGGCCAGAGAGTCAATATTTTAGGCTTTATGGGCTATGCAGTCTCTGTTGCAATTACTCACCCCTGCTGTTGTAGAACAAAGCAGAGACAGTATGTAAACAAATGGGCATAGCTGTGTCCAATAAAACTTTACAAAAACAGGAGGTGGGCTGGGTTGGTTTGTGGACTGTAGTTTGATGTCTGCACTAGAATAATGTCAGGAATGAATAAAGGATTATCAGAGGTGAAAGGAAAGGAGCGACACATAGCAGCAATTCACTGGAGAGTTCTGCTTTATTAGGGAAAGGTGCTGGGTTATATAGGAAGGGGCATGAATTAATTGAGGTGTCACTTCTACGGGGCTGGTGGCTGTTGGCTGGGATTGGGAGGGGGGCGAGAGGTGATTGGGCTTCAGGTGGCGCCGGCGGGAACTGAGGACCCTGAAGAGAAGCTGGAAGTTTGCCATCTTACTGGTGGGGACCCTTCATTCCCCCCTTTCTCCTCTATGGGTTATGGATGTTGCTTTCTCTCTGGCTGCTTCCTGCTGAACAAGGGCGGAGAAGGGAGTGAGGGCTTGAGGATTGGGAGGAAAGGGTTGATAGGACTCCCCGCAGTAAGGACGAGTAGATGTGGACTTCTTCACGTTTGGAAATTAATGAAGGTTCCCTGTAACTATAGGTTGAGGACTTGTTGATTCCAATGGTGCCAAGAGGATATGGGTGTCAGGAGCCAGGTGTCTGCGGCCATTGTTTCCAGGAACAGTTTCCAGTGGAGAGAGGGGTCCATCTCAGCATGTGGTGAGGAGGTCACGTGAGGGTGAGGGATCTTCTGTGGCCAGAAGCTGGTAGTTCCTGAGTAAAAGCTGGTTGAAAGCTTGATTAGAGATTTTTCCGACTTGGGATTTGATGAACTTTATTATACAGGGTAAGAAGAGACAGGCGAGAAGAATGATTATTATGGGGCCTGCAATGGGTCAGAGCCAGGTGAGGAGGGGGTTTGTTAGTATTGAAGAGAATGGGTTGGAATTGGAAGCAGAGTGGAGGCTGGAGGCAAGGTCGGTGAGTTTGGTAATGTTAGTTTCTACAATGCTGGAATAGCAGCACTCTTCCCAGAGGAAGATGCAGGTGCCGCCCTTCTCGGCTGTAAGCAGATCTAGGGCCCGCCGGTTTTGAAGGGTGACTTTAGCTAGCGAAGTGACCTGTCTTTGGAGAGAGGCTAGAGAATCGGCAGTGGATGTCAGGGCTCCCTCAAGTTTGGCGTTGAGATCTCTAAATGCCCATAGAGAGTGACCCAAGGCTTCTCCTGAAAACCCTGCCCCAATGGCTGAGGTGATCAAAGAGCTACTGACCATGATGGGAAGGAAAGCAGCTCTTTTTGTGCGTGAGGGCAAGGGAGGTTGGAGCTCAAGGAATTCTGCTATGCTGTAAAGTGTAAACTGTGGGATTAGGGTGACGAGAATGCAGGGTGTATCAGAGTTGAGAGGCAGTGAGTTGAAAAGACTGCCATTACACTAAAAGAAGTATCCCGGTTGCGTAAAAGTCTTAGAGCCGGAGGTAGGGGTGTAGATAGAGAGGCAGTGAAGTGCGCTGGAGGGGGGTAGAGTTGGGCCTACACAGTGGTGGATGGTGAGATTATCTGCATATTCTGGTTACCATAGGGGTATGTCTGCCAGGGGGCAGAGGTGTTGTCTTTCTGCATGGAAGGAGTAGTTAGAAATATTAAGGGGCACGGTGGCCAGCAGTGGGCGCTGTAGTGATGTGCACAAGAAACAATTGGCTGTGTTAAGGGTGTGGTTGAGAAAGATGGTGTCCTGAATGAGCTGTAATGAAGAGTAGGAGAAATGGGAAGAGGGGCGGGGATAAGAAGATGAAGAGGCGCCGTCAAGAGTTTGGATAATGACTTTTTCGGAATGTCTGCTATCTGATGCAACTTGAGAGATCTGGGAATGAGAGGGAACATACTTTTGAGAGATATGAAGGGTACTGTGGGGAGTCGAGGACCCCCCCCATAGTAAACTGAGGCTGTGACTCTGGCAGCCCATCGAGAGTCCCAGGGATCTGGGATTGATTAGGAGAATGAGCCGTTGGGATATTTCATGAAGCGGTTGGAGGAGTAATACTGTGGGTACTGGGAGTTACTCATGTAGTGAATGGCGCAAGACTAGTAGGGACATCTCCTGTAGGTTCTGGCTATCACCTGCAATAGGCTTGTTTTTGGTCATAGAGGAAGCAGAGGTAGGGAGAATAAGGGTAGCTGCTAGTGAACACTTCGGTGGAGGGAGGAAAGTGGAGGTATAAAGGCTCAGAGCAGCTTTTCAGAGGGCAGTCTGGTGTGGCAATGAGGGCAGTAACTTTTGTTTGATCCTGTGTGTAAATCTCTCTGACTTTGAATCGCCATACAAAGGAGGCTGGGGTGGTGGGGAAGATAATAGGAATGAGGAAAAAAAAGCGAGAGAGCAGTAAAGGAGGAAAAAGTCATGATTTGGGTATGGATGTCAAAGGGGGTGAACGGGATTTTGGAGGAAAGAGGACAGTAAGGTCAGGAGTCTGTAGGGAGGGAGACTCTGTAAACTTTTGTAGGTTAAGAGATCTTTTAGGTGATGTGGGGACAGAATGGTAAGGGGCGCCCTGAATGTCAGTCTATGAGCTTCTTTCTGCAAGAGCTGTCTAGCGGCTAATGCTCGTAGGCAGGGTGCTCATCCCCGAACTGTGGGGTCTAATTGCTTGGAGAGATAAGCTACTGGGACAAAGGATGGGCCATAATATTGGCCTAGGACTCTTAGAGCTTGACTGGACCGCTCATGAATGTATAATGAGAAGGGCTTCAACAAATTTGGAAGATGGAGAGCTGGGGCTTCCACAAGAGCTTGACGGAGCTTAATGAAGGAGTGTCGGGGTAAGGAGGATAATGGTTTTTTAGGGGGGGGTTCTTGCTGAAGTCGTATAGGGGTCTTGCCAATAGGGAGCAGGGAGAAGTTAGGGATCTACGCTCTAAAATATTTAGCCAGGCTTAGAAAGGAAATGATTTCTGTCTTGGTTTTGGGAATGGGCAGGTCAGAGAGGAGCTATTTTCTGCTCTTGCTGAGGTCGTATAGGGGTCTTGCCAACAGGGAGCAGGGAGAAGTTAGGGATCTACGCTCTAAAATATTTAGCCAGGCTTAGAAAGGAAAGGATTTCTGTCTTGGTTTTGGGAATGGGCAGGTCAGAGAGGAGCCATTTTCTGTCTAAGGTAATGGACTTTCTTTGTTGAGATAGAAGGAATCTGAGGTAAGTGACAGGAGGGGAAGAGATTTGAGCTTTGACGGGGGATACTCGGTAACTTCTGGAAGCTAGAAGGTTAAGTAGGGAGGCAGTGTCAAGTTGAGACTGTTCCCACAAGAGACTGCAGAGTAGAAGATTGTCTATGTATTATAAGGTGGACTTGGAGTGATCATGATGAAACTGTTTGAGGTCCTGAGCTAAGACCTGTCTAAAAATATGGGGACTCTCTCGGAAGCTTTGTGGCAAAACTGTCCAAGTGAGTTGTTCAGAATGTCTTGTGTATGGGTCAGTCTAGGTGAAGATGAAAAAATCTTGGGAGCAGGGGCTTAGAGGGATAGAAAAATGGGTCCTTGATATCTAGGACTGAGAAGTGGGAAGCTGAGGCAGGGATCTGCGATAAAAGGCTGTATGGATTTGGAACTAAGGGATGGATAGGGAGAACGGCTATGTTGATGAGGCGAAGGTCTTGGACAAGGCGGAAAGATCTGTTGGTTTTTTTAACAGCTAATATGGGGGTATTAAATGGGGAGTGAGTGGGTCTGAGGTAATTTTTGTTTAAGAGATATTGAATGATGGGTTGGAGGCTTATGAGGGCTGAAGTGGTTAGGGGGTATTGGGCCTGACAGATATACTGAGAGGGGTCACGTAATTTGATAGAGGCAGGGAGACATAGGGCTACGGAGGGGCTTGTAATGTCCTAAACTTGGGGATTTACAGGGTGTATGAGGTCAGAACCGGAGCTTTCATTTGGTAGAGGGGGGTTGTTGGCTATGAGGGCCATCAGAAAGGGAGTACTGGGGGCTGTGGGAGTGGATATAGTTATGGAAATGTGGAGGAGAGAAAGGATGTCTCGTCCTAGTAAAGGGATGGGACACTGTGGCATAACCAGGAAGGAGTGGGAGAAAGGTATGGGATTGTCTAGGATTGTGCATAAAAGGGGGGGGTTTTAATGGGAAAATCTGTTTACTTCCTACCCCGACTATAGGAGTAATGGCTGGTGTGGTAGGGCCCCGGTATTCTCGCAAGACTGAGAAGGTGGCTCCTGTATCTAGGAGGAAGGAGATGGGGCGACTGTCTACTGTTAAAGTAACCCTGGGCTCCTGTTTGGTGATGGAAATGGTCGGGCGAGAAGCTCCCGGGCCCCATCAATCTTCTTCTGCCAGCCCCACTATGGCAGGCTTAGGATGGGGGTTGTTCGTCCAGCCTCCCCTTCGGGTGGTTGGGCAATCAGACCCCCAGTGGCCTTTTTTGTGGCATCTGGGGCATGGGGGGGTAGGAGATCTGGGGGAGGGGCACGCCCTTAACCAATGTCCCTCTTTTCCGCACTTGAAACAAGCTCCTGGGGGGGCTTGTTTGTAGAGGGGCGCCCAGGTTGTGGTTTTATCAGCTGGGCCAACATCTGGAAATTGGCCTTATCAGCCTTTTGTTTACGGCGTTCTTTCTCCTCCTCCCGGTTATGAAGACTTTAAAGGCCACTGTTAGGATCTCAGTCTGTGGGGTAGTGGGGCCCTGTTCTAACTTTTTGAGTTTAGCTTTAATGTCGGGGTAGCCTTGAGCTAGGAAGTATGTCATAAGAACATGTCTTCCTTCAGGTGTTTCTGGGTCCAGGCTGGTATACTGTAATAGGGCTTGAGTGAGTCTATCTAAGAACTCAGAGGGGATTTCGTCTCTCTTTTGAATTATGTCTTGGAGCTTTTGAAAATTGACTACTTTACGAGCTGCCTTTTTCAGACCTGCTATTAAGCAGGAGGCAAAAATATCTCGAGAGCGGAGACTCATGGCGGTGTTATAATCTCAGTGTGGGTCTTGTTCGGGGACAGCAGTGGGGCTAGGGGGATAGGTGGGGTCAGTCCTGTGGGTTTCGGTAGCCTGCGTTTGGGCGAAGTCTCAAACTCGTCTACGCTCTTCAGGGAGGAGAGTATTGGCCAAGAGCATGAAAATGTAATGATGTGTGAGGCTGTAAGACTGGAGGGTCCATTGAAACTCCCTGATGTATGTCATGGGATCAGTGGAAAAGGAACTTAGGCGTTTCTCTAGTTGGGCTAAATCTCCTAAGGAGAAAGGGATGTGAATGCACACGATGCCTTTGGATCCTGCTACCTCCCGGAGGGGGGTGATAATTTTGGGAGGCTCTCAGGACTGAGTCTGAGGGGGACTGAAGGGTTCTGGCTCAGTCTGTGGGGGAGTGACACGGTCTAGCCATGCCTAGTCGAGCAGGTCCTGAAGTGCAGAAGGGGGGCAAAGAAAATAAAGAAAGATAGAATCAGACCCACATGTCGCCAGCTAGCAGCTCAGCTGCTTACTTCTGCTGCTCTAGTTGGGCTTGAACTCATGACTCTGAGGTTAAGAGTCTCATGCTCTACTAATTGAGCTACAGCAGGGCTCCAGTTAATTGCATATGGAATGCATTGTTTTCTATTCTTGCCACATCGCCAAGTGGAGGAAGGGCATAGCTAGAAGCAGGGGCGGTGTTTCTACACATATTTAAGGTCTCCCTATTTTCAGAGTGAGGAGTCTTGGCAAGATATGTTTTTGTGGACAGGTAACTTCTAAGGACTGCACATGTTTTTGTGGACAGATAACTTCTAAGGACTGCACCAGTTTTTGTTTAGCTTGTGCTTTCCCATGCTGTGTTCAGACATGGGGGGAGGTGCTTTCCCATTCTCTCTACAAACATGTGAGAAGACAAAGGCGGTCCCTAACAGGGGGAGAAACAGGTGATGAGGGCAAAGACGGAGGAGGCCCCTCAGACTTAGTTAAAGGGGGGCTGAAAGGCTCAGGCTTAATGTGCAGGGAATGAAGGTGGAGGAGGTGAGATGGGGGACGAGATGGTTGGGGAGGAAGGGAGGAGGGCTGTTGTAGGAGAAGAAGGGGAAGGGAGTGAAAGGGAGGCTTCTGCGGGGGCGGCGGTTTGCAGGCTAGGAGAACTTGGGAGGGGGCTGGGGGAGGAGGAGGCGGAAAGCTTCCATATAGGGAATCTCCTTCCATTTTTTCAGGCGCTGGCAGTAGTTAAAAAGATCGCAAGTGATGTTAGGATTAAGAGTTCCCCCTGCGGGCCATTGGTTGTTATTGTCTAGGGAGTATGTCGGCCAATCTTGGGAGCAGTATTTATGGAGAAGTTTTGGTTTTATATCAGGCGTCAGGGAGAGGGTAGCCAGATGCTTAAGCAGGCATTCAAGAGGTGAACTTTCAGGGAGGGATGAGGAGGCTCCCATGGCTAAAGGACAGAGAAGGAGACAAACAGGGGAAGACGAACAGAGATCCTCGGACTGGAAGCAGACCGCAAGGAGACAAAGGGCGTCCCCGATGATCCTTGGTGGTCTGCGGAAACTCGTATACAAGTCGGAATTTCTTAGGAAGTGTGGGTCGTCACCCAGACTTCCCTAAGAAGGCAGAGTGCCGGAGTCACGAGGTACCTAGCACTAGGAGTTTTCGGCGGACGGAGCAGAAGGAGGAGGGGGGGAAAAGGGAGCGTTCTCATCTACAAAGGAGTCACCTCGTTTATGGCTGTTGGAGGGGGGTACCTGAGAGTCGGCCGCAGCCATGAAGGCCTGAGGCGGGGATTTATGGCTGTTGGAGGAGGGGCCTGAGGGTCTGCCGCAGCCGTGAAGGCCTGAGACGGGGAGCGTTCCCTCCTCATCCCCGAGCGTCAGGGCCTTGCCAGACGATCACGGTCAATGGCACTGCGATAGCTCGGAGAAGAGTGGCCCACTCCGGGGGGAAAACTTACCTAAAGGCCAGAGAGGAGTGGTGAGTGTGATGAGCCAGCGCCGGGAAAAGAGGACGAGGGCAAGCTGCTGCTGGTGTCGGGGGGAAGACGGGGCCCAGTTGGGGTGTCCCGTCTCCCGGGTTTCGGCACCAATGAAAGGAAAGGAGCGACACATAGCAGCAATTCACTGGAGAGTTCTGCTTTATTAGGGAAAGGTGCTGGGTTATATAGGAAGGGGCATGAATTGATTGAGGTGTCACTTCTACAGGGCTGGTGGCTGTTGGCTAGGTGCTGGGATTGGGAGGGGGGCGAGAGGTGATTGGGCTTGAGGTGGTGCCGGCGGGAACTGAGGACCCCAAAGAGAAGCCGGAAGTTTGCCATCTTACTGGTGGGGACCCTTCAAGAGGTACTGTGGCAGCTGGAGAAGCAAGTAGCATAGAATCTTTTATTAGGGAAGTAAGTGGCTTTTGCAAGGTCCTGGGGAATTCTCCTGCCATATGCGTGGCTCCAGGGAGCACTTCATATGACTACTTCACTCTTAAATGTAGCAAATGTGGAGCAGAGTGGACCACAAGATGTGCAGTCCCATAACTTTTTTGATAAGAAAGGGCACTTCAATTAACTTGAAGCTCAGTTATTTAGATTAGAAGTAGAGAATGCAGATAATTCAAAACTGAGACTCCTTAAATTATTTCTATTTATCTGCACAATAGATTTTTATATTTATGTTAAGGAAGAAACTTATGATCTGGGAATTCACAGAATTTCAAGCACAACAATGAAACCAAACTCTGAAAACATAGTTTTCAGGCCACCACCTCAGCCACCTGACTTACATCTCCATGCTCCAGAGATGCTTCAGCCTCTCCTCGGGCAGGAATGGGACTTACTCAGGATGAAATTGTTCATTGGTAGCCTAGAAATGAAGCCTCTCCTGGACCATATGCCCAGTCAAGAGCACATGACCTATAAACAAGCCTGGAAACCATCTCCTTATACCTGAACAAATTTCTTTCTATTTGACCTCATTTTCCTCTGGAAAAGGAATGGAGAAAGAGGAAATAGACTATTACAGAGGCAAGCTCTAACCTCCTCAACCCCATTCCATGGAATGGCCCTACAGCACTTTGAATGAAGTAGCTGAGAACATTTTATTTTAACTCTAATAGTCAATTCTGGTATTTTAGTTTCCTAACCATTGAAGCCTTCAATATAGTTACTAAGTTTGCTGAGTCACAGAAGAAAAATACCTGCAGCCTGTTGTACAATTATCTTAGAAATTATAAAGGCAATAAATGAATGATTGCTTTTTTATTAATACATTAAAACAGAGATGCATAATTGGCCCTTTAATGATCTGGTGGCTGCAAATTAGATAATAGTGTGATTACAAAATGACAGTTACTCCTGACAATCACTTGGCATCACCTTTCAATAACCTTTTTCAATACATTGTTGGGGACTCTCACTGCCAATGAGAAAAGGATCATTCTGAGACTGAACGTGAGCTTTGGGGAAGAGTTAAGATAATTACTCAACAAAGCAAGTGGTTGATCTTTATATTCTTGATCAATGGGTCTTGGGGGTTTAATAACAGCAGTAACATACTGTACCTTTTTCCCTGAATGGTGCCCAAACAATGTATAACTTTGTATTATAATTACCATCCTTAAATCACTTTATTTCTGAAATATGGTGGCTTTTGATCAGAGATTGCTTTCTCACAATCTCATTAGTTAAAAAAAGAAAGGGAAGAAAGTCTTCCCCTAATAGAGAGGCAGGGAAGGATGGAAAGTGATTTCAGTACATGTTACATGCTAATTGGCTGAGAAAGAAACAGTAATGTGATCATACATAGACTCAGATGTTTGGAAAGCACTTTCACATTCACAACTAAATTTAATCCTCATAGCTCTGTGTCTTGGTTGTAGTGGGTTTACATAAATCGTTCTAGAAAGAGTCCTAAAACATAAATCTAGTGATTTATCAACCAGGTGAAATCTCTATATCCTGTATATCTGATGGGGACATTTGAGTTGTTTTTAATAGATTAAAAATGTTATATGTAATATATAAAAAAATTCTTATAATGCTTTGATTAAATAATTTAATTATTGAGAAGTGAACTATGTTGAAATTGGTAATTGCAACATTATCCTCTGTTGCTGACTTGAAGCTATGTATTTTGTCTGTATTGAATTTCACTGTATTTCTCCTGTTCTCTCCTGAAACTGTATAATGAGATTAAGCATCCCTCAATAATGAAAGCAGTCACTGTATTGACTGATTTCTAACTGCTCAGCTCTATCTTTGATTCCTTTTTCTCTTAACACTTCTTTCTGCCTTTTAATATCTAGTAACAGAAACCATTTTACAAGACTGAGAACAGGGCAGAGAGCTGAAATTGAGGCCACCCCACAGGACCCTCAAATGCCATTTTGCAGGCTGGAGAAATGACTAGGTGACAGCCACTAGGTGCAAACCTAGGGACACTTGTGTCTGAAATTTCTGTTCCGAGCACCCAGAGTTGATGCATAAAATCAGCTCTGTATTTTCAAGTTCTTGGTTGCAGGGTGAATATTTAAGACTCTAGAGACATATGCAGCATTCATTTATTTATTCATTTGTACATTCTACAATTATTTACTACATAGCTATGATGTCCCAGGCACTGTATTAGTTATGGGCATAAGAACTCAACAAAGCAGCTATAGTCTTTGCCTTCACAGAGAATATAGCACAGAGAAGAAGACAGTCCCATATCAATCTGTTTATTGAATGATAAGCAAACTTTAATCCAAATGGAGTTGATTTCTTTCTCTTGTCTTTCTTTCTGTGTTTTCCCTCCCCCTCCCTTTTCCTCCCCTCTTCTCCCCCTCCTCCCTGCCTTTCTATCTCTTACTAATATTGGGGGTCCTAAAATTATTCTCAAGACGATACAGATTTGGTGTCATTCGGTTTATTGGATAATGTTAATTTGGGAATGTGAGATAACAAAGTTCTGGGGCCAGCCATGTTTCTATTCTAAAAGCTCACATTCTCTTTCTGTTGGGCTTTAGGTTTCCAGGCAGTATAAAACATCCCCCAGGAGGAATGTTAGTATTTAAGAAAGCCTTTGTTAGTTGCCATTCTCCTTTCATTCATTTATTTTTAACTAAGGAGGAATAAAAAGAAAGGCCAATATCTCTTCCACTAAGTAAGTACCATTCATTGAAGTCCTACTGTGTGTTGAGTACTTTCCACAGATAATCTCTTATTTCTCACAGGTAACTTTCGAGCTGGCATTGTTATCCTCTTTCCATAGATGAACCAATGGAGGCGGAGTGAGGTCTGGTAAGCTGGCGGGGGTCACACAGCTTGTGTGTGAAGGAGCTGGAGTCAGAACTCAGCAGCATGCGCGAACGAAGCCCTTGTTGCTCTCGCTGGTTGCTGCTGCTTCCAGGTCCCTAAGTGCCCCTGTGTCCACAGCCGCATGATTACTTGGGCTCCGCTTGTTTTCTTTAAGTAGGGGTGAGACACTGGATGCCTCTCCTTCTCTCTGAAGGCTAAGTTAACTACATTTTTGTATCAGATTATCATATGGTGATTTTAATTTTGGTTTAATCCTAGAAAGAACTGGTTCCAGTTATGGTACAAAGTCTGGCCATGTCTTTCAACCTATGAAGAAAAATGAAAATTTAATTTTCTCTCTTTCTGGGATAACAAGGGAGGTGACCCATCATTAAAGTTTCTTAGGAACATAGGCCTCTATTGGTTCTAATTTCACGTATCATTAGCAGCCACCTTTTGTAGGTCAAAACCCCAAGATGCAAAGGAATAACCAAATTAATTTTTTTCACTCTGAAATTGGGGATTAGTTGCAAGACTAAGTTTGCTTTGTTGGGGTTATCACACAAAGATGATAATATTTTTAAGGAAAAGGTCAAATTGGTTGTGTTGATATCTTTAGAAGTTTTACCCTCATTTAGTATTTCTTACAAGGTGGTTATAGAGCATTTGTAAATAAATATCACTGGATGCAATTTCTTTTAGGAACATTATTTGCTTACCATGAAAATGAAGGTTTTTAACCTCACTTTGAAGTCTGCTCAACTGGAAAACTGTTTTTATAGCTGAATAAAAGCATTTAATTCTTAATATGTTGATTTTGGTTGCTTTTATGCCTGTTTGCAATAATTCCTATAAGATGAATGCTTAGCAAACTCTAGTGTCAATAGATAAGGGTTTGGGAGTTAGAATTAATTTCAAGGGTCTAGGTGAGACACAGTAATCATTTGCTTCAAGGTTTGTCTGGAAGCTCAAGGTTATATGCTGAAACCTCTTACAGTCACAGTTGCTAACAATGGTGGCTCAAAATGTACATGCTGGAAGGATTCTATTGAAACAGCTGCACACACTTTTAATATACTGGGAATATATGAAGTATCCATTCATTCCTTCATTATTTTGACAATGACTTAATGAATGCCTATTATTATGTACCAGGCACTTGGATAGATAGAGATGAAACAGAGGGGAACAAAACAGTCATGATTCTTACGATTCTTGTCTTTGTGGAGCTTTCAGTGTAATGAAAAAGACAGAAGTTTGAAAGTATAAATACAAAATAGCATAGCCTTACAAATTAGGGTAAGAAGTTTGAAGGAAAAGTATAGGGTTCTGGGAAAGCAAAGGATAGGGTGGCCCTGAAGGGTTCTGTGTGGAGGCATCATTAAGCTGAATCCTGTAGATTGAATAAGCATTGGCTAGGAAGAAGCGGGGAGAAGCACATTGCCAGAGTGGAGGTGGTGCTGAGGAGGCAACTAGCTTGGCAAATTCAAAGCACTGAAAGAGGCCAATATGACATGGTGGGGGAGGGGGAAGGGATGCTAGCATAAGGCATGGATGCATGCTGACCCTAATAAAGATTTGGATTTTTTTCCCTGAGGGCAGTGGGGAATTGTTAAGCAAGCAGTGATATAACCTGACTGACATTTTGATATTACCACTTTCTGATAAATGGATTTGGATAATGGTTTGGAGGGGACAAGAATGGTAACAGGGAGATCAGTTATAAGTCTATGGTAGGAGTCGAGGTGAGAGATGGCAGTAGCCCAGAGTGGTAAGGAAAGAGATGGAATACAGTGGGTGAATTCTGGAAATGTTTGGAAGTAGATTCAATAGACTGGCAATGGATTATGTGTGAATCTGGCAGCAGAGACCCTGAATTCTAATAACTTTCAGATATTCAGTTTTATTCATTGGGTGGATGGAGATGTAATTTTGCTGAGGTGGGGAAGTCTGGATAGTGGATCTGGAGCAGATAATTAAAAACTTTAGTTTATCCTAGGTTTTTTCTAGATACCCTTTAGCAGAAGAAGGATGCTACTTTCTATTTCCAGTTTGCTACAACTTAAAAAAAATCATGTGTGTTCAATTCTATAAATTGCTTTTTCTGCACCTATTGAGAATATCATAGGATTTGTCTCCTTATTTTAATAATGGAGCAGATTGCATTGAATAATTTTTTACTGTCAAGCCAACTTTGCAGTTTTGGAATAGCCCTGGTTTGGTTGCGATGTATAACCTTTTTTACATGTTGCTGGATTTGATTTGCTAGAATGTGTGTAGAATTTTAAAAAATGTTTAAATCAATGTCATAAGAGAGATGGGCCTCTAATGTTCCTCTCTTGCAATGTCCTTGTAATTCCAGTTTTTGTATTAAGAACATACTGGCCTTAAGAAATGAATTGAAGAGTGATCTTTCCTTTTCTCTTCTCTGGAAGTATGTGGAAAAACTGGCATTGTTTTTCCTTGAAATATTTTGTAGAATTCACAGTGAAGCCACCTAGGCCTATAATTTTCTTAGTGGGAAGTTTTTTTTTCTATTTTTTTTAATTTTGGTATCATTGATACACAATTACATGAGCAACATTGTAGTTACTAGATTCCCCCCATTATCAAGTCCCCACCACATAACCCATTACAGTCACTGTCCATCAGCGTAGTAAGATGCTATAGAGTCACTACTTGTCTTCTCTGTGTTATACTGCCTTCCCTGTGCCCTCCCACAACATTATGTGTGCTAATCGTAATGCCCCTTATTCCCTTTCTCCATCCCTTCCCACCCACCCCCCAGTCCCTTTCTGTTAGTCCATTCTTGGGTTCTGTGAGTCTGCTGCTGTTTTGTTCCTTCAATTTTTGCTTTGTTCTTATGCCTCACAGATGAGTGAAATCATTTGGTACTTGTCTTTCTCTGCCTGGCCTGTTTCACTGAGCATAACACCCTCTAGCTCCATCCATGTTGTTGCAAATGATAGGATTTGTTTTCTTCTTATGGCTGAATAATAATACTCCATTGTGTATATGTACCACATCTTCTTTATCCATTCATCTACTGATGGACACTTAGGTTGTTTCCATTTCTTAGCTATTGTAAATACTGCTGCGATAAACATAGGGGTTCATCTGTCTTTTTCAAACTGGGCTGTTGCATTCTTAGGGTAAATTCCTAGGTGTGGAATTCCTGGCTCAAATGGTATTTCTATTTTGAGTTTTTTGAGAAACTTCCTTACTGCTTTCCACAATGGTTGAATTAGTTTACATTCCCACCAGCAGTGTAGGAGGGTTCCCCTTTCTCCACATCCTCGCCAGCATTTGTTGTTCCTGTTATTTTCTATGTTTGCCATCCTAACCAGCATGAGGTGATATCTCATTGTGGTTTTAAGTTGCATTTCTCTGATAATTAGCGATGTGGAGCATCTTTTCATGTGCCTGTTGGCCACCTGAATTTCTTCTTTGAAGAATTGTCTGTTCATATCCTTAGCCCATTTTTTAATAGGGTTATTTGTTTTTTGGGTGTTAAGGTGTATGAGTTCTTCATATATTTTGGATGTTAACCCCTTGTCAGATATGTCATTTACAAATACATTCTTCCATACTGTAGGATGCCATTTTGTTCTGCTGATAGTGTTCTTTGCTGTACAGAAGCTTTTTAGCATGATGTAGTCCCATTTTTTTATTTTTTGTTTTGTTTCCCTTGCCCAAGGAAATGCATTCAGGAAGAAATTGCTCATGTTTATAGTCAAGAGATTTTTGCCTATGTATTTTTCTGAGTTTTATCATTTCATAACTTACATTCAGATCTTTGATCCATTTTGAGATTACTTTTGTGTATGGAGTTAGATGAAAATCCAGTTTTATTCTCTTGCATATAGCTGTCCAGTTTGGCCAACACCAGCTGTTGAAGAGCCTGTCATTTCCCCATTGTATATCCATGGCTCCTTTATAATATATTAATTGACCATATATGCTTGGGTTTATATCTGTGTTCCATTGGTCTATGGGTCTGTTCTTGTGCCAGTACCAAAGTGTCTTGATTACTGTGGCTTTGTAGTAGAGCTTGAAGTTAGGGAGCATAGTTCCCCCTGCTTTATTCTTCCTTCTCAGGATTGCTTTGGCTACTTGGGGTCTTTTGTGGTTCCATATGAATTTTAGAACTATTTGCTCTAGTTTGTTGAAGAATGCTGTTGGTATTTTGATAGTGATTGAATTGAATCTGTAGATTGTTTTAGGCAGGATGGCCATTTTGACAATATTCTTCCTATCCATGAGCACAGGATGTGTTTCCATTTATTGGTATCTTCTTTAATTTCTCTCATGAGTGTCTTGTAGTTTTCAGGGTATAGGTCTTTCACTTCCTTGGTTAGGTTTATTCCTAGGTATTTTATTCTTTTTGATACAATTGTGAATGGAATTGTCTTCCTGATTTCTCTTTCTGCTACTTCATTGTTAGTGTATAGGAATGCAACAGATTTCTGTGTATTAATTTTGTATCCCACAACTTTGCTGAATTCGGATGTTAGATCTAGTAGTTTTGGAGTGGATTCTTTAGGGTTTTTTTTATGTACAATATCATGTCATCTGCAAACAGGGACAGCTTAACTTCTTCCTTGCCTGTCTGGATGCCTTTTATTTCTTTGTGTTGTCTGCTTGCTGTGGCTAGGACCTCCAGTACTATGTTGAAGAAAAGTGGGGAGAGTGGGGGAAGGTTTTTTTAATAAGTGAAATAATTTTACATTAATTTGCATTGTGCTAAGTTGTATGTTTTATGGACTATGTCTAATTTATATTGGCATGTAGTTTCTTTTTTTAATAATATCTTATGTTTGTGGGATGTAGAGTGATCCTACAGGATGCATCTTTTTCATTCCTGACATTATTTGCACCTTTTTAAAAAGGAGTTAACCATTGTATTAGTCTTTTAAACAAACCCATTGTCTTCCTTGACAATTCCTCTATTACATATGTTTTCTTTTCATTAAAATATGTTATCTTTATTATTTCCTTTCTTGGTTCCGTGTGCTGAATTTTCTGTTCTTTTTCTAACTTCCTGAAGTGGACATTCAATGCATCGATTTTTCAGTCTCTTTTTCTATTGTATGCCTTTAGGGTTACACATTTCATGTAAGTGTGGTTTGAATATATATTTTTTTGGTCATTGGGTTAATATTGGTTCTATAATTTCCTTTGTGATTTCTTCTTTGGCCCACAGGCACTTAGAAACTTACTTCTTAATTTTTGAAGATTTTCTAGTTATTCAGCTTAATTCCATTGGAATTAAAGAACATACTCCAGTATGATTTTGATTTTTTTGAAATATACTGAGACTTGCTTTATGACTCTGAATATGGCAATTTTGGAAAATGTTCTGTGTGTTTTTGAAGATCATATATATTCTGTAGTCATTAGGTTAATGTTCTATATGCATATCCATCAAGAAAGGTTTATTTATAGTGTTGATTGTTAGTATCCTTATTGATTTTTTTGACTGCTTGTTTTAACTATGAGAGAAGTGTGTTAAAATCTTTCACTATGATCTATCAAACTGTGGATTTGAACATTTCTTTTTGTATTTTTTGCTCTGTGTGTTTTGAAGCTGTATTACAAGATACAAGCAAATGTAGAATTGTATCTTCTGAGTGTATGGGCATTTTTATTATTATGCAATATTCTTCTTTAACTGTAATATTTCTTGTTCTAAAGTCATATTTATCTGATACCAGTATAACTACCATAGCTTTCTTTTGATTTGTGTTTTCATGGTATATCTTGTTTTGGAGTCTTCCTTTTGACGTTTCTGTATTATACCTAAATGCATTTATTTAAGTAGTGTAGTTTTTTAAAAATCCATCCCTGAAATATTTATCTTTTAATTGACATATTTAATTCATTTACATTGAAGATAATAACTGATGTATTTGGGCCTAAAACTGCTATCTAACCATTTGCTTTTTATTTGTTCTTTCTATTCTATATTCTTTTTAAAATCTCTTTTGTCTTTGGATTATTTTCTGTATCCTAGATTAAGCTTTATTTTATTCTTGTACTGGTACTCCTAGAGATTATAGCATGCATCCTTGTCTTATTAAAGTCTAATGTAAATTAATACATTTTCCTCATACCAAATAATTTGGAAATCTTAGACCAGTGCTACTCAAAGTGTGGTTTTTGGTTCAGTCTGTGGTCTGTGATGGTTATTCTTTCACAGTTCTGGATGCCATAAATGCCACATCAAGGTGTCCGCAGGGCTATGCTTCCTCTGAAGGCTTAGGGGGGAATTTTCCCTTGTCACTCCCAGCTTCTGGGGGCTCCAGTGTTCCTTGGCATGTGACCACTGAATGCCAGTCTCTGCCCCTGTGTTCATATGGCCTTTTCCTGTGTGTCTGTGTCTTCTCTTCTGTATCTTATAAGGATACTTCTCATTGGAGGTAGGGTCCACCTAGATAATACAGAATCATCTCATCTCAGAGTCCTTAACTATCTGCAGAATCCCCTTTTTTAAATAAGGTAGCATTCAATCTTTTACCCTTTAAGGTAATATTCACAAGCTCTGGGGATTAGGCTGTAGATATGCTTTTTTGAGGCTCCCATTCAACCTACTGCATTGATAATTAAAAAACAAAATGGGTAGTTGTTTTAAAAGCTTAGAAGTTGAAATTTCAGTTTATTGTATTTTCTTCTGAGTCAAAATATTCCTTGGTCAAAACGTGTGCCAATATCAGAATGTCACTTACCTGACTCCGGAGCCCATCTCTCTATCAGCTGGAGCCGCTTACCTATTTGGGGCCTTTCTCCAGCAGCTTAGACGAGAATAAAACTTGATACAACTACATGTAAGTTTGGTAACTCCTACTTCTTGCCTAATAACTTCATTTTTTTCTATGAGGAAATGAAGGCCCAGAGGTTGGAAAGAACACTGCTTTTGAGTGCTAAAGGCTGCAAACTTTGTTCCATTGTCACCAATCACCAGTTCTGGGACTGTGGTTACATCACCTAATTTTATTGCTGTTTAATCTCTTCATTGATAAAGAGATGCTAACAATAGTTCTGCCTCTCATTGGAATTGTTATGAGTGAAAAAATGCTTTAAAAGTAGGTATAACAATCTATTTATGATATTATGAGGATTTTTCAGCATATATTTGAAATCACCCTGGAAATGTGTTTATGCCTTGACATTAAAAGTGAGCAGGGAAGACAGGTAATTATGAACTCTTGAGCTAGAAGAGACTTACTCTTCCATTATAACCTGCAGCTACCTGGGGAGCTATTGAGAACACAAACACAAATTATAATAATTTAAAGGTTCAGAAAGGGAAGTAAGGAAGAAGCTATGAATATTAGGGCCCATTTAGAGCAGAGGTGGCAGATTCACAAGGCTAAAGAGGCCAGGCAAGTAATAGAAACAAATAAAACAGCTTAAGCATAAGAAAAATGGGGACAGACATGTAATGGAAAATGGTAATGGATATAATGGGATATAATGGTTGGGGAAGAATGAGTAGTGAGGACTGTAGAGAACTTGGACCTGGGGAGCAGTACTTGGTTCCATCTCAGGGAAACTGTTCATCTTTAGTTGTCTGCTGGTTGTTGCCACTGAGCAAGCTAGAACTTCCAAGGAGGAAATCTGGATTTTTACATGAGCTATTCTTGTATCGGTAGGTGGGTAAGCCAGCCTATGTTGTAATAATAAACAGCTCTCAAATCCCAGTGGTTTAACAATGATTTATTTCTGCCTCATGTGACCTCTGGGAGTCTGACAACTCTTTAGTGCAACTTCCCGCTATGCATCGACCCAGCATCCACGCTCTGGCATCTCAGCACCAGGCCTCCGTGTTTCCAGTGGCCAAGTGTTATGGGCTGAATTGCATCCCCCAAAAATATGTACGTTGGAAGCTTAAACCCTAGTAGCAGAAAATGTGACCTTATTTAGAGATTCAGTATTTATGAGCTAATCATGTTTAAATGAGGTCATCAAGTGGGCCCTAAGGAACTATCAGAAGCAAGGAGAGAGCCCTGGAAGGGTCCTTCCCTAGTGCCAGAGGGGGAATGACCCAGCCAACACTTTGGTCTCAAGGTGAGACAATGATTTCTGTTGTTGGAGTCATTCAGTTTGGGGTACTTTGTTACAGCAGCTCTAGGAAATGAATACCCCGATAAACAGAAGACTAGGGAACAAGCATTGGGGCTTTTCCCAGCCTTAGCCTCAAAGACACATGTCATTTCTGTTCACAGTCCATTGGCCAGATGCAGTCATATGGCCCCACTGACTGCTGTGGGGCTGGAAAATATGTCCAGGAGAGGTTAAGTGGATGTTGGTAAGCACTAGTAATATCTATTTTCTACTCCTGATTTTAGAGTGTTAGCATCTAATATAGTTTGAAAAAAAGAAAACAAGACTGAACAAGCCAATATCGAATGAGCCAAACAAACCCTCCTTTACTCTGGGGTCTTACCAGTGGGTTCTGGACTGGGACCTGTAGGCAGTGCTGATCTGTTCATGGGTTAAGGTTTTTGCTTCTGAAGTAATGTGGATTTTGGTTATGGGCAGGCATCAGCACAACTGGAGCATGGC
This sequence comes from Manis javanica, assembly GCF_040802235.1. Lineage (NCBI taxonomy): Eukaryota > Metazoa > Chordata > Mammalia > Pholidota > Manidae > Manis > Manis javanica. The sequence continues at coordinate 130,524,313 of NC_133157.1, read as the reverse complement.
ACCTTTGGTATCAAGTGGAGGTCTGAGCTTGGGAAAAGGATTCCAGAACATGAGACAGTGCAGATGGAGGTCTTGGAAAGCAGAGGATGCAAAGACCACCACCCACTGATGGTTTTTGGCTGGAGCCGATTTTGTTTCTGTCCTACGTCCTGTGTCCTCTTTTGCTTCCTTCCTGAACAGCTACTCCATTCTCTCCAAGAACCAGACCAGTCCTACCTAGTTCATCTGAATTACAGGTGAGGTTGGTTTATGCAGATAACCTGGGGAAGCTACCTGCTATTCATGGCATTATTTCTGGAAACACACAATCTAAATTTCAAATCACCAGCTTAGAAAATAAGTTTCACAAAACAGCTCATGGGTGAATTTGGGAATGTGGGTGTATGAGCATGTACATATTTACAACCTTGATTTATACTCAACCTAGCAACAGCATTTTAAAATTGTTGGTGTGCAGTCTACTTTATTCATGTGCATATAATTTAAAAATAATATATCTGGATGCTTTCAGCTGAGTTTCTCTCAAAATATATATCATATTAACTTGGCTCATGGATCATGGTCAAAATTATTCTTGAAGAACATGCTTGTTTGGTTTCACTGAGCCAGTTTTTTTTTGAGTATTCTAAAAAGCAAGAGAAAGAAACGAGACAAATTGTACTGTTCATGTCCTGCGGCACAAGCTAGAGAAATATAATTGGGCTTCAAACCAAATTCTGAAAGCAGTTGGAGCTGCTTATGTCAATTGGGCATAATTATTCCTCAGCTCCTATTGACAGAAAGAAAAATTGGTAGCGATCTGTTTCCTGATGCTGGGGATTCAGAGAGAATATATGGGCTGCAGATCACAGCAGATGGGTGCGTGCAGAAGCCACTGACTTGTCATGTGTCAGGAGCAGGGAATCCTCCAGTTTAGAGGAGTCCTTGTGAATCAGTTGCCTTGGGCCATCTGTTCTGTGGCTGGAGGCAGCACCATACACTCAGCATATGTTTGTGGAATGAATAATGAATCTTCTTCAGAGACTGTCCCTGCAAGTGTGTCCTCCTTTTCTCTCCACCTGACTGCTGTACAGTCCATTCTCTGGTGACCATAGGAAGGTACAGGCTAAGGCTCCACCCTTAGATTCATTTATTCAACAATTATTTATTGGACCTACTAGGTGTTGGGACTGTGCTAAGTCCCACATGTCTAGCTAATCATAGTCCAATCTGGGAAAATGTAGTTTGTCTTGAAAATGAGAGAGATGTCTGAGCAGGACAAAGCTCTTCAGTACAGCAGAAATGGTTCCGTGAGAGGTAGGAGCCTCGGCATGCTGATTTTCTTTTTAGGCTTCAGGGATGTAATCTGTCCATGCAAAAGATGGTTATGCCTGATGCCATTTCTTCCTCCTGGACCTTGCTGCCTTGGAATCCTTATACCATCAGTTTCCTACCCTCTGTTTTATTTTCAGTCTGCTGTTTACTGGCACACCTCCCCCTCAGCATATAAATGTGTTTAAATCTTTTACCTGAACAGAACCAAATCCTTAATTTGCTTTTCAGTTCCTCTTTAGTTTTCACTTTCCTTGTTTCCTTCATGCAGAAACAAGCAAATAGGAAGGGTTAGTTTACTCGGTACCAGCCTTTCCTCATGCTCCCTTGTCAGAGCCACCAGCATGGCTTCTGCTTCTTGCACTGTGCTTGGAACTGTTCTGATGGGGGTCATGCATCACGATTGCATGCTTAATCCTTTTAAAATCCACATCGTTAATTGTTTTGGTGGCATTTGACCCTGCTGACCAGGCTTTTACTAAAACCCTCTCCTCCCCTGGCTTTTGTGACCTTGCTTTCTCATTTACCTTCCTGGTTCTTTTTGTCAGGTACCTGCACAAGCAACTTTTATTCCACCCACTCTTTACATGTCCTTTTCTGAGTTCTGGATTTTGGACACCTCTTCTTTGCACTCTATTTACTTTCCTCGGGTGATTTCATCTACTTGCATGTCCTTAGCCAGCCCCTATGCTGACAATTTCCCAATTTGTATTTCCAGCCTCGGCTTTTTTTCTGGGTCAGACCACATACCTACTATTGTTAAATTTCTCCACTCATATGTTCCCCCAGGGACTTCAAATAAACAGTGGAAAAGTGAACTCTTCATCTTTCCCCTCCATGTTTTTTCCCTCTACCACAGGCATGTTATAATTATTCCCTCAGTTGCCTATCATACTGCAATTAACCAGCCACTAGGTCTCATCAATCCTGCCAACTTGAGACACTTCCCCCTTTCTGCATCCCTACTCCCACTAGCTTGTGAAGGCCACATAACCTTCTGCTTGGATCGTTGCTGCAGCTTTCACCCCTCTGGCTGGCCTGCCACCCAGGTTTCCCACTGTCATAGACCACGTGGTGACCCACTCCCCCACCAATCCCACCAAAATACATGTATTGAAGCCCTAACTTCCAGTGTGGCTATATTTTGAGATAGGACTTTCAGAAAGTAATTAAGGTTAAATGAGGTCATACGGGTGGGGCCCTAATCTAATGTGACTGGTATCCTCATAAGAAGAGGGAGTCAGCAGGAATGAATACACCACAGAGAAAATATCAAGTGAGGATGCAGCAAGAAGGTGGCCGTCTGTAAGCAGGGAGAAAGGCCTCGGGAGAAGCCCAACCCGCTGACACCCTGGTCTTGAACTTCCAGCTACCAGAACTGTGAGAAAATGAATTTCTGTTGTTTAAACCATCTGGCCTCTGGTATTCTAGTACACCCACTGTTGGGTAAATGAAAGTTTTCAACTAGAACGTCCTACCTGGTCCTGATAGTGGTATGCATATAAGGGCCTGTTTATACTCAGTGTGAAGTTTACCATCGCTGGTCCATCTCAGGGCAGGTCAGGAGCATGAGGTGGAGAGAAAATGGCCATTTTATCCTCCTCTTCTCTCTTGGTGCCCAATTGGTCAGGCGGTCACCAGTCGTAAGAGATGTGCCCATGGTATTACTTCCAGAAGAAGGGGTGGGGTGATGGGGAGTGCCCACCACTGTCACAGGGAGGGCTGGAGCTTGATTTGTAGCGAGGCCAGAGAGGGAGGACTAGAGAGCACCACAGCAGAGGGGACTGAGCTGTGACAAATAAAACCCTTTACCCTAATCTCTCATCCTCCTCTTCCTTCAGTCCTATCAGATCCATAAGGAACTTGCCCTTGGCAGGGAACCCACTTCCTCTTGGAGCTACACCCACTGAAATAGATTCTTTCAAAAACAAATTTGATCACATTGCTGTCCTGCTTAATCTTCTTTTTAGTGTAAAGTCCCCTCTGTATTTCCTGCCCCTCCCCTGCACTCAGTACTCTGGCCTTGCTAAATAACAGAATGGGCCAAGCTCTCTCTGTATCTTTGCAAATGTTTATTACCTGACTGGGTTGTCCTCCCTTGTCTAGACCATCCCCCTTCCTTATAACTTCCATTTGCCTTCTGTGACCTGGCTCTCACCTTTCTGGCCTGTGGGGTGCTGTCCTAGAGCTTCCATAGACCTCGGCTTCTCCATTCTCCAGACTGTGAACTCTTAAAGGTCAGGACAGAGTTCTTACTCATCTTATTTTCAGCACTCTGCATGATGCTTGGAAGATAGCAGGCATTCAAAAGTGATTTTAAATGAATGGGCAAACAGTAAAACTATTCTCAGGGGTACAAAAGAAAATTTGACAAATTTTCACAAATCACCATGTTAAATTATGTTAATCACATGTTTATCACAGTGATAAAAGCCAGTCAGGGAGTAACCTATTTTTGGTCCTTAAATATATTGGATCTTCAAATGTTGGTGGCCCAAAGACTAAAAAAAACACAGTATTGTCATTATTGCAATAACAATAGCAGTTTTCACTTACTGAGTCATACTCTATGCCTGAAGTATGTCATGGGTTATTAAAGAGTCTGAGCCCAATTCTTTTGTATACATGTTATGGGGATTACCCACATCACCACTAATTCTCTGACACCACCAATGGCCAGGAGGAGCAGACACCACCCCCCACCCTGTCCACTGCATGGATATGTAGTATGAGTGAGCAACAAACTCTTGTAGTCTTGACGCTACTGAATATTTTGCTACAGCATGTTAAATTCCATCTTGACTATTAAAGATCCTTGTCATCCCCTCCACAGGGCAGCCCTGGGGTCCATTGCAGCAGTTCCATCCCCTGTATAAAGAGAATGTACAAAGCAGAAGGGAGACCTAGTACTTCTCAACAATCGAACCATCTCTGCCAACACAGAGTAAGTCTGCTGGATTCCAACTGCTCAACCAGGTCTTGCTGGGTTACTAAGTGTCTGAAGTATCATCTCTTTAAAGACCTTAAATTTCTAAGTTGGAGAAACAAGAAGGATAAAACTATAATCAACAAAAATATGTACAAATACAAGCTGTAATTATGTGAATGCATTGTGGAGGTGGTTAGCCACCAAATGATATTAATTATAATACATTAATGACATTAATCAGGGATGATGGGTAGAGACCTTGAACTGTCACTTTAAAGTTGGAGGAGTTTACTGCAGGGTTTTTCAATCTTAGCATTACTAACATTTTAGGCCAAATAATTGTTTGTTTTGCAATTCTTTGCTGTTCTGCACATTGTAGGCTGTTTAGGGTATTACGGTATTCCGGCCTCTATTTGCTAGCTGCCAGTAGCATCACACCCGACTCCAGTGGAAAACCAGTGATGTCTACATCATTGCATAAGTTCCCTGGGGCCAACACCACCCCACCAGCTGAGGACCACTGGCTTACTGAATGCAGCTGTGGATGATCTGATCTTGTATTTCTCCCAAGAGGTAGACCAGTGTAGTATGGAGAAAACAGCAGTTGCTTAGGCAGAGGCTTGAGGAGCAGGAAGGTGATGCCCACAAATATTTCCTCTCCATGAAAGACATATTCCCTGGAGACCTTGGCCAGGGATCCCTTGTTGTGGGTTAAGCAGAGAGACCTTGCTTTCTGTTTTAATGTTTAATATCCTTGGAAAGGATGGCACAGGAGGCTCTGGCCAAGTATTTATAAAGCAACAAAGGGAGAATCAAAGAATAAATTAGAACTAAGAGAAAAAAGTAGCAAGACACTGCACTGAAAGAGCAGCAGGGCCCAGGAGGCAGAGCTGATAGCAGGATGGACAGGGGCACTAGAATAGTGTTGTCACAGGCTAGCCTAGGATGAGAGCCTGGGTGTTTTCATGGGGAGGAAGGAGGGTGAGAGACAAGTTTGGAATGTAAGAGGAGAGTGTGCAAAGCTGAATCAGAAGCAAACTTAGGGAAACTCGGAGGGCACTGGGTGCTGGGGTGAGAGGAGAAAGGAAAGCCAAAGGAGAGAAAATCCTCAGCACCTGGCATGTGTACAGGGGTCTGTTGGCCTGACCGTGTTCCTTCTATGGCCTCATCTCACTGCACTCCCCCGATGCTTGGGGCCTAGCCACTGGGGCCTTCATCTAGTTGTTAAAACGCTCTGAGTTTCATCCTGCTTTCCCACATGCTGATCTCCTTCCCTTATACCCCTCTCCCTTACCCTGCCGGAGTTTTTATCTATACCCCTTTTCCGACTTAATGATTACCCATGCTTCACAGCTCAGCTCTATCTGTTACTTCCTCTGAGATGATTCATAGCATCCTGCTTTTCATAGAACATTTCTTATTCATAACTGGACATTGATTTGTGGGATTACTTTATTGCTGACCGTCTCCCTCCCAATTTAAGGCCCTAATGATAGCAGAAAGTCTCTCAGTTTTGTTCACCATCTTCTCCACAGAACCTAACTTCAAGCCTGGAATATAGTATGTGCTCAATAAATAATTTTTGAATGAATTCATAAGGGCCAGGATTTTTCTACCTCAGAATTGTGCCTGGTTGTGTAGCAGCAGGATCCAGAGTGGTATAGAAAAAATTAGTAAGGGATAAAGAAAACAATCATAAGAAAAGATACAAACTTATCACACCCATAGTCTTATCTTTATTATTAAAAAGATTTGTTCTCATTAAAATTCTAGGTTACTAAAAAATGGCATTGCTGGCTTATATGGTCAAAGTTCCCCTAGAAAGGTGCTAACAATTAGGTCAGGGGACTGTTTTGGCCAGACACCAAGTTTCTGTTTCATTTTGAGTTGAACCCTACTGGCTGATGGAGCCCTGGGTATGTGGGCTCAATGAATCTTACAGCTATGCTCCCTGCAATTGGGAGTTTGTGAAACCCATTCTCATGGCTGCCACAGCTGATAACTTATCAGAAGTTGGTTTGTAAAGCATGCCTCCTCTATACAGCAGATGGAATTGTTTTCAAGATTCTAAGGAAACATTGGCAGGACAGATCCCAGTCACAATTTCCAGAATGCTGGCTATCTTCTGTCTTCAAAATGGATGAAGTCATAGAAGAAATGATATTTGTGGAATGGGGTGACTTTCTTTTGTATCTGATATAAGCAAGATTTATAAATCCAAAAAGGCCCAATGAAGTCTGATGATGGATGCAAATATTTGAATTGGAAAAATACTAGAAAAATCAAGGTTGTAAGGATTATATTTATCTCCTAGCTTTGCCTGTTGCTTCTCTTTCATGACTGAAACCTGTTTCCTTGTTAGACTGAAAGAACTTCCTGACATGGACTGGCTCTTTTGGACTTCACTCCACCCTCTTTCTACTCTGTTATGTTAAAAGCTAAAAAAGCAATGTGAAGCATCATGGTGGCTGAGTCATTTCTCTTTTCTCGCTCCTTTGGTTACAACTAATCAGATATCCATAACTGAAAAAGAAGCACCTCTGCACAGCATACCAGGACATCTGAGTGATCCATCTCTGAAAGTGGGTGGATTGGCTGTGTAGCAGGTTGGAGTGAGGAGGTGGCAGTGGAGATGGCTGTGGAAGAGGCAGTGACAACAGAGAAGGTGTCAGCAGGTCCATCAGCAGCCAGCGTGACCTTTTTGGTAAAGGGAGGGGAGGGTGAAGGTAGAGAGCGGGGGTCTGCCTGGCCATGCCTGCTGCAGCTGGAGGGGCCGGGTGCTCTCTAAGAAGATGCCACAGTGACTGGGGGAGGAAGAGGAAAGGGAGCTCAGCAGACAAAGACACTGAAGGAGCATTAAAAATAAATATATATTTTTAAATAACTAAATAACACTACTACAATGTGCTAACAAAATCACAGCATAAGAAGAGATGATCTGTGATGTCAAAAATATAAAAGGGGAAGAGTAAAAGAATAGAACCTTTATAGGTAAATGAAGATAAATTGCCACCAGCAGAAAAAGGACTATTTTATCTATGAGATGTTTTATGTAAACCTCATGGTAACTACAAAGCAAAAATCTAGAAAAGAGACACGAAAGAGTAAAAAAGAAGCCAAGGAGACTGAGCAAATCACCATGGAAAACCACCAACTTACAAAGGCAGACAGAAATGTAAGGAAAAAGAAACAATGGAGAGACAAAATAACCAGAAGGTAGAAGATAAAATGACAAAAATATAAGTTTACATACCAATAACCACCATAAATGTAAATAGATTGAACTCATCAATCAAAAGGCACAGAGTGGCTGGATGGATTAAAGAAACAAGATCCTGACTATCTGCTGCCTACAGGAGGCTCATTTCAGCTCTAAGGATACACATAGGTTCAAAGTGAAATGATGGAAGATGATATTCCAAGCAAATGGAAATTAAAAGAAAGTGGGCATATTTATATTTATATCAGACAAAATATACTTCAAGCCAAAAAGGGTAACAAGAGACAAAGAAGATCATTATGTAGTGATAGAGATCAATACATCAAGAAGGTAAAACAATAAGTATAGTCCTAACACTTGAGCACCAAAATATATTGAGTAATTAATAACAGATCTTAAGGGAGAAATAGACAATAATAAAATAATTGTAAGGACTTCCGTACCACACTGTCAGTACTGGATAGATTTCAGACAAGAAATCAACAAGGAAACATTGGGACTGAGCCACAATTTAAACAAATGGACTTAATAGACATATACAGAACATTCCAACAGCATCAGAATCCACATTATTCTCAAGTGCACATGGAATATTCTTCAGGATAGGTCATATGATAGGCCATAAATCAGATCTTAGCAAATCTAAAAAATTGAAATCGTACCATATTTTCTCTGATCACAATGGTAAGAAACTAGTAGTCAACAAGAAAAAGTAAGAAGATCTTCAAATATGTGGAAACTAAACTACACACTTCTAACCAACCATTAGGTCAAATTTAAAAAATCAAAAGGGAAATAAAAAATTATCTGAAAACAAATGAAAATGAAAACACAACATGCCAAATATTGTGGGATGCGGTAAAAGCAATTCTGAGAGGAAAGTTTATAGTAATAAATGTATATATTAAGAAATGAGAACAATCTCAAACAACCTAACTTTGTGTCTCAAGGAGCTAGAAAAAGAAGGACAAATTAAGGACAAAGTTAGCAGAAGGAAGGAAATAATAAGGATGAGAGCAGAAATAAATGAGAATAGAAACAGAAAAATAATAGAGAGGATCAATGAAACTAAGAGCTGTTTCTTTGAAAAGATAAAATTGATAAACACTTATCTAGACTATGAAAAAATGAGAAGACTCAAATAAATAAAATTAGAAGTGAAAGAGACATTTCAATGGATACTACAGAAATACATAGAATCATAAAAGACTACTATGAAGAATTATATGCCAACAAATTACATAACCTAGAAGAAATGGACACATTTCCAAAAACACACAACCTCCCAAGACTGAATCAGGTAGAAATAGAAAATCTGAACAGACCAATAATGAGTAAAGAGATTGAATCAGTAATCAGAAAAACTTCCAACACAGAAAATTCCAGGACCAGATGGCTTCACAGGAGAATGCTACCAAATACTTAAAGAAGATTTAATACCAATCTTCTCTAAACTCTTCCAAAATATCAAGGAGGAAGGAACATTTCCAAACTTATTCTATGAGGCCAGCATTGCTTTGATACCAAAACTACAGAAGGGTGGGGAGGCAGTACAGAAAATTGTTAATGATTAAAAAGCCAGTGTGGAATGCCTAATAATATTAAAAAATGGAAACTAACACTCATTGATCATTCATTATATGTCAAATATTGCACTGGGATTTTATATGTCTTATTATATTCATTCTTCACAACAATCTAGTGAAGCTGGTTATTACCCTCATTTTGCAGAATCAAACTAAAACTCAAAAGGTTAAGTATCTTGTCTGAAGATCTGAATCAGCACCTGCCTGTCCCCAAAGTCCACGATCTTGGAAAACATCAATAACCTTAGGCTGTGCTGTGCAGTCACCAGGCCCCCAGAAGAAATGCACAAAGGGCTCGGCCTCAGCGCCCCGTCAGCGTCTCAGGGTCTCAGCAGCCCACCAGCGTTCATTCGTCCATTCTGCTTTCCCTTCCATTTTGATTTCTATTATTTTCCCTTCCTTTCGGTTTCTCTTGGCCTGCCCAGCAGATAAGTTTTCTCTTTCCTTCTGCTGTTGATTTCCTCTCACTACACTTCTCTTCCCCTCAGTTTGGGCCTCTTCCGTTTCTGTCTCCCTATGTCTTTCTTTCCTTCACCACCTTGAATCATATATTCTCTGCCTCGTCCCTCCCTCCGGGTGCCCTCAGGCTCCCTGCGCCTCTGTGCCCCTCATCCTCGGCCTGCCTGTTTATCTCTGGGGGAGTCCGTGGTGCGGAGCCCTGGAGCCTCTGTGTTCAGGGCGGGGGGCAGATGATTTCATCTTTTTCTTTTGGTTCTGCCTTTCGATGGGAGAATTAGAGAACTCTTACCTCTTAGTCGTCAGTGAAAATGCCCCTTTGTTAACAATGTAGAGTTTTTACTTTCCGCCCCTGTCGTCTTCAGACTCGGTTTCTGCCCCGGGTTGCTCTTGCTTTCATAAAACTCAGCCTGGTGAAGCCACTTTTCCTTCTTTCTCCGCCTGGCTCTGTAGGGAAGTAATGGCTTTGCCGATGTGCCAGATGTAATGGGGAGGGCTTGGAATGTAGAAATCCCTGCCAGATTTCTAAAAAAATTACTAGGGACCTTGGCACAAATTGAACAAGGAATGAAAAGTTCTAAATGGATCTTGTACCCTGTTAATCTTGTCTTGTGCTGTGATCACATGGTAATTGTGGGTCTCTCTGCTGGGGCATCCCTTCTCTGCTGGCGGGCAGCATGCACTGGTTGGGTGTCTTCAGGGAGAAGGAAAAGTGGTTTCAAGGGTAAAAGGGCAGTGTTTAAAAAGATCATCTTTAGAAAAAGAAAGAAATCCTGTTATACTTTTTTTTTAAGGCAACTTTAGCTTTTGAAATGACCTACATCTTCTTTTTTTTCTTTCTTCCTTGCTTGTCAGATTCTATCCCAATATTCTGTTTGTCTCCCAGGATTCTAGTGGAATGACTGCCTTCCAAAATTCCCAAATCTCTTTCCAGAAATTTCAGCAGTAAGATGCAGATTACTATTTTATATTTTGTCGTAGGCATCTTAACCTTTTTAAAGAAGGTAATAATCACAAATGAATCATATAACTCGAGATCTCATTTCTTCTCCATTTAGTAAAAACATAATGGGTGGAGTTAGGTGGTTTCTTCCAAGTAAATTACCTTTTCTTGGCCCTTAGGCTAGAAGGGCCCTGTCCCATCCCTGTGTGGAAGGGCTGAAAAAGTTAATGATTTAGTAAAAACATAAATGGGTGGAGTTAGGTGGTTTCTTCCAAGTAAATTACCTTTTCTTGGCCCTTAGGCTAGAAGGGCCCTGTCCCATCCCTGTGTGGAAGGGCTGAAAAAGTTAATGATATCCAAGACTGAGTTGGTGAGGAAGTCAGCATGTTCAAGGGAAAGTAAATCCCATTGTACTTTGTGACGGTGAGCCTGGTGTTCAGATTCAGAAACCCTACTTTTTGAAAATTACCTATAAACTGTAATTGATAGAGGAGGACAATTTGGGTGATGGGGTGGCTGAAACCCACATTATATAAGGACTGAGGAAGTACCTAGGTAGGTAAAGAGAAGGGTCTAGAATGGGAAACAGGAGAGGCAGGTAAAAAATACTGCTATATTATCATAGAATGGAACTCACCTTTTAATGTAGAACATAGGACATTGAGGTGTGAAGTAATAAGAAGAATCCTTTATTGAATATTTAGTACTTATGCTTAGTGCCTTATATTCACTTTCTGTTTTAATCATCCTAACAACCTCAGAGGAGGCATAACTATCCCCATTTAACAGGTGAGAAAACTAAGGCTCAAAGAAGGTAAGAATCTAGCCCAAGTTCAGGCCGTTAATAAAGGTCAGAGTAGAATTCATACTCAGGTCCCTCTGGCGCTAAAGGCAATGCCTCTAAACACAGCGCACTCATGTTTCAGAAAGAAGAAATGGTGATCAAACAAATGCTTGGATGGGGAGAAAAACAAACATCCTTTGTTTTGTGAATGGCTGTGTTTTTGTACCTTCCCACTTGATACTGTGAGAAATTACATTGCCTCTTATTTCTATACATTAGCAAGGTGAATGCAGCCCACTCATCTCAATTCACAGAGCAAATGCCGTGGCACAGGTTCAATGGAAATTTTCTCCCTTGTGTTCCAATCTATTGCTGATGTGACAAGGACAGAATTGTCAGAGCAGCTTCTAATTAAATAGTTGAGAGCTTCTTTAGGAAGATGTGGCTGGATGTGGGACTCACCAGGAAAGTGTTGACATTAAGTGGTCCCTTGGCTGGCAGCCTTGGCACACAGAGGGACTGGACCCTGAGAGGAGGCAGAGTCAGCATCAGGAATGGAATTCCCATAGGCTCCACTGGTGAGGAATGGAATTCCCATAGGCACCACTGGTCAGGAATGAAATTCCCATGGGCGCTAGGATCAAGCTCATCACTTTGGCTTTCTCTCCTTCAGTGACTTCTAGAGGTCAGCAGCCTTCTAGATACAAGGCACTCCTATTGTGGCTGACTTGGAAGCACACACATGTGGGCTCATGTGTGTGTGAGCTCAGACTGTGGATGAACAACAGAGTTGAGGGTGTCTCTTTTGTAGAAGCAGGACTAACCTATTTAATTCATCTTTCTCCTTCTGGGTGTTGGATTCTTCCTGCATTGTGGGGCTTCCTGACTCAGGGACTCAGGATTGACTATTCCTTGCCCATGCCATGCAGGCCACCCTCAGACTATAAAATACTAACACAAACAACATTTCTTCAAAACAGATTCATAAATTTGTTAAATAGGATTCTGGGTCTATCACTGATTTGTCTTTATACTTTGCTCCCTGAGATCCTGCATGATCTCACATTAAAAAATTAATATTTTGATTTCACAAAGGGTATTTACTATTTTCCCAATTTCATAGATGATGAAGCTGAGGCTCAGAGAATATGAAGGACTTGTGCAGTCTTACAATTGGTAAGAGGCAGAGCAATGACCTGTTTTCATTCTTTTGGCCCTAAATTGACTATTCTGCTACATGACTTCCTTATATCCCACTTTTCACCATGGCAGACTGTACCCACTTTCAGGATTCCCTTGTCTGTCAACAAATTATTTTGCTCAAGTTCCCATATATACTTTATATGTTTGCTGTCAGACCCTATAAAAACACAAGGTAACTAGAAAACAATTGAACAGTGGTTAACCTTATCTCCAGATATCACACCATCTGACTTCTGACAGAGGGACACCAAAAAGCTTGTGTTTGTTCCATCTTCCCTGTGACCCCGCATAAATGAAGGAAGGCACTGTGGCTGCCATTTCAACCACCAACCTTTCACAAAGGGTCTGGAATGGATTAGACTTCGGGGTTCATGTGTGTCCTATGACATAAGGCTTACCTACTGAGCATTTGTAAGATTACAAAAATACTGTGATCGCCTTTACAAATCCCTTGTGACTACTTGTTCATCTATAACCTGGTTACTGAATAATGCATTTTTGAAGGTGTCCAATTTCTTTTTTAATCACACTGCACATCTAACACTCATAGCTGCCTCCCAGCCCCAGTGGAATTCCACCAGATGGGAGGAAGCATGTTGAGTTTTCATTTTTTATTTTTATTTTTTGTGGCACTTGAAGCAATACTTTAAAAGTTTGGAAATATAAGCATAAAAAAAAAGTTTTTTTTAAATTGTATGAAGCTCTTTCTTCTATTGATTTAATAAGTTATATTTCTGAGGATGTTGTCATTTTCCCCAAAACTAGTCTAGGTTATTGGAATTCTGGAATGCCATGAATTGTGGCTTCCTACTGTGCTCCCAGCAGCCTAACTCCATTTCCTTGAGTTCTCCTTTAGGGTGTGACCTTCTTGTGTTAGTCACAGGCCCTGTCACGGTTCTTCCTGCAATTCTCCTCTAGGTTGAGCTGGGATGCTTCCTCCCAGTTGGTTAGCTCAGGTGTGACCTCATTCCTGGGGGCCTGACCCAGGGCATGCTTCCTCTATTTTGGACTTGGCTGTCTGAATAAATGCCCACAAGTGGGTGAGATTTCTCTCTTCTGATCTTCAAGTGGATCTCCCTTGAGAAGGAACAGGATTCAGAGAGTTCACTGATATATTAACACCTTGCCAGTCAGGCACCAGGGGCTTCTCAACTGTAGCCTTCTTGTTTTATTCTCGAGGAATAGTACCTTCATGTCTCAGATGAAAATGACCATATATTTTCTAAATGGAATGTTTAGTCTTCCTGCTTCCTTCCAATTCAGGGGGACAGCGGCTTTGGCTTTCAGGAGCGCCATCACGAGTGGGCAAGGACATCGTTCCCTGGCCTCCCTGAGACCTACTGTCCAGCACTGTGAGCTGCAGAAATGGCTCTGAGCCTCTGCTTTCAGAGATGCTGAAGGGCTGTTATAAATGGGAATTCCTAGCTCAGAGAAAGGAAAAGAAAATACTGTTTTAAAAGGAGAGATAATATGTGTGGATAAAGAGAAGGTTCCTGTGGCCAGGATTCTCACCTGGCCCTGGTCGGCTAGCTCCCTACGCACGTGTGGGTGATACATTGCTGTCGACTCTATAAAGAGATCCATCCAGTGCTCTGGGTGACACGGTGGCATGGCTCATGGCTGCATAAGAGCAGAGGCTGCAGTGGGGGCAGCGTGGAGGACAGAGGCAGAGACAGCTGCAGGGTAGAGGCCCAGAGGCAGAGACCAGCTTGCTGCATGCAGACTCGATCTGAGTGGACAGGATTCTAGTGATTGACCTGCCACCGTGGGAATAAAGTTGGATATAACCCTTTCACCCCAATAACATTCCATTGTCATTTTTTGGTCTCATTGAATCTATAGTGAACTTGCCCAAGGCTGAAACCCATTGACAAGACAATTGGTGACCCTGGCAGGATTCATTGTTGACCAAGGAAAAGAACAGGCTGCCCTCATGGAAGGAGTGTTTCAGCGGGCTGCCCCTGTGGATGGGGAGACACTCGAGTGTCCCCCAGTGGACGCGTGGTCTGAGGTGGCTTGCCTCCTAGAGTGCCGGGCCCCATCCCAGGACTGGGAAGGGGTGGAGGCGACACCCAGGCAAGTAGGGATGCCCTTGGTATAATAAGTAGGTTCTTTGAGAAACAGCGTGCCGGTAAGGTAGTGGGAAAGCTGGGGATTTTTTTCCTTACAGTATTGAGAAAGGCTGTAAGGGAGAAAGATGCCCTCCTGCAGGAAGCACGAGAAGCAGGAGAACATGAGCTGCGACATGCCGTTGAGGAAGTAAAAAATTTGCTGGTGACTGAAATGGCATCACTATGAGGTGCTGTGGAAATGGTAAAGGATGCCATGGTAGCCCAAGAGGAAGCAGCACGAGAAGGAGCAGCAGCCGGAGAAGCAGTGGCCTGAGAGAGTGCAGGCCGCCCAGTGCCGTGAAGCAGGTAGTGGAGCCGTCAGAAATGGAGGAGCAGAGGTTTGAGGAACAGGTGGGGGTGGAGGCCCTGCCAGTGCCAGAGGTATCAGCCCCTCGGTTGAAAACCCATCTGGCTGAAAGCTGGTGGAAAGCCCCAAAGAAAATAAAGACAACTGCAGATCCCTCCAGGAGGGGTGCAGCCCCCTCCCCAGGCCGTGGAGCACTCTATGTTCTGCTCCTATCCTCAGCCTCATGCAATGAAAACAGGAAAGGAAATACGGTCTGCTACTTGAAGGAAGAGTTTCAAGGGCCCCATGAAGGTCACGAGGACCCAGATGTGGGCTGATTTGATAAAGGCATTAGCAGATGGAGAGAAATTGGATGGAAAGGCAAATATATTCTTACTGAAGCTGTGGCAACAGTTGAAACCGGAGCAGTGGTTCCAGCTGCTGAGGACGCAGCAGAAGCCAGAGACAAAGTGACAAGACTGGCCTGTGTGTCTGCAAGACTTTTTCTGGAAAGACTGGAGAGGCTGGAGAAGGTGGGTATTGTAAGGCCCACGTGGTCCTTTTGGTTAACTCGTTTGAGTAGAACTGGTTTGAATACAGCCAGGATGACCACTTGGTGGCAATGGATCTCCTCAGGCTTGAGGGTTATTATAGTTTGTCATAATTTTTGTTATTTGTATGTTATTATGGAACTTGGTTACAATGGTCCAGCTTCCTTACACAGGGACCATTGCAGAAGATTGAGGGCATATAGATTGAGAGGTGAGAATCCTATGGGGGTGGAGTGTGGATAAAATGAAAGTTTCTGTGGCCAGGATTCTTACCTGGCCCTGGTGGGTTAGCTCACTACACATGTGTGGGCAATACATTGCTGTTGCTATTGACTCTATATGAAGAGCTCTGCCCAGTGCTCTAGGTGACAGGGTGCCACGGCTGCAGGAGAGCAGAGACTGGAGTGGTGGCAGCCCTGGGGACAGAGACTGAGATGGGTGCGTGGGTAAAGGGACCGGCTTGCTGCATGCAGACTCATATGAGTGGACAGGATTTTAGTGACCGACCTGCCACTGTGGGAATAAAGTTGGGTATAAACCCTTTCACCCCAAGAAAGTTCCATTGTCATTTTTCAGTCTCATTGAATCCATAGTAAACTTGTCCAGGGCTGAAACCCACTGGCAAGAAAACATGCTTTATAATTTAAATAACAATTAAGTCTTATTTGGGATTTATTTATCTCTTTTTTGCCTCAAATAATAGCTGTTTTTAAAAGGTTCTTTTTATTCATTTATTCAGGCAGGTATTTAACATGTTCCTTCTATTTCTTTAATAATAATAATCATAACAAAAATTCACAAAGCCCTTACTTTGTTTGAGGACTGTGTTAAGTATCTTGCAAGCAGTATTTGAGCCTCTCAGAAATTCTGTGAAGTATTATTATCAATCCCATTTAATAAATAAGGAAAGAGAATTCTAAGAGGTTAATGAAAATTAAGGGTAAATAGCTTATAAGTGTTATGGGGGATATTAAAGAAACAATTGCTGCCTCAGAAGTCTAGAATGTTAGAATGAGAGGGATCCCCCTTACAAACACCTCCTTTTATAGAAAAGCTCTGAGAGGTTCCATCCTTCCCCCAAGGACATGCAGTGATTAGAGGCAGGGCCTGGACAGAATCAGTAACTCCCAGCTCTCATCCCAGTGTACTTCCCACTCTACGCTGCCTTCCTCCAGCAATTTGGAATATTGTGGAGACACTGCCCCTTATGCCCAACGCCCAGCATTGTTACAGTGAAAGCGGGCATGCGCATCATGTAGAAAAGGGGTGTAGTTGGAAATTTCCACAGGTGCTGAGAGAAGGAGGCGGTCTTTAGGGGCTGCTGGTGTTCCAGGAAGGCCTGGTAGAGAAGGTAGCACTGTAGCTCAACCCAAAGCACTGGAAGATGTGACTATTCAGGGAGAGAAGAGAAAAGGTATTCTAAGGACCAGTCTGAACAAAAGCTTTGCGTTTCAGGGAGGGATAAGGTGACACCTGCCTATTGGCAGGGGAGTCACATAAGGGAGGGAAGGGAGACAAAGGAGGCAGTTTATTCTAAGCTTTCCATGTCATGTGTAGTGGGGGCGGGGGGAGCAGATGGAGGCAGAGGGAGCGGGTTTTGGAAATAATCTAAATGTGAAATGATGATGTCCTGGGTTCCAGTAGTGATCCTGGAGGGGGAGAAAGGGCATTTTCCTGTGATGATAGGATTTAGGGCATTTCAGGGGGAAACACACATTTGTGCAAACAGGCAGGTGTTGGGGGGAGGAGGTTGAGGTGGGCAGGAGGAGCTGTCCTGGGGAAGGGGAATGTTGTGGCTCAGCTCTGGCGGAGGGTGCAAGGCCCCAGGGCTGAATGCAGTGGAGTTGCACCCTATTGATTTTTCTGTGCTGACCATTTTCACCTCATTGATTTTCTTGGTTGATTGGCCTATGTTTTCTCCTTGGTTAGAGGCCCCTTTGTTCCCTTTAGATTCATTTTTGGCCTCTTGCTACTTCCTCTTGTTAGTGTGTGCTGCTCCAGTCATGACTGCCAGCTAGTGACCAAATGGGACATTTCCACCTTTGATAGTTTTAATGTTTGGAGAAAAGTTGAAGTTGCAATCAAGAAACTGAATTTACAGAGGAGTTTGAGCTTAGCTCAGCCATCCTGAGAGAGGTGTCACCAGGGGTAGCACAAAGAGGCAGGGATCACAGGAAGGTGACACCATCCATGTGTTAAATGCTCGGGGTGGACCATTTAGGACAGGTGGATAAGTGACCAGAGGTGCCTGCTCACTGCATTCTCACTCCCACCATTACAGCTGAGCCAAGTTTGTTGAAAAAAGCGGTGAAAAGACCTCGGACAAAGCCATTTCATTATCCTGCCTCAGGTTTCATCCTCTGTAAGGTGAGAAGTTGTTATTGATGCATGAATCCCCCATCTGGCTCCTCCTGCCATTAAAATCCCATCAGCCCTCCCAAAGGCGGAGATTCCGGAGGTCTGTTGTGGAGCCTAGGAGTTGGTATGTTTAACAAACTCTTCACATAATTCTAACAAACTCGTCTGAGGTCTTCTGTCCAGTGATCTCTGACCCGCCTGCCCTAAAGGATCCTCGTGGTTTTACTTGTTTGCCTTTCTCTCTGGGTTCAGAGGGACTTTAGGGTGCACTGTCTCCCCTTTTCAACTTAGAGGTTTGGGGATGGCATAGGGTCTTCCTGTGAGAGAGTCTGTAAAAGGGCAGCCCTATATTTTGAATCCCTTTAATTCTTCTAGACCTTCCCTGGGAGAAGATGGGAAACCACAGCAGATTTAATTTCTCCTTACCTACAGATTTTATATCTCTTGCCAGGTTCCCAATTTAAATAAATAGTCTCTAAACAGCACAAGTATTTTAGCCTTATGGAGAGCTTCCCTGGAGAATTTCTTTCCTAAGGATAATAATAACAGATGGTAATGGTGATAACTATCTTCATTGAGAGCTTACTATGGTCTGCACAGCCTGTGCTCAGTACTCTCTTACATCATCTTCATTTAATTTTCACAAAAACCATTTGCGATAGATACGATTGCTATCTCCACTTAACAGATGAGCAAATGAAGTTTAGAGAGGGTAAGTAATATATCCATCACCACATAGCTAGTGAGCAATGGAGCAAGGACTGAGCATGGCTCTTGAGCCCCTTAAGGCCCGAGGGCTGAGTCACCACACTGTGTCACCTGAAGCGTGTGATCTGTCAGAGGAAAGAGCAGGGCCTGGTCAGCAAGGGCCCTGGGTTTGGATCCCTGACTCTGGTCTATATTTCACTGCATTTCTCTGTATCTACATCTCAAGTCAAAGCAAAGCTTAGGTATTTCCTGCTGGATGGGAGGGAATGCTACAACCCCAAGGACTTTTCCTGCTGCTTTAACTGCAGGTGAATCGGAAAGCTTTTGCCTCACAGGCATGTGCAGCACAGGCTTTGAGACCAGGGAAAAGCCCACTGAGCTCTCCTCCCAGCCTGGAGTCCTCAACTTTCTAGTTATACTCTGGTTGCGATCCCTCTTTCACAAAGTGAATTTACTTCTGCTATGGTTAGGGTATAAACTTTGTGTGACTTCCACTCCTTTAAATTTGTTAAGGTTTACTTTGTGGTCCAAAACACAGCCTGTCTTAGTGCCCTGTCACCTCAACTCTCTAATGATTTCAAGAAAACTTTCAGATGTGCTGTTTGGCTCCTTGCCAGTACTTTTTTGTCAGTGTAAGTGCTGCTCTTTTCGGATTTCTCTGTCTCAACCAGAAATTGGCAGTCTCCCCATGCAGCTGCAAGCCTCCCTGCTTCTGAACGCATTGTGCCTCACTTGGACAAAGGGAGGGACGTTGCTCTCCCTTTCCCTCTATTCGGAAGACCCCTACTTGTCTCAGTGAGCTCATGTTCTCATCTTCTCAGGACAGGGGTGGGTTTACACAAAGATTAAACTATTAAATAACCTTGTGGATTCATAGACAAAAATCGGGATTTACTATCAGAAAACAGAATTTGAGTCTCACCTTTACCCTCAGCAAATCCCTTGTTATACTGAAGCCTCAGATGCCTTATTTTAAAGTAGGAAGGCCAATATCTGCCTAACCTCCTCTGCTAGGTGAGATAAGATGTGTGGCAATACCTGAGATGCTCGCAAAGCTCAGTTCCAGCCCATCAACCCAGAAACAGGCCTGCCCTGAAGAAGACCCAACTCTTCCCAAGAACTCAAGAGCATAGTGGCCGGGGGCAGCTAGCTGGCTTGGTCTTGTGTGGTCTTGTGGTCTCTGACAGTGGAATCTCTAGGGGGACAAACCCTGTCCTCAGCCAGCAGCCGTGAAGTAAAAGGCTGGCCTGGCCCTGGAAGCCCCATATATCCTTATTTTGTTTACAAAGCTTACTGCCAAGCAGTAAGGAAAATAAACTGATTTCCATCTTTACCGATGTGTTAAAATTGCTGCAACCCCTCATAATACCAAATAGATTGACTGTATAAATTGGAACATAGTTTTTACTTCAGGCAGGTCACAAATCTACTTGGTGAGAGCATATCATTCACGGTACACTGATTATAAAAATTAGTTAATTCAAGACAAACATTCCATTCTCTGATTCCTGGCACAAATCTTTCCAAATTCTCCATGGATTGCTGCCACGGAGCCAGAAGATAGATCTCCATCAGGTCACTTGATTCTCCGCAGACCTGATTTAGATGGTACTTATGCTAGTGCATCCACCAAGAAGAGACACATCTCATTGGTTAAATCTGTCAGGTGAGAACTTAAATGATGAGATTTAGTAATATTGCACTAATCTGTTGCTTTTATTTACTGTGCCCTGTCTTATTGCTGTAAATCTTCTCATGTAGAACACCTCCTAATTCATTCATTGTGACTCTCCTCATGAGGAACAGGGGTGGCTCATGATCAGGGATATCTCATGAGAACAAGCATTTTTTTTTTTTTTTTTTTTTGAGAGGGCATCTCTCATATTTATTGATCAAATGGTTGTTAACAACAATAAAATTCAGTATAGGGGGGTCAATGCTCAATGTACAATCATTAATCCATCTCAAGCCTAATTCTCGTCAGTCTCCAATCTTCTGAAGCATAACGAACAAGTTCTTACATGGTGAACGAATTCTTACAGAGTGAATAAATTCTTACATGGTGAACAGTACAAGGGCAGTCATCACAGAAACTTTCGGTTTTGATCATGCAATATGACCTATAAACCATCAGGTCAAATATGAATATTCATTTGATTTTTGTACTTGATTTATATGTTGATCCCACATTTCTCCTATTATTATTATTATTTTTATTTTTAATAAAATGCTGAAGTGGTAGGTAGATGCAAGATAAAGGTAGAAAACATAGTTTAGTGCTGTAAGAAGGCAAATATAGATGATCAGATGATCAGGTGTGTGCCTATGGACTAAGTATTAATCCAGGCTAGACAAGGGCAGCAAGACATCCACGGATGCAGAAGATTTCTCTCAAAGCAGGGGGGGTGAGGTTCTGAGCCTCACCTCTGTTGATCCCCAAATTCTCACCTGATGGCCCCCCTGCGACTGTGCCTGTCTTAGGTTGTTCCTCCCTTGAGGAATCTTACCCGTCTCTGGCTAACCAGTCATCTTCCGGGGCCATACAGGGAAATGTAAAGTTGGTAAGTGAGAGAGAAGCCATATTGTTTGCAAAGGTTAGCTTTTTACTTCTTTGCAGATTTATGCCCTGTGGCTTCTATGCCCAGCACTTGTCTCGAGGTATCTTTACCACCTGGAGGAATTATGATACTCGGTAAATTCGATATGAGGCACGAATTCTATTTAAGGTTTGTAATTAGGAAGGAAGAAGAAAAGCTATAGATGTAGCATATGAAGGAAACTTGGGAGGATTGATTATTTCTTTGACATATCTTCTTGTATAGTACCTTAAGTATGTATAGGTTTTAAACTACTAACTAATTTGCACACACATATTAACATAATAGGAATACGGTGACATAAACAAAGCAAATCTATAATTACCAGCCATCTCCAGTGAAGCCAAGAAAACCATTTAGGCACCCTAGGCATTTGTGAAAATTTATCTATGATATGATGGATATTGTCCAACTGTACTTGAACCATCAGACAAATTAAAGCAGCCCATTTCTGGGATCTGTTCACATCCCATATGTTCTTTTAACCATAGATAGTCTATAGTCATGAGATTTTGGGGTGCTACAACTTGCACCCCTCCCAACTCCTGGTTGAGTTCCAACAGTACAGATCCAGTCAAATTCGTTGTCTCACTGTATGCACATGCCAGCCTAGACATCTCCCTCCTCCTTCTTATGGCAAGTCCAGGAGACGGTGGGCTGGATGCAGCCACAACCGCAGCATCGTCCGGATCCCTGTGGAGGCTTTTTGATGATCATCCCCCGGCACGAGTCCTCCAGAGAGTGCTGATGCCAGAAGCTCCTCCTCATATCGTATCTTAGTTCATTTTCTGGGTATCCAAGCTAGGCCTTGATCTTCTGCGTAGAAACAAACAGACCCTTTGCCCACACTTTGACATGCCCTCTATACCACTGTGCAGAACTCATTGGAGGTCAGCACACAGTAACTGCTTTTTTTTTTTTTTTTTTAATTAAGAGAAAGGAATATTATCAGAAAAGAGTACCTCCATAGCTGATCATCTGACACCCTTTAAGTGATCAACATTAAGGATATTTAAAGCATGCGTTGACCTTTGATTTACCAATAGTTTTATCCTGTTAAGGAGTAATCCCCCTTTTCTTTCTTTCTTTCTTTTTTCTTTTTAAATTTTAATCTACACTTACCTGAAGAATACTATGTTTACTATGCTCTCCCTTATATCAGGTCCCCCCTAACAACCACATTACGGTTACTGTCCATCAGCTTAGCAAAATGTGGTAGAGTCACTACTTGTCCTCTCTGTGTTGTGCAGCCCACCCTCCCCTTTCTCCCTCCCCCCATGCATGCTAATCTTAATACCCCCCTTCTTCTTCCCCCCCTTTATCCCTCCCTGCCCACCCATCCTCCCCAGTTCCTTTCCCTTTGGTACCTGTTAGTCCATTTTTGGGTTCTGTAATTCTGCTGCTGTTTTGTTCCTTCAGTTTTTCCTTTGTTCCTATACTCCTCAGATGAGTGAAATCATTTGGTATTTCTCTTTCTCCACTTGGCTTATTTCACTGAGCATAATACTCTCCAGCTCCATCCATGTTGCTGCAAATGGTTGGATTTTTCCACTTCTTATGGCTGAGTAGTATTCCATTGTGTATATGTACCACATCTTCTTTATCCATTCATCTACAGATGGACATTTAGGTTGCTTCCAATTCTTGGCTATTGTAAATAGTGCTGCGATAAACATAGGAGTGCATCTGTCTTTCTCAAACTTGATTGCTGCGTTCTTAGGGTAAATTCCTAGGAGTGGAATTCCTGGGTCAAATGGTAGGTCTGTTTTGAGCATTTTGATGCACCTCCATACTGCTTTCCACAATGGTTGAACTAATTTACATTCCCACCAGCAGTGTAGGAGGGTTCCCCTTTCTCCACAGCCTCGCCAACATTTGTTGTTGTTTGTCTTTTGGATGGCAGCTATCCTTACTGGTGTGAGGTGATACCTCATTGTAGTTTTAATTTGCATTTCTCTGATAATTAGCGATGTGGAGCATCTTTTCATGTGTCTCTTGGCCATCTGTATTTCTTTTTTGGAGAACTGTCTGTTCAGTTCCTCTGCCCATTTTTTAATTGGGTTATTTGTTTTTTGTTTGTTGAGGCATGTGAGCTCTTTATATATTCTGGACGTCAAGCCTTTATCAGATCTGTCATTTTCAAATATATTCTCCCATACTGTAGGGTTCCTTTTTGTTCTATTGATGGTGTCTTTCGCTGTACAGAAGCTTTTCAGCTTAATGTAGTCCCACTTGCTCATTTTTGCTGTTGTTTTCCTTGCCCGGGGAGATATGTTCAAGAAGAGATCACTCATGTTTATGTCTAAGAGGTTTTTGCCTATGTTTTTTTCCAAGAGTTTAATGGTTTCGTGACTTACATTCAGGTCTTTGATCCATTTTGAGTTTACCTTTGTATATGGGGTTAGACAATGGTCCAGTTTCATTCTCCTACATGTAGCTGTCCAGTTTTGCCAGCACCATCTGTTGAAGAGACTGTCATTTTGCCATTGTATGACCATGGCTCCTTTATCAAATATTAATTGACCATATATGTTTGGGTTAATTTCTGGGGTCTCTAATCTGTTCCACTGGTCTGTGGCTCTGTTCTTGTGCCAGTACCAAATTGTCTTGATTACTATGGCTTTGTAGTAGAGCTTGAAGTTGGGGAGTGAGATCCCCCCTACTTTATTCTTCTTTTTCAGGATTGCTTTGGCTATTCGGGGTCTTTGGTGTTTCCATATGAATTTTTGAATTATTTGTTCTAATTCATTGAAGAATGTTGCTGGTAATTTGAGAGGGATTGCATCAAATTTGTATATTGCTTTCGGCAGGATGGCCATTTTGACGATATTAATTCTTCCTAGCCATGAGCATGGGATGAGTTTCCATTTATTAGTGTCCCCTTTAATTTCTCTTAAGAGTGACTTGTAGTTTTCAGAGTATAAGTCTTTCACTTCTTTGGTTAGGTTTATTCCTAGGTATTTTATTCTTTTTGATGCAATGGTGAATGGAATTGTTTTCCTGATTTCTCTTTCTATTGATTCGTTGTTAGTGTATAGGAAAGCTACAGATTTCTGTGTGTTGATTTTGTATCCTGCAACTTTGCTATATTCCGATATCAGTTCTAGTAGTTTTGGAGTGGAGTCTTTAGGGTTTTTTATGTATAGTATCATATCATCTGCAAATAGTGAGAGTTTAACTTCTTCTTTACCAATCTGGATTCCTTGTATTTCTTTGTTTTGTCTGATTGCCGTGGCTAGGACCTCCAGTACTATGTTAAATAACAGTGGGGAGAGTGGGCATCCCTGTCTGGTTCCCGATCTCAGTGGAAATGCTTTCAGCTTCTCGCTGTTCAGTATAATGCTGGCTGTGGGTTTATCATATATGGCCTTTATTATGTTGAGGTACTTGCCCTCTATTCCCATTTTGCTGAGAGTTTTTATCATGAATGGATGTTGAATTTTGTCAAATGCTTTTTCAGCATCTATGGAGATGATCATGTGGTTTTTGTCTTTCTTTTTGTTGATGTGGTGAATGATGTTGATGGATTTTCGAATGTTGTACCATCCTTGCATCCCTGGGATGAACCCCACTTGGTCATGGTGTATGATCCTTTTGATATACTGTTGAATTCCTGTTTGCTAATATTTTATTGAGTATTTTTGCATCTACATTCATCAGGGATATTGGTCTGTAATTTTCTTTTTTGGTGGGGTCTTTTCCTGGTTTTGGTATTAGGGTGATGTTGACCTCATAGAATGAGTTTGGGAGTATTCCCTCTTCTTCTATTTTGTGGAACACTTTAAGGAGAATGGGTATTATGTCTTCTCTGTGTGTCTGATAAAATTCCGAGGTAAATCCGTCCGGCCCCGGGGTTTTGTTCTTGGGTAGTTTTTTGATTACTGTTTCAATTTCTTTGCTTGTAATTGGTTTGTTTAACTTTTGTGTTTCTTCCTTGGTCAGTCTTGGGAGGTTGTATTTTTCTAGGAAGTTGTCCATTTCTTCTAGGTTTTCCAGCTTGTTGGCATATAGGTTTTCATAGTAGTCTTTAATAATTCTTTGTATTTCTGTGGAGTCTGTCGTGATTTTTCCATTCTCATTTCTGATTATGTTGATTTGTGTTGACTCTCTTTTTCTCTTAATAAGTTGGGCTAGAGGCTTATCTATTTTGTTTATTTTCTCAAAGAACCAGCTCTTGGTTTCGTTGATTTTTGCTATTGTTTTATTCTTCTCAATTTTGTTTATTTCTTCTCTGATCTTTATTATGTCCCTCCTTCTGCTGACTTTAGGCCTCATTTGTTCTTCTTTTTCCAGTTTTAATAATTGTGATGTTAGACTATTCATTTGGGATTGTTCTTCCTTCTTCAAGTGTGCCTGGATCGCTATATACTTTCCTCTTAAGACTGCTTTCGCTGCATCCCACAGAAGTTGGGGCTTAGTGTTGTTGTTGTTGTCATTTGTTTCTATATATTCCTTGATCTCTATTTTGATTTGTTCATTGATCCATTGATTATTTAGTAGAATGTTGTTAAGCCTCCATGTGTTTGTGAGCCTTTTTGTTTTCTTTGTAGAATTTATTTCTACTTTCATACCTTTGTGGTCTGAAAAATTGGTTGGTAGAATTTCAATATTGTGGAATTTACTGAGGCTCTTTTTGTGAGCTAGTATGTGGTCTATTCTGGAGAATGTTCCATGTGCACTTGAGAAGAATGTATATCCTGTTGCTTTTGGATGTAAAGTTCTATAGATGTCTATTAGGTCCATCTGTTCTAGTGTGTTGTTCAGTGCCTGTGTGTCTTTACTTATTTTCTGCCCGGTGGATCTATCCTTTGGGGTGAGTGGTGTGTTGAAGTCTCCTACAATGAATGCATTGCAGTCTATTTCCCTCTTTAGTTCTGTTAGTATTTGCTTCACATATGCTGGTGCTCCTGTATTGGGTGCATATATATTTAGAATGGTTATATCCTCTTGTTGGACTAAGCCCTTTATCATTATGTAGTGGCCTTCTTTATCTCTTGTTACTTTCTTTGTTTTGAAGTCTATTTTGTCTGATATTAGTACTGCAACCCCTGCTTTCTTCTCACTGTTGTTTGCCTGAAATATTTTTTTCCATCCCTTGACTTTTAGTCTATGCTTATCTTTGGGTTTAAGGTGAGTTTCTTGTAAGCAGCATATAGATGGGTCTTGCTTTTTTATCCATTCTATTACTCTATGTCTTTTGATTGGTGCATTAAGTCCATTTACATTTAGGGTGACCATTGAAAGATATGTACTTATTGCCATTGCAGGCTTTAGATTCGTGGTTACCAAAGGTTCAAGGTTAGCTTCTTTAGTATCTTACTGCCTAACTTAGCTCGCTTATTAAACTGTTATATACACTGTCTGGAGAGTCTTTTCTTCTCTCCCTTCTTATTCCTCCTCCTCCATTCTTCATATGTTGTGTGTTTTGTTCTGTGCTCTTTTTAGGGGTGCTCCCATCTAGAGCAGTCCCTGTAGGATGCCCTGTAGAGGTGGTTTGTGGGAAGCAAATTCCCTCAGCTTTTGCTTGTCTGGGAATTGTTTGATCCCACCATCATATTTAAATGATAGTCGTGCTGGATACAGTATCCTTGGTTCAAGGCCCTTCTGTTTCATTGCATTAAGTATATCATGCCATTCTCTTCTGGCCTGTAGGGTTTCTGTTGAGAAGTCTGATGTTAGCCTGATTGGTTTTCCTTTATAGGTGACCTTTTTCTCTCTAGCTGCCTTTAAAACTCTTTCCTTGTCCTTGATCCTTGCCATTTTAATTATTATGTGTCTTGGTGTTGTCCTCCTTGGATCCTTTCTGTTGGGGGTTCTGTATAATTCCATGGTCTGTTCGATTATTTCCTCCCCCAGTTTGGGGAAGTTTTCAGCAATTATTTCTTCAAAGACACTTTCTATCCCTTTTCCTCTTTCTTCCTCTTCTGGTATCCCTATAATACGAATGTTTTTCCTTTTGTATTGGTCACATATTTCTCTTAGTGTTGTTTCATTCCTGGAGATCCTTTTATCTCTCTCTATGTCAGCTTCTATACGTTCCTGTTCTCTGGCTTCTATTCCTTCAATGGCCTCTTGCATCTTATCCATTCTGCTTATAAATCCTTCCAGGGATTGTTTCACTTCTGTGATCTCTTTCCTGACATCTGTGATCTCCTTCCGGACTTCATCCCACTGCTCTTGCATTTTTCTCTGCATCTCATCCCACTGCTCTTGCATTTTTCTCTGCATCTCATCCCATTGCTCTTGCATTTTTTTCTGCATCTCTGTCAGCATGTTCATGATTTTTATTTTGAATTCTTTTTCAGGAGGACTAGTTAGGTCTGTCTCCTTCTCAGGTGTTGTCTCTGTGATCTTTGTCTGCCTGTAGTTTTGCCTTTTCATGGTGATAGAGATAGTTTGCAGAGCTGGTACAAGTGACCGCTGGAAGAGCTTCCCTTCTTGTTGGTTTGTAGCCTTTTCCTGGGAGAATAGCGACCTCTAGTGGCTTGTGCTGGGCAGCTGTGCGCAGACAGGGCTTCTGCTTCCTGCCCAGTTGCTTTGGGGTTTATCTCCGCTGTTGCTGTGGGCTTGGCCTGGCTGGGGCTGTTCCTCCAAAATGGTGGAGCCCCGTTGGAGGGGGAGCAGCCAGGAGACTATTTATCTCCGTAAGGGGCCTCTGTGCTCCCTGCTGCCCAGGGGGTTAGAGTGCCCAGAGATCCCCAGATTCCCTGCTTCTGGTCTAAGTGACCTGTCCTGCCCCTTTAAGATTTCCAAAAAGCACTCTCCAAACCAAAACAACAGCAGCAACAATGAGAGAGGGAACAGAAAGAAAGAGAAAAAAAAAAGGAAAAAAAAGGAAAAAACAAGCGATTTTTTTTTTTTTTTCTCCTCAGGTGCCGGTCCCAGGCACCCGCTCACTGGTCCTGCTGCCCTGTCTCCCTAGCACCAGGGTCCCTGTCCTTTCAAGGCTTCCAAAAAGCACCCACCCACCGGTCCCGCAGGGAAGGAACGCTGAATATTCTTTGTCCTCAGGCACTGGTCCCACGCACCCGCTCACCAGTCCCGCCGCCCTGCCTCCCTAGCACCGGGGTCCCTGTCCCTTCAAGGCTTCCAAAAAGCACTCGGCAAAAAGAGAGAAAAAGAAGGGGAAAAACACGCGATTTCTTCCGTCCTCAGGTGCTGGTCTCAGGCACCCACCCACCGGTCCCACAGGGAAAAATGCGGGATATTCTTTGTCCTCAGGTGCCGGTCCCAGGCACCCGCTCACTAGTCCCACCGCCCTGCCTCCCTAGCACCGGGGTCCCTGTCCCTTTTAGGCTTCCAAAAAGCACTCGCAGAAAAGAGAAAAAAAAAAAGGGGAAAAACGCACGATTTCCTCTGTCCTCAAGTGCCGGTCTCAGGCACCCGCCCACCGGTCCCGCAGGGAAAAATGGGGGATATTCTTTGTCCTCAGGCGCCGGTCCCAGCCACCCGCTCACCAGTCCCGCCACCGTGCCTCCCTAGCACTGGGGTCCCCGTCCCTTCAAGGCTTCCAAAAAGCGCTCGCCAAAAAGAGAAAAAAAAAAAAAAGGGGAAAAACGCGCGACCTCCTCCGTCCTCAGGCACCGGTCTCAGGCACCCGCCCCCAGGTCTCGCAGGGAGAAACGCGGGATATTCTTTGTCCTCCGGCGCCGTTCCCAGGCACCTCCTCACCGGTCCCGCCACCCTGCCTCCCCAGCAACGGGGGCCCGTCCCTCTAAGGCTTCCAAAAAGCGCTCGCCAAAAAAAAAGAAAAAAAAAAACCGCTCCGGTTTCTCTCCACCCGCCGGGAGCCAGGGGGAGGGGCGCTCAGGTCCCGCCGGGCTGGGGCTTGTATCTTACCCCCTTCACAAGGCGCTGGGTTCTTGCAGGTGTGGATGTGGTCTGGATGTTGTCCTGTGTCCTGTGGTCTCTATTTTAGGAAGATTTTTCTTTGTTATATTTTCATAGCTCTATGTGTTTTTGGGAGGAGATTTCCACTGCTCTACTCACGCCGCCATCTTGGCTCCGCCCTTGTATACAATTTTTAATAGTCAATTATACCTTTATGAAGCTGGAAAAACAAAAACAAAACAGCCAAACCAAAGCAAAACAAAAAACTAAATTAGCCTTTAGCTTCCTCATTTGTTCAAAGGAGATAATACCTTCCCCCACAGGCATGATAAATGGGATAAAGCTATATAATACCTAACACAGCACGTGACACATAGTAGGCATTGAAAAATATTAGTACCCTTTCCAAACTGCAGAGCAGTCTTTCCTGTCATCTGTGCTGAACCTCCTGTCTCACACGGTGACTCGATGTTGATTTTATCTAATCTAAGTGTGTCTTTAGTGCTTTGGTTCTCTTATCTGCATGTGCTTACCTTATCTGACTGTGGTTGGGGCAAGAGTGATGCTTAATGTCCCTTGCCCAACCAAAAGCATTTAATTCCTGGTAATACATGTTCAATGATAAAATGAAGTTTTGCCTGTGGAAATTTGTTGCAGCCACTGTTGGATCTGGGAATTGATTAAGGAAAGGTTTGTTTTCTGAAAAATGTGGGGCTGGCTCTGATGGACCATTTGGCTTTCTTTGGAGGGATAGGAGTCAGAAGGGGTTGTCTGAGGGCAGCTCTGGGATCATTGCTGGTGACCTGACCTCCCTGAAGGGGCTCACCCATGCTCCTCTAACAGGAACTGCTCCTTGAGCTGTGAGGCAGTTACGAGCTATTAGACTTGGCTGCACCTTTATAATCTTTATTACAACCTATCATGGGGCCCATAAGTATTTAGCCAGAGAGACTGCTCCTAAGCTTCAGTGACACAGAATAGGTCAGCAGCAGGTCACCCATTTTATAAAACTGTAGGGGCTGCTTAACACAGTACACCTGACAAGGAGTCATTGTCAGGTAGATCTGAAATGGACACTGTGATCCCTGGTATGCAGAGCTCAGAGCAGGGCGCCAGGGAGAACCTAGGGCCACCCTCATCTCATCTTCACCTGCAACCTCTTGAAGGAAACACTGGTATAGTCATTAAGAGCCCAGAAGAGAATATTTGTGCAGAGCCCATGAGATGGTGCTTACCTTTCACATCCCTTTAATAGACTGTGGCTGCTGTGAATGATGTTTTCTCATTATTAATAATTTCCTGGACATGATTCTAAACCAAGCTGCCTTGAGACCAGGCTGATAGAAGGAATTAGGTGCCACAGCTCAAGTTTCCATCCAGATGAGTTAGAATTGTATGTCATGGTTGAATGTGTTTACTGACCTGCATCTCATATCGAATGACTGAGCATCTGATAGCATAGAGAGCTTCATTTTCTAGCCACTGACCTTGACTTAAATTTTAAATTACACAGAAAGTGAGAGTCTTTGTACCCAAGAGGCTCCAGAAAGGGTAACGACTGGAAATCTCCCATGGGAAGCTCTAGAGTCATGGAGCTCCATCCGGAGCCATGAGCTCCTGTCTTTCTTGCCTAAGTTTGAACTAGAGGGGGCAATTCTTTCTGGGAGAGAGTAGCCTTGAGCAACAGACTGGAAGCCCTAGTCCTCAATTCCCTCCTCAAACTTCCATTCCTTGTATGAATTTAGACAATTTTTCCTGAGCAGTCAGCCTTATGAAATACAACCCTCACCTCCTTCAGCTCCCGAGCCTTCTGAGAGACCCTTATTTGGAGACTCGGGTCACATTACATCAATCACCCCCTGCAAAGGTAAGGTGAGAGATCCGGAGACTACTTAATTATAGCCCAGTCCCTCCCAGACAATGACACTATTGTCCAGAATCTCCAGGGCCGTCAGCATCGGCCCAGTCAGGCTTTCTTCAGCTTTTGTGTTTCCCCTTTCAGGAAACCAGATGTCATGAGCTTAGTAGAACCTGCAATTCCATCTAACACCTCGACGCCTTCCCTTCCTTCCGAACTCCCCTCTCTGGCAGCAGCCAGAAGCCTCCCCAAAGAGCATGAGGCTGAGCAAGTGAAAGAGGGAGGAAGGCACGAGAGGAAAAGATGCCGAAGGGAGAAGAGAAAGTCAATCCAGAGCCAAAATTAACCATCAAACCCAGCAAATGTGTATATATTTGGAGAATATAGAAAAACTTTCCTATAATGTGTTAAGTGAGTCTTTAAATCTGAGCTTTGATCACTTTGGACTGTGTCCCATGATAAGAAATAAATTTCATGTTGTTACTCAGTACGCACACACAGTTTTACAGGCCAGTATGCACCGCCACTTCATGGAAGCAGCTGGCGTTTTTTCTATCCTATTCTACTTCATTTTTCCCTGCCTAACCCCATCATACTCTATTCAAACATTTTCTATTTTATTAAAAAAAAAAGAGAGGGAATGGTGGCTACCCTCTAAATTAATTTCATGATGTAATAATAAATCATAACTGGCAATTTAAAAAATAGTGGTTTGTTAAAATTCATAGATACACAGATTTGTAAACTTTCAGAACTGTAGATCATTCTTTTTTGGTGTAAGTTCGTTTTCCAAGTGAAGACACTGAGCCCTAAAGAAGTTGCTATTCATCCTTGACAATACAGCTGGTTGATAGCAGGAACTGTGTTCTTTCACAAATTGTCATGGTGATGCAAGAGGGAGTGAGGGCGGGGCAAAGAGTTCAGGGCTGGAATTGTAGACATGTTCTGTCTAGAACTCTGTGACCTTGAGCAAACCACTTAAGCAATTTGACCTCAGTTTTCTATAAAATGGGCTGCTAATTAGGGAAGACGTAGGAGAGGCTTTGCAAGTGGTGAAGTCCAAAGAGAGACCAACTGTCTCCCCTGCCTTTCTGCAATAGTCTGTGAGGCGGGCAGGCTTTATGCGTACGTCTAGACCCCTGGCTTGGGGACAGGAATTGCTATATTGGCCTCTTTATTTTCATCATGTAGAGCCTCCCATCCCTGTACTTTACCCTCTCCTTTTTTTATGATTTGTTTTTTCTTCTTGGTTGAATCTAATCATTTCCTGACATGTTGCATCAAAGATCTTCATCAGTGTGCCGTGATTTTGGGGTCTTCCTAAATTTCCCAAGGTCCATGCATAGTTGGAAATATGCAGTCTGTAGTAGGATGATTAACATATTCAAAAGTGACTGTGCAGGCCCATAGAGCTGCATCTTTCTCAGTGGGAGTGAAAAGGGGCAGACTAGCCATGTGGAAACTCATCTGCAGTGTTCCACCTACATCTTAGGAGAATGTAACAGCTCAGCAGGGATGAATAAGCTGTGTGAATCCTTGCATCCCTTGGTCCTGGGGAGAACCATGCTGCCCCTGGAGCTTTCAGACATCTTCTCCGATCGGAAAGCAAGCAAGTAGGAATGGTCTCGCACCAGGAGAAGCCACTCTTGTGTGCGGTGGCTTCGGAAGGCATCTGGAGGAAGTCTTGTCTCAGGTGACTTTGTCCAGGGGAGTTTCAATTGGCATCAACCACTTGGATGTTGTTCAGGATCCTCAGGGACAAATATCTCAGGAGGCCCAAGAGGAGGGGGCATGCTGTGGGGCTCTCCTGGCAGCTCTTCACATGTGGGTGACCCTGGCTCAGTGCCTTCAGAAGGAGAGCTGAGCTTAATCTGGATTTGTGATCACTCTGGGGCCATTTCTCTGCTTCACATTGGAGGGGTTCAAGGGACTGAAGTTCACTTCTTTAAGGACTTTGATGTCTTAGAGCCACAGGAAAAGTTTGCCTAGAAAACATTTAAATAAATCCATCTGCTTATTCCTCCTGTTTCAAAATTGCAAGATATGGGGAGGGTAAAACTCATTTTGTTTTTTCTCCTATCAACATAAATTCTGCTCAAATATCTGGTTCAGTTTCTTTCATAATTTATGCCTTCTCAGATCAGTGATTTTATGCAGAACCAGCCTTTTATGAGAAAGTACAATTTTCCCGGGGAGCACATTATCCTGTGCTTTTCTCACAGGATAATGCCTAACCACCTGTGTGACATGACCTGAGTTACCACATCTAAAATGAAACGATACCTCAAGAGGACATCTTTTTTGGTGGCAAAGAGCAGAGATTTGGGAGCCAGGCTGCCTGGGGTTGATCCCTACTTTTCCACTTACTAGTGGTGTCACCTTAGGAAGATTACTTAACCCATCTATGTTTCAATTTGTTCATCTATTAAATTGGTGATGTTAGTAAGTATCTATATCATGAAAATGATATGAGTTAATGCGGTGCCCCCATTGTAGGACCTGCTCTATGAGGCTTAGTGTTTTTCTCACTTGATGACTTGTAAGGTCCTCTGTAGTTTTTAAAGGGGGTGATAAGATAATAATGCAATTTCATACTGGAATAGCTATTTACTGTTTATAAGGCTTGTCTCCATGTATTGTTCTCCAGATAAGGAAACTGAGGCTAAAATCAGGTACTTGTTAAAGGACATACTTTTTAAGAGGAGCAATGGAGTCTAGAGGTGAGCCTTCTGATTCTCAGTTTCTGCTGCTCTTCTCACAGGATAATGTCTTTCAGCTGGGTTTACCTTCTTAAATGGTCCTCCTCCTAATATCTCTCATCATATTAAGACAGGGCTACCATTCTTCAAAGTACTGGATGCCAGTGGGAAGCCCAATGCATCCATGACTTTTCCTGCTCCTTCCTATTTTCAGTAAGATAACACCAGGTCCTCTAACAGATAAACTAGAAACCTCAGGGGCTTAACCCAATAGCAGTTTACATCTCGCTCATATAAATTGCGGTATCCATATTTTCAGTTCCCAGTTGGTGAGTAGCCTATCCATATTCAAGGATCTAGGATTCTTCCAAAATGTGTTCACCTTCCTCCAGGACCTTGGAATTCTCTCCTTCTGGTTAGTGGATGGAATAAATTTTTCATGCACTTTCAACCAAGAGTCACATACATCCCTTCTTTCTACATTTGAGTGGCAAATCTAGTTGTGTGGTCCAACCTAGGTGCAAGGAGAGAGGGAAATGGAGTCTTGGCTAGGCAGTCACTTCCTGATGATACCCTAGGGAGGCATGAATTTTTGGTCATCAGCTTGTCATCTCAGCCGCACTTCCTCACTCCACATCCAGTTACGTGCCAGCCATGCCTGTTCTCTAAGTTGCCTCTCATATTGGTGCTCTACTTCCATTTCCATTGCCACCACCCTCGTTTAGACCCATCTGATCTCACCCGAAGATCCCATCTTAGCTTCTTCAGTGGTCTCCTTGTTTCCACTCCCTCATGCCACTATGATAAGCCCAACTAATCATCCTGAACTATTCTTTTAAAATGTCATTTCAGCAACAGCTCAACCAACAACGATGGGACTCCCACTCACGTGGTGAGAGGTGCTGAAGGGACACAGAGATGACTCATACCTGGGTCCTGCATTTAAGCAGATTACAGTGAGCTATGGAGCAAGGCAGGGAGTAAGTTCTAGAAGCACCAATAAATTGCTACGTGGGTCTAGGGCAGGGAGATATTAATTTCTCAGAAAGGAAAAACAATTCTAGTTAATTATTCAGGAAAGTGAAGTACAAGACTTGGGAGGAGGTAATAGAAGTGTACTTAGTTTCTGAAAGTGAGCTCACATCTCTGGGCCTAGGGGAATTTCATTTCAGGGAGCTGAAAGAGGTACAATTGAAACAAACGGGTAGCTGGGGAGGCTTTAGGGCATGGTAGTGATTTGGAAAGGTGCTGAGAGATTAAAGAGAAGTAGATGTCTGAATTTTTTTTAAAAAATGAAGATAGGAGATTCTATCTTCTATAATCTAGTGAGTTTGACATCTATATAGAGAAAAATTATAAGACTTAGTAAGAAGATGGCATGAACCTGGGCAAACTATGAACAAACCATCTCAGGCTGGTCCTGTTTTCTCTCTTTTAATATAATCACTGGAGTTAAAATCAGTAGGAGATAGATTCAGTTTATCTGAATTTCAGTTAGAATTTTGATGAGTTTGAAATTCTCATGCAGAAGTTGGAACAATGTAGTCTGAATAATTGTATGGTTTGGAGGATTTAAATTGTTAAATTAATTAATATAAACCGGGAGGAGGGAGTTTTATAAACCTGTTCTTGCTTCCACTCTCCTTTTCAAAAAGTTAATGATTTTGGTGGAAGACTCGGTGCTCAAGTTTTACGGTTGATGTGAATTTGGGAGCTAAGCTAGTATCTTTCAAGTAGTAAATTCTTCTTAAAATTCTCTGGGTGCCTTTCTAAACTTGAAGCTGGAATAAAAAAAGACAAATGAGATATTGTGCTATGTATGATAAATTTCCTCTGTAAATGTTTCTCCCCTTTGAAAAAGACAGAAGTCAAGGAATTTCTAATTATATTTTGACTCAGAAGTGATCGTGTATTGAAAGTTAACTTTTACTTGTCAGCACGACTCAGCCAGAAGGATGTTCTTGCTTATTAAATTTAAAAAAGAACTGGTCAAATAGAAGTTAGAATCCCAGTCCTCTGCCTGAGTCTCAGGAGGAAATCAGTTGATGAGTTTTACCCTCCTTCATGCCCTCCCAGTCCCTACCGTGCTCCCTGCTTCTAAAGTAATACCTGTGGGGAAAGGATCAGTGAGAAGCTGGCTATGCTCTGATGAACAGAAGTTAGGAAATTCAGCATTAGCACCTGAACCTTGGGTACTAACTGGAGGTAGTTGGTAGCATCAGGAGATGTCTGAAGGTACAACTCTATTTGCCTGGTTACCTCAGAAGGAAAATCATGGGTCCTTCTAGGCCAAACCATGGTATAGATACAATGATTAAAATCATGACACCGTAAGTTAACTCCATCCTAAGAAGTTAGAAGACTCTGGAAAATCTTCTTCTCTTGAGCTAGGGATGAAGGAATATGGGGTGGGTCCCTGCTCCTAATATGTGGACTTCTTTTCATTTAAAAAGCCCAGTGTTAAATAGTGCCTAATTTAGCTGAGCCCTGCAAGAGACTCTTCTGAATCACCAAGGTCCGTATCTGGAAGTGTGGACACAGAGGCTATGTGGCCCCTTGCTAGTGATGCAGAGGGTACAGGATAGGGGGCAAACAAGTGGGGGGCAGAAAGGCTGGAGGAGGAGGAACATCCTTTTGGGTACCAAAAATATCCCAACTTCTAAGTTGCTATTTACAGCCTCCACTGTCTGGTTAAGAGCTTAGACTATAGCAACAGAGAGATCTGAGTTTTGGTTCCATCTCTGCCATTTAATTTTGAAACACTGAACAGGTCAGCTCACCTTTTGGTGCCTCAGTTTTCTCATCTGTAATAATAGGACTATAATATTATTATGCCAACAGCTGGCTCTTCAAAAGACAGCTTAAGAAAAACATCTGATATCAAGCACAGAGGAGTTTATTAGACTTAACTGCTGCAAAGGAGAGATCACCATTTGGCAAGGACTGTAGTGTCTCCTAAGGGGATGTCAGAGCTTTTAGGGCCTGGACTGCATGATTTTAAGGTGGGTTGGAAAGACAGGGGAGTTTGGGACTGGGCAGTTTACAAGAACAGCTTTGGATTGGCTGATGCCGTGAGGTGAGGATCTTAGAGTGAGTTTCTGTTCTTCACAGTCTTATCTTCCAGGAATAAGTATCTGCCTGATTGCAGTATTGTTTCCAGGGATAGGAAAGTGTGCTGATTTCAGTGAATACTTAGCTTTATAAGGTTGTTCTGAAGATTAAATGAAAGAATAGACAAAAGTATGTAAAGCACACATCAGGTACTTAGCAAATGTTAGGCATTATTAACCCATATTATCCACTCCTTTCCATGTCCTATGTTACCTGTGACCAGAGGAAACCCCACCTAATTTTATATGTCAATATCTTTATAAATATCATCCCTTCATCTAAAAGTTTCCTCTCTCAACTTACACAGTTATAGAGAAATACAAAACCTTACAACAGCTCCGTGTTCCTTGCTCCAGCCTGCCTCCCTAGGCCTCTCCTCACAGGGAGGGACTCTGTCTTCTGAACCACAGATCCGTGTTAGCTTGGAGCTCTCCTTGGTGATACTTGCCGCATCCTACTTTCTACTTAGGATTGTTATGTGCATCTAGATATTAATTCTCCTGTTAGACTCTAAGATCATGTTTTTACTCCCACATAGCCCCCCAGAGTGTTCAGCCCACTCCTGGTCCATGGAGTGTTTCTCTAAAAGCTTGCCGATTTAATATACTAATGAATTATTAACCAAACATAAAATTGAAGACCTTAGATGAGAATTGCTGCTTACAGCAAAAGCTGGGTCTTTTTGCATGCTTTGTACACAGTAGGTGAATACAGCGCCTTAAGCTATCTGTAAATGTGACTGGATGATACCAGGCATAATAATATGGAAGACAGCTGTGCATGAAAATAGCAGAAAGGCAGTGGGACGTCATGCAGAAAGTGGTGGTGAGAGAATACAAAGAGCCAGTAGTTAAGGTCAGAGATATGGGTAAAAAGGACCATTTCACACATGAATTATTGGCTATAACTTATGGCTAAAGATCTAACAGGAAAGACCAGCTAGCAAATTCATAAAATGAATCCAGTTTCCTTTAGGTTAAGGTCATTGCTTGTTAGGTTACCATGTTTATAAACATTTCCCCTCTTCAGATCCATCTAGCAGTTGCACAATATTTTTGAAGTTAACCTTGGAAATAGGGACCAATTTTTTAAGTTAGAAACTGATTATGTCAATATAATATTTATTAAAGCTCCTATACATAATTTATTAAATATTTTAATGAAAAAACATGTCACATTGTTTTATAATAATAGCCACCATTTTCTGAATGTAGTGCTTTATTATACATTAACTCATGTAATCCTCACAATAACTGTCTGAGGTAAATACTTTTACCCCAATTTTCCCTGGGTCGGGGGAACCAAAGTTTAGGAGGGTCAAGTTACTTGCCCAACATCTCTTGGCCACCAAACGATAGAGCCAAAATTGGAACTTAGGTTGACTTTGCTCCAAAGATATTTTTAACCACAGAAGAAATTGAATATATATATATATATATATATGTATACATATATACTAAATAAGGCTTTCATCTAAAAACAAGATTTTTTACTATATAAAACTGTTTGTGAGGGAACAGGGGAGAAAATGTGGAAGAGATAGTACATAAATATTATATGTAAAGTTATATAAGTTTTATTAAGAAACTTATGTAGGTTTAATTACATATATATGTAT
This sequence comes from Manis javanica, assembly GCF_040802235.1. Taxonomy (NCBI): domain Eukaryota; kingdom Metazoa; phylum Chordata; class Mammalia; order Pholidota; family Manidae; genus Manis; species Manis javanica. The sequence continues at coordinate 130,486,154 of NC_133157.1, read as the reverse complement.
GATATGTATATATAAGCTCAATTAATTATAAATATTAATAAATATATATTTTTTAATCAATTTTTTTCAGTGATCCTTAGTTATACCAGTTTTACAAACTCTCACATAAACATTATGGTTACAAGAGATATATACTTATTCATAAATGTGGGGGAACAGACCAAATAGTCAAGGAATATCAAAGACTCAAACTTTATTACTGCATTTACTTATACAAACTAACAAGTATAAAGTGAACACAGGGCTCTCAGACCCTTGAATAGGCTCAGGCATTTATACATAATTTTTTAATACTTCTTTCCTACCAAAATCCCAAGCATAGCCAACATGTTCATGGAGAAGCATATCAAAGTGTCAAGGGTGGACAAAAGTACATAATGCACATATCAGGTACTTAGCAAATGTGTGTCTACAGTAACACTAACAGTCTGGGCTGGGGGAAGCTGAGAAGGAACCCCGGAGTTACAACCACATCTTTACAACCACATTGACACAATTGTTGCCAAAATACTCACCAGAGTGATAGTCGCTCAGGAAATATGGATGGGGGGTTTGAGAAAAACACAGCTATTATTTATGACAAAAATGAACAACAGCTTTGCATTTAAAATAGGATAACATATCATTTTAAATAGTTCTCCTATTGTTTCAAATAGCTTCACACCTCAGTCCCTTTTGCCTGTGCCTTCCTCACAAACTGCCTGCGACTCTTACTAAATTGACATCATTTTGACTGATAATACTCTGGTATTTCTTGTGCTTTTCTCATTTTTGTTTTTTAGCAAGTGGTCGGAACCGCTCGTTTCTGGCCTGCGCTGTAACTGCCTAGAGTCCAGGCTCGCTGTCTGTCTAGATGTCGGGCTTTGGGCCGCTGAACCACTAGTGTGCTCGTCCCTGACAGCAGGTTCAGCTGTGGCTTCCTGAAATTGCTGCGCCCACTGTCATGGGGTAATTCTCTTGCTACTGTAGGGACGGCTTGTTTTTTTCCCGGCTTGCTCATCTCAGAGAATTTTAGAACAGGAGGAGAGCTGAGATTACCTGCTTTCCTTTTTCACTTCATTGATTTGGAAACAGGCCCAGGCAGGCCTGGTGGGTTCCAAAGTTTGATCCTGGGACCAGCAGCATCAGCCTCTCCTGGTTAGTGTTTGGCAGTATGAATTCTCAGGCCCCACCCTGCACATAGGGAATCTGAAACTGGAGGGGTAGTGCCCAGCAATCTGCATTTTAAGCAGTCCTCCAGAGGATTCTGATTCATGCTTTGGCTTTAGAAGCACTAGCTTGAACAATTTGTCTGAGGCCATGCAGCTGCCAGCCAGACACAAACTCAAGTTTCCTGACATCCAATTTAGAGCTTTTCCTGCTCCATTGCTCTGCTTCTGCCCCTTCCTGATCTCACACTCATTGGATCCCCCACACCCCAACACCCTCGGCATTTCTTTCAGAAGCTTGGTGTTTATTTGTTTAGTTTTAATGAGGCCCAGTCTAGCCACCTTTCCTACCCTGTCAGCTTGCTGAGAGATCTAAGTTCAGAGCTATTACCTAATTATATTAACTTCATGTCTAAGGATTTTAACAATGATTTCTTCAAATGGAAGTTTTAATTTGACCAGGAACTCTCCCTATTTTGCTCATTACTGTATCCCCAGTGCTGGCACTCAGTAGACACCTGATATTTCTGTTGAATGAATGGGAATTCCTTCCAAGTTGAAGTCTGTAGAAGGCTGTATCTCTCTTGAGATTCTTGTCTTTGGTCAGGGGATGACAATCCATATCTTCCCAGCACTAAGTAGGTGGATAGCCAGACATAGCAGGAAAGGGGGAAGGAGACTTCTGCTGGTGTTTACATTCAGCTAGATGCTTGCTTCTATTCTACAAATTCCCTGCAAGCTGTTCCCACGGCAGGTGAAATGAGAATATAGATAACAGACTGCCAAAACTGGCCAGTGCCAACATGAGAAGGTGACCCTAACTTCATCCCCAAATCCATTAACATAGTAACTGATAGAATGCCTCCCCTCACCCCCACCCCCACCCCAACCCCACACCATGATACCACCCAACAGGAAGGTGGAGGAAGCCCAAACTCCAGGAAGACTCCCCATGTTCCATTTGAAACCTAACCTCATTTAGTGAATATTCAACTCCCTTCCTATAAAAAGGCTCCCCATTGTTTGACCCTCTCTGGGCATGTACTCTTGTCTTTCTTCAAATTCTAAATCTCCAAATAAACTCTTAATGCTCAAGAGCTTTTTGCATCTGTTCTTGAATTATTTCTGGAAAGGAGACCAAGTATGTGTCTACAGTAACACTAACAGTCTGGGCTGGGGGAAGCTGAGAAGGAACCCAGGAGTTACAACCACATCTTTACAACCACATTGACACAATTGTTGCCAAAATACTCACCAGAGTGATAGTCGCTCAGGAAATATGGATGGGGAGGTTGAGAAAAACACGGGTATTATTTATGACCTTCAGGAAAAAACTGATGTGCTATGTTTAGTAAGGCTCAATCGTAGCCATTGTGAATGATAGTATTTAGATTTACTACTTTCAAATTTCATAGGCTTTGCCAGCACAGTTCCAAAGAACTTAGCTAGTATCTGTTGGAGACTTTACCAACCTCTCTTCATCTTCAAAATGCATAAGATTAGAACCAATGACCTAAAGCACTCAAGACAGCATTCCGGGTATCACATTCCATCAGTTACTGTCAGTGGTTAGCATGTCCCTGCTCATCAGAGGCATACATGCCCATCTCCTCCGTTGGATTCTGAGGCCCTGGAAGTAAAAGCTGGGAAGGTTCTTTTGTGTGTTCTCTGAGGCAGGAAGCCAAGGAAAGGGACAAAGGTTTTGTTGAGGCTTCAGGAATATTGAGGAATAACAGGGTGCTTGAGGTTGAAACAATGCACCCCCCCCACCCCCCACCCCGGAACCCAGTGATATAGAAAAGCGTGTTTGTTAATCATAGTCATGTGGGTCCATTAATTTACAGTGGAGTATCCGGGTAACCTTTACAGAGATAGGTTACAACATAACTACATCCTGGCTACACCTCTAGTGACCTAATTGCTCCCACTGAAACATTTCCTGGGGGCGGACTCACCTTTTACTTGTAGTGAACACGTGAAAGGCATGGCCCTGCTGCGCTTGGGGCTCAGCCTTTGGATATGAATCCACGGAACCAGTGATAACACTAATAAACTCTGCTTCTCCCCAAACGTCTTGGAGTCCTGACTCCTTGTTTGAAGTTCCCATGGTTCCTGCAATGCTCCTGTGTCTTTTCCATGTGGTTCCTTCACTAAATCCATAGTGAACTGGCCGTACTAAAATCTCATTAACACAGATGGCCTCACACTGTCCACGAAAGAGCCAACAAAATCAACGTTTAGGAATCTGTTTGTCATAAATGTGTTTAAATGTGACTTACGAATCCTCCAGGCTTGTAGATAAAAAGGGAGATACTACAAAAAGCAGTATTTAGGACTTCACTCTTAAAATTCTCAGCTATTCTTTTTCTCTCTGATTTCATAAATCATATTTCTCCTCATTGTTGTTAAGAGCTTGGACTATAGAACCAAGTTGTCTCTGTTAAAATCCTGAATCTGCCTTAGTCAACTTGCTTAAACTCTCTGCGCCTTAGTCCTTATCTGTAAATTGTGGAAATAATTGTACCTACCTCATCAGGCTATATAGAAGATTAAATGTAATGATGTGTATAACCTGCTAGCACAGTGAATGTGCTCAATAAATGTTAGATATTCTTATACATATTTTGTTCTTGTATCTGCCCTCCCCACTGAAAATATTTCTAGATTTTTGTGATATATAGCTGATTTACTACCTGGATGTATTTTAGCTTTTGTGTGTATTTATGATCTCTCCTAGTAGACCACAAAAATCCCATTTAACCTACATTTGATATCTATGAGAAGCCTGTGGCTTTTAGCTGGAAAAAATCATTACCTTTCTATAAAATATATCATGATTTTAGTGGCACAGGTCTTGCTGGGTAATGATATCTTTGAGTTCCTTAGAATTAACTTGAAAAGGTGTTTTATAATGCTTGAAGTGAAAATGACCTATCAGAGTTGATAAAAATACATTGCACAGAAAGACGGTATCTTTAGAGAATGTGTTATTTACTATACCTGTGCTCCAGGCTCATTGGCTATGGTCAGTGGGGACGTTCTGTGACTAGACGCATAATTGAAAGAGATCGAAGGAGGCATTTTTCACTGCAAAACAGTGTGTTGTAGTGAAATGAGAGTGGCCCAGAAGTCAGATCAGAATTCTCAAGTTGATTGGCATTAACTTACTGTGTGATCTTGGACAAGGCTTTTCACCTGTGTAGGGGTTCTGTTTCTTCATCTGTAAAAGATGGTGATTGCATCAGACAGTCTGTGAAGCCTTTCTAGTTCTTTGATTCTATAGTTTACACCTACTTGGCTAGAGGTACCTGGATTTAATGAAACTGGGAAGGCAGGACACCCTGATCCTTTATTAGTTGATGCTGTGTGGGGGCGGAGGGGTATTTTTATCTCTCTCCTTTCTCAAACTGATTTATCTGTTAAGTAAAAGGCTTCTGTAGGGCCTTCTATGGATGGTTTCATGAATTCAAGATCAGATGAATTAGAAAAACAAGTATAATACGAGCACACATCTTTTTTCATTACTTAGGTCAAATTGATTCTCTTAAAGCCTGTCTCCTGGTTCTGCTCCTAGTAGATCATGCAAAAAGAGGACATGTTTCATTTCTTGTACCACAGGCTTCATTTTTTCAGATATGAAGGAGCATCGTCATTCTGGGATAAACACTCATTCACTCATAATTTACTGTTTTACATCTGTATATGACACTGACATTTGATAAAGTTTCAAGGACCCAAAAGGCACATTTCTCAACCAATTCAATGCAAATTGCAAAGTATTGGCCCTTCTTGCTTGCATTGTGCTCCTGTTTAATGTAGATAACTACACTCTCTGAGCCTGGGGAAAGAGTTCCTGCAAAATTTCTGTTATTCCCTGAGGGATCACATACTTAGACACTATGAAGGGATAGCTCCTTATTTCATTCAGTTCCTTTAAAAATTAATATTTACTGTCTTTATGATTAGAAAAATATTTTAAAAAGTATTTGTTGTTTCTCTTTATATAAGTGATACCTAATCTTTGTAGGAATTTAGAGAAAGTATTCGTAAGTAAACAGAAGTACCAAAATCACCTACAATCCCATCAATCAGTGATATCTCACCTGAGGGTTTCAGCTCCGGGCAAGTTCATTCTGGATTTGGTGAGACCAAATAACAACAATGGAATGTTGAGAATAAAGGGGCTCATACCATGTTTTATTCTCACAGTGGTCAGTCTAGCGCTACAATCCCATCTGCCTCCATCTCTGCTTCTGGCTCAGCCTCTGCCCCAGGCTCTGCCTCCGCTCCAGGCTCTGCCCTCACCTCCAGCCTCTGCTCCCCTCTCTCTTGCTCTCTTGCTCTCTTCTCTAGGTTTGGCTCTTAGCACTGGGGGAGCTCTTTTTATAGCAATACTAACAGTAATGGCTGATTACAAATGAGTGTACAAACATGCACCTGCAGAGTAGCTATGTGTTACATCATCACACGGACACAATGGGCAAGATTAGCAACAGCTGAGGATCCTAGTCATGGAACTTTCATTTTCCCAACACTCCAGGTTTTTCACCTCACAATCTATAATCTACATGCCCTCAGTCTTGTGCGATGGTCCCTGTGCGAGAAAATTGGAGCACTGTAACCAGATTCCACAACAGCAGCAGAGGCTGTAACAACATACAAATAAAAATAGAAATTATGATAGAAATAGCAACAAAATTATGATGAATAATAGTCATCCTCAAGTCTGAGGAGATCGATCACCACCAAGTGGTCATTCCATCTGTATTCAAACCAGTTCTACTCAGATGAGTCCATGACTCGCTTTCCCTGGGAGGCCAGAAGCAGAACCAGTAGTGAGCTCCATGCACACCCAGCTCCATGCACACCCAGCTCCATGCACACCCAGCAAGCAGCAGTTTTTTCTAGGGTGTATGACCAATCCACAAAGACATGGACCACCAGAGCCAGGACATGTTGCACATTCACTGGGGACCATTGTATTGATATTCCAACATGTGGCCTCTGGTCTCCACCCAGTCCCCTAAGGTGGGTGCTTTGACCCTCCCCTCAGTCAAACTGTTTCACCTTAAGGGTGATAAGATACATTTTAATGGTTTCTTGTGAAACCTTCATAAGAGTGTATATCAATGATACCCTAATAAAAAATAAGGAATAAAATGAAGATACATTTTAATGACACCAACATAGGCAAATCTTGTCCATTAGGTAGGATGCATGGAAAAAAGTGGTCCTATGGTAAGAGCATGGCAGGAAGGGGGTCCCATCTGGGTCCAGTATACCATACCTTTATTCCTCTCCCTGTGGTGGTTACTGAGGGGTCTATGCATAGTGTTACTGGAGGTGCATGCCTGGCCAGAAAGATAAACTCCCCAGTAAGATGCTCTTACCTTCCAGCTGCTTAGGGCACACTACCATGATCTTTGGGGGCCACTCTGCTGTTACTTCAGTAATACACAGGAGGCCAGCCTCCAGGTCTTGTTCTCACGGTATCAGGAGGACTAGCCAGTGCTGGTCCATGTGTTGAAATGTCCAAGGCCACATCCACTGAATGGAGTCTCCAGGTTGCGGTCAGACTTGGTCACAAAATGCACAAAAAGAACTCTCTTGCTGACTTCTTCAAAGGTCAAAGTCAGGCCCCACCTATGGGCTACAGCCCACACTGTCTTCTGCCCTGAGGCAGACTTTCTTTCTAGCCAAGGTACTTGGGCCAGTTCATCTGCTTCATCATTTCCTGGGGATGCCAGTGGCAAATAGCCTGTGCTCCTTCCCAGAGATGTAACCAGAATCCAAGAGGTTGGCAAGTTTGTTCAAGCCACTGCCATGCCACAGCCATAACCATCTTCAGTCACATGGACATCCAGCTCACAGGGCCTATCACACACAAGGCCTGCACACCCCTGACTGCCCATTTTGCAGGGGCAAAGGCAAATGCACATGTTTCATTGCAGCCTCACCTGATACCCTTTCATATTAAACAGTATAAGGGCTTCAGAATTTGTGCAAAGTGCAGATAAGCACTCTCCAGTAACCTAGAAGACCCAAAACCTTTTGCAATAGTGCCACATTTACCTGTAAGAGAATCAGAATTAAGCATAATATTATACACAGTTTTAGATGCTCTATTCCCAGTGAAAATTGGGCTTCTTTCACTCTAATAGCCTTACCCCCTTATCCATCTATAATTAAGGGGGTCCTGGGAAACTGCTCAGGGTTGCCATAAATCAGTGAGCACTCAGCTCCTACATCCACCAGAGCCAGGACATATTGCACATTCACTGGGGACCATTGTATTGATATTCCAACATGTGGCCTCTGGTCCCCACCCAGTCCCCTAAGGTGGGTGCTTTGACCCTCCCCTCAGTCAAACTGTTTCACCCAATTGTCTTCCTGTGAGGGTCCAGGTGGAGTCAGCTTACTCTCCATCAGGGAGTCCTGAAGACACAAGGGCTGGACTTGTGGCTTTGTCTCTGGCTTCCATTTCTTGGTCCTCTCCTTAGCCAACTACCAAAACCACTGCTCTGGCTTCAGTTGTTGCCACAGTTCCAGTAATATTTTATTTGACTTCCTGTCCAATTTTTCTTTATCTGCCTTGCCTTTATCAAATCAACCCACATCTGGGTCCTCATGACTTTCATGGGGCCCCTAAGCCCTTCCTTTCAGTAGCGAACCACACTCCCTTCCATGACCACATCGCTTCCACCTCTCCAAAATCTGCTAAAGTACAGGTAACCTCACTTATGGGTTGCCCTAAGTGAGGGGTAAGAATGGCCACTAAGGACTCAAAGAGGGAGAAAGGGGCCCCTCTTCCCGGAGGTAAACAGCACAATACCCCTCTTCCCGGAGGTAAACAGCTCTTCATCTGGGACATAATTTCCTAGGTTATAAATGGCATTCTTCATGCTCAGCTCCCATACTGCCTGTTAGAGTTTGGCATACACCTGCCACCTAGCAGGGAGAGATGGTCAGTCACTCTGATTAGGCCATACAGTGCAGTGTGGCCATTAGCCAATCCAGGAGGGAGTGGTTTCCTGGGGCCTGGTGTGCATTTTCTAATTGCTGCCACAGGGCAGGATGAGTTGTCAGGAAAGCCAACTTTTCCATTTCTAATGCAGACAGAATAAGCCCATCCACCCCTATATCCCAAAGATGCAGAAGGCAGGCTGACGTGGACTCCAAGGGTTTCTGCCAAAACCAGGGGTCCAAATCCACCAGCTCTGCCTGAGTATAGGAGTGGAGCATGGAGAGCTCCGTGACCTGGGGAGGGGGCTGTACCTCTCCTGGAAGAGCCTGCAGTTGCTGTGTCTTTATTTTCTTAACTACAACCAAGTGGGATTTCAATAGAGGAGGGATTGTGCCTCTGGCACCATCTCTACCCCCTTGTTCTCATCTGATACAGCTTCCACAACTTCTGGAGCTGACAGCACCACTACATCTTTTACCTCCCCCATAGCACCTTATGGTGATGACATCTCAATCATCAACGAATTTTTACCTCCTCTACAGCACCTTAAAGCTCGTGTTCTGGTGCTGCTTCTCATGCTTCTCACAGGAATACATCCTTCTCCTTTATGGCCTTTCTTAACACTGTGAGAAATAGCCAACCCAGGGTTCCTGCCATCTCACAGGAACTCTGTTTCTTTAAGGAATTCCCTATTTTGCAAAGAGCCTTCTCTACTGCCTCAGGCATCACCTCCACTTGCCTGTCACCCCATCCTGGGACGGGGCCCATTTCTCCAGGAGGCAAGCCACCTCAGACCATATGCCCACTGGGGGATACCTGAGTGTCTCCCTACCCAGAGGGGCAGCCCGCTGAAGTACCCCTCCCATGAGGGAAGCTTTTTCTGTTTTTCAGTCTGCAGCGAATCCTGCCTGCTGCACCAAATATCTCACCTGAGAGTTTCGGCCCCAGGGAAGTTCACTCTGGATTCAGTGAGACCCAATAACAACAATGGAACGTTGTGGGTGAAAAGGTGCTCATACCAGTCTTTATTCTCACAGCACTAGGTCAAGCACTAGAATCCCATCTGCCTCCAGCTCAGCCTCTGCCCCAGGCTCTGCCCTCGCCTCCAGCCTCTACTCCCCTCTCTCCTGCTCTCTTGCTCTCTTCTCTAGGCTTGGCTCATAGCACTGGGGGAGCTCTTTTCACAGCAATACTGGCATAATGGCTTATTGCCAGTGGGTACACAAGCATGCACCTGTGTAGTAGGCTAAGTATCACATCACCGCATGTACACAGTGGTTAGATTAGGATCAGATAAGGATCGTGGCATTGGAACTTCCATTTTCCCCATGAGAGATAACCACTATGGTTATGGTGGAATATTTCCTCCCACTCTGCTAGTTTTATCTATGCATGTGGATATATGTGTATATGTGTGTGTGTGTGTGTGTGTTTAAAAAACACAATAAGGTTCATTTTGTATACAATTTTGTGACCTGATATTTTCATCTAAAACTATATGGATAGTATTTTCCAAAATCTTTTGATCCAAAGGAATATGAAAATCCTTCAAAACACGTGTTTGGTTGCTTCATACGTGTTGATATATTGTCAGTGTCAACATTTTGAGTTATTAATTTTCATTGTATTTATACCACAAAATCCCATAATTCTAGGAACATAATGAGCTAATTTTTAAAAAGAGTATAACTACTCAATAAAGAAGGGAAGCAGGCCAGAATAATTTCTTTGGTTTATTTTTCATTTAAAGTTATCAAACCCCAGTCAATACCATTTTATGGTCTTGGTTTATTTCTTTAATTTGAACAATTTTCAAATGATTTCTTTCATTTTTACTTTGTTTTACCTATCACACATTTTCCATTGACACTTTTTTCTTTGTTTCAATATTAATGTCCCTGTATTAATACCACCAAACATAATCTTCATTTTAAAAAAAATTTTTTTATTAAGGTATGATTGATATACACTCTTATGAAGGTTTCACATGAAAAAACAATGTGGTTACTACATTTACCCATATTATCAAGTCCCCACCCATACCCCTATGCAGTCACTGTCCATCAGCGCAGCAAGTTGCCAGAGATCCACTATGTGCCTTTTCTGTGCTACGCTGTTCTCCCCATGATCCCCCACACCAGGTGTACTAAACATAATACCCCTCAGTCCCCTTCTCCCTCTCTCCCCACCCGCCCTCCCACACCCCTCCCCTTTGGTAACTACTAGTTCCTTCTTGGAGTCTTTAAGTCTGTGGCCATTTAAACATAATTCTTCATTTATATGAAATAAATATTGCCATTTCTGCTGTCATCTTGTTTCCTTTACATTTAATTTTTATTATGCTTATTAAGATACTTTATTTCTATTGTTACTTATTTTGACTATCTACATTCAGAGAAACTAGAATTAGGAGAGACATTATTATCCACCAGTCTACTAGTCTCCTATAAGAGAATTCCCTGGATAAAGTCAGAGTCTCATCCAGTCTTTCCTAATTTTCCTTTAAATAATAATTCATATTCTGCCTTTTTGGAAAATTAATTTCATAAAAAAATATATTCTTTCTCTGTAGTCTGTGCATTTTTGCCATGCTGCAATGTGTCATCATTTCCAAGTTCCATGATCCATCTTGATTATTGCTATGATTAGCATCCCTACCTTTCCTATTTGGGGCATCCCTGTTCTCTGTTCAGGTGACCTACTCGCTCTTCTCTCTATGTGCTTCCTTCTTTATGATGACTCCAAGACCAGCTGATTTCACTGGCAACTTGCAGGCAAGAACTGGAGACCAGCTGACTGGTCTGATGAAAGAAGAGGCTGAGAACCCAGAGCTTATGTGTTTGCAATTGCATTTTAGTGAACTGCTTGTGTAAATGCTCTGACTAATGATGGACTTGTTTTCTAAATTTTCAATTTGAGCTTATGAGTTACTGTTCGGTATTTTGTATTGATATCACACTTTGAATGAAGCTGTTGCTGATTTTGTGGATCTGGACCCTTGATACCTGCACAATAAAGGATGATTACATCTTCCTATAAGAGAATATGGGTTCACAATAAACATCAATGCTGTAACAGGCCAGCAGCGGTGTGTGAATTGGGTCAACTGTGATTCAGTTATCACTGCCATTTATTATATAATGGATAAAAACAACTGCATTAATCAAGCAAGCAGGCATTGTGCTTGCATGGCTACATTAAGGAGTAATATACCAATTTATTGAATATGTTTACTTGACAGCCATCTGTTTATCCTTTGATGCATTTCATCTTAAATGAAGATTTATACTAATTAAACTATTTAAGAAATCAATAAAAGTTACACTACTATATCCCCACATGCTCTGTGGAGCTTCTGTGTGCAATTTTTAGTCTATTTAAACTACTCAGATTGCTTTCTGGTCCAACATTTGACTTTTTTTATGAGCAAATTATGGTTTAATCTCAAGTTCCCTTCTCTTCAGTGATAACAAGGGTGACATCACTGTAACTCCAGGAATACCTGGATATTTCTCACCTGGTGGATTCTTTTCCATTTGGTTTCAAACCTACTCTTGGCACCAAATATTGTGAGGCCGTGTCTATCACAGAACAGATCCTGACAGTCTGTGAAAAATAGACAACAGCTGGTTGGCTGAGAGGAAGCTCTGTCTCATGGCCAATTGCTACACAAGTCACAACAGCAAGTATTCAGGAATGCCTACTCAAAGCTTGGAATATGAAACATTTGAAATATGGTAGTCATGCTTACAACTGGCCTAAGACTCTGCCATTTCCATGGCCAGTAGAGTGTTATTCCACAGCCTGTGGAGGTGGCCACAGGTGATGAGTGCCAGATGTTAGAAAGGAAAGGACTTAGCTTGGTGTTGCAGGGAAGTCAGATACAGTGAGATGAGAGACCAAAGTCATGAAAGCAAAGTAAGTTTTAATACACTCTGTGCACAGAGTAACAGGGCTGGCCTGCCTAAGGTAAGACAGGCAGGCGTGGATACTCCTTCTGAGGCTTCTTTTATGTGGTTTTGGCAGGGAGAGATATCCTTGATTGACAGCTGTCAGCTCTCTAGGCTTGTTCTGATGGGTAAAATGAGGACTTGGGGGGATCCTGGACATTTTCTGAGTCACTCTTGGACCCTGTGGCTTCATCTGATTAACTCTCTGAGTCATTTCTGGCTTTCTGGCTCTATTTGATCAACGCCCTGAGTCACCTTTGGGTGCCCTTTCTCCTTTTCGTCCTTCTCATTTCTGTCTTTCTGCCTAACAAAAACTTTGTTCTTTTTCCCATCACACACATTATAAGGAAACCATTTTAATGAACTTTATTCTCCAATCTATGGATTAAATTCTAAAATCTTATAAACCTGAACTGTGTGTATTCACACATGGTTTGTATGACAAGAAAATGCCTCTTTCCATTTTTTTAAAGACAAGACTGAATCCTTTCCCCCTTGGTTTCTGCTGGGAGTGGTTGGCCTTGGATACCCCTCTCCTTCTGTTGCTTCTCATTGCTTCTCAAAAGTAGGGACAGTTCCTGGAACAATCGGGGGTTTTCTTTGCAGAGCAATTTCTGACATCTGCCTGGTGGGGGTAGGGCTAACTTTGTGGTCTTGAATCACTTCTCTAAGGCCACTGGCTGTCTACACCTTCTCTATCAGGTTGGCCTTCTTCAAATGATGGTACTGGAGCCTGCCTTTTGGCTGTATTGCTTTCTGAAGCCTTCCCAGACACCACCTGCAGGTCTCCTTTAGTCAAAAATAATTATTTGCTCTAATGTCTTGCAACATAGATTCTTGCTCCTCTGTGAATCAGTAATAGTCTCTGAAACAAAAGATTGTTGACTATTTAAATGGCAAATTATGGGAGCAGGAGTACCCTAATCTCAGCTGTCGATTGCCAGGGGTCTGCTGTCCTGGCTGCTGCCACATTCCTCCAGAGGCAGGAGGCTGAGAACAGAGCTTTGTCATTTACATATTTGCCCAGGGCTGTCCTTGGTACTTTAGGGAAGACAGACAGCCTTCTGCAGCTTCCTGTACTGCTACAATAAAAGCAAGGGCCATTTATTAAGAGGGGATGTCTCTCAGAAAAACACCCTGAGGCCACATGAATAAGTGAAATCTAATTAAAATACAGATTCTCAAAGCCACCCCAGCAATTCTTATTCATTCATTTACCCAGGAATCTGCATTTTATGAAGTACCTGGAGGCACTGAGGAGAGATCCTCAAACTTCTCTTTGAGAGACACTAATAAAGGTTGAAGGTCTATGCGTTGCATTCCAGAAATGTACTTTATATGTTAAGACTTTACATTTAAAATCTCTACTTAAATTATACCAAGGCAGAGGCCTCATAGATTGCAGGTAACAGAAATAAGGGAAAAATATATTCCTTGGTTTATTTCCTTTGCTTGGCAAAACCATTTTTTTCCAGCCCACATTTTTACTCCTAATTAATTACCACCTTATTTCTGGGAAATTTGAGGCAAGGGATTTGGCCCTCTCACCACTCACCTGACATGAAACCAATTCGCTCATTTTGGCAAAGTTGATTGAAATAATCCAGCAAGGAGAACGTTCCCCTGATCCCTCTTTGGGGAAAGGTGCCTAAGCATGTATGGTACTTATGCTGTTACCACTCTGGGCTCAGGACAGACACAGCCTGAGAACTCTCCTCCCCACTTCCTCCTTGTGGTTCCTTGTATAGCCCCTGGCTATGCAGTAAAGTTACCTGGCAATCTTCTAGAAAAGACTAATTCTTCAGGCCCACCTGGAGACTCTGATGTAAAGGTCTAGGTCACTGAAAGTGTTGCCAAGAAGCTACATCTGGGGAGTTCTCTCACTGCGCACTCAGCCTGGATGTGGGAGGGTCCTTGATTCTGGAAGAGAAAGAATTCTCGAACAGGTCAGACAGATAAGGGAGGAATTCATTAAAGCAAGAAAACAGGGAATAGCAGCTGCTTTGCAGGCAGCAGAGGGCAAGGAATACCAGAGAGAGAAAAGGGAAGTTCATTGAACTACTGCTCAGCATAGGGCAAATCCCTTGCCGACTCCTGAAGCCAGGGTCACCTGGCGTCCAGTGTCTGTTTGTATCTGCATGGCATAGGAGATAAGCCCCAACCACCCGAGGATTTGGGGAAACACAGAGCACTGGATGGAGTGAAATTATGTTCTGAGAGCTTTCAAGGACAGAAAAAGGAGATATTTAGACAGGCTCCTAAAAAGCATGATTGTACAACCACAGTTCTGTCCAGGTCACCCAGGCAATGGGAACTTGCAAACCCAAAATCAGAGCTCTCAGTAGCCCCTCCCTACTTATCTGGAATAGAACAGAGATAGAGGGAAGATTTGTGCTTAAGTCTGGAAAACAATGAAATAGCAAAGTGACAAAGACATCACTGGAAGAGCACAGAGACAAAACACAGTAAGTTGAGCAGTAAGGAGGCTTTATTTAAAAAGTACACACTCAAAGAATGGGAGTGTGGGCAACCTCAGAGAGGAGGTGCACCAAAGGGCTTAGGATTCTGTCTTTTAAGACTTTCAGTGGAGCAAAGGGCAGCAGGGGTGGGGCACATAGGCATGACATGTGGTCTCATGATGTCTCTCTCTGGTGAAAGACATTATGTCACAACAATGCCGGGGTTCTTGTTCATGAAGCTGAAGAATGAACTTCACAAACACTCAAGGTAGGAGAGCAAGGTACAGGCTTTTATTTAGAAATAAAGTGAGAGAATAGAGCTCCTGGCTCACGCCAGGAGGGGACAAGACAACCCATGATGGTGTGTTGTCTAGGGGTTTTATAGGCAGTTGAGGATTTTTTGAGAACATCAAAAAAAGCCTTAGGGGTGTGGACTTGTACCACGTGCCCTGTCCTCAAGGTGGGCTGGGTCATAGTCTGATTTCTAGGGCTGACAGCGGAGTCACAGGTTATGCTGATACCCTTGCAGAACACTCAAACATTCCAGGCCAAGTTTCTCCTGGCCTTTGACCTTTAACTGATTTCACTGAAGATGTCTGTATCTTTACCCTGGAGAACCAGTGTGACCTGGACTTTGTATAATGCTTAGCACAGAGTTTCAGTAGGGACTTCTTTGCCTATTGTTACATTGCTCTGACTGTAAATATTCCACCCTGCTTTTCTGGAGGCCCTCACCATACTCTGACTACCCAGAGTTCCTGTCTCAACAGGAACTCACCGTTCCTGTCTCAACAATCCACAGTCAGTCCTCTAGATAATTCTGTAAGATAAACTTAACAGAGGAATTCACTGATGTTGTTCTTCTCCAAGATAGTGGTTTCCCTCAAGCCTTGGGAACATATTGGTTAAGACTGCTTGCACTGCCCTAAGATAGGGTGGATTATTGTCTGATAACCAAAGAATATGTTAGGAATTTACCTCCTAACTCCCTGGTTTTTAAAATGGAATCTTAGCCTTCAGATGGAGTCCTTCCTGTTCTTGATATACTGTATATCTTGGCCTTTTTCATCATAGTCAGGAAAACTTAATCATGAGGCTTGTCCCATGTCTCTGCCCTGCTTCAAAAGGAAACACTAATATGTAAGTTGCTTTAAAAGGCTGAACTACCTCTAGGGCAGAAAGAACATTCTGGAAAGGAGAAATACATTTGTAATAGCATAGAAGTATTCATTCATTTAATAAATATTTACTGGATACCTACTCTATGCAGGGATGGGAGCAAATAGCTGGAGAAAAAAAATGGAAAAATGAGATGCAGAGCCTGCCCTCAAGAAGCCTGGAGCTCAGAGGCCATGAAGGAACATCTCCATCTGGGCATCAGCAGTTGCCTCCCCCTGGTCCCTGTACTTCTGCTCTTGCTCCCTTCAAACTATTCTTAGTTCAGTAGCAGCATGAACTAGTCACAACCTAGATCAGATAATACTGCTTCTCCCTCAAACCTGCTAGTGGTTTTGCATCTCACTGAGGGTGAATCCAGTTTTCATGATGGTCTAGTTGGCCCAACATTATGGGGCCCTTTCTTGCTTCTGACTCATCTCTGGTCCTTCCCCTTGCTTCCCAAGGCCCCTCTGAGATCAAACGCAGAAGGTACCCTGCTGACTTCCTTCACCTGAGGGCCCTGAAGGCTCCACAGGTCCCTCATTTCATCCTCCCAGCTTCAGGTCTCTGCTCCAATTTAACCTGGTCAAGCAGCCTTCACCCAGTGTAACAAACAAAGACCTTCCCACCTTGCCAGCCTCTCCCATATCTGATTTATTTGTCCTCATAGCACTTCTGGCCATGAGACATATTGTATCTTTCTTCTTTGATTTTGTCTTTCCCTCATCACAGGCCAGGACCCTATGCTGTGATATAATGCAAACTGCCCATAGCTGCATGCCACCTGCTTGGCACTGCTAAATGCCTGGCAGCAGCAGCCAATAGTTGGCATGCAATAACATACTTGCATACTTGAATGAATGAATGAATGAATGAATGAATACTTGGCAATCAATGCACAGGGGACAGGAGGGTGTGTGCAGGAAATGGAAAGTTCAGGAAGGGACATTTTTGCCTTGTGGAAGAACCTACATTTTGTTTTAAAGGAAGAGACAGGATCAGATCTGTAATTTAGAAAGATACTTTAGTCAGAATGGAAGATTTGTGAAGTTATTTCTCCATTTTATAGATGACATGATTTGCCCAAGTTTACAAAGCTGCAAAGTGAATTAGTAAGATTCAAACACAGGAAGTTCACCTCTAGAGTGTCTTCCTGAGTCACCAGGCTCAACCGCCATTGGATTAAAACTTTTTTTTGGCAGGATGTCTCTGATTCATCCTATACTTTAAACAAACACACAGCATCTAAGCTTAAACACAGTATGTGTGCATTTAATTCTCTTGTTCCAAAGGGAAGATGATCACAAAACATCTGTGCACAGTCCCCCACACCTAGGCTGGCACTTCCTTCTCCTCTGTCCTGTAAGGGGAAATCAGCTCTTCAGGGGCAGTTTTCATACCAGTGCCTGGTATGTGGAGGCACCTGTCCAGGTATGCATGAGTATTGTATCGGGCTCTGAGGATGCAAGCAAACATTCACCCAGGGGCCAGCTCCCTAGGACAACTGTTAACAAGAATGGTTATGGTTTTAAAAATGAAGTTATAAGAGAGCACAGGAGAGGACTGGCCCTGGTTGGAAGGGGCATCTGTCCCAAGGTAGTGAAGACCAGGGGAGGGAGAGGCAGAGAGGCGGGGGGAGAACATTCTAGCCAGACAGAAGAGGAACATGGAGATAAAACATACTGATACATCTTATTCAAAGCAGCAGTTAGTCTAATTCACAGAACTGCTTCTGTCCCTTAGTGTGAAGTTTCCAAGGCATTCTAGTATTCAAAGAAATAAGTACTCTCAAGAGAGTCTGCCTTAGGTCTCACTTAAATGTCTTTGAGCTTAATTGAAATTCATTTTCTTTTGTCTGGCCTTGAAAATAATGGAGTTTTCTCAGACAATGAACTGTGTGCTTCTGATTTTGAAAGGTCTCTGAGTGTAGCTAGCCAGAAGTGGTGGAGAGATTATTCAAGATTATTTTAAGGTTTTGTCCCAGGCAGTTCTGCTTATATTAATCTACACACTTTTGGGGAAAACTGGAAAACTGAGCTAATTTTACATCTAAGAAGTCCCTGAAATTTTTTCTTTTTCAGGGATTTTTGAAAAATCAACTAGCACATATATTTATGACTTTACTATGTTGGACATCAGAGGCCTTAAAATTAGATGACTAAGAAGGAAAAAACAACAGACTATGACCTCCAACTATGTTTTAAAAGCAATATAATGAGAGTGAGACAGGGCAGGGCATAATCTGAATTCCTGTCAAATCGAAAACTGCTTTGCTTGGCAACCTTTTGAGAAGTAACAATCTCATATCATTGCACATACAGAACATATACTTTTTCACCCTGTTTGAAGAGCCCCTGTGAGGTGTACACAACATATATTATTCATCCCAGTCTGAGATGAGAAAACTAAGAACATGGACTTGCCTAGATTTACATGTTTAGTTCCCGAAGGGTCACCCTGAGGTCAAGGCTGATGTCCTTATATTCCAAGTGCCTTTCTTCTAGAAGATATCCAGTGACAAGCATACTTAGGGTGAAGGAAGGGATTTTTAAATGTAATTAATTCCTTTGGTTTCTTTCACTTGACATTAAAAAGTGACTTAATATGTTAGAATCAAAACACTATCTCCCACTAAGCAAGGAAGAAGAGAAAACTTTTTTCACCCACAGCACAGTGTCTGCTCATGGCAGATTTTCTGTATTTACTGAAAGTGGATAAATAAATGATAGGACAAAAGAGAATTGAAAGCTGAAACTCAGTACCCAGTTTGTACTTTCTAGGACACGTGGGCTGTTGTGGTAGAAGGGAGTTGATGTCTAAGAGTTCTGACCATTGTTGGAGGTGGTAGGCATAGCCTAAGTGTCCACCACCGCCTCAGACCATGTTCTTGGTCACCACCTTCCAGCCCCAGCCCAGGCAAAAGGCCCATGTTTTAAACTATGTAGTTTTATCCAGTTGGGCCAGGGATGGGTGCCTGACCTCCAAAAAGTTGGTGACCCATATGATTATCTCTGATTATTAACAGCTTGAACAAGAGACCGGAAGTTCTAATCAGAAATTAAAGGTCACCATAGCAAGCTGCAACCACTCACAGTAAAAGGGAATCAAAGAGAAAGTAGGGGAAATCCATATGCAGAGATGGAACTGCATAGAGGTGCCAGGAGAAGGGCAGAGGAGAGGCCCTGGGGCCAGGAAACACACACAGAACACAGAGACGAGGGAGGGAAATATTAAGTGAAAGACAGACAGACAGACAGAACTTGGTCCTTGACTCTCCAGCTTTTTTAGTACAGTTTTCATGAAGACCAACTTAATTTTATCTCCTTGAGACTTCCTTACATTGTTTCAATAAGCCTTCCTCTCCTTATTGCATTTTATTCCACTTTTTTTTACCAAGAATTTTCGTATTTCTAAGCTACAAAACAAACATTTTAAATAAAGCTGAATATGAAAAGTGGTATATTCATCAATTTTGTTTCAGGTGGATTCTTTTAATTAAGAATTTTGTGCCATGGTTTTCACGCGGCTGTTGCTAGCTGACGTTGGTATCTAGGGCATTTGAGCAAGTAAATGTGTTCTGTCACCTTGCTGACAGGCAGGGCTATTTGTATTGATTTCCAGAGAATTCTGACACCTTAAACTAATGAGCATGTTTACAGATCCAAAGCATTTATGAAAGAAAGTTTATTGTCCAATCTCTGGGAAAATAAGAAAATATTTGGTTTCCTTGAATGTGACAATAACTAGTTTTCTAATAAATGGGTAATGTCACCCTGGCACTTATATGGATGAATGATTACCTCCCTTAGCCTTTTAGATATACTATTTGCTTTTTTTGCTAATAGAACTATGATTTATCATAGCAATTCCTTTTACATAGTAATTCTTTATTCAAATTAATACAGTTGATATGCACCATGATAAATTTGTGTTTGCATGACATTTCTTTTAACAAATATCCATTGAGGGTCTACTATGTACATGATGACAACAGATGTTGGTTGGAGAAAAGGGACATAGGATATCATCCCAACTCAATTTTATATTTAAAAAACAGATTGATCATTGATTTTGTAAGTATTCTGCTAAAACATAAGTATATTGTTTTGTTCTTCCAGGGCTGGTGTGGAGAATTGTTTTCAAGTCTAGAAGTCTACGTTCTCTTAGGAAAAGTTGATTTGGATAGAAATTCTTCCCTGTTCATCAGTAGTTATCTACCATGTTAAGCCCAAAAACTGTTTGATGAATAAATGAAGGAATGGATAAAGCAATGAACTGATAAGATTATAAACAAAATTTTTACATGTGACATCTGGCACACTCAGAGAAGCAGTTAGCCTTCATGTGACTAAATTAAATAACAGGTATTTTTCCCCCTGGTTTTTACTCAGAGCATCAAAATTTCAACTCTGCTTGCTTGGTTTTTCTCAGTCTCAATTCAGGTCCGAGTGCCCTGTACAGACTTTATAGTAAAATATCCTGTTGGGACCATGGTTCTTACCCCTTGACTCATCTGAGAGAATTAATTAATAAGGAAGCCTCGCTTCCCTCTGGGATGTCTTGAAAACTGTCTTCCTATAAGGTTTAATACCAGAGAGAGACTCCTTTTCTCTCATTCAGTCCATTTTATGTTTCAGGTCATTTTAAACTTCTTACAGTAGGAAGAGTAATGGCCTGCAAATACTCCTAACTGAAAAAGATTCTCCAATTGCACACCTTAATGATATTTTCTATGGAACAAATTTAAAACATTCAGACTATTATATATAGTACCACCAGATCTGCCTATTGTCACTGAGTTCTATTTGTTGCATATATGATTTGGTATTACCTGCCAATCATTGTGATTTTAATAAATCCAAGGTTGTTGGTTTTTAGATTTGATGTGTACCATTTGTGAATTTAATCTTAAAAATAAATCTTGAATTTCACTTTTAAAATAGCAGACTAAAAATGGTGTTGCCTTTTTCTCCATTTCTAAATCATTCTAAAAAACACTGAGAATTGAATATAAACACATACATTTCCTCTAGGAGGCAGCTGTGACCCCAGACCTTAATGCGTAAGGATGGTCTTTAGGAGGTGAAGTCAGATTTGAGTACGGGAAGACACAAGGAGAAATGTCTGCAGCTGTTTCTCTTGGACAAAAGTGTAAGAGCTCCAACATGTAGGTGCATCTGGAGAGAGAAGGCCACAGCCCGCTGTTTGACACAATGGGAACAGGATGCAAATGCTGGGGACTTACCTGGATGGGGTTTGGCACCAAGGGGAAGCAAGGGAACTGAAACTGAACAAAAGATCACATGTCAGGGTGAAACAAGCTGGGCACTATGAAAGTGCTAAGGACACTAGCTAAAGGGGTAAGTCAGATTTTAACTGTAATAACTTTCGGGATAAGGGCAAGAGCCCAGCATGAACAGAACCCAAGTTTGATTTGTACAGAAGGGAACAGGAATTTTTCAGGAAGAAAGAGGGAGTTGGAAGTGGTAGGTAGCATCACAGAAGTGAAAAATTACAAAAAAGTGGGGAAGTGGTGTTTGTCACGGGAAACCCATCTGGTTTGCTGACTGGTACTTATCAAAGTTGGGCTCCTATTGTCCCACCGAATCTGGCCAGAGGGGTCCCTGTCTTTGGATGTTGGTTGAAACACTCAGTTGATTTAGCAGGCTCCTTAAGGGCGAGCGTCATCCTAGGGATCCAGCCTTGAGCTGTTAGAAAGTGGGTTAGAGTTTGTTCAAGTTTTTAGAGGTCAAGGTTGGGGCCTGATTGAGGAGAGGGCTCAGAGGATCCTGGCTGGGGTTTGGTCAAGAAGAGACTCTTTCCTGCCACCAAATAAGAGAGGGAGAATATGCTAAGCAGTGAAGGAAGTGGACTCTACAGCCTGCTTCTCTGCACTTACCACCTGTGTGATCTTGGGGGCAAATCAGGAAAACTTGGCCTCTCCATTTCACTAGCTGTAAGATCATTGATTAATAAAACATCCAGATTCAGCTTTCAAAATCCAGAATATTCTTTATGATAAAGGGTTACCTCTAAAGATAAAGATTTGTTATGGAATATGCATCATGGCAAAAAGCAAATGTGAAACAAACAAAATGCTCATAATATTTATCAAATGAAAATGTGTTGAATGTTTTTTTGTCATATTATGCTATTTATTAGAGTCCTGTGTGACCTATAGATTGTGCCAAGGATAGAAATTGTTATGTCATGCTGTGCACTGGAACCACAATCTGTAACTCCATTTTTAAAAAAGTAAAAAATTTCTAATTGCATTTGATTGATTTCTCCTGATAGGAACACGCTATGTCAGGTACATCCATATTGCTACCTTTCTTTAGATAGCAGCAAAAAATAAATTGCTGAAACACCACCAAATGAGAATAGGGTTCCAGCTCACTGGAATTTTGCTTGGAGCTGCAGATGTTTGAGGAAGAGTGAGTTCTGCTCAGTCACCAGCAAGCTCCAGGTCCCCAGATCCCCCTGACCCTAATCTGCCGGCAGGACAAACACCCACCCTTCTATTGCTAATGCACCTGGGCCACCCACAGCTGGCAGAGCCAACACAGGGGCTAACAAGGCATTGCCAGGCTGGAGTTATGGTAAGTGGCAATTGTGCTCAGCTAGAAAAGGGTCTGACCCATGAAAGGGCAGATCCAGAGGGACTCAGAGGCCAGCGTTAGGACCGCATTTCATCTTTCCATTTCTGCATATTCTCACAATTGAAAAGTTTATTTGCTATTTCAAAGCTCTTTTTAAAAATCAGTTGCCCATTCACTGGTACTTCATTCCCCTGCAACACACACGGCACCCCTGCCCCATAGCACTCCCACTGATGTATTAAATGGGTATTCAAATTAATTAGGGAAATAGAGTCTCCTCACAAGGAAACTTCTGCTTAATTTAGACCAAGTAGTGGGAGATAAAGTTGGTTTTGTTGCTTCTCTCTGTTTGGTTTTTATTGATGGGTTTCTGCATTTTTTTTTCCTTTTTTTGTTCTTTTCTTTATAATTTATTCAGGTGTACTATATTCTTACCTTAGTTTATTAATTGACTGTTTAGCTAACTTATTTCCAAATTTTCTTCTGTTTTTTAAAGCAAATGCATTTAAGACTACAATTTTGCTGTCATGTACCATGTTAAGTACATCTCCCTTATTATTTTTTTATTATAGCCATCCTCATTGATATGAACTGTATCTCATTGTGGGTTTGGTTTGTGTTCCTTAGTCACTGATATCACCTTCACATGATTAACATCCTTACCCAGAATGACTCAGGAGACACAGGCCCACGCAAGAGACTTTATTATCTGAAAGAGTGGCTGCCCCAGACAGGAGTAGGAGGGGAGGGGGAGAGAGAGGGGGAGAGGGAGAGAGAGAGAGAGAGAGAGAGAGAGAGAGAGAGAGAGAGAGAGAGAGAGAACAGCAGAGAGAGCAGCGGGACAGAGAGAGCAGACCGCAGAGAGAGAGAGAGAGCAGGGGTACAGAGAGAGAGCAGCAGAGAGACAGAGACAGAGAGAAATAGAGCAGAGAGACAGACAGAGACAGAGAGAGAGAGGAGGCAGCAGCGTGGTGCCTTTTATTGTGGCGGATCCGCTCGGCCTGTTCCCTTGGCGGAGGGTCGGGATGTTTAGAGATAAGGCGGGGTAAGCCCCAGTCAAGCCCAGGCATAATTCTCACCGGCTTATGTGCTTGGGACCATGGGGCAAATGGAGGATAAATTACTATATTCTTACAACATGCATTTCTCCCCAACTCCACATTTAGTGAGGTTTTTAGGTAGCTTGAAATTGGCCATGGTGGGGATATTTACACCCCAGAAGTCAGCAATCTCAAAGAACTCTCTTATTTTTTTTAATGTAATGCCAGTGCAATGGAATCTGGAAACACAGACAGACAACACAGAAGATAATGTGAATCAGAACTGTTTGCAAGTCCGAGGTTGTGTCATCTACGTTTGAATGAGTTTGTGTGAGTGTATAGCCGTCAACCAGCATATGTATTTCCCAGTGACTTTCGGAGGATATCAGCCTTGTGTCAGGTATAGCATAGAATGTAGCCACAGTTCGACTGAAGGACACTCAAGGAGACATTGTCTGTGACCTTCCACTGGATTTTTTTAAGAAGCTGGAGCTTCTTTCGTATTTTTATGACAACCAAAGATGGCTATTAAGATTCCATTTGGAATTGAGTCATTATTTCGGCGAGTCATTCCCTTCCTCTTGAGCAAAACAACCATCTAGGTACGGAATCCAAGGAATTTGGGTTGGGAAGGTGATCAAGTTGATCTCTCACCAATTGGAGGGTTCATTTTTATAACTTCCCTCAGAGAAAGTCTGAAAACAAGAGTCTCTCTCTCTCTCACTCAGATACTCACCCACACATGCATTTCTCTGCCTCTCTGTAATGTACTTCACTTACTGACTCTACTTTCACCAGTTTAAATAACAAAGAAACATTTTCTCTTTCTTTTGCATGATAATTCTTCAAATATCAGGGCATCTGGATTCATTTTCTTCTAGTTAAATAAACATTCCTTCATAACTTGGTCTCATGCCTCCGCTGTCCTAGTCAGTCCACTCTGGATACACACTCAGTGAGAGAAGGAAAACTTTCTTTAGTTGATGTTATTTCAGGCTTTTTGGAGGTTGGAATAATTACATTGGTACCAAAAGTGACCATCACTTGTGACTATTCTATGGGATACAAACCTTGGATCCTGCATGTATTTGCCCACGTTTTAACCACAATTCAGTTCCTTTTCTTCAATTTCAGAAAGCATGAAGGACTCACCCATTTGTGTCCTGGGTGTTGCAGATAGAGACAGACCTTGGTCTTAAACGTAGGCTCTGTCTATGACAGTCCGGCTAGAGTTCCATGCTAACGGTCCCTTGTCACAATGTTGACAACATTCATAGTGTTAGCCTTTTACACACTGCACAGGATACAAGATGAGTTAGGCACAGTCTTGCTTCAAACAACTTACCATCTAGTCTAAAAGGAAGGCAAAAAAGTTAGCAGAGTACATATTTATAATAAGGCAAAATCAAAAGCCACACTATGTAATTATCTTAAATGTTTTGCATTTTTTTCAGTTTGTTTTTGAGTATATATGATGGTCCATGTCTACCATTTATCTCTCACAAGCTAAACAAAATAGTCTTCAAAACCATTTACACCTAAAAATGAATTCGAATATGTTACTGCTTGGAGCGAGTCTAATGTTACATACCTTGGTTGATTCTGCATGGGTAGGAAAGGAAATGATCTAATTGACAAGAAATGAGTTGCAAAGCAATAGCAATTGACTCCTTTAAGTACAACATTCTTAAAATTACACCACTTTAGGGGAAATTACCCTTAAAATTTCCCATACTCATCTGGCTTCTTAAATAAGTGGACTGAGCATAATTTAATCTTTTATTGATAACCCAGCATCAGTTTTGCAAACACCAGTCCTTGCACTCGGTATTAATACAGATATGCTGGTAAGGCCCACTGAGGAAGTAAGGCTGGTTTTTGTATAATTGGAGTTTCTGCTCCTCAGGGGTTCAGCTTTTGGCTTCCTATTG
This sequence comes from Manis javanica, assembly GCF_040802235.1. Classification (NCBI taxonomy): domain Eukaryota; kingdom Metazoa; phylum Chordata; class Mammalia; order Pholidota; family Manidae; genus Manis; species Manis javanica. The sequence continues at coordinate 130,460,902 of NC_133157.1, read as the reverse complement.
TGACCTTGAGTTTATTGAATCAGTGCAGTTTAATGTACAATATTCTCAGCCCCCTTCTCTGAAATGAGGTGGTTCAGTGCCTCTTCTCAGAGCAAGGTGCATGGATGCTGACTGATATGGCCAAAAACTATTCTTAATCAAGAGGGGAAAAATATAAATAGCTCTTAGCAAATCACCCCAATTTTACATCACATTCAACCTAACATCAGGGGACTGCAGATTCAAGGGAAAATACTGGGCAGGGAAAAAAATGCTTTGAAAGGGCAACATAAAATCTGAGTATTACCTGTGGACTGGATTATTGCCCCTATGCTTCTCCCTCACCCACACTAGTCATTGTCCACTGGGCAGCCCTGAAAACAAAAAAGAAAAGAAAAATGGGTATATCCCTTTCCTTATCTATGATTCAGCCATTCAGAAGAGACTTACTCTTTACCCAGGATTCTTGCTGTTTGAATGGCTGAGCTAGCTAACATCTGACCACTAGACAAAAGATGCATTATTATCAGGACAAAATATCTTTGGAGTTGAAAACTATCATGGGAGAAAAGCAGTGCTTTTTTAAAAAATTATTTGCACCTTGTTTTAAGAGACAAATCAAGTTTGTCATAAAATCAAGTTAGCATATCAAATGAGATTATCTATAGCCATTCAATACAACACAATTTACTAATGGTCTATGATATGTTGGGTACAGAGACACAGATGATGCTGACAAACTCATTTATAACTCAGGGTATAAGTATTAATGAGGGATTGATGGGATTAATACATAAATCAAGTAATATAGAAATCAAATGTACAAATGCATATGACCTGATTGTTTCTCCTACAACTCCTGATGCATGATCAATAACAAAATGAGTAAAGACAAAACAGTTCCTGCAGCTCGTGACTGCCCTCACATGGTTTCGGTGTCCTTGAGGAGCGTCACGCCCTAGGGCTGGACTTAAGGTCAAATAACGATTGTGGTTGATCCTGTGTTGAACTCCCTACTCAAAATTCTTTGGATGTTTAGGTTCATTTTCTCAATAAATATGAGGAGTGCCTTTTCGCCTTGATGCTTGCACTGTTACACCTTGAGCCCCCTGGCTGGCCCTTTCAGATATTCTATGTCTCACAGCGTCTCCTCCCTTATCTGAGGACAGAGGCAGGGAGGGACCTACATATTAAGGTTTGGAATTAAAACCCACTGGCCTGTTTAAGTGTAACAACAAACACTGGCTTTTAAAAAGTCTTGATTGGACCTCATCTTAAAAATAAATTAGAAAAATGGGAAGAAAGACATAGAAACAAAAGGAAGACAGAGAAACCTATGAAGGCAGAGCTGCAGATTTCATGGCAGCTCAAGGCAGCAAAAGGAAGGTTTCATTTTGTGCTTCCAGGTGAGCATTTTGATTCAAGCATTTTCTCTGCTTTGCTTTTGTATTGGAAATTGCATTGCATTTTTGTCTATATAAAGGTTGTTACATTGTGTCTTGTATGCTTTGCAAACTTTTGTATTTATGGTATACAGCTTATATGATTTTTTTGGCCTTGGATACATTCTAATACATGAATTTAAATGTATTTATAAGCACTTTTATAAAAGTATTTGTTGTTGAAATACTGTCATATGAGAAAAGCAATTTTAAAAAACTTATGTGTTGTTTGAAAAGAAAAATGCAAGAGTAAGTTAGAATATCAAATGTGACCTTGTGTAATTGCTCAACACATATTCACTAAGGATCTGTGATATGCCAGGAACTGAGACACACAGATGAGTGAACAATCAGCCCCTTGAGCGGCTGCCACACTTGAAAGGGACACAAACACATAAGTCAACAACCACAATTCAAGGTAGTAAGTGCTCTAATAGGCATGGAAATTGAGTGAGGAAAGCATGGAGAAGAAAAAAATATCAAATGAAGAAAGCATTAAGTAAGGTTAACATACTTAGGGATGGAATGCAATTTAAACGAAGAAGATATGATTTAGGGTTATTTCTAAATGATGCATAGAAGTGGAAGAGAGAGAAAAGGACAATTTTGACAAAAGTGCCAATAAAAGCAAAACACAATGGAATCTGGAATCTGTACACTGTGCTGAAGGCCTAAGGTTTCTGGAGTGAGGTTTAGGGATTGAATGGCTGAAACTGAGTTGAAGTTAATAACCGAATGCCATGAGAAGGAATTTGGAGAATGTGGGGGAAGGAGGTATTATGTGTTTTAAATTAGGAGAATAGCAAGGTAATTCTTAGCTTTTTAATTAAAAAAAAAATGAGAGCAATGTGGAAAATTGCCTAGAATTGAGCAAAACAGAAATGGTGACGTCAGTTAAATGTTTGTTGGAATAGTTTACACAAAGGAGGGAGTGGGCCTCATCTGCAGTGGTATCAGTTATCCACAGGTGGGAATGAATGTATTCTAACAGTGAAGCAGATTTGTTTGGGTTTGGCTTGGAATTGAAAGAGAAGATAGATTCTAGGATAACCGTTAGATAACAAACTAAGATTGCCTCAGACATAAGGGACTACAACACAAGTCTGAGAGGGAAAATTCATTGTTCTGGATAAAATACCTTTGAGATGCCCATGGGGCATGTAGGCTGCCAGCTGAAACCCACACACCTGCAGATACCTCGACCAGCCCTCTTTGAACATGCAGTCACTACATTCTTTATCAGATGGGACAGATTTCACAACTGGCAGCATTTTTTGTTTGCAGTTGGAAATATGCATGCTCTCGGGAGTGAGGTTAGGTGACTGGACACATGCACTGGAAGGAAAGGAGCGACACACAGCAGCAATTCACCGGAGAGTTCCGCTTTATTAGGGAAAGGTGCTGGGTTATATAGGAAGGGGCATAGGGTGATTGTGGTGTTACTTCTACGGGGCTGGTGGCTGTTGGCTAGGTGCTGGGATTGGGAGGGGGGCGAGAGGTGATTGGGCTTCAGGTGGCGCCGGCGGGAACCGAGGACCCCGAAAAGAAGCCAGAAGTTTGCCATCTTACTGGTGGGGACCCTTCATTCCCCCCTTTCTCCCCTATGGGTTTGTGGACGTTGCTTTCTCTCTGACTGCTTCTTGCTGAACAGGGGCGGAGAAGGGAGTGAGGGTTTGAGGATTGGGAGGAAAGGGTTGATAGGACTCCCCACAGTAAGGATGAGTAGATGTGGACTTCTTCAAGTTGGAAATCAGTGAAGGTTCCCTGTAACCATAGGTCGAGGACCTGTTGATTCCAATGGTGCCAAGAGGATATGGGTGTCAGGAGCCAGGCGTCTGTGGCCATTGTTTCCAGGAACAGTTTCCAGCGGAGAGAGGGGTCCATCTCAGCATGTGGTGAGGAGGTCACGTGAGGGTGAGGGATCTTCTGTGGCCAGAAGCTGGTAGTTCCTGAGTAAAAGCTGGTTGAAAGCTTGATTAGAGATTTTTCCGACTTGGGATTAGATGAACTTTATTATACAGGGTAAGAAGAGACAGGCGAGAAGAATGACTATTATGGGGCCTGCAATGGGCCAGAGCCAGGTGAGGAGGGGGTTTGTTAGTACTGAAGAGAATGGGTTGGAATTGGAAGCAGAGTGGAGGCTGGAGGCAAGGTCGGTGAGTTTGGTGATGTCAGTTTCTACAATGCCGATTCGTTGATGTAATAGCAGCACTCTTCCTGGAGGAAGACGCAGGTGCCGCCCTTCTCGGCTGTAAGCAGATCTAGGGCCCGCCGGTTTTGAAGGGTGACTTTAGCTAGCTAAGTGACCTGTCTTTGGAGAGAGGCTAGGGAATCGGCAGTGGATGTCAGGGCTCCCTCAAGTTTGGCGTCGAGATCTCTAACTGCCCATAGACAGTGACCCAAGGCTCCTCCCGAAAACCCCACCCCAATGGCTGAGGTGATTAAAGAGATACCAACCATGATGGGAAGGAAAGCAGCACTTTTTGTGCGCGAGTGCAAGGGAGGTTGGAGCTCAAGGAATTCTGCCATGCTGTAAAGTGTAAGCTATGGGATTAGGGTGACAAGAATGCAGGGTGTATCGGAGTTGAGAGGTAGTGAGTTGAAAAGGCTGCCATTACACCAAAAGAGGTGTCCCGGTTGTGTAAAAGTCTTAGAGCCGGAGGTAGGGGTGTAGATAGAGAGGCAGTGAAGTGCACTGGAGGGGGGTGGAGTTGGGCCTACACAGTGGTGGATGGTGAGATTATCTGCGTATTCTGGTTCCCATAGGGGTATGTCTGCCAGGGGATGGAGGGGTTGTCCTTCTGCATGGAAGGAAGGAGTAGTTAGAAATATTGAGGGGCATGGCAGCCAGCAGTGGGCGATGTAGTGATGCACACAAGAAACAATTGGCGGTATTGAGGGTGTGTTTGAGAAAGATGGTGGTGTCTTGAATGAGCTGTAACCAAGAGTAGGAGGAATAAGAAGATGAAGAGGTGCCATCAAGAGTTTGGATAATGACTTTCTCGGAATGTCTGATATCTGATGCAACTTGAGAGATCTGGGAGCGAGAGGGAACATACTCTCGAGAGATATGAAGGGTACCGTGGGGGGTCGAGGACCCCTTGTAGTAAACTGAGGCTGTTACTCCAGCAGCCTATCGAGAGTCCCAGGGATCTGGGATTGATAAGGAGAATGAGCCGTTGGGATATTTCACGGAACGGTTGGAGGAGTAATACTGTGGGTACTGGAAGTCACCCATGTAGTGAATGGTGCAAGACCAGTAGGGGCATCCCCCATAGGTGTCTTGCCATCGCCTGCAATAGGCTTGTCTTTGGTCATAGAGGAAGCAGAGGTAGGGAGAATAAAGGTAGCTGTAAATGAATACTTCAGTGGAGGGAGGAAAGTGGAGGTACAAAGGCTCAAAGCAGCCTTTCAGAGGGCAGTCTGATGTGGCAATGAGGGCAGTAACTTTTGTTTGATGCTGTGTGTAAGTCTGCTTGACTTTGAATCGCCATACAAAGGAGGGTGGGGCGGCGGGGAAGACAATAGGAATGAGGGAAAAAAGCGAGAGAGCAGTAAAGGAGGAAAAGGTCATGATTCGGGTATGGATGGCAAAGGGGGTGCACGGGAGATGCGGAGCTTCAAGGGATCAGAGGGATGAGGCGTGGTAGAGTAGACAGCGTCTTGGGCTGTATCCGAAGGACTCTGGATTGTGACTGATGGGTCTTAGGTGTCCAGAGAAGGTGGATCTTGGGTATTTGGTTTCAACCTGGAGATATGAATCCAAGGGGTGACAGAGTTATCAGGCAGTGAGAGCTTGGCGGCCGAGGGGGTGCAGAGAATAACTGGGTGTGGACCTTCCCTTTTCGGGGTGAGAGAGGGCTGATCCTCTGGTGGCTTATAAAATACTAGTGGGCCGGGCTATAAGACAGGAGGATTTTGGGAGGCGGATGGATCAGGAAGGAGCCAATCCTGATATTTCCACAATTCAGTGCGGAGGAGAGAGAGTAGTGGAAGGGCTATATTGGGAGGAATTGGTCCTTTGTGGGAAGGGAGCCCCGGGGGTAGAATCGGGTGGCCGTACATGATCTCAAAGGGCGACAAGAAGGAAGGTTTCTTTGGGAGGGCTCGAATGCGGAGTAGAGCTAAGGGAAGTAAGCGAACCCAGTCAAGGTGTAGTTCTAGAGATAGTTTGGTCAGGATGTCTTTTAGAGTCCTATTGACTCTTTCTACTTTTCCTGAAGCTTGTGGTCGATAAGGACAATGTAAATGCCAGGGGAGCGAGAGCGACTTGGAGAGGTTCTGGATAATTTGGGCAGTGAACTCAGGGCCGTTATCTGATTGGAGTGAAGTGGGCATCCCGAACCTAGGAAAGATCTGGTTGAGGAGGATAGAGGCAACTATGGACGCTCATTTGTTAGTGGTGGGGAAAGCTTCGACCCATCCTGAAAATGTATCTACTAGCATGAGTAGGTATCTGGTATGTCATACAGGGGGCATGTTAGTGAAGTCTATTTGCCAATCTGCAGCGGGGACATTACCCCTTGCTTGATGAGCCGGGAAGGGTCGGGCTTTGAGGGGGGTATTAGGGTTAGTGCGTTGGCAGATGGTGCACTTGCAGGTGATTTGGTTAAGTAGGGTTTTGTCTTCAGGAGAGAGAGGAAAAAAAGATTGCAAAAAATGGATCAAGGATTGGGGGCTGGGATGGAACAGGTCATGTAAGAGGTGGAAGAGAGACTCTTTGTCCTGAGAGCAGAGGGCGTCTTCTGATAAGGCTAAAAGCGCAAGGGCAGACGGATTGTTGTCTGGTGCGTTTTCTGATAGGGCAACTGACCGGGCTACTCTGTCGGCTTTGTTGTTACCTCTTGCAATGGGGGAGTCATCTTTTTGATGTGATTTGCAGTGGACTATGCCTAGTCGGTGTGGGAGTTGTGAAGCCTCTAGAAGTTTAGTAATTAAGGCTGAATTAGTTATGGAATTCCCTTTTGTGGTGAGGAGGCCTCGTTCTTTCCATACTGCCGCGTGGGACAAGAGAATGTGGAATACGTACTTGGAGTCAGTGTACAATGTGAGAGACGTGTCCCGGGCCAGAGTGCAAGCTCTGGTGGCTGCAATGAGTTCAGCCTGCTGATGGGTTATACCAGGGGGTAGGGCTCGTGCCTCAGTGACATCTTCGAGGGAGACTACTGCATATCCTGAGTAGTGGATGCCCTCATGTCTAAAGGAGGACCCATCAGTAAACCAGATGAGGTTGGAGTGTGAGAGGGCTCCTTCAGAGATCGTGGAGTGGCATGGAAGGAAGTTGTGAAGGGCTTCCAGGCAATCATGCAAGGGAGTATGAGGAGAGTAGGGCAGCGGAAGAAGAGTGGCCGGATTCAGGGGCGGGCAGGGGAGGAAAGAAATGTTTGGATTTTGGAGGAACGAGGACAGTAAGGTCAGGAGTCTGGAGGGAGGGAGAGTCTGTAAACTTTTGTAGGTTAAGAGATCTTTTAGGTGATGTGGGGACAGAATGGTAAGGGGCGCTCCGAATGTTAGTTTATGAGCTTCTTTCTGCAAGAGCTGTCCAGTGGCTAATGCCCATAGGCAGGGGGCCCATCCCCGAACTGTGGGGTCTAATTGCTTGGAGAGATAAGCTACTGGGGCAAAGGATAGGCCATAATATTGGCCTAGGACTCCTAGAGCTTGACTGGAGCTCTCATGAATGTATAATGAGAAGGGTTTTGACAAATCAGGGAGATGGAGAGCTGGAGCTTCTACAAGGGCTTGGCGGAGCTTAATGAAGGAGTGTCAGGGTGAGGATGATAATGGTTCTTCAGGGGGGCCCTTGCTGAGGTCGTATAGGGGTCTTGCCAACAGGGAGAAGTTAGGGATCCACGCTCTAAAATACCCAGCCAGGCCTAGAAAGGAAAGGATTTCTGTCTTGGTTTTGGGAATGGGCAGGTCAGAGAGGAGTCGTTTTCTGTCTAAGGGAATGGACTTTCTTTGTTGAGAAAGAAGGAATCCAAGGTAAGTGACAAAAGGGGAAGAGATTTGAGTTTTGACAGGGGATACTCGGTAACCTCTGGAAGCTAGAAGGTTAAGTAGAAACGCAGTGTCAAGTTGAGACTGTTCCCACGAGGGACTGCAGAGCAGAAGATCATCTACATATTGTAATAAAGTGGACTCGGGGTGATCATGGTGAAACTCTTTGAGGTCTTGAGCTAGGACTTGTCCAAAAATATGGGGACTATCTCGGAAGCCTTGTGGTAAAACTGTCCAAGTAAGTTGTACAGAATGTCTGGTGTATGGGTCCGTCCAGGTGAAGGCAAAAAAATCTTGGGAGGAGGGGTCTAGAGGGATAGAAAAAAATGCGTCCTTGAGATCTAGGACTGAGAAGTGGGATGCGGAAGCAGGGATTTGCGATAAAAGGGTGTATGGATTTGGAACTAAGGGATGGATAGGGACAACAGCTATGTTGATGAGGCGAAGGTCTTGGACAAGGCGGAAAGATGCGTTGTTTTTTTTAACAGCTAATATGGGGGTATTAAATGGGGAGTGAGTGGGTCTGAGGTAGTTTTTGTTTAAGAGATCTTGAATGATGGGTTGGAGGCCTATGAGGGCTGAAGTGGTTAGGGGGTATTGGGCCTGACAGATATACTGAGAGGGGTCATGTAATTTGATAGAGGCAGGGGGACATAGGGCCATGGAGGGTCTTGTAATGTCCCAAACTTTGGGATTTACAGGGTGTATAAGGGCGGAACCAGAGCTTTCATTGGGTAGAGGGGGGTTGTCGGCTATGAGGGCCATCAGAAAGGGAGTACTGGGGGCTGTGGGATTGGATATAGTTAAGGAAACGTGGAGGAGCGAAAGGATGTCCCGTCCTAGTAAAGGGATGGGACACTGGGGCATAACTAGGAAGGAGTGGGAGAAAGGTATGGGACTGTCTAGGATTGTGCATAAAAGGCGGGGGGGTTTTAATGGCTAAATCTGTTTACCTCCTACCCCGACTATAGGAGTAATGGCTGGGGTGGTAGGGCCCCGGTATTCTCGCAAGACTGAGAAGGTGTCTCCTGTATCTAGGAGGAAGGAGATGGGGCGACCGTCTACTGTTAAAGTAACCCTGGGCTCCTGTTTGGTGATGGAAATGGTCGAGCGAGAAGCCCCTGGGCCCCATCAATCTTCTTCTGCCAGCCCCACTACGGCGGGCTTAGGATGGGGGTTGTTCGTTCAGCCTCCCCTTCGGGTGGTTGGGCAATCAGACCCCCAGTGGCCCTTTTTGTGGCATCTGGGGCATGGGGTGGTAGGAGATCTGGGGGAGGGGCACACCCTTGACCAATGTCCCTCTTTTCCGCACTTGAAAGAAGCTCCTGGCGGGGGCTTGTCTGTAGAGGGGCGCCCAGGTTGTGGTTTTATCAGCTGGGCCAACATCTGGAAATTGGCCTGATCAGCTTTTTGTTTACGGCGTTCTTTCTCCTCCTCCCGGTTATGGAAGACTTTAAAGGCCACTGTTAGGATCTCAGTCTGTGGGGTAGCGGGGCCCTGTTCTAACTTTTTGAGTTTAGCTTTAATGTCGGGGTAGCTTTGAGCTAGGAAGTATGTCATAAGGACCTGTCTTCCTTCAGGTGTTTCTGGGTCCAGGCTGGTATACTGTAATAGGGCTTGAGTGAGTCTATCTAAGAACTCAGAGGGAGTTTCATCTCTCTTTTGAATTATGTCTTGGAGCTTTTGAAAATTGACTACTTTACGAGCTGCCTTTTTTAGACCTGCTATTAAGCAGGAGGCAAAAATATCTCGAGAGTGGAGACCCACGGCGGTGTTATAATCCCCATGTGGGTCTTGTTCAGGGACAGCAGTGGGGCCAGGGGGACAGGTGGGGTCAGTCCTGTGGATTTCGGTAGCATGCGTTTGGCGAAGTCCCAAGCTCGTCTACGCTCCTCAGGGAGGAGAGTATAGGCCAGGAGCATGAAAATGTCATGATGCGTGAGGCTGTAAGACTGGAGGGTCCATTGAAACTCCCTGATGTATGTCGTGGGATCAGTGGAAAAGGAACCTAGGGGTTTCTCTAGTTGGGCTAAATCTCCTAAGGAGAAAGGGACGTGAACACGCACGATGCCTTCGGATCCTGCTACTTCCCGGAGCGGAGCGATAATTTTGGGAGGCCCTCGGGACTGAGTCTGAGGGGGACTGAAGGGTTCTGGCTCAGACTGTGCGGGGGAAACAGGTGATGCGGGCAAAGCCGCAATAATTTTGGGAGGCCCTCGGGACCGAATCTGAGGGGGCAAAGATGGACGAGGCTCTTGGAACTTAGTTAGAGGGGGGCTGAAAGGCTCAGGCTCGATTTGCGGGAGGGGGGAAGTTGAGGGGGACGGAGGAGGAGTGGGCGAGGTGCCGGAAGAGATGGTGGAGGAGGGGGACGGGAGAGGAGGGGAGGCGGCGGCGGGGGAGGAGGCGGCGATGGCGATAGAGGAAGGGGGAGGGGCTGTTGTAGGAGAAGAAGGGGAAGGGAGAGGACAGGAGGCTTCTGCCGCGGGGAAAGAGGCAGCGGTGGCGGCGGAGGGTGAAGGGGTTGTAGGAGGGGGAGGGGCCGAAGGGGGAAGTCTGTATGGCGGAGGCTCGTCGGCCGGGTCAAAGGTAATTGAAGGGGGACTGGGAGTGTGTGGAGGGGAGGGAGACGGCTTGCAGGCTAGGAGAACTTCGGACGGGGAGCATGTGGTGCAGAGGCTGGGATTTTGAGCTAGGAGGCAAAAAGCTTCGATATAGGGAATCTCCTTCCATTTTTTCAGGCACTGGCAGTAGTTAAAGAGATTGCGCGTGATGTTAGGATCAAGAGTTCCCCCTGCAGGCCATTGGTTGTTATTGTCTAGGGGGTATGTCGGCCAATCTTGGGAGCAATATTTAGGGAGGAGTTTTGGTTCTATATCAGGTGTCAGGGAGAGGGTAGCCAGATGCTTAAGCAGGCATTCAAGAGGTGAACTTTCAGGGAGGGATGAGGAGGCTCCCATGGCTAAAGGACAGAGAAGGAGACAAACAGGGGAAGACAAACGGAGATCCTCGGACTGGAGGCAGACCACAAGGAGACAAAGGGCGTCCCCGATGATCCTTGGTGGTCTGCGGAAACTCGTATACGAGTCGGAATTTCTTGCGAAGTGTGGGTCGTCACCCAGACTTCCCTAAGAAGGCAGAGTGCCGGAGTCACGAGGTACCTAGCGCTAGGCGTTTTCGGCAGACCAAACAGGTTTTGGCGGACGGAACAGAATGAGGAGGGGGCGGGAAAGGGAGGGTTCTCATCCGCAAAGGAGTCACCTCGTTTATGGCTGTTGGAGGGGGGGAGCCTGAGAGTCGGCCGCAGCTGTGAAGGCCTGAGGCAGGGGTTTATGGCTTTTGGAGGAGGGGCCTGAGGGTCCGCTGCAGCTGTGAAGGCCTGAGGCGGGGATTTATGGCTGTCGGGGGAGGGGCCTGAGGGTCCGCCGCAGCCGTGAAGGCCTGAGGCGGGGAGCGTTCCCTCCTCATCCCCGAGCATCATGGCCTTGCCGGACGATCACGGTCAATGGCACTGCGATAGCTCAGGGAAGAGTGGCCCACCCCGGGGAAATTTTGCTTAAAAAGTTTCAGGCCTGAGGCGGGGGTTTATGGCTTTTGGAGGAGGGGCCTGAAGGTCCGCCGCAGCCGTGAAGGCCTGAGGCAGGGAGCGTTCCCTCCTCATCCCCGAGCGTCAGGGCCTTGCCAGACGATCACGGTCAATGGCACTGCGATAGCTCGGGGAAGAGTGGCCCACCCCGGGGGGAAAACTTACCTAAAGGCCAGAGAGGAGTGGTGAGTGTGATGAGCCAGCGCCGGAAAAAGAGGACGAGGGCAAGCTGCTGCTGGTGGTGGGGGAAGATGGGGCCCAGTTGGGGTGTCCCGTCTCCCGGGTTTCGGCACCAATGAAAGGAAAGGAGCGACACACAGCAGCAATTCACTGGAGAGTTCCGCTTTATTAGGGAAAGGTGCTGGGTTATATAGGAAGGGGCATACGGTGATTGTGGTGTTACTTCTACGGGGCTGGTGGCTGTTGGCTAGGTGCTGGGATTGGGAGGGGGGCGAGAGGTGATTGGGCTTCAGGTGGCGCCGGCGGGAACCGAGGACCCCGAAAAGAAGCCAGAAGTTTGGCATCTTACTGGTGGGGACCCTTCATGCACCAGGTAGGATTGGGAAAGATAACAATGGAATGACAGGGAGAGAGCCTGTATCTGGCCGTGGCCTGGGTCTAGTGTGAGCTTAGTGACCATACTTTTCCAAGTCCAGATTGTGATACTTGTTCTGAAAAGCATGTATGTATTTCCAAGTAGAAAGGACAAATCACTTCAGGTCAAGACTGTCCCAGAAAGTACGGGTCATGGTTACTTTCTAAGTGAACAACAAATGGTCGAAACAACCAGAGAAACAGTGTGGCTGAGACAGCATTTCAACAGAGACTATTGAATTGCTTACCACTCCGTTTGTGCATAGATGCGCAGTGGTGCTATTCCTAGATATTTTTCTCTGTAGTGTCTTCATTCACTTCGTTTCATCTTTTATTAAGGGGGCAGTTTTGCATAGGAGGGGAGCACAACAGACCCAGTTCATCCTGCCTGTAGGAGCCACGGCAGTTACCTACTGAGTCCTGGATCAGCATTTTGGCCCCTGTGACTGGGTGTCCCAGTGAAGTGGCCGTGTGAACCACAATGACCTCCTTTTCCTGGTACAGCCAGTTCTTTCATATTCTTAAATCTTCGTTTAAAAAAAATCCTCCTCAGCTCTATTGCAAGGGAAAAAAAGGTTCTGTTTTCTTACCTACCATTGTCCTTTTGGCTAGGGCTTTTAACTTTTTGAAGTCTGATGCAGCTTTTATTGGATAGAAAAATGTGTACAACAAATGGTCACCCCTCTTCCTCAGAAAGGACCAGAGGTTCAGGTACTCACACTGGTGCAGCAAAATAGTCACAGAATCTGCTTTCAAATGCAAGCAGTTTTGCTGTATCATTTGTATCTTCAACGGAGGATGGTCTGAAATATGAAAATATGAGGCACAACCTATTAAAGCCACAGAAATGGAGCCCACGTACCTGCAGATATCTCCACCAGCCCTCTGGCAGATATCTCCACCAGCCCTCTCTGAACACACAGTCACTACATGCTTTATCAGATGAGACAGATTCACAGCTGGGAGAAAGACAAGCAGCATTTTTTGTTTGCATGCAAAGTTTCTCTGTGCTCCTCAGGCTCGCCAAGGCAGGTGTTCCTTTCCACAAAATGAAAATGTCAGAAATGTGATACCCAGGTACTTATGTTTAAGAGAAGTGGCCACAAATATAAGGAGGAAATTAACATTCCAGTCACAGATTGCCAGAAGTTTATTCTGGAGTTCACTCTGAGGAGGTAATGACTAGGAAAACGACAAAGAAAACTGTTATTGACCATTAGTGAGCAATCACTCTGTCATATTACTGAGATAATTTAGATAAATGTGGGGTTTCCCTGTCTCCTGGGGAGATGGGCTGCTGACGGCTTTGATGATGGCAGCCCACTTAGAGGCTGCTTCTGACCAATGTACTGTTTCATCAGGAAAATGCAAAATAGTCATGTCTATGCCTTCTTGTTGGATATGGTAATAGCTCATTTTAGAAGTTTGTCAAAAATGTCTGTCAATTCCTGTGTTTGGTGTCCTGGGATACATGCTGAAATGCTCCACGAAGACTTTTCAGCCACTATGGAAAGCAGTGTTTGGAAACATAAGGTATGTAATAAATGAAGGCAGAGCATAGCATATTTTTGTTCCATTGACTTCTATTATTTTAGCAGCTGCTAATTATGCACTGTTGATATTCAGAGGCCGGTAACAGCTTCCTCTGCTCCATCTGGATAACCAGGCTACTTGAGAATGGACTTTTCCCCCACCCCACGTTAGTGGGATTTTGGCTGCTGTATTTTGAGGGCACTGATCAAATAAATTCAAAATGAGTAGGCAGACAGCAGTTTGCAAGGGAGAGGATGCAATTTGAGTAGTGTTGTTTGGAAACTATTTCATTGTATCATGGATGTCCTAGTGCTCCCTCTGGTGACATGTCACTTAGTGCCAACAGGAGAACAGGGGTGGCCATGCCCATGTTCAGAGCGAGTAATAGACGCATAAATGCTGAGAATATTTTAAGAAAGTACTCATCAAAAATGGCCACAGTGTATATTCTATTTATTAACTGTTCCCAGGAGCCACAGTGGATGTGGGATTCAGCCTTCATCTGTAGTGGGATGGGCAGGGCCAGGCAGGGAGCTGAATGTGGCGCCCCAAACCAGGTACTGCAATGCACTAGCTGTGTGAATGGGGAGTTTTCTCAAGTTTGGTTTCCTCATACGTAAAAGGGGTGAAAATAACACCTCATTTTTAGGATTGTTGTAGAAATGACATAAGATAATGAATATATAGCTAATATTATAATAATGATAATGACAATGTTTTAAGAAATGCCAGACCCACCCTGCAATAACTGCAGGTGGTTTTACTTCCTACGGTGCCCTGCCTTTGGTGATGACAGGCAGGCTTCCCCTTCCTTGCCTGCCCCACAAACAGGAAGGCAAAGAGTGACACAGAGATTCCAGTTAGTAGCTCCTATCCTATTCATCACCTATTTTGCTTCATACTTTGCCCTTGCACAGGCAGCAGGCACCTTTAGTCCTTGCACATGGGTGGTTTATTTATTTCAATGAGGCTAATTAATGGAAGTACTAGCTAAGGTGAATGGCTGCCTCATCCTGAAGTCTGGGCAGTGGAGCCTCCTGTGAGGGGAGGGGACTAGGGACCAGCTGTGCATTTAGGCCTGTCCAGTCCACCACCGAGGTGGGCTCAGTCACTAAGTTCCTCGGTGCGGGCAGCCGTACCACAGTACCAGACTTGAGCTTTGTCTCAACTGTGTTAGGGCCAGAACTTACGTTTTATGAAAAAAAATGAAGTCAAAATGTAAAAAAATAATTACAGAAGCATTCTGTACAAATTAACAGCACTGCTGAAACATGGTTGACCTGCACAATGATCATTAAAATGTCCATCTCTCAGCCAATGTGTGAAAGTCTTTTTTCAATATATAAAGGGCTGCACAACCCTCAATGTGGCTTATGCAACAGAAATTATCTTCTCACAGTTCTGGAGATTAGAAGTTCAGGATCAAGGTTCCAGCTAATTTGATTTCTGGTCATACCTCTTTTCCTGGCATACAGATCACTGCCTTCTTACTGCGTCCTCACATGCCCTTTCCTTGGTACATGGGCACAGAGAGATCTCTCTCTTCCTCTTCTCATAGGGCTACCAGTCCTATGGTTTAGGACCAGCCCTATGACCTCATTCAACCTGAATTACCTCCTAAAGTCCCTGTTTATTTCCAAATACCATCACAATGGTACTTAGGGCTTCAATATATGCATTTGAAGGGGGACACCATTCAGTCCATAGCAATCACTGTCAAAAAGACGTCCATTTTCAGGGATCCCAAATCCCTATTCTTAAAAACTAGTCTTAGAAACAATACATAAAACAAATTGCAGGAATTTCCACAGCCATACATATTGTAAGTGGAGGTTCATTTCAAAAGATAGAAAAGATTATAAAATCCCTAATTGCATCATTCCTTTTAGGCATAATAACATATGATACCTTTTGAGGATTTCATATGTAGTGTTGAAATTTGATTCTTTTTAATCCTAAGTAAACACATGGTCTGTTGGTTTAAGTTCAATAGGCTAAAGATCTTTGCCTTCAAACATGTAATGTAGAATTGTTTAATCCTCATAATGCCTGAGACTCACCCAGAAAGTTGGTTTCTTTCTTCTGATTCTTTGGCATTTTTAAGAAATACTCATTCTTAGGCTCTTTCCCAGGTTACTTAAATTGGAATCTCTGGGGGTGGGTGCCAGCTTTAGTAGGCTCTAAAAGCGGTCCAGGGCATTCTAATTCACTACCAGGGTTGAGAATGACAGATATGATTCCCAGCTTTGTCTCAACTGTGTTAGAGCCAGAACTTAAGTTTTACGAAAAAAAAATGAAGTCAAAATGTAAATAAATAATTACAAAAGCATTCTGTACAAATTAACAGCACTGCTGAAACACGGTTGACCTGCACAATGATCATTAAAATGTCCCTCTCTCAGCCAATGTGTGAAAGTCTTTTTTCAATATATAAAGGGCTGCACAACCCTCAATGACTCCCATCTCACTCGTAAGAGCCAAGGTACCTACAGTGGCCTCTGAAAACCACACCCACTTTGCTTTACATCTCTGATACCATCTTTCCTACTTTCTGCCTTGTATGTCTCTGTTCCAGCCAACTTACCTCCTTACTCTCTCTACCTTGGAGCCTTAGTATTAATCACTTCCTCCTCCTGGAATGCTCTGCCCAGCCTAAGGTCTTTATGTCCCTCCAATCTGATTCACATGACAACTTTCTAATTGGAGTACCCTTAACTACCCTATTTAAAATATGAAACCCATACCCCACATGTGTCTGTGGTGCTCCTGGCCCCTATTGTCCTACTTAATTTTTTCCCATAGCATTTCTCACCTTGAAACACACTACAACATTATAACTATGTAACTCAATGATCATGTTTGTTGTGTATTAATAATTTCCTACCATTAGAATGTATACACCACAAAGATAAGGATCTTTATTGCATGATGTGTCCCAACTGTGCAGAAAAGCACCTGACACATAGCAGCCAATCAGAACATCATTGTTAAATGAATGATCGAAATGCTTCCCTAGGCTTCTGATCTCAAGTCCTGCTGGATTCCCCAGGCAGGACACACGGCCAGCCCTGGAATTCTATCAGGCATCCAGACTTCTGACTTCTAGCCCTGGTAGGGAAGGATGAAGGACAAATCCTAGGCACAGCCACTCTGCTTTTGTTTCTGATATTCCAGTGCCGATGGGGAGGTAAAGAAACTAACCCAACACCTGCAACAAAAGGAAAGTATTAATTCTACAATTTCTGGAGATAGTCCATGATATCCCAATGGCTTGATTATAATCTGTTTTATATCTTAGATCTTGCTTTTTGAAAGAGAGAGAAAATTTCCTCAAACAGAAATCTTTTAACCATTAGTAGGGGGAGTAGAACTAGTAACTGGATGCTGCCTATGCTTCCCATTTACACCTCTTAGTTCAGCATTATTCAGTGGCAAAATTCCCATCAAAAGATTTCCTACTTAGCTGATTTTAACACTAGTGAAAAATGTTACAGAAATAGATAAATCTAAGCATGAATCCTAGTTGACTATCACTTTAAATTGATGGGTTTAGGCTTACCTTTTGCTTCTGACTCACATCCATCTCAAGAAATTACTCCATAGAAAGCCCTGGTTCTAAGCAGCAAAATCTGCCCCCTCAGGAAAACAAAGACAAAGTCTGAGTTGAATGTTTTTTGTTTATCTTTTCCTCTTTCCATCTTAGCATGAGGACTAAAGAGAATACAATGATGTTGAAAATTCTAACTGGAATAACTTGGGTTTTCCAATTTTACTGTGTGATTGTAGGAGGAAAAAGCTGTCCTGTAAACTCATCTTTAGCAATATGAGTAATAGAGGGGAAAATTGCAGTTCAACATAAATGGCTTTGAGTACACTTATTCTTTGGGTTTCCCCAGATTTGACACATTATAGAGTAACCTTTTAGTGGATTTGCAAAGTTTCCATGTTGCCCTCTTTTCTTTGTGGATGGCTGGTGAGAGAAGAAAACTGTGTAGCTACAAAGCATTGACTTTTTAGTCCATGGATTTTTTTCCCCCTTTCATCTAGCTGTATTTGCCCATATCTTTAATGTCTTTCATCCTTTGGCTAATTCATTGGAAGTAGCCATTCAGGGCATGGTGGGGAAGGATGGACAAAAAGAAAACCCTTTTATTATTAAGGCAATGAAACTGAAACCAAAAAATGAAGATAAGCTAGCATTATGTGTGCAATAGGCCCTCAAATTTTCTGGTTCCTGATGAGTTCAGAAGAGCTGAGTGGGCAGGAATAATATAGAAACAGAGGTCACACCATGTGCATCTCAGGCTCTGCCATACAAGTGAGCAACCAGTGCCTTCAGCTCTGCTCCCTGTGTGAGAGGAGGATGGAACCAACTACCCAGATTGCCAAGTGAACCTGAAATGTGTAAATTAATCTGTGCAGATGGTAGGGGAGCTTTGTCTGTGGGAGGAAAGAATTGGGACCCACTCTTCCTGTTCAGCCAATGGTGACTGAAAGTCTTTCCAATTCTGGGAGAATTGCAAAATGTGGGGAGTCTGTATTTGGAGTTTCCCCTTTCAGGACCCCCCAGTTCTTTCAGTGGCTGCTCTACTCATGCCGGGATGGGCCCCTTATTGTGTTGTAGCTGGTCCCTCCTAGCACTGGAGGTCCTGAAGGTTTCATGCACCTCTGTCACCCGGGCTTCCTCCTGGCATTCTTGATGACTAAGTCTGTTCTGGAGCCACAGTCTCTCCTGCCACCACTACAGGGTGGAGTGAGGGACATTACCAGTAAGAGGATTTTATAGTGCCTCTCATGTCCCTGCAGGTAGGCAGTCACCCCTTCATCCTACACCCAAAGCCATAAGCAGAACTTCAAGGGAATCTGTCAACACTCAAGATTTCCCACCTTCCTTTCAAGCTGTGCCAGTGACTTCTGCTTCCATTTCCCACCCCAGCATCTGATTCAATCACATGAACCCACTGCAGGAGTTGCTAACTCACAGTGAAAGGAAAATTTAGTGCCTGGGGGGTTTTTACCTCTGGCTGAATCAAATGTCTCTGGAGAATGAGAAACCCCCGAGAAAAAGGCACTTATGTCATATAATATTTGTCACAAGAAGGAAAAAATGAATAGCTACTATGATTTCATTGAGTCAGAGTTGAGAACATGAGGTCTGGGGAGATGAAATAAGTTTCCCAGCCACCCAGGTAGTATACACTGGAGTCAGATTAAAAGCACAGATTCCCTGAACCCCTTGTTCTGTTTTCTTTCCTCTGGATCATGAAAACCCTCTTTGAACATGCACTATTCTTTTAGAGAATCAAATTTACCCTCAGGCACCAGGGTTCTTTTAGCTTGAGCCTGACCCATGTTCACTGCTGAGATACAGACATGTGTAACCATGTCTGGAGGCCTAGTGGCATGAACCAGCCAAGGATTTCTTTACATGAAATAACCAGAGTTTTGCAAAATAACTCATCCAAAGGAGGAGTGAACTAGGCCCATGATAGGACTAGTAAGAATGTCATGTTCTAAGGAAAAGGGTGATTTTTCTGTCAGTGAATGAACAACTTTCAATTCAATCCTAGTTGATTAATATCTGAGTTCTAGGGAAGGAACTATAGTCTTAAAAGAATTTACTAAGGAGGAAAAAATCAGGGAAGCTGTCTCCCTACCTTAACCCAGGGTATCACTGTCATGGTCCTAGTCAAGGGTAGGAGGCAGCACTATCCATTCTCTGCATCTTAGACTATATGAATGCCACCACCCAGAGTTTTACAGTGCACAACCTGTGCAGCCAAATACAAGCGTCCTTGTCTAGAATATTAAATTCAACTCCCTGCTGGAGTAGGAGACAATGATGGACAGGAAAGGCTTAAAAGCAGGAAATCTGGTTTTGACAGTTCATTTAGTCACTAATAACTGGGAAACCTTAAGAAAATCATTTCAACTTTCTGAACCTCAATTTCCTCATCAGTAAAATGGGCAGATTAGTAGTAAATTCTCTGGGGTTAAAATTATATGACTTATTGTACCCTTCTATGCCTTTGCCATCATACAGTATGTAATAGCTCTGCCCAGAAACCAGTTTTTGGGGCAGCACTTGCAACTTTGAGAACATTTTTGCACAATCTATGGATCATTTCTCAGGAAGAAACTTCCTAGGATGGGCATCATTTTGCACATAAGCCAGAGTTGCTGAAGTGATGGCTCAGCCACAGAAGCTCATAATAGACCTCTGATTAGCACCCAGGAGTCATGAGCAAGAGTTGAGTCAGCTGCACCTCCTTCTAAATATGGGTCTGGTATGTCTGTGCCCTGACAGGACCCTCTCCCCTCGCCTTCAGACAAATCACTTCCTCAGACAGCACCTCAGGGAGCTGCGTGGCTGATCACAGGCTGCATCCCAGGGTCAGGAGACAACACAGTGAACACACTTCTTTGATTTTCAGTTCTCTGCCCTCTTGTCAAATGATGCGTTCAGTTTCCTGTTCCAACAGCACCGCTACTGGAAATACCACGTGACCATTTCAAGGCACCTGCCCATGCCTTTGGGAAATGAATTGCGTTCATAGAAACATCTCTTAGGATATTAAGATGAGGAAAGAAGACTATGTGTGTCTTTTCGTACATTCAACAAAAGATCCTTTTGCTGCCATTTAAAATGTTTGAGAACAGAAAGATGGAAAGCTTCCAAAATAATACCAAAATCAGATGAAGATAGTGCAAAAGAAAAACTTTCAGAAACAATTCTCATTGATGATGAATACCAATGGGAGAAGTTTAAATAAAACAAACTTCTAATAGAACTTTTCAGGAAACTAAAAGAGTAGCACTATAAGAAACAGAGAGTTCACCATAGAGACTGAGCCCTAATTCTAGAGCCAGAATGTGTGTGTGAATGCTGGCTGTGCCATTTAATAAATGTAGGACCTTGGAAAAGTTACTAAACCTTTCTGTGTGTCCATTTTCTTATCTGTAAAATGGAGATAATTACAGTGCCTACCTGATTTATTGTTGTACGGATATAATTAGTTACTGTACACGAAGTGCGTACACTAGGGCTTGGCACATAGCAAGTTAGTTTTTATTTTTGTTATAATTTTTCCAGAAATACAAGGTATGAGTCAGGGGTCAAACTTTTTTCCCAAATAAAATGATCATTTGGTTCAGCAAAATATATTAAATAATAGCTAATTTTCTTACTGATTCGAAATAACAGGCTTTGCAATATTCTAAATATTGGGGGCTGTTCCTGGACTTTCTATTCTGTCATGTTTATTTGCAAGTCTATTCTTGAACCAATAGCATATTGTTTATATTTTTTAAATAGGATTTAATAATTTGTATAATTATTCCTCACTACTAGCTTACTTATTCTAAATTGGTTTGGTCATTTGCCCTTATTACTCTTTCTAATAGTACAAAAAGCACTACAAACCAATTTCACTTACTAATAGAAAAAAATAATAGCAAATCACTATTGGGTATTTTTGGGTACTTTCCAACTGCTCAAAGTATTCTTTCAATTATCTCAGTATGTTTTAAATTTTCTTATGTAATGACTATTCTACCACTATTATTAAATTGATTTATTGCTTCTTTCATTGTTACAGTGAAGGGCACTTCCTTCCTGTTGTGTGTTCTGGTTATTGTCTACTAACAGAGAAACTGTTAATCAATGTTATGTATCTGTATTTTAAAATATGATTCTCTCTTTTCTTAATTCTAGTGTGTTTCTTTCTTTATTTTATTTTCTTGAGATTCCAGATAATCACATCTGCAAATAAATGAAAATTTGGTGTCTGATTAAAAACCAAATTTAGTTGACTCTTATGTATGCTTTAAGCCAGTATAGTAGGATGCCTCCCTTAAACTTGGATTTAGAGTCCAATACTTGCTCTCTGGAGAGTAATGTCTTGTTTATGAAATATCTGGTTATGTAAGCATAAACGCTAGGTACAGTGAAAGAGTTTGGAATTGCTATTCAGACTTCTGTAACACCACAAGGTCTAGGGAAAAGCAACTCCCAAGTCAGCTATTTGCATTACAGGAGGGGAGGAAAAACTATTCTTTCATCATCATGAAATGGATGCATGCAGGATTTGAAGAAATTTCTGACTCATCATCATTTCTTTCAAAATCCTCTATATCTAGTTACCTTTCAGCATAAGTTGACAATAATTTTCATATTTTCCATGCCTTTTTGCCTCTAATAGCACAGATAATCCAATTTTTACTTATATAAGCAAAATCATCTCTATTATGACTTCAGCTGTAAAAATCTGGCAGCCAGTAAATATTAACTAAATGCTTTATCACTCTGCCCTCCAACAAATAATGCTCCCCTCAAAGGAAAGGATTAGCCACAAGACTTGCTATGTAAATTCTTTCCTCATGATGTATTTGTTTTGCAGAAAAACATTTCACATAACAGCTTATAAATGCATCTCCTGATGAACATAATGCACATTTTATCAATCACATTGAAAGCAATAATGAATGATGAGAAAGAGTTAGATATTAGCTACATGACACCGAAGGTCAAGCTCTTGGAAAGTGGTAGGGATTTTTTATTTTCCCTATCAGTACACAGCTTATGTGTGCACCAAACCTATTGCAGATTTTTGTTCTGAAAAGTCAATATACAAGGGCATATTTTAAATTAATCAAACTTGTTTCTGAGAGATAAGCTAAATTTGTCCTTTGAAGGGAGAATGTGAAATGCAAACTTATGTATTCATCATTATATTTAGCTTCAAGCAATAGCCTCACATAACCCCAAAGTGGGTTCAGATGATGACTAAAACCCAACTTCATGTTTGAAGCTGACATAAAATCTCTTAAACTGTCATAATTTTCTGAAGTCATAGATTGCACTTAATATGTTTCTGATTGTTTCATGAATTGACATCATAATTTAAACTATGGGAATGATATTGAGTCAAGCCAATAAATTTCATTAAGCACCCATATCTACCATAGACATAGGAATGGACTATAAGATACAATTTGTCTACCCAGGGAGTGAAGTCTTGCTGAGGAGGAAAGACTCAGACATGTGGAAACAGTTACAGATAAATAAAAAGTACATGGAAATGACTCAAAGTTCATGTGTTCATGGCTGAAAGCTTAGCTCTTTTCCATCTAACCGCAGCCTACAGAAACCTTAGATTAAAGCAGGTTTTCTTTATCAAATGGAAGGTTACCCTTATTTCTCGAGAGTACTTTTAAAACAAAATTAGGACATAAGTCTTAAGCAGTCTATAAAACAGAAGAGCTCCAGAGAAAATGAGTAAGGCGTCTGGAGCCACTTCAACTGGTAGCAAACTTCCCTCTGCAAATACCCTAAAATCTTTAGATACTCACTCACTGATTTCTTAACCAGCAGGAACTTGAGGATGTCTAGTCTATAGACCCCTTAAGGGAAGATAATTTTTATCTTGGTGGTCCCAGTACCCACCAAAGTATTTAGCACACCTTAGACATTCAAAGTTCTCCGCTTGCTTGATAAAAAAAAGAACGAATAAATAAGAGCATTCTTTATGACTGTTAAAATACAAGTTGGCTGTACCAAACATCAATAAATTCTTAATTCCAGAGCAATGATGTTGAAAAACTGCTGTATTCCTTTGGCTTTGTATGTATGAATATGGGAATTAAAATTTTTTGCAAATGTACAAGAATGATTATTCCCCCCAAAAAACGCTGATTTAAGTAAAGAAAGGTTATTACTTCTGGTCTTCCCCATGATATCACTGTTGTTAGAGTTTTCCTTTCAAGAGTTGCAATCTCTAATCTTTTCAATTTATGGTTGGCACTGAAATAGATGTCCTCATAAAAATATATTCTTGAAATACCACTGGTAAGTTTCCATATTCTCATGTTAAGTAACTAGAGTAGACCCTGATGAAAGAACTATCTGTGGTCCACAAAATGGAAGTGATTCCTCAGAGTCTGAAATGAGACCAGTATCTAGTTGATCAAGTGACATTAAAAGATCAATTAATGATTATAGATATGCCATAGGCTTAATGCTTGTCCCAAAATGCATTTGGTGAAACCTAATCTCCAATGTGACAGTATTTGGAGGTGCAGCCTTTGGGATGAGGTTAGGTCTTTGGGGTGGAGCCCCATGAATGAGATTAGTGCCCTCATAAGAGGACCTCAGAGAGTTCTCTTACTTCTTCTGTCCTGTGAGGATGTAGTGAGAAGATGTCTTTCCCTAGATATAAAATCTGCTGGTGCCTTGACCTTGGACTGACCACTCTCCAGAACTGTGAGAAATAAATGTTTGTTGTTTAAGCCACTCAGGCTATGGAATTTTGTTACAGCAGCCTGGACAGACTAGGAAAAGATACAAATAGACTCAATGCAGTGAGGTGAGGAGAGATGATCCCTTCTTGCTCATTTAACACATCAAATGCTAATTTCTCTGTTGCTGTGTCTCAGCAGCCAGTGTGAGCTTTCCCTCCTTAAACTGAATGGTCCTCACAAGTGAACCACATACAAACTCCATTGTGGATGATCCAGGACCTCAGGCAAAAAATTATAAGCAATTGCTGCCTGGAAGCCTGGACATTTTGAAAGCGTGTCATTATGGCAGTCATTTTCATGGACGTTGCCATGGTTTCTGTGCTATACTTTCTCCTCTCTCTATAGTTGGATGATTTTAGTTAATCAATGGCAAACCACAGTGTAATCATTTTCTCTTCAGAGAGCACAAGGAAAAAGAACAAGCCTGGAATTTCTTGTACAATGTCACTGCTGACAGTTATTTTATTTATTTATTTATTTTGGCTACAAAAGAAAGACCTGTTCTTATTCTAAATGAAAAGCAGAAGAGGAAAGCTGAGAGAAAATTTAAACCACTTTTCAATACAGGCTAGCCTTTGGAGAAGCATCAGAAAAGCTACTCTTCCAATGATCTTCCTAACATGTATTTTTATTAGGGTGCTCACAAGGGGATGTGAAGAAGAAATAGTCCCTGACCTCAGAATCTTTGGATTATTTTATTATTTCTGCAAGATGTCTGGGCACTGAGAAGCTGTAATGAGGGCTTATTATTGTTTTGGCTACAGGTCATTACTGCTTCAGGGTTTTGCAGTTTGTTTACGGGATATTATTAAGAGAAAAAGGCACTATTCCACATAATGTCAAATGCAAATAAAATACAGAAAAGAATCCTATTCAGAGAAGCAGAGGAATAGAGAATCATAATGAGTAAAGCCACAAAAGAGACTTAGGAGAACATTCAGAAAGCTGAATGTTCAAAAAATGGCACCAACTATCCTATCTAGTCCCAAGAATTGATTAGGTAAAATTCAAGTATGTTGCACTTATTAGATTGCTGCTGTATTTAGTACATTTAACTTTTGGGGTAGATGCTTGCATGAGACCCAGCATGATGTAAGCTTTGGTTACCTTCATGCAGAGCCCGTTTCAATCCCCATCACCGCAGACAGCGGGCAACAGGCAGAAGTCATGGGAAACGGAGGTCTGTGTGGAAGTATTTCAAGACTGCTGGGCTTCATTGTCAAAGGAGATGAGTGGTGGGGATTGCAATAAAGGAAGGCAAGGCTCACGTTTTGAGCAACTTTGCTGTAGAAACTGTGAGACTTGAGTGATTTAGAAAATTTTTCTAATTGTGAAACACAGAACCATGAAGTTCAGTCAATTTCCTTATTAAATCTTGTAAGAAGCAGTCAAGGCCAGAGTTTTGTGGTCTCGTATAAACAAGTCACATCACTCCTAACTATTCTGATTTGAAAGTATGTGTTTAATTCAATTGCATTTAATTCCTATTTGAATATAAGCTCATTTTCAGATAGACACAGCTCTCTACAAAAGGGCTGTGTTCCTTGCCTAAGTGAAAAGAAATTCAGAGCCTTACCACACACTATCAAATATATGAGAAATAATAGACTCAAAGTTTCAAAAGACAAGGTAGATTAAGCACAAATATAACTTTTTCCTTAATTTCTCTTGTTTTAAAATGAAAATAAAATATAGATAATTGAAAATATAATATTTCAAGAGAGTATATTAATCTGTTAGAATACAGGCTGCCCTTGGATTCAGTAGTTAGCATTACATCCTTAAGCCTACAGTACTGCTATTTTCACATTTGGCAGTATGGTGCATATCCCTGACTTGTTTAAAGAAATGGAATATTCTTCTTCTTGGCTCATCAGACAGGCTGAGAACTCATGAGTCTTCGCAGAAATGACTTTCCTTTCACAATGGCCAACTTTTGAGCTCTAATGTGCATGACTCTTCCAAGTGAGACTCCCTTTGAAAGTGTTCAGAGTTCTTATAGAGGACATACAATCCACTCATTTTGAGGTCTGCACCGATTCTCACACTTTTGATGGAAACACATAGTATGCACATAAATAAGTTAAAAGTTCACTTGTATGACACACATTTAAGAAATTTTTCTGTGATCAAAGTCAGCTGTTATGTATTCTTTCAAATACTTACACCTCAGGAACACTGCAAATAGGTAACTTTTTCCAAAGAAATATAAGATGGGAGGTATTATTCACACTTCTGTTTGGGATATTTTCACAATATCTTTGAGATTGTTTTCACTGATTTTTTTTATTTGCTTATAAAAACAGTATCTAATTAATATAGAAAAGTATTTAAATGAATATTAAAAGGTGTATATAACCACATTATCCAGTGATGACTACTGTTAATATACAGTGTATTTTCTTTAAAATGTTATACACTCACATTCACACATATACCCAAGTACATAAATACAGTGAGCTATATATGTGAAAGCATATACATACAATGAACTATATACAGTAACTGTAACTATATATCCCTTTTTCTCATTTATTTAATAGTGTGAACATTGGCCCATTATTAAATATCCTATGTGTTCTTAATGATTACATAATATTCCAACATGTGGTTGTACCATAATTTAATCATTCCCCAGTTTTTAACATTAAAAAAATCTGTTTATTATTGCAAATGAATGCTTTAATGAACACAATTATACATAAATATTTAGTCATGTCTCTAATCCATTCCTTAAGAAAAATTATAATAAGTGGTATAGGATAAAGAAAAGAATATTTTTGAGACTTGACACTGAGTTGTATAATCTTGCTTTATTCATTTTGAGAGGTATAATAATTGTCACTCCCACCAACTCTCACTCCACTTGTCATTCTTATTTGACATTACAGCCTCCTAGTTTTTAAGAATATTGATGCAAATGATTCTACATTGCATGTTACTAGTTTTAAAAACTTTGTCTGCTGTGACTCCTCTAACCACTTCCATGCTTAGAAAGTTGTTTCACACCAGTGTCTAACAGAGTTTGTGTCTTATACTATTTCATTTAAATTTTTCTGTTGAATACATCTGAACATTTTTTATTACCTAGTCTAATTTATTGACTAAACAGCTTACAAATGGTCTCAACAGTATTTCTTGACTATTCCTTTCTTTACTCATTGACTTGTGATATTACCTTCATCACACACAATTTATATCCTGAGATTTCTTTCTGGGCTAAGTATTATGTTACACTGATCTGTGTCTTTGTCAACTCATTTATTAGACAGCTGTTTATGAGGGTCTACTATGTGCTAGGCATCATTATAGGCAACAGGGATAAAGCAGTAAATAACACACACAAAAATTCCTCCCTTTATGGAGTTTACATTCTAGCATGGAGTGGAGAGGAGATTATAAATAAAAGTTGAATAAGTAAAATATATATTCTACTAGATAGTGAAGAGTGCTGTGAAGAGAAAAATAAAGCAAAGCAAAGAGGAACAGAAGTGTGTATGTGAAGGAAGATAGCAACTACTAGCTTGTTCTCAAACTTTCGTTGAAACTGCCTCTCTGACTGAGGGACAAACTAATCTTGAAACATGAAATAATCTTGTCTTGAGTGATGTCAGAGAATAATTTACTGGTGAGGGCAGTGCCCAGAACAATTCTATAATAAAATAGAAGTGATCTGTGCAGTAACATACTATTTTCTTCTTATTAGACAGTACAAGCAGGTCGAATCTTTTCCCCTAGGACTGACTGTGGAACCACCTTAGGAGCAGCTGGATTTTGTTACCACTTGGACAGTGCCTTATAAACACCTCTTGGTTGACCAGCAAAGAGCTGCTTAGTTTATGGATGGCAGTTCAAAGGTGATCAGAGAGCATCCTGTTTAGAAGGCTACCACTGTGATCGATGAAGATAAAAACAAGTCAGCTCAAAGGGCTGAATTACAGGTTTTCCCCTATGTTTGGGTTATTACCAACTCATGCGCGGTGGCCAATGGCCTACCCATATGGCTACACCCTGGTGATTCAAAAGAGAAAGACAAGAAAAAGCAATAAAAGGTGTCAGAATTGAAAAGAAAGAAACAAAAATATTATTACTTGATTACTTAAGGACAATGTTGTTATACAGAAAACCACAAGGAATCCACATATAAATTGGTAAAATCAATAAGAAGTTAGGTTGGTTGTCAAAAGTTATATCCTAGATGGGGGAGAGGGGACAAGGGTGGTGATCTAAGCTATCTGTCTAAGACTTTTGTGGGAAACGATAGAAAATTTTACCAAATGTAATTAAAGGACAACAGAAGAAATAGAAAGACAAACCATGGTCATCAATATCAGAAGGATATCTTTTCTTCCCAATTAATCTATAGCTTTGATGCAAACCCCAACAGTCCTTTTACAAAACCTGAGAAGCTAACTCTAAGTTTAATGTCAAAAAACAAAAATGAAGAATAGCCAAGTCATTCCTAAAGAAAGTTAGGGTGACTTGTCCTACCAAATACCACTGTGTGGCTTGTTCCATGAATAGATAAATCAGCCAATGGGCTGATTAGAGAACCCACAACTACAGGTAGGCATATATGAACACTTAATATATGACAAGGGTGGAATTGATTCATGGAGAAAGAAAACTATTTAATCATGCAAGGACAATTGGTTTACATGAGAAAAAAATTAAACTGGACCCTTCACACCACACACTAACTATAATTCCATGTGAGGATTTAATATGAAATAAAACATTAAAAACTTTAAACAAAAAAATTTATGCACATGCACACACTCATATATATATTTGGGGAAGGAAATGACTTCTTAAATGAGACCGACAGGCATACATCATTAAAAATGATAAATATGATCATACGCAAAACTGATCATCAAATGACTCCTTAAGGATATAAAAAGATAATCCACAAGCTGAGAGAAGATATAAAAACATGTGTCTAATAAAGGACTTGTATTCAGAATATTAAAGAATCCTATGGCTCAATAACAACAACAAAAGAAAAAATAAAGAGAGAAATTTAAAAAATACAATTCCTAAAAGAAGAAATATGGCTGATCAATCAGCAAATAAGATTCCCAGCCTTATCAAGTCAGAACAATGCAAATTAAAACTGCCATGAAACACCCATTGATAGGAATAAAAAACAGAAAATAAAAATATGGAAGAGGTTATAGAACAGCTAATGTTAATGCATTCCTGGAGGGGAGAGTAAATTAGTGTGACTATTTTGCAAAACACAGCATAAGGATAATATCCATATATTCAGAATTACTTCTGATAACCTTGGCCATATATCAGGTCTTGGTGAGATAGACGTATTGCAGGATCCCAGGAACACTAATCACTATACTGAAATATCATCCGAGTTTCAGAGAAAATTGCTTCAATTCAGAGGAAAAAAGAGAATAGCTACCTCTTTCTAAGTGCTTGTTTTTACTAGTTTCCTCTTCTCAGTATTTGACATGATTTATTTTACCTGATACAGAAGTCCTGCAAAGTGGGCATTCGTAGCCTTATTTTAGGGATGGATAATCTCAGGCGCACAGCAACAAAGGAACTCATCCCATCACAGTGAATTCCAGCGCACTGTATGTTTTCTATCCTACCCACATCCCCTTTTTGGCGCCTGACAAGTACTAAGTCAAAGAAAACAGAGGGGGCCATTTGGAAACGGAATCCCAGGCACAGAAACGGGTTCGCTGAAGAAGGCAGATGGATGGCCCTGCACAATGAAGGGCTGTTTTCTCTCCCACTGGGGTCTGTGGGGTGGCAAGCCTGCCTGGCCCTGGCCCTGACAGAAGGCACATCATGTGGAACTAAGCAGTCATAGACCACACTGCTGGGGGCAAGGAGAGGTGGGTCCTGGAGGTGGCCCGCAAATGCAAGCACAGGAAAAGCCTCAGAGAGTGGGGCCAAAGGGGGCCACTGGGGAGCTCTCTGCCAAATGGGAGAGGAATGGCCACAGGCAACTGTCCTGAGAGACAAAACAGGGATTGCAAGCTCCAATGCCTTTTGGAATCTGGTTTGGGGGAGGCAGTAGATAGAGTGTGCAGCATCAGGGACTCTGGTTTCAGCCACTTGCATCTACATCCCAGTTTTACTGTTGATCAGCTGTGTGGCCTTGGGCCATATACTTGACTTCTCTGTGCTTCAGATGGTGTTCATTTTCTTAGGCTGTTTTTACCCCTTTATTTAATTCCTTTTTATACTGAGGCTAATTGAGATTAACTTTTAAAAGTCATCCAACATTTAATAGAAACAAGAATTAATCCCAGTTCTTTGACTTAGTGTTTAGGTGTTTACTGCATACCATCAAAATGCTCCTAACAGGGGTAGGTTACTTATTGCTGCTATGGGTAATAGTACAGTGGGTAGAGGGAAGGCAGTGAGGGATAAGGAATAGAGAAAAGGAGGGTGGGGAGTAACATACTGAAATAATGAAGAAGAGGTGATAGAATTAGAGGGGAACTGAGAAGGAATAAAATGAATGTTGAATATGGACAGAATAAAGGAATGGTTGGTGATTATAAGACACTTATGCATCTTAGTGATGGGTGAAATGAGCCTTATGTTAAACTATTTCTAATTTGAACAACAACTTGTAAACTATAAATGTTTATAATGAGTATAATTTGTTCCACTTATGTGTATAGAATAAAGGAAGACATAGCGATAGCCATTAGGAGATACTTTGCAGATTTACAAAGGGATGATTAATTTTTTGGTTGGAACATAATCAATTCAGACATAAATCATTTTATTACTGTTACAAATCAGAGAAATTCAACTTTCAGATACATCTAAAATGTAACCCTATCAGTAGCTGCACTGATGAATGGATTTGAAAAATAAAAGCAGGTTAACTGATCAAGATTAAGGGACACTAAAGAAAAATAACCTGATCCTTGATTAGATCCTAGACTGAATAGCTACAAAGTGTATCATTGGGACAACTGGATAAAATTGACTAGCACTGTATATTGTATATTATTATCAGATAATATTGATGTAACTAAATTTTTTGGTATATAATGGTATTGTCATTATATTAGCGAATGAGTGTGTCCCAGAAAGTACATGCTGAAGTATTTAGAAGTGAAGTGTCATGAAGTCTACAAATCTACCTTCTTTCAAATGGCATAACAAAAATCAAACAATTGCCCACATACACAAAGAGGGGAGAAAAATATAGCAAAATAATCGGTTAATCTAGGCTAAGGCTATCTGAGTGTCTGTTGTAATATTCTTTCAACTTCTCTGTTGGTTTTAAATTTTCAAAATAAAAAGCTGGGATATATGCAGTTTTAGTATTTACATGAAGTCAGAAATCCAAATGAAAAATGGCTGAGATTACTGAGGGAGTCATGGTGCGAATAATGTAGCTGCTCTAAATTCAAAACACTTAACTCTCTAATCCCATGAGAGATAGCTAATCTGTTCATCATCCTGCGAGTCAGCCAATCAGATGCCTGTCCTAGAATCTCTCTGATTCAATTCCATGAAATGACAACTCTTCTAGAGGAGAAATTAGCAGAAGTCAGGAAAATTTCTTCTTCTCTGAATAGATCAATGATCTGATATAAAGAAAATCAGCTATCTCCAAGAGATACAGTCAGTGTTACAGAAAGAATACAAAGTCCCTAAAATCATGGAGGAGCCAAAACAGGGAAATATTCAAATACAGAATTCCAGGTTATCAGTGCAGAATACCAGCAGAGACGTCTTCCAGTTTCTCATGAAAAGCATCACATAGGTAGAGAAATACCCAACCAACCAACCAAACAACAACAACAAAAAACAGTCATGTCTCTTGAAACAAAATGTAAGAACAGATTTGGAGACATTCTCACTAAATGTAATTGGGGGTGGGTGTAAGAGAGAAATGAATTCCTCCACATCATGCCCTCTGCCTTCAGAGGCAGAACAAGACAGAAAGCCTTAAAGAATATAAATAGTTGTAAATTAACTCTGGGATGTAAAGATGCACAGTTGAGGCAACAAATCGAACCTTATAGGGAATGATTTCCTGCCAGATCTTCTCTTTTCTTTTTTTAATCAGGTGTTTTTCTGAGCTGCACTATCTTCCTTCATTGTAACCCATCAATTCATTTTAGTAACTTTTCCATGGACATCACAGTGTGTTCTGAAATGCATAGCCACCCACAAAGAAACACTATTGATATTGCATTATGTGTGTATATTTATATTTATACATGTATATGTTATTAAAACTCAACAGTAACCACAGCAACTAGATTGATAACATATTGGGGTCAGGGAGTCATTTATCACTGTTACTTAAGAATTGCCAGCACATGGCAAAAATAAACATCAGCTGACTTTTCATCAGTTTGGTTGCTGGCTGAATTCTCTGCAGTGGATGTTCCCCCTTAGCACCTGCACCTGGTAAATTGCTTTCACCATCCTTCTCTTAGCAGAAAGTTAGAAAAATCTCAAAAGGTCAGAGATGAGCTAGGAAGTTGTATTTTGGGAAACAGCAAGAAAAGTGTCATGCAAGCTGAAAACATGGCCACAGAAATTAAAATCAGGGTGGGCTGGCTTCTGGGAGAGGATTTGGGTGGAAAATTGAGAGCAGAGATAAGGGATAACTTAGGGAAAATGCTCCTATCTTCTTTGATAGTGACAGAGACTAATAAGGATTTTCAATAGCAATAAAATCAGTAATAAAGGATAATAATTTACTATGCACCAGGCATTGTTGTAGATGCTTTCTGTGCTTTATGTGTTTTTAGTCATTGTAGTCTCACAATCATTGTACAACACGGGTATCATTATTATTATTCCCACTTTGCAGATAAAGTAACTGAGGAGGATGAAGTAACTGCTAGGAATTGGCAGGGCCAGGTGGTAACCCAGGCAGTCTGGCTTCAAACCCTCACTCTGAACTACTACACTGTGCATTTCTTGAGGGACTAAGTAAAGACTGGAACTGACATCAATTTTATTTTTTAGTCAGACTGCTGTTCATCTAAATTAATGTAGCAATAGGGACTCAAGCACACAAGGAGTATTTGAGCTACACAAGGACAAGGTGATGAGGTTATGAATATAGGAGAAAATGAATGGCATCCAGGAATATTTTGCAAAGCAATTACATATGTAGGATTCTATGGTGACTAGAATCAGAAGATAAGAAAAATGAGTCAATGAGGACTCAAAAAATGAAGCTTTAATAAGCAGAAAATGATGGTGCTATTGACAGAGAGTGGGAAATGAGCAAGTGGGTGCATTGGCAGGTGGAAGGTGATGGTGAATTTAGTTTTGGTAATCCAAGGAGAAAGTTTCAAGAAGCATTTAGAAGTACTGCCAGCACTATTGAGAAGAGAAGAATGGAAAAGAAAATTTCAGAAACAGTATAGATGTCACAGGACACAGTGGAAATTTTGCCTCGTGTTTTCTCTTTAGTATGTGATGTGCTGATGGAATGCTCTATACCTCGCTTCCTTTGGAGGGCCTGAGGCAGTGTACAAGAAACCGAACAAAAGGTTATGGTTGACATATTAAGCTTCTACATAAATTCACCTAATTTTATCTTCATCTTCATCTTTTCTAAATAAAATGATTTTGCTTTTTTCCTCAGCCCTTATTCTAGGTTCAAACTTGTGTTGATCAAATAATATTCATTTTTAAACAAGCTTTTTGTAGTCCTCTGACTTGGAGTGATGGCAATATTTGCCAGTTGTGGTATTTTACATGTATTGTTTTGTCTTGTCCCATTTGCTGTGTTTTATATCTTATAAAATTTTGGAAGTCTAAATAAATTATAAGGATCGTGGTAACAGGATTTGAAAATTGTGGTTGAAATTGTAGATGTGCATTTTTTCCCCCTGCGAGGCATTTGCTCCTCCTGTGCTCTTTTTTTCCATTTTCTCAACAATGGCTATTTTGGGGAAGATCTTTAGTAGAAAGCTCTGAAATCAGTCTTCCTCCTCCAGGATCCAATAAGTATATAGATGTGGCTTTGACTTAAATAGTAGTAATCATGATAATAGATGTGTCAGGTAAGAAAATCAGTGGGTGGAATTAAGCAGAAACTTTGTGTTCTTCTCAGTTAAACTTCAGTTTTGGCAGTTTATGTTGAACTGGGAATCTTTATTTTTTTGTTCTGTAAAATGAGTTTTGAGTTGGTAACAAGTTTTTTTTTGGTATCGTCCATTTGCTGCTTCTGATGACCTCTTTATCTGTAAGCAAGACTATTTTCATCTGTAAATATGGAGAATGTAGAATCTCAGCAGTGGCATTCATGATGTCCTCTAAGGAATCAATTAGGATCTACTATCTTGGTAAGGGTAGAGTGGATGGAATCAGATAGCAGGAGATTGTGATAATGCGGAATGTAGAAAGAAGGACTAGGAGCTGGTGATCCAAGTATCAGAATAATGTAGAATGTTAACAAAGTGGAAATAGTGTGGAGTATATGTGGAGTATATAAGAACTTTCTAGTACCTTTTCAACTTCTTTTTAAATCTGAAACTACTCTAAAATAAAAAAAAAGTTTACGTTTAAAAAGCTAAGTCTTCCAATGTGTTTTAGTAAGTTTAAAAAATGTAAAAATAAAGGAATGGAGAATTTTACCAGAATATCCAAATCATTTTTTAAAAAGAATCAAATATAGAGCAGTTTATATCAACATGGTAATTTGGACACAGCAGAAAATAGAATTTGCAAGTAGGAAGATAAGTCAAATGGAAAACAACCAATATGGAGCACAGAGAAGAACATTTCAAATAACAGATATAAAGGACATGTTTAAATTTCTACATATACATGATCAGAATCCCAGATGGGGAGGAGAAAATGGAAAGAAGAAATGCCCAAAGAGGAAATGGTCAAACTTCTTCAAAATTGATAAAAACAAAACACAAAGCCAACCCACAGAATTAAAGAAGCTCAGAGGAACTGAAGTGTTACTGCAAGCCAAGAACAAGAGAAAATCTTAAAGGAATCCAGAAAAAAAAATCAGATTCCCATAATACACAAAGAACTCTTACAATTCAAATAATAAGAAAATAAACAATCTGATTTTGCAAAGGAAGGAGCAGAGCTGTTTTTCCCTTTTGCCACAGTGACCAGCACTACGAATGACAGTGGCTGCTCCATTAGCACAGAAATTAGAGGCAAGTGGGAGTAGGCCTCCAGCTCACCTTCAGTAGGTCTGTAACCTGAAAGAGAAATTAAAGCATGGTTTTTAGGAGCTCCTGAGATTTTGGAATTGTTTTTACCATCGCAAAATCTAGTTTATCCTGATTAATATAAATATGTCCAGCTAACTATACAGCCCATGGATGGAAGGATGTCTGGTTGTTATTCTATGTAGTTTTCATCTGTAAATATGGAGAATGTAGAATCTCAGCAGTGGCATTCATGATGTCCTCTAAGGAATCAATGAGGATCTACTATCTTGGTAAGGGTTATCAGCTGGTTTTGTCACTGTTTAAGTCTTTTGTACCAGTGATAGGAATCCGACACAGGGTTGGAGTGCATTTGATGGTCTCCAAACAGTCCTTCATTTTGATCTTGATCATTTTCCTCACTCTTGTTTTTCTTTTATTATTCCACACAGTTTAAGATATCCAATTGAGTCATATTGTATGCATCCTTCCTTGTAAGAAGTTTTTGAGAATAGGTGGAGAATAAATAAATAAGGCAACAGATTTGTATGAACCCTGGAGGAAGATACCATTGTGAATCGGCTATGCAGGATAAACAGATTTTAAGCACAGACTGCTCTGGAAATTCTCTTCTTTTACTAGAAAATACTTGTATAAGCATAGAACCAGCAGCTGTCCTTCCAGAGGGGTGCACTAGAGGGAGTGTGGCATTTAGAGTACAGTAGTGACGCTGTTGGCCAATACAGGTACAGAAAGAAGGGATTTCTTTGTCTATTTTTCCATTATTTGAAATTTAAGAAATCTGTATTGATTGACTTCTTTTCATACAAGGTCAGTCTTAGGCAAAATAGCAAAACACAATTGAGAAATAAACCCTGTATCATTATTTTATTATAAAATTCAGAATTGAAGGGCATTTTACTTGGAGTTTTACAGTCTTTTCACACAGGAATTTTATTTCAGTGCAGAATTCTACCCAAACTTGCCCAGTGTTCTTTAGTTTTTCCACCTCTTCCCTCAAAACCAAGTTGTGGTCCCTACTCCCTGGGAGAGACTGCTAAGTGACAAGCTTATTCATTTGGCAATCTAATTTGAGCTAAAGTGTTAATGGCTGACAATGCCTTATTACTAACCACACCTATTTGTGCAGATAGAATTATGTTTTTAACTGGCTGTAGCTTCCAAATCAAAAGGGGATGATAGAGGTAAAAGAGGGTGTTCAGAGGCTTCCAAGTGTGAGTACTATAACCAACTCCCCAGAGGGTATCCATGTGCCTAAATTCACAGCATTTTAGCCATCACCCAAGACAACAGTTCTATTCTCAGTAGTATTATTACTCAAGTAGCAAGTGCTACATGATGTAACACTGTTTACATATTTCATAGAAGAGTTCTGTGAACCCAATGACCAGTGTGAGGATAATGCATCTGGAGTTTTGGTATGTTATCAACTGGTTTTGTCACTGTTTTAAGTCTTTTGTACCAGTGACAGGAATCCAACACAGGGTTGGAGTGCATTTGATGGTCTCCAAACAGTCCTTCAGTAAGGGGCTTCCATCTTTCCTGTTTGGGAAAAATATAGGATAAATGAAAGAACCAAGATTTTGGAGTCAAATAAATCTTGATTTAGACCCAGATCACCACATTATCCTGAGTTTTATATTCCTCAGCTGTAGAATGGGGATACCAATACAAAGTTCAAGGATTGGGGGAAGCTTTATGTCATATGAACAGTACCTGGAATATCTCAAGAAAATGTTGACTTTCTCTTTTCTACCAAACCTTTTGTCAGATGTAAGACTCATTCACAAATTAATTTAAATTGCCTTTCTAATATATAGAATTGAAATGGCATCTCTAGTTAATATTGGTGAAGTGAACCTCTGATAAAGACTACTAATGGTGAGGTGCCCAACACTGGCAAACTGGATTTGGGTTTGGTGTTAGCACCCCAGTGAACATCAACATGTGTGACATATGTCTACTACATAAGGTCTGGGATTCTGATTCCCCAATGGGAACAGATTAGCAGAGAACACTTTATTAGCTGACAGCCTCCAGCCTTCATTCTCATGAAGGAATAGCATTCATTCTTATCTCAATTTTATATTATTAACCAAAGGATTCCACATAAAAACTAAATGAAAATTTAGACAAGAATAGACAATATAATTAAAATATCCCTGTTGCTTGGACATGGTCTAAGTTTCCTCTTTTAAAATTAGCCTTTCCAACAGAATAACAAACTAAAGAAATGTTCAGTTGTAGGAACATTATCCAGGTCACAAATTATTTTTGTTTCAGACAAAGGAACTATATACCTGATTAAATGCAATTCTTATAAACTGTCATTTTCAAAATTATTCGTTAAGTTCAACATGTGATTTTTTTAACCAGTTACAAAAAGTAACCAGAACCAATCAGAAAGCAATACACACACAAACAAACACACAGTAGGAAGAACAGTTTCCATTTTAAATTCCTGCTACAGGATGTGCCTTTTAGAAAAAGTTACTATTCCAGAAAATGAAATGTCAGCAATTCTAGTTAGACTCTAGACCCCTCCTATCTGCAGAGTGAATACTAAGAAAAATATAAAATTCCATGAAATCCCTGATTATCTGCTCTGAATTTTTATTGAGTTGTGCCTTGATCCTTGATACCCTTTGCTACAAATCTTTCATATTTCCATTCATTTCCTGGAGCCAGCACTGACTGGCTCTGAGGTATGGGTGACACATTCTCTCTGTAGTTTCTGTCCTAGGTCTCAAAGTCATTCTGAGGGAAGGAGAATCATTTTCATCACTATCTCTTTAGAGAGACAAATAACTCTGGTCCAAGTATTAATTTCCATGACTATCCTATTACGACACCTTGTTTGAACCAGGGATGGTGGTCAAAACTGATTAAAATACAATTACTGTGCAGTCTCTTGGGTTTCACTGTAAAATATAATTTCGTGCATTTCAAATTTAGTTAAGTTTTTATAGCTACATTTCCTGAGCTTTTTCTTTCTTTGCTAACTTGTATCATTTTGAATCTTATTTATATTATTAAATAAGAAGCCATTTCGGAGGGAGATCCATTCTATTTTTCTAGTTTGCCATCCTTAATTTCACCCAGGAACTGGAGGACCGAGTCACCCCTAACCTAAGAATAAACTTCTGACACCTTGTTCTGAGTTCTCACTTCTCTCCCTTTGCCCTCTCCATTTCCTCATCGCCCCCCATACGTTTTGATCCTTTGTCCTTTTAACCCTGGAAGATCAGCAGAAATTGCATGAAAACTTTAGTCATTTTGAGCAAATGAAATAGATAAACTGTACAATAGAAGGGACAAGAGGGACGGGAGGCAGCCATCCAGCGGTAAGTGTGGCAGAAGCGGGTTCAGTCTGGAAGAGGCCAGAAGAGCAAGCAGGTCAAATGGAATAACAGCATGCGAGAATAGAAGAGGAAAATGAAACGTCAATCAGGGCTGCAGGGAGGGAGAGCCCAGCGGGCTGGTCATGTCGCCAGGCATTGAGCTGAGAAGAGGGACCCGTGTAGCAGTTAGGATTTGAGATGAACCCAAGGAAGGAGCTGTTGCCCGTGTTCCCGGTGGGGGGGGGGGGGGGGTGTCACTTGGTTTTATGACCATGAAAGACAAGAATAAACCCAGTAATGCCAACGAGAAGGATTCTGAAATACTTGGAATCCCTCGCTCAGGATGGAAAGGTTTGCAGGGGCATAGCTTGCCCACCCCATTGTAATCTTGTCAATACTGAAGCTCATTTGGGTATATTTTAGTGGTGGGGGGTGAGAGGGGAAGGGCTCCCTAAACAAGGCATTTACTGCTCTACTTCCTGGCATCTCTGGAAATGGGAGAGGTCAGAGGAAGGCGGGAGGGGACTGTCAGGAGGTAATTGATATGACCTAAGAATTGGCTGGAATGATGGGCCTCTTAGTCGATAGAGACAAGTCAAAATGCCAACGTGAAGAAGAGACATTTGTAGAGAGGGCAATGGACGGAGAAAATGCACTGATGGCATCTCTCTCAAATCTTTTCAATTCATAATGAATATATCATAATTATTATATAATATAAAATCATATATAATAGATATATTATAATTACACTAAATGTAAATGTATAATTATAATAAATATATTAATGCAAAAAGCAATGTCACCTGCTGAGAATAAGGGAGAGGGTTCAGGGGTTTGAATAGACTGATGATAGTTCATAATATTAATATTGTATATCAACTAAAATCTAAAAGTATTTTGATGAACAACTGAATATCAATCCTTCAGTTTATACTGGCCCTATGGATCACTAGCATAGAGACAGAAGAAAAAAGTTGTCTTTATATCCAGCAACTTCACTAGGCTGAGTGACTGTAGGGACTGTACTGACAGGATAGGTTTAGAAGAGAGAGAAATAATGAAAAAAAAAGCACTCACAGGGTTTCGAGAAAAACAAATGGGGTACGAATTAGGACCAAATTAAATGGTTGCAGTTTTTTGTTTTTTGATTGTTTCACTCCTGTGTAATACATACTACACTATGTAATCTAATTCATGGAGAAACAAGTAAAACACTGTATTAACATTTACCAAAATCACACCAGAAAGAAGTGAAACCTGCCATTGAGATAAAGATACCCATTTCTAGAATATGCACATTTGTTGCTTTTTATTTTCATTTTCAACAAGCACTGGCAGCATTGAGTGAGAGAGTTTAAATGTACAGTTTCAATCAATTCATATTCTATTCTCATTTCATATTCCTTAAATTTATCTGTGCAAATCAATTCAGAGAAAGAAAACACACTCACCACCATCACTCTACCCTAAACCCTTAAAACGTTTTCTTCCTTTTCTGTTACCCATTTTTGCCTTATTTCATTACGATGGAAAGTACCCTGAGCATACAGATTTAGGCCCCGAAACACCAAAATCTATGTAAATGATATTGAGCAAGTAGCCCAACCTGCCTGGACCTTAGTCCTCCTGTTAACAAGAAGTAACATTCTAATTCCTTTGTATGTTGACAGATGGTAACTACACTAACTGTGGTAAGCATTTCATAGTTATGTAATTGTTGAGTAACTCTGTTGTACACCTACACCAATATAATATTGTATATCAACTATATTTCAGTAAAACCAAAAAACGAGAATTAAATATTGTTTCTTTCTAGGATATGGGAAAGATATCCCTAAGCCCCTGCCTTGCCTGTAGACTTCCTCCTCTGACTCAGGAGAGGAGAGAGCTGCAAGGCTAATCTCTATGGCTAAGAAGGCACCTGTAACTCCGGGACATTCCAGAATCCAAGTCCTGGGAAATGAGACTTGCTGTTTAGGGAAGACCTCTGAAGATGTAGAATCACATCACGGAAATAGTAAAGTGAATGTGATGTTATTCTGTAGTCACAGGTCTGGGACAGCTGGGTCTCATGTGCCTTATCTCATTTAATCTTCATAACAGACCAGTAAGAGAGGAATTCTCATCTTCAAATTACAGACAAGAAGGCAGGGATGTGGTGAGCCAGTGTCTTACTCAAAGTCAATTCAAGGTCACCCAATTGAAAGTGCAGGGCTGAGATTCTAATTAGCAATTTCTCAGAACATTCTTTTTTGTCTGCAGGATCAGTCTGTTTCACCCCTCTGGCCAGGAGTATTAAGGTAGTTTATTAAAACAGAAATTTTGTCTTTTGTTAGATTGTCGCATGCTCCTTTGTTCCAGTTTTTCCCCTTTTGTTGGGAGACTATTCATCTTATATCCTTTCATTTCTAACATACATTTTATTTTCTAAATGTAGAATATTCTCATCATCTGCATTTACAAGGCAAGAACATTTTGCCCACTTTTACTGCCCTCTAACGTGCTTAGCTTGTTTGCAGAGAGTGAAGGTCCCCTGCCACTCCCATGTGTCGGGATCTTTCTGAGGTCCTGCCCATACCTCAAGTTCAGCGCCCACCTGCTGCTTCTGGTTGTGGGCAAATGGCTCTGCTGTCCATGGTTTGTAGGAGGAGGGAAGATCCATGTGTCTTACCTTTAAGATTCAGTTCTCCAGTGATTACCCTGACTACTACCATAAGGCCCTCCTGCCCTTGCACTTTTTGCCTCTAGGGTTGGAGCTCCCCTGGACTCTCCCACCTGGACAGCATATTCGAAGAGCTGAGATTTTTCCCACTTACATTTCTCCATAGACCTGATCCTGACTGATTTATATAAAAGATTCTTCAAAATTTCTGCATTAATTAGACTTTTCTTGTTTTCCCATGCAATTATGGAATTTTTTTCGGTTTGGCATAATGTTTTCATAGGATAATTATTAGGAATGAGGGAAGGTACTTGTGCTCAGTCTGCCATTTTGACCCAACATCATTTCTGTCTGACCGTATCCCCTTTCATACCCTGTATACCAACCACATGCACCTAATAACATTTATGGGAACAGAGCT
The DNA here is from genome assembly GCF_040802235.1 of Manis javanica. Classification (NCBI taxonomy): domain Eukaryota; kingdom Metazoa; phylum Chordata; class Mammalia; order Pholidota; family Manidae; genus Manis; species Manis javanica. The sequence continues at coordinate 130,419,883 of NC_133157.1, read as the reverse complement.
TTGCTTTTCTTCAAGCCTTGCCTGTTCTGGTAAGAGTCTTGCTACACATTTCTTTACCCATCCTGAGGATTTTCCATTCCTCAGTGGCTTCCCTGATCCCTAAGTCTGAATGTTAATATTCTTCTCCAGTGAATCCTTACTGTCCAATTGAATCTCTGTTATAACTAAGTGATAAGGTAAAGCAGAATTTATTATCTGTGAACTTATTACTCCTTCACACTGTGTATGGTGTTTTTGTTATCTTTGTAATCTCATTGCGCCTAACAGTGCCTGCCTTGCACACAGTAGGGACAAACATCTGTAACTGAAATTGAAATAATTTGAATTTATGGCCAGTTCCCACCAACAAAAGAAAATTCATTGTATACTGTGCTTGAGCTGAGTGTTCTATGGTAAGTGTTTTTTTTTTTACTTTAGTATGCTATGTTTCTTAGAACATCAAATGATATTTGTTAAGAAGTATAATAAAATAAATTATACTTGTGATTCATTTTCATCCCTAAAATTGAATTGATGTCTCTTTCAGGTTTCACGTTTGTATATTTAGATTCCCCAAGAGAATATTAAAAATATTTTGATTTGCTCATCACTTAAGACCTTAACTGATGAATTTTCTTTAACAGTGTTGTTATCCGTGTATGTGCCCAGCTTGTACACCCTTAATCTCTTGCAGGGGTGCCACACTGACACATACTATTATTTATCACAACACTGCCCCTAATCATTCATGCTGCTCAACTTCATCAGAGGTCCTTCCATCAAAGTTTGCTTCCATAGTAACACAAGTCAGATTTGGCCCTTTGTTCTCTGTTTAGAACATAAAGGTCTCCTGAGTGTTTATGACATTTGGGTTTGGTAGTGTATTTTCAAAACTAAGAGTTCTGTATGGCTTTGACATTTGGATACTCTTTATTAATAGTATTTTCCCTTGGTATTCATGTTTCAATTTGGATGTATATTTGTTTATTGGAAATGAAAGCAACCAATGTAACCAATTTTAATGAGATTCACAATTCTTTTTTCATTATGTTTCTTTCCAGAAAATAATACTTTGTGCTTTAAAAGAGTGCTATGTAAGAAAATCATTGTAAAATACAAATCACTAAGATTGCTAAAAATATCCTCAACTAACAAACCTGAAAAATTGAGAACTGATTATTTTATAATGTTCTTTTTTTCCTCAAAATATAATTATATCTTCAATATTTGTTGAAATGGGGTAACAGACTTACTTAGTTTGTCAGCATACATCGTTACCTTTTTATATCCAGAAAGGATCTGATTTTCAGATGGAAAGAACAAGCGTGTTTTCATTGAAATATAATCCTTTGCATCTAATTGTAGATTGTCTAAACAAGAAAAGCTCAAGTCTTTAATAAAATGTGTCAAACTCTAGAGTCTTGCAAAAGGAAATTTGGATATAATAAAGAGCATAGTTGTTTCTAGATGATAAGATTCAATATCACAGAATCAATACTTTACAAATATAATCTATTTAAAATAATACTGGCTAACACTAAGCACTTCCTATGTGCCTGATTCTGTTCTAAATTCTTTAGATATAGTAACTCATTCAATCCCTAAGAAGCACCCCTAAGAAGTTGATGCTATAATATCCCTCACTTTACCAATGAGAAACTGCTACCTAGAGATTAATACCTTGCCCACAGTCATACAGCTACTAAGTGGCATAATCAGGCTTCAGTGCCAGGCAGTCTGGTTCACAGCCTAAATTAGACTGCCTACAGCTCTCTTAATTGAAGACATTCCAATTGAAATCCAAATAAATATTTCTCCAGAATTTTTTATGCCTAGGAATAAGCACCTGAGAGTAGCTATTAAAAGTCTCCAAAAAGAAGAATAACTTAGTAGATATTTATATTTTGAAAACAGAAAACTAGTTTAAAATTATAGGTTTTATTTTTCTCAACAATTTTCTTAACCAGAAACCTATGTAAGCAGTTGATTACCTGGACAGTGGTTCCATGACACCATCAAGAGAAAATGGGCTCCCTCTAAGGTTCCTTTTATCCATCCTCACTGAAGGCCTTAATTCTCAAGCTTGTTCCTCATGACTGCAAGATGGCTGCTCCACATCCTACATCACTTTTGGATTCCAGTGGTAAGAGAGAAAAAGGCATAAGCAAGATGAGTTGTCTCCTTTTAAAGAGCTTTCTCAGAAACCATTCACAGTGATATTCACTCATATTACAATTACCTACCCCTATTACATGACCAAATCTAGCTGCAAGGAAGGCTGATAAAATTGTTTTAAAATTGGTTTTTGAGTGGACCCATTGCCACCTGGATCAAAATCAGTATTCTAATGGTAAAGAAGCAATGTTGGGGCAGGTCTAGAATAGCCTTTACTATAGGGCTGGTTTAGCCTTATACCAAGTCTTAGGATTCCCTCAGTAGACCCTGGGTGTTCAATGAGCTTTGTCACTCTGACTACTCAGCACTCAGTTGTGTGTAAATGTTGAGTTTACAGCTCCCTGGTAGTTCTTTGCTCTACTTCATGAAATTTCACACTAAGGAGACATTTTTTTTTCTGGGTGGCTCCCTCTCTCTTGACTCTTTCCAGAAAATTTTAGCTGCCTCAGCCTCCATGAACTTCACAGACTCTGATAACACAGTTCAGGGAGGTGGTCATACTCTGCTTGGGTGCCCCTATGTTATCATACAGTTCTTGACAGGAATCTGAAGTAATTTGGGGCTCACATAGCTTGTTGCTTTTGTGTCAGGTATTAAAGCCCTGTGCGGTGTGTCAACCAGTGTCTAAAAACAGGTTGTCCAGTTCTCCAGTTGTTTTCAAGGGAGGGCAAGTCCAGTGCCAATTAGTTATTCCACCTCTAAGGAAGCAGGGGTCCTCCCTGACCATTGTTTTCATTGTTAAAGTGGCACTATGACACTAACAAAGCAGCAGCTTCCCTCATGTGAGTTGTGCATCAATCTTCCCTTATCAATCAGTTGCTTGTAAAATGAAATACACTTCTCATTGAAAGCTTATCATGTTATGGAAAAACTGGACAGCCTGGACTGGATCACTGACAGAAGAACCAAGTGACACTAGGAGGCCTTGGAGGGTTGAGGTTTTATTTTACACCAGCAGGCTCAGAGGAGAGTAAATCTCCAAAGGTGTGAGTCCCGAACACAAGCAAGGGGAGCAATTGATATCATTTTGATATGTTGCATTTTGGCGTGCACAGGGTGAAAGAGGAGCCCGGAGAAAGAGGGGAGTTGGGGGCTGGGATTGTCCTGCTGATTTTGCCAATGGGAGTGAGGAAAAAAGCAGTTAGCTGGCCTTGACAGCTGTGTTGAATATTTTCCTTATCAATCAGGTATTTGTAAGTTGTCCAAAGATGTGGGTTCCATGGCCTATGATTTTAATCACAATTTATAACACTGAGTTGGTAGGAAAATGCCTCAAGAATTCCAAGTAATTCCCAAATGTGACAGATGACCTGTGTGTCACTAATCCTCAATTATAACAGAGGCCATGCTTTCAACAGCTGACCCCGATCATTCTGTATATTTTGGAAATGATTATTATCTATCGATTTGAAGTTACAATTACACAAATTTGTCACATCGCATGATAAACGTGCCATTGCATATTTGTTTTCAATATGAAGTGAAGTTTAGGTCACCATTTTTGAGTTTTATGCATAATTTTACAGTAGGCCTTACATAGAATGCCCTGTGACTATGATTTACAAATCCATTCATGCCAGGTATATTGTAGTCATTTTTGTAATTCTATTAAATATATAATAAAATATAAATTATATGTTTACATATTATAAGTATATTACATAAAATATAAAATAAAAATGAAACATAAAATAGGAAATAAGCTATATAATATGGGAATTTAGGGTTAATGACAAGTCATCAGGGAGTTTTATTGTGTTTTTGTTTTTGTGTTTTGTTTGTTTACTATTTCAAATGCTTTTAAACATCTCTCTAATTATGTCTAACTCAAGGAATTGAAGATGTTAGCGCTCATGTAGAAGAAATGACTGCACAGACTTATTAGATAGGTGGCAGAAAGGCTGGCCTGTACCTCTCTCTTCCATCTCACTCACCTTGGGAGCACAGCTAAGAAAGATTTGTTAGGCAGGAAAATAGGTATGAGCAGGGTGGAAAGAGAGTAAGGCCAGGAATAAAAAACACTCAAAAGTTAACTAATTAAAATTAAAGAGCCAGAAAAGACCTAAAGTTAATGACTTAAAAGTAGAAAGTTCCGAGGGCCAGGAGTAACTTGGCCTAAAAGTTTAAATACTCCCCGGATAAGGCTCAGCATAGCCTATGCTTTGTTGTCTCAATTAGATCATGCCACTGTAAGATTTACTTTAGCCTGCTGCTAAAAGGCTCCCCTTATTTTTTCCTTTACCCAGATGTTGCTTTAATCAAGTGGTTTGCCACCTGGGCAATTAATACAGCAAGCAAGCCCAGTCATAAACAACTTAGTAAAAACAAAAAGGATCCCATCTTAAAGACAAGATGGCCTTTTAAAACCTAATCAGTTGAAAAGTAACTTTCTTAACATTCTCGTTAGCAAACAAACAATAACTCAGCCCAGGCAGGGCAAGAAGTCTTGTTTGAAAGCTCCCAGACCAAATCTAGCAGTAAATCTCTTGTGTTAAGTCTTAACAAGTCTGCACCCGCAACCCTTTGCCCATTCCTGAAAAATTCTTAGAAGAGGGAACCCTCAACCTTTGAGGGCATTTCCCTCCCCAGGTCGCCCGCGCGTCCTAATGCGTAGACTTCCTCCTATTTCAGTAAACTTGAACCTTTCAGGGCATTCCTCTCTCCGAGATCGCCTGTACTTTCTAAGTGCGCAGCTTTAACTTCTCCCCAGTCTTTTAGGGGTGCCTCTTCTCCGGGGCAGCCCGCCTTTCTCCGAGTGTGCTCATTTTTTACTTAAATAAACTTCTCTATTCAACTTAGACGTTTTGTCTCTTGGCTTTTCCAGTGGTAAGTGTCCTTATTACTTCGCTTTGTCATTCTAATTCTCCAGATTTCAGCTCAAACCTTCACTCTTCCTGTCTTACCTCAGACAAGTAGGGAGGGGCCGCTGAGGGCTCAGATGTGATCTTGCAAATTACCATTGCCTGGGTGATCTGGAACTGCAGACTGCAATCATGCTCTTTAGTAGACTACCTGAAAGTCTTCTTTCTTTACCTATAGGAAATTCACAGAACATAATCTCACTCCATCCAAGTGCTCTGCGGCTGCCCCAAATTCTGGGGTGGTAGGGACTCAGTTCCCACGCCCTGCAGATCCAAGCAGACACTGGACACCAGGTGACACTTCAGGAGTTGGCGGGGGATGCTCCCCATGCTGAGTAGCTGTTCACTGAACTTCCTTTATTATTACATCTGTCATTCCCTAGCACCCTCGCTTTAATGAATTCCTTCCTCACCTTGTACTCTGACTTCCCTGCGTCTCCGAACCCCCGAGTCTCCAACAGATTCAGTTAACTCCATTGCATAAAGGTGGACTGGAAGGTGCTATTTCTAGACATGATTTCTTGGGTTGCCCAGGGAATCTAAAAACAGGTTCCAGAGGGGAGGTCGGTCAGGTAGAAAGAGCTGACATTCAGAACCTATTGAGACCAGACATGAGGTACTCTGGGCAGTTGACGTGGTGCCGGAGCAGGGGGATCCCACACAGGCAAGCAGAAAAGGTAATTTCAAAGTGGATGGCATAAGAATCAGGCAGCAAGAATTAGCACTGAGGAAAATCTACCGGACAGAGCATTGCGGGAACCCAGCAGAGGACCAGGGGTTTGGGGCAACAGCGTCAGTCTCTTCGAGCAAGATTGGAAAGAAATGCAAGCCTTAATTGTAGAAGCACAATAGCACTAGGACAGCATCAAGGCAGAGGCCTGGGTCCAAGTTGAACTGGCAGCTGAAAGACCCATTCAGATTCTCAGAGTGTCAGGCAAGAACTCTCTAATCCCTTTGGTCACCTGTATAGGCTGATCTTGGCAGTTTTTTATGAAGCTAAACCCAATGGAGGAGATAACGTAGAGCTATGGGGAGAAAAAAAGTAAGACCCCTGTTATGGAAAATACTGGAAAACCTGGACTGGATTGCTGATGGAAGAACCAAGCGGCACTCAGAGGTCTTGGAGTGTTGAGGTTTTATTCTTACACGGGTAGGCTCAGAGGGGAGTAATCTCCCCAGGTCTGATCCCTGAGCACAAGCAAGGGGAAAAATTTGTATTATTTTGATATGTGGCATTTTGCCATGCGCAGGGCAAAAGAGGGGCCTGGAGGAGGGGAGGAAGGAGCTGGGGGTGCTTTGCCAACTGGAGGAAAAAGGCAGGTTGCTGACCTTAATGGCTCTGTTGAATATTTTCCTAATCACCCCGAGTGAAAACACTGGCAGGGCCAGAAACCACCAGGTTGCCTGTTACAGACTTAAGTGTTTCATGTTTAGAATCATTTTTGAGGTCTTTTAGAGGATTTGTTAAGATAAAACCAATTACTAGAGAGATATCACTTTAAGCCCCTAAGGGGAGATCATTAGCATGTATTAGTTTATCCGATTAGCTGTTAGTTTCAGAGTAAGGTCCTGGGAGGATGAAATCCAGATGTTAAATTTAAAGGATACTTGAAGGAAACAGAATTCCAGAGCAGGTAATCTTACCCATATTGAAAATTAGGGGTGAATTTGTCTTTTATTCCCCTCGTTCAACATTTCCCTCTAGGCAAAATGCATGGAGAATTGACTATGTACCAGACACTTCCAAAGCCCTTTAAATATATTATTTCATTTAATTCTCTAACTTTATGGGTATGTTTTATCCTTTCCATATTAGAAATAGGAAAACCAAGGCTCAACCATTCCCCAAGATCACACAGCTTGTAGTTGCAGAACTGGGATTCAAATTCACCTATGTCTGAGGATACAGCTATTTTTACAGGAGGGGCTTTCAAAGGTAAAAGTGAGAGGCTTTGATGGTTCCATGAGGGAAAGTGTCACTGGGAATGGTGAGATGGGAATGAGGCAAAAAAAATGTCACAGAGAGCAGATCAACAGTCAACTGCTATTTGTTCCAAGGCCCTCATTCTCAGGGGCTGCACTAGGTACTGAGGAATGGGGCCAATAGCCTAGCAAGGAAAAGACATTCAACCGACAGCAATAGATAACTCTAAGTATCAATTTTAAAAAGAGTTGAAAGTTGAGATACTGGCTAGTGGCTGCCATCCCCAGAACAGACCCTCCTGTTTTGATAACTCATATTTTAAGCAAAAGGAAGGACCTGAAGAGAATGGAGATAGGAAAATCAGGAAGAAGAGCAGTCGTGTGGGAGAGAACGTGCTGAGGTGGGTTTAGGACATGCGGAGTTTAGGGGCAGTTGGAGATGCCCAAGAATTGTCCACTCAACAACTGGAGATAAGAGCAGGTGCCAGAAGCAAAGGAAGGAGATCCTGTCTTAAGCCCTGGAGGAACACTTTGTGCTCAACCAAGCTGGCCATGATGTAGGAGGCAGCCCAGGGCTCGCCAGGCAGGATCTTCAACCCCTACCCACGTCCACATCTGCCCTGAGGTAGTGGAGGGGAGGTGGTGCTCCTGAGGGGCAGACAGACAAAACTGGTAGCAACAGGGATCTGAGACGTTTTAAGGATTCCTTTTAAAAGCCACAGTCCTTCTTGTTAAATAATAATAGCTAACACGCTTTGTGCTTATTCTGTGCCTGGATACCATCGATACCGCCGTGAGGACATCAGTCTTACTATTAACTCCCCTCTGAACACCAAGAAATGGAGGCCCAGGGAGGGTAAGTAACTCCCAAGTCCCATCATCTGGACGTTGTATTCAGGTTCAGACTCAGTTTGGGCTGAGGGAGCAGGACTTTCTCCCTTCGGTCCTGGAATGAAGCTCCCTATTTTATCTTGCAAAGACAAAATGTATAACTTTATGTCCCCATGCTAGAGGGGAACTGACATTGTCAGCATCTCTGAGTCCTAAGCAGTTGAAACACATTTTGGCAGACTCTGATGTTCTGTATTTGGTCTCACCTCACACGTGAGCCTTCCAACTGATCAGGATAATGGGTGCTCTATCCACAGGTTCCGACTAAACCATTTTTGTGGTTGCTCCATAAAAACTTTGAGGATGGGGAGAAAAGGGGTTAGGATGCCAGAGGAGACATCAGATATCTAATACTAGAAAAAGCAGCTTATCAAGAAATTTCCAAAATAGCCTCTGAAGTCTATGGGAAGCTGGGCCAGGATAACCAAATACAGAAAGAACTGTCTCATTTCTTAGCACTTGGTAGATATGGAGCATAACCACAGGGAAATTACCTGACCTCTTTAACCTCTGTTCCCTCATCTATTTAACAGATCTAAGCTGAATGCCACCCTAGATTGCCCTTGTGAGGATTTAATTAGATAATCCTTATATGCTTTCTGCACAGTGTCTGATGCTAAGCCAGGCCTTAATAAATGTTTGCCTTTTAAAAAATATGTGGTAATATCTATAAAAGCATTTTATAAACCCAAATAATGGTATAAATGCAATGATTTTTATTGAAATATACTTGATATACAATATTATATTGTTTTCAGGTGTAGAACATAGTGATTTGACAACTATTTACATTACTAAATGCCCACCATGATAGGTGTACTTACCATCTGTCAACATATGAAGATATTACAATTACAATTTTATTGACTCTATTCCCTATACTGTACTCTCTCAATTATTTGTTTAGATGCAGAAAAAAACGACTCAGCAGTGCATTGTGAATACATAGGCACCTAGGAAGACCTATTTCAAACTGAAGTATTGATATTTAAGTTTCAATTTAAGGCTCTTTTTATTTTTCATGCCTAAAATAATATTATCAAAAAACCATTTATTTTCTGTGCAAAGGTATATTGCAGAACTGAATAATAAAAGTTGCACTTTTGAAGACAATATGAAACATTTAAACACCAATGATGTAGTATTCTCGTCTAGCTGTGTGACTTGTTATCTTCTGACATCAATGTTTCCATTGTCACTCTGCTGTTTCAGATAACAATGCTTTCTGGACATTTGCCTCCTAGCCATTTAAGAGATTAGGGGCCTTTTTTTTGTCTTAGTCTACCACTGTGTGGATTCCCAGCTATACAGTTACCACGTGCAAATCAGTGGAACAAGAAATTAAAACCATACTGGCAGCCTTGCCTGTGGAATACCAAGAACAGCAAATAGGATCGCCTTGCTACCTTCCTGCTGCCTACTGTACATCTAACTAAAACACTACTCCTCCAAATTGGCATCATTATCTTAATCACCAGGAGGAATAAATGAGGCACAGTAATAATGAGATTAGCATATGATGAAATAGAAGTCCTGGATTTGATAATACAAAAATAAAGACCTTTTTTTAATGCTTTGTTTCTATGTTTTTGTTTTAATTCTTAGCCTTAGATTTTAATGTCTATGCTATCTGGGGTTTGTTCCCCTAGGTTGGCTTTGAAGTGCAAATTGTCCTGCCCAAATGATAGGTAATGATTAGGAAACAAAAGAGAGGGTTGGAAATGTGTTGAATAATATGAACTTAGTCCTGGAGCTTAATTGTTCTTTTTGTGTGGAAGGACCCCAATCCACCTTCCCTGTTAGCTATTCATATCCCTGCAGATGCTCTGGTGAACTGTCTGGTTAGAAAGGGGCCCCCAACTGTGTTCTTCCAGTATGTTCTAGGTGGCATCTATTCTCCCCTCTCAAGAGTCTAGGGCAAGCAAAGGAAATGGCTACACATGTAACACAATGTGGGCAATGACACAAAGTCCTCACACCCAAATATTGTCCTTAGTCATTTGACAGTGCTTCCAAATGTTCTGGGAACAGCAAAACAGTCCATTGGCATGCAAGATTTCTGGTGTAGGAAGATTGCCACAACAGACATTAAAATATAATGTAATAAAATATAATATAATTAATATAATGCTACAATAATGAAAACTGGGTGGCTAGGCAAAAGAACCAATAGACAAAATGGACATTCCTGGGGCCTTAATATGTAATATATGAGAACATATTTGAAAACAGAATATTATAGATGAGGAAATGATATATTATTCCATAAAGTTTATTAGAGTTTGACTAATTGCTTGAAACAATAAACAAACAAGAATTTCATCTCTTAACATACTCCAGGTAAATTTCAGATGAAGAGGTAAACAATAAAAAAAAAACCCACCAGTAAATGAGAATTATGTGAATGAATAATTAGCTTGATGGACAAGGACTTTATGACATAAAAATAATGGAAGAAACTATAAATTTTAAAACATGATAGATTGAATATATAACAATTCTGATGCTTTCAAGATACATAGTTCTAGAAATAAATATTGACATGAACATACATGTGTATGTAATTCCCCCCTCTAGTTCTGTTTGCTCAGCAGGCCTGGGAGCACTGATAGCACAAAAGCAATGAGCACACCTAGTACCAGACCTGGCTTCTAAATACCAGGTCCCCTAAGAGGATCTAGGACTCTTTGGAGAAAGAGCTGATTCCAGGGCTAGGGTGGAAAAATATAAAATGGGCCTAGAACATCTTATTGTGCCAAAAGTAGGAAAGTGCTCAAAGAATATTGGAGATAAATCCATAGGACATAGGAGCTTCCACTGGCCAAATCTGGGGTGAGCTGAGCACCAAAATAAATGATAGTAACAGATCATTCCATTGAATATAATAGAAATGCATGAGTCTTATTATTTTAATTAATAATGAATTAATTGAAAATTTGAAGTGAAAAATCCTTTCTCTCAAAATGCTGATGACAAAGGAGGAAGAGTCCTGACAGACACCACCTTCATCGAGTGTTTAAGGTGAACATCACCAGTAATGGCACAAATCCAAGGTATGCTCCACCCAATAGAATGTAATTAGAACACACCGTCCCTCTGTGATATTCCTGACCAACTGCATAACCCAAATATACTCACGGGGCGGACATCAAACTTGCCAGGCCATTCTACAGAACAATTGACCTGTAATCTTCAAAAAGACCAAGGTTGTGAAAACCAAGGAAATGCAGAGTCACTGTCCTACATTTCAGGAGATTAAAGTGATGTGGCAGCTAAAAGCAATGTGATTCTGGATTTGATCCATTCAAGGAAGGACATTAGGGGACAGTGGTTGAAACTGGAATGGGACCTGAAGATTAGAAAGTAGTTATGTAGCAATGTTAATTTCCTGAATTGATGGTAGTATTGTGATTATGTAGCACAATATTTGTGCTTTCAGGCAGTGCACACTAAAGAATTCACAGGTGATGAGGTATCACGAAAGCCACTTAATCTCAAACGGTCAATGAATAAAAAAAATTCTTGAAACATTTCTGTAAGTTTGAAATTATTTCAAAATAACTACATTAACAAAAATGCAGGTGTATTTCTCCCAAATTCTCTTTTGCCTTCTGCCAGTTGGATACATCTAAATATTATGCATCTTTATGTATTTTGGAGGAATTCTTAGGATGTAGCTATATTCTACAACACTATAAACATTTTTTATTGTTTTTATTTCAACAAGTGGCTCCATGGGAAATGTACCTACACAACAAGGGAAATCCTCACTGTGTTATATTCTTTTAAAATAAGATTAAAGTAGTACATATAAAATTAGTCTGACTCCACATATAAATTTATGACCTGAAGGAATTACATTTCAACCATGGTTATATCTGGGTAGTGTGAATGTGGGTGACATTTTTATTTTTATTTTTATTTTGGCGTACTGTCTCAATTTCCTACAATGACCATTCATTTTTTAATAATAAATATTGAAAGTATAACAGTAATTAGTATAAAGTGATATGGAGGTATAAGAAAAAGTGGTTGATAAAGGAGAAAGTCTGTGAGGACGTGAAAAACATTTGGATGTATTACAGAGGTCATGGTGGTAAAGAAAGCATTAGTTTAACACTGGAGACCAATCATTTTACCCAGAAAAGAAACTCCCAGTTGTGATTCTGCAACTGACCTCTGTGGCTTTGCTAAAATACAGCTTTAATCCGTGAGTGCCCTAAAGGTGAGTGCCAAAAAATGATGGGGGCCACCAGGGCAGACTGGCTGTTGGCCTGGGTTTCCCCTCTAATAGGGTATGAAGTTCAGAGACAATGTATGTGATGTCACCAGCACTGTGGCTGGCACCCAGTTACAGCCCTTTCTGACTCATGCTCTGTTGGTGCAGAGAAACCTGGGTGGCCCCAGGTACACAGAGCAGCTCTCCTGGAAGCTGGCCACCACCACCTGCATTCATGCCCACAAGAGACCCTCTTTCCCACCCAAACCAGGTGGCCAGAGGGGTATGGCAGGGCTTAGCCTGCAATAAAGAAGGGGCAATAGATGTTAACAATAATCCACAAAATCCAAATATTAAGTTTCCTGGTAGATACATAATCATTCTTATTCTCAAAGCAAAAGGCTCTGTTGACTTCAGATAATTAATGCACCTAACTGCCTTTAACATTAATAGAAACTATGGGCAGAAATCCTCCTTATAAACAATGGACGTTGTGGATTTGACAATTCTTGCTCTCTATTCTAGGCTCAGTCTCAGCATACTTGAAATTTACTAGGAGGCATTTGTTGATATAAAATATTTGCAGACTTTGATCTACTGATGCTAAACTGATCATATGACAGATGGTGAAGAACTATGAAATGAAACCACCATATGACAATATGAAGGAAATAAGTCTCTTTGCAGAAATGTTTATTTGAATGTGTCATAAAAACTGTCAAAAAAATCTTAAAAGGCTTAAATTCAATAGGTAGAAAAGCTGTCAGCAGGGGAGTCCAGTTTCTTGGGTTCAATGCCAGATAGATACTTTGAGCAAGTGACTTAAACTATAGACTTTGGTTTATTCATATGATGATAATTGGGATAGCCTTTGGGATTATAGTGACAATTAATGAAATAACATATATACAGCACCCAGGACAATCCCTGGTCTGTATGGATAACACAATAAAATTTATTATCATTGTTGTTTTTATATTATTAATGCATTTGTTGTGTTATGTATAATTTATGTCTACATGCTGTGAAGGTATGTGCAGGCATGCTGATGGAGGTGACAGGAAGGAGGAAGAAGAAGTAGAAAATAAATTCCACTTCACTCCCCAACTCTTAACACTCAATTTTTCCTTTTTTCTGTTCATAGTCCTTTCTAGCTCAGCAAATGGAGTCACCATCTACCCAGCTGCTCAAGTCAGTATCTCTGAGCCACTCTCAACATGCCCCTTTCTCTTCCTGGCTGGCCCCACTCACCCACTAGGCAATTCCAATTACGCTAATCCCACCACCAACCCTCCCTAGCTTTTTGTAAATTTCCTAACTCTTCTCCTAGCTTTTGATCCAAGCCCATTCTCTAGTCCATTCTCCATGCAAACCTAGAACCATCTTATTAAAATATAAATCAGATAGTTCTCTTCCCAGCCGAAAACCCTTCAATGACTTCCCATTGTACTTGGAATAAATCTAACACCTCTGAGGCCTTGCATGATCTGCATCCGAACATCCCCCAATGCCACCTGCTATCACTCATTCCTTCCCTGGATATGTCAGTCATTTGACAAGCCAAGCACCTTCCCACTTCATAGCCTTTGCACATGCCATTCACTCTGCCTGGGACACTTCCTTTTTTGCACAAATGTCTGGTACCTTCCTGACCGTCAAACCAGAGCTTTTAATCTAACCAGAGTTTCAAGGTTACCTCCTCAGAGGGGCCTTTCCAGCATTCCAACTAAAGCAGCTGACTTCTTCACCTCATTTATTTTCCATATTGTCATGCCACCTTCTTAACACCATGTAAGACAATTTGTAATTATTTTATTTCATTTTTTACTTTTTATTTCTCTGTGCCTCCCAAAGACTGTAGATAACTTGAAGTCTAGAGCCATATCTTATCTTTCCTTTAAAGCACTCCTCATGCTTAGTTTATGCATTGTGCTGGGCATAGAGAAGATGTAAATATTTGTAATGTAAAGATTTAAATAGTAAATATTTGTTGAAAAACATGGGAATTGAATAATTCAATCTTGTACATTTCCAAAGTTAAAATTCATTAGATATATAATAATTTCTTTACACTCTTTATTACAAGGTCAAAGATGAAAAAATGTGAGATGATACATTTTTATATGTTTATATGTATCCTGAAACGGTTAAAAATAGCTCACTCTACACAGAGTGATTATTTAAGAATTCCATTATCTAGAAAGAGGTCATGTTGAAAAGGAAAATGTAAATTCAGGCATTTTGCTCATTGAAGTTACTTAGTTGACAATTTCAGGGCCAGTTCCATTTAAAAAATCTGTTCAATGTTAGAGGATACTTTGGTTTGAAACCAACAGTACAACCACCTGTTTCATAGGATTCACCCATTTTTGATCAAGGATGATCAAAAACTAGTTTCTTCTTCAGGTGGGTATTTGTCATTTGGGTGCTTATCATCTCAGGGGCCCCTGGCTGTTACTGAATAATTTTGTCAATATATGTAAAATCGACAGGGGTAGATGCTGTGGTGTGTCACCTGGACCCTCGTCTCCAGCTCTGGGAGTGCAGGGAAAGAGAACTGCCTAGTCTGAGGTCGTGCCTCATCCCAGGGATGGTCCTCCTCTGAAAATTGGTCCTGGATGTGTGTGTGTCGGTGGGGGGATCTCCAGCCTCTGGTCTAACAGGGGCATGCCCCAGAGGGGCCACCCCAGCTCCCGAGCTCTGGGACCAGCTGAGGCCTTTGCTACAACCACACTGAGCACATTGAGTCCAGCTCCTCCCACGGCCGAAACCTGCTTCATTTACTTCACAGGTGTTGATTCAGAGAGCATTTCCAATGAACTTGAGCACCCAAATCTCCATCTCATGATGGAGACATTGTCTCCTGCTTCAGACACTAAGCTGATTTAGTACCAGTCTTTTCTAGCCTTGGCTTAGCAGGGGGAAAAAATGACCCAATCAGAAATGGTGGGGTCACTTGCATTAATTTTCTTGCCTCCCTTCTCTCCCCAAACTGGATTCCCCAGCCAGGTGTCCTCAGTATGCCTGTCACCATCCCTCAGTGGCTTCTTCCTGCAGCTATCTGCCCCTTTCACCTTGTCGGTTCCCTTTCTTCAGTTGCCAGCTATTGCAGGAGAAGAGATTTTTGCTCCAGTGATTGAGTTTATTTCAGCTATTTCCCCACCACACTTCCTCATGGGTACCCAGCAATGCCACTACTCTTCCCCTGGAGCTTCGTGATATAAATTCCATCTCTCCACCAGGACATCCGGCTCGGCCCCAGTTGCACACATACACTCTCAGGATGTAATCCTGCTCTGCTTAACAGCACTGGCTCACTTTCGCTTTACATTCATCTCTCCAATTCTGAATCTTTCTATGTCCTTACTCCCTAGGTCTTCTTTGATTTACATTCCCAAAGGTGAACATCACCTTTCCAGGGCTAGCAGTGCCTCTGTGTTCAGGTGCCTGTCCTGTTTGCCCGCTTCAGACTCTGTCCATTGCTTCCTCCTCTTCTCCATGTCTTTTCAACCATTCATTCATTCAATCACCAAACAGAGCTCCCACCCTGTGCTAAGGCATCCATGACACCAAAATGAGTACATTATAGTCTCTGCCTTTGAGGAGACATAGAAAGAAAAATTCTAATGCAATGGTGTCATATCTTTTCTAAAGGTACTGTGAGAGAGAAAATTTATGGAAAACTGGTTGTGCAGGGCATGATGTATGAGTTTAATATATTCTGTATTTTTTTCCAAGCTAGATTGGCACATGATTTTCACTTACTCCTCTTCTATTGTCCTTTCTCTTGCTCTGATTTCTACTAGCCTAAAAAAGCCTTTCGAGATTGCTCTCTTTTACTTGTCTTTATCATCAGCCTTCTTAACAGAGTCTCCCATAGCTAATTTTTCTATTTTCCTACTCATTTACTCAAAAAATATTTGTGACCTTGAGTGAAATAGGAATCATCCCAGTATATGTGTGTGTGTGTTACACATTCCCTCAGAGACTTCTGCAGGACTCAGAGTACAAAATATTATTCCTCATATTCACTGTTTCTGTTTTGCTGAGTACTGATGTTTTCTCCCAGGGCTCTCAAGTGGAAGCAAGGAAGTTCCTTAAAAGAAAAAAAATTAGGCCTGATTCCCGCCCGGCCCCGGGCCCAGCCGCGCCGGCTCGGCGAGCACCCCGGGGGCGGGAGCCCGCGGGGGCGCCCGGGCCGCGGAAGGTCCCGCGGGGGCGGCAGAGGCACGAGCCGGGGCTACCTGCAGCGCGGCGGCCCGGACCCCGCGCCCCACAGCGCCGTCCGGGGGGCCCCGCGGCGGGGGTCGGCGGCGGGGTGCAGCCGGACGCGGGGCCCTCCCGGTCCGAGCGCGGGCCCGGCCCCACCCCAGAGCGCGCGGGCCGCGGGGCGGGGGCGCGGAGCGTGCGGGGCGGCGGAGGCCCTCGTGCCCAAGCCCAGCAGTTTCCAGCCCACCGACCGCCCCGACACCCGACACCGCCGCGCGCCGCGCCCGCACCTGGGCCGCCGGGCCGGGGAGGGCGCATGCCGCCCCGCGGGGCCCCCACCAACCGCCGGGCGCCTCCGCCGCCGCGCCTTTCGGCCTCCCGCCCCCGGCACCCACTTGCTCAAGCCGCCCGAGCGCCCGCCGCGTCCAGCCGGGCCGCCGGAGCCGTCGGGGGCAGCGGAAGGCAGAGGCGGTGCGAGCGGCCCTGGCTGGCGGGACGAACACCCGGCCGGCCGGGACGTCGGCCAACAGCGGCCCCACCCGCGGCGCACATGCCGGGTGACTGACGGGGCGCGGGGCCCCACCCGGCCGCCTGGACGCGCCCCGCGCGGCGTCCGGAGGCCATTGCGGGCGGCGGGCTGCACGCCCACCGCGCCGCCTGCACTCGGTGGTGGCGTGTCCCAATCCCGGGACCTGCGGACGTTATTAATGTCAGCCGCCCGGCCCTTTCTCACCCCGGAGACACCAGGCCCTTCTCCGTGACACCAGGCCCACAGGCCCAGGCAGCTCACCTCTCAGGTTTTGCTCCTGCGACTCTGAACTTACTTTTATTTCTTTCTCTCTTCTGTTGACATTAAGTAAGTTTATCAAACTCTCAGCCCCTTGTCAGAACAGGTGTGGCTTTGTAGGACAGGACCAAGGAGGTGAAAGGCTGGAAAGCTGGAGACTGAAAACAAGCGAGCAGGGAGAGAAAATGAAAGAAATCTGGAGAACAAGAAAGAACGCCAAAGAATCTTGTGAATTGCAGCAAGAACAGATTGAAGGAAGGAGCCCGCTGGAATTCTTGGAGGAAGTTCAGCAGAAGCAGGTAGAAACGTTGGAGGGCATTTTCCAACCTAGAGGAACACTCAGAATGTGTGGAGAAATCAGCCTGCTTTGGGGTAGCCCAGATTGCACGTATTGGGGGCACCTGAAACAGGGCATCCAGGAGTCCTCTCCACAGCCAGCCTCATGTATTCAGGAGCCTCACCTACTCTGTTCAAAAAGGAAACTCTCTTTCCTTGTGTCTTTGGACTGCAAAAGATGCTCGAAGTTAGAAAGAGTCCTCGGGCCGAGATCAGTCCTCCAGACTTAGCTATTTAGGAACCATTCTAGGGATCCTGTCCGGGAATTTCTGGTCTGGTTTTGCTCCCACTGCCTATGAAGTGGCCTGTGAATTGCTTTTGGCTGGACCGTCACTTGCCCCTGGTTAGCTGGTCTGGCCAGCCCAGACTGCATGGGCTGAACAGTTGAAGAACCATAAGGGGTGGTTCATCCACTAGTAAAAATCCCACAGGACACTGGTCACAGCCAGTCGTCTTCCCCTACATGTAATCTTTTTCCGCACCCAACGAGTCCACTTAAGCTCTCTGCACTCCAGTTTCCCTCTCTGGATAACAGCAGCATCTGCCTCATTCTGTTGTGAGGGTTGAATGAGATAATACAAGTCAAGTGCTTAGAACAGTTCCTGGGCATAGTAGGTGTTCAAACGTTAGCTCATATCATTTCACATCACCTACTATAATTTTCAAGTTACCACTTCACACCTAGGCTATGGATTTTGCCTACTGTGATATCTAGACTTCTCCTCATGTTCCCCGCTCCTTCTGGTATGTCAATTCTGAGATCAGGTTCTAGAAGACCTTACAGTTTGGGTGTGTGGGTGTCTCCCCGTCTGGGATCATTCACTCTGAGGGAAGCCAGCTGCCATGTCGTGAGCAATCCTGTGGAGAGGCCCACGTGGAGTGGAACTCAGGACTCCTGTCACCTGCCACCTGCCACAGGAGAAGCTTGAAAGTGGATCTGCCAGCTGCAGACGAGCCCTTCGATGGCTGCACTTCAGCTTCACTGCGGATTCACATGCCCACCCAAATAACAGCTGTTATCGAAGAACTTGATTTCTTTCAACTAGTTGACATTCTAAAGATGAAACTTTCAGTTTTGTTGAAAAATCAACAACCCTCAGTTTTCAAATCCCCAGATGTGTGACTTGACTTATCCCTGAGAGTGATACCAGGAGAATCCAAACCTCGCAGTGACTATATTTTGCATGAGAACCTACGGTGGATACTTGTGTCGCCTTGTCTAATACCATTATATAACTGACATAGACTTCTGTTTCCTTGGCAGGCTTGCAGTGACTACATTTTGCACAAGAACCTTGCAGTGACTATACTTGGCACGAGAACCTCGCAGTGACTATATTTTGCACGAGAACCTGCTGTGGATACTTGTGTTGCCTTGTCTACTACCGTTATATAGCTGAAGAGTCTTCTGCTTCCATGGCTGGCTCGCGGTGACCATATTTTATACAAGAAACTGCTATGGATACTTGTTTTGCCTTGTCTACTACTATTATAGGTGAAATAGTCTTCTGCTTCCGTGACAGCATTACGGTGACTATATTTTGCCCAAGAACCTTGCGGTGACTGTATTTTGTACAAGAACCTCGCAGTTACTGTATTTCCATGAGAACCTGCTGTGGATACTTGTGTTGCCTTGTCTACACCATTATATAGCTGACAGAGTCTTCTGCTTCCGTGGCAGGCTCACAGTGACCATATTTTGTGCAAGAACCTGCTGTGGATACTTGTTATGCCTTCTCTGCTCCTGTCATACAGCCGATAGAGTCTTCTGCTTCCATGACTGCCTGCTCTCCTGGTCTTCCTCACCTCTCTAAGCAGTCCTTTATGCTTCTTCAGGGGCCCATCATCATCCACTTCTCCTGTCCCACTTCCTGGGGTTCCTAAGCCCATCACTCCGCTGTGTCTTACGACTCTAATGGACTCTGGTGACTGTCTACTTGCATTTTTTGCGCCCACAGGTATGTAGACACCTCCCAAATCTGTGCCCCTAATCCAGACCTCTTCCTTCAAATTTGCGCTTGCACAATGAAATTTCTGATTGACATGCCCACTTGAACATCACACCTGGATGTCAACTCAGCATAGCACAAACAGAATTAATCTTTCCTCCTTTAGTCTAGTCTCTCTTAGTTTGTTATATCAACCCGTCCCTAAAGTTCTCAGCATTTCTTTTTTCTTTATTATCTCTCATCCTATGTCAATTTTCATCAGGCCAGGTCAATTCTAATGCCTGAATATTTCTCAAATTCATCACAGCCCTTCTAGCTTTGCTGTCTTGGTCCAGGGTCTCATCATCTTTCTGAATTTCTAACTGATCTAGTCTCCTAACTGGTGTCCTTTCTTCCCATTTTATCCTCTCCAAATCCAAAAAAGAGATATATTAACAATTTTAAACCAACTATATTATTACATCTCAAAACCCATCATCTCTCTGCGAGGCAGATCCCTGCCTCCCTCTCCAGCCTCACGCTTCACCTTCTCTCCAGCTTAGGCTTCAGCAGCGCCAATAGTTCATTAGCTGCTTGCAGCTCCATGCTGACCGTGCTTTTCCGCCTGTGTTCACACCATCGCTTCTGCCTGGAAGGCTCTTCCCTTTTTCCTGCCTGCATCGCCTCTCCAGCCCCCACCCCAGACCCTGACCGCCTCTCCTCCACTACAGAGTTAGGTGCCCCTTCTGAGTGCTCTCACAATGCCTGTTATGTACTCCTCACAGCATCTGCTTGATGTTTTATAACATCCAGTTATAATTAGGTCTTCTGCCCTATGAAACCTGTACCTTTCTTAAGAGAAAAGTTTGTCTCATTCTTTGTTGTGACCTCAGAACCCAGTAAAATGCCTGGCAGCTAGTAGGAACTTCACTAATGTCTGAGAAACAAGTGAAATAAAGGAATACCTTTACAAAAAAAAAAGAAAAAAATTATCAGTTAGAAAAATTGGGTCATACATTTTTTTTATGATTGATATACACTCTTATGAAGGTTTCACATGAAAAAACAATGTGGTTACGTGGTTACTACATTTACCCATATTATCAAGTCCCCACCCATACCAATGTAGTCACTGTCCATCAGTGTAGTAAGATGCCACAGATCCACCATGTGCCTTCTCTGTGCTACACTGTTCTCAATTGGGTCATACATTAATTGCTTTTGGAGAAACAAGGAATCTGTCATTTTATATAAAGAATGATTAATAATGAATTATCTGTCTGAACTGGGAAATGATGGTGCTGCTTGATTACACCTGGCAGCACCTGGCTGCCTCTGCCTCTGACTTTTCAGACTGACCAATGTGCACAATCCAACTCTGATTCTTACTGTTCTGGGAATCCACCCCCAAAACTAAGGCAGCCTGAGATATGGTCAGCAGAATTCAATGACTTCATCAGCAAGTGAGTAACAACAAAGTCTTTTAAAAAAAACAGAGATACCGTCCCATTGGAACTTTGAAGTGTGCCAAATACAATTCCTCCATGCTTCTGAATCTCTTCCTTATTTTTTATCTACTAAATTTCTTGTCTATTAAATCTCCTCCTTATTTCTTGCCTCTTAAATTGCCCCAGAGCTTTCCATTATTTTCTTCAAAAGAAGCATTTGTAGAGTCTTCTGAATGTTCAGTGAATTCATTGCTGCTCAAATAATGATCCTGGGGTCATGTTTAGTTGCTTAACGATGGCTATGCTTCTGCAGATGCTTCATCATCCATGAACACAATCTTCTGTCCACCTGCTTTTTGCAGTTATGCCCTTAGCATCTCCCACCTGCTCACTTACATCTATTTTTTTCAGTGATTTAATCCCTCATTTATCTGTTACTAATTCTCATTACAATCAGAGAATTTTCATTGCAATCAATGAATTAGATAATGACATTGATAAGATGCTTGTGCATTTGAGATTCAGTGAACATTTTAATATGACAAATATTTAGCACAAGTGCAGTGCTTACAAAAAATTGGCTAGAAGCTATGAGACAACCATTTCTAAATATCTGCCCACAAATTTTTTTTCATAATCTTTATTATGTCTTCACCTTAAAAAATAAGATAAGGGATTATCCCAGGCTGTAAATGAGGGAGAGGAAACATTAAGATTTGGTGTGTCAAACACTACTCAGACACTGTAGAAAGTGCAAAGATAAAAGGTACTGGCAATACCCATCCATGCTGTCATCATTGCTTTTTCTACCAAAAATATCTTTGTATTACTATAAAGACAAGAGGCTTAGATTTAGGGTTGTGCAAACCCAAGGAAGGTTGATAATCTGCTAGGATTTTTTTTTCAGATTTCACTTACCTATATATTACTGAGTATAGTAGTCCCCCCTTATCAGCCAGGGATCTGTTCCAGGACCCCTAGTGGAAGCCTGAAACTACAGAGAGTGCCAAACCCTCTATAGTCTTGTTTTTTCCTAAACATACATACCAGTGAAAAAGTTTAATATAGAAATTTCAGTGAGAGATTAACAACACCTAACAATAAAATAGAACTATTATAACAATATACTGTAATAAGAAGTATGAATGTGGTCTCTCCCTCAAAATATCTTACTGTATTATACTCACCCTTCTTTTGATGATGTGAGGTGATAAAATGCCTTCATGATGAGATGAAATGAGGTGAATGACATGGCACTGTGACTAGCCTTAGGCTACTGTTGACTTTCTGACCACATGTGTCAGAAAGAGGATGGTCTCTTTCTGGACTGTGGTTAACATGGGTAACTGAAACTGTGGAAAGCTCAGATAAGGGGGAACTACTGTATGTACCACACAATACAGAATATTTAGTAAACTGCAGTCGAATTTCACAGATCCCTTGGGAGAATCACTGGTAATGGAAGGGCTCCCCATGATTCACAATCAGGCGCCATGTCTGCAGATCCTTCCATGCAGATCCTCGGTGACATGAGGTGACTTTGACATGTTTCACAGTTTCACCTATGAGAAACAGTTCCTGATTTCCTCCAGGCAGTCAGTCTTCAGTCCTGTGTGCTGTCATTGTATTTTGTTTCTCTTCCAGTGGTAGTATGGCCACTTTTACTTAACTCCTTGTTTAGGTGTCTTTCTCCCCAAATAGACCATAAGCAACCTCAGAGGCCTGAACATGCCTTACTTGTTGCTGTGACTACAGTGCTAGAGTGCCCATACTCATCAGCCATTCGATAAAGTTTTACTTGAATAAAATGATTTAATATGTGACAGCTGATACGTTGACACAAGTGCTACAGATATCTGAAACTGACACATTCTGTTAAACTGAATGAAAACTAAGAGCACTTATTATCTTTAGACATTATCATCCAATTCCTTGGCATATTTTAGCATCCCTGGGAAGTATCATTTTTATTTAGCTCCAAAAATTAATCGCCAAATTGTCCTCCTAAGAGGAGTAACAAAACAGATAAGAAATGTCACTGCTCAAGTCAAGGCATGAGCTTCTTCTTTTTTTCTTTTTCTATATCCCCAAATGGCAGCCTAGCTGACCAGCTTTCTCATAATCCTCTGAATCTCGGGGTTAAAAAGGCATTGGAAATATATTTGGGCCCAAGTCCTATCCACAGTGTAAATCCTTCTAGAACATGTGCACTGAGTGGCCGTCCAGTCAGTGCCTAATCATCCCTAATAAAAATGACCACACTTCCCAATGCAGCCCATTCTATCTTTGATAAGCCTCACAGTTGAAAAGTTCTTCCATATGCTGACCTGATGTGTTTCTCTTTTAATTCCACCAACTGATCCTAGGTTTTGTCCCTTGTGATCATTGAAAACTAATCTAAACCCTTTTCCAAATATTTGAAGACAGCTGTCACAGCTAATTTAACATCCTTAAATTGTTCAGTGATGCTGTTTCAGATGCTTTCACTCACCATCTTTTCTCATGACCATGGCTCTGGTTGAAGCTATTAAGAAGTGTGATATGCTGTAGAACATCTACTGTCTGACCTCCAAAAACATCTACTGACATGGAATTTAAACATCCACAGCACATCAGTCTTCTCAAATGTGTTATCAGTTTTATCATGTAGGAAAAGTACATCAATTGAGAAGCCTTTAAAAGCATTTGGGAAGAGAAACTGAAAAGTTTGTTTTAATTTTAGATAAGCATTACAACTGTAATGACTTGATTGTTGCTAATATTTAGCTACTGGCTTGTGAAGGAGACCCTGGTAGAGACCAAGTTTAATTATCACTCTGCAAGAATGCTTGCTGGGAGACTGGGGACGGAGCGTTCAGTTGGAAGTTGGTGTCAATACAGCCTAATCACACCCACAGATGTGTGTGCTTTCACGAATATTTCTTTCATTGTATTTCAGTTTAACATCTTTTGAGATATGCTCCTCGGGTTGAGCTTTGTGAGGAGCACTGCTCTTTTGTGTTAGAGCAGTTTTTAGGAATATGAAAAACAATTTCAGACTCTAACTTATCAAATAATTGCATGTTCTTTTTTTGCCAGTGCAGGTGCTTGACTAAAGATTATGAAAAGCGCCCAACAGTGTCAGGTCTTTTACAGCATAAATTCATTACTCAAATTGATGGCAAAGATGTAGTGCTGCAAAAACAACTCATGGAATTCATCGATGTTCATCAATGTGTGGGAGGCACAGAAAAAGCCAGGTAATCAAATTATATCTTGACTCCAAAAATCTAAAGAACATCTAAAGACTCTGAGTAGTTTTATAATGCAATAATTGTTAAGGTAAGAAAAGAACTCTGGGGTTTAGAGAAAATGGGGTACTTGTATGAAAAGTGAATGTCATATGTTGGGTTGTATCCCAGTAGGAGTAAAAATCACTGACAGCATTTTTGAAGCAATTTCATCAGAACAAAGAATGTAAACTTCAGTAGATGATTAGTATTGGTATCGGTCTTCTTGTATTTTCTGCTCTTCTGTAAAGTTAGGTAACTTAGATTTGAGACTTTAAAAAGAACACAAAAGTTCAAAGACTTTTTGGTACTATTACATGTTGGTATCCTTTTCCCTAGTTAAAATATACCCTCAAAGCATTTTTAATATCTTTATTTATACTTCCTGTTTGGATTTTTAATAAACTACTATGTTTAGTTTTTATAATATGGAGTATGTTTTTTACTTATTATAGTTTATATATATGTTTATTAATATTATTATTATTATTATTGTTTTTTATTTTGGTATCATTAATCTACAACTACATGAGGAACATTATGTTTACTAGACTTTCCCCATCACCAAGTACCCCCCACAAACACCATTACAGTCACTGTCCATCAGTGAAGTAAGATGCTGTAGAATCACTACTTGTCCTCTCTGTGCCTCACAGCCCTCTCTGTGCCCCCCATTATACCTGCTAATCATAATTCCCCCTTTATTTTTTCCCCCACCTTAGTCCTCCCTTCCCACCCATCCTCCCCAGTCCCTTTCCCCTTGGTAACTGTTAGTTGATTCTTGGGTTCTGTGATTCTGCTGCTATTTTGTTCCTTCAGTATTTTTTCTTTGTTCTTATACTCCGCATATGAACTCATTTGGTACTTGTCTTTCTCCACTTGGCTTATTTCACTGAGCATAATACCCTCTAGCTCCATCCAGATTGTTGCAAATGGTAGGATTTGTTTTCTTCTTATGGCTAAATAGTATTCCACTGTGTATATGTGCCACATCTTCTTTACCCATTCATCTACTGATGGACACTTAGGTTGCTTCCATTTCTTGGCTATTTTAAATAGTGCTGCAATAAACATAGAGGTATATATGTCTTTTTCAAACTGGGATGCTGCATTCTTAGGGTAAATTCCTAGGAGTGGAATTCCTGGGTCAAACGGTATTTCTATTTTGAGCTTTTTGAGGAACCTCCATACTGCTTTCCACAATGGTTGAACTAATTTACATTCCCACCAGCAGTGTAGGAGGGGTTCCCCTTTCTCCACAACATTGCCAACATTTGTTCTTTGTCTTTTTGGTGGTGGTGATCCTTACTGGTGTGAGGTGAAATCTCATTGTGGTTTTAATTTGCATTTCTCTGATGACTAGCAATGTGGAGCATCTTTTCATGTGTCTGTTGGCCATCTTAATTTCCTCTTGGGAGAACTATTCAGCTCCTCTGCCCATTTTTTAATTGGATTATTTGCTTTTTGTTTGTTGAGGTGTTTGAGCTCTTTATATATTTTGGATGTCAACCCTTTATTGTATATGTTATTTATGAATATATTCTCCCATAATCTACGATGCCTTTTTGTTCTATTGATGGTGTCCTTTGCTGTACAGAAGATTTCAGCTTGATATAGTCCCACTTGTTCATTTTTGCTTTTGTTTCCCTTGCACGGGGAGATATGTTCATGAAGAAGTCACTCATGTTTATGTCCAAGAGATTTTTGCCTATGTTTTTTTCTAGGAGTTTTATAGTTTCATGATGTATATTTAGGTCTTTGATCCATTTCAAATTTACTTTTGTGTATGGTGTTAGGCAATGATCCAGTTTCACTCTCTTACATGTAGCTGTCCAGTTTTACCAACACCAGTTGTTGAAGAGACTGTCATTTCCCCACTGTATGTCCATGGCTCCTTTATTGTGTATTAATTGACCATATATATTTGGGTTAATATCTGGAGTCTCTATTCTGTTCCACTGGTCTGTGGCTCTCTTCTTGTGCCAGTACCAAATTGTCTTGATTACAGTGGCTTTGTACTAGAGCTTGAAGGTGGGAAGCGAGATCACCCCCATTTTATTTTTCCTTTGCAGGATTGCTTTGGCTATTCAGCATCTTTTGTGGTCCCATATGAATTTTTGAACTATTTGTTCCAGTTTGTTGAAGAATGCTGTTGTATTTTGATAGGGATTGCATTGAATCTGTAGATTGCTTTAGGCAGGATGGCCGTTTTGACGATATTAATTCTTCCTAGCCAAGAGCATGGGATGAGTTTCCATTTGTTAGTGTCCTCTTTAATTTCTCTTAAGAGTGTCTTGTAGTTTTCATGGTATAGGTCTTTCACTTCCTTGGTTAGGTTTATTCCTAGGTATTTTATTATTTTTGATGCAATTGTGAATGAAATTGTTTTCCTGATTTCTCTTTCTGCTAGTTCATTGTTAGTGTATAGGAAAGCCACAGATTTCTGTGTATTAATTTTGTATCCTGCAACTTTGCTGAATTCAGATATTAGTTCTAGTAGTTTTGGAGTGGAGTCTTTAGGGTTTTTTATGTACAGTATCATGTCATCTGCAAATAGTGACAGTTTGACTTCTTCTTTACCAATCTGGATTCCTCATATTTCTTTGTTTTGTCTTATTGCCATGGCTAGGACCTCCAGTAACATGTTGAATAACAGTGGGGAGAGGGGGCATCCCTGTCTTCTTCCCAAACCTAGAGGAAAAGCTTTCAGCTTCTCGCTGTTCTGTATGATGTTGGCTGTGGGTTTGTCATATATGACCTTTATTATATTGAGGTACTTGCCCTCTATACCCATTTTGTTGAGAGTTTTTATCATTAATGAATGTTGAATTTTGTCGAATGCTTTTTCAGCATCTATGGAGATGATCATGTTGTTTTTGTCCTTTTTGTTGATGTGGTGGATGATGTTGATAGGTTTTTGAATGTTGTACCATCCTTGCTTCCCTGAGATGAATCCCACTTGGTCATGGTGTATGATCCTCTTGATGTATTTTTGAATTCGGTTTCCTAATATTTTGTTGAGTATTTTTGCATCTATGTTCATCAGGGATATTGGTCTGTAGTTTTCTTTTTTGTTGGGGTCTTTGCCTGGTTTTTGGTATTAGAGTGATGCTGTCTTCATAGAATGCATTTGGAAGTATTCCCTCCTCTTCTATTTTTTGGAAACCTTTAAGGAGAATGCTTATTATGTCTTCTCTGTATGTCTGATAAAATTCCATGGTAAGTCCATCTGGCCTGGGGGTTTTGCTCTTGGGTAGTTTTTTTATTACTGATTCAATTTCATTGCTGGTGATCGGTCTTCTTAGATTTTCTGTTTCTTCCTTGGTCCATCTTGGAAGGTTGTAATTTCCTATGAAGTTGTCCATTTCTTCTAGATTTTCCAGCGTATTAGCATATAGATTCTCATAGTATTCTCTAATAATTCTTTGTATTTCTGTGGGGTCCATTGTGATTTTTCCTTTCTCATTTCTGATTCTGTTGATGTGTGTGGATTCTCTTTTTCTCTTAATAAGTCTGGCTAGGGGCTTATCTATCTTGTTTAGTTTCTCAAAGAACCAGCTGTTGGTCTCATTGATTTTTTTCTATTGTTTTATTCTTCTCCATTTTATTTATTTCTTCTCTGATCTTTATTATGTCCCTCCTTCTGCTGACTTTGGGCCTCATTTGTTCTTCTTTTTCCAATTTCGATTATTGTGACATTAGACTATTCATTTGGGATTGTTCTTCCTTCTTTAAATATGCCTGGATTGCTATATACTTGCCTCTTAGAACTGCTTTCGCTCCATCCCACAGAAGTTGGGGCTTTGTGCTGTTGTTGTCATTTGTTTCCATATATTGCTTGATCTTTATTTTAATTTGGTCATTGATCCATTGATTATTTAGGAGCATGTTGTTAAGCCTCCATGTGTTTGTGAGCCTTTTTGTTTTCTTTGTACAATTTATTTCTAGTTTTATACCTTTGTGGTCTGAGAAGTTGTTTGGTAGAATTTCAGTCATTTTGAATATACTGAGGCTCTTTTTGTGACCTAGTATGTGGTCTATTCTGGAAAATGCTCCATGTGCACTTGAGAAGAATGTGTATCCTGCTGCTTTTGGGTGTACAGTTCTGTAGATGTCTATTAGGTCCATCTGTTCTAGTGTGTTATTCAGTGCCTCTCTGAACTTACTTATTTTCTCTCTGGTGGATCTGTCCTTTGGACTGACTGGTATGTTGAAGTCTCCTAAAATGAATGCATTGCATTCTGTTTCCTCCTTTAATTCTGTTAGTATTTGTTTCACATATATTGGTGCTCCCGTATTTGGTGCATATATATTTATAATGGTTATATCGTCTTGTTGGACTGAGCCCTTTATCATTATGTAATGTCCTTCTTTATCTCTTGTTACTTTGTTTGTTTTGAAGTCTCTTTTGTCTGATACTATTACTGCAACACCTGCTTTTTTCTCCCTATTGTTTGCATGAGATATCTTTTTCTACCCCTTGACTTTTAGTCCATGTCTGTCTTTGGGTTTGAGGTGAGTCTCTTGTAAGCAGCATATAGATGGGTCTTGCTTTTTTATCCATTCTATTACTCTGTGTCTTTTGATTGGTGCATTCAGTCCATTTACATTTAGGGTGATTATTTAAAGTTATGTACTTATTGCCATTTCAGGCTTTAGATTCATGGTTACCAAAGGTTCAAAGGTAGCTTCTTTACTATCTAACTGTCTAACTTAACTCACTTATTGAGCTATTATAAACACAGTCTGATGATTCTTTATTTCTCTCCCTTCTTATTCTTTGTCCTCCATTCTTTATATGTTAGGTGTTTTATTCTGTACTCTTTTGTGTTTCCTTTGACTGCTTTTGTGAGTAGTTGATTTTATTTTTTGCCTTTAGTTAGTATTTGTTTGGTCTGCTTTCTTTGCTGTGATTTTATTTTCTCTGGTGACATCTTTAGCCTTAGGAGTGCTTCCATCTAGAGCAGTCCCTTTAAAATATCCTGTGGAGGTGGTTTGTGGGAGGCAAATTCCCTCAACTTTTCCTTGTCTGGTAATTGTTGAATCCGTCCTTCATATTTAAATGATAATCGTGCTGGAGAAAGTATTCTTGGTTCAAGGCCCTTCTGTTTCATTGCATTAAATATATCATGTCATTCTCTTCTGGCCTGTAAGTCTGATGATACCCTGATGGGTTTTCCTTTGTAGGTGATCTTTTTTGTCTCTCTGGTTCCCTTTAATACTCTGTCCTTGTCCTTGATCATTGCCATTTTAATTATTATGTGTCTTGATGTTGTCTTCCTTAGGTCCCTTGTGTAGGGTGTTCTGTGGGCCTCCATGGTC
Organism: Manis javanica; assembly: GCF_040802235.1. NCBI lineage: Eukaryota > Metazoa > Chordata > Mammalia > Pholidota > Manidae > Manis > Manis javanica. The sequence goes on along the minus strand of NC_133157.1, from coordinate 130,390,536 downwards.
TGAGAGACTACTTCCTCCCCCAGTTCGGGGAAGTTTTCAGCAATTATTTCTTCAAATACACTTTCTATCCCTTTCTGTCTCTCTTCTTCTTCTGGTACCCCTATAATGCGAATATGGTTCCATTTGGATTGGTCACACAGTTCTCTTAATATTCTTTCATTCCTGGAAATCCTTTTATCTCTCTCTGCCTCAGCTTCTCTGTGCTCCTATTCTCTGATTTCTATTCCATTAATGGTGTCCTGCACCTCATCCCATCTGCTCTTAAGTCTTTCTAGAGATTGTTTTATTTCTATATTCTCCCTCCTAACTTGATCTTTTAGCTCTTGCGTATTTCTCTGCAGGTCCATCAGCATGGTTATGACCTTTATTTTGAATTCTTTTTCAGGAGGATTGGTTAAATCTATCTCTCCAGGCTCCTTCTCAGGGGTTGTCTGGGTAATCCTGGACTGGATCCAATTCTTCTGCCTTTTCATGGCAATAGAGGTAGTTGTAGGCAGTTGAGATGTGTGTCAGCTGGGAGAAAAACATCCCACACATGGTGAGCAGCTTCTGGTTTTATTTCCTGAGCTGCTGCAGGTGGAATAGCCATCTGGGCAGCCCAGCGTCCCGCGGGGAGGGGCAGGCATGCTGGGTGTGCTCTCTTGCGAGAACGGTGACCTTTCGTTCCCTGTCCCAGCTTCCTGTGTCTGTGCTGGGCTGCTGTGCACCAGCGGGACCTGTTAGTCTGGCCCGGGCAACTGTGGAACAGGCTCTGTGCGGTTGCTGTGGGCACGGTGTCTCCCGTGGCCGCTCCCCTCCTATGGCGGGTCCGCACCAGAGGGAGAATCTATGGGAGGCTGTTTATCGCTATGAGGGGCTTCAGAGCTGTGCTGTTGCCCAGGCAGTTAGGCCACCTGGAATTCTGCAGGATTCCTAGCTGCTTAGCTGAGTGTGCTGGGACGCTGCCATCCACCTGTGAGGCCCCTGTCCCTTTAAGACTTCCAAAAAGTACTTGCTTTTCTTTTGTCCCAGGGGTTGTTGGCTGTGGGGACCTGCTCACAGATTTTACTGTTCGTTTCCCCAATATCCAGCACACCATGCAGTGTGTGTCTGCACTTCCCATGCGGATGGGTAGGGCTGGGTGTTCAGCAGTCCTGGGCTCCCACTCCCTCCCTGCTCCAACTCCTTTCCTCCCGCTGGGGAGCTGGGGTGGGGGGAGCGCTTGAATCCTGCCGGGCTGTGGCTTGTATCTTACCCCCTTTGTGAGGTGCTGAGTTCTCGCAGATGTAGATGTAGCCTCACTGTGTACTGTATCTTCTGATCTCTCTCTTAGGATTAGTTGTATTTGTTATATTTTCAAAAATATATGTGGTTTTGGGAGGAGATTTCCGCTGATAACATAACGCCCTACTCACGCCGCCATCTTGGCTCCTCCTTCAGCAGGGCTCAACTCTCTCTCTTTTTTATTTAAAAACTTTTAAGTTAGGTTCCATTCTTGATATTTTATATTGTCTAATTCACAATCTCTTTTGGGACAAATGTGTATAATTTCATTGGTGATTTGCTATCCCTGCTGATAAAGAATGCCTTTGGTAGTTTGCATAGTTTTAAATTAATAGTCATGTTGAATGTGTGAATTACAATCACCACTGGGCACACTCTAATGTAAACTAAGAAATACTTTTCAATGGCTAAGGTACTATTAGGAAATGACTTTTATTATGGGCACCTGATTGCATTAGGCCATTTTATAGTTATTTCCACATCCTCTCCTATGTTTTTCTTGTTTATTCATGTTTCTAATTTTGTCTCATTTCTGAATTCAACACATTACTGTTCCATTCTTACAAATTGTTTAATTTTGGCTCCTATATATGTTTATTTTTAAGAAATTGAGAAGATATAGGATATAGAGAAGTGTATAACAAACTCAATCATGCATAACATTTTAATCTGTTGCCTTCCTGTAGCTGACTCTGGAACAGCACAGTTCTGAGTTGCACAGGTCCACTCATAGTTGTGTTGTTTTCAATAAATATAATGGAAAGTATTTTGAAGATTTGTGACAATTTGAAAAACATGTCTTTTCTCTAGCTGACTTTATTGTGAGAATACAGTATATAATCCATATAACATACAAAATGTGTGTGAATTGATTCGTTATGTTATCAGTAAGGCTTCCAGTCAAAAGTAACCTATTGGTACTTACGTTTTGGGGGAGTCAGTTGTAAAAGGGATTTGTGGCTGCATTGGGAGTTGGCCTGCTAACCCTTGCATTGTGCAAGGGTCAACTATACCAGGGAACTGTAATGGGGAGGGTAGGCATTGGAAGAACAAGAACTTCCTATTTTAAGGAATGGATACAAGAACTTCCTATTTTAAGGCAAGGCCTGAATAGAACAAGTCCCTCATAACTTACCCAACTGTTTGGAAAAGTCAAGATGCATATGCATGCTGCAGTTGCTTCTAGAATATATTCAAACCATGGGAACATGTTTTTCCCCCCAGGAGTTGAAATTGACAATGTTAGAATGTAAAACTGAATCAGTGAGAAATTTGAATTATAAATTTTTTTAAAGTTTTACTCCTGAATCCACTCTTACAGTTTTCAGTTATCTGATTTAATGGGAATACATAAGAGTCATTTGTGATTGAAATGTAGTATTCAGCATTCTTAACTAAAAAGATACAAGCCAACTTCAGAAGAAAACCAACTTAGTGAAAATTACTGGGTGGCTCAGAGAACCAAGAGGAAGGCATAGAGCCAGGCTTGGGCATGAAGCAGAGGAAGCAGGGTGCCTTAGATATGCTTCCTGAGCACCGGCCTGGTAAGAGGTTGCCTTGGTGCCCACCCTCCCTGCACTTGCTACAGCAGCACTGGTTTCTTGAATGCACAGCCACTACCAAATATTTGTAAACTGACCTTGAGCTTTGGGTCCCTCCCTCGAGATTCTAGGTTCCATACAAGACCATGTAATCCCCAAACTTAGATGACAGGCCCATGGTGCAGGTGAAAAAAATGCAGTGAGAAATACTGGTTTTCCCTCACTTCCAGTTCCTGTGTGAGGCAGAGTCCTTACAAGCATCTGGGAATTTCTTGCCACAGAGGAAGGGCATTTTGAGCTGCTGAAGCAGTGAATACCTGTTCGGTAAAATATGTAAACTGGTTCCTAAAATTCTTTCTTTCATATATCTTGAACATTTACCTAAAAGTATTTTCACAGCTATGACTTACACTCCTCGTAATAATGGAAAAACTTAGCCTAGAATCTGAGTGATAAACTCCAAGTTAAAATAGCTTTTTGTGGTAGTTACATTATTAACACATTATCATTTAAAATTTGTTTTATATAGAAAGAGAAATCACTTGAATATTTTACTTGATACCCTCGATATGCTAGTGGTGATTAACTTTGACATGTAATAATTGTATGGAAGCAAAAAGGAATATTTATAAGAATTTAGTAATTCAGACATAGTTTTTAGGCCAAAAATACTGGCTGTTTCTGTAGTTCTGTTGTAATCACTCCAGTTGTCTCAGCATACATGGTCTTCAGACCAGGATCTGAGGCAACTTTGAGACCATCTCCAAGGATTAACAAATGGAAGACAAACTAAATATTGTCTAGCCATAAGGGGCTAAAAGTGCTCAGTTCAAGCTGTCAATTCTTTATTTAGGTGTGGGATATTATATAATATAAATTTACTTGAATGGGATTCTGATTTTACCAAAAAAAAAAAAGTGAATGGAGAAAGCAGAGAAATCATTTATCATAGGCAGTGATAATAGGGTTCTTTTAGTGCAATACAACTTGTGACTCATTTGTTTTCTCTATTCCGGGCAAGGCAATTTTTCTCTAATGGCTGTGACTGTGTCATGGTGAGAATTATTCTTCGGAACATTACTCCTTTCCCTTAACATATGCAGCTTCTCAAATGCTGTCCTGGCTGCTCTTATATAACCATCCTTTTGATTCCCATTTCCATATTACTGTTTCAAAGACTTCAAACTCAACATGTCTGAAATTGAACTTAAGCTGGCAGAACCAAAATCAATTATTTGTTTCCTTTCTTATTCATGCACAACAATTAATCCAGAAGTCTTGGGGTTATCTTGACATGTTCCTCTCTCCTACTTTCTGTTTCCAGACCATAGCAAGACTAAATGTCATATGTCCCCTACCCAATCCAGTATCAATTATGATGTAATCCTTGCTACCATAGGAATCATGAGTTGAGAACACACCAGTGTTGTCTCAATATTTATTGAGGCCATTGTGTAAAGCTCTGAATCAGGCCTCACACAGTGTCTGGTAGAATGGCAGCCCTAGAGTCTGCACACCAGAGGCTTCCTTTTCAGAAAAGAAATAAGACAAGTGTGTAGATAGTCACTACACAAAGTAGGAAGTTCCAGTCCCGTAAAAGGAATACAAATAACATCCTGGGGGAGTTCAGAAGAAGCAGAGCATATTTCCACTAGCAGGGAAGGGGAGCTTATCCAGGAGATGGCCTTTGAATCAGCACTGCAAGGGATAAACAGGATTTTGTCATGTGAAGATAGAGTTACCACCAGATGAATATAATTGCTGGAAAGAATAGCCGGAGCCAAACCATGAAAGTCAGGAGATACACCCACAGAAAGGCAGGCATTTAATCCAGCAGAGAACTCATAAACAGGATTGGAGAGAAATGCAGAGACCAGACTACAGACAGCATTGAAAGTCAGCCTCAGTGGTTTGACTGTGTTCTTGACAGCCTACACTAGGAGGTACCCTGAAGCTACCTCTGTCCCACTCTGCTGTCTTTTCATTGACTCTTAAAGGTGAACCATGGCTGTACCAAGGCAGACCACAGCAGTGATTCTGTATGCATTTTGTTTGTTCCCAATATTTCTTCTTAAATTTAAAAGCAGGGGATGCAGGTGGGGGTGGGAGGCGGGGCTGGTTGGTTGCTGTCATGTTTGATTTTCAAGGCAGTTAGTGGCTAGTGTTTGGATATCTGGGTATTTTAAGATGAGGAATCTATTGATATATATTTTTTTTAAGTTTTATTAAGGTATCATTGATAAACAATCTTATGAAAGTTTCACATGAGCAACACTGGTTACAATATTCATTACAACGTATAATGCAACATATTATATTGATACGTTATTTCTGTGTTTTTGTGGAGTGTCGTAATTTGTGTGTGTGTGTGTGTGCATGCATGCATGCTTATATTCTAAGTAAATTGCATTTTGGAAAATTCCAATCTTGGCCAAAACAAGGTGGTAAAGTAATTGTCTATGTGAAATCTGGAGAAAAGGTCCCATCAAGGCACAAGCTGATGGCAGTGCCTTTCCAAGATAGAGAACTCAGAGAACTCAGACTGTGGTAAGGGCCCCTCTAGGACCAGGAAATCTGGAAAGAAATGATAACTTACCCTTCCCCCTGAGATGTTCCCTTACACCTGTCTTTACTCCTTCCTCTTCTGGAAAAGCTCCCAGAGAGGAGCTACATAGCTTCCAAACATGGTCTCTTACAGGAATTTTGTATGGATAGGTGGTTGAATAAGCACTCCTTGCAGAAAACCATTGTGAATATCTCTGCTCCTATGCAGCAAACAAATAAAGGAATTCAAATAGAAAGAGAGTTGCTAAACTGAACTGAGAAGCTGTAAAAAATTCCTAGGAGTAAGTTACATTGAAGCTTCAAAACAAAACAAAACAAAACAGAGTATAGAACCATCACACTCATAAGAATCTTCTACCTCTGTTGACTCATGTCACTAGAGGAAACTGAGGTCAAGAAAGAAAAAAAGAAAAAAAAGGCTTGTTCAACAGGGTCCTGTCATGTTATCAGAAGAGCTGGGGCCAGAAACTACTTGTCTTCAACACCTAGTTCAATTCCTGTCTATTTCATGCTGCCTTCTCTTTTTCCTCCAGAGAATAACATATAATCATAGATGATTATTATTTGTGGAAAGGTTCCTTATTTTAGAGGTCAGAATATTAAAGCCCAGAGAAATCCAATCCAGCCAATTCCACAGCCAACTAATGACCAGCCCTGGGCCATAAATCAGATACTATGATTTTCAAACCAGCACTTTTGCTAATATCTGTGTTCCCCACTAGTAGTAAAAGTTAATACTCACAAAACTGGTGACTGGAGTCCTACAGTAGCATGTGATGGCAGTGAGCCAGCAAAATTTGCTAGTGTAATGATCCTTCTGGTGCCCAGAAGTGTTCTGAGATGTCCATGCTATACGACTCCAGGAAGTACCATTCATTTCACATTCCATATGAGTGCTTTCACCCTGGAGCAGAGACCCCACATTAGTGGTGCTCCTGGAGCTGGGCAGTGTGGGCTGTGGATCAGGACTCTGGGAAAAATCTGAATACATTTATTTAACAACCCAGAATAGATTACCATCTGTGAAGTTAGCTATGTACAAGTAGAGAATTGGGTACAGTAAAAAGCTGTCCCTGGCTCGTTGTTTATGATCTGGGTCCTAATTTAGCCTGAAAAACGTTATCCTTAGTACTTTCCCATAAAAATGATTTCGGCAAATCTATACAAGAATGAAATCTCAAGACATTTCGCTGAAGTTCATGTGACCAATTTATGTAATTTTCTTGGTATCTTCAGCATCATTCAAAGGAAGATGTTTTTCATTAGCATTTAGTATTAAAACATGCTAATTACTCACAGGGAAATTTAAATTTTATCAGATATTAGGACCACTTTACAAATTCTGAAAGTTTATATCAGATTCCAAAATTCCTGTAATGTTAGTGTTTCTAGTGATGTTCTGGAAATCATTATTTTAATGATGGCATTTACCTATTTTTGACTATATTAAACCGACTGAACTCCTTGTTTAAAACTGAAAATTACCACATTTGATTTCAGTGGCTAAAATGCTATTTACCCAACAGTATACTTACTTTATACAGAGCAAAATACAACATGTGTTTCTAAAAATAACACAAATTCCTCAAAAATTCTGCATGTACATCTTTTGATCTTTCTCTTAAAAGGCATTAGTCTTGAAAAAATTTTTGTCCTGGAATGAAAAAATAACCTAAGAAATTATCAAGAGCCTTAACCTACTTTACAAAGGTTGCAAGAAATAGTACAATATTGACTATTTGTTTCTTTTCTTTCAAATTAGCAATAGCCTAGGATTTGACTGCATCCATTTTTTGTATTGTCACCATAAGGAAAGACCCATTTGCGTAGAAGTACATTTACTGTTGATTTCTGTAGTGCCAATGGGAGGTAGGACACTGAGTGTGAATGAAACGAATTTGTTTTGCAGCAAAACAGATGCATGAAACACCCGAGTTGAGTGGAGGCAGAGCAGCTGGTTTCCCTGAAGGCATTTACATTTGTAATCCTCTATATACATTTTACCCTCATGTCAAAGGCCTCAGTGATAAATCTATTGAGAGTAATTTACTGGAAAATTTTGTGCTTTAAATAGCTAAAGTTAACCATATTTTTGCTGGGGAAGAGGAAAGAAAATGTTAAGGTAATAGTCAAGGTTTAGAGAAAAATATTTCAGTTTCTGAGTACAATTCAAAATGACATGTCCCTCACTCCTTACTGCCAGGCACGGAAAGCTTTATCTCTGGCTGTTCAACTACCCTAATCTTGTTTGCTTCCCTATTTAGTTCTGTAATCTCTGCAAAAAAAAAAAAGGGGGGTGAGTGGGGTACGTACTGTATTTAACAAATTGTTAGTTTGTGGAAGATTTTGATTCACTTTGTAGCTAGAATTTTATACATTTATATAAATACAGCTGGGCTTTTTCTTTAATTGAAAAATCTGAAATCAAAATGCCCAGTGTTTTTTTTTCAAAAAGAAGGAAAGAAGGGGAAATAAATAAATACCTAACTATGGCAATTCCAGTCTTGGGAATAGAAATTAAAGTAAAATACTATTATTTCTTAGTTGATTTTTATATAGATTTCACTATCACAAATTCCCCTCAAGGCAAAAAAGTATATATTTGTATTTATGTTTATATATCTATAAAACATTACTGGGAAGCCCAGCCTAGAATATGGGTATTGTTCCCTGTCCATAGATGATGATGTAATTCTCCTGTGTTTATTCACATAGGGTGGAGGGTAGTCATGAATTCTGTTTGGGGGATGTTAAATTTGATAGGCCAATTAAACATGGAATAGTTACCAAGGAGGCAGTTGGATATAGGAGTCTGGACTCCAAAAGAGAAATTCATGTTAAGGGTAGTTTTTATAGGCAATTAGCATATGGAGGTATTTGATGCCATGACGCTGGGTGGGGTCACTGAATATGAGTGTTTAGAAAGAGAAGGGAAGGGGGCCCAAAGCAGACTCTGGGTGACACCAACATTTAGGAACCTGGCAGTGGAGAGGAAACAAGGAGCATGGCCCTCTAGGGAGAAGGAGCAGGGGAATGTGGTTGGGGCAGGCCACATAAATCAAGCATTTCCAGAATGAGGGAATCTTCGACTCTGCCAAATATTGCCGAAAACTCAAGGCCAGTAGAGTAATGCTGAGTCTGGACACAGGATATTCTTCAAATGAGCTCAACAAGAGCCATCTCAGCAGAGGGGGCTGGAAAGAAGCCCCAGTGGGTGAGATTAAGGAGAGACATGAGATGAAGAAGATATGAAAAACATGAACTAGTCTTTCCAGAAGCTCAGCTGTAATGGGAATGGGGCAGTAGCTGGAAGGTGTGGAGCCTGAAAGGGATTTTTAAAGATGGGATATGCTAGAGTGCATTTGTATGCTGATAGAGGGAGAGGTTGATGATGCATATTCAAGGGCAGTATTATAGCAGCAAATCCTGGAGAAAACACATGTCCACTACAAGAGTCGGCCTTTGCTCTTAAGGAGAGTTTACCCATTGTGACCAGAGCAGATGCTGAGAGAATAAGTTGACTCAGAGATGGAATTAATGTGCATAGAAAAAATAAGAAGGAAACATCAGCATGTTAATGGTGGTTATCTCTTGGTGGTGGAGTTATAGGTGATTTTTTATACCTTTTGGCATTTTTCAATTTTTAAAAAAAATGAATGTATATTATTTTTATTATAGGAAATATATGTGACAAGGAGAATTGCATGGTTCTGAGTGACCGTTCAAGTCACTGTTCTTTGAAAAGGCAAACTACATAAAATTCCCCAGCTATGTTTTTTCTTCAGCAAATTAATTTTCCATAATGGCGTTTGCCCTACAGACACTTAGAGTGGTGCTGGCAGCTCTTCAGACTGAAGAAACTGTGCACTATCCTTGCAACAAAATTATGCTTTCTGAAACGCTATATTCTCTACCCTCTTGTCTCTAAGCTAATAGTGAGAAGAAGAAAGATGTTGGAAACTCTTGTCAAATGGAGAATAGCCATCAAATATTCTTGCAAACACAGATGTCAGTTTTATTTCAACATCTAAAAACAGGTCACTCTGTCTAAAACAGACAGCACAGAGAAGTCACAGCCACAGCAGAAACAGACAAGATTTCCCAGTGGAGATACTTTTCTTTGGCCTCCAGATATCTGATTCCTTTTTAAGAGCACACAGGCATACTTTCACCTTGTCCAGAACCACCTAAAAGGGATTACGAGATGGTATATGTTGCTTAAAATTTGCTAATAGCCTTAATAAAATGGCCCTTTTTAATAGGTGAGATTGTGCCTATTGCCCAACTCGTTAACAAAGGATCATATACTTCTTGATTGATGCAGGTTGCTTGTTGGTTATAAATCAAAATCTAAACTAGATCATAACACCTATTTTCTTTTATTCTGTTCTTGAATAGGTTACCCATACATATTGAAATAATGCAAAAGACAGTCAGTGAAAAATAGTGTCCTTGTTACGTTTGTCCCTCCCCAATGGCAACCAGTGTATCCAGCTTCTTATGGGTATTGCCAGAGGTACTTTTTTGATAGACAAGCAAATAACTGAGCATTGATGGAAAATTTAACAAGGCTTTGCAACATTATTTAATATTCTTCATCATTTTATGAAAAACATCAAGGATGGTGGTCAGAGAAGCCTATAACATTAGAAGCCACTGAAAGTTAAAAGTCAGAGGGAATTTAATATTTTTTGGAAATAAGAGTGTGACTAGGGAAAAGACTCAGTTTTTGAAAGCTGATGCCCATGCCTCTTCCACTCACACTTCCCATTGTATTAAATGAAATATTTAGCCTGTTCTGCAACTAACTTATAAGCTTTAATAGTAATAGTAAGCATTTCATGGTTTAACTTTTAAAAACAGTTTAACTCTCCCTATCATAGAGCATACATTAATACATATATTTTTTAAAAAGGATTGTCTGCTTTGTGAACCGCTGATCATTGACAGTATCTGCTATCCCTCTCCTCCAGACCCTGCTCTTTCCTCCGGATCTCTTGCCTAACAGCTTGTCAGCAGCCTATGACTTACAGGTCAAATCTGGCCTGCTGCCTTTTTTTTGTAAATGAAGTTTTATTAGAACACAGTCGCCCCTGTTCTATGTATAAATTATCTGTGGCTACTCCCACACCAAAATGAGAAAATTGAATAGCTCTGTCATAGTTCATATGTTCCTCAAAGCTGAAAATATTTATTTATTTGACCCTTTACAGAGAAAATTTGCCAACGATTGCCCTGGAGGGTGAAATCCTGGTCATGGTAATGAATGGGCAGAGAGCACTTGAGAAAATAATAGGGAGATTTAGTACAAAGATTTAGAATAATTAAAGAAGTACAGAGATTTGGAAGAAGTTAAGGAAGATGCTAATATAGGTCTAGATTTTCATCTGGTTCCATATATCACTTTTCCAACTTCATCCTTCCTTCCAGCCTTGCTGCAAGTTTTATGAACAAGTGTTTATCTGTACAGTCCAGATGGAAGTACTTCTTTAACAGATTATATGTGAAAGAGGAAGGGCTCTGGGAATGAACAGGGCTATAACAATGTGGTGTGGCCGGAGTGACTCTGGTACCTGTTGCCCCAGTCGGTGCCAGGCTGGTGTGTGCTCCCTTCCCCACCACTACTTCAGAACTGCACACTTGGCCAGGGAGGTCAAATGCAGATAAATGAAAAATAGTCCTCCAGATCCCACCAGTGAGAGCCTGTACTCCCACTGGTAATACCAGTTGTGACCTAGTTACTGAAATTTAAGGATGGTTAAGGAAACTGAAACAAAGACACTGCTTAGATGTATGTTTAAGAGAGGATTTTTATATGACCGTCAGTGGCTCCTGAATCACCTTAGAATATAGAGCTTGATATTTACAAGAGTATATTCAACCAAAGTAAAAGCAAATAAAGCTGTTGCATTAGAATAATACAACTGAATAGTAAGGATAAAAATTTAACAGGCAGCAGTAGTTGTTTCTTTTTTCCATGTGTAGAACTGAAATACAAGTGAAGCCATAATAACTACCCCTAAGGGCATTTGTGACCTTTGACAACACAGAAAGAAAATATTTATAGTCTGAAACTATGTCTCTCCAATATTACAGAGTAAATGGAAAATATAACCTGGTCAACAAGCTGTATTTTTCACAAGAGAATGAAAATCTTATGCAAGGATTCTGTGTTGCTTTTTCCAAGTCATACAGAAATTAAATATTTAATAAAGTAACAAAAATGGAAGCCAGTGCTATAAAATGAAGGAAAAAGGAAAACATGAAAAGTGTAAAACTATCTTGAAACATATGTACATGTATGTGTGTGTGTGTGTGTGTGTGTATGTTTTCTTTGAGCATTTGAATTGCTTATCACCAGAGTGAAAAATAATACTAAATTTTCTTTGGTCTTACAGTAGAAGAACATTTATTAAAAGCAAAATATTTGCTTGAAATATATTTTGAGAATCTTCCATTTGTGAGGACCTGGTCTAAGAGCATGGGGTTTATTAGTCAAAAACTGATATATTTTTTTAAAAACCCATTCTCATGGAGTTTACATATCAATGGGAAGACATAGACAGAAAACTCTGATCACTAGTGAATGATGTGCCGTATTAGATGGTGGTGTATGTAAAGAAAATACAGAGCAGGGTCAGGAGGACTGAGAGCCCAGTGGGGGTAGGGCATGGACTCGCAGTGTCAGAGAGAGGGTGGCCAGCTGAGGCCTCACACGGACAGAGGTCCATTCACCTGGTGGAGTTCCAGGAGGGAAGGGTCAGCGTGAGCCTCTGGGGCAGGTGTGTCACAGTGCTATAGGCACTGCCAGGAGTGAGCAGGGGGCCAGTTAGAAGGTGAAAGTGGAAGCAGTTGGGTAGCTGAATAGTGTGGTAACCGAAACATTGCAGTCAGCTTCCATAGGACCTTTCTCTGAGTGACATGAGGCCATTGGAGGGTACTGACCAGTAACACATCTGAATTACATTTCAAAAAGACTATTCTCACCATGTGCAGTGGTCCAAGTACGAAATAATGAGGGCTTAAAGATCAGGGTAGTAGCACAGGAGGTTTTACCTCAGAAATAGACATTTGAGGTTTTATTAAATACTTTCTGTTTAGGAGTTAGAAGAGGAGGAGAATACTGTGCAGTTGTAAGAAAGTCCTTTTTTTTTTTTACCCATGTATCAAGTCAGCAGCCCCAGGTGAATGATCTGAAATGTTCTTACATATGTTCTGTAGCGTTTATGGCATCTGATTTTCTTTCCCTCCTTTCTCACTCTTCCTGACCTCATCACTTCATCTCAGGCAGTGAACCATCATCTCCTCCATGCAGATGGAAGAAAATGGAGACTTAAGAAATTTTGAGATGAAAACAGCATAATTTGGTGGTGGAGTGTGTATAGGAGGTCAAAGAGATGGAGATTCCTGGTGTGTGCTCATGATTGGGTGGTGGGGTCAGCTGATGAGATAAACACCAGAGGAGTTCCAGGCCTTGTTGAAAATCATGCTATGCCTTCAGGGCTTTCGGAATTTGGGTGCATTTAAGACATCTGTATGCCTCAAAAATCATGCCCTCCTCTGACCTCATACCTTCTATATTCTGGCCATAGCACACCACCACTGTCCCGGCCATTGTCAGTTTACGCATGCTGTTCTTTCAGAGTTGGCCACCCACCAGTCCCCACTCCACATGCAAATACTCTTTCTCAGCTTTTGGAATCCTCTCCTCCTTAGCGACAAAGACTACAGTTTATTGAATGCAGGATCTAGATCCCATTTCACCTATAGTAACCCCTAAAAATTTAGGACGTGTTGCATATAGCAGGGTCTCAATCAATATTGGTTGAATTGAATTGAACACTTAGATTTTAAGATAGATTTTAAAGAGATTTTTTAAAAAGTCATTTAAATGATATGATATTGTAAAGAAAATGTCCTTCTAAAACCTATAGCTGTCACTCTCTATAAATGTGTATTTTTTGCCTTACAGTTCTACTGTCTGGTACCTGGCATGTAGTCAACATTGAACAAATCATATATGTATATTTAAAAAAATCATTTGATACTGGAAAACTGAAAGTTGGCCAGAACAACAAACAGTCATGATTGATTAGATATTCACTAATGTATAAAATTATAGAAACATTTAAATGTTCTTATGAAAATTTGGGTGTACTTCCTCATTTTAAGAAATATCCAATGTGATACTAAGAGAAATTCAAAGCTATTATTTGCACAAACTCAAAAACGATCATTTTGTTTCAGACAAATGTGGATATCATATTATGGTAATGATGAAGATTGTACTGGATATATTCCCTTGACAAATAATAATTTATTCGTCCATTTTATTCCATCTACATGTATTCATTGAGTACCTACTGTATCCCAGTTACTGTTTTAGGTACTCAGGATATAGCAAGGACCAAAAGGGACATGAAAGATGTAAAATATTTTCACAATTACAGATTCTTTTGGAATTTTTGTTATTAGAATATACATGTTTTTCTTAATCATTCCTTATGATTTTAATAGCTTTTAAAGGGTTTAATTTACAGAGAAAGCTTTTATGCACTTAATTTTACGTGCCTGAATTAACTGCATAGGAGTTAGGTATTTTCAAAACCCATGTGAGCAAATATGGCTTTGTCAACTAATTGAGTAATATTTGAAGCAGTATCCAGTGCTACATTCTTGATTTTAACATTTTCTCCTCCAAAAATGAATCTGTCCACACATAGTCCTAGCGAAATTATCTTTATTTTTTTTGTTGTTGACATTTACTGTTAAGTCTTCCATCAGGATGTGGGCAAGGACCTTGTCTTTGCTTCATCCCAGCTCATCCTAACTGCCTGGAGTCTATTACATGTTCCCAAAATGTAAATATCTGTTGAATGGATGAATGCAGTAATGGGTGTTGAAACATGTACAGTTTGTATGTGTGTGTTTGTGTGTGTGTGTGTGTGTGTGTTTGGGGTGGGGAGAAAGTCTAAGAAACCAGAACAGAAAAGGAGATGTCATATCAATCACCTAGTTCATTGAATTTTGCCACAAGGTTGGATACATCACAAACTTGCTGACCTCACTTTCCCCGTTCTTAAAATTCAAGAAAACTCACTGTAATATATTTAACTGTTCTTCTCTCCTTACGCCCTATGATCTTCTATATTGTTAATTGTGTAGCATAAAATGTTAAGCTAACTTTAAAGCTGAGCAGCAACATTTCACATATAAATTAATCATGCTGGTTGAAAGAGTAGAAGCGTGAGTCATTCACTAGTTGTATTGTTATGATGGCTATAAGTTGTCTTTTTTTTTTGCCTTGTTGCTTCCATAATGTTTAAGGCTCAACCAAGTGACAGTAATGCTGACCACACTTTCCAGAGCAGCCCACTGTGGATGACCCTGCCTGACAGTAACTGATGGTGAGAAATACAGATATGGAAGAGATACAGGCAATTCCAGTGGCCTGCGGGCTTCTTCAGTTAAACTAACCCGGCAGACAGTAGCATTCTGCCCTGAACCAGAAAGAGGTAGGAGGAAAGTGTGCTGGAGCCAAGAGGTGCTAGACAGCTGTGTGCCTTTTCACTGCATTCCTCCAGCACCTAATTTAGCTTCAGCTCTGTTCCATAAAATCAGCCTGAACAATGCAGTGAGAACAGGGAAGAGAAAGAAAGAAAGAGGAATTTGCCTTGTTTCCCAGTGTCTGATGTGATGCATAATTCCTGCTGAGATTAAATCCCATAGGTTTTAATAATAAATGCAATGAAATCCTGCAAAACTAATGTCTATGAAACCTCCATCAGCAAGGCCTGGCTCCAAATTCTTATTTCTTTGTTTGGTTTATGCTGAGCCCTGAGTCATGTATTTACAGTTAATGTTTGTTTAGGGGGCAGGGATCACTTATGGAATAAGAAGAAAGTGGAGACAACTAAATATAAAGTAAATTTAAATATAAACTAAAATATAATTAAATAAAATTTAAAGGAAATATTAACTATAAAGTAAATGATTGAAGCCATGATCATAAGAGTTGTAGTAATAATATGTGAAAATGTATTAAACAGCAGGTATTGAATGAATCACTACATGTGTTGCATAATTTAATCTAACAACACCTTATGAAATAGGTTGTTGTTATTTCCATTGTATAACTGCGGAAGCAGAGTAAGTTACTTGTCAAGGCCACATGACTAGAAAATGGTAGAGCCACAGCTGGAATTATCATAGCTGTTATACATTGGGCATCCCCATATGCCCATTCTAAATAAGCGTTTTACATGAAGTAACCCATTTTATTTATTCTTACAAACTCCTCCGTTTGATCTGAGCATTCTGATTCTAGAGGCCTTGCTCTTAACTATGAATTTGGCATAATTGAGACCATGATCTTAATAAAGGAAAGGGTTTATGTAGCTTCAGAAGTAACTTTTGATTTTCTTTATAGCCAGAATTTAGTTCAGTGTCTACTGATTTGTGGACAAATTAATGAAAAAGTAAATAGTGCATTTCTCTATGAATTCTACTAAAACAAAACAAAGCAAAAAAAAAAAAAGGCTAAAACAATAAAACAAAACCCTAGAGAGGCAAAATTAGCAGTTTGGTTCTGTCCTCCAGTATGGGAATGCTAATGTGCTAGCCTGTATAAATAAGTGATTCCTGTTGGTCATAATCCTGTAGTGGGAACGATGTCATGAGAAATTATTGGAGTGATTTTCAACAGCATAAATATTTAGTAACAGATGCACGTAGATGGCAGATTGCCTCATTCCAGTGCCATCTGTTAGACAACTGTCTATTCTAATAGGACTGGTCCATTAGAACTAGACCAATAGCACTGTCTCACATGTTTTAAGTTTATTTTCAAAATTCTTCTGAAAGCCTTGAACGAGGAAAGATGTTTCCATGTCTGGTTGGCTGGTGCTCAGTAATGGTGCATTACAACACCTTGGCAAACTGTGAAGTCCATTTGATGTGGTCCATTGATGTGCTCCACAAGGAAGTGTCTCTCTTAAGTGTTTTGTCAGAAGTCAAACTAAATAATGGCACTAGAAACTCACTCAGGTACAAATAATTGGGTCCAACAGAGTTCAGTGCAGATTGTGCAATTGACAACAGAAATTGGCATGAGATGAAGGGTATAACCCACGGTCATCATTAGCGTGTGGGATTTATTTTTTTAAACAGGGCTAAGGCAGTATAATATAAACTCTGTAGAAAATATACCATATGTACATACAATTAGGTTATACCCAGTGAAAGCATAATGATTCTTAGCCTAGACATGCCTTTCAATAAAAACTTTTGCCAAGCTTTTTTGCTGTATAAAGCTGGAGACAGTGTTAGTGTTCATAAATTTACTCTGTGCATGACCAGTTGTGTTGGTGATGTGTCATAAGTGTGGGCCAACGTCCATAAATGTCTTAGTTCTTGGAATAGTATCATAATGCCAGGTACCCAAATGGGACTCAGTAAATATTTGTTGAATGAATGTTCTAGGACCAATTGAAGCAATTCCCTGTGGATTCCCAGCATGAAAGCAAGTCTTATAGCCTTAGCTCAAGCTGACTATGAATTAGAACTTGGGATACTTAGTGTGTAGAGCAGAACACAGAGCAAATTGCTTATCACTACTATGTACTTGTAATGAACTTTAAAATGCAGTGTGATTTCCAAAATGTAAATCACCAGGTATATGTTTTTTTGGGAGCCAAACATCCAACCATGGCTGTTTGGAGAGAATACATCCATCTGAGTCTTGGTTAAGTTAAAAGAATAACTAATGTTTTACCAGATTCTCCCATGATTCAAAAGTTTGTGAGACTCAGCCCATTAATACGTTTAGCTCCTGTGATCTCCCCTCCCAGTGAAATGATAGCTACAAGGCAGTAGTGATAATTGGAGTAGAAGATCTTGACTTTGCCCTGTGGTGGTAAAATGGCACACTTTGAGTAATTGCATATGTATACAGTACTGTCTGAAAGAAATGAGGTATATTATCATCATATAAATATTTAAAATTTTATGTTAAAGCATGTTGAAAATATTATGTAGTTTCAGTATGGATAAGAACCAAGTTCTGCCTTTTGTTTCTACTGTTGTCTTTTTTCCCCAAACAAGTAGCGTCTGTTCGTAGGGACAGAGCCACCAGAGACCTGACTGAGCTCACTGATTGCCTTCCCCTTGCTAACACGAGAAATACTGCAGTCAGAGTGTTGAGTTCCAGTTAAATGTAGCTAAACATTCACAGGTGTTTTGGAGCTGAAACTGAGCAGTTGGTTGGAGAACCTATAGAAACTTGAAGATTTGTATGTTTCTGCTTATCACCCACCATCTTTTTAGAACAATTCATTAAACAAAGGTCTGGATATTTTGGAGTCAATACTTTGTGTTTACCTCTCCTCTTGCTAAAGTCCCTATGACGCAATCACCAAGTTCAGTGGGCACATCGCAGGCCTTTTAGCTTGACTTCTCAGCAGCATTTGATAGACCTTGAAATTTCTTCCTAGATTTTGGGGCTCTTTCTTTTGTTTATTTTCTTTAACTCTTGTACCTTTTTTTTAGATTCTTCTTGCTGCCCCATAAATGGGGTGTTCTCCAGAGTTCGGTCCCTGGTTCCTTTTTTTTTTTCCTATTCAGTCTCCTTGGTAGACTTCTGCAGTTTCCATTTAAAATCCATGCACTGACTCCTCCACTTGTGTGTCCCCATGTCAGCTGCTGAGCTGCAGACCTGTGTGTCCAGCAATCCTGAAGATTATATATATATATATATATATATACACGATAACAAGGACAGTCACAACAGCAGCAGCTACTCACTACCGAATGCTCTGGCAGACAGCTCAGTAGTTTATTGCTTCATTCCATCTATTCCTTTCAGCAACACTGTGAGGTAAATACTGTTATGATTTTCTATTTATAAATGAGGAAGCTGAGGTGAGATGCATTTAGTACCTTTCCCAAGGTCATTCAGTTAGTAGCAGAGCCTCATTTTTAATCTCAAGTATGGAGCCAAAGTTTTAAACAAGCAATTTGAATGCACATGTTAAAATGAAATCCCTTACTTTTTCTCTCTCTCTCTCTCACACACACACACACACACACACACACACACACAACCATCCTCACCCATTATTCCCTGTTCTGCTTGAAAGGACCGTATTTCATCCCTAAAGTAAAAGTATGGGATATGCACAATACCCCCCAGATATTGTGGATTACAAGAGTACTTTTATTTTTATGTCCAAAATATTTCCTTTACATTAAATAGAGGTTTCAAACTCATGACCTTTAGGATGATGTATTGTTTAGACTACACACTCTGAGAAAGTATCTGACAAACATCTAGATTTCTTACTTTTCTTTAAAAACCTGGGCTGGCGCTTTCTCATGGCCACAGTCATCTGGAGCTGTGTCGCAGCTTCCTCTCCCCTGGGCCTGACTTTTTCTCTCTTAAAAGCAGTATTAAATTCCCATTATGTAAGTATGATATCTGCTAAATCTACTTCTCAGTAGTTTCTATCATTTTAAAATTAAAATGCTGTAAAGACTAATAATCTATAAGCTGTTTTTAAAATTTTGTTTTAAAAATCTATGTGTATGTGCCAAATTGGATTCCCCAAAATTCATATGTGAAGTCCTAATCCCCAGTATCTCCGTGTGATTGTATTTAGAGATACAGGGCCTTTAAAGAGGTGTTTAAGGTAAAAATGAAATCATTGGGATGGGCCCTAATCCAGTATGATTGTTGTCCTTGTAAGAAGAGGGAATTAGGACATAGACACATTCAGAAGAAAGACCCTGTGATGGATGACACAGGGAGTGCCAGCCATCTACAGGCCAAAGTTTGAGGCCTCAGAAGAAACCAGCCCTGATGACACCTTGGTTTCAGATTTCTAGTCTCCAGATGTGTGAGGAAATAATTTCTGTCATTAAAGCCACCTAGTCTGTGGCACTTTGTTACGACAGGCATAATGAATTAATACAGTGTCTTTAAATTTTAATTCACTGAGATTTTAAGTCCTGTGTCTAGGAACTTTATCCTTAGGAAAGGGATGGTTCTTCCCACTTTGAATTTCTTTAAGGGATTTTTAAATTTGACCTAGGAAAAGAGGGCCATCCTTACTTTTTCAGGCTAGATAACACTTATGATCCACTACCTAAAGAATGACTTTTTCCTTCCCCTTTTAAAATTATCTATTTCTGTTGAAGATACAAAGCAAAAAATCATTAAAATATAATTAATCCCCATTTATTGCATAGAGTTAAACATAGTGGGTTTAATGTCTTCCAGACTTTTGTTTTGGTAACTAGAGTACATTAAGTTCTCTTTGCAGTGGATAGCTATGCTCACTGCAGCTTCAGATTTCCAGAGGAGCTACTTACTACAGTGAGTTTATGTGCTTTACAGCTGTTCCTTTGAGGTCTGGCTGTCAGGGGAGAAAGTACTATGAACCACTAAATTTGGTCTATTCAGGTTTTCCTAGTGATACTTCAGGTTGCCATGTTGTCAACTTCAAAATACCTGTTCTCTCCACCCCTCACCTTAACTTCCCAACATTAGTTGTAGTTGAACCAGGAAAATTATGTATGTAGAGTGGGTTAGAGACCTTGTTGGAAAAGAGCTTTTGCATTTACTGATCATGTGCTCAGATGAGACCTCTCCTGATCACCCCATATTAAATAATTTCAGACTCATTAAAGACCTTGAGAAGGTTTATCTGTATGCCTGCCTGTGACATTACCATTAACATCTCAAGTGGCTGCAAGTTAATTTTATTTTATAAATTCAGAAAGACTGAAATTCTCTTGTAAAAACTCATAATTTATTTTTTGTATCTATTCTAAACTATTCATGCTACAATCTTGAACTTGTTTCGTCTTGTTCGGGCCATTGTAGAGGTGGAGGATAGCTAGTCACCATGTATAATAGCTCTTACTCTTGAGCTCATTTCCTCATTTTATTAGAGGAAAGGCATTATTAAATTGCCTTTCTACCTTCTCTTTTCCAAACTGAGCTTTACTGTTTCTTTAGCCTTACAGGACTTATTTAAAATTTTTAATTACATATAAGACTTATCATTAAAGCCTCTCCATATTTTTCACAACTTTCTTTGATGGTGAATTCAGCACTGGTTGATTACCATCAATATATAATGAGAAGATAGTTCCTACACATTGTACCATAAATATAAATTTGACTATTTTGGTTTCATGCTTAATTTTTATTTCCCATTTAGCTAATTAAAATGCCTAACAACTAGGCAAAAGAAGATTATGTAATTCTTTTCTCCATGACAAAGGATAATCAAAACAGATAACTTGCATGTAATCTTTTGACTTCACATGCATTGCTACTCAGATTCAGAGATCAGAAATATATCCTGCTGACTAGAACCAAAACCAAGAATTTTCTTTATCTACCTTGTAGTCTTAGCATTGCCTCTAATTAACTGGATTACTGTAGACAAGTCATTTAACTTCTTTGTGTATCATTTTATTCATTTATGAAAATGAGGAGTGCGGAGCTCAAGATTACATGATCTCTAAGTTATCTTCCAGCTCAGAAATTGTGCTGTGTACTCTACTAAGGATAACAACAGTCAGTAAGTTACAAGTTTTAGTGGTGAGTATATTTGGAATCTACTAAGATTGATTCATTTGAAATATATTAAGTACTACTTCTAATGTGTCAGGTGCTGGCAACACTGATAAATCAGACACCTTTGAAAGTCTTTAGAATTTATTAGAGGAAAGAGACATACAATATAAAAATAAATCCAGTTAATATTACTGGTGCTATGGTAGGAGCGTGGCTGAGGCCTGCTGGGGCCTGAGGGAGAGGTTGGTGAATTTTTTTTGATGGCAGGAGCACCAGGAAAAGACCAGTGATTCAGTGGGCCTGTTATGAAGTCCTGCAGAAGAGCAGTTACAGTGAAGTGGTGAGGCCAGCAGCGTCACTAGTGGCAAAAGTTTGAGGATAAGGAAGTAGCAGTAGTGGATACAGATGTTTTTTGTTCAAAGGAGCTGGACTGTAAGGAGAAAATAACTGAGGGGATTATAAGAGGCTGATTTTAAATATGGAAGTAAAGGGCAAAATTAAACATTTTAGGGCTAAGAGCCTCTAGAGAGGAAAAGAGTGTTCTGAAAATGAAGAAGATGAAATTAAGAATGAACTTAAAAACCTGGTTGAGGGTGGACAGAAAAACAGAAAGATGGATAGATATGTGATAAAAGAGCAAAACATTATTGTGGCATCGAGGAGATAGATGAATGGTAAAACACAATTCTTTCAACTCTTCACATGTTTCATTTTATAATAAAATATTGATAGTAAGAAAAGGAATATGAGCTGAGAGTTTAATCTTGAACGTAAAGGGGGCACTTGTTCCTTCTTGTGGCAGCAGATGGTAAAGCTCAAGATTCAAGTCAACCTCTAGTGAAATAAGAGCCACTCTCACCTGCCAGAGAAGAGGAGCATGTTGAGAGACAGATGGGGACAGGAGAGGGACTGCTGGGTAAAGAGCAGAAGCCACAATGCTCAGGTTAGAGGACACGGAATTGTGCTGGCGTGAGATTTTCCCCCCGTAGTTGCCAGGAGACAGCAAATTAGGAGGGCCTTGAAGAGTGGCTTATGAAATTGAGTAGATGGGGTGAATGATTCCCTCCACTCTTTCCCAACAGTTTGTTCTGCAACTAGTCCCGACCTCTCTGGTTCACTGTGGTGAGTTTGTGTTTTCTACCTCATGGTATTTTCATTTGAATGAATTGAGATAAAAGTAATGTTACAAAACTATTTGTTAACACTTAACTAAGATAATTTTATTATCCTCCTCAGGTAAAAGAAGAACGTCCAGAAAAAATACCAGATCTAAAATTATTAGTGGAGAAGAAATTTTTGGCTTTACAGAATAAGAATTCAGATGCAGACTTCCAAAACAATGAAAAATTTGTACAATTTAAACAACAGCTGAAAGAACTGAAGAATCAGTGTAAGTCAGCATGCTTTGCTTTGGTTTGGCTCTTTAAAATTAGGGAACTGATCTGAAAAAAAATCTCAGCTGATTTAAAAATGTTTGCTTATCTGCTTGTCTTTGATCCTCTTTCTAAATTGCTTTTTATTGTTGTTGCAATTCTGTATTTTGTCTAACTTTTGTTTCAGATCAGCCTGTGTGTTTCTGAAAGCCAACAGTTTCCACAAAGTGCTAAGAAAATACCCCAGTAGCTAGAGAAAGTTACAGTGCATTGCCCCACCACTGGGGATGGGAGTTGGGAACTACCTAATTGAAATAGCAGCAGTATTTTCCAGATGTTAAACTACTACTGTGCCATACTTTCAAACAACCACATTTTGATTATAGTTTTGCTGCTTTGGAGTAGCATGTTTCCTCAGACTATTTTTTCCTTCTCAAATATGGCCCTAAACCCTCTTGATCCCTTCTGTCTTGGTGACAGCACAAATTCCATGTGATTTTTAAATCTGTTGCCTTCCCAACAAACTTTATTATAACCAGGGTTTTATATGCACATAATTTTGATTTAAAAATGAGAGTGGGAAACATTATTTATTATGTAAAAACATTTTCATAGGCAGTATTTTAC
The DNA here is from genome assembly GCF_040802235.1 of Manis javanica. Classification (NCBI taxonomy): domain Eukaryota; kingdom Metazoa; phylum Chordata; class Mammalia; order Pholidota; family Manidae; genus Manis; species Manis javanica. The sequence goes on along the minus strand of NC_133157.1, from coordinate 130,367,584 downwards.
AGTAGATACAGAAATGTATCTTTTCCACACAAGGAAATCCATCCATCCTTTTTTTTCATATAATCCACAAAACAGTTTTATATAATTTGATTGTTCTTGCATTAACATCAATTGTGGTTATTTCTTGTGCTGTTTTATTCCTTAAAGAATTCAATAGTAAAGGAAATAACTTTTTTTAAACTTTAGTTTCACATCTCCTTCATGTGCAAACACATGGAATAAGAATGTTGTATAATATGGTATATAAATTTACTTCATGTCCTTATTTGTAGTTATGTAAGGATTCATATTTTGAAATAGGCTTTCTTTTAAATATAAGCATTTTCTTTAAATTGATGCTGAGATCTCCAAAAATGACTGAGGAAGCAGCTTTACTTTTGTCTATTTTACAAGTAACTTAAGTTTCACAATTTGGAATGTTTTGCAATCATAGTGAGACTTTTGCTTTTACTGTAGATTTAAACAGTAAGCATTTCCCCCCACATCTTAAGTCTGTTTTCTGTTCTTCACTGAACATCACAGCTACCAAAATCGTTCTAGTATAATAGGCACTGTTCCCCCAAACAGGTAATCACCTCCCCAACAGGAAATAATGATTTGCTAGTGTCTTTCTGATCTTAATGATGCTAGTGAATTTCAGTTTTGGTGTTGGTCAGAAGAGTCAGATGTACTTTATTTTTCTACTTGGAGCCAGTAATCACAAATTATTATGCAGATTTAGCATCTGATCATAGTTCTTGGTTTTTTAGGCATTTTATAAGACAGATTAAAGGATAAATGCCCCAAAATATAAATCTTTTCCTTCTTTGTTATTGTGTACAAAGATAATATTCCAAAAAAGAAAACTATGAAGATTTTTACAATTGTATACTCATGAGAAATACTTTCTAAGTAAGAATATGTTATTCAGTAAGGTGATAAAGGTTGAAATCGTGATTATTGTTGCCTTAATTCTCCCTAAAATGGAGCGGAGTTCCCCCAGGCCAGCAGTATCATTTGGATAGACAGTTAAACCTTATGACAAAATCAATTTATATTGAAAGAAATGCTCCCTTATGTAAGGTTCCCTGTATGAGAAACACTGGAATCAAGATAACTTTCCCTTTTATTTCTCCTAAAGTATTCTTTAGCAAAGGTTTTAAATCTCAAATGACAGAACAAGCAAAATATTAATACTCTTAAAATGCTAAGATATGTATAATTTACTTGCAAAATGTAATTTTTAGTGCATTACTATTAGCACTAAATTTGCACCATGTCTAGTGGATTTTAATTCTTTGGATACAGTGTTTATGTTAGGATGCCGATTAGCTCCCACAATTTTCGTGGAGCCATGTCAGAAGCACTTTAATTTATAAAGTGAATCTGTTTTGAGATATGTTCTCGTGGCAAAGAATTATAATAGTATTTTTTTTTTTAAGATTAGAAAATACAAGCCAGGGAGAGATATTTGCTTCAAGTTGCCTATTTTGGCAAAGTAGAGGCTGAAGCATTTTTATGGTCTGCATGTATCTGAAAGGTTCTTTGATGAAAATAATCATAATGTTCTCACCAAATTTATTATACAAGAACATAAATTGCATGGGATTAAGTTTTACCAAATCAGGATCTAATAAAAGAATGCCAGGAAGCTCTTAGGTGAGTTGAAGTCAAGGTAGAGATTGAAATCAGGCGGTCTGCCTAGTGGGTCAGCCTGAGGAAGTACCCTGCATATGGCCTGAGAACACTGTGCAGCAGGAGTAAGTCAGCGCAGCTTCATCTGCAGCGGGTTCTCTCTGCAGCGGGTTCTCAAACTGGTCTCAAGATCCCTTTATATTCTCAAAATCTACTGGGGTCTCTTAGAGACCTTTTGTTTGCGTGGGTTATAAGCTATTGACATTTATTATAATTAAAAATCAAAACTGAAGCATTTAAAAAATATTAATCCATTTTAAAAATCAATAAGAAACCCATTACAGGTTAACATAAAGAAATGTAACTGTATTTTCCAAACAAAGAAAAATCAGTGAGGAGAGTGACATCATTTTACAGTTTTGCAAATCTCTTCAGTTTCTGGCTTAACAGAAGACAGCCAGATCCTCATATTTGCTTCTCTACTCAGTCCGTGTGGTCCATTGTTTTGTTTGAGGCATACAAAGAAAATCTGGCCTACACATAGGTAGCTGGACTTGCTGACAGGATATTGCAGGCCACCCAAAGTTCACACTTTGAGAGCCACAGATCTGGGCCTGTGGGCCAAGTCCATCCTGCCTCATGCTTTTCTGTGGCCCACAAGCTATGAAGGGATTTTTACAATTTTAAATTGTTGAGGAAAAAGTCAAGAGAAGAAAAATATTTTGTGAGATGTGAAAATTATGTACAGTTCAGATTTCAGTGTCCATAAATAAAGTTTTCTTAGAATATAGACTCAGCTCATTTGTTTATATTTTGTCTATGGTTGCTTTCACTATAAAGTCAAGTTGGTGCATCAGAGACCAGCTGGCCTGAAAGCTTATAATAATTATTCTCTGGCTTTTTACAGGAAAAGTGTACTGACCTTTGGTCCAAGCCATAATCAGAAACAAGGGGAGTTGTTTTTTTCTTTTAACTTTAGATTTTTCCATAAATATCACATATTAATCTCAGATACATTCAGAACACTTTGAGTGCCTACTGTGTATTAATCACTGCAGTTGGTGCTCTGAGATGAATAAAGGCAGAGTCCCTGTACTTGGGAGAAGATGATACATACAAACATGAAATAATATGAGAAACATTGATGACAAATATCCAATCAGAAGCAAAGAAAAAAAAATGCCAGAAACGAATGTTACACAATGTGGACCTAAACGAAGAGAGTCAAAATCGGAATGCAGGACTTATATGTGTGGCTAATATATCAGTTGAGACTGTGTGGAGCTGTATGTTCAAAAAGATTCTGAGACTCGGTTCAGGCCTAGCAGAAAAGAGTGTGCTTGGAGCATTATAGTAGGGAAGAGAAGGGGTAGTACAGATATCTGGTATCTACCATCCCCAAAATACAAACATAATAGATACTCTACTACTCTTTTTAAAGATACGGTTACTCTAAAAGTAACATAATTTAGTTGTGCACATTAATTTCCATTAGTAGTTTTATATGCCTTGTGGATATTGCCAGGCACTCTATCCAACTTCTTTGGACCATTTGCTAATATCTGGTCTAAATCATAATAAAAAACAAGAGCCATTTTTTGTTTTTGTTTTAACTATAGGTTTTTCTATAAATACCATACCTGGGGGACTCAGTATCCTGTATATTAGAGATATTGTCTGCCCCAACTTTCTAGGATTAATCAAGAGTAAGTGGGATAGTGAATCTTTGTAAACTCTAAAAGCTTACTTTAGATTTAATTATTATTGAGAAAGAACCTGTGCAGTATAGTGGACAGTATGTGAGCTTAACCATCTGAGTTTGAGTCACTTAATATGTAGTCTGGTCTCTGTATGCATGCCACTGTTTTTCTTAGTTCTTATTCTTGGAGTTATACAAATCAAGATTGAATGAAGATAATTCTTAGAATTGGTAGCAGTGATAACTGAGTTAGGGAGTAATTTCAGGGAAAAGAATTCTGGCAATCATGTTCTTACTAACTCAAGTTGTGAAACCAATTATATGATTTGGTTTAAGTTGTATATAACCAGACTTCTTTAGATGAAATTATTTTAATTTCTTTAAACAATATGTTTAGGTAATTTTCTCTCTTCCTTACCTCTTTTACTCAAACTGTCTCCACTATTATAACCCATGGTTTCCTGCAATTTTAACATCAGGAGAACTTAATTAGAATGTAGGGGTACTTCTGTGTAGATACTTTCTCAAGTCATCAAGCAGTTTTCTGGTGTGCTTTATTCATGTACCTATGACATATCTAGTGGGCATTAGAAGTTTTACTGTAGGTCAGCAAGGCAAAAATTGGGGGCATTAGACAATAATTTGATATTTAGAAGCCTTTAAAATACAAGGTCTTCGCTTTGTGGTCAAAAACAGAATTGACTGTGTGAATCTAAGTATTAAAATAATCTGATGCGAAGTATAGTTTTGTTGGTACATTTAAATGCAAAAATAAATGAGAGCATTTCTGATTTTTAATGCAGATTTCTTAATCTGAAGATGTTCACCACAGATTTAGACAGTATATTTAGGTCATATATGAGATATGCAGCATATAAGATATGGAGATAATGGAATCCATGAGTGAAACTTAAAAATTATTTTCGGTGACAGACATAGGAATTTACTATTGTAATCATAATTATTATATGGACTCACAGATTAACTTTGTACCTTCATTGTAAGCATACCCAATCTAGATCTCAAAACTGGTAAAATAGGGCGTGGCCATTCACATGACAAAAGATTCACTCGGGATGCCATTAAATAGTGAGGTCCTCAGGAACATTAGAATGCCCTCATGTCACTACTCCTAGTGGGCTGCTTTTCCCTTTCCTTCAGCATCTGCTCAAACCATCGTGTAGTTCCAGGAAGTTAAGGGCTTTTATGTTTTGCTTACTGCTGTGTTCCTTAAACTCCAGCGTGAAGTCTACACGCACAGTATGTAAAGCACAGGCCCTTGATTGGAAGGAGAATCTTGAGGGAAACCACCATACACTTGCAAGCTTTTGCCCTAAGTAGGGAGACACCTGCCCCCTTGCCTGTCTGTTGTGGCTGTAAGTGGGTGTGGTTCTTTTGTCAGGCTTTCAGGTTCTTTTGGAAAATCCAGAGAGCTAGGTGATTATGTTTCCATTACTAGGCTTTTTTAAAACACTATAGGAACAAAGCTATTAATTTGTGACCTATGGCTTCCCCATCTCATAATACCATTTTTCGGTGACTTGGTTGGCACTCAGAAGAAGGACATCAGCATTAATTTGGCCAACTGACAGAAAATTACAATTTCTTCAGAGAAAATGGTGGCTTTGTTTTCAAGATACTCCAAACTAAGGCCAGAATGTGCATGAAATGTCATTTAAGAATATATAGTAGAAGCTTAGTGGGTGCTGTTGCAAAGAGATGGAGATTTTATGGAGACAGGACAGGTCTGCGAGCTTCTGGCCCACATGAAGGTAAACAGGGGCCATAGGGAAGATTAGCTCCTTTGAAGGCTAGAAAGGCATGTGTGAGTTTTGAAACCTACAAGGAAAGAAATGAGAAACACAAGTGATGCCAAGAGGGAAAATGCTTGGCTATGCCTAAAAATATTTTGAGTGCATTTAAACAGGGCAAAGTGATGACTAAACTGACTTAATCCTGATACCCCTCAACACATAAATCTCTTTGTCATAAGGTAACTGTCTATCCAAACAGTGTGTTCCTTGGCCTGCAATTAACGAAAGCCCAAGACCCTTTAACGCTGGAATAATTTCTTCTTCATCTCTGTGTTCCTTTTATTCTACACATAATCAGGACTCAGTTAATATTTATAGAACAAAATTACTCAACTAGAAAAAGAGGGTTAGAACCTAGTTAAGGCAGTCTGATGATAGAACTCCTTTCCCTTCAATAATATATTATCAGTAAAGAAGAGAATAAGGGGAAAGAAAATTATTAAAAATCAGCAAAAGTTAACAATTTGTCTTTGAAAAATCAATTTGTCTTTGAAAAACAGTTATCTTTGAAAAATCCCTGCATTGCTCAAAAAAGTCAACATACATGATTTTGTGTATATAACCTTTTACTTTTTGGTGCAAATGTGTAGTGTACATAGTAAGATACAGTTTTTAATGCCCTAGTATCATTATGCCCAGGAATTAGGTGAACGTGCCTCACTCTAAGTGTGACTGCTAGGAACATTTAAGCAACTTTATAAAAACTTAAGTTTGCTGGCTCTCCTGTGGACAGTTTTATCATCTCTGTGACCCTCAGTTGAACTTCATTTCTTTCCTGATGATGTTGGTAAACCCATCACCATTCACTTGCTGGATGACTGTGAATTGTTGGTAAATGCTAAAAATCGTAAATTGCACAGTAGAGATTGAGATTGACTTTTTCAGGCTGGATTACATCCCTGGCCTGGGGTCTCATGCTCACTGAGTGAGATTTCTGCCTTATGCAGATTTTTAATTTTTTTGGTGTTTCTTAATACCCAGCTGCTTTCTTTCTGTTTTCCCCACCGTGAAGTTTCTCTTCCCATACATGTTTACTCATCAGTGAAGCTAAATGGTACCATTCCCCTCTTAGTGATGAAGTAGGTTCAGAGAGGTTAGGTGACATTCCCAAGGTTACAAAGCTAATAAACAGTGGAACTGAAGGATAGGAGATACCAGGGATAGAGCAGGAGCATTAGGGAGAGCTATCTTCTTTCTTGTTTCATAAAGTTGTTACTCTCCAGGAATTCTCACATTTTAAGGCAAAGTTAGAGTACCAAGTAAGTAATTAATAAGTGAAGAAGAAAAGAAAACAAAGATTAATTCAAATTAGATTGATCTTATCATAGTGGAGTTTCAAGGCATGAAGTGATCAAGGAGTTTATGAGTGAGAACTTAGCTTTTCTGCATGCCTTTTATATTAAGCAGTAGAGACCCCATCTCTTCTGCCTTCCTCTAAAGTTTGCCCTGGTTCTTTTGAAAATAGTAATAATAAAAGTAATAGCCAGGTTTTGTATAGTACCTACTATATATGATACTTAATAAATGTTTGTTGAATTAAAACTATGGACATACAACCCTACAGGATAACTATACCCATTTTATGGATTAGGAAATATGCAAAGAGAGGTAATATAATTTCCCTAAAATCGTAAGTGCTGAAATTCAGACTTCAGTTTGGGTGACACCAAAGCTCATATTCTTTCTTCTATATAGTAAAGCACCAACTCTAGAAAGGACTACCATGCGGCTTTCTTTTCTCTCAGTTCAAGCATTTTATTCATCTCTTGAAAAATTAGTTTGTCATAGGACTCCTGAGAGTAAATAATTTGTTTGGGTCTCCGAGATCCTATGTCTGCATTGATGTCCTCTATTATTTGGGGAATCTGCTTCATCTAGCTGAGAGAGAATTTCTTTGCTTTTTGGAATCTGAATCATTTCCATTTAGAGATCAGGGAGTAGGAATCATATCAGACATAATAGTGTATTTAGGTTTGCTTCCTATTGGCTTCCAAGTAGTTCCTAGAGAGACATTAGTTGAAATGAGGCTCATAAAAGGTAAGTGGTTTGCTCAAGGTCACAAAGAAAGTTAGAGAGTGAGATTCAAAAATGGTCTTCCTTTACCAGATACCATGGTCTTGGCAGTGCATTCAGTAAATAGTACCTAAGAATGCCATTTCCAGTGTGAACTGTTGCTGTGTTATGGCAAAGAAGAGTAGAATATTTATTGCACTAAAGTTTAGTGCATGCATTCCATGAAATTTATTTCAAGCATAACAGCAATAATCCCACACGCATACCTCATCTCTCTTAATCCTTGCAACATCCACGTGCAGGAGAAGGATACATGGAAAGTGCAGCTTCTGCTTTTAGCAGACTAGATCCTGGAGGTGACAATTTTATATTTAAAATTATCATATATCTACCCAGTGTCTCACAGTCTGGAGGTCACAAGGATAACAAATGTGTTCCCCAGGAAAAGGGAAGCTTTAGAATGAGAGATGGCTATAATTAAAGTTATTAGGAAAGAAAGGTTCAGTTATCAAGGAAGAAATGAGTCAGCAGCAAGTTTAAACACAAACTGAACTATGGGTGTTTCTCTCATGGTAGCTCATTTTGAGAGAGTATGATGTCATTCATGCTCAGAAAGCAGCCTGAACCTAGAATAGGACGACCAAATCCTAAATATTCTGGGGACAGTGCACATCATACTTAAGAAAATAATTATCTTGTCAAATCATTAATTCCTGAGGTTGGAATGATCTAAGTTTTATAATTGTTAGATGTATATAATGGGTGCCCCTTGTAGTGGATACCTTCCTCCATTTCCAGCACCTAGCAACCACTGTTTTGTTTTTTTCTCCATGGAGCTTTAACTTTTCCACAATGTGGCATACATGGAATCATACAGTATCTAGCGTTTTAAGTGGCTTCTTTCACTGAGTAGAATGCATTTGAGATTCATCCATAGCATTGCTGTTACCAGCCATTTGTTGCATTGTATTTCTGAGTAGTATTCCCTTGTATGGATGTTCCATAGTTTATTTATCATAAGTCACCTTTTGAAGGATATTCCAGTTGTTTCCAGCTTGGGGATAAAGCTGTTACGAACATTCGTGTACACGTTTTTATGTGAATGTAACATTTAATTTCTCTTGGGTAAGTATCCAGGTATGGGATTGCTGGCTAATAAGCTAAGTATATTTGAATTTAGAAGAACTGACAGGCTGTTCTCCATTGTGGTGTACCGTTCTTCATCCCCATCAGCAATGTATGAGCATTGTGCTTGCCATGCACGCTCGCCAGCACTTGGGTTATTTTGGTTTTGTTTTGAATCTTAGCCGTTTTAGTAAGTACTTAGTGATATCTTACTGTGGATTTAATTTACATTTTTCTAATGACCAATGATATTGAGCATGAAGTTCCTTTTTTATATTTAAAATTATCATATAGTGTTCATGTTTTCCAATTAGTGTATCTGGTCAGCAGCGGTTCCCACACCAGCTGCAGCACAGCACCTGGAAGCTTCTTAGGCACCAGGACCTGCTGAAGCCGAAACTCTGGGAGTGGGGTTGAGTTTTATCAGCCCCTCCAAGTGATTCTCCTGTGCACCAGAATCTGAGAACCATTGGCTTACAGTAGTGTCATTCACCCATCACTGGGTATCAGTATCAGATATGAACTTTAAAAATAAAATCAGAGTTTGGTCCCTATCCCCGGAGATTCAGGTTTCACTGGGTCTGGTGGGGCTCTGGGCCTTTTTTTAAAAAGTTCTTCAGGTAATGCTTAGGTACAAGGGTTGAAAATAATCTGCTCAAGGTTGTTTAGCTAGGCACTCTAGAGAATGCAAATCTGGTTTCCAATTCCAGATCCTTTGCAGCTTATTACCTAAAAGTGAAGATCTGTGTGTACATAGCATAGTTGTGGGCATATGTAAGTTACTCAGTAATTATTTAATGAATTAGATTGTATTTTATCTCCTGGGTTTGAGTATAAACTAACTTTATTATTCTATATCTGAGAGCTTCATTTTTATATTCCATCTTATACTTAACGTTCATTCATTCAGCAAGTGTTTATTGACTGTGCTGGGAATACAACAGTGAACAGAATAGGCAAGTTCCTGTGTTCATGGCACCTAGTTAGCTTCTGCTTTATCTTATTTGGATAGAAGTGAGTGCATCTCTTACTAAGTCTAAAACAAAGGTATCCACCTATAAGCATAAATGATAGCCTTAATAATCATATTTGTGTATTTGTTGCATTCAAGTACTTTCCTTCAGAGTTATTTGCCTTGTATTTGTTAAAAAGTATATATTAGTCATGAAATTGTTTTCTAGCTAACTTTTTATGTTTACTTATTTAATTATTTAGATATATTGATAACAGTATGCAGGGGGTAGAGACTGTCCAACCCAGGGAAAGAGCGTGGAGTTTGGAATTAGAAAGTATAAATTCAGATTCTAGCTCAGCCAAGTAACAGTTGTATTTTTAAAGTTACTAATGGTTGGCATAAATTCTCAAGTGCAAGGAAGCAAGCTCAGAGTGTTATAGTCATTTTTCTAAAGGATCACAAGATTTTAATGAAGGAAGTAGAAAGTATTGCTAAACTGTCAAGTAGTTAAGGATGTTCTGTCATTGACAAGAGTGTGAAAAAATTAATGTTGATAGGAACGAATCACTTTTCAACACAATATTGATTTTGGCAACCTTTTCTTGATAGGGAAGCAGAGTTAAGAACAGCACTATTCTCATAATGAGCCATCCTGTGTCTAGTGAAATGCACTTATAATGAGCAGATACAATGGAGCTGCAGCTGTCACTGTATGCTGTATGGCCTTTAATATATTAGGGATTCTCTTACAGATGTGCATTATATTTAACTGGGGGGAATCAGCTCTGCTGTTTGCACCTACCTATTTAGTTAGCTTTTCTTTTAATCACCTAATAACGTATTTCAAATTATATATTGTTAGTGAACACACACCTCCTATAAGCAGAGCATTGTGCTAGGCACAAGAAACAGAGGCAGATAATTAATGTGTTGGGAATGAGAGAAAAAGGACACTGGTCTGTTGAGATTGCAGGGTCCTAGAACTTGACATGCAAAATTTGAAGAAGAAATGAGAGTAGGGGTTGGCATGGGGGGAGGAGGCATAGATAAAAGGTGCTGAGTAGAGTTTTAATGGAGTAAAATAAAGGTAGTTAATTTTTTAAGATAAAATAGTAAAGGTTTCAGAGTTAGATAAATGAGTCAATTTTCTTTACTGTGGGATTCCTTAGTCTTCATTTTGCAACTTGCAACTGGTTAGAAAGTCAGTCAGTTCAGTGAGAGCAGGCACTTGTCTGCCTTGATAGATACTGTCTGTGGTGCCTAGAACAGCATGGGACCAGTGCTTCACATGTATTTGGGGAATGAATGAAAGACTACAAAATGGGATTAAAACTTAGTTCATGGAACCTTTTTTCCCCTGGGAAAAATATTCCATGGCAGCTGTTTTGACACCCAGTAGTCCTGGGAGTGAGGTAGTAGGTCAGATAAGGCATTGCATCCCTTTTCACCAAGGCTCCTTTAGGAGACCTGGGCAGCAGCCTTGCTCTCAGGATGAAGTGTGACTGCCGGTTGGCTAGAGGTGTTCCCAGACTTACTGACTACTCTCCTTTCCCAGTTTGACCATTGGGTGCTTACCACTGGAAAGTACTTCCTTCCTCTTTAGCAAGGGGAACACTATTCTTTGACTTCATTTCAGTTGCGTAAAGCAGGAAACATACAAGTTATACTCAAGAACTTTGAATTCTTTCTCCCAACCATCGGCCTTCGTGACCCCCGTCTCTCCTGTTAGGTGGTAGCATGAGATATCCCCCCCTACACAGTGTATTAGGTTGACAGTGCTTCTTAGATTTGATGGCATCATGGAGTCAAGAAAATATAGTACCAGCTTATTTAGGTAATATTTTCTTTCTGCTTCAGACCACAGTGATTTTTATCTTAAATTTATCCAAAGCAAAAAATTATTCCTACAAAGAGATGAATAGGAATTAGCCACTGAACAAGATGTGCTATCTGGGCCCATCCTAAAAAACCTCTGCCAATCCCCTCTTAATTTCCATGTGCTCCCACTGCTGAGGCTGCTCCATTTCGGCCTCCTCCATGTTCCCTGCTCCTGACTTGCTGCCTGCCAGTTTCTGCCACAGTGATTGATCCTTCTAAGGTATTAATCTGGTCATGGTCGTCTGCCACATGGTCCCCTGGCCCTCCTGGAATAAAGGCCCTCCTGGCACCAGGTTTCTTCTTTTACTTTCTCACTACTCTCCTTTCTAGCTCTTTGATCCCCACATTTGAATTCCCAGAGAGTATTATGTTCGCTTTCACCTGCAGGTTTTACACTAGCTGATCTCTTTGTGGAATATTCTGTTTACTCCCTCTCTCTTTACTTGGTTAAGGCAAGTTCATCTTTCTGCCTTATCACAGATACCACTGATTTCAAGAAGTCTTTCCCAAGGTAGAGTAAGTACACATATAGAATGTGGGACCTTTAAGGAAGTTTTAATGTGGAAAGTGGTTTAAAGTCTTCCTAATTTAACTGCAGATTAGGAAGATTAGCAGGTAAGATTGTTTGGCAAGAAGAGGAATTTGAAGCAAAGTTTATGGTAGCTTTGAAATATGCTAATTATTTGTTTAAATAGTGTACAAAATGGAAGCCAATACAGAAGTATCCAATTTATCATGTGATTTTGAACATGTATTAATACCACCCTTCAAAATAAAATATTCTGTATGCATGTGCTGCTTTTGGTGGTGGTACATGCTGGCACAGACATACTGAAATACTAACTTTCTCATCTTGACTGACTCCTTTGACTTGAATAACAAGTTCCCCCGTGACCCCACCTCTAAAAATAGAAAGTATGTTATTTTGTTTTCAGAATTCCAATCTTTGAGAACCTGTGAACTGTTCTTTGTTTTTGCTCTGATGGCATTGGCCTGCAGTTGAATTCTGGTAATTGCATGGGCTGGAGATTGGAGGTCATGGTTGGAGAAGAGGAAGCCCCAAAGGAACAGAGGGTTGGGAGACACATGTTAGAATTATAGGTTATAGATACCAACATTGTAGTTAATAGAATACACCAGCTGTATATGAGGATCAACCTTAAGCTTTGATAATACAGTGATAATTTAAGATAGCTATAGTCAACTGAAAATCATGTGCAGAAGGTGTGCCAAGATGTTTTAAAAATGTTTTCCTGGTAATTGTACTTTTAGGAATCAATTCTAATAAAATAGTCCAAACTGCGAATGCTTTACCTACAAAGATATTTCTCAGTGATATTCAGTAGGAAAATTTGAAAACAATCAAGAGATTTGTGAAAATCATTTATCAAAACAATAAAATGTTTAGAAAATTCTTTATCATATATTGTTAAATGTTAAGGTAATATAAATATTGTATATGTATTGTGATCCCCATTACTGGGTAAGGAAATACTGTAAGCCATGAACAGAAGTAGGAAAAGGCGTAGGACCCAAGGACCAGCAGGTGATCCAGTCACATCATAAGTACATGGGAGATAAGATTAGAAGGGTAAGTTGGGGCTAAGTTACAGAGTTTTTTGTTGCTTTGAATAGGAGAGTTTAATTAGTAAGTCATGGGGTACATTAAGGTTTTCATTGGGTGAACCATCTGTTTAGACTTGAACGTTAACAAGACAGATCCAGATATGGTATTTATAGGATAAATTGAGATGGGAAGAGGTTTTGTTACAGTGGTCCAGTCAAGTACTGATAATATCCTGAATCATGTTGGGAAATAGGAAAAGAGAGAATTAATACAAGAGGTATTGTGGAGGTAAAACTGTAGGATTTGTCAACTTATTTAAAATAATAATAACAATAGATGTAGCCAAATAAGAAATTGAAGATGGCACTCAAGTTCTAGTTTGAGTAGATAAGAAAGAGGTGATGCCATTAAAAGAGGCAAGATGTCTCATGGAAAATCTGGTCTTTAAGTGACGTGGGGGGATAACTTTAATTAAAGTATATTATATTTAGGGTGCTGGGTTTTGGCATAGATCTTTACCAGATGGTTGGAAATGAGGAAGGTTTTGGTATAAAACTCTGGCTAATGAGAGGGAGATAAAGGCTTTCCACATGCTCCCAGAAGATGGTTGGAGTCTTGGGGATAGATGACCCATGCAAGGGGAGAGTCCGAGAGTCAAGGAGAGGAAGAAAAGGAGGAGCCAGCACGGAATGCCAGGGGCTGAAAGGAGGAGCAAAGGGGCTTACGGTCAAAAACATTAAAGGGAGAAAGAGTTTTTCTTCTTAGCGTCATTTTCCTATTTTAGTTGAATTTCCTATTACCAGGGATGCACAAATTTCTCAGTCTGATTCTGAAAGCTATTCATTTTTTTCATGTCCAAAATTTGTTAACTGATTCTATAATCTAATGAGATGGGGAAATGGAAATAGCTATTTGTTTTTTAATTTTCTGCATTTCTACTCCTTGTTGGTAGTATTGATTTAGAGTTTTTCACTGCTTATTTTGCCCCTCCCAGTTATAGGTATTTAAAGCAATGAAGACTAGAGGTGACACCTGACTTCCCCCATACAATTTTGTAAGCAAGATACACATGGTGTAAAGAAAAAAAGTCTCATGGTGCATAAGGGGACAGTGATGAGGTGTACTAATTTATTAAATAATAGGTTTTAAAAAAATCAACCAAAAAGATTGCAAATACTCTTTATTTAGAAATTTTGCTTTAATCGTAATTAGAGTTTTTATTTAATCATAATTAGATTTTAAGATTATTTAAAAACAAATATTAAACATATAGGAATGATCTACATTGGCTGTCTAAAACTTCTGTGGAATAGAAATTAGTATCATGGCACCATGTAAGTGTTCAGTTTCAAATTAAATGGTGATGATTTAGCTTTTGTTGTGTAACAAACCACACCAAAACTTAGTGACTCAAAATAACTGTTATTGGGTTTGTGATCCCATGGATTGGCCATTGGAACTGGATTTAGCTGGGTGATCCCTCTGCTGGGCCAGTTAGGCTCCCTGATCGGCTTGCAGCCTCTCCGTCTAGGACACCCTCAGTTGGGACAGCTTCTCTGCACCCCAGGTGGTCTCATTCCCCAGCAGACTAGTTCAGATTTGTTCCCATTATGGCAGGAGGGAGATAAGAGCCTCAAGAGTGAAGGTAGATCTCCTGAGACCTCGGCTTGGAAACTGGACAGTGTAACTTTTGCCAGACTATTGGTCAAAGCAATCACAAGGCAGCCCAACTTCAAAGGGTGGGAGAATAGACTCTGCCTCTCGCTGAGAGGTGATAGCAAGTATTGTGGCCAGGTTTTCAGCATACCAACCAGCTCTTATTTGTTTGTTCATTTTGAATACTCAAATATCAGTTTTTAACTACTGAAACAGTACTGGCTTTCTGTGTGTGTGTGTGTCTGTGTGTGTGTGTGTGTGTGTGTTACTAACCCACAAAAGCAAGAGGTATTTGAAATGACCTCAATTTTTTGAGTCATTTGTTTGATCAGGGACATGTTTATTCAGATTTACGTAAAACTAAACTACAGCTGGTTTACTTATATAGTATTCGTTGAATATCTTCAAGTGGCTTATTGATGCCTGGCACTGGGCTAGGTATCTAGGAATATAGAAGAAAGAAATGTGGCTTTTTTTTCTTTTGTATTCTTATAGGATAGACAACATTTATTCCAGACAACAAATATTTATTGTTAATGTGTCAAGCACTGGGCTTTAATCAAAGATAATACCCAGATGGGTATGACTTAGTCCTCTTAGTGGACAAGAGAAACATTTAAAATCACTGCAGTTCAAAGAAAGATAAGTGCCATGAGAGAAATACAGCAGAGTGCTATTGAATTAGAAAAAGGGAGCAAATGAATCAGGATGTGATTCATATAATTAACACCTGAGAAGGGAGAGATCTTGGAAACCAGAGGGTGATGGCTTCATAGAGAAAATGAGTTTTGGACAAGACTTTGAAGAACAGGTAGAATTTGAATAAGTGGAGAGGTAGAATCCTACTCAATTTAGGATTGAGTTGTGTTTTCCCAAAAAGATAATTATTTAATTAAAGAGAGTCATTTAAAGTGGCAGATATTAAAGAGCATGAGATAATACTGTACATGACTGTAGAAAGCATTATGCTGGGAAGACAGCTGGCAAATTTTTTTCCCTCCAGCGGTGCCAAGGCTTTATTTTCCTTCAGCAGATATTTGTGCGCTTTGGTTGGAAAATTGAGTAGAGAATATTTATTTCACTCTATAAGGGCAGTGCCCATTTCATTTTCACTGGGTAGTACTCTGCTTAGTCATGTATTGATTAAAAAATAGAAGCAAAGATTATGTCTCCCTGTTGACAATGCAATCCAAAATTAACAAAAGTAAGGAAACCCCCACTGAGTAATGTCAGCTGGTACTTTCTACAAGTATGTCTGGATCTATTTAAGAACTAAATTGGTAAAAGAAACTGGGGAAATTCCTTTCCTAAATTTGACAGGTAAATTTGTCTTTCAGATTTTCTGTTGTAGTTAGTCCTATTTAAACAATTTAAACTATTTTGAGAGGAATTGATTAAAGTGCATTTCACTTAATGCTAATTGAATAGTACAATATTTAAACCTATACCAGTTGCCAAAGTGCTCAAATAACTATATAATGAGTAATAGAATGTAAGAATTATAATTTTTATTTTAGTAAGTCAAAGGCAGTATTTCACTGTTTAAGTGGCATCTAAAGAACCTGAATCCATCGTCTAGTTTATCACTGCCTTTCCTTTGAAAGCAGTGATGTTCAACTAATACTGTCTTAACTTGAATGTTACCAGATGATGAATTTGTGTAGAACTCCTTGGGAAACTTTTCTACTACAGTTATTTTTAGTGATGGACATTTTGAGAGTTTATAATAGTTTTTATAATTTTATCTATTTCAATAGCTGGAATGTGTGTACATTTCAAAGAGAATATATCATGGGGCTTTTCTAAATTGAAAAAAGCATGTGAAAGTATCTTATAAACTGCAAAGTCCTATACAAATAAGTGTAAGGTAGCATTATTATTCCGAGATTGGCACTTGTTCTCTCAGGATCCCTAGTAGTAGTTCACTGCTTAGTTCTAGAGCCACACTTTTTGAGTTCAAATCTGGGTTCAGCCCCTTAATAGCTGTGTAGCAATGGTATGCTCTTAAAAACCTTGCAGTATATTAGGTACTCCATTTAAGGTGGCCTAATAATAGTATACCTACTTCATAGGGTTGCTGTGAAGATTAAATGAATTAATATATGAAAGTGACTTAGAATAGTGACTTGGCACATATTAAATGTTATATAAGCGTTGGCTGTTGTTTTTATCAGCACCTTCATTATTCCTGCACCATGCAGAACAGAGAGAGAATTGCCCTAGGCTATATGATGCTCAAGTTTTTCTCTATGGAATTCTTCCTCTCTCCTAGCTTTGCATTTTCCTCAGATAGAGAACTATGCTAGATGTTGAGGACAGAAAACGGTGAGACAAGGACTTGTCTCACCGTTTTCTGTCCTCAACATCTAGCATAGTTCCTGGCTCATAATAGAGATTCAGTAAGTGAATAGATTGCATTCTAGATTCATGCATATGACCTACTAACATACAAGTGCCGTATGAGAATGTGGAAAAGGGAGTAGCGTTCAGTATTGGCATAACATTAGTCCCTTTCTGATCCACTTACTCTTTGTAGACAAAAACGGCTTGTTCCTTTCTTCCTCACCTGGATGGCCTCTAGGACACCTCCCCAGCCTTCCATACTGTCTCTCCCAGGAAGATTTCATTCAGAGTGCTTTCTGTGGGAGATCTTTGTTAACCAGTCCTGCTCAAGATAGCCCCTTCCTCTCTATAGCATTTCTTGTATATATATATATATATATATTCCCTGCCCCTCTTTATAGTTTTTATCTTTTTGATAAAATTCACAAAGTAAAAAGACTATGTAGTGAAAAGTAGGGTCTTGCCTCCATGGAGGAAGTTGTTGCCAATTTCTTATGTATTCTGGTAGAAATATCATTCTGTGTGTGTGTATGTGTGTGTGTGTGAGAGAGAGAGAGAGAGAGAGGATGGTAGCATATTAGGCATACTGTTCTAATTTGCTTGTTTCACTTAATATATTTTGGGTATTCTGCCATGTCAGTGCATATAGGGTTTCTTCATTCTTTTTAATGGCCATATAGTAACTCATAATTTTTAACCAGTCTCCTGATGTTGGGGATAATTGTTTCATACCAACATTGCTGCAGTAACTATTCTTATATCTACATGTAAGTAGATATAACTATTCTTATATCTACATCTTATTACATTCCATGTAAGTAGTCTGTATCTGTAAATGTAAGGTGAATGCTGGTGAAATTGCTGAGTCAAAACATATGTGAAATTTTAAATTATACTATGAAGGGCAAACTGCCTTTCATAAACATTACATTAATTGAAATTCCTATCAACAATGTATGAGAGAGACCATTTCCTACATAATGGCCAACTCAGGTGTTATTGAACATTTTGGTCTTTGCCACCTACATGTCCCAGATAAAGTGCTCTTACTCTGTGTCATATTGTTCATTATCCTTCAGAATATTTCCATTTATCTCCCTTGTATTATCAGCTCTTTGCAATTTAGGATAATCTGATATTTTCATTGACTTTGTATTCCTTAACTTTTAGGAGAGTTTTAGTTTCTGATGTTCTATCCCACTGGCCATGTATCCAGAGTTTTGGTGTGGGAAATAAACTCATTCCAGTAGACTCATAGACACTGAGAAATAACTAGTGGTTACTAAGGGGGAGGAGTTGGGATGGGTGGGCGAGGAGGGTGAGGGAGATAAAGGGGCACAGTTATTCACAATCACAGTATAAGTTAGTCATGAGGACAGTAGTACAGCATGAAGTATATACTCGATTCTGTAACATCTTTCTTCATTGATAGATAGTAACTGTACTAGAGGGGATGAGGATTTAATAATATGGTTACCTGTTGAACTACTGTGTTATACATTTGAAACCAACATAAGATTGTTTATCAACAGCACTTCAATTAAAAAAAAGAGCAAAGAGGAGGGGAGTCTAGAGAAAGGCTAGACTCTGCAAGGCTTCTCAAGATGTGTAAAGCATGGGGAAAAAAAAGAAAATATCATCATTCCATTATGCATCTTTGCATTGTTTCCCTCCATGATTACTTAGACGTCATAGTGCTCTGTGAATGTTTATGGATTGATTATCTTATATGTGCAGAATTTATATATGTAATTTTGAAGCAGAGAGGGATTTTGCTTTCTAAACATTTTATACTGGTCCTGCCTTTGTGTTAAATATTTTACTTTACATTATCAGTATCTGTTATATGTATCTATATATAGGAAAGATTGATAGTGCTCAAAGCCACCCCATTTACTACTGACTTTTCCCTTGCCAGAGATGCTAACTCTTGAAGATACCAATTAGATTTATGACTTGTTGCCTACTAGCCCTTGATAGAGCCTTTCTGGGTCTACACTGCAGAGCTGGGCAAGTTAGGTGGGAAGAACCTCTTAAAAGATGCTCTTCTTGGAGAATGAAGTTCAGGGACTTGGTTGAGCTAACGGGGTATCACACACAGAGCTGAGGCCATGAGAGCCAGGCCACTGTGAGGGGACACCTAGTTCATAACCAGGATATTTTGTCACCTCTCCACAGACAGCAAGATGAGAAATGCAGAGAGGGCAACCATGTTGTTAGCCAGGCTGAAGTTTGAAGGGAGGGAGGATCCAGGAAAGTGGTTCATTATGAAACCACTGAAAGTCATTGCCAGGGCATGAATTATTTTTACATGGGTTATAAATTTGGGATGGTTGGTCAGATAAAGAGATGGTGGGCTAGAAAGTACTGACTCACAGAATCTAAATAATCCCTTTATTAAGATAGCAGAACTGTGGGATAGGATGTCTCTGCTCTACACAGCTGTACAGTTTCTTATGCACTACACCCGAGCACCCTGGTCCAGGAGGCGTGGATGACTACGTGCTGGCCTGTGCTCTAATCCCCAAAGTATGTACCTAGTGTGCCTGGAGGAGCATGTGCCTTTTTTCTAATTCATCTGCTAATTCAAATGCTCAGGGTAGGCAAGCAGAGGCTTTGTTCCATGTACCTCGTGGCATAGGCTTCCTGTGAAGAACATTCTCTAATCTGTTAAAAAATAATCTTAGAATCAATGCATAATAATACTTTCTGTTCTAAAAGTTACATTTAGCAGTAAATGATAACAACTGGTCATAGTTCAATTCCCTTTTATAAGATGAGAATGGGAAAGAAAAGAGCTTAAATATTTGGCGTTAAAAGAGTATGCCTCTTTACGAGAAAAGAATTTTGAACATTTGTGGGGCTTTTTTTTTCATTTTAAGATTTTATTCTCTGCTCCCTACCTAGTTTTCCCTTTGAGGACACCAGAAGCAAAATGAATCAGGCCATAGAAGAAGGTCTTTTCAGCCTTCATAGGTTACCAACATCTCAACATTACACATGAAGCAAGTCATGTTATTAATCACATTCTCACTTGGCCAAAGGGTTAGGTGTCCTGAAATTTGATTTGAATGCCCATCTCCTTCACAGGCCTGAGCTTCTCTCTGGTATTTTAATAAATACGCATTTTTATGGAGTGATTTAGCCCAGATTTTGTGTCATGAATATCAGAGTCTACCTAAGGTGTTCATGCTTTCCCACCTTCTCTCTCTCTTTTTCTAATGTTCCAAATCACACATTAGCCTGAAATGTGAGTTTTGTTTGGCTCACACAGTGTTGGGATTTGTTGTTTTTAAATGTGTTTAGATCAGAGCTGTACTTCTCAGTCAGACACCATTCTGACCATTCCCTTTGTCTTCTATCTGGTACACTTTCACTGCTTTTCCTGGTAGGCATTCAAGTTTGCAGTTCTCCCTTTACATGTAGGATACCCTATGAACATAGAATTAAGGCAGGAAATGAGAAGGTAGAGTACAGTTCTACCCCTAAGAGCTTTATAAAGAGGCATTTTACATTGAATAAAGAACTCTCCTATTTTCAGTGTTAAGAAATGTTCTTGAATCTAACCATTTTGTATCAATATCATTCCCACAAGCACTGTTCATAGTTAATTACTACCAGGCTGGTTTGGGCCTTACAGCAAAATAAATAGAAGGTTAGGGAACTGTATCAAAGCTTAGAGTACCAACAGTCAGTAGTAGGTCAGTCACTTCCAGCCAGAAAATACACAAATAATGAGTTCAAGACAAGTCATAGGTCACAGCAAGGCAGACAGACTGGGGCATAGTAAGAGCATCCAGGGCCCATGGGAGCAAGAGAACCTGCATCTGGGTCCCTAACATTAGGACATACATGAACATTAAAGAACAAGGTCGGAATCAGCAGGAAAAGAGGCTGGAGCCAGGCTGAGTGGTGGGGCTCAGGGTTCTGATGGGGGTTCCAGGGTCCCAGACAAGAAAATGGGTCACCAAGAAGTGAGTACACAGCATTACATGAAAGAAAAATGTCTACTTCTTTACAGAGCAACCTCCTTTGCTTAGGTTTTTCTTTTTAATGAGTAGACTATTTTTTAGAAGAATTTTAGGTTTAAAGAACAATTGAGCAGATAGTACAGAGATTTCTGATAAGTTTCCCCCTACCCATTCCCAATTTTAGCATCTTACATTTTAGTGGTACATTGTTACAGTTGTTAATCCAATAATATTAATACTGTACTATTAACTAGAATCCATCATTTATATTAGAGTTCACTCTTTGTGCTGTCTTGCTCTGTGGGGCTCTTTTGTGGTAAATATATATATATAACATGAAATTTACCATTTCAGCTATTTTTTGGCATACAGTTCAGTGGCATTAAGTATATTCACATTGTTGTGCAGCCATTACCACTGTCCGTCACTAGCACTTTTTCCTTATCCTATACTGAAGCTCAATATCCATTAACAATAACTGCTCTCCTACCCCTTGACTCTGGAAACCACTGTTCTACTTTTAGTCTCTGTGTATCTGACTGAGGTACCTCATAAATGTGGAATTATACAAAATCATACTTTTTTTTTTCCATTTCCTTGGTTAGATTTATGTCTAAGAACTTCATTCTTTTGGATATGTTTGTAAATGGGATTGGTTTGTTAATTTCTGTTTTGGGTAGTTTATTTTTTTTGTACATAGAAATGCAATGTTTTTCTGTACAATGACTTTACATCTTGCAATGTTACTGAGCTCATTTATTAATTCTGTTAATTTTTTTGGAGTTTTAGAGTTTTTTTTAAATAGAGTGTCATGTCATCTGCAAAGGCTGACAATTTTACTTCTTAACAATCTGGATGCCTTTTATTTCTTTTTCTTGTCATTTTCTGTGGCTAGGACTTTCTAGTACTATGGTGAATAAAAGTGGTGATACTGGACATCCTTGAATTGTTCCTGATTTGAGAGAAAAAGCTGTCAGCTTTTCACCATGGACTATGATATTAGCTGTGGGTAAGTCATATAAGGCCTTTTTTATGTTGATATAGGTTCCTTCTATACCAACTTTGGTGAAATGTTTTATCATGAGTGGATACTAATTTTGTCAGATCCTCTTTCAGCATGTATTGAGATGGTTGTATAGTTTTTATCCTTCCTTTGGTTAACACGGTGTTTGCATGTATTAATTTGCTGGTAGTGAGCCATCTGTGCATCCCTAGAATAAATCCCATTTGGTTTGGTGAATGATCCTTTAATGTATTTTTGAATGCAGTTTGCTAATATTTTGTGGAGGATTTTTACAGCTATGCTTTACAGGAATATCAGTGGCTAGTTGTCCGTTTTGTGTTTTTTTTGGTAGTGTCCTAATCTTGTTTTGGTAACAGTGTGATTTTGGCCTCATAGAAATGAATTTGTAAACGTTCCTTCCTCTTCAATTTTTGGGAATAGTTTGAGAAGGATAGGTATTAACTCATTTCAATGTTTGGGTGGAATTCTCCTATGAAAACATATTGGACTTTTGATTGTGTGGAGTTTTTGATTACTGATTCAATTGGTTATTAGTTGTTAGTCTGTTCAGATTTCTATTTCCTCCAGAACAGGTTTTTAACATGGTATGATTCTAGGAACTTATCCATTTCTTCTAGGGTGTCAAATTTATTGCCATATAATTTTTCCTACTTATCTCTTCAATCCTTTGTATTTCAGTGGTGTCACTTCTCTTTAAATTTCTATTTCTGATTTTGAGTCCTGTCCTTTTTATTTCTTGATAAGTGTAGGTAAATGTTTACCCATTTTGTTTGTCTTCAAAGAATCAGTTCTTAGTTTCATTCTTCTTTTACACTTTTTTTTTTAGTGTTTATTTCATTTACTTGCACTGTGATTTCATTTTTTTCCTCCTATTTTCTATCTTCTAACGTTTGCCATCGGTTGGGGGCGGGCCTGCGCCGTGGCGCCTCGCGCTCATTGGCCGTGAGGGCCGTCTGTCGGGGACGGACAGCCGTTGGGCGCAGAGTGCGTAACCCTGGGGCGGTGTAGTAGCTGCAGGCGCCGCCGCCGCCTTTATTCAACGGTCAGTAGCACATGAGCGCCGCAGGGACACCAGCCGCCGCAGCGCCTTCCGTGCTTCGGGCCGCCGTAACGTCTGCGCAGCGGGCCGACGGAGACCAGATGATGGGCCCGCGAAGTTCGGGGCCCGCACTGTGCTTGGCTGCGCCTTCCTGCCGACCTTGCCCCCCAGCCTTGAATCGCCGTCTCGCACCCGCTGGGCTCCCGTCGCCGCACTCGCCCCTTCTCGGCTCTCCCGCGACGGGCGGACGGCGGCGGTCGGCCCGGACTTGGAGCCGCTGGCCCGGCCGACCGGACTTCAGAGACCTCGGCTGAGAAGCGGCTCCCGCTTCCGCGGATCTGCGGTGGAGGTTCCTGAACGAGTCCCACTTCAGGGGTGAAGACGACAGCGACGGCTCTGCGGGCTGGAAGGTACGTGGCCGCGGGGCGCGGCGGGACCCCTGCCTCCGCCTGAGGGCACGGGGAAACCGGACAAGGGGGCGGGCGGCCGTGCGAGTTGCTCGGCGGTCAGCGCGTGGCCCGTGGGGCCGGGAAGCGGCCGACGCGGGTGGTGGGCTCGCAGGGCCCGGCCGGGGTCCTGGAGTAGGCGCGCTCCGCCGGAGGGGCCGCCCGGGAAGGGAGGGAGCCGAACAGGTCCAAAATCATCCGTTTGTGTCTGGCTTATGTCATTTAGCGTAATGTCTTCAAAGTGCATTTGTGTTATAGCACATATCAGAATTTCATTCCTTTTTAAAGACTGAATGATATTCCACTGTGTGTGTGTGTGTGTGTGTGCGCGCGCCCGCATACTGTTGGATTCCCCTGAGGAAGGCGCCGCCCCAAATCACTCACCAAAGACGTTTCTTGATGCAACAAGCAAGAGGAATTTATTCAGAAGCCAACTAGTTGGGGTCCAAGTCAGCCCGTCGCAACGGGTCTCAACGAGGACCCTGAGTACTTACAACTAAGTGGTTATATAGGATTTTCTGAGGCATTCAGCCCTAGAGAATTACCATGGTTACAGATTATGTTGTAGTAACAAGATAACAATACTACATAGCAAGATAACAATACTACAAAGGCAGTAATTTTTCAAACCTACGATTTCTGAGTTGGTGCCACGTCCTGGGGGTGTAGCAAGGTAGGGTCAGCTTTTATGTTTAACTAACCGAAAGGTTAGCGCTGCCAGCAGTCATGATTGATTAACTTGTTTTTCCAGAGGAGTTACCTGGTTTCAGTTGTTCCCTCTGAGTCATATATCAGAATGGCTTTTTCGGGCTTCAAGATGGCTACTCTTAGGCTAACTTATTTCTCAGGGAGGTTGGGGTCCTACATTCCCCACTTGTTTTTCTGAACATTCTAATCATGGAATGTTGGTGTCTTCTTGATGTGTGAGGGTATGATACTGTTGTCTCAGCATTAGCACCTGCACAGCACTTACTCTTTCTCTAATAAAGGTTATTACTCGATTTAAAATGCAGGGACCTAAGGTGAGGAGCAATATAAAAATAAGCAGGGGTCCTGTCAAGGTGGATATTAGAGTTGTAAGCCATGGGGATCTAGAGAACCAGGATTCAAACAGGCTCTGGTTAGCTTCTCGTTCTCGCTTTCGCTGATCTAATCTTTCTCTTAATTTAGACATTGAGTCTCTTACTACTCCAGTATGGTCTGCATAGAAGCAGCACTCTTCCTTTAGAGCTGCACATAATCCACCTTCTTTTAGAAATAGTAAATCTAATCCTCGTCTGTTTTGCAGCACTACTTCAGAGAGAGAGGTTAGGGACTCTTCAAGTTTAGAAATAGACTGTTCTATAGTTCTCAAATCTTCATCGATAGCTATTCTTAGTCCTTCATAATGTTGGTTTTCTTGTATAATTGCAGCCGCCCCTGTTCCTACTCCGGCTGCGACTCCTACTCCTAGTAATACAGCTAGAGTGAGTGAGACTGGCTCTCTCTTATACCTTAGTCTAGGTTCTAGTTCTGCTACGAATGAGAAGTCATCATGATACATTAGTCTGGGTACTAACTGGACCATTATACAGAATTCGTGGGAGAAATTGAAGACAGAGGTGGAAACACATGGAGTTAGTCCAGTATTACAGGCCCACCATCCTTCAGGTGGTGGGACTAAATACCTGTTTTCTCTTGTGGGGATCATGGGGATGGTCTCATTACATAAATTTTTATGCGTGGCGGGAACCGTACCTAGACACTTTCCTATTCCAGACACTTCGGTTAGTGTTAGCTTTTTATGACTGCCCCAACTACAAATTTCGTGGCTGGTTGTATTCTTAAAATCAGCTGACAATCCCAGCCCTTCATAATAAGGTGGTCTAGAAGAAAAACATAACCAACAGGACTCTGTAGTTTTAGGGTCGGTGGCATTTAGGACTCTGAAAGCTCCCTCAACAAGGTTGAGGAGGCGCTGTCCATTGCTAGAAAAGGAGGTCAGTGGGCTAGGAGCAAAGACGGGGACAGCTGAAATAGTTAGGGTTCTTTTCGGGGCTGGGGTTGGGAGGCGAGGCTGATCTGGTAAGACAGCGTTTGGTCCTACTGGAATAGCTGGGAGGGTTTCTACTTTGAGTCTAAGAGTGAATACAACTCCATTATCATATCCTTCCTGATAGAGTCTTAATCCCCACATGAGCCCTCTTTCCCAATTTGCCTCCTTTCCGG
This sequence comes from Manis javanica, assembly GCF_040802235.1. Lineage (NCBI taxonomy): Eukaryota > Metazoa > Chordata > Mammalia > Pholidota > Manidae > Manis > Manis javanica. Next base: position 130,342,232 of record NC_133157.1, on the reverse strand, counting down.
TTTCAGTAAAGGAAATATCAATAAGATTACAGGTAGAGCTGGTCATACATTGGGCCTGAGTACTGTTTCTTTTAACTCTTATAAGACTTGGAGGGGAGCTCCCGGCATTTCTGCCTATCCAATGACATGTCCCTGTTTGTTCACAGCCCCAATTTTTGCAGAAAAAGTCTGTCTGCCCACCACACTGTGAGGCCTTAGCACGATCGGTTGAGGGGGCTGGGCACACATAGAAGCAGGTATCTTGGAGTTTTTTCATAGAAGCCCGAGATCCACATCCTGGCCTTCCTATTCTACCTCCGTGCCGAGGGTCTTGTTTGAAGAGAGTACATATGTCTACAGTGAGGGTAGGCCACCAAGTCCCCCTAGGATGCTGTTCTGTTAACTGGACTACTACTTGGTGGGAAGCTGGGGTAATGATTTGCCATGTCAGTAACCTGGGTTCATGGGGGTTAGGGTTCTGGTGGGTTGGAAGTAGCAGGAGCATCAGAATTACTAACAGCATAATTCTTTTTACACAAGCGAAGCTTAAGGGGGTTATCAGTCCGAGTTACTCGCCAGTCCGGGTCCGGGGGTGCCTTCTTTAGATGTGAAGCGTGTATCCAGGAAGAGACGCCGTCCACTTTTACAGCTGTGGGAGTAGTCAGGAGGACGATGAAAGGTCCCTTCCACCGTGGCTCGAGGTTTCCTGTCCGGTGCCTTCTCACGTAGACTGGGTCTCCCACCTGGAACTGGTGAGGCACCGAGAGGTCTTCTGGCTGATAGGCTTCCTTGATGGAGGCCCACACCTCTTTCTGCACAGCCTCCAAGGCTCGTAACCTTTCAAGCAAAAACTTATTAGTTGCACACTCAGGGAATGTATGAAGATGTGCTGACTGAAGCGGGGCCGGGGCCCCAAACATTATTTCAAAAGGCGTTAGTCCAAAGCGGCTGGGAGTGTTCCTAACTCTAAACAGGGCAAAGGGAAGGAGGACTAACCAATCACATAAGCCAGTCTCTATGGACAATTTAGTCAAGGTCTCTTTTAGAGTTCTGTTCATCCTTTCTACCTGTCCTGAGCTCTGGGGCCTGTATGCACAATGCAATTTCCAATCCGTCCCCAGGATCTTGGCCAATCCCTGACTTACCTGGGCAACAAAAGCAGGGCCGTTGTCGGAGCCGATTACCTTTGGAATCCCAAACCTGGGAAATATTTCTTCAAGGATTTTTTTAGACACCGTCTGAGCTGTTTCAGTTTTGGTGGGGAACGCCTCTGTCCATCCTGAAAATGTGTCTAGAAAAACTAGAAGGTACTTGTATCTATACTTAGCAGGCTTAATTTCAGTGAAGTCAACTTCCCAATAAGTTCCTGGGCGATCTCCTCGAAGTCTTTTCCCGGATATTGCTTGATTTTTGCTCACGTTTACTAATTGACAGGGAACACAATTTTTTACAATCTCGTCAGCTAATTTTCCTAATCCAATAATATGATAAGGGGAGTCTCGAACTAAAGTCTTTAGGTTTTTTGCTCCCAAATGTGTCAGTTGATGTAATTGCCTTAAGTATTCTTCTGCCTCTTTCCGGGGCAGGACAACTTTCCCTTTTTCAGACTTGTATATCTCTTGGGGTGAGGAATTTTTGAACCCTAATTTGTTTATACAAACGAGATCTTCAGGTGTGTACTGGAAGCTCTCGATGTGAGTGGCTTCCGGACACACTTGAAGGGGCAAAATGTTCATTCCCTGAGCCGCTTGCTTTGCGGCTTGGTCTGCTCTCCGATTTCCTCGAGCTATTGGAGAGTCATCTTTCTGGTGTCCAGGGCAATGCATTATTGCTACTTCTTTAGGCCTATGGATGGCTTCCAGCAAATCTAAAATTTCTTGTTTGTTTTTAACATCTTTCCCGGCAGAAGTTAACAGCCCTCTCTGTCTATAAATAGCCCCGTGTATATGAGCAGTGGCAAAGGCGTATCTGCTGTCAGTGTAGACGTTAAGTCTCTTACCTTCTGCCATCTTTAGGGCCTGAGTCAGGGCGATGAGTTCTGCTCACTGTGCAGAGGTGCCCGTTGGGAGTCCACTGGCCCATACAACTCGGTCATCATCTACTACTGCAGCTCCGGCCATTCTCTTACCATCCATGATGTAACTGCTCCCGTCTGTATACCAAGTCAGGAGTCTCGTTCCCCCTAAGGGCTGATCTTGCAAGTCCTGGCGGGTTCCTGTCTCTTCAGCCAGGATTTCCTGGCAGGTGTGAAGCACTTCTTTCTCCAAATCGGGGAGCAGAGTGGCCGGGTTTAGGATGGCAGGGGGGGGCAAACTCTACTCGATCACGATTCAGGAGTAAGGTTTGGTAGTGAGTCATTCTGGCATTCGACATCCATCTCTCGGGTGGTTGCCGAATTACACTCTCCAACGCATGTGGAGCAACTACAGTAAGTTTCTGTCCCAGTGTCAGTTTGTCAGAATCTTTAACTAGGAGGGCCACAGCCGCTACTACTCTCAAACAGGCAGGCCATCCACTACTTACTGGGTCTAATTTTTTTGACAAATAGGCGACAGGTCTCTTCCAAGGTCCCCATTGCTGGGTCAACACTCCCCGAGCCACTCCACTCCGCTCATCCACAAAAAGGACGAATGGCTTAGTTACGTCTGGCAGGGCCAGAGCGGGTGCCGACAGGAGGGCTTTCTTGATTTCATCAAAGGCCTGTTGCTGTTCAGGTCCCCAAACAAACGGGGCTGCCTCTTTGGTTAGGGGGTACAGGGGGGGCGGCTAAGGTGGCATATCCGGGTATCCACAATCTGCAGAACCCTGCTGTTCCCAGAAATTCGCGGACTTGGCACGGAGTAGTAGGGACCGGGATCTGCGTCACAGTCTGCTTCCGGGCTTCAGTAAGCCACCTCTTCCCTTCTCTCAGGGAATACCCTAAATAAGTCACTTGTGGTTGGCAGATCTGTGCCTTTTTGGCAGATGCTCTATACCCCAGCCTAGTAAGTTCAGTCAAAAGGGCTTCAGTAGCCGCTTGGCAGACTTCCTGTGTAGGAGCGGCTATCAGTAAGTCATCAACATATTGTAACAAGGTTACCTGCGGGTTGGAGGCTCGGTAAAAGGCCAAGTCCTGGTGTAAAGCCTCGTCGAAGAGGGTAGGTGAGTTCTTGAATCCTTGTGGCAAGCGAGTCCAGGTCAATTGTCCAGTAGTTCCTGTGGAGGGGTCTTTCCACTCAAAAGCAAACAGCGGTTGGCTACTCTGGTGCAGGCGCAAACAAAAGAAGGCATCTTTTAAATCTAAGACTGTATACCAAGTATTTTCTGGGGCCAGAGAGCTTAGCAGGTTGTAAGGATTCGGCACAGTGGGATGAATGTCCTGTGTTCTCTTATTAACTTCTCTCAAATCTTGCACTGGTCGATAATCTCCTGTTCCCGCTTTCTTTACAGGCAGCAAGGGAGTGTTCCATGGGGATTTACATTTTACTAATATCCCCTGTTCTATGAGCCTCTGGATATGGAGCCTAATCCCATCTCTGGCTTCTTTACTCATTGGATATTGTCTCACAGTTACTGGTGAGGCTGAGGCTTTTAATTCTATGACCACCGGGGGTTGGTTTACAGCGAGTCCCATACCTGCCGTCTCTGCCCAGGCCCCTGGAAACTGGTTGAGCCACCTCTGATTAACTCGGGAGGGTTCTGGTTCCTTAAAAAGGCGGTACTCGTCTTCTAACTTTATAGACAGAATGCTTAGGCCCAAGGGTCTCTTTTTGCTATCAGACACTTGGGTATCTTCAGTCTGAAAGGATATTCGGGCCCCGACTTTGGTCAAGATGTCTCTTCCCAACAAGGGTGTAGGGCATTCCGGTATAACAAGGAATGAGTGGTTTACTTGTCCCACTCCTAAGTCTACTGTTCTTTGGGTAGTCCATGCATATTGTTTCTGACCCGTGGCCCCAAACACCCAAGACTTTTTACTAGAAAGGGGGCCTCTAGCTTGGGTCAGTACTGAATGTTGAGCACCGGTATCTACCAGAAACTCAACGGGTTGCCCCTCCACCTTCAGAGTTACCCTAGGCTCGGGGAGGGGTTCCGAGCCCCGTCTTTCCTAGTCCTCATCTTCTAGCAGGGACAACACTTTCTTCGGAGGTCCCCGTGGTGGTTTCTTAGGGCAATCTTTCACCCAATGCCCCTTTTCCTTGCAGTACGCACACTGATCTTTATCCAAAGGAGGTCGGTTGCCCAGGGACCCTGCCTTACTAGTTCTACCACTAGAGGGCGGCCGTCCCTTACTTTCTACTACTGCGGCCAAGATTTTTGTTAAATTTCTCTCATGCTTCCTATCTCTCTTTTCTTCTTTACTTTCTCTCTCCTTCTCTTTCCTTAACTCCTTCTCTTCTTCAGTCTCTCTCTTATGATAAACTTTCTCTGCTTCTTTCACTAAATCTCTCAGCGACAAATCCTGTAAGCCCTCCAATCTCTGAAGCTTTTTCTTAATGTCGGGTGCCGATTGCCCGATAAAGGCAAGGGCCACTGAAGCACTATGCCCCTCAGAAGTGGGATCAAAGGGGGTATACCGCCTGAAGGCTTCTATCAGGCGCTCTAAGAATACTGCAGGTGCTTCAGTGGCTCCCTGGCTGACCTCTCTTACCTTGGCCAAATTGGTGGGGCGTCTTGCGGCCCCACGGAGACCTGCCACCAGAGCCTGACGATAGATGGTTAGTCGCTCCCTACCTTCTGGAGAATTAAAGTCCCAGTTGGGTCTAGTCAACGGGAACCCCCTCTCTATGTCATGAGGGAGTTGCGAAGGCCGTCCGTCGGTTCCAGGCACATTCCTCCGTGCCTCCAGGAGAATCCTCTCTCTCTCTTCCGTGGTAAAGAGCACCTGCAAAAGCTGCTGACAGTCATCCCAGGTGGGCTGGTGGGAAAACATCAGAGACTCTACTAAACCAGTTAGTTTCTGTGGCTCCTCTGAAAAGGGCGGGTGGTTAGCTTTCCAATTATACAAATCAGCAGAGGAGAAGGGCCAATATTGCAGGGGTTGGAAAGGTGGTTCCCCTTCTTCTCCAAGGATGGGAACTCCATAAGACCGGAGAGGAAAGATACCCGGTGGGTCCAAGATGGCCCCTCGGCGGCGCCGGGTGCCCTGGGCAGGTCCCGGAGCCTGCCCTACTGCCTCAGCATCAGGGACTGAGGGTGCCGGAGCTGGGGGTGCTGAGGGTGCTGGGGGTGGGGGCACCGGGGGTGCCGTAGGGGCAGGAGGGTAAGGAGGGGGAGGGGGATCATCAATTATAAGCGAATCCTGAGTATCAGGGTAAACTTTGGTAGTTTCCTTTTCCTTTTTCTGAGGTTGAGTCTGGGCAGCTAAAACTCGAGGGCCCATTTTCTTTTGCACCCAGGGCTTTACCCAGGGTGGTGGGTTCTCCACCAACTCTTGCCAGACTACAATGTAGGGTTGCTGATCCGGGTGTCCTTGAGACGAATCCTGAAAGACAACAGCTTTTACTGCTAATAAGGTGGGGAGATCAAAAGTCCCCTCCGAGGGCCACCCAACATTGTAGGTGGGCCATTCGGAGGTACAGAAAGTCTGCCATGGTCCCTTTTTCACTTCTACTGACAAGTTATGTGCCCTCGCTCTAACTTCCGTCCAATGATCTAGCGTCAGGCTAAGGGGAGTCGTCACTGTCTGTCCCATTGTCAGTATAACAATAATTAGACACGTAAAGGACACAAAAAACAAAGACACACACAGATTAGACACACAGCGGCCGCTTTTGGTTCTTTTCAGAGCCTCGAACAGAAACCGAAAGGAATCAGAGGGTTGATATTCTCGGCGCCCAAAAATCAACCCTATCTCATCAGGTTCAGTTTGCCGGAAAAACAGACGGGAGGCTACCAGGCGTCCCTGGCCTCCCAACCTCCCTGGGGCGTCCCCCAGGGTTGCAGCCTGCGGTGCTCTAGTACGTCTACCGACCGCAGTCACAGCCCCTTTACGGGATTGAGACGGCTGCCAGACAGCGGGTACCCTTCAGAACTCCGACCGGTCTCACTGAAACAGAAAACAGAACACATACAACTCAAGGCGCCACTAATCTTACCTCTTCCTCCAAGAGCGACTTCGGGAGTGAAGCGGGGTGGACGCCCGATCCCGGACGAGCCCCCAAATGTTGGATTCCCCTGAGGAAGGCGCCGCCCCAAATCACTCACCAAAGACGTTTCTTGATGCAACAAGCAAGAGGAATTTATTCAGAAGCCAACTAGTTGGGGTCCAAGTCAGCCCGTCGCAACGGGTCTCAACGAGGACCCTGAGTACTTACAACTAAGTGGTTATATAGGATTTTCTGAGGCATTCAGCCCTAGAGAATTACCATGGTTACAGATTATGTTGTAGTAACAAGATAACAATACTACATAGCAAGATAACAATACTACAAAGGCAGTAATTTTTCAAACCTACGATTTCTGAGTTGGTGCCACGTCCTGGGGGTGTAGCAAGGTAGGGTCAGCTTTTATGTTTGACTAACCGAAAGGTTAGCGCTGCCAGCAGTCATGATTGATTAACTTGTTTTTCCAGAGGAGTTACCTGGTTTCAGTTGTTCCCTCTGAGTCATATATCAGAATGGCTTTTTCGGGCTTCAAGATGGCTACTCTTAGGCTAACTTATTTCTCAGAGAGGGGGGGGTCCTACACATTGTAAACAGGCAGGTGAATTCATTAGGAAAGAATCCTAGCATCTGTTTCTCATTCACTGTGCAATCCAAGTCTTAGAGCTCCATGTGCATTGGAATAGAAATAGCATATTTTGAAAGAAATTGAGATATTTTTGGATCAATCAGATGCTAGCCATTCATCTCTCACAGCCAGTATTTTTTGAACACTTTCTGAGTGTTCACATTACCACATTAACAGACTCTGACCATTCACTATGCGTGATACTGTATAATGAATTCATTTGGTATCTGCAGTCCACATTTTCTACTGTTCTTGCTAGATACTTTTTAAGCATTTCAGCCCTGTAGCTGCACAGAGGAATATAAGTGGTTGTGACTCTTAACATAGGGCCAAATAAAATCTGCAAACAGCAATCTGCCAAAGGCACTTTAATGGTACAAACTTCAAAACTTTTGAGGTCTGGAGGGGTGGGTAGATGAAAGGAGATGGAAGAATAGCCTGGGTTGCATTTAGCATTCCCAGTGTCTGAAAGCCTGGATATAAATGAAAGATGAGCATTTCTACTTAATTTATCTGGCTGGATTTCTGTGCCTAATGGCTGCATATATATCATAAACACTCTGAAGAAGCAACCATGAAAACACTTGTTTTCTTGTTGGGCTAAATTTATTCTGGGTTGAATACTAACAGTGCGTGGCAGTACTTTAAAAGCAAAAATAGTTTAAGCGTGACTACTCTGAGTCAGTCATTTACTGCTAGTGTGGCTATACTGCCTAGAGCTTGACATTGAACAAGTTGGCAGCCTGTATTGCTACATTTTTTCTAGGAACTTTGAACACATTTCATTCTTGTGAATTTGCTTGTGCGAGGATATTAAATAGAATAATATGTTTATTTTGTTTCAAACTCAAATAAATTTGAGAATGGTGAAACTCAACTATTTTTCTTAAGCTTTCTGGAAAAGCTGGATTCTCAGAATTCTCCTGTGGTTGCAAGACTTTATTTTATAAAGAATTAATAAAGTGTCATGGAGGTTTTAGATGCTTGGGCTTTTGTGATCGAAACATCATACTTCCTGAAAATCATTCTAAAAATGAGCCTGGTAGTACTTCCAAGTAGGACTCATTAATTTTCTGACATTACCTGGCAAAATGGATTGTGCCATTCAGAAAGCTTCTCTTTAAAAAAAAAAAAATAGGGTGAGATGTGCATCAGAGCCTGCCTTGTAGTTAAGTTGGGTGTATGTCTTGTAAACTTCTCTCTTGTTATTAAAGGTTATTTAATGAGAAGTTCGTTGGTTTTGAAAAGCAGACCAAACCCACCCACGGGATTTCTTTGGCCCTTTAAATGTATTGCTTGCGTTTTCCTGAGTAACCGTGTGGCTGAGAAGTGCGTGAGTTTGTTGGCTGATGGGAGGAAACCCTATGATCAGTTGATCTCGTCTGGGCTGGGGTCAGGAATGGCTAAGCATCTAAAACTGATATGAGATGGTTTTCCTTCTGTGTTGCATTTTAACATGTTTTTATGTTTAGTTTTTGAGTTGCCTAAAGTATAATTTCAGTTGGGGCTCAGTTTCAGCTCTTTTATTATAAACTGTAGGGAACATGATTTTTTTTCCTACTAAAAGCACTATCATTTTGCCTTAGGATTTCAATGATTTGTATAGAAAGAGTTTTCCTGTGGCAACCTAAAACCAAAATGAACCCAACCTGATGCTTGATATTGTTTTGAAATTGTTTTACCATAAAATTCTTACATGGGAATATGTAACTCTGGCAGAGAATTTCAACATAGTTGCATAAAGTGTGTTTCATATTACAACTTGTTCTCGACTTGACTTCATTGAAATTAATAAAAGGACTCTTCCAGAAGGATCTGGTGAGTTAGCATCATTACTAAAAAAAAAAGTAAGGAACTTACTCATAATGTATCCTGTGTTGCTAAGTTTTCAAAGTTAGCTGTCTCAACCACACCCAAAAGCCCTTTCAGAAGACTGAAATCCACTTCTTACTCATTTTACACTGGCTTAACATTCTTCCCAAAAAAGTAAAAAGTAAAAGAGCTGAGATCAGTATGACTTTTTCCTGGGATATATGATGATTTCATGAAAAAACTAACATTTGAAAATTGAGTTGCTGCCGAGTCTTGAATGTAATATGTAGTTCCTTATTCTGTGGTTAAAGAGATCCTTTAAAACAGGGCTTTTTTTCTGATGTGGGCTCTGTGGGTGATAGAACTATCCCCAAGGTGCTTTTTGTATCCCAGCTGGGTACCATCACCCTGCCCTAGATCTAGAGGAGACAGTGTAGTCCTATAGCATCCCCCTATGTTGTGGTCCATGGACCCTCTGCTTCTACATTTTGGAAGCATATAAATGAGTTATTTGTATAGCTTGAAAATTAACTCAGATTTAATTAACCAACCCTTTTCTGGTTGTAAACTGGTTATAGTCTGAGTCTCAGTCTAGCTCAGTAGCCAGTCTCTTATTTTTGCAATTGCACAGATGTGTCTTGTCTGTAGAAATCTATTAAGATAACGTGAAGTCTTCATGTGGGGCCTAGCATAAAGTAGGCACTCAGTAAAAGCTCATTAAATCTGAATTAATTTATATGACAAATATTAACAATTGCTCACATTATTTGGTCTGCAAAGTTTTGTTCCTTTCCTTTCACTTCTGTACTGACTTACTGAGCTCTTATATGCCAGAAAGTGAGACATTTGAGACAAAAAATGAATCAGCCTTCAAGAAATACATTCTTAACTTTGAGAGGCAGATGTACAGATTATTAAACACATTAATCATATGCCTTATTTTTTCAGTCTAGGCACAAGGATGTCATGACTTTGCAGTAGTAACTTTTTCTTTTTATAACCATTAACAAATACTGACCTTCTCTGAGCACTTACTGTGTGCCAGCTCTATTCAGGGTGCTATGAGGTCAGTGGTGGTATCATGCCCATTTTACAGAGGGGGATATTGAGGCTTATGCCGGTTGAACAAATTACCCAATTTCATATTTATGGCTCAAAACCGAGGAAATGTGGCTGCAGAGTTCATGCTCTTAATGATTATGTAAACTGCCTCTTGTTGGTTGGCTTTATTGAGGAAAAAGAAAAAACTCTTAGGAGAAAATGGGAAGTCGGTGAAAATGTGATCTCCTTAGTGGGATTTTCTTTTTTTTTTTTCTTTTAATGAGTGATTGTGTAGTGCTTTAGCTAAAATCTGTGTTGTTAAAACAAAGTGGGCTTCATAATGGGCTACGTCTGAGAATGATTTACCACATTTCCAGCATATCTTTCTTAGGCCATATGTGCTAATCCCTACAGTGAGCCAAGCCTGAGAATGTAATGTCCTTCCACGTTGCCTCAGAGACTAAAATCAGCTCTTACACCTGCGCCGGGTTCTGCCACATGGGGAGTCCCCGTGGGGCAGTGCCTGGGGACAGCTCAGCAAAAAGTAAAGCTTCCCTCTGAGGAAGGCAGAGCTGTTTCTGTCTGTGGCTCTGAAGTTCTCTGACAGCCCTTCTGTCCTTTTCTTTCTTTCCTCTCAATCCCATTCACCTCAAACCCGGTGATTCCTTTTTAGAGTGCACACTACTAAAGAGTTATTCAGAGCCTGGCAGCTCTTGTTTCTTTCTTGGCTTTGTCCAAGTTCCTGAGAACCGCAAGCAAAGTGGAAGAAATGCAAAGCATCAGTCAGCCTGTTCCCACGTCCTGTGGTTTGTCAGGACCCCTTCCCTGAGAAGCAGGGTGGGTCCAAAGGTGCAATGAGGAAATCAGCTTCTCCAGGGAGGTCCCTTACCACTTGTTTCATATTGTGTTTTGGGGTGCATTTGTTTTCATTTGGTAGGGTACTCCCTTTTTATTTCTTGGTGTATCTTACAAGAAAATGTCTCTTAACATTGTACTTATTTACTGAACAAAGTCGTTTGCAAGAACATTGCAGCTTTCACTTCAGGCAGCCCAGCTTTTGGCAATTGTAGACATTAGCATCCCTTTGATGAGGTGTGGATGACACGCTTTTACTAGAGAATGAATGCATTTCCAGGTGCAATATTAGTGTTATCTTATTTTTCAAGTAGTGATTTCTGAAAGATGAACTTTTTCATGGGTTGTTACACTTTTATCAAATTGTATCACTGTGTCTTTGAAGTCACCCTCCCTTAGCACCCACATGGGTAACACTTAACTGTCATTTATACTCTTGATTCAGTATAACCTTTATTTATTCATTTATTTTAAAGTATACAGTTTTCTTGAGGAAAACCAGAATGAAACATTTTACTTGATCATTTTCTTGGCACGTTAAACTGACAGACTGGGAGACAAACTGGTGCACTATGGAAATAAATGCATTCCCACCCTGGGGGCACTGTGGCTTTTGACCACATATTCTCATGGCCTTGTTTTTGTGTGAACTTTCTTTTAAACATGTCCAATACTGATGTTTTAAAATAACATTTTATAAAATTGCCAGAAAGGGAAGGTGACCATCCAGTTATTGGGTGGTAAATTCTAATCATGGGACATTTGCGTGGGTCGCCTGTAATTGAAGATAAGTGCATCCTTTGTAATTGAAGAGAGTGCAAATGAGGACATCAATGGCCAGGAAGAGAAAGTGGAGAGGTGAGCAGCTGCTCCCTCTGCACTGGACCCCTCCTGTCTGGAACCAGGATCAGTTCTAGATCTCATCCTTGATGCTGGAGGGCCTTGGGGGTTGGGGAAGCCACTCTGGGTTGGTGTTTCCCTGGGTTTTCACTTCCTGACTCCTGGTGGGAGGAATACCACTTGTCGGAGAGCGCATGGGACTGACTCTTGAGAATAAAAATGTAGTTTTAGAAATGAAGTGGTGGGAATTAAAAAGAGGGAGACATACGGAATAAGTACAAGAGGGGGAGAAAATTTCGAGAGGAAGTCACAGGCAAGGAAGAGCCGCTTTGCCTCTCCCCTTACTCCTCGCTGTTTGACAGTCTGGTTATTTCTGCTCTCTCCCTTGGCTTCATTTTTTCTCTGCCCTGTTGGTGGCACTACCCTTTGAAATTTGTTCTCTCCTCCCTCTTTCCCATTGGTTCTGTTCTTCCCAACTTCTCACCCCCCATCAGCTTCCTTTAATGGCCCATCTTCCCGCTCTGCAGAGGGGTCTACCACTGCGTGCCACATTCACGGCCATGGCTGGCCGTGGCTGGTGCAGTCTGCGATACCTGTGGTGACTCGGAGTCAGTTTTACAATCAGCCTTTACTACCCAACAAGCTTAGGCAGACCTCCCGTGTTCCCTTTTAGGCAGAATGAACCTCTGCACTCATCCTTGTCCGTCTTCCAACTGAGGGGACAGCCTCCAGGTCCATGAGACCCAAGACCCAGGTCCTGCCACGTCCTAGACGTTGTGGTCGAGATTCCATAAACCATGTCTGCATCAGTTCTGCAAGTAACAAGAGAAAATGAGGATTTTCCTGGTCTGTGGATAGGGTTGCTGTGGCTCAGAGAGAGCAAGTCACACAGCCGAGCAGCAGCTGAGCTGGATGTCAGCTGAGTCTTTCCCCCTCCAGAGCTAGGACTTCTCTGCCTACCAAATAACTAGTCAAATGGGTACTTACTCTGCTTTCTGTTTAAATTAAGGGCAACTTTTATCAATACCTGCTAAACTACAGCATTAACTCTTGGTTTTTAATGATGTCTGCATGAATATGTTGCAATTAATATTAAAAATCAGAGTCTCTTTACTGGGCTAATAAAACTTAATTTTACTTATTTGCAAATCTGACTAAAGTTTACTTAGAATTTCTTTATATTTAATCTTTCAGAAATTACTCTGCTAACTATATAATTGTGTATGTAGCAATTCAGATAATACAAGGGACAAAAAATAAAAATCACCTATAATCTCCCCACTCCAAAGTAACCACATTTTAACATCTTCTGTATTTCCTTAGTCTTTTTTTCTCTAAGTTATATACTTGCAAAATTGGAATCAGCTTTATGTCCTGATTATTTCACTCATATAGTGTGAGCTGATGAAGTATTTGAAAACATGATTTTAAAATGATGCCTAATATTCATTTTATGTGTGTACCATGATTATTCCTCTTTGAATCATCACCCCACTATTAGTATTCACTCACTGGTAGCCCATCAGTGGATAACAATTGATACCAATTTTGAAAATCAGTTTGGTAGTTTGAAAGTAATACCTTGCTATATACACTGAGTGTGAAGTTTCAAAAAATGTGCCATTTTAGGTCATGTCTTCATTATTTTTAATAAATGTATTATAAAGATTAAAAATGGTGTGTTTTTCAGGGAGAAGTTTTCTAAAAACTACTTCAAAAGTTAGAACGTGATTGGTATTTTGTTCTGATAAAAGTTAAGTCCTTTTGAATATGTTTTTCATACATATATTTATTCAATCAGCCAACATTTTAAAAATCCCTTCCAGTAAAAGGTGTTAATTGCTGAGAATAAAAAGAAGAAAAGTCTGATTTCTGCCTTTGAGAAGCTTGTAATTGATAAAGGCAACATGTGTATAAATGTAATTTTATATTTAATTTAAATAATAATATTATGGCACAAAGAAATAAACACTAAAGTAAAGCTGCAAGCAGTGTAAAGGGAGAACACAAAGGAAAAGTGGTTAATTCTGATCCATGGAATAAAGGGAAGACTTCCTGGGAGTTGTTGACATTTGAGCCAGGCTTTGGTGCATGGGTAGAATTTCACTCGGAGAAGTCAATAAAGGGCATATGAGGCAGACAGTATAATATTATCAGAACCACAGGGGCCTGAGAGTGCATGTCATATTTGAGAAAAGCAAATGTCCCAGAGAGGGGTGTGTAATGTGCCAGGATTATGGGAGCAGGAGTAGTGGAAGCGAGGCAGAAGGCAGTAGTAGTGGATGAACCTAGAGCAAGAAGGGGTCAGTTGAGTATCAATTAGTGTGTGCCTGGCTTTGTGCTAAGTTCCTTCTCATGTATAATCTCATTTGATTTACATGACAGCGTTGTGAGCTGTTAATACCACCCCTCGAAAATGGAAATAAAAGCTGAGAAAGCCAAAGTGATTTCCCCCAAAGTTACAAAGCTTATAAAGGGCAGAAGCAAAAATCGATCCAAGGCCTGAAGTTTATGCTTTTTCCTGACTACTTCCTAGGTTGGAATAAGAGTATAGAAAGCCCTGAAAACTGTGTTAAGATGCTAGTAGGTATTGCTGTATTTCTATGAGTGATATTACTGGCTAGTGAAGGTATTTCTAGTGGCAGAGCAAAGGATGAGTTGGAAAAAGATACTGCAAGTAATGAGACAAGACAGATAACTACCACAGAAATCCAGGCGAGACATGGAGCGTCTTGGACCACTGCAGTGGCAGGAGAAATGGAAATGAAAACAGAAGTGGAAGAGACTTGGAGAGAGAATCTAAGCACTTAGATTCTAAGTGGTCTAAAGAGGAGACTAGATTAGTAACTCAACTTTTTAAAAAAGTCACAGAGCCTTAACAGTTAAATAGCTTCAAAGTTAAATATTTTTGAGCATGTATCCAGTATAAAGTTTTAATATTTTAACACCCCCCCCCGCCTTCCAGTGGGTTTTCTTGTGCATAGCCATTTTAGAGATCACTGGAATTAATTAAGAAGAATGGGTGTTTGGGAGGTTGGCAGGAGGAAAGGGAAGAAGCAAATGAGAGTCTTGGTTTTGGACCTACTGTGTTCAAGATACCCAAAACAGTACAGTCTTTTGACAGTGCTTCATACAAAGTTGGAAGTAAGTATTAAAGATTTTAGGAATTAAAATGGTGTCAAGCGTATGTTCTAGGTGAAATTCAGCTTTATCCTCAAAAGGGAGTTCACTATATGTATTTTTTCTTAGTCCTTCTTTCTGTATAAGAATAATGATGGATTAAAAAGTAAAGAGTCAAAGACATATGCACCCCTATGTTTATTGCAGCACTGTTTACAATAACCAAGATATGAAAGCAACCTAAGTGTCCATCAGTAGATGAATGGATAAAGAAGAGGTGGTACATGTACACAAGGGAATACTATTCAGCCATAAGAAAGAAACAAATCCTACCATTTGCAACAACATGGATGGAGCTAGAGGGTATTATGCCCAGTGAAAAAAGTCAGGCAGCGAAAGACAAATACCAGATGATTTCCCTCATTTGTGGAGTATAGCAATGAAGCAAAACTGAAGGAACAAAATAGCAGCAGACTCACAGACTCCAAGAAGGAACTAGTGGTTACCAAAGGGAAGGGGTGGGGAAGGGAGGTGGGGAGGGAGGGAGAAGGGGATTGTGGGGTGTCATGATTGGGAAGACAGTGTAGCTCAGAGAAGACAAGTAGGAACTCTGTGGCATCTTACTACACTGATGGACAGTGACTGTAATGGGGTGTGTGTGGGGGACTCAGTAATAAGGGTGAATGTAATAACCACATTGTTTTTCTTGTGAAACCTTCGTAAGAGTGTATATCAATGAAACCTTAATAAAAAAAATTAAAGTCTTATTATTTTTAGCTATATATTTCACTTGGTTGTTTTAGCATTTTATCATTTGGTTCTCAACTAAATATTTACAAATTTTTGAGAATGTTATCATTGTGGTCTGAATTAAAAAGTGACTTCTTTTAAAATAGATCTATGTAGTCTACAACAAGATCTTTTTAAAGACCTGTAGATTGTTCATTGGTTGTTTTAGCATTTTATCATTTGATTCTCAACTAAATATTTGCAGATTTTTGAAAATGTTATCATTGTGGTCTGAATAAAAAAGTGACTTCTTTTAAAATAGATCTTCTATGTAGTCTAACACATGAAAATCTTTTTAAAGACCTTATAGATTGTAGTTGAGAGACTTCTTTAGAATATTCAAAGGTATCAAGCCTAAACATGTCTCCCAAACAAAGGAATTCATGTACAGATCAGAATGTCCTTATAAATAATCCTTGCTTTTCAGTAACTTTCTCAAAAGTGTAAGTCTCATTTTGTTCTGCCCAATCCTCCATTACTGGGTTAATACCTATAAAGCTTATTAGCCCAGAATACTTTCAATTTACAATTGAAGACCCTACAATTTTATGAATCAGGCACAAATGCTGGTTGGTGTTTTGGGGCTGGTTCAAATTGGTTTAATTTTAATTATGAATACTGTTTTCGACCTTCAGCCAATAAAATATTTTATCATTGATACTCAAAGCATGCTTCCCTTGGGGAAGTTAGGGATGAGAAACAGCTGTAGTTCCTCCAAATCACATGAAGTCCACTTAACTTTCCTCTGTCTGTTTCCTATTCAGTGTCACTCTCACTATCCTTGATGAATATTTTTTGAATACCCAAAGAATAATAGTGCTATTGTAAGCTCATCACATGCTGTTGTGGAAAAGCACCTTTCTTTTTTCTTGCTTAACAGATAAAAAGCACAAAGAGCTTAGCAGACTAGGTCAAGTTCACGAAAAAAGAGTGTTTGGTGCAGTTGGGCAAAATATATTCTCAAAACAAGTATCTGAAAATGGAAACTTTCCTATTGGAAGAAATGGCAAAGCAAAATCAAGTCTGTGGGTCTCCCTTGATCTTGCCCCTTTCTGTTTTAGACAGCAGAGGGCAGCAGCATGAGATACAAGTACTCATGGAGCCTTGAGCTTTTGCTAGCTCTTCCCTTCACTGAGCTCTGCTGTATATCACAGGCACGCCTGCCCTGGTTGGACAGCAGATTTTTGAGACTCTGAGGATTAAGGCATTGAACAAAAACCACAATAGAGATTGGTGATTGTTAAAAGTAACAGTGTCTGATCTTACATTTAACACATATTATCCTGGTCTCTTGCTTTTAGTTCTAGAGAATTTTTGAGAGAATATTTAAGACTATTAGTCATAGAATAAACCTTGTAGTTGCAGGATGGTTATATGGTTGTTTTACAGGTAGTAGCAGGGTGAGCCAATGTACAGGAAGTGCTGGGCCAATAATGAGGATGTAGTAAATGTGAATGAATGATTGCCGTCATCCCTTCAAGAAAACAACTTGTTTCCATAGCTTATCAGCAAGTTCACAGACTTGCTGCTTTGTGTTTAGCTAGTGTAAAACAGTACAGTTACTGCAAGAGCAAAGTGATTAAAGCATCCCAAGACCTTTGTTCTAGCTATGCCACTTTAATATTAATAAGTGTTCTGAGAGACCAGTCTCTCTCTTTAAAGCCTTTTCTCATTCCTGGAGCAGAGTTTTTGTTTCCATTTGTGTTGCCACAGAACTCTTATCATACTCATCATAGTACTTTTGCACACTGTAGGTAACAACCCACTCCATTGTAAAATGTTGTGACCAGCATTTTATTAAAAGAGAAAAGATAGCAAATAGGGTAGATTAGAAAATACCATATGTGTCATACACAGGAAAAATTGTTTCATAAAACTTACATTTATACGTACAGGGTTGTAATGTATATTTCTTACTGCAGGTATGGCAGAAAGTATCTTTGAAAAATACTTCATTGTAGCATGAACCACATCATCACACAGTTATCAGTTTATACATCTGTCCCCCCTACTAGACTACACATCTCTTAAAAGAAGGAATCACATTTGCTTTCTCTCTTAATTCCTAATACCCAGGGCAAATCTGACTAACACATGCTAGGTGTTTAGTAAATCTTTATGGAATGAATGGATGAAAGAAATGAAAACCACTTATTTCTTTGAGTCTCATATTTATTTTTCATAAATTAGAATGTTACCCACCAGATCTCATAGTATTATTATGAAAATCAGTTGCGAGAATGGATATGAAAGTGCTGTATGTAAGCATTATGTACAAAATAAGGATAATTTTCTGGCATAAATTTTGTTGTTAGGCAAGTCAGCCTCAGGAGCTCTTGAAATCTTAACTCAGTGTTCTAAAGATCACGTATTTGTTATAATTCTATTAATAGTACTGTGACATATCTTTTTAGGTATAGAGTTAGGAGACAATCTTGAGAAAAAATAGGCACATGCCTTTTTAAAACTTTATTTGTAACACTTCAACATAACAAAGTAGATATAGGGAAGGGAAATTTTTTCCTTTCTTCTAGGTTCTTTTGGTTGGTCTATTAGTTAAATTGACGTAGGACAGATTAGCAGGAGAAAAACAAAATCTAATTTTGTATGTACGGGAGCTCCACACGACATGAGAGACCCAAATACAGGCAGGCAATCGAGGCTTATATGCCGTCCTGAGCTAAGGACAAGGCGGTAGGAGTCTAGGGCTTCAGAGGCAAGGAATACAGTTCACAGGTAGATGAGAAGAGCAATTGTTTGATAAACACACGTTTGTTGTGCCAGGTAGAGAGACAAGGGGACACCGTCCCAAGAGAAATAGGCCGAGCCAGCTTCCCACAGCTTACCGCATCCATCTCACTTGCTCCTTGTAGTTATCTCTGATTATAGCAGTTCTTCCTAGACCAGGCCCTCTTTCTGAATTCTTAGAGCTAAGTAAGGGGGAGGTAAAAAGCTCTTTCTGAGTCTTTTGGGCCTTGGTTGTCTTCAGCTTGGAATAATCCACATGCCAAAGTGGCTCACTGTGAACCCTGCATAGGTGCAGTGGAAGATGGATTTCTGTGGTCTCATGCCCACCTTCACAAACAGCAGTTCACAGCCAATTCTGTTTCATTTACATCTTCCCCTACCTCCCCTTCCCATATTACCATGAAACAAAGATGTATGTCTTTCTCCTGCTCCTCCCTTTCCCCTCCTTTCTACCTTTTCAAATATGCAGAAATGTTCTTAACTTTCTTTTAAAATATAATCATAAATACCAAGAAATGTAGATTGGTAGGTTAAGCCAAAGTACTGTTGTACTGTTGTGTGAATGAGTTATTTTCTGACAGGAACTAGCAGGTAAACAAGCTCTTTTATTTCCCAAGATGTTCGTATGGTGGTGACCAACTGCATGGCAAAACGATCCCATTCCAGAGTTGTAGCTAGTTCTGGAGGCTTAGTTACACAATTGCCAACTGTTATCTTCTACAAAGATGGGACCTTACAGAACACTGAAGAGTTTAAAGCATGATAAATCACTTTGAGCTTTTTGAATTTTTGTTTTCTATCATGAAATAGTCCTCAAACTTTTGACCTTCAAGTGGACAACAAAGAGCACCAGCCCAGACTTTGGGAATACTGTAAAGCTATGATAAATTCTGTTCTACAGCCCAGTGTTGTAACATGTAAGCCAGAAGTCAGAACCCTCCTGGAAGAAAAGAGTTTTAAAAGCACAGTAAATTAGAATCACTTATGTTACTAATTTGTAGTGATCTTTTTGATTTTCATAATTTTGTGATTTAGGAGTTAATTTGAAACCCTAAGGACATTTAATTCCATCAGATTTTATGTAGATTTTTTCTTCCTTAAAGTCAAATATATGGATTTTTTTTGCCTACTGCAATAACTGAATAGTGAGGAACTTTGTATGTCTTAACTGTTTTAAGATTTTTAATGCATCCTTGAAAATTTTTTTAAGATCAGTATAAGTGTACTTTTATTTTAAAATATCTCAAGCCATGTTTGTACTAATACAAGGAGGTTGCTGATCCCAAGTTGTGGGAGTCACAGGTCAGGATTACCAGAGATAGAGGAGGTGATACTCCCATGGTAAGAGTGTCATGACTCCAAAAATGTTGTGGATCTCAGATCCAGGAAGGTTTCTGTCAGGGACCAGCCTGTCAGTCTCTTCTGCTGAAAACCTAGAAATCTTCATCTTTTCCTCTTTCATTCCCTACATCCAATAAATAGATCCTTATTATTTTTTTAGAAAAGTCTCTTGAATTTACCTTTCCCATTCCCATGTCCAGCACATCAGTTCTGTATCAACATACATCTGGGCTGTAATAGCAGTTGAGAAGAAATAAGCTAATAAATTTGAACCATCCCATTTCCTGTACATTTAATCCTTACAACTATCCTGAGAGGTGGGATAGTGATTTGCACTTTTCAGATTGTGAAGATGGGGCAAGCTCTTGCAAGTGTATTATATTGCTAAGGAATCTCCTTGATCTAAGTCTTTCTGTCCCCTGGAGTACATTCTGTACAAGAATACCAAGATAATCTCCCTAACATGTAACTTTTAATATGACAACTTACTAAATAAAACCTAAGATTACTGATCTAACACTTAACAAATTACCAGGAATTTTCCAAGTTTGATCTCATTCTGCATAGACTACTTCATAAGGTTAAGATTATCTCACACTACCACCTTGCAAAGTAACCTCTAATGACTTCTGTGTCCCATCAAACCGGTTATAAACCCTTATATTGATGACATCCACATTTTATGCTGTGGCTTTGTTATGTCCACGCAATCATTTCTTTCACTGTAAACTGGAGTTAGCTTCAGCCAGGTCAACTTGCTTATGGTCCCCTTGGGGCACCATTCTCATTTCTCCCTAATGTTTGCTCAAAACACAGCTCTTGTCCCCTTCACCAACTTTCCCCCCACCCCCTTCTCCAATTCAAACTCTCCCAGTCCTACTGGGCCCATTTCAGATCCTACCTTTTTGAAGGAGCGTTTCCCAGTAGTTTTTGTCTTCCTGTCTATTTATTCTTCTTGATTCCTTTGTCAGAGATGTTTGCCCTTGAATATAATTTTAAAATTTCCCTCAACAATAAAAACAATATGCTCTGTGTAAAAGTATTATATAGGATATTTAAAAGTGAAAAGATAGTTCCTGGCTTCCCATTCTCAGTCCATAGGAGTAACTACTGTTATGTCTTTATAATCACATTTCTGTGCATAAACAAGAGTATGCATGGGCATGTACACACACACACACACACACACACACACACACTGACACACCTGGGAGATAGACTAGGTATATTTTTTGACACACCATCCTACAACTTTCTTTTTTTCACCTGACAATATATCTTAGAAATCTCTCCATGTCAGTGAATATAAATGATTTCATTTAAACATATATCTTTATTGCCTTAAAATTGTTTCATTTCAAATTGTTTTATGCATATACATCTTCCTTCAAAAAAAGAAAATGGAAACTCTTCAAGGGACGGAGGAATTACATATTCATTCTCATTTCCATTCCTTTACTCTTTACTTTTAGTGAATTTGTTGCATATTTCACTATTTGTGCTGTAAGAAGTTAGAGATGTTTGCTTCTCATAAACCCCAGGGAGTTAGGATCTAGTTGTTAAGGATTTATATTTACACAAAATACCATAACACAAGGAAGAAATTGAGAAGTGACACAGATTTCTGTTACTGAAAATCTGGCCAGGTAGGTTATTTGAATAATCCTCTTGGTGAAAATAATGGAGAATGTTGAATATGTATAAGAAAACTTCCTCAGAGCAGCAAAGGGCTGAAAAAATCTAAGGAATTCTAAGGAAAAATGAGAGTTCAGAGAAGCTTAGAGATTTAAAGCTGTTTTTGCTCTAAGAACATTTGAAATTTGAACTTTACCTGCCTCATAGGTGGACAGGTTCTACAGACTCAAAGATAGGAAATGATTAACATCAAATTCAACATAATGATATTTTGGGGAGCTGGGCAGGTGGATGCAGGGAGTTTCTGGGGTACTCAAATTTTCTATTTATTGACCTGGTAAGAGTCTCCAGGGTAATTTATTTTCTCAACTCAGCATATTTATTTTGTGCACTTTGCTATATTCATGTTATAATTCATAACAAATAATTAAATGTAGAAGAAAATATAGTGTGATCCATATGTATATGTATTACATAAATGGATGTGTACATGTGTGTATTACATGAATGGGATTTGTAATATATACATTTTACACCTTGATAATAATACATAATTTATGTTTATATGCCCATCTGAGTATGTGTATGTTGGAGTTGCAAATGATGTTTTGTATATACGTGTGTTCCACATACATAGAAAAATATCCAGAAGAGCATTCACCAAATTACTGAGGGCAACCTTGAGAGGTAGAAACAGGGGTCAGAAGTAAGTAACAAGGAAGGAACTTATCGTTTGTATGTTGTCATTAAATGAAATAATAATCATTATTATTATTCAGTTTCTTTTTTAAATCAGACTTTAAAAAAGATGCGGCCTCTGTCTCTGCCCAAAGATATAAAAGCACTCCCCCTGTTCTGCTTTATACCACTTGGCATAGTACCTTTTTTTAAAAAACATGTCTTATTCCTTTGCCAGGCTGTAAGCTCTCAGCAGCAACATGGCAATGTCAAGTTTTTCTTTGTATTTCTTGGATCTAATAAATCCTGGTTGTTAGTAGAGGGTCTGTACATATAGCAAAATATGAATGAATGAATGTACCTTGTGAAGAGCAAAGGGCAGTAGGCATCCGAGAAATATAACATTTTCTTAGAGGCTCTTACTACACTTTGCATATTAGTTTGTACCTGGTACAGCAGTTGGCATAAAGTTAGCACAGTGAATACAGGTTGATTTGAATTTAATTGACACCTTGTGGAACCGGTAGGCAAATGTGGAGTCCACCATGTGGCGCTCCTCTTGACCCAGAAAGCAGGACAATGAAAATACTTTCTGAAAATTAAACTAAGAAATGAACACCTAATAGATTGAAGATAATATGATCTTAAGAATCATAAAGACTTCTTGGGCAGTAAAAATCTGACTGTAACCTTATTGAGGGTATCAACATCTTAATAACACACAAACATATAAAATCTTCATCAGAAGACCATTTTCTCTGTCTCCACTATGGAGGAAATGAAAGCTATCAGTGTAATTGTTATGATACCTGACACAACAATGTCTGACCAATAGCACCTGCCAGGTTGAGGCAAGCATCCAGCCTCCCTGGAAGGTCAATCATTGTGTTATAAGGAGCTGCAGAGCTTCATGCCCTTTTGCCGTAGAATCCTGCATAATTAATTCCACTTACTCTGCCTCCATACACACCACACTTCCCTCTGATAACTTGCCTTCCCAAAGAGATCATTCACTATCAGGCTGACACAGACCTTAAGTATGTCTGATTCTTCTGTTGTTTACTGTAAATAATAAAGTCGCCTTCTTTTTTTATACATTAGTGTCTTGTGAGTTTTGCTAGCATGAGTCTGCATTCCTGTGTCCAGTCAGTGCAATCAGGTATCAGTCTGCAAGGCTCATCAAGGTAAATACCACCTTGAGGGCATCTGTTGGAGTGGACTGCTGGATTTCCCAGGTGATGCCCATCTGTATTGTCATGTTCCATGTTTGCTTTTCATTCCACACTTCACCAAAATAATTCTTCCCAAAGGACTATAGTAAGGACATCTTAACGATGTGCACATTTCAGCTAGAGAGTGCCAAATAATATTACCTTGGTGACAGCAGGCCCTTTTTTTCTGGATGTGTATTTGTTTGGTTTTGCACACTTCATACCGGTATGGATGAATGGACTATATATTGTAGATGCCACATGATATGATCTCCAACAGCTCATTTCTAGTTCTGGCTTCACAGCCTCTTTTGGCTTCACTTCTGGCTCTCATCTCATTGTCACCACTGATCCTGGCATCATACTTCCTAACCTGGATCTCTTGCAGCAGTGAAACCTAAAGAAGATGAAGGACACAAGTGAGTTCGCCAAGATTAAAGGTAAGGATGCAAGTAGAGCAAGCAACGAACTAGGTTGTAGAATATTTTTCTTCCATTCTCAATCTTCTTCTCTTTCCTCCAAAGGATCCCAGTAACATTTGAAGGGGTTTCAGATTCCACACCCTGCTGTGGAAAAAAGTGAAGCCCAAGTTCTCAGTGACCTGTTCAGCTTATCTGTGAAAAGAATGGAACTTAAACCAGATTTCAATAAATCTTCAACAGCAATTTCTTGCCAAAAGGGTATCAGACTAAATAAACAGGGCAAAAACCATTACAACTCTTAAGTGAATCCTGGAATTTGTTTTAAGTGGATATTGCCCCAAATATTACACTATTAGGTGGGACTTGCTGAGCAGTAGTTTTTCCCCTTTCTCTCCTATTCCTCCCCTTGCACCCTAACTTCCAGCCAGAATAACTGGTCACTAAATTTCACCATAAATTTATCAGGCATTTACTCAGAGGAATCTTCAGTTGTCACTATGATTTAAAATACCGCATTTGTTATTAGTAGATTAGGACTTCACAAAAATTTCAGATAGTATAGGTAAATATAGAATCTTGAAAAGACTTTTTTTTTACAAAATATTGTTTTAACAATCACAGTTTTGTCCCTCTACACAATTAGAGTTTTGCAGCAAAAGTAGACACTGTTGGATTATTAGTATGTCTGATAAATTCATGCGGCTCCTATCCCTGTACATCACAGCAGAGCTGTTCTTGTGTGTTGATGTTAAATGATATGAAACTGAATTGCTAAACAGGTAGTTATGGACTATTCCTGAGGATTTAGATGCAGATTAACCAGTCAGTTAATTGTTCAGGCCTTTTGACCAAATGAAAACCATCCTCAGGCTTTCATTTTATTTTGGATGAAAGATGATGCTAATGACGAACGCGTCCAGTTTTCATTCCCACCTAACTAACGTTTGTTTCACAGCCAGAGACGTCTTAGACGTAATATCAGTAGCTATCCTTGGACTGTGCAATAATGGAAGTTAGGCTGGGTGGCTTTAAAACAAAAATAATCCAGCCTATCACCATTTCTGAAGTATTTTTCCTACTTTAGTAGATTAGTAACAACATCTTATGATATAAAAGTTAGCATTTGCTAAAGCAAACTGGGCAGTATAATATGTTACGTGCTGATATGAGAAGTTACCCCCCAAAAAGATCATATTCCCTTTCTTTATTAAGTGTTTAATTGATGGAGAGAGGATGAACTAGCCAACATTTATTAAAAACACGTAGAACTCTGAAAACTACGTGTATTTTTCAGAACTTACAAAGATGTTTTTGTTTACTGAAGTGCATCCTATATTGTCAACAATTTTTGCACACAGGCACATACATAAACTGTTCAATGAATAAAGACAAAGGAGGAGAGTGAGCTAGAGAAAGATGGTCACTTGAGAAGTAGGGAGTGTTTGACCTCCTTTCCCTTTCCTCTTCTCATGGGCCCAGGCCACTGCCTTCTGTTTTCTTTCTCTCTTTCCTTCTGTTGAAGATCAGAGTCTAGAAAGGAATTCACTGGACAGAATTGAAAAGACAGCTGGACTGGTGGACCAGACTGTCCTGAAGTTGGGCAGCATGTGGCAAGCTGAAGTTTGCAATTTTCAGAATTACACAGGTATCTTCAGACACTGACGTCCTCCATACTGCAGCCAACCTTTCGCACACCGGCTGCCTAAGGGCCGTATATAAAACAGCAGAGTGGACAGAAGTTCCTTTTCTCTCTCTGTTCTGCCTTTCTCAGTTCTTTTTCTGGCATCCTCTGTTTTCTTCATTCTTCCTGCAGCCCTCTAGCTCTTCTGATTCTTGTCCGTTTTCAACAAAATGTTTACCATAGGCTTGATATCATAAAGTCAGTCCATGTTTGTATCTGTGTGTGTGTGTACATGCTGTGTGTATGTATCTACAATTTGTTTTTGTTAGTTTGCAATATGCTTCAAAATACTCCTTTCTAACCAAATAAGCCCCTACAGTAATATTTCTTAAACTGTTAGGATTATTGACTCCCTAGGAAATCTGCAAATTACCCTAAAAAATTTTATATACACATAAAATGTTGGGTACAATTTCATGGTGTTCATGCACTCTTAGTAACTATTCATGGATCCCAGCTGGGTCCAGAATCTCTGTCCCATAATGGAATTCTAAGGTTACCTTCTTTCATGGTCACTGGTGATATTTGAAAATGTATTCACTCATCAGATACTCATCAGATGCCTGCTCTGTGCCAAGACCTGTGCAAGGCACTGAGATACATGGCAAAGGACAATGACCACCCACCAAAATTTACACCACGGGTGAGGAGAGACAAACAGGCAATTATAATACAGAATAGATGCAATAAGGGGAAGTACAGGATACTTTGGGGAGCATGTAAGATGAGGGTTTGACTCAACTTTGGGGCATCACAAAATTCTCCTTCCATCGGCACCTGAGTTCTCCCAAGTAGAAGGGATGTTGTGTACAAAGTCAAGAGAATTAGAGACTTGTTTGTCACATTGAGAAATTGGGATTTGATTTTAAAGGGCCTTAGATTGAGGGAGATAAGAACTGGTCTGTGACTGAAAAAAGATAACGCTAACTATAACATGTAGAATGGGTTGGCAGAGGCAGGACTGGAGGCTTGGAGACTTTGGTAGTAAGCCAGGTGGGCAGTAATAGTGATTTTAACTGAAGTGTACTGATAGTGTGGATGAAAAGAAGAGGATGAATTGAAAGGATGTGAACTAGAAACCACAGAATTTAGTGATTGAATTCATCCCTATGACAAGTATTTGTTGGGCTGCTATATGTTAGGCTCTGTTAGATATGGTGGTGAACTGGAGAGATACCATCCTCCGGTCTAACAGTGATGACTCCCAGGCTTCTGGAGTGGACAGCTCATTGGATGATGGGACAGGCACGTGTTCCTGGACAGAAAGAAGTGCTTCTTCAAGCTATAAATGCGCCTCCTGAGATTTCAGGATATCCCTGTAATTGAGAATCACTGTGTCTAAATGAGAGATGTTAGTAATGGGAGAATGTTTATGTATAAGCAATATTTGGGGAGGGGCTTGAGACCCTCTCATATAGATGACATTTGGAGCCAGGAAGTGTATGAAATCTTACCAGGAAGAGTATAGAGAATGAGAGGAGAGGAAGGCTGGGGCTTGGTCCTGGTAAAACCATGGAGAAAGTCAAGGAGCCTGGTAAGAAAGCGAGGAGAGTATAAAGAAAGGTAAAGTATGTTCCAGGATGCAGCCAGTAGAACAGCAGGGAGGAGGAGCTGTAGGGCAACAACAGCCAGCTTCGTGATACATTGGATAGGTTTCAGGTTCAAGATGATAACCTGAGCTTACATATTAAACATCGCATGTTCACTACCACCTTAGCTAAAGGGAGTCATGAATCATCACATCAAAGGGCTTGGGTGCCAGCAAAAAAATAATGAAGAAATTTTATGTTGTGTGAATTATATCTCAATAAAGCTTTTATTAAATAAAAATAATGAGGATGAAAATTCACTGTTATAAGTATTCTAACAAAATTGTTATACTTAAAAATGAATCAACTATTAACATCCAGATATGTGGAGGTAGTGCAGGAGTAAGAGAGCAGATGTTATCCACAAAAGAAGGACAATACATTTGTATCCAGTTACCTAGTAACACTGTATAGGAAAAGCAAAGGAGCATCGCCTTGGAAAGATTGAAAGGTTGAAAGGATGAAAGGGTGAAAGCATTGCCTTCAAAAGGGTTGTCACTCAAATTGCACAGCCAGCCTAGGCATCTTTTCTTGAAAGGAGAACAAAAAGATCATCTTTGATACTGAAAACCTGCAGAATATCCCACTCATGTACTTGCTCTGAAAAAAATTATGTGAAGATATAGTAGAGACAAACAAATAATTAGAATAGAGAACTCAATAGGGAGAAGAAATTAGAGTATTTTCAAGTGGTATGGAATTAATTGTGAATAACAGTATAGGAGTAAACCTAATACTATTGATAATCATTCTTCATAAAAAGAATAATATAATTGACCAATAATAACAGGGATCTGGGATTCTAAAGTATTTCAGTAATTTGGCAGACGGAAGAGGGAAGGTTACAAGGAGACTCAAAAATGCTGTTTTATTATTGGCTTCAAGAAAGAAAGGCAGGGTAAGGGAAGGTTAAAAATAAGCAGAACTAGAGTAGAAATAAAATGAGTAGCTTCCTAATAAATTGGCTAAAAGCTGGGGGGAGGGATCTTCTTAATCAGTATGGCTCAGGGAGAACGGGAAAGGCGAAAACATTTTGGAAGCATAAAAAAAAATAGAATGTAGTTTAACATTAAAACTGAACATATTCATTACCACAGTGACTCCCCGGTTCTGTTAGAAGACAAGGATTTAAGTTGATTTTTTAAATCCAATCATAACATGACCCAGAAGCAAATATTTTTTAAAAAAAGAAACGTATGACCATAGATGCACAGAGAACTTATTTTAAATTTCAAAATTTTTAATACTTTTTTAAAAATAAAAAAGGAATTTTAACCCTATGACAGTAAATTCAATCTACAAAATGAATAAGCAAAAACAAATTATTTAAAATAACCAAAATTGACTCAATACAGCAAAAACTATGAATGATATTGACAAAAGTCAGATTGAAACAAAGATTCCTTCCTCCTCAGAAGTGCAAATTCTAGATATATTTATCATATTCTGTCAAAGCCTAAAGGAACAGGTATTTCCTTTGCTATCTAATTTATTTGAAAGCATGGTAAAATATGGAAAATTTCTCATGTTATTTTATGGACCTAGGATGGCTGTGACCAAATTCTACTTTGTTTTGTTCATAAAAATTAAGAACACCTTCACTTAAAGCTACCTATACAAAATCTTAAGTCAAATATTAGCAAAGGAAATATAGTAGCATATTGAAAGAATCATAAATATGATCAGTTCAGATTTGTTTCAATAATGTAGCATCTGTTTATCTTTAGAAAATCAGTAATAACAGTAATCACATTCAGAGATTGGGAGAGGAAAGCCTTTTTCAGCCATTCATTCCTAAAAGCCTAGTAGTAGTAGTACTCTGTCTGGTGACCAGTGGTGAACCAAAGTAACTGAGTCTCTTTTTTTGTGAAACTTAAGTTTCAGTGGGAGAACAGTAATAAGTAAATAGACAACTATTGTAATAAGCACATATAAGATTTTGGCATGTGATAGATTTTCAAGTTAATGGAGAAGTTGGCTCATTCAAGAAAAATTTCTGGAACCATTGGCTAACATTTTAATCACACTATTTAAATCCAAAATTTATACTTCACATTAAAATACATTCCAAATGAATTGAAGAGTTTAATGTTAAAAATTGAAACCAAACTACAGGAAGAAATAAACAGTGACTGTGTATATTATTTTATATTCTGTTGGACCTTTTCAATCATGTCAGAAGGAAAAGTGCTTGGAAAGATTCCCGAACTGAAGAATTATGTTGTATCGTTACTGAAACAATCAATAAGGACAAAGGCAACTGCTTCAAACTTGCAAACATTCAGCAAAGCATAACATTTCTGAAAGATGCCCTTGAAGGTTTATGTACAAAAAACTGAAATTTCAAGGGGTAAAATCAAACATCATTACTTGATAGACTATATTTTTGCAGCTGAAGTCCAGCTGTTGTACTAATGAGACTCACACTTTTAAAGAGCTTCCTGCATGTTATATACTTTTCTGATGCTTTTTGTTATGTGTATTACCTCATGTAGTACTCAAAGTCATCAGAAATAGGTACAGATAGTGTTTACATATTTTACACATAAGGATACAGAGGTGCAGAGAGGTCTCAGGAGCTTGCTGTGGAACACCCAGCTGATAACTGGCAGAGCCAGGATTCAGACCCAGTCTGCTGCCAGAGTCTGCTTTCCTAACCATTATGCTGTACCAAACATGTCTTAAAATTTTCTGACTTACTAAAGTTCTCAAAAAGCAGGTTCCTGAAGGTGAATTCAGCAAGGGGAGAAATGTAACTCAATCTGTCTAAAGAATAAATTTGGACAGTAGCTTCCCAACTCAGGACTGAAAATCATTGGTAGCTTGTGAGGAATCCTTTTCTCACCTACATCCAGTCTTTGCCAGATTTTTGTGTGGAGTGTTTGGAACTCAAGTTTCGCTCAGTTGCCAACATAACTTCCAGAAAATCACTTTGAAGAAATTTTGAATAAAATATTTCCCTGTTTACTCCAAAACAAGTGAGTGGACTTTGAATGTCACTCGTTTCATCAACATACATTTGCAAGGCTGATTTTTCTCCCTTTGTGACTAAAAGCAAAGCAGTGTGATCAAGCATGGCTCACGCTGAGTTCCCTTTCCCATGCCAATTCCAAAAGCACGAATACTCAGTGCCTAAGTCGATCAAAGTTTTTAAGCAAAATTTTTTTCTCCAAATCTGCCATTGTTTTAATAGTTTAACATAGAAGATGCAGTCTAACAGTCTTTTAAAACAAAAAAGATGCTGTCTTTGTGGATGGGTGTTTCCGGTGTCTCAGGTTACATGAAGGGTTTTTGGGAATGGGGTTTTTTTTTGTTTTGTTTTTTTTACTTTCCCTTTGTCACTGATAAGATCCAGGGGACTTTGCAGCTTCTCAGATGTTATACTGGGTAAAAAGTAGTAACTGCATAAACAGTGGGTAGGGAGTGCAGATAATGATATTAATATACCTCATAGTTTGTCTTGTAAAGCTGAAAGGAAAGGAGCGACACACAGCAGCAATTCACCGGAGAATTCTGCTTTATTAGGGAAAGGTGCTGGGTTATATAGGAAGGGGTATGAATTGATTGAGGTGTCACTTCTACGGGGCTGGTGGCTGTTGGCCAGGTGCTGGGATTGGGAGGGGGGCGAGAGGTGATTGGCCTTCAGGTGGCGAGGGCGGGAACTGAGGACCCCGAAGAAAAGCCGAAAGTTCGCCATCTTACTGGTGGGGGCCCTTCATTCCCCCCTTTCTCCTCTATGGGGTTGTGGACCTTGCGTTCTCTCTGGCTGCTTCCTGCTGAACAGGGGCGGAGAAGGGAGTGAGGGCTTGAGGATTGGGAGGAAAGGGTTGATAGGACTCCCCACAGTAAGGATGAGTAGATGTGGACTTCTTTAGGTTGGAAATCAATGAAGGTTCCCTGTAACCATAGGTTGAGGACCTGTTGATTCCAATGGTGCCAAGAGGATATGGGTGTCAGGAGCCAGGGGTCTGCGGCCATTGTTTCCAGAAACAGTTTCCAGCGGAGAGAGGGGTCCATCTCAGCGTGTGGTGAGGAGGTCACGTGCGGGTAAGGGATCTTCTGTGGCCAGAAGCTGGTAGTTCCTGAGTAAAAGCTGGTTGAAAGCTTGATGAGAGATTTTTCCAACTTGGGATTTGATGAACTTTATCATACAGGGTAAGAAGAGACAGGCGAGAAGAATGATTATTATGGGGCCTGCAATGGGCCAGAGCCAGGTGAGGAGGGGGTTTGTTAGTATTGAAGAGAATGGGTTGGAATTGGAAGCAGAGTGGAGACTGGAGGCAAGGTCGGTGAGTTTGGTGATGTCAGTTTCTACAATGCCGGATTCGTTGATGTAATAGCAGCACTCTTCCCGGAGGAAGACGCAGGTGCCGCCCTTCTTGGCTGTAAGCAGATCTAGGGCCCGCCGGTTTTGAAGGGTGACCTTAGCTAGCAAAGTGACCTGTCTTTGGAGAGAGGCTAGGGAATCGGCATTGGATGTCAGGGCTCCCTCAAGTTTGGCATTGAGATCTCTGACTGCCCATAGAGAGTGACCCAAGGCTTCTCCCGAAAACCGTGCCTCAATGGCTGAGGTGATCAAAGAGATACCGACCATGATGGGAAGGAAAACAGCTCTTTTTATGCACGAGGGCAAGGGAGGTTGGAGCTCAAGAAATTCTGCCATGCTGTAAAGTGTAAGCTGTGGGATTAGGGTGACGAGAATGCAGGGTGTATCGGAGCTGAGAGGCAGTGAGTTGAAAAGACTGCCATTACACCACAAGAAGTATCCCGGTTGCGTAAAAGTCTTAGAGCCGGAGGTAGGGGTGTAGATAGAGAGGCAGTGAAGTGCGCTGGAGGTGGGTGGAGTTGGGCTTACACAGTGGTGGATGGTGAGATTATCTGCGTATACTGGTTCCCATAGGGGTATGTCTGCCAGGGGGCAGAGGGGTTGTCTTTCTGCATGGAAGGAGTAGTTGGAAATATTAAGGGGCACGGCGGCCAGCAGTGGGCGCTGTAGTGATGCACACAAGAAACAATTGGCGGTGTTAAGGGTGTGGTTGAGAAAGATGGTGGTGTCCTGAATGAGCTGTAACGAAGAGTAGGAGAAATGGGAAGAGGGGCGGGGATAAGAAGATGAAGAGGCGCCGTCAAGAGTTTGGATAATGACTTTTTCGGAATGTCTGATATCTGATGCAACTTGAGAGATCTGGGAATGAGAGGGAACATACTTTCAAGAGATATGAAGGGTACCGTGGGGGAGTCGAGGACCCCCCGTAGTAAACTGAGGCTGTGATTCCGGCGGCCCATCGAGAGTCCCAGGGATCTGGGATTGATAAGGAGAATGAGCCGTTGGGATATTTCATGAAACGGTTGGAGGAGTAATACTGTGGGTACTGGAAGTTACCCATGTAGTGAATGGCGCAAGACTAGTAGGGACATCTCCTGTAGGTGTCTGGCCATTGCCTGCAATAGGCTTGTTTTTGGTTATAGAGGAAGCAGAGGTAGGGAGAATAAGGGTAGCTGCTAGTGAACACTTCAGTGGAGGGAGGAAAGTGGAGGTATAAAGGCTCAGAGCAGCTTTTCAGAGAGCAGTCTGGTGTGGCAATGAGGGCAGTAACTTTTGTTTGATGCTGTGTGTAAGTCTCTCTGACTTTGAATCACCATACAAAGGAGGCTGGGGTGGTGGGGAAGACAATAGGAATGAGGAAAAAAAAGCAAGAGCACAGTAAAGGAGAAAAAAGTCATGATTCGAGTATGGATGGCAAAGGGGGTGAATGGGATTTTGGAGGAAAGAGGACAGTAATGTCAGTAGTCTGGAGGGAGGGAGATTCTGTAAACTTTTGTAGGTTAAGAGATCTTTTAGGTGATGTGGGGACAGAATGGTAAGGGGCGCCCTGAATGTCAGTTTATGAGCTTCCTTCTGCAAGAGCTGTCTAGCGGCTAATGCTCGTAGGCAGGGGGCTCATCCCTGAACTGTGGGGTCTAATTGCTTGGAGAGATAAACTACTGGGGCAAAGGATGGGCCATAATATTGGCTTAGGACTCCTAGAGCTTGACTGGACCTCTCATGAATGTATAATGAGAAGGGCTTCGACAAATCAGGAAGATGGAGAGCTGGGGCTTCCACAAGGGCTTGACGGAGCTTAATGAAGGAGTGTCGGGGTGAGGAGGATAATGGTTTTTTAGGGGGGCTCTTGCTGAGGTCGTATAGGGGTCTTGCCAACAGGGAGAAGTTAGGGATCTACGCTCTAAAATATCTAGCCAGGCGTGGAAAGGAAAGGATTTCTGTCTTGGTTTTGGGAACGGGCAGGTCAGAGAGGAGCCATTTTCTGTCTAAGGTAATAGACTTTCTTTGTTGAGATAGAAGGAATCTGAGGTAAGTGACAGGAGGGGAAGAGATTTGAGCTTTGACGGGGGATACTCGGTAACTTCTGGAAGCTAGAAGGTTAAGTAGGGAGGCAGTGTCAAGTTGAGACTGTTCCCACGAGGGACTGCAGAGTAGAAGATTGTCCATGTATTATAATAAGGTGGACTTGGAGTGATCATGATGATACTGTTTGAGGCCCTGAGCTAGGACCTGTCTAAAAATATGGGGACTATCTCAGAAGCTTTGTGGCAAACTGTCCAAGTGAGTTGTTCAGAATGTCTTGTGTATGGGTCCGTCCAGGTGAAGATGAAAAAATCTTGGGAGCAGGGGTCTAGAGGGATAGAAAAATGAGTCCTTGAGATCTAGGACTGAGAAGTGGGTTGCCGAGGCAGGGATCTGCGATAAAAGGCTGTATGGATTTGGAACTAAGGGATGGATAGGGACAATGGCTATGTTGATGAGGCGAAGGTCTTGGACAAGGCGGAAAGATCCGTTGGTTTTTTTAACAGCTGATATGGGGTTATTAAATGGGGAGTGAGTGGGTCTGAGGAAATTTTTGTTTAAGAGATCTTGAATGATGGGTTGGAGGCCTGTGAGGGCTGAAGTGGTGAGGGGGTATTGGGCCTGACAGATATACTGAGAGGGGTCATGTAATTCGATAGAGGCAGGGGGACATAGGGCCACGGAGGGGCTTGTAATGTCCCAAACTTTGGGATTTACAGGGTGTATGAGGGCGGAACCGGAGCTTTCTTTGGGTAGAGGGGGTTGTCGGCTATGAAGGCCATCAGAAAGGGAGTACTGGGGGCTGTGGGAGTGGATATAGTTATGGAAACGTGGAGGAGGGAAAGGATGTCTCGTCCTAGTAAAGGGATGGGACACTGGGGCATAACCAGGAAGGAGTGGGAAAAAGGTATGGGATTGTCTAGGATTGTGCATAAAAGGGGTGGGGTGTAATGGGAAAATCTGTTTACCTCTTACCCCAACTATAGGAGTAATGGCTGGCGTGGTAGGGCCCCGGTATTCTCGCAAGAATGAGAAGGAGGCTCCTGTATCTAGGAGGAAGGAGATGGGGCGACCGTCTACTGTTAAAGTAACCCTGGGCTCCTGTTTGGTGATGGAAATGGTTGTGCGAGAAGCCCCCGGGCCACATCAATCTTCTTCTGCCAGCCCCACTACGGCGGGCTTAGGATGGGGGTTGTTCGTCCAGCCTCCCCTTCGGGTGGTTGGGCAATCAGACCCCCAGTGGCCCTTTATGTGGCATCTGGGGCATGGTGTGGTAGGAGATCTGGGGGAGGGGCACGCCCTTGACTAATGTCCCTCTTTTCCACACTTGAAACAAGCTCCTTGGGGGGGCTTGTTTGTAGAGGGGCACCCAGGTTGTGGTTTTATCAGCTGGGCCAACATTTGGAAATTGGCCTGATCAGCCTTTTGTTTATGGCGTTCTTTCTCCTCCTCCCAGTTATGGAAGACTTTAAAGGCCACTGTTAGGATCTCAGTCTGTGGGGTAGCGGGGCCCTGTTCTAACTTTTTGAGTTTAGCTTTAATGTCGGGGTAGCTTTTAGCTAGGAAGTATGTCATAAGGACATGTTTTTCTTCAGGTGTTTCTGGGTCTAGGCTGGTATACTGTAATAGGGCTTGAGTGAGTCTGTCTATGAACTCAGAGGAGGTTTCGTCTCTCTTTTGAATTACATCTTGGAGCTTTTGAAAATTGACTACTTTCCGAGCTGCCTTTTTCAGACCTGCTATTAAGCAGGAGGCAAAAATATCTCGAGAGCGGAGACTCATGGCGGTGTTATAATCTCAGTGTGGGTCTTGTTCGGGGACAGCAGTGGGGCTACGGGGATAGGTGGGGTCAGTCCTGTGGGTTTCGGTAGCGTGCGTTTGGGCAAAGTTCCAAACTTGTCTACGCTCTTCAGGGAGGAGAGTATTGGCCAGGAGCATGAAAATGTCATGATGTGTGAGGCTGTAAGACTGGAGGGTCCATTGAAACTCCCTGATGTATGTCGTGGGATCAGTGGAAAAGGAACTTAGGCGTTTCTCTAGTTGGGCTAAATCTCCTAAGGAGAAAGGGATGTGAATGCGCACGAGCCTTCAGATCCCGCTACCTCTCGGAGGGGGGCGATAATTTTGGGAGGCCCTTGGGACCGAGTCTGAGGGGGACTGAAGGGTTCTGGCTCAGTCTGTGCGGGGGAAACAGGTGATGGGGGCAAAGCCGTGATAATTTTGGGAGGCCCTCGGACCGAGTCTGAGGGGGCAAAGACGGAGGAGGCTCCTGGAACTTAGTTAGAGGGGGGTTGAAAGGCTCAGGCTCATCTGCTGGAGGGGGGGAGGTGAGGAGAACGGAGGAGGAGGGGGTGAGGTGGGGGAGGAGAGGGAAGGGAGAGGATGGGAGGCTTCTGCGCGGGTGGAGGCAGCGGAGTCGGCGGTAGTGGAAGGGGGAGGGGCTGTTGTAGGAGAAGAAGGGGAAGGGAGTGAACAGGAGGCCTCTGTGGGGGCGGCAGCTTGCAGGCTAGGAGAAGTTGGGAGTGGGCGGGGGTGGGAGGAGGAGGCGGAAAGCTTCGATATAGGGAATCCCCTTCCATTTTTTCAGGCGCTGGCAGTAGTTAAAAAGATCGCGAGTGATGTTAGGATCAAGCGTTCCCCCTGCGGGCCATTTGTTGTTATTGTCTAGGGGGTATGTCGGCCAATCTTGGGAGCAATACTTACGGAGAAGTTTTGGTTTTATATCAGGCGTCAGGGAGAGGGTAGCCAGATGCTTAAGCAGGCATTCAAGAGGTGAACTTTCAGGGAGGGATGAGGAGGCTCCCATGGCTAAAGGACAGAGAAGGAGACAAACAGGGGAAGACGAACGGAGATCCTCGGACTGGAGGCAGACCGCAAGGAGACAAAGGGCGTCCCCGATGATCCTTGGTGGTCTGCGGAAACTCGTATAGGAGTCAGAATTTCTTAGGAAGTGTG
This sequence comes from Manis javanica, assembly GCF_040802235.1. Lineage (NCBI taxonomy): Eukaryota > Metazoa > Chordata > Mammalia > Pholidota > Manidae > Manis > Manis javanica. Next base: position 130,306,476 of record NC_133157.1, on the reverse strand, counting down.
GGTCGTCACCCAGACTTCCCTCAGAAGGCAGAGTGCCAGAGTCCCGAGGTACCTAGCGCTAGGAGTTTTTGGCAGACAGAACGGATTTCGGCGGACGGAACAGAAGGAGGAGGGGGAGGAAAAAGGGAGCATTCTCATCCGCAAAGGAGTCACCTCTTTATGGCTGCTGGAGGGGGGGCCTGAGGACCTGCCGCAGCTGTGAAGGCTTGAGGCGGGGATTTATGGCTGTTGGAGGAGGGGCCTGAGGGTCTGCCGCAGCCGTGAAGGCCTGAGGCGGGGATTTATAACTGTCGGAGGAGGGGCCTGAGTGTCCGCCGCAGCCGTAAAGGCTTGAGGCCGGGATTTATGGCTGTTGGAGGAGGGGCCTGAGGGTCCGCCGCAGCCGTGAAGGCCTGAGGCGGGGAGCGTTCCCTCCTCGTCCCCGAGCGTCAGGGTCTTGCCAGACGATCATGGTCAATGGCACTGCAATAGCTTGGGGAAGAGTGGCCCACTCTGGGGGGAAAACTTACCTAAAGGCCAGAGAGGAGTGGTGAGTGTGATGAGCCAGCGACGGAAAAAGAGGACGAGGGCAAGCTGCTGCTGGTGTTGGGGGGAAGACGGGGCCCAGTTGGGGTGTCCCGTCTCCCGGGTTTCGGCACCAATGAAAGGAAAGGAGCGACACACAGCAGCAATTCACCCGAGAATTCTGCTTTATTAGGGAAAGGTGCTGGGTTATATAGGAAGGGGCATGAATTGATTGAGGTGTCACTTCTACGGGGCTGGTGGCTGTTGGCTAGGTGCTGGGATTGGGAGGGGGGCGTGAGGTGATTGGGCTTCAGGTGGCGCCAGCGGGAACTGAGGACCCCCCCCCCCCCAAGAGAAGCCGGAAGTTCGCCATCTTACTGGTGGGGGCCCTTCAAAAGCCAACATCCTATATAACTTATCTTTATTATGGAATTGCTAAATTAGAATTGTATCCTTAGAACCAGATTGCTTGAAATGAAGTCATGTAAGCAGTCTAATTTACAAGATAATTACATTTAGGAAATGCAATTTCCTGAATGTTCTGCCACACAGAAGAATTCGGAGAAAAAGGTTCGTTCCTTTGGGAAGAATGATTTTACTTTCTTGGTAGAATGCTACTGCTTGTTCAGTTAATTGGCAATTCCCAGTGATTTTTTTCTTTTTTTGGTAGTCACAGTCATAACTTACGTAAGATTACCTAGTGTTTTAGAGGCTCCTCAGAAAGCCTTAGAAGAGATTAAATATTTTTAGGTCTGTCTAAGTGTGCACTTCTAAAGCTATACCTAGATATCTCTCTGAATCCAGTAAACTAATTTATTTATTTATTTATTTTTAGTAAAAATTTCACCTTTTAGAATTAGGCTTGTAACCTGATCCTTACTGGTGTCAAATTATTTCATTTCTTTTGACTTTAATAGTCATATTTAATAATTCAAACACGGATACTTCTATTGCTCACATGTGTTTCAATCAGACATGTTTAAAGATGTCTAATAACTAAGGTCTTATGAATTCCTTCATATTCTATTTAATGGCTAGATGCATGTCGGTGCATAGTGTTTGAGTCATCGGTGTGCCACAAAACATTTTAACCAAGACATATAGGGTGTCATCAAATAATTGAATTACAATAATAGCTGTAATGGGACCGAATTTGCAAAAGTAAATAGTGTCCCCGTTTAAAAGAGAAAATTAACAGCTCTCCTCAGTCAGATTCTTAAGTTTAATTAGCTCTGACTTGCTAGAAGAAACTGAGCAAGTGAATAGCATGTGTTTTCCATATTCAGCAAAATCTAGATCATTGCTATTTTATATAGCTGACCGATATAGTTTCTTTTTTCTGTGTACCTCAGTTTTTTTTTTGCTTTGTTTTGTTGTTGTTTGTAAAATGGACTAAAAAATTTGATTAGCTCACAAATCCCTCCCATTTCTAAAATGCTATGAGACTTTAAGCCTAATATCCTTTGAGCCTTAATCCTCTTACTAATTGATGTGGCTGAGTTGTTTAGAATGAACCTCCTTGGTGCAATTGACTGATTAAGACTGTGAAGTTCTATGTAGGCAAATTGATCCAGGAATGAATCCATTCATTCAGCAGACACATGCCATGTCTGTGAGTCCTAAAAGAGCCCATAGTCCAGTAAAGGAGTGTGGTAGTTTTAAAACATGCCCCCCCAAATTCTTCGACAGTCCCCCCATCAAAAGATGGGGCTATGCCCTCTCCCCTTAAATCTGGGCTTTGTGCCTGTCTGACAATAGAGTGTGGCAGAAATCTATTCATTTTCTATTCAGAAATTGTACCCAATTTAAGAAACTAACAGGATCCATTTCCTGTTTCTTGGGTCACTCACTCTTGAAACCCAGTCACCATGCTGTGAAGAAGCCTAAATTGCCCTGTGGAAAGGCCCAGGTGGAAAGTAACTAATAGCCAGCACCCGCTTGTTAGCCCTTCGGATGAGCCATCTTGGAAGCAGATCCTCCAGCTCTGGGAGAGCTTCCCTGGCTGATACCGCATGGAGCAGAGACAAGCCATTCTCACTGAACCCTGCCCAAATTGATGGTTCCTGAGCAAAATAAGTGACTCTTGTTTTAAGCTATCAAGTTTTGTTGCCAAAACAAGGAGATAGACACATAAACAAACCACTTTGAAGCAATGTAGAATTATGATGGCAGCGATATGTACCGGTATCACAGGAACACAGGCGAGAAACCTAATCCTTTTGGCATCAAGGAAGACATCCTCAATATGACAAGTGAACTGAATCTTGAATGAGAGAGGGTTAGCCAGGTAGGGGGAGAAAGAATGGGGATGTTCTGGGCAGAAGGGACAGCAGTGTGACCTGAAGTAAAGTCAGGAAGTAGCATGATGTGCATGAGGAATTATGAGCCCTTAGGTGTTGCTGAGCATAAAGCTGGAGATAGGGAGTAATGATTGATATAGCCAGAGAGACTGGCAAAGTTTAAATCACGGAGGTTCTTATATGCCAAGTAAAGGTATGTTGCATACAGGTCATTTAGTGGTTTTGTTATTATAGGTAACATTGGATGGAGCAATCCAATCGTATTTGAGTTTTAGACAGATCCTTCAGTTGACTGTGGGGAAAGTGGACTTGAAGGTATTAAAGCTTGAACCAGGAAGACCAGTTAGGTGGCCATTGCAGTAGTTCAGGTAAGGACAGTAAGGACCTAAATTAGCACTCTAATGATGGGGAGGGGCTAGAGAAAATAGATTCAAGAAATATTTAGGGGGTTAAAAAGCATTTAGAAGTTAAAAAGGGCAATACTTAGTTAGTGATTGTGGGGAGAAAGGGCAAAGTGAAGGAAGACTGTTAGATTTCTAAGTTAGGTAGCTAGACACCAATACCAGTAGAAACGAGCCAAGGAGAATATAAGGAAGGGTATGCAAGTCAAACTTATGGGAGATTTAAGCTGCAAATAAAGATTTGGCAGTCATTGTCACAAAGAGAATAGTTGAAATTACTAATGGGTAAGCTTCCTAGGACAAGAATGCTCAGTAATAAAGATAAGAGGACCGAGGATGAACCCTGGGAGTACCCTGATATTTAAAAGGTGCTCAAAGAATAGTGAGCCCATAAAAGAAATGGAGAAGAATGATCCAAGAAGTTCCAGGAGAACCAAGTCGTTGTCCCACAAACAAAATAGTAGTTTCAAGTAGGGGCTAATCTTTGGTATCAGATGCAAACAACCAGTTAAGTAAGATAGGGCTAGATGAGAAGTCAATGATGACTTTAGGCAGGCCGGGCAAAGCCAGGTATCAATAAGTAAGTGAATGAAAAGTAAGAAAGTAGACAGAGTTGATAGGCCAAGGGAGTGGAGAATAGCTGGAGAAGAACACAAGTATGAGATGGTTTGGTGGTGGTGGTGGTGCTGTTGGTTTTGGGGGATAGAAAATAAGTAAATGCTTTATACTAACCAGAGCAGCCAGTAAAATGAAAGAGGTTGAAGAGAGAAGAATAAGAAGGTAAGATTCATGCAGTAGCTGCCAGTTAGAGAGAGCAGGGCGTAGGGTCAAGGGCAGTCGTTTGAGACTGAAGGAATGCAACAAGGGTAGGTGTAGATGTACATAATTTTATAGGACTAGGGCAGGAAGTTGAAGATCATAGTTGATCGACTTTCTTTTTTGTGAAAAAAGAGATAAACTTGTGCACTGAAAGAAGAAAGCAAAGCAGGGATTAATAGCTGTACTGAAGAGAGTGGTGAGTTTTAGAAAAATCTGAGAAATGGAAATAAGGGCTGGCTTGTAATAGACAAAAGGACGAATAGGTGAGCCTGAAAGCCCAGTTGGTGTTGAAAACTAGTTTTGTGCTAGTCACCATCAGCATGATTATATGATTTTGTCCAAGGGAATACCGCCACTCACCCCACTCATCTCCCTTTTTTCCTGGCCCTGTTGGCCTAAAAGTGGGAAAAACAGGTAACCTCCAGAGAGAAGGAAGCAGGGCCTCCAGGAAGAACAAAGTTTTGTTTAAGGTAAGGAGATAGGACATTCTGTGTAAAATTGGGGAATTACTTGTTTTGCTTTATATAATGACATGAGGGCCATTTATACCTCATTGACCAGTCATTGGATTCCAGGCACCCCCGGAAGGAACATGATCTTGGACAAAGCAGCTTTCTTTAACTAAAGCAGACCCCAGAGGGGCTGAGAGCAGCAGACTTTGTGCCTGCAGCACTCCCAGCTGTTCCATTCTTAAGGAACATCTGTAAGGCACCTCACAGTGTCCACCGTGGCAGACTTTGGAGTTATCTAGACATTGGTTTAAATCCTGGCCCTGCCACTCCCAGCCAGTCAGCTGGTTATGTTAGGCAGATCCTCCCTAAGGCTTCTTTATTTAATTAATTGATTGATTGATTAAGATATCATTGATATACAATCTTATGAAGGTTTCACAGGAAAAACAATGTGGTTACTGCATTCACCCTTATTATCGAGTCCCCACCCCATACCCCATTACAGTCACCGTCCATCAGTGTAGTAAGATGCCACATAGTCACTACCTGCCTTCTCTGTGCTACACTGTTCTCCAGGTGACCCCAAACACACCATCTGCACTAATCATGATACCCCTCAATCCCATTCTCCCTCCCTCCCCACCTGCCCTCCCTCACTCCTCCCCTTTGGTGACCACTAGCCCCTTCTTGGAGTCTGTGAGTCTGCTTCTATTTCTTTCCTTCAGTTTTGCTTCGTTGTTTTACTCCACAAATGAGGGAAATCATTTGGTACTTGTCTTTCTCTGCCTGACTTATTTCACTGAGCATAATATCCTCTAGATCCATCCATGTTGTTACAAATGGTAGGATTTCTTTCTTCTTATGGCTGAATAGTATTCCATTGTATATTTGTTCGGTAAGGCTTCTTTAATCTCAGGATCCTACTGTAAAATAGGAAAGATAATGTAAGAACTAATCAAGCCTTGGTTTCCTTCTTTGTGAAATAGAAAGAATAATTATACCATCCTTCTGGCTGTTAATAGGATCTGGTAAGATCATAAACTTCCCAGAGTACCTGTCACTTTTAGAAAATGAATTGTCGTACCATATGTAAAGTGTCTAGTTCAGTAGCAGATACAGAATATTTGCTCTGCAAGTTGCTCAATCAGTATTTCTTTTAAAAATGTTCTAGGAAGATTCTTTGACTTTTCTATGGGCCCAAAGGAGCATCAAAGCCAGAGCTGGAATGCATCCTAACTACACTACTCTTGGGTTTATCTTTCAAATCAAGGAATGTGGGAGGAGATAGCTCTATGATGAGTCAGACTGTGGCGGAGGTAGTGGGCCCCCTGTCTGATAATGTCTGATTATCGGGAGAGTCTGATTCCTTAGGCTAAGTTACTGGTGTTAGTTCAATGTGAAAATGTGTTTTTTAAAATAGAACCAAAAGGAGAAAATTAGAGATGAAGTCATCTGAGTGGCAGTACTCCACCAAAATAGCACGTAGCAAAAGGATGATTGCAGTTTGGGACAGGTTACTTTGATTTATTGGGGCTAAATATATATTTTATATGCATATGTGACTGCACTTTTGTGCATCCCCACCCATCTGGATTGTAGTCTTGCTGACTCCCCCAGTTGGATGTTGAACCACGGATCATTCATTCTTCCTCTCTGGGCTTGAGTTTGCTCTAAAATGAGGATTTGGATCTAGGTGAGTCCCTTCCTATTCTTATTTATTCTTTTTATTTTTATTTTTCTTCCAATTTATCATGGGTTAATTCTTTAAATCCCCAGTATCCTATAGCACAGATTTTAAGACAAACATGGCTCTGTTCTCTGTAGAGAAATGATCTTATTCCATGTATACAAAGAGGCACAATGTGTTGAGTGAAGCCTGCAGAGAAAAGAGTTGGATAGCTCTAGCAGAGAAAACCTGATGTCTACACTTCAGTGAAGAAGGGGAGAAAAATCACTGTTTGGTGAGTCAATCAACATACTCAGTAGTCATCACAGAATCATGTCCTTACTTGCAGGACATGGAATTATCCAAATTTGTGGAATTACCTGTGGAATTTTCCAAATGTGTTGTTTAACATTTATTGACAATAACTATTGTGCAGAGCAAGTTTATGCAAGCTGAACCCCAGCTTCATTCATTTATGGCGGGAACGGAAAAGTGGTGAAGTTCAGAAGATTGGAAATGCTAAACTTCTTGCTTTCAATCAGAAAACTGCACTTAAGTATTCAAATTCAATCACGATCCAGTATCATAAAGCCTTTATTGTTTAAGGAAGCATCTGATTTTTACTTTTTCAGTTTGGCTTCTGCGCTCTGCTGTTACTCTTCTTATGTAATTGGGTTTATGATTTCAGTAGCTTTTGAAATACTGGCAGCTCAACTATCTTCAATAAAGACTCATCTCACTTAAGGCATTTTAATATAACTTTTAGTATCTTGAATCCTTGGAATTTAATCAGTATACTTACACTCTTAAAGTTTTTCTTGCCTGAACCATTATATTATTTCACAGAACAAATATTTAATCCTTAGGATTTTGTAACCTAGGGATTTAAAGATTAGCTTTGAAAATAGGTCAGCGAAAAACATCTCCTTTGGTTTAAAGCTAATCAGGTAAGGAAGTAACAAGAGCAATTTAGAAGCCTTTGAAAAGCATTTGTGAAATCAGTTTCATGTCATTTTATGAAAGCTGCTGCCTGTAAAGCTACAGTGTGAGTCAAGCCTTCTTTCAGCGTTGCCACTACTTCATGCCTCCATTCATTACCATTCATCCATTCATTGTTCATTTGTTCATTCAAGTGTAGTTCTAGATGCTGGGGTAACAGAGATAAATAAGACAGTCCGAACTTCCCATGTGCCAGGCATTTTGAAACTTGGGAACCCAATGCTTCTATCTCCACAGTCTGGTGTTACGGAATGAGCATTACGATGGGAGTCCAGCTGTTCTCCTAAACTCACTGGTTAGCTATGTGACTTTAGGTGAGACCTGTTTGGTGTCTGTTTTCTCATCCCTGAAATGGTATTGCTCAACCTATTTACTTCATAGCTTTGACGTAAGAATCAAATGAAATTGTGATTTTTAAAGAGCTTTGAAAAGTATTAAACATTATATAAAGACAACTAGTAATCTTATGACTGTGTCAGTGTTTTGACCATTTTATTGCCTCTGTGAAAAGGTTGAGGATGAGTACATTTTCATTGTTCTCTTAAACTAGAACTGTATGTATATGATCATCAGCCTTTACCATTTCTTCCATATGTACAACTACCCTACTTCTGATCCACGGGCACAGACTTCATTATGTGGTGGCTAGAGGAAGGATATCTACAGCTGACACAACTTATTTAGAAAATATTATTCAATTCATATCCTGCATTAAATCAAGTATTGATTAAGTGCCCAGGCTAAGAGGGCAGAGGGAGACATAAGTGATGAGATGATATTGGTCTTCAAGAAGCATAGACTTGTATTTGAAAATTCAAAGTAGCCCAAAATAAATGATTGCCTTAGTTGCAGTTCCCCAAGGATCTGTACAGAGATGTCCGTTTGGCCCTATCATGATTCTAGGAGCCCTCTCTCTCAGATATTGGAGGGCCTATTTATCCCTTCTGGATCATGGAACAGATCATCTTACGAAGAAATTGAAAACTTGTAGCTTCATGTTTGATTTCCTGCTAGGTTTCTTAGGTCTACCATGCTGATGCTCTGGAATGAGATAAGAAGTCTGAGCTTTCCTAGAGCAAACCCAGTCTTGGACTAACCCAAGAATCCCTCTCAAATATGAGCTCTACAGTACAGAGAAATGTTTGTGTTTTATTCACTGCTCTCTGCCCAGTGCCTAGAACAGTGCCTAACAAGTGTCACCCAATGAGAATGTTTTGAATGAATGAAAGCCTCCATCTACCATATATATAGTTCTTCAGATACTTCTTGATAGCTTCTTGAAGACAGGGGCTATACTTTGTCTCCAGATTTCCAGTGTCTGGCACATAATCAGTGGGCTGGATGTTTGTCAAATGAACATATGGACAAGCTAATCAGGGCTGGGATGGATGCCCCAAGACCAGGACTTCTCAGTCTTTCCCTAGAGTAAGCCCTAAAAACGAGAGGAACTCATTCCCAGTAAGTCTGAGGCATAGCCCAGTTTGGCCTACTACAAATGTGAAGTGTCATTGAAGTTTCTTTTTGAATCTTAGCTTTTCTGTTTATTTTAGGTTTTCTATTCCATGTATGTTCCTCTCAAAAAGATGGATAGAATTAATGTGCCAGGAAGATGCCTTGTGTATGTCCTCTGCTGGGTCCCATCCTTATCCATTGCACTCAGCAACACTTGTCTGTGCAGCTTGGGGCCCAGGACAGAGCAGGCTGTTCTTGAAGGCATTTCGGAACCATGTAAGAGACTAAAGGGCCCAGAGAGAGCTGGCACAGAATAGGAGAGAGAAGTAGGACAACTGGCCAGAGTTGCTTTCTGGGAGTTGTGTTATGCCATCTTTCAGCCTCATTGACTATTCCAACTCTTCCTAAAATAATAGTAATATTAAAAAAAAGTCCTTATCTGTTCAGTACCTTAACATATGCAAGTATCTCATTTGATCTTCACAGCAACCCCATGAAAATGGTGTTTTTTGGTTTCCAATGTTACTGTTTGCACAAATGAGAAATCTCAGATCAGGAGCAGCCCTGGGACTAGGGTGAGGCACATGAGGCACTCACCCCAGGCACAAAATTAAAGGGAGTGCCAAAAAAACAAAACAATTAAAATAAATAACATTTAATGCAATATTTAAAAAATTTAAATTCATGCAGGATCTCACAGAGCCAGGATTAAGATGAGGCAAGCTGTGTAAGTCGTGCAAGTAAGTGCAGGATTAGATCCTGTCATGATATAAAATTTTATTTTGTTCTAAATGGATATTTTTGGCATTAATTTCAATTTTTAGAGCTGCATTAAAATATTACTTATCTTGATTAGTGAGTTTCTTTGCCTCCTCTTCAAAGTTCCCCTGAGACCTGTGCCTCACTGGCCTCATGCTGGTCTCAGCCCTCCAAGTCTCCCTGTCTTAGAGATGAAGTGCCCCAGGGCCTATGGCTTGTGAGTGGCAGAGCCCACCTTTGAACCAAGGCTTTCTGACTCCACATCACATTCTCTTTCTGTTATACCACACAGCCACTTAAAATGCCTAATTATCTTTGTCTCTGAACATCTATTGGTCTTCTGTTGTTACTCTTTAAATTTTCTTAGGCTTTTAAGCCTCATTATTTGAGGGTATCTTTAGTACTCCCTGGTGACTTTTTCATGTATTTTTCTTTCTGTAAATGCGTATGATGCAACCTCTATTGTTTCAATTATTTGATTTCTAAGTATTTCTGGATGAATCTTATCTCACGGGCACACTACGAAATTGTTGTCTTGCTTAGAACTAAATTCTGCAACTCAAATTAAGAACATATGATTATCACTAACTCTGCATGAACTGGGGGAAAGGAGGTCTATTTTTTAAACACCATTAAGTTGTAGAATGAGATACTGATTAGAATAGCAACTCAGAATTCTGTAGCATGTCTTGTAAAGTTAAAATTCCTACAGACTTTACCCTTCAGTGAAGTTTCTTGAGTAATGAAAATGCATGGTAAGAAGGACAAACATCCCTGTCCATGTTCACCTTTTATGGGACGAGGGTGCGTAAGACTGTATGAAAGTGTAAACTGTCTTCTTTCTCAGATGTTTTTCTAATCAGTTAGTCTGGCTATGTAGCTGAGAAGGACAAAACTCTCCCAACTGATCATTTTCCTTATACTTGGCCTTACTTCTGAATAATTTACAGGCAACCTTTAGAATTTCATGTCTACTATACCTGTTGGGGATACACAAAACAAGAAAGTGCTGGGAGTTTGAGATTAGAAATAGAAGGTACAGTAAAGGAGCAGTAGTAGGCTTTTGTTTTTTCTTTGAAGTTAAGTCTTAGTAGAGGTAAAGAGAGTTGACACCAAGGAAACAAACCTTGGAATTATTTACACTGCAGTGTCTGTTAAGGAGGAGGAGAGTAGGTCTGCTTTTGTTATGTAGCTGTATTCCTATTATGTTAATGTGTGTATGCAATTTAATTAGTAGTTTAAAACCTACACATGCTTATGTTACACTACAAGAAGATATGTCAAAGAAATAATCAATCTTCCCATATTTTCTTCTGTCTGCTACTTGTATAGCTTTTCTTCTTCCTTCCTAATTACAACCCTTTAGTAGAATTCGTGCCTCATATCGAAAATTACCGAGTATCATAATTCTTCCAAGTGATAAAGATACCTCAAGACAAATGCTGGGCATAGAAGCCACAGGGCATAAATCCGCAAAGAAGTAAAAAGCTAACCTTTTCAAAGAATATTGCTTCTCTCTCACTTACCAACTTTACATTTCCCTGTATGGCCCCGGAAGATGACTGGTTAGCCAGAGACGAGTAAGATTCCTCAAGAGAGGAACAACCTAAGACAGGCACAGTCGCAGGGGGGCCATCAGGTGAGAAATTGGGGATCAACAGAGGTGAGGCTTAGAACCTCACCCCCCCTGTTTTGAGAGAAATCTTCTGCATCCATGGATGTTTTGTTGCCCTTGTCTAGCTTGGATTAATACTTAGTCTATAGGCACAGACCTGATCATCTACATTTGCCCTCTTACAGCACTAAATTATGTTTTCTACCTTTATCTTGCATCTACCTACCACTTCAGCATTTTATTTAAAAAAAAAATAATAAGGGAGAAATGTGGGATTCACATGTAAATCAAGTATAAAAATCAAATGAATAATCATATCTGACTTGATTGTTTATAGTTCATGATGCGTGATCAAAACCAAAAGTTTCTGTGATATGACTGCCCTTGCACTGTTCACCATGTAAGAACTTATTCACTATGTGAGAACTTGTTCACCATGTAAGAACTTGTTCATTATGCTTCAGAAGATTGGAGACTGTTGAGAATTAGGCTTGGGGTTGATTAATGATTGTGCATTGAGTCCCCTATACAGAATTTTATGTTGTTAACAACCATTTGATCAATAAATATGAGATGCCCTCTCAAAAAAAAAAAAAAAGGAGGAGGAGAGATGTCAGGAGTTCCTGTGTCCCTGGGAATATCATAGGATAAAACTTGGGTTATAAATAAAGGATTTGAACATTTGGTTTGAGGACCAGACAGAAAAACAGAGAAGGGTCCCATTCCTGAGCATATATTCTCTTTATTGCCTTAGTTTGGTGAGACATGATTAGGGGCTTTTATTTATACAGTATTTTTATGGGAGATGGTGTGAAATGAGACTGGAAGGTCAAAACCAAACTGCCGAGGGAGTCAAATGTAAAGGCTACGAAATGATATGTTGTCTTATAGGTGATATCAAACTCTGAAAGACTTTTGATTGGAGAAAGGCCTGATCAAACTAAGATTTTTTAAAAGTTCATACAAAAACCAAAAATGTATATATACAAAAAAATTTAAGCTGGTGGCATTCTAAAGGAAAGAGAAGGGAGAGTACTGATTTTTGTGTTTAAAGTATTAAGTATTTTGAGCAGTGTTTTTGATTTGCTAAATTAGAAATACAGGGAAAGGACGGCTGTAAGATATATGGTAGAGGAATTTGGCATTAGTCACTGAGGCTTATACTGGTTGTTAGAAGGAGGAAGAGGCAAAAGGGTTTTATCATGAGTGCCCTAGAGAACAGTCAATCGATTGTAGAAAAACACTAAAGAAACTGTTTGGAGAGTGAAGGAAAAGATATTATATTCAGTTGCAAACATGTTTTCTTTGAAGAACTTGTGTGATGAGCAACTAAAATATCCCTTAGGTGGTGGGGGATGCAAACTTGGACTTGGGAGAAAGATCAAAGCTAAAAATGAATCATCTCAAAGTTGCATATCCAGATGTAATGTTGAAGCCTGAGCAGGAATAACACAAATGTCTGAGTTGGACACAGGTCCATTGTCTAGAAAGAGGAAGAACCATCAAGGGAAGAATAGTCTTGGGTGGAGGAGTTGTAAAATCCCATAGGAATATAAAAGCCACAGGAGGAACTAATTTCAGGAAAAAACCATATGGCCAGCAGTGTCGGAGCCTGCAAATACAAACTAATGAATGGTCACAGAAGTAGACTTGAGCTTAGAAAGTAAAAATTGAGATCCAGGAGGAGGAAGAGTGTCAACAAGTAGGAAGCTAGTGTGGGAGAATATATTTGTAAATGACATACCCGACATGCATCAACACCCAAAAAGCAAATAACTTGATTAAAAAATGGGCTGAGGACACGAACAGACACTGCTCCAAAAAAGAAATTCAGGTGGCCTACAATGCTCCACATTGCTGATTATCAGAGAAATGCAAAACCACAATGAGATATCACCTCACACCAGTTAGGATGGCCAACAGCCAAAAAACAAGGAACAACAAATGCTGGCGAGGATACAGAGAAAGGGGAACCCTCCTACACTGTTGGTGAGAATGTAAACTAGTTCAGTCATTGTGGAAAGCAATATGGAGGTTCCTTAAAAAACTAAAAATAGAAATACCATTTGACCCAGGAATTCCACTCCTAGGAGTTTACCCAAAGAGAACAAGATCTGAGATTCAAAAAGACAGATGCACCCCTATGTTTATCACAGCACTGTTTACAATAACCAAGACATGGAAGCAACCTAAGTGTCCATCAGTAGATGAATGGATATAGAAGATGAGGCACATATACACAATGGAATATTTTTCAGCCGTAAGAGGAAAACAAATCCTACCATTTGCAACAACATGGATGGAGGTAGAGGGTATTATGCTCTGTGAATAAGCCAGGTGGAGAAAGACAGCACCAAATGATTTCCCTCATTTGTGGAGCATAACAATGAAGCAAAACTGAAGGAACAAAACAGCAGCAGACTCACAGAACCCAAGAAGGGACTAAAGGTTACTGAAGGGGAGGGGTGAGGGAAGGTGGGTGAGAAGGGAGGGAGAAGGGGATTGAGGGGGTATTATGATTGGTACACATGGTGTGTGTGGGGTCACAGGGAAGACAGCATAGCACAGAGAAGACGAGTAGTGACTCTGTGGCATCTTACTATGCTGATGGACAATGACTTCAATGTATGGGGGGCACTTGATAATAAGGGTGGATATAGTAACCACAATGTTGCTCAAGTGAAACGTTCATAAGAGTGTATATCAATGATACCTTAATAAAAAAAAAAGGGACAGTAAAATAAGAGGTAATTCTATTGGGTGACCAGTGGGTGAACTTTAAATGAAGTTAACTTGATAGATATTTTTCCTGGATGACTAATTGACTGGTAGATATTTAAATCTCTCAGGTTTTATCAATTTCAAAGACTTCTACAATTCGCAGAAATTGGGGAAGAGAGCATGTCTTATGTTTAATGTATTTTAAGTTTCATAATTCTTTTTTTTATTTCCATAAAATACAATCTTGTATATGGCTGTCTTCACTCATTCCCCAAAATGAGATTTGTCTCTTTGACTTTAAGTGGGAGAAGCTGATTCATATATGACTGAACTGGCTTTATGTGTCCAGTAGCATTCCAGAGCAAGGGAGTAAAATGCTGTTTCTCCTTCACTTTTTCTCTTATCTGTGGAGCCAAGAAAACTTTACCACTTTAGAATGATACTCCTCTGTATGCCACTCACTGCTTGATTGATTTATTTCCTGTCGCTGTCATGACTTTGATAAAGAGAGGTTTTTACAGCAGGGATTCTGATGTGAACATTCCAAGATCACAGCTTTTTTAAAAATCATTAACACTCTTGTTTTATGCTTTGAGTGTTTGCTTCTTGGCAATAGTTCATGGGATCTGACTGAATCTAAAATCTTAGAGGCACAGTTGAATCATTTAGGTCTGTATTACAAAGGATAACATAGTTCACTCAAGTCTTAGTAACAAGATATCCTGCATCAGTTATCATCCTCCTCTTAGTTAAAACATCAATCAAATTAATTAGTGAATTGCTCAAGAGCCCTTCACCCAGCTGAGAGCATTGAGCATAACTGGCCAACATATCCTCTGGAAGCCTTTGTTCATTCATTCAGGCATTCATTTAACATTTATTGAGTACATACATACTTATTCCAGGCTGAAGAAGACCAGTCACTGCCCATAGGATTCTTCAAGACTAGTATCTTCACAAGTAGTGACAGTCTCAATACAGTGTAGAAGACGTAGTAGCAGTGAGCACAGGAAATTATAAGAGAGAGTGTGACTAGAATATGATAAAGGGAGAGGTGACAAATGAAATTGGAGACAGTATTTACAGTTTATGTAAATCCTTACATTACTTGCTAAAGAATCTGAATTTTATCCTGAAAGCAATGGTGTCCATTGAATTATTCTAAGCAGAAGCAAGTCATGTAAGCATTTGGTTACATTCTGGGTAGGATAACAGATTTAAGGGGGAGGGAAAGTTGGAGGCAGGAAGACAGTTATATGACTATTACAGAAATTGTGGTAAGTGAGGAAGGTCTTATTGAAGGTCTTTTCTACATGGGCTGGGAGAGTGGGGGCTGAATACAGAGCTATTTGGGGGGCAGCAGTCACCGATTGAATGGAAGGAATAGGAGGAAGTAAGAGGAGAGTCAAGGAAAAGTTTGCGGCTTCTATGCCCAGGTAATGGCGGGACAAAAGACAGAGGTGTCAGCCTTTGGTTATCTCTCAACTGAGCAAAATTATAGCTGCTGAGTCATCCAAGGCTGATTCAGTCTTTGACATGACTCCTGCCAGTTCATTTTTGAGACCAATGATGAAATGGCTTTTGACCTCTTAAAACTGAGACCTTTGGAACAGTGCTGAATAGATATGTATCTGTTTTCATTGCTGGGAGCCTTAAGGTTCCTACCTCAGGATTCTGGAGGATGTATGCTTGCTTTCACTGCAGTAGGACACCCTTTTGATAGTGGTTTTCTGTTATACTTTTTAATAACTGTAATCATATGTATGGTTTTCATTTCGCCTTGATAATGATTATAATGCTTAGTACTTTGTATCTTCAAAGAACTCAACAGCATTAAATAACTTATCTACCTAATATCCCTGTGAGTTAGTAGGTAGAGTTTATTGCCCCATTATTCAGATGGGAAAACCCAGAGAGATCATCAGTGACTTGCCCGAGGCCATCCAGCCTCACACTGACAGAACCGAATTTGGAATATGCAGTTTCCTTTATCTTATCACACTCATACTACAAGTTTATTGTTAGTCTTAACTTATTAGACCATTTCACCATTTCACTTACTCAAAAATCTCTGCATTTAGGTCTCGAAAAGGGCAAGCAGGATACGAGTGAAAGTGCCCAAATGACTAAGCCCTGCATATGTGGATGGGGAGCAGGTGGAGCCAGGAATAGTAATATAACCCTAGCAGTATAACCAAGTCTCCACTCCAGTATATCCAGGGAAAGAATGCCCATTTTCCAGTGGAGCAATGATACCATTTCAGCCAGCAGACCAGTCAGTCATTATGTCAGGGAGACTTCAGTGGCAGTTTGGTATAACTTTTAACTCTGTAAACTAGCAGCAAGAAAGCAGTTAGTGAAATTGTCTCTTTTGTGTTACAAGGCTCTGTGGTATAATGGAAAGAGAACTGACTTTGGAGCTATAGAGACCTGATTTGAAATCACTCCCAAGATGGAACTGAAATGACATTGGGCTATAGCAGTGTGGGAGGGATTAGATGATGATGTATGTCAGCTTCCTAATGTGGAACCTGACAATTATTGCTTCATAAATGGTTGCCATTATTTTTATTCTCATTCAAAGACAAGATATAACGCTGAGGGTGCACTCTGATTTTTTCCGTTGAATGACAGGACCAGATAGATTCAACTTTTGAGGAATCACAGTCTATAAAAGAAGCCAGTGAAACATTCTGATACTGAGTCAACTAGATACAATATCACCCCTTGTTCACTGACAAATATGGGAAGGTAATTTCAGTAGGTCAGTCATCAGTGTGTGCCTTCCAAAACATTATAGTCATGTTACAGTAAACTTTTTATATTTGTTGTGTCACAAAGATTTATTGAAGTGATAAAAGTTATTATGGAAAACAGTGTCCAGTAACTATGGTAACAGTTATTTGATCTCACAGTAATTAGCTAAGCATTTAGTTGCACAATAACTTTCACAATGCCTTCCTGGTTAGTTCATTAAACAAAATTCGCTTTTGTTTGAACTGCCTTCCTACAGCATCTTAAATTTTATTTTAATTCAAAAGAATTGGAAAGTGTTATTTAAAACTACCTTTCCAACTTACAATTTATGGGCACATTTGAGGTTACAATTGGTTTTTATTTAATTCTTTATTTATACCACAATATGATCATGATTTATCAGATGATCCTCTGAACTGTATCTTTACGTTTAGTAGAGTGAGCTAAGAAATGAATGGTGAAGTTGGAAACTGGTTTTTAAATTCTGACCCCATTCCTGGCTCAGATGGCAGGTTGGGTCAGCTGGTATCTTTCCCATGACTTTGTTTCTGTACCTGGGAAATGGGGTCGCTGGATGGTCAGTGTGAGAGTTTTAGGAGTGTGGTCATTCCTTGATAATCTGCTGCTCCTGATGAGAAACCCAGAGTTAGTGGGTGCCTTGGTTTTCTAAAGCAGTCCCGCTAGGTGCCAGCAGTTGGCCAGCAGTCTACCCCCCTCCCTCCTGGGTCTCCTGCCTGCTCTAGTGCTCTAGATCTCTGCTGAAGAAATGACACAGATCTTCCAGACATGGCTTTTTACAAAGACAGGCAACATAATTTCATTTAGACAAAGAATGCCTGGTTTACCACTCACATCACACCCCAAGCCCCTGCAGTGCCCATCGTGAATACTGACAGTCATGAGTTCATTCACAGCCTTCCAGGAAATCAGTTGATGAGAATTAAGATAGTAGATAACACTTATTTGCCACTTGCTGTACCCCCTAACTTGCTGTTGCTGAGCAGTTGTCTCTTGCTTCTCTCTCAGTCCTACCACCAGCAGAGTTATTAACACCCTGAAACCCTCTTTCTTTCTCCTGAAAAAGTGGATGACTTAATTGTTTGCTTATGCTTTTAGTTGACCCACCTTCCTCCTACCACTCTCTGTAGAATAATTAGTAATAGAGTAGCATCATTTTACTGTACATTTCATGAAGACAAACTGTGTGTATCGTCCCTCATATATAAAGTGCCTGGTAGACAACATGGTTGGAGCTAGAGGGTATTATGCTCAGTGAAATAAGCCAGGTGGAGAAAGACAAGTACCAAATGATTACACTCATATGTGGAGTATAAGAACAAAGAAAAACTGAAGGAACAAAACAGCAGCAGACTCACAGAACCCAGGAAGGGACTAACAGTTACCAAAGGGAAAGGTACTGGGCAGGAGGGGTGGGAAGGGAGGGATAAGGGCAGGGAAAACGAAAGGGAGCATTACGATTAGCATGTATAATGTGGGGGGGGGGGCATAGGGAGGGATGTGCAACTCGGAGAAGACAAATAGTGATCTACAGCATCTTACTATGCTGATGGACAGTGACTGTAATGGGGTTTGTATGGGGGGACTTGGTAAAGGGGGGAGTCTAGTAACCATAATGTTCTTCATGTAATTGTAGATTAATGATAATAAAATGAATTTTAAAAAATAAAGTGCCTGGTAGAGTGCCAGATGTGGTAGAAGCTCAAGTAAAGAAAGGAGGGAAAATGGAAGGAAGGATGGATTTAGTATGGATAGTATACTGTATACATCTTTTTGTTCTCTCATAATAATTCAATGAAATCGGTATTATTATCCCTATTAGAGATGAATAAATAGACACTCGTGGAGGTTACACTGCTTATAATTGGAGGAGCATCTGGTCTTTCACAGACTTGCCCAAATTCCATCTCTTCTGGAAAACCTTTTATTATCCCTTCAGCCATGACCACCACGCTGCACAACTATGGGGAATACCATTCACATAGATGACAGTGTGAATGACACCCCTGCAGTTGTGCAATTTGGTGGCCCTGGTGAAAGCTCCCTCCTCTGTATTTCTGTGGTGCTTGAGGTCTTTGGTAGGTCAGGTTTCACACTGTGCCCCTGCATTCTACATTAAAGTCCTGTTGCCCCTACTAGGTTATGAATTCCTTGAGGGGAGGAAAGTGCTTTTTTCATCTGTGTCTCTTGATGGGCATACACAGAGTGATTGTTGAATGGTTGGATATCCTGTTTGCTGTTTGACTGAACCTGTACCTCTGTCACATGAGATCTGTCAGCCATCCTCTGCCTCACCTCGGTTTCCTGCTCTTGATGCTCAATATCTTTCCTGCCAGTTCCTGAGGAAGGTATCTCCCCTTCAAGTTGCCTCTCTCTTGGTATCACAGTCAAGGCCACCAGGGTATTCATTAGGCACTAGGGGCACAATGACCAAATGATATTGTACTTTTCAGAAACCTCAAAAATGTTGGAGATCTTGAAAGAAAAATGATTGGCTGAAACACACAAAGTATAGGATCAAAAATAAGTGTTTAAGCAAACAAATATAAAACTAACTATGTTATCTTCATTAAATGTTAAACTTGGGAGTGATTACTACGAAAATATAGAAACGTAAATGAGTAACCCATAGCCAAATAGTTTAAAAAACAAAAATAGAATAATTCTTTCAAAAATGTTTTGGCCATAAACTTATTTTTCGTGTGGGTTATGAGTACAGCTTTTAGTATGTTTGATACGATGTTAGGGTGAGGGACTCCAAAAATTAAACATATTTGACCTCTTAAATTGTCTGGGTTTGCAATGCATGCATATAGCCCAAGAAATATTTGCTGGATTTTCATTGATTGTAGTCATATGATGGTGGTCTCTGTTGTTTTGGAGAGAAGTAAGCATGGATATTTTGTAATTTTGCTTCTATTCTGTTGTTAAAAAGAAAAAAGTTAAGACAGTTCTTCCCATTTATGTAGAACAAGTGCCACATTCCCGTGCAGATACTGAGAAATCTTTGGGGCCCTCGGGTGGTACCAGTTAGAGGCTCTTGAATGCCCTGTCCTGGCCTACTGTCAGGTTTCCTTGCCACCCTGTCTGGTTTCTTCCAAGGATTGGAAGTTGGGGATGGCAAAGAATCCCTGAAGGCAGAATGCTAGACCAGGTGAAGCAAAGGGGGTACCCTGGCTGGGCCCTGGGAACAGTCAGGAACAAAGGCAACTGCAGTGTGTGTGCGAGCCTTGCTGGAACTGACCTTTCCCCTTGCCCTTCACATTCAGGGTAACCCAAAGTGACCAGCCATTGTTTTTAGGTACTGATTATGCAGTGACCATGTATACAAATGGTAGAGGTATTTTCCTCAGCAGTGAGGATTGGCTATTTGTAAGCTGGGTAGATTTGGGTATGCTTTTGCTTCAATCAGGAGGGATGTTTCCCCTTTTCTTATTTTGGATGTTGTTTCATTTTTCATTCTGTAATGTAAATTGCAGTTCCAGTACTGCTGTTTGCTTTTATCTGGTCAAAATCCTCTGTCACCCTTCACCTTTCACTAGCTATGTATAGTGTTGGTATGCCTTTGATGACCGAAGAGGAAGGTTCATACCTAATGTTGTCTGCTTACTAACCATCTATCAGGGAGGGTTCAGCTCACAGTGAGAACCAGGATGGGACTGGAATTGAGGCATAGCTGGAGGATAGGGCCATCATCAAAGGTGAAAATGTAAAGCATGTTGAACATATTGTGTATTTGTATAGGTATTATAATATATCACCCATAACCACCATGAAGGGAATTTTTTTTAATAAGTAGATTCATGTGATTTATCATCTCCAAAAGTTTAGAATTGCCAGTTAAATACATATGTATTTCTCAAAGGAAATCATTAAAAAGGACATTCCACTCTTATTACAAAGCTATTTTAGGGGTAAATATTTTGATAGCTGTGGGTCACTGCACCTGGGAGCTGAGACATGGCTGAGCCTGAGGCAGCACAGATGGAACACTGAGATATATCAGGGGTTGCCCCCTTCTGCATATATATTGCGAGTGGTTGATTATGGCAGTGCAAACATTAACATATTCTATGCTACTGTCAGAAGAATAACTTCCATGTGAGAAATGGTCTTGTTATTTAAGAATGGTAATGACCATGCTAAGACTTCCCTCACAAACTAGAGTGGAGTATGTTATGATAACAAGCATTTTGTTAGTTAAGAGTAATAATTAGAATCAAACTGGTAGACTGGAGTAAGTAAAGTCTGCTTATCGCGTGTTTTGAAACAGTGATTCAAGAATTATAGAAGACTCAGATGGACTTAGAAGTCCTCTTGCACATTCTCTATAGCTCATAGCTTGCAAACTCAGATTCTATTGGGGACAAGCAAGAAAGTAAGTGGATAAAAACCCCTCCCATTGAAATTGATGCGCTAGAGAACAGATGCCCTTGTCTAGTGTCTTATAGCTTCCAACTTTTCTATAGAAACTGGAAATCTGTTTTTTTTAATGAAATAGCTTAAATTTTAAATATTAGCTATTGATTGAAAATTTAAAAGCAATGTGTTGCTAAACAAAACCTGTCTGCAGGCTACATATAGTTGGTGGTCACGCACTTAACCTCTGTTCTACTTATTCCCTTGATTTGCAAGTCAGAACTTACGTGTGATCTCAGGCGTTTGTCTCTTAGTTTTAAAACAGATACAAGCCTGCAAAAGTCAGGAGGTCAGTCGTTGTTGATGATGACCTGGCAATTTTCACTGGGTTCCATTCAGCACAGTTACTGTCCATCATCTGTATATAGCACACTGTGCCTGGCCACTGTGAGTAATTGTCAGCTGTGCAAAAACAGGATGAACTGACACAGCGACCTGTGTCACACATGACTCAGAGCTCTAGTGTCCAGCTATTTTGGGCAGGCCTTTGCTCTTGCAGATATTTTCACTTAAATTATGGGCAGAAACTGATGAGGGTGGCTATGCTATTGTAAGAAGGCACTCTGGCCTAACCGTTGAAAGACAAGTTGGTAAAGCAAACCACCTGCCCTTGAATCTTGATCATGCTTCTTGATAATTCTCTGACCTTGGGCATATTATGTAACCTCTCTGTGGTCTCACTTTCCACATCTGTAAGTGGGGTTAGTAATAATATCTACAGCATAGAATTATTATCATGATAGAATAAGATAACCTGACATGTAACTCTCTTAGCCCATGTTTGACACCTAGTAAATGCACAGTAATTATTAACCACTGCTCCTCTGGCATTTCATTAGGAAAGCACTGAATTTAGAATAAAGAGAACTGGGTTTACACTCATTCTGCCTGTGTAGTAACTGTGATCACCTTAAAAGCACTTAACCTCTGTGAATATCAATAAGATTAGGATAACATGACAATTAAACGTAATTATGTATTACAATACCTAAAGAGATGCACAGATGAAAAGTATGGTTTGATGGTCAAGGAAGGCTGTCAGCATAACAGCTCAGGGAGGGAACATGGCCCTCATGACACAGCATAATTAACATGTGGACCATAGAGGAATCCAAGGTTGAATTACCTATCTCTCAGTTTCCACTCACAGCATTGAACCGCAACACAGTATTGGAATATTATTGGCTTAAAAATGACTAAAATAAAACTTCAGAGAGTAAAAATTTGTTTTTCGGTACTCTCACTTTGTTAAAAAAAAAACTCCCCAAAGAAAGAATATTCCCTTTACTCACAGCTCCTTTGTTGGACTTGGTTTAGAAAGTTCCAGTCTGTGGCTAAGACAGTGACCTGCAGATGTAGAGCTAAGGTTCTAATTCACTGCAGAGCATGAGAGATTCTAGCCGAGTGGCCTAAGTTACTAATGGCCACTTATTTCTGTAACAAATTAGGATGTTGTGCAAGTTTGGTTTGCAAATAGATTGACTCTTGAAGGCAGCGGGTTTCCCTTACGATCAAATGAAGTCATTGGAGGCAACTACCTAAATATTCAGGAAAACCTTTGTTTGTTTGTACCCTGATTCCTCTCAGGGCAAAATTTTGACAGTGACTGTAAGGATAGAGGATTTAAAACTGAACGGTTGTTGAAACTACAGAGTCTACCTGCTTCCTATTCTCAGCCCTTTCTCAGATTGGAGGAAGGGCAAGGTCAAGAACAATAGTGTTAAGTGGCACCGCTCCCAGGTCACACAGCTGATTGCTTGCAGAGCTGGGAACTTTCAGTCATTCTGGTGCACTTTCTACCAAAGTACTATTTTCTTATAATTAACAAACAGTTGACTTCAAGGCACTGTGTTTTTCTCTTCTAGATGGTGGTTGAAAAAAAATTGCCTTTGATATAAAAGCTCTTAAAAACATTTTTCTCATGCACTCAGATCAACAGAACACAAAACTTTCTTCCTGCCAGGTTTCCCTGTCCCTTTTGCTTGAATTCTCTTTTCACTTTTCTTTTGAAAAGCTATGTTCTTTCTACACTTAGAAATAACAAATCTTATTTGTTCTGACAGCAGTGTGAAAACATCTATTGCATCAAAATTCCCAAGCGAAGTAAAAAAATCAATGGTCCTTTTCTGAATTTCATTAGCAGTGGCAGCAAACATTTCATCAGTACCTCAGAAGCAATACAGAAAAGAAAAGAAAAGAAAAATCAAGTTAGCAAGTATATAGTCTTGTACAAGATGAAAACCTGCATTATAAAATCCTGAGTCTTATAAACTGCTTTAAAATCTGCCTGCAGGCTGTCTATCCTTTCAAAATATAGTGCTGTTGTCAGAAGTAGGATTTTAAATGAAATTTATTACAGGAGTAATATGTATGATGAAATTGGATGTTTATGGAAAAGGTTTTTTGATAAAGACTCAATCAGGCCATCGGGGTGCTTAAGACATCTTAGGATCTGAAATCAGACCAAAGGTTTTTAAAGCATTCTCTGAAAACTTATTTATAGCTCTAGCCCTGAATTTACCATTGAATTAAAGACCAAGCATGAGCAGACAAGCTGGGGAAAGCTCAGAGTACCTCCTCACAAGATATGATTTACCCTAAGAAATCTTGTCAAAAAATGAAATGTATGTTTGTAATTAACATGCAGAGAGGATAAATTTCTTTAAGTGCCTTGTCACTTTAGCTGCTATGGAAGGGTCATTACTTAGCAGTTCTGGTGTCATTCAGGTCTACCTGTGTTCCATCCTCCCCTGGCATTCCTGAGCCACACACTCAGAACTAATACAGAGATGGCAAGTAGCCTTAGTCATTGTCTCTAAAGGCATCTTGATCACTCCCACCCAGGGGCCCAGCAGCAACCCTCCTACCCTGCTTAGAATCATCTTTCTCCTCTGGAGCCCACTGCTGAAACTCATATTACTTACCACACTGTATTTTAATGGTACTTTCTGTTCCAGCACTAGACAGTAAGTCCTTGAGATCAGGGGCTATGTCTTTCTGACCTTGGTATACGCAGGGCCCACCAGGCATGATAAACCCTCAGTTAATGGTGGTGGGTGGGTGGGTGGGTGGAAGAGGAAGCAGTCAAGCACCTGTATATAGCTTACATTTCAGGAGACATTTAAATAATTACATGGATTAAAATACCAAGTAATATCAGAAAACTACTTTAAAAGGTGTTTATTGCTTAACTTATTACAGTGTACGTAACTGTATTTGTACCTGTTGGAGTTGCTGCTCTTGAACACCCGCTGAGGATGATGGGTGCAAGCCTGCTTTCTCTCACTCACACTTGGCCTTTGTTCATCTTACCTCCTTTTCCTTCAAGATTCCTCCCAGTGTCAGCATCCCTCCTGCCTTCCTGTTTAGAGCCTTCCTGTGAGCTCCCACAGCCTCCTTAGCTCTTGTCTACCCTGGTGCCCAGCATGCTAGGCTGTAGTCACGGGTTTATTTGTATGTGTCAGTCCCCAGCCTGTATATCCTCTGTGCCTCAGAAATAGTGGTGATCAGCAAACATTCACCAAATGAAAGTTGCACGAATCATACCTTGGGCTAATGAGGAAGAAAAAATACATTTTCTTAAAGTTTTACTCCTGATGCTAGGAAAGAAACCATAAACTGTAATACTACAGTCTCTTAGTACATGAAGGTTAACCACAGTCAGTTATTCAACTGCTGTGAGAGTTGTTCTAGACTGTCATTATGAAATTAGGTTAAAACTTGAAAGCTAATGTTCCTTACTGTTTACTGACAAGGATCAAGTTTAATTGCCATCTATGTATTAACTGAAAAATAAGGAAATTGAATTAGTTCTGAAAAATAATAGAAACAAGTCCTACTTTTAGTATTCCTTTTTGCTAGCTCTCATCTGTAAATCTGTTGTAAATTGAAGCATATTTGACTATATTTCATTCTTTTTACTTGTTCTCACTTTGCCAGTTTTGATCTCCCTACATGTCAAATCATATTTTTGGAATGAAATAGTCATAGGCTTTTTATCATGAGCTACTGTACTGTTTAACTTAGAATTGAGAACAGAATGATAAAATTAGATACAAGAGGTTTCTGTGTGTCATCAAGTAACCTAGTCTACTTTGGGTAACAAAAATAAAATTCTCTTTAAACAATTTCAGCTCATTCTGAACCAACTTTGTTAAGTTGAATGGCCTTCGGTCTGTGTGAAGAGGCTGAGGAGCTCATCACTCCTTTAATGGGCCCAGCAGAGTTTTTCCTGAACACTGAAACTTCCCTTTTCTTTATTTTGCTCCATTTCCCCTAATTAGGACCATTATAATTAGTGTGCTCATTACCTCCCCTACATAATTTCCCCACCTCCTTGATAGTCACCCTTCATGTATTTTTGGCCTGCCTCCTTTATTCGCTCTCTAGACTGTTGTGAAATTTCGATATGAATATACTACCTTTTCCTTCACAGGGCTCGCAGTTGAGGGCCTCAGAGAGGGAGGCTTCCCCCATCCAGTTCCCTCACCATGCTTCTCTTGCGTCTTAAGGGAATTTCTAGCCAAGGAGGAGAGCTGTAGTCAGAGACATTGGGGAGTCGGAGACTGGCCATGTCCTGCAGCATTGGGCGTCATGTGTTGATTGTCCCGTGGCATCTCGCTGTTTACCACCAGGTCTAGAGTAGGGGAAATGGAGCAAAATAAAGAAAAGGGAAGTATCTGTGACCCAACCACATCATCCTCATCATAAGCTCATAAAGGCAGAGATTTGAGACCTTTTTATGTTCCTATCGAGTCTGTAAAATAAGTTCTGAGACCCTCTTTTCTCCACTCCTTCCTTATACTTACTTTGTTTTGTCCCTGCCTTCCATACTCTTCTTGCCCTTGCCTCCGGGCTATCATCTGGAGCCCTTGAATGAAGCATGTGGACTTAACACGAGTGCTAACACTTGGACACCCGTAGGCTTTGCAAATGAAAACAAGACCAACCAGTCATCCTGCTTTGCCTTTTCAGAAACTGTCACCCCACCCCACCCGCCAGGTTCTCCATACTCATGATGTTTTTGTTACTACTTTGATATATACATTAAGTTTTTTCCTCATTTTATCTCATTTTAATTATCCTAATGAAATAAATGGGAAGAAACAGGAAATTTAGCATGTATCCCCCAATTTATGATAGAGCCAAGTGGTACCTAGATCTAGAGGTGACCCACCCTCCTGAATCCATGGCTCCCAGAACTCTTCTCTAGGTCTTACGCAGAACTTCTTTTCCGCAGAAAAGCTAGGGAGCAATTTTTAAGCCACCAAGGATGCCACAAGTTTGGATTCCATGTACTGAAACTGAGCCCCTACCATGTGCCATGCATGGGACACAGAGATGAACAAAAATGGTCCCTGTTCTTCAGTTGTTTACAGATCAGTTGGGGGATGACAGTGGCATAAACAGGTCATCACCAGTGATTCACTGAGTGGGCACTTGGGGGTTGGGGAGCTGAGTGGGATGGTTTCCCAGAGGAAGGCAGCGGCCCTGGTGAAATGCTCTCCTGGGCTGCTCCTCAGTGCTGTGTGGCCCGGCCTAGGATTTAGACACGACGGCCACTGTCCCTCCCGCTTCTGCCTCCCTACTGAGCTCTCTCTTAATTGTCACCTGTCTCAATGAGTGAAAAAAATCTGTACCTCTTGACATCTTTGGGTATGGATAAGGAAAAGGGTAAATGTTCCATGCTAAGCATATTATCAAGTACTGTGAGTGTCATGAAGGAGGAAGTTTTAAAAGTGTGATTTCTTCATGTTTACAAAATGAACAAATGACTCAGATCTGTTGTACACATTCACAAGAGCTCCGTCCTAAGCTGTTCCCAATTTGAAGTCATGTGTCTTCCTTTGCATGTGGGGAAGGTTTCAAACAGGGTGGGAAGTGGAGGAGGTGGCAGTTTAGAGACGAAGACTTGGCTCTGGGGTGTGCGAGCCTGGCGCTCCTCCTGGGCACTGTGCTGGTGAGGGCTCCCAACATCCTTAGCTCCTTCCTAACTTTCTGCCTTCTTTCTCCCTGTCCCTCCCACTTGTTTTCCCTTCCTTCCCTCTTCCCTCCTCCTCCTCCTCCTCCTCCCTTCCCCTCTCTATGCTTCTCCTACGTACATACACCCCATTTTACTTACTCCTTCCAGTCGGCAAGGGGCTTTTGGGGTATGTTTCCTGTTAGGATAACTTCAGACACAACCCTGAAAATGGAAAACAGATGGCAAGGCTGGCCAGAGCATCTATAGATTCATTATCCTTGAAGTCCGGGTAGCCCAGCCCTGACTGGCTCTGAGCACTTTGCCAGCGGGGCTGCTGAGCTGCCTTTGGGGGGCCTTGCTGACTGTGCTGCTGATAGTATTACCAAGCCTTACTAGATGTGGGCGCTCAGACTCTGACTTTTTAAAACTCCTTCCATACTGAATGTAGTTTGCAGATTGTTTTTTTTATTAACATGATGATATCATGCCACCATAAAGAAGTACTTTTGAATGTGTCAAAACAAATCTTGATACTCTTTGTCAAACACACATAAAAAGGGAAAAAACGTATTTAATAAATATCAAGATTCTGTGACATTTTGTAATCGCCATGCTGAGTAAATCCTAAGGAGTAACGCATTTGATTGAACTCAAGGCCTGCCTTCACCTGGTAAATACGTCTTTCCTCTTCACTGAGCTTTATCCCCAAAGGGGTTTCTCGCTCTGGCTTCTTTTAATACTCTGTCCTTACCTTTGATCTTCGCCATTTTAATTACTTCCCCAATTCTAATACGAATATTGTTCCGTTTGGATTGGTCACACAGGATTAGTTCTGTTAATTATATTTTAATGCTATATGTGGTTTTGGCAGGAGGCCTCTGTCTCACCTCTCACGCCACCATCTTCAAACCAATCCTGTCAGTAGTGTGGCTTCTTTGCACTGATGTTGTACTCACTTAGGGCAGGGGTCAACTCCTCCATGGTTAAGTGTACTCCCTTCATTTTGTGGTGCTGCAGAGCATTGTGGGAAATACCTGAGAGGAATTCATGGGCAGCTAGGGAGATGAGCTGAATTCCATGTGTGTTCAACGCCTCAAAGCCAGCATGGTTCAGGCAGTATCCAGTCATTACATCTGGGAATAGAGATGTGGAATCCTCCCGCTGCAATCAGGAAGTCCACTGGAGGTGTGCTGAACACCGTCGGCCTCACTGCTCCATTGGCAGTGTTGAGCAGCGGGTAAACCCCGTTAGACACGGTCCCCTCTAGGGATGCGGCACCGCCTAGTGACAGCTTCCCTGCTCAGCTCAGCGCTCAGCCAGCTCTCCAGCCTGCGCCACCCTGCGTCCCATGCCCCCTGGTGTGCCTCCAGCCCCAGACACCCGTACTGTCACTGTGCCTTGTTCTTTTTGGCAGCAGTGCGCTGAGGGCCCTGCTGTAGGGGCTGAGGCAGTGGAAGCCGGTGCCTTCTTGAGGTCTGACACCATAGTTTGTCATCTGGGTGGGAGAGGCAGCTCTCTATTTCTTCTTGAGTGAGTTTTGGTATTTTATGAGTACCACTACCAAGTAATTTGTCTATTTCAGCTATTTTGTCAAATTTATGAGTTTATTTTTATTTAATTCCTTATCTGTAATTCCTTATCTGTAATTCCTTATTTGTTTATTGTATTTCCTTATCCTTTTAATGTCTTTAGGAATATAGTGATCTGCCCTCTTTTGGGTAATTTGCTCTTGTTTTCTTTGGTTAGCTTGGCAGAGTTCTTTCAGTTTTTATTGACTTTTTTTTCCCTGCTAAGAACTAGCTTTTGATTTTACTGATTTTGTTGTCTAGTTTCATTGATTTCCATTCTGTTCTTTAGTATTTCCTTCTATATTTAGCTTTGGTTTTATTTGCTTTTCTCTTTCTAGATTTTTAAGATGGGAGCTTGGATTATTCTTCGGAGTTTTCTTTCTACTATGATTTAGTGCCTTAATTTCTGTGTAAGAATCCTATAAATTTCATGTTATATTTCTGTTTTCACACAATTCATATTATTTTCTCTTTGCCCTTGAAATGTCTTTATTGACCCATGGGTTACCTCGAGGTGTATTTAATTTCCACACTTGAGGTCCTATTTTTTTAACTGTTTTGTTACTGATTTTAAGTTTATTACCCTCTTATCAGAAAACGTTTTGTATGAATTGAAATTTTTTCACTTGTTAAGATTAGTTTTATGATCCAGTATATGATCTCACAGTGTATGTCATAGTGCACACTTGAGGAGACTGTACATTCTGTGGCCAGGCCACATACTGGAATGTCATTAGGACCTGTTGGTTGGTAGTGTTGGTCTATGGTGGTGGTGTTCCATTTACAGACTTTTGTCTTTTCAGTTGTATCAATTTTTGCTTCATGTAATTTGAAGCTCTTTTGTCAGGTGAGTATACATTTAGAATTTGATGAATGAAATCGTAACATTATGTAATGTCCCTTTTTGCTCCTTGTAATTTTCCTAGCTCTGAAGCTCTGAATATTTTGTGTGGTAGTAATATATAGCCTTTAGCTTCCTTTTGTAAGGGAGGTCAGATTCTCTTAGCTTACCATCATCTAAGTGTCTCTCTCTCTCTCTCTCTCTCTCTCTCTCTCTCTCTCTCTCTCTCTCTCTTTCTCCCCCTCTCTTATTATTTTTGCATTCGTTCCACAAAACTTTTGCTTAGTTAAAGGATTCTCTTCTGGGTTGGCAGTTCTTTTCTTTCCTCACTTTAAAGATACTATTGAACATTCTGTGGTCTCCATTGTACTTTATGAGAATTCTCTGATCATTCAAATTTTAGTTTATCTTTGCTTTTTAGCATTATGACATGTTCAGGCTTATCAGGCCTAACTGTTTGTTACTGATTTTGAGTTTACGCCTTATTGGGCCTAAACTCTTTGAATTTGCTCTGTTTGGGGCTTGCTGAGCATCTTGAATCTCTAAATTTATGTTTTTGTCAAAGCTGAGATCTTTTCTGCTCTTAGTAAGAATTGTTTTATCTAAAAAATAAGGTTTTCTTTTCTTTTATAGAACACCTATAATGTGAAATTTAGACAATTTGATACTGTCCCACAAGTTTCTAAGGATGTATTCATTTTTTCCAATGTTTTTTCCTGTCTTTTCTTCAGTGTAGATAATTTCTGCTGCTCTGCTTTCTTCAAGTTTACACACCCTTCTATCATCTCTGTTCAGTGGTTGAGCCCATGCAATGTCTTTCATAATTTATTTATTTATTTTTTTTAGAAAAAAATTTTTATTTCTTAGTAATTAAAACTCACATAGAAGTTGCAAAAATGACAGAGCTCCTGGGTATCCTTTTACAAGCTTCCCCCAATGATAACATCTTACCTAACCATAGTATAATTAGCAAAACCAGGAATTTGACATTAGTACAATACTATTAAAACTAGACTTTATTTGGACTTCACCAGTTTTTTTTTTTTTTTTTTGAGAGGGCATCTCTGATATTTATTGATCAAATGGTTGTTAACAACAATAAAATTCAGTATAGGGGGGTCAACGCTCAATGTACAATCATTAATCCATCTCAAGCCTAATTCTCATCAGTCTCCAATCTTCTGAAGCATAACGAACAAGTTCTTACATGGTGAACGAATTCTTACATAGTGAATAAATTCTTACATGGTGAACAGTACAAGGGCATTCATCACAGAAACTTTCGGTTTTGATCATGCATTATGACCTATAAACAATCAGGTCAAATATGAATATTCGTTTGATTTTTATACTTGATTTATATGTTGATCCCACATTTCTCCTATTATTATTATTATTTTTATTTTTAATAAAATGCTGAAGTGGTAGGTAGATGCAAGGTAAAGGTAGAAAACATAGTTTAGTGCTGTAAGAGGGCAACTGTAGATGATCAGATAGATGATCAGGTGTGTGCCTATGGACTAAGTATTAATCCAGGCTAGACAAGGGCAGCAAGACATCCACGGATGCAGAAGATTTCTCTCAAAGCAGGGGGGGTGAGGTTCTGAGCCTCACCTCTGTTGATCCCCAAATTCTCACCTGATGGCCCCCTGTGACTGTGCCTGTCTTAAGGTTGTTTCTCCCTTGAGGAATCTTACCCGTCTCTGGCTAACCAGTCATCTTCCGGGGCCATACAGGGAAATGTAAAGTTGGTAAGTGAGAGAGAAGCCATATTGTTTGCAAAGGTTAGCTTTTTACTTCTTTGCAGATTTATGCCCTGTGGCTTCTATGCCCAGCACTTGTCTCGAGTTATCTTTATCACCTGGAGGAATTATGATACTCGGTAAATTCAATATGAGGCACAAATTCTATTTAAGGGTTGTAATTAGGAAGGAAGAAGAAAAGCTATAGAGGTAGCATATGAAGGAAACATGGGAGGATTGATTATTTCTTTGACATATCTTCTTGTATAGTACCTTAAGAATGTATAGGTTTTAAACTACTAACTAATTTGCACACACATATTAACATAATAGGAATACGGTGACATAAACAAAGCAAATCTATAATTATCATCCATCTCCAGTGAAGCCAAGAAAACCATTTAGGCACCCTAGGCATTTGTGAAAATTTATGTATGATATGATGGATATTGTCCAACTGTACTTGAACCATCAGACAAATTAAAGCAGCCCATTTCTGGGATCTGTTCACATCCCATATGTTCTTTTAACCATAGATAGTCTATAGTCATGAGATTTTGGAGTGCTACAACTTGCACCCCTCCCAACTCCTGGTTGAGTTCCAACAGTACAGATCCGGTCAAATTCGTTGTCTCACTGTATGCACATGCCAGCCTAGACATCTCCCTCCTCATTCCTATGGCAAGTCCAGGAGACGGTGGGGTGGACGCAGCCACAACCGCAGCATCATCCGGATACCTGTGGAGGCTTATTGATGATCATCCCCCGGCACAAGTCCTCCAGAGAGTGCTGATGCCGGAAGCTCCTCCTCATATCGTATCTTAGTTCATTTTCTGGGTATCCAAGCTAGGCCTTGATCTTCTGCATAGAAACAAACAGACCCTTTGCCCACACTTTGACATGCCCTCTATACCACTGTGCAGAACTCATTGGAGGTCAGCACACAGTAACTGCTTTTTTTTTTTTTTTTTAATTAAGAGAAAGGAATATTATCAGAAAAGAGTACCTCCATAGCTGATCATCTGACACCCTTTAAGTGATCAACATTAAGGATATTTAAAGCATGCGTTGATCTTTGATTTACCAATAGTTTTATCCTGTTAAGGAGTAATCCCCCTTTTCTTTCTTTCTTTTTTTTTTTAATTTTTAATCTACACTTACATGAAGAATACTATGTTTACTATGCTCTCCCCTATATCAGGTCCCCCCTAACAACCACATTACGGTTACTGTCCATCAGCTTAGCAAAATGTTGTAGAGACACTACTTGTCCTCTCTGTGTTGTGCGGCCCACCCTCCCCTTTCTCCCTCCCCCCCATGCATGCTAATCTTAATACCCCTCTTCTTCTCCCCCGCCCCTATCCCTCCCTGCCCACCCATCCTCCCCAGTTCCTTTCCCTTTGGTACCAGTTAGTCCATTTTTGGGTTCTGTAATTCTGCTGCTGTTTTGTTCCTTCAGTTTTTCCTTTGTTCCTATACTCCTCAGATGAGTGAAATCATTTGGTATTTCTCTTTCTCTGCTTGGCTTATTTGACTGAGCATAATACTCTCCAGCTCCATCCATGTTGCTGCAAATGGTTGGATTTTTCCACTTCTTATGGCTGAGTAGTATTCCATTGTGTATATGTACCACATCTTCTTTATCCATTCATCTACCGATGGACATTTAGGTTGCTTCCAATTCTTGGCTATTGTAAATACTGCTGCGATAAACATAAGGGTGCATCTGTCTTTCTCAAACTTGATTGCTGCGTTCTTAGGGTAAATTCCTAGGAGTGGAATTCCTGGGTCAAATGGTAGGTCTGTTTTGAGCATTTTGATGCACCTCCATACTGCTTTCCACAATGGTTGAACTAATTTACATTCCCACCAGCAGTGTAGGAGGGTTCCCCTTTCTCCACAGCCTCGCCAACATTTGTTGTTGTTTGTCTTTTGGATGGCAGCTATCCTTACTGGTGTGAGGTGATACCTCATTGTAGTTTTAATTTGCATTTCTCTGATAATTAGCAATGTGGAGCATCTTTTCATGTGTCTCTTGGCCATCTGTATTTCTTTTTTAGAGAACTGTCCAGTTCCTCTGCCCATTTTTTAATTGGGTAGTTTTAATTTGCATTTCTCTGATAATTAGCGATGTGGAGCATCTTTTCATGTGTCTCTTGGCCATCTGTATTTCTTTTTTAGAGAACTGTCTGTTCACTTCCTCTGCCCATTTTTTAATTGGGTTATTTGTTTTTTGTTTGTTGAGGCGTGTGAGCTCTTTATATATTCTGGACGTCAAGCCTTTATCGGATCTGTCATTTTCAAATATATTCTCCCATACTGTAGGGTTCCTTTTTGTTCTATTGATGGTGTCTTTCACTGTACAGAAGCTTTTCAGCTTAATGTAGTCCCACTTGCTCATTTTTGCTGTTGTTTTCCTTGCCCGGGAAGATATGTTCAAGAAGAGGTCACTCATGTTTATGTCTAAGAGGTTTTTGCCTATGTTTTTTTCCAAGAGTTTAATGGTTTCATGACTTACATTCAGGTCTTTGATCCATTTTGAGTTTACCTTTGTGTATGGGGTTAGACAATGGTCCAGTTTCATTCTCCTACATGTAGCTGTCCAGTTTTGCCAGCACCATCTGTTGAAGAGACTGTCATTTTGCCATTGTATGTCCATGGCTCCTTTATCAAATATTAATTGACCATATATGTTTGGGTTAATTTCTGTGATCTCTAATCTGTTCCACTGGTCTGTGGCTCTGTTCTTGTGCCAGTACCAAATTGTCTTGATTACTATGGCTTTGTAGTAGAGCTTGAAGTTGGGGAGTGAGATCCCCCCTACTTTATTCTTCTTTTTCAGGATTGCTTTGGCTATTCGGGGTCTTTGGTGTTTCCATATGAATTTTTGAATTATTTGTTCCAATTCATTGAAGAATGTTGCTGGTAATTTGAGAGGGATTGCATCAAATCTGTATATTGCTTTGGGCAGGATGGCCATTTTGACGATATTAATTCTTCCTAGCCACGAGCATGGGATGAGTTTCCATCTGTTAGTGTCCCCTTTAATTGCTCTTAAGAGTGACTTGTAGTTTTCAGAGTATAAGTCTTTCACTTCTTTGGTTAAGTTTATTCCTAGGTATTTTATTCTTTTTGATGCAATGGTGAATGGAATTGTTTTCCTGATTTCTCTTTCTATTGATTTGTTGTTAGTGTATAGGAAAGCTACAGATTTCTGTGTGTTAATTTTGTATCCTGCAACTTTGCTGTATTCTGATATCAGTTCTAGTAGTTTTGGAGTGGAGTCTTTAGGGTTTTTTATGTACAGTATCATATCATCTGCAAATAGTGACAGTTTAACTTCTTCTTTACCAATCTGGATTCCTTGTATTTCTTTGTTTTGTCTGATTGCCATGGCTAGGACCTCCAGTACTATGTTAAATAGCAGTGGGGAGAGTGGGCATCCCTGTCTGGTTCCCGATCTCAGAGAAAATGCTTTCAGCTTCTCGCTGTTCAGTATAATGCTGGCTGTGGGTTTATCATATATGGCCTTTATTATGTTGAGGTACTTGCCCTCTATTCCCATTTTGCTGAGAGTTTTTATCATGAATGGATGTTGAATTTTTGTCAAATGCTTTTTCAGCATCTATGGAGATGATCATGTGGTTTTTGTCTTTTTTTTTGTTGATGTGGTGGATGATGTTGATGGATTTTCGAATGTTGTACCATCCTTGCATCCCTGGGATGAACCCCACTTGGTCATGGTGTATGATCCTTTTGATATACTGTTGAATTCTGTTTGCTAATATTTTATTGAGTATTTTTGCATCTACATTCATCAGGGATATTGGTCTGTAATTTTCTTTTTTGGTGGGGTCTTTGCCTGGTTTTGGTATTAGGGTGATGTTGGCCTCATAGAACGAGTTTGGGAGTATTCCCTCTTCTTCTATTTTGTGGAACACTTTAAGGAGAATGGGTATTATGTCTTCTCTGTGTGTCTGATAAAATTCCGAGGTAAATCCATCCGGCCCCGGGGTTTTGTTCTTGGGTAGTTTTTTGATTACTGTTTCAATTTCTTTGCTCGTAATTGGTTTGTTTAACTTTTGTGTTTCTTCCTTGGTCAGTCTTGGGAGGTTGTATTTTTCTAGGAAGTTGTCCATTTCTTCTAGGTTTTCCAGCTTGTTGGCATATAGGTTTTCATAGTAGTCTTTAATAATTCTTTGTATTTCTGTGGAGTCTGTCGTGATTTTTCCATTCTCATTTCTGATTATGTTCATTTGTGTTGACTTTCTTTTTCTCTTAAAAAGTTGGGCTAGAGGCTTATCTATTTTGTTTATTTTCTCGAAGAACCAGCTCTTGTTTTCATTGATTTTTGCTATTGTTTTATTCTTCTCAATTTTGTTTATTTCTTCTCTGATCTTTATTATGTCCCTCCTTCTGCTGACTTTAGGCCTCATTTGTTCTTCTTTTTCCAGTTTTGATAATTGTGATGTTAGACTATTCATTTGGGATTGTTCTTCCTTCTTCAAGTGTGCCTGGATTGCTATATACTTTCCTCTTAAGACTGCTTTCGCTGCATCCCACAGAAGTTGGGGCTTAGTGTTGTTGTTGTCATTTGTTTTTATATATTCCTTGATCTCTATTTTGATTTGTTCATTGATCCATTGATTATTTAGTAGCATGTTGTTAAGCCTCCATGTGTTTGTGAGCCTTTTTGTTTTCTTTGTAGAATTTATTTCTACTTTCATACCTTTGTGGTCTGAAAAATTGGTTGGTGGAATTTCAATATTTTGGAATTTACTGAGGCTCTTTTTGTGAGCTAGTATGTGGTCTATTCTGGAGAATGTTCCATGTGCACTTGAGAAGAATGTATATCCTGTTGCTTTTGGATGTAGAGTTCTATAGATGTCTATTAGGTCCATCTGTTCTAGTGTGTTGTTCAGTGCCTGTGTGTCTTTACTTATTTTCTGCCCGGTGGATCTATCCTTTGGGGTGAGTGGTGTGTTGAAGTCTCCTACAATGAATGCATTGCAATCTATTTCCCTCTTTAGTTCTGTTAGTATTTGCTTCACATATGCTGGTGCTCCTGTATTGGGTGCATATATATTTAGAATGGTTATATCCTCTTGTTGGACTGAGCCCTTTATCATTATGTAGTATCCTTCTTTATCTCTTCTTACTTTCTTTGTTTTGAAGTCTATTTTGTCTGATATTAGTACTGCAACCCCTGATTTCTTTTCGCTGTTGTTTGCCTGAAATATGTTATTCCATCCCTTGACTTTTAGTCTATGCTTATCTTTGGGTTTAAGGTGAATTTCTTGTAAGCAGCATATAGATGGGTCTTGCTTTTTTATCCATTCTATTACTCTATGTCTTTTGATTGGTGCATTAAGTCCATTTACATTTAGGGTGACTATTGAGAGATATGTACTTATTGCCATTGCAGGCTTTAGATTCGTGGTTACCAAAGGTTCAAGGTTAGCTTCTTTAGTATATTACTGCCTAACTTAGCTTGCTTATTGAGCTGTTATATACACTGTCTGGAGATTCTTTTCTTCTCTCCCTTCTTATTCCTCCTCCTCCATTCTTCATATGTTGTGTGTTTTGTTCTGTGCTCTTTTTAGGGGTGCTCCCATCTAGAGCAGTCCCTGTAGGATGCCCTGTAGAGGTGGTTTGTGGGAAGCAAATTCCCTCAGCTTTTGCTTGTCTGGGAATTGTTTAATCCCGCCATCATATTTAAATGATAGTCGTGCTGGATACAGTATCCTTGGTTCAAGGCCCTTCTGTTTCATTGCATTAAGTATATCATGCCATTCTCTTCTGGCCTGTAGGGTTTCTGTTGAGAAGTCTGATGTTAGCCTGATGGGTTTTCCTTTATAGGTGACCTTTTTCTCTCTAGTTGCCTTTAAAACTCTTTCCTTGTCCTTGATCCTTGCCATTTTAATTACTATGTGTCTTGGTGTTGTCCTCCTTGGATCCTTTCTGTTGGGAGTTCTGTGTAATTCCATGGTCTGTTCGATTATTTCCTCCCCCAGTTTGGGGAAGTTTTCAGCAATTATTTCTTCAAAGAGACTTTCTATCCCTTTTCCTCTTTCTTCTTCTTCTGGTATCCCTATAATACGAATATTATTCCTTTTGGCTTGGTCACATATTTCTCTTAGTGTTGTTTCATTCCTGGAGATCCTTTTATCTCTCTCTATGTCAGCTTCTATACGTTCCTGTTCTCTGGCTTCTATTCCTTCAGTGGCCTCTTGCATCTTATCCATTCTGCTTATAAATCCTTCCAGGGATTGTTTCACTTCTGTGATCTCTTTCCTGACATCTGTGATCTCCTTCCGGACTTCATCCCACTGCTCTTGCATTTTTCTCTGCATCTCATCCCATTGCTCTTGCATTTTTTTCTGCATCTCTGTCAGCATGTTCATGATTTTTATTTTGAATTCTTTTTCAGGAAGACTAGTTAGGTCTGTCTCCTTCTCAGGTGTTGTCTCTGTGATCTTTGTCTGCCTGTAGTTTTGCCTTTTCATGGTGATAGAGATAGTTTGCAGAGCTGGTACAAGTGACCGCTGGAAGAGCTTCCCTTCTTGTTGGTTTGTAGCCTTTTCCTGGGAGAATAGCGACCTCTAGTGGCTTGTGCTGGGCAGCTGTGCGCAGACAGGGCTTCTGCTTCCTGCCCAGTTGCTTTGGGGTTTATCTCCGCTGTTGCTGTGGGCTTGGCCTGGCTGGGGCTGTTCCTCCGAAATGGTGGAGCCCCGTTGGAGGGGGAGCGGCTGGGAGGCTATTTATCTCCGTAAGGGGCCTCTGTGCTCCCTGCTGTCCAGGGGGTTAGAGTGCCCAGAGATCCCCAGATTCCCTGCCTCTGGTCTAAGTGACCTGTCCTGCCCCTTTAAGACTTCCAAAAAGCACTCTCCAAACCAAAACAACAACAGCAACAATGAGAGAGGGAACAGAAAGAAAAAAAAAGGAAAAAACACACGATTTTTTTTTTTGTCCTCAGGTGCTGGTCCCAGGCACCCGCTCACTGGTCCTGCTGCCATGTCTCCCTAGCACCGGGGTCCCTGTCCCTTTTAGGCTTCCAAAAAGCACTCGCAAAAAAGAGAAAAAAAACGGGAAAAACGTTCAATTTCCTCTGTCCTCAAGTGCCGGTCTCAGGCACCCACCCACCGGTCCCACAGGGAAAAACGCGGGATATTCTTTGTCCTCAGGTGCCGGTCCCAGGCACCCGCTCACCAGTCCCGCCGCCCTGCCTCCCTAGCACCGGGGTCGCTGTCCCTTTTAGGCTTCCAAAAAGCACTCACAATAAAGAGAAAACAAAAAGGGGAAAAATGCGTGATTTCCTCTGTCCTGAAGTGCCGGTCTCAGGCACCTGCCCACCGGTCCCGCAGGGAAAAATGTGGGATATTTTTTGTCCTCAGGCGCTGATCCCAGGCACCCGCTCACCAGTCCCGCCGCCCTGCTTCCCTAGCACCGGGGTCCCTGTCCCTTTAAGGCTTCCAAAAAGCGCTCACCAAAAAGAAAAAAAAAAGGGGGGGGAAACGCGCGATTTCCTCCGTCCTCAGGCACCGGTCTCAGGCACCCACTCGCCAGTCCCGCAGGGAGAAACGCGGGATATTCTTTGTCCTCAGGTGCCGGTTCCAGGCACCTGCTCACCGGTCCCCCCACCCTGCCTCCCTAGCAACGGGGGCCCGTCACTCGCCAAAAAAAAACCGCTCCAGTTTCTTTCCACCCACCGGGAGCCGGGGGGAGGGGCGCTCGGGTCCCGCCGGGCCAGGGCTTGTATCTTACCCCCTTGGCAAGGCGCTGGTTTCTTGCAGGTGTGGATGTGGTCTGGATGTTGTCCTGTGTCCTGTGGTCTCTATTTTAGGAAGATTTTTCTTTGTTATATTTTCATAGCTCTATGTGTTTTTGGGAGGAGATTTCCACTGCTCTACTCACGCTGCCATCCTGGCTCCGCCCTCTCGTAATTTTTGGTAATTTTATTTTTCAGTTCTAAATTTCTCGACGTGGATTTTTTTCTGTAGTTTTTATTTTTGTGCTAGAAGTTTAGTGTTTCTAATTTTTAAGGGTATTAAGCATTTCCACATTTAATATGGTTATAATAGCTGCTTTAAAGTCTTTATGTGATAATTACAACATGAGGCATCTCAAAATAGGCTTCTGTCCCTTCTTTTCCTTGAGAATTTGTCGCGTTCTCCAGTGGTGTGTGTATGTGTGTGTTGTTTGTTTTAGCATGTGCAGTAAATTTTGGGTTTTATTCTAGCCGTTTTGAATATGATCATGTCATTTCTGAATCATGTTTGTATAAGTGCATTCAGACCATTTACCTTTAGGGTGATTATGGATAGGTATGTACTTATTCCTATTGCAAGCTTTAGATTTGTGGCAACCAAATATTCAAGGGTAACATCCTTACTATCTAAGAGTCTAATTTAACTCACTTAGTATGCTATTACACAAACGCTAAAGGTTCTTTTTTTCTCTCTCCTTTTCTTCCTCCTCCATTCTTTATATATTGGGTATTGCATTCTGTACTCTTTCTCTGTACATTTGTATTACCTCTGGTGACAGCTATTTAACCTTAGGAACACTTCCATCTATCGGAGTCCCTCCAGAATATACTGTAGAGACCGTTTGTGGGAGGTAAATTCTCTCAGCTTTTGCTTATCTGGAAATTGTTTAAGCCCTCCTTCAAATTTAAATGATAACCTTGCCAGGTAGAGTATTCTTGGTTTGAGGCCCTTCTGCTTCATTGCATTAAATATATCATGCCACTCCCTTCTGGCCTGTAAGGTTTCTGCTGGGCTGTAAGGCTGATGATAGCCTGATGGGCTTTCCTTTGTGTGTGATCTGTTTACTCTCTCTGGCTGCTTTTAATAGTCTGTCCTTATCCTTGATCTTTGCCATTTTAATTAGTACACCTTTTGGTTTGGTCTTCCTTGGTTCCCTTGTTTTCAGAGATCTGTGCACCTCCATGGCCTGAGAGACTATCTCCTTCCCCAGGTAGGGGATGTTTTCAGCAATAACCTCCTCAAAGACACTTTGCCTTTTACACTCTCTTCTTCTTCCGGTACCCCTCTAATATGAATGTTGTTCCATTTGGATTGGTCACACAGTTCTCTCAATACTCTTTCATTCCTAGAGATCCTTCTTTCCTGTTGCTCTTTCAGGATTAGTTGTGTTAATTATATTTTCATACTATATGTGGTTTTGGGGCGAGGCCTCTGTTTCACCTCTCACGCTGCCATCTTCAAACCAATCCTCTCAGTAGTGTGGCTTCTTTACACTGATGTCATACTCACTGAGGGCAGGGGTCAACTCCTCCATGGTTAAGTGTACTCCCTTCATTTTGTGGTGCGCAGAGCATCGTGGGCAATATCTGAGATGAATTTATGGGCAGCTAGAGAGATGAGCTGAATTCCATGTGTGTTCAATGCCTCAAAGCCAGGATGGTTCAGGCAGTATCCAGTCATTACATCTGGGAATAGAGATGTGGAAGCCTCCAGCTGCAATCAGGAAGTCCACTGGAGGTGTGCTGAACACCGTCGGCCTCACTGCTCCATGGGCAGTGTTGAGCATTGGGTAAACGTCGTTAGACACGGTCCCCTCTGAGGATGCCGCACCTCCCAGTGACCGCCTCCCTGCTCAGCTCAGGCAGCTCTCCAGCCTGCACCACCATGCGTCCCATCACCCTGCTGCACCTCCACCCCCAACACCCATACTGTCACTGTGCCTTGTTCTTTTTGGCAGCACTGCCCTGAGGGCCGTGCTGCAGGGGCTGAGGCAGTGGAGGCCAGTGCCTCCTTGTGGTCTGAGCCTGAGTCGCCACAGTTTGTCATCTGGGTGGAAGAGGCAGTTCTCTATTCCTTCTTGAGTGAGTTTTGGTAATTAATAAGTACCACTACGAAGTATTTGCCTATTTCAGCTATTTTGTCAAATTTATGAGTTTAGAACTCTTTCTTGTATTTCCTTATCCTTTTAATGTCCTTAGAAATATAGTGATATGCCCTCTTGGGTAATTTGCTCTTGTTTTCTTTGGTTAGCTTGGAAGGGTTCTTTCAGTTTTATTGACTTTTTTCCCTGCAAGGAACTAGCTTTTGATTTTACTGATTTTGTTGTCTAGTTTCATTGATTTCCATTCTGTTCTTTAGTATTTCCTTCTATATTTAGCTTTGGTTTTATTTGCTTTTCTCTTTCTAGAGTTTTAAGATGGGAGCTTAGATTATTCATTGAAGTTTTCTTTCTACTATGATTTGGTGCCTTAATTTCTGTGTAAGAATCCTGTAAATTTTATGTTCTATTTCTATTTTCACACAATTCATATTATTTTCTCTTTGCCCTTGAAATGTCTTTATTGACCCATGGGTTACCTTGAGGTGTATTTTCCACAATTGAGGTCCTGTTTTTTTTAACTGTTTTGTTACTGATTTTAAGTTTACTACCCTCTTATCAGAAAACATTTTGTGTGATTTGAAATTTTTTCACTTGTTAAGATTAGTTTTATGACCCGGTATATGATCTCACAGTGTATGTCATAATGCACACTTGAGAAGAATGTACATTCTGTGGCCAGGCTGCATACTGGAATGTCACTAGAACCTGTTGGTTGGTAGTGTTGGTCTGTGGTGATGGTGTTCCAGTTACAGACTTTTCTGTTTTCAGTTGTATCAATTTTTGCCTTGTGTAATTTGAAGCTCTTTTGTCACATGAGTATACATTTAGAATTTGATGAAGGAATTCATAACATTATGTAATGTCCGTCTTTACTCCTTGTAATTTTCCTAGCTCTGAAGCTCTGTATATTTTGTCTGGTATTAATATAGCCTTTAGCTTTCTTTTGTTTAATATTTTACATTTCCTTTAATGTAGGTCAGATTCTCTTAGCTTTCCATCATTTAAGTCTCTCTCTCTGTCTCTCTCCCTCTATTATTTTTATATTCATTCCACAAATATTTTGCTTAGATAAAGGATTCTCTTCTGGATTGGCATTTCTTTTCTTTCCTCACTTTAAAGATAGTATTGAACATTCTGTGGCCTCCATTTTATTTTATAAGAATTCTGTGATCATTCAGATTTTAGCTTATCTTTGCTTTTTAGCATTATGACATATTTAGGACTTATCAGACATAACTGTTTGTTATTGATTTTTAGTTTTGACCTTATTAGGCCTAAACTCTTTGAATTTGCTCCTTTTGGGGCTTGCTGAGCATCTTCAATCTCTCAATTTATGTTTTTGTCAAATCTGGTATCTTTTCTGCTTTTAGTAAGAATTCTTTTTTTAAAAAAGTAAAATTTTCTTTTCCTTTATATAACACCTTAATGTGAAATTTATACAATTTGATACTGTCCCACAAGTTTCTAAGGATGTATTCATTTTTTGTAATGTTTTTTTCTCTCTTTTCAAAATTTTTACAAAATTTTATGTAAATTCCTGCTTGTAATAAAGGTACTATAATTTGATAATTCAAAGTTCTTAAATAAGGTCTTAGGTACATAGAAGGCTTTTTGTTTTTCACAGTTGTATAAGTTGAATAGGTACACTTTATATAGAATTTAGTTCACTTTAGGAATGATAAGTTATATGACTTTTCTGTGGTCACATATTGTTGGAAGAATTGTAATTGAAGCATTGTTCCAGGGAACTAACTTCCAGAGCAGTGTGATTGGTAAAAGGGAAGAATATGGTGCAGCCTTGAAAATGTTAGAAAAGGAATACAAACTAGTAATTTGAATTTTTAGTGCAATGTAGTATTAATTTAGGGAAGTGCAAAAGATATGTAAATGTGTTTTATGTAGTTAGATATTTAATAACAAGCATTATAATTGGTTCAGTTGACTTCACTGAAAGGGAGACAGGCTTAAAAAATTCTCTGTTGTTTAAAAAATTTTTGAAATCAATAAAATTAAAAACATTCAAAAATTTAAAAAAATATGCTTTGGGCATGGAAAAAAATGGTTAGAGCTTTATTTTCCCTTATGAGTTTAATGAAATCAATTTTTGGAGTTTTAGTTTTAATTGGTAAATTTAAGGAGGACATGTTAACTAACATTTAATGTACTGCTTACTGTTCCTGAGTACTAGTCTACACTTAACATTTATTAACTCATTTAACCCTCACAGCTACTCTAGGAGGTAGGTTATTTCTTTCATTTTATAGACTAGGAAAATGAGGTTACCCAAGTTCATAGTTTGGTAAATAATTGTTGTCAGGATTCCTATCTAGGCAGTGTCATTTAGAACCAGGTTCTGAAGCCTCTCATTTATAGCAGCCATTTTTGAAATTTGGTAATCTGATATAAAGGAACTGATACCAGAACCACCAGGGAATTCTGTAGTGTATCTACTTACATAATGAAGCAGATTTGATAAGGCCATATTTTAATATGAATCAGGTTATGGAGGAAACAGTTATCTATCTATGTTAAATTCATTATTTTCTCCCATTGCATTTTTATTAGGAATGTCTGTGTTAGAGTTGATTAAACACTGCCATGTGGTATCTGAAAGGAAAAGAAATCTTACTGAATTAAATCTATTATCTATTTTCTTGCATTTGAAGGTCATTAATAGATGGGAATCTTCCTGTTGTTAGAAACATATAATGGGTACATTTTGAGTTGTTGGGCATGTTTTTAATGGTCTTCCTACTGTATTATCTCTTTTGTTGATGAGCTTATTGCATCAGAGTTAGATAAATCTTTAAGTACTGATACAGAAAGCCTTCCAGTACATAAAGATTTATCTAATCTTTAGAAGTGTATGTATAGTGGGAATTTTTTTTTAAAAGCAGCACAGGTGATTGTGATGATGAGCTGGGTTTAAGACCCCTGCACTAGTAGGCAACACTTTTTCAGTGAAATTCCACATCTAAGATAATTTTATATATGTTGTCAGAAAATGATACACTAATTATTCTTAGCAACTTTTGCTTTTCCTTTTTTCTTTTCTCATTTCTCTACAATTGTTTATGCCAACGTGGCTTCATTCATACCGATTTCCCAAGGGTTGGGAGAGCAGCATAAAATTAGAATCAGCCAGCTGATTGCCCGGCAGGATGTCATCAACTATCCAAGCACAGAGCCTGAAGGACCCTGAGATTGCAGAACTCTTCTCCAAAGAAGATCCAGAGAAGCACTTCACAGATCTCATAAAAGTTGGCCAGGGAGGCTTTGGAGCAGTGTTCTTTGTAAGTGTTAAGGGCTTAATGTCAGTGACCAGAATTTATTTAATATCCAGTCCTGGCAGAGTAAAAATCAGTAATACAAAAAGACATAGGCAATAGTCTATTTTATAGTCACTTGCATTAGGTGTATATAAAAAGAGATCATTTTATTTATTGAGCTTCTTAGATTATTGAAAAAATGGGAAAGATATTTGGCTTTAATTTCCATGTTTACACTTTTAGCAGTTTTATGACTAACATTGTTAT
The DNA here is from genome assembly GCF_040802235.1 of Manis javanica. Taxonomy (NCBI): domain Eukaryota; kingdom Metazoa; phylum Chordata; class Mammalia; order Pholidota; family Manidae; genus Manis; species Manis javanica. The sequence continues at coordinate 130,262,075 of NC_133157.1, read as the reverse complement.
TGAATCAAAAATTGCAAAACACTGACTTACGTAAAGTCCCATACACACATTTCATTATTATTCATTCATTATTTCTTCCTATTAAGAATGCTTTTTTTTCTCAGCAACAAGTTTTGTATAGATATTTAATATTTTGGTAGTCTTACAGATTTAGTTTTTTCATTTTAATGGGTACCTTAAGAATAAAGGAGAAAATGTGTTCCAAATTCTTAACAGTTTGAACTTTTCACTTATTTCTCATTTGTAAATTAGAGGTAGAAATAAGGTAGTAGAAACTCTTTCTGCAATTTTCCTACCCAAAGACAGCTGCTTTTAACATTTAGATAAACATCCTTGCAGAATCTTTTTGTCTACGCATGCTTTATGTGTGTGTGATGTAGGTTATGTTTGTTTGATTTCTGGATTGGACACAGAATAAGGGAAGAGGCACTCAGAAAACAGGTATTTCATAAACAACCTTTTTTCTGTGTTACAGTTTTGTCTGAATGTAAGCTTCTCCCATTGTTCTCATTAATACTACTCTGGAGAGAAATATAGAATAAAAAAGGAAAAAAATATACAACCTCTTAGAAATGGGCCCAATAAAAGAACCCTGTTGAAAAAATCCCTGTCATGTAGCCATTCAATGTGTGTCAGTAGTATTTTTTAGATGACTTATTTTATTAAGTATAATTTATATACAGTAAATACAGATATATTAAATGTATAGTTTGATGAAATTAGACAAGTTATATGCCATACAACCAACAATTCAAGATACAGAATGGTGATAGTTGTGGGGAATAAAAAGAAGTAGAAAGAGGATAGAATGATAACTTGTTTTACCTCTTTTGATAATAAATATTTAGTTTATTTGAAAGTTAAAATTGTCATTATGTATGGGGGAAGTCACTAATAGGCAAGCAGGAACAATGAATCCAGCTGTATTTGGGCTATAACCACATTGGAGTAAAAACCAAAACTCTAATACAAGTAACTTTCATACACAGTATTTTAAGTGTATACCCTCTGTCTGGTTGGGAAGAGGAAACTGCAAACAAATCTTGAACTCTTCTTCGTAAACTTGTTTCATATTGGTATGGGTGTGACAATTCTGAAACAGTGTGTTAAAAGATTGAGCAGTAAATAATTTTGATGTCATTTTGGACTCAGATCCTAACTGAAAAGAATGATAGAAATAGGAAATTGGCAAATGTAAGGAAGAACCACGTGGGATTAGATAGGTATTGGATAGGAATTTGTGGCATTAACATGAACTAATTACATGACATATATATTTCCTAGCTCTCTCTTCTGTAAGATTCTAGTGGCGTTGATATCTTAGTAGCAAGCAGCACACTTAGCACTCAGATCTTGGATTCCTCACTACATGGATCAAGAGCTCTTACAGTAATGGTTCATTCTACTGTGGGGACAAGGATCATAAAAGATAAGCTTTAGAATAAGTTGAACCAGAAATTTTTTAAATGCTTTTAAAATGAAAAATAGGCCTTTCAAGAGGATGCTAGAACCAGCTTGAAGATGCTCCCACTGGCCACATCTGGAACAATTTGAGCATCAATATAGACATCTACTGATTATAACCCATTGAATAAAATAGGAATTCCTAATTTCCATGACAGATATAGGATGGATAGATAGTTAGAAAGGGAGGGCTTTTCTTTATAATAGAATGCTGACTGATAAATGTGAAAGGAATGGTAGAGTTGGGAAAAACCAGCATTTTGAAATCATCATTGCAAAGATTGGGGCTAGAATCTTCAGTGGTTGCTAAAACTAGGGGGAAAGTTTGATGAGCAGAATATTCATATAGTTTAAAAGTATCTCTCCACAGATTGCTTGTTAGATACAAAGTAGGAAACAGTGGTTATGACTATATACATTGGAAAGAAACAGTCAAACACCTTGAGTGGGTGATGAAAATTTGTTACCAGTGATGAACAGACATTGTATGCATCCAGATATGATACCCTGAAAAGGACACAATATTACTCATGTAGTATTTCAGCCAGAGATATGTAACCAGAATCTAATCTTGAAGAAGCTTCAGACAAACACAAATTTAGTAAGGCAAGTACTGCTGTGTAGTCTCAAAAAATGCCAGTGTCATAAAAGACAAGGAAGAGTTGAGGAAATTGTTCCAGATTAGAGGAGATGAAGAAGACATGATAAGTAAGCACAACTCGTAATCCTGAAGGGACAGAGAAACATGACTGTGGACATTAAATATTTTTCTGATGGTTTTTTCTTGTGTGTGTGATAGGCAAAAATAATCTCATTTTAATCTGATTTAATTTTAATGGAATCATCATTACTAATGAGTTTGGATTTTAATAAATTACAGTCACTTTAAATTACTATTTTAAAGTAATACTAGAGCTGCAGATTTTGCAATAATAATAGAGTTTACCCTATAATCTTCTCCCAGATCCTTTAAAGTTTACAAGTTTCATAACCACAGAACCTTTATCAAAACTAAGAAATCAGCATTGATACACTGATACTATTAACTAAACAATACACTTTATTTAGATTTTCCCAGTCTTTGTGCTCTTTTCTGTTCTGGAATCTGCTCCAAGTGACTACACTGCATTTAGTATACCCTCTTTTGAACTTTATCTTGTCCTAGTTAGAAATGCAGCTCTTTAGCAGAACAATGAAATTGGACACTTACCTCATACCATATATGAACATTAAAATTATAAAACTCTTAGGGTAAAACTGCATGACCTTGGTTTTGTCAAAGGATTCTTAGAAATCACAACAAAAGCATGAACAAAAGAAAAGCATAGATATTGGATTTGATCAAAATGTAAAACTTCTATGCTTCAAAACTGAAAAGACAACAATAGAATAGGAGAAATTATTTGTAAATCATATGTCTGCTAAGGGACTTGTGTCTAGAATATATAAAGAACTCTTACAACTCAATAAAAAAAGGCAACCCAATTTTTAAATGGGCAAAGAATCTGAATTGACATTTCTCCAAAGATGTACAAATGGCCAAAAAACACATAAAAAGATGCTCAACATTCACTGGTCTCAAATCTTGAAAACATTTTACTAAGTGAAAGAAACCAGTCACAAAAGACCATATATTATATGATTCCAAAGTGTACAGAATGGGCACATCTCCAGAGACACAGAAAGTAGATTAGTTGTTCCTTAGGGCTGAAGGGGTGAGGAATAGGGATAGGAGAGTGATAGCTAAAGGGTGTGGGGTTTCTTTTTTCTTTTTTTTTAATGGGGAAAAAATTTGAGGTATGGTACACGTAATCTAAAATTTACCATTTTAACCATTTTTAAATGAAACAATTTAGAGTTTCTCTTTAAGGTGATGAAAGTTCTAAAATTGTAGTTATCGGTAAATTGCATATATCTATCATATCGATCAGTATTGCCATGCATCTGTCAGTGTACTAAAAGCTATAGAATTACACACATTCAAATGGGTGAAATGTGTGCTATATAAATTATATCTCATTAAAACTGTTAGACAAGAATATAGCTGGTTAGACCTATTGACTGAAATCAAGGGGCTCACAAATTGAGTAGAGAACATTTTGGAAAAATAAATTCATATTCAAGATCTTATGCAGATAGATCCACTTCACCCATTATGTTAAGTGGTTCACGTTTTCCTTCACCAGTCTGCTAGTAATTGAAATTGGAAGGTCATTAGTTGTTCCAAGGACCCACTTAAAAGAATATATATATATATATATTTTAAGGAACTCTATTTAGGTATAATTTACATACCTGCTTGTCTAATTTTTTAACAGCTTTTTTGAGATTTAAGTTACATACTCTCAGTTCACCAATTTTAAGTGTGCATTTCATAGATGTTTAGTAAGTTAGATTTTTGTAGTCATCACCATAATCTAATTTTAAAACATTTTATCTTTGGAAATTCATTAAAGACTGAATTGAAGATGAATACTTCCACAGATGACTAGAGATGATTAACACTTCTTACTGAACTCATTTGAAATGTTTTGCAGCTATCCTCTTGTGCCTTCTTTATATATCATCTTTTTTGTTAACACATGATGAGAATTTGGCTCTTACTTTCTAAAGAGTTAACTTTTATGTTTCTGTTACGCTTTTATTTTTTTATCAAAATTCCACAGCAGTGGTAAATAGTAATGGTGATAACATGTTAGCTGTCTTGTCTTAATTCTAGTTAATAGTTGTTTACAATAGACATGATTTATCAAATTACCTTTCCCATGTGGGTTTTCTAAGAGTTTGGTCTTCCCTGCATTAAATACATTTAGAGTTGGGCTCTTTCTACATTTTCAGCATTTATTAAGCATTGATATTTATAAGTATATATTTTTCCCCTTTGATTTGTAAAAAAATATGGCAAATTATGAAATGTTTTCCTGTATCAAAATTTTGCATTTCTGTGGTAATATATTTTATCCAAATGAAATATTCTTTTAATGCCCGGTAATATTTGGTTTTAAAATTTCATTTAGAGTTCCCTTGTCTACATTTATAAGTCAGATTGGTAGCTAACTTTCTATTTTGTGCTGCTTGTGAGGGTTTAGTTGTTGGGTTAGACTGCCTCCATACAGTTAATGGGGTAGCTTTCCTTTTTCTCCCCTTTTATCCTGGGAAGTTCCCCTAGTGAAACTGCTCCACTCACAACAATTTTAAAGACAATTAGTATTCTTTTCAATTTTCCACCACTGTTTTACTCAAATTTTCTTCTCTAGATCAATTTTAGTAGTTCTTTCCGAGAGAATTGTCCATTTCATTGAAATTTTGACATTTACAGGCCTAGCATAGACTTGTACTAGTCATTTTTTTGTTTGTTTATAGTTCTATTCAAATTTCTATATTTTTCCTCTCAACTAGCTGATTCAAAGATAAACATGCATTATTTTTATTTCTAAAGTACCAGCTCCTTGACAATTTGATACGCTTTTTGCTATCCATTTACTTATGTTTTTAATGTTCTTTAAAATCAGTTTTGGTATCTTTTTGGACATGGTAGTTTATAAATGTTAATTTTTACAGTGGTCTTCTGTCTTTTTTAGGCACGAGATGTGCACACCTATGACGTGGTGGCTATCAAGAGAAACCTTATAGTGGAAAGAGGGCTATGGAGGTAGGTGAAATATATATGTTTGTATTGGCATGTTAAAGAAAGCCATACCATTTTTAATTGGGGATAGGTGGAAATTTTATCAAAAAATGTTGAAAAATACACAAATACTAAGGTTTATCTCAGTGAATTCTCTTCCACAGACTCAATGTGCCCATTTAACCTGTACCTAGAGCCATAAACAACATTCCTGACATCCCAGAAACCTCCCAACTGCATCCCTTACTTTTAATTTTTTTAGATATGTGCTGCTGACATGAGTTTAATTTTTTAAATTGTTCAGCAGATTATTCTATAATAGAGGGATTATCATGTTTGAGAAAGTACACTAGAATAAGGTACGTTTGACAGTAAGTATACTGGATATAAATTTTTAATGGTTGAGAAATTATTTAACGGCTGTTTCAAATAATCATCGGCAGCAATATATCTAGTCGGAAAAATAAGGCAGTGGGTAATAATCTGAAAAATAAAATTACTGATACTGTGTTGCATGTACTTTAGTTCATCAGTGTTGTGATTAGTTCTTCCTTAATTGCATAAGTTTATAAAATTACTTTCTAAGTCTGTTCTCTTTGTCTTTCTTTAATTCTTTAAAAATTTATTTATTTTTAATTGTGATAAAGTACACAAAACAAATCTACCATCTTAACCACTCTAAGTGTAAGTTTAGTGGTGTTAATTCTTCCTTCCTCACATTCACATTGCTGTGCAACCATCACCACCATTCATCTCCAGAATTCTTTCATTTTGCAAAAGTGATATTCTACACCCATCAAACAATAACACCTCATTCCCTCCTCCCCGCAGCCCTTGGAAATCACCTCTCCACTTTCTGTCTCTATCAATTTGACTACTTTAAGTATCTCATGTAATTGAAATTATGCACTATTTGTCCTTTTGTGACTGGCTTGTTTCACTTAATATAGTGTCCTCAAAGTTCATCTGTGTTGTAGTGTGTCAGAATTACCTTTCTTTTTAAAGCTGAATAATATTCCTGTGTGTGTGTGTGTATATATAAAAACACCACATTTTGTTCATCTACCATCTGTAAATGGACACTTAGTTGCTTCTACCCCTTGGTTATTGTGAATAATGCTGCTATGCACATAGGTATACAAGTATTTTTTTGAGTTCCCACTTTTAAACTTTAGGGTATATGCCCAGAGGTAGAATTGCTACATCAGTCTTTAATTTTTAAAGGTTTTGGCTTTCTACATTTCTGTAATCTCTGTTTTGTGGTAAATGTTGTTTTTTGTGATAATCATACTTATGGGTATGATAACACTGTTGTGATTGATCAATGTTCCATTATGTCGATACCTAAAAAAACTCTTAAATTCTAAAACCCCTAAAAAAACCTCCATTTTTTACAAGTTTAATTTAATTTGCCATTCTACAGTATAACTTTAAAACCAGCTTTCATAGCAGACTTGTGTTGGAGTCTGTTTAATTAGTCATGCCAGTTTGAGTAGATGAACTCAAACTCTTGTTTGAGTTCCAGCAGTACAGATCCGGTCAAATTCGTTGTCTCACTGTATGCACATGCCAGCCTGGACATCTCCCTCCTCATTCCAATGGCAAGTCCAGGAAATGGTGGGGTGGATGCAGCCACAACCGCAGCATCGCCCAGATCCCTGTGGAGGCTTTTTGTTGATCATCCCCCTGGCACAAGTCCTCCAGAGAGTGCTGATGCCGGAAGCTCCTCCTCATATCGTATCTTAGTTCATTTTCTGGGTATCCAAGCTAGGCCTTGATCTTCTGCATAGAAACAAACAGACCCTTTGCCCACACTTTGACATCATATCATAGACATTAGCTTGTAATGGAATATTGTTCAAGATCTGTTTCAGATTTGCTGGAATGTAAGTTTCCTTTATTTATTAAGAAAAGAAAAGTATTAGTATAATAAAATGAGAACTCGTTCACTAAGAGATTATTTTAATAATGTTAAAACTTTCCAGGAAAAGTGAAAACCTTTGTCTTTTCTAGAGTCTCAGCGTGGTATGCACTGTCCTCACTAAATACTACGTTTTAGCATAACAGATGTTTTCTTTCATTATGATTTAACAGGCATCTTTTCTGCCTTCCTTATCATTAAACTTGATTTGTTCCTTCTGTTCAGAATGAAGGTATGTAGGAATATAAAAAGGGAAAGTTTCTCTTTCATTGTTTTTATAATCATGAAATAATTGTTAAATGTTAACTTAGAGGAAAATTGGCTGTGAACTATAATAACTAGGCACAACTGCACACTTATTAAGTTCAATTGCTTTGTTTATTATCTTGGAAAGCAAAAAATTCCTTCTTGCTAAATGTTAGTTTTTTGAAAATTTGCCCATATATTAGATATGTGTATATATATTTTAAAATAAAAATGTTCTATAGAGTAATTATTTTCAAATAAAATCTTATTTTAAGTTCACAAAATGCCATTACAAGAAATGGAAATAGCAGCAATTATACACGGTGCTCTTCAGGGATTAGCCTACTTACATTCTTGGGCCATGATCCATAGGTAAGTACCTTAAAAATTACCATGTATTAATAAGCAAATTTATCAGACCTAGAATTTATTAATCCTGAAAGCTTTGTTGGTTTTAGCTAAATAAAAGTATTCTGGAGTTTTACAAACATATTTTTTTAGGTTATCCATGTCTTAAAATGAATATACTAATTTATTTGATCTCTTTGTTGAGAATTTTTATCTTTTTCTACACATGCTGCTGGGCTTTCCGAAGTATATGCACTTTATAGATTTGTGATAGAAATTTAATTATAGAAAAGTTTAATTTGTGAAGTGGAAAAGACGATAGGGATTATGTATTCTTGTTTCATTTTACAGATGAAGAAACTGATGCCCCAATTTGTGACTCACTTCTCAAAGCTGATGAAGCAAGATAGATTAGACTAGAACTAACCTAGATCTTTTGTCCTCCTGGTGACTCATAATGCCAGATTTGTTCCATTGATTCCATGATAGAGACAAGTAAAAGCTACTTAACACTATGCTTTTGAGATAATCCTTGATAATCCTTTATAATGGATAGTAATTTAAAGATTAAACCACCATAAACTACATTTTTAGCATTGGTATTGGTTTTGCCTGTTTTTAGAAGGAAGCTAGCATTTTTAAAATTATGTATGTGAACCAGACAATACATAGTAAAGTTATATAGTAGAATCATTGCAAATTAATGGGTTATCAGTTTTTTAGATGAGGAGAGTAAGGTCCAAGAGAAATCCACATGTATAGTAAATAAGAGAATGAAAGAGTTGGAAGCAGAACCTAAGGTCTTCTCAACTTCAAAGAACCTTCCATTTTTTAAAAAAACAAATGGAAGAAAATAGATTGACTTAATATTACACCCATTATAATACTGTATAGTATGAATTGACAAGTGCTTAGAAATTTCTTTTTGAATATTATGGTGCCCATTGGGCATACAATCCCATTATAATTTTCTTAGTTCACATGTACATTGCTGATTTAGAAAAGAGCTTAAAAGTAAATTTGGGATCATTGATATTACCTTACCCATGTGTTTCAGTTTTCATTTCATGTTTAGGTAGGAGAACTATGCAAAAATTTGGAATGATATGAGTAATTAAAAAAAAACAAATTTGGGGCATCAGGTTCTTTTTTTTCCATTTCTTGTTAAGGGTATACTCAGAAATCTTACAGTCATATAAGAATGTTCAGCTAAAATTTTAAAACCATTATTTGTACCAATAAACAGGCACTCAAATATTGAGTCTGTGCTATTAATTACCTAATTTTTTTCTTCTGTTTCTACTGCTATTTTATCTTCTCTTTTAGAAAATTGTTACTATGTACTTATAGGAATTCTGTGTATCTCATTTCTTAGTTTGGATCTTAATTCTCATTATCCCAATTGAGAGGATCTTAATTCTCATTATCCCAATTGAGAGATTATCCAAGGCCTTAATTATTCTGATTTCTCCTTCTGTATTTTATAAATTTTTATATGATCTTTATCATTTTCAGTATAATCTTACAAAGGAAAGAAAAATAATTTTCTGTGTTCCTTAAACGCAGAGACATCAAAGCAGGAAATATCCTTCTGACACCACGAGGCCAGGTGAAACTTGCTGACTTTGGATTTGCTTCCATGGCCTCTTCTGCCAAGTCTTTTGTGGGAACGCCGCATTGGTAAGCATAGTCCTATCTGGTATTGATCCTCATAATTGGAATAGGCAGTGTGTGGTTGTACTTTTATCAGGTGCTTTATGGTTCTCTTGGAAGTACAGTGCTGCTTTAGATATTACTCTAAGCACTGTAGTTTCAGATACAGGTTTGGAGTGCTGCCCTTGTATCTCCTACTGTATCATTTGTCCCCCCTACATTTCTTTCCTGTTATCATCTACATCATGTATTGGGGGTAGGAGTGAAAAAATTTAAACCTTTAAGAAGGGAGAAGATAGAAATGCTAAGTGGAAATTTTCTTTAGATTTATACTTACTGTGTGTCAGTATCTTCTGAATAAGAGTACCTGAAGACTGGTAGCTGATTAGGAACTTTTTGTTTTCATTTTTTATTGTGGAGAATTTCAAGTATACAGGGAAATAGACAAAAATATAACGAAGGCTCACACAGCAGTCAGCTCAGCCTAACAGCACTACCCCAGGGCCTGGCTGCCCTGTGTACTTGACCTTCTTGCCGTCCCTCCCACCTCCAGTTATCTGAAGCAACTTCTAGACATCATCTAATTTTATTCATAAATAATTCCATATTAATGTCAGCAAGTCTGAAGGGAATCATTTTCCACATCTTCAACTTCCATAGATGTCCTCTCTCTGTATATGTTGAGAAGTGTCTCAGGTCTACTTCATCTTCTTTTCCACCTACCTTTCAAATCTCCCAACTCCCAGTTTGTTAAAGAAAGGCTTCTCACCCATCCTGAAGAATAGAGTGATGCATTGTTCTGAGAATTAAAAGCCTCAAACCATCACCAGAGGGACAATCTGAGAACACGTAACATCTAGAATATATAGCATCAGAAATACTGAAGTTTTAGGACACCAAGTTTTGGCAAAGGGCCTTCTGCCTTCACAGTCATCTCTCTTCAGTTCTTTTTACTCCTTGCTCTTTCTTTTCCCCAATTATCTTTCCTCCCAGCTTCTTTTCTAGTGAATCACAAATTATCTCATAACTGGGACAATTGTTGTGAGGACACATTAACATGTTTTTTACAATGAGAAATGAAGTTTGGCATTTCCTGACAGAAAATAATTCTGATTTGAATGGTTCATATGACCGTGCAGACTGGGTTTGCTAATTAGGTTATTATATAACAGTGTTCTTAATGAATTGAATGAGCGAGGTCCTCAGCTCCAAGTTGTAAATATCTGTAAAGCACATATACATATGTGTGCATTATATCCTTTGCAACTATTAAGTTTATAAAATTTAGATACCAACTCAAAAATGTACAAGCGGATACATTTTTTAAATAAATTCATTGGAAGTAAGAAAATAAAAAGTTTGAAGACCACTGTTCTGTATGACCAAAAATTTCTTATGTAGAACCCTAGTTTAGACAGAATCCTCTTCCCCTATATAAAAAAAAGGGTTCTTTGGACAAATAATGCTTCTTAATGGTCACCCTCTTTACAAGTCAGTGATCAATATTAGATACTAGAAAGGAGCTAGAAAGTTGTGCATTAAAAACAAAACTACCTTTTTAACTTTGTTGAACTTAGTGACTCCCCAAGCTTACTTCAACATCTTAACACATTAGAAGCCCTCTATTATAGGCAATTGAAATTTGTATATGGTATATTAGGAACACAGCACTATGTACATATTTACATATTTTTACACACAGGAACTCACATACGCCTGGTGACAATCTTATTAAGCAGTCAGAAACTGTTCTAAATGTTTGTGCTTAACAAGTAGAAAGGAAGTATAAGGTAGAGCACCAGTGAGAACATTAGAGTCTAGCTGAAGATGCGAATTAGAGTTTCATTTTATAGCCAAGACCCTTCCAAAGTTAATAATTGTATGATTTATTTAGTTATGAGTGGCTGTCCTAGCCACTTTTATCACAGAACACTACTCCTATTTGCAGAAAAGACTGACAAACTGCTTATTCATTGTTGCTTATTGTGGCAGATATTTTCTCAGCTAAATGTAGTGAGTTTGTTTACTTCAAGAAAACAAGTGCCAGTGATAAAAATTTAGACTTTTGTAATAAGATGCTGAAACCAAAATGTTTGAGAACCACTGGCATTAAGGATATACAGTATTACAATCTGCAAACTTGAATTGATGCAGAATGCAACCCTGCTCTGGGGAGTCTTTCCTCCAAGATGCTGGTATGTGATCATGACAAATGGTGAGAATAAGTCTAACACTGTATATGCAATGGTAAATATTTACCTCACAACCTGTAATACATTTATTTCCCATTATAAGAATTCTTATGTCCAGACATATCATCTGGAATTCACACAGGTATTCTCCATGTGTATGGTCATTACATTTTTAAAGAATAGTATACTTTTCTTTTCTTTTATAACTTTAAGTAACATTTTATGTTTTAGGATGGCCCCAGAAATAATTTTAGGCAGGAATGAAGAACAATATGATAGCAAAGTAGATGTATGGTCTCTGGGGATAACGTATTGAAATAGGTAAGCATTGCTCTTTATTACTGTGTAGTAAGTTTTGATCAATGTTTCACCTCAATTTCTGTACCAAAGTACAGTTTTTCATTTTTATGTCAGTGTTTAAGGGGAGCAATAAATCTATCAAGGTTGTCACTTTGGTTATTTGGCAATTTGTGTGTGTGTGTATATGTATATATATATATATGTTAGTTTAGGTATATTTGCTGTATTAAATTAGGTCTAAAATAGTTTCTACTGTGGTATTAATTTTGAGGTATCTGTTTCTAAAATTTAATGAGTATTTGTTAAACACCTAGAATATGTCTATGGTTATAGATTTACCATCTATGAAGGGTCTCTAAAGCATTCATGAATGCTTTAGAGTAGTAGTACCGCTACTAAAGTTACTTAATATTTCATGTTAGGTATGAGGATTAGGTTATCAGCTTGCATACCTTATTGTAGAGTTTGATTTTTTTTTTATTTTGGCATCATTAATCTACAATTACATGAAGAACATTATGTTTACTAGGCTCCCCCCTTCACCAAGTCCCCCCCACATACCCGTTCACAATCACTGTCCATCACCACAGTAAGACACTGTAAAATCACTACTTGTCTGCTCTGTGTTGCACAGCCCTCCCCATGCTCACACACACTCTACATGCTAATCGTAATGCCTCCTTTCCTTTCCCCTGCCCTTATCCCTCCCTTCCCTCCCATCCTCCCCAGTCCCTTTCCCTTTGGTAACTATTAGTCCATTCTCGGGTTCTGTGATTCTGCTGCTGTTTTGCTCCTTCAGTTTTCCTTTGTTCTTATACTCTGGGGATGAGTGAAATCATTTGGTACTTGTCTTTCTCCACCTGGCTTATTTCACTGAGCATAATTCCCTCTATCTCCATCCATATTGTTGCAAATGGTAGGATTTGTTTTTTTCTTACGGCTGAGTAATATTCCATTGTGTATATGTACCACATCTTCTTTATCCATTCATTTACTGATGGACATTTAGGTTGCTTCCATATCTTGGCTATTGTAAATAGTGCAGCGATAAACATAGGGGTGCAGCTGTCTTTTTCAAACTGGAGTGCTGCATTCTTAGGGTAAATTCCTAGAAGTGGAATTCCTGGGTCAAATGGTATTTCTATTTTTTGAGCATTTTGAGGAACCTCCATACTGCTTTCCACAATGGTTGAACTAATTTACATTCCCACCAGCAGTGTAGGAGGGTTCTCCTTTCCCCACAACCTCACCAACATTTGTTGTTGTTTGTCTTTTCGATGATGGTGGTCCTTACTGGTGGGAGGTGATATCTCATTTACATTTCTCTGATGACAAGCGATGTGGAGCTTCTTTTCATGTGTCTGTGGGCCATCTGAATTTCTTCTTTAGAGAACTGTCTATTCAGCTCCTCTGCCCATTTTTTAATTGGATTATTTGCTTTTTGTTTGTTGAGGTATGTGAGCTCTTTATATATTTTTTTGATGTCAACCCTTTATCAGATCTGTCATTTTTGAATATATTCTCCCATACTGTAGGGTGCCTTTTTGTTCTATTGATGGTGTCCTTTGCTGTACAGATGCTTTTCAGCTTGATATAGTCCCATTTGTTCATTTTTGCATTTGTTTCCCTCGCCCGGGGAGATATGTTCAAGAAGAGGTCATTCGTGTTTATGTCCAAGAGATTTTTGCCTATGTTTTTTTCTAAGAGTTTCATGGTTTCATGACTTACATTCAAGTCTTTGATCCATTTTAAATTTACTTTTGTGTATGGGGTTAGACAGTGATGCAGCTTCATTCTCTTACATGTAACTGTCCAGTTTTGCCAGAACCATCTTTTGAAAAGACTGTCATTTCCCCCATTGTATGTCCATGGCCCCTTTATTGAATATTAGTTGACCATATATGTTTGGGTTAATGTTTGGAGTCTCTGTTCTGTTCCGTTGGTCTGTGGCTCTGTTCTTGTGCCAGTACCAAATTGTCTTGATTACTGTGGCTTTGTAGTAGAGCTTGAAGTTGGGGAGTGAGATCCCCCTGACTTTATTCTTCCTTCTCAGGATTGTTTAAGCTATTTGGGGTCTTTGGTGGTTCCATATGAATTTTTGAACTATTTGTTCTAGTTCATTGAAGAATGCTGTTGGTAATTTGATAGGGATTGCATCAAATCTGTATATTGCTTTGGGCAGGATGGCCATTTTGACAATATTAATTCTTCCTAGCCAGGAGCATGGGATGAGTTTCCATTTGTTAGTGATCTCTTTGATTTCTCTTAAGAGTGTCTTGTAGTTTTCAGGGTATAGGTCTTTCACTTCCTTGGTTAGGTTTATTCCTAGGTATTTTATTCTTTTTGATGCAATTGTGAATGGAACTGTTTTCCTGATTTCTCTTTCTATTAGTTTATTGTTAGTGTATAGGAAAGCTACAGATTTCTGTGTGTTAATTTTGTATTCTGCAACTTTGCTGAATTCCGATATTAGTGCTAGTAGTTTTGCAGTGGAGTCTTTACGGTTTTTTACGTACAATATCATGTCATCTACAAATAGTGACAGTTTAACTTCTCCAATCTGGATTCCTTTTATTTCTTTGTTTTGTCTAATTGCCGTGGCTAGGTCCTCCAGTACTATGTTGAATAACAGTGGGGAGAGTGGGCATCCCTGTCTTGTTCCCGATCACAGAGGAAAAGCTTTCAGCTTCTTGCTGTTCAGTATGATGTTGGCTGTGGGTTTATCATATATGGGCTTTATTATGTTGAGGTACCTGCCCTCTATACCCATTTTGTTGAGAGTTTTTATTATGAATGGACGATGGATTTTATCGAATGCTTTTTCAGCATCTATGGAGATGATCATGTGGTTTTTGTCTTTCTTTTTGTTTTTGTGGTGGATGATGTTGATGGATTTTCGAATGTTGTACCATCCTTGCATCCCTGGGATGAATCCCACTTGGTCATGGTGTACAGTCCTTTTGATGTATTTTTGATTTTGGTTTGGTAATATTTTGTTGAGTATTTTTACATCTATGTTCATCAGGGATATTGGTCTGTAGTTTTCTTTTTTGATGGGGTTTGCCTGGTTTTGGTATTAGGGTGATGTTGACTTCATAGAATGAGTTTGGGAGTATTCCCTCCTCTATTTTTTGGAAAACTTTAAGGAGAATGGGTATTATGGCTTCTGTGTATGTCTGAAAAAATTCCGAGGTAAATCCATCTGGCTCAGGGGTTTTGTTCTTTGGTAGTTTTTTGATTACCACTTCAATTTCATTGCTGGTAATTGGTCTGTTTAGATTTTCTGTTTCTTTCTGGGTCAGTCTTGGAAGGTTGTAGTTTTCTAGGATGTTGTCCATTTCTCCTAGGTTTCCCAACTTGTTAGCATTTAGGTTTTCATAATACTTTCTAATAATTCTTTGTATTTCTGTGGGGACCGTCATGAGTTTTCCTTTCTCGTTTCTGATTCTGTTGATTTGTGTTGACTCTCTTTTCCTTTTAATAAGTCTGGCTAGAGGCTTATCTACTTTGTTTATTTCCTCAAAGAACCAGCTCTTGGTTTTATTGATTTTTGCTATTTTATTCTTCTCAATTTTATTTATTTCTTCTCTGATCTTCATTATGTCCGTCCTTCTGCTGACCTTAGGCCTCTTTTGTTCTTCTTTTTCCAATTTCGATATTTGTGACATTAGACTATTCATTTGTGATTGTTCTTTCATCTTTAAATATGCCGGCATTGCTATATACTTTCCTCCTAAGACTGCTTTTGCTGTATCCCAGAGTAGCTGGGGCTTTGTGTTGTTGTCGTTTGTTTCCATAAATTGCTGGATCTCCATTTTGATTTGGTCATTGATCCATTGATTATTTAGTAGCATGTTGTTAAGCCTCCATGTGTTTGTGAGCCTTTTTGTTTTCTTTGTAGAATTTATTTCTACTTTCATACCTTTGTGGTCTGAAAAATTGGTTGGTGGAATTTCAATATTTTGGAATTTACTGAGGCTCTTTTTGTGGCCTGGTATGTGGTCTCTTCTGGAGAATGTTCCATGTGTACTTGAGAAGAATGTGTATCCTGTTGCTTTTGGATGTAGAGTTCTGTAGATGTCTATTAGGTTCATCTGTTCTAGTGTGCTGTTCAGTGCCTCTGTGTCCTTACTTATTTTCTGTCTGGTGGATCTGTCCTTTGGAGTGAATGGTGTTTTGAAGTCTCCCAGAATGAATGCATTGCATTCTATTTCCTCCTTTAATTCTGTTAGTATTTGTTTCACATATGTTGGTGCTCCTGTATTGGGTGCATATATGTTTATAATGGTTAAAGCCTCTTGTTGGGACTGAGCCCTTTATCATTATGTAATGTCCTTCTTTATCTTTTGTTACTTTCTTTATTTTGAAGTCTATTTTGTCTGATACTAGTATTGCAACACCTGCTTTTTTCTCTCTGTTGTTTGCATGAAATATCTTTTTCCATCCCTTGACTTTAAGTCTGTGCATGTCTTTGGGTTTGAGGTGAGTCTCTTGTAAGCAGCATATGGATGGGTCTTGCTTTTTTATCCATTCCATTACTCTGTGTCTTTTGATTGGTGCATTCAGACCATTTACATTTAGGGTGATTATTGAAAGGTATGTACTTATTGCCATTGCAGGCTTTAAGTTTGTGGTTACCAAAGGTTCAAGGTTAGCTTCTTTACTATCTTACTGTCTAACTTAACTCACTTATCGAGCTATTATAAACACAGTCTGATGATTCTTTATATCTCTCCCTTCTTATTCCTCCTCCTCCCTTCTTCATATGTTGGGTGTTTTGTTCTGTGCTCTTTTTAGGAGTGCTCCCATCTAGAGCAGTCCCTGTAAGATGCCCTGTAGAGGTGGTTTGTGGGAGGCAAATTCCCTCAACTTTTGCTTCTCTGGGAATTGTTTAATCCCTCCTTCATATTTAAATGTAATCGTGCTGGGTACAGTAATCTTGTTTCGAGGCCCTTCTGTTTCATTGCATTAAATATATCATGCCATTCTCTTCTGGCCTGTAGGGTTTCTGTTGAGAAGTCTGATGATAGCCTGATGGGTTTTCCTTTGTAGGTGACCTTTTTTTTCTCACTGGCTGCCTTTAATACTTTGTCCTTGTCTTTGATCTTTGCCATTTTAATTATTATGTGTCTTGGTGTTGCCCTTCTTGGATCCCTTGTCATGGGAGTTCTGTGTACCTCTGTGGTCTGAGAGGCCACTTTCTCCCCTAGTTTGGGGAAGTTTTCAGCAATTATTTTGTCAAAGACACTTTCTATCCCTTTTTCTCTCTCTTCTTCTTCTGGTACCCCTATAATGTGGATATTGTTCTGTTTCAGTTGGTCACTCAGTTCTCTTAAAATTCTTTAATTCCTGGGATCCTTTTATCTCTCTCTGCTTCAGCTTCTCTGCATTCCTGTTCTCTGTTTTCTAGTCCATTAATGGTCTCTTGCATCTTGTCCATTCTGTTTTGAAGTCCTTCCAGAACTTGTTTTATTTCTGTATTCTCCCTCCTCAGTTCTTGCATATTTCTCTGCAAGTCCATCAGCATGGTTATGACTTTTGTTTTGAATTCTTTTTCAGGAAGACTGGTTAAATCTATCTCCCCGGGTTCCTTTTCAGGGGAAGATGTAGCAGATGTCAAAACTGTCTGGGTTAGTCTTGTCTGGATCAAATTTTTTTGCCTTTTCATGTTGATAGGTGCAGTGGTGAGCTATTGGCTTTCTGTCAGGTGGGAGAGCTGAGGCTTTCCACTTGCTCCTGGCCTCTTTACTGGGACAACTGCGACCCCTAGTGGCTTGTGTTGGGTAATTGCGTGTAGACTGAGTCTCTCTATCTTGCCCGGCCGGTATGGAGGAAGCTCTCTTGCTGATTGAAAGGAAGGGGGCTTCCCTCCTGAGGGATGATGAGGAGGGCCTCACTGCAGAAAGTGATCCAGTTTAGATGGGGTGTCAGAAACTGAGTGGATGAAGTGGACATTCACACTGTAGACAGGCTTGGAATGGGGTTTGAAAACTTGATGGGGAAAAGGGGAAAGGGTGGTGGCCAAGATGGGAGACTGCCTGTGTACAGCGGCGAGTCATCAAATATATTAAGGATAATGAGAGTGAGGTTTCTTACTGTCCGAGAAGGGTAAGGGTGCTGCAAATAGTGGGAAGAGAAGGCTCGAATAAATAGTACTACAGCATTGGATTTGAGATATTGTAGTGAACTCAGTTGTTTTCAATAAACAACTAAAGATATTTAATGTGCAAGTATGAATACAAATGTGTGAGGGACGTGTGTGTTCCCTTTATCCACTGACAGGATCTAAGAGAAGTGACACGGACAGTAGCAGTGAGCACACTGCGTGCCACAGCTCCTTGGCATGTGTCTACAGTAGGGAAAGCATAAGATGATCCTGGAACATCTTAGTGGGCCAGAGAGCAAGGAACTGAGCAGGGAATGATGGAGCCATGCCAGAAAGGCAGAAGTCGGCTTCAAAAGATTCTCAACTGCTCAAAAATGAAACACTTTCAACATCAAAATAAATGATAGTAGCAGGTTATAAATTATTAAATGAAGAATCTAAATCTATACAATAAGAGAATAAAATGATCTTTATGCAAAACAGAATATTTATATAGACTCAAGTACCTTTTCACAAATACTTAATAATTACAAAGGAAAAAAGTGAAACTTCACCATGAAACCTTGTGGAATGGCCGTAAGTGATCAAAGTGAACACCATCAATGACAAGACGATCTGAAACCATGGACCTGTTCTATAGGATCATCATAGAATACACTGAGAAAAACGTGACACTTGCTTCTGTGATATTCCTGCCAGAGATGTGGAAACTAAATTTAATAACAGCACAAAGCCAAACTGAGGGATATTTGAGAGTCAAAATTTTATACTTGTCAATTGTCAAGGTCATGACTTCAACTGTCACCTTAAGACTAGAAAAAGAAGGGCAAATTCAATCCACAGTAAACAGAACAAAGAGACCCAGAAAAGATCAAAGCAGAAAGCAATTAAATAGAAAATGAAAACAATAGAGAAAATCAGTGAGATCACAAATTAGTTCTTTGGGAAAATTAATGAAATTAATAAACCTGGCTAGATCAAACAGAAAGAAGACACAACCAATATCAGGAATGACAGGAGACATGACTCCAGATTTTACACATATTGAAAGGATTATAGGGATATTTTATGAACAATTTTATGTAAGTTTAAAACTTAGAAAAAATGGACAATTTCCTTTAAGGATGCAGATGATCGAAGGTCATTTTTGCTACAAAGGACATTATTGGGACATTTGATTGAAACTACAGTGGAGCTTGAGGATTAGATAATAGTCATGTATTCATATTAGTGGTCTGATTTAATGACTGTATTAGGTTCTCTTAGAATGTTCTTGTTTATTGGAAAAATACACTATTTAGAGATGTTGTGCATCAGGGCTGCAATTTCCTCTCTATTGACTCATTTAACTAAGTTCTCTGAACTCTACTTGCAACTTTTTTCCTAAGTTGGGGTTTATTTAAAAAAAAAACTAACAGTGCTTCCATGCTCCTATATAACAGGCACATATTTAACAGGAAGTTTTCTTTCTTTTATAGCGGAAAGGGAGCCTCCTTTATTTGCTATGAATGCAAAGCGTGCCTTATATCACATTACCAGAAATAACCCCCCTGCACTACAGTCTAATGAATGGTGAGTATGGCTGAGAGATATATTGTTCAACATGATAAAATTTAAATACTTTTTCATAATGTTATCAAAATGATTTCATTTCAATTAGGTGAAGTGTATATAACCTGAAGAAATATTAAAATAGCTTTATTTTATCCTTACATCATGTTTATCCTTTATTATCTCTACTTTTCATAGCATGTATGTAACTCAGTTCAGAAATAAAAGATAGATGATGCTACATGGGAGCAAAAAGTATGGCTTTTGTGTAAAAAGTAATATATTTTTTGTACCTTAGTGACACATACAACCCTGATTATATAATAAATAGCATGATTTAAACATTCGTATTTTAAAACTGCAGTATTTAGATTGCCACAACCTGTACAGATATTTAATTGGGGAATGGTTTATAATTGATATGATATAAAACATACGTAAAAATGATTTGATAATTTATCAGAATTACCAGATAATTCATAATTTTTGGATGATTCTAATTGTTATTTATTATTCCGAATGTGCTTTGATGTTGCATCTCCTAGTGCTTCTTTGATAATACTGTTATTCATGTAAAGAAGTTTATTGAGAACAGATGGACAATTTTAGGAAAGAAGGATTTTTATCAGTGATAGAAAATTTTAATGGGAAAGTCTTCAGGTATATCTAGCATTTGAAAAATTCTAGGGGCCTACCTACCGTACTTAACAAATACTTTAAAATTCACAAGTAAGATGCATAAATTAGCAATAATTTATTTTTTATCATTACATTATTAAGGCAAGTTCACAGGTCTTTGCTGCTTCTGTAGAGATGTTTTGAAGAAATCTTGGCTCAGTTTATTGTACATCTGAATAATAAATACATGAAACACAGGCTGTCTACACTGGTTGATACTTTGGGGATTCAAAAAAGAATTCTTGTATAAAAGAATTAAATCTTATTTGAATATTGATGACCAACATTGATGGAATATTTTTTACTTACGGCCTTACTGAACTCTCATCAGTAACACTATATAATAGTATGTTACAGAATTCTACTTTTTAAAAAAATTTTACTGTTTTCTGGAACTTTTGTCCATTTGCTCAAGGACACTAAATACTTAGGTATAAAAATTGTTATTTCCAAAACAAATAGCGTGATGTTCTGAGACATGCTATATGGAAGATGATCCAAGGGTCAAGCAAGAAAGAGACGTGGCTAGAGAAAAGAAAAAAAAATACTAAGAAGAATATTATCTTAGATTTGAATGCAAAAAGGAAAATGATTGACTTCCCTAATTTACCACAGCGTAGAATGAGTTGTGATACATAAGTATGTGAGAGCAGGATTTTAAAATAATGTGTGCAAATCTTTCAAAAATGGTAAAGATTCATTAGTTGCTTTGCATAGCTTTTTATAGACTTACATGATGAAATATATAGTGTATTGTGTCTGCTTTTTTTTTATTATTTCTATTCTCCCTCCTGCCCATAGGGACATGCCTTGATTTGTGGATGTGTTTTTAAAGGAAATAGCAATATGTTCACTTAATACTTTCCTTTTCAATAGGTCCAGTTTTTTTCACAACTTTGTAGAGTCTTGCCTCCAGAAAAACCCTAAAGATCGCCCTACATCAAAGACACTTTTAAAGGTCAGTTATACTCTGTTATGTACACCTAAGAAACTATTTTAAAGAAAGTGTTTTATTCTTCTTTGATTCTGCATCAGTGTTAAGTACGCTGTGCTGGGTTTTGCTAAAATACTAATTTCATAATACCATTCTTTCTTGGAAATTTTCTTAGTTGCTAAGTTTTTCATTTGTTTTTCAAAATTAACTGCTTTTACCATGTCTGAATAGAATATATAGTTAAATATTCAATATAGTAGTACTAAATGACTTAATTTTTATACATGCAAGAATATATTCATGAGTTACAACTACAAATTTTAACTCATGTGAAACAATGTCATTTCAGAGGTTACAAAGCATAGTTTAACTTTGGATTTAATTTTTGTATCTACCATACTTTATATATCAATCTGTCCTATATAAAGTAATATGAAAGGAAGAGAAATGATGTGTAATATATTTACATAAATACCTTGGGAGAAAAGAGATTTCAGAAGAACTGTTAAAAATGGATATCACATTTTTATTTCCTTTTGAGAAATATGTTTTTCTAACTTAGCAATGAAAATATTTTAAAAGTAATGTGAATTCTATTCATTTTTCAATAGGTTTGGTTATCTAATTTAAATCAATTATTAGTATATGCTTTCTGTTCTCAAAAATGTTTTCATTTAGAGGTTGACATCTTATTAATAGCAATAATAGTATTGTTCAATTTAATATAGTTCTTAAAACATCTAGATAAGGCATTAGTGAGTAGCAGTTGACTATCTTTTTGTGACCCTAAGGAATTTTGTGGATTTTTCACCAGAAAATTAGACTTTCAGCATGAATGTTTTAGAATTTCAAAGAAGTTCAGTTTATTCTCACCAACACGCAGTTCAATATGCAAGGATATTGAAAGGATCATGTACATATTCAGTAGGATTATTTGCAACTACAGTATGCAGAAGAGCAGTATAAAGTTTCAGTAACACTTAGGGAATTCTAGGCCCTAAGCACACTTACAGTCTCAAATGAAAGCCCAAAAACTAGGTATTCACAATAGCAACAAAAGGTTTAGTATAGCTATGAATTATGTAAGTGAAAAACAAGCAGGATCCATTTGTAGAAAACTATTAAATAACTTAGAATTACAAGATATATTATTTTCGGATAAAAAAGACCGAATATTATAAATTGTGGTACATACCAAACTAAGGCTCAGGAAAAGGAAGAATGTGACTGGCTTCTGACATTTGCCTAATGAAAGCAAAGAAGCTCTTTTGGTAATAACCCAACCCACCAGGAATGGATACTTGACCTTGGGTGATTCCCAAACCTGCATATGTATTCATGTACCTGGTCCATTTTGTATATTGACATTATAGGAAGTGATAGGAAGAATCTGTCAAGTGCATCCTTCCCTTTGGCCTAATCACATTTCTGTTGCAGTCTGTCATAAGGAAAAAAAATAAAATGGAAAAAAGTGACTTACTGTATGAAGCTATTTATCTCAGAATGAAAAATTGAAAATAATTATCCAGAATTAGAATAATGGTTATGTAATTTTGGCATGAACATTTGATGAAATAATCTGTAGGCATTATGAGTTGAAATAACATAATACTTACAGCAATAAAAAGAGAATAATATATAGTTACAGCTCTTCAGAGAAGAAATAAATTTGAGCTAATAAAGGAGGTAAAAGTCTTAAAAGAATTCATGATCATCTCATGAACTCCAGTGCACAAGTCATCTTTCTGCAATCTGTGTGCTAACTACAAAACAAAATCTATACATGGAAAATTTCTGAGAAGAAATAAATATCCAAAAAATACCAAATGTAACAATGATAATCTTATAGTTCAATTGTTCTTTCTACTTTTCTATATTGGATAATGTTAAGCTTTATTAAATATTAATGGTAAAAATCACTAATACATAACGTCTTTTAATCAACTGCTAGTGTTTTATGAAGTTTCATTTAAGCAACATAAAGAACCCATTATACCCACGTAGTATGTTATGTAATTCACCATCAGTAAATACATTCCTGTTGAAATCTAATGTAATTCAGAACTGATAGTGTCTCCTCTATGAAACTAGTTCTAAGAATTTGTAAGCGTTTACTTAGGGCTCTATTTGGACTTAATTCTTAATGTTTACTTAGACACTGATTATTTCAACTCTGCCTTTTCATTTGGCCAACAAAGGTGTCATGTTCAAAGTTTTCAAAAAAGTACAGGGGAAGTTATGTAGGCACAGAGTGTGTACATGTAAATTAAATTTTATAAATATAAGAAGTAAAAACCATAGCAGAATTAGATAACTATAGATTACATGCATTATCTATAATTATTTAGGATAGTAACTCTAGTGTCCAAGAAGGGATTCATTTGTTCTGAATGAAAAAATATATAGGTCTCAACCTGACTTTTGCCTGCTACTTCTAACCAGCACCCGTTTCTTCTTCGGGAGCGCCCTACAACAGTGGTAACAGATCTCCTTCAAAGGGCAAAGGAAGAAAAAAAAAAGAGTGCTGGACAAGCTGCGCAATCAAAAGACGAAGAAAGTCCTTTCCCAGGAGGCACATAAAGGGCCAGTAGCAGAAGCACCGGAAGAAAAGGTAATAACTTAGAAATGGCTCAAGTACTACGGTCTCTTTATTGGCTTCTTTCCTTATGGAACTTTTCTTGCCAGGAATCTTTTATATCAGTGGTTTCCAGATTGTGTCTTCACAGTGATTCTCTAAGGTCCCACGTGGAGAAAAAGGTTTTGAATTCTTTAAACCAACCTCTTGGTAGTGTACATTAGCGTAGTAAAGCTCTGTGAAGTCTTTTATTAGAGAAACCTGTTCAACTTTTATTTAATCTAGTCCCTCTCAAAATTCTGGTCTACTGAACACTTTTTTGCCTGATTGTCTGATGGCATGGGACACGCTTTTGGAAGTATTTGAAATTACAGGCTTCCAAAGTTGACGGTGCTCACAGAGAAGTCATTAGAATTACCAACCATTCTCCTTATCTTGTTTATTGTATAAACCTTTCCCCCAGTGCCTTTTGTGTAATGTTTGATAAATGTTTATTAAATTGGAAATTTCTTGCTTTTTTAAAAATAAGTAAATAAATAAATAAAATAAACATATGACTTAGCTAAATTTATCCTGGGGAAAAAAATTACAAAGCATTCTTATTCTGTTACTAAGAACACTTCATTCTTTTCAGTTGTGTATAGGGATTCATTCCTCTACATGGTTCTAAAATACTCATTTTATAGGTGAGGAAAGTAATGCTCAGAGTGGTTAACTAACTTACTGTAGAAGCATATGGGTTCGGATTCATATATTACTCTTGAGACCAAGTTGTTTCCATGTTGCCATGTTTCCAAATTTGCAGTAGAAATGTTTCAGAACTTCCTCAAAGGAAAATATAAAGCTTATGATTTGTGCAGCTATATTTTTTAGTCTAAGTATTTTCTGTTTTCTTCTTTGCTCATGTCCCAATGCCAAAGCTTTGATTCTTTTTTATTGCTTTCTATTGAGAAAGATCCCTGCATTCTGAAAACAGGAGTAGTAGTTACTTTTCTTTTTAATAACACTACATAATTAATGAACTATAAAATAGAAGACTTTCTTACATACAGTTTTGGTATTTTTGATATTGTTATTTAGTTCTAACAGTAGTCACTAGAAAATTGGGGCTATTTTAGGTATGTGAAATGCTTTAATAAAGTGAAATTAATAAAATTCTAATGTCATTAAACATTAGAATAACAGCAACTTTTTAAGGCTGTGGATGTAAGAAAAGATCCTCCATATACTATGGGTCTGTATGTATTATTCTGCATATCTTAAAGAGGTTTGATATGGTAAGACTATAATATTGGTGCCCAGATACCAAAGCTTGCCACGTTTATTGGGAAGAACAGTCTTCCAATTATGATTAAATATATATACAGTTTTTAATTTTACATAAAAATAGATAGGAATTAATATTAAATTACTTAGAGGAAGTAGTTTAGGCTAAAGACTATATTCTCAGAAGAAAAAAATATAAAAGGCTTCAATAAAAAATAACTAAAAGGGATGTTTATAGGATTAAAAAAAAGGGGGTTTGTTTTCACCATTGGAATCATTGAGAAATTAGCAGCATCTCTGTGTATACCCCATGAAACGTGTAGGAGAAATGGATTTCAAAGTAATGTCAAAAATTTTAGAGAAAAGGCTTTGGAAATAACTCTGATTAACTTTTTCACAGAGTTGGTTTGACTTTTTGGTATTTACTCATTGGTCACATTTTTAATCTGTCAACTAACAACTGATAAACTTTCTGGTCTTGGCAAATACAAAGAATTTCTCAAAATAGACCACTAACATTCTGAAGACTGTGTGTGCCAAGCAGTGTGCTAGGTGCTAATAATCAAGAATTCAGGAGATAAAGATATTTGAATCTAATACTCTTTTCCCTCAGGACCAAGATCACGGTTTTGGACAGACAGGAGCAGTGCACAATATTGGAAGTCATCAGTCTGTTCCCCGTATGTCCAACAGGACCAGGAGTCAAAGCGGTAGGGTTAACATTCTTCAGGATGCCTCGGATAACAAGGATGAGCTACACGTGATGGAGGGAATCGAAACAATTATGTCTAATAATTCTGCCATCCGTTCAAGACCTGTGAGTATTTGGATTTCAGTGAAAAAAATTTCAACTTTGGTAACTAATTTTCCTAGTCTGGTTAGTTTAAGAGTTTGGAGTTTTTTTTCCTTTCATGTATCAGAAGTTTGGAACATAATTTAGGCAACTTATTTTAAAATGGCAAAAGGCTTTTTAATTCCCAGTTTAATGTCTGCATTTAGGAAACATGTTTTGAGAATGCAAAAAGAATATTTTTAAAATCTTAGAATAAATAAATAAATACCATATAATGTATTATTTGAAGTTACTTAGATGAAAACAAAGGTATTTAAAAATAGTAAGTATACAACATGATATTAATGATAATGGTTGCCTTTGGGATGTGGAGAAAGGTTTAAGGTGGGTAATAATGAAAAGTGATTTTTGCGTTTTCCATAATGTTTACATTTTAAAAATAAAACTGGGTGTAATTGTAGAAAATTACAACTTCTCAGTTTGGGAAATGTGGATGTTTGTTACACTTTCACGTGTAAGATTTTAAATTTTCTTGAAAACATTGGAAGGTCAGGTAACTCCTTTTCACAATTGATAGGAATGCTTCCTTTTTAACTTCACTGCTTTCAGTATTACCAAAAGTTACTAGGCACTATAGCTAAAAGATGGAAACAACCCAAGTGTTCATCAACACATGAATGGATAAACAAACCATAGTGTATATTATATATATCATATATATATAATATATATGATATATATGATCTATATATACACACACAATGGTATATTATTCAGCTGTGAAAAGGAACAGTGTTCTAATATATGCTACAATGTGAGTGAACCTTGAAAAAATGCTAAATGATATAAGCCAGACACAAAAGGAAAAATATTATTAGAATTCCACTTATACGAAATATCTAAAATAGGCAAATTCATAGAAAGTAGATTAGAGGTTGCTAAGGGGCAAGTGGAAGATGAAATAAATACTTTTATTTATTATTTTATCATTTTGGTGTCATTAATGTACAATTACATGAGCAACACTATGGTTACTAGACTCCCCCTATTACCAAGTCCCCAGTACAGTCACTGTCCATCAGCATACTAAGATGCTACAAACATGTATATGTCTTTGAACATGATGTTTTAATTTCTGTGACAAATACATAGGATAAAATGGCTGAGTCATAGGGCATATGTATGTTTGACTTTCATAAGAAACATACAGGTATTTTATCTCAGATATGTCCTGCAAATATTTTTTCTCCATCTGTGATAAATTAAAATTTTTAGTTTTAAAATCCAATTCAAACAACCCACTAAAAATGAGTAAAGGCCATGAAAAAGCTAAAAACTTTTCCTCTAAAATCAGGAATAAGACAAGGATGCCTACTCACAACACTTTTATTCAACAGAGTATTGGAAGTCCTAGCTACATTATCAGGCAAGAAAAAGAAATAAAGGCACCCACACTGGTAAGGAAGAAGTGAAATTGTCATTGTTTGGAGATGACTTGATACTACATAAAAAAAGCCCTAAAGACTCCACCAAAAAACTATTCAAATTATAAACTATACCTCAATTTTAAAAAGTGTGTTAAAGACTTGAGTAGACACTTATCCAGAGAATATATACAAATGGCCAACAGCACATGAAAAAATACTCAATATAATTAGTCATTAGGGAAACGCAAATCAAAACTACAGTGAGTACCACCTTACAGCCACTAGGATGGCCAGCTATTTTTTTGTTGTTGTTGGTAAGGTATCATTGATATACAATCTTATGAAGGTTTCACATGAGCAACACTGGTTACTACATTTACCCATTCTATTGAGTTCTCACCTAACACCCCATTGAAGTCACTGTCCATCAGTGTAGTAAGATGCTATAGAGTCACTGCTTGTCTTCTCTGTGCTATTACTGCCTTTCCCATCTCCCCCCTCTACACTATGTGTACTAATCATAATGCCCCTTAATCCTCTTCTCCCTCCCTTCCCACCCACCCTTCCCACCCCTTTCCCTTTGGTAACTGCTAGTCCCTTCTTGGACTCTGTGAATCTGCTGCTGTTTTGTTAGATGGCTAGCTATTAAAAGAGAAAAACAAAAACAAAGATGGAAAATAACAACTAGGGAGCATGTGGAGAAATTGGAACTCCTGCTGTATATTGCTGGTAAGAATGTAAAATGTCAGCTGCTGTGGTAAACAGTTGATTTCTCAAAAAGTTAAACATAGCGTTTCCCCATGACTCAGCAATTCTACTCCTATATATATATACCCAAAACAATTGAAAGCAGGTACTTAAACAAACGCATATGCACAAATGTTCATAAAAGCAGTATTCACAATAGCCAAAAGGTGGAAACAACACAGAGGTCCAGCGACAAGTAAATAGATAAACAAATGAGGGTATGTGCTTACAGTGGAATATCATTCAGTTATAAAAAGAAACGAAGTACTGTTACATCCAATACAATAGGGATGAACCTTGGAAACATGCTAGGTGAAAGAAGCCAGACACAACAGGTCACATGTTATAT
Source organism: Manis javanica (assembly GCF_040802235.1). Lineage (NCBI taxonomy): Eukaryota > Metazoa > Chordata > Mammalia > Pholidota > Manidae > Manis > Manis javanica. The sequence goes on along the minus strand of NC_133157.1, from coordinate 130,233,897 downwards.
GAAACATCCAAAATAGGTAAATCCATAGACAGAAAATAGATTGGTGGTTACCAGAAGGGGAGATTAGGGAGCAACTGCTTAAAAGATACAGGGTTTTATTATGAAGTATTATGTATGTTTTGTAACCAGATATGGGCAGTCTTGCAGAACATCACAAATATACTAAATACTACTGAATTGTCTACTTTAAATCATTAGTCATACATTATGTGAATTTTGTCTCTAAGAATCCAGTTTGTACGTTTTTTTCTTTACAATGGGGCAGTGGTTTCAGAATGTCATGAATATACTAAATGCTACTGAATTGTTCACTTTAAATGATTAATCTTACATTATCTGAATTTTGCCTCTATTCGAGAATCCAGTTTGTACATTTTTTTCATTATAATCAGTGTTTTTTGTGTTGTACCCAAGAAATGTTTGCTGACCCCAAGGTCATGACAATATTCTGTGTTTTCCTCTGCTCCATGATTCTGGATTTTAGGTTTAGGTCAAGTGACTCTTTTCAAATTAATTTCTGTGCATAGCATGATTAAGCATTTATTTATTTTGAATACAGAGAACCAGCTGTTACGGCAGGATTTGTTAAAAACACTTTCCTTTCCTCTTTGAATTAACTTGACATTTTGGTAGCAAATCAATTGACTGAATATATGTGGGTTTGTCTCCAGATTTTACTGTGTTCCTTTGCTCTATTCAGCCTGTCCTTATACCAATACCACACCGTTTTGATTACTGAAGTTTACATCTACCAACTTTTCATACCCCCTCAAAACTTTGGCTATTCTAGGTCCTTTACAGTCCTACTTAAATTTTAGAACCAGCTAGCTTGTCTGCTTTTTCAGATGAAATTTTATTAGAAGCTATTGACTGGGATCTCCTACATGAATTACCTACTTAGTTGATAGTAGACTGGTCTAAGACAGTTTTGAAAGAAAAAAGTTTTGCTTTACTTCATTCTTTCCTCTCCATTGTTGTAGGTTACAAGGGAAATGCCAGAACATGAGCAGGAATCTCAGCTCAGAGAACAACTGTCTGGCTGTAAGAGAATGACACAGCAACATCAGAAACAGCTGGTGAATCTGGAAAAAAAGTTAAAGGCTAAGATGGATGAGCATCGCCTCAGATTAGAGAAAGATCTTGAAACTCAGCATAACACCTTTGCTGCAAAAATGAAGAAACTTCTCAAGAAACATTAGGCGGCAGTGGAAAAAGAGGTAGCTGACCAGTATTACTAATGTGTTTATTCTCCCTTGTGACTATTTCAAAATTAACCAAGATGGCATTTTGATGTTAGGGTATCTGTTCCCCATAACTAGCAAGTCAATTGGGGAAAGGGAGAAATATTTATATAATAGGTAAAATATCAGGTGCTGAGTCGGGAACCAGTAGATATGGAATTACGTCCTGATAACTTGATACTTTTATCATGTAACAGTGGTTAAGTCAAGTAGATCAGATTAAACATGACGATGTGAGAGGTGAGACAGAGGCCTCCTCCCAAAACCACATATAATACAAAAATATAGTTAATACAACTAACCCTAAAAGATCAACAGGAAAGAAGGCAGCACCAGACTGCTTACACCTGGAGAAAAGAACAGACCTCAAAAAGGGTAACATACCAAAGCTGTGATCTGGGGGGACCTATGCACTTCTCCCACCCCAGCTCACTGGCAGAAGGAAGAGAAATGGAGTGGAGACGGGGTGGAGGCCTAGGACTGCTGAACACCCAGCCCTGGAGATCTGCTGTGGGAACAAGAACCTATATTGCATGGTGCTCAAGATTAGTGGTGTTGGAAAGCTAAGACAGGAGGAATAGTTGGACAAACTGAGATTCCAGCTGTTGTGGAAAACAGGGATTCACATCCAGCTGCTCTGGGACAAAAGAAAGGCAGGCAGTATGAGAGACTTCCTAACAGTGAGCGGGCTACTAAATGGGCAAGGATTGCACAGGGCTTGCTGCTCAGGAGAAAGGACAGGTAGACAAAATTGTCCAGATGCACTCTGCCCAGCAGGTTGGGAAATTTTCAGGAACTTCAGGCGCTCCATCCCCCTGGCTGGGTACACAGCTCTGAAGCCTTCCACCATGATATGCAGCCTGCTGCACCTTCCAGCAGGCTGGCACTGGCTTACAAACCAGCTGCCCCTGCCCCGGCGTCAGTCCATCCAGAGGGAGGTCCTGCCTACAGCAGCTACAAATGCAAGGCATAGAGGGTTACACCTGTGTGTTCGGCTGACTAGTCTGGCTGTGGAGAGATTCACAGTAGCCGGGAAGCAGTAAATAGCTCTTCCCAACCCCCAGTCACCAGTGTCACTCTGCTGAGACCCTGACAGCACTCCATGGGCTAAGTAACTCCAGGGAGTATGCCTTCAGGGTCCTAGAGGGTGCCACATACAAATATGAAGTGCCAAAGGAACCTGGTTCAAACCAAAATCCCCAAAACACCAGAAAAGAGGTTAAGTGAAAATGAACTCATCAATCTTCCTAAAAGAGATTTTTAAAAAATCATAAACACATCCATGTATGTACAGAAAACTACTCAAGAATGCAGGAACAAATCCAGAACAGAGATCCATTCATTATGGAATACAGTGTGGGGATTTAAAAGCAGATTAGATATGGTGGAGGAGACGATAAATGAAAAAAAATTAAAGAAGAGGAATGCAAAGAAGCTGAGGCACAGAAAAAAAGATCTCTAGGAATGAAAGAATATTGAGAGAACTATGTGACCAATCCAACCGGAACAATATTTGTATTATGGGGGTATCAGAAGAAGAAGAGAGAGGAAAAGGGAAAGTGTCTTTGAGGAGGTAATTGCTGAAAACTTCCCCAATCTGGGGAAGGAGGTAGTTTCTCAGGCTATGGAGGTACACAGATCTCTGAACACAAGGGACCCAAGGAAGACAACACCAAAACATATAATAATTAAAATGGCAAAGATCAAGGATAAGGACAAAATATTAAAAGAAGCCAGAGAGAGAGAAAATATCACATACAGAGGAAAACCCATCAGGCTATCATCAGACTTCTCAGCAGAAAACTTACAGGCCAGAAAGGAGTGGCAGAATATATTTAATGCAATGAAGCAGAAAGAAGAATACTCTACCTGGCAAGATTATCATTTAACATTGAAGGAGGGATCAAACAATTTCCAGATAAGCAAAAGCTGAGAGTATTTACCTCCCACAAACTGTCTCTGCAGTGTATCTTGGATGGACTGCTATAGATGGAAGTGTTCCTAAGGCTAAATAGCTGTCACCAGAGGTAATAAAACCACATTAAAGAAAGCAGAGGAATTAATTACTAAGCAAATGCAAAATTAAATAAACTATCCCAAAGTAGCTTAAGGGATAGACAAAGAGTACAGAATATGATACTTAATATATAAACAATGGAGGAGGAAGAAAAAGGAGGAGAAAAAAAAGGAACCTTTAGATTGTGTTTGTAATAGCACACTAAGTGAGCTTAGACTCTTAGATAGTAAGGAAGTTTCCCTTGAACCTTTGGTAACCACAAATCTAAAGCCTGCAATGGCAATAAGTACATACCTATTGATAATCACCCTAAATGTAAATGGACTGAATGCACCAATCAAAAGACACAGGGCAATAGAATGGATAAAACAGCAAGACCCATCTATATGCTACTTAAAAGAGACTCACCTCAAACCCAAAGACATACACAGACTAAAAGTGAAGGCATGGAAAAAGATATTTCATGAAAAAAATAGGGAGAAAAAAGCAGGAGTTACAGTACTTGTATCAGACAAAGTAGACTTCAAAACAAAGAAAGCCACAAGAGCAAAGGAGGACATTACATAATGATAAAGGGGTCAGTCCAACAAGAGGAAATAACTATTATAAGTATCTATGCACCTAACACAGGAGCACCTACATATGTGAAACAAATACTAACAGAATTAAAAGAGGAAATAGAATGCAATGCATTCATTTTAGGAGACTTCAACACACCACTCACTCCAAAGTACACATCAACCAGACAGAAAATAAGTAAGGAAACAGAGGCACTGAACAACACATTAGAACAGATGGACCTAACAGATATCTACAGAGTGCTCCACCCAAAAGCTGCAGGATACACATTCTTCTCAGGTGCACATGGAACATTTTCAAGAATAGATTATATACTAGACTACAAAAAAGAACGTCAGTAAATAGAAAAATATTGAAATTGAACCAACCAGCTTCTCAGACCACAAAGGTATGAAGCTAGAAATAAATTACTTAAAGAAAATGAAAAGACCCACAAACCCATGGAGGCTTAACAACATGCTCCTAAATAATCAATGGATCAATGACCAAATAAAAATAGATCAAGCAATGCAAAATCTGTGGGATGCAGCTAGGGCTGTGCTAAGAGGGAAGTATATTGCAATACAGGCCTGCCTCCGGAAAGAAGAAAAATCCGATATGAACAGTCTAAACTCACAATTAACAAAACTCGAAAAAGCAGAACAAATGAGGCCCAAAGTCAGTAGAAGAGGGACATAATAAAGATTAGAGCAGGCTGAAATAAAATCGAGACAAATAAAACAATAGAATCAATGAAAGCAGGAGCTGGTTCTTTGAGGAAATAAGCAAAATTGAAAAACCCCTAGCCAGGCTTATCAAGAAAAAGAGTGTCTAGAAATGAGAGGAAAAATCACTACAGAAATACAAAGTATGGGCACTACAGAAATACAAAGAATTATTAGAGAATATGGTGAAAAATTGTATGCTGAGAAACTTGGTAACCCAGAAGGAATGAACAACTTTCAAGAAAAGTACAACCTTCCTTGGCAGACCCAGAAAGGAACAGAAAATCTGAACAGATCAATTACCTGCAGCAAAACTGAATTGGTAATAAAAATCTACCTAAAAATAAAACTCTTGGACCAGATGGCTTCACTGCTGAATTTTATCAGACATTTAGTGAAGACCTAATACCCATCCTCCTTCAAGCTTTCCAAAAAGTAGAGAAGGAGGGAGTACTTCCACCCTCATTCTATGAGGCCAGCATCACTCTAATTCCAAAATTAGGCAAATACACCACAAAAAAAGAAAATTATAGACCAATATCTCTGGTGAACATAGATGCAAAAACACTCAACAAAATCATAGTAAAAAATATATCAAACAGATCGTCTATCATGATCAAGTACAATTTATTCGAGGCGTGAAAGGATGGTACAACATTTGAAAATCCATCAGCATCATCCACCACATTAACTAAAATAAGGACAAAAAGCACATGATCATCTCCATAGAAGCAGAAAAAGCACTTGACAAAATTCAACATCCATTCATGGTAAAAAATATCAACAAAATGAGTATAGAGGGCAAGTACCTCAACATAGTAAAGGCTATATATGACAAACCCACAGCCAACATCATACTTAACAGTGAGAATCTGAAAGCTTTTCCTCTAAGTCGGAAACAAGAGAAAGATGCCCACTCTTTCCACTTTTATTCAACATAGTGCTAGTGGTCCTGGCCACAGCAATCAGACAACACAAAGAAATAAAAGGCATCCAGATTGGTAAAGAAGAAGTTAAACTGTCACTGTTTGCAGATGACATGATATTATACATAAAAAATCTTAAAGAATCCACCCCTAAACTACTAGTACTAAGAACTGAATTCAGCCAAGTGGCAGGATACAAAATTAATACACAGAAATCTCTTGCATTCCTATACACTAATGATGAACTAGCAGAAAGAGAAATCAGGAAAACAATTCCATTCCCAACTGCATGAAAAAGAATAAAATGCCTAGGGATAAACCTAACAAAGGAAGTGAAAGACCTATACACTGAATACTACAAGACATTTAAGAAAAAGAAGATACTAATAAATGGAAATAACATCCCTTGCTCATGGATAGGAAGAATTAATATTGTCAAAATGGCCATCCTGCCTGAAGCAGTCTACCGATTCAGTGCAATCCCTATCAAAATGCCAACAGCATTTTTCAGTGAACAAGATCAAATAGTTCTAAAATTCATATGGAACCACAGAAGACCCTAAATAGCCAAAGCAATCATGAGAAGGAAGAATAAAGCAGGGGGCGGATTATGCTCCCCAACTTCAACCTCTACTACAAAGGCAATTTGGTACTGGCACAAGAAAAGACCCAAAGACCAATAGAACAGGGTAGGGATCCCAGATATAAACCCAAGCAAATGTGGTTGATTAATATACCATAATGGAGCCATGGACATACAATGGGGAAATGACAGCATCTTCAACAACTGGTGTTGGCAAAACTGGACAGCTACGTGCAAGAGAATGAAACTGGATTATTGTCTAGCCCCATACACAAAAGTCAATTCAAAATGGATCAAAGACCTGAATGTAAGTCATGAAACCATAAAACTCTTAGAAGACAACATATGCAAAATCTCTTGAATATAAACATGAGCAACTTTTTCCTGGATTCATCTCCTTGGGCAAGGGAAACAAAAGCAAAAATGAACAAATGGGACTACATCAAGCTTCTGTACAGCAAAAGACACCATTGGCAGAACAAAAAGGCATCCTACAGTATGGGAGAATATATTTGTAAACAACATATCCAACAAGTGATTAACATCCAAAATATGTAAAGCACATTCATATGCCTCAACACCCAAAAAGCAAATAACCCAATTAAAAAATGGTCACAGGATATGAACAGACGCTTCTTCAAAGAAGAAATTCAGATGGCCAAGAGGCACTTGAAAAGATGTTCCATATCACTAATTATCAGGGAAATGCAAATTAAAAGCACAATGAGATATCACCTTATACCGTTTAGAATGGCCAACATCAAAAAGACTAGGAACAACAAATGGTGGCTAGAATGCAGAGGAAGGGGATCGCTCCTGCACTGCCAGTGGGAATGTAAACTAGTTCAACCATTGTGGATAGCAATATGGAGGTTCCTCAAAAAACTAAAAATAGGAATTCCATTTGACCCATGAAGTCCACTCCTAGGAATTTACCCAGAGAAAAAAAGTTGTCAGATTCAAGAAGACATATGCACCCCTATGTTTATCACAGCACTATTTACTACAGCCAAGACATGGAAGCTACCTAAGTGTCCATCAGTAGATGGATGGATAAAGAAGAAGTGGTACATATGCCCAATGGAATACTATTCATCCATAAGAAAGAAACAAATCCTACCATTTGCAGCAACATGGATGTAGCTAGACGGTATTCTGCTCAGTGAAATAAGTTAGGGAGAGAAAGACAAGTACCGAATATTATTTGTGGAGTATAACAATGAAGCAAAACTGAAGGAACAAAGCAGCACACTCACAAACTCCAAGAAGGAACTAGCGGTTACCAAAGGGGAGGGGTGCAGGAGGGCGGTTGAGGAGGGAGGGAGAAGGGCATTGAGGGCTATTACGATCAGTAGACATGGTGTGGGGTGGATCATGGGGAAGACAGTGTAGCACAGAAAAGACATGGAGCGATGTGTGGCGTCTTACAACACCAATGGGCAGTGACTGCAATGGGATATGGGGGGAACTCGATATATGTGGGTGAATGTAGTAACCACATTATTTTTCATGTGAAACAGTCATAAGAGTGTATATCAATGATACCTTAATGAAAAAAAAGTCATTAAGTATTCTGTTCTAGGCCTTGGGTACTTTGGTTATCTGAGAAGTTTGATAAATCAGTTAGTAGGTGATTTAGGTGTCAAAAAAACATTCATCGTTCTCTGTGTACTTTTTGGAAACCTTAAATTTATAGTAGCATTTTTATATCAGAAGAATTGAAGAGTACTGTAATATACAGAGAATGTTAAATTAAGAGGAATTAAGAGGGTTTCAGATTCAGATTTAGCCCATTTGTTTACTACAAATAAGTATCATTCTTCTGTATGATAAAGGTGCATTTTTTAGGAGTCTTTTGTGGAAACTGGTTTCTAATTTCCTTGGTGTCCCATTAGTTTCAATTTATTTTGATAATCACAGTTGTCAAGTAAAATGTAAACTTCTCAATAAATTTACACCATATCTTCAAATATGTCTGGCTAGTCTGCCCTGGGGCATTTATAGCTACCCTGTTCACCCTTCCCTGCAATAAAAAGAAGAATCACTCTCTCACAGGAACAGAGAATTTAGCAAAATAATTTCTGGTGTAAATGAATATTTGATTTTGAAATAATTTGGTGAAAGAATGTAGAAATATTTGGAATCCTGTTTGGTGTTGTACTTTCTTGAATACTTTGTAAACAGGTAGATACTAACATTTTTAGGAAAGGAATTCATGAAACAGGATGTACAATATGATTTTAGATTTGTTTTATATATTTATATCAATATCTATACATGCCTAGAAAAAATTAGGAAGGGTATGCACCAAAATGTTTATATTGGTTATCTCTGGGTGGTAAAATCATGCAAGATTTTTCTTCTTTGTGTTTTTCTGTATTTCCTAAATGTTCTACAATGGATATGTATAGTTCACCCTCAAATAACATAGGTTTGAACTGCACAGGCCCATTTATACACTTTTTTTTTCAATAAAGGTCTTGGAAAAGGTTTTGGGAGACAGTTTAAAAGATCAATTTCTTTTTTCTAGCTTTATTGTAAGAATACAGTATAGAATTTATACAACATACAGAATATGTGTGAATATCTGTTCATGTTGTTAGTAAGGCTGCCAGTCAGCAGTATGCTTTTAGTAGTTAAGTTTTTGGGGAATGAAAAGTTCTAGGAGGATTTTTTTACTCTGTTGATCCCACGTTGTTTAAGGGTCAACTATTGCATGTATCATCAGAAATAAAATAATAATATTTAACATTTTCATATTATTTAAAATACAAATTAAAAGTCAGGGTTTAATTTGAAGATGAATGTATTACATTGTTTAATACACAAGTCAAGCTAGATAAAAGGTCATAACTTAATTACATTTGTTTTGTTTTATTAGTGGGGGGTGTCGGGCAGCATACTCCACTTAAATGGGGGGAAAAAGGTAGAAACACTGACCCTGTAAAAGATCAGCATTTTAAGGATGAGTTCCATTTTACTGGTTCTCTGAAATTCAAATCATAAGGATGCTGAGTAATACTTGTTAATAATTTATTGGATATTCTTGTTTTGGTAATGATTATACTGATTTTATATTCTTAGGTGGGAGGAAATATCCTTGCTAATGTGTATTAAACTGCTGCTTTGAAGCTTACCTACTTAGCTGATTTGATCCATTTAAAAATTTTCCTATAGGCTAAAGTGATGTCCAACGAGGTGGAAAAATTTGAGCAACGTAGTCAGGCTGAGCAGAAGAAAGAACTGAATAGCCTTTTGAAGACCCAGAAGAGAGAATACAAACTTCAAAAGGAACAGCTTAAGGAGGTATTTACTTTATAAAAATTTTCAAGCCACTTACCTGCTAACTGGTTATATCCAATATTGATCTACTCACAGAACCATTAAGATAAATTTTTCTTTTGTTTGTGGCCACTAACAATATATCAGTTTAAGTGAGGACATTGATTATGACCTATTACTTTTCAATGGCTGAGATCCTCAGTTGAGTGGGATCTAAAAAGAGTGATCTCTTGAAAATGTGAATTATTTTATAAAGCTATTATTTAGTAGCTTTCCTAAGCACTTCTTAAGTAATTGAGTCACTAGAAATAAAAATATTTTATCTGTGAAGAAGAGCCATACATCTCTTCCTTTAAAAGTAAATCATACCTTCTTACTTTGGGCTCAGATTACAATAATTTGTTCTTATTCTGATTTTAACACAGAAGAAGGATAAGAGGCATTTCTTCTCATCCCATTTTCTTTCATAGGAAAGCATGCTAATTATGTCTTTATGGCTACAGGATTTCATGTGTGTTTGCCCTTTATGTGCTGCTTTCTTGAACTTATTTTTATCGCAAATCTAGTCTAACTGTGAGGAAAGCCATGTTGTCCTAAGGAATTTCTGAAAGGGGATTATTATTCAAGATAGTGGTCAGGACAGGAAAATGGTATGTGTCAACTATAACATATTTATTATATTGCAGAGAATATAAATCAGCCATCTTTTGTTGGTATAAGATGATTTTTCAGAGACTATTGACCTTATGATTCTTCACCTGTTATTCAAGAAAGAAACCAATTCTTTATTACTTTTGTGGATAAGATACTCAAACACATAAATATAAAAAGCACATAAACTTGTAGTTCTCAACTGAAGGATGTCAATGAGAAGACAGAGAATACAGGCATATACACAAAGAATCATTTGACTATGTTTTTCAAAATCTTTTGCCAAGGAAATTCCCCACCCACCAAGACTTCCCCACTTTACACCCTCTTTTACAGACTGATGGACTGAAATTTTTAGTCCATGTAATTAATTATTAGCACACAGATAAATTAATCTTGATAAAATAACCATAATCTCTTTGGTATATTGCTTTTTTGTGTGTAGGAATTTGACCTATAATTAGACATATAAGTCTTATTAAGGACATTGGTGGCACAAAGCCTTGCTATATATACCCTGCCGAGTGAGGTTCATTGATAAGATTTTTCCAACTTTAAAGAATATAACCTATGTATTCCCATTACTGTAATCTAAAAGCTAAACTCAATACTAGAACATGGGATTTGAAAAGATGGTAAATAGGATTCCCAACTGTAAATAAATATCCAACAAAATGCCGTTCTATTGTTTCCTAGTGAAATCAGGTTTTAGTTTTATAAATGAATATGTTGTTTTAGATAATCCTTTAAGCATATAATTCATAGTCTAATAAGTTCATTTTCTTTTAGAAGGTAGTTTTGTGTCTGTATATGTCTGTGTGTGTGTGTGTGTGTTCATTTAGAATGATTATTATCAGTATAGAGGAAGGGACATACTATAGTCTTTGTGGGTGGGAAATTTCCTTGGCAAAAGATTTTGAAAAACATAGCCAAGTGATTCTGTATATGCCTGTATTATCCCTGTCTTCTCATTGACATCCTTAAGTTGAGAACTACAAACTTAAGTGTTTTTTATTTTTATGTGTTTGAATATCTTATCAATGAAAGTAATGAATAATTGTTTCTTTCTTGAACAACAGATGAAGAACCATAGGTTAACAGTCTCTAAAAAATCATCTTAGACCTAGGAAAGATGGCTGATTTATATTCTCTGCAAAGTTGATGCATTTTAGGTTGAAATATACTCGTATTAATTAGCATCCTCGGGTTTGCATCATTGAATGTATTGTCAATATTTTCATCTTGTCCAGTATAAATACGTTTTTTTAGGTAGTTTGTGAGATGATATTTAAAATGCTGTAGAAAAACATTGGTCTTGCCTTGTTCAATGGTTATAGTGCTGAATATTAAATCTATTCTAAAAGGTCTCTATTTTCCTTTGGTTTTGTTGATTTTCCATTTAATTTCCGGTCTTTTATACTGAACCCATCCTTAACTTTGCCAAAAACTTAGTATTTCTATTGTTGAAACCAAGAAGTGAGACATAACTATATTTTAACCTTAATTTTAATTCATGTGTAATTTTTACATGAAAGCACTGTCTTCTTCCCCTTTTTGGGAGGACTTTAAAGAAAGATGTTTTACTTCATTCACCAATCATTGCGTGCTTTCAAAGCTACAAGGCATCCTAAATATAGCTGTGCAAAGCTTAAAAGTATGCATGTTTTCTAGTGTATATTTTCTCTTTTCTTGTCCTACTTCATGGATAACTCCAGAAACAGAAAAATAATACCTACTTCCTTTAAGGTCATTGCCCTGCCTGCCCATGAGAGAGGGCACAAATTAAGTACTTTTACTGAAGATTACCAGCTACCAAATAGTATATTCATGTAGTTAATTTTTATGTATTTTGAACTCAGTTGTTTTTTATCTTGCCAGGAGCTGAATGAAAACAAGAGCACCCCAAGAAAAGAAAAAGAGGAATGGCTTTCAAAGCAGAAAGAGAACATACAGCATTTCCAAGAAGAGGAAAGACCAATCTTCTTCAGCATCTGAGACGGTACCTAGAGCTGCAATGCCGTCGCTTGAAAAGAAAGTTGTTACTTGGGTGCCATAACTTGGAACAGGACCTTGTCAGGGAGGTATGTGTAAATGGTGTGAAATCAGAATCTTCCTGAAAATATGTCAGTCACATCCCACCCTCAGGGCCTTAGAGCACCTCTGCTTGCCTTTGCCTAAGTCCTTCTTCCCTGGAAACCCAACCCACACAGTTCACCTTCTCCCTCACTTCATGTCTCCTGAATTCTGATCTCCAAATCATCCTCCCTTCTTTAAATATTCTTGCACTCCTCTCTCTCTCTCTCTCTCTCTCTCTCTCTCTCTCACACACACACACACACACACACACGTACGTGCACACACTTTTTATGGGGATCTCTCTCTCCCCAAGTAGAATGGAAATTAGATGAAGTCCCAGGTTCTGTTCAGAGCTTTTATATCCAGTGGCTAGGTATATCCAGACCTTGTAGCTAGTGGCTGGCCCATAATAGGTATTCAATAAATATGTATTAAGTAAATATATAATAAATATTAATTCCATGAATGAAAGAACTGTTACTTTTTAAATATGAGAAAATTAATTGGATAACTTATGCCTTTTCATCTGAAATGGGTGCCATGAAGGTATATACTACCATTTAACATAGTTTTATAATCATGAAATTATTCATTGGGAATATGTAGAAACTTATGCCAATGAAAACAACGGTTCTCATTATCAGGTATACCTATGAGCATAGATCAATTTATTTCCAAGAGTGGCTTAAAATAAACTTCAAGTATAACATAATTATTCAAATTCACTAATAATTAAAGAAATTCAAATGAAAACAATTGCATCAATTAGATAAGATCGGTCTAAAAAATTGGTAAGTCCTAGTAGTGGCATGGGAAAGTGGTCAATGTTGGTAAGAAAATAAATTGACACTGCCATTTTGGAGCATAATTCATCAGCTTTAACAATGTAATTTGCGTGTATCTTCTACCCATTGAATACACTTCTAGAATTCTATCCTAAAGAAATAGTAACATAATTATGTGGTGTATCATGTGTAGATGTTTATTGAAAATTTGTCATAAAACAAAAAACAGAAAAACTATGGCATCAGAAAGCACAAGCTTCCTATAAAAATTTTTTAAACTCTGTATTTGTCCATTATATTTTTAGGTAAAGAAAGCATATTATATGCCTATAATATATATTGTTATTCAATTTTAAAACTGTATGTTTTTGTGTAATGGTTGTGTCACGATAAGCATGGGGAAGGGTGGGAAACATATGCACCAAATGTTGGCCCCTGGAGAAGGGGCAGCAGAGGCAAAGGGGGCACGTCTGATTTCCTTCTACATAAAAAGAGAGGGAGAGTGTGTGAGTGTATATGTGTGTGTTGTACATTTGATCTTTTAAACTGAAAAAAATTGTAGTAACATTATTGATCATGAGGTAGGTATTCTGACAGCTTTCCACTTATGAACTCATTTCACCCTCACATTAATTTTATGAAACAGCTATGTTATGGTCTCCATTTGAGAAGTAATGAAATGGAAGCACAGAGAGTTTAAGTAATTAACCTAAGGACTCACTGCTTGTCAGTAGCAGAGCCAGGATTTAGAAAGCAGGCAGCCTAGCCCTAGAGTCTTGTGTTCTTAACCACTGCACTATACTGGGTATATATACTGCATGTAATAGAATTGAATGTATACTCTGAAGAAATTCAAAGGATGACTTAGAAATCCTGTTCAATACAAAATTAGGAAACATAAATGACGGAAACAGAGTAGAAAGGACATTAAATCTCTTGGGACAGATTTGATATGTCTTAAGCTTGTTGCTAAAAGTAGTATAAATAGTAAATGAACAGATAAGGCAATTGTACTACTAATTGCCCATTTTCTACAGTTCCAGTAATAAAAGTCTAATATTCACTGTGCAGCCATTATTAAATCAGAGGATTACATCTATATATCCTGGTTATTCAGTTTCTTAGGATTTTTTTTCTCCTGGCATTGTACATCAGCAAATTATACCTTTGTCTTTTTTTTATGGATTAGGAATTAAATAAAAGAAAGGCTCAAAAGGACTTAGAGCATGCAATGCTACTGCGACAGCATGAATCCACGCAAGAACTGGAGTTCCGCCACCTCAGCACAGTGCAGAAGATGCGCTGTGAGTTGATGAGACTGCAGCATCAAGCCAAGCTCACTGACCAGCTGGAGCGTAATAAACGGAGAGAGCGAGAACTAAGGCGGAAGCATGTCATGCAGGTTCGACAGCAGCCTAAGAGTCTGAAGGTACCTTTAGCCTAAGCTTCTTGACAAAGGAGAACAGATAAAAGGCATCATGTAAACAGTGAAAGTCTAAGCCAGATGTCTGTCATAAAGAAATTGAATAAGCTTTTTTTCTTTTCATTTTCAGCATGTTTGGTTAGTGTTGGTGTAGAGGGTCTATGGCTACAGACTTCTGCTTGTGTATTTCTCAGCAGAGTACCAAAAAATGGCCAGAACTTTTTAACTGTGGAAAGTGTCATCAATAAGATTCAAAATTCTCATTTTAAGTGTACCCAAATGTCCAGTGTTGATACTACAATCTACATATCACATACTAACCTGCTGGCTTCTCTCTGTTGTTCCAAGTTTTATAGTTTTGGAATCTTATTTCCTCTGAATGTGATTTGTATCCAAAAGAGGCAGTAAGTTCTTAATTAGTACAGAAACCAGTGAATGAAAAATGCCTTTTTACCCCCTCTCCCTTCATTGTCAATACTCATCTTTAGAGGATTAGTGGAATTATCACACTCCCATTCTTTCTGTGTTTGGTAACATAGGAAAGACCACGGCATGTGTAGTTGGAGTATATTTTTTAAATTAGTACATCAGAGTGAAGCAAGGTATTATGTGCTCTCTTGTAGACAAATAAGGAAAGACAAGTGTTGGTGATATATAATATCAAAGGACTTTAAATTTTGTATTTGCTTTGATAGAGAAATTTATTTATATGATACAAAATTCAAAAGATGCCAAAGTGTATTTATTATAAAGTTAAAGGATTCCCTCTCCTTGTTCTTTAGGCCACCTGGTCCAGCCCCCTCTACCAAAATCAACCAGAGTTAACAATTCCAAGGAATTTTCAAATTTTGTAACTTGTAATGAATATGTGAAGTATAATCACATGAATCTTAATTAAAAAAAAACCCAAAACGATCCACTATATATGTTGTCACCCACAGTAGTACCTCAGTTAATCTGTACATGTCTGCACATTGTAAACTTGTATTTACATCCAATAAGGCCCCGGTTCCACACTATCTTCTTTATCCCCTTTTTCAAACTCTTTGGCAATTTAACTATAAAACCATCAGGTAACAACACTTACCTGAATAACTCTCCTGAAGTGAAGTGAAATTCACTCACAGAAGTAATCTGTGTCCAAACCAGAGGCTAAACCACACCTAGTGGTATCTCTGATTCCTATTCAACTCCATTCGTACAAGTTGTCCTGAAGAAAACACAGAAGCAAAGCTAAGATTCACCCTTTCCTTGTGAATCTAAGTAAAATTTTATACTTTGCTGTATCTTCAAAACAGCTAATGAACATCGTTTACAGAGTGGCTCGTACGTTGACTACCCTCAGAACCGTCATTAGTTAATGCTTATCACAATCAGAATTCATAATGATTTTCCAGATTTATTTTGTCTTTGTAGTGGTTACATAGTAGGGTTTCCCACCAAAAGATATTTAAAGCATGTCTATAAAATGAATTACAGTTTTAAAGTGAGCAGCACCCAGAAGTAAACCAAACTGAAAGCTTGTTTAGTGTCTTTGGTCAGACCATAACTCTGATATGACTTCATTTCCCTGGGGCTTCGGAGCGGTTAGTTGTTTGCTGTTTAGCCCTTCCTTTTTGTTCCGTTGTGGCAGCCTTCTCAGTTTGAATGCTTGTAGACACTAGTCTGATTTTCACAGATACTGTTAAAAAAAAAGGGGGAAAAATAATGTCTCACAGTCGTAGTTAGACTTCAGATAGAAAGTTACGTGTCTCACGATACGTAAGCTCAAGATTTTCTGTAAAAGAAATTGTTCTGTTACTTTAGTGGGAAAGAAAATCACCATGTTCCTCTTAGTTGTATATATCTATCTACTTTCACAATTTGAACAAAACAGACTCTTTTTTTAAAATTAAGGTATCAATGATAAACAATCTTAAGAAGGTTTCACATGAGCAACATTGTGGTTTCAACATTCATTCATACTATCCAGTCCCCCCCAACCCACTGCAGTCACTGTCCATCAGTGTAGTAAGACACTATAGAGTCATTACTGTCTTCTCCTTGCTGTGCTGCGTTCCCCGTGACCCCACTATATTGTGAGTGCTAATAATAGTGCCCTTAATCCCCTTCTCCGTCCCTCCCCACCCACACTCCCCAACCCCTTCCCTTTGGTAACCCTAGTCCCTTCTTGGAGAAAACAGACTCTATTTTAACATCATGTCATTTCACTTACATAAGTAAGAGTTGCAACTTTTTTAGGTAAATTTGTACTTGCTAAGTAGTAGTTCAACTTCAATAGTTGCAACTATTCCAACTTTCTCCAAGACTTTAAGGGGGATAGGAGGACTTCAGTTTGCACACTTAGGTAAGCTGACAGTATTTGTAGACATTGGGGCACCATTTCTGAGGAATGACTTGGGTAAACACCTATTGTTTATCTGCCATTTCTTCATCTGCCATTAGGTGACGTTTTGTCAGTATAAGTGATTAAGAAACAACTGGAACATGTTTATCCTGCTTTCCTTGAGTGAAACATTGAGGAATATAGTTTGTTCTTGGTATAAGTATAAATCTTGTTGAAAAAATTTTTCAGGGCATTCCTTTTTGTCATTAGCTAGTGATATGGCGTGACTGTAGTTTTCTTGGCAATATATTTGAATATTTAAAAGTTTTTTAAAGAATGGAGGCTGTTACACAAAGTCAGAAGAGAATTCTAAATTTCATTGTTCCATTTCTGGCTAACTTGGAGGAATTTTATTAACCAAGGGCAGTATTTAAGAGCAGTGCTAAGCGTAACTAAACCAAGAGTTTGTCTTTCTAGCTAGACATTTCTTGACCCTTCACAGAATAAAGGTACATGACTGTGACTTAGTACCTCAATTGGTGTGTAAAATGCAGAAAAGGATATATATTTGATTTTGTAGTATGGGAGCAAAGAGTGTGAACTAGTTCCTTGACAAGAGTGTTTGGTCATACATGCATTTGCACACTTAGTCAACCATTCAATATCTGGCAGTGTATATATTGAGGTAAATAATTTCAACTATAGGTTCTGCCTTTGTGTAGCAAATGAGTGTTGTTACTTGTAGGCTTGATGGGTATACCTTATAAAATATATCTCATCTTACTAAGTTTTGTTGAAACTTGAGTTCATAGAATAATTAACCTGTGATTTAAAGCCAGAGTTATTCTGTTTCTGGACTCAAATCACTTTATCTCAAAAATGTTTATGTAGTTCATGTCTGTTATCATTACCACAAGAAGGGTTGTCCCTTCCCTTGCCTCATAACTTTTCTTTGACCTTTGAAAGATTAGTTAGCTGACTTTCAGGTTTTTGCTCGTGGTGCTAAAGAGTAAACCCTAAGGAGAAGCAGACCCAAAACTTAGCCATCTTAACTGAGCAGTATGACCACAACGTTAATGAAATGCTCTCCACTCGAGCTGTAAGTTTATTTTACTTAGGCAAAACAAATTTAGTGCCCGTTTCCTTCCACCGCCTGAATAAAATCCCAACAACAAATATTAAGTTGGAAATGAAAACTCTGCTGCACCTTGGGAAATAGTCATGGTGGTCCATATTCTTCTTGTTCTCAGCATTGCTTGGAAATATGCATGATGCATATGTAATTCTCTTTGATACATTTGGACATGAGGTTCCACATAGACTCTCTGCTGGTGCCTTGTAGAGGTTTAGTACATATACCAACAGTGTATCAAGATTGGAGAAGCAACTTTGTTAAGCAATGTTCAAAAAGTAGTACTTGATCGGGAATCCAGATGGTCACATTTGAGTGCAGGTACAAAATATTTGCTATGTAAGTTTGCAGACTTTTTCTTAATGGGCCAGATAGTAAATATTTTAGGAGGAAAAATTGAGATTATTACGTGGGTATTTGCACAGCCATTTAAAATGTGACCATTTCAGAATGTAAAAAACCATTCCTAATTAGTGGAGTATTGAAAAACAAAAACAAAACATCAGGTAGCTGTTCAGATTTGGCCCATAAGCTGTAGCATGCTTGTCCTTGTTCTGTAGTTATTTCCATTGGAGAGAAGAGATTCACAGTCTTATATCAATCAAATTCTATGTTTTTCTTTAAAAACTAATGATTATTTAGGCATCATCCAAATAGCTTATGATAGCTTTATTCTTATAATGCCGTCATTGGTTGCTGTGTTTTCCTTTTCCAGAGATGTTTATTCGAAGATGTAAAAGAGAACAGTTGTGCCCTATAGAAGAGTAGTCTGTCTTAACTTACACCTCCTCCTTTCCATAGGTCATGAAAAGATAGCTCACAGGAGGATATATCTGTTTTCTTTCTCTCTTTCAGCCGCATTTGGATGAAGCACAGGAGGCAGAGTGCCAGGCTTTGAAAATGCAGCGGCAGCAGGAACTGGAGCTGTTGACTGAATTTCAGAGCAAGATCAAAATGCAGGCTGAGGCACAACATGCTCAAGAGCTTCGGGAGCTTGAACAGAGGGTCTCCCTCCACAAGGCACTCTTAAAATAACAGGTATACATAATAGAAAAAAGTAATTGTGCCAGTATTTGCTTTCATCAAAATCATTTCATAAATATATTTTCGTGATGACAGAGGTGGCATTACATTGTTTTCACAATACCATATTTCCTTAATTCTAGTTTTAGTAGTGTTTCCTTTTTCTTTAAAATTACTGATTCAGTAATGAACCTTAAAATTAACGAGTGTGATATATTAAAGGAATATACCTAAGTAGTAATTGCTAGAGGAATGATGTGGAGTTATGTGAAGACAGTTGAATTGTAAAAGGATAGCTCTGGCTCCGTCTTCCTCACTTCTTTTGTGTACCTAGTTGTACCTAAAGAAATTGGAGAGAAACTTGGATAGTGAAGGAAGAAACTTTAGTAATTGCTTGAGAGAGACAAGGAAAAGGGATCAGGAATATACTTTATTCATTCATCCTTGGTCTGAAACTGTACAGATTGATGCATTACTAGAAAAGAGAAGGTAAAACCAGTTTTACACAGATGAAGAGTCAGGCTGAAAATATTATTTCTAGATGTAGCTTTATTTATTTTACTTATTCTTTGTCATATATATTATAACTAGAATCCCTAAATTCACTTGTGTCCTTTAAGGTTCTGAGGCTGTATGTGTGTGTGTGTGTGTGTGTGTGTGTGTTGGAAAAAGAACAATGGGTAGAAGCTTTTGAGAAAGAGAGGAAAGGCATTTGTTCTGAGTAGTAGTGGAATATCACTTGTATCCAGGATTGAATGCTATGTTCCAGAATTCCTGAGCCATAAGTTCCCAGCAGCTGGCATGGTCTTAGGTCCATTGTAAATTAACACGTGCCTAATGGTTTTGTCTGTTAAAAATTGTCATTGCTTCTGGACCATTAATTGGCCCATAGATTTTCCTCTACTTTCTACAGTTCTTGTGATAAAAATAGAATACCTCATTTCTATTAAAAAATATGTTCTTAAAAACTCCACCTAAATAAGGTGTTGCTATTTCTCTGGCACAGCTGTCTTTATTACTGGCTCCTTTAAGAGTTACTTGCCTCTAAAAATTATCTCAATTGTGTCTCATTCAAGATGGGAAGACAGAAACAGATATAAATTTTTAGAAAAATGTAGTTGTCCCATGTACAGAATTCATAAATATGCCTGATTTTGACTTGCATATTTAAAATGTAATCTAAAGTTCCATCTCTTAATGCTTCAAAATTATCACTAAAAGAGAAACCTATAGTATTTCAGTAACAGTGTTATGAGAGAAATATTGGTACTGTTCTATTTGTATTTTTAGCTCCACCTAGTGGCTCTGAGTTAAAGAGTGCTAATTAGTGTCTTAGGTGTAATCTGATTTCAATATATGAACTAAGGCCTTTATGTTCTACAAAACCAGGTAAAATGTTGGCATAGGGCTGATACCATTGCCAGAAGTGCAGTGTCACTCTCATACATTGTTAATACATTTTGGAAGTATATATTGATCTTTGAAAATGTTAAGCAAAGAATTTAGAGAATTTAGAGAAAAGAAATCCTCAATACAGGAAAAGCAATACGCATAAATATGTTAATTATGGCAGAGTTTATAATGGTTTAAAACACTTAACCATCTAAAATAATTAAGTGCTTATGACCAAGCCACCTAATAAAATCTTACTCAACCATTTAAATAATGGCTATAAAGATAGTATTAATGTGGAAAAATGTTTATGAGGTGTTGAATAAAATAAAGACAAATCACACTTAAAGTGAGTTGAACTAATACTTATAATGGCTATAATAATATGGTAGATTGGTTGTGGTGGTTTGTATTTGATAATAGACATGCATAAGATAATTTAGTATTAAAAATAATAAAAGAAATAGTGGAATAAATCTACAGTCCTTTGAGTTGCTACTTGATTTTTAAGGCTCATGTTTATATTTCAAGTGAAGTGCATGACTATAAAGCAGTTTGGGGTCAGTCAGTTGGCAACTACCAAGGCAGTGATATACCCATGGTATGATTTGAAAACATCGTAACATCCGTATTTTCTGTACTCTGTGCCTACTGGTTGTACAGATAAGAAACAGTCATCTGAAAATAGAGGTGGAACCAGAGAGAATGTTAGTTGTTTCTAGATGAATAATAATTCTGTTTGAAGATTGCTTTCAGCCTCCAAATGAACCAAGAATTGTCCTCCAGGTCAAGACACCAACAGAGGACGCCTCAGTTGAAGCTCACATGAGGTCTTACTGCAACTTTCCTTGTGCTTCATTACATTAAAGTTTCAGCAAAATGACAACATAACTATGTGCATTTCATACATGCATAAAAAGTGGCAATATTTCCGAAGTATAAATGGGCTTTTCTTTGTCTTAACATTTCCTTGAATTTTCCCTGAATATTTCACTTAATATCAACAAGATGGTTGGTAGTTTTTAAATAAGAATTGACAGTTGGAATATCTTACAGGACCTTCCAAACTGAAAATATTCACACATTTGATTTCAGAGAAGATAGGTTAGGAGAGAAGTCTCAGAAGTCTTATATACAGTGAAACCACCTTTCTTATTTACAGTAATAAATAAGATATTTTCAAAGAAATGGTGGTTAATATAACCTATCACAAATCTTAGTTTTAATTTTTATTGAAAAATATTCTGAGTTTCTTAAGTGACAAAACTAATTCAAACAAAATTGAAGCTGTGCTTACTGGATAAAAGTGGATAAGCATTAATGTGTTTAATATTTTTATCATGAGTTTCCTTCAAATAATATACAGGGCATTCAAATTAGTTAAATACTCAGTACAAGCCTATCCTTTATTAGGTCCTTTGAATTAAATGTTCTTAATAAATGGATTTTTGAAATTTTAAAATAGAAAATATTTAAAAGAAAAATTTGAAGTTATTTGAATCCTTACAGATATATAAATTTAATTCTATATGAATTGGGTATTTTATATGTAGATATTAAAAGAGTGGAAAAGTTATTTTAGAAATACATCTTTTTTAAAACTTGACAATTATAGAGAAACAAATAGAAATTAAAATGTCTTTAATCTCACCACTCAGAAATCACCAGTTAACAATTTGTTATCTTTCCCTTAGAAGCATTGTGTCTAATCTAGGTTCTCTTTCAACCTTCATTAGGAAGTGCCCTCTCTAAACCTTTGTAACACTTCAGTACTTAGAGTTTAATAATTTTCAAACTCACCCTACCAAAGTTCATGCTGGCCTATTTGTAATTCCCCACACACATTTTATCATTTTGCATGCCTTTGCCCATGTTCCCTCTGCTGAAAATATCTTCCCCTTCCCTTGTCTTCTGGTAAACTTGTGCTTTTCCTTCCGAATCCAGTTTCTGTCACCTTCTCTGAGAAGACTTCTTTGCCCTACTCCTCTTCCCCTATAGAGTGAAGTACTCCATCCCTTTATAATTCTGCTTTACCTTATAAATCTGTTATTACATCTTATCATATTATGTGGCAGTTTTTTATTTGCATGTGTTTCCATGCTAAATTGTGTGTTTTTAAAAGGGCACTTTAAGAAACGATACATAAGAGGGAACTTGATAATATGGGTGAATGCTGTAACCACAATGTTGCTCATGTGAAACCTTCATAAGATTATATATCATGATAACTTAGTAAAAAAAAAAAGATACATAAAAATTAAGCACATTTGTTGAGCTAGATTTCTGTGTAGAGAACAATGACTATTGGCTTAAGTCCTCAAATATCTTGAAACCTATTTTAATACTTCTTTACAAATACTCTTTATTTCCTATTTTTTGAAAACTTTGTATTATGGAAATTTTCAAACATAAAGGCATGAAACTAGGAATAAATTGCACAAAGAAAGCAAAAAGGCTCACAAACACATGGAGACTTAACAACATGCTCCTAAATAATCAATGGATCAACAACCAAATCAAAATAATTGAGAATGGCAATTCTGCTGGAACAGTCCACCAAAAGAAACTCCCTATAGACATCATCACAAGCAGCCTCCTCACTTGGGTACTACCATGTGGAAGCTGAGTACATATGGTATATTTTATTCATTTTTGTAAAGCGTTCTGTTTTCTGTTTACTAATTGGGATGTCATAGTATTTAGCTGTCAGGTTTTGTGTTTTGTTTTGTTTTTAACTTTTGGGGAAATTTTATGTGAAGAGGAATTGGTGTGTATGTGTGTTTATCAAATACACACACACGCACACATACAGTGCACGTGGTAAAAAGAAACTAGATGGGTATTTTCTGAAAACTGCAAAAACAATTCAGCCATGTGGCTTGAGTCATCACTTTTGGACAACTCTGTCCTAAGAAATTTGTGAAAAGATCTAAAGCCTTTCTCTGTATACCCCAGGTTCTTATGAGCCACTCACAGCAGGCAGCATATGCTAAAACAAGTTGTTATGGAAACACACCTGTATCCCCTCACCAATGTATTTTGTTTATTAAATAAATGTATTTTGTCTGACTTTTGTTTATTAAATTGGCCTCATTTGGAGTAGGAAAAAGGACTAATTGTGAAGGAAAAAATGGATACATTGTACATCATCAGCATTAAAAACTTTTGCTCATTAAAGTCATCAGTAAGAAAATGAAGAGGTAAGTCACAGTTCTTGAGAAAAAATACACAATACATAAATTTAAGAAAGGATTTATATCCATAATATATAATTCCTATGACACTGTGAGAGAAAAACAATCAACCTAATTTTAAAACAAGTGGAAGACTTGAACAGACACTTAACTCAGAAAGATATAAACGCCAAAAAGCACATGAAAAAGTACTCAACATCAAGGAAGGCAAATTAACTATGAGATGCCATGTATACCCATTAGAATGGTTAAATATTAAAAGGTGGACATTGACAAATGCCGATGGGTGTGTAATATGGTACAACGACTTTGGAAAAGGGATTGGCAGCTTATTCTAAAGTTAAACTGGTCAGACAGATCCCCCATATCCCAAATTTGGGTTCTTGTGATGACTGGGAGATCTCTACTTAGATCAGGATGCCAAAACAAGTTATCCTGATTTACCCAACATAGGTTTTGGAAATTCTGAATTATTTAATGCCCACTGTGTAAGACATTGCCAGTACTCAGAACACTGAGGAATAATCCTTCCCAGGTGGAGAGCAATAGTTACGTTTACAACAAAAACTTCTATGAAGGAAGCACCGCAGATTCTTTCTAAGACAGACCAAGACAGGCATGCAATTCTTGAGAATAATGCTTGCAAGGTTGAATACATGTTTTCAGGGTATACAAACATGCTGATGTTTCTTCCTCAGTTCTACTGTTAATTTGATTCTCACTTTACCGCAGCAGACTAATTCATGAAAAGAACTATAGTCAGGTACAGATACATTTCTAGGACATTTAAAAGCTTTGTTTTATTTAAAGATCGGGAAATTCCATGGAATAGTGA
The DNA here is from genome assembly GCF_040802235.1 of Manis javanica. Classification (NCBI taxonomy): domain Eukaryota; kingdom Metazoa; phylum Chordata; class Mammalia; order Pholidota; family Manidae; genus Manis; species Manis javanica. Next base: position 130,209,728 of record NC_133157.1, on the reverse strand, counting down.
CATACTTCCTGTGACATGCCTGAGCTTAACCATATGTACAATGAAAGATATATTACCTAAGAATGACACCAGTGAATGACTAGCCTTTAATGAAAAACAAGGTATGTTTATGCACTGACAAGCCATCATTATAAAGGATCATATATTCTTATGTAGTAATAACACAGGAACCGCAGAGGGGAAGCATGGGTCTCTGAATCTTGAGATGAACCCTTAAATTCACCTTGGGATGGTTCTTTACATTGATTTTGACCAATATACAGAAAAGGACTTAGCATTAATTGAGCACTTGCTCTGTACCAGGTACTGTATCAGGCATTTAAAAAATCTGACCAGCCTGAGAACTTGGCCAAAGTCACATAGGTGATTAAGTGGTGAATCCAGAATCCAAACATACATTTGTTCCCTCCCTCCTACAGCAAGTCCTGGGCTTTGCATTCTGTAGCACCAACAGGGGTTGCTATGAGAGCTATTTTTTTCAAGAAACATTTTCATATGAGAGAGTAAGAACCTTACAGAGAGTCTACATCTTTATCCTAAAAATGTTTATGAAACAGAAGGGAAATACTTCAAGGAAGAAATACACTTTGAAATTCCTGATAAAAAAAATAACATGGATACAACAAAACAAACAAACAAAAACCCAGATAAATGCAGAGGACAAACTGGTGGTTGCCAGGAGGGTGAAGATGAAGGGATCAAAAGTGTACCTTTTATAACTTCCAGTTATAGAATAAGTAAATCACGGGGATGAAGGCACAGCACGGGGAATCAGTAATACTGTAATGACTTGGTATGGTGACAGATGGGTGTTAGGTAACTACCCTGACAGTGGCGAACATTTTGTAATGTAATAAATTTGGGATTACTGTGTTGGACATCTGAAACTATTATGTCAACTATACTTCAAAAAAAATTAACATGGTTACATTTACAGGAAAGCTCATAATGCTTTTAAGGTAAATTAAACTCTACAGTGGGTTTTTAAACTCAGATACAAAGTTTGGAGATGGGCAAGTACTTGGGAATCTATTAGAAAAGTGATTATAAAAGAGTTCAAGATAAACTGATTAATGACAAAACAATTAGGGTTATATTCCTGGACAGAATATACTGTAAGTCTTGTTATCTGCTGTTTGTAATATTTTCACATGTAATCAGACATATCTTAAAGTCCTAGATATTCCTGGCTTAGTGTTCACTCCTGTATTGTTACCGTATTGTTACTTTTCACACCACAGTTCCATATTCACTGTAGGCACATGACACTTGTTAAGTGAATAAGATATTAACCAAAAGAAGTTTCTTTTTTATAAAATCAGCCGTTAAGGAGATTTTATTAAAGGAAGGAGAGAAGCAAAGTTCCCACACATTTTACAACTTGGATAATTAATCTGTTGGAAATTAAAGGTGGATTATACTTCGTTGCTATTAAATCCACTATCTACATTTCATGAAGGGATACATGTTTCAGTGGCCCAAAGACATGGATTTTATAAACATGCATTTAACTAAATGCATATGTGAATAGCATTCTATACAAAGATCTCATGTGAATAGCACTCTATACAAAGAGTTGTTTGGTTAGATATCAACCTATTATTACTTACTGGATAGAATAAATTCAATACAGCAAAGAATAAAAGCAAAGAACAAAAGAATAAAAGTACCTAGGTTTTTGTTGTACTGAAGTTTTGGCAACTGGGAGATCAAAAACAGAAAGTTGACAACTGGGAAATAGGGTAAGCGCTTTGTTGTTATGTATATCTAGAAAGAGAAAGGTAAGAAAAGTTATTGCACAATACCGCAGAACACATTTTCAAATGGAAAGCTTCCATTTTATTTCAGTTTACTCTTCAGACTACCTAAGACTAGAATGGTTCCATTAACTTACTGACTTCTGAGTTTTGTATAACATCACTGACCTCCCAAACATAAATACCTATAAAATAATGAACGCTTCTGGGAAGGGAACAACCTTGCTTAGAGATTAGCAGTTACTTTCCCTCTGAATCCTCTTAATGTCAGTAACAATGGGATGGGGACAAAGGGTGATGAGCAAGGGGGGGAAAGCCAAATGCCACAGTCAAGGCAAAGTGGGGGGAGGTCAGAGGCAGAAAGGAGGAGCAGCGGTCCACAGAGTAGTGAGCAGGAGTTCATCATGAAAAGCGGGTGACGTCTCGGGCGCTGTTTGCTGTCCCCTGGGCAACGTCACAGAGCAGCTTCCTGCCTGGTTCCCACGGCAGTCAGGGTCTACCCAGCCAGCCCCAATTCCCTGGGAGGCAGGGGGGGGGCATTCCGGTGTGGACACCGGTCCGGGTCCAGGGTGATGGCCGGGCTCCAAGGCTTGCTAGTGTGGAGCCCGGGGGAGTCACCAGCCTCCAGGCCAACCCGACAGTGGCACATCTGACGCAGCTGCTGTGAGCTCAGGTGGAATCACCCACGGTCAAGGCTAGCACAGTGCTTGGCATGTAGTAAGCCCTCAGAGTAACATCAGCTGCTACACAGGCTCATAATCCTTCCCCCAAAACTCAGGGGATTGCAGAGATTTCAGAACTTCACTTTTCCTAGATAGTGAAAAGGCAAACAGGGCCCAGGGTCTCACCCTATAATCCATGATGCAGCAGCTACATTCGACTGTCAGGCCAGAGGATGTTGGAGCCCAGCTGTCTCTCCGAGGGGCCTTCCTTTAGATTTCTTTAAATAACCAGAGCCTTGTGTCATTTCCATTTTGATAAGAAAGGAGCTCTGAATCCTCGAGCTCTACCTAACGTTTGAGATTGTGATGACAAAGCTGTTTCCTCCTTCCTCCCAGGTCTTGTCAGCAGCCTGTGATTCCTCTGGACTCAGGAGTGTGGGCGGCAAGGATAACAACCAATAAAATTAACGAGCACTTCTTCTGTGTCAGGTTCAGGGCTACGACCTTTCTGTGTGCTCTCTTTCACCCTTATAATTGCTCTTTGATCTACAAGGCATTTGACTCTCATTTTACAGATGAGATAACTGAGGTGCATGTAGGCCTGATTCCAACACCATATCCTTAACCACCATTTTAATGGTTCTAAAATGTTGGCCTAGGAACCTTGAATCACCATAAAGTGTGTTAAAAATCAGATGCCACAGAGTTTGGGTAGGTCTAGAGTAGAGGCCTAGCCTCTGCAATTTTAATAATCTCCACACATGATAGTGCCCAATTCTAGGAACCAGCACATATTTTACTGAAGTGATGCTTGGGAGGAAGTTAAAAGAGACTCAGGAGCTAGGGAGGCTTAAATATGGAAGTAAACAGGAAGAACAAGAGGATTTCCAGAACTACATTCTATTTTTAGGCGTCAAAGTGTCCTGCTTCCATCACCCAGTGCTGGCATTTTGACTATGTCACTTGAGAGGCTCCTGATATGTGGATGAAATACAGGTATGACAGGGAAATCCTAACCATTTTCAATCCTTTCTGCAAATATTAACATGGCATGAGGGATAGTTTTCTAAAAGGGCTTCAGTGATCAACTCATGGGTACCAGGAAAGGAGCAGTTACAAAACATTTTGGATCATTTACTCTTTTTGGCTCATGACTCACAGATAAGACTCATTTCTTCTGGAATTTGTGGGATAACTTTATGTAGCTTGTCAAGTTCCTAAGTTTTGAGAGCCACACACAATAAGCCTGAATTTGAAGGACAGTACAAAGAAGCCATCTCATTAAAACACAACTTATCAATTAAACTGCATACACAGCTGGGCAAAGAAGAAAAGAGAACCCTCTTTTCCCGGGTAATTCCACCAATCATTCCACTCAGTGAGCATGTGTCAATGGGTGAACCTGAGACATGATATGAACCTGCTCTTCCTTTATGTGGTCTTAGTAACTGTTTCATCAGAGGCTCAATAGAAGTAAAAGGAGAAGTAGCTTAGTTGAACTTGCTTAGAGAGGCCACATGCAAGCCTCTCCAACATATCACCTAAAATATCCTAAGGGCAGTTCTGATTATATGAGACTTTCGCCCATGTGACCAAGCTATGCTGTTTGCCCTTGAATGGCACAGTGCTTAAGAGTTGGGCTCCACTAGAGGGTATTATGCTCAGTGAAATAAGCCAGGTGGAGAAAGACGAGTATCAAATGATTTCACTCATCTGTGGAGTATAAGAACAAAGACAAACTTAAGGAACTAAACAGCAGCAGACTCACAGAACCCAAGAATGGACTAATAGTTACCAATGGGAAAGGGACTGGGGAGAATGGGTGGGAAGGGAGGTAAGGGGTAAAAAGGGGCATGATGATTAGCACATATAAAGTGGAGGTTGGGGGGCACGGGGAAGGCAGTATACCACAGAGAAGACAAGTAGTGATTCTATAACGTCTTACTACGCTAATGAACAGTGACTGTAATGGGGTATGTGGGGGGGACTTGATAATGGGGGGAGTCTAGTAACCATAATTGATACCAAATATAAAATTCATACCAAATAGGGATCACGGGAAGATGGCAGCATGAGTAGTTCAGAGGAAATCTCCTCAAAACATATACATTTATGAAAATACAATAAATACAACTATTCCTAAAAGAGACACCAGTGGATGCAGTACAACAGCCAGGATACATCTACATCTGTGAGAACTCAACATCACATGAAGGGGATAAGACACAAGCTGCGGCCAGGCGGGACCCAAACACTCCCCCACCCCAGAACCTGGTGGGAAGAAAGGAGTCAGAATGGGGAGGGAGTGAAAGCCCAGGACTGCTAAACAACCAGCTCTAGAAATCCGCACCCGGAGCGCAGATTCAACTTGCACGGGGTGCTGGATATTTGGGAAATGAAAAAGCAAAACCCATGGCAGGTCCCCACAACTGGCACCCCGGACACAAAAGAAAAGTGAGTGCTTTCTGCAAGTCTTAAAGAGACAGGGACCCCATAACTGGATGAAGTCATCCCTGCACACATAGCCAGCAGCTGGGAATCCCAGGGAACCTTAGGTGTCCTAAACCCCAGGGAGGCAGCACAGCTCTAAAGGCCCTCATGGCACTAAGGAGCCTGCCAGTCATTCCTCCAACTGGCGCAGACCCTGACACACCGGCCCAGTAGCGGGAGAGTGGTAGCGCATGCCGGGGACGGCTGTGCCGGAAGGGACCAGGATCAGATCGTGTGCATCAACAGCGCCAGAGGAGACCAAGAGAGACTTATGCGAGCCCACAGTGGTGGCAACTGAACAGCCTGGGTATGGCTCACGCACACTGGCAGCAGTGGAGCCAGAGGAGCCCAGTAGAGGCCCGTGCAGGAGAGCCCCACGTACACCTGCAGCAGAGCCAGAGGGAGCAGGCATGCTCCCAGCAGCCGACCAGAATACCAGCCATACACACAGCCGCCCAGGGCAGATCCAAAGGCTGCTGCTGGCACACAGCTGCCCGGCAGGGGCGCCGCTATCATGGAGGAGCCCCCCTGGCGTGCCTGCCACTCCCTGCAAGGCTCCGCACTGCTCTGACAGAGACCCCGCCCACAGCAGCTTAGGGGACTAACCTGGTGGCTGCTCCAGGAGTGCAGGTAACGGACACAGGCAGCAGAGAAGGGCAAGGCATCAAGCAAGCAGGAAAGGACATTCTTCTCCCAGCTGACACACCCGCAACCTGCCTACAGCCACCGCTATCACCATGAAAAGGCAAAAAAATTTACTCCAGACCAAGATAGTGCAGACAACACCTTAGAGAGGAGCTGCAGAGACAGACCTAACCAGTCGCCCTGAAAAAGAACTCAAAATAAAAATCATAAACATGCTGACAGAGCTGCAGAGAAATATGCAAGAGCTGAGGGATGAAGGCTTTAGGGAGATTACAGAAGTGAAACAAACTCTGGAAGGATTTATAAGCAGAATAGATAAGATGCAAGAGGCAATTGATGGAATAGAAACCAGAGAACAGGAACACATAGAAGCTGACGCAGAGAGATAAAAGGATCTCCAGGAATGAAACAATATTAAGAGAACTGTGTGACCAATCCAAAAGGAACAATATCCGCATTATAGGGGTACCAGAAGAAGAAGAGAGAGAAACAGGGATAGAAAGTGTCTTTAAAGAAATAATTGCTGAGAACTTCCCCAAACTGGGGGAGGAAATAGTTCTCAGACTATGGAGGCACACAGAACTCCCGAGAGATGAAACCCAAAGAGGACAACACCAAGACACATAATAATTAAAATGGCAAAGATCAAGGACAGGGACAGAGTATTAAAGGCAACCAGAGAGAGAAAAAAGGTCACCTACAAAGGAAAACCCATCAAGCTATCATCAGACTTCTCAACAGAAACCCTACAGGCCAGAAGAGAATGGCATGATATGTTTAATGCAATGAAACAGAAGGGCCTTGAACCAAGGATACTGTATCCAGCACGATTATCATTTAAATATGAAGGAGGGATTAAACCATTCCCAGACAAGCAAAAGTTGAGGGAATTTGCCTCCCACAAACCACCTCTACAGGGTATCTTAGAGGGACTTCTCTAGATGGGAGCACTCCTAAAAAGACCACAGAACAAAACACCCAACATGTAAAGAATGGAGGAGGAGGAAAAAGAGGGAAAGACATAATCATCAGGCTGTGTTTATAACAGCACAACAAGCGAGTTAAGTCAGACAGTAAGGTAGTAAACAAGCTAACCTTGAACCTTTGGTAACCACTAATCTAAAGCCTGCAATGGCAATAAGTACATATCTTTCAATAATCACCCTAAACGTAAATGGACTGAATGCACCAATCAAAAGACCCAAAGTAATAGAATGGATAAAAAAAGCAAGACCCATCTATACACTGCTTACAAGAGACTCACCTCAAACCCAAAGACATGCACAGATTAAAAGTCAAGGGATAGAAAAAGATATTTCATGCAAACAACAGGGAGAAAAAAGCAGGTGTTGCAATACTAGTATCAGACAAAATAGAATTCAAAACAAAGAAAGTAAGAGATAAAGAAGGACATTACAGAATGATAAAGGACTCAGTCCAACAAGAGGATATAACCATTATAAACATATATGCACCCAATACAGGAGCACCAATATGTGAGAAACAAATCCTAACAGAATTAAAGGAGGAAATAGAATGCAATGCATTCATTTTGGGAAACTTTAACACACCACTCACTCCAAAGGACAGATCCACCAGACAGAAAATAAGTAAGGATACAGACGCACTGAACAATACACTAGAACAGATGGACCTAATAGACATCTATAGAACTCTACATCCAAAAGCAACAGGATATACATTCTTCTCAAGTGCACATGGAACATTCTCCAGAATAGACCACATACTAGGCCACAAAAAGAGCCTCAGTAAATTCCAAAAGATTGAAATCCTACCAACCAACTTTTCAGACCACAAAGGTATAAAACTAGAAATAAATTGTACAAAGAAAGCAAAAGGCTCACAAACACATGGAGGCTTAACAACATGCTCCTAAATAATTAATGGATCAGCAACCAAATTAAAATGAAGATCCAGCAATGTATGGAAACAAATGACAACAACAACACCGAGCCCCAACTTCTGTGGGATGCAGCAAAAGCAGTCTTAAGAGGCAAGTATATAGCAATCCAGGCATATTTAAAGAAGGAAGAACAATCCCAAATGAATAGTCTAATGTCACAATTATCGAAATTGGAAAAAGAAGAACAAATGAGGCCTAAGGTCAGCAGATGGAGAGACGTAATAAAGATCAGAGATAAAATAAATAAAATTGAGAAGAATAAAACAATAACAAAAATCAATAAAACCAAGAGCTGGTTCTTTGAGGAAATAAACAAAATAGATAAGCCTCTATCAAGACTTATTAAGAGAAAAAGAGAGTCAACACACATCAACAGAATCAGAAACGAGAAAGGAAAAATCATGACGGATCCCACAGAAATACAAAGAATTATTAGAGACTACTATGAAAACCTATATGCTAACAAGCTGGAAAACCTAGGAGAAATGGACAACTTCCTAGAAAAATACAACCTTACAAGGTTGACCCAGAAAGAAACAGAAAATCTAAACAGACCAATCACCAGCAACAAAATTGAATCACTAATCAAAAATCTACCCAAGAACAAAACCCCCAGGCCAGATGGATTTACCTCGGAATTTTATCAGACATACAGTGAAGACATAACAACCATTCTCCTTAAAGTTTTCCAAAAAATAGAAGAGGAGAGAATACTCCCAAACTCATTCTATGAAGCCAGCATCATCCTAATACCAAAACCAGGCAAAGATCCCACCAAAAAAGAAAACTACAGACCAATATCCCTGATGAACATAGATGCAAAAATACTCAACGAAATATTAGCAAACCGAATTCAAAACTACATCAAGAGGATCATACAGCATGACCAAGTGGGATTCATCCCAGGGATGCAAGAATGGTACAACATTCGAAAATCCATCAACATCATCCACCACATCAACAAAAAGAAGGACAAAAACCACATGATCATCTCCATAGATGCTGAAAAAGCATTCGATAAAATTCATCATCCATTCATGATAAAAACTCTCAACAAAATGGGTATAGAGGGCAGGTACCTCAACATAATAAAGCCCATATATGATAAACCCACAGCCAACATCATACTGAACAGCGAGAAGCTGAAAGCTTTTCCTCTGCGATCGGAAACAGGACAGGGATGCCCACTATCCCCACTGTTATTTAACATAGTACTGGAGGTCCTAGCCACGGCAATTAGACAAAACAAAGAAATACAAGGAATCCAGATTGGTGAAGAAGAAGTTAAACTGTCACTATTTGCAAATGACATGATATTGTACATAAAAAACCCTAAAAACTCCACTGCAAAACTACTAGAACTAATATCGGAATTCAGCAAAGTTGCAGAATACAAAATTAACACACAGAAACCTGTAGCTTTCCTATACACTAACAATGAACTAATAGAAAGAGAAATCAGGAAAACAGTTCCATTCACAATTGCATCAAAAAGAATAAAATACCTAGGAATAAACCTAACCAAGGAAGTGAAAGACCTATACCCTGAAAACTACAAGACACTCTTAAGAGAAATCAAAGAGATCACTAACAAATGGAAACTCATCCCATGCTCCTGGCTAGGAAGAATTAATATTGTCAAAATGGCCATCCTGCCCAAAGCAATATACAGATTTGATGCAATCCCTATCAAATTACCAACAGCATTCTTCAATGAACTAGAAGAAATAGTTCAAAAATTCATATGGAACCGCCAAAGACCCCAAATAGCCAAAGCAATCTGGAGAAATAAGAATAAAGTGGGGGGGATCTTGTTCCCCAACTTCAAGCTCTACTACAAAGCCACAGTAAGCAAGACAATTTGGTACTGGCACAAGAACAGAGCCACAGACCAGTGGAACAGATTAGAGTCTCCAGACATTAACCCAAACATATATGGCCAATTAATATACAATAAGGGAGCCATGGACATACAATGGGGAAATGACAGTCTCTTCAGCAGATGGTGCTCACAAAACTGGACAGGTACATGTAAGAGAATGAAACTGGATCACTGTCTAACCCCATACACAAAAGTAAACTCCAAATGGATCAAAGACCTGAATCTAAGTCATGAAACCATAAAACTCTTAGAAAAAAACATAGGCAAAAATCTCATGGACATAAACATGAGTGACTTCTTCATGAACATATCTCCAAGGGCAAGGGAAACAAAGGCAAAAATGAACAAATGGGACTATATCAAGCTAAAAAGCTTCTGTACAGCAAAGGACACCATCAATAGAACAAGAAGGTATCCTACAGTATGGGAGAACATATTCATAAATGACAGATCCAATAAAGGCTTGACATCCAAAATATATAAAGAGCTCACATGCTCAACAAAGAAAAAACAAATAATCCAATCAAGAAATGGGCAGAGGACCTGAATAGACAGTTCTCTAAAGAAGAAATCCAGATGGCCAACAGGCACATGAAAAGATGCTCCACATTGCTAATCATCAGAGAAATGCAAATTAAAACCACAATGAGATATCACCTCACACCAGTAAGGATCGCCATCATCGAAAAGACAAACAACAACAAATGTTGGCGAGGCTGTGGAGAAAGGGGAACCCTCCTACACTGCTGGTGGGGATGTAAATTAGTTCAACCATTGTGGAAAGCAGTATGGAGGTTCCTCAGAATGCTCAAAATAGAAATACCATTTGAACCAGGAATTCCACTTTTAGGAATTTACCCTAAGAATGCAGCACTCCAGTTTGAAAAAGACAGATGCACCCCTATGTTTATCACTGCACTATTTACAATAGCCAAGATATGGAAGCAACCTAAGTGTCCATCAGTAGATTAATGGATAAAGAAGATGTGGTACATATACACAATGGAATATTACTCAGCCATAAGAAAAAAACAGATCCTAGCATTCGCAACGACATGGATGGAGCTAGAGGGTATTGTGCTCAGTGAAATAAACCAGGTGGAGAAAGATAAGTACCAAATGATTTCACTCATCTGTGGAGCACAAGAACAAAGGAAAACTGAAGGAACAAAACAGCAGCAGAATCACAGAACCCAAGAATGGACTAATAGTTACCAAATGGAAAGGGACTGGGGAGAATGGGTGGAAAGGGAGGGATAAGGGGGGGAAAAAGAAAGAGGGCATTACGATTAGCATGTATAGTGCATGGGGGGCACAGGGAGGGCTGTGCAACACAGAGAAGACAAGTAGTGATTTTACAGCATCTTACTACACAGATGGACAGTGACTGTGAAGAGGTATGTGGGAGGGACTTGGTGAAGGGGGGTGCCTAGTAAACATAACGTTTTTATGTAATTGTAGATTAATGATGCCTAAATAAATAAATAAATAAATAAATAAATAAATAAATCTTTCCTACCCAAATCCCAAGCATAGCCAATATGTTCATGGAGAAGCATATCAAATTGTCAAGGGTGACAAAAATGAACAATCAGCTTTGCATTTAAAATAGAATAACATATCATTTCAAACAGTTCTATTGTTTCAAATAGTTTCACACCTCAGTCCCTTATGCATGTGCCTTCCTCACAAACTGCCTGCGACTCTTACTAAATTGACATCATTTTGACTGATAATACTCTTGTATTTCTTGCGCTTTTCTCATTTTCGTTTTTTAGCAGGTGGTTGGAACCACTCATTTCTGGCCTGCGCTGTAACTGCCTAGAGTTCAGGCTCACTGTCTGTCTAGATGTCGGGCTTTGGAGGGGCCGCTGAACCACTAGTGTGCTCGTCCCTGACAGCAGGTTCAGCTGTGGCTTCCTGAAATTGCTGCGCCCACTGTCATGGGGTAATTCTCTTGCTACTGTAGGGATGGCTTGTTTTTTTCCTGGCTTGCTCATCTCAGAGAATTTTAGAACAGGAGGAGAGCTGAGATTACCTGCTTTCCTTTTTCACTTCATTGATTTGGAAACAGGCCCAGGCAGGCCTGGTGGGTTCCAAAGTTTGATCCTGGGACCAGCAGCATCAGCCTCTCCTGGTTAGTGTTTGGCAGTATGAATTCTCAGGCCCCACCCTGCACATAGGGAATCTGAAACTCGAGGGGTAGTGCCCAGCAATCTGCATTTTAAGCAGTCCTCCAGAGGATTCTGATTCATGCTTTGGCTTAAGAAGCACTAGCTTGAACAATTTGTCTGAGGCCATGCAGCTGCCAGCCAGACACAAACTCAAGTTTCCTGACATCCAATTTAGAGCTTTTCCTGCTCCATTGCTCTGCTTCTGCCCCTTCCTGATCTCACACTCATTGGATCCCCCACACCCCAACACCCTCGGCATTCTTTCAGAAGCTTGGTGTTTATTCGTTTAGTTTTAAGGAGGCCCAGTCTAGCCACCATTCCTACCCTGTCAGCTTGCTGAGAGATCTAAGTTCAGAGCTATTACCTAATTATATTAACTTCATGCCTAAGGATTTTAACAGCGATTTCTTCAAATGGAAGTTTTAATTTGACCAGGAATCCTCGCCCTGAGCAGAGGTATTGTTAGTTCTCCTGGTTCATAGATTTTCCTTTGCTTTTCAAGCAAAGTTCAGCAGCTGAGCAGATGCATTTTCTTGGACTCTTCTGAGTAGACAAGAAAGGCTTTTGCCTTTCATGAGCAATTTTCTTTTTCTAGTGACAGTTTTTATCTTATGCTGACAAAACCACACATCAGGATTACCCTTTTCAACTTCATTCTCAGAGCACCAGCCTCAGTGCCCCTCATGGATCCTCCGTGTTGAGAGGATGAGGTCCTCCTAAACCCCTGAGGCTCCCTCTGTCTCAGGGCACCTGAGGCAGGACTGACCCCCTTGCCTGACCCTCCTCTGCTGTTCCGGGATAACCTCCACGCAGTCGAGTCTCCAAGAGGGATCCACTGCGGTTGATCTCCCTTCCCTGCCTGGGTTTCTCTGGGCTTGCATTTTCAGGCTAGAAGCCTGCTGTGGTCACCAGGCCCTGACTGGAAGCTGTGTGTTTTATGGCTTTTTTCTTCCATGAAAGAAGTTTGCACAAGGACTGAATGGCACTTTTGAGCTCAACCAGTCTTCTGCTGGGTGTAAGGCTTAACTTGGGCCCAGGAATCTCTGAGCCATGGAATGTTTCCCTTCCTCACCCTTCTGGTCCTTCTCCTTCCCAGGGGAGCCCTTTCAGTCTGGACCTGCTCCAGCGGTTAACCCAGGCCTCACCCAATCTGGAGAGCTCTTGGGAGGCAGGAGTCTTCTAGGTCTGAACTCTGGAATAAGGTATACCCTGGGGAGACCCTGAACCACGCTCAAGCCCATCTCAAGGGGCCCAAAGGGCCTCCCTCCACCTGGCTGCCCAAGGACCCACCAGGGTGAGCCTGGCCCTGGGAACTGGCCAAACCCTGATGGACCACAGGGAGAGAGAGGGGAAGATTTCAGGAAATTTCTCCTTGGTGTTTGGATCCATGACATTTGTCAACTTGAGGGTAAATTTCAATACTGAAACTGTCAATATTAATACTTATTCAGTGCCTCTGGTCTTAGATTTAAATGATTACATCTTGCATGGTGATTCTGTTAACATGACAACCTGCTGTGGAGTCCCCCTTGATATGTAAAGAAGGACAAAGATAATAATAATAAAAATGTATGGTGTACGTGCTGTGGGTTCCCAAAGGAGGCACTTTACAGACATTGCCACCAATCCTTCTATTCAACCAACAGGGTGGACACTACTAGCCTTGTCCCAGTGAGGAGACAGAGGATGAGATTAACAATTTGCACAGGTAAAACACTTACTAGGTGAGGAAATTCAGTGCCATTTTCTTTTTTCTGTGGAGGTTTGGTATAGTGGTTGAGACCTCAACTCTTAAGTCAAACTGCCAATTTCCAGCCATAGCTGGCCATGCAGTATTACAAGACTGAGCTATCCTCAAGCTCCCTGTACCTCAGTTTCCCCATCCATAACATAATAATGGCATCTATTTCATAAGCTGATACCAAGATTTAAAGAATTAGTATACATTAAGTACTTAAAAAGTGCCTGGCGCAATCACTGTGTGTATGTTGGCTACTGTGAAAACGCGAAGCTGCAAAAAAGCAGTTTCACATTATTGGCCAAATGAGCGAATCCTCTAAAGTAGGTTTTTGGACATGTCTAATACTCATTTTATGGCTTTTCTTTTCTTAGGGCTTGGTAATAAAACAATTCAGTGCTTAGTTAAAAGTCCAGGAGGGGAGATGTCATTTCTTCTTAGAACAAACACACCATTCATCACTCCTTTGTGCCCTCTCCTCCTCTCACACTCCTCTCAAAGTGCTCCCTGGCCACCCTGCACCTTTGTAACTCATGTGGCTGCAGATCACACAGCAGCCAGTGCTGAGTCCCATTTGCAGTACAAAGAGACTGCCAAGAAGGAATGGGCTTAATTAGTAAGAGATGTTCAAGGTAGAGCCTTTACAGACGAGCTAACTGGGCTCTGTTACAGGGAAGAAACAGGATGAAAGCCACTATCACAGGAGCCAGGATGATGCCTATGTTTCCATAGCCTTTGCCTGCCATATGATGTCCCAGCTTAGATGTCCCAGCTTCAGTTTCAGGGGGAGTTCAAAGCTGAGGTTTCTGCCTAGGAAGGGGCTTGGAGATTATGTTATCAGATCTGTAACAACTCTGGGCAGTTAACATGCCAACTAGGGGAAAATATAAGTGAAGAAAACAGAAACCCATCTCCCAGAGCTATAGGTGAGAAACAGACAGGGCAGTGGCCAATCCCAAATACATTTAGAGCACTATGGGGACACACTATTGACTGATGAATTTGGATGGTGAGATAGAAATAGCTAAACAGAGGTGGTATCAGCTCACCTGAGCTGGGACTTGCCCAGGTTTCCAGGTAAAAGGGAAGATTACCATGAGAGACAGAATCAGAAATCCCATTTGTGATGTTAGCATTGTCATTTGCCAGTTTTGTGGTATTGGGCAAGTCTCCACATCTCTGGGCGGTAGGTTTTCAAGGTCATGCATATTATTCTCAGTAACCTCCACAAATGTGCTAAGTTTCATCCAAAAGCTTGAAGAAAGAGATGGAGAATCTTCTCTAACAAATTATTAAAGGCTCCAGAGAGACTCTTTAGAGATGGGACCAATATTTATATGACTTAAACTGAGCTTTTGCATCCCTTAATTTGCATATCCTACCAAGCAGTTGGTGAGGATCTTGAAATCTGTGGCTATTCCACAGACAATTTGTAAACTACAATTAGGTGATTATTAACTATTTCCTGGGTTTATTTACAGACATTAGTGAAGCTTGCATCTTCTTTCTAGAATTGATCATCCGACTGGGAGTTTAGGGAAAATTCTTTGCCCAAACTCAATGTGTAAACTCTATTCTGAGATTTTTAATGTTGTTATGGTTCTTGAGGTTGAGTGAAGTTTGTTAGGGTTCTTGAGGGTGCATGGTATTTGATATGATAGGTAAACTGAGCTAAGTTGGTCATTTATTTGTTCAACAAATATTTAATGAGTCATGACTATGTTCCAGGCACTATACTAGATGCTGAGCTGGGAGTGGTGGTGGTGGCAGTGACCAAGGTAAATCCACCATGACAGTCAAAAGTCTACCTGTGTGATAACTAGTTCCCTGTGCATTTATAACAGGTCAGGATAAGTTTCATGATAGAAGTGTAGGAAGCATGGCAGAAACTGTTAGCACTCACTTATTTATCTGCTTTTGTACACTTCTCAGCCCCTTGCATTTGGTAAGGTGGTGTGATTAATTTTCACCAAAGGCATGTGAGTGGAAGTGATGTGTCATTTCCATCAGGGCATACCTCCTCCATGCTCTTACCTTGCCTTGATGACTTTGGAGACCATACATTCCAGAGAGCGTAGCTACAAGATGGAAGAGGGCAGCCTAGTCTGCTTCAGACTATGATGTGAATGAGAAATAGACTTGTAATGTCAATGTCATAAAAGACAAAGATGGACTATGACAATATTCCAGATTAAAGGAGGTAACTAAATGCAATATCTGTCCCTAGAACGGATTATGTACTGGAAGGAGAAAAATGTTACAAAGGACACAATCATATCAGATGACAAAATTAGAATACAAATATTAGATTAGATTTTTAGAAGTATTATGTTCATGTAAACCTGTCAAAATGACAATTGTGCTATGGTTATGTAAGCAGCTTCTCTATTTTTATGAAATACACACTGAAGTATTTGGGGTAAAGGGCCATAATTTGTGTAATTTACCCTCATATACTGACACAAGTGGGGGTAAATGAACAGGCAAATCTAGAAAAAGGGTATATGGATATTCCTTGTACAATTTTCAGTTTTGCAACTTTTTGTAAGTTTGAAATTATTTCCAAATTAAATGTTAAAAAAGAAAATGTTATTAAGTCACTAAGTGTTGGGATTTATTATTGCCACAGCATAGCCCACACTTTCTTGACTAGTATAGATGGAACTGAGAATACATTGCAGGCCTAACAAGTTAATTTAGTGGATGAGGGGAAAGTTTGTAGAGGAAGATGGTTTGAAAAATAAGTAGGAATTAACCAAATGAGGAGGGAGGAGTAATCCAAGCAGAAGAACTATATACAAGAAAGCCAGTAGTAGAAGAGAGTACAGTGAATTAGTGGAACAGGACAAATATGGCTAGGACATATAATTTGAGAAGGAAAGAGGTGAAAAATGAAGCTGGAGATGTAGACAGGGCCAGGTCGTGAAGGGCCTATAAGCCATGTTAAGGCATTTTTACTGAGGGCAGTGGAAAACCATGAAGAGTTTTAAGCAAGAGAATGGCATGGTAAGATTTACATTTTAAAATGGATTGGAAGGGAAGAAGACCATTTCAGCAGAGTTCAGTGGGGAAGTGGCTGTAGGGGTGGAGAGGTATGGGAGATGTGAGGTTTGAGAGTTAAGACATAAAGTCCATTGTCCTGGGTGATTTATGGTTGAGACCTGGGGGCTGAATAACTCTGTAATTCTGGCTTGGGGAATCTGGTAGATGGGGCTACCAGTCCCCCAAACTAAGAAACCCAGGAAGAGGGTTAGGTTTATTAGGGGAAAATAATTACTTCAGTTTGGACATTTCAGTTGAGATATCCAATGGAGTAATGGTCAAGAGATAGGTGAATGGGCAGGGAGCTCATAAAAGAGGTCAAGGCTACAGGTAGAGATGTGGGAGCTCTCAGTGCTTTTATGGGTATGGAGGAAGGCAGAGGGGAGAAGAAGGCTTAAGGCAGAACTTACAGGGACACTGGGTGTATGGATGGGTAGAGGACTTGATAATGAGCCTGAGTTTCTGCAGTGCCAGTGGAGATAGGCTATTGCCACCCTTGTGACTCAGTTTCTTCTCTTGAAAATTGGTCCTATTTCATCGCAATAGTGAAGCTCTTAGACAAGGGCTTAGTTTCAATTTGGGAGCTTCAAGATAGTGTGTTTTTATATTTACAAGGGATTTCTGCATGTTTAGTGGTTAATGTATTTCCTACAGAGATCTGTTGATACCTCACTTTATAGATAAGGTCATAGAATTCAAGCAGTTCTAAATGCTTTGCTCCAAGTTTCTCAGGGATTTGGCTGCCAGGCTAGGAATGGGATGCCCAGGTTTTGGCTTTTAGACTTAGTGTAAGTCTAGTATAGACAAGTTAGTTATTCAGAGGCCAGGACATGTTACAATACCTTCTTACATTCTTTTTGGGCTTTAATCCTCAATTTCTGTGATTCAACTAGCTGGTGCTCTCCTTTTCACAGATGCATATTTTGGAAACCTACATGGAAACACACATTTTTAGTCCATCAACTGACCACCAATCTTCAACTCCTGACTCCTACTCATGCTCCATGACTAAGTTCAGGTATGTTCCTGGAAGCATTGCTCACTTCTCCTCCCAGGCTGAGCTAAGTACCTATGGGCAAATTCCCAACATTCTAGTGACATGTTTCCTGTGGTTCTGTCTCACTAGGCTATGAGCACCTTGAGGGCCAGGACTGGGTCTGACTTGTTCATCTTTGAATTTCTAGTACAATGAGCAGTGCTCATAGAAAGTGCTCATACTCAGGATTTGCTCAACATAGCAGAACTAACTGAAAACAGATACTCCTTATTGAAGGGGCTGAAGGCTCAGATGGTTAGTTAGAACAACCATCTCCAACGTAAGTCACACATGTCTCAGAAGCTGCACAGGATGATACATGAGGGAGAAGAGAAATATTCAACTTCAGTTTAAGGACATAGCTACTATTTATCCCTTCATTTAAATTACTACTTTTGAGTATGTTTTATAATAGATGCATTTATTGGTATGGTTATATGTATATATATGTATTTATGTATATGAGTAATTATATTTGCATTTATATATGTTGGAGCTTCATGTTCAAAATTTGTATTTTGAGCATAGTAGGTTGTGAGTGTGGTTCCTTTGTGGGTATGTCATTGGCTATTTCACAGCTGCAGGACGATCCAGTGATCCCACTTTTGGGCATAGATCCATAGGAAATGAAGTCACCATCTCTAAGATTCAGCTGCCCCTTCATGTTCAGTATAGCATTAGTTATAATACTTAAGACATGGCAACAACCTGTCTGTTGATGGATGAGTGGATAAATAAAATGTGGTATATTTCTATCTTTTTCCATGAAAAAGGAAGGAAATCCTGCCATTTGTGACAATGTGGATGAACCTTGAGAGCATTATGCTAAGCAAAATGTCAGACAGCAGCATACTGGGTGATCTCACATATATGGATCTCAAAAGAAGCAAACTCATAAACACAGAGAGAAGGTTGGGGTTGCCAGGAGTTGGGGTGGTGAGGAATGGAGGTGGCTCAAGGGTACAAACTTCCAGTTATAAGGTGGATAAGCTCTGGGGATCTAAGGTACAGCATGGTGATTATGTTTAATAGTACTGTATTGTATACCTGAAATTTGCTGAGAGGAGATCTTAATTCAAACCACACCAAAAAAGGAAAAAGATAAAAATGTGAGAAGGATGCATTAACAGTCTTATTGTGGTGATCATTTCATAAAATATACATGTATCAAATGCACCACGTAGCACACCTTAAACTTACACACTGTTATAGGTCAATTATATCTCCATAAAGCTGGGGGGAAGGGCAGCCTGTAGACTTAGCCCCATATTCCCGTCAGCCTCCTTTCATGCAGTTGTCAGCGTTCAGAGTTGGACATTGAGCCCAAATCCCTCTTCTCTGTCAGTTTCTCCTTTGCACACCCACACTACCCTGCACAGTATTTGCCTTTGGCACAAACTAATTTGGCCTGGCTGGCAATTTAGTCTTACAGTATACAGGTGTCTAGTCATCTTTTATAAAACTAGCACACAGCAGACACCTAATTAATAATGATGATGATGGTAATAATATAGTGACGATTGAACTAGACACCTTCTGATAGAAGCACATCCCATGGGGACTGCTGTCTTCCTTTGGATCCATGTCTTTGTTCTAGGACTTGAGAGATGCCTGTGTGTGTCATGAAAATGAATATCCAGGTAAGCCAGCAGACCTGAGGGGCTGATATTGGTAGAACGGCTGGAACTTAATGCTTCCTGAGAAGATAGGAGGGAGGAAGAGAGAGAGAGAAAGGGGATGAAGGTAGGAATGAGAGATTTTGAAGGTAAGAATTTCCTGGAATAATGACTACTGTTGTATACTTTACAGGTCATTTAAACTTCAACTTCCACCCCCACAAGTAAAGTATTGACCTCCTTGTATAGATGAGAAAACTAGATCCCAGAAAGGTAAAGTAACTTGTTCAAGATCACACACTTAGCAAGTGGCAGAGCTAGGACAGACTCAGGTCTGAAGGACTAAAGCCGATGCTTTAAGCCCTCAATCTCACCCCTCAGGACACAGCAATTCTGAACAGTTAGCTTGATCATATAGTCAGGAAGCTCTGAGAGACCTGTAGGCCTTTCTTCCCACCTTAAACCAGAAAAACTAGAAGATGGTGCTGCATGGACCACCTTGTGACCATTGAGGAGTTAGGGGCAGACCTTAGGATTTGGCTGGAGCAGGCAAAGCCTCTATTCACTTCACAGCTGGTCACAGGGTAAGGGCAGCCTGGACACTCTCTCTTTTGTCTCCTTCCAGAATGCTCTTTCTTGCTTGGATATATTTAGTGTTGCACTATTTGAATTGTTGAAGGTACAGTATCTGGTATTTTGTGTGCATTTTCTCTGAAACAGAGGGAAAAAAAGAAAAGGTTTTACGGTTCTCCCTGAAGCAAAAACTGTCACTCTCTGTACCCATCCTCTCTTCTTTTTAATTTTAAAACATTTCTTTGGCACATTCTCCTCTCTTCAGACTGTGTCTGCCTTTATGAAATTCAGGTTTCAAGAGTATCTGCTCTAGTTCCAGCAGGATTTCGAGGACTTTTAAATTCGTCAGTCAGTCCCTTTAAGCAATGGGCTACTCTTTCAATAATTAAAGGAAAACCCCCAGAGCTACTAACAACCTGCCCTTCCTCTCTTTTTCATACTGGTTCCAGCATTTTTGATGAACATTACCACTGGATAAATTAGAAGACAAAATCTCTGTGGGTGACCAGGCAAAATTTATTAATCATATAACCCTAGCAGACAGCATAGCTCTAGGACAAATATTTGTGCTTCTATCACCAGCACTCTCTGATCACTGCCAAGTAGTGACAGATTTTAAAGACAATCACATTAAGTATTAATCAAGCTTGAAAGATGCAGCCATGCAGAGGCATTCTAACGACTAGGTATTTCCTGCTCACTTTGCACTAACAGCTTCTTATGCCAGTGTATTATTTCATAAAAAATTACCTTTAGCATGCCTAAAAATCTAAAATGGCCATTGCCTGGCAGGTGACCTGAAGAGGCACAGCTCCCATTAGATTACACCCTGGACTCCAGGCTTCCCTGGCCCTGCTTACCTTCCTGATTCTAGCTTCTCTCTTGCTGCTGGGGTGTGAGCAAGTGCAAGACGTTGGCTTGACAGACAGTGAGAACTCTTGGAGGTTAGGAAAGTGAGCCAGTCCACAAAGAGGGCTGCCTGGGTAGAGTCAGGGATGCTTAGGCTGGGCCTGGAAGCTCAGGAAGGAAGGGAGGGAGACAAGAAGAGAATACTGTAGGAGAGGGGCCTGAGCACTGGTGAGAACGTGGGGTTGGCTTTATCTACATGGCTGGGGCTGGAGAGTAGCAGGAAACAACATTTGCTAAATCAGGTGGGTTGGCAAAGACAGAAAATTAAGAAAGAAATTCATAATGTTTTAATGACATTTTCTATTTGCCTGAGGGGGCTCCTCAAAAACAGAAAGTATCTGGAAGGGCAAGAGTTATCAGGCCATACACTCTGGGAAGCTGGCCCCAGACAGAAGGGAATTAAGAGGAGAATTAGATTGCCCAGATGGGCAGTCCAGGATGATGGGCCCAGGGGTCCTCAGAGGATGCAGAGAGGAAGAATCAGCACTCCAGTCCCACCACAGATAATCCCTGAGTTGCTCAGCTTTACCCACAGCAGAGGAGGCGCAGAGGCTCCAGAGCTGTTCAGAGATCCTAGGTATTAATGTTGAAGAAAAATATAGAGTTACCAATAAAAGAAGTGGTCTGACAGCTCAGTCAGGACCTCCTGGGACCTTACCCAGCTGGGCGTCAGCTTTTTAGCTTTATGGTTTCAGAAACATGAGTTTGTGCATTTGTTCTGAGAAGGCCGGGCTAAGGGAACTGACTCACACTCACTAAAGTCATGTGAGCTTGATATGTAAGTGGACAATCCCTGTTACTTATTTATAATGAGAATACATAATTATTGGGGTAGAGCAGAGGTATGTGTATATTTGTGTATGTGCAAATATTGAATTGGCTGGTTGATCCCTTCTCTCTCTTTAGGCAGATGCACAAGTTATAATTTAAAAATTTGTTTGTTAAGTATAAGCCCATAAAAAGGACACATTATCCTTGGGCAGTGCTAAGACTATACCAGCAAATTACTATTTTTTGACTTGTCCACTTCCTCTCTTTCTATTTTCACACAACTTTCTGTACAATTAATTAGGTTCTAAGTCATTTCTTAGAGATTAAAATGCCTCCAGTTAGGGTTTCTTAGAGGGTGAGCAGGAGTGAGAGGCCTGCAGTTGAGTTACTAGTTAGAGAAAGTCAGATTATCATCTCTTGGTAACTCTTTGCCAAGCAACCAACCCATTACATTTCCCAGCACTCCCCTCTTCCCTTATTATTGGGAAAACCCACAGAATCAGGATTCTGAGAGCTAGAGGAGGCCTTAGAAATAACCTCAGTTTCTTTGGTTGGTAGGTAACAATTTGCTCTTTTGATCACTTGTATTGACTGCTCATAAATCTCCATCTTTTCCTCTTTGCTTGCCTGAGTAGATGTTCTCCTGGGAAGGCTAATTACTCTCCCTCCCACATACTAGATCCCATTTCCTTTATTGTGACTGAAAGGAAAGGAGCGACACACAGCAGCAATTCACCGGAGAGTTCCGCTTTATTAGGGAAAGGTGCTGGGTTATATAGGAAGGGGCATAGGGTGATTGTGGTGTTACTTCTACGGGGCTGTTGGCTGTTGGTTAGGTGCTGGGATTGGGAGGGGGGCGAGAGGTGATTGGGCTTCAGGTGGCACCGGCGGGAACTGAGGACCCCGAAAAGAAGCCGGAAGTTTGCCATCTTACTGGTGGGGACCCTTCATTCCCCCCTTTCTCCTCTACGGGTTTGTGGACGTTGCTTTCTCTCTGACTGCTTCTTGCTGAACAGGGGTGGAGAAGGGAGTGAGGGTTTGAGGATTGGGAGAAAAGGGTTGATAAGACTCTCCACAGTAAGGATGAGTAGATGTGGACTTCTTCAGGTTTGAAATCAATGAAGGTTCCCTGTAACCATAGGTTGAGGACCTGTTGATTCCAATGGTGCCAAGAGGATATGGGTGTCAGGAGCCAGGCGTCTGTGGCCATTGTTTCCAGGAGCAGTTTCCAGCGGAGAGAGGGGTCCATCTCAGCATGTGGTGAGGAGGTCACGTGAGGGTGAGGGATCTTCTGTGGCCAGAAGCTGGTAGTTCCTGAGTAAAAGCTGGTTGAAAGCTTGATTAGAGATTTTTCCGACTTGGGATTTGATGAACTTTATTATACAGGGTAAGAAGAGACAGACGAGAAGAATGACTATTATGGGGCCTGCAATGGGCCAAAGCCAGGTGAGGAGGGGGTTTGTTAGTATTGAAGAGAATGGGTTGGAATTGGAGGTAGAGTGGAGGCTGGAGGCAAGGTCGGTGAGTTTGGTGATGTCAGTTTCTACAGTGCCGGATTCGTTGATGTAATAGCAGCACTCTCCCTGGAGGAAGACGCAGGTGCCGCCCTTCTCAGCTGTAAGCAGATCTAGGGCCCGCCGGTTATGAAGGGTGACTTTAGCTAGCGAAGTGACCTGTCTTTGGAGAGAGTCTAGGGAATCGGCAGTGGATGTCAGGGCTCCCTCAAGTTTGGCGTCGAGATCTCTAACTGCCCATAGAGAGTGACCCAAGGCTCCTCCCGAAAACCCCACCCCAATGGCTGAGGTGATTAAAGAGATACCGACCATGATGGGAAGGAAAGCAGCCCTTTTTGTGCGTGAGTGCAAGGGAGGTTGGAGCTCAAGGAATTCTGCCATGCTGTAAAGTGTAAGCTGTGGGATTAGGGTGACGAGAATGCAGGGTGTATCGGAGTTGAGAGGCAGTGAGTTGAAAAGACTGCCATTACACCAAAAGAAGTGTCCCGGTTGTGTAAAAGTCTTAGAGCCGGAGGTAGGGGTGTAGATAGAGAGGCAGTGAAGTGCACTGGAGGGGGGTGGAGTTGGGCCTACACAGTGGTGGATGGTGAGATTATCTGCGTATTCTGATTCCCATAGGGGTATGTCTGCCAGGGGACGGAGGGGTTGTCCTTGTGCATGGAAAGAGTAGTTGGAAATATTAAGGGGCACGGCAGCCAGCAGTGGGCGCTGTAGTGATGCGCACAAGAAACAATTGGTGGTGTTGAGGGTGTGGTTGAGAAAGATGGTGGTGTCTTGAATGAGCTGTAACCAAGAGTAGGAGGAATAAGAAGATGAAGAGGTGCCATCAAGAGTTTGGATAATGACTTTCTCGGAATGTCTGATATCTGATGCAACTTGAGAGATCTGGGAGCAAGAGGGAACATACTCTCGAGAGATATGAAGGGTACCATGGGGGGTCGAGGATCCCTTGTAGTAAACTGAGGCTGTTACTCCAGCAGCCCATCGAGAGTCCCAGGGATCTGGGATTGATAAGGAGAATGAGCCGTTGGGATATTTCATGAAACGGTTGGAGGAGTAATACTGTGCGTACTGGAAGTCACCCATGTAGTGAATGGTGCAAGACTAGTAGGGGCATCCCCCGTAGGTGTCTTGGCATCGCCTGCAATAGGCTTGTCTTTGGTCATAGAGGAAGCAGAGGTAGGGAGAATAAAGGTAGCTGTAAATGAATACTTCGGTGGAGGGAGGAAAGTGGAGGTACAAAGGCTCAGAGCAGCCTTTCAGAGGGCATTCTGATGTGGCAATGAGGGCAGTAACTTTTGTTTGATGCTGTGTGTAAGTCTGCTTGACTTTGAATCACCATACAAAGGAGGGTGGGGCGGCGGGGAAGACAATAGGAATGAGGGAAAAAAGCGAGAGAGCAGTAAAGGAGGAAAAGGTCATGATTCGGGTATGGATGGCAAAGGGGGTGCACGGGAGATGCGGAGCTTCAAGGGATCAGAGGGATGAGGCGTGGTAGAGTAGACAGCGTCTTGGGCTGTATCCGAAGGACTCTGGATTGTGACTGATGGGTCTTGGGTGTCCAGAGAAGGTGGGTCTTGGGTATTTGGTTTCAACCTGGAGATATGAATCCAAGGGGTGACAGAGTTATCAGGCAGTGAGAGCTTGGCGGCCGAGGGGGTGCAGAGAATAACTGGGTGTGGACCTTCCCATTTCGGGGTGAGAGAGGGCTGATCCTCTGGTGGCTTATAAAACACTAGTTGGCCGGGCTGTAAGACAGGAGGATTTTGGGAGGCGGATGGATCAGGAAGGAGCCAATCCTGATATTTCCACAATTCAGTGCGGAGGAGAGAGAGTAGTGGAAGGGCTATATTGGGAGGAATTGGTCCTTTGTGGGAAGGGAGCCCCGGGGGTAGAATCGGGCGGCCACACATGATCTCAAAGGGCGACAAGAAGGAAGGTTTCTTTGGGAGGGCTCGAATGCAGAGTAGAGCTAAGGGAAGTAAGCGAACCCAGTTAAGGTGTAGTTCTAGAGATAGTTTGGTCAGGATGTCTTTTAGAGTCCTATTGGCTCTTTCTACTTTTCCTGAAGCTTGTGGTCGATAAGGACAATGTAAATGCCAGGGGAGCGAGAGCGACTTGGAGAGGTTCTGGATAATTTGGGCAGTGAACTCAGGGCCGTTATCTGATTGGAGGGAAGTGGGCATCCCGAACCTAGGAAAGATCTGGGTGAGGAGGATAGAGGCAACTACAGACGCTCGTTTGTTAGTGGTGGGGAAAGCTTCAACCCATCCTGAAAATGTATCTACTAGCACGAGTAGGTATCTGGTATGTCATACAGGGGGCATGTTAGTGAAGTCTATTTGCCAATCTGCAGCAGGGACATTACCCCTTGCTTGATGAGCCGGGAAGGGTCGGGCTTTGAGGGGGGTATTAGGGTTAGTGCGTTGGCAGATGGTGCACTTGCAGGTGATTTGGTTAAGTACGGTTTTGTCTTCAGGAGAGAGAGGAAAAAAAGATTGTAAAAAATGGATCAAGGATTGGGGGCTGGGATGGAACAGGTCATGTAAGAGGCGGAAGAGAGACTCTTTGTCCTGAGAGCAGAGGGCGTCTTCTGATAAGGCTAAAACCGCAAGGGCAGACGAATTGTTGTCTGGTGCGTTTTCTGATAGGGCAACTGACCGGGCTACTCTGTCGGCTTTGTTGTTACCTCTTGCAATGGGGGAGTCATCTTTTTGATGTGATTTGCAGTGGACTATGCCTAGTCGGTGTGGGAGTTGTGAAGCCTCTAGAAGTTTAGTAATTAAGGCTGAATTAGTTATGGAATTCCCTTTTGTGGTGAGGAGGCCTCGTTCTTTCCATACTGCCGCGTGGGACAAGAGAATGTGGAATATGTACTTGGAGTCAGTGTACAATGTGAGAGACGTGTCCCAGGCCAGAGTGCAAGCTCTGGTGGCTGCAATGAGTTCAGCCTGCTGATTGGTTGTACCAGGGGGTAGGGCTCGTGCCTCAATGACATCTTCGAGGGAGACTACTGCATATCCTGAGTAGTGGGTGCCCTCATGTCTAAAGTAGTACCCATCAGTAAACCAGATGAGGTCGGAGTGTGAGAGGGCTCCTTCAGAGATGGTGGAGTGGCACGGAAGGAAGTTGTGAAGGGCTTCCAGGCAATCATGTGAGGGAGTATGAGGAGAGTAGGGCAGAGGAAGAAGAGTGGCCAGATTCAGGGGCGGGCAGGGGAGGAAAGAAATGTTTGGATTTTGGAGGAAAGAGGACAGTAAGGTCAGGAGTCTGGAGGGAGGGAGAGTCTGTAAACTTTTGTAGGTTAAGAGATCTTTTAGGTGATGTGGGGACAGAATGGTAAGGGGCGCTCCAAATGTTAGTTTATGAGCTTCTTTCTGCAAGAGCTGTCCAGCGGCTAATGCCCGTAGGCAGGGGGCCCATCCCCGAACTGTGGGGTCTAATTGCTTGGAGAGATAAGCTACTGGGGCAAAGGATGGGCCATAATATTGGCCTAGGACTCCTAGAGCTTGACTGGACCTCTCATGAATGTATAATGAGAAGGGTTTTGACAAATCAGGGAGATGGAGAGCTGGAGCTTCTACAAGGGCTTGGCGGAGCTTAATGAAGGAGTGTCGGGGTGAGGATGATAATGGTTCTTCAGGGGGGCCCTTGCTGAGGTCGTATAGGGGTCTTGCCAACAGGGAGAAGTTAGGGATCCACGCTCTAAAATACCCAGCCAGGCCTAGAAAGGAAAGGATTTCTGTCTTGGTTTTGGGAACGGGCAGGTCAGAGAGGAGTCGTTTTCTGTCTAAGGTAATGGACTTTCTTTGTTGAGACAGAAGGAATCCAAGGTAAGTGACAGAAGGGGAAGAGATTTGAGCTTTGACGGGGGATACTCGGTAACCTCTGGAAGCTAGAAGGTTAAGTAGAGACGCAGTGTCAAGTTGAGACTGTTCCTACGAGGGACTGCAGAGCAGAAGATCATCTACATATTGTAATAAAGTGAACTCGGGGTGATCATGGTGTAACTGTTTGAGGTCTTGAGCTAGGACTTGTCCCAAAATATGGGGACTATCTCGGAAGCCTTGTGGTAAAACTGTCCAAGTAAGTTGTACAGAATGTCTGGTGTATGGGTCCGTCCAGGTGAAGGCAAAAAAATCTTGGGAGGAGGGGTCTAGAGGGATAGAAAAAAATGCGTCCTTGAGATCTAGGACTGAGAAGTGGGATGCGGAAGCAGGGATCTGCAATAAAAGGGTGTATGGATTTGGAACTAAGGGATGGATATGGACAACGGCTATGTTGATGAGGCGAAGGTCTTGGACAAGGCGGAAAGATCCGTTGTTATTTTTAACAGCTAAAATGGGTGTATTAAATGGGGAGTGAGTGGGTCTGAGGTAGTTTTTGTTTAAGAGATCTTGAATGATGGGTTGGAGGCCTATGAGGGCTGAAGTTGTTAGGGGGTATTGGGCCTGACAGATATACTGAGAGGGGTCACATAATTTGATAGAGGCAGGGGGACATAGGGCCATGGAGGGTCTTGTAATGTCCCAAACTTTGGGATTTACAGGGTGTATAAGGGCGGAACCGGAGCTTTCATTGGGTAGAGGGGGGTTGTCGTCTATGAGGGCCATCAGAAAGGGAGTACTGGGGGCTGTGGGATTGGATATAGTTTTGGAAACGTGGAGGAGGGAAAGGATGTCCCATCCTAATAAAGGGATGGGACACTGGGGCATAACTAGGAAGGAGTGGGAGAAAGGTATGGGACTGTCTAGGATTGTGCATAAAAGGGGGGGGGTTTAATGGGAAAATCTGTTTACCTCCTTCCCCAACTATAGGAGTAATGGCTGGCGTGGTAGGGCCCCCAGTATTCTCACAAGACTGAGAAGGTGGCTCCTGTATCTAGGAGGAAGGAGATGGGGCGACCGTCTACTGTTAAAGTAACCCTGGGCTCCTGTTTGGTGATGGAAATGGTTCGAGCGAGAAGCCCCCGGGCCCCATCAATCTTCTTCTGCTAGTCCCCACTACGGCGGGCTTAGGGATGGGGGTTGTTCATCCAGCCTCCCCTTCGGGTGGTTGGGCAATCAGACCCCCAGTGGCCCTTTTTGTGGCATCTGGGGGTTATGGGGTGGTAGGAGATCTGGGGGAGGGGCACGCCCTTGACCAATGTCCCTCTTTTCCACACTTGAAACAAGTTCCTGGGGGGGGCTTGTCTGTAGAGGGGCGCCCAGGTTGTGGTTTTATCAGCTGGGCCAACATCTGGAAATTGGCCTGATCAGCTTTTTGTTTATGGTGTTCTTTCTCCTCCTCCCGGTTATGGAAGACTTTAAAGGCCACTGTTAGGATCTCAGTCTGTGGGGTAGCGGGGCCCTGTTCTAACTTTTTGAGTTTAGCTTTAATGTCGGGGTAGCTTTGAGCTAGGAAGTATGTCATAAGGACCTGTCTTCCTTCAGGTGTTTCTGGGTCTAGGCTGGTATACTGTAATAGTGCTTGAGTGAGTCTGTCTAAGAACTCGGAGGGGGTTTTGTCTCTCTTTTGAATTATGTCTTGGAGCTTTTGAAAATTGACTACTTTACGAGCTGCCTTTTTTAGACCTGCTATTAAGCAGGAGGCAAAAATATCTCGAGAGTGGAGACCCATGGCGGTGTTATAATCCCAGTGTGGGTCTTGTTCGGGGACCGCAGTGGGGCTAGGGGGATAGGTGGGGTCAGTCCTGTGGGTTTTGGTAGCGTGCGTTTGGGCAAAGTCCCAAACTCGTCTATGCTCTTCAGGGAGGAGAGTATTGGCCAGGAGCGTGAAAATGTCATGATGCGTGAGGCTGTAAGACTGGAGGGTCCATTGAAACTCCCTGATGTATGTTGTGGGATCAGTGGAAAAGGAACCTAGGCGTTTCTCTAGTTGGGCTAAGTCTCCTAAGGAGAAAGGGACGTGAACACGCACGATGCCTTCGGATCCTGCTACTTCCCGGAGCGGAGTGATAATTTTGGGAAGCCCTCGGGACTGAGTCTGAGGGGGACTGAAGGGTTCTGGCTCAGTCTGTGCAGGGGAAACAGGTGATGGGGGCAAAGCCGCAATAATTTTGGGAGGCCCTCGGGACCGAATCTGAGGGGGCAAAGACGGACGAGGCTCTTGGAACTTAGTTAGAGGGGGGCTGAAAGGCTCAGGCTCAATTTGCGGGAGGGGGGAAGGTGAGGGGGACGGAGGAGGAGGGGGTGAGGTGCCGGAAGAGATGGTGGAGGAGGGGGAAGGGAGAGGATGGGAGGCTTCTGCGGGGGTGGAGGCGGCGGCGGCGGCGATAGAGGAAGGGGGAGGGGCTGTTGTAGGAGAAGAAGGGGAAGGGAGAGGATGGTAGGCTTCTGCCGCGGGGGAAAGAGGCAGTGGTGGTGGCGGTAGAGGAAGTGGGAGGCTGTTGTAGGAGAAGAAGGGGGAGAGGATGGGAAGCTTCTGCCGCGGGGAAAAGAGGCAGCGGTGGTGGCGGTAGAGGAAGGGGTAGGGGCTGTTGTAGGAGAAGAAGGGGAAGGGAGAGGACAGGAGGCTTCTGCTGCGGGGAAAGAGGGCAGCGGTGGCGGCGGAGGGTGGAGGGGTTGTGTAGGAGGGGGAGGGGCTGAAGGGGGAAGTCTGTATGGCAGAGGCTCGTCGGCAGGGTCAATGGTAATTGAAGAGGGACTGGGAGTGTGTGGAGGGGAGGGAGATGGCTTGCAGGCTAGGAGAACTTATGGCGGGGAGCAGTGGTGCAGAGGCTGGGATTTTGAGCTAGGAGATGAAAAGCTTCGATATAGGGAATCTCCTTCCATTTTTTCAGGCACTGGCAGTAGTTAAAGAGATTGTGAGTGATGTTAGGATCAAGAGTTCCCCCTGCAGGCCATTGGTTGTTTTTGTCTAGGGGGTATGTCGGCCAATCTTGGGAGCAATATTTATGGAGAAGTTTTGGTTTTATATCAGGCATCAGGGAGAGGGGTAGCCAGATGCTTAAGCAGGCATTCAAGAGGTGAACTTTCAGGGAGGGATGAGGAGGCTCCCATGGCTAAAGGACAGAGAAGGAGACAAACAGGGGAAGACAAACGGAGATCCTCGGACTGGAGGCAGACCACAAGGAGACAAAGGGCGTCCCTGATGATCCTTGGTGGTCTGCGGAAACTCGTATATGAGTCAGAATTTCTTGGGAAGTGTGGGTCGTCACCCAGACTTCCCTAAGAAGGCAGAGTGCTGGAGTCACGAGGGTACCTAGCGCTAGGCATTTTCGCCAGACCGAACAGGTTTCGGCGGACGGAACAGATGGAGGAGGGGGCGGGAAAGGGAGGGTTCTCATCCGCAAAGGAGTCACCTCGTTTATGGCTGTTGGAGGGGGGGTGGCCTGAGAGTCGGCTGCAGCTGTGAAGGCCTGAGGCAGGGGTTTATGGTTTTTTGGAGGAGGGGCCTGATGGTCCGCTGCAGCCCGTGAAGGCCTGAGGCGGGGATTTATGGCTGTCGGGGGAGGGGCCTGAGGGTCTGCCGCAGCCGTGAAGGCCTGAGGCGGGGAGCGTTCCCTCCTCGTCCCCCGAGCGTCAGGGCCTTACCAGACGATCACGGTCAATGGCACTGCGATAGCTCGGAGAAGAGTGGCCCACCCCGGGGAAATTTTGCTTAAAAAGTTTCAGCTGAGGCGGGGGTTTATGGCTTTTGGAGGAGGGGCCTGAAGGTCCACCGCAGCCGTGAAGGCCTGAGGCGGGGAGCATTCCCTCCTCGTTCCCAAGCGTCAGGGCCTTGCCGGATGATCACGGTCAATGGCACTGCGATAGCTCAGGGAAGAGTGGCCCACCCCGGGGGGAAAACTTACCTACAGGCCAGAGAGGAGTGGTGAGTGTGATGAGCCAGCGCTGGAAAAAGAGGACGAGGGCAAGCTGCTGCTGGTGTCGGGGGGAAGACGGGGCCCAGTTGGGGTGTCCCGTCTCCCGGGTTTCGGCACCAATGAAAGGAAAGGAGCGACACACAGCAGCAATTCACTAGGAAGGGGCATGAATTGATTGAGGGTGTCACTTCTACGGGGCTGGTGGCTGTTGGCTAGGTGCTGGGATTGGGAGGGGGGCGAGAGGTGATTGGGGCTTCAGGTGGCGCCGGCGGGAACCGAGGACCCCGAAAAGAAGCCGGAAGTTTGCCATCTTACTGGTGGGGACCCTTCAGTGACCATTTAATTTATTGTCCAAACTGAGACATGATTGAGAGGAAAAGGGGGTATTATTAATAATGCAGCCAGTACATGAGGCAAAACCAGGACTGTCCTGAGAAATATTGGACACACAGTCATCACCATTTTAGCTGGCCCCCTCCAACTTTAAACCTTGATTCTTGATATGAAATAGCTCTTGTTTCAGTTGCTTCTTTGATCTCTCCTTTTTCATCTGCTTAGAGATCCTATCCATCATCCACATTTATTGTGAGCCATCTGTGTGATAATCTTTAGGAGTTTGGGGTGCAGTTTTCCCCATAGGTAAGACTTTTCACCTGCCTCAGGAAGGAGTGTGTGAGAGGAGGGAATGAAGGGCAGAAGCTGTTGCCTCCAATGCTCCCGAAGCAGATATTTTTCTGCTAAGCATGCTGAGGAAGAGGCTCGAGGTAAGGATGCTGAGAGAAATCATGTTGCCATAAGCAATCTTTGCTGCGGCTTCTGCTTCTTCACTATGATCCACTCAATCTCGCCTGCTGGCTTCTACCCCTAGGCAGAATCCCCCTGACTTTCTCCATTTGCCCCTCTCCTCCTCAGCCCTGGGACTCGTCCCTTACAGCCACCCTTCTCCTTAAAATGCTCATCTTTGCTTCCAGCGCTCTCTCCCGGGGCAGAGCAGAGGTAGAAGAGTGCGTGAATGCAGGGCCACCTCACTCATCTTGGTCTCCCCCCAGGCACGGGGCAGGGAGTCCAGCCTCCATGGCAGCTCAGGAAATACCTGTTAATTGGGATGAAAGCGTGGGGCTGTAAGTGGAGCTCAGAGTTCTGTCTCAGTCTTTGTTCTGCCCTGGGAAGACTGAATATTTTTGGCATTGCCATCTTTCCACCTGGAAAAAGGAACAACCAATGTGCTTGGAGAATCTCTGTTCACACAGTGGGAGCCAAATTTTCATCAGGAAGTCCCCAGATTTGTTCCTCATGGGAGATAAAGTGCCAGGATTTGGGGGTATAGGGGCATCCTGATTTCAGAGACTGATGAAATCAGAAGTTACATCTAACATTCTCTCAGTTCTGGAATTTGACCCTCCTGTCCCTTAAAGGTTAAATGTCCTACACAAAGCCACTGACAATATAATGAGTGAGATGTCTGGTGGAGGGGGTGCTGCCCAGCGGCCCCTTGTAGGTGGTGATTGAAGTGGCTAGGGCTCAGGGTGAGTGATCAGAGATACCCTTACTGGGGATTGGTGAGATTTGTCCCAAGAACCAACTCTGGGGATTTGGCTATTAGCAAGCGGGGAACCATCTCCTGACCCCTTTCCAACTTCTTCCAGAAATCTCCAAAGGGTCAAGAAAAATTGAGTTCAGTTTCCCTGAATTGCTTCCTGTTCATTATTTTAATGTCAACATTGTCTTGATTTCTCATGTGCAACCTGACTAGCAATGAGGAAGAAAATATTGATCATATCCTAAGAAGCTGCTCGAGACTCTCTCTAGGGTATTGAACACACAGCATTTGGGCAAGGCCAGTAGTTTAGAAAATACTTCAGGCTTCTGGACATTTAGCTGCATGGAAACTTCCATCTTAAAACAGACTACATACTTTTTCTCACTGGCAGATTCAGATCCAGGTCCTACTACTTCCCAGGCTCAGGTCTACTCTTGACTCTTTTTTGTTGTAACTATCACTTCTCTCCCAGCTTTGGGGCACATTTTCCTCCATCAGCCTATCCCTGCAACTCTTCTCTGAAGACTGCTCCCAGCCACGGGAGTTCCTCTCCACCCACATGCAGCCTTGCCAGGGCCCGGGAGTTTAGTTCCCTGGGACAGCTCTTAGCCAGTGACTAACAGGTGTGGAGTATGAAAGACCAGCTCCCTCGTTTGGGTTAGGACAAACTCAGGCATAATTCATGCTCCAGAGTTTGCCTGTGGCATGAAAAACAAATATGCAGGCAATTAGTCACCAAAAGAACCCTGGCATAGCTCTGTGTCTTTTTGTCAGATAAAATAGGCATGAAAGCAAAAGGCTTTACTAGAGATGAAGAGGAGTCTAAATATTAATTTTTTAATTCATCAGGAAGATCTAACAATTTTAATCTTGGATGCACCTTATTGCACAATTTTTAATTGATAAAACTCGAGAGAGAAATAGACAAAGTTACAATTAAAGTGGGAGATTTTTAATACATAAATAAATCTCTCATAATTGACAGATCAAGCAGATAAAAAATAAATCAGTGAGAATACAAACAGCAATCCTGTTGTAATGGTCATGTAGAGTACTTCACCCAACAAATGGAGAATATATATTTGTGACTTTTCAAGGAACATTTACAAAAATTGATTCTAAATAATTAAGCAAGTCTTTACACATTTTAAAGATTTGGTATTATTCAGATCATATTCAATGACTGCAATGCTAACAAATTAGAAATTAAAAATGAAAAAGTTAAGAAAACTCACATTTGTAAACTTTAACACTTACTACTTCTAAGTAATCCATCTGTCAGAAATAATGGGTATCAAAAAATACATTGTTAAAGCCAAAAGCAGTAACCTCATTGAACACTAGCCAAACTATTATTAAGGACTTGTATACATAAACAGATGTATAGATGTACACATGAGATACAGTAAAATGACATTGCAAGGATATTTGCAAAAGAAGTTTTATTCAAGATGACAGTAAGATTAGGTTGTTTACCACGTGAATGGATTGGCAACTTCACAGGGGATGAATGTTATGTGCTCTTAGCCTACTTGGCCCCTGTTTGTATTCAGATCTTAAAAACAGAGTTCATGCTCAGATTAGTACTTATTCACAATACTATTAATGCTAATTAGCACTCCATGGCTTCTTATTTGGAAATTATTGGAAAATTTACATCAGATATAGACTGTGACAGATTGCAGTTATTGTAAACTGCTTGTAATATACAGATTGTACGTATTACTTACAGGATTGTTTTGCATTTAGAACTGAACAACACAGAATTACTACATATTAAATTGCATGGTAGTTAGTGGTACTCAGAGAGAAATTTATAGTCTTTAATGTATGTGGTACTTGGAGGTAAATTTATAGCCTATCACACTTGTATTAGAAAAGAAGGCTGGAAATAAATAAGCTTAGCATCCAAATTATGAAGTTAAAAAGAATAGAACAACATAGAACATAGAAAACACACAAAAAAGAAACTAATCAACAGAGGACAGAATTGAATGATCTAGGAAAAAAAGATACAGTTGAGGAATCAACAAAACTAAAAGCATTTCTTCAAAAAACTTAAAGAAATTGACAAATCTCTGGCAGAATTCCTTAAGAGAAAAGGCAGAAGCCACAAAGAAATACTATTACAAATGAAACAGGACAAAACTGATGCAGACAAGTGTAAGAACATTATGAAGGAATATTATGGTTGCTTAATGGCAATGAATCCA
The DNA here is from genome assembly GCF_040802235.1 of Manis javanica. NCBI lineage: Eukaryota > Metazoa > Chordata > Mammalia > Pholidota > Manidae > Manis > Manis javanica. Next base: position 130,175,435 of record NC_133157.1, on the reverse strand, counting down.
AAATTGTGAGAAATGTTCATATTTGTAGAAAGTATTAATTTTCATAAAGTATACAGTAGAGATAAGCCAAATTCTATCCTTTCTTGTCTATCTTGTCTATTGCTTCATTCCTTATACCAGTCATATAGCAGGGTCTTAATAAATATTTGTTGAAATTAATAATTAAATTCATATATAGCAATTGTTAACATTTTGGTGTGTTTATTTTTAAAACATAGTTCATTGGTATATTGATTTTTTTATGCACCAATAACACAGATGTCTTCATAGATACTAGATAAAAAAATAAAAAATGAAGTAACAGACAGCATCTGGCTTGTTATTCTTTACCATTTAAAAAAAAAAACTAGTTTTAAAGCAGCTCATCTTACCTCAATTTCCTTGGCAATAAAATGAACAATATGTTTTTCCTGTAGGTATGCTTTTGTGGAGAAAAGAAAAGAGGTTTTTCTAGCAATTCTTCCAAGACAGCATCTTACACATGGAGTGTGATCATTATTAACAAGAACTAGAATAGCATTATTATTATTTTTTTTGATGTTATTTAAAAAATGAGCATTCATGGGGGAGGAAAATGAGATGAGAATATGGCTCCAGGCCCAGTTTTGCAGCACATGGGAAGACGTGACAAAAAAGGGAAAAATATGTAAAACATAAAAAAAAGCTTTCCTCTGACTACAGACCTCATCTGAAAACATACCACACATCTCTGGAATCTAATCTGTGTAAGATGACACATGAGTCCTTTGTTATCACAATGTTTTCTTTCCTTGGATGAAATGATTTTTCAAAAGCTTTTTTTCAGGGATATATAGGGGTGTATCTTTTCAGTGCCTGTGTATCTGGGACGGTCTTTTTGTTATATTCCCAAGAAAAACACAGCTTATCCAAGTTGAAATTTCTTGAAGGCCATATGCCCTCATTCTCACACAGTAGTATAAAGTATTTTTCTGGGTATTTGTGTATGTATGTATAGAAGCATAGAGATACAGAGAAAATTCTGAAAGGATACATGTGAAATTTTCAGCAGTCATTATTTCTGATAAGTAAGAAATAGGTATTTTGAGTGTGTGTGTGTGTGTGTGTGTGTGGTTTTGGAGTGGGTAAAGACTCTGTTAATGTTAACTACAGGATTTTAATTTCTTAAAGCAAGGAGGGTGTGGAGCATTCCAAGTAAAATTAAAACCTAACACAATCTCCTGGGTCATAACATTTTTCTTCAACATTCTGTACATGTTATTTTATGTCTTCTGGCACTTAATTCAATACATTTCTTCAGCAATTTTTGAGTGTCAACTATGCATCGTTGTACAGGGTGTACTACTTAATGAGCAAAAAAGAATTCATGGAGCTTACAGCAAATCGGAAGAGAGAGACACTAATCAACAAATCATACAAACAACAACCAAACAACTGTGGCAAGGGCTTTGACAGGACAGAACGTAATGCTTCTTAGACTAGGTAACGGGAGAACTGGTGTGGTCAGGGGGTCAGAGAGGACTTTCTGAAGAAGTGACTGTGAAGCAGGAAAAGAGCACTTCAGGGAACATGAGCTGTAAGTGTACAATTTGTTCAACTCCTGTGGTAGGAGGTCAGTGTGGCACCTCTGAGGAAATGAGGTAAAGTTGGCGTGTCTGGAGAGCAGCAAGGGGAGCTGTCGCAGCAGGTGGGAGCCAGTCTATGGAGAGTCTTATAAGGCAAGCTAAGCATTTGGCTTTCGTCCTGAGAGTCATGGGAAGCGATTGGACAGTGTAATCCATCTGGAGTGACATACCAGATCTGTATTACAAAGAGGTCACTCTGGACACTGTGTGGAGAGTTGAATGCCAAGGAGAGCAAGGATGAAAGGAGGGACCCCAAAGAGGAGTCAGTGGTAGTGGGCTGAGAGAGAAATGGTAGTTGGACTAGAAAGAGAGTGGCTGGAGAGACAGAGACAGAGGTATATTTGAAAGACACTTGGGAGAGAGAATGTGAAGGACTCCATGACCCACTGGATATGGAGGGTGAACAAGAGGAATATTTCAAAGTTGAGTCCTAGGTTCTGGCGAAGGTGACTGGGATGGAGGTGGGGATATCCATGATTTCAAGAAAGAGAACCAGGTTTGGAAAGAATATCAGAAATTTAATTTTGGCTGGGTTGAATTCAATAATCATTTGAAATGTTTTAAGTAGAGATGTTGAGAAAAGAGTGGTTCTGCAGAGCCAGACCCAAGGAGAAGTCTGAGGTGGAGATTTGATTCTGTGAGTCAGCCTACAGAATCCTGAGTTCTGTGAAAGCAAAACCCCAGGTCTTCCTAGAGCATAAGGCCCTGTCCTTGGGCTAGACTGAAGGCGAGTGGGAACCAGAGATCAGACAGGCCTCCTAGACTTAGTGTTTCTACCCTGCTATTTCTCCTCTAAATGTCTATCTTTCTGCCTTTGATGTATCCTCAGCTAGGAAACCCCTCTTTGTGTTCTGTTAGGGAAACACAACCCAGGCCTATCTAGAGCAAGAACCAAGCCCTTGTGGGCCAGTTAATTTGATTCTACTCCTTTGCTAACACTATTTTGGAAGTACTTTGCTTTTGTTACAGAGGAGGCTGACCAAGAGTAGAGGGAAAATCACTGGAATTACTCTCAAGCCCAGGGAAGGTGATTTGAGTGAGGCCTGTGTTAGGATGGCTACTTTACAAGACCAAGGAGACCAGAGCTGCAGTTAAATTGCTGTCCCAGGTCCTTGACGTCTCACGGATTCTAGCAGGCATAGATTCCTCAGGGAGGAAACACTCAGATCCCTGGGGAAGGGAGTGAAATGTGAATTCATGACTTAGTATCTGGGTTGAAAGACTCTCATGACCAGGAGACAGCCCATTTGGGGTGTGACATTGGCAGGACCCCTCTGTATTTTGTGAGCCAGGACCAGCTTATCTGAGTAGCTATGGTACTAAGTCTGTGGATGGGGGAGGGAAGGGGCCTGTTACTGCCTCTGTCTCCAGTGCCACCTTGATTAGCACCTAAGACATGCTTTCTCTTAGGGAGCTGGAGAATCCTTGCTGAATGAGCTGTTAAAACCATAAGATGTGGGCTCTGGACATTAGCAAGGACATGAGCCAACCCTTATATTTCTTATCTCAATTAGATCCTCCCTGTTCTTTGGAATCCAGCTGCCCCAGCTGCTGGTGGTGGTGTCATCAGCTGGGGCTGACAATGTCTCTGGAACTGAGCTTATTAAGAATAAATAAACCTTGGGTTCAGACCCCTTCAGGGTTTGGCTATCTGAAGCTAGGCACAAATAAAAACTCAGTTGCCACGGCTGTGCATTATTACATTTCCTGGGTTATATTGTTCTCTAAGGAATCTGCTTGATGCATTTCTAAGTTGTTTGTTTTGCTTTTAGCGGAGGAGATCAGATTTTAAACAACCCTCAATGGTCAGAGAAACCTCCCTTAAAGTAAGAGTTATGGGCAGCAAAATGCCTATTTTAAAATGTCCCTTTCTCAGTCAATATGAAGGTTCCTCAGGCCTTGGTCCTGGCTGCTGACTTACATGTGCAGCTACAACTTTTTGCTCCAGTTAGCGTTTGTGGGGTCCAACACAGCTATAGGCTGGGAAATGGTTTCTAATTTTCCTGCTACCTCATCAGCAAAATTGACAGCTAAATTCCAACTGTTGAGGCTTTACTACTTTTGAAGATGTAAGAGGCAGAAAAGAGCACAGCTGGGTCCCTCATGCCAGGTGGGGTTTGAAGTACCAACAGACAGAGGAGTTAGTTTTTGACTGTTAGCTGAGGACAATTTAATCTGGTGGCTGCAGGGAGATTAAATTTGAAATGCCTTGATTTTGTGTCTGTGAATAACTGCCCTTTCAGAAGTACACATCAGGGTTCAGCACTTCCCCAGTTAAGTGTGGTCTGAAAAGCTAAGGGGAAAAAAGTTTTAAGAAGCTCAGCTGTTGGGATGAGGCAGATAGGACAGGTCATTTCATTCAACAATGGATTTACATCCCCTCTACATTTTGGAAATTGCACTGTGGATAAAATGAAAGTTCCTGTAGCCAGGATTCTCACCTGGCCCTGGTTGACTAGCTCACTACACATGTGTGGGCAGTGCATTGCTATTGCCTCTATATAAAGAGCTCCACCCAGTGCTCAGGTGACATGGTGGCACGGGCTGCAAGGCTACAGGAGAGCAGAGGACAGAGGCCCAGAGGCAGAGGCCAACTTGCTGCATGCAGACTTGCTCTGAGTGAATGGGATTTTAGTGATTGACCTGCCACTGTGGAAATAAAGTTAGCTTTAACCCTTTCACCCCAAGAACATTCTACTGTCATTTCTTTGGTCACACTGAATCCATAGTGAACTTGCCCAGGGCTGAAATCAATTGGCAAGACAATTGGTGACAGTCAGCAGGGTTCATTGGTGACCAAAGTTAAGAACAGGCTGCCCTCATGGAAGGAGTGTTCAGCAGGCTGCCCCTATGGACAGGGAGATGCTTGAGTGTCCCCTGGGGACATGTGGTGCTGTGAAGGGGTGGAGGATTGGGGCCCACCCCAAGAGAAAGCTGACTGAAATGGTGTCACGACGAAGTGCTGTGGTCTGAGAGGAAGCAGCATGAGAAGGAGCAGTGGCCCAAGAAGGAGCGGCATGAGAAGCAGCAGCGCCAGGCTGCCAGGTGCCGTGCGGCAAGAGAAAAATGTAGTGGAGCTGTCAGCCCCAGAACTGGAGGAGCGGAGGTTTGAAGAACAGATGCTGGAGGCATCGGCCCCTCCCCTGTTGAGACCCTGCCTGGTGGAAAGCTGGTGGAAAGCCAGAAGGACTTGGCAACCGCGGGCTCTTTCCAGAGACGTGCAGCCCCTCCTCAGGTTGCGGAGCACTCCATGCTCTGCTTCTGCCCTCAGGCTCAGTACAGAAGGAAATACGGTCTGCTTCTTGACGGAAGAATTTAAAGGGCCCTGTGAAGGTCCCGAGGACCCAGACATGGGTTGGTTTGAAAAGACAGGAGCAGACAGAAAAAAATTGGATGAGTGGAGCTGTGGCAACAACTGAGATGGAAGCAGGAGTTCCGTCCATTAAGAACAATGAGGCAAAGGTCGGAGACAGAGCAACAAGACTGGCCTGTGTGTCTGCAAGGCTTTTTGCTGGAGAGGCTGGAGAAGGTGGGTATTATAATGCCCACCCTTGGTCCTTTTGGTTAACTCGTTTGAGTAGAACTGCTTTGAATACAGCCAGGATGACCACTTGGTGGCAGTGGATGTCCTCAGGCTTGAGGGTTATTATAATTTGTCATAATTTTTCTTATTTGTATGTTGTATTATGTTATTACAGAATTTGGTTACAGTGCTCCAGCTTTCTTGCACAGGGACCATTGCAGAGGATTGAGGGCATATAGATTGAGAGCAAAGAATCCTGGAGGGGTGGAGTGTGGATAAAATGAGAGTTCCTGTGGCCAGGATTCTCACCTGGCCCTGGTGGGCCAACTCACTACACACGTGTGGGCAATACATTGCTCTTGCTATTGACTCTACCTAAAGAGCTCCGCCCAGTGCTCTGGGTGACACGGTGCCATGGCTGCAAGGCTGCAGTAGAGCAGAGCAGAGGCTGGAGTGGTGGCAGCACCAAGGATAGAGGCCCAGAGGATGACTGTGCGGTCAGAAAGGCCCAGAGGCAGATACCGGCTTGCTGCCTGCAGACTCACTCTGAGTGAACAGAATTTTAGTGATTGACCTGCCACCGTGGAAATAAAGTTGGGTATAACCCTTCCACCCCAAGAACATTCTACTGTCATTTCTTTAGTCACACCGAATCCATTGTGAACTTGCCGGAGCTGAAACCCATTGGCAAGACAACCATTGGATTTACGTATCCTCCACTTTTTGGAAGTGGCACTTTCAAGAGTCAGCCTGAGAAAGAGGTAGCTTTGCTGAGGCGGAACCATGGTGGTTTCTTGTTACATGTGATGGCATAGACAGAGGAGGCCAGCTAAATGCTTTCTATGCTGAGGTTTTTGTAGAATCCTTGGATAATTATTTTGTGACCACATGGTCACATGTTTCTGCTTCCCAGAATTAACGTCTACCTCACAAAGATCCCTACGACAGTCTAACAGCCCTTTCCCAGGAAGCACATCACCAGTAGTCCTTTTCTGTCCACATGGGTCCTTGCTCAAGATGCTAATTTACCAAGCGTGTAATTATGCAATTGAAAAATCTTTAAATTGGATTGTCAGGGAAATGCCTTGGAGCATCTCAAAACAGCCCAGGTGTGGGTATAAAGTAATGAGACTGATGTTTAAATTTTTATATAGTGTACAAAACAAAAGCAATGATTCTGAACTCTGACTTCCCTCTCCCCAGCTTAACTCAGGACATGTAAAGCAGAACTCTGGGCGCATTTTCCTAGAACAGCGCTCTCTCTCTTTGGTGTTGCAAACTCTCATTAAGCATCCCTGTTGCTTCTTGTTTATCTGTTTGTCATCTCCAAGGAGGAAAGGTCTGTCTTGATCTGAGGCTTGTTGAAGGAAAGAGCAGAAGTTTTCTTCTCTGATCCTCACTGGGCATGGGGTTGCTTTTAGAATCTGCTCAGCTCCTGGACTGGAGGGTGCATTGAGGTGTACAGTCAACTTCTTAGCATTCTGTATTCTTTTGTTCTTGTGTTTTCCTAAGTATTTACCAAGAAAAAGGTGGATCCAATTAACAACTTCCTGCTATTTTATCCAGAAATCTTTCTCCCATTTTTCTAATAACATTTCCTTCTCCCATCTTGTGGCAAGTCTCTGAATAAGGACTCAGTATGGGCCTGAAAATCATCTAAGTTTCTTTGTAGAATCTTAAGGCACTAGAAATTAACATGGGTATTTGGCAGCAAGGCTTTTCTGACGCGGGGGCTATGCAAACTGGACCGTCTCCATTTCAGACCACTGCTGGTTCTCATCAAACCTGTCACCTTGCAACCCATGAATTTATTCCAACAGTGTTGCCATTGCTCAAAATGCCCACACTTCTCCCCTTCTGGAGTTGTCCCCCATGCTGGCTGGCAAATCCAATGGGAGCGCCTGTCACAAAGTGATGCACAGTCTCACCTTTTTTTTTTAATCAAAACCGGTATTTTATTTTTCCAATATTGTATGGCTATATCCCCTCCACTCACCTTTATCTATCAAAATGGGCTCCAAAAAAGTTCTGTTTCTCAAAATAAAATCCATCCTCAATGGATGAATATTTATCAGCCACTATAATGAAATTCTAAAGAAAATGCCATAGGCTATGAAGCAATTCCTAAAATGAAGTTCCATGCATTTTTTAAATGGAAGTAGTATTTGAATAGTATAGAAACTCTCAAGACTTCTTTGGGGCAAATAATACTTGTTTAGATGTACGAGTTCTGATAAGTTGGTTAAAAAGAGGGTCTTCTTTGGTCTAGCAAACAAGATAAGTTGCTTTAAAAGATTGTCTCATTTGATCTGGGACATGAGATAAATAGGTACCAACCCTGCCAGTAAACATGGGCAAAGTGCTTAGCATCTTTAGATTTTGGATTCTTCACTTTTAAAATGAAGGACTTTTATTAGAAAATCTCCAAGGACTCTCTTAGGTTCAGTATACTATGATTCATTCATCAAACATTTATTGGGTATCCACTGTGTTAGACACTGCTCTAGAAAAAGTGATATTAAATCGTTGTCCTAAAAGATCTCCAAATCTAGCCAAGAGTATGAATGATGTACAATTTTTATATCATCAGTATCATACGTAACCCTCTCTTATTTATTATAATATTTGTTGCTATGTAAACTACTGCTTGTTCACCAAATATTTTTCTTTTCTTTCTGGGGACTCTTTTCCCGGACCCCCATGTAATTAATTAGATGTGACCAAGTGACTGGAGACTGGCTAATTAGATGTGGGCAAAATTGACATATGCCACTTCTAGAACTGGTCCATGAAACTCTCCCATGTGTGAACCTCTCTCTGCAGCTATTGTCTGAATAGAGAGAACTCCAGAGAACCAGAGGAGTATGGAGCCTCAGGATGGAAGGAGCCTAGGCCCTGAACGACTGTGAAACACAGGGCTCCCCCATGCATCCTGCCAGTGGCATTGGACTGTGATATGAGGAAGAACTAGCATTTGCTGGGTTAATCCACTCTAATTTTGAGATAGGTGGTTACTGTAGTTAGGTTACCCTGCTCAATATATTTGTTTTATAAAGGAAGAAGCCTTAAGATAATGGTGGTGAAGGCAGATAGTCATTATAATGGTGCTTCAAGTGGGCAGTGGGCTAAAGGGGGCCCACAGAGAGGGGAATACATGTATAAAAGGAAGAAGGTAGTACAGAAAGTCAGGGATAGGCCAGCATGGAACAGACAATAGCATAATTATCAGAGTAGTTGATTGCCTGTCTAAAAAAAAAAATTACTGAAAAAAAATGGGCTATCCAGCACTTTCAGAAAAAGTAGGGAGGTAATGGGCGAATGATCCTTATTTCATCATCTTTCTAACACTTCTAGGGGAGCAGAAATTATTTTGAAAAACAGTCAGTGAAGCCTAGGTAACTGGTAAGAATGTTATCTGAAATGAAGGCTCTAAGACACAATCACCTGCTGTCTTGCAATTCAGAATCTGATGTGTCACAAAATGATGTGTTTTAAAAAGCCACTTTTTGGGAGTTTGGATGATGTTAACAATGATAAGGATAAAATCTGAGTAGATGCTCAAATTCATCTAAAAACCAACGTATTTGGCTACTTTTAGCTCAGTTGTAAAGAAGACAGCAGTAAATTCAAAGTGATATTATATTGTGTTAGAATAATGGCTCCCCCAAAGTGCCCAATGGCTAATACCAGAAACATGTGAACATATTTCCTTACATGACAGCAGGGATTTTGCAGATGTCATTTAATTAAGGATCTTGAGAAAATTATCCTGGATTATCCAGGTGAGCCCAGTGTAATCACAAGGGTCCTTGTAAGAGGGAGACAAGCATGTCAGAATCCAGAGAAGGAGATGCAACAATAGAAGCAGAGGCCAGAGTGATGTGGTAGCCCTGGGCCAAGGAATTCAGGCAGCCTCTAGAAGCTGGAGAAGGCAAGGAAAGCGACCTTCTCTTTGAGGCTCCGGGAGGAACACAGACCCGTTGACCCACTTTGGACTTCTGACTTGCTGAACTGTAAGATAATAGATTTGTGTTCTTTTAAGCCACTGAGTTTATGGTAACTTTTTATAGCAGCAATAGGAAACAAATACATATATAACACACTGTGGAATTTGCATTCTCTTCTGCTTTCTCCATAACAATTTTTAGGTTCTGCTGTATATATGTATTCCCTTCCCTTCCCTTCTCGTTTCCCTTCTTCTCATATACCCCTTATTACCTTAAGGATATCCCTTCTTCTCATATACCCCTTATTACCTTAGGGACATCTATACTAAGGACTTTACAAAAAATTCATTTAGTTCACTCATAATAATTTTAGGAGGTGGGTATAATTATCTTCCTTCTATAGGTGAGAACACTGAACTTAAGAAATTTGCCTAAAGTTATTTGTCTCAGAGGCAGCAGATAGATTTTGAGTTTTGCCCTGGCTACTCCAAAACAAATGCTATTATCCATTATGACACATGGAGTGCACTGACTTGAATTAAACCTCAAACACTCTGATTTTTATAACTTATTTTTTATCATATAAATATTTTTATCAAAATTGCCTTCTTGCTGCTAAATGCTTATGTGAACCATGGACATTAATTTAAAAAACTTGGATGATAGTGTTTCACTTCCAGTAATGGCAAACTAACTTGCAACAGACTAAAAATCATCTGTTGTGAATAACTAGAAAACATGGATGAAAGTAAAACAAAATTATGGGGATCTACTAAAGCAGCCAGGACAGGAGAGCCAAAATTCTGGAGAGAAGGGAAATTCATGGAGGTAAGCCTGACAACCTGTGCAGTTTCCAACTAAGACATTTGCCAATTCATACGACATCTTGAAAAAGACACCTTCTAGGAAGGGGAGAAGCTAAACAGTTTTTGGCAGTATTAATACTGCTTGGAAGATGACAATTGGAGTTCGAGGCTACTCAGTAAGTTGGGATTTGAAGATGTTGTAGAAGGAAGTGCAGAGAAATCAGCCTAACAGTCTGAGGTGCGTCTCTTTGATGCATTTGCCAAGTAGTAAGTGGCACTGGCCCAGAGAGAGGCAGATCTGAGAACATCAGCTAAGGGTATGACTGAATAGGCTAGTACTGTAGCCTATCATCCCACAGATAAGAACTACAGTCTCTTAGGGGAAGGGGCAAAATCTGATGTGGAGATTAAACCTGCAGGAAAAAAAACAATAAGGAGGAGGTACCCATTTTTATGATGGCAGACCAAAGTGAATACCTGAAGAGGTAACTAAAACTCAGATAGAGGACCTGTCCTTCTCTGTTTCTGTCCCAAAGAATCAGAGAACAGACATCAGGAACACCAGAGTAACTAGAAAGTGAGATTAGAATCCTAAAGCATTAGAACCCCAATGTCTGTATATAAACTCTGTCCAAGTTTCTGGCCGACTGCTGAACCATGCATGCCTGGGGCACACTTCAGTACCGCAGAGAAAGCCAAGATCAGACAGGAGATTTGAGCTGTTGCCCAAGAGACAGAGTCAAATCAAATTAACTATTAAAAACAACATTCTTTGAATGAATATAAATGAATCCTGTGTCTCTACAACATAGAATTGACAAGACCAATTCATTCAAAATTACTTGACATATGAAGAGCTAATAAAATGTTCCCCAGTCTTAAGAGAAAGGATGGTAAATTGAGATCAACCCTGAGAAAAATTAGGATCAAGCCTTAGAATTAGCACACAAAGATTTTTAAATGGACAGAAAATGTGATGGCAATAAATTAAAGAGAGAAATATGATAAAAAAAAAAACTTTCCCAGAGAAATTGATTTAAAAAACATGCGATTTCTAGAATTAAAAAGGTTTTATTTGAAATTTAAAATTCACTGGATGAGCTTACCTGAAAAAATGGAAATGATAGAGAAAAGAGTCAATTAATGTGAAAATGTGAAAGAGAGAGAGAGAAAAGATTTTAAAAAAATAAACATAGTCTCAGACACCTAAAGAACAACAACAAAACTGTAACATCGATATAAATGGAATCCAAGACAGAGAAGGTTGAAACTGTGACAGAAAAAATATTTAAAGATAGAATGCCTGAAAATTCCCCAAATTTATTGAAAGATACAAATTTAGGGATTCAAGAATCTCAGCAAAACACATGCAGAATAAATACAAAAATATATTCCTAGGTCCATCAAAGGCAAATTGCTAACAGCAAAGGTAAAGAGAAAATATCGAAAACAGCCAGAGAAAAATGACAGTACATCAGAAAATAATTGGGAATATATTCACCTTTCATCAGAAATGATAAGAGGCCAGTAGCTAGTAGAATATGTTTAAAAAAAGAAAACTTATTTTGAAATATTTTAGACATATAGAAAAGTCACGGTCTTGCCTATGGGTTTCAGCTCTGGACAAGTTCACTGTGGATTCAATGAGACTGAAAAAAATGACAATGGAATGTTCTTGGGGTGAAAGGGTTTATACCCAATTTATTCCCATGGTGGCAGGTCGTTCACTAGAATCCCGTCCACTCAGAGCAAGTCGGCCTGCAGCAAGCTACTCTCTGCCTCTGGGCCTCTCTGCCCCGACAGCTGTCTCAGCCTCTGTCCTCTGTGCTTGCTCTATATAAAAAGCACTGGGCAGAGCTCTTTATACAGAGTCAATAACAATGTATTGCCCACACATGGGTAGGGAGCAAGCTGACCAGGGCCAGGTGAGAATCCTGGCCACAGTAGCCTTCCCTTTCTCCACAGTCACAAAAATAGTTCAGAGTTTCTATTTACCTTTCATCCAGCTTCCCTAATGTTAATGGTGTATGTAAGCATTGTTAATTAGCTAAGCCAAGAAATTAGCATTGGTGCAATACTATTAATTAGGCTACAGATCTTATTAGCATATCACCAATTTTTCCACTAATACCCTTTTCCTGTTGCAGGATCCAGTTCAGGATCCCACATTGTATTTAGTTGTTATTTTCATTTCCAACATCTGTGTCAGTCAGTCTCTTAGTCTCTTCTCGTCTTTCATTACATTAATACTTTTGCAGGGTACTGGCCAGTTATTCTGTGGTATGTCTCTTAGTTTGGGTTTGCCTGATGCTTTCTGCTGACTAGGATGAGGTTATGAATTTTTGGCAAAAATAATACAAAGGTGGTACATTCCTTTCAGTGCATCATATCAGAGAATTCATGATATCTCATGATGTCTCATTCCTGGTGATGTTAACTTTGCTGACCTGATGTAGGTCCTGTTTTTTTCACTGGAAATTACTGTATTCCCCTTTGTAATTATACATGTCTTGTGGGAAATGCTTTGAGATTATGCAAGTGCCCTATTTCTCCTCAAACTTTCACTAATATTTGTCTGTGGATCTTGTCTGTGACACTTTTTATTGTAATATTTTCCTAATGGTGATTTTCTAGAATAGTACCTTTAAGTGCTATTTTAAAAAGCCCTTTTGACCCAGAATCTTATATCCAGTGAAAAAATAATTTAAGAGTGAAAGTCTACAATGCAATAATAAAAAGACAACATAGTGAAAAACATGGGCAATGGACATTTCTTCAAAGAAGATATACAAATGAAAAGATACCCAACATCATTAGCCAGTAAGAGAACTCAAATAAAAGCCATGGTGAAATATCACTTCCCACTCACTAGGACAGCTGTGATCAAAAAGACAGATAAAACAAATGTCAACAAGATTGTGGAGAAACTGGAAGCTGGTGGGAATGCAAAATGGTGCAGCTCCTTTGGAAGACAGTCTGGCAGTTCCTCAAAAGGTTACACATAGAGTTACTATAAGACATCTATTTCACTTCTAGATATACAACCCAAGAGAAAATATGAAAACATGTCCACATGCCTGTATGAAAATATTCCTAACAGCATTATTCATTGTAGCCAAAAAGGGAAAGCAGTCCAATATTTATCAGTGATGAATAGGTAGAGAAGATGTAGTATATTTATACAATGGAAGGATAGTTGTGATAAAAAGAAATGAAGTACTGATAATGCCACAACACAGATGAGCCTTGAAAACATTGTGCTAAGTGAAAGAAGTCAATCACTAAGGACAGATATTATATTATTCCATTGGTATGAAATGTCCAACTAGACAAATAGAGAAAGAAAATAAGATTAGTGGTAGCCTAGGGCTGGAAGGGAATTGTGGAGGAGGCAGGGGAAGTGACTGCTAATGGGTATGAGGTTTGTTGGGGGAATGATGAAAATGTCTTAAAATTGATTGTGGCAGTGGTTGCACTATTCTGTGAATATATTAAAAGCCATTGATTTATATGGGTGAATTATATGGTATTTGAACTATATATCAATAAAACCACTTTTGAAAAATAAAACCCCCACAATCTTAGCTTACTGGATTGGATAGCTTAAAGAAAATAACTTAGAATCAGAAGGCAAGTTTTTGCATCTGCAGTCAAGACAATTTTAAATCACATGTTTTTCTATCTTGCCCAAGGAAAGCAACAACATGAGGTGATGATGATAAACGGGGATGTTGTAAGGATAAAATAAAATGGTATATATCGAAAGAGCTTATTAAGAAAAGAAGAACAAAGGTGAAGTAATGACATTTTCTGATAAAAGAAACAAAGAGAATTTATTCCCAGATAACTTCCACTGCAAAATGCTCTAGGAATTTCTTCAGACTGAAAGTGAGTTATGCCACATGGAAACTTGGAGCTTTAGAAAAAAATGAAGAATTTCATACATAGTAAGAGGTAGATATAAAAGATAATTTTTATTTTAATTTCTTTAAAGTACAAAGAACTGTTTAAAGCAAAAAATGATAGCTTTGTCTTATCAGAATGATACCATTCTATATAGGTCTTCATGCAATAGAGAAAGAAATTAAAGATATAAGGATCCTATGTAGATAATGCAGAAAGAATCAGGATTAAAAATGAAGCTGACAATTGCTGATACACAGTCATATGCAAAAATCAGCTGTGTTTTATACAGCAGCTCCAAACAAGTAGAAATTTAAGAAAGCTTAAGGAGCAATGCCTTTGCTCATAGCGTTGTCAGCTGGGGCCTTGGGGAAGCGGGGAACAAGCTTCAGGAGGGCAGGACGTTTGTTAGAGAGTAGGATTCCCGAGGATAATGGAGGAAGAAGCAGAATTTGGCAGGGACAGCCTCAGACCCTGATCCTGATGTCACAAAGTCTTGGGCCAACTCAGTGTGGAGATCTGCAGTACACTTATCTGTTCCAAGAGTCCAACATGGGACAGCAGATGGCTGGACCCTAGTACCCTTACTCTATTCAGGCATTGTCTGGGGACTTTCCAGGCATAGACTATTCTCTCCTGAAAAGATGAAGCCTGTCCTAAAGGTACTGAAAGCTGGAGGCTATAAGCTAACAGAACGTGCAGCTCAACAAGTTCTTTTGTAAAGGGAAATCTAATGTTTGGCTCCATTTATATGAAGTTCAAAAACTGGCAAAAGTATCTATGATGAGAGAAGTTAGGATAACAATTTACCTTTTGGCATAAGGGGAATTGTGGTGGGGAGATCATATGAAATGGGCTGCTTATGTGTTAATAATATTCTGTTTCTTGATCACTGATGGTTACAGAGATGTGTTTACTTCATGAACATCCATAGAACTTTACATTTGTGCACTTTCTATGTGAGGATTATATTTCAACAAAAATGTTGCCAGAAAATTCAATGAGAATTCTTGCATAAGGAATAATCATAGCAAGGATGTAAATTTATTGTAAATGTGTGCAATCGTTTATGAACAACGCTTGCTCTGGCATGGGATCACACTGCTGGAACCACCTGTAAAGTGGGCTTACAAGCTAAATTTTATTTTTTGAGACTGCTTATGGCCATGTTCAATGCCATCCTAGCTGATTGTTGCTCATGAAACTATTTCTTTCATTACTAAAACTGGATAAAATTGTGTCTTGAGGTCTTTCACCTGGAGATTTGGTGGCTTATTTAGGATTTTGTTTTCCTCTGTCCCCTTGGCAAGATGCCACTTACTGATGTTACTTGCCGAGTCTCTATTTCCTGATCAGGGAGATGGGAATGATAATAATAATAGCTTCACAGCATTGGTAGAAAGAATCAATAAAATAAAAGAGTGTATGTGTATAGCTCAACATGATGCCTAGCACGCAGTAAGTGTTCAGTAAATATTCGCTACTGTTATTTTCATTATGTTCTGACATGTTTTCAAGATTAGAATTTAGTTGTGTTTCTGTGATATGTGGACAAGCAGTGGAGGAAGCACATACTAAGTAAGAGGAGAATGGGCACAACTTGACCAGTCCCACTAACACTCCAAGTTAACCCATTGGACCTGAGACATGGCAAGGGTTCTTCGCTAGGGCAGACTAAATTTAGTGATGGTGCTTGATGATGCTTCTTTGAAGGGTCTTGGCGTTGTAATGAGAATAAGAGACACTATTTCTACTCGACGTTTTTAGTCTAAGCCTGCTGAAGGAATGGCCAGCACTATAGCCAAAGGGCTCAAGGCCACAGCTGAAAATGAACCCAGATTAGAAGTCCAACAAGCTATAAACACAGAGAAAAGACTGGTGGTTTCCATAGAGGTGGGAGGGTGGGAGAAATAGGCTAAAGGGCTAAAGAAGTATATTATAAAATATAACAATTTTATATTTTATATCAAGTTATAAAATAAATTAATCACAGGGATAAAAGTACAACACAGGGAATATAGTCAATAACATTGTATCTTTGTATGATGATAGATGGTAACTAAACGTACATCATGAGCATTTAATAATAAATATAATTGTCGAATCACTATGTTGTACACCTAAAGCCAATATAATATTGTAAATCAACTATACTTCAAAAAAAACCTTAAATTAACATGGTTTGGTCTCTGGGCTGGAAGCTCTCTTATTTATCTGCTTGTCTGAAAAATACACTATTCTTTCAAGAGATAACTGTGAATTTAGGGAGGATGTCTTAGACCTGAGGTCAGAGCTACACCTAAGTATGGATATGGGGGTACTTGCTGCTGGTATAGCAAAGTAAAAGACTAAAGAAATGCGTGAATGTACTTATAAAAGTTAAAAATTGCCAAAAACCCAGGCGGGCTTCTGAGTTACCTGAGAACCTCATCGTTGTGCCTCTTGCCTTTATCTCGTCACTCTTACATGCTTCTGTTAACTGGGCCCTTAGGCTTCCCTCTCATATTCCACCATACCACCTGAGGGATATGCCGGCAGCCAACCTCATAAGCCAGGAGTTATTATAGGCTTCTTTACAAGGTGTCCAAAGGGCAGCTGTGAGTTTGATTTGCTTAACTCAGAAAAGGTTAATGGAATCACAGACATGAAATTTCTAAATAACACATGAAGTTCATCACTCCACATACACAGCCACAGCCTGAAGATGAGAAAGTAGAGAAGGAAGCAGGATTACTGCAGTTTTATGTCAGGGTCACAGCTAAGCTGGCCACTGTTGGTTGCAATTCTCTTATTCTCTGTTCCTTATCAAACTTGCATCTTCTAATGCTAGGATCCATTGATGTTTCCTGTCTGAAATGACTATTACTGTGGTGGTTGCCAAATGTTGCTTTGTTCACACATTTAAAAATGCCATGCTCTCTCCATCCCAGGGCCTTTGCACATGTGATGTATTCTACTTGGAATACCCTCTTACTCCTTTTCAACTGGTTAACTCTCATTATTTCTTGAGTACTCAGATCAAATGTCATTTTCTTAGAGATGCCTTCCTTGGTTCTCCTCCCACAATAGGTCAGGTGTTTCATTTTCGCATTCTTATTGCATTATATAGTACTTTGTAAACTTGTGGTTGTAATTTTACACTTATAAATGAGTGTTTATTTAATTAAGTCTGTCTCCCCCACTAGGCTGTAAACACAATAAGCACTTGTTTTCATACACCATTGTATGCTACATGCCTAGCAGTTATTGATATACATAGGCTGCTCACTAAATTGATTGAAGGAATGAATGAATCTCATGGAGTTCTTGTGAGTATTAAAGTAAGATACATAACATTTACCACATGTAGTAGAATCTTAATAAATATGAGTTCCCTCTACACGCTCCTGCCCGCACCTTGGGTGAGGCATTATATAACAGGCAAAATGTCTTGAATTAAACAAAATTTTTCACTGGAGATGATCATCTGTATTCTAAAGATTGATCTTCACTTGAACTTTACTAACAGTTTTGTGAAAGCATATTTATAAAGAGCAACTCAGACTATAATAGAAATTTATTCTTCCTTTCTTATCCCCAACATATGTTGAAATGAGCTTCTGCTTGTCCAATTTTAGAAATTAATACCCTCTTTTATAACATCTTGTAAAGTGATCCCCAGTTACTTATGAGCATTCTTCAGAAAACTAACTTAGAGACTCATAACTGTCTGATTCAGACAATTAACAAGGTCTTCTACTCTGGCTTCTTTGCTCTGCTGCCACACAGCCTTTGTAGCTCATGACTCTTAGGAGAAAACCATTCTGCTGGGCACAACTCTCCTCCACATGTAACCACCACTGATGTCCCCTCTCTGGGAGGAGAAAATACTGCTCTTCTCTTGTCTAAAGGCCCCAAAACAGGTGGTGGAGTTTCTGACTCAAAATTCAAAAATTGCTCATTCATAGACTCCCATTATCCCCAGAAACCCAGTTGAAATTTTAGGACTAAGACAAACACAAAGAGGAGTAAGCTTATAACAGCAAAGAATTTGAAAAGAGAGATTATTGGTGAATAAATAATTTCAAGAAATTCCCAGAAGATGGAAAACTGAAATGTGTTGATTAGTGAGCAAAATGGAGGAAGCCACAGTGGTCCTTACAGGAGAGGTGGAAGCTGATCTTCCCTGTGAAACCCATAAGAGGTTCTGGACTCTAGGTCAGTAGGTGAAGAAGGTAGTCATGAGAGGGAGTGGGAAAGAGAAGGATTAAGTATAAGAGCCACAAAATCAGGTTCATACTCCTCTTCTCCTTGACTCCCCTTTATAGAGAACAACGAAGATCTTGCATTTACCCTAAGATGAAAAAAACAAATAAACAAAGTCAAAATCAAAAATCAAAGCAAACCAAAACTGAAAAAGGTTCTCTTTCTTTACATAAAGAGAACAGTTAATAGTCATGCTAAGATACTAGGTGAGTATAGCTGCTCTAGAACAGATAATTTTTTCTTCTGGAATTTGGGAAGCTCGTTCCTCACTGATCACCTAAAGAAAAGCCTTCCATTGAATATATTTTCTGTAGGTAAACAAAGGTTCAATCAGGCTTACAATTCAGGGCAGAAGTCTGTTGGAGAAATAGTTATACAGTCATTTAAATAAACAAGAGAAAACCATACCAGCTACGTAGATAATCAGCCTTGTCCCTTATTCTTGAATATGAATGAACAATGTGTGAGGGGGAAGAGCAGTATGTAAACGAAGGACCAAAATAAATATAACAGAGGCCAGGGGACTTATACTCAGGGAACAAAAGATAACTAAAAATCTGATTATGTCCTCATAGAGAATTGAAAAGACATTTTATACAAGACAAGAAAAGAATGATATAATAAATGAATAGTCAAAGAATTAACTCTTGTAATAAAAATTAAGTTAAAATTCTTAAAAATCAATAGCAAGTGCTGATAATAAAGTCAAAGCAATATTCAAAACTATAGAGCAAAAAGAACATGAGAAAAAATATGTGAAAGAGATCAATCCAGGGTTCATCATATGACTCATAGTAGTTCCAGAATTTAGGCTATATAATATAGAGTAGAATTTTTTTATGAGGAAAATTTTCAAGAGTTAACGAAAGATCCATTTCTTCAGTTTGACAGAGCTTAGCAAGTGCTGAGCACTAAGAAAGGAAACAGATCCACTCTTAAGAATATTTTCTTCAGTCTTAGAAAGGGCAGAATAAAAAGAAGATCCTAAAAGTTTTCAGGGTGAAACCAGCAAATCAAGTAGCCTACATTATAACAAAAATCATCTGGCATCAGCAGTACTGGATGATAGAAGCTCATGGAGCAATGCCACAAAATTCCAAGTTAAAAAATTATTTTTAACTAGGTTTAATTCAATCTAGAATTCTATATCCTGCCAAACTCTCAATCACGTGGAAGGGTAAAATACATTTTTAGACATACAGGGACTTAGAATATTTACTAGACAAAATAAGGAAGTGATTCTAGGAAAAACAGGGAAAGAAAGTCCTGATTAAGGAAAGAGTGTTTATAACCAAATAGCATGGTGACGGGAAGTCCCAGCAGAGCAGCTGTGCCTCACATCTGTGCATCGGGCCAGAGAACAATCAGTTCACAGGGAAGGAAGACTCTTGAAGGTCGTCTGGGTAAAATGGCGATTCTATGAAACACTATCATTGAGAGGCAGAAAATAATTAAGAATATGTTAACTGTTTATTAATTTTCTTTCAGTAAGTAAACAAAAGACAATTAGAAATCTTAGGAAAAAGAAATAGTTTTATAACAAAGTCATGGGTCATGAGTAAATGTTTATTATATTTCGACATGATTGGAACATTGGCTGAGTGTCAGGACAGATAATCTATTTGACTTTGACAGTAACAGCATTCTTCTCCGAATGTCCCAGGGGTTATGACATTTTACCTGTAGACAAAGAAAAGCAATTATATGATATCATTTGGCTCTGTGGTGAGTAGTATTTACATAGAAATTACAACCAAAAGTTAATTGTTGTTCTCAGTTATTAGACTGAACCTATAAACAAAATGTGGAAGACTGAATTGAGGCTTCAGATTAGTATTTAAATGTTGCTACTGTCAAAAGTGAAAAAATATAATATGCAACAGAAGTATAGATAAAAGAAGAGAAGTAGGGGCAGTAAGTGAGGAACAGTAAGATCTTCAACTTCTAGTGGTAGGTGGTCAAGAAATCCTACCAAAGGTTGAAGGGACAGAAAAAGTAGATATTTATGTGTATTATTTAAAATTATACTGGTTGCTAAAGATGTTATTTTTAACTAGGTTTAATTAAATCTAGAATAGTTGGGTTGCTTATGAATATATGTTATGAATAGCTGAGTGCTGGTGTTTATTCTTGATAGAAAACAGAAGATGGTACAAGAAAGACTATTGTCCTATCCTCAGCTCATCACCAAGCATTTAATAACCATTTTGTTAGACTATTGACTGGGGAATATTTTTAAATTAATGACTACAGAAATACAGTGCCTTTCAATTACTAAACATTTTCTCTAAAGGGGAGGGGCCCTCTAGGGCACTGAGTTAATGTATTTGGTGCTTGAGAAACAAACAGTAGGAAGGGTACAAATATTCCAGGTTTCCAAATGTCCTGTTAAAAGCCAAGGAAGGCCAATTTCCAGATGCAGCACTGAGCACAAGTGTGCTCATTCTGCCAGCCTGTTTGATTACGGCAGCCTCTTTGTGCTCAGCTCAAGAGTCACTTGCTGGGGACATGGGGTTGGAGGCAGCAGCTCCCAAACACAGGCCCCAGGAGGGCACAAAGGCAACCTCTAGGCCTCCAGTGACCCAGATGACCCTCAGCTGAGCCAGCACATGCGATTCGGATGCCAGGGGGATGTTTGCTTGGAGAACATGTCTTGTATGAGGCCTGTGACAGCTTCACACCCATGTCAGGGCCCCACTTGCTAATGAGACACTGGAACTAAATGAGTGGTGAGCACAGTCCTTCCTTGGGCAGGTTTTTTTCTGAACTGTCCTAGAAACATGAGCCTGTTGTTAGGAGGAAAGATACCTTGCCATTCAGGGCAGATTGCTGTACCTCCTGCTGACACTGAGAAGCCTGCTAAGCCTGACACCTTAAAGATGAGGCCCCTTCAGCTGGAACTCTTGTCAGGCATCTAAGCCCACTTTTCTGCTTAGTGATATCTTCCACTTTCAAGTGGAAGTTGGGCCAAATATCTATAGTGATCTTCTTTTTAAAATGGAGAGGATGAGCTTCTGTAAAATAGGATCTTAAAAAATTACTTAATACAATGCAGGAGACATGCAAAAATATACTCAGATAATTGACAATGGATCTCTGAGATCCAAATTGTTCCAAATGGGCTAAGCTTTGAAAAGTGGTCTGCCATGACCACAGCCTCATACTCAGGGGTTCTCATGCACTGCTCTCTCAATATGGAAGTAGTGGCTATGTTCTCTGTAGTGGACCCTCACTGCCATAGCTTACACCAATTAGAACAGTAGAAGGCAGGGCTATAGGAATTCAGAAATCCATGGCTGGCCAATGGTAGCCTATGATGTCACGTGGCATAAAATCTCTGCTGAATAGGGACATCATGAGCCTTCCTCAGAAATCTGGACTGGAAATAGGGAGAAAGGGTTGATTGGTTTGTAGAAGGAGCAGAAGTGGGACAGCACACTGAGAGAAAGTAGGGGAGATAAAAAAAATAGAAGAGTCCAGGAGTCTGGAATAGCCAGGAGTATACCAGTTATGTGGTAGAGAAGAGTCCCTAGAACAGAGGCTGACATGGCTCATGGGGAAAAAGAAGCAGATGCAGGAGGACCTGCATCAGTGTTCGGGGTTGAGTTCACAATAGGGACCAGTGAAATTCTGCAGCTGAGAGACTGCCTGAGCAAGGCTTCTGTGTTCCTTCTGGGCCTGGCATGCAGCAGGCTTTAGGCTTCATGGCACCCCTTGTTGTCCTGCATGTCCTTATGATGCACTCCCATAATGGGAACCAACCTGAATGGGCTTCTGTTCTGTATGGCCCAAAGATCCTGGTGAAACATGCCAACCCACTTATCCTGCCTTTCTTGTTGGACATGTTCTTGGGAGCTCATTTTCCTGGGGAGGTGATGAAGGTACTGAGCTAATGAAAAGATGGTCTGAAGCAAAGCAAGTCAGCACTGAGTCCTGACTTCTAAGGGCAGCACACCCAGGCAGGTTCTTTCACGGGAGTCTAGGAAAGGGCACTGAGGAGAAAGTGCCACGTGCTTGGGGGTGATGGCAGAAACACAGTTGCCAGTGTCTTTGCCAATAAGGACTTCCCCTCCCTGCCCTTGCCAAAACCACATAGATTTTTCTCCAAGGATACTGAATTTTTCAGAGATTTAATCTAGCAAACTAATTGTGTTCATTGAAATAATAAGTTATTCCTATCCATAAACTCAGAGTGCATATATATTACTTTTATAATCTCTAATTTACCTAATTTGACCATGAGTCTCCATTTCACTGAACTGGAAGGAAACTTAATCTGTCATTCTTGAAGCTCTATGTTCCAAGTGGGGTAGAGTATAGGGGATGGCATTGGTCCTCTGTGCACATGGGCAGTTAGTTCTAAGATCTCCATGGTCCTTTCAGGCCTGTCCTGCACACCTCCTACACTACCTGTGGGGCTCTGGAATCTGCACTGTGGCTGGAAACCCAGGACTAGGGCCCCTTCCCCTGAGTGTGGTGCAAGGACTTTTCCTCTGAGGTCTGGCCCTTGCTTAGGGACATTGTCTTTGTCCAAGAGCAGTGGTCCAAGATTTTTCTCTTCCTCTCCTGAGCCAGTGGGGAAATCTTCAACTTGTAGTTGGAGAGAGTCTTCCCCTGTAAGATTCATCTGGAAGATGGGGTGAACAGGAGGCCCAGTACCTGTGGGAAATTTATAACTGTAATTTGAGCATTCAGATAGTCGCACACACACAAATGTGAGTGTGTGTGTGTGTGTGTGTGTGAACGTGTGTATAGTCGTGGATTAAAATCATCTCTAGAATAGTGTTTTCTCTTTTGGAATGGAATAATAATTAGTTTGAGTGCACACTGTGTCTGAGGCAACATGGTAAGTATAAATAAGCCAGTAGGATTTATTGAGTTTCCCTTGGTTGAGTTCCAAAGTGAAGAGGAGCCATGTGGATTAGAGACACTCATAAAATAAATTCTGCAAAGCAAGCCAATGAACTATCAGTTCAGTCTCATTAACTTCAGGGAGACCCCAGATGAGACTTTATTTCTAACATACCTGGTTGCAGAAAAAGTAAAAACTACTGATGTCTCCTTAAAACCTCTTGTTGCCACTAAGTTGCTGCCCACTTACTTCCGTCTCTGGGCCTCTGCAGGAGGAACTGAGTAGTAACCTTGGCCTTGGGGGTAATTTTTCTGTCTGGATTCCTGAGTTTCTAATGCCCTGCCGTCTGTCTCCCAGAGTGCATGGAAGGGGCTTCCTCCTTGTGTGTTTTTCTCTGTTGTTGAGCTAACAGCCTTGAAATTGTGGACCCTTCTGGTTGGAAGGGGCTGGCTCATCAATTCCAAGGTTTTCTAAAATGTGCCTTTTGTGTCCTGTGGTAAGAGGGAGGAAAAGGCAGAGTAAAAATACTTTTCCTTTGTCCAGTGCTTCGAGTTTAGTGTATTTAAGAATTTCATGTACATTATTTCATCTGACCTCAGATGACCTCTGCCCCATGCAGAGTGGTGATATTCTTGTTGGACATAACAGACAAAAATGGGGCTCAGAGGGGTGGAGGGATTTGCTCAGGGTCACAGAGCAGAGCCAGAACTGAAGGTAGCCCTCCAGCTTCCCACTCCTGTGCTCGTGGTCTGATACCCCAAATGCTTCTCAGAACAACTAGTCAGCAGTCATGTGATGAGCGTTTAATGGGAGATGAGCACCCTTCAGGCTGTGCAGAAATTACAGGGAAAGTATCAGGCACATTGCTTGCCCTCAAGTCACATGCAGTTCAGCAGAGTGTTTGCATTTGTCTGTATTAGGCATTCTTCCAGGTCAAGCAGAACCACAGTCCTTGTCCTCAGGAGCTTACAGCCTAGGTGGGAGTCTCCATCTGCACTCTGCTCCTTCGGCAGGTGCAGAGAACCCAGGGTGAACCTGTTTTTCTTTGCTTATTAGTGCTAAGTAAACAAACCCAGGGAAACCTCGATCCCTCAAAGAGCTTAAAGAGGATGGTTACATGTTCTCCACCACCCATCATCCTTCCCCCTTTTCTTCTCTTCATTTTCTCACTCAGATCAGGGACCTGTGGCCAGTCTGCCCCTGGTTAGCCAGGGAGAGGACGGAAGAAGCAGTTTGGGGCTGACGTGGGGCTTATTGTTGGCATCCAGCACCTGTGCCTCTTCCCCAGCTGTTGGTAACCCTGACTGAAATGGAGAGAAAGGAAGGTTTTGTATTGGGAGCAAGTGATGGGCAGGAAAGAAGCAGTGGAGATGGTGTGTGTCTATTCCTTTGAGCTGAGCTGGACTGCTTGAACATCTGAAATGGGCAAAACTGTCTTTGTGGTAGACTGGGCGAGGGGTGAGGCCAGGGGCTCCTGGAGGGGTTATAAACACTGAGGCTCTGGGCCACACAGCACTGCTTGGACCCCAGAAACAAACTGGCCCAGGTTGGAAAGTAAGATGTTCTCCCTGACTGCACAGGGTGCTGCCCCACCAGCTACCCAAGGCTGGGCAGAGTAGGTAGTGCCTGGCCCAGACAGGGTGGTGCTGCCACCAGGATGGACCCAGCATGGTTGTAGCTATGAATAGCAGGGACAGGAGCTGGAAAACAACAAGGCAGAAACCAGTACTCTGAACTAGACAGATGGCTCTGTGGACATCCACGTGTATGTACCCCATAGTAAAATAGTGATGGTGGCTAAGATTCAGCCTGGCTGGAGGCCTTGGAATTATTCTGACATGATCCAGGTAACATTCAGAGTACAAGCACCAAGAGGCTTTGCTCTAGTCAGTGAGCTCTCTGGGCACAAAACTTATATAAGTAGATAATATTCAGGTATAAAATCTCATCCCTATTAGAATTTCCTTCCTACCATTATCTATTTTCTTCTACATACCTCTAGCCTAGTTAGTATATGCCATCCCTTACCTCTTCTGTGCATAAAGCAACAAGATCTTTTTTTTTCTGAGCTTTCTCAGCTTTATCCACCATGCAGGCCTGACTCACCCCAGGTAATATCCAGTTGTCCTAAGAAGGAATCATCCTCCAGACTGAGAAAATCAATTCATCAAAACCTCTGTGAGTGGTAGTTTCTCCAAAGTTGGTTCCAAAGACCTGTTATCTGGCTCTGACCCTACCGATAATCACCAGATGCAAGTGACTTAAACTCTCTGAGGTACAACTGTCTTTGTATGTGAAATAAGACCCATCTCACTGATACTCCAGTGAGGCAATGAAGGGTAATGCACCGAGGGCAGTGACTTGTCTCTGGTGCTTACTGTTATTTCTGCAGGACACATCCACACCTTCCTGACATGTGTTCCAACCTGCCGACCTCTGCACTCATCTGCACGTGGATCCCTATTTTGGCATTTTCTCCTCCAGGAACTCCTGCTCTCTAGTAAGTCATTACCAAACACACACCTTCCTAGCTCTCAGCCTAGAGAAAATTTACCCTCTTTTGACCCTGCATCTTTCTCCTACTGAGCCTAATTTCTTTGCTCCTCTTTGTAGTAAAATGATGCAGAAAAGGTATCTGTATTTACTGTCTTTGATTCCTCCATTTCCTCTTCTGAGTGCCCAAGCACACTTTCATCCTCACTGCTCCACAAAGTCAGTCTAGCTGAGGTCACAGTGACCACCCTGCAGCAAGTCCAGTGCTCAGTTCCAGTACTCTTCTTCTCAGCCCCCCTCCTGCCCAGCATGTGACACTGTTCACTCTCTACTTGTTGCAGCCTTTGGCTTCTGGGACACCACCCCCTTGGTTTTCCTCATACCTCACTTTCTCATGATGCCTCTTGCAGATCTCTAAGTACTGCTTACCTTAGAGCACAAACCTTTTCTTGAATTACATTCACTCCCCAGGAGTCTCTTCCAATGTCATGGCTTTAGATAGCATCTATCTGCTGTCATTCTTTGTGCAAGTGTCCAGCCTTGTGCAGCCAACCACCTACTCTACCTCTCCACATCTCATCTTTTCTTACACTACATTCATTCCATCAGCAAATCCTATTGGCTGTATCTTCAAAATATACTCAGTGTTCAACTTCTTTTCCCTGCCAGCCCTAATGTTCTCTCCCCTTGACTACTGTGGTAGATTTCTAACTGGTCCTGCATCTACACTTACCTTCCTATAGTGAGTTAGTACAAGACAGCAAGAGTTATCCTCTTAAAATATAAATCTTATTACATCATCCTCCTACCCAAAACTCTCCAGTAGCTTCCTGTGAAATTTTAAAGGTCTTCAAAGTCCCACACAACCAACCTCTAACTGTGTTTCTGACCTCAATTCTGACTGGTCTTTCTCTCCATCACTCTGCTCCAGCCCCACCGGCTGACTTGCTGTTCTGAGAATATGCCCAGTGCGCTTCCAGCTCAGAGCTGCCACCCTGTTGTCCCTTGAGCTGAGCCCCCTTCTCCCAGAGAGTAGATGGCCCATTGTAATAGTTTTCTATCCCTTTACCACCAACCCTACTCATTATCCCACATTTTGGTAGGTCAGAAACCGGACACGATGGGGTTGAATGCAGGGTCTCCCATAGTTAAAGTCAAGGTGTTCGCAGCTGTGCTTTTATCAGGAGGATCTGGGAAAGAATCTTCTTTCAGTACTCATTTGGGTTAGTGACAAAATCAGTTGCTTGTGGTTAATGGACTGAGGTCCTGATTTCTGTGCCTTTCAGCTTCTGGGGCAGCTCAGAGTCCTACTCACATGGCCCCTCCATCTGCAAGCCAGCAAAGAGTCCTCACACTGAATCTCACTGATTTCCTCTTCCACTCCTGCTTTCTGCTTTGAAGGACTCATGTGATGACAATGGGCCCTTATATGCCTGGAAAATCTCCCTACTTTAAGGTCAATTGATTCGTAACCTTAATTAGTCCCTTTTGCCATGTAATGCAACATAGTATCATCTTCACAGGAGTGACACCAGGTGACAGATACTGGGGACCACAGTTCTGCTTACCACACCTGCTCTCTCACTTTTGTCATTTGGTCAATGCCCCCTAAGTCTCTGGCTGCCCAGTCTGTATGGCACCTGACTACTCCACTGATGCCTTCACTCTCTGATTCATCTCCCTGCTTGCCTTTCCTCATAGCACTGATCAGTGCCCATACTTGGTTAGTTTATTATCTGTTTCTCTTCACTAGATTGTCACCTTTTAATGGCTGGGACTTTGTCTATTTACTGCTGTATACATAGCACCTAGAATTGTGCCTAGAACATAGTAGGTGCTCAATAAATACTTGTTGAATACATGTAAAAAAATAAATAACACTTCCCCCTCTCAATAATCCTAGTTGGATATCTTAAGCAATTAACTACTTCTTTGCTTCTTAAGATACCTTTCTAGCAATTTATCACATATGAGTTAGGTATTGGAACACTTTCTACAAATTCCACTCTGTTCTGGACATCCCTTTGGCTTTTTAAAATCTTCTTTAAATTTTTATTTTTTTATCAAAATATAGTTGATATACAATATTATATCAGTTTCAAGTGTACAACATAGTGATTCAACAGTTATTTGCATTATTGTATATAAACAAGTGCAGTTACTGTCTGTCAACATAGAAAGATGTTACAGAACCACTAACTATATTCTCTGTGCTGTGCTTTCATCCCCATGACAAATTTATATTATGTTTTGAATCTTCCATTTGAGAAACTTTTGGCTTTTGGTGTACCCTTGAAACATTCTAAGGGCAAAATAAAACACATGAGGGTATGCTCTTACCCCACAACACTGGTGAAAGAAAAGGCACACTTTGTTATTTTCTCTGATAAACTTGAATCTGTTTTGAAGCCACATGCTGCTGGCTAGTAGGATGAACTTGAATCTGTTTGGAAGCCCCATGCTCCTTACTATTAATGGATGATTCAAAAATAAAATAGCTACTTCCCTCAGGGAATTTATTATTTAGTAAATTTGATAAGATGTGTTAGTAATACATCATTTTTACATGTCTTCAGTGTACAAGTGTACTAAATAATCAATGAAGATACAGAAAACATGCTTTGAGAGTATATGGTAGGGAGAAATAGCGGGAATAGAAATTAATTCTGGGGACTAGGTACTGGACGTGGGATGGGATATAAGCTAGATCTTGGTGGGTGGGTAGAGTCTGGACAGCTGAGATAAAAAAGGCAGGCAAAGTTGGGGAGAAAGGTATGAGAACAAGTGTGCAGAATGAAAGAAAAGTCTATGTAGGGAACTAGGAGTGATGGAGAAGAGCATTATAGGGCAAAAACCAAACCAAACTAAAACAAAAACAGCCCCATCACACACCCTACTCCAAAATCAATTCTAGGTCATAGATTGTAGGTCAAAGTATCAGTGACCAAACGTAAAACTTCTGCATGATAATATAGGACCCCTGGATAGGAAAAGCCTCTTTTAACAAGACAGTAAAAATGTAATCATAAAAGAAAAGGGATAAACTGGACTTATTGGAATTAAAAACTTCTATCCATCAAAAGATATCATTAAGAAAGTTAAAAGGCAAACAACAAAGTGGGAAAAGATATTTGCAACACATATAACAAGGAATTTGCATCCAGAATATATACACAATGTCCATAAACCCATAGGAAAATAACAGACAACCCAATTGAAAAATGGGCAAGAGATTTGAGTAGGCACTTCATAAAAGAGAATATTTGAATAAGCCATAAACAAAAAAAAGTCTAATTAGTCATGGGAAGTGTAAATCAAAACCACAATGAGATAACACTTCATACTAACAGGAGCAGGCTAAAACATAAGACTGATAATAAAAAGTTTTGGCAAGGATATAGAACAATCTGAATTTTCATACATTGCTGGTGGGAATAGAAATTAGCACAAATACTTTAGAAAATTATCTATTAATATTAAAAATATACATACCTCATTATCCAGCAATTCTACTCCCAGGTAGGTATCCAACAAGAATATATACACATGAGCACCAAGAAACGTGTACAAGAGTATTCAGAGAAGCAGTCATGATAGCCTCAAGTTGGAAAGAATCCTACTAGACATCAGTAGGAGAATGGATAAATTAGTGTCTAGAAATATAGGTTTAGAAGAGATTCCACAATGTCTAGAATGCTAGGGTGGATCTGGATTTTAGCCCATAGGATAGGGAGCTATTGAAGTGCTCATGTGTTAGGCAGGAAGATGACCTTTTCACTTGCACTGTAACACTGATGGAAATCCAAATAGAAAGGACAGTTTTTCTATAATACCACCATTTTTGCTTCTAAGAATTTTTTTTTTTTTACCGTCCTTGCCAGGTAAGTGGATAAGACAAGATAAAATTTTAACTTTTAATAATGCTTTTTAAAAAGAGATAGGTTGTAAGAGTGTTCCATGTGACTATTCAGTCTTCATATTCATTTTAATTGACTTTATCATTTCATCTGAGTTGATTTACCTTGTTACTTAACCATTCTCTTATTACTTTAATTCACTCCAACAGTTCTTTATTAGAGAAAATACATCATAAACATCATTTCCCCACTGAATGAGTGCTTGAGAATATGTTCTCAGAAATATTATTCTAAGGTCAAGGATTATGAATTTTCTAATGAATATTGATATTTGCAAATTACAGTCCAGAAGAATTTTTAGCAGCTCATATTGCCAGCTGCTGTGTATGAGCAAGTTCATTCATTTAGGCACTCAGCAAATATTTAATGAACACCTATTACATGCTGGCACTATGCTGTCAGAGAGTTCAATGTCAAATGAGGAAGACACAAAAATCGACTAGAGTCAGGGGGATGGGGAAGGTCCTCCAGAAGACCAGATCCGCATAGCCAATTACCCATGAAATGTATAGTGGCTGTTTTAAAAGATGAGAAAGTCTATTGGTGGTTTTTGAGCAGTGGTTGATATGAGTAGAATAGGGTTTAGAAAGATTAATTTGGCCATAATTTGTAGGAGAGATTGGTTAAGGGAGTGACTGGTGCCAGGTAGAATTGTGTGAAGCTTTTAGGTGAAAATCCATGGGGTTTCCTGACCTAGGGAAGAACTAGGGAAAAGAGCATAGGGGAGAGATGTAAGTGATCATAGCACTATTTACAAGGTAGGAGATAAGGTAAAAGCCATGTAAAATGTCATAGTACAAACAAAATATAATCAGACTGTTAGGGTTGATCATTCCACACTGCAGATGGCTGATTGACTTTTGGGTCTAATTGTAACACTTGTCTGCTCTGTTTTATACCATATACAACCTGATGGGTAGATAATCATGTGGCCTAGTTAGTGTGGCTGTGAGAATCTTAATGCCTTTATTCCTTATTTTCTGTGTATTTCAAAATATGCCCTAAATGATATTTTGTATGCCACATACATTGTGCTCTCCCCAGGATGCTGCTGTTCTTATACCATAATAGACTCTGTCTGATGCATTTGCTTTTGTAACACCACTACAATTTATTGGGGAAAATGAAGACAAGTGGCATCAAAATGCTCCCCAGCAGCTTTTACCAGAGCTCTTCGTAAATCAAGGAGGCCATAAATCAGGCAGATGTTAAACATCTGAGTCAAAGCTGCATCTCTAGGTCTGTGCCCAGAGTCTCTGGGCTGGCACTGACATGTGGCTAGGAACCATTTATGCTCATTTTCCCTGCCAGAGCATATGGGACAGCACTTACCAAGAATTACACACTTGTGATCCTGAAATCCCACAAAATTAATGAATTGTAAAGTTTTTACAGAGACGGGGGAAATGGAAGATGCATAACTTAGTAACATGGCTGGGTTTAGCAATATTTAAGCTAATGTCCATTCTGCTTCTTTTATGGGCAGTGGATGCTGAGATCAAAATTCAGGCTTACACTGCCCCATAACTTGTAGGGATGGTGCGTGGCAGTGCTAAAAGCTTCCAAACCAATGCAATGACATTTGCGATGTTCAGAAGGTTTGGGCTTAACTTGAGTAAGTTAACATCGTGTAAAACCAGGAGCAAGTCCTGAAAAACTGAAATCTACATAAGAAAAACTTAGCTGCCATATTCCCCTCTATTCCTGTTGGCAACATGCTAATTTCTCTGGTTTCTTCTTTACCTGTCTTCACGTAATTTATTATTTCTCTGCTCTCCTCAGGATTTTCTTTCTAATCTATAAGGCCAACACTTATTTTCTCTCTTGTGTGCCTCTTGAAACATTGTAAACTCAATAAAAAAATCTTCTAAGACAGTACATCTATCATTTGTGGGTAACTTCCTATGTTTCAGGCATCGTGCTGGTTTTATTACATGTATTATTTCTATGAGATCACCAGCATCTTTTACCTGAGATGGTGGGAACTCAGAGTACTTACACAGTATCCAAGGTCACAAATTGCTAGGGGCTTTACTGGCATCAGAATCTGTATCTGACTCTAAAACATTTTTCTTTCCATGCTGGTTTTCTATCTCCCATCAAAACTTAACAAAATAATCTGAACCTAGATTTTCCCCCCTCATGAATTTGGATAGTTTGATGCTTTGCCAAATTTATTTGCACATCTGCTCTTCTTTTTATAGGTCCTGCCCTGGGAGTGGTTAACACCTTCTTGGGCCTCATGTTGCAAATCTCCTGGACTCAGAGGTCTGGCTGAGGTTTTTCAGAAAGTAAGGAAAATTCTATTTGCTCTAAGCTGTAGACTTGAAGCAACTATGCTTCTTAGTCTCGGACTTTTCCTGGTGCTGAAAAATATCATTAACCATGTCCCCATCCAGCAGATAAATCTTGCCATCATCATGCCCATTACGAACCACATCTCATAGGCTCTGGGCTGTCCCCTGAAGAAGGATTACCTCCTTAGGTGACTGTTTAGGCCTGAATCACTGCTGCATACATCATCCAGGCAAATCAGATCAAGCCAAGAGTGAATTCATTGCACACGTTGAGGAATGGTTTCACCAGATAAAATACATAATGTGTCACAGTTGATCTAGCATTCACCAAAGTGACCTCACTGACAGTGGTCTGCTTGTGTATTAGGAAAAGGAAGGGCTTAGGAGAGGAATAGGAGGCCATTATAAAGTTACTATTGAATCTATTGCAAGGAGAGATCCTAAAACAATAATGCATAAAAAAAGTTTTCATCTTTTTATAATGATAACTTTCAAACACACCCAGAGAAAATACTAAAATGAAGCTTCATATGCCCATATATCAGATTCAACAATTATTAAGATATTCCACCATGAAAAACTTATAATGCCCCACGCTTCAGGAATCAAATCACAAAATAATAAAGACATAATTACTAGGTTGGTATGTCTTATAATATGGATTACACTTGATTAAAAGCTCCTATTCGTATTTATATTTCCCTCCTATTAGAATACTGTTAAAAGTAATTCCTCAGTCATCTGTTATTGTAGAAATATAAAAGCAAGAATATATATGTATATTAAAGAGACTGGTTACATTTGCTTCATTTATTCCTAAAAACCTACTTTTTGGAGTCAGCAGGATATCAATTTATAGGCTTCACATGTGCCAGCGAAGAGACGTAACAAGTGTCAAACTTAAACTTCCTGCTGATTTTTTCTCAACAAATAGATACCCATTCATTTGTTTAAAAAATCTAATAAGTGCCTACGGTATGCTAGACTGCTAGGTATAGGCAATAAAAATGACAAAAAATGAAAAGGCAGCATAGTGGTGGAAAGAGTGTTGCCTCTGCCACATATTACGTGCTCAACAAAATGGTCATGAACAATATTCATAATAATAAAGTGATAATTTTTCTGCACTATCAGGATAAGGTCCACCCTTAAGAATCTTTCAACCTTGTTGAATGAGACAGACATTAAAATAACAGGTGCCTCAGGGTTATAAAGGCTGCGATGGAATTATCTCTGGGATGCAGTAGGGAAAACAAAGAGGGAATTCACTGTCTCCATGATGGCTGATAATTGAAATGTACAGACACAGTGGGTGCCCTCCAGGCGGAGGGGACAGAATGACAATCCAGTGGAGGAAATAGCCCAATCAAAGGCACAGAGGTATAACCTTATGGAGAGTCTATGGCACTTCAGATAGGCACAATGACTGAACTGACAGCTGTCCGGGACACCACATCATAAGCAACCTTTTATGCCTTTGAACTATAACCTGGAAAGGGCAGATCGCTAGTGAAGAATTTCAACAAAGGATTATATCTGGGGGCTGTGCATGGGTGATGTGGGTAACCACACTACCTTGAACAGAAGAACTAGTAATTGTTGAAAAATAGTTAAATAAATGTTACATCTCCATATGTTTCCAGAGAGACCTGTTGTAAGAGCTGAAAACTAATGTTAATGAGAGCCATAAGGACAATGCATCATTACTGTGTTTGATCAAGTACTTTCTGATCAATTTTGTCTTTAACCAGAGTGCAGTACTTGCTCCCCTTCTGAATTCCTTACATCCATGAAGTCTGTCTTGATCTCCTACCCTAGACACCAAAGCTGAACTCTGAGAGTCATTCTCAGCACCTGCTCCTTCTCAGTGCATATGGCCCTGGCCCATCATAGAGCTGGGAGATCACAAAGTCCTATTGATTACAGCACCTGAATGTTCCTCATATCTGGTCTCTTTCATTGATAGTCTCTTGCTACTGTCCTAGCACAGGCCTTATTATCTGTTACCTAGACTAACACCTCTGCCTTCTTACCTAAACTAACTAGTTTTTCAGCCTCTAGTTCTGTACACGTTCCATTATCCACATTCCCAGATCAAATCCATGACCCCTTTGTTTGAAATTCTTCGCTGGCTCCCCAGTATTTCCAGGGTACAGTTCAAAGGCATAAAAGGTTGTTTATGATGTGGCCTCCCAGACAGCCACCAATTCAGTCATAGTGCCTATTTGGAGTGCCTTGGACTCTCCCTAAGTTTAGTGTCACCTCCATGTGGACACTAATGTGGATACTCATGCAACCTCATTAAAGTGGGGTCCCCATGACCCAGTCTCAAAACATGATCATGATCAAAAGAACAGACTCTTACAAACTAAAAAATTTCCATCTAAGTTTTTAAAAAGATTGCTGTGCTTGGACATCCTAAAGAGACTCCATTCTGACAAACATTTCTCTTTCTGCAACCCTTTTCTCTCCCATCCATTTTCTCACATACTGCAAATACTCCCCACCTCTCTTCAGAACCCCCTCCCCCGCTTCACCCTCCCTAAGCCCTGGCTTTGATCCCTCTTGTCCTTCATTCCTCCCTCTTCTCCAGATTCTGTGCTACAAAAGGCCAGAGGACCTGAGCAGACAGCAATTGATCAGGCAAAGCCAGACACCTCTTTAGTGAGCAGAGAGAGAGAACTGGTTGGAAATATACACAACAACAGTTTGTGTTTCATTACACAAAGATGAATAAACCATCTGTGATGATGGACACCTCACTCCCCACTGATGTGTAGATCATACTCATTTTACATTTATTTTTGTTGGAGGCAACTTTCCTCTTGTGGATGGCAATGCCACCAGGATAACGAGCCTGGAAAGCTCACTTACAGGGAGAGGGGTTGAGGGCAGCTGTGTTAGCAGAACTGCCTCAGCCAGGAAGCCCCAACTGTCTGTGCTCTTTCTGAATTCACACCTCAGGCTGCCTCTGGCTGGCATCACCTGTGGTGCTTTCAGGGTGTGTTTTGGGATTGGCCCTTGGAGGGTGAAGAGCAGGAAGGCAGCTGGGGCTGAGCCAGCAGGCTGCTTCTGCTTTGTGGGGTGTCCTTGCTGTTGGTCCATGTCGCTGCTCCCTGGCCTGCTGGCCGAGTTGGCACATGCCCTCAGCATTCCCGGTTTCTGACTTAGCCTGGCCCCTTGCTTAACTGCTTGCTCCCGGAGCCCAAGAGCCTTCCAGTGTTTATATCATCTTGCTTTTGGGTGCTGTTTGCTATGTGAACTTCAACCCCACTGCCACCACCTCTCCGTTCTGAAGGGCCCTGCTTCCCTGGGACCTCCTGCCACCTGCTTCTGGCCTGACTACGTAGGACCTGAGAGACTTTAGCAGTAGGTAGGTGATGAGCCAAGTAAGCACCTACTGAGGGAAGGAATTAAATTGACAAGTCAGGCTGAAGAGAAGGTAACTTAGGAGAAACTGTAAAGTGTGTGGTCTTTGACCTTGGTGGGACACTGGAGTACCTAGACTGTTTAAGGGGGGGAAAAATGCTTGGGTCCCACACCAGTTAAGCTGAAATCTTTAGGATTGAGCCTGCAGAGGCCAGCCCCCAGAAAGGCTCCCAGTGATCCTGTCCCTGGATATTTTGTCCCATGGAATGTGGACAGGATTTTGTGACTTGCTTTTAATGAATAGGATAAGGTGGAAGTGAAGGTATATGGCTCCAAGACTTGGTCATAAAGGCACTGCAGCATTGCTTTCTGACTTTCTCAGACCACTTGCATTGGTGAAAGTCAAATGTCATGTCATGGACAGCCCCGTGGCAAGACTCATGTGATAAGGAACTCTGGCCAACAGCCATGTGCGTGAGCTTGGAGGTATAACCTCGCAGCCCGGTCAAGCGTCTGGTGTCCGTAGCTCCAGTTGACAGCTTGATTGCAGCATCATGAGAAACTCTAAAACAGAACAAGCTGGCTAAGCTGCTTCCTGGTTCCTGACCTGCAGAACCCGTGAGATAATGAACATATATTTTTACAGCCACTAAGTTGTGGGGGTGATTTGTTACAAAGCAATAGGTAACTAATACAGGGCTCAATCACCTGTATTTTTTACAAGTTTTCTAGGTGATTGTAAAGGGCAGAACACTGAATAAGAG
The DNA here is from genome assembly GCF_040802235.1 of Manis javanica. NCBI lineage: Eukaryota > Metazoa > Chordata > Mammalia > Pholidota > Manidae > Manis > Manis javanica. The sequence continues at coordinate 130,139,715 of NC_133157.1, read as the reverse complement.
ACGCTGGGAGGTGACTGGATGCTGTGGAAGGGAAGGGCATGTGACAGCAAAGCCATGTGTCAGTAACTGCACTACCCTTTCATCTGCTATCTTAACAATACTCTCAGGAGTTACATAGTATCATCCCTACTTTACAGACCAGGAAACCGAGGTTTAGCAAAACAAACCTGCCCAAGTTAGGATGACTTCAAACCCAGGTCAAGCCTTATTCAGAAGCCTCTGCTGTTTCTGATGTAGTACTCCCTGGCTTGGACCAAGGAGAGAAATCTGGTTCCTGCTAAGCTGAGAGCTGTACTTTGCCTGCTTGTCAGTCATTTGTCACTGACTTGCCTTCCACACTATTGGCTAACAAGTGCTCAACAGGAGAGCTGATTACATGCCCACCAGGGCACTTGTGTGTTTGCCATCCAGCACCCAGTGACTGTTTGCTGGGGAAGCCGGAGAAACGAGTGGTTTTGGAGAGAAGAGTTGGGGCAGGTGTGCCATCCCACCTTCCACTGTGGCCCAAGTGGGGCCTTGCCCTTCAACCTTTGTAGATTTGTGGGCCTGGGGTTTCTCTGACCATTTCATGGCCCCCATTTAACCATGGCTATTAAACCTGAAGCCCTTTGCCGTTTCCACCCCAAATGTGCTAACGTGGTCCCCAGGGTCCAGGTGTGCCTGGGCTCTAAGGCAGTAAACACATGCTGCCTAGCTCTGCCCATCACTAACCCTGGGGAGAAAATCTGCCTTGGATTAAAGATGGTTCTGGAATGAAATTTAGAGACCAATTAGCCATAGAAAATGTGAGAAAGCACGTGTCCTCCACTTGGAACTTTACAGGAGAGTTTTAAAATCATTATTATCATCCAAGCGGTACAGTGTTCATCAGGCTTCAGCTACAAAGACCATTTCTAAAAGAAACACATTATCATAATTGAATAATCCTTAATTACTGATTCCAAAATGAAAAACAGCAGAACAAAATCCAAACCCAGCTCTCAATTTATGTTTAGTGAGGATTATGTAAAGCTAATATCTTGTGGAAATAACTCAATAAATTTAGTTACTCAGCAGTGGTGTTTCATAAATCTGAAAGTAAGTAGCTAAGTCAATTAGCTGCTCTAACCTGGTTCACATTATCTTCACCTTCTATGGTGGCTTCTGGGTAAGTGTCTTTAGTGACCCAGAGCTAATCTGTCATAGTACTCGAGCACACAGAGACACTCCTAGGGCTTTGAAAGGTAGGAACAGTCACAGGGAGATGTCATGCTCCTTCAGTGACCATCCATCACTGTAGGTCAGAGCTGGCAATGAAGCAAAGTGCAGCCAGGCAACCAGGGCCAACAGACTCAATGAGAAGTGGAAATCAATGAGGTGCAAACAATCTATCCTTGAGGTCAAGGCAACATTCCTCCCTGTTCCCTGAAAATCTGGATACCATTTAAAACTGTGTGTTTGTGATGAGGGCAACAGCATGACATTTACAAAGTAAAGAAATGTTTTTGATATGGGAAAACATGAAAATAAAAATTACGTGTATACCCACTACCCATAGATAACTAATTTTAAGGTTTTGGAAGCTTTCTAGGCTTTTTAATAGACAAAAATAGTTTTAAAATCTGCATAATGTCCCTTCTTGCTTTTTATTTTAGAATCATGTCATGAAGATTTCCTCTTGTCATTGAGAAGTCTTTTAATGGATGGCCAATATCATAGTATAAAGCAAAGTTACAAGTTAAGGAACCAGTTTTCTATTATTGGACATACAGGATTTTTTCTCCCATTTTTCACTATATAAATACTACATCTGCATGCTTTCATTTTACATAAATCTCTGTCCTTTCCATTGGTAATGTTCTTAGGACAGATTCTAAGAGGTGGACTTTCTGGGCCAGAGAATTACACATTTTTAAGTCACCATAGGCATACTGTTAAAATCACTACACCTCTACAAACAGTACCACCATGTTTGGTCATGCAGTTTGAACACTGCATAAAGGTGCCCAGCAGTGGGGATGAATTAGGGCTAAACTCTAGTCTACATTTCCTTTGTCCAGCCTTACCCCCTGCAAGTGGGGCAACTCAGAGAGAGAAAGGACTGTGTTTGACCTTGCCCACCTGATTTCTGTACCATTAACCTAAAAGGGCTCTACCTGCTTAGAGTGGACTTGTCTTTTCACCTGGTCTGACTACATAGGCATCTTTTTGTAAATCATACAAAAGTGCTGTATTTGCTAGCTGGAGGCTGACTTAACAGTATGATTTTTAAAATTGGCAAATTGATAGGCAAAAACTGGTATTTCATTAAAATTTACATTGGGTCGCTCCTTCAGTGGTGTGGATTGCCAAAAGCGTCCCTTCAAAGCATTTCCACTAGTGTCTTGCATATTCTTATCAAAATGCCTTCAAATAATTATTCTCTGGACACAAAGTTCTCCAAATTGGGCTTTCAGTCTCATGTCAGCCACTGTGATCCTAAAACTAAGGAGGTATGTGTTTCTTAGCAACCTCCTCCAGGGTCTCATATCCACTTAGGCAGAGATGGATTTGCTGTGAAGCTAATGCAGCTGAAGCTTGAGGGCCCCTTCCAAGGGCTGGGACCTAATGTGGTATTAGCCATTCTTTTATGGAGGTTTATCCAAATTGTGTAACCTTCAGACCCTGAAAAATATGGTCTCATCCTTGCCTGGCAGTTACTGCTTTCATTATTCCCAGTTCTAAATTTCATATGAGTGTCTATTAGCACTACCTGGGATCTTTGGAATCCATAGATATAGAAAACATTGTTTTCTAGATATAGACACTATTTTAAAACATTTTCTACAGAGTAGTTGGTCCTTTTAGTATCTACTCTGTACATTGTCCGATTAAAGCCTTAGATTTATAATCATCTCTTCTGTCCATCATGGTTTTAAATATAGGTATAATTGTAAAACATATTTTTAAACAACTTCTGGCTTGTCTGTCCTTCGGCTGCCAATTCAACTTCAGTAATCCTCAGCCCCTACACTCCCAGCTTTGTGCACCCTATTTTTTCCAGCATTGCCAAATCATCTCTCGTTAACAAAGTTGTCAGTGACTCCTGATTATATTCATGCTGCCTTTGAGCATCTTGGCAGCCCCAGATAACCCCCGGGGTCTACTTAACTATATGCAGATTGCCAGACTAACTTTTCATGAGACATCTGTTCACATTCCAATGGTGCACGGTGGTCTGATTTTGTTTTGTAACCAAAACAAGGAGTATCGAATCTAAAGGCAGTTTAGTCAAATTTCCTGGTATTTCATCTTGTCTATGCTCCTCTTGAGCTTAGATAAATTTTTTGGTCTGGTTTTCATATCTGTAAAATGGAGTAATAATAATACCAACCATACCAAGTTTTCTGAGAAATGAGGAGGCATGTAAAGTATTTAGAACAAAGCCTGTAACTTAGGTAGTTATTCTAATAACCATTATCATTATTTTGAAAGCAACAGTAATTAGAATTGACATTTTGGAAGAGAGTACATTAAGATGAGGTATATTTTGTTCATTGCTGTATTTCCTGATGCCAAGAATAGTGCCTGGGATGTAATAGACGCTCAATAAATGTTTGTGCTTAAATGAATGAATGATGTCTATGGGCCCAGAACTTGCTTCATTTGAGTTGAAATGCCCCAAAGAAATTGAAGTTTGGTTCAGGAGACTGAAGCAGCAGATGGCTGATGTAGCAGTTTATGATTTAATCAGGGATTCTCAAAACCTTCAAGTGGAGAAAATCAATAACTAAGACATGATTTGCTTAGAGGAATTTGGCTGTTGTCCCTAGACCCAGGAAACAATTATTGAGCAGCCTGTGGTGCCAGTTTAACTGGGAAACAATCTTGTGCTGAAACCCAGCCAGTTGGAGAAGGTTGAAAGGGGTAGGGAAGAGATAATAATCCAGAGTGGTGCCTTCAGAGGGCTTTAGCACCAGGGCACCTGCCTTGAAATGGGGCTTCCAAACCTCAAATCCCCAGAAGCTGGGTCCACACGTGCTGGGCAGGGGTGAGTGCTGTCTGTGAAGCCCCTTAAAATTATATGCAGGAATTGGGGAATATCTGAGTCTGGGCTTCTAAGCATTTATTCTGGGCATCCCAGTACTTTTGGCAATTTTCAAGTAGTTCCCAAACCCAGGAAAGGTTAAGTATCATCTGAGTTTCTGCTTATGATCAGGAAGCTAGAGGGAGAGGTTCAGGGTGGGAGAAAAAAGGCTGTTTTTCAGATCAAACTGTGCCATTCACCCCAGACTGGCCCCTTTGAGTGCTCAGCAAACATTAGTAAGTCTTGCTATTCATCCAGAGCCATTAACTTGGTATTTGGCTTCTGCACGGGATTTAGACCAGGCAATGTTCATGCCCTACAGGTACCCAGCCAGCAGACAAAGAAGAATGTCCAGAGTGGGCATCTGGGACTGGGGGAAAGGAGTGGATACGTATTCACGTTTATCTCATGTTATAGTGGGAGATGCCCACATTCTTCTTTGAGTTGTTTCACCAGAGGATATCTGGGAGGAAAAGCTTCATGCAAAGATATTGAATTTTAGGAAGGGGTTTTCAATTTGTGCAGCTGCTGACTTTCAGTTACGGAACTATCCCTGGTCATCAGGCTGGATTTTGATGGTGATGAAGCAGTCACTTTAGGACCAACAGGTGTCATTCAGCTTTAAATTTAAGCCATAAATAGAAAAAGCATCTTTATAGAATAAGGTCTTGCAGGTCCAATCTAACCAAAGGGTCCTTTACGTCCTACAGGCTCATCCTCTTTGTATTGTCTAAGAATCTATGGTTTCTAGATGTAATAGTCAGATAGAGCCCAATAATTGGCCAGAGGTATTCAGCTTCCATGAAAAGTCACTTTCTACCACTCCCTATTTGAGGCCAACACCTTCGCCTGGCCACTGCCTCAGGTGTAAGGAGGGGGGTGCTTACTCTGAGACTAAAAGTGAACAAACACTCATTTGATTTTGAGAGCTTTGAATATTCCTTGATATAACTATTTTCTTTTCCACTAACACTTTTACCAAGTTATTTCTGAAAAAGAAAAATAAAACTATCGGACATGAATGACTGGAGATTTCATGGGGCTGAGTGTCCTACGCATCAAGGGGAATCATTCACACCTGGTTGGTTTTACTTACCATCCCACATCCACGTGCACACATTACAGCGAGGTACTTTAGAGTATGTGACCTGTTTGCTGCTGTGCTGCTCCAAATATCAGACCTTGTCTCTCAATAGAAAGCATGATCCAAATGGTCCCTGGCCACGTTGATTTCTGAACAATAGTGAGATATGCTGTGAAGATGAGGCATGGGGAGAAGGGACCCTCAGACCTGGTTCTGTTTTTTAATGTTGAACATGCACAGCTCCTGATGTAATAAAAGCTCAACCTTATCATTATTAGTTTTATCTCTCAACAACAAAAAAACATGATTCAAATTAGACAACAAGAGTTGGTTTTTAAACACTTACTGGCCCACCACTGGGTCCACCCTTCCCAGGCCCATGCTATTGGAGCCCCTTGCTCTCCCAGGTGGGTGGGATTTAACCAGCTGTAGCCTAGCTTTCTCTCTCCTGTGTCTCAAATTTTGCTGTTCTGCCTAGAGGTGGAAGTTGTGATGTGGGGCTAAGCAGAGGAAGCTGAATGGCCTCAGGAAGCAGCCTGTAGACCAACGGCCATTGAAGTTTGATAGTTTCAGGACTGGTCAAATTATATGGGTTCCAGGAAACATGTCTTCTCCACTAGGCTCCAAAAATTGTTCTGGTTATCTGGGAATTTGAGAGATTAGTAGACTTGATTTATGGATCTTGACTTGACACCAACCTGATTAGTTCATTTATAAATCTGGTGAGTGGATTCTTGCACTGTAGGGTATGTATTTTCCCCAATGGCAAGTAAGGGGGGATTGATAGCCATGTTTCAGTGTACATGCATGATTGAGTATATGTTTTGAGATATGCCAAACTAGATCTGATCACCAGTTTTGGGATTTGAGCAATGGGCCATGCCTGGGTAATCCTCGAGAGCTATCATCATCAGCATTTACTACGCAGCATTTTGAGGCCCCCATAGACAGAGTCCTGGAATGAAAAATGGCTTTCGTCTTAGAAGTGGCCTTCTGAGTGCAACCTGTCAAGTCCAGGGCTCGAGGGGCCTGTGTGTGCTGTGACATATCTTTACAAGCTGAAGTGGAGACAGCAGTGAGGCAGTTTCGCTGATGTACGTAGTCTTAATGGTTTTGATATTGTCGTACTGAATTATGAGTCTTTTCCGAGGCTCTTGGTGGTGCAATGCTTGATGGCAGGAAAGGAAGCTGAGGTGGGGAAATGTGAGGACGTCCAGTGATAAATCAGGGAGACCAACCCAGTCATGGCTGGCTGGGCTTGGTTTGTGTTCCCCTGGTACACACAGAAGCCTTTCAAGAAAGATCATTAAACTATGGAGAGCAAGAAGGCAATGGCCCCAGGATCACTGGGACATTGATGGGTGAATGGAAGATGCTTGTATTTTTTTTCCTGTAATACAAATGTGGAATTATCAAGTTGCATTTCTAGACACCATCCCACAGCAGCAGCCCCTTCCTTCTGCGTTTCTGTTTTGGGAGCTCTATACTGTCTTATACCTTTTTTTTTAGGAATATAGAAATAGAACATGGTTGCTCTTGGAGAAGACATAAAATAAATCAGATTATACGCTTTGAAGGTTTTCCCCCCTTTTTTTGTTTAGTTTTTAAGAGAGTATGCATGTCAGTATCTGCCTGCAGGGCGCTATGGGAGCACACATCGCTCAGGCACCTCCGTGGTCCTGCCTGATCTGCAGATCAGACCAGAACTGGTATCTGACTCTATCGGAACTAAGGAAAAGTGTGGAGCCTGAGGAAGAAGGCTTGATTCTGTTACAAAGTCCTTCTTAATGCTGGTCTCTGATTCTTGAGCCTATTGCTCAGATCCCCTTTAGGGATATTTCACCTACTTTGTTCTAATTTCCATTGGGAAATAGATTTCTATCCCATATTTCTATTTGTGCCATATTTCTATTGTTGATACACAGACTCCATTCCATCCTTGGATTCTCGATATTTGGATGTTTAGGTCCAGATCCTCAACTGGAATCTATGCTCCACTGATCATCTGCTTCCAGAACTATTAGAAAACGGACACAAACTGCATTTGCTATGGACACAAACTTAGGTTTGATCTCCTTAGCTAGTATTTTGGAAACAGCAAAGAGCCTTACCCAAATGTTACTTTAGTCCTCATTTACAAATATTTCTTGACACTAATTGTGGGCATGAGCCTATGAAGAATATGAAAATGGAGCATCAGTATATAAAATGCCTACTGTGTGCCAGGTAATTTATATATATTATTTTAATCTTTAAAATTACCCTACAAAGTATGATTATCTGCATTTAACAGATGAGAACCCTGAGTCAGAGAGGTAAAGAACTTTCCACAGTTGACTCAGTTAACAAGTGGTGGTGCCAGGGCCTGTCTTCAAAGCCAGAGCTCTTCTCTCTGAAATATATTACCTTATATGATCATCATGCACAGCACTGAAGCTTAGTAAAAAGAGTTGTATAGAATTCTAAAGGAGGGAAGTGTTCTGTGGCCTGGGTGGTTAGGGAAGATTTTGGGTAACTGTGCACTGATTTCATCTAAGATCTAAAGAGTAAGTAGGAGGAATGAGGAAGAGGAAAGAGGAACCAGACTTCTAGCAGGGGGACTGGCTTGAGCCCCAGCATCCTAGAGCAGATTGGAGGGGTGCACTAGGAGTTTTGGCTTAGTCTCCTCTCAGTTCCAACTGGGAGGCTCCTTGGGGCTGGAGAAGTTCTGGGGATAGGATAGAGTTACCACTGTAATGCCCATGGGTGGGTGACCACTCAGTGCCCAGCTCTGTTCCTGGAAGAATCTTCCCTCTGTGTTGCCCTCCATGGCCATGTTCTAGATGAGCACTGGGAGAACAAAGGTTTCCGATGTCAAAGAGTGTTGGCAGCCTGCTTCCTGTTGGTGCAAGTTCTGGGACCCGAGAATTGCCTTAGGGGTTGAATAATTACTAGGTGTATGATTTCTTTGGCTTTATAGTTATCTTAAAAACATTTTAGACTTTAGGTCTATCTGTATGCTTCTAATCCAAAGCCAAAGATGTTAACTACCCAGAGCTGTTAGGTGGATGAATTGCTGTCTTGCAGACAAGGGCCTGGGCTCTGATGTCTCTCAGGTTGCCACCTTAATAGTTTTGGGGCACTTCCTCTAATTCTGTCCCATAGCCCAGTCTTGCTCACTTTCATCTTCACAGCCATTTCATGAAGTAGGAACTATTATTAGCATCCCAATTTCACAGATGGTGAGACTGATTCTCACAGAAGTTAAGATACCAAATAGAAAGTAGGAGAGACCACACGGATTATCCTCCTTCTACAGGTTGGACTAGAACTTGACACACAAGCCCTCTAGAGCTTCTCCAGGTATATTCCTCACAGACCTTGTTGTTATTTCTCTGCAAATCATTTGCCTGAGAAGCTTCTCTTAGGGCATCCCTCTGCCTTTGATCTGAGAAACCACAGAAGCCCAGCCAGGGGGCTGCAAGACTTATGGAGCCTCCTTTTTGGAAGCTGCCAGTAGTGTGTGAAGCTTCGCAGAATGGAGCCAGTCTCCTGTGCCTGTCAGCACCACAGGGAATAAATCCCCTCTCTACCCAGCAGTAATCAGTTCACGCCCTGAAGCATGAAATTTGATTAGTGCTTTTATCTCCACTGCATCACTTGGACTGTTATTGCAGGTCATAAAATGTACTGAGTCCCACCCTGTCCATCCCTCTGTCAGTGTGACCCTGGTGTAGGACTCAGCAACTTCTGGGGGACAGGAGCCGGGCTAGCTGCTTACTCAGTAAGGAGCTTTCTTCTTTCTAATTTCTATGAACTTGCATGTACAGACCAAGGTAAATGTTTCCATACAAGGGAGCTCACTTCTCAGGGAAACATAAAGGTTACCGAAGTTTTTGCCTATCGCTTTTATGGGGTTGGGAGATAGTATAGGCATCTGTAATAAAAGGGCTTTCTTATCTCTGCAATGGAAATTCTGTTCCAAATTATAAAAAGAGCCACACTTACACTGTAGAAATGAGTTAAGGGTCTGTATTTAGAAATAGTAGCCTATAGTGATTTCCCAAACTGACTTGCAAATTAGAATATTCCAGAGAGATGTTGAAAACACATATTCTCAGGCTCTATCTCTGACCATTTGCACATGAGTCCATATTTTCTGAGACTTCAACCCAGGAATCTGTTTTGCTCACATGGACCATGTTCAGGGATGCTGTGAGGCACAGGGAGGCTGGCAGCATCTGTCACTATTTGAATGCCCTAAGGAGCAGGCCTATCAGGGCTTGTGTGCCCCAGTCTGAGGATGCTTTTCCAATGAACAAGAGTCATGCAAGCTTGAGTAAAGGGGCCTTATTTTAAGGATTCAGCAGGGCATCCAAGGCGAGGAGGGAGTCCTGAGGAGCCACCCAGGGACAGCTGGGAGAAGAGTCAGGACAGAGTTTGCCCTCTTGTTCCTCAAACGCTGAGGTCCTTCTCTGTCTCCCCTTCTCCCTGATGGCAGCACATACCTCACTCCCTGCCTGTACAGGACCCAACTTATTTAACAGTGGTCCAGCATCCACCACCAGCAGGTTTCTGTCCTTTGTAACCCAAATTCTTGAGAGCTAAAACAGGATGGGTTGGATTTGTCACTAGCCGGCCCCTGATCTGGCTTCTCCCTCATCCTGGGTTCACTGGAGCTGAGGAAGTCAGGTCAGTGAGGCTCTGCTATGGTCAGACTATCTCCCCAAATTTATATGTTAAATTCCTACCCTCAGAGTGATGGCATTAGGAAGTGGGCCTTTGGGGGTGATTAGGTTATGAGAGTGGAGCCCTTCATGAATGGGATTAATGCCCTAATAAAAGAGACCCCAGAGAGCCCACTTGCTCCTTCCACCATGTGCAGACACAATGAGAAGCCTGCAACCCAGAAAGAGGGCCTCATGTTGGCACCCTTATCCTGGGCTTTCAGACTCAGAGCTGTGAGAAATAAACTATTCATAAGCCACGCAGTCTGTGGTATTTTGCTGTAGCAGCTGAATTGACCAAGACAAGCTAGTGTCCACATACCTTTTCCTTGGGCTCTACAAGGATACCCAAGGCTATAAGGAAAGTCTTATCCTTCTCCTCTGTCCGTCAGCCTTCCCAGGATAAGTAGCAGGTGGGTCTCAAGTCTCTGCTCTGATTATTCTCACCATTCAAGAAGCAATCTCATTAAAGAAAAGGACTGAGAGGCTAATTTGAGTATTTTCTGATTACAATTTAACTTTATCTTGAGTAGAAAATGACCTGATTTTTTGTTGGGGAAAAAAAACCCTTTTGACTAGTGTGTGTCTTTTCTAGTTCTGAACATTTCAGTCTCTGCCTTATAAAAATTTTTTTATTGACTTGAGGCTTGGTAAAGAGAAATGAGCTGCTCTTCAGTCAACAATTGCCTTATAAAGAGTATGTGACTTTTTTATCCCCCCAGAAGTTCTTTGTATCTTCTTTTATCTCCAGTGTCCTAAAATTTCATGATGATATTTCTTGGTCTTTTCCATTTACTGCACTGAATTCCTGGTAGGGCCTTTAATCTGAGAAATTGTATCCTGTGGGGAAAATGCCTGAGACGTTTTCTTCTATTACACTTCTTCAATAATTTTGTCTCCTTCTGTTTACTCTCTTTTGTCTTTTTGGAGCTCATAGTATTCAGATGTAGAATTTACTGGACTAAACCTCTAAATTTTTCAAAAATCTTTTCTCTCACAAATTTTCTCGCTTGGTTAATTAATTAATTAGTTTTTTTTTTTAATTTTAAAACAAATCACCACTTATAGAAAAGTTGCCGATACAGCAGAAAGATTTTTTTCCCCCTACACCTTTGGAAGCAAGCTATGGACACAATTCCATGATATCTGAATGCTGTAGTGTGTATTTCCTACCAACAAGGAGATTCCCTCACATAACCACAATACAACATCAAACTCAGAAGATTAATACGCATACATGACTACTGTCTTGTTCTCAGATACCAGTCAAGTTTTTCCAGTTTCCTTAATAAAGTCATTTACAGCAAAACGATCCAGTTCAGAATCATGTGTTGCATTTAGTTATTTCTCGTTAGTCTCCTTCAATTCAGAACAATTTCTCAGTCTTTCCTTTGTGACCTTGATTCTTTTGAGCAGTGTGGATCAGTTATATTGTAGACTTTGCCTCAGTTGGGTCTTGTCTGTTTCCTCCTGGTTAGATTCAGGTCATGCATCTTTGGTAGGAATATCACAGGAGAGATACTTTGTGCTTCTTACTGTATCCTATCGGGTGTGCATGATTTTGACTTGTCCTATTACTGGTGATGCTCTCTTTGATCATTTGATAAAGAAGGTATCTGCCAGGCTTCTCTTCTATAAAGTTTTACTATTTGCCTTTATAATGAAGTCTTTTATGGGAAGGAAACTTGAACCTATGTACACACTATGAGTAGAAACTATGAAGAAAAATGGCAAGGAGAAACCCTTGACATGTTGCTCAAGTTACTGATCTATTTCTGCACATTTGTTCCATGTAAAGGTATATAAAAGAATATTTATAACTTCTTAGAATTGAGAAGGCTAAGGAGCTGAACCACTGTTGTATTGTGCTTCTCCATTTCTTCCTCTTCTAATCAGATTTTAGTAAATGTCAATCTTAATCTAAAATTTGACTCTATTTTTAAAACAACTATAGGGTATTGATGTATGTACATATGTGTGTTCATACATATGTGTGTTCATTCTGTCTGTTGAGAGGGTCTAGAAGAAACGGACCCTAACAGCAATAAGCACGCCTAGTGCCGACTCTGGTTTTTACATATCATTCTCCAGGAAAAGCTATCAGCAGTCCCTAGAGAACTGGCTCATTCTAGACAAGGTTAGAACAACTACAGGATGGGGACATGGCCAAAGACAGAGGCACCAACTTAAAAATACCTTCACTGGCCAAACCTGGAAAAATTTGAGTAACAAAAATAATGAGCATAGAATAAGATAGATAATATAGAATAGAGTATGATAAATTTCTGTAAGTCCATATTGATATAAATGGATACTTTAACAAATAAATAAGTAACTGGGGGAGAAAAGAAAGCTCCAGCTACTGAATTTGAATGGAAAATGTAGAAGGAATGATGGGGGAAAAAATACCACTTGGCAAGCACCACAGTAATAATTGTTACATGCAAGAACATCAACAGATGACAAAATTAGTTGGTTAAAGTATATTAGAAAACAGAATATTTTGTTCTCCACAATATAGATATAAATTACAAAAGTAACGTTAGAGTGGAAAGCCTGACAAGCACCAGCTTAACCAAATGATTAAAGATAGCATTGCCAGTAATGAGACACCAACATTGTATGATGCACTGAGAAAGAACATTCCATAAGGTACTCTTTAAAAGTGTCAAAATCATTTAAGAAAAAGAAGAAATGTTAGTCTGCTCCCAAACAGAGGTTTCCACTAACAGGGAACAAAACAGGCAGAGGTTTTGCAACAAGCAAGCCCTCAGTTTCAAAGCGGTGGAGCATCCAGGACTCCATAGAGCTAACCCAGACTTCTTTAAACCAGAACGCAGGACAGTCCAGAGGCAAAGGAAGGGCATGTGATGTGGCATCTGACCCCATCCACAGCCTCACCTCTCACCAGCAGCCTGCTGGAAGGGAGGGCGCTACTTAGAAGAGAGGACAGCTCCCTCCTGTGGAGTTAAAGCTTTATTGTGATCAGGGCTCTTTTACAGCAAAAACAAAGCCATAGTGATGGCTTCTGGAGAATGAACAGCCAAGTATTTCTTTCAATGTGTATTTCATTCATCCATCCATTTACAATAATTTGTTGAAAGTCTGCTATGTGCCTGATACTGTGCTGTTTTCTAGAGATTGAGAGACTCCTGCCCTAGGGCTCCTGGGTGAGCAAGCCACACCCACAGGTGCGCTGCAGATGCCTTAGACCTCAAACCTCTCTGGTACTGGTGGTGCCATCCAAGTGAGAAAGAGGGGTGTGGCCAGTAGGTAGCCTAGCAACAGGCCAGTAACATCATCAGGTGGTTAAAATTCCGTGAGAATACTGGCCATAAGAACCCCAACTGCCCCACACAGCGAACTTGCCAGGGGCTGAAAGCCTTTGGCAAGACAAGTGGCGAAGTCCACAGTGCTCATTGATTAGTAAGGAGAAAGAAAGGCTGCCCTTATGGGTGCGGTGCTTCAGCGGGCTGCCCCCCAGAGGGGGCAGACAGTGGATTGTCTAAGGGAAGCACAGGAGGAGGACGAGAAGGCCAGATGCAGAGAATTAAGGTGAAGGTAAGAGCTGCTGAAGACTGAGCTAGCATTGCTGTGAGGCACAGTAGAAAAGCTAAAGGTTGTGGCAGAGGAGGCACTCAGGGGAGGGGAGAGAAAGGGGCCATCAGCCCCGGAAATGGAGGAGCTGGGGAAGGATGAAGGGGTGCTGCCAGAGGCACTGACCCCTCCTGTATTGAAAGCATGCCCAGTGGCTGTAAAGAAAATAAAGACCCAGCAGCTCAAAGTTCCCCTAGGAGAGGAGTAGTCCCCTCCCCAGGTCGTGGGGCACTCTATGGACCACCCCTATACTCAGGCTGAGCTGCTGGATTTGGGCTCCCGGTTTAGGCAGAAGCCCTCAGAGTCAATATCAGCTTGGCTCCTGTGTCTGTGGTACTTAGGGGTGGATGATATTGTTCCGTTGGGATCAGTGATGGGAAAGCAGGCAGCAATTACAAAATGGACATCAGACCCGAAGGAATTACTCCCTCTTCGATTGACTTATGGCTGCACTTTGTGCTGTGTGGCCCAGTCAGGGTGATCTGCCACCTCTCCTGTTAGATGGCAGACATATGCTGACCTCCAACAGGAGTTGTGAGACCTAGACATAAGAAATGCCATGTATAATCCAGAGAATTATGGCCCAGATGAAGAGATTTTCACTACCGAGTTGAGAAATATTGTTCTTCAAATGCCTCCCACATCCCTCTTTGGGTCTCTAGTGGTCATTCTTTCCCCTCAATTAGGGCAGCCTATAAGCAAGGTGACATGTACACTAGCAGACTTAGGAGAGGTTGAAGCAATGAGAACACAAAGACAAATAAGGTCTTCTACTCCCAAGAAGAACTTAAAGGATCCCATGAAGGTTACGAGGATGCATATATGGGTTGATTTAATACTGGCAGGAGCAGATGGAAGGGATTTAGATGGGAAGTCAAATTAGATCTTACTAGAGCTATGGCAACAGCTGAAACCAGAGCAGCAGTTCCAGCCATTAAGACCAAAGAGGCAGAGGTCAGAGCCAGAGCCACAAGCCCGACCTGTGTGTTTGCAAGACTTCCTGCTGGAGAGCGAGCCAATCTCACTGGAGCCCACACAGGAAGATGATTGGGGAACATGGTTTGACTGAGGGGAAGGTCAAGGTTTCTGCCGTTTCTGCCCCGAGGGACTAGGGGGAAACAGGAGGCTACATGTTGGAATAGCTATCCATTGGTCTCCTGTGAAGTGAACATACAATGTATCCTAGCTCTGGCAGACACAGGGGCTGACTGTTCACTGATTCTGGTAACCCTGAGTAGTTTCCCCAGGACCGCCACTCTCCTAGTTGGATATGGGGGTAAGGCTATCAGAGTGAAACAAGCCCAAATCCCTTTGGGAATAGGGTGTCTACCCCCAAAAGAGTGTACTGGGTATATATCTCTTATCCGTGAGTATATTTTGGGGATTGATATCCTGCAGGGTCTATGGTTGCAGACCACTGCAGGTGAGTTTAGACTGAGAGTACCTGTTGGGGAAGGCAGTTCTGAGGGGTCATGGTAGGCACCTGCCTATACCTTTGCATGTGACCAATACCAAACAATACAAACTGCCTGGAGGACATAAAGAGGTTGGAGAAACTATCCATGAGCTGGAAAAGGTGGGTATTATAAAGCCCACCCATAGTCCTTTCAATTCTCCAGTATGGCCAGTAAAAAAGCCACATGGCTCCTGGCATGTGACTGTGGATTACAGAGAACTGAATAAAGTCATACCCCCTATGCATGCTGCTGTCCCCTCTATTGCAGGCCTGATGGATACCCTCAGCCATGAACTAGGAATGTACCATTATGTGCTGGATCTTACTAATGCCTTCATTTCCATTGACATAGAGCAGGAAAGTCAGGAACAGTTTGCCTTCACGTGGGAAGGATGGCAATGGACTTTCACCGTCCTTCCATAGGGATACCTCCACAGCCCCACCATCTGTCACGGACTTGTAGCCCAGGACGTGACTACATGGGAGAAACCACCAGTGGTGTGGCTGTATCATTATATTGATGATGTCATGCTCACATCCGATTCTCTTTCAGATCTAGAAGGTGCAGCACCTAACCTGCTACAATATCTACAGGAGAAAGGATGGGCTGTGAACAGTACCAAGGTTCAGGGACCTGGTTTGTCTATCAAATTCTTGGGGGTCATCTGGTTGGGTAGGACCAAAGCTATACCAGAAGCAGTTATAGATAAAGTCCAGGCCTTTCCTACCCCTACTACTATACCATTGCTACAGGAGTTTATGGGTCTTCTAGGCTACTGAAGAGAGTTTATCTCACACTTGGCACAAATTCTGAAGCCCTTATACTGGTTGGTATGAAAAGGCATCAGGTGGGAGTGGGATCAGACTTGTGCATCTGCCTTCACTACAGCTAAACGGGCAGTGAAGGCCGTTCAGGCCTTGAGTGTGATAGACCCATCAAGGCCCCATGAGCTGCATGTACATGTGAATGAAGACGGTTATAGCTGGGGTCTCTGGCGGCGGCTTGAACGAACTTGCCAACCTATTGGATTCTGGTCACAACTTTGGAAATGGGCAGAGGTATGTTACACTTTGATAGAAAAACAACTGAATGCCATGTATCACACCTTGCTGGCTACAGAACCCATCAGTGGAATGGCCCCGATAAGGGAAATAACCACCAATCCCGTCTTGGGGTGGGTACGAGAATGGATGCAAAAGCCAAGGAGTGGTGTGTCACAAACACCCACACTGGCCAAGTGGAGTTCTTACCCACAGCAGCATAGTGCCCTCTCTAGTAGCTCCTTGAGTGAAGAACTCCAATGCTTATTGGGCTGGTGACATATACTAGTGAAAAGCAGGAAGAATGTGCTTTGGAACCATTAGTAGCAGAAAGACCCTGTCTGGAGGGAAGAGCCTCTATACTGGAAGATGCATGGTACACAGATGGCCCCAGCCATGGGAAGCCCCCAAAATGGAGGGCCATAGCTTTCCATCCTAAGACTGAGAAAATATGGATGGAAGATGGTAAGGAGAAGAGCAGCCAATGGGAAGAGTTGCAGGCCGTGTGGCTTGTGACCAGCCAGGGGCTCTCCCCTATAGTCGTCTGCACTGACAGCTGGGCTGCCTATTGGGGATTGACCCTGTGGCTACCAGCCTGGTACCATGCCAACTGGCTGGTTGGTCACCGACCCCTTTGGGGGCAAGAGTTGTGGCAAGACTTACGGGCCTGTGGTCAGACTAAAATAATTACAGTATACCATGTGATGGGTCATTTGCCACTGGCATCCCCAGGAAATGGTGAGGCAGATAAATTTGCCCAGATACATTGGTTAGAAGGAAAGCCTGCCTCTGATGTAGCCCAGCGGTTACATCACCATTTGTTCCATGTGAGGCAAAAGACTATGTGGGCTGTAGCCCATTGGTGGCGCTTATCTTTGACCTTTGAAGAACTTAGTGGATCCTGGCAAGAGTGTGTCATATGCTCCAAAAGGGACTTACACCGAGTTTCATGTCAACATTGGACAATAACTAAGGAGCCTATACCCCTTGTCAGGTGGCAGATAGACTATATTGGGCCTCTACCTGTGTCAGAAGGATATCGGTATGCCATGACTTGTGTGGACAGGGCTACTGGACTTCTGGTTGCTTTTCCTACCCGTTGTGCACACCAGCAGAAAACCAAGAGAGGCCTGGAGCATCTCTCTGCTGCCTGTGGCCGACCACAGCTAACTGAGAGTGATCAGGGCACCCATTTTACTGGACATACAGTTAAGAATGGGTGCCACAGCTGGGAATCAAATGCAAGTTTCATGTGTCACACAATCCTACCACAGCAGGCATGATAAAGAGACACAATGGCTTGTCAAAACCTGTACTAACGTCAGATACCAATAGTCTGTAGGGTCAGTCAGTGTGGTTATGGACCTCAACATAATAAAGGCCATATATAATAAACCCACAGCTCGTTTGAACGAGAGACCCCGAAAGGGAACCCTGAGCCCCATAGACATGATAACACATATGGCTGCCTCCCATATACAACTGCCAGT
Source organism: Manis javanica (assembly GCF_040802235.1). NCBI lineage: Eukaryota > Metazoa > Chordata > Mammalia > Pholidota > Manidae > Manis > Manis javanica. Next base: position 130,122,296 of record NC_133157.1, on the reverse strand, counting down.
ACAAACCAAGGAAGAATCACTGAAGCCAAGTTTCGACCACCAGAATAAAATCTTCCTGACAGTACCAACTGCACTGAACCCCGGAGATTCCATTGAGTGGACATGGTCTTTGACCTTTTGACACCTGGACCAACGATGGCTGGCTCTCCTGGCACCTTGGAAACAAGGCCTAGAAGATGGCCTCCTGTGTATTCCTGGAATAATCTCAGAGTGACCCCCAAAGGTCACAGTAGTAAATCATGAATAGCCAGAAGGCAGGAGCATCCTACTGGGCAGTTTGTTTGATTGTTATGGCCAGTGCATGCACCTCCAGTAGCACTACATATAGATCCTTAAGTAACCACCAAGGGGAAAGGAGTAAAAGTATGGTCTACTAGACCTGGATGGGACCCTCTTCCTGCTACAGTCCTATCACAGGACCACTCTCTTGCATATATCCTACTTGATGGACAAGATTTACCTATGTTCTTATCATTAAAACATGTGTCTTATCACCCCTAAGGTCTTTGTGGATTGGGAACTTCGTCTCGCTTGAGGATTATTATACTTTTTGTTATCTGTATCAAAATCTTGTTGTATCTTAATTTTTGTTATTATCTCTAAGTTGTTGATATCCTTTGTTGCTGTTGTGGTATCTGATTATAGTGCTCCAGGTTCCTCACACAGGGTCCACTGCAGAAGATTGAGAGCATGTAGATTGTAAGGCGAGAATCCTGGAGGGGTGGAGTGTGGGGACACTCCCTGAACTTAAACCACCTGATGATGTAACTGGCCTGCTGCTAGTCTGACACTTCCATGCCTTTAGGCAAGGAGCTTTTATTGCACCATATAGAGAACTCAGGCCAGTACTCTGGGTGGAGGCAGATATGCTAGTGGTCGACCCACCACCATGATAATAAGCCAGGTAATAAACACTTTCAACCCAAACAATCGTTCTACTCTCATTTATTTGGTCACACTGAATCCACAGCGAACTGAAACCCATTGGCCAGAAAGATCCTCACCTCAGATCTTAGAGGTTTGATAGACCTTCTTTTCTTCCAAGATAACAAGATACTCCAGGCCCACTTGCACTAGTTTTTCCTGCTCCACACCTGAAACCAGTCATTTCTAAAAGCCTTAGTTTCCTTAGGAAACGGTAGAGGCTAAAATCTGGGAATTTTTATGCACACTCCTTGGATTGATCATTGTTTCTCATCCTGTTTTATGAGCAGAGCTAGGAAATATATGTAATTTTTTAAGATATAATAAATCATGAATTTATACTCTTTCAAATTCAAGGCTAAGGGTTTTTCACATAATTTTGTCACTCTTATTATCTGGATCTCTTTCAACTACACCAAAAATCTGGGTTCCTGGAGATACTGACTTAATTATTCACTTACTTTTCCCATGGGTCAAAGACAGCAGTCTACATTTCTATAAATTACTACTGTATTACTATAAATGTTAGAATTACTGAAAACATTTTATTTATTACTTGTCATTTTCTTTTGCTTTTTTACATATAGGTCATAGTAAGGATGTACAAATTACCATGTTCTCAAATTCCTGAACTAATTCTTTTCTGTGTGTAATCATGACAACTCATTTATTTCTTTTATGCTATAGAGACATTATTCTACTCCACATTTTCTGTTTCTTATCATAGTTTTCAACAGGATGCATGATTTTTTCTGTTACTTTTTAAGTGCAGTAATTTTCCTGTAATTTTAGGTTAGAGGAGTGGGTCAAATAGCCTGTTTTTCAGCTTTGGAGCTCTGGAGTTCTCTCTTCTGTTGTTTTCAGAAAGTGATTTTTAAAAATAAAACCCTCAGGCTATCTGAGAGCTTTCCTTTTTTTGACCCACCTCTCTTTTATCTGAACTTTTTCTTGTCTTTGTTTCTCTTATTCTGTTCTGCTCACTTTGGATCCTACTCCTTAAAGTTTTTCTCAGAGCAATGTTGGTTTCGAGAGTTTATAGGGCCCAGACAGCTTCAGCACCAATAGACCTTACTGCGTGGCGGTGTTCTTACTCTCAGCCTGAGAATTCAATCCTTGGAGTGTCACTTTCATGCCACTGAGGGCCCTTCTGCTCAGGGCCACCAGAGAAGTCCAGTTGTCTTCTCTCTGTGTCTTTGTGCACAAATGCTGACACCATGTAGGTCTCACAGCTGTTTGACAAACTAAAGGTTTCGGGGGAAACACGGTCTCTTCATTTTGTTGTAGCTTGGCTTTTCTGTTTTGCTATGTGTATTTTTTTTTTTTTTTTTTTTTTTTTTGGAGAGTGAAGACCTGTTAAAGATTTAATTTACGTAGTAATGAGTGAGCCAGCAGAACGATGAAGCTGGTCAGAGTGCTGTGGAAACACGGAAGTATTCTAACCACTGAAAAGTGATGGAATAAGTTTGCTAAATTAGGTGCCAAGCAGAATAATGGCCTCTGCATCTCTACCTGCAAAAGTATTTGCAGTGCTATCAGTTTTCTACAGAGTTAACATCTTACAGATGTAACCCTTATGGTTGTAAAAAAAAAAACGAACCAGTAACAAACAGTGAATCAAATAAAAGGTACATGGCCTGAGAAAATGAGGTAATCCATTAAAAAGCATTCAGGCATCCTTTTTGTCTGATTTCAGGTTGTGGATATTTCTAATTCTTTCCTTAACTTTATCACCCTTCTGACATATGCTCTTTCATAGCTTATTTTGGAACACACAGTTTTTTTGCGAACATGTTTTTCTATTATGCTTTTTTTTCCTTTGTAGGTATGTTATTTTTTTCCCTATACCTTTCTTCATATGAAAACCTTGTAGATTTCACTGTTCTTCTTTTCTATTGCTCATTATTTTCTAAAATTAGTTTTAGAAAGGAGGACTGACTTGATATATAAATCATAGGACAAGTATTATATTATATTATATTATAAACTAATACTCATCAAATGGCCAAAGGGAGGCTTCTATTGTCCTTCAGAACTTTGGGTCAGTAGTCATATATTTCCACATGCTATTGTTAACTTCTTGAATTGGGGAATTATAGTCAGGAAGGAAACTGTTATAAAATTATGGTTCATTCAACACAGCCCAACTGCCAAGAGAATAATGCTATGATTATAATCTCCCTTTCTTCCAAAACGAAGGTATGATGTACAACTATTTTCAAGAATGAACTTGAAATAATGATTTGGTATCATCTTTGTATACTCACAACTTCACTAGGCTCTGGTATAAATTCTTTCCTTTATTCTTTTCTGTTTAATGCCATGAATATTTATGGAGTACCCACAATTTTCTGGGTACTATATTTGACCTTAGAGATAAGACTATATACGAACAGGAAACAATGACCCTCTAACAAAATCATACCTGCACAGATTATAACAGACTGTCCCAAAGTACCAATTGGCATTAGAAGGAGGAGTGAGAGTGGTAGAAGGCTCTTTGGAGGGCTTGATTTGGAGTTGGGTTTTTATGAAAGCAAACATGAACTAGAGAAAACCAACCCATCTATGAATACCAAGAGTTAAAATCAGTTACATGTGAGGAATGATAAACATATTTTTGGAAAGAGTCAAAGAAATATATGAGGAAGAACTAAGGAATGAAGTTGTACAAAGGGTTAATTAGCCACTTACTTGAAAGCTATAAATGATAGATTAAAGAATTTGTTCCTCTCCTGTGAAAATCAACAGAAATAACATTCTGTATTCTTGAATTAATTTTCTGTAGTCCTGCTTTATTTACCTCTGTATTTCAGTCACCTAACATGACATACACATAGTCGGTATTCAATAAATATGAATAAACAAATGAGATATAGGTCAAATGAATGAAATGAGATTTTGGTCTTAGGGAAGCATGTAACAGTAATTGTCATGGAATGGATCATTAGCTCATGGAATGGATCACTGTCTTAAAGCTGTGATTGCTTATCACATTTGTCTCTAAGATTTCAGCACTCTTTTATCATGTTGCCTTGCCTAAAATTATTCATTTTAAATGTGAACACAGTATTTACTTTCCAAAGGTATGTTTCAGCTGTTTGTTTCTAACCATAATATTGCCTCTTTCTTGTGGTAAGAAGAATCAAAAGTTACTGTTTAATAATACCGGAATGCTACAATTACTTTTAATTGTAAAAGTAATACACAATATGTTGTCCCTGTGCTAAATTAAAACAATTTTTAAGTTCCCTTTAACCACCTTCATCCTTCAATAATAAGTAAGCAGTTATTATCTGGTGTATTCCAGGTATTTTTCTGTTTATTTATATGCTTTCACACACTGTGTATAATGTTGACTTATACATGATCATACTGTATGTAGCTTGCTTTTTTTTCTCTTTTTATGTCTTATCAATACATCTGCCAGAGATCTACTACATCCCTCTTTGATTGCCATGTAACATTCCAGAGTAGTCAAGTACCATAATCTACTTTATCAGTCCTTCAAAAGAATGGATCTTCGGTGTATTTTCTCTTTTTTCTGACATTAAAAATAATGCTATAGTGTACCTCCTCCTTGGTCATGAAGGAGGGACCATTTGGGACCATTTTCATGTTTCCAATATAGATACCTAGAAGTGGAATTGCTCTCTTGCAAATTTGAGTTTGGATAATACTGTTCATTTGCCTTCTAAAAAGTTTGATAAATTTACACATCTCCATCAGGTTATGATAGTAAACATATCCTACACTCTTGTCAGCTCTGAATTGTATTCATCTTTTCACTTTTTTCCAGTTGTTATGATGACAACTAGCAGAACATCAGTAAAAAACATAAGAGGACTTGAACAACACCATAAACCAATTGAATAAGAGACATATACAGATCACTCTAACCAACAGCAGGAGAATATACATTTTTCTAAATTGCACATAGAACATTCTCCAGGATAGACCATATGGTGGGCTACAAATCAAGTGAGTTTATGAGTTTGAAAAGACTTAACTTACACAAAGTTTTCTCCTGATCACACTGGAATGAAACTAGAAACCATTAACAGGAGGAAAACCGGAAAATTCAACACCCTACTAAACAACCAGTAGGTCAAAGAATAAGTCACAAGGGAAATTAGACAATACCTTGAGACAAATGAAAATGGAAACACAACATTCCAAAACTAATGAGATGCAGTGGAAGCAGTGCTCAGAGGGAAATTTATAACTACAAATGCTTACATTAAAAAGATCTCAAGTCAACAACTTAACACTTTAAGTATCTAGAAGAAGATGGACAAGCTAAACTCAAAGCTAGCAGAAAGAAGAATGAAGATCAGAGCAGACATAATTAAAATGGGAAGTAGAACAACAATAGAGGAAGATCAATGAAACTGAAATCAGTGCTTTGAAAAGATCAATAAAAGTGACAGGTCAGTTGACTAAGAAAGAAAAAAAGACTCAAATTGCTAAAATCAGAAATGCAAATGGACATATTAATACCAATTTACAGAAATAAAAGGTATTATAAGAGAGTACTGTGAACAGTTTTATACTAGCAGATTAGATAATTTAGCTGAAGTGAACAAATTCCTAGAAATGCACAGCCTGTCAAAACTGAATCATGGAGAAAATCTGAGTGTACCTAGAACTAGTAAAGAGATTGGATACATGATCAAAAACATCCTCAAAACAACAAAAAGACCTTGAGCAGATGGTTTCACTGGTGAAGTCTACCAAATACTTAAAGAAGAATTAACACCAATCCTCAGATTCTCCCAAAAACTTGAAGAGGAAGAGCATTTCTTAACTCATTCTATGAGGCCAGCATTACCAGACACCAAAGCCAGACAGAGATACTACAAGAAAAGGAAACTATAAACCAACATCTCTTCTGAGTATATATACAAAACTTTCAAAAAAATACTGGTAAAATAGTTGCAGCAACATATTAAGCAGGATTATATACAGTGACCAAGTAAGGTTTATTCCTGATATGCAAGGATGGCTCAACAAATGAAAACCAGTCAATGTAATAACACCACATTAACAGAATTAAGGAAGGGGGGGGGGGGAAATACGTGGTTATTTCAGTTGATGCAGAAAAAGAAATACACAAAAATCAAAATATCCTTTCATGATTAAAAAAATCCAGCAAACTAGGAATAGAGAGAAAATAACTCATGCATAAACAAGAGGTGGTATATACATACATTGGAATATTATTCAGCCTTAAAAAGGAATAAGATTCTCATACAAGCAACAGTATGGATGAACCTTCAAAACATTACACTAAGTGCTGTAAGCCGGACACAAAAGGAAAAACATGATTCCTCTTATATGAAGTACTTAGAATAGTCAAATCCATAGAGACATAAAGTAGAATAGTGGTTACCAGGGACGAAGGGTAGGGAAAATGGGGAGTAATGGGTACAGAGTTTCAGTTTTGAAAAGATGTCAGAAATTCTGGAGAAGAATAGTGGATATACTTGTATGACAATGTGCACATACTTAATACCTCTGAACCCTACAGTACTGTACCCTTTAAAATGGTCACTTATATGTTACGTGTTTCCTCACAATTTTTAAATGGAATAAAAAGGGGAAAAAGTAATTTGAGTTCTTTTTGTAGTATGGGTATTAACACCTGCTCTATTATGCATATTGCAGAGTTTTTCCAGTCTTTTGCCTTTGTCTCTCTGGGATTGTTTATCTAATATTCTTATAGTCAGCCTTTTTTGTTAAATTGTTCATCCTGGTAGACATTCTTTGGACTATCTTAATCTAAAGAGTCATATTTATTTCAGCCTTATGAAATGTTCTCATTTGTTAGATTATTTTCACCCTCTTACTATCTAATCTTTATTTCTAGAACTTGGATTAGCAAGATTTGGGAGCATGCGGAATTATTTTGTATGTTAACTCTTTAATTCCATCAACCTCTTTAGTCTTTTATGCTATTCTCTGGGAGAATTCTTCAACTTCATCTTCTACCTTGCTAATTTCTCATTAATATCTATTCTGCTATATAGGCTAACTATTGACATTTTCATCTTGACAATTACATTTTAATGTATTATCTCTATAATACCTTTCTGGGGATATCATATTATAATATCTCCTATTTGTTCTGTTAACTAATATAAAATAAGTCATAAATCAAACGAAATTATGCTAGCACCATTACAGACTGTTTAGAGGTTATAAACTCACTTTTGGACTTTTTTAGTTAGTTGTGTGACTTTGTGTAGATTATATAACCATTCTAAGCTTGTTTTCTGTATTTAATGATAAAATTTTAATCTCAAATGAGATTCTTCTTCTCAGCTCCCCAGCACACTGAGCCTTCATTCACTCATTTATTCATTCATTCCTGTGTTATTGAGCTCCCACTATGTGCCAGTCACAGAGAACAAAATAGTCTTTGACCTCATGGAGCTTACCTTCTAGTGGGGGCCATAGATTATGTTTGTCTGTACTAGCAATTTGTAGGGGAGACATGTATCCTATTGTTTGCATACATTTCCTTCCCATCTCCTTGAGGCCGAGGCTCCTGCAGGTTGTTAGGCAAGGAGAGAGGCCTGAGAAATAGGATAAAGTCTCTTTACCTGACTAAATGAGATTAATGATCCTTTTCTTTGTTGGCTGTAACTTCTGTTCCAACTTGTCCTGCATGGGTCAATGAGAGCAATGACTCCACCAAACCCTGCTGATGGGGGATCCATTCTTGTGGAACACCCCTGGGTATTGGTAGGCCCTTGTGAGATTAGCCACGTTTTGGATGACATCTAGCAAGTAGCATACCTTCCAGCCTTCCAACACTTGCTGCTCTTTGACTACCCTGCAGGAACCATCCCAGCAAGTCCATATCCCCAGTCTCCTCTCTATCCTCATAATAGCAGAGCCAGAAACTCAGTATAGGGTCCCTGCCATTACCTACAATAGAAAGTCCCTTGAGCATGTAACTCTTGTTGGCTTATTCTGTGTTTATTCTCATAGATTTCCGGACTGTCTTTTGAGGAAACTATAGTTTTACGACCTGCACTCATTCTTTAGGCTGTGTGTATGCATCATAATGCTGTTAACAACAATTCACAACAAAATAAACACTAGCAACACCATTATGGGAGCCCCATTTGGGTGACATTAGGATGGGTCTCTCTTCCCTTCATCACCTCCAAACACTGGGTTGGCAGACCAGCAGATCCGGGTGCAACACCAGCTCTCAAAGAACTTTGTCTTTAAAGTGTGTTTGGTGACAGTGCAATGTTTAGGTTCTTACTTACCAAACCAAGATGATTTAAATGGTCCAGCTGATCCTCTACAGAAAAACTGCTTTTGGTTGTAGCTCACATGTGCCAAATCCTAACCTGTACTGCAGAAGTGAGAAAAATTTGACCCAACCTTATAGGTGATCCATGAATACTAATCCATATCACTTTCCCACAAAAGCTTTCTGTATATTTTTTCTCAAACAGTGTATATGTATCCTGAATTGGTAGTGAACCATATCCAGTATTAACACCTTTATATTTTCATCACACTTTTTATGTTATTCATTAAAATTTTTCTTCTGAAAAGTTTGTGTTGTGTCTGGCAAACATTCTGCACACACATCCTGTTAGTAAGGCAATAAAGTTAGTATTGGACCCCGAAAAGCATGTGAAAAGTACGAAGGTGTCCTCCACCCGAAGCCCTGTATTTCCCACTTTAGTACCATTCTTTCCTACCAAGACATTTTAAGCGTGTTGTATCTACAGACTGAGCTAGCCGGTCGCTCTTACGAAGACATTTTAGACTAGAACTCTTTAAGAATAACATACCTTGTGAAGAAGTGAGATTATAGATGAATTTCTAAAGGTTAAATACAGAATGTATTTAAACACCAAATACTACTGAACATAATATCCTGCTGATGCCGGGGTTCTTGTTCCCGAAGCCAAAGAATGAGCTTCACAAACACTCAAGGTATGAGAGCAAGGTATAGCCCATTATTTAGAAATAAAGTGAGATAATAGAGCTCCTGGCTCACACCAGGAGGGGACAAGAGAGCCCTTGGTGTGTTGTGTAGGGGTTTTTAAAGGCAGTTGAGGATTTTTCAAGAACATGAAAAAAACTTACTGGTGTGGACTTGCATCACCTGCCCTGTCCTCAAGGTCGGCTGGGTCAAAGTCTGATTGTTAGGGCTGACAGCGGAGCCACGGGTTATGCTGATACCCTTGCAGAACACTCAAACATTCCAGGCCAAGTTGCTTCTGGCCTTTTAACCTTTAACTGATCTCACTGAAGGTGTCTATATTCTTAGGTATCTTTCCCCAGAGAATTAGTGTGACCTTGACTTTGCATAATGCTTAACAGAAGTTTCAGTGGGGACTTCTTTGCTCATTGTTACATTGCTCTGACTGTAAATACTGTGCCATGCTTTTCCTGGAGGCCATCACCCTACTCTGACTACATCCAGAGTCCCTGTCTCACTGCCACCCTAGGGAGGCTGCATAAGCAAAGTCTTTATTAGTTTCAGAAAGGTGCTTTAAATATATTTACATTTAATTATCTAAATCTAAATTCTGTAGTTTTAATTTTAAATATCACATAATGTTGAGTTACAGGGTATTAGTTGTACAATACCTGATACTATAAAGGTAAGGATTTCAAAAATTCCTTTCCTCCCAGCTAAACTAACTTTTTCCTTTCAAATTCGGTGGGAAGAGTACCTTTCCAAAGACTTTTGAATTGAAATTAAATGTTTTGTGATGTACTAGGAAGTCAAATTTGTTATGCTTTAAACAGGGAAGAGAAATTAACCTCTGTTTACAAAAAGGAGAACACAACTTTCTGACAACTGCTTTGTTTCTACTTAATATTGGCCTGTCTTCCTGTGAGGTAATTGCATCTCCATTCATCCAGAGGACTCTGTACTGTCTTTACTGAATAGAAAGGAATGCCTCATACTGGACCTTCTGCCCATGTGTGTGTCACCTCAGGCTTGCACAGAAGTGTGTTCTAAAGGCAATCACACATGTCTCTGGCCGCACAGTGTGCATTTTTACTATATATCTTGAAGGTTTCTTTCTCAATCTGTTTAACATTTCCACTTTAGTGACTTTATATTCAAAGTGTTAATTATTTTGGCAGAGCTGGGTTGGTCTACAGCTCCGCCTCTTAAGTCTTCAAAGGCCTGAATTCTCTGCTCATCTTCAAAAGTCTCCTTACTTTGTAGGTCAGTCTTTTCTGTTAAGTCTGTATACCCTGAGGGGCTTTAATGAGCCTAATTGCTTCTTTGAGTAATCAAGACACTTAAGCCTCTTTCCAGAGAATGTTAACTCTTTCTGCCAGTTTATTCTTGAATTATTCTAAGAGGATTATTTTTATTCAGTTTCCTCACCCCTGCTCACTTTTTTATGTGACATTAGTCATATCAAAGAAGTTTGAGGAAAAAAATGTCATCTGTCATTTTTAAATGGTAGTTTTTACTTTTAAATGGTAATTTTAATGTAATTTTTAATTATATTTCCTTCTGAAGTCTCATCAAAATCATTTTTTCAAGAATGCCACAGTTGTCAAAGGCATCAAATACAAATAACTTTACTGCGCAAACATTATAGTCATAGGACTGTTTTGTAATCAGCCTTCTTGATTTCACTAGCTGTATGAGTCATGTAATGGTATACGTCCATTTTCCTGCCCGTAAGAGAAGAATAACGCAGTTTGTAAAGTTTGAGATCCTTGGACAATAAGAAATGTTTGCTATACTGCTATTATTTTTGAACAATACGTATAGAATTATAACTATTCTGAATTTGTGTTAAGTTAATGAGTAAAATGTATGAGTGAGGCTCTAATTATTTATAAATCCCAACCTTTACTGGGAAGTGGGGATAACACATCCTGTGTTCCAAGCACTGTTCTGAGCCCTTTCGGCATAACTTATTTAATCTTCATAACAACTTCATAAGAGAAGTTTCAGTACTCACTCCTTCCTACAGAGGAGAAAATGGACGCCCAGGGTATTTTCCTGCAAGTGCTGGAACCAGGGCTGGAGCCCAGCCGTCCGGACTCCTGAGCACTACCTTGGCCACCGTCCTGCCCTGCAGAACACTTCCCACGACAGGGTCCTCCCTGCCTTCAAAATGACCATTCCACCATCAGACATGTGCAATTAAACACTAGTCTCTGACTGAAGTATTTAAGAATGAAATTATATCATGTCTAGGATTTGCTTTAAAATACTCCACGAGGGGCAGAGATGAAACAGATTATTTCCCAGAAACTATTAAAGCTGAATGATAAATACATGGGATCCATTCTGCTCTTCTCCACTTTTGTGTACGTTTCAAATTTTTCATAATAGTGTGGTTTTTTTTGTTACTCTCTCTGTTAAACTTAAAAGACCTATAGAGTTCTAGAAGGTCATTTCATTAATTTTAGTTTTCCTTGTGTTTAATGATAATTTTTGGTATGTTCTTTGTTATACTCTGGTATTTAATTGGAATTTCTTGCACCTTTTATTTTTTTATAAATTATTGCTACTCAATAGTGTTTTTAGTATTATAACAATGAAGAAAACATTCATTTTCAGAATCCCATAAAATTCTATACTTCACAATATGTAAATACTAGCTTTTGAGAGGGCTCAATTTTGTCCAAACTTGTTTAAAATCATTATACCTAAACATACATTTAATATAACCTGATTTTATTTTTACAGGAACCAAGCAATAAAAGAGTTCGACCTTTAACTCGAGGTACATCCTTGGCAAATTTAATCTCTCCTGTGAGAAATGGAGCAGCCAGATGCTTTGGTCATACAGTACAGGTAAGGGGGAATGGGGCTGGAAGTGAGTAATGTAGTGAGGAGGCTTTTTTCTAAAAAGCCTAAAATTGGTATTTTTTTCCTTGAGGTGTACAAACAGGTTTGTACTCTTACTAAACATAAATTTCCCTTTGGAATATGCTGGCAATAAATATTAGAACAATATCTAATCTCACTATATTAGTTTACATCTTCTATCAAAGCATGATCTTGGATAGCTTTTATTTCTAAAAAGTAGTTTTGGCTGATAATATTTTACAATGATAGATTGAAGCTTGGATAAATGCCTGGAGAAATTCTCTGAATTTTGTTTTCTAATTTGTCTATTTTTTTAAGAAAAAAAAAGAATAATTACTGTGTCCTCTAAAGCTGTTCTCTTTTGTTCACCTCTTTTATTCTTCTGTTTAGCCATTTAGTCATCATGGTGACAGCAGATCCCCAGCTTCTGCCCAAAAGTCATCACGCAGATCGACAGTTCCAACACCTGCCAAAAGGAGAAGTAGCGTCCTGTGGTCAGAGACGTTAGGTGTCAACATGAGAGAGTCTTTAACTGCCAAAGAAATCAAACGTCAGGAGGTAAGCTGCCATTCAGTAGTGAGACCAAATATATTGGCTTACACTAAAAAAAAAAATAGTACCTGTTTTTTAAATAGCTGTTTTGCTAGAAGATTAGCAAACTAATGCCTAAGGCAAAATCAACTTGCATTTATGTATTTGCCAGTAATTCTTAATAAATGCTAAGCAACACTTTGTGATTGGTGTGGTTCATCGGATTGAACTCTTCTTGATGGGGTTAAGTTATAAAACATAGGGCACTATATAAAATATTGAGACTCCATTCGGAATTTGTTTTCAGACTGAGACACTTTAAAAAGGACTGTTTGAAACATCAGTTAAATAATGGTGAATATCTATTGTACATAATTTTCCTTTCTCAGAGGAAGGGATGGTGACTTATGATGTCTGCTCCATTTTTTTTAGGCAATATATGAAATGTCCCAAGGTGAACAGGACTTAATTGAAGATCTCAAACTTGCAAGAAAGGTCAGTGTGTAACTTTTTATCATACACTCTGCTTTTTAGAAATTATATTTAACAAATTCAAACATAGTTTTCTTTTTAGAAGCAGAAAGTACTAGTGAATAGTTTTTTTTACATGAGCTTTATTAGACACATCTTCAAATATAAATGTAAGTGAGAGAGTCTTTTAGGGAGATTACCAAACATATACTTTAATTTCTTCTGTTTTACAGCAGAATCCACAGTGACGATTGTACAGTTACTCAAACTTGCATTCAAGTACAGATCTCTCATAATGTCTTCTTTGCTTGATCTCTCTGTGTGACGCATTTCTCCCCCTCTGGTAGGCCTACCACGACCCCATGTTAAAGTTGTCTATCATGTCAGAAGAGGAACTCACACATATATTTGGTGACTTGGATGCTTACATACCTTTGCATGAAGGTGAGATACGCTACTTAATTTTCTTTAGAATCTTGAACAGCAGGAATACAAGTAAGTTTAAATCTAAACTTCTAATTTAGTGCTCAATTATTTTTAAAATAAACCTGTTTTTGTTATTTCTTTTTTCTTTTGCTTCAGATTTGTTGGCAAGAATAGGCGAAGCAACGAAGCCTGATGGGAGAGTGGAGCAGATTGGTCACATTCTTGTGAACTGGGTATGTAGTGAGTATTTTACTCCAGAGAGTTTTTCACAAGTACATGCCACACTTGTCATTGTAACGAATATCAGAACCACTTGATCCAGGAACTGGATTATAAAAACAGATAAACAAGGCATTAAAATTGAACAAATTTTTGTAGCTATAAAAACTTACAGTCTCTGTTTAAAAACCTACTTCATGAATGATACAGTTTTGCTTTAAAAATATGTTCCTGCTTGTACAGAGTTCTCACATTATATGCAATTAATTTTCTCCTTCAGTTAATATTTGAGTGCCTACCAGATGCTTGGCACTGTTGTGGGAGGGATCACTGGGAATTGAGAGATAAAAGGCAGTCTCTACATGAATAATCTAGTGAGGGACAGTCCAGTAAAGAAACAGTCTGAAGGTTGGTGATGAAGGTGATACAGGAAGGCTACGGTGTCCTGGGACTAGAGAAGACTAGCATCTAACTAGCTGGGGAAAGTAAAAGTCATGAGTGTTTGGTTGAATTTAGCTAAATTAGGGAAATGAGAAAAGGGTGTTTGGTGTTGGCCCAGAATACTCTACTCCCCCTAATATCACCTGCAGGACAGTGCTCACAGCTTGTCGGAGCTTTCCAGAACAGCTGTGAGCTTTACGTTTCACGTTCACAAGCTTACTAATGGACTGACCATGGCAGGAACTTACCGTACTTCGTTTTCTCGTGTCACTCTTCAGTTGCCAGGCTTGAATGCCTACAAAGGCTACTGTAGTAACCAGCTGGCAGCCAAAGCTCTTCTTGACCAAAAGAAACAGGACCCAGGAGTCCAGGACTTTCTCCAGCGATGTCTTGAGTCTCCCTTCAGCCGAAAACTAGATCTGTGGAGCTTCCTCGATAATCCCCGAAGTCGCCTAGTCAAATACCCTTTACTGTTAAAAGAAATTCTTAGACATACTCCAGAGGACCACCCTGATGTTCAGCTTCTGCAGGAAGCTGTAAGTAGTCCAACTAATGATTCTTGTGTTTTCCAAATTTATACATTAGTTGTCTAGAAAGTTATGCAGTGCTACTCTCAGTTATGCATAGTGACTCAGCATCGGGAGGTGTTTGGTGGATGTTTTAAGCACCCCATATGCTCGTGCACCACACACTGTAATAAAGAGGCAGGACACAATCTGTATTTATATTCTAATCAAAAGACTGGATTCTGGTCTTATCACTTCCACTAGCTAGCTGGAGAACTTTGGGCAAATTACCTAATTAGGCTGAAACTGTTTCTTCATCTGTAAAATGAAGGGACAGACTGAATTAACTGATATCAAGAGTCCCTTCAAGCTTTAAAATTCTGTCATTTTGATGTGGTGTTTTAGCCCTGTAGGGAAACTGACTACATTATTCCGAAAAGGCTCCATTAGTTTTCTGATAATTTTTAGGTATTGATAATACAAGGAGTTCTCTCCAATATCAACTTGAAGAAAGGAGAATCAGAATGTCAGTATTACATCGACAAACTGGAGTATCTGAATGAAAGGCAGAAGGATCCTCGAATTGAAGCAAGCAAAGTATTGCTTTGCCACGGGGAGCTGAAGAATAAAAATGGATGTGTAAGTGTATCTTAGAACTAATAGGAAATGAGCCATTGCTTCCCTTTCTCACCCAGTTTGTTTCCACATAGATTATGAAGCAGGTTGTAAAATAAACTCATCAAATAGTGAAAGAAGGTTACTGGTTTTTGTTCTTTGTTACCAGCTTTCATAATGCAAACATTTGGTTTCTGTCTTTGCAGAATAACTTAAATGTCTCTGGAGAATCAATAATATTTTACTTTTTAGTTTTGGAGCATAAATCAATTTGGCTAGCAGTTTTCTGAATAAATTATTAGTTCCATGTTTCATAAAAAAATAACATATCCGTCAGAAGATTTTTCTGAAGAGTTGGTAGTGATGGAAGTAGTTTTACAGCAGACTACCTGGAAGCAAACTTACTTTTAGAATTTTAACTGAAAAAGTACCTGCCAGAGCTGAGTATAAACATGAGTGGTACTTTTCTTTCATTATTTGCTTTTCAGAAGCAAGATTAATAAGTTGAGGTTCTTTTTGGAAAAAGATGAAATCTGACATCTCTGATTTATACTGTGAGTCCCAGCTGTTCTATAAAGACTTAAATTTGTGTGGGACAAAGCAGACCATTAACATTTTTACAAGCTTGCATTGTTTAAATCCTTACTTTGTTAGAAAATTTTGGTGTACAATACTGGTCTTTCCAGTCATGTTCCTACTGATAGGTCTTTGTGGGGTGCAGTGTTTACTCTGCTGCTACCTCATCTAATGTTATATGCCAATAAAATGTTTTTATAGTCTGAGATTAGACAGGCTCTCCAAGCAGAACATGCATAGCCTTAGAATCCTCCTCTTTCTGAGGTCATCTACAAGGGGAATCTGAAATAAATGTGATGAGATCAATCATGTCTAAATTCCAATTACTTAAAATCACAGGGTTCCTTCCACATGTAGGAAGTATTTGTTTCATTTCTGCAGAAATTTTACATTTTCCTGTTTCAAGACATCTTGGTTTTGACTCGGGCTGTTACACGAAATGAACGTCACTCTTACCAAGTTTACCGACAACCAATCCCCGTACAAGAGCTGGTCTTGGAAGACCTGCAGGATGGAGATATGAGAATGGGACGGTCCTTTCGAGGGGCTTTCAGCAGTTCACATATAGGTAAAGATACAAATTGTAAAATTGTTTAAATTAACAAACTCAGAACCTAAGTGAATTTAGTTTTAATCTTTAAAAATTCTGTCTCAGATTAAAATATAAGATACATTAAAAAATTCACACAGTTCAACACCCCAAAAAAATCTGATTTAAAAAATGAGAACCTGAATGGAGATTTTCTGAAGATGTACAGATGGCCAACAGACACATGAAAAGATGTTCCGCATCACTAATCATCAGGGATGTGCAAATCAAAACCACATGAGATATCACTTTACACTAGTCAGAATGGCTAGTATTAAAAAACAAACAAATAACAAGTATGGGCAAGGTTGTGGTGCACTGCTGGTGAGAATGTAAATTGGTGCAGCATTCGTGGAAACAGTATGGAGGCTCCTCAAACACTTACAGAGAGGAATACCATATTACCCAGTAACTCCACCTCGGACACTTACCTGAAGAAAACAGAAACACTAATTCAAAAAGATATGTGTACCCCTATGTAAACTGCAGCACTATTTACAATAGCCAAGATATGTGTCCATCAATAGATAAATGAATGAGGAAGATGTGGATACATGGGCAATAACTAGGCCATAAAAAAGAATTAAATCTTGCCATTTGTGACAGCATGGTTGGTCCCAGAGGATATTGTGCTAAGTGAAAAAAGAGAAAAACAAATACCATATGATTTCACTTCCATCATACAGTATCTGAAAAACAGACAAAACAGAAATAGGCTATTCAGACAAAGAATAGGTGGTTGCCATGGTGGAAGTGGGGTAGTAGGCAAAATAGGTGAAGGGAATAAACAGGTGCAAACTTCCAGTTACAAATTAGTCACAGACTGAAGGTACAGCATGGGGAAAATAAAAGAGAATTGTGTCTCCACACAAAAAGTTATAAATGAAAGGATTCCATTGTCCTATAGCTGCAGCTGTCATCAAGTTGTGCTCTGACATCAGTAGGTGCATCTAATAAATAATGTCCTAAGGCTTTATTTAATGCCTCCACCTAACAAGTGTACACATACAGAAATTCCGGCACCCACACTTAGATTATATGACCACCTCATCTACACAAACTGTTTTTAAGTCTGATTTCCTTTCTTTTTTCCAATTTTTTTCCTAGCCAAAAATATCTTTAGAGTTGGCTTCCAAGACCCCTCTTCAGACCAGTCTCACACTCTGCAAGCCAATGATGTGTTCCACAAGCAGCAGTGGTTCAATTGTATTCGAGCCGCCATAGCCCCTTTCCAGCAGGCCACCAGTCCAGCCGAGCTGCAGGGTTTGCCCGGGTTCCATCAGGAGTGTGTCGAGAACAACCCCTCTGCTGGGAATGTCAAAACCCAGAGAAGGGCATCTACAGCATCCAGTGTGACTCAGGTTGAAGTTGATGGGGACGCTTCAGTGTGTGTCTCCCCTGCGTGTACCACAGACGACATGAAGAGTGTCAGAGTTCACCAAGCACAGCCTGGCTTCCCAAAGCCAAGGGACAAATCTCCATTGGGTGGTGAATGGAAAGAGACTTCAGTATAAAGGAATTTCTGTGTATTACTGGTGCAGAGCGTGTATATTTATAAATGTATACAGTTTGGGTTTTCTTGTGAGCATGGGAGCGTTGCAAGGTTACTTAATACTAGTCTTAACATTTTCAGTTTTTGTTTTTGTGTTTTTTTAATGGCAGCTAAAGATACATATACAGATTACTGTTAAAACTGCAACCTTTTTCTAAAGATACATTCTCATAATTTGGAACATGCAAGCCTGGTAATTTTAATCAAATGAAATATTTATGGAATGAGTTTCTTCTTCATTCTAAATTCATCAGGACTTTCCAATAACTACCTATTGTGATATTTACAATAGCTACCAAACCTTAAAATTTTGCAATTACTGGGATTTTATCAGTGTTTCTTTGATAAACTGCGTGTGCAGAATTTGAAATTTTAACATTGGCTCCTAAAATCTACACAAAATACAGGTGTGTAATACATTAGAATTTATACTGAAACACAAGTTCCTTTTGAAACAAAGTATAAAACTTTATACAGATTTTCCATTTTATCAACTGGAATACTTTATACTAGTTTTTGTCACTACACATTCCTCATTTTCATTCACTTAAACTGCCAATTGTTTATTTTTTTATTATAAAGTAGTTTTTAGTATTTGCTTTATTTTTTTTTTTTTACTTTGACACCTTTTCAGGTTGGTAGCCTTTATTTTTCCCCCTTGATAAAAATGTACATATGTTTAAAATCATATTACCTTTATCAACTGAAACCAAGCCATACTGTTTTTGAGCCAATGAAGAACATTGTGACTTTTCCGGTGTAGCATTGCAAGGTGGTGAACACACATGAACTGACGCGGTGTATTCTGGACGACTGAAAGAAAACCACCTGAAGGGTTTGGTTGAGAGCTTTAGCGTTGTCTGAAAAGCAGGAGCGGAGGCAGTTGGCTGTTAATACATAAAAACGGAAAAAGAGAGTAGTTTGGTCTTACGGTAAAAATGTCTGGTTGTGCTAGAACATGCAAGAAGATAGTAAAAGCTAAACTTGAGGGTGTATAGTAAGTTATAGAAGGCTTGGGGGAAGTGAATTTTATTTGTGTTGGTTTATAATACCTGCAAATAATGAGTTTGAAAAGAAGCAGGTGTGTTGAAAATCTGACCATATTATATCAATTTTGGATTTATTTATAAGAAGGAAAAAGTAATGAATATTCTACTGTAAAATGTTACTGTTCAAATGAGATCATAGTCTTTAAGTGGAGGACTAAGTGCTCTGTGTCATGGCAGACTTATAATGTGGATCATTCAAGGAAATGTTGACTATTCTGTGAACTATATTTGGCCAGTGCAAGTTAAAATGGAGAAAGATTGTAAATAGATCAGTCCAAATGATTTCTCTGTATAAATGAATTATACAATTTAAAAAGCACACACATAATCAGCCCTTAAAAGCTTCTTGACTGGTGGATGTTTGGGAGACATGTGCTAGAACGTGTTGGTATGGCAAAGGAGGTCATGCCAGGCCTCACAAGGGTTTAAAAATCATAAATACTTAAACCTTTGAAATTCACTGGTAAGAGAAAGATTCAATTAAGTCAAGTTTTGTGACTTATGAAACCATTTCGAAAGCAGTATAGTCAGAAAGAGCAATCAGATTGAAGAGGGGTGAACATCTAGCCGCTTTCTGGATACACTTGTAAATCTAATAGCAAAGCATCCTGATTTGACTAATTTAAGGTTTTAATTTAGGGATCTCAGGTTTCTGAGTTTGGATATTCAAAGTCAATTGTGTAGATGATACCAATGTTCTGATCAGAAGAATCAGAAAGCAAGTTTCTAACTATTTCTAGAGATGTTATATAGATTATCATTCCAGAATTACCTTGATCAGCTTCTAAAGTTACATAAGCCCGTAGTAGTTCAAAATGTTAATGGAATGATGATGTATCAAAAATATTCCTTTCATTCACTCAAGGGAGAAATTAAGACCCAGAAACGCAGTGATTATATGGAATGAACATTCTTCAGAAATTGCATCTGTATTTGAGAACATTTGATGATCTGGCCCATAGTTCTCTAATCTGTTTGGGCATCAGAATCACCAAGGGTGCTTCAAGAAAAGGTCTCAGGGCTTCATCCCCCTACACACCCCCATTTCACTGAGTCAGTAGCTTGGGGGTAGGAAGCAGAGGGCTGTTGATTCATATATGTAAACATTCCGTCCTTGGGTCTACATCTGGTAATCACTGACTTAGCCAACAGCCATTATTGCACCCTTGTCAAACCACGTCAGGGTAACCAAACTGAGCAGGGGAAGGTTTTCCTCACAGCAGTCACCCAGCCAATCAGTGAAGAAGGAATGACAGAATATCATTTTCTAAGCCCTCAGGAACACTTGGACCTAGGTGTTGATTCATATGGAACATGAGACACGACGTGCCTCCTGATGCAAGTGCACACTGCTACCTAAGCAGTCTTGCCAAGAAAATCACCCTGGATTGCATCTGCAGGAAACTTGAAGACAAATGACATTATTTCTTCAACAAAATAAAACCATAAAAGAGAAACATCTATGACTTAGCAGACATACCAAACAATTGCAATGTATGGACTTGGCTCCTAAAAGAAAGTTTTATATAAAATAAAACAATCCAAAAGTACCCAGTATTGACTGGATATTTGCAGTCCAGTAGTTAGTTTTCATGTGTGATGGTAGTACTATGATTACAGCCCCTTTAGAGAAAAATACTGGAGCATCAATGGATAAAATTGTATGCTCTCTGGGATGTCCTTCAAAATAATGGAGCAAGAAGAGCATGACTGGGGGGTAAAAGTGAAACAAGATTGGCTGTAAATTAAGAATTGGTGAATCGAGATGAGATGTAATGAGAATTCATTATATTTTCTGCATCTTTTTGTATGTTTGGAACTTCTCATTTAAAAAAGTTAAAAAGGTAAAGAGCTTATAGAATCTCCAGTATCTGTAAAGTTTCCAATCTCTCAACCTCCTAATTCCCCAAACCCCAGTCATCACTTTTCAAACTAAAGGCAGAATGTTTATCAAATACAGCAGCATTTGCCATCTACCACCGCACAGAAACTCAAACCTCTTGCCTCAATTCGATGCTCATACTCTGTCTCTTACAGCTTGGCAGTCGTTTAATTCATACAGCCCCTTCCCTCCCTCTACTTTCCTTTTCCCTAAATCTCCCTCTGTCTGTCCCCTGATCCTTGGCCCGCCCCTTTTCCTCTGACACACGTTCATGCTGCCCTTGGTGAGCCGGGGCTGGTTGGCAGCAGGTATGTTCCTGCTCCCCCAATGAAGCAACCCCATGCACCCTGACCTGACAACTTCCACCAAGGGCCAGCCTGTTAATGACATGCCCGCTTCTTAGGGAGGAGAAAGCATTATAATAGTGTTTGTGCTGTTGAGACCAGAAGGTAGGCAAATTAACTACATTCAAAGAATTCGGATGATCTCCCGCAAAAGTCAGATTTTTCCACTGCTGCTGCCTCTCAGGGAAGAGCAGAAGGTTTTTGTTTCCCTTCTCCCCTGGACAAAACAGAGATGATAAATCAAGTTAGGCCTAGACATTCAGAGCATTTAATTTCATCCCCTCTTTACTAGCTACAGCACCTAAAATCTAAAAATGTCCAGTGACTTGCCCAGGGTCACACACACACTTGGTGTGTGGCACAGCTGGGGATAAAGGCAGCTATGTGCCAGGCCTGTGTGTGTGCCACTGAAGGCACTGCCCCAGCTACCAGCCTGCTGTAAAGTTTGTCTTAGTTTACCTGCCTTGTCAACTGCAGAGAGACCTTGGGTATGAGAATATCGTGGATAGGAAATATTAGGGACAGTCATACCTTCCCCCACTGAATAGGCAGCTGCTAACACCCAGATCTTTAGACAGCGCTACAGAAACATTTCATTATGTATCCAGAAGCTAAACACTTCTCAAATTAGAAACCAAAAATCAGAGTTCTTTCCATCCGCTTGAGCCCTTACACTTTTCAAAGCAAGCGTCACTTTTACAGGGACTCAGAGATGAGCAGAATGCGCTGTTTTCCTGGCTGTACAGATGCAGGCTCAGACTGTAAGCCTTACCCAAGGCCGCAAAGCTAGCAGTTCACAAAGGTGGAACTAGACACTAGGCTCCGACCCAGTGTACATTTCCCCTCTCATTATGTTCATGATGGGTCCCCCAAGTTGTGTGGGTGGGAGGGGAGTGTTTTACAGCTGGTCTCTACAGCCCTGAGGGGAGGCTGGCAGAGGGCGGCCCTCACAGCCCTACAGTGTTGTGCACTGACCCCTCCCTTCCAGGACAGCTGGCGGGCTATTTCTGTGTGAAATGGAGGAGAGTGGTGCAGGGTTGGCAGAAGCAGGGGTGAAGGGGAATGCATGTGACCCACTCTTTCCCTGGTTTAGATCATGGGAGGGTTGGCCAGGCTCTGCAGCCCATTGCGGTAAGGATATTCCTGCACCCCCTGGCTTGCCCTGAGAAAGCCTCAAATTAGAGACCAGTGTGGTCCAGCCCTGAGACTACAGAGTATTACTGAGCACCAGAAGGAAATGAGCCCTCAGCCATTACTGGCATATACTGAACAGTTCCAACTCTTTGACATTCTGGAAAAGGCACAGCTGTGGGGACAGTAAGCAGGTCAGTGGTTGCCAGGGATGGAGTTCAGAGTGGGAGGGAGGAACAGGCAGACACACAGGAGTTTAGGACATTGAACCCATAATGGCAGGCACATGCCATTATGCACTTCTCCAAACCTACAGAATGTGCAACACCAAGAGTGACCTCAGTGTCATGGCCTTTGGGTGACAATGAAGTGTCCATGTAGTTTCTTCAATTGGGACAAATGTACCATGTGGTGGGCAGGGTTGATGGGGGGCTGTAAGAGAGGGGGGACAGAAATGTCTGGGAAATCTACACTTTCCACCTAATTTAGCTATGACCCTAAAGCTGCTCTGAAAAATAATACCTGTCCATCACGAGCAGAGGACGGAGCAAGTGCAGGACCCAGGAAGGAGGGTGACATTGTCAGCAGCACCCCAGTCTGGGTGGGGAGAGAAGCTCCTCGTTCCTTTTGGATCCCCCACTCACTTGAGTGTCAGACTCTGGCCAAGGCCCACGGCCTTTCCATCTGCCCCTCCTCACCTCTGTGTCTGGTGGGACAGGGGCCAGGCCGCCTCCCCTGAGGTCAGGCACAGGGCCCCTCCTCTGCCCACCACACAGTGGCCCTAAGCTGCAGCTCCTGCCTTCCCCCCAGCAGGTCTGAGCCCTGAGATCTGAGGGCCAGGCTGCCCCTTTTGTCACGTGCATTTCTCTCTCCCCTCCAGGCCCATCCTCTGTAATTCAAACTGTCCATTGAACATGACGGGAGAGGTTGGCATCTGTCCTCCCTGCACTGCAGGAAACTGCTGCAGGGCTGGGAAACATTCTGTTATCTGACATCATGTACTTTTGATAAACATGAAGCACAGACCCTGGCGGGCCCCCAACACACCCTGCCCATGGGGCCTGTTGGGGTGCTCTTCATCTTGGGTGGCTTCCAGGTGCAAGCTCAGCCCTCAGCTCCCCACGCAGCTGTCCAAAGAAAAACGTAGCATCTTTAATGATGGGGAGGAGAAGGAGGAAGGCTGCAGGTGTGAGGGACGTCACGAGGCAGGGGGCAGGCTGATGGGCCCAACGGACTCAGTAGGTCCCAGGGGAACAAGGCACAGGGTGTAACTGCGTCCCTGTTGTTGACCCTTTTGGGTGCACAGGTCAGGAGGGAAGCACCCACCCAGCACAGGACCTGTGGCCCAAAGTAGTGTGTGATTCCGACCACAGGACAACCCTTGCTGACCACACACAAGACAAACAGCATGTTACTATTCCACAGCATGAGGGTCTAGTGCATTTGCAGGGCAGCACACATAGCTGAAAACTCTGCACGGCCTTCACTCTCCGGTCCAGGCGGGCCCGCAGATGCTGCGTGCTCTCAGACCTACGAGGGCAGGCTGATGCCCGCGGGTAGCACACTTTTCCAAAACAAAGGAAAATGACACATAGGCCGAGAGATACACAGTCCGGCACACCCTGGGAGCTGCTGGGAGGGCTCCCTGAAACCATGGAACCATGTCTGCCAAAGGGAACAGCATGAAACAATCTTTCCACAAATGGAATTAGTGTGTCATTCTTACAGGCGGCCCTCCAGGGCTGCCCTTCCCCAGGAATTCCCCACGAGCTCCCTAGTTGGCGGTGACAAACAAGCCCAGCCCTGGCAAGTCCTACCCAGCAGCGCTCATTCAAAGGATGTTTCACATCCAGTGGCTCTGGGAGGTTCTGAAATCAGAGCATATGGGGGAAATGACATCGTGGCCTATCAGCACCCAGCACCTTGAGTCCCCATGAGCCAGGCTGGGACGGCTCCACCTTATGCTCACATGCTTCCCTCCCTGGAACTCTGTCCCTCTGTCTGCTGCCTCCCACTGCCTGGTGACCTCATGCTTCTCCTTCAGGACCATGTGGGGTCGCACCTGTCGTAGGCAGCCTTCTCTGATCCCTAACACCCATTGCTCCCACTTGGCCCACTGGCCCCACCAGGTATCATGCTGAACCCATGACACTGACCACTTCCCAACCTGAGTGTCACTGTGCTGGACTGTAAGCTTCTTTGTCTTCGTGTCCCAAGCACCTACCACTTTCCTGACACAGAAAATGTGCTCAAATGTGTTTGCTGAACAAACCAGACAGGGTAAACTATTTCAGTTCTGCGTTCTCAATAGTTGATGGCACAGAGAACAGACTGATCAAAGACACACAGACTTTCAGACCAGCAAGGGCCCTGTTGTCACCAGCTCTCCAGATGGCCTCCAGGAATCCTGAGAGCTCATGCATCCACCACTCCCTGCCATGATGTAAGCTAGGCTGGTCTCCATGACCAACAGAATAAGGTGGATGTGACAGGGTGTGATTTCCAAACTGCCTCTGCTTGCTCTGCCTCAGGTCACTCACTGTGGAGGAAGCCTGACGGTGGGTTGTAAGGACCCCCAGGGTTGCCTGTGGAGAGGGGCACAGGGTGAGCTGCTGGGCCCCTGCCTCAGCCAGCACCAGCTTGGCCACTGTGTGGGGGACCCCTGGGGAGCGGCCCCTGCAGAGCAGGGTCAAGCCTTCAGAGGCCGCAGCCTCGTGAAAGATCCTGAGCCAGAGCCATTCGCTGCATTGCTCACAGAGAAATTGTGAGGTGGTGCATGTTTGTGACTGTTAAGCTACAGGGTTTTTATATCATCGATTAGGCAACAAGCACTAACTAATAAAAGACCTGAGAGCTTGGCTGGGTCGAAGCTCTCGTGGGAGGACCCATGAGGGAGTCCAGACTCCAGGAACTACTCTGTGACCTGGCATTTGGACCAAACCAGAGGAATGAATCAATTTCAGGAGGAGAAACCAAAGCTCATCCCTCAGGGCGCAGAGGGAGGAGCAGGTCTCACAGACATTGGCCAGGCGTGGCTCGAGTCTCTGTCCTGAGGCCCCCAGCCTACATCCCAGGGGACAAAGTGAACAAGCTGACTTTGGATGCCGTGGTCCTACTCAGGGTCTCTTGATTTTAAGCAGGGTAACTGACTTGTCCATGCCGTTCAGCTGGAGCGTGGCCCTGAGAACCGGGCAGGGTCCCCCGGCTGCAGCCTGGTCTGCTCGGGCTGCCGTGCCCCTCAGAGGCGAGAGAGCAGGCCATCTCTCATTTCCTCCTCTGCTTTTTGCTTCCTCCCTTCCCCTGCCTCTGTCTCCCACACAGAATGTTCCTGATCATCTGAATCCTAGACACATAACAACAATTCATGCTTGGTAGGCACATGAGCATGAAGGTTGACAACAATGCCCAGTGCCCACCACCTGCACACAGTGTTCCTGCCACACCTCATACCACCCTACACATCCAAGCCCTGTCACATGCCCCACACATCTTACCACCCTACACCCACCAAACAGCCTATCCCTGAGCCTTGGTAGGTGAAGGGCAGAGGCCTAAGCCCAAGCCAGAGGCCAACAGTGCCCTGTAGACTGTGGTGCAAGGCTGCCTCCCGCTGCTGCCTTCCTCTGCTGCTCTCAGGCCCCAGGCCACCAGTCTCCCCATGGGCTCCCTGAAGGGGCAGAAGAGCATCAACGTGGGCTGACCTGAGTCCCACCTGCTGCTGGCCTTGACTGGGAAGGCCCAGCCAAGTAACCACGCCTGGGGAGACTGTCACACAGCTGGAGCCCCCAGTTCCACAGCAGATCCCAAAAGGTGACCTTCATCTGCCTGGACAATCTCATCATCTGTAGTCAAGTCTGCACACGGAAGGCCTCTGTAATAAGCGGCTGCTGCTGCTTCATGTACATCAAGAAGGCGATAATCACCATGCATTCCTCCCCAGTTGTAGTTCTATGCATGCCCCCAAATGCCTTATTGCTCCCACCATTTTGCTGCTTTATTTTCACAAGTATTTCCTCTTATTGTCTCCTAAGAAAATGGCCAGAGAGGTATTTTCACTGACTTTCAGAGTAGGGGTTGGAGTGATCTGACCTAAACTCAGAGGCTAAGTATCCTTGAAATTTACTTTGGGGAGTATGGTGGGCATGCAGTAGACATCTCAAAAGAGACTGACAGTGACCCTCAGCAGCTGAGCCTCCCCACCTCCCACAAGAATATGATGGGGACACATGTGCTGTACATGTCAAGATGCCATGAATGGACATAACAAATGGGGGCTTCAAATATTAGCCGCCCGAAGTCAGGATCTCAGATGCACTGCTCAGAGTGACAGGCACAGTTCTGGCCTCTGCAGGGGCGCAGCTGTGGGACTGGCTTCCTGACTGTGTTGAACAGCTCTCCTGGGAAATGCCTGTGCAGCCAGCTCTTCCTAAACTCATTGTACAAATCCCAACTCATGAAATAAACTCACACAAATCAATGAACACTTCTCTCCTCTGACCTCTGCTTGAGGTTTTTTCATCCTTTCATGACAAAGCAGTACAATCACCACAGATAAAGTCGCCGCACAATCTTTATGCCTCTGTTGCTGAGTCCCCAGCTCCCTTTATGACAGCGTCAGCACAGGTCTTGCATCCCCCTGCCCTTCCCCATCATTTTGCCATTCTTTCACTGTTTCCTTGAAGCCGTTTCTCCTGGGACAGCCCAAGTCTCACAGGTCTGTGTTAGGGTTCACTTTGTTTTGCATAATCCAAAGAATCATAAGTCACAGCAAAGCCAGCTGCCCCACCACCACCAGTGCAGACTCTGAATGCAGATGGAAAGCTGACATCCGGGGTGGGCCTGTGCACTTTGGCTCACTGTCCCCAAATGTCCCTCTCAGGCGCTGTTGCCTTCCCAGGTTGAAGGACGTCCATGACCATTGCTTCCTCTGAAGTAGCCACCTGATCATGAACTTCCCAGACCAGACAGTTACTGTGTCGATCATGGTGGCTTCAAGTGGGTCTTCAAGCAGGCAGGGAAGAGAAAACGGGATTTTTTTTTTAAAGTGCTAAAATGTTTAAAGCCCACTGAAATGGTGAGCTGAACAGAACTAAAGGAATTTACACAAGCTTAATTTAAGGAACGTTCCCCAGCAATCTAGCCAAAACTGTGTGAGAAAGTAAAAGCCATCGACCTGGCAGTATTTTCATCAAGACTCACTTTCTAGGATGCTAACCACTGGAGGCCTCAGACTGACACCCCCTCTCGCCCTCCTCCACAGAAAGCTCTCTGTCTTTAGAAATGCTAGTTCACACTACTAAGTGCATGGGATAGCTGACAGCCCCCTAATGGCCTCTCGTTCATGCCACTCAGAGCTCTCCCATTTCACTGAGAAGCCAGCTCCAGGTCCAGCCTGGTGGCATCAGCCTCACAGCCCCGGCAGCTCTGTCATCTTCCCCAGGTTTTACCTTGTAGTCTTGGGAAAATCCCTCACCCTCTGAACCTCCACACTGAACTTCCATCTAGACTTCTATGGACACTAGAAGCTTCCAGAGGTGACAGCCTAAGCCCGTGACTTCAGGTCCACGCAGGTCTACCACATGGTCTGCCTGCTGTCCTCATGTCTTGATTTCAGTCTTAAATCTTTCCTGCAGTTACTGAACTGAATCTTCCTTCTCCAACCTTTCTAGACCTGAAGGATGGTTAGCTCTCTCTGCTTCCCTTACTCAGGCCAAATTGTGCCAATTTCTCAGCAAGCACATGCTCTGGGTGGATGGAAATCAACAGGCCATGAGAGAAAAAGAGGCCCCCAATGCTTTTCTTGATGAGCAAAAACAGAAGTTTTGAGGCCTCAAGGAATTTTGAAACCCTTTGGGGAAACCAATCTGAAGATTTGGCAGCTGTATCATAAAAGTTCCCCTCTGTGGCTGCGGCCAAATTTTGGCCACCAACTTGAGTCCTGAGCTCCCCCAGGCTTGCAAAAGAGATAGAAGGCACCTGGTAGTGTGGCCCTTCCCAGGAGCCAGCCCCTCAGCCTCAGGTCCTCCCTGGAGTCCTTTGGTGACATTCTCCACTGTGTCCCCCGATGCCTCTTCTCGGTCTCCCAATCTGCAGCATGCAGCTCTCTCAAATCCGTCTGCATCACAGCCTCTCTCTAAGGACTCTGTCAAGCCTGTCTCTTCCAGGCCAGCATCCCTTCCTCAGCACAACAGGCAATTTTGGTAACACCCATGTTTCCAAAGGCATCACCATCTCAGAGCCACCATCACATCATGTGCCTTTTATACCACTCCTACTGGATATATTTTAATCAGCATGTTCTTCATTTAGTAAATGTATTTTAAGTCACCATTTTATATGCCATAGTTGTAAGTGGAAAACCAGCTTCCTTGCTATTAATAGAAGGAAACGGTAACAGCCAGAGTCTCAGACACCATATGCTTTTACCAAGTCCCACTGGGGTCCCTCTGCTGTGGAAGGGGGCCATGGGAGGGGCTCGCTGTCACCTTTGTTACGTTTGCCAGCTAAGTCCTAACATCATTACTAGTATCATCAATTACACAGATGTCAAATTTAGCCAAAATTGGGCTTGGAGATCTCTGGGGTCCATTCTGGAGAGACCAGTTTAATTATTCATTTTTCTCTCTTTCTTTCTCTCCTCTCTTTCCAGCTGCTATTATAACATACATACATACACCATAGCATACACAGGAATACAATCCTCTGTCCTGAAAGTACACATCTGAAAAGCCAGCATGAGCCCTCAGAACAAGGGACCAGCATTGTTTGGGGAGAGGTAACAGTCCCCAGCCTTCCTCCCCCTGGCCCTGACAGACACCATGGTGGTTCCTGACAGGAAGTCCCCTTCTTCCTCATGGAAAACCCAGAGAAGGGAGTATAGTAGCCCCTGAGAACTTGGTCCAAATTGCAGAAGTGAAAGAGGCCCATCACCTAATTCCAGGTCTGGGAGTCTGGGGTTCTGAGCACGCCTGACAGGGAATGGAAGCCTGAAGGACGCTCATACCAGGGCCTCTTCCGGTTGCATTTGCTCCATGTTTTACCAGGTCCAGCATGGTTTCCACTCTAATAACTAAATAAAGGTTGCATAGGAAGAGGCATTGCTACCTCTGTGTTCCGAGCAAGAAAATCACAGCCAAGAGGCTCGGCCTGAATGACCGCAACCTGGGTCCTTGCCTCTGCCACGCCCAAGGGTGCAGCTGAGCTCCTCACAGAGTTGGGCACGTGCACCAAGGGCCACCCTGAGCCATGCCTGCCACCAGAGCTTCTCAGCTCAGCCAAGAACAGCAGTGCCTCAGGGAGGCGGCAGGGCCAGGCCATGAGTGAGGACCCAAAAGTACTGAGCGCTGCCTCATGTGGGGTCTCGCACTAAGGCTCTTTCCTGGGCCGTCTAGAGATGAAAGGGAATCAGGAGGCCCTGCCCAAGCCCCACCCTATCTTACTTAAAAGCAGTAGGTGCAGTTGGGCTCAAGAGGGAACCCTTGTGGTGTGCCCCACTTCCCTGGCTCCTACTTGCAGGGCCTCCCTGTTAGCTGCCTCAATGGCCAGCAAAGCCCCTGTGCTCACTTCTGTGCTGGTCTCTCAGCTGGAAGGGCTTGAAGAAGTCCTAGTCCAACAGCTCCCAACTCTTTTCCTTCCAAGGACCCCTATTACTCTGCAAATTGTCTTTTTACCAAACCAACCATATTGTTCCTGAATGGTTCATTTGTTTCCCAGTTTGTGTTGACAAGGACTTGAGTTGTCCTGTCCGGCAGCCTCCACCCCTGGCAGGATCAGGCCCCATGCCCCTGTGTGATGGCTCTCCCACTGGCATGCCTCCTTCTCAAGACCATTGCTTGTGCCTGTGGGTACCCAGAGGGAGGAATTTCAAGGCAGGAGCCTTCCTGCATCACCAACATCCAGTACAGATGGTGCCTGGGAGAAGTTGTGCTCTGCCCACATTTGTACAGGAAGAAAAGAGGGCAAGGCAGAACCAGAGAAGACAGACTCAGTGAGCCCCTTCCTCCCCTCCCAGCCGGAGCCAGGTCTGGGAAGGCTCTGCTTCCTGTTTGCACACCGGGACACCTCCTGTCTCCTCCCTGACATCCAAACCCCACACACACCCCAACACACACATGCCAAGGGTAGCTCAGAAAACCCTGCCCACACCCAAAGATGCTAGAGCTGGGGTGGCAGGGGTCTGCCTTCCTCTGTGAGGTGGGGGTCAGTCCCTCTCCGGGGAGTAGGTTGCACAGTGAGGGCAGGAGGCCCTGGGCCACTCCTCCCAGGAGCACCATTCTGGCTTTCCTGCCCTCCATTTCTGGAGCCAGGCCATAGGACGCACACCTGGGCAGCCCCAGGGCTGTAGAATCTGCACACTGCCCTGGCCCTGTTAGTAACTGGGACCCCTCAGCCTCCCTGTGACTCCAGCATTCTGAGCACTGAACATTTCACCATTTGACATGGCAAGAAGCCAGCCATGTCCAACAGCAGGCAGCCCTGCAACAGTGAGAAGAACAGGTGAGAGGAGCAGGCTTGGCCCAGAGCAGGAAGTCTGGGAGTCAGAACAGTGGGGACCACCCAGTCCATCAGGGGAGCCAAACCATAAGAGGCCCATACATGGCCCTTTCCTAAACCTCTCTAGGTCTTTAACTGCGCAGCCAGGTCAGAGAGACACAGCATTACAGTAAATGGTGGGCACAGGATAGAAAGGCACTGGTGAGATGGAAAACACATGCTAGTGCCCTGGAGTGAGGACCATCTGCAGTGGGGAAGAGCAGCTGAGATCATAAATAACTGCAGGAAAGCAAGAAGGAGCTTGCAGAATGAGGTGTTTGGTCCTTCCCAGGTTATAGCGAAGCCAGAGAGAAGTACAGGGAGGAGCAGGTGAGGTCACCGCTGGGCTGGGCAGCAGCCAAGAGATTAGACAGACCCTGTCCTCAGGTGCAAGGCTGCAAAAGGCCACTTCGGATCCCTCCAAGGGTGCACCGAGCATAGTCCCAGTGCATAAGGGGTAGGGTGGCCTCATGTTATGACCCCAAACTCAGAACTTGGACAACTTTGCAGAGGAAATGAGACAGGGTGACTTACCTAGACTCTTCCTAAAAATCTGTATCTACTGAGACTCTGCTCTTCATGACTTTTGGGGAGGGTATGTGCACTGTGAAGGGATGTGCACCGATCTGAAATCCTATGAGCTGTTGCAAGTGGCTGATGTCTAAAACTATGTCCTACGAGTTCTATGTAGGAAATCTCCCTATTTCCACACCAAGATGGAATGAACTTGTGATGGTTAATTTTATGCTGTGATGGTCAACTTGGCTGTGAGAAGGGACACTCAGAAAAGCAGGTGAAGCATTACTTCTGGGTGTGCCTGTGAGGGTGTTTTCAGCAGACACTGCACTTGACCTGCTGGACAGAGGAGCTGAAGGCTCTCCACAGTGCGGTGGGCACAGTTCAGCCATCCAATGTCTGGATGAACACAAGGGGAGGAAGGCTGATTCGCTGTCTGGTTGAGCTGACACATCACCTTCCCCCGCCCTCAGATGTGGCGCTCCTGGTTCCTGCGCCTTCATACTCCCATCAGCCCACAGTTGTCAGGCCTTCGCATTCAGATGGATTCCACGAGCCCTCCAGGGTCTCCTGACTGCAAAGGGAAGACTGTGGGGCCTCTCAGCCTCCATGATCACATGAGCTCACTCCTATCATTAATCTCCTCCTGTAAAGTTATATACATCATATGTATCCTACTGGTTCTGTTACTTTGGAGAACACTAACTGCTGGGATTTTGGGATCCTGCCTGGACTGTGTCCATGGTTCTCAGAAGCTGGGCCATAAAGAGGCACCACCTCCCTCCAGTCCCCATTGGTCTTCCCCTCCCTGTTGAGTCTGACATTGCACAATCCCTTGAACCCCATTTTCACTGGAGAACCCACTCTAGGGGCAGAGGTAATTCCTCACAGGTGAGGGAGCCCAGCCAGTCTCCTGCATCTCGTACAGATCATGGGAGGGCATTTACTAAACCCACCATTCTACAGGGGTGTAGACAACCCTTGTGTGACATGTTACAATCTAGTGTAAATGTTGATGAGTTTTTATTATTTGTTCTGAAGAAGGAGACTAGGCCTTGTTCACAGCCATTATATTATAAGATGTACCTTGATGAGAACTGTACAGAGAGAGAGAGATTTTGTCATTCACTGGGAGAGCATGTCTACTGTGTGCCAGGTCCATTCTGGAAAACTTCCTGGAGGAGGAGGCATTTGGTACAGGCCTGAAAACAGACCTTCGAAGGCACATCAGACATAGACATAAATGAAGATATAAAGGTCCAAGGGCAGTTCAGAGATGAAAATGTATTATTTAGTATATGGCATTGAAACTTCTGTTTTGACCAGAAATAGAATAATTCATCTAAAATCATATGCTAATTAATGCCATGAAGGATTTGAGAGAAATTTTGCTTGAGTTCAGGTTAATTTTGTTTTGTTTTCACCAAAGCTCTTTCTCCCCAACCAGTTCCAGTGGACTTACCAGTTCAATTCTGCTCAGCAGAATTTCAGTTTTGTTTGTGATTCATGTTTCAGAGACCAAGAACTTACCAAATACTTAATCATACACAACATATGTGTGTGAATGACCAGTTAGTAAATCTGTAAATTAAAAGAAGTACTAAAGGAATAGCCTACCTTGAATATCTATTAGAAGAGAGAAACCTGCCCATCTGTAACTCATAAAACCCTTGACATCAGAAACATGTACAAATCCTCAATCTCAAAACGAGTTGGGTCTCCTTCTCCAAATCATTGACACAATTTGAAAAAAGCCAGGGAACTTTCCTCCTTACCAGGCTGTGGTGCAATGTTAGGGAAGGTGACTGCAGCTACTAAGGGGCACCTCCGGAAAACTAACAGGCAGAGACCTTCGCTGGACAAGGTAAATTTCAGAGGAATATTTAAAAACTGGTAAAACAGCTCCTCTGATGTGGATCTCTGCAAAAGTTATAAAGTGCTTTTTTAACTAATTTTTTGTAAGTTGGGAAATACCAGCAGATTGACCATTTGCAGAACTAGTCTTGGCAAACTGGCTTCCAGAGAAGTGGCTTTCAGAGAAGTGGGTTTCCCCAGAGTGACCTCAAGCCGAGGTGGCTCCTGACGCTGCTCACACACTGTCCAGTTCTCAGAGTCCTACGTTGAGGCCAGGCCACTTTGGGACCCAGGGGGAATGTAACAGCAAAGGTCTGCAAGGGGTTCTGAGTCAACACGGAAGCCATCTCTGTTTCCTGCAGAGGGTCGGGGGCAAGGAGGACTTCACGACAACTCAGGGCTGCTGGCTTCCAGAAGACTTTCCACCCTGTGGGTCCCAATGAGCAGGCCACCCAGGAGAGGTGTCCCAACAACCTCCACCTGAAACCAGCCCCACAAGTGACAGAAGGCACCACTGGAGGGGCAGCATCCTGAGCCCTCAAAGTCCATCCCAGACCCTCACTTCTCCCGAGCTGAAGTGAGTCACTTTCTCTCCCAGACCCTCAGACTCACTTTTTGTTCTCCTGGGCCAAAAAGTAGAGAAGTTTCTGTGGCTTTCTTCTTTCCCTGAGGAAAGACTCTTCAGTGATAGCCTCAAATGGCCCACCTCTAATAGCAGCCAGACACCTGCTTCCCTGGGTTGTCGTGCCTTCGTTTCTCTCGGCCTCCGTGAGCTCTAATGGTCCATGCATTGCATGCATTATTTTTAGTCTAACATATTTTAAACACTCAAAGATATGGAGAATCAAATAGCTAGATCTGTGCAGCTCTTGACCAGCTTAAGAAACCCAATATGAAGGTGTCGGTGAGGAACCCTTGTCTCTCCCCAATCCCTTCCTATCCTCCAGAGGAGACATCAGTCCTGAACTTGGAGTTTACTCTTCCCATTTCTGAGACACATATTTTTCCAGAGTCAAATAAAAAAAAAAAGTATTTCTTAAGAAAAAAGAAAATTGATGTTCCACTCCACAGACAGGATCAGTGGCTGTCAGACATTTGGGCCTCATGGGACAGTTAGCTGTCAAAATCAATTTAGGGTGCTGGTAGAACTCTCCATTTCTAAGAGTAAGAACATGAAAAAAGGAAACCCAGAAAACTATCATCTGCCATCACAGTAGCTTCATGAAAGAAAGGCCATTTGTCACAGAAAATATAGAAAGAACATATTCTCAGAATTTAAAAAAGGAATGCATTTAGACAAAAAGTCTCAGTTTTTCTCATTTCGACACAAAGCTTCGAAAAACTTCGTGTTGCATCAGTGTGGCATTTACGACTCACTAATTTAGAAACCCAGACTTCTGTGACCTGTGTCTCGAAGAGGTTGGGACCTTCCAGAGGGAAGCACCCCATCCTGGACAGAGAGGGGGCGTTTGTCACCCCATGCCCCTCAGATGCCCCACACGGGGTCTGGTAGCTGCCGGCCCCATTTTCTTATCTGATCCCACTCCTCACCAGCCCATCCCCGTCCCAGCTCAGACCTGTAGGACTCACACGATCCCTTCCCTTCTTCTCCAATGTCCCCAGCACACTGGCCACCACCCAGGACTTCACCTCACCATGTCCGGCAATGGCTGTGCTCAGAGGCACTTGGCCAGCCCCTGAGTCAGCAGTGTGCAAGGGTCATGGGGGACCAGAGCGACCTGCTGAAATGTCAAAGGGGAGAAAGGTAAGAAAATCCATCCATACAGCAGCCTCACCTCAGTGACCTAGCCCTGCTCCACCCACTGGGCACAAACCGATGTGCTTAGTCACTCACGCACCACCAATGCCAGGATAAAGGCCGGGCAAGGAGAGAGTATTTTGCAATAACCCCCAGGTAAGCTGGCTCTGCATCTCCACCCTGAACTGAGAACCACTGACTTGGCACAAGCTAGGACAAGATACAAAAGCACCATCGCCAAAAATAAAAATGTCCCTAAAAGCAAGAAAAACCCATTTCATGAAGGAGGAAGCAGAAGCCCACCATTAAGTGACACCCAGAGCACGGGGCTGGTTACAGACAATGCCGAAAAATGAATCCTGAGTCCAGGTGACCCTTCACCTCCCCGGCTGCCCCATGTCAGTCTGGCACCACTGACGAGTCAGCTTCTTACTCCAAGCCCAACTGTTCCCTTACCCAGCCTGCGCCTCCATTTCCAGGTAGGTTTCTAAGCCCATGGAGAAGATGATCTCTCAGAATCAGGACAAGGGAGCCTGGAAACTCAGAGCTGAGACAGGCTGCCTCAAATGGGTCTAATTTTTTTTTTTTTTGAGAGTGCATCTCTCATATTTATTGATCAAATGGTTGTTAACAACAATAAAATTCTGTATGGGGGTTCAATGCTCAATGCACAATCATTAATCCATCTCAAGCCTAATTCTCATCAGTCTCCAATCTTCTGAAGCATAACGAACAAGTTCTTACATGGTGAACGAATTCTTACATAGTGAATAAATTCTTACATGGTGAACAGTACAAGGGCAGTCATCACAGAAACTTTCGGTTTTGATCACGCACTATGAACTATAAACAATCAGGTCAAATATGAATATTCGTTTGATTTTTATACTTGATTTATATGTGGATCCCACATTTCTCCCTTTATTATTATTATTATTTTTATTTTTAATAAAATGCTGAAGTGGTAGGTAGATGCAAGATAAAGGTAGAAAACATAGTTTAGTACTTAAGAGGGCAAATGTAGATGATCAGGTGTGTGCCTATGGACTAAGTATTAATCCAAGCTAGACAAGGGCAGCAAAACATCCACGGATGCAGAAGATTTCTCTCAAAACAGGGGGGGTGAGGTTCTGAGCCTCACCTCTGTTGATCCCCACTTTCTCACCTGATGGCCCCCCTGCAACTGTGCCTGTCTTAGGTTGTTCCTCCCTTGAGGAATCTTACCCGTCTCTGGCTAACCAGTCATCTTCCAGGGCCATACAGGGAGATGTAAAGTTGGTAAGTGAGAGAGAAGCCATATTGTTTGAGAAGGTTAGATTTTTAC
This sequence comes from Manis javanica, assembly GCF_040802235.1. Lineage (NCBI taxonomy): Eukaryota > Metazoa > Chordata > Mammalia > Pholidota > Manidae > Manis > Manis javanica. The sequence goes on along the minus strand of NC_133157.1, from coordinate 130,086,230 downwards.
TTCTTTGCAGATTTATGCCCTGTGGCTTCTATGCCCAGCACTTGTCTCGAGGTATCTTTACCGCCTGAAGGAATTATGATACTCGGTAAATTGGATATGAGGCACGAATTCTATTTAAGGGTTGTAATTAGGAAGGAAGAAGAAAAGCTATAGAGGTAGCATATGGAAGAAAACATGGGAGGATTGATTATTTCTTTGACATCTCTTCTTGTAGAGTACCTTAAGCATGTATAGTTTTTAAACTACTAACTAACTTGTGCACACATATTAACATAATAGGAATACGGTGACATAAACAAAGCAAATCTATAATTACCATCAATCTCCAGTGTAGCCAAAAAAACCATTTAGGCACCCTAGGCATTTGTGAAAATTTGCCTATGATATGATGGATATTGTCCAACTGTACTTGAACAGTCTGAGAGAAATCAGACAAATTAAAGCAACCCATTTCTGGGGTCTGTTCACATCCCATATGTTCTTTTAACCGTAGATAGTCTATAGTCATAAGATTTTGGAGTGCTACAACTTGCACCCCTCCCAACTCCTGGTTGAGTTCCAAGAGTACAGATCCGGTCAAATTCGTTGTCTCACTGTATGCACATGCCAGCCTAGACATCTCCCTCCTCATTCCAATGGCAAGTCCAGGAAATGGTGGGGTGGATGTAGCCACAAGCGCAGCATCGTCTGAATCCCTGTGGAGGCTTTTTGATGATTGTCCCCCGGCACAAGTCCTCCAGAGAGTGCTGATGCCAGAAGCTCCTCCTCATATCGTATCTTAGTTCATTTTCTGGGTAGCCAAGCTAGGCCTTGATCTTCTGCATAGAAACAAACAGACCCTTTGCCCACACTTTGACATGCCAAATGGGTCTAATTTTTTACAGGCACACAGCAGAGTCCCAAACTCAATTCAAAGGAGAGCTCTGCTTGACCTCTGGATGGGTGGAGCAACCACTGTCAGATTCCCTTTTTCCCAGCTTCTCCAGGGTGGGGCACCCCCACCCACAGCCTGGGGAACAACTTCAGAGCCTCCAGCTACCAGAGGGGCCAAGAGGGGCTGCAGCCAAGAAAGTCCGGGCAGCAGTAGGGGGCTGGCTCCTGGGAGGCAGTAGGGAGAAAACCTCTCACAGGTGACCTGCTATGCTCCTCAGGGTCTGGCTGCAGCCCCCACCTCAAGCTAGCCCACCTGCCCCCTCACCCATCACGGCACTGCTGCTCATTCCATCCCCCAACTTTCCAGCGATGTGGCCCCATCTTCAGTGCCCCCACCTCTGTGTGTTTGTTTCAGTCTTTAAGATCCTGTATCTCAAAGGCGAGATGAGTGCGCATGCACTCACACACACACACACACACACTCACACACACACACAAACACACATTTCTTTTTTAATTAGAGCCTGAAGAACAGTTGGCTATATGCAGGGATGATAAACCTTATTGTTTGTGGCATAGGAAATGTTCTCATCCTGTGGTCCAGGATCCGGTCCCTGGTCCTGACTCAGCTCAGGCAGACCCCTGAGCCTCTTCCATCCCCCTTCCAATTCCGATGATCCCACACACTCCTCTGTTACAAGTATCAGAGAAGCAAACTCAGATTGGTTCTCCAACCAGGGCAGAGGAAAAGGAACAGAGACTCAAAGGAACCCCAGACACCAGTGTTTGGGGGAGGCATGACCTAACAATCCCCAGTCAAACGTTCAAACACCAGTGCACATGCCCTTGGAGATCACATTATTTTATTTTGACCACCACATGGCTTTGGGGTTCCTCACAGCAGCCCTGTGAGGTTGGGAGCACCCCCATTTCCCTGCAGGGTACAGCAACAGGAACTGGCCTAGGGTTACAGGGTAGAGGGGATCCCTCCCAAGGAGCCCCAGGGGCTCAGCTCCCAGGCCCAAGTGTGGCAAGGCTTACCCACCAGGTAGGCAATTCCCACCACCCAGACCCTCCCTTCATACTCCACCACAAAAACAGGGGCCTCCAAAAAAGCATGAGAACCAGGATCAGTTGACTGGGCCCTCACTTTGGGGAGAGGATGCGCACAAACTCCTCGTAGTTCACCTGCCCGTCCTGGTCCACGTCAGCCTCGTGGATCATGGCCTCCAGCACCTCCTGGGAAAGCTCCTCACCCAGCTTGGCCATGACCTGCTTGAGCTCGTCCACACTGATGTAGCCGTTGCAGTCCACGTCGAAGACACGGAAGGCCTCCTGCAGGTCTTGCTTTTTCCCCCAGGTCTTCATCCCCCTGACCATCTCTTCCAGGAACTCTGGGAAGCTGATGACGCCGTCAGCATCTGTGTCCACCTTGCTGATGATCTCCTTCAGCTCGGCCTCTGACAGATCCTTGCCCAGGGCCTGCATCACGGCGCCCAGCTCCTGAGTGTTGATGCTGCCATTCCCGTCCTTGTCAAACTTGGAGAAGGCCTCCTTGAACTCGGCCACCTGCTCTGGAGACAGCTGCTCCTCCATGCTGCTCACTCGTGTCACGGAGCTTCCTAGCCTGCTGCCAGCTCAACAGGCCCACGTCAGAGCTGGGGACCCGCAGTCAGGGTGCCAGGCCGAGTCTGTATGAGGTCAGAGCTCCAGCGGTGCCTGGCCATAGGTGGGAGTCCCCTCCTTTTCTGCAGTCAGAGTAAAAGGAGGAGGGAGGCTCCCCACCCTTCCCATGTCCCCAGGCCAAACCCTCCTCCCAGGGAGGGACAAGAAGGCAGCTGCAGACAAGAAATGCAGGAACCGGAGTAACAGGGCCCGCCCAGGAGAGGCTGGAGGGAGCCAGCACGGGGCCATCCAGGGCAGCCGGCCTCTGCCGGCCCCACGGCTCACCACGCTGCTCCAGAAGCCTTTGTCCTCACAGGGGCCCAGCCAAGCTGAGGGCTTCACCACAGCTTCCCCAGCACACAGAGGCTGAGGCTGAGAAGGGGCAGGGCCCTCCCTCAGAGGACACAGCAGGCCCCATGTGGTGGGAGGCTGCGTGCGGTGTGCCTGCTCTCCTCCCGCGGGGCTGCTGTTCAGCTCTGGTCCAGCTCTTGTCCCCCAGGGCAGGGCTGGTGGAGGCAGATGGTGGAAGAATTGAGTGGAACCTAACCGGTGGAAACATGGGCATCACCAAATTCCCAGGCCAAATAGACAGAGACACGGTAGCCACCCAGAGCTCGAGAAAATAGGGAGCGGGTTTGCATTCAGAACCAGCAGCACAGCGGGGATTGTTTGTGAGACCAATGTCCATAATGTGATTTCAGAGGTGAGGAAATGACTGCATATTCCCAGAGTACCTCCCTGCTTGGCCCTGGCTCTTGATTCCATCCTATCAAGTCTGCGTTTCTTGATGCAGACACGGGAAGGACAGGGGCGCTTGTCCATGTGCATGAACGCATCTTGCCAGAGAGTCGCAGGAGAGCTGCATGCCGAAGCAGGCCAGCCCTGAAGAGGCTGGGGTAGAAGGATATGCACCTGGGGCTGAAACAGAGAACTTGACTCAGCCTGGCCTGCAGATGTGCTCAGAATCAGCCCCAAGTGCAGAAACCAAGGCTGGGTGCCTCTGGGCCCACAACCTTACCTTTTCCCTGGAAGGAAATCAGCTCTGCCCAGTGCTCTGAGGAGCAGTTTAGATGGAGAGCTCAGACTTTGGGAACTGTCTCTAAGTCCTCAGCAAGTGAAACCCTAGCCTGTGAGGGTACAGTTACATTGGGGTCCCAACAGTGACTTCCTCGAGAGATTCCCTCTTGATCCCTCTAATACCCAAGACATGGCTGACCTCTGCCTGTAAGTAAGGAATAAACTGCTCTGCTCTCCTCCTGAGAAATGTTACCAATTCCATCTCTCTCTGGTTCACCCATTGAACAGATGGAGAACTGTCTCCTTCCCTGTAGGGCAGCCAAGCAAACACCTCCCCACCCTCAGCCCTGCACACAAACCCCGAGACCCCCAAGTCCAGGGCACCACAATGTGGAGAGAGACACAAAGGAAGGCCCCAGTTGCCTAACTCCCTCTGTAGAAACATCTCAAAGGACTGCTCTTTTATCTTTGTGCTGGAATTGTACAGAGGCCCCCACAAATACTGAGTAACAAATTTCTCGATGAAACTGAAAGGGAGTATGCTGTGGAATTAAGGGTCCACCTGGGAGCCCAGCTCAGGGGTAAGCACAAAGGAAGGGTGGGGCTCCCAACAGCTAGGATCAGCTCAGCTCCTTCATTCATCTATATTTTTAAGAATATTTGAAGATATAAACCAATACTTTAAATTTCCTTTTCTTCTCATCTTATCATCAGGACTTGTGATTAAAAATCCAAGATGCTTATTTTCTTATTTTCCCTTGGCATTAACTAACATTGTAAACAACAGAGAGTTTTTCAGATACTATCAGGGGACTTGGGCGCTTCGTTCTAGCTCCTTCCCTGATTTGGAAACTTATCTCAATATGTTCATCTATAAAATAGGAATAATGCATCCACCGTATCTGACCAGGGCACCAGGAGCAAAGATCAGTATGTCTTTGATCAATGGCAGGTGTTATTCCTCTATGATAAACCTCATGTTTACTAGGAAGCTGGTTTGTGTTTGATCCAAACCAACACTCAAGATAACATCCCCTTGAAGGGGACCTCACTCTCCATTTTATTATACTTTCTGAATCGAGCTGATAAATTAAACTTGTCTGTCAGGGGGTTTCAGTTACATCAAACAGTCCAAGCCTCTGAAGGTTACTCGGCTCTTGGACAGCAGCCCTAACAGATGGAGTTCTGTGCAGAGCAGAGGCTTCTACTTAGAAAGAGCATCAAGCTGAGGGGCATCACGGGACAGGAAGGTGATGATTAGCTGAGGCTCGTTGTCTCCATGTGGAGATGGAGTCTCAGGTGGTAAAGTCCTGTGCCCAGGCCACCCAGGAGTTTTGGGGAGAGATCTAGACCCTGGTTGAGTGCCTCTCCACCCTCCATGCACTGTTTGGTCCTCCTCCTTCCTCTAGAACAGAGTTTTATCTCCACTGGAGTCGTCTCTCTACCCCTCCAGACCCAGCACCCAGCCTCAGTAGGCAAGCATTTGGCCTCACTGAGCCAGCTGCCCATGAGTGACTAACATCACAGGGCATCTGAAAGTCAAACCTGGGCTGGGGAAAGGGGCACAGTTTGGCATTTGGTGCAAAATCTAAGCAAGTTTGATTAAGCCCTTTCTTCCCCTGCAGGTGGGTGCAGCGCCCAGCCCAGCTTCTCAGAGGGAGTGGGAGAAAGCTCGGAGTGCACCTCTGCCAGGCTCCCTGTGCTGTGGGAGCAGGGTGTCCATCAGGAAGAGCCGCAAGCATGCTCAGAAAGAGAGGTGAGATGCGAAGATGGCCCACATCAGTGTGTGTCCTCCCCCTGCTGAGCAAAGGAGACAGGGGAAGATGCTGAGGGGCACAGTCATGGCAGCTGTGTGGAGGGCTCTGTGTGTGCAAAAGGGGCCCCTGGAGCCAGCGGGCAAGGAGCAGGTGGCTCCAGTGTCCACAGGATGTGACTCAGGAACAGAGACACCCTGGGCCCTCCCATGACTGGCTTTGTGGGCGAAATACTGGTGAGAAACCAGTGAGGCTGGTCTGGGAGGCTCCTGGGCTCCTCATCCCCCAATGAGGGCTCATGATGACAAGAATGGAGCCTGTGCAGGGCCCTCCCTCCCCAGGGGAGTCCCAGCTTCACAGAGCTGCCCCCTGCCACCTCTCAAGGTGTGCAGTAGGAACACCGAGCTGTGTGCTGCCCCTGGAGGCTCCCACCCCATACTGAAGGGGAAGACATACTGAAGCCAGACACACACTACCTGACCTCAGGACTCACTAAAAGCTGCAGCAGTTGGGTCAGCATGTCCATCTTGCACTTTGGAACCAGGCAGCCCTGGGCTATGGCCCTGGCTTCCCAGGTCACGGGCTGTGTGCAGGGGCAGGCGATTTCACTGCCCCAGCGCCAGCTGCCTGCATTGTGCAGGAAATAGTACCAGTTCCTGCCCTCTAAGGGGTGCAGACACTTAAGCCAGCTGCAGGGAAAACATTCGCTCAGTACATGGCACAGGGTGAACGCACAATAAATAGGAGCTTTACTGTCACTCATCTGCCCATTCACCCAGGTGCCAGGTCTCTGCTGGGCCCTCACCAGACTTCTACTGCCTGCAGGCATCTTCCAGGCCAAAGCAGACAGGGTGGCTATTCTAAGTTCTCAGAAAGTCTTAGACCATGTTAAATACCTGCTGTCAGTGGTACAAGGTCTGACCTGCTCGTTCTTCTACTCCTACTGTGCAGCCCGGAGCACTGGTTCATCGAGGGATGGACATCACTCTCCAGGAAATGGTCACATTGTGAGGACTCAGGAGTTGGACGTCACCTTTCTACTTTAGACCCTTGTCCAGGCAAAGGCATGATTCTTGGGCTAACAGAGAGTCACCTCGGAAAGGGCAGAGGCCCTACTCTCATAGGGATTATGTTCAAGAGAGACCTACCACATGCCTGTGTGCTGTGAGGCTTGTGCGTTTGCTTGCTCTGCACTCAGAACTGCCTGCTGGTGTTGCTGCAGCCAGTGCCCACGGTTTGCTCAGACTTACTGGGCACCTCTTTTCGGTCAGTGACACATCTGGGAACTCTGCAGGGCACACACCCCTCTCTGTTCCTAGTCCCCACACATTCTGGCCTGCTGACAATGGCACCCCAGTTACCTAGCACTTTTGGCCAGAAGTGCTCTAAGGTATTTTCCAGGTAACAGGAACTTGGCTCTTTAAACACCAAGTATTTGAACTTTAATCGTCTTGAGGAAACCTTCCTAAAGTATATATAATATGTTTTATTTCCCGTTATTGTAAACAAAGTAAGTGGAGTACTCAGTCTTGTCATTGTGAGCAGTGCCTCAGGGAGAGAGGCAGGCACATGGCCGCACTCCAGACAGGCCCAGGTAGCAGTAATTCCTCTCACTGGTCCTTCCCACCTCCTGTCTCCTGGTCAGCTGTTACACTTCCTGGGTCCTAATGGACCACCGGCGTAACAAAACAGAGGACGGGGACGGGCACAAGATCGTGTAGTACTTGGTCTCCTCCATGTTTGTCCTTGGCAACACTGGCATGCAGAGACAGGGGGCACTGGCTAAACTGGGTGGGAGCCAAGCACTGGGAGAGCAGGATTGGCGCCACCCCAGCCTGACAAGCTCATGGCCTAACCAGGGCAGGACGTCATTACCCGACGAAAGGGGTGGCCTGGTGACCTCTGGGAAGGCTGTCATCCTCTAGGAGAGGGTCCTCCATGTGCCAGATTCAGGATGAGACGGGGACCACCGCCGACAGTCCCACTGCCTCAGCGAGAGCCATGTTCACCGAGATGCCCGCTCTGAGCACAAAAATCCCACGTGACAGGCATAGCCACGTGTGGCTCCAGACAGAGTGAGTGCGGACACCAGGCTCAGAGTCTGCAGGCAGCTGCAGCCCAGACAGACTGTGTTCAGAGGAGGGGAGACAAGACTGGGGAAAGTGAAGGAAAGAGGCGGCCTGGCCCTACCCTGGATTCCTGTCCCTGGACAGCCTGGAGAGGGAAGCTGGTGCTTGCTACCAGTTACAGCTGGCTGTCTGCAGTCAGAAGGAAGAGAAACAGAGGCAGGGACTGGAGTGGCCTTCGGAGACAGGGTGCAAAGATCAGCCCCAAAGGCCACCGTGCTTCCTTGAGTGGAGCCCTCCGTAACCTGCCCTCCCCTCAGGGTGGACTGTCAGCCCGTCCCACCTCCCAGCCTGTCTCAGGCCATATCCTGCCATCACCCCAGACTTAGCGCCACCAGGAGGCTGCTCTTGCCCTCCCACTTGTTTCCCTTCCCGCATAGCACTTGGTCCAGGCACTCAGTTGAGCGTGGCAAGTGTGGGCCTCTGTTTAGTTTCTGTCTCCCTGGCCAAGCCTAAGGGGAGGCAGGCTGCTTTCTCTGCACATGCTGGGTGCTGAGCACCGGCTGGGTGAATGTGGGAGCCGATGGCATGATGGTCTCCCTGCAATCCCTGGCCTGGTTCATGCTGGTCTCACCACCGTCGTGTCCGTGGCCAAAGTAATTGACTCACACAACAAGCTCAGAAGCAGTCAAGACTAATCTGACATTCTCAGGGCCCGACCGCTTCACCTGTCCTTCCTTTGGCCACGGAAGACAGCAGGAGCCTGGCAGGAGCAGCAGAAGGGGCCTCCACCGGGTGGTCACAGCCCCACCATGCATGCACTGTGACAAAGCACAGTCCCTGTGTCAGGTGATGCCCCAGCACTGCCCAGGAGCTGTCCTCAATCTGGCAGAAGTGTAGTGACCCATGGAAGGATGGTGAGACCGGAGCTGTGCCAGAAGGAGGTGGAAGTACAGTCTCAGCTCCTCCTCTCACACTTAGTATCTGGCGTCCATTTTACATTTTAGATGAGGAGGCTTCAGAAATAGACTTGAGACATTGACTGTTCTCAGTACATTCCTGTGAAACCTGGGATAGGGTTCCACCAGGAACACCGTCATTCACAGTTACCTTCCACATCATCATTCTACATTGAAGGAAGGCTGCCATTATCCTCCTGTCTTCTGGGACAGCTGCCTTCTGATTCTCACTTGACCTTCTCTCTCCCTTGATAACCTCATCTCCAGTTACACCCATCTTTTTATTTGATTTCAGATTGTTTCCTTTATTTAGAAATACATACTTGTTGGAGCCATGTACACACACACACATACACATGTATTTCTGCATTAAATGCAAAGGTTTTCATCGTAATCATAAACTTCAAAGAATTGGAACTTGGAACAAATGGTCTTCTAGCCTCTTAGTGAGTTTCATACCCTCAGGAAGAACAATCACCTTTTTTTCTTTAAGGTGATTGCCACACCCCTAAGGTTTGGTGGCTTTAAGTAACGAAGGGCCTGCTTACTTGTATCAAGTGCATCCTGGTATCAAAGGAATTGCAGCACGCAGTCCTGGCACTCCAGCAGCATTACCCGACCAATTCTTTTTCAAAGCATCAAGTTTGAAAGGCTGGTGGGTCATAAAAATGAGCCCTTCCAGAGCCAGCACACCACTTTCCTCTGCCCCCCACCTTCCCTCCGCCCCCCAGGGCTGGATGCAGTGCAGGGGAGGCCACAAGGGAGCACGTGGCCAGCTGCCTGGGAGAAGTTACCAAGCCCCGCACTTGTCACAATGAACGCCCTTCTCCCAGGAACATGGGAAGTCTGAGGAGATTTTTACTTGTTTAGCTGCTTTTACTGTGAGACCTAGTAGTGACATGTTTGCATTAGGGGAGCTCATTCGATCCTGATTTGCACAGCGACTGTCAGGAATTAGATCGTGTGGCCTCCAGATGCTGATAGGGCTCTGATCAGAGGGCACTGGCCTAGCCTAGGCGGCTGCACCACTAAAGAGCTCGATACAGCACCAGGGGCCCAGAGCTTGGCCTCATAAAGCCACCGTTGGAAAGCTGTGGGACCTGATGTGAGGACAGGCCGATCCCAGAAGACCCAGGGGACTCTCACAACAGCCCAGCAGCTCAGCTGCCTCACACTTGGACTTCATTCTCGGGGGGAGGCCTTTCTTCACAAAAGCGAGCCACACTGCACAGTCTGACCCAGAGTAAGCCAACGTGCCATGGCCCTGTGAATTCCGGGAAAGGTGTTCTCATGTCACGGAGCAGCCCCGGCAGGAGGACGCTTCTGCTTATTAACAGATAAAATAAACAACCCAGCTCTGACCTAGAACAACGATCTCCTCCCTGAACTTGAATGCCAGCCCCACCCAGGACAGCCCTGGAGGAATCTTGATGATTCATACAAGACTGACCAAATATCATCATAAGATTTGGGGCATGCATGGAATCTGGAGCAGCCTTGAGTGGGGAGGTGAGAAAGATGGGCCCAAGACCCTGGTTCCCACGCAAGGCCCCCGATGAGTTGAAAAGACCCTCTCCTAGCAATGAGGGTGGCCATGCTCAGTTTAGGTCGGAATACAGGGCAAGGCACGTTTATTGCCAGCCAGTGCTGAAAGCGAGGAGCAGCAGAAGTAGTGGTCAGCAGCACCTGTGCACAGTGGCACATGATGCCACTGCCGTCCCCAGGCCGATCTCAGGGACATCGTGCATGTCTCATCATTATGTCCATTTGTCTGCATCATTATTGTTCCTTAGACTGAGAACTGCAGAGATCCCAAAACAGCAGCCATGTGTCCCCTGCAATTTAGTACGACCACTCATTTCTGGAGGATGAAAGGGGAGGGCCTGAAGGGAAGTCCCTGGTAGGAGCTGTAGCAGCTGAGACCAAAGACCCCAAAGGAGGCCTAGACAGACAGCCAGGTGCTCCCCAGGGGCTCCCTTTGACACATTCCCAGAGTAACCCTAAGCCCACAGGAGAAGTGCCCACCCCCAGGGGAGAAGTTGGAGGCCCCACCACAGCACCTGCCCATGCTCAGAGCCCCCAGAACCCTCCCCACCTCTACTCAGGATCCTTCCTCGGTCCTCTGCCTGCTCCCTCTAGGTGAACACTTGTCAGAATGTCTGTGTAACTTTCACATCTGGCTTTGAGGAGAGGTCCCACATCACCCCCAGACCTACTGGCTCTCCTCACTCCCACTGTTGTTCTAGCCACTCTCTAAGGAGCCCCTGTTGGCATCCCAGGGCGGTGACCATAATAAAGAGCAAATCAGATAAAAAGGCCATGGTATCAGATGGTTTGCAGGGTGGTGGGAGCATGAGTCAATCTTCCTACAGCCTGGGCAGCACCAAGGGAGTGCGTGGGGTGGGGGCTGCTCTAGTGGCAGCACAGAGATGTGAGAGGGAGGGCAAGCCGCGGGAAGGAGTCCGGGGGAGCAGCAGCAGCTGCTCCGGGGCAGCCAGAGGGCACCAGGCCCCAGAAGCCACTAAGCAAACCTGAGGACTGTTGGGGGAATGACAGACAACAGGTGGTGGAGAAGATGAGCATTTGGGAAGGGCCACGTGAAGCATCACGGAAGTTTAGGCCCTTCGGGAAGAACTTGAAGGGGAAATGCATGCAGCTGTCCTCCTGCAGCTGGAGGCTGTGCCGCCCTGTCCTGACTCCCTCTCGCACTCCCTTCGCAGAGCAAACATTGATGGAAGTCTGCTCCCCTCAAGGCAGAGGGCTCAATGAGGGCTCCACGAGAAATCAGGAGCAACCTGCCTCTTGTGAAACTTACATGGGGAGGAACAGAAAATAAGCCAGCAAATGAACAAATAAGATCAGTGTAGGATCAATGTAGGAGTGTAAGCCCTGAGGACAATTAAAGAGGGAGACTGATAGAAGAGATGAGGGGAAGGAGGGCTAAGTAAAAGAAGGGGCAGACACTTGAAGGTCAGGGACAGAGTGTCCAGGCAGACAGAGCAGCTCATGCAAAGATACTAAGGTGCAAATCAGGTTGGGAGTGTTCAAGGAACAGAAAGCAGTGACCCATGCATGGCATTACACAAGCGTGTGTGGGGAAGAGTTCCATTCAAAGCTTGAGACCAGTGCGTTTTAGTGTAACAGCATCGAAAGTTCAGTGACATGGTTTCAGATTCCACACTGCAACTAAATTGTAAGAAACTACCACTTGTTAAATTTTGATATGGTATCAAAAATGAATATCCACAATTATCTGAAAGAGTCATTTAAATATCCTCTCCTTTTCCAACTGACTATCTGTGCGAAGCTGGATTATCCTAAACTTCAAATCAAAACATATACCAACCCCCTAAGACACAGTGCAGAGGCAGTCACACTTCTATAAACCCAGACATTAGAGACTAGAGTTCACAAAATAATTATTTTAGGTGTTACTCTTCTAATTTTTTGTTTTAGGAATATAATTACTTTTCACATAACTATGTTATTTATGTTAACATGTAATGGGTTTTTAATTTATATTTTTCAAAGTTACAAAAAGCATAAAAAATATATTTAAGGATCTCAAGATTTTGTCAGTTCTAATTTCAAACCCAGTAAAGGTTGACAGATGTACTGCACATAAATGAAAGCCCTTTGGAATCCTCAGTGGTTTCCAAATGTTTAGATGGTCCTAAGATTTTGTAGGGAAATGGGTCAGTGCAGTGAGAAGCTGCAGGGACAGAATTACAGGAGCCCATGAAATAAAAACATTCCCCCTGTCACAGTTTCCTAGCCAGTGAGTTGCAACAGTTTAGACCATCCCAGCACTGTCTTTGTGAGTGATGAGTGACTCAGTTTAGAAGTCCTCACCAAGTTTGACACTCTGAAAATGGAGGCTGGAGGTTGGAGTCATGATCCAGGAAGCTGCACACCTCCACTGGCCTCTTCTAGGTGAAACAGGCAGGAAGCAAGAACGGATGCATCCATCCTCAGACATCTCAGACCCGAGTTTCCCCGTGAGGTTCGTACTTTGTCCTCAAGGACTGTCATTACAGACCCATCCCTGTGGCTCCCCTTCCATTCCTGCTCCTGCCCTGGTATTGTTTGATTCATGCATCCCTTTGGGGTAAGGAGTTGGCATATGAATTGGGGGGACATTTGGACTGCAGCACCCAGTTTATCTACTCTTTCTTTCATGGGTTGGGCCTTCGATGTCATGTCTAAAGACAACCCAGACCCAAACTGGATGACTTTATGTTTGGGTATCACTGCTGAACCTAAGCTCATCCAGATTTTCTCCTGTTACCTTCTAGAAGCTTTATAGTTCTGTGCCTTATATTTTGGTCCATGATCTATTTTGAGTTACTTTTCATGGAGGGTGTGAGTCTCTGTCCACATTTGTTTTTTCATGTGGCTGTCTGGGGGTTCCAGCATGCCTTAGAAAGACTGTCTTTGCTCTGTGCCACCACCTGTGCCACTTTGTCAGCATCCGTTGACTCTATTTGTGGGTCTATTTCTGGGCTCCCTTTTCTGTTACACTGATCAATGTTTCTCTTTTTCCTCTATCAACACACTGCCTTGACTGCTGCAGCTTTCAGTGAGTTCTGAAGCCAGGTAGTGTCAGTCTCCAGCTCTCTTCTTCGCCTTCAGTGTTGAATGGGCTCTTCCAGTCTCCCCGTCTGGCTTTTCTTCCACTGGGCAAAGCAGCTGCTTCTTGCATGGTGGGCAGTCATTCCCTGAGGCCTCTCGAAGTTGAGAGCTGGGTCTGTGTGCCTGGTGTACACCCCACCTCTCTTCTTGAGAAAATTTCTTACCAATACCGCTTACTTCAGCTCTGCGCATCCCCCAGCCAGGGGCTCAGCCTTTCAGACGTGCCTTGTGCATTTCCGCATCGATCAGAGAATAAAACTTGAGGCCCCACCACACCATGGATACCTTGCCCATGTCCACCCTCCTCTCCTTCTTTTCTCCCTTCACCTGTGAGGTTGTGGCCCCACAAGCCACCTCTTTGACCTTGGCCATGCCATGCCCTCTGCTCTACCGGGCTCGGAGCCCTCCAGCCTCCCCGCCTAGGAAGAGCCTCTGCACCAGGTCTCCTCCATGACCACCTCTGTGGAGAAGCCCTCCTTGGTCATCCCTAGGGAAGCAACCTCCCGTATTCCCCCATCATCACCTCTTTACTTCCTTCCAAGTGTTTATCAAAAATATCAAAGAATGCTGCTTGTTCGTTTCACTAGCTGTCTTGTGGATATAAGCTGCTTGAGGACTCGGAGTTGCCTGTCTTGTGCACAGCACTGTTCCCAGCTTCTAGAATAGTACCCTCACATTGTAGGCACTCATTAAATACCTATGGGTGAAGAGTGAGTGAATGACGGAGGAAATCCCCCTCCAGTTACATTTCTTCTAAAGACGACAAGACTGCCTGCTTCTACCTGAAGAAAAAACCTGTGTTCCTTCTCTGAAAATCCAAAGGCTGTCATGTTTTGGAAACCAATGACAAGGAGGGAAGTTCCTTTCAGACAAAGGCAGTTTCTGCTTTTCCTCCTGCCAAATTCTTCAGCTGAAGCCGTGTGGGGCTGGTGCCTTTCGTGAGTGAAGGGCATGAAGATCTGGGTCGGGGAGGGGAGGGGAGGGAGATCCACAGGAAAGGCCAGCAATCTCCCTGGAGATGTCCACCGCGCCTTCACAGGGCATGTGCTGAGGCTTCCAGCCCCGGGTGTCAGGGTGGAGAGCTGGCCCCATTCAACAGGGGCGCTGCGGTCAGCTCAATTAGCAGACTAACCTGACTGCTGGCACTGGACTCCTGATCAAACAGGATCTGGCCTTCAGGCAACCACAGGGTGGGGAGTCTGAATGTGAGGGCAAGCTCTGCTCCTTCTTAAGCGCCAGCCAGTCAAGCCAGGGCTAGACTGCCTGCCAGCCAGCGTCCCTCGAGTGGCCACCTGTCCTGGGAGCCACCACACCCTGAGGCCGCTACCACCCGTGCCCCGCACCGCACACACCATGGCGGACCAGCTGACAGACGAGCAGGTGGCCGAGATCAGGGAGGCCTTCTCCCTGTTCGACAAGGACGGGGATGGCACCATCACCACCCAGGAGCTGGGCACTGTCGTGCGGTCCCTGGGGCTGAACCCCACGGAGGCGGAGCTCCGGGGCATGGTGGGCGAGATCGACCGCGACGGCAGCGGCACCGTGGACTTCCCCAAGTTCCTGGGCATGATGGCCAAGCAGATGCAGGGTAGGGACAGCGAGGAGGAGGTCCGCGAGGCCTTCCGCACCTTTGACAAGGATGGCAATGGCTTTGTGGGCGCAGCCGAGCTGCGGCAGGTGATGACGCGGCTGGGGAAGAAGCTGAGTGACAGGAGGTGGACGAGATGCTCTGGGTAGACGACAAGGAGGGCGATGGGCAGGTGAACTGTGAGGAATTCGTGCGCGTGCTGGTATCCAAGTGAGGGCGGGGTCCGCTCCAGCCACCCCGCACCCACTCTCCTCTCCTCGGGCAAGGCTGATTCAGCCAGCTTTCCACAGCTCCCTTTGTCTTCTTTCCCGCCACTCCCCCCTCCAAGCCCAGCAAACCCTGGTGCTTCCATCACTCCAGCACCAAAGGGCCTTGTCCTGCACAGACAATGGGCCGAGGATCCACCGAGCTGCACTGACCCCTCTGTCCACGGGGAGCGCAGCTGACACCACGAGCCCGCGGGGCAGAGTCCCCAGGGCCTGACTGACGCCTTTGGGGGCAGTCCCAGGGGGGAGGAGGAGTCTGGCCCGGGGTGAGGGGCCATGGAGCTCTGACAGCTGACATCAGGCCTCCAGAAGGATCTCCTCCCTTCCCCGCGGCCCCTGTGCGCTCCCTTCTGCCTTTCCCGAGCACCGTGACTCATCTCGGCAAGCTGGGAGTAAACCTGGGTCGGTTGTAGCTTGTCTGAATTCACCTTCACGGAGGGAGACTTGAGTGCAAGGGAGAGGGAAGCTGTAAAGGAGTAAAAACTCTTGTGGTCCTTTCATGTTTCCTTTTTCCTGGTTCCCACTGACATGATCCTTGTTCGTTAAGTCCAGGGTTTAAATGAGACAGGAATCTGCATTTTTGTGCTTTTTGAAAATGCACCGAAATCTCTTTTGGTGAGCGTAGCAAAAAGAGGGAAGCCTAGGTAAAGTAAATCTCCAATACTTATTTCAACTAAAATGGATCCATCAGTAGCAAAGAGCATTTTAAAGTCCAGGCAGGGCCCTGAAGAGCTGAGGGCTGGTAGTGGTGGGCACTCTGATCCGTTGGTGCTGCCCCGACAAGCTGCTCTGCTGTGGTGCCTGTGGCTCAGGACCTGCGGGCAGCGAGCACCCCCAGCCTGCCAGTGCGTGTGGGGCCAGAACTTAAAGCCAGTGCACCCGCGGTGGACACCCTCTGGGGGCTGGAGGGCCCTTGTCAGAGGCTATTTTAGTTCCAAAGTGGAGCAGCATTTTCTGGGGTGGACACATCACTGGGACTCATCAGCAGTGCTCCTAGCCGCGGCGGTCGCAGAGCAGGTGGCCAATCTTGGGTAAGGGCATTTCCACCACACCCCTCCCCACTGTGCACGCTCCCTCAGATATAAAATGAGCATGGGCTTTGGGGTGCATGGCCAGGGATGGGTGGCTTTGTGTTGTCGCTGCCCTGCTGACGGTGCTCAGATGGCTTCTATCCCTGGTAATGGCAGAAGTGCTTTTGGACCCCGGGTGCCAGTCCCTGTCATGGACCCTCCGTGTGCTGGTCCCCACTGCCTTCCCATGGGGCACCTGATCTGAGTACTTCCCCATCTACAGAGGAGGAAACAAAGACACAGACAGCTTAAGAATTCAGCCTGCTGACCCCCACTGGTGAGCGACAGATGGGGCTGAAGGCAAGCCCACACCCTGATGCCACCACACTGCCCCATCGCCTGAACTGTGACCTGACATACCACAGTGCCTCTCCCCAGCTTTGGGGAGGTTTGGAAAAGTGTTCTTAACATGCTTGGAGGGCAATAGGTGTTTAATAAATGTCAGCTCCTGTTGCTGTCACCTTCTAACTCCAACACTGTGAGGCTTGGCAACACATTTCCACCCCTCAGCATGGTGCAAGGGCAGAGTGGGGGCAGGAAGGGGATGGGTTCCTGGATGGTCATGGCCCCAGTGCGGGTGGCTGTTGAGCTGCTTCCCAGCAGGAGAGGAGGCCAGGCTGCCTGTGGTCTTTCAGGTCCCGCCTCTTTACACAAGTCCTCTGTGGCCTCAGCAGTAGGGATTGCTGCAATACCTGAAGTCAGAGGTGGGCACAACCCCGAGAGCAGGACAGGGCACAACGGCCAAGCCAGCTGTTGCTGGCAAGGTTCTGACAGGTATGACAGCCCCACCTGCCAAAAGCAACATGGGCATCTCCCCAGGGACAGAAGGATTCCCACCCCAGGGTGTTCCGTGGGAGTCTCCTAAATGCTTCAGGAAGGAAGGAAACAGAGGTAAGGAAGGGCTGGGTTCCGAAGTTACCTTCACACGGGTCACCCGTCAGTAGCCACCAGCATGCACCTGGCTTGTAATCCCTGTCTTTCCAAGTGGCAGCCTATCTAAGCCCTTGCAAGTTTGGGGACCAATGTGTCTGCTGCCACTTCAGCTACAAGGGCAGGAGGTATCATTTTGTGCCCCCCACCCAGCCTCCTGGCGATTTATCTGCAACAGGTCATCCTGTGATGGCACATGGCAGACAGGTCCACCGCAGGCTTCTATGGGAGTTGCAGTGAGGGCTCTGGGAGCCGGCTGTGAGTGGAGCACCCAGGCGAGCTGAAATGAGCGAAGGTGACGTCTCTCCACTGGCCAAGACAACAGCACCATGTCATTTCCACCGTGGCTCTTGTGACACTGAGCATTGGGAAGGGAACATCCCCTGGTGCACCCTCAAACACAGATCAGTGATAAGTGGGGTTCTCCTCCAGCACAGATGGGATACCTGCAGCAGCAGGGCCAAGGTGTGCCACCAGCTGGACGGGCTCCCTGCCCTCCCTCTTGTTTCACTTTCTGGAATACAAGTTCCAAAAACATTTTCTTCGATCCTTGCTCATTCGAGTGAGGTCATCAGCCAGCTGGGCTTCAGGGCTCCACCCCTCTCCCAACCTAGTGGATTAGGGACAAGGATGCCAGGCCCAGGGGCCACAGCTGGGCAGGTGCTCTCTGATTCTGGGGAAGTGCCCCACCCTGGCCAGTGGGTGTGTGAGCCTCCCAGCAGGCCAGAAGCCATGTGGCCCCTCACAGCCTCCACACACTGGGCATCAACTGCTCCAGCTCAGTGTGTCTGGTTGCACATCAGACTCGGGACTTGGGGTCCCTGGGGCACACTTACGCCTGTCTTCAGTCCCCTCACCCTCATCTTCTTTCCCTTCACCCTCCACATGCCACCAGAAACCTGTCTTGTCTCCAGACAGCAAGATAGATGCTTCATTTATAAGATGCAGTCCTTGTAATTGCCATGTGAGCCCCCTGGCCTTGCTGAGTATGGCAGGGGGAAGCCTGGGGCCAGAGCACTGGAGGAGCCACCAATACCCCTAGTCCCCAGGGGAGGCCCTGAGGATGTGAGGTTGAAGCCCAACCTCCAGGGGCCTCCCTTGCCCAGGCCCTTGGGGACAGGCTTCCTGGGAGATTCTCCTCATGCACTTTCCATGTTTCTTTCTCAGTCACTGAATAATTGGACTTAAACAATCTCCATTTATTCCCCAAAAAGGTGCTGACTGCCGCCCAGAGGAACATTCCATCCACCCTGGGGGAAGGAATTTGTAAATATTGCCTGGGCTCCCATGTGCTTTCAGCAAGCCTCTCATAAATCAGTGCTCGGGGCTCCTGGACCTCCCAGACTATATGCAGCCACTCCTCTGCCTCCTGTGTTTCCAATTTTAAATCAAACACAGCCCAGCCCTGCCAGCTCCTGTTGATCCTCACAGATTCCAGGGACTGTTCAAAGGCCCCTGGAACCAACCAACTAAAAATAACTTCATTGTTCCTGCAGAGTTATTTAAAATTAAAACTCACATATGGGTAGATGGCCATCACTTCACGAAAAAATGAAGAAAGAGAAAGAAATTATCTCTGAGAATGGCCTATGTCCCCCATTTGCCAGCTTCCCACCATGCTGCTATTCTCGGGGTTTTAAAGTAGGAGCCAGGTCAGGCGCGCCTTCCACTCACTGTGCACTGGGGAAAGGGGAGTCAAGCAGGGCCATGGGAGAAGGGCTGGAATAGCCTCAGTTTCTATTCTGGGACCACCAAGTGAAGTGCTTGGCATGCACTACATTAGCTCATTTAATCTGCAGAACAAGGGGCTGCAGCAGCCACTTTCATTAGCCCCTCTTAGAGAAGAGAAGATCGAGACTTGCTCAGAGTCACACAAGCCCCCACCCTAGGCACACATTTAGCAAAGCAGAGTCTGAACCTGGGTCTGACTGGCTCCAAAGCCCGCATCCTTCCCACCACCAGAGAAGCTTCTCAGAACAGGCAGCCTGACACTGAAAAGAGGCTGGCCTTGCAGGACTATAAGAGCTGTAGCAGAGCCGCCCAGGACACCAGCTGGGAGTGGCCGGTAGGAAACGCCTGGAAGTGGAAACCATGTCTGGGCAGAATTTGCCAGGTGGGACCTAGAGAAGAGAAGGGAATTAGCAGTTGAGGAGGCCCAGGGCTTGACAACTGCTGGGTCAGGGTATGGCTGGCTGCAGAGGGCATGCCATCAAAGCTTCCCGTGTCTCCAGGCCCCCTTGCCCTGGCACTGGTTGTCAGTAGGGGCTCAGGATGCCGCCACCCATAGGAACTGGAGGCAGTCACCACAACCAGGAGAGAATTCGGCACTGCCCACATCCCTGTGACTATAGATGCTGGTCATCTGAGTCTCTCGGCTACTGTTGTGCAGGGAGCCCCGCCACCTACCCAGACTCACACCACGGGAGCCAGAGGATGGGCAGTCAGGACAGACACATGTCCTCTGCTATGGGCTAAATTACATTCCCTCCAAAATTCACATGTTAGGGTCCTGAGCCCCAGAGCCCCAGAACGTGACCTCATTTGGAAATAGGGTCTTCCTGGAGGTAAAATGAGGCCATTAGGGTAGGCTCTAATCCAGTATGACTAGTGTCCTTATAAGAAACAGAAATTTGGACACAGAAAGATGACTATGTGAGGACACAGGGAAGATGGCTGCCTGCAAACCACATAGAGAGGCGTTGGGAGAAACCAGCCCTGCTGAGCCCGGATCTCAGACTTCCAACCCCCAGTATCTTGACAACATAAAAACTACTAAGAATGTCCGGGTGGTGATGGCAGAGCTTAAACCGAGCCTGGGCCCCGTGGTGGGCCTGCTCAGCAGTGAGTGAGTTAGGCGCTGTTGTTGGTCCATCTCTGTCCATGCTCCGCGCTCCCCCTGAGCTGCCTCACTCACTTTTATGGCTTCATGCACCCGGGTACACAGATGGCTCCCCAGGTCATCCACCCAGCCCAGCCCCAAACTCATTCTGCTGGCCGTTGAGTACCATTACCTAAAAATCAACAAGACTGAAAAAATGGACCTTATTATCTCATCCCTCCTTCCCTGTCCTCCATTCATCAGAATAAAACAACCCTTCTCCTTCTCAGCTCAATTTCGGTCAAGGATGATACCATCAAGCCAGTTGTCCAGGTTCTCTTTGCCTCTTCCTTCCCTGAATTTGCCCCAAGCTCTGTCTCTCCACTTTAGGAATCCATTTCCCTCTTTCTGTTACTTTTCACTCCCCTGTTGCCACAACCTTGTCTCTTCCCTGTCATCCCACTCATCCTCAGGTCCCACTTCCAAGGCAGGCTTGAAGCCCTAGGCCTTTGCCTGATACTGTGCTGTTTTCTAGAGATTGAGAAACTCCTGCCCTCAGGCAGCTAGGTGAGCAAGCCACACCCAAAGGTGCCCTGCAGATGCCTCAGAACTCAAACCTCTCTGGTACTGGTGGTGCCATCCAAGTGAGAAAGAGGGGCGTGCTCAGTAGGTAGCCTAGCAACAGGCCAGTTACATCAGCAGGTGGTTTAAGTTACATGAGAATCCTGGCCATAGGAACCCCAACTGCCCCACACAGGGAACTTGCCAGAGGCTGAAAGCCTTTGGCAAGACAAGTGGTGAAGTCCACAGTGCTCATTGATTAGTAAGGAGAAAGAAAGGCTGCCCTTATGGGTGCGGTGCTTCAGCGGGCTGCCCCCCAGAGGGGGCAGACAGTGGATTGTCTAAGGGAAGCACAGGAGGAGGCACGAGAACGCCAGATGCAGAGAATTAAGGTGAAGGTAAGAGCTGCTGAAGACTGAGCTAGCATTGCTGTGAGGCACAGTAGAAAAGCTAAAGGTTGTGGCAGAGGAGGCACTCAGGGGAGGGGAGAGAAAGGTGCCATCAGCCCTGGAAATGGAGGAGCTGGGGAAGGATGAAGGGGTGCTGCCAGAGGCACTGACCCCTCCTGTATTGAAAGCACACCCAATGGCTGTAAAGAAAATAAAGACCCAGCAGCTGAAAGTTCCCATAGGAGAGGAGTAGCCCCCTCCCCAGGTCGTGGGGCACTCTATGGACCACCCCTATACTCAGGCTGAGCTGGCGGATTTGGGCTCCCGGTTTACGCAGAAGCCCTCAGAGTCAATATCAGCTTGGCCTCTGCGTCTGTAGGACTTAGGGGTGGATGAAATTGTTTGGTTCGGATCAGAGATGGGAAAGCAGGCATCAATTACAGAATGCACATCAGACCCCAGGGAATCACTCCCTCCTCATTTGACTTATGGCTGCACTTTGTGCTGTGTGGCCCAATCAGGGTGATCTACCATCCTCTCCAGTTTGATGGCAGACATATGCTGAGCTCCAACAGGTGTTATAAGAGCTAGGCATAAGAAATACCACGTATAATCCAGAGAATTATGGCCCAGATGAAGAGATTTTCACTGCTGAGTTGAGAAATATTGTGCTTCAAATGCCTTCCACATCCCTCTTTGGGTCTCTAGGGGTCATTCTTTCCCCTCACTTAGGGCAGCCCATAAGCAAGGTGACATGTACAGTAGCAGACTTAGGAGAGGTTGAAGCAATGAGAACACAAAGACAAATAAGGTCTTCTACTCCCAAGAATAACATAAAGGATCCCATGAAGGTTACGAGGACCCAGATGTGGGTTGATTTAATACTGGCAGGAGCAGATGGAAGGGAAATAGACGGGAAGTCAAATTAGATCTTACTAGAGCTATGGCAACAGCTAAAACCAGAGCAGTAGTTTCAGCCATTAAGAACAAAGAGGCAGAGGTCAGAGCCAGAGCCACAAGTCCAACCTGTGTGTTTGCAAGACTTCCTGCTGGAGAGGGAGCCAACCTCACTGGAGCCCACACAGGAAGATAAATGGGGAACACGGTTTGACTTAGGGGAAAGTCAAGGTATCTGCCCTGAGGAACCAGGGGGAAACAGGA
Organism: Manis javanica; assembly: GCF_040802235.1. Lineage (NCBI taxonomy): Eukaryota > Metazoa > Chordata > Mammalia > Pholidota > Manidae > Manis > Manis javanica. Next base: position 130,064,481 of record NC_133157.1, on the reverse strand, counting down.
GGCTACATGTTGGAATAGCTATCCATTGGTCTCCTGTGAAGTGAACATACAATGTATCCTAGCTCTGGCAGACACAGGGGCTGACTGTTCACTGATCCATGGTAACCCTGAGTAGTTTCCCCAGGACCCCCACTCTCCTAGCTCGATATGGGGGTAAGGCTATCAGAGTGAAACAAGCCCAAATCCCTTTGGGAATAGGGTGTCTACCCCCAAAAGAGTATACTAGGTATATACCTTCTATCTGTGAGTATATTTGGGGGATTGATACCCTGCAGGATCTGTGGTTGCAGACCACTGCAGGTGAGTTCAGACTGAGAGTACGTGTGGTGAAGGCAGTTCTGAGGGGTCATGGTAGGCACCTGCCTATACCTTTGCATGTGCCTCTGCAGGTGACTAATACCAAACAATACAAACTACCTGGAGGACATAAAGAGGTTGGAGAAACTATCCAGGAGCTGGAAAAGGTGGGTATTATAAAGCCCACCCAGAGTCCTTTCAATTCCCCAGTGTGGCCAGTAAAAAAGCCAGATGGCTCCTGGCATGTGACTGTGGATTACAGAGAACTGAATAAAGTCATACTCCCTATGCATGCTGCTGTCCCCTCTATTGCAGGCCTGATGGATACCCTCAGCCATGAACTAGGAACGTACCATTATGTGGTAGATGTTGCTAATGCCTTCATTTCCATTGACATCGAGCAGGAAAGTCAGGAACAGTTTGCCTTCACGTGGGAAGGATAGCAATGGACTTTCACCATCCTTCCATAGGGATACCTCCACAGCCCCACCATCTGTCACGGACTTGTAGCCCAGGACATGACTACATGGGAGAAACCACCAGTGGTGCGGCTGTATCATTATATTGATGATGTCATGCTCACGTCCGATTCTCTTTCAGATCTAGAAGGTGCAGCACCTAACCTGCTACAATATCTACAGGAGAAAGGCTGGGCTGTGAACAGTACCAAGGTTCAGGGACCTGGTTTGTCTATCAAATTCTTGGGGGTCATCTGGTTGGGTAGGACCAAAGCTATACCAGAAGCACTTATAGATAAAGTCCAGGCCTTTCCTACCCCTACTACTATAGCATTGCTACAGGAGCTTCTGGGTCTTCTAGGCTACTGGAGAGAGTTTATCTCACACTTGGCACAAATTCTGAAGCCCTTATACTGGTTGGTATGAAAAGCCATCAGGTGGGAGTGGGATCAGACTTGTGCATTTGCCTTCACTACAGCCAAATGGGCAATGAAGGCCGTTCAGGCCTTGAGTGTGATAGACCCATCAAGGCCCCGTGAGCTGCATGTACATGTGACTGAAGATAGTTATAGCTGGGGTCTCTGGCGGCGGCTTGAATGAACTTGCCAACCTATTGGATTCTGGTCACAACTTTGGAAATGGGCAGAGGTATTATACACTTCGATAGAAAAACAACTGAATGCCATGTATCACACCTTGTTGACTACAGAACCCATCACTGGAATGGCCCCGTAAGGGAAATAACCACCAATCCCGTCTTGCGGTGGGTATGAGACTGGATGCCAAACCCAAGGAGTGGTGTGTCACAAACACCCACACTGGCCAAGTGGGATTCTTACCCACAGCAGCATAGTGCCCTCTCTAGTATCCCCTTGAGTGAAGAACTCCAATGCTTATTGGGTCAGTGACACATACTAGTGAAAAGCAGGAAGAATTCGCATTTGAACCATTAGTAGCAGAAAGATCCTATCAGGAGGGAAGAGCCCCTATACTCAAAGATGCATGGCACACAGACATCCCCAGCCATGGACAGCCCCCAAAATGGAGGGCCATAACTTTCAATCCTAATACTGAGACTATATGGATAGAAGATGGTGAGGGGAAGAGCAGCCAATGGGCAGAGTTGCAGGCCATGTGGCTTGTGATCAGCCAGGAGCCCTCCCCTATAGTTGTCTGCACTGACAGCTGGGCTGTCTATTGGGGCTTGACCCTGTGGCTACCAGCATGGTACCATGCCAACTGGCTGGTTGGTCACTGACCTTTTTGGGATCAAGAATTGTGGCAAGACTTATGGGCCTGTGGTCAGACTAAAATAATTACAGTTTACCATGTGACAGGTCATTTGTCACTGGCATCCCCAGGAAATGATGAGGCAGATAAATTGGCCCAGATACATTGGTTAGAAGGAAAGCCTGCCTCTGATGTAGCCCAGTGGTTACATCAGCTTTTGTTGTATGCAGCGCAAAAGACAATGTGGGATGTAGCCCGTGAGTGGAGCATGTCTTTGACCTTTGAAGAAGTAAGTGGAGCCCAGCAGGAGTGTGTCGTATGCTCCAAAAGGGACTTACACCAAGTTCCACATCAACATTGGACAATAACTAAGGGGCCTATACCCCTCGTCAGGTGGCAGATAGACTATATTGGGCCTCTACCTGTGTCAGAAGGATATCAGTATGCCATGACTTGTGTGGACAGGGCTACTGGACTTCTGGTTGCTTTTTCTACCTGTTGTGCACACCAGCAGACAACCAAGAGAGGCCTGGAGTGTCTCTCTGCTGCCTATGGGCGACCACAGCTAACTGAGAGTGATCAGGGCACCCATTTTATTGGACATACACTGCAAGAATGGGTGCCACAGCTGGAAATCAAATGCGAGTTTCATGTGTCATACAATCCTACCACAGCAAGCATGATAGAGAGACACAATGGCTTATCAAAATCCGGACGAAAGTAAGATACCAATAGTCTGTGGGGTCAGTCAGTCTGTTTATGGACTGTGCTATGGTGTTTGAATGAGAGACCCCAGAAGGGAGCCCTGAGCCCCATAGACATGTTAACACATATGGCTGCCTCCCCTATACAACTGCAAGGACAAACTAAGGAAGAATCACTGAAGCTGAGGTTCTATCACCAGAATAAAATCTTGCTGCCAGCACCAACTGCACTGAACTCCGGAAACTCCATTGAGTGGACATGGCCTTGGACCTTTCGACACCATGACCAACGATGGCTGTCTCTCCTGGCACCTTGGAAACGAGGCCTAGAAGCTGGCCTCCAGTGTATTCCTGGAATAACCTCAGAGTGGCCCCCAAAAGTCACAGTAGTATATCCTGAACTGCCAGAAGGCAGGAGCATCCTACCAGGCAGTTCTGTTTTATTGTTATGGCCAGTGCATGCACCTCCAGTAGCACTACATATAGATCCTTAAGTAACCCCCATGGGGAAAGGAGTAAAATTATGGTCTACTAGACCTGGATGGGACCCCCTTCCTGCTACAGTCCTATCACAGGACCACTCTCTTGCATGCATCCTACCTGATGGACAAGATTTGCCTATGTTGGTGTCATTAAAACATGTGTCTTATCACCCCTAAGGTCTTTGTGGATTGGGAACTTCCTCTGACTTGAGGATTATTATAATCTTTGTTATTAGGAAACTCCTCTGGCTTGAGGATTATTATAATTTTTGTTATCTGTATCAAAATCTTGTTGTATCTTAATTTTTGTTATTATCTCTTAGTTGTTGTTATTCTCTGTTGCTGTTGTGGAATCTGGTTACAGTGCTCCAGGTTTCTCGCACAGGGACCACTGCGGAAGATTGAGAGCATGTAGATTGTAAGGCGAGAATCCTGGAGGGGTGGAGTGTGGGGACGTTGGTGTTCCTATGTCCAGGATCCTCACTGAACTTAAACCACCTGATGATGTAACTGGCCTGCTGCTAGTCTGCCACTTCCACGCCTATAGGCAATGAGCTATTATTGCACCATACAGAGAGCTCGGCCCAGTGCGCTGGGCAGAGGCAGAAATGCTAGTGGTCGACCCACCACCGCAATAACAAGCCAGGTAATAAACACTTTCACCCCAAAGAATAGTTCTGCTGTCATTTCTTTGGTCACACTGAATCCACAGCGAACTCGCCGCGGTCTGAAACCCATTGGCCAGACAGACCCTCACCTCAGATCTTAGAGGTTTGATAGACCTTCTTTTCTTCCAAGATAACAAGATACTCCAGGCCCACTTGCACTTTTTTTTTCTTCTCCACACCTGAAACCAGTCATTTCTAAAAGCCTTAGTTTCCTTAGGAAATGGTAGAGGCTAAAATCTGGGCATTTTTATGCACACTCCTTGGGTTGATCATTGCTTCTCATCCTGTTTTATGAGCAGAGCTAGGAAATATATGTAATTTTTAAGATATAATAAATCATGAATTTGTACTCTTTCAAATTCAAGGCTAAGGGTTTTTCACATAATTTTGTCACTCATTATCTGGATCTCTTTCAACTACACTAAAAATCTGGGTTCCTGGAGACACTGACTTAATTATTCACTTGATTTCCCCATGGGTCAAAGACAGCAGTCTACATTTCTATAAATTACTACTGTATTACTATAAATGCTACAATTACTGGAAACATTTTATGTGTTACTTGTCATTTTCTTTTGCTTTTTTACATATAGGTCATAGTAAGGATGTACAAATTACCATGTTTTCAAATTCCTGAACTAATTCTTTTCTGTGTGCAATTATGACATCTCACTTATTTCTTTCATGCTATAGAGACATTATTCTACTCCACATTTTCTGTTTCTTATCATAGTTTTCAACAGGATGCATGATTTTTTCTGTTACTTTTTAAGTGCAGTAAGTTTTCCTGTAATTTTAGGTAAGAGGAGTGAGTCAAATAGCCTGTTTTTCAGCTTTGTAAGTCTGGAGTTCTCTCTTCTACTGTTTTCGCAAAGTGATTTTTAAAAATACAACCCTCAGGCTATCTAAGAGCTTTCCTTTTTTTGACCCACCTCTCTTTTATCTGAACTTTTTCTTGTCTTTGTTTCTCATATTCTGTTCTGCTCAATTTGGATCCTACTCCTTAAAGTTTTTCTCAGAGAAATAATAGTTTCGAGAGTTTATAGGGCCCGGACTGCTTCAGCACCAATAGACCTTACTGCATAGCAGTGTTCTTACTCTCAGCCTGAGAATTCAATCCTTGGAGTCCTTCCCAGGCTAGTCTCCTGCTTTCATGCCACTGAGGGCCCTTCTGCTGAGGGCCACCAGAGAAGTCCAGTTGTCTTCTCTCTCCATCTTTGTGCACAAATGCTGACACCATGTAGGTCTCAGAGCTGTCTGATGAACTAAAGTTTTTGGGGGAAACATTGTCTCTTCATTTTGTTGTAGCTTGGCTTTTCTGTTTTGCTATGCATTTTTTCTTCTTTGAAGAGTGAAGACCTGTTAAAGATTTAATTTACGTAGTAATGAGTGAGCCAGTAGAATAATGAAGCTGGTCAGAGTGCTGTGGAAACACGGAAAGACTCTAGTCACTGAAGAGTGAGGGAATAAGGTTGCTAAATTAAGTGCCAAGCAGAATAATGGCCTCTGCATCTCTACCTGCAAAAGTATTTGCAGTGCTATCAGTTTTCTACAGAGTTAACATCTTACAGATGTAACCCTTATGGTTGTAATAAAAAAAAACCAATCTATAACAAACAGTGAATCAAATAAAAGGTACATGGCCAACATCAGCACTCTCTGGAAGAGTCATAATAGAAGATCATCATCAAAAAGCCTCAACAAAGTTCCAGGCGATGCTGCAGTTGTAGCTGCATCCATCCCACCGGTTCCTGGACTTGCCATTGGAATGAAGAAGGAGATATCTAAGCTGGCCTGTGCTTTTAGTAAAACAACAAATTTGACTGGATCTATACTGTTGGAACTCAACTAAGAATTAGGAGACGTGCAAGTTGTAGCGTTCCAAAATCTTACAACTACAGACTATCTACTGTTAAAAGAACATATGGGATGTGAACAGTTCCCAGGAATGGGTTGTTTTAATTTGTCTGATTTCTCTCCGACTGTTCAAGTACAGTTGGACAATATCCATCATATCATAGACAAATTTTCACAAATGCGTAGGGTGCCTAACTGGTTTTCTTGGCTTCTCTGGAGACGGCTGATAATTATAGATCTGCTTTGGTTATGTAACTGTATTCCTATTATGTTAATGTGTGTGTACAATTTAATTAGTAGTTTAAAACCTATACATGCTTAAGTTACTCTACAAGAGGATATGTCAAAGAAATAATCAATCCTCCCATGTTTTCTTCCATCTGCTACCTCTATAGCTTTTCTTCTTCCTTCCTTATTACAACCCTTAAATAGAATTCATGCCTCATATCGAATTTACTGAGTATCATAATTTCTCCAAGTGGTAAAGATACCTCAAGACAAATGCTGGGCATAAAAACCACAGGGCATAAATCTGCAAAGAAGTAAAAAGCTAACCTTTTCAAACAATATGGCCTCTCTCTCACTTACCAACTTTACATCTCCCTGTATGGCCCCGGAAGATGACTGGTTAGCCAGAGACGGGTAAGATTCCTCAAGGGAGGAACAACCTAAGACAGGCACAGTCGCAGGGGGGCCATCAGGTGAGAAATTGGGGATCAACAGAGGTGAGGCTTAGAACCTCACCCCCCCCACCGTTTTGAGAGAAATCTTGTGCATCCGTGGATGTTTTAATGCCCTTGTCTAGCTTGGATTAACACATAGTCTACAGGCACACACCTGATCATCTACATTTGCTCTCTTACAACACTAAACTATGTTTTCTACCTTTATCTTGCATCTACCTACCACTTCAGCATTTTATTAAAAATAAAAATAATAATAATAATAAAGGGAAAAATGTGGGATCCACATATAAATCAAGTATAAAAGTCAAACGAATATCATATTTGACCTGATTGTTTATAGTTCATAATGCGTGAACAAAAACAAAAGTTTCTGTGATAACTGCCCTTGTACTGTTCACCATGTAAGAACTTATTCACTATGTAAGAATTTGTTCACCATGTAAGAACTTGTTTGTTATGCTTCAGAAGACTGGAGACTGATGAGAATTAGGCTTGGGGTGGATTAATGATTGTGGCTTGATCATTGACTCCCCTATACAGAATTTTATTGTTGTTAACAACCATTTGATCAATAAATATGAGAGATGCCCTCTCAAAAAAAAAAAAAAAGAACAACAGCAAAAAGTACATGGCCCTAGAAAATGAGGTAATCTATTGAAAAGCATTCAGGCATCCTTTTTGTCTGATTTTAGGTTCTGGATATATCTAATTCTTTCCTTGACTTTATCACCCTTCCGACATATGCTCTTTCATAGCTAATTTTGGAACACACAGTTTTTTTGTGAACATGTTTTTCTATTATGCTTTTTTTCCTTTGTAGGTATGTTATTTTTTTCCCTATACCTTTCTTCTTATGAAAACCTTGTGGATTTCACTGTTCTTCTTTTCTATTGCTCTTTCTTTTCAAAAATTAGTTTTAGAAAGAAAGATTGACTTGATATGTAAATCATAGGACAGGTATTATATTGTATTATATTATAAACTAATATTTATCAAATGGCCAAAGGGAGGCTTCTATTATCCTTTAGAACTTTGGGTCAGTAGTCATATATTTCCACATGCTATTGTTAACTTCTTTAATTGGGGAATTATAGTCAGGAAGGAAATTCCTGGCAAGAAAATAATGCTATGCTATATAATCTCCATTTCTTCCAAAACAAAGGAATGATGTACAATTATTTTCAAGAATGAACTTGAAATAATTATTTGGTATCATCTTTGTATACTCACAACTTCATTAGGCTCTGGTGTAAATTCCTTCTTTTATTCTTTTTTGTTTAATGCCATGAATACTTATGGAGTACCCACAATTTTCTGGGTACTATATTTGACCTTAGAGATAAGACTATATACGAACAGGAAACAATGACCCTCTAACAAAATCATACCTGCACTGATTATAACAGACTGTCCCAAAATACCAATTGGCATTAGAAGGAGGAGTGAGAGTGGTAGAAGGCTCTTTGGAGGGCTTGATTTGGAGTTGGGTTTTTATGAAAGCAAACATGAACTAGAGAAAACCAACCCATCTATGAATACCAAGAGTTAAAATCAGTTACATGTGAGGAATGATAAACATATTATTGGAAAGAGTCAAAGAAATATATGAGGAAGAACTAAGGAATGAAGTTGTACAAAGGGTTAATTGGCCACTTACTTGAAAGCTATAAATGATAGATTGAAGAATTTATTCCTCTCCTGTGAAAATCAACAGAAATAACATTCTGTATTCTTGAATTAATTTTCTGTAGTCACGCTTTATTTACCTCTGTATTTCAGTCACCTAACATGCCATACACATAGTAGGTAGTCAATAAATATTTGATGAATAAACAAATAAAGAAATGTAGGTCAAATGAATGAAATGAGATTTTGGTCTTAGGGAAGCCTGTAACAGTAATTGTCATGGAATGGATCATTAGCTCATGGAATGGATGATAGTCTTAAAGCTGTGATTGCTTATCAAATTTGTCTCTAAGATTTCAGCACTCTTTTATCATGTTGCCTTGCCTAAAATTATTCATTTTAAATGTGAACACAATATTTACTTTCCAAAGGTATGTCTCAGCTCTATTTGTTACTAACCATAATATTGCCTCTTGTGGTAGGAAGAATCAAAAGTTACTGTTTAATAATACTGGGATGAGTAATACTGAGTCATATTTTTATGACTGAAGTTTTTTAACTCTGATAGGCAAGGCTTTGATCAAAAAACAAACAAATACTTCAAAAGAAATGTTTTTAAATATATGAATAGTTGATTTTTTTCTGAGTGTCTAGATTTGGGACCTCATTTTCTTGTAAGTTAAATAGTATATTGAAGGGTTATATGTTGAGTATTGGTATACTCTGCAATTTTAGATTAAACATAATAAACTGTGTATTTAATTACTAATACAATTAACAGTTTTAATAACACTAGTGTTTATTTACAATTACAATAGTCTGCTGGCTGTTCCTGATTTATCGTATCACTTTTGATAAACTACCTTTTAGAACCATGACAGGTAATTGGTAATTTCCCTGAGGCACAGATTTGTATAGTTTGAAGCTAGCTGTCATGCTAAGGCTAGTGACTTATGAGGAAGGCTAGCTTACTGCCCTCCATCTTGCATTTTGAAGAAATTTATGATCTCTACTGGTTGCCCTGTAAAATAATAAACTTTGTTTCTCAGTGACAAAGTTGTAGAAAATAAAGCCAGTTACTGGTACATGTGATGAAACTTGGGGAAACAGAAGACAGATGAAAGAAATGGTTTTTCTTACCCAAAATATACAAGTTAATTATAAAACAGTTATTGCTGATAATGCTCTGAGAAGCCATAAATAGTATCCAGAGCTGTTTATCCTTAAACATAATCATTCCTAGACTGCTATATGTATTTCACTGCTTGTGCCTGCTTTTTAATTGTAAAAGTAACACACAATATATTGTCCCTGTGCTAAATTAAAACAATTTTTTAAGTTCCCTTTTACCACCTCCATCCTCTAATAATAAGTAAGCAGTTATTATTTTGTCCATTCCAGGTCTTTTTCTGTTTATTTATATGCTTTCACACACTGTGTATATTGTTGACTTATACATGATCATACTGTATGTAGCTTGCTTTTTTTTCTCTTTATCTCCTATCAATACATAGAGATCTAAAACATCCCTCTTGATTGCCATATAATATTCCATAGTATTCAAGTACCATAATCTACTTTATCAGTCCTTCAAAAGAATGAATCTTTATTTTAGTGTATTTTCTCTTTTTTCTGACATTAAAAATAATGCTATAGTGTACCTCCTCCTTGGTCATGAAGGAGGGACCATTTGGGACCATTTTCATGTTTCCAATATAGATACCTAGAAGTGGAATTGCTCTCTTGCAAATTTGAATACTGTTCATTTGCCTTCCAAAAAGTTTGATAAATTTACACATCTCCATCAGGTTATGATAGTAAACATATCCTACACTCTTGTCAACTCTGAATTGTATTCATCTTTTCAATTTTTTCCAGTTGTTATGATGACAACTAGCAGAACATCAGTAAAAAAAAATAGAGGACTTGAACAACACCATAAACCAATTGAATAAGAGACATATACAGATCACTCTAACCAACAGCAGGAGAATATACATTTTTCTAAATTGCACATAGTACATTCTCCAGGATAGACCATATGGTGGGCTACAAATCAAGTGAGTTTATGAGTTTGAAAAGACTTAACTTACACAAAGTTTTCTCCTGATCACACTGGAATGAAACTAGAAACCATTAACAGGAGGAAAACCGGAAAATTCAACACCCTACTAAACAACCAGTAGGTCAAAGAATAAGTCACAAGGGAAATTAGACAATACCTTGAGACAAATGAAAATGGAAACACAACATTCCAAAACTAATGAGATGCAGTGGAAGCAGTGCTCAGAGGGAAATTTATAACTACAAATGCTTACATTAAAAAGATCTCAAGTCAACAACTTAACACTTTAAGTATCTAGAAGAAGATGGACAAGCTAAACTCAAAGCTAGCAGAAAGAAGAATGAAGATCAGAGCAGACATAATTAAAATGGGAAGTAGAACAACAATAGAGGAAGATCAATGAAACCAAAATCAGTGCTTTGAAAAGATCAATGAAAGTGACAGGTCAGTTGACTAAGAAAGAAAAAAACAAAGACTCAAATTGATAAAATCAGAAATGCAAATGGACATATTAATAACCAATTTACAGAAATAAAAGGTATTATAAGAGAGTACTGTGAACAGTTTTATACTAGCAGATTAGATAACTTAGCTGAAGTGAACAAATTTCTAGAAATGCACAACCTGCCAAAACTGAATCATGGAGAAAATCTGAGTGTACCTAGAACTAGTAAAGAGATTGGAAACATAATCAAAAACATCACAAAACAACAAAAAGACCTTGAGCAGATGGTTTCACTGGTGAAGTCTACCAAATACTTAAAGAAGAATTAACACCAATCCTCAAATTCTCCCAAAAACTTGAAGAGGAAGAGCATTTCTTAACTCATTCTATGAGGACAGCATTACCAGACATCAAAGCCAGACAAAGATACTACAAGAAAAGAAAACTATAAACCAACATCTCTTCTGAGTATATGTACAAAAGTTTTCAACAAAATACTGGTAAAATAGTTGCAACATATTAAGCGGGATTATATACAGTGACCAAGTAAGGTTTATTCCTGGCATGCAAGGATGGCTCAACAAATGAAAACCAGTCAATGTAATAACACCACATTAACAGAATTAAGGAAGGGAGGGGGGGAAATGGATATTTCAATTGATGCAGAAAAAGCAATAAACAAAAATCAAAATATCCTTTCATGATTAAAAAAATCCAACAAACTAGGAATAGAGAGAAAATAACTCATGGATAAACAAGAGGTGGCATATACATACATTGGAATATTATTCAGCCTTAAAAAGGAATAAGATTCTCATACAAGCAACAATATGGATGAACCTTCAAAACATTACACTAAGTGCAGTAAGCTAGACACAAAAGGAAAAACATGATTCCTCTTATATGAAGTACTTAGAATAGTCAAATCCATAGAGACATAAAGTAGAATAGTGGTTACCAGGGACTGAGGGGTGGGGAAGATGGGGAGTAATGAGTACAGAGTTTCAGTTTTGAGAAGATGTCAAAAATTCTGGAGAAGAGTAGTGGATATACTTGTATGACAATGTGCACATACTTAATACCTCTGAACCCTACAGTACTGTACCCTTTAAAATGGTCACTTATATGTTACATGTGTTTCCTCACAATTTTTAAATGGAATAAAAAGGGAAAAAACAATTTCAGTTCTTTTTGGAGTATGGATATTAACACCTGCTCTATTTGCATATTGCAGTTTTTTCCAGTCTTTTGCTTTTGTCCCTCTGGGATTGTTTATCTAATATTCTTATAGTCAGACTTTTTTGTTAAATTGTTCATCCTGGTAGGCATTCTTTGGACTATCTTAATCTAAAGAGTCATATTTATTTCAGCCTTATGGAATGTTCTCATTTGTTAGATTATTTTCACCTTCTTACTATCTAATCTTTATTTCTAGAACTTGGATTAGCAAGATTTGGGAGCATGTGGAATTATTTTGTATGTTAACTATTTAATTCCATCAACCTCTTTAGCATAAAAGACTAATTCTTCAACTTCATCTTCTACCTTGCTAATTTCTCATTAATATCTATTCTGCTATTTAGGCCAACTATTGACATTTTCATTTTGACCATTATATTTTAATATATTATCTCTATAATACCTTTCTGTGGATATTATATTTCTTTTAACATCTCCTTCTATTTGTTCTGTTAACTAATATAAAATAAGCCATAAATCAAATGAAATTATGCTAGCACCATTAAGGACTGTTTAGAGTTTACAAACTCACTTTTGGACTTTTTTAGTTAGTTGTGTGACTTTGTGTAGATCATATAACCATTCTAAGCTTCTGTTTTCTGTATTTAATGATAAAATTTTAATCTCAAACTTGATTCATAGCTCTTCTCAGCTCCCCAGTGCATTGGGTCTTCATTCACTCATTTATTCATTCATTCCTGTGTTACTGAGCTCCCACTATGTGCCAGCCACAGAGAACAAAATAGTCTTTGAATTCATGGAGCTTACTTTCTAGTGGGAGCCATAGATTATGTTTGTCTGTACTAGCAATTTGTAGGGGAGACATGTATCCTATCATTTGCATACATTTCCTTCCCATCTTCTTGAGGCTGAAGCTCCTGCAGGTTGTAAGGCAAGGAGCAGACTCAGAAATAGTATAAAGTCTCTTTACCTGACTAAATGAGACTAATGATCCTTTTCATTGTTGGCTGTAACTTCTGTTCCAACTTGTCCTGCATGGGTCAATGAGAGTAATGACTCCACCACACCCTGCTAATGGAGGATCCATTCCTGTGGAACACCCCTGGGTATTGGTAGGCCCTTGTGAGATTAGCCACATATTTTGGATGATGTCTAGCAAGTAGCATACCTTCCAGCCTTCCAACACATGCTGCTCTTTGACTACCCTGCAGCAACTATCCCAGCAAGGCCATATCTCCAGTCTCCTCTCTATCCTCATAATAGCAGAGTCAGAAACTCAATGTAGGGGCCCTGCCATTGGTCCCTGGCCCTCTCATCTCTCGAGATTTCCTAAGGGAAGGAAGGCTTGAAGGCAGAATAGTCCCTCTCCATGTAAACTACAGGCTCCCAAACACCAACAACTTTATTTCTCTGTCCTTTTCTTATTTTGCTTGGAAACAGTGAAGTGGAGATGTCTATAGCGAGTATGGTTCACTCCCTGATCAGACTCAACTAAGTCTTGCAGGGACTATTATTATTTCTAATAGTATTGAATTTATCTGAATTGATCTTTTCCCAAACCAAATTCTCTGTGAAGCTTGGAAACACTCATGTTTTTAAAAACTCAAATCCACACATAACTTCATTACTAACTTCTTTTGTACTCATCTAGTCCAAATACAACTGCATTTTCTGTTGTTTTTAACTTAGAGATATTTGGGAACTCTGGTTCCTCAGAAATTCCATTTTGTTCATTTTTCAATCAATGCTTCCTTTTTTAGTAAAACTTGAAATTCTATTCAACCAACCTATTTTTAGTGAGATATAGAGCAGTAATTTGTAATCTTGAACTCTAGGGTTTTAAAGAGGAACATAGTTTTCTTATATTTACAAAAAGCCCTTAAAATATTTGTGAACTGTAGAATTTTTTCATACACTTGTGTGGTTTTTAAATATACATTTAATTTAGTAATACAAAACAAGGGCTAAAGATACAAATTCTACTGTCATCCATACTTCTCTATGATTATGAGTTTTTTATGTAATCATCTTACTATCATAACTAAAAAGTTAAAAAAAACCTCCTTGGCAATTGCATTTCACAATATCCTGTATAGAGGGCAGCAGAGAACGTAGATTTTATTACTCTCTACTGGAATGGCTTTCCTAGCCTAATTTGCAGTTCCTTGTATCTGTTCCAGATGAGAGTAAATAAAAACAAGTAATGTCTAAATGAAACAAAGTAATGACTATTCTTCAGCTTTAATTTATTTCTAAAATTCAGAATTCTAACTTCACATTAAAAGGAGAAAATAAACGTAAGTCGTAAAAAAAAAAATACAGTCCTTTTCTATAGAGAAGGGAAACAATGTTATCTTCTTTCCCTTTACCTTGTTCCTACTTTAGGAAAGAAAGCATTGAAGGCTCATACAAGTAGAATAACAGAGACTGTAACCAAACCTGGTCATTGGAAACCAGTCATTTTACCAAAAATTTTATTATCTTTTACACAACTGCATTATTATTTTTACATGACTCGGTTAAGTTTTTAAGTTTATAAATTCTATGTTTTCTGCACAAAGAAAAGACACCCAGTTTATGCTTCCAATTTTGGCATCTGTACTATTTGTAAGGCATGTATGTGGTTGCTGTTACGTGATCATTAAAGTAAACCACCAGTTGAAATAGGATCTCTTCTAACATTTAAGCAACTGAACTATTTTATTATTCCCTTTTTATTTATCAGCTCTGTTATAAAAAGGTTATAAGGCAAGTAATGTCAACTTTTTTTAAGGTTTCCTTCTCTGTAAAATGCTGGAAATTATTTACCAAACTGTAGCCTGAGACAAGGAAACTCAGATTTTAAACCTAGCTCTGCTCCTAACTCATAGGGCAACACCTACCATTGACCGAGCAGTGAGCATTTACCAAACTGTGCTAAAGGTGTTACGTTTATTGGCTCATCTGGAAGGTATGTTGTAATAGGAGTTGAGCAGACCAGATTCAAACCTGTCCATTGATTAACCATGCAACTTTGGGAAAGTTCATTAAACTTCCTGAGTTCCTGTTTCCTCCATCTGTAAAATGGAGGTAATAATACATACTGCATACAGTTGGTTAAATAAGATAATATGCATAAACCGTGAAGTAAGAACTCAAATTTCCCTTTTTTTTAAATTACTGTCCTTCAATTTCCACTTAGGAAAAATGAGGAGGATGAGTTCATGATCTCAAATGTCCTTTCAGCCCTCTGCTTTCATGGAATATTGTTAGAGTTAAGGTTCTCTCAGGCTCATCACTGAGGCGAACTAAACATCCCATGTTCATTAGTGCTGTTTCAGGTGCTGGCTACAGCTTTCTAAATGATAGATTGGTATTTACAGAAGGGCAGCTTTGGTCCTTCCTGCAAGAAGTCACACTGACCTGCAAACCCTAGTAAACTGTCTTTTACAGATTTGTCGTTATAAACAGTGTGTGCCCACTACTTATTAGCTCTATTCCCTCCTCAACCTCTATAATTTATCTTCTATCTTTATTCCACTGAAGTGGCACACATGAGGTCTTTATTAACCTTGATATCACTAAACCCAGGAACCTGTTCTTACCAGTCTTAACCGTTTTTCTGTAATTAACACTTTCTCTTCTCTTGGCACCCTTGCCTTATTTCTTTCCTTCTGATTGTTGCTTTTACAAAATTCTTTTTCCCTCAGCATTTCTGCAAAGTTTGATCTTTGGACCTCTGTTCAAAAGAAGAAAGTATCCAGATTTCCTCTCCCAGGCATCTCATTCTCTCCCAAAGCTTCAGCTCTGATCCCTGTGTGTCTGACTCCCCAGTTGAAATCTGCCCTCTGACCTCTTCCAGCATTTCCAGGTAGTAGCTCAGTGTTTTCATTGCGTGACCTTTCACCACCTCAGACTCAGTACCTAAAATGAAACTCAGAATTCCCTTTCACAGCTTGCTCCTCCTCATTTCTTTATTTGCAGTCACACTAACCCTCCTAACTTTAAGGTAGGCATTTCTGACTCCTTGCCTATATATCCTTTTCCCTACTTTAGGCAAGACTCCTGATACCACCTGATTGTGATTTGTGCATTATGTTTCCAGTCATCTTTTAAACCGTCTCAACACAGCTTAAAACATAACTTTCATTGTTTTTCTCACCTACTCAACAAAGCCCTCTGCTCAGCTGTCTTTGCCCATAGCCCCTGGCCTCCCACCGTGAGCCTTCTCCCTCATCCTCCTTTGGGAGAGCCTTGCACTTTGCCCTTGATCAGACCTATGAAAAACAAAACATAGCCACCACTGACATACTGTCTTACAGCCTCTTCCTTAACATCGTTCCCTACTGCAGCTCCTCTCAGAGGACCGCCAGAAGTGGTTTCTCCTAACTCCTGTAGCACTGCCAGCTATACAACTTACTTTGGTGTTAGTTATCTCTGTGTGTGGCCTGCCTTTACCCAGTGGTCTACTAGCACTTGGGGAGCAGGTATGAAACCTATTTTTTGGATTGCCCACAGCATCTAGACTAGTGCCTTCTCCATAGATTTGTCTGGTCCTAATAAATCCTAAGAATGGAGATGATTTTGCAAATTACTGGCATCATATCATTCATAGTAGTATATAGTTAATAAAATTCTGCCTTTCAAAGTAAAATAGATTTTTTTCTTTCTGTTAAAGAAGAAAATCTGTGGAGGAGTTCTACCAATCCAACAGAAATAGTGTTTTTCCATAGAGAAAATGAATTAGACGAGAAATTTAGAGACTGTCACTAGTATGTGACTTTGGGGAGGTCACTTCATGTCTGCAAACCTTATGTCTTCACCTAGAAAATGTAAGACTTTTAAGTAGGTATTTTAACCCTTTAAGGATTACATCAGGATTAATGTAATTCAAAATAGCAAGGTACCCTGTTAGTCATTTTTAGGATAGAAATCACCTTTTATACATTTATTTTATAAAACATCTATTTTATACATATCAGGTTTTTAAAACATACAGAAAAAATCTCTACCTTCAAGAAATCTTAGAAATACTGAACCTTCAAATCTGATATGGTAGCCCCATTATACTTTACCCATATCCCTATGGAAGATATATACTTTAGGAAAGAGTTAACTGAAGTATGGCTACTGCATTTACTCTGCTAATCTTAAGAAAAGATAGTGGGAACCAGTTTGTGATGATTTTACAGTCGTGAATATGCTTGCAGTTACATAAATAAAAGCAAGGTGCCTGGATAATTAGGCTCTTCTTTAGGGTATACACTCATTTGGCTCTGAATTATGATTTTCTTAAAGTTGTCAAGTTGTCTGCACTAAATTCCTTTCCTATGTAATAGGGTTTTACAGAGAAAGTACCCCTGTCTGTGATCAAGTACTAAGAGTTAGGTACGTAGGTAAGAATTCAGTCTCCTTCTGGGAGTGCTTTTTAAATTAGGAAAAGCTGTGCATTAACCCAGTTTCCTTGCCCCATCTTTTTTACTATAGAAATTCCAAACCTCTTGCTAAAGGGCTTTCTCTGGCACTGTGCTAACTGAGAAGCCTAGGTGTGCCCAGCTGTCACTTAACCGGAGTCACGTGCCCCTTAGGTGCCCGCCCCCTAGTCCGCAGCTGGCCCCGCCCACAGAGCCCTGAGGGCTGTGTGCTTTCTCCCCACTGTTCTCAGAAGCTGTTAACTCCGCCGCAAGTATGCGGCAGAGCAAATGGCTTCCCAGGGTGGCCGAGCCCTGGAAAGAAAAGCCCGTGTGCCTGTGTAGTGCTCCGCTATAGGGCTGACTTGGACATTACTGAGCTCCCAAGATTTTAAGGGATGCTTGGTAAAGCATGGTGGCGCACGATGAGATTGGAGGTCTCCTACCTATTAAAAGGACTATACGAGTCCTCGATGTTAATAATCAGTCCTTCAGAGAACAAGAGGTAAGACTTTTAGAGAAAAATGAAGCCAGAGGAATGTTTTCTAACTTCACGGAACTTTTAAGATTTTTAGCAATTTAATAACAATCTAATCTTACACTTTTGATCTTACTGAGTGTTAAAATATACGGCTTTGGTTTACATGCAAGCTTGAAATGTGTTTAGGAACTATGGTGTGAGTCTAAGAACTATGGTATAGATACGTGTCTATACATAGCATAGCTTGAGTGTACATAAACTTTATACAAAAAGAAAAATATTTTACCTGTTTATGCTGCTCAGTTTGATTAAATTGGTCACATTTCTGGTCTTTAATATAGTTGTGGCTTACTTTAACTTTCATTTTTATTACCTGGTCTTAGAAACCGCTTTACAAAGTGAGTGGAAAACGAGTCCCTTCCTTGCAAGTCAGTGAACAGATTGCCCCTAAAATGCTGTCTGACTTAGTGCTCTTTTTTATTTTCCTTTCCACATCTAATGCTTTCATTGTGTATGACTTTCTTTTTCTTAAGAATGAAAAATATGTTAAAATATTTAAACCAACAAATCATTATTATTTAGGGGGCTTCTACCTTACTTGCTCTGTGAAGTCATTGTGGTTTTTAAAGGTCTTTATGAACATTTATCAAAATAAGTCATGATTTTTATGCCATTTTTTGAATTTGATAATATTTAACACTACATAGGTAATTTTATTTATACTGCATAGTACAATATATATACTCCCTACTGCAAATACTCTATAGTGTATACTATATTATCATTTACATGATAGATAGAAATAGTGTTCCTTTATTCAATGAACTGTGTACTTCCTCTTTTGATTGTACTGATGGTTTTGTGGCTGTATGCATATATCAAAACTTATCTAATTACATGTTTTAAATATGTGCACCTTATTGTATTCCTCTTTTGATTGTACTGATGGTTTTGTGGCTGTATGCATATATCAAAACTTATCTAATTACATGTTTTAAATATGTGCACCTTATTGTATACCTCAGCGGCGCTGTGTGTGTCGTACATACACATTTTGGTAGTTAAAATAGGTGCCATCTTTAGGAGGTATGCTTTCATTTGGTGTGGCTTAGCTTTGGTTTCTGCTTCTCTGTTTCATTTTGGCTTTTGCTTCTATGTTTCAATTTTCTCAAAATATATAAGCATTTCCTTTGAGTATAAGCATTCCAAAATATATAAGCAAGTCCTACTTTGCATTGTAAATACTGAAACTGATCATCTTTTGTACCATCAAGAATTAGTCTTTTTTGTTCAGTATCAGACACTGGTCATGTTTGTGGCGCACCTTTATTCCAAAAATAATAAACACCAGGGATGTTGTCAGGTTTTTAGTACTAGCAATGGAACATAAATAAATAACTAAATTTGACTGTTTATATTACTAAGTAGAAAGGGAAGAAATCCTATGTGATCACAACTCATTTGTATCTTTTTATAAATAAGTTTTTCTGTTCATTCTTCTCATTTTAGAGTTCTTGCCAGTCAGAGGAGACTATTCATCCAGTAATCCAAACAAACTGACAAATACTATTTTTTTTAAGTGTTTTGATTTGGCTTACTATAGGGGAGACCCTCCTAAAACATATCCTCTTACGTGCCATTACTAGTTGAGAAAAACTTAAAAAAAAAAGAAACTGAGCGCACAGCAGAATGTTTCCATGTTGTTGCTTTTATCTGCAAGGGTAGTACCAGTGATAGACTTCAAATTGATTCTAACCACTTTCTGTTTATAGATATCCAGAAACTATTTCAAGACATAAATCTGACTACAAGTGGATTAGTAAAATAAATAGATTGATTAAAAACTTGGTATAAAGACAGAGTGCCTTTTTATATAATCATGTGATTGCCTAGCTAAACCCAGATAGTCTGGTTAAAAGCTAATAAGCAAAATAAACAATATGGATTTATATTAGTGGGTGTTGAGGTTTGTTCTCATCTAAGTGAACTTTAGCCCCGTTGAAAGGTTACCTACAATAGAAAGTCCCTTGAGCATGTAACTCTTGTTGGCTTATTCTGTGTTTATCCTCATAGATTTCCAGATTGTCTTTTGAGGAAACTATAGTTTTACGACCTGCACTCATTCTTTAGGCTGTGTGTATGCATCATAACGCTGTTAACAACACTTCACAACAAAATAAACACTAGCAACACCATTATGGGAGCCCCAGTTGGGTGACAGTAGGATGGGTCTCTCTTCTCTACATTACCTCCAAACACTGGGTTGGCGAACCAGCATATGTGGGTGCAACACCAGCTCTCAAAGAACTTTGTCTTTAAAGTGTGTTTGGTGACAGTGCAATGTTTAGGTTCTTAATAACCAAACCAAGATGATTTAAATGGTCCAGCTGATCCTCCACAGAAAAACTGCTTTTGGTTGTAGCTCACATGTGCCAAATCCTAACCTGTACTGCAGAAGTGAGAAATTTTTGACCCAACCTTATAGGTGATCCATGAATACTAATCCTTATCACTTTCCCACAAAAGCTTTCTGTATATTTTTTCTCGAATAGTGTATATGTATCCTGAATTGGTAGTGAACCATATCCAGTATTAACACTATTATATTTTAATCACCCTTTTTATGTTATTCATTAAAATTTTTCTTACTTCTGATAAGGTTGTGTTGTGTCTGGCAAACATTCTGCGCACAAATCCTGTTAGTAAAGCAATAAAGTTAGTATTGGATCCCCAAAAGCATATGTGAAAAGTACGAAGGTGTCCTCTACCCCAAGCCCTGTATTTCCCACCTTAGTACCATACTTTCCTACCAAGACGTTTTAAGATCTACAGACTGAGCTAGCCGGTTGCTTTATGAAAACATTTTAGACTAGAACGCTTTAAGAATAACATACCTTGTGAAGAAGTGAGATTATAGATCAATTTCTAAAGGTTAAATACAGAACATATTTAAACAACAAATACTAGTGAACATAATATCCTGCCACCCTAGGGAGGCTGCATAAGCAAAGTCTTTATTAGTTTCAGAAAGGTGCTTTAAATATATTTACATTTAATTATCTAAATCTAAATTCTGTAGTTTTAATTTTAAATATCACATAATGTTGAGTTACAGGGTATTAGTTGTACAATACCTGATACTATAAAGGTAAGGATTTCAAAAATTTCTTTCCTCCCAGCTAAACTAACTTTTTTCCTTTCAAATTTGGTGGGAAGAGTACCTTTCCAAAGACTTTTAAATTGAAATTAAATATTTTGTGATGTACTAGGAAGTCAAATTTCTTCGGCTTTAAACAGGGAAGAGAAATTAACCTCTGTTTACAAAAAGGAGAACACAACTTTCTGACAACTTCTTTGTTTCTAGTTAATATTGCCTGTCTTCCTTTGTGAGGTAATTGCATCTCCATTCATCCAGAGGACTCTGTACTGTCTTTACTGAATAGAAAGGAGTGCCTCATACTGGACCTTCTGCCCATGCATGTGTCACCTCAGGCTTGCACAGATATGTGTTATAAAGGCTCTCTGACCACACACTGTGCATTTTTACTATATACCTTGAAGGTTTCTTTCTCAGTCTGTTTAACATTTGCACTTTAGTGGCTTTATATTCAAAGTGTTACTCTGGACTTAATTATTTTGGCAGAGCTGGGTTGGAGCTCCACCTCTTAAGTCTTCAAAGGCCTGAATTCTCTGCTTATCTTCAAAAGTCTCCTTTACTTTGCAGGTCAGTCCTTTCTGATACGTCTGTATACCCTGAGGGGCTTTAATGAGCCTAATTGCTTCTTTGAGTAATCAAGTCACTTAAGTCTCCTTCCAGAGAATGTTAACTCTTTCTGCCAGTTTATTCTTAAATTATTCTAAGAAGATTATTTTTACTCAGTTTCCTTACCCCTGCTCACTTTTTTATGTGACATTAGTCATATCAAAGAAGTTTGAGGAAAAAAATGTGTCATCTGTCATTTTTAAATGATAGTTTTTACTTTTAAATGGTAATTTTAATGTAATTTTAAATTATATTTCCTTCTGAAGTCTCATCAAGATCATTTTTTCAAGAATGCCACAGTTGTCAAAGGCATCCAATACAAACAAATAACTTTACTGCACAAACATTATAAACATAAGACTCTTTTATGATCAGCCTTCTTGATTTCACTAGCTGTATGAGTCATGTAATGGTATACCTCCATTTTCCTACCAGTAAGAGAAGAATAACAGTTTGTAAAGTTTTGAGATCCTTGAACAATAAGTGATGTTTGCTATACTACTATTATTTCTGAAACAGTACATATAGAATTGTAACTACTCTGAATTAGTGTTAAGTTAATGAGTTAAATGTATAAGTGAGGCTCTAATTATTTATAAATCCCAACCTTTACTAGGAAGTGAGGATAATTCCTAAGAAACTTTAACTTTAGCAATGGCTAACACATCCTGTGTTTCAAGCACTGTTCTGAGCCCTTTCAACATAACTTATGTAATCTTCTTAACAACTTCGTAAGAGAAGTTTCAGTACTCACTCCTTCCTACAGAGGAGAAAATGGAGGCTCAGGGTGTTTCCCTGCAAGTGCTGGAACCAGGGCTGGAGACCAGCCGTCCGGACTCCTGAGCACTCACTCCCTTGGCCACCATCCTGCCCTGCGGAACACTTCCCATGACAGGGTCCTCCCTGCCTTCAGAATGACCATTCCACCGTCAGACAGATGTGTGCAATTAAACACTAGTCTCTGACTGAAGTATTTAAGAATGAAATTATATCATGTCTAGGATTTGCTTTAAAATACTCCACCAGGGGCAGAGATGAAACAGATTATTTCACCAGAAACTATTGAAGCTGAATGATAAGTACATGGGATCCATTCTGCTCTTCCCCACTTTTGTGTACGTTTGAAATTTTTCATAATAGTGTGTTTTTTTAAAGTTACTCTCTATGTTAAACTTAAAAGGTCTATAGTGTTCTAGAAGGTCATTTCTTATAGTTTTTCTTGTGTTTAATGATAATTTTTGGTATGTTCTCAGTGATACTCTGGTATTTAACTGGAATTTCTTGCACCATTTATTTTTTTATAAATTATTGCTACTCAATAGTGTTTTTAGTATTATAACAATGAAGAAAACATTCATTTTCAGAACCCCATAAAGTGTAGCTTTTGAGAGGGCTCAATTTTGTCCAAACTTGTTTAAAATCATTATACCTAAACACATTTAGTATAACCTGATTTTGTTTTTACAGGAACCAAGCAATAAAAGAGTTCGACCTTTAACTCGAGGTACATCCTTGGCAAATTTAATCTCTCCTGTGAGAAATGGAGCAGCCAGATGCTTTGGTCATACAGTACAGGTAAGGGGAATGGGGCTGGCGGTGAGTAATGTAGTGACGAGGCTTTTATCTAAAAAGCCTAAAATTGGTATTTTTTTCTTGAGGTGTACAAACCAGTTTGCACTCTTACTAAGCATAAATTTCCCTTTGGAATATGCTGGTAATAAATACCAGAACAATATTTATGTAATCTCACTATATTAGTTTACATCTTCTATCAAAGTATGATCTTGGATAGCTTTTATTTCTAAAAAGTAGTTTTGGCTGATAATATTTTACAGTGATAGATTGAAGCTTGGATAAGTCCCTGGAGAAATTCTCTGAATTTTGTTTTTGTAATTTGTCTATTTTTTTAAGAAAAAAAAGAATAATTACTGTGTTCTCCAAAGCTTTTCTCTTTTGTTCACCTCTTTTATTCTTCTGTTAAGCCATTTACACGTCATGGTGACAGCAGATCCCCAGCTTCTGCCCAAAAGTCATCACGCAGATCGACAGTTCCAACACCTGCCAAAAGGAGAAGTAGCGTCCTGTGGTCAGAGACGTTAGATGTCAACATGAGAGAGTCTTTAACTGCCAAAGAAATCAAACGTCAGGAGGTAAGCTGGCATTCAGTAGTGAGACCATATATATTGGTTTATACTAAAAAAAATAGTACCTGTTTTTTAAATAGGTTTTTTGCTAGAAGATTAAGAAAAATGCCTAAGGCATAATCAACTTGCAATTTTGTGTTCGACATTAATTCTTAATACACGCTAAGCAACACTTTGTGATTGGTGGGGGTTATGGGATTGAACTCTTGATGGGGTAAAGTTATAAAACATAGGGCACTATATAAAACATTGAGACTCTGAATTTTAGTTTTCAGACTGAGACACTTTAAAAAGGACTGTTTGATACATCAGTTAAATAATTGTGAATATCAATTGTACATAATTTTCCTTTCTCAGAGGAACGGATGGTGACCTATGATATTGGCTTCATTTTTTTTAGGCAATATATGAAATGGCCCGAGGTGAACAGGACTTAATTGAAGATCTCAAACTTGCAAGAAAGGTCAGTGTATAACTTTTTATCATACACTCTGCTTTTCAGAAATTATATTTAACAAATGCTAACATAGTTTTCTTTTTAGAAGCAGAAAGTATCTACTAGTAAATACTTTTTTTTTACATGAGCTTTATTAGACACATCTTCAAATATGAATGTCAGTGAGAGCATCTTTTAGGGGGATTAGCAAACATATACTTTAATTTTTCTATGTTTTACAGTAGAATCCACAGTGACGTTTGTACAGTTACTCAAACTTGCATTCAAGTACAGATCTCTCATAATGTCTTCTTTGCTTCATCTCTCTGTGTGACGCATTTCTCCCCCTCTGGTAGGCCTACCACGACCCCATGTTAAAGTTGTCTATCATGTCAGAGGAGGAACTCACACATATATTTGGTGACTTGGATGCTTACATACCTTTGCATGAAGGTGAGATATGCTACTTAATTTTCTTTAGAATCTTGAACAGCAGGAATACAAGTAAGTTTAAATCTAAACTTCTAATTTAGTGCTGAATTATTTTTACAATAGACCTGTTCTTGGTATTTCTGCTTTTTTATGCTTCAGATTTGTTGGCCAGAATAGGTGAAGCAACGAAGCCTGATGGGAGAGTGGAGCAGATTGGTCACATTCTTGTGAACTGGGTATGTAGTGAGTATTTTACTCCAGAGAGTTTTTCACAAGTACATGCCACACTTGTCATTGTAACGAATATCAGAACCACTTGATCCAGGAACTGGATTATAAAAACAGATAAACCATGCACTAAAATTGAAGAAATTTTTGTAGCTGTAAGAACTTACAGTCTCTGTTTAAAAACCTACTTGACAAATGATGATGAATGATACAGTTTTGTTTTAAAAATATGTTCCTCCTTGTACAGAGTTCTCACATAATATGCAATTAATTTTCTGTTTCATTCTTTCAATTAATATTTGAGTGCCTGCTAGATGCTTGGCACTGTTGTGGGAGGGATCACTGGGAATTGAGAGATAAAAGGCAGTCTCTACATGAATAATCTAGTGAGGGACAGTCCAGTAAAGAAACAGTCTGAAGGTTGGTGATGAAGGTGATACAGGAAGGCTATGGTGTCCTGGGACTAGAGAAGACTAGCATCTAACTAGTTGGGGAAAGTAAAAGTCATGAGTGTTTGGCTGAATTTAGCTACATTAGGGAAATTAGAAAAGGGTGTTTGGTGTTCACCCAGTATACTCTACTCCCCCTAATATCACCTGCAGGACAGTGCTCACAGCTTGTCGGAGCTTTCCAGAACAGCTGTGAGCTTTATGTTTCATGTTCACAAGCTTACTAATGGACTGACCATGGCAGGAACTTACCGTACTTCGTTTTGTCTTGTCACTCTTCAGTTGCCAGGCTTGAATGCCTACAAAGGCTACTGTAGTAACCAGCTGGCAGCCAAAGCTCTTCTTGACCGAAAGAAACAGGACCCAAGAGTCCAGGACTTTCTCCAGCGATGTCTTGAGTCTCCCTTCAGCCGAAAACTAGATCTGTGGAGCTTCCTCGATAATCCCCGAAGTCGCCTAGTCAAATACCCTTTACTGTTAAAAGAAATTCTTAGACATACTCCAGAGGACCACCCTGATGTTCAGCTTCTGCAGGAAGCTGTAAGTAGTCCAACTAATGATTCTTGTGTTTTCCAAATTTATACATAAGTTGTCTAGAAAGTTATGCAGTGCTACTCTCAGTTATGCATAGTGACTCAGCATCGGGAGGTGTTTGGTGGATGTTTTAAGCACCCCATATGCTCGTGCACCACACACTGTAATAAAGAGGCAGGACACAATCTGCATTTATATTCTAATCAAAAGACTGGATTCTGGTCTTACCACTTCCACTAGCTAGCTGGAGAACTTTGGGCAAATTACCTAATTAGGCTGAAACTGTTTCTTCATCTGTAAAATGAAGGGACAGACTGAATTAACTGATATCAAGAGTCCCTTCAAGCTTTAAAATTCTGTCATTTTGATGTGGTGTTTTAGCCCTGTAGGGAAACTGACTACATTATTCTGAAAAGACTCCATCAGTTTTATGATAATTTTTAGGTATTGATAATACAAGGAGTTCTCTCTGATATCAACTTGAAGAAAGGAGAATCAGAATGTCAGTATTACATCGACAAACTGGAGTATCTGAATGAAAGGCAGAAGGATCCTCGAATTGAAGCAAGCAAAGTATTGCTTTGCCACGGGGAGCTGAAGAATAAAAATGGACATGTAAGTGTATCTTAGAACTAATAGGAAATGAGCCATTTCTACCCTTTCTCACCCAATTTGTTTCCACATAGATTATGAAGCAGGTTGTAAAATAAACTCATCAAATAGTGAAAGAAGGTTACTGGTTTTTGTTCTTTGTTACCAGCTTTCATAATGCAAACACTTGGTTTCTGTCTTTATAGAATAACTTAGATGTCTCTGGAGGATCAATAATATTTTATTTTTTAGTTTTGGAGCATAAATAAATTTGGCTAGCAGTTTTCTGAATAAATTATTAGTTCCATGTTTCATAAAAAATAACATATCTGTCAGAGGATTTTTCTGAAGAGTTGGTAGTGATGGAAGTAGTTTTAGCATTACTAACCAGATTTCTACAGCAGACTAACTGGAAGCAAACTTACTTTTAGAATTTTAATTGAAAAAGTACCTGCCAGAGCTGAGTATAAGCATGAGTGGTATTTTTTGTTTCATTACTTGCTTTTCAGAAGCACGATTAATAGATTGAGGTTCTTTTTGGAAAAAGATGAAATCTGATGTCTCTGATTTATATTGTGAGTCCCCGCTGTTCTATAAAGGCTTAAAATTGTGTGGGACAAAGCAGAACCATTAACATTTTTACAAGCTTGCATTCTTTAAATTCTTACTTTGTTAGAAAACTTTGGTGTACAATCCTGGTCTTTCCAGTCATGTTCCTACTGATAGGTCTTTGTGGGGTGCAGTGATTACTCAGCTGCTACCTCATCTAATGTTATGTGCCAATAAAAAGATTTTATAGTCTGAGATTAGACAGGCTCTCCAAGCAGAACATGCATAGCCTTAGAATCCTCCTCTTTCTGAGGTCATCTACAAGGGGAATCTCAAATAAATGTGATGAAATCAATCATGTCTAAATTTCACTCACTTAAAATCACAGGGTTCCATATATAGGAAGTATTTGTTTCTCATTTCTGCAGAAATTTTATATTTTCCTGTTTCAAGACATCTTGGTTTTGACTCGGCCTGTTACACGAAATGAACGTCACTCTTACCAAGTTTACCGACAACCAATCCCCGTCCAAGAGCTGGTCTTGGAAGACCTGCAGGATGGAGATGTGAGAATGGGAGGGTCCTTTCGAGGGGCTTTTGGCAGCTCAGATAAAGGTAAAAATACAAATTGTAAAATTGTTTCAATTAACAAACTCAGAACCTAAGTGAATTTAGTTTTAATCTTTAAAAATTCTGTCTCAGATTAATATATAAAATACATTTTAAAATTCACACAATTCAACCCCCCTCAAAAATATCTGATTTAAAAATTGAGAATCTGAATAGACATTTTCTGAAGATGTACAGATGGCCAACAGACACATGAAAAGATGTTCAGCATCACTAATCAGGGATGTGCAAGTCAAAACCACATGAGATATCACTTTACACTAGTCAGAATGGCTAGTATTAAAAAACAAACAAATAACAAGTATGGGCAAGATTGTGGTGCACTGCTGGTGAGAATGTAAATTGGTGCAGCATTCGTGGAAACAGTATGGAGGCTCCTCAAACACTTACAGAGAGGAATACAATATTACCCAGAAACTCCACCTCTGGACACTTACCTGAAGAAAACAGAAACACTAATTCAAATAGATATGTGTACCCCTATGTAAACTGCAGCACTATTTACAATAGCCAAGATAGGTGTCCATCAATAGATGAATGAATGAGGAAGATGTGGATACATGGGCAATAACTCAGCCATAAAAAAGAATTAAATCTTGCCATTTGTGACAGCATATATGGACCCAGAGGATATTGTGCTTAGTGAAAAAAGAGAAAAACAAATAGCATATGATTTCACTTCCATCATACAAGCATCTGAAAAACAGACAAAACAGAAATAGGCTCATTCAGACAAAGAATAGGTGGTTGCCCTGGTGGGGTGGGGTAGTAGGCAAAATAGGTGAAGGGGATAAAGAGGTGCAAACTTCCAGTTACAAATTAGTCATAGACTGAAGGTACAGCATGGGGAAAATAAAAAAGAATTCTGTGTCCACACAAAAAATTACAAATGAAAGGATTCCATTGTCCTATAGCTGCTGCTGTCATCAAGTTGTGCTCTGACACCAGTAGGTGCATCTAACAAATAATGTCCTAAGGCTTTATTTAATGCCTCCACCTAACAAGTGTACATGTACAGAAATTCCGGCACCCACACTAAGATTATATGACCACTTCATCTACACAAACTCTTTTTAAGTCTGATTTCCTTTCTTTTTTCCAATTTTTCTTTTCTAGCCAAAAATATCTTTAGAGTTCGCTTCCAAGACCCCTCTCCAGGCCAGTCTCACACTCTGCAAGCCAATGATGTGTTCCACAAGCAGCAGTGGTTCAACTGTATTCGAGCTGCCATAGCCCCTTTCCAGCAGGCCACCAGTCCAGCCGAGCTGCAGGGTTTGCCCGGACTCCATGAGGAGTGTGTCGAGAACAACCCCTCTGCTGGGAATGTCAAAACCCAGAGAAGGGCGTCTACAGCATCCAGTGTGACTCAGGTTGAAGTTGATGGGGACGCTTCAGTGTGTGTCTCCCCTGCGTGTACCACAGACGACATAAAGAGTGTCAGAGTTCACCAAGCACAGCCTGGCTTCCCAAAGCCAAGGGACAAATCTCCATTGGGTGGTGAACGGAAAGAGACTTCTGTATAAAGGAAGTTCTGTGTATTACTGGTGCAGCGTCTGTGTATTTATAAATGTGTACAGTTTGGGTTTTCTTGAAAAGTGAGCATGGGAGTGTTGCAGGGTTACTTAATACTAGTCTTAACATTTTCTGTTTTTGGTTCTTTTTGTTTTTTTTTAATGGCAGCTAAAGATGCATATACAGATTACTGTTAAAACTGCAGCCTTCTTTTTTAAGATATATTCTCATAATTTGGAACATGCAAGCCTGGTATTTTTAATCAAATGAAATATTTATGGAATGAGTTTCTTCTTCATTCTAAATTCATCAGGACTTTCCAATAATTGCCTATTGTGATATTTACAGTATCTACCAAACCTAAAAATTTTGCAAATACTGGGATTTTACCAGTGTTTCTTTGATAACCTGCATGTGCAGAATTTTGAAATTTTAACATTGGCTCCTAAAACCTACACAGAATACAGGTGTGTAATACATTAGAATTTATACTGAAACATAAGTTCCTTTTGAAACAAAGTATAAAACTTTATACAGATTTTCCATTTTATCAACTGGAATACTTTATATTAGTTTTTGTCACTACACATTCCTCATTTTTATTCACTTAACCTGCCAATTATTTCATTTTTTTTTATTATAAAGTAGTTTTTAGTATTTGCTTTATTTATTTATTTTTTTACTTTGACACCTTTTCAGATGGTAGCCTTTATTTTTCCCCCTTGATAAAAATGTGTACATATGTGCATATATATATATATATATTATGTTTTTAAAATCATATTACCTTTATCAACTGAAACCAAGCCATACTGTTTTTGAGCCAATGAAGAACATTGTGACTTTTCCGGTGTAGCATTGCAAGATGGTGAACACACATGAACTGACGCGGTGTATTCTGGACGACTGAAAGAAAACCACCTGAAGGGTTTGGTTGAGAGCTTTAGTGTTGTCTGAAAAGCAGGAGTGGAGGCAGTTGGCTGCTAATACATAAAAAAGAGGGAAAAAGAGAGTAGTTTGGTCTTAAGGTAAAAATGTCTGGTTGTGCTAGAACATGCAAGAAGATAGTAAAAGCTAAACTTGAGGGTGTATAGTAAGTTATAGAAGGCTTGGGGGAAGTGAATTTTATTTGTGTTGGTTTATAATACCTGCAAATAATGAGTTTGAAAAGAAGCAGGTGTGTTGAAAATCTGACCATATTATATCAATTTTGGTGGATTTATTTATGAGGGAAAAAGTAATGAATGTTTTACTGTAAAATGTTACTGTTCAAATGAGATCATAGTCTTTAAGTGGAGGACTAAGTGCTCTGTGTCATGGCAGACTTAAAATGTGTATCATTCAAGGAAATGTTGACTATTCTGTGAACTATATTTGACCAGCACAGGTGAAAATGGAGAAAGATTGTAAATAGATCAGTCCAAATGATTTCTCTGTATAAATGAATTATACAATTTAAAAAGCACACACATAATCAGCCCTTAAAAGCTTCTTGGCTGGTGGATATTTGGGAGACATGTGCTAGAACGTGTTGGTATGGCAAAGGAGGTCATGCCAGGCCTCACAAGGGTTTAAAAATCATAAATACTTAAGCCTTTGAAGTTCATTGGTGAGTAAGAGAAAGATTCAATTAAGTCAAGTTTTGTGACTTATGAAACCATTTCGAAAGCAGTATAATCAGAAAAGCAGTATAAGCAATCAGATTGAAGAGGGGTGAACATCTAGCCACTTTCTGGATACACTTGTAAATCTAATAGCAAAGCATCCTGATTTGACTAATTTAAGGTTTGAATTTAGGGATCTCAGGTTTCTGGGTTTGGATATTCAAAGTCAAATGTGTACATTATTCCAATGTTCTGATCAGAAAAATCAAAAAGCAATTTTCTAACCATTTCTAGAGAGGTTATATAGATTATTGTTCTAGAATTACCTTGATCAGCTTCTAAAGTAACATAAGTAAATAGTAGTTCAAATGTTAATGGAATGATGATGTATCAAAAATCTTCTTTTGATTCACTCAATGGAGAAATCAAGACCCAGAAACTCAGTGATTATATGGGATGAACATTCTTCAGAAATTGCATCTGTATTTGAGAACATTTGATGATCTGGCCTGTAGTTCTCTAACCTGTTCAGGCATCAGAATCACTAAGGGTGCTTCAAGAAAAAGGTCACAGGGGTTTATCCCCCCCCACACACCCCATTTCACTGAGTCAGTAGCTTGGGGGGTAGGAAGCAGAGGGCTGTTGATTCATATGTGTAAACATTCCATCCTTGGTTCAACATCTGGTAATCACTGATCTAGCCAACAGCCATTACGTAAATGATATACATAAGTATTGACATACATCTACTGTCTTCAGCTTGTCTAAACTGTTCAGAGTCTGAGTTGAAGGTAACCTGATTTTGCTTTTTGAACTTCATAAAAAACAGTGAGTGTGCTTTTATATTTATAAGCAAAAGAGAGTCTCCACCTGGCAAGGTCTTTTTTTTTTTTGAGAGGGCATCTCTCATATTTATTGATCAAATGGTTGTTAACAACAATAAAATTCTGTATAGGGGAGTCAATGCTCAATGTACAATCATTAATCCACCCCAAGCCTAATTCTCATCAGTCTCCAATCTTCTGAAGCACAACGAACAAGTTCTTACATGGTGAACAAGTTCTTACATAGTGAATAAGTTCTTACATGGTGAACAGTACAAGGGCAGTCATCACAGAAACTTTCGGTTTTGATCACGCATTATGAACTATAAACAATCAGGTCAAATATGATATTCGTTTGACTTTTATACTTGATTTATATGTGGATCCCACATTTCTCCCTTTATTATTATTATTATTTTTATTTTTAATAAAATGCTGAAGTGGTAGGTAGATGCAAGATAAAGGTAGAAAACATAGTTTAGTGTTGTAAGAGAGCAAATGTAGATGATCAGGTGTGTGCCTGTAGACTATGTGTTAATCCAAGCTAGACAAGGGCATTAAAACATCCACGGATGCACAGATTTCTCTCAAAACGGAGGGGGGGGGGTGAGGTTCTAAGCCTCACCTCTGTTGATCCCCAATTTCTCACCTGATGGCCCCCCTGCGACTGTGCCTGTCTTAGGTTGTTCCTCCCTTGAGGAATCTTACCCATCTCTGGCTAACCAGTCATCTTCTGGGGCCATACAGGGAAATGTAAAGTTGGTAAGTGAGAGAGAGGCAATACTGTTTGAAAAGGTTAGCTTTTTACTTCTTTGCAGATTTATGCCCTGTGGCTTTTATGCCCAGTGTTTGTCTTGAGGTATTTTTACCACTTGGAAGAATTATGATACTTGGTAAATTCGATATGAGGCACGAATTCCATTTAAGGATTGTAATTAGGAAGGAAGAAGAAAAGCTATAGGAGTAGCAGACGGAAGATAACATGGGAAGATTGATTATTTCTTTGACATATCCTCTTGTAGAGTAACTTAAGCATGTATAGGTTTTAAACTACTAATTAAATTGTGTACACACATTAACATAATAGGAATACAGTTACATAACCAAAGCAGACCTACAATTACCAGCCATCTCCAGTGAAACCAAGAAAACCAGTTAGGCACCCTAGGCATCTGTGAAAACTTATCTATGATATGGTGGATATTGTCCAACTGAACTTGAACAGTCTGAGAGAAATCAGACAAAACAACCCATTCCTGGGGACTGTTCACATCCCGTATGTTCTTTTAACAGTAGATAGTCTGTAGTCATAAGATTTTGGAGCACTACAACTCTGGCAAGGTCTTTTTAAAGCTATGCTCCATCCTGGGATGTGTGCTTACAAGGTGGTAAGGGAAGCTAAGGCATCTGATAAACTAGTAGTCAGTGGGGTCATAGTGTCACTGAATCACCCATGAATCAGCACTGGCATTTCCTCACCTGCCCCAGGAAGTGGGGACTAGCCACCTTTGTGCTGGCTTGTCTTCCTTTATGCTTTTCTGAATTTGCAGATCCAGCATAGTACTTGGTTTTTAATTATATGTGTATAGATATATGTGTGTGTCTATATATATATATATATATATATATATATATGGCTACCTACCATGTTACTAAATTAATTTTACAAACACCAGCAAATGCCTAGTTAAGGCTCCTGTCTGTCAATCGTGATGATGACACAGAAAGGCTAAACTGAACATTTTATAGTTTGCCTTCATCAGACCCCTCAATTAAACCTCCTGCCCATCCCTAGAGATGGACCAGCTGGTAGCATTGCCTCCATTGTTTTAGAAGTTCTAGGAGTTGAAGGTAGATGATAGTTTAACCTATAAATTTAGGCTTTTCTTAATCAGCATTGGAGAACACCAATGAAAAAAGGTATATCCCTTTGTCCATAGAACCTAATTCCCATGAGTGAAATGTTCTAGCAAAGAAAATCTTCCTTGACATAAAAGCATCTAGAACTTCCTAGATCAGGAGTACTTTTGCTATTTGCACATTTGAGCAACTCCAGACCCGACTGCAAGTCTGAAGACATCGTGGGTGATTCCTTGGGTCCAGTAGCACATCATCTTATTTAGAGCATGATTATCTTGAGACTAATGATGAGCCCTCTCTCTAGAAATGCACAAATTAGGGGACCTGGGTAATTCCCAAGTGTGTCTATGACCCCAAGTTAAGACTGGCTAAGTCTGCCACAACTTTCTTTAGGGAAACATGCTGGAGAGCAAGGATGCAATTTTTTTCATATGAATTCGCAAAGCACTAGTTTCACACCTGTATCACATTAGTGTAAACACTAGTATCACATTATTATTAATAATGGTTGAAAAGTACCATCTACCAGACTTCTAGCCAGTTTTCTCACACTTGTACCACCTTTGACAGTTCTATAATTTTTATTGAAGTAATATGTATTTCTTGAGTGTGCTTTTCAGAAGTACTTAAATTTGGTATCACAAGTACCTGAGACAATGCGAGCATCAGTTAGAATAATAAACAAGTTTAAATCCATAACTTCAGAATGATTCTATTCAAAAAAGTTGGTTTTGGAGTGTCTCAGGAAATCAACTTACTACCCAGAAAACTGATAAAGGAAGAAAACAAGCACTCATTGCACCCTTGTCAAACCACGTCAGGGTAACCAAACTGAGCAGGGGAAGGTTTTCCTCACAGCAGTAGCCCAGCCAATCAGTGAAGAAAGAATGACAGAACATCATTTTGTAAGCCCTCAGGAACACTTGGACCTAGGTGTTGATTCATATGGAACGCGAGACACGACATGCCTCCTGATGCAAGTGCACACTGCCACCTAAGCCATCTTGCCAAGAAAATCAGCCTGAATTGTGGCTGCAGGAAACTCGACAAATGGAATAATTTCTTCAACAAAATAAAACCATAAAAGAGAAACATCTACGACTTAAGAGACATACCAAACAATTGCAATGTATGGACTTGGCTCTTAAAACAAAGTTTTATATAAAATAAAACAATCCAAAAGTACCCAGTATTGATGATATTTGTAGTCCAGTAGTTAGGTTTTCATGTGTGATGGCAGCAGTATGATTACAGTCCCTTTAGAGACAAATACTGGATCATCAGTGGATAAAACTGTATGCTCTCTGGGATGTCCTTCAAATAATGGAGCAAGAAGAGCATGATTGGGGGTAAAAGTGAAACAAGATTGGCCATAAATTAAGAATTGCTGAATCCAGATGAGATGTAATGAGAATTCTTTATATTTTCTGCATCTTTTTGTATGTTTGGAACTTCTCATTTAAAAAAGTTAAAAAGGAAAAGAGCTTATAAAATATCAAGTATCTAGAAAGTTTCCAATCTCTCAACCTCCTAATTCTCCAAACCCCAGCCATCACTTTTCAAACTAAACACAGAATGTTCATCAAATACAGCAGCATTTGCCATCTACCACCGCACAGAAACTCAAACCTCTTGCCTCAAATCAATGTCCCTTACAGCTTGGCAATCATTTAATTCATATGGCCCCTTCCCTCCCTCTACTTTCCTTTTCCCTAAATCTCCCTCCATCTGTCCCCTGATCCTTGGCCCACCCCTTTTCCTCTAACAACACACATTCATGCTGCCCTTGGTGAGCCAGGCCCTGTGGAAGCAGTTATGTTCCCGCTCCCCCAGTGAAGCAACCCCGTGCAGCCCGACCTGACAATTTCTAGCAAGGGCCAGCCTGTTAATGACATGCCTGTTGCTTAGGGAGGAGAAAGCATTACAATAGTGTTTGTGCTGTTGAGGAGACCAGAAGGTAGGCAAATTAACTACATTCAAAGAATTCGGATAATCTCCTGCAGAAGTCAGATTTTTCCACTGCTGCTGCCTCTCAGGGAAGAGCAGAAGGTTTTTGTTTCCCTTCTCCCCTGGACAAAACAGAGATGGATGAATCTAGTTAGGCCTAGAAACTCAGAGCATTTAATTTCATCCCCTCTTTACCAGCTACAGCACCTAAAATCTAAAAATGTCCAGTGACTTGCCCAGGGTCACACACACACTTGGTGTGTGGCACAGCTGGAGTTAAAGGCAGCTATGTGCCAGGCCTGGGTGTGTGCCACTGAAGGCACTGCCCCAGCTACCAGCCTGCTGTAAAGTTTGTCTTAGTTTACCTGCCTTGTCAACTTCTGCAGAGAGACCTTGGGGATGAGAATATCGTGGATAGGAAATATCAGGGACAGTCATACCTTCCCCCACTGAATATGCAGCTGGTAACATCCAGAACTTTAGACAGCACTACAGAAACATTTCATTCTGTTTCCAGAAGCTAAACACTTCTCAAATTAGAAACCAAAAATCAGAGTTCTTTCCATCCACTTGAGCCTTTACACTTTTCAAAGCAAGCGTCACTGTTACAGGGACTCTGAGATGAGCAGAATGCACTCTGTTTTCCTGGCTGTACAGATGCAGGCTCAGACTGTAAGCCTTACCCAAGGCCACAAAGCTAGCAGTTCACAAAGATGGAACTAGACACTAGGCTCTGACCCAGTGTACATTCCCCCTCTCACAGTGTTCATGATGGGTCCCCCAAGTTGTGTGGGTGGGAGGGGAGTGTTTTACAGCTGGTCTCTACAGCCCTGAGGGGAGGCTGGCAGAGGGCGGCCCTCACAGCCCTACAGTGTTGTGCACTCACCCTTCCATTCCATGACAGCTGGCGGGCTATTTCTGTGTGAAATGGAGGAGAGTGGTGCAGGGTTGGCAGAAGCAGGGGTGAAGGGGAATGGATGTGACCCCCTCTTTCCCTGGTTTAGATCATGGGCGGGTTGGCCAGGCTCTGCAGCCCATTGTGGGATGGATATTCCTGCACACCAGGGCTTGTCCTGAGAAAGCCTCAAATTAGAGACCAGTCAGATCCAGCCCTGAGACTACAGGATATTACTGAGCACCAAAAGGAAATGAGCCCTCAGCCATGAAAAGACATGGTAGAATCTTAAATGCACATCCTAAGTGAAAGAAGCCAGTCTGGAAAGGCCCATACTGCACAGTTCCAAATCTGTGACATTCTGGAAAAGACAAAGCTGTGGGGACAGTAAGCAGTTCAGTGGTTGCCAGGGATGGAGTTCAGAGTGGGAGGGAAGAACAGGCAGACACACAGGAGTTTAGAGCATTGAACCCATAATAACAGGCACATGTCATTAACACATTTGTCCAAACCTACAGAATGTGCAACACCAAGAGTGACCCCAGTGTCATGGCCTTGGTGTGACAATGACATGTCCATGCAGGTTCATCAATTGGGACAAATGTACCATGTGGTGGGCAGGGTTGATGGGGGGCTGTAAGAGAGTGGGGACAGGAATGTCTGGGAAATCTACACTTTCCACCTAATTTAGCTATGACCCTAAAGCTGCTCTAAAAAATAAAGCCTGTCCATAACGAGTAGAGGACAGAGCAAGTGCAGTACCCAGGAAGGAGGGTGACATTGTCAGCAGCACCCCAGTCTGGGTGGGGAGAGAAGCTCCTCGTTGCTTTTGGTTCCCCCACTCAGTTGAGTGTCAGACTCTGGCCGAGGCCAACGGCCTTTGCATCTGCCCCTCCTCACCTCTGCATCTGGTGGGACAGGGGCCAGGCCGCCTCCCCTGAGGTCAGGCACAGGGCCCCTCCTCTGCCCACCACACAGTGGCCCTGAGCTGCTGCTCCAGCCCTACCCCCAGCAGGTCTGAGCCCTGAGATCTGAGGGCCAGGCTGCCCCTTTTGTCACGTGCATTTCTCTCTCCCCTCCAGGCCCATCCTCTGTAATTCAAACTAGTGGTTGAATGTGACAGAAGAGGTTGGCATCTGTCCTCCCTGCACTGCAGGAAACTGCTACAGGGCTGGGAAACATTCTGTTATCTGACATCACATACTTTTGATAAACATCAAGCACAGACCCTGGTGGGCTCCCAACACACCCTGCCCATGGGGCCTGTTGGGGTGCTCTTCATCTTGGGTGGCTTCCAGGTGCAAGCTCAGCCCTCAGCTCCCCACGCAGCTGTCCAAAGAAACATGTGGCATCTGTGATGATGGGGAGAGAGAAGGAGGAAGGCTGCAGGTGTAAGTGATGTCACGAGGCAGGGGGCAGGCGGGTGGGCCCAACAGACTCAGTAGGTCCTGGGGGAACAAGGCACAGGGTAGAACTGAGTCCCTGTTGTCGACCCTTTTGGGTGCTTGGGGCAGGAGGGAAGCACCCATCTAGCACAGGACCTCTGGCCCAAAGGAGTACGTGATTCCGACCACAGGACAACCCTTACTGACCACACACAAGACAAACAGCACATTACTTTTCCACAGCATGAGGGTCAGGTGCATTTGCAGGGCAGCATACGTAGCTGAAAACGCTGCACGGCCTTCACTCTCCGGTTCAGGCGGGCCTGCAGATGCTGCGTGCTCTCAGATCTACGAGGGCAGGCCGATGCCAGCGGGTAGCACACTTTTCCAAAACAAAGGAAAATGACACATAGGCCGAGAGATACACAGTCCTGCACACCCTGGGAGCTGCTGGGAGGGCTCCCTGAAACCATGGAACCATGTCTGCCAAAGGGAACAGCATGAAACAATCTTTCCACAAATGGAATTAGTTGTGTCATTCTTACAGGCTGGCCCTCCAGGACTGCCCTTCCTGAGGATTTTCCCACGAGCTCCCTAGTTGGCAGTGACAAACAAGGGCAGCCCTGGCACCTCCTACCCAGCAGCACACATTCAAAGGATGTTTCACATCTAGTGGCTCTGGGAGGTTCTGAAATCAGAGCACATGGGGGAAATGACATCGTGGCCTATCAGCACCCAGCACCTCTAGTCCCCGTGAGCCAGGCTGGGATGGCTCCACCTTACGCTCACATGCTTCCCACCCTGGAACTCTGTCCCTCTGTCTGCTGCCTCCCACTGCCTGGTGACCTCATGCTTCTCCTTCAGGACCATGTGGGGTCGCACCTGTCGTAGGCAGCCTTCTCTGATCCCTAACACCCATTGCTCCCACTTGGCCCACTGGCCCCACCAGGTATCATGCTGAACCCATGACACTGACCACTTCCCAACCTGAGTGTCACTGTGCTGGACTGTAAGCTTCTTTGTCTTCGTGTCCCAAGCACCTACCACTTTCCTGACACAGAAAATGTGCTCAAATGTGTTTGCTGAACAAACCAGACAGGGTAAACTATTTCAGTTCTGCGTTCTCAATAGTTGATGGCACAGAGAACAGACTGATCAAAGACACACAGACTTTCAGACCAGCAAGGGCCCTGTTGTCACCAGCTCTCCAGATGGCCTCCAGGAATCCTGAGAGCTCATGCATCCGCCACTCCCTCCCATGATGTAAGCTGGGCTGGTCTCCATGACCAACAGAATAAGGTGGATGTGACAGGGTGTGATTTCCAAACTGCTTCTGCTTGCTCTGCCTCAGGTCACTCACTGTGGAGGAAGCCCGACGGTGGGTTGTAAGGACCCCCAGGGTTGCCTGTGGAGAGGGGCACAGGGTGAGCTGCTGGGCCCCTGCCTCAGCCAGCACCAGCTTGGCCACTGTGTGGGGGAGCCCTGGGGAGCGGCCCCTGCAGAGCAGGGTCAAGCCTTCAGAGGCTGCAGCCTCGTGAAAGATCCTGAGCCAGAGCCATTCGCTGCATTGCTCACAGAGAAATCATGAGGTGGTGCATGTTTGTGACTGTGTTAAGCTACAGGGATTTTATATCATCGGTTAGGCAACGAGCACTAATAAATGACCTGATAGCTCAGCTGGGTTAAAGCTCTTGTGGGTAGACCCATGGGGGAGCCCAGACTCCAGGAGCTCCTCTGTGACCTTGCTTTTGAACCAAACCAGAGGAATGAATAGATTTCAGGAGGAGTAACCAAAGCTCATCCCTCAGGGCGCAGAGGGAGGAGCAGTTCTCACAGACATTGGCCAGGCGTGGCTCAGTCTCTGTCCTGAGGCCCCCAGCCTACATCCCAGGGGACAAAGTGAACAAGCTGACTTTGGATGCCGTGGTCCTACTCAGGGTCTCTTGATTTTAAGCAGGGTAACTGACTTGTCCATGCCGTTCAGCTGGAGCGTGGCCCTGAGAACCGGGCAGGGTCCCCCGGCTGCAGCCTGGTCTGCTCGGGCTGCCGTGCCCCTCAGAGGCGAGAGAGCAGGCCATCTCTCATTTCCTCCTCTGCTTTTTGCTTCCTCCCTTCCCCTGCCTCTGTCTCCCACACAGAATGTTCCTGATCATCTGAATCCTAGACACATAACAACAATTCATGCTTGGTAGGCACATGAGCATGAAGGTTGACAACAATGCCCAGTGCCCACCACCTGCACACAGTGTTCCTGCCACACCTCATACCACCCTACACATCCAAGCCCTGTCACATGCCCCACACATCTTACCACCCTACACCCACCAAACAGCCTATCCCTGAGCCTTGGTAGGTGAAGGGCAGAGGCCTAAGCCCAAGCCAGAGGCCAACAGTGCCCTGTAGACTGTGGTGCAAGGCTGCCTCCCGCTGCTGCCTTCCTCTGCTGCTCTCAGGCCCCAGGCCACCAGTCTCCCCATGGGCTCCCTGAAGGGGCAGAAGAGCATCAACGTGGGCTGACCTGAGTCCCACCTGCTGCTGGCCTTGACTGGGAAGGCCCAGCCAAGTAACCATGCCTGGGGAGACTGTCACACAGCTGGAGCCCCCAGTTCCACAGGGCATCGCAAAAGGTGACCTTCTTCTGCCAGGACATCCTCATTATGCTTAGTTAAGTCTGCACCCGGAAGGCCTCTGTAGTGAGTGGCTGCAATCTCTGGAAGCCCCGCAGCTGCTTCATGCACATCAAGGAGGCAGTAATCACCATGCATTCCTCCCCAGTTGTAATTCTATGCATGCCCCCAAATGCCTTATTGCTCCCACCATTTTGCTGCTTTATTTTCACAAGTATTTCCTCTTATTGTCTCATAAGAAAATGGCCAGAGAGGTATTTTCACTGACTTTCAGAGTAGGGGTTGGAGTGATCTGACCTAAACTCAGAGGCTAAGTATCCTTGAAATTTACTTTGGGGAGTATGGTGGGCATGCAGTAGACATCTCAAAAGAGACTGACAGTGACCCTCAGCAGCTGAGCCTCCCCACCTCCCACAAGAATATGATGGGGACACATGTGCTGTACATGTCAAGATGCCATGAATGGACATAACAAATGGGGGCTTCAAATATTAGCCGCCCGAAGTCAGGATCTCAGATGCACTGCTCAGAGTGACAGGCACAGGTCTGGCCTCTGCAGGGGCGCAGCTGTGGGACTGGCTTCCTGACTGTGTTGAACAGCTCTCCTGGGAAATGCCTGCGCAGCCAGCTCTTCCTAAACTCATTGCACAATTCCCAACTCTTGAAATAAACTCACACAAATCAATGAACACTTCTCCCCTCCGACCTCTGCATGAGATTTTTTTGTTTTTAAGTTCTTAGATTTTTCATCCTTTCATGACGAAGTGGCTCAATTACCACAGGTAAAGTCACCGCAGAATCTTTATGCCTCTGTTGCCTGTCTCCAGCTCCCTTTAGGCCAGAGCCAGCACAGGCCTTGTATCCCCCGGCCCTTTCCTATAGTTCTGCGATTCCTGTTGCTGTTTCCTTGAGGCCTTTTCTGCTCAGACAGCCCAAGTCTCACAGGTCTGTATTAGGGTTCACTTTGTTTTGCTTAATCCAAGGAATCGTAACTCACACCAAAGCGAGCTGTCCCACCACCATCAGCGGGGGCTCTGAATGCAAATAGAAAGCAGACATCCGGGGTGGGCCTGTGCACTTTGGCTCACTTTCCCCAAATGTCCCTCTCAGGCACTGTTGCCTTCCCAGGTTGAAGGACATCTGTGACCATTGCTTCCTCTGAAGTAGCCACCTGATCATGAACTTCCCAGACCAGACAGTTACTGTGTCGATCATGGTGGCAGTGGGTCTTCAAGCAGGCAGGGAAGAGAAAAGGGGCTTGTGTTTTTAAAGTTCTAAAATGTTTGAACCCCACTGAAATGGTGAGCTCAACAGAACTAAAGGAATTTACACAAGCTTAAGTTAAGGAACGTTCCCAGGAATTTAGCCAAAACTGTGTGAGAAAGTAAAAGCCATCGACCTGGTAGTATTTTCATCAAGACTCACTTTCTAGGATGCTAACCACTGGAGGCCTCAGACTGACAACCCCCCTCGCCCTCCTCCACAGAAAGCTCTCTGTCTTTAGAAATGCTAGTTCACACTACTAAGTGCATGGGATAGCTGACAGCCCCCTAATGGCCTCTCGTTCATGCCACTCAGAGCTCTCCCATTTCACTGAGAAGCCAGCTCCAGGTCCAGCCTGGTGGCATCAGCCTCACAGCCCCGGCAGCTCTGTCATCTTCCCCAGGTTTTACCTTGTAGTCTTGGGAAAATCCCTCACCCTCTGAACCTCCACACTGAACTTCCATCTAGACTTCTATGGACACTAGAAGCTTCCAGAGGTGACAGCCTAAGCCCGTGACTTCAGGTCCACGCAGGTCTACCACATGGTCTGCCTGCTGTCCTCATGTCTTGATTTCAGTCTTAAATCTTTCCTGCAGTTACTGAACTGAATCTTCCTTCTCCAACCTTTCTAGACCTGAAGGATGGTTAGCTCTCTCTGCTTCCCTTACTCAGGCCAAACTGTGCCAATTTCTCAGCAAGCACCTGCTCTGGGGTGGATGGAAATCTACAGGCCATCAGACAAAAAGTGGTCCCTGGTGCTTTTCTTGATGAGCAAAAACAGAAGTTTTGAAGCCTCAAGGAATTTTGAAATCCTTTGGGGAAACCAATCTGAAGACTTGGCAGCTGTATCATAAAAGTTCCCCTCTGTGGCTGCGGCCAAATTTTGGCCACCAGCTTGAGTCCTGAGCTCCCCCAAGCTTGCAAAAGGGACAGAAGGCACCTGGTGGTGTGGCCCTTCCCAGGAGCCAGCCCCTCAGCCTCGTGTCCTCCCTGGAGTCTGCAGGTGACGTTCTTCACCTGCGACCCTCACTGTCTCTGCTCCATATCCCAATCTGCAGCCTGAAGCTCTCTCATGCCCATCCACAACACAGCCTCTCTCTAAGGACTCTATCAGACCCAACACTTCTGGGCCAGGGTCCCTTCCTCAGCACAAGAGCAATTTTGGTAACACCCATGTTTCCAAAGGCATCACCATCTCAGAGCCACCATCACATCGTGTGCTTTTTATGCCACTCCTTCTGAATATTTTTTAATCTGCATGTTCTTCATTTAGTAAATGTATTTTAAGTCACCATTTTATATGCCATGATTGTAAGTGGAAAAACCAGCATCCTTGCCATAAATAAAAGGAAACGGTAAAAGCCAGAGTCTCGGACACCAAATGCTATTACCAAGTCCCACAGGGGTCCTTCTGCTGTGGAAGGGGGCCATGGGAGGTGGTTCACTCTAACCTTTGTTACGTTTGCCAGCTAAGTCCTAACATCATTACTAGTATCATCAATTACACAGATGTCAAACTTTAGCCAAAATTGGGCTTGGAGATCTCTGGGGTCCCTTCTGGAGAGACCAGTTTAATTATTCATTTTTCTCTCTTTCTTTCTCTCCTCTCTTTCCAGCTGCTATTATAACATACATACATACACCATAGCATACACAGGAATACAATCCTCTGTCCTGAAAGTACACATCTGAAAAGCCTTTCTTCAGCCAGCATGAGCCCTCAGAACAAGGGACCAACATTGTTTGGGGAGAGGTAACAGTCCCCAGCCTTCCTCCCCCTGGCCCTGACAGACACCATGGTGGTTCCTGACAGGAAGTCCCCTTCTTCCTCATGGAAAACCCAGAGAAGGGAGTATAGTAGCCCCTAAGAACTTGGCCCAAATTGCAGAAGTGAAAGAGGCCCATCACCTAATTCCAGGTCTGGGAGTCTGGGGTTCTGAGCACGCCTGACAGGCACTGGAAGCCTGAAGGACGCTCATATTAGGGCCTATTCCAGTTGCGTTTACTGCATGTTTTGTCAGGTCCAACGTGGTTTCCACACTTATACCTAAATAAAGGTTGCACAGGAAGAGGCATTGCTACCTCTGTGTTCCAAACGAGAAAATCATAGCCAAGAGGCTTGGCCTGAATGACTGGAACAGGGGTCTTTGCCTCTGCCACACCCAAGTGTGCAGCTGAGCTACTTATAGAGATGGCTGCATGCGCCAAGCGCCAACCTGAGCCATGCCTGCCAACAGCGCTTCTCAGTTCAGGCAAGAACATCTGTGCGTCAGGGACGCGGCAGG
Organism: Manis javanica; assembly: GCF_040802235.1. Lineage (NCBI taxonomy): Eukaryota > Metazoa > Chordata > Mammalia > Pholidota > Manidae > Manis > Manis javanica. Next base: position 130,020,934 of record NC_133157.1, on the reverse strand, counting down.
GCCAGGCCATGAGTGATGACCCAAAAGTACTGAGCGCTGCCTCGCATGGGGTCTCCCACTAAGGCTCTTTTCTGGGCCGTCTAGAGATGAAAGGGAATCAGGAGGCCCTGCCCAAGCCCCACCCTATCTTACTTAAAAGTAGTAGGTGCAGTTGGGCTCAAGAGGGAACCCTTGTGGTGTGCCCCACTTCCCTGGCTCCTACTTGCAGGGCCTCCCTGTTAGCTGCCTCAATGGCCAGCAAAGCCCCTGTGCTCACTTCTGTGCTGGTCTCTCAGCTGGAAGGGCTTGAAGAAGTCCTAGTCCAACAGCTCCCAACTCTTTTCCTTCCAAGGACCCCTATTACTCTGCAAATTGTCTTTTTACCAAACCAACCATATTGTTCCTGAATGGTTCATTTGTTTCCCAGTTTGTGTTGACAAGGACTTGAGGATCCCATCGGAGCCTGGGCACAGGGAGAACCGAGCGACGTTCCCCATTGAAGAAGCCACACGACCTGTGTGTCCCCTCTGCACATTCACTTGTAAGAACCTGACAGTTTCTACCCACTCATGTGTTTCCTATGACGGGAATGACTAGTGGGAGCTGCCATTCATGTTGAGGCCTGAGCGACAGGAGCAGCTGAGGCAGTCCTGAATGAATGGATTAAGCAGCCAGCCCCTCCTGCCTCCCTGTTGGTAAACCCCTCTTTTTCTCCCCAAATCATAGACATCTCCCCCTAGGGCAGCTGAGCCAGTACAGGGGGAGGTGGGCAGGTGATTGCACTGGGAAGAGGCGTATCCTTGAAGATAGGAACTCCAGAGCCGAGCTCCATGACATTGGAAAAAGAGGGTTTTGGGCTCTTCTGGCAGCCCACCCTCTCCATCCTCTTCTCACAGGCACAAGTTGGCTCCCTGCCAGAAAAAGCCATGATCCAAAAGGTGAGCAGAAAGGGGCCTGAAAGGTGGGTACACTGCAGTGATACCCAACGTGACCCCTGAGCCCACACTGCCTACTGTCCAAGTAGTCTGCCTAGTCCCCAGCATGCTGTAAGGCCCCGCTGAGTTGTCCTGTCCGGCAGCCTCCACCCCTGGCAGGATCAGGCCCCACGCCCCTGTGTGATGGCTCTCCCACTGGCATGCCTCCTTCTCAAGAGCATTGCTTGTGCCTGTGGGTACCCAGAGGGAGGAATTTCAAGGCAGGAGCCTTCCTGCATCACCAACATCCAGTACAGATGGTGCCTGGGAGAAGTTGTGCTCTGCCCACATTTGTACAGGAAGAAAAGAGGGCAAGGCAGAACCAGAGAAGACAGACTCAGTGAGCCCCTTCCTCCCCTCCCAGCCGGAGCCAGGTCTGGGAAGGCTCTGCTTCCTGTTTGCACACCGGGACACCTCCTGTCTCCTCCCTGACATCCAAACCCCACACACACCCCAACACACACATGCCAAGGGTAGCTCAGAAAACCCTGCCCACACCCAAAGATGCTAGAGCTGGGGTGGCAGGGGTCTGCCTTCCTCTGTGAGGTGGGGGTCAGTCCCTCTCCGGGGAGTAGGTTGCACAGTGAGGGCAGGAGGCCCTGGGCCACTCCTCCCAGGAGCACCATTCTGGCTTTCCTCCCCTCCATTTCTGGAGCCAGGCCATAGGACGCACACCTGGGCAGCCCCAGGGCTGTAGAATCTGCACTCTGCCCTGGCCCTGTTAGTAACTGGGACCCCTCAGCCTCCCTGTGACTCCAGCATTCTGAGCACTGAACATGTTTCACCATTTGACATGGCAAGAGGCCAGCCATGTCCAACAGCAGGCAGCCCTGCAACAGTGACAAGAACAGGTGAGGGGAGCAGGCTTGGCCCAGCACTGGAACGCTGAGAGTCAGAACAGTGGGGACCACCCAGTCCATCAGGGGAGCCAAACCATAAGAGGCCCATACATGGCCCTTTCCTAAACTACTCTAGGTCTTTATCCGTGCAGCCAGGTCAGAGAGACACAGCATTACAGCAAATGGTGGGCACAGGATGGAAAGGCACTGGTGAGATGGAAAACACATGCTAGTGCCCTGGGGTGAGGGCCATCTGCAGTGGGGAAGAGCAGCTGAGATCATAAATAACTGCCAAAGAGCAAGAAGGAGCTTGCAGAACGAGGTGTTTGGTCCTTCCCAGGTTATCGCAAAGCCAGAGAGAAGTACAGGGAGGAGCAGGTGAGGTCATTGCTGTGCTGGGCAGCAGCCAAGAGATAAGAGAGGCCCTGTCCTCAGTTGCAAGGCTGAGAAAGGCCACCTCTGCAACCTCCACAGGGGTACCGAGCATAGTCCCAGTGCATAAGGGGTAGGGTGGCCTCATGTCATGACCCCAAACTCGGAACATGGACAACTTTGCAGAGGAAATGGGACAGGGTCACTTACCTTGAGGCTCTGCTCTTCATGATTTTTGGGGAGGGTATGTGCACTGTGAAGGGATGCGCACTGATCTGAAATCCTATGAGCCGGTGCAAGCGACTAATGTATAAACCTTTGTCCTACGAGTTCTATGTAGGAAGTCTCCCTATTTCCACACCAAGAGGGAATGAACTTGTGATTGTTCATTTTATGCATCAACTTGGCTGTGAGAAGGGACACCCAGAAAAGCAGGTGAAGCATTACTTCTGGGTGTGTCTATGAGGGTGTTTTCAGCAGATACAAGCACTTGACCTAGTGGACAGAGGAGGTGAAGGCTTTCCACAGTACGGTGGGCACCGTTCAGTCCATCCAATGTCTGGATGAACACAAGGGGAGGAAGGCTGACGTATCACCTTCCCCTGCCCTCAGATGTGGCGCTCCTGGTTCCTGGGCCTTCATACTCCCATCAGCCTCCAGTTTTCAGCCCTTCACATTCAGATGGATTCCACGAGCCCTCCAGGGTCTCCTGACTGCAGAGGGGAGACTGTGGGGCCTCTCCGCCTCCATGATCACATGAGCTCACTCCTATCATTAATCTCCTCCTGTAGAGTTATATACATCATATGTATCCTACTGGTTCTGTTGCTTTGGTGAACACTAACTGCTGGGATTTTGGGATCCTGCCTAGACTGTGTCCATGGTTCTCAGAAGCTGGGCCATAAAGAGGCACCGCCTCCCTCCAGTCCCCATTGGTCTTCCCCTCCCTGTTGAGTCTGACATAGCACAATCCCTTGAACCCCATTTTCACTGGAGAACCCACTCTAGGGGCAGAGGTAATTCCTCACAGGTGAGGGAGCCCAGCCAGTCTCCTGCATCTCATATAGATCATGGGAGGGCATTTACTAGACCCACCATTCTCTGAGGGTCTAGATACCCCGTGTTTGACAGGTTACAATCTAGTGTGAATGTTGATGAGTTTTATTATTTGTTCTGAAGAAGGAGACTAGGCCTTGTTCACAGGCATTATATTATAAGATGTACCTTGATGAGAACTATACACAGAGAGAGAGATTTTGTCATTCACTGGGAGAGTATGTCTACTGTGTGCCAGGTCTATGCTGGAAAACTTCCTGGAGGAGGAGGTATTTGTACAGGCCTGAAAACAGACCTTCAAAGGCCCATCAGACATAAACATAAATGAAGATTTAAAAGGTCCAGAATGAAATGTATTATTTAGCATATGGCATTGAAACTTCTGTTTTGACCAGAAAAAAAATAATTCATCTAAAATCAATATACTAATTAATGCCATGAAGATTTGAGAGAAATTTTGCTTGAGTTCAGGTTAGTTCTGTTTTGTTTTCACCAAAGCTCTTTCTCCCCAACCAGTTCCAGTGGACTTACTAGTTCAATTCTGCTCAGCAGAATGTTACTTTTGTATGTGATTCATGTTTCAGAGACCAAGAACTTACCAAATACTTAAAACATACATAACATATTTGTGTGATTGACAAGTTAGTAAATCTGTAAATTAAAAGAAGTACTAAAGGATTAGCCTACCTTGAATATCTATTAGAAGAGAGAAACGTGCCCATCTGTAACTCATAAAACCCTTGACATCAGAAACATGTACAAATCCTCAATCTCAAAACGAGATGGGTCTCCCTCCCCAAATCATTGACACAATTTGAAAAAAGCCAGGGAACTTTTCTCCTTGCCAGGCTGTGGTGCAATGTTAGGAAAGGTGACTGCAGCTACTAAGGGGCACCTCCGGAGAACTAACAGGCAGAGACCTTCACTGGACAAGGGACACTTCAGAGGAATATTCAAAAACTGGTAAAACAGCTCCTCTGATGTGGATCTCTGCAAAAGTTATAAAGTGCTTTTTTAAATAATTTTTTGTAAGTTGGGAAATACTAGCAGATTGACCATTTGCAGAACTAGTCTTGGCAAACTGGCTTCCAGAGAAGTGGCTTTCAGAGAAGTGGGTTTCCCCGGAGTGACCTCAAGCCGAGTTGGCTCCTGACGCTGCTCACACACTGTCCAGTTCTCAGAGTCCTACGTTGAGGCCAGGCCACTTTGGGACCAGGGGGAATGTAACAGCAAAGGTCTGCAAGGGGTTCTCAGTCAACACAGAAGCCATGTCTGTCTCTTGCAGAGGGTCGGGTGCAAGGAGGACTTCACGACAACTCAGGGCTGCTGGCTTCTGGAAGACATTCCTGTGGGTCCCAACAAGCAGGCCACCCAGGAGAGGTGTCCCAGCAACCTCCACCTGAAACCAGCCCCGCAGGTGACAGGAGGCACCACTGGAGGGGCAGCATCCTGAGCCCTCAAAGTCCATCCCAGGCCCTCTCTTCTCCCAGAGCCGAGGTGAGTCACTTTCTCTCCCAGACCCTCAGACTCACTTCTTGTTCTCCTGGGACAATAGGTAGAGAAGATTCTGTGGCTTTTTTCTTGCACTGTGGCTTCGGGAAGGACTCTTCAGTGATAGCGTCAAATGGCCCACCTCTAATAGCAGCCAGACCACCTGCCTCCCTGGGCTGTCCATGCCTACATTTCTCTCGAAATCCGTGAGCTCTAATGGTCCATGCATTGCATGCTTTATTTTTAGTTTAACATATTTTAAACACTCGAAGATATGGAGAATCAAATAGCTAGATCTGTGCAGCTCTTGACCAGCTTAAGAAACCCAATATGAAGGTGTCGGTGAGGATCCCTTGTCTCTCCCCAATCCCTTCCTATCCTCCAGAGGAGACATCAGTCCTGAACTTGGAGTTTACCCTTCCCATTTCTGAGACACATATTTTTCCAGTCACCAAAAAAAAAAGTATTTTTTTAAAAAAAAGAGAATTGATGTTCCACTCCACAGACAGGATCAGTGGCTGTCAGACATTTGGGCCTCATGGGACAGTTAGCTGTCAAAATCAATTTAGGGCGCTGTTAGGACTCTCCATTTCTAAGAGAAAGAACATGAAAAAAGGAAACCCAGAAAACTATCATCTGCCATCACAGTAGCTTCATGAAAGAAAGGCCATTTGTCACAGAAAATATAGAAAGAACATATTCTCAGAATTTAAAAAAGGAATGCATTTAGACAAAAAGTCTCAGTTTTTCTCATTTCGACACAAAGCTTCGAAAAACTTCGTGTTGCATCAGCGTGGCATTTACGACTCACTAATTTAGAAACCCAGACTTCTGTGACCTGTGTCTCGAAGAGGTTGGGACCTTCCAGAGGGAAGCACCCCATCCTGGACAGAGAGGGGGCATTTGTCACCCCATGCCCCTCAGATGCCCCACACGGGGTCTGGTAGCTGCCGGCCCCATTTTCTTATCTGATCCCACTCCTCACCAGCCCATCCCCGTCCCAGCTCAGACCTGTAGGACTCACACGATCCCTTCCCTTCTTCTCCAGTGTCCCCAGCACACTGGCCACCACCCAGGACCTCACCTCACCATGTCCGGCACTGGCTGTGCTCAGAGGCACTTGGCCAGACCCTGAGTCAGCAGTGTGCAAGGGTCATGGGGGACCAGAGCGACCTGCTGAAATGTCAAAGGGGAGAAAGGTAAGAAAATCCATCCATACAGCAGCCTCACCTCAGTGACCTAGCCATGCTCTACCCACTGGGCAGAAACCGATGTGCTTAGTCACTCACACACCACCAATGCCAGGATAAAGGCCGGACAAGGAGAGAGTATTTTGCAATAACCCCCAGGTAAGCCGGCTCTGCATCTCCACCCTGAACTGAGAACCACTGACTTGGCACAAGCTAGGACAAGATACAAAAGCACCATCGCCAAAAATAAAAATGTCCCTAAAAGCAAGAAAAACCCATTTCATGAAGGAGGAAGCAGAAGCCCACCATTAAGTGACACCCAGAGCACGGGGCTGGTTACAGACAATGCTGAAAAATGATGTGTCTCTGAATCCTGAGTCCAGGTGACCCTTCACCTCCCCGGCGGCCCCATGTGAGTCTGGCACCACCGACGAGTCAGCTTCTTACTCCAAGCCCAACTGTTCCCTTATCCAGCCTGTGCCTCCATTTCCAGGTAGGTTTTTGAGCCGATGGAGCAGATGATCTCTCAGAATCAGGACAAGGGAGCCTGGAAACTCAGAGCTGAGACAGGCTGCCTCAAATGGGTCTAATTTTTTACAGGCACACAGCAGGGTCCCAAACTCAATTCAAAGGAGAGCTCTGCTTGACCTCTGGATGGGTGGAGCAACCACTGTCAGATTCCCTTTTTCCCAGCTTCTCCAGGGTGGGGCACCCCCACCCACAGCCTGGGGAACAACTTCAGAGCCTCCAGCTACCAGAGGGGCCAAGAGGGGCTGCAGCCAAGAAAGTCTGGGCAGCAGTAGGGGGCTGGCTCCTGGGAGGCAGTAGGGAGAAAACCTCTCACAGGTGACCTGCTATGCCCCTCAGCCTGTCCCCAAGGGTCTGGCTGCAGCCCCCACCTCAAGCCAGCCCACCTGCCCCCTCACCCATCATGGCACTGCTGCTCATTCCATCCCCCAACTTTCCAGCGATGTGGCCCCATCTTCAGTGCCCCCACCTCTGTGTGTTTGTTTCAGTCTTTAAGATCCTGTATCTCAAAGGCGAGATGAGTGCGCATGCACTCACACACACACACACACACACACACACACACACACTCACACACACACACAAACACACATTTCTTTTTTAATTAGAGCCTGAAGAACAGTTGGCTATATGCAGGGATGATAAACCTTATTGTTTGTGGCATAAGAAATGTTCTCATCCTGTGGTCCAGGATCCGGTCCCTGGTCCTGACTCAGCTCAGGCAGACGCCTGAGCCTCTTCCATCCCCCTTCCAATTCCGATGATCCCACACACTCCTCTGTTACAAGTATCAGAGAAGCAAACTCAGATTGGTTCTCCAACCAGGGCAGAGGAAAAGGAACAGAGACTCAAAGGAACCCCAGACACCAGTGTTTGGGGGAGGCATGACCTAACAATCCCCAGTCAAACGTTCAAACACCAGTGCACATGCCCTTGGAGATCACATTCCTTTTATTTTGACCACCACATGGCTTTGGGGTTCCTCACAGCAGCCCTGTGAGGTTGGGAGCACCCCCATTTCCCTGCAGGGTACAGCAACAGGAACTGGCCTAGGGTTACAGGGTAGAGGGGCTCCCTCCCAAGGAGCCCCAGGGGCTCAGCTCCCAGGCCCAATTTGGCAAGGCTTCCCCATCAGGTAGGCAATTCCCACCACCCAGACCATCCCTTCATACCACACCACAAAAACAGGGGCCCCAAAAAAGGATGAGAACCAGGATCAGGTGGAAGGAGGTGACTGGGCCCTCACTTTGGGGAGAGGATGCGCACAAACTCCTCGTAGTTCACCTGCCCGTCCTGGTCCACGTCAGCCTCGTGGATCATGGCCTCCAGCACCTCCTGGGAAAGCTCCTCACCCAGCTTGGCCATGACCTGCTTGAGCTCGTCCACACTGATGTAGCCGTTGCCGTCCACGTCGAAGACACGAAAGGCCTCCTGCAGGCCTTGCTTTTTCCCCCAGGCCTTCATCCCCCTGACCATCTCTTCCAGGAACTCTGGGAAGCTGATGACGCCGTCAGCATCTGTGTCCACCTTGCTGATGAACTCCTTCAGCTCGACCTCCGACAGATCCTTGCCCAGGGCCTGCATCACGGCGCCCAGCTCCTGAGTGTTGATGCTGCCATTCCCGTCCTTGTCAAACTTGGAGAAGGCCTCCTTGAACTCGGCCACCTGCTCTGGAGACAGCTGCTCCTCCATGCTGCTCACTCGTGTCACGGAGCTTCCTAGCCTGCTGCCAGCTCAACAGGCCCACGTCAGAGCTGGGGACCCGCAGTCAGGGTGCCAGGCCGAGTCTGTATGAGGTCAGAGCTCCAGCGGTGCCTGGCCATAGGTGGGAGTCCCCTCCTTTTCTGCAGTCAGAGTAAAGGGAGGAGGGAGGCTCCCCACCCTTCCCATGTCCCCAGGCCAAACCCTCCTCCCAGGGAGGGACAAGAAGGCAGCTGCAGACAAGAAATGCAGGAACCGGAGTAACAGGGCCCGCCCAGGAGAGGCTGGAGGGAGCCAGCACGGGGCCATCCAGGGCAGCCGGCCTCTGCCGGCCCCACGGCTCACCACGCTGCTCCAGAAGCCTTTGTCCTCACAGGGGCCCAGCAAAGCTGAGGGCTTCACCACAGCTTCCCCAGCACACAGAGGCTGAGGCTGAAAAGGGGCAGGGCCCTCCCTCAGAGGACACAGCAGGCCCCATGTGGTGGGAGGCTGCGTGCGGTGTGCCTGCTCTCCTCCCGCGGGGCTGCTGTTCAGCTCTGGTCCAGCTCTTGTCCCCCAGGGCAGGGCTGGTGGAGGCAGATGGTGGAAGAATTGAGTGGAACCTAACCGGTGGAAACATGGGCATCACCAAATTCCCAGGCCAAATAGACAGAGACACGGTAGCCACCCAGAGCTCGAGAAAACAGGGAGCGGGTTTGCATTCAGAACCAGCAGCACAGCGGGGATTGTTTGTGAGACCAATGTCCATAATGTGATTTCAGAGGTGAGGAAATGACTGCCTATTCCCAGAGTACCTCCCTGCTTGGCCCTGGCTCTTGATTCCATCCTATCAAGTCTGCGTTTCTTGATGCAGACACGGGAAGGACAGGGGCGCTTGTCCATGTGCATGAACGCATCTTGCCAGAGAGCCGCAGGAGAGCTGCATGCCGAAGCAGGCCAGCCCTGAAGAGGCTGGGGTAGAAGGATATGCACCTGGGGCTGAAACAGAGAACTTGACTCAGCCTGGCCTGCAGATGTGCTCAGAATCAGCCCCAAGTGCAGAAACCAAGGCTGGGTGCCTCTGGGCCCACAACCTTACCTTTTCCCTGGAAGGAAATCAGCTCTGCCCAGTGCTCTGAGGAGCAGTTTAGATGGAGAGCTCAGACTTTGGGAACTGTCTCTAAGTCCTCAGCAAGTGAAACCCTAGCCTGTGAGGGTACAGTTACATTGGGGTCCCAACAGTGACTTCCTCGAGAGATCCCCTCTTGATCCCTCTAATACCCAAGACATGGCTGACCTCTGCCTGTAAGTAAGGAATAAACTGCTCTGCTCTCCTCCTGAGAAATGTTACCAATTCCATCTCTCTCTGGTTCACCCATTGAACAGATGGAGAACTGTCTCCTTCCCTGTAGGGCAGCCAAGCAAACACCTCCCCACCCTCAGCCCTGCACACAAACCCCGAGACCCCCAAGTCCAGGGCACCACAATGTGGAGAGAGACACAAAGGAAGGCCCCAGTTGCCTAACTCCCTCTGTAGAAACATCTCAAAGGACTGCTCTTTTATCTTTGTGCTGGAATTGTACAGAGGCCCCCACAAATACTGAGTAACAAATTTCTCGATGAAACTGAAAGGGAGTATGCTGTGGAATTAAGGGTCCACCTGGGAGCCCAGCTCAGGGGTAAGCACAAAGGAAGGGTGGGGCTCCCAACAGCTAGGATCAGCTCAGCTCCTTCATTCATCTATATTTTTAAGAATATTTGAAGATATAAACCAATACTTTAAATTTCCTTTTCTTCTCATCTTATCATCAGGACTTGTGATTAAAAATCCAAGATGCTTATTTTCTTATTTTCCCTTGGCATTAACTAACATTGTAAACAACAGAGAGTTTTTCAGATACTATCAGGGGACTTGGGCGCTTCGTTCTAGCTCCTTCCCTGATTTGGAAACTTATCTCAATATGTTCATCTATAAAATAGGAATAATGCATCCACCGTATCTGACCAGGGCACCAGGAGCAAAGATCAGTATGTCTTTGATCAACGGCAGGTGTTATTCCTCTATGATAAACCTCATGTTTACTAGGAAGCTGGTTTGTGTTTGATCCAAACCAACACTCAAGATAACATCCCCTTGAAGGGGACCTCACTCTCCATTTTATTATACTTTCTGAATCGAGCTGATAAATTAAACTTGTCTGTCAGGGGGTTTCAGTTACATCAAACAGTCCAAGCCTCTGAAGGTTACTCGGCTCTTGGACAGCAGCCCTAACAGATGGAGTTCTGCGCAGAGCGGAGGCTTCTACTTAGAAAGAGCATCAAGCTGAGGGGCATCACGGGACAGGAAGGTGATGATTAGCTGAGGCTCGTTGTCTCCATGTGGAGATGGAGTCTCAGGTGGTAAAGTCCTGTGCCCAGGCCACCCAGGAGTTTTGGGGAGAGATCTAGACCCTGGTTGAGTGCCTCTCCACCCTCCATGCACTGTTTGGTCCTCCTCCTTCCTCTAGAACAGAGTTTTATCTCCACTGGAGTCGTCTCTCTACCCCTCCAGACCCAGCACCCAGCCTCAGTAGGCAAGCATTTGGCCTCACTGAGGCAGCTGCCCATGAGTGACTAACATCACAGGGCATCTGAAAGTCAAACCTGGGCTGGGGAAAGGGGCACAGTTTGGCATTTGGTGCAAAATCTAAGCAAGTTTGATTAAGCCCTTTCTTCCCCTGCAGGTGGGTGCAGCGCCCAGCCCAGCTTCTCAGAGGGAGTGGGAGAAAGCTCGGAGTGCACCTCTGCCAGGCTCCCTGTGCTGTGGGAGCAGGGTGTCCATCAGGAAGAGCCGCAAGCATGCTCAGAAAGAGAGGTGAGATGCGAAGATGGCCCACATCAGTGTGTGTCCTCCCCCTGCTGAGCAAAGGAGACAGGGGAAGATGCTGAGGGGCACAGTCATGGCAGCTGTGTGGAGGGCTCTGTGTGTGCAAAAGGGGCCCCTGGAGCCAGCGGGCAAGGAGCAGGTGGCTCCAGTGTCCACAGGATGTGACTCAGGAACAGAGACACCCTGGGCCCTCCCATGACTGGCTCTGTGGGCAAAATACTGGTGAGAAACCAGTGAGGCTGGTCTGGGAGGCTCCTGGGCTCCTCATCTCCCAATGAGGGCTCATGATGACAAGAATGGAGCCTGTGCAGGGCCCTCCCTCCCCAGGGGAGTCCCAGCTTCACAGAGCTGCCCCCTGCCACCTCTCAAGGTGTGCAGTAGGAACACCGAGCTGTGTGCTGCCCCTGGAGGCTCCCACCCCATACTGAAGGGGAAGACATACTGAAGCCAGACACACACTACCTGACCTCAGGACTCACTAAAAGCTGCAGCAGTTGGGTCAGCATGTCCATCTTGCACTTTGGAACCAGGCAGCCCTGGGCTATGGCCCTGGCTTCCCAGGTCACGGGCTGTGTGCAGGGGCAGGCGAGTTCACTGCCCCAGCGCCAGCTGCCTGCATTGTGCAGGAAATAGTACCAGTTCCTGCCCTCTAAGGGGTGCAGACACTTAAGCCAGCTGCAGGGAAAACATTCGCTCAGTACATGGCACAGGGTGAACGCACAATAAATAGGAGCTTTACTGTCACTCATCTGCCCATTCACCCAGGTGCCAGGTCTCTGCTGGGCCCTCACCAGACTTCTACTGCCTGCAGGCATCTTCCAGGCCAAAGCAGACAGGGTGGCTATTCTAAGTTCTCAGAAAGTCTTAGACCATGTTAAATACCTGCTGTCAGTGGTACAAGGTCTGACCTGCTCGTTCTTCTACTCCTACTGTGCAGCCCGGAGCACTGGTTCATCGAGGGATGGACATCACTCTCCAGGAAATGGTCACATTGTGAGGACTCAGGAGTTGGACGTCACCTTTCTACTTTAGACCCTTGTCCAGGCAAAGGCATGATTCTTGGGCTAACAGAGAGTCACCTCGGAAAGGGCAGAGGCCCTACTCTCATAGGGATTATGTTCAAGAGAGACCTACCACATGCCTGTGTGCTGTGAGGCTTGTGCGTTTGCTTGCTCTGCACTCAGAACTGCCTGCTGGTGTTGCTGCAGCCAGTGCCCACGGTTTGCTCAGACTTACTGGGCACCTCTTTTCGGTCAGTGACACATCTGGGAACTCTGCAGGGCACACACCCCTCTCTGTTCCTAGTCCCCACACATTCTGGCCTGCTGACAATGGCACCCCAGTTACCTAGCACTTTTGGCCAGAAGTGCTCTAAGGTATTTTCCAGGTAACAGGAACTTGGCTCTTTAAACACCAAGTATTTGAACTTTAATCGTCTTGAGGAAACCTTCCTAAAGTATATATAATATGTTTTATTTCCCGTTATTGTAAACAAAGTAAGTGGAGTACTCAGTCTTGTCATTGTGAGCAGTGCCTCAGGGAGAGAGGCAGGCACATGGCCGCACTCCAGACAGGCCCAGGTAGCAGTAATTCCTCTCACTGGTCCTTCCCACCTCCTGTCTCCTGGTCAGCTGTTACACTTCCTGGGTCCTAATGGACCACCGGCGTAACAAAACAGAGGACGGGGACGGGCACAAGATCGTGTAGTACTTGGTCTCCTCCATGTTTGTCCTTGGCAACACTGGCATGCAGAGACAGGGGGCACTGGCTAAACTGGGTGGGAGCCAAGCACTGGGAGAGCAGGATTGGCGCCACCCCAGCCTGACAAGCTCATGGCCTAACCAGGGCAGGACGTCATTACCCGACGAAAGGGGTGGCCTGGTGACCTCTGGGAAGGCTGTCATCCTCTAGGAGAGGGTCCTCCATGTGCCAGATTCAGGATGAGACGGGGACCACCGCCGACAGTCCCACTGCCTCAGCGAGAGCCATGTTCACCGAGATGCCCGCTCTGAGCACAAAAATCCCACGTGACAGGCATAGCCACGTGTGGCTCCAGACAGAGTGAGTGCGGACACCAGGCTCAGAGTCTGCAGGCAGCTGCAGCCCAGACAGACTGTGTTCAGAGGAGGGGAGACAAGACTGGGGAAAGTGAAGGAAAGAGGCGGCCTGGCCCTACCCTGGATTCCTGTCCCTGGACAGCCTGGAGAGGGAAGCTGGTGCTTGCTACCAGTTACAGCTGGCTGTCTGCAGTCAGAAGGAAGAGAAACAGAGGCAGGGACTGGAGTGGCCTTCGGAGACAGGGTGCAAAGATCAGCCCCAAAGGCCACCGTGCTTCCTTGAGTGGAGCCCTCCGTAACCTGCCCTCCCCTCAGGGTGGACTGTCAGCCCGTCCCACCTCCCAGCCTGTCTCAGGCCATATCCTGCCATCACCCCAGACTTAGCGCCACCAGGAGGCTGCTCTTGCCCTCCCACTTGTTTCCCTTCCCGCATAGCACTTGGTCCAGGCACTCAGTTGAGCGTGGCAAGTGTGGGCCTCTGTTTAGTTTCTGTCTCCCTGGCCAAGCCTAAGGGGAGGCAGGCTGCTTTCTCTGCACATGCTGGGTGCTGAGCACCGGCTGGGTGAATGTGGGAGCCGATGGCATGATGGTCTCCCTGCAATCCCTGGCCTGGTTCATGCTGGTCTCACCACCGTCGTGTCCGTGGCCAAAGTAATTGACTCACACAACAAGCTCAGAAGCAGTCAAGACTAATCTGACATTCTCAGGGCCCGACCGCTTCACCTGTCCTTCCTTTGGCCACGGAAGACAGCAGGAGCCTGGCAGGAGCAGCAGAAGGGGCCTCCACCGGGTGGTCACAGCCCCACCATGCATGCACTGTGACAAAGCACAGTCCCTGTGTCAGGTGATGCCCCAGCACTGCCCAGGAGCTGTCCTCAATCTGGCAGAAGTGTAGTGACCCATGGAAGGATGGTGAGACCGGAGCTGTGCCAGAAGGAGGTGGAAGTACAGTCTCAGCTCCTCCTCTCACACTTAGTATCTGGCGTCCATTTTACATTTTAGATGAGGAGGCTTCAGAAATAGACTTGAGACATTGACTGTTCTCAGTACATTCCTGTGAAACCTGGGATAGGGTTCCACCAGGAACACCGTCATTCACAGTTACCTTCCACATCATCATTCTACATTGAAGGAAGGCTGCCATTATCCTCCTGTCTTCTGGGACAGCTGCCTTCTGATTCTCACTTGACCTTCTCTCTCCCTTGATAACCTCATCTCCAGTTACACCCATCTTTTTATTTGATTTCAGATTGTTTCCTTTATTTAGAAATACATACTTGTTGGAGCCATGTACACACACACACATACACATGTATTTCTGCATTAAATGCAAAGGTTTTCATCGTAATCATAAACTTCAAAGAATTGGAACTTGGAACAAATGGTCTTCTAGCCTCTTAGTGAGTTTCATACCCTCAGGAAGAACAATCACCCTGTTTTCTTTAAGGTGATTGCCACACCCCTAAGGTTTGGTGGCTTTAAGTAACGAAGGGCCTGCTTACTTGTATCAAGTGCATCCTGGTATCAAAGGAATTGCAGCACGCAGTCCTGGCACTCCAGCAGCATTACCCGACCAATTCTTTTTCAAAGCATCAAGTTTGAAAGGCTGGTGGGTCATAAAAATGAGCCCTTCCAGAGCCAGCACACCACTTTCCTCTGCCCCCCACCTTCCCTCCGCCCCCCAGGGCTGGATGCAGTGCAGGGGAGGCCACAAGGGAGCACGTGGCCAGCTGCCTGGGAGAAGTTACCAAGCCCCGCACTTGTCACAATGAACGCCCTTCTCCCAGGAACATGGGAAGTCTGAGGAGATTTTTACTTGTTTAGCTGCTTTTACTGTGAGACCTAGTAGTGACATGTTTGCATTAGGGGAGCTCATTCGATCCTGATTTGCACAGCGACTGTCAGGAATTAGATCGTGTGGCCTCCAGATGCTGATAGGGCTCTGATCAGAGGGCACTGGCCTAGCCTAGGCGGCTGCACCACTAAAGAGCTCGATACAGCACCAGGGGCCCAGAGCTTGGCCTCATAAAGCCACCGTTGGAAAGCTGTGGGACCTGATGTGAGGACAGGCCGATCCCAGAAGACCCAGGGGACTCTCACAACAGCCCAGCAGCTCAGCTGCCTCACACTTGGACTTCATTCTCGGGGGGAGGCCTTTCTTCACAAAAGCGAGCCACACTGCACAGTCTGACCCAGAGTAAGCCAACGTGCCATGGCCCTGTGAATTCCGGGAAAGGTGTTCTCATGTCACGGAGCAGCCCCGGCAGGAGGACGCTTCTGCTTATTAACAGATAAAATAAACAACCCAGCTCTGACCTAGAACAACGATCTCCTCCCTGAACTTGAATGCCAGCCCCACCCAGGACAGCCCTGGAGGAATCTTGATGATTCATACAAGACTGACCAAATATCATCATAAGATTTGGGGCATGCATGGAATCTGGAGCAGCCTTGAGTGGGGAGGTGAGAAAGATGGGCCCAAGACCCTGGTTCCCACGCAAGGCCCCCGATGAGTTGAAAAGACCCTCTCCTAGCAATGAGGGTGGCCATGCTCAGTTTAGGTCGGAATACAGGGCAAGGCACGTTTATTGCCAGCCAGTGCTGAAAGCGAGGAGCAGCAGAAGTAGTGGTCAGCAGCACCTGTGCACAGTGGCACATGATGCCACTGCCGTCCCCAGGCCGATCTCAGGGACATCGTGCATGTCTCATCATTATGTCCATTTGTCTGCATCATTATTGTTCCTTAGACTGAGAACTGCAGAGATCCCAAAACAGCAGCCATGTGTCCCCTGCAATTTAGTACGACCACTCATTTCTGGAGGATGAAAGGGGAGGGCCTGAAGGGAAGTCCCTGGTAGGAGCTGTAGCAGCTGAGACCAAAGACCCCAAAGGAGGCCTAGACAGACAGCCAGGTGCTCCCCAGGGGCTCCCTTTGACACATTCCCAGAGTAACCCTAAGCCCACAGGAGAAGTGCCCACCCCCAGGGGAGAAGTTGGAGGCCCCACCACAGCACCTGCCCATGCTCAGAGCCCCCAGAACCCTCCCCACCTCTACTCAGGATCCTTCCTCGGTCCTCTGCCTGCTCCCTCTAGGTGAACACTTGTCAGAATGTCTGTGTAACTTTCACATCTGGCTTTGAGGAGAGGTCCCACATCACCCCCAGACCTACTGGCTCTCCTCACTCCCACTGTTGTTCTAGCCACTCTCTAAGGAGCCCCTGTTGGCATCCCAGGGCGGTGACCATAATAAAGAGCAAATCAGATAAAAAGGCCATGGTATCAGATGGTTTGCAGGGTGGTGGGAGCATGAGTCAATCTTCCTACAGCCTGGGCAGCACCAAGGGAGTGCGTGGGGTGGGGGCTGCTCTAGTGGCAGCACAGAGATGTGAGAGGGAGGGCAAGCCGCGGGAAGGAGTCCGGGGGAGCAGCAGCAGCTGCTCCGGGGCAGCCAGAGGGCACCAGGCCCCAGAAGCCACTAAGCAAACCTGAGGACTGTTGGGGGAATGACAGACAACAGGTGGTGGAGAAGATGAGCATTTGGGAAGGGCCACGTGAAGCATCACGGAAGTTTAGGCCCTTCGGGAAGAACTTGAAGGGGAAATGCATGCAGCTGTCCTCCTGCAGCTGGAGGCTGTGCCGCCCTGTCCTGACTCCCTCTCGCACTCCCTTCGCAGAGCAAACATTGATGGAAGTCTGCTCCCCTCAAGGCAGAGGGCTCAATGAGGGCTCCACGAGAAATCAGGAGCAACCTGCCTCTTGTGAAACTTACATGGGGAGGAACAGAAAATAAGCCAGCAAATGAACAAATAAGATCAGTGTAGGATCAATGTAGGAGTGTAAGCCCTGAGGACAATTAAAGAGGGAGACTGATAGAAGAGATGAGGGGAAGGAGGGCTAAGTAAAAGAAGGGGCAGACACTTGAAGGTCAGGGACAGAGTGTCCAGGCAGACAGAGCAGCTCATGCAAAGATACTAAGGTGCAAATCAGGTTGGGAGTGTTCAAGGAACAGAAAGCAGTGACCCATGCATGGCATTACACAAGCGTGTGTGGGGAAGAGTTCCATTCAAAGCTTGAGACCAGTGCGTTTTAGTGTAACAGCATCGAAAGTTCAGTGACATGGTTTCAGATTCCACACTGCAACTAAATTGTAAGAAACTACCACTTGTTAAATTTTGATATGGTATCAAAAATGAATATCCACAATTATCTGAAAGAGTCATTTAAATATCCTCTCCTTTTCCAACTGACTATCTGTGCGAAGCTGGATTATCCTAAACTTCAAATCAAAACATATACCAACCCCCTAAGACACAGTGCAGAGGCAGTCACACTTCTATAAACCCAGACATTAGAGACTAGAGTTCACAAAATAATTATTTTAGGTGTTACTCTTCTAATTTTTTGTTTTAGGAATATAATTACTTTTCACATAACTATGTTATTTATGTTAACATGTAATGGGTTTTTAATTTATATTTTTCAAAGTTACAAAAAGCATAAAAAATATATTTAAGGATCTCAAGATTTTGTCAGTTCTAATTTCAAACCCAGTAAAGGTTGACAGATGTACTGCACATAAATGAAAGCCCTTTGGAATCCTCAGTGGTTTCCAAATGTTTAGATGGTCCTAAGATTTTGTAGGGAAATGGGTCAGTGCAGTGAGAAGCTGCAGGGACAGAATTACAGGAGCCCATGAAATAAAAACATTCCCCCTGTCACAGTTTCCTAGCCAGTGAGTTGCAACAGTTTAGACCATCCCAGCACTGTCTTTGTGAGTGATGAGTGACTCAGTTTAGAAGTCCTCACCAAGTTTGACACTCTGAAAATGGAGGCTGGAGGTTGGAGTCATGATCCAGGAAGCTGCACACCTCCACTGGCCTCTTCTAGGTGAAACAGGCAGGAAGCAAGAACGGATGCATCCATCCTCAGACATCTCAGACCCGAGTTTCCCCGTGAGGTTCGTACTTTGTCCTCAAGGACTGTCATTACAGACCCATCCCTGTGGCTCCCCTTCCATTCCTGCTCCTGCCCTGGTATTGTTTGATTCATGCATCCCTTTGGGGTAAGGAGTTGGCATATGAATTGGGGGGACATTTGGACTGCAGCACCCAGTTTATCTACTCTTTCTTTCATGGGTTGGGCCTTCGATGTCATGTCTAAAGACAACCCAGACCCAAACTGGATGACTTTATGTTTGGGTATCACTGCTGAACCTAAGCTCATCCAGATTTTCTCCTGTTACCTTCTAGAAGCTTTATAGTTCTGTGCCTTATATTTTGGTCCATGATCTATTTTGAGTTACTTTTCATGGAGGGTGTGAGTCTCTGTCCACATTTGTTTTTTCATGTGGCTGTCTGGGGGTTCCAGCATGCCTTAGAAAGACTGTCTTTGCTCTGTGCCACCACCTGTGCCACTTTGTCAGCATCCGTTGACTCTATTTGTGGGTCTATTTCTGGGCTCCCTTTTCTGTTACACTGATCAATGTTTCTCTTTTTCCTCTATCAACACACTGCCTTGACTGCTGCAGCTTTCAGTGAGTTCTGAAGCCAGGTAGTGTCAGTCTCCAGCTCTCTTCTTCGCCTTCAGTGTTGAATGGGCTCTTCCAGTCTCCCCGTCTGGCTTTTCTTCCACTGGGCAAAGCAGCTGCTTCTTGCATGGTGGGCAGTCATTCCCTGAGGCCTCTCGAAGTTGAGAGCTGGGTCTGTGTGCCTGGTGTACACCCCACCTCTCTTCTTGAGAAAATTTCTTACCAATACCGCTTACTTCAGCTCTGCGCATCCCCCAGCCAGGGGCTCAGCCTTTCAGACGTGCCTTGTGCATTTCCGCATCGATCAGAGAATAAAACTTGAGGCCCCACCACACCATGGATACCTTGCCCATGTCCACCCTCCTCTCCTTCTTTTCTCCCTTCACCTGTGAGGTTGTGGCCCCACAAGCCACCTCTTTGACCTTGGCCATGCCATGCCCTCTGCTCTACCGGGCTCGGAGCCCTCCAGCCTCCCCGCCTAGGAAGAGCCTCTGCACCAGGTCTCCTCCATGACCACCTCTGTGGAGAAGCCCTCCTTGGTCATCCCTAGGGAAGCAACCTCCCGTATTCCCCCATCATCACCTCTTTACTTCCTTCCAAGTGTTTATCAAAAATATCAAAGAATGCTGCTTGTTCGTTTCACTAGCTGTCTTGTGGATATAAGCTGCTTGAGGACTCGGAGTTGCCTGTCTTGTGCACAGCACTGTTCCCAGCTTCTAGAATAGTACCCTCACATTGTAGGCACTCATTAAATACCTATGGGTGAAGAGCGAGTGAATGACGGAGGAAATCCCCCTCCAGTTACATTTCTTCTAAAGACGACAAGACTGCCTGCTTCTACCTGAAGAAAAAACCTGTGTTCCTTCTCTGAAAATCCAAAGGCTGTCATGTTTTGGAAACCAATGACAAGGAGGGAAGTTCCTTTCAGACAAAGGCAGTTTCTGCTTTTCCTCCTGCCAAATTCTTCAGCTGAAGCCGTGTGGGGCTGGTGCCTTTCGTGAGTGAAGGGCATGAAGATCTGGGTCGGGGAGGGGAGGGGAGGGAGATCCACAGGAAAGGCCAGCAATCTCCCTGGAGATGTCCACCGCGCCTTCACAGGGCATGTGCTGAGGCTTCCAGCCCCGGGTGTCAGGGTGGAGAGCTGGCCCCATTCAACAGGGGCGCTGCCGTCAGCTCAATTAGCAGACTAACCTGACTGCTGGCACTGGACTCCTGATCAAACAGGATCTGGCCTTCAGGCAACCACAGGGTGGGGAGTCTGAATGTGAGGGCAAGCTCTGCTCCTTCTTAAGCGCCAGCCAGTCAAGCCAGGGCTAGACTGCCTGCCAGCCAGCGTCCCTCGAGTGGCCACCTGTCCTGGGAGCCACCACACCCTGAGGCCGCTACCACCCGTGCCCCGCACCGCACACACCATGGCGGACCAGCTGACAGACGAGCAGGTGGCCGAGATCAGGGAGGCCTTCTCCCTGTTCGACAAGGACGGGGATGGCACCATCACCACCCAGGAGCTGGGCACTGTCGTGCGGTCCCTGGGGCTGAACCCCACGGAGGCGGAGCTCCGGGGCATGGTGGGCGAGATCGACCGCCACGGCAGCGGCACCGTGGACTTCCCCGAGTTCCTGGGCATGATGGCCAAGCAGATGCAGGGTAGGGATAGCGAGGAGGAGGTCCGCGAGGCCTTCCGCACCTTTGACAAGGATGGCAATGGCTTTGTGGGCGCAGCCGAGCTGCGGCAGGTGATGACGCGGCTGGGGGAGAAGCTGAGTGACAGGAGGTGGACGAGATGCTCTGGGCAGACGACGAGGAGGGCAATGGGCAGGTGAACTGTGAGGAATTCGTGCGCGCGTGCTGGTATCCAAGTGAGGGCGGGGTCCGCTCCAGCCACCCCGCACCCACTCTCCTCTCCTCGGGCAAGGCTGATTCAGCCAGCTTTCCACAGCTCCCTTTGTCTTCTTTCCCGCCACTCCCTCCCCAAGCCCAGCAAACCCTGGTGCTTCCATTACTCCAGCACCGAAGGGCCTTGCCCTGCACAGACAATGGGCCGAGGATCCACCGAGCTGCACTGACCCCTCTGTCCACGGGGAGCGCAGCTGACACCACGAGCCCGCGGGGCAGAGTCCCCAGGGCCTGACTGACGCCTTTGGGGGCAGTCCCAGGGGGGAGGAGGAGTCTGGCCCGGGGTGAGGGGCCATGGAGCTCTGACAGCTGACATCAGGCCTCCAGAAGGATCTCCTCCCTTCCCCGCGGCCCCTGTGCGCTCCCTTCTGCCTTCCCCGAGCACCGTGACTCATCTCGGCAAGCTGGGAGTAAACCTGGGTCGGTTGTAGCATGTCTGAATTCACCTCCATGGAGGGAGACTTGAGTGCAAGGGAGAGGGAAGCTGTAAAGGAGTAAAAACTCTTGTGGTCCTTTCATGTTTCCTTTTTCCTGATTCCCACTGACATGATCCTTGTTCATTAAGTCCAGGGTTTAAATGAGACAGGAATCTGCATTTTTGTGCTTTTTGAAAATGCACCAAAATCTCTTTTGGTGAGCGTAGCAAAAAGAGGGAAGCCTAGGTAAAGTAAATCTCCAATACTTATTTCAACTAAAATGGATCCATCAGTAGCAAAGAGCATTTTAAAGTCCAGCAGGGCCCTGAAGAGCTGAGGGCTGGTAGCGGTGGGCATTCCGATCCGTTGGTGCTGCCCCGACAAGCTGCTCTGCTGTGGTGCCTGTGGCTCAGGACCTGCGGGCAGTGAGCACCCCCAGCCTGCCAGTGCCTGTGGGGCCAGAACTTAAAGCCGGTGCGCCCGCGGTGGACACCCTCCGGGGGCTGGAGGGCCCTTGTCAGAGGCTATTTTAGTTCCAAAGTGGAGCAGCATTTTCTGGGGTGGACACATCACTGGGACTCATCAGCAGTGCTCCTAGCCGCAGCGGTCACAGAGCAGGTGGCCAATCTTGGGTAAGGGCATTTCCACCACACCCCTCCCCACTGTGCACGCTCCCTCAGATATAAAATGAGCATGGGCTTTGGGATGCATGGCCAGGGATGGGTGGCTTTGCGTTGTCGCTGCCCTGCTGACGGTGCTCAGATGGCTTCTGTCCCTGGTGATGGCAGACATGCTTTTGGCCCCCTGGGTGCCAGTCCCTGTCGTGGACCCTCCGTGTGCTGGTCCCCACTGCCTTCCCATGGGGCACCTAATCTAAGTACTTCCCCATCTACAGAGGAGGAAACAAAGACACAGACAGCTTAAGAAATCAGCCTGCTGACCCCCACTGGTGAGCGACAGATGGGGCTGAAGGCAAGCCCACACCCTGATGCCACCACACTGCCCCATCGCCTGAACTGTGACCTGACATACCACAGTGCCTCTCCCCAGCTTTGGGGAGGTTTGGAAAAGTGTTCTTAACATGCCTGGAGGGCAATAGGTGTTTAATAAATGTCAGCTCCTGTTGCTGTCACCTTCTAACTCCAACACTGTGAGGCTTGGCAACACATTTCCACCCCTCAGCATGGTGCAAGGGCAGAGTGGGGGCAGGAAGGGGATGGGTTCCTGGATGGTCATGGCCCCAGTGCGGGTGGCTGTTGAGCTGCTTCCCAGCAGGAGAGGAGGCCAGGCTGCCTGTGGTCTTTCAGGTCCCGCCTCTTAACACAGGTCCTCTGTGGCCTCAGCAGTAGGGATTGCTGTAATACCAGAAGTCAGAGGTGGGCACAACCCCGAGAGCAGGACAGGGCAGAACGGCCAAGCCAGCTGTTGCTGGCGAGGTTCTGACAGGTATGACAGCCCCACCTTCCAAAAGCAACATGGGCATCTCCCCAGGGACAGAAGGATTCCCACCCCAGGGTGTTCCGTGGGAGTCTCCTAAATGCTTCAGGAAGGAAGGAAACAGAGGTAAGGAAGGGCTGGGTTCCGAAATTACCTTCACACGGGTCACCCGTCAGTGGCCACCAGCATGCACCTGGCTTGTAATCCCTGTCTTTCCCAGTGGCAGCCTACCTAAGCCCTTGCAAGTTTGGGGACCAATGTGTCTGCTGCCACTTCAGCTACAAGGGGAGGAGGTATCATTTTCTGTACCCCACCCAGCCTCCTGGCAGTTTAGCTACAATAGGTCATCCTGTGACGGCACCTGGCAGGCAGGACCACTGTAGGCTTCTGTGGGGGTTGTAGTGAGGGCTCCGGGAGCCGGGCTGTGAGTTGGACACCCAGGCCAGCTGGAATGAGCGAAGGTGACGTCTCTCCACTGGCCAAGACAACAGCACCTTGTCATTTCCACCGTGGCTCTTGTGACACTGAGCATCGGGAAGGGAGCACATCCCCTGAGGCACCCTCACACACAGATCAGTGATAAGTGGGGTTCTCCTCCAGCACAGATGGGATGCCTGCGGCAGCAGGGCCAAGGTGTACCACCAGCTGGACGGGCTCCCTGCCCTCCCTCTCGTTTCACTTTCTGGAATACAAGTTCCAAAAACATTTTCCACAATCCTTGCTCATTAGGGCAAGGTCATCAGCCACCTGGGCCACGTGGCTCGGTCCTTCTCTCAACCTAGTGGATTAGGGACAAGGATGCCAGGCCCAGAAACCACAGCTGGGCAGGCGCTCTCTGATTCTGGGGAAGTGCCCCGCCCTGGCCACTGGGTGTGTGAGCCTCCCAGCAGGCTGGAAGCCATGTGGCCCCTCACAGCCTCCACACCCTGGGCATCAGCTGCTCCAGCTCAGTGTGTCTGGTCACATGTCAGACTCAGGACTTGGGGTCCCTGGGGCACACTTACGCCTGTCTTCAGTCCCCTCACCCTCATCTTCTTTCCCTTCACCCTCCACACACCACCAGAAACCTGTCTTGTCTCCAGACAGCAAGATAGATGCTTCGTTTATAAGATGCAGTCCCTGTAATTGCCATGTGAGGCCCCTGGCCTTGCTGAGTATGGCAGGGGGAAGCCTGGGGCCAGAGCACTGGAGGAGCCACCAATACCCCTAGTCCCCAGGGGAGGCCCTGAGGATGTGAGGTTGGAGCCCAGCCTCCAGTGGGCCTCCCAAGCCCAGGCCCTTGGGGACAGGCTTCCTGGGAGATTATCCTCATGCACATTCCCTGTTTCTTTCTCAGTCACTGAATAATTGCACTTAAACAACCTCCCTTTATCCCCCAAAAAGGTGCTATCTGACTGCAGCCCAGAGGAACATTCCATCCACCCTGGGGGAAGGAATTTATAAATATTGCCTGGGCTCCCATGTGCTTTCAGCAAGCCTCTCATAAATCAGTGCTCGGGGCTCCTGGACCTCCCAGACCATATGCAGCCACTCCTCTGCCTCCTGTCTTTCCAATTTTAAATCAAACACAGCCCAGCCCTGCCAGCTCCTGTTGATCCTCACAGATTCCAGGGACTGTTCAGAGGCTCCTGGAACCAACTAACTAAAAATGACTCCACTGTTCCTGCAGAGTTATTTAAAATTAAAACTTCACTTGATGGCCATCACTTTACCAAAAAATGAAAAAAGAAACGGAAACTATCTCTGAGAAAGGCCTGGATTCCCACTTGCCAGCTTCCCACCATGCTGCTATTCTGGGGGTTCTCAGGCAGGAGCCAGGCACTGGACGCTCGGGGAAGGGGAGTCAGGGAGTGCCAGGGGTGAAGGGCTGGAATAGTCCTGGTTTCCATTCTGGGACCACCAAGTGAAGTGCTTGGCATGCACTAGATTAACTCATTTAATCTGCAGAGCAAGGGGCTGCAGCAGCCACTTTCATTAGCCCCTCTTAAGAGAAGATCGAGACTTGCCCAGAGTCACACTGAAAAGAGGCTGGCCTTGCAGGACTATGAGAGCTGTAGCAGAGCCGTCCAGGACACCAGCTGGGAGTAGCCGGTAGGAAACGCCTGGAAGTGGAAACCACGTCTGGGCAGAATTTGCCAGGTGGGACCTAGAGAAGAGAAGGGAATTAGCAGTTGAGGAGGCCCAGGGCTTGACAACTGCTGGGTCAGGGTATGGCTGGCTGCAGGGGGCATGTCATCAAAGCTTCCGGTGTTTCCGGGCCCCTTGCCCTGGCACTGGTTGTCAGTAGGGGCTCAGGATGCCGCCACCTATAGGAACTGGAGGCAGTCACCACAACCAGGAGAGAATTCGGCACTGCCCACATCCCTGTGACTATAGATGCTGGTCATCTGAGTCTCTCGGCTACTGTTGTGCAGGGAGCCCCGCCACCTACCCAGACTCACACCACAGGAGCCAGAGGATGGGCAGTCAGGACAGACACATGTCCTCTGCTATGGGCTAAATTACATTCCCTCCAAAATTCACATGTTAGGGTCCTGAGCCCCAGAGCCCCAGAACGTGACCTCATTTGGAAATAGGGTCTTCCCGGAGATAAAATGAGGCCATTAGGGTAGGCTCTAATCCAGTATGACTAGTGTCCTTATAAGAAACAAAAATTTGGACACAGAAAGATGACCATGTGGGGACACAGGGAAGATGGCTGCCTGCAAACCACAGAGAGGCGTTGGGAGAAACCAGCCCTGCTGAGCCTGGATCTCAGACTTCCAACCCCCAGTATCTTAACAACATAAAAATTACTAATGATGTCATGGTGGTGATGGCAGAGCTTAAACCAAGCCTGGGCCCCATGGTGGGCCTGCTCAGCAGCGAGTGAGTTAGGCGCTGTTGTTGGTCCATCTCTGTCCATGCTCCGCACTCCCCCTGAGCTGCCTCACCCACTTTTATGGCTTCATGTACCCGGGTACACAGATGGCTCCCCAGGTCTTCCACCGAGCCCAGCCCCAAACTCATTCTGCTGGCCATTGAGTACCGTTACCTAAAAATCAACAAGACTGAAAAAATGGACCTTATTATCTCGTCCCTCCTTCCCTGTCCTCCATCCATCAGAATAAAACTACCCTTCTTCTCAGCTCAATTTCGGACAAGGATGATACCATCAAGCCAGTTGTCCAGGTCCTCTTCGCCTCTTCCTTCCCTGAATTTGCCCCAAGCTCTGCCTCTCCACCTTAGGAATCCATTTCCCTCTTTCTGTTACTTTTCACTCCCCTGTTGCCACAACCTTGTCTCTTCCCTGTCATCCCACTCATCCTCAGGTCCCACTTCCAAGGCATGCTTGAAGCCCTAGACCTTTGCCTGGGCTCTCTCAGCCAGGATGGGAGATCGTGTGGGGAAAGAGGTCCCAACAATCCAGAATGCACCATCAGCCCGGCCTGAGACCCCAAGTTCTCCCCCAGCGGCCCCTCTGCACTCGCCATTAACCCCACCAAAGGAAGGCAAAGTGACTGCGTGAAGGTCTTTCAACTCAGAGAGGGACAGTAGGCAGAAGCTGGTAAGGACTCATGGATCATCTTTTCCAGTAAGACCTAAACCCAAGAAATGGTCTCCAACGTCTGCAGAAGAGATTTTGATTAGATGTGAAGAATTTCACAATAGCACAGATTTTGCAATGTCTGCAGAGGAGACCCAACTGGAGAGAATGTAGCCCAAACAGCACCCCTCTCCATGGGAGTGGGCTCTGCCTTCCAACCTCCCTTGAGGGTTCTGCATGGGCTGGCCCCGTAAGTGCCCCAGCTTATGCATGAAAACTCTGCTAGCTCTCCCAGAGACACCTGCAGCATGCCTGAGAACCAGGCTGTCCCTGTAAAACCCCCTGGCTAAAGTCCTCTGCCTCATTTTGCAAGTAGAATTTTGGTTATTGAATCCAGGATCTTGTGGCCTTATGTAAGTCCCAGATATAGCACAGTCATAACTTACAAAATAAAACAGTGTTCCCAAAGGAGAGACCCTAGGATGGAGCAAGACTATCTGCAACCCAAAACCTGTGGGGAAATGTTGGTATGTTCCCAAACAGAGGTTTCCACTAACAGGGAACAAAACAGGCAGAGGTTTTGCAACAAGCAAGCCCTCAGTTTCAAAGCTGTGGAGCATCCAGGACTCCAAAGAGCTAACCCAGACTTCTTTAACCCAGAACGCAGGACAGTCCAGAGGCAAAGGAAAGGCATGTCTGACCCCATCCACAGCCTCACCTCTCACCAGCAGCCTGCTGGAAGGGAGGGCCCTACTGGGAAGAGAGGACAGCTCCCTCCTGTGGAGTTAAAGCTTTATTGTGATCAGGGCTCTTTTACAGCAAAAACAAAGCCATAGTGATGGCTTCTGGAGAATGAACAGCCAAGTATTTCTTTCAATGCAAATTTCATTCATCCATGCATTTACAATTATTTGTTGAAAGTCTGCTATGTGTCTGATACTGTGCTGTTTTCTAGAGACTGAGAAACTCCTGCCCTCGGGCAGCTAGGTGAGCAAGACACACCCACAGGTGAGCTGCAGACGCCTAAGCATTCAAACCTCTCTGGTACTGGTGGTGTCATCCAAGTGAGAAAAAGAGGCATGGCTGGTGCCCTCATGACTGCACAGGCTATGTTATGGCAAACATTCCCAGTAGATAAGAACCTCCATTTTCTTAGGCCTGAAAAGAATTAAATCCTGCACTTACTGCTTTACCTCTGATGGTTGCAGCAATTTTCCTCAGCCCAGCTTCTGAGTCTGTATAGAAATTTCAAACCCCATTTGTCTCCACTGTCCAGCCTCTGGGGCCTATTTGCACAGGATACATTTGTGTGGCAGTATCAGCACAGGCTCTGTACCTTCGTGTCACTATGCCAGAAGCCATTTTTCTACCAGGACATCTGGATAATTTAACTGCACGAAGTGGCTGCAAACTGCTTATGTCAGAGAGGGAAGGGAAAGCAGCCTGGACTGCACTAAGCAGACATCCTTTGCAAATTATACAAAACATAGGACATTGTGAACACACTGTAGGGCTTTGGAATGGGTCCCACCAGACAGGGCCTGAAGCAGATGCTCAAGCTTACCTGTCATCAAGGTACATCCACCTCTGGATGCCAGGAGTGTCTAACTCTCCCAAGCATCAGAGATTCTGGGTCCATCTTTCTCCCCGCAGAAGACAAAGAGAAGTCATGTCGGAGCCCCAGATCCTCAGCCCTAGAGGTTACCCCAAGGCCGTGTTCACAGGTCACAAACAGAGTAAAATTGGGCTCCTCACAAATGTCAAGGAAAGATACTGTGGCGCTGAGTGTCTGCTCAGTTTATATCCTCCAACCTCCGCCTCTCCACAATCCGCCCATTTTCCAATTTGGGGACTTATCTCACCAGCCCTTCCATGCTGTCCATGTTCTATTTCTAATGCTCACCGTCTTCAATTCTCTGAAAATCTTCTCATTGTTTTCTTTCCATTCTTCACCTTGTCCCCTCCCCTCCTCCTCCCTCTCTGGCTCTCTCCTTCTCTCTCTACCCACTCCTTGCTGTCACTGTCATCTGTCTATCTGAGATCTCTGCCTCTCCCTTTCTTTCTCCTTTGTCTTCTCTCCAACCTTCCTATGGCTCTGTCTCTGTGCCTTCATTTCTCTCACTCCTGGCTCTCCCCCTATCTTTCCTGGTGCCTTGCAATTCTTTCCACAAACAGTTCAGCCATGCTGACCTAACATATTTTCCTATTTATCACAAGTTGTTTAAGAATTTGGTCTCTGGACAGAGCCTTATTACAGATTGCTTTCCTTCCTGTAGCATGAAAGCCTTTGAGTGGCCTTTCCCTTCTGGCCACAGGACAGGAGCAAGGCCAGGAGTAGTAGGAGCTCATCCAGGCCTCTGCCTTTGTTTCTGCAGGCAGGCCCCAGAGGGGAAGTTCGCTTGAAATGTCCTGTATCTCAGACACACAGGGAAACCAAGAACAGAGGCTCATGCCAGTTGTTTGGGAATCCCTCCTAACTCTTGTTTTTTTCTCTAATTTCATCTGTTTTTGTCTGGCTTTCTACAGAAGTCAGAAATCTATACCTCATGTTTACTACTCAGAACACCCTTGAGGAGCCAATGAAGAGCAAAACAAAGTCCTTATCCACAAAAAAGCTTCTTCCCCAGGGTCTATGGTCACAAAACTATGACCTGTAAACAGAGGACATGGAACAAAATACATATAGTACTGGTATGCTGAAAACTACAAAATGTTGAAAGAAATCAAAGAAGATCTAAACAAAGGGGAAGACACACTGTGTTCAGGAATGGAAGACAACATTAAAGATGCCAATTCTCCTTAAATTGACAAATAGCAATTCCTATCAAAATCCCAGCAAGATTTCTGTAGATATGGCAAGATGACTCCAGAATTTATATGGAAAGGCAAAGGAACTACAATAGCTAAAACAATTTTGGAAAAAAATTAAAAAGTGGGAGGAATCAATGCACCCAGTTTCAATCCTTATTATGTATCTACAGGAGTCCAGACTTTGTGGCATGGTTGGCACAGAGATGGGCATATAGAGCAGTGGAATTGAGCAAAGAATCCAGAAATAATCCCACATAAATATATGCAAGTGACATTTGATATTTCATAGGAGGAAAGACAGACTTTTCAGCAAATGGTGCTGGAGCAATTGGGTCATAAAATTAAATTACCTGGACCTACCATAAGTTTCACACCTTATACAAAAATTTAACACAAAATGGATCACTATCTAAAAGACAAGAAACAACAAATGCTGGCAAGAATATGGAGAAATAGGAACTTTCCTACACTGTTAGTGGGAGTACACGTTGGTGCAACTGCTGTGGAAAGCAGGGTGACTTAAGGTAAGACTTAAGGTAAAACTGTAACACTTTAAGGAAAAAGATCTTTGGGGTCTGGGGCTAGGCAAAGAGTTCTTAAAAGGAAAAAAATAATAACCTGGACTCCATCAGAATTAAAAACTTGTTCCCCAAAAGACCCTGTTTGGAGAATGAAAAGGCAACCTACAGACTAGGAGAAAATATTTGCAACCACATATTTGACATGGCACTAGTTAATATCTAGAATATACAAAGAACTCTCAAAATTAACAGTAAAAAAAAAAAAAAGTCAAATTAAAAACTGATGGTCAAAAAACACGAGAAGACCTTCACTGAAGAAGAGAAAAGAGTGTCGAATAATCACATGAAAAGGTGCTCCACATCATTATTCATTAGGACAATACAAATTAAACCACACAGAGATATTCCTCCAGAATGATTAAAATTATAATAGTGACAACATCAAATGCTGAAAATGAAGCAGAGGAACTGGATTGCTCACTCTCTGCTGGGAATGAAAATGGTGCAGCCACTCTAGAAAAGGATTTGGCAGATTTTTAAGAAAAAAAAAACATGCAAAGATGCAATAACCACACAACTAGGCTTTTGTCCCAGACAAATAAAAACTTACATTCACCCTTCTCTATCTTTTATTCCTTTTTTCTTTATCAGTCTTCCCTTTTATCCCCCCCAACCCCTCCCCTTTCATAACCACTAGTCAGTTCTCAGTGTCTATGGGTCAAATGCTGTTTTGCTCCTTCTCATTTGCTTTTTTTTATATTCCACAAATAAGTAAAATCATATGGCATTTGACTTTCTCTGCATGGCTTCTTTCACTGAACATAATACCCTCTAGATCCATCCATGTTGCTGTAAATGGGAGGATTTCTTTTCTTTTTATGGCTGAATACATTCCATTGTATAAATGTACCTCATCTTCTTTATCCATTCATCTACTGATGGACACGTAGGTTGCTTTCATATCTTGGCTATTGCAGCAGTGTGGGATTAAACATAGGGGTGCATATGTCTTTTGATTCAGGGATTTTGTTTTCTTCTGGTAAATTCCTAGATGTGGAATTACTGGGTCAAATGGTATTTCTATTTTTAGTTTTTTGAGGAACCTTCACTCTGCTTTCCACAGCAGTTGCACCAACTTGTACTCCCACTAACAGTGTAGGAAAGTTCCTATTTCTCCACATTCTTGCCAGCATTTGTCGTTTCTTGTCTTTTAGATAGTGGCCATTTTAACTGGTGTGTGGTGATACCTCATTATGGTTTTAATTTGCATTTCCCTGATGATTAGTGATGTGGAGCATCTTTTTGTGTGCCTGTTGGCCATTTGTATTTCTTCTTTAGAGAAGTGTCTGTTCAAGTCCTTTGCCCATTTTTTAATTGGGTTATTTGCTTTTTGTGTGTTGAGGTGTGTGAGTTCTTTATATATTTTGGATGTCAACCCTTTATCAGATGAGTCATTTAGAAACATATTCTTCCATCCTGTAGGATGTCTTTTTGTTCTGCTAATGGTATCCTTTGCTGTACAGAAGCTTTTTATTTGATGTAGCCCCACTTGTTCATTTTTTACTTTGTTTCTCTTACCCAAGGAGATACGTTCAGGGAAAAGTTGCTCATGCTTGTATTCAAGAGATGTTCACCTGTTTTCTTCTAATAGTTTTATGGTTTCATGACTTAAATGCAGGTCTTTGATGCATTTCAAGTTTACTTTTGTGTGTGGAGTTAGACAATAATCCAGTTTCATTCTCTTACATGTAGTTGTCCATTTTTGCCAATACCAGTTGTTGAAGAGTCTGTCATTTCCCCATTGTATATACATGGAACCTTTATCATATATTAATTGACCATAGATGTGTGGGTTTATATCTGGGCTCTATATTCTGTACCATTGATCTATGGATCTGTTCTTGTACCAAACTGTGTGGATTACTATAGCTTGATAGTAGAGCTTGACATCAAGGAGAATAATCCCCTTAGCTTTGTTCTTCTTTGTCAGGATTGCTTTAGCTATTCAGGATCTTTTGTGGTTCCATATGAATTTTAGAACTATTTGTTCTGGTTCATTGAAGAATTCTGTTGGTATTTTGATAGAGATTGCATTGGATCTGCAGATTGTTTTAGGCTTGGATGGCCATTTTGACAATATTATTTCTTCCTATCCATGAGCATGGGATGTAATTTCATTTATTGGTATCTTCTTTAATTTCTCTCATGAGTGGTTTGTAGTTTTCAGGGTATAGGTCTTTCACCTCCTTGATTAGGTTTTTTCCTAGGTATTTTATTCTTTTTGATGCAATTGTAAATGGAATTATTTTCCTTTCTGCTAGTTCATCTTTAGTATATAGGATCGCAACAGATTTCTGTGTATTCATTTTGTATCCTGCAACTTTGCTGAATTCAGTTATTCTAGTAGTTTTTTGATGGATTCTTTAGAGTTTTTTATGTACAATATCATATCATCTGAAAACAGTGACAGTTTAACTTCTTCCTTACCAATCTGGATGCCTTTTATCTCTTTGTTTTGCCTGATTGCCATGGCTAGGACCTCCAGAACTATGTTGAATAAAAGTGGTGAGAGTGAGCATCCTTGTCATGTTCCCTATCTTAGAGGAAATGCTTTCAGCTTTTCACTATGAAGTATGATGTTGGCTATGGGTTTGTCATATATGGCCTTTATTATGTTGAGGTACTTGCCCACTATTCCCATTTTGTTGAGAGTTTTTATCATGAATGGATGTTGAATTTTGTCAAATGCTTTTTCAGCATCTGTTGAGATGATTGTGTGATTTTTATCCTTTTTTTAATGTGGTGTATAATATTGATTGATTTACAAATATTATATACCATCTTTGTATCCCTGGATTAAAACCCACTTGGTCATGATGGATGCTCTTTTGATGTATTTTTGGATTTGGTTTGCTAATATTTTGTTGAGGATTTTTGCATCAGTGATCAGCAGGGATATTGGTCTGTAATTTTCCTTTTTTGTGGCATCTTTGCCTTGTTTTGATAGTAGAGTGATGCTGGTCTCATAGAATGAGTTTGGAAGTATTCCCTCCTCTTCTACTTTCTGGAATGCTTTAAGAAGGATGGGTACTAGCTCTTTAAATATTTGGTAGAATTCGGCTGTGAAGCCATCTGGGCCTGGAGTTTTGTTTGTTGGGAGTTTTTTGATTACCAGTTTGATTTCATTGCTGGTAAATGGTCTGTTCAGATTTTCTGTCTCTTCCTGGATCAATCTTGGAAAATTGTATTTTTCTAGGAAGTCGTCCATTTCTTCTAAGTTGTCCAATTTATTGACGTATAATTTTTCATAGTATTCTCTAATAATTCTTTGTATTTCTGTGGTATCTATTGTGATTATTCTTTCTTAATTTCTGATTCTGTTTATCTGTGTACATTCTCTTTTTTTCTTGATAAGTCTGGCTAGGGGATATTTTCTCAAAGAACCAGCACTCGGTTTCTTTGATTTTTTTCTATTGTTTTATTCTGCTCTCTTTTATTTCTGATTTGATCTTTATTGTGTCCCTCCTTCTACTACCTTTGAGCTTCATTTGTTCTTCTTTTCCTAGTTTTTTATAATTGTGATTTCAGACTATTTATTTGGGATCGTTATTTTTTTCTTGAAGAAAGCTTGCATTACTATGTAATTTCCTCTTAGATCTGCCTTTGCCACCTCCCACAGATTTTGGGCTATTGTGTTTTTTTTTTTCATTTGTCTCCATATATTGCTTGATTTTTATTTTAATTTGCTCATTGATCCATTGATTATTTAGAAGCATGTTGTTTTCCCTCTATGTGTTTGTAGGTCTTTTTGTTTTCTTTGTAGAATTTATTTCTACTTTCATACCTTTGTGGTCTGAGAAGCTGTGTGATACAATTTTGATCTTTTTTCATTTATTGAGGCTCTTCTTGTGAGCTAGTATGTGATCTACTTTGGAGAACATTCCATATACACTTGAGAAAAATGTATGTCCTGCTGCTTTTGAGTGGAGAGTTTTGTAGAAATCTGTTAAGTCCATCTGATCAAATGTATTGTTCATTGACTGTTTCCATATTTATTTTCTGTCTAGTTGATCTGTCTATTGATGTGAGTGGTGTGTTAAAGTCTCCCAAAATGAATGTGTTGCAATCTATTTCCCCCTTTAATTCTATTAGTATTTGTTTTACATATTTAGGTGCTCCTATGTTGGGTGCATAGATATTTATCATGGTTATATCCTCTGTTGGACTGACCCCTTTATCATTATATAATGTCCTTCTTTATCTCTTGTCATTTTCTTTGTTTTGAAATCAACTTTGTCTGATATAAGTACTGCTATTCCTGCTTTTTTCTTCCTATTATTTGAGTATCTTTTTCCATCCCTTCATTTTTAGTCTGTGTATGCCTTGGGATCTGAAATGAGTCTTTTGTAGGCAGCATATAGATGTGTCTTGTTTCCTTACCCATTCTTCCACTCTATGTCTTTTGATTGTGCATTCAGTCCATCTGCATTTAAGGTGATTATTAATAGAAATGTACTTATTTCCATTTTATTAATTGTTTTCTAGCTTTTTTTATAGCTCTTCTCTGTTCCATTCTTCCTTTCTTATACTCTTCTCTTGTTATTCATGGTTTTCTTTAGTGTTATAATTGGATTTCTCTCTTCTTTTTTATTAAATTAATTTAATTTTTGTGTTTGCATATTTATTGTAGGCTTTAGTTTTGTGGTTACCAAAGGTTCAATGATTGCTTCCTTACAATATAATAGTCTGTCTTAAATTGCTGATTATTGTATTTCAAACACAATCTAAAGGTACTTTTTTTCCTTCTTCTTCCTCCTCCACATTTTTCTTATTAGATATCATAACTGCACTTTTCATGTGTCCTTTGACTGATTTTATATATAGCTGATATTGCTTCTTTTGTTTTGTTTTAATTTCTTACTTGCTTGGTAATTAGTTGGGTTTTGTCATTTTAATTATTATATGTCTTGGTGTTGTCTTGTTGGGGTTCCTTTTGTTAGGGATCTCTGTGCTTCCATGACCTATCCCTTTTTCTTTCTCTTCTACTCCTGGTATGCCTTTAGTGAATATTGTTTCATTTGGATTGGTCACATAGCTCTCTTATCATTCTTTCATTCCCAGAGATCCTTTTTTCTCTCTGTTCCTCAGCTTCTTTGTTTTCCTGTTGTCTAATTTCCATTTCATTTACCATCTTCTCAAATCTACTTTTAAATCCTCCCATTATATGTTTCATTTCAGATACTATATTCTTCAGCTCTGAGTGGCTCTTTTTCAGGTTTTTGGTGTTTCTTCCTTTATATTAGATCTCCCTGATATCCTTTCTGGCCTATGGAGTAATAGTTTCATGAAGAAGGTGTGCTATGGTGCCCAGAAGCTCAAGATTCTTTACTCTCTAGTGCTTGGTTCTATTTTGCTGGAGCTCCAGCTGTTGGCATGCTGTGGGTGGTGCACCTTTCTGTCTGGCATCTGTGGTGGACTAAGTCTGGGTGGGCAGTTTACTTTTGCTGTTGCCTTTGTAATCAGCTCAGGAATCTCTGATGAGCTCGTTGTGGGTGGGGCTGCCCTCTGCCTGGCTTGTAACAATGACGGGGCTGCAGGGTTAATGGGGTGGGTGGACCAATGTATGGCTCTGCCCCAACTGGACCTGCAGCACTGGGTTTGGACACCCACAGGGAGGAAGGAGCTCCTGGGGCTGGGTCCTCCAGGCTGCTCTCTGGTTGGACTGAAAGGGAGCCAGGCAATCTGAGAGAGTCTGTGACTACCTGCAAGGCAGCAGAGTCTGCTGCTGCTGCTGGGCCAAGTGAGTTGTCTGTCAGCAGCACACAGGAGTCTCAGCCTCCCAGAGTTCCATCTGTCCCTGGTGTCCAGCCCTGCTAATCACCAGAATCCAGTGTAATGTGTGCTCATGGTCCCAGAGAAGATCTCCAGGACCAAGTGTGCAGTGCTCCTGGGCTCCTACCACCACCCTGCTCCATTCCTCTTTCTCCTGCCTGTAGACTGGGGTTGGGGGAAGAGCTAGGTTCCCACTCATCTTTGCTTTGCCACCTCACCCTTTTCTGCATTGTCCTCTCTTCTTCCTCAGGTGTAGGGGGTCTGTTCTGTAGTCTTCAAGTCATTTTCAGGTCTAGTTGCTTTTGCTGTACTTTCCTCTTTTATGTGTTTATGGGAGGAGGTTTTCGTCTTGCCTTCATATGCCACCATCTTTAATCCACTTGGGGGCTCTGTAATTTCTGAATTTTATTCCTTTGCAACCAATTTTTTTTTAAATGACTGTTCTCTCCTGTCCTTCATCAAGTTCTTCCTCTTCTTCTCCTCCTCCTCTTCCTCTCATCGCACAATCACACTCTTTAAAAGATACAAAAATGTTTTATAGTATCTTCATTTATAATGGCCCCAAACTGGAAACAACCCATATGTCCTTCAGTGGGTGAATGGCAGTCCATACCATGGCATACCCACACCATGGAATATTACTCAGCACTAAAAAGAAATGAACTTTAGACACACACATAACAACCTAGTTGAATCTCCAGAGAATTACGCTGGGTGAAAAATCTAATACCAAAGTGTTGTAACTATATGTTTCCATTTATATAACATTCGTGAAATGACAAAATTATAGAAATGGAGAAGAGATTAATAATTGCCTGGAACAAAGGGGTAAATGGGACAGAATGGGTGTGACTATGGAAGGTCATGAGGGTATCAAGGTGGTGATGGAATGTTCTGCTCCTTGTGGATCAATATCAATATCCTGGTTGAGATATTGAGCTAAAGTTTTACAAAATATTACCATTGGGATTAGCTGTATTCCAATTATGTTAATGTGTGTATGCAATTTAATTAGTAGTTTAAAACCTATACATGCTTATGTTACTCTACAAGAAGATATGTCAAAGAAATAATCAATCTTCCCATGTTTTCTTCCGCCTGCTACTTCTATAGCTTTTCTTCTTCCTTCCTAATTACAACCCTTTAGTAGAATTTGTGCCTCATATCGAAATTACCGAGTATCATAATTCTTCCAAGTGGTAAAGATACCTCAAGACAAATGCTAGGCATAGAAGCCACAGGGCATAAATCTGCAAAGAAGTAAAAAGCTAACCTTTTCAAACAATATTTCTTCTCTCTCACTTACCAACTTTACATTTCCCTGTATGGCCCCGGAAGATGACTGGTTAGCCAGAGATGGGTAAGATTCCTCAAGGAAGGAACAACCTAAGACAGGCACAGTCGCAGGGTGAGAAATTGGGGATCAACAGAGGTGAGGCTTAGAACCTCACTCCCCCTTTTTTGAGAGAAATCTTCTGTATCCGTGGAGGTTTTGTTGCCCTTGTCTAGCTTGGATTAATACTTAGTCTATAGGCACACACCTGATCATCTACATTTGCCCTCTTACAGCACTAAATTATGTTTTCTACCTTTATCTTGCATCTACCTACCACTTCAGCATTTTATTTAAAATAATAATAATAATAATAATAATAAGGGAGAAATGTGGGATTCACATATAAATCAAGTATAAAAATCAAACGAATAATCATATCTGACCTGATTGTTTATAGTTCATGATGCGTGATCAAAACCGAAAGTTTCTGTGATGACTGCCCTTGCACTGTTCACCATCTAAGAACTTATTCACTATGTAAGAACTTGTTCACCATGTAAGAACTTGTTCATTATGCTTCAGAAGATTGGAGACTGACGAGAATTAGGCTTGGGGTTCATTAATGATTGTGCATTGAGTCCCTTATACAGAATTTTATTGTTGTTAACAACCATTTGATCAATAAATATGAGAGATGCCCTCTCAAAAAAAAAATACATGCATATCAAATAATCCAACAGTTTATTTCTATAAACACGCAACCATTAAAAAGTATGCTGCAGAATTTAAAAAAAAATATTACCATTGGGGAAAATTAGTAAAGGGTACACTGAATCTCTCATATTATTTCTTAAAACTGCATGTGACTATGTAATTACCTCAAAACATTTGATTTTTTTAATTAAAAATAAAATTGGGACTATATATGTCTTCTTTTTTACATTTAATATTAAATTATGAACATTTCCTCATTGTATAAAATATTCTTATCTATTATATTTACTGGCTGCTTTACATTTCATTTATGGAATGTCATTCTGTCTTCTTAGGGATTAAATAATTTCAAATATTTTGTTATTATTGTTTTTTAAATGCTAAGATAAACACTCTAGTGCCCATTTTTTAAACAACTTTATTGAGCAACATACAATACAACTCCCCCATTTACAGGGTATAACTTTATATTTTAAGTATATTCACAGGGTTGCACAACCATCACCACCATCTAATTTTACAATGTGTTTGTTCTTCTAAAATAAACCCCATACCCATTAGCAGTCAGTCTTCATGACCCACCTTTTGCCTACCCCAGCCTTAAGCAACCGCTGATCTACCTTCTGTCCCTATCAGTTTGCCAAGAGAGACAAATCCTATACATTCCACATAGAAAATGGAATCACACAATGTGTGGTCCTGGCTTCTTTCTCTGAGCATGCTTTGAGGGCTTAGCCCTGTTGCTTCCTTCCTTTTTATTTCTGAATAATACCCCATTGTACAAATGGACCTATTTCATTTACCCACCCACAGTGAAGGGTCATTTTCACTTGGGGCTGTTGTAAACAGTGCTGCTGTGAACTTTCACATGCAATTGTCTCTGTGTGGATGGACTTTTTCACCCAGGAGAGGATTTGCTAGATCGCATGGTAACTCTATGTCTACCTTTTTAACCTGCTACGTGTTTCTGATTATTTCTTTAAAACACACTCCTAGCATGAACTTAATTGGCCAGAGCATATGGGCATCCTTAAAGTTTTTGGTGCATGTTGCAAAATTTCACTCCTACAAATTATGCCAACTCCTGTTCCTACCAGTAGTGCAAGAGAATGTTTGAAAAGTACAGATTTGGGTTCCAGAGCCTCTTAAAGGATCAGACCCACAGTCACCTGATGTCTGTTTGGACCTGCAGAGGCTCCTGAGGCAGCTCTCCTTTTCTAGACAAAGCTTAGCAGAAGGAGCCAGAAGACCAGGTTTCTTCTCCCAGGACTGCTGCTACCTACTAGCCTTGCAACCTCAAGCAATTATTTCCTTCTTTATCAAATGGAGGTAAGACTAGGCCTTCCCTCCCCCACCCCCACGCAGCAGTTAGAAGGCCAATGGAGAAATGCTGTGTAGGAATGCTTTTGTAACATGGACACACCCAGACAGGAATGAGCCTTGCCAGCATGTCACTTTCTGAGAAGCACTGCTTAACTGGTCTGTCCACTGAGTAAAGAGATTTGGGGCAGGACTTGGCAGTTGGGGGTCATTAGGGGGGTCAGTGGGGGGTTAGTCCAGACACGTCTGCTTTGACAGAAGCTGAAGACAAGCAATCTTCCTTACTCTACTGTGATGTGATTGCACAGCATGATTTCACTGTGTCTTTAAGCTGAACATCCCCTCTGGCATCAGAGGCTGGGTAGGCAGGATCAGAGAGGGTAGGGGGCAGGGGATGCCCCTGACTAGGAAGTACTTGTTACCCATGGAAAAGCCTTCCCTTCCTTGGAGTGAAAGGTGTCCTCTAGAAATTATAACCAGGGGGCTGTGCCCTGCAGCCCCAGCTGGTGCAGATTTCTTTTCTGAGTCTCCCCATGAGCTCAGGGCTTCCTCTGTGGCCAGCCAGCAATCCGTGTGCTAAGAGCCCAAGGGGGGCCCTCCCGGGGTCTGCTCCCTGGCCAACCATGCTGCCCCCAGGAGGCACCCAGTGATCCAGATCTCCACCCAGGCAACCATCTGTCTGTCCCATGGCCTTGGGGATGGCACCTGCCTTCAGGTGGTGAGAGGGGCCACAGAGGCCTTCCGGGGACTGGCCTCCCTGAGGCTGCTGCACATCTGGCCTGGGCCTGCTGAGGGAGGACATCGGATAAGACATGTATACAAACTCCAAGTCAGGATCGGGGGATGGCGGATCCCAGGACAGACCAGGTTCAATAGACACACTGTGCCAAGGGAGCCACACATGTCCACCAAAGGCCCGAATGCTAACTCAGTTTCTTTTTATAGTACAAGACCCAGAGAGCTTATCTGAGAGAAGACTTTAATTAAGTGAGATTAGTTATTAGGTAATAAGTATCACGTATGTTTCAGGCACTTCACCTAAGTCAGCTTTAGTCCTCACAGAGATCATGAAGGTGGGCATCACACCCACTTTAATGATGTAGAACTGAGATCCCATGAGTTCGGGTAACTTGTCCATAAAGCTAGTAGGCGGCACGGTGGGGCCCACAGCCAGGCCTTGCTCTCCTCATTTCCTGAAGG
Organism: Manis javanica; assembly: GCF_040802235.1. NCBI lineage: Eukaryota > Metazoa > Chordata > Mammalia > Pholidota > Manidae > Manis > Manis javanica. The sequence continues at coordinate 129,981,426 of NC_133157.1, read as the reverse complement.
CATCAGGGTGTGTCCTGGAACACCACTTGCCCATCATGCCAGCCCATGATGCAAAGGGCCCTCCAGTGAGGATCTTGCCCTGGGTCAGGAAGGCTCCTGGGAGGGTGGTGGGTGAATAAGTAGGGAAGGAGGGGTGAGTGAGCAAGTGGGCAGGGGGTCTGGTCCCTGCAGAGCAGAGCAGGAGGCGCATCAGCCAACCTACTGAGCAGTCACCCGGGCTCGTGGTTTGGCTCGCCTTGTGCTCATTCTGGCTCCTTCTCCTTCTTCCCTCTTCCCCTGCAAAGCCCTTTGCATAATGGGTTTCCCCTTCCAGTTCATTTCAAAACATGTTGAGCCAAGGAGGGCCTGGGCCTCCTCCAGGAGTGTGCTGTTGACAGGAAGCGCTGGTGATGAGTCACTCCAAAAGCAGGTATCAAAGAGCTGGACAGACAGGGTCCGGAGAGCATACGGGGTCAGCTGAGGAGGACTTCACGGGGTGGGCAGCTACAAGGAGCCCAGTCTGGCAGGCAACACTCTATGTGTGTGTGGGACAGAGATGACAGCCCCCAGGGGGTGCCCTGGGTCAGACCACAGGCTGACCAGTCAGTGATGGAGAGCTGATGAAAAGCCATCTCGGTTCTACGCCTGGGGGCCCAGTGTGCTGGAGCTGAAAGGCACTCTTCCTAGCCTACAGTGCCGGCCCAATGCCTGGCCAGAACCCTAGCAGGAGAGGGCTGGCCGCCTGATGGTGTCTGTGGCTAACCCACCCAAGGGCCTTATTTGCAATGCTGCAGGTGGTGAGGGCCACCTTCAAGTGTGGGCATCCTGGGGGCACATGCTGAAGCCCTTTGCTCATCAGGGAGACAGATTAGCATGACCAGCAGCCCTGTTGTCACCATACATGGACTGTTATGGACCAAGTGTGTCCTCCCAGACCCATATGTGGGAACCCTAATCCCCAATGTGATGGTGTCAGGAAGCAGGATCTCTGGGAGGTGATGAGGACATGAGCATGGAGCCCCCATCATGGGATCAGTGTCCCTATAGAGGAGACCCCAGAGAGGCCCCTTGCTCTTTCCTCCATGTGAGGACACAGTGAGGACACTGTCTGTGAAGTGTCTGAAATCTGCTGACATCTTGATCTTGCATTTCCAGCTTCCAGGACTGTGAGGAATCAGTGTCTGTTGTTTATAAGCTGCCCCATCTGTGGAGTTCTGTCAGAGCAGCTGGCTGACTAAGATACATCCTCACACTTACCTCTGTCATTGGGAATATTCTGTATGTGTGGGATGGCTGTGAGGACTGGCCCTGATACTTTCTGCAGTGTCCAGCTAAAGTACTGCTCACCTATTTGGTGAACTCCTACCCTCATTTAACTCTGTCCTAAGAATGAGGCTGTAAGGCACAAAGAAGCATGAGACAAAATTCCAGACTTTAAGAAACTAGTACTCAAAATGGGAATCAAAATAGAGATGTACAACACAGAAAACAGTGCAGAACACTGCACTCTTGATTGTGAGATTGTATGGTGACAACTCAAATAATATTAGGGGTCTAAGAAGGAAAGCAACTTGAATTCTAGATTCCTGATCAGGGGAGGCTTCCTGGAGGTGGTGAATTCTTGAATGATGGGTTCAGAAAAGGGAAGATGAAATGCTAGGTGGGAAGAGCAGCATGAACAGTTAGTACTGAATAAACATCAGCTCTAGGCACAGTGGGTGGTTCACTTCTTGGCCCCTCAGCTGTACTCTAGTCAAGTAGTAAATATAGGATGACACCAAGCCCTGTGGGGGTTGAGAGCACATGCTTCTGGTAGACATCTCTGCAGTTCACAACCAGTACAGGTACAGCAGCCCCACTTTTTGAGTGCCTACCATATGCTGGGTACTTTGCGCAGACTCATTTCGTTTTCATAACAAACCTAGGAGGGGCTATCATTATCCTCATTTCCCAAATAGGAAAACTGAGGCTGATGGAGGTTAGAGACTTGCCCAAGATCACACAGCAGAGCGGCACAGACAGGGTTCCAACCTGGGCCTGCCGGTGCTCTTTCCACTGGCAAAGACCAAAGGTCACTTAGGGATAAAAGCCTTTGCCCCTACCATGCCTTTGAATGCTTGTCCCATGCTCGATCCACCAGAAAACCCCTCCTAACCTCTCCTCAACCACACAGGCTCACTCCTCCGGACTTAACACATCTTACATGGAAAGTATCTTTGTTAACATCAACAGCGGTTGCCTGGATGTAGGGGCAGGAGAGGCAGAGGAAACTCTCGGGAGTGACCGTTATGTTCACTCTCTTGTTTGGGGTGATGGTTTCACTTGTGTAGTCACATGTCAAAATGTATCAGCTTGCTCACTTTATATACATGCAGTTTCTCATATGTCAATTCACCTCAAAAAGCTATTTTTAAAAAATCCTAACTCAGGGCTGTCTCACTCCAAAAGAAACACTTGGGATGGGAAGGGTATTTCTTTAGTGGCATGAAAGAATGGCATGCTCCCAGGTGCAGCCCCTGCAGTCACCACTGTGTCTCAGCACTCAGGCCAGCCGTCCCCAGAGGTGCCCACACACCATGTCACACCAAGTATGGTGACACGAAGCTAGCCCCAGAGCTATTTCACAAAACCAGCCCTTTTTGCTCAGTATGTCCTTAAGAACAGGTGTAGGCCAGGCCCTGCCCTGCTTTTTTTTTCAACAGATAAGAAATTGGAGCCAGAGGGAGAAAAGCTCCTACACTCACACGTCAACTCTGAGTCAAGGCAGAAACTGCAACTGACCTTTCTTCTTTAGCTGCCTCAGGCAGAAACCTGGGCCTGAGGGCTCCATCCCAGAGGCCCAGACGCACCCTCCCCATCTGCGCACTGAAGGGCTGGTTCCTAGCCAATGCACCCAGACACCCAGCCGGGCCTACTGAGAGCACATGGGCCCCTTCTGCAGGCAAGGTGTCTAGGGGTGGGAGACCCTTTCTTCCTGGCCTACTTGCCGGTGTCTTTCAACACAGCTGGGCTCAATTATACTGAATTATGCACATTAGAACCACCCAGTTTAGGACAAAGGCATGATTTCCCCCCAAGCACATCAGTCCATGTACTGGAGGGATGAATTAATACCACTGGATTAACCTGGAGGCAGGGCCACCACAATGAGTCTCACAGGTTGCACAACTGCAAAAGGGGGCAGTCATTTGGTGACCTGCCTGGAGGCATTTATGATTTAATAGGAACAAACCAATCTTAATATACATCTCTTTTTACTATAAACAAAGGGTTAGGAACAAGCCAACTTGTCTACACCAGTGTCAGGAATAACAGTGTAGGACAACGTGCTAAGTCCAGGCTGAGTACCAAATGACCTGGCCTCCTCCAGCCCCAGCTCAGGTGGGAACTAGCTGTTTGACCTGAGGCAGGAGCCTTAGGGACATCGCTCCCAAGGATGTACAGCCTGGGCAAGTGCTGCAGGAACTGTGTGGCCTAATAAGTACTATGTATAGTTGCTTTTTAAGATAAAAATCCAGTTAGACTAAAGACAAGTCTTCTGGCTGAGTCATTCTCCAGTCCTCTGCTATCAAACACACGACCCATTGCTGGAGGGTCCAGGCTAGGGGCTCAGGCAGGAAAAGAGGGTGGTGCTAGTCCCACCTGACGGTTTGAAAAGAGATAAGTCCACGCCCTCCACCAGTTCTAGTTTTTCACTCCTCTCAGCTGGAACAAAGGGCCTTTTTATGAACTTAATGGAGCCTGACTTACTCAGCAAACTTTTCTGTCTGTCTCCTTCTTCTGTATGAGAACAAAAACAAACCTTTCTATCCGGGTTTGCTAGGTTCCTTTGAAGGGCTTGCAAGCTTTGGTTTAGGCAAACAGGAACCTGGCTGGGACCGCCCTGGTAAATGAACCTTTTGGCAAGACTCTCCAGAGGCCTCCTCTGCGCAGACTGAGGAGGGGGTGGCGGGAAGGAGAGCAGGAACTGGAACGGAAAAAAGCCACTGAGTGGGGGCAGGTGCCAAGGGGCTCGGCTTCCTGAGGGCTGATGTTCTGACGCTTCTGAGAACCACGCACCAGGTGCCAGGCTGAGCCCTGGACTGGCTTCATTTACTGGAACCTACCTAAATTAGCCCATGTGACCTCACCACCACCCGAAGAGGGGTGGCCACTGCTCCAACCTCCAGATCAGGAAATGGAGACCAGAGGTTGTGTAACTTTGCCTGAGGCCTCAAGGATCTGGTGAGTCCCACCCAAGGCCCGTACTCCTGCCCCAGGCCCTACTCTTCCTGCAGAGCCCCCAGCCTCCTCCCAGCCCTGAATGGATCCCTCAGGCTGGCACACAGTGGCCACACCTGGAATCCGGTCTGTCTCTGGAGCAGGGACATGGGTATGGCCTTGAGGGTGATGGCAAGTTCAGTTCCCACCGGAGCCCCGGGTGAGTCAGCCCCACTGCTCACACTCGCATTCAGAGCCTCATGGGCGTGCAGCGCCTTCTGGCACAGAAGGGCTATCGGTCTCAGGGTGACCTCCAGCCTTGGGACTTACCCCATTCACTCAGAGGGACTCCTCCACACCCCACAGCAGATAAGTGACAGAAGAGCCATAATTAACCATCTCACTCACCCCTCCTGAGGAGCTCCTCTCAGGCACCATCAAAACCTCTACTATTAGGGCCACCTACACTCAGTGGCAGAGCTCTTAGCCCAGCCTCTGGGTCTAAATAGCTCCATCCAGTTTTCCAGCATGTCTGATGCCAGGCAGGCAGGCTTTCAGAGCAGGACGAGACCAGGGCAAGTCCCCAGCTGTACCCCCTCCTCCCCAATCTCCTCATGGGCTCCACACAGTAGAAGCCAAGTGCAAGAAAAGGCAGTAGCCAGGGTGGGAGGCCAGAGACCCTATTATCTTTTGTTTCCCTGTCGGCTTCTGGGTTTCCCAGCAGCTTCCAAGGATAAGCAAGGTGGTATAACTCACAGAGCCACGTGGAGGGGCTGATGTTGTTGGCAGGGAAACACCCCCCCAAAGATGACATCACCCTAATCCCAGAACCTGTGAATATGTGACCTTACATGGCAAAAGGGACTCTTCAGATGTAATTAAGTTTTAAGGCTCAAGATGGGGGATGACCCTGCATTACACAGGGGGCCCAACGTAACCACAGGGCCACTGGACAAGGGACATCCAGTTCCTGGTTCTCAGGCCTTCAGGCCTAGACTGGCACCACACCGCTGGCTTTTCTGCACAAGAAGCAAGTGGGAGGGTCAGAGTCAGCAGCAGTTCGTGGAGGGTAGCGTAATCTGAGGAAGGGGCCATGAGCTAAGGAACACAGGCAGCCCCTAGAATAATGCAAGGAAACAGATTCTCCCCTGCAGACCCCAGGAGGAGTCAGCCTGCTGAAACCTTGTTTGGAGACTTCTGACCTCCATTACTATGCGGGAACACATTTGTGTTGCTTAAAACCACTAAGTTTGTAGCAATTTGTTACCACCTCCATAGGAAACGAATACAGAGCGAAATCCAAACAGTGCAGGATTCAAATCAGCTGGAGGAAGTAATGGGGACTGGCTTAGTGTACTCGGGTGGCTCAGACAACAGACACAGACACCACCTTCTTGCAGTTCTGGAGGTTGCAAGTCCAAGATCAAGGCACTGTCAGGGTTGGGTTCCTCTGAGACTTCTTGCCTTGACTGACAGCTGGCCAGCCTCTCATGTGGCTCTCCCCTTCACGTGGCTGTTCCTCTGTGCACGCACACTCGTGGGGTCGCTCCCTGTGTCCTAAATTCTTCTTAGAGAGACAGAAGTCAGGTTGAGTTAGGGCCTCAATTGAACTTAATCACCTCTGTAAAGACCTAATCTCCAAATACAGTCCCCTTCAGAAGTGCTGAGCATTATGGCTTCAAAGTATGAATTCAGCTTGCAACAGGGAGCCTTATTTCCTCAAAGATCTCACTTCTCCAGCAGTTTCTGGGTCTCTGGAGGACCCAGCTTAAGTTAAAGCAGCCACTGCCAGCAGAACTGGTTGGTACTTCCCTGGAGGACTGGTTGGGACAGGCCAGGGAGAGGTTTGCAGTAGGTACTGAGGATTCTAGAGAGACAACCCAGGGAAGGGCATGGGGCCCAAGCTGGGCTTGGAGTAATTCAGTGTCTCGTGCAGGCCAGACCCCCACAGCCTCTTCTACTGGTCCTAACAGGCCCTGGTGGACCCAGCGGACAAGCAGCCCTGTTCACCATGCATGGGAAGGCTGCTGTGCACCATGCAGATTGGCTGGGAGTTAGACCCACACTGGGCCAGGTGGCTCCTTGCAGGACTATTAGCAGGCACCATGAACCAGCCAAGTGTGGAGCATACCTTTTTGTCAGCAGACTCTGCCTGCATGCCTAGGACTCTGAGTCTCCAAGAGAGGAGTGGTTTCCTGACTTTTCTTTCCAACATTACCCAGGCCCTTGCCTACTCCAAGCCACCAAAATTCTCAGGCAGCAGAAGTGAGTAGAGCTGCCCTCAGAGCTGCCTCACCTCCTCTGCCCCCTTGCCGTGGTTCCTGTAATCTCTCCCACTGCCTCCACCAACCTGCCAGCCTCCTACAGGCCAGGGTGAATTCACCCACTCCCATAGACCACAAAGGCAGGGTCAGGGTACAGAGAGGACAGCCCACAGTCATTACTTGAACAGAGAAGATTTAGTACAAATATTCACATGGGTTTGAAATTGCGAACTTGGTAGCTAAATAGGTAAAGAGAGGTGTCTATAGCGTCACCCCTGAGGCCAAGGGAGCAAAGAGAAGAGGCTGGGATGGTTACACCTTGGGAAACTGGAGAGGGGCCCGAGGGCCTGGGCCCCAACCTCTGAAAGCAACATCCCATTCCTGGGCTCCTTCTCCTGCATCTCCATCAACCCAGCAGACCCTGCCAAGGGTGAAAGCTCTTGGAGCCTGTTAGGATGACCCTAAAAATTCTGTCGTTTTCTGTCGTGAGCTATTCCACCTGGTGTGATGGTCAGTTTTCTGCATTGATTTGATGGGGCAGATGCCCAGAAAGCTGGTGAAACATGATTCTGGGTATGTGTGCAGGTGTCTCTGGAAGAGAAGAGCAGTTGAATGGGTAGATGGAGGAAAGCAGAACCCTCCCCAGTGTGGGGCCTCATCCAGTCCTGAAGGCTCAAATAGGACCAATACTGAGGAAGGGGGACCTTGCTCTCTCTGCTTGGGCTGGACATCCAACTTCCCCTGCCCGTGGATATCAGTGCTCCTGTTTCCCAGGCCTTTGGGTTTGAACTGGAACTACACCAGCAGTTGTCCTAGGCCCCAGCCTGCAGACAGCTGGTCCACAATTTCACGAGCCAGTCTCTTTCGGCATATCCTATTAGCCTGCTTCCCTGGAGAACCCTGGCTGATCCAGCAGCAGGTTCTCTCTTTGGTCCCACGTCCACCTACCTGTGGCCAGCCTGGGTCCCTGACATGGGATTCCTTTAGTTGCCAGCATTCGATGAGGGCTCTATGAGACAAATGGGCACCCCTGTTCTCATCCACACCTTTGTAGCTAGGTACGGGCCACCTCACCCTGAGATTCGGCCGCAGCGCTCCCATCGCTCAGCCTGCTTACCCACATTTCCCTGCACAGCACCAGCCTGGCTGAGTGTGAGCCATAACTCCATAAAAGACCACAGCTCTGTGCCCCAGGATTGTTTCTTAACTTTTCCATCATTTCTCTGCTCCCCAGCACATGTCTTTGAGGAGCTTTGTCCTCAGAGAATGAGACTGTCAAAAGTCACTTTATAGAAAATCTAGAAAGATGGCTTTCCTGCTTTGTCAGTAAGAGACCCAGCAGAAACAATTGCAAACTCCTGTTAGAATAATCCGAGGAGGGCGGCTGGCTAGAAAGGCATACCCAGACTGCAGGGAGCCCCAGGGTACTGCAGTGCACCAAACCTGGCAGGTTCAGAGACCAGAGGAGACAGGGGTGGGGGAAGAGGGGTGATCAAGTGGAAGAAGAGAGAGAAGGCTGAGAGGCCGTGACCCTGGGTGAGAGACACGGGGAGACTAACAGAAACAGCAAGGAGGAAGGCAGAATAAATGCCTGCACGGCTCTCTCTTCCCTCTGAGCTCCCACTGGGACTCCCCATTGCTGGCCCCAGCTGAGAGCAGGAAGTAAGGGAGAGCCCACACAGGCCAGCCTCGGGGCAGGGAGTAGGGTGTGCTGGAGGGGAGACCAGAAGGCCTGCACCCAGGCCTCCTGCAGAGTGCGCAGTTTTCTGTAAAAGGCTCCCCTTAGACAATGGCAAGCCTCCCTCCAAGGTGACTAAGTGCCCTTACCCAGAAAGATCTGATGGACACAGGCACAGCCCCAAGTCCTGAAGAGAATTCTAGAGTGACAAGGATGGTTTTAGAATCCGAGAACAATTTGGGCCATTCCTTGGAGAACCAAGATCCTCAGAAACCTAGACCTTGAGGTTGAGAGGTTTGGTCTTATCCCCTTTCCAGAAGACATTCTATGGGACCGTGGGGTTTTCATGGGCCCCTTTTTCTTAAAGCCAAATTGAGAAGGTTCTGTGAGACCAGCCACTTGCCCATGTACCTGGGTGATACCAGTCGAATTTCTTTCTGAGGGCCCTTAGGGGCCCTGAGGATCCCCTTGGCATTTCCTTTACTACACCAGATCCAGAGCCATTAAGTACCACAGGCCCTGTGACTTATAGGGTTCTGCTTCCCCCAAGTCATTTTCCCCTGAAATCACTTTCCTGTCAGCTAGCATTTCACACTCACAGAGCAATGCATCTCACCCAAGGAGACATCCGGATCAGCCCAGTCTGTGTGGCATCACACCCAGGCTAACATGACCCCGGTGTCCCACACTTCCCTCAAGACCCCACCAAGTGTGCTTGGCACTGCCCACCAAGAGAAAGCAGGGTCTGAGTGGGCCATGCATCAACCTTCCTGGGCCAGCATTCAGGTTGGAGCCAAGCACCAACTAGTCACTTCAAAATCAGAAACAGTCCTGCAGGAAAATTCATCAGGCTTGGCTCCAGGCCAGCCAGTTAAAAATGGAATCTGATGCCTCAGAGGCTCACACAGATCGCTTCTGCTAATTAAACATTTTTCCAGAGCTGTCCCAGTTTCCGCTGTTGCCGTTGGCCCAAGTTGCTGGCACACCCTCGGAGCTGTGCCCTGAAAGGCAGCACAGATCAGAGGAGAAGAAAAGGAGTTTCAGAGCAACAGAACAGAGCAGAGGGGTCTGAGTCCATTAACAAAGAAGGAAGAGGTAAGAGACACGGGTGCCTCCAACTCCAAGTCACAGCAGCCCACAAATGTCTGTCCCTCAGGCACACACACACATGCATGCACACATGCTGATGAAGTGCATGGCCTTCCGCCGCCCCCCAAGAAATGAGCAATCCAGCAGCAGAGTCTTGAGTGTGGTTTTTGTTCCTAGCCTGAAGGAGGTGCAGGGGCAGCTAAAGTTGCTTGGAGAAAGCTAGACAATGTGGGCATAGGTCTCTAGGAGGCAGAAGTCAGCAGTGGCGCTTAACCCTTGAGAGTGTGCACACTCCACCCACCTCCCCAACAACCTCATCTCAGAGAAATGTCCACACACACTCTTCCTGCAGGAGGTCAGGAGTTCAGGATTTCCTGACTCATACCTAGGGTTTGGGGCTGGCAAAGACAGTCCCAGTCTGGGATATTGGCCCAGCCTTCCTCTCAGCCCCTCTACAGACCCCTGGACTGGAAGTCCTCAGCTCCTCAGGCCTCCCATGGCCATGCCCCCGTGCACACCTGAGCTGCCCTTTTAAACCTGGGACCCCTGATCTTTCTCAGAAAAGACTTGCCCCCTCACTGTATGCTCCTTTGGCACCAACAGCTGCCAGGCCTGGCTGCATGGAAGGCCCAATCCCACTCCAGGCCTGCATAGTGACATGATGCCTGTGAACACTTGCCCTCTAACTCCAGACCCTTGTCTGTGCATGAGGCCTGTAGGCTGGGCCAGCAGCTTCATGCTCATTAGCCAAGAGCCCTTGCCTGACCAGCCTAGAAAGCACAGCAACGCAGGGGCTCTGGTGGGAAGAGGGAATGGAAGAAGACCCCCACAACCCCTGGGTCTCTAGGAAGCACAACTAGAAAATGCTGTGCTAGAAGGTTCCTACAGTGCCCTGCAGCCCAGGGATGTTATGACCCTGGGTTTCCTCGGAGACCCTGATCTAAAATGTCCCCCTCCCCTCCATCCCACCACCCACTGTGCATAAACCCAACACTCTGCTGACTTGTCACACATTCCTCCCTTCCAGGTCACCCTGTTTCAGGTGATTTGATGAGCTAGCATGCTTCAGGATTCAGAGGGTCTTACTAAGTTAGTGAGTCAGCTCCAGGCCTAAGGGAGTTGCATTGTCATGGGGATCACCTAGTTCCAAGTGAGACCTGTGAAAACATTTTTTGCATTGCTTTATTTCAAAAGTGATTTGTGACTATTACAAGCAATTTCTGACTATAGAAATACATGGCATAGGAGGCCAGAGTCCCCTTTCCTGACCCCCTTCTATACCTTGGTAAAGCCATACATGAATGGCAAACCTGCAGCAGCCTTGGCGGGCCTACAGACTGCATGCTGGGGGCGCTGTAGGCTGGGGGCTGTGCCCAAGGCTGGGGCCCAAGCAGGTGCTGCCATCAAAGCCTTTCCCAGGGCCAGAGAACCCCAGGGCTGTGTGAGTTCCAGCCCTCGGTCCATCACCCTGCCACCCAGCTGACCTCACGAGGGTGGGAACAGAACCACAAAATCTCAGGAGCCTCCAGAAGAAATGATGGAAGAGCTTGGCCAGGCTCCTGATGAAGGAGCTTCCAAACCCCACCCTGGGGCTCTGAGCTCTCTCAAGGACTCTCCTTGTGGTAGGGCTGGAGGAGCAGGGCAGACATGCAGACTCTGCTTGAACATTTCTGATGAGAGGGGAGCACTCCACCTAGCACTGGGAGAAGGTCCTTATAATTAGGAGGTTCTGCCCCCCTGTACCCCTGCTGAGCTCCCCTGCATGGGGCACCTGGTGGCATCTGGGGACCACCACCCAGTTCACCACAGTTCACATCCCACATCAAAAGGACCTCCTGGAAGAATGAAGACCTCAGTGTCTTTCAGGTCCAACATCTCCAACAGCCACCAGGCCTGCCCTTGGGTTGAGGAACTCCATCGAGTGTTTCAACAGCTCGCATGTCCTGTATGTGGAGCAGGGAAAGCCAAGGGTAACTCTGATCTTGGCCCTTGGTGTGGAAGTGCCACCAAACAATGCATCAAAGGCAGCTTCTTTCAAAATAGATTCTCTGTTTTTACAATTCCGGAACAAGTTCAGCCTCGCATCCCTGGAGATGCCAGCCTAAAGGGCCCCACCCTCCCGAGACCTGAAGGCACACAACCTATGCTGGTACTGCACATAAGCCTTTGTCACCAGCTCTCTCAAGGCTCCTGCTCCCTTTGGAGAGCCCAGAGGCCAAAGCCCTGGTCGTCCTCCCCCTGGAGGGGCAGGAAGGGTCCAGCCTCAGCCCCAGGTTCTTAGTGCAGCACAGTGCGGGTCGCAGAGAGCCCCTGGTCGAGTTGTCTGCAGAGGTGCTGCCTTCCAGGGACCATCCCACTGCCACCCCTGCTGGCGAAGCATGGGGAATGTGGGCCTGGAAGACTGGAAAGTTCTTCAGGAAAGAAGACTGAATGCAGCACCTGCCTGGGGGTCTCCTGCGGGTCCAAGCACAAGTCTTTCCAGGAGCAAGTGGATGCAACTGCAAAGCAGGCTCACCAAGAAGGGAGACAGCCAAGGGCGCCAAGCCAGAGAGATGCTGGAGAGGGTTCCCCCATCAGGACCCTGTGTGTGTGGCAGGAGCTCCCTCAGGGAAGAAATGCACCCCTGGAGCAGGCCAGCTGTGGTGCCTGGGTCAAGGAAGCCACCAGGGACCCACAACCCCACACCCCTGTGTGCATCCGTTTCCTCTGACCCGGAGGAGCCCAGAAGCTGGGAGGGCGGCAGCTAAGGCTGGACAGAGCTGAAGCCTGCTCCTACACTTCTCAGGGGCATCTGCTCTTGCCCACCCATGAAATGGGACACCGGGCCCCCACATGGGGAGGAGACTGTGTGCTCCAGCCCCCTGCTTCAGAAGTGAGGACGAGGTGGCTGTCCTCACCGGGACCAGGAAGGAGCAGCCACCATTCCGCACTCCCACATCGAGCTGCCCATCTTCTGTAGAGTCCCTGACACCTTCTCAGGGGATGGCATCTCTGCAGAGCTCTCACAGCAGGTGGGCTGCCTGCCCCCGGGACTTAAAAAATTCACTGTGGGTTGTGTCACACTCATCTTCAAGTCCCCAAAGTGCCCCCGATAGAGAGAGGGTGTCTGCACGAAGAAGGTACTTCAAAATACTTCCTGAACTGAGCTTCAAACAAGGAGCACACTGTTGGGGACAGCTCAAGTATTTTCTTCTCCATGAATCAACCAGCTGTGTTTCTATTGTTCTTTACTAGTGATGAGGGCTTCCTGTCTGAAATCCTCTCTTGGAGGCAGGAGACTCTTTGGGTTATATGGGGTTGCTCCAGCTCAAGCTTATTGCATGTTTCCATGTGTTCAGGCCAGAAGAAATCACAGATGATACGATCCATAACTCCCCTCCAAGTCTCCCTTACATGGGAGGCTCATCTAGCAGCCATAACTCAGCTTTATGCAGATGTACATTTAATCAAATTGTTCCAGGGGGAATTTCAAGTGTGAACAATACAATCTCCCCATATGAAAAATATCTATTTCCCTGATCTTTCCCTCCCACAAGCCCCCACACACAGCTTTTTTCTTACCACACACACACACACTGTCTGGAGAGAGAGCCAAGAGTCAGCCCAGAGAGGAAACTGCGAAGACATAGAATGTCTAAATAAAGTCAAGTCTTGTCTGAGAACCTTGCAATCATCATTCAAAGAACATTAAACATGCAGACTCTATATATAAAGCACACCTTCCCCAGTGGCTCAAAAACTCACAGGCAGCGAGTCCTCATCAGCAGGCATGTGCATCTATAAATATCTGTCCTTTAAGCCAGCTTCTAATTTAACTGCAGTGTTGGGGAAAAATGCAAAGAATATTTAAACTTTAAACACTGGCACACAACCAAAACTAACAGGCAGAGTTTAGCCAGGTTTCACCTAAAATCACACTGTTCTTTGCAGAACTTACCCTCAGTCATTTTAGGTTCTTGTGTGAAACAGACTTGAGTCTTTGCCTCTTTCTCAGCTTTGTGTCCAGAGAGTGTGTGCGAGATAGGGAGAGATCCACATGGGGGGAACAGCCACAGGGTAGGCCGTAATAGACTGTTCCTGTCCAGAGATTCTTTGGAAACAAGTTGGAAATGATCTCCTAAGTGATTTGGATGCCTAAAAGAAACATTCTATTTTATTTTAAACAGTCTTGCAAATCAAGCAATCAGTCAATGGCTATTTATAGAGAATGCAGGAATAGAGAATGCAGGAAAATTAAACCCTGATATGAAATCCTTCCTTAGGCTTGGTTTAGTCCAGTCCTGTCCACACAGAACCGCTTTCTTATAAAGGGGGCAGGGGAGTGGGGGGAGATAGCGTTGGTTGAGGCTGTCTGCTCCCATCCTGCTGGCCTGCCTTCTCATCCTGGATACCACATCCCAGCGAGTGACTCCCAACGAGGGGAAGTCATCATGCTGTCCCCAGGATGGAACACAGAACATCCTTGGTGGCCTCATAGCAGGACATCTGAACCAGAAAAAAACTTCTGTCCCTACTGGCTGAGTTAGACCTGGAAGGGCAGAGGACAGAATGGGGAATCACAGGCCAGGTGCCACAGTTAGAACTCACTCAACATGCCTGTTCCTACCAGATGGCTGTCCGGGCCCAGACCCCAAGAAGACCCTTCTCAGAACCCCAACTGTTCTGTAAGTCATGAAGGAGGGGTTAGCCCAGGGTCATGGTACACAGTAGTCCACAGAGAGCCAGATGAAGTCTATACTGGGTAAATTCTTCCTTTTTAGGCAACCTATTTATTGAGTGTCTGCTGGTATGTGACAGTGTGCCTGTGGAAGTCATGAAAATTAACTAAGAGGTCATGCCTTGGGGTTTCCAGAGAACTTTTCTGGGGTCTCACTGTGGTCCCATTACCTCTCCTGGCTTTGCTGACTCATTGCTCTCTCTCAGCCGGACATTCAGATGGGGCTGCGTCTTTCTCATTTTGAATCTCCAACACCCATTGAGGGCCGGGCACAGTGCAGAACTCCATTCATGTTTGTTGGATTAAATAAGTCTGAGTGCTTGTGGTCAGGATTTACAGCCCCACTGCATGGTCAGCCCCGGTCCTCAAAGGTGTGAGCCCCTAGAGCAGAGAGCAGAAGAGAGGGGGTATACTTGCGCTGGGGTGAGGCCCAAGATGCTCCCCAGAGAAGGTGCTCCAGAGAAAGCACTGAGAGGACTAGAACTGGGACCAGAGATTCAGGTCTAACAGCTAGTGAGGGGAGGGACCAAACGGGGCAGGGCCTGCACTGGACGTACACGGAGCAGGAACCCATGTCAGGAAGGTGAGTCAGTAGGTGAGTCAGCATGTGGGCCTGAGCAGGTACTTAGGGGGCTGGACTTTGCTCAGAAGACAGTGTTCCCTCTCACTTTGTATCAGCACCCCAACCATGATAAGAGTGAGGTAGCCATGACGCAAGGCACAAGTGTTTAATGCCTGTAGAGTGCAGACTGAATATTTGACACCACATGCCTTCAGTCCTCACAGCCCTCTACAGGAGAGCCACCATCTCCAGATAAGGAAATAGCTCAAAGTGGCAGAGTGAGGGTATATGGCCTCTGACCCCCATCCTGACTGACCCCCAGTTCATGGTGATTCATGCTGCCCCCTCCTTGCTCCTAGCCATGGCCACCACCCTGTGCTCTGTTCCTTATCTTCCACCCTTTTGACCTCCATGCTGGGTCCATCTGCTCTGCAGCTAGCTCTTAGGGTCAGAGAGAGGGCTGACTGCCACACCCATGTCTCAGGATACAGTGGCTTGTAGGGGTGACTTACTGCTCCTCTGACTAGTCATCAGCTCCTGTCAACAACAGTGCCACCGCAGCTTTGCTGTATGCTTCCTGAGGCCCTCAGGCATCTCAGCACAATCGCTGCTGCTGGGGCCCCCCTGGGGTGGCCAAGACCCCAGCCTGCTGCTCCCAGGGTTCCCAGAGCCCAAGTCTCTGGAGGCCACTGTGGTACATGAAATGCCTCTCCCCACCTCCACATCTCCCAGGTCCTTCACAAAACACCTGCTTAGCTTCTGCCTGACACGTATGTGGGCTCACAAGGCGATTTACAGGACCAGTCAGAGGTTGGCTGCCTGCTGCGAGCCCCCTCTGCCCTGGGAGTCCGTGTGCAGGCGCCTCCCTGCTCCCACACCCCGCGCAAATCCCGCCCACCAACCGCTGAGAGCAGTGGGTCCCCTCCCGATCTAGCCTCCGACTGACCACCCAGCCACCACTGAGACCCCTTATTTATGGGCAAGTCTTCAACATCAATCGACAGCATCTATTTTTCCTCTTCTCTCTTCTTTTCAAACTTTAGTAGACATAGAAGGATAAACTTAAAGCACTTCATTTCCTCTCTACTTAACATTCTAATAAAAAGATTTGGTCAGAGTTCCATACCAACATTTTTAAGAATGGAATGATGTGTTGTCTAGATTTGCTTTAAAATGTATGGGGACATAAGGGAGATACAGAAGAAGTAAGTTTGGTTGTGAGTTGATCATTGATGATAAGGGAATAGCTAGATAGTCCACAGGGCCAAGTACCACATTCTGTTCACTTTCATATGTATGTAAAATCTTCCAACAAAAAGCTAAAGACATGAAAATTTTTACATGGTGGTGGGGCACTAAATTCAAATGCAAAGCAGTAACATCATTTGGGGGTTTCTCTTTTTATTTCAACTCTGTACATAACCTTGGGGACTCCAGGAGCCAGGGATGAATGGGATTTGGCTGGTTGCACATTCCTGGTTAAACAAAACCACACAAGTGGATTTCAGGCTGTGAGGCCAATGCATCCCAGCCATCCCAGGAAGGTGCCCCACAGCCCTGCAGTAGCAGCGCCCTCATCAAAGCTGGGTCTAGACTCGAGTTGGAGTGTCAACACTCCAGCTTCTGAGTCAGTGAAAACCTGACTTCCGGTGCATTCCACTGCACATCTCAGAGGAGAAACCTCCTGGAGGTGCGCTGCCAAGTGCAGATGCCAAAAACAGCGGGCTGCTGGAAGGCACTGAGAAATGGTCATGGTTATTCTCTTAGGCCTTAAAGTGTCCACCTTCCTCAGAGGAGACAAAGGGACTCCAGAGGCTCCATTCTGAAGGAATGGCAGGCTCTCTGGGGAAGCCAAGGCATCTTAATTCTGCAGCTTTCTGTGGCCCAGGCCCATTCCTATCCATAAATGTGGCAGAATGGCTCTCAAGAAGGGTGCTGCTGGCCTCATGGCAACTCGGGGTTGAGTCAAGACTGCTCGCCTCTGAGAATGAAGTGACTCCACCACATTCCATGAGTGCAGCTGTCTGCATCAAGGCCTCCCTCTCCAACCGCAGCCCTTCCACCATCTCAGCAGTTGTGGGTGTCTTGTGGGCGTCACAGGTCGCTGGCACAGTGCCAAGCCTGGGTAACAGTACTCCCCACTCCTGGAGTCTTGGGGTGCTGTCTGTGACTCTGCACTGATTGACCTCACTTCTGCATCCTTCCACCTGGAGAGCTGCTGCCTTCCAGCTCACTGAGGCTGAAAGATGCAGAGAGGAGAAAGCAGCCAGCATGGGGCCCACACCCAGCCTGGCCCAGGTGGCCTCCCCAACAGGGGTGTTGGCTGCAGTAGCTCCATTCACTACCTGCTGTCGCCTTATTCCAGTCCACTGTCATCTACAGCAGGGTCCCCACAGCAGCCTTGAATGATTGCTTTTGACACCAGATGCCACCAGCTCTCCATTCAGGTCTCCCTGTCTCCCTGATGCATCCCCGAGGCTCACTGAGCACCATCCCCCTGCCATGTCTCAGTGGCCACCTGCACGGCAGTTACCTCCTGCCCTGTTATGGCTCCTTTACATCTCTGCTGCTATGCAAGAATGTGCCCTTAAAGTTCATGCACTGACACCTGACCCCCAGGGGATGGTGTCAGGAGGCAAGGCCTCTGGTGGGTGATGAAGTCATGAGAACGGAGCACCCATGATGGATCAGTGTCCTTATAAAGGAGACTCCAGAGCCCCCTCTGCTCCCCAAGTGAGGAAAAAATGAGAAGATGTGTCTGCAAACCAGGAAGGGGCCTCACCTTGACCCTGGTCCCCAGCCTCCAGAGCCATGAGGGATCAACATGTCTTGTTTTTAAACCCCCTGGTCTATGGTATTCTGTTATGGCAGCCCAAATGGTCCCCAGACTGAACTTGGAGGGCCAGGACTGTGTTTCCTAGCACAATGTCTGACCCACAGTAAGTACTCAAATAACAGGTCTCAGTGCAGACAGCCAGTGCAGACCACGTGGCCAGTTGAGAGCACTAGCCCAAAAATGGCTTCTCAACAATCCTTATGTTTCCTTCTCTGAAACACTTGAGTGACAGCAACCAAATGGCCTGCCCTTCCTGTGTCTCTGTCCCTCGGGGAGTTGTATCCCCCAAAACATCCTCAAATTCCCTCTCACCTGGAACATTCCTGTAAAGGAAGAAGAACATCCTGAACAGGTAGTGCCCCATCATCACCACCTTCACGGCCCCAGCTACTGAGGGCTCACCCCACAGGCTAAGGCTGAAGGCCAAGAAGACTGGAACCTGGCAGCTCTCCCTATGGGTCAGCACTTCCCCATTTCATACAGATGGAATCTCAGTGAAATGAATGTCAAAGGCAGCTGCCCAGACTTCCTGAAGGGGATGGCTCTGAACTTGAGCAGATCTGAGTTTAGGCATGGTTTCTACCACATATTCTTTCTGTGGCATTTGTGTCATTGTTAAGTGTATGTAAGACCTGCTGTATTCATCAGCTAAGTACCCCCAAATCTCAGTAACTAAATGCAAGAGACCACTTATGTGTCACTCAGGTAAGCCAGGTGATTGCATAGTTCACTTGGGTGGTGCTTCTCCACACTCAGGGACCCAGGTTTCTCCCATGCATGTGCTCAACTACAGCCCCTCATCCCCCTGCACCCTCTGCACAGGAGCTTTAGGCTAGCCTGCAAGTGTTGTACATTCACTTCAGCCCACATCCAGTGGTTCCTGTCTAAAAATGGGGGCAGGAAAAGTGGAAAATGAAATGTTTTGAAAAACACTTTGCATTGCTTCTGTCACACTCGCCTGACAGAATTGTTGTGTTTAATGAAATAACACATAGATGCGCTTAACAGGTCCAAAAGTGGATACCAAATTAATAGATGGATACCAAAATAATGAATTTCCTTATTTCTTTGCCTTTCGTGATAGCTGGGGCTGGAAGTTTTCTTGAATGATCTGTATGTAAATGAGCCTCTTTTGTCTTTTTAAGCACTGGCTGATGAGAATTTTTGAGGCAATAGCCCTTCATCAAAGGCCCATCAGAGTCTGAGAGGTCACCCCAATTTGATGGAACATTTGGAAAGTTCAGCTCTAAGTTCCATGACAAGCATGTGCCTCCCACACCTCCACCCACACCCCTCATCCACACATACACATTCTGTTCTGCTCCGGAAAATGAAGGTCCAGGATGACTGGATTTCTCAATTTCCTCAATGCAGATTAAAGAGGTTTATAGAGTCTGTCTTTGGGGATGAAGCCATAGAATGGGGCATCTCTGGCTGAGAAAGTGTGACTCAGGGTGGAGTCAGCTGTTCAGACAGGCTTAGAGAGGCACTGGGATGAGACACCTGGGAGGCAAGAGGCAGGGGCTCAGACTCTCTTCCTGCTCTTCTCTGAGGCTTGCTCACCTCTGGGGGAAAGAAGGGCATGCTGGCCTGAACCCTGAGGACTCAGACAAGAGACAAGGTGTCCGGAGATGAGTATGTGGCTGGAAGAGCTTACAACAATTCAGGACAGCCTCCAGGAAATAAGGTGAACACCACATCCACACACAACTCAGCCACCCAGGAAGGAAGGGTGCAACAATGCAGGGTGACTGTGATGGGACCCCATGCCTACCATAATCTGGTGTTCTGTCACCTCTGAGAGCTTTCTCCTGAGACTGGTGGACAGCCCAGACAGCCAGTAGGAACCCCTACACCTCATCTTAGTTGGCTAAGGCAATGCCTGCTGCCAAATGCTCAGTGGTGACTGATTTGGATCTCTCTGGCAGCCAGCATCCTTCCCTAGCCCCTTGCATGCCAAGGCTCCATGAGGACACACCAAGGACATTGGACTTCTTAGTGGCCTGTGCCCACTGAAGCCCCAGACCCCTCATATGCCTTCTTCCTACATCTGCTTCTCACTTCTCAGTATCCCTAAGAAGCAGAAGAGCAGGGACAGTAGTGCCAGGACACTCTTCTTTTTTGGGATGACTGTTTTCCCTTTATCTCATATACGATTTGGCAGGTGAGGCGGTCCAGACAATCTTAAGCATAAGATATAGGCAGAAAGAGGAGGAAAAGATGGTGGCGTGAGTAGGGTGGTGGAAATCTCCTCCCAAACCAATATATTTTGAAAATACAGCAAACACAACTATTCCTAAAAGAGTAACCAGAAGACACAGTACACCAGCCAGGCTATATCTGCAAGAATCCAATATCTCACAGAAAAGAGTAAGATACAAAGCCATGACCCAGCGGGACCCGAACACTCCCCCAACCCCAGCTTACCAGCGAGAGGAAACAATTCAGAGTGGGTAGGGAGTGGAAGCACAGGACTGCTAAATAACCAGCCCTAGTAATCTTCCCCAGGAGTACAGACACCAAAACCACATGATCATCTCCATAGATGCTGAAAAAGCATTCAACAAAATTCATCTTCTATTCATGATAAAAACTCTGAACAAAATGTGTATAGAGGGCAAGTACCTCAACATAATAAAGGCTATATATGACAAACCCACAGCCAACATCATACTTAACAGCAAGAAGCTGAAAGCTTTTCACCTAAGATCAGGAACAAGACAAGAATGCCCACTCTCCCCACTTTTATTCAACATAGTCCTGGAGGTCCTAGCCACAGCAATCAGACAACACAAAGAAATAAAAGGCATCCAGATTAGCAAGGAAGAAGTTAAAATGTCCCTGTTTGTAGATGACATGATATTGTACATAAAAAACCCTAAAGAATCCACTCCAAAACTACTAGAACTAATATTGAAATTCAGCAAAGTTGCAGGATACAAAATTAATACATAGAAATCTGTTGCATTCCTATACACTAATGATGAACTAGCAGAAAGAGAAATGAGGAAAACAATTCCATTCACAATTGCATCAAAAAGAACAAAATACCTAGATATAAATCTAACCAAGGAAGTGAAAGACCTATACCCTGAAAGCTGCAAGACACTCTTAAGAGAAATTAAAGAGGACACTAACAAATGGAAATTCATCCTATGCTCTAGGGTAGGAAGAATTAATATTGTCAAAATGGCCATCCTGCCTAAAGCAATCTACAGATTCAATGCAATCCCTATCAAAATACCAACAGCATTCTTCAATGAACTGGAACAAATAGTTATAAAATTCATATGGAATGACAAAAGACTGCGAATAGCCAAAGCAATCCTGAGAAGGAAGAACAAAGCAGGGGGGATCTCGCTTCCCAACTTCAAGCTCTACTACAAAGCCACAGTAATCAAGACAATTTGGTATTGGCACAAGAACAGAACCATAGACCAGTGGAACAAAATAGAGAGTCCAGATATTAACCCAAACATACATGGTCAATTAATATATGATAAAGGAGCCATGGATATACAATGGGGAAATGACAGCCTCTTCAACAGCTGGTGTTGGCAAAACTGGACAGCTACATGTAAGACAATGAAACTGGATTACTGTCTAACTCCATACACAAAAGTAAACTCAAAATGGATCAAAGACCTGAATGTAAGTCATGAAACCATAAAACTCTTAGAAGAAAACACAAGCAAAACTCTCTTGAATATAAACATGAACAACTTCTTCATGAACATACCTCCATAGGCAAGGGAAACAAAAGCAAAAATGAACAAGTGGACTATATCAAACTAAAAAGCTTCTGTACAGCAAAGGACACCACCAGTAGAACAAAAAGGCATTCTCCCAGTATGGGAGAATATATTCATAAATGACAGATCCAATACAGGGTTGACATCCAAAATATATAAAGAGCACATGCACCTCAACAGACAGAAAGCAAATAATTCACCTAAAAAATGGGCCGATGATCTGAACAGACACTTCTCCATGAAGAAATTCAGATGGCCAACCAGCACATGAAAAGATGCTCCACATAGCTAATCATCAGAGAAACACAAATAAAAACCACAGTGAGATATCACCTCACACCAGTTAGGATGGCCAACATCCAAAAGACAAACAACAACAAATGTTGGCGAGAATGTGGAGAAAGGGGAACCGTCCTACACTGCTGGTGGGAATGTAAATTAGTTCAACTATTGTGGAAAGCAGTATGGAGGTTCCTCAAAAAACTCAAAATAGAAATACCATTTGACCCAGGAATTCCTCTCCTAGGAATTTACCCAAGGAAAAAGAGATCCCAGATTCAAAAAGATATATGCACCCCAAAGTTTATGGCAGCACTATTTACATTAGGTAAGACATGGAAGTAACCCAAGTGTCCATCAGTAAAATGAATGGATAAACAAGGTGTGGTACATATACATAGTGGGATATTATTCAGCCATAAGAAGAAAACAAACCATACCATTTGCAACATCATGGATGGAGCTAGAGGCTATTATGCTCAGTGAAATAAGCCAGGCAGAGAAAGACAAGTATCGAATGATTTCACTGATCTGTGGAGTATAAGAACAAAGCAAAAACTGAAGGAACAAAACAGCAGCAGAATCACAGAACCCAAGAATGGACTAACAGTTACCAAAGGGAAAGGGACTGAGGAGGATGGGAGGGAAGGGAAGGAGAAAGGGAATGAGGGGCATTATGATTAGCACACATAACATACGGGGAGGCACAAGGATGACAGTGTAGCACAGAAAAGACACGTAGGGACTAAATAGCATCGTACTAATCTGATAGAAAGTAACTGTAATGGGGTATAGTGGTGGGGACTTGATAATGGGGGAATCTAGTAACCACAATGTTGCTCATGTAATTGTATATTAATGATACCAAAATTCTTTTAAAATTAAAAAAAAAGAAAGGCAGAACATGACAACCTGGTCATGAGAATCCAAGCTGGGGCAGAATGTATTCCCACGGGTGCTCTTTGTTTGCACATCTCCAAAAGAGCAAAAAAATGCAAATGCACACCCATGTTCAAATCCAATCCAGACAACACTGTCAAAGAACATAACACAAAAGCAGGAGACATGTTAACCTGCTTCTCTCCCAGCTTCAGGTTGCCTCACCCTGACTCACTTTGGTGGTCATGCCCACCCTTGGTTTCTGGACTGTGGGCAGTTATTTTCAAGGCCAGCTTCTGTCCCTGTGTGATAGGCCCTCGTCTGTAGGCCTTTAAACACCCCACTGCCTTCCTTTCCCCCTTCTCCCTTTAAGACTCATACTTCATTTAAACCAGATTCCTCTTTTCACCTTTATTGTGTTGACTGGCCATCGCCATGGCAACCCTCCCCACCCCAGCCTCTTCTCAGGAATGAGCCCACAGGCAGGGGCCAGTCCCTGTCATCCTCCGTTAGTCAAAGTGGTGATGAGCTCCTTCCCTCCAGGATCAGCAATGAGTACTCCTTCAGTGTGTTTTTTGGTAGCTAGGACAACTCTGTGAGTGATGAGCTTTGGGTAGGGCAGGGAAGTCCCTCCCAGAGCAAGAGATAGATAACAACTTTTGGAGCTAACTTCTCCAGTGTTGAAATGGGGGCTGCTCTGGGTCCTTGCATTGCAAAAGCCTATAATGCAAGACCACAAGGCATGTGTCTTTTTTTTTTTTTTAATGCTTATCTTTATTCATGAGGTTAAGCATAGTTTTTAAAAGACTGTTTTCTCAACTCTGTAATCACATTTTTTTTTTGAGAGAGCATCTCTCCTATTTATTGATCAAATGGTTGTTAACAACAATAAAATTCTGTATAGGGGGTCAATGCTCAATGCACAATCATTAATCCATCTCAAGCCTAATTCTCATCAGTCTCCAATCTTCTGAAGCATAACGAACAAGTTTTTACATGGTGAACGAATTCTTACATAGTGAATAAATTCTTACATGGTGAACAGTACAAGGGCAGTCATCACAGAAACTTTCGGTTTTGATCATGCATTATGAACTATAAACAATCAGGTCAAATATGAATATTCGTTTGATTTTTATACTTGATTTATCTGTGGATCCCACATTTCTCCCTTTATTATTATTATTATTATTTTTATTTTTAATAAAATGCTGAAGTGGTAGGTAGATGCAAGATAAAGGTAGAAAACATAGTTTAGTGATGTAAGAGGGCAAATGTAGATGATCAGGTCTGTGCCTATGGACTGAGTATTAATCCAAGCTAGACAAGGGCAGCAAAACATCCACGGATGCAGAAGATTTCTCTCAAAGTAGGGGGGGTGAGGTTCTGAGCTTCACCTCTGTTGATCCCCAATTTCTCACCTGATGGCCCCACTGCGACTGTGCCTGTCTTAGGTTGTTCCTCCCTTGAGGAATCTTACCCGTCTCTGGCTAACCAGTCATCTTCCGGGGCCATACAGTGAAATGTAAAGTTGGTAAGTGAGAGAGAGGCCATATTGTTTGAAAAGGTTAGCTTTTTACTTCTTTGCAGATTTATGCCCTGTGGCTTCTATGCCCAGCACTTGTCTCGAGGTATCTTTACCACCTGGAGGAATTATGATACTCGGTAAATTCGATATGAGGCACGAATTCTATTTAAGGGTTGTAATTAGGAAGGAAGAAGAAAAGCTATAGAGGTAGCATATGGAAGAAAACATGGGAGGATTGCTTATTTCTTTGACATTTCTTGTAGAGTACCTTAAGTATGTATAGGTTTTAAACTACTAACTAATTTGCACACACATATTAACATAATAGGAATACAGTGACATAAACAAAGCAAATCTATAATTACCATCCATCTCCAGTGAAGCCAAGAAAACCATTTAGGCACCCTAGGCATTTGTGAAAATTTGTCTATGATATGATGGATATTGTCCATCTGTACTTGAACAGTCTGAGATAAATCAGACAAATTAAAGCAGCCCATTTCTGGGATCTGTTCACATCCCATATGTTCTTTTAACCGTAGATAGTCTATAGTCATGAGATTTTGGAGTGCTACAACTTGCACCCCTCCCAACTCCTGGTTGAGTTCCAACAGTACAGATCCGGTCAAATTCGTTGTCTCACTGTATGCACATGCCAGCCTAGACATCTCCCTCCTCATTCCAATGGCAAGTCCAGGAAACGGTGGGGTGGATGCAGCCACAACCGCAGCATCGCCCAGATCCCTGTGGAGGCTGTTTGTTGATCATCCCCCGGCACAAGTCCTCCAGAGAGTGCTGATGCCGGAAGCTCCTCCTCATACGGCATGTGTCTTTTAAAAAATTTACTGTGTATTACCTCTAACAAAGCTACTCTAAGGTTTTTTTTCACACTCATGATCACACGTGGCTTTGGTGGGTAATTTTGCTCGAAAGTAAAGCTAGCTCTAAATCCACAAAAGACAGGCTGGAATGAGAGTCATCTCACAAAACTGCATCTTGTGGGAAACAAATATACTTCACACATTTGACTTCCCAAAACATCAAAATATTTATGAGCCAAATAATAGAAATAGTGATTTAAATAAATTTTGTTACAGTAACTATCCATAAATATTTGCCCAGTAATAAGGGTGAAGACTACATCATTCAAAATTGGTATCCTTAAATAATAGTTTTAAAAGATTCAGCTAATTAAATACCAGTATTATTTTTTCATCATGGTATGAGGGAATAACCCTCCTTTTCCAATACATGTGCATATTTTGTATTATTTTATGATATGAATCATGAATCACATGTTTTATTAATATATGGCTGTGTTAATGAGCCTAAATAGAAAAACTACACCCCTACTGTGGGTGTAGGAGGTGAAATGCCCAGATGATGGCATAAATAATGTCACTCACTAGGTATAATGAGGTATGTTCCTCAGATATAAAATGATCAAAGGAATATTCTAAACCTTGATCCAGCAATGACTTCACAGGTGTACACCTAGTAACAATTCATCAACGCTTATCGTTTTATGTACTTTACAACATTATGTCACGTTCCCCTACAAAAACATAGAATAAATGATCAGAGAGAGTGCTGAAGGCAAACTTCAGAAAGTGTATCCGTCCCTCTTGGCTATGACCATTGAAGTGTCAAAATACCTCCTGAACCGTGGAGAGAAGCTAGAAGGGAGGAGAGTGGGGGCCCAGGTGACACATCTGTGGACAAATCTGTTCCCAACACGGAAGGGCAAGGAGATGCATATCTAAGAAAATAGTAAATACTAGGTCATCTCGGACTTTGAAGCTGATTTGCTTTATGTTTTGGGATTCTTTTCATTTTTTTCCCTTATTTCTCACCTGGTATTAATTAGACAAACTACAGTCAATTCTTGTTATTCATGGTAGTTATGTTCTTAAAAGTCTGTGGAACACTGATTTAGCAAATACTAAACCACTACTTCTAGGGGAAATACAGGCTTAGGCTCTTTTGAGCCTCTTGTATCAACATTTTCATCAACTGAAGAATACATCACCCAGTTTTGTATGTTTTTGTTTAAAGACCTCCTTATTATTGAGGTCTTTTTATTATTGAGATATTATTGAGATATTAACATTGAACTCCTGGCCAATAGTGCTGAACGAGCTGACCTATCACATGTGTTTTCTCTGCAAGGTCCATCACAGCCTTCTAGCTCTTAGGAACACTGGACAAAAATGAGAAAAATGTGACTCACTCCTGTCCTCAGTGTCATGGCAAAGGCTGCCCACTGACTGCCCACTGCTGGGCATTTGGCTGGGTGGGCCATGGTCCAGCCAGCACCCTGCACAGGAGGCACTCAGTGTGAGCTGCTCTTCTGGCACTAAAATGAGCATCTGCGAAGCCCTGTCCCCTTGAATCAGGGGTTGGTTTGGTTCCCATGTACCAGGTGGACTTCATTGCCATTGTCGCTATGAGACAAACTACTCTGGCCTCCTTTCTTCCCCTCCAGCAATCTCTGCTCTGTCCAACAGGTGACAAGACTACAGAGGACAATGAAGCATCTCAGTGCTACCGGCTGTGTGACCTTGGACAGACTGCACAACCTCTCTGAATGGCAGGGGCTGGGCCACTGCAGGGTAAGGGTTCTGCATGGAACCCATCACTCTGTAGATCAAGTTCTAGCTACTACTCAGGATGTGGTTTGCATAGCCTTGCATTTTTCTTCATGCATTTACCTGTTTATTAACATGGGAGGTGTGTCTGATGCATGGGAATGTGCACCCTCTGAACTTGGACACTCAAACTAATTGCTGCCCAGGCCCAGTGCCAGACCCCTCCATTACAAAGGCCCCAGGTCCTTGTCCCTGGCATCCCTGTGTTGGAGCTGGAGGGAAGAATTCTTGGAGCAGGATTTATTCAACAAATATCCATTGAGTGCCCTAATAGGTACCATGCACTGGGTTTAGAGTTTTCTTTAGGTAAATGGGTACAAGGCTGGGGAGCCAAAGTTATTGATACAATAATTCTATATAAATCTAATATTTATTCACACAATGTATTGAATGCGTACTGTGTCAGGGATTTGCAAAGCAGAGGAAGAGAAAATATAGCTATGGCCATGATTGATTGGGACAGTTGTCACAAGCCCTGTAGGACCCAGGAACAAAGGAGGAGGAGCTGCACACATGGAGAGAACATGCCTGCTCACATCTTCCACACCTGAGGCCCAGGGGTGTTTTTAAAAAGCCCCACAGCTGGATAAATGTTCCTGAACAGTCGATTCTGGGTGGGCGGGGAATAACTGCAGGTCCTGGAAGCACTTCCAGTGATAGGTGTATTTCCTCCCCTTTTGGCTGTCGACTTGATAAGGGTAGGTCAAGTGCAGAGTGTTTGAGAGATGCCGTGCCTGGGTGGTGGGGAAAGTCCTGGACACTTGGGTTCCTTCTGAGAAGCATCTTTCAGACAGCCACCTCTGCAGGGTGTGCCAGCCCCTTCTAGAGGAGGAGGAGGCAGGGCAGTGACCCAGGTGTCAGCAGGGTCCTGACATAGGCCCTGTGCAGCCATCACTCTGGATGAACTGCAGGGCCACCTGGCCTTGGGCCAGGGAGGTGGCTTTGAGAAGGGGAGGTGCCCCCAAGGCCTGTGAGGCTCTCTGGCCTCTCCTTGTCATTTTTGCAGTCCTCTAAATAAATAACCACAAACCCCCAGGGTTAGCCCAGTCCTCACACCGCCAGGACCTTGCCGCCACAGGTTCCTTGCAGCCTGACAGTAGAAAGGGCTGCAGTGGGCCTCCTTGCTGGGGGGCTCCTGAGCACACCCTCTCCTCCGATCATCCCTCTGTGGCAAACACCCAAATGCTTCCTCGTGTCTGGATGTGGCACTTATAGAGCACTTATTCTCATAGCTTTTTATCCCACGAATCTGGGCCTGATTAGTGTTGCCATGTCTGCCTGCATTACAGAATGAGGAATCTAAATTTCAGGGAGATTTAACACATAACCAAGGACAAGCAAATGACAGGCCACTAGGTCAGTTAAAGTCTTACAAATATTATTTCACCAAGAATTGAACCCAAGGCCAGGCCCCAACAGAAGCGAGATGTAAGGAGAGAGAAACCGTGCAGCAGGCTAGTGACCAATTTAGCCAAATGATGACTGAGGTTCATGTCAGTGCCCTGGGCCTCTTTCTAATTGGGAACAGAGCTCCATGTGGGATGTCTTCACTGTGTACCTGGTACTTCACAGAGGTCATATGACAATTTGGCAATGGAGGAGGGAGAGGCCTGTGGGCAGGTGGAGTATGTGGGCATCTAAGGCCAGTGTAACCAGCTGGAGAGATGGGAAAACTGATGTGTGCTTAGCTGAGAGTTTGTCTGTCAGCACCTGTGCTGAGCATTTCTGTGCATTATCTCAGATGTTCACAACAGCGTGAAGCTTACTGGTAAGACCCCCAGGCCTCTGCAACCAGCTCTAAGTCCTGTGTCTAGAATCATGAAGTTGCTCCCAGCAGCCAATCTGGCCTCCACTGTGCCCCTCAGCCCCCATCACTGGCATTTGGGGCTGACTATCATACCTCCCCTCCAGGCACCAGGATGCTCAGCAGTACCATCTCTACCATGAGGCAACCTCCCCTCCCAGCTCTGAGGTTGACCCAGGGAAGCTGAAGACAAAATGCAGCTGCTCCCTCTGGAGTGGGTGGCATGCAATGTTCTTATGCCTGATAAATATACCAGGAATTTCATTATCTGATGAGGAGAAGCTTCCAACTGCCCACACCTGCCACAAACCAGTGAGGGAGACACAGCAGGCAGCCAACCACATGGGCCTAGAGGCTGGGCTCCCCCCCATGAATGGCCCCAGTGAGGCCCGCTGAGAAGACAGCCCTGGACCTGTCTCAGCCTCAGCACAAATGGCTCATGGGGACTTTGGAGGGGACCAAGGCCCCGACATGCTATGGAGGTAGCACCCACCCAGCTGGATAAGGGTCAGGAACAGGACCGGGACCAAGCACTCTGACCTTTGGATGACAGCAATACCCAATACCCAGAGAATGTCCCATGGGGCTGCAGGTTACATCTGTTTGCTCACCCAGTCCCCCCAGCAATCCTTGAGGCCAGGACTGCTACTGCCTCTGTGTCACACAGAGGAAACTGAGGCCTGGAGGAAGAGGCTTACCATAGGTCACTCAGCTAGTTAGACCTCTTCCCTGTCACACTCCCTATGGCTCTCATCTGACCCTTAAAAGCCTCAGCTTCCCCAGCTGGGGGGGGCCACCTGGTTAATGATTGACTCCTTCTTCAGAATCCAAAGTGCACAGGCAGCGTGCCCAGTGTCTGGCTCACCAGCACCTGCTGTTTTATGGACATTGTAAATGTCCCATGACCATAAGGACTCAGGTTAGTAGCCTCTCAAAGGCACATTGAGACACACAGCCTCCCTGTGTCCATCCACGCCCTGTACACCCATGGCTGCAGGGGTGCTAGATTACCACCTCCACCCGGCACAACTTCTCCATGCCTGCCCTCTCCTGAAACCTCCCACCCTGGCCTTTAGTGGGATGGCCATTCCTCTTGAAAAGCCTCCTCTGACCCTCCACTTCCACGAAGCCATGGGCAGTGTTAGGAGCATGGTCTGCCCCAAATCTAGTTTAGTAGTCATGCAGGTTTCAGAGGCACGTTCTTTGTGTCTCAGTGTCCTCCTTTGTAAAACTTGATGACCTCCAGATTAGACAAGCGAGAGCACAGGATGCCGTAGCAAGCCCTGTGGCAGCATGGGGGACCCTTGGTCCTGCCAATACAGTGCTGGTCTCTGTCACATCCTGGCAGACCCCCTGGGGACAGGGACAGTGTTTCACCATCTTCTCTGCTCCTGGCCACATAGGAGACAGCCAGTAAGCAGAGTGTTTTTTAGTAGAGAGACCATTCTTGAATATTTGTGCCAAGTGAGGGAGGGAAACATAAATAACCCCAAATAGAAAACATTCCTTCTAAATGACATGATTATGCCAAATAGTCGCACACATAAAAAGCAGGAAAGAGCCCTCAGTGCATTCCAAAGTGAATGAGGAATGATTTTTCACTTTTCTTCCATACGGGTTTCCTCCTTAGGAGGTTGTTTCTACTCACCTCCCTTGTAAAGTTAGGGAGCAGATGATTCATAGGCCGACTTCCATGGGTATTCCTTAAAGGGAAGCCACCTTAGTTTCTCAAGTCCTTCACCTGGTTGCATGTCCCGGGCAAGCACAGCACGGCCACCCCGATGCAGGGCCACGCAGAGAGAGCCTGGACTTCAGGAGGATCTGCACAGGGATTCTGGTGGCTTCATAAGAGACACCAGGCCGAAGAAGGGACCCACCACGACATGACTGTGGTGAAGATGGAAGAGCCGTGGCAAAGTTACTGGTGTGGCAAAGTTCCAGGTGGGACACTAAGGACAGGGCACTGCCCTAGCATTTCTTCACACTGCACCTTTTGGCATCTGACTGCCTCCAGCTAGCTCCAGGATCAGCTGTCTGACCCCAGGCCTCACCTGAAGGAACCATGGCCTCCCTGCCTGCTTGGTGTGAATCAGCCGCTGTGGCCAGGGCCAGAGGAGACAGTTCTTCCTGCTCGTCACCTGCCTCCAAGTCAAGGCCCTGCTCTGTTGAATGGTCCTGTGCTCTATCTGTTTAGAAATGAGCTCAGCAGGGTGGGAAAAGCATGGTCTCTCCCTCAGAGGTGCAGAAGCAGCTCAGGGTAAAGCCAGACCCACCCCCTCAGTGGGCTCTGCTGCCTGTGGTGACCCCCTGCCCTGCCCTCCCCTCCCCTTTGGTCCAGGCCCCTCAGCAGCTTGGCCCCTGGAGGCTGGTGCAGGGCCTCAGCTCTTGTCTGTTACTCTTTCCTGTACCACTGGTTGCCTTGGTAACAGCTGTGGCTGGCCCCTGGCCCCTGGCCTGCCCAAGCACTGAGCTGTAATGTGAATCTCCGGCAGGTTTGTTCTGCTCCACCGCCTTGAAGACAATAGGGGAATGCTGGGCAAGAGCTCCAGTTTCAGAACCTGTCCCCAAGGAGCCCTCCTTCCCAAGTAAGGGGAAGAAACAGGATCTGGGAGGAAAGGTGGAAGGGGCCACAAAGCAGTGCAGGCAGGAGGGAAGCAGTAGGAGGAGCAGGGATTTGAGACCACTCCTATTACACCCTTTGGATCAATGTGCAGGGTGAGTCCACAGTGGGACCCATCTAAAGTTGGCTAAATAAGAGTAAATGAAGAAAGTTCCTTCGCCCCATCCTGTGCCTTCATTGTTAAAGTGACAGGAATGAAAACATCCTGGGCAAATCCACAGACAACAATCCAAGAGGCAGAGCTAACGTGCTTACAATGACCAAGTTGGTGTCCATAAAGGAGACCTGATTAGATTAGAATAATGGGTCAAAACCAATAAGAAATACACTGTAGGGAAGTTTGGCTGCATGGAAATGTCTTGAGGGTTCTAATCACTTAAAAACCCCTGTGAGCCAATAAGGACATGACGTGGTAGAAAGCAGTCACAACCCGAACACTCTTGTGAGTTTGTCACCAGCTCCCCTGTGCTGCCGAGTGACTGGGAAGTAGGTAAAGCATATGGGTCTTAGAAGCTAAGGAGGCTGATGCAACTTGAATGTGGGGTCCAGTACTGTATTTAGAACTGCATATGCAATTGTGTGATTTGGGAGCTGCTTGATGTAATTAAGAGCAAGTGTTCTGGAGACAAACAAGCTAGGTTTGAACCCTAGCTCTCTTGTTTATAAGCTGTGTGTCCTTGAAGAAGTTACTTAACCTCTCTGTGTGTCAGCTGCCTCCCCTGTGCAATGGAGATGACACTCGTAGGGCTTCGGTAGGACTGAGTCAGTTATTCTAGACAGAACATTTAGAAGAGTGTCTGGCACATAGCAAGTGCTTCTAAGTGGTTGCTACTGGTATTGGTGACTCAGCTTTTATAAGGTTGATGTGCTGTTTTTGCC
Source organism: Manis javanica (assembly GCF_040802235.1). Classification (NCBI taxonomy): domain Eukaryota; kingdom Metazoa; phylum Chordata; class Mammalia; order Pholidota; family Manidae; genus Manis; species Manis javanica. Next base: position 129,949,712 of record NC_133157.1, on the reverse strand, counting down.
CAGAGGCTAGCCTGGCTAGCCTCAGTATTCTTGGACGACTCAACCTCCACACTGCTAGTTGCCCTGCCGTCAGTCAGGTTGTGCCTGACCACTCCAGATGCAGGCGAGGCCACATCCAGGCAGCCCTGCCAGTTACAGAGATGGGTACCCTCTCCCTGCCTGAGACAGCACGGGACTGCAAGCCCCCAGCCTGTATAACTGCCCTTGATGGGCCCCACTAATGGGTGGGCTCTCCCTCTCTGGCTGGTCCACAAGGCCCTGTGATACTCAGGACCCCTGGGTGCTGGGGAGCACATTTTCCGCCTGACTCCACGTTTACCTCCCTTCTCTAACTGGGGACTCCTTCTTCTCCACTGGGCCCTGGAGAACCGGAGAGGGCATGGTCCAGTTGGGGACATGACATTATGTAAACATCTGCTTGACCAGAGGAGAACCCTCTTTCTGCCCAGCCGCTGGAAGTTTTGTCGTAATTTCCTCCTCAGACCCCACATCCTGTGACCTTAGCTCAGCCTCTCCCATTCGAAATTTCTCTCATCAGTAGGCAGCAATTTATCAGAGAAGAGATTTGCCCTAGGCTTGGAGAGCATGGCCGCTGTTACAGGAGAGCTCTCTCAGGTGGTATGGCCACACTGTCACAGCCCGTGAAGTCCTATTTGGGAACAGCATTCCTTCCTATGTGCTACTCCCAGAAACCCAAAACATTCAAAGCAACTGAAACTAGGCTTAAAAACAAACCCACGCAGGAAAACTGCCAAACCTCATCTCAAAACCTGGATACCATCTCTTCCCATTTGTTGAGACCACGTTTTTATCTTGTGTTATTTATTTTTACAACACTGGAAGTATATAATGCCAGACACTGTTCTAAGAGCTTTGCAAACATGATTCATTGTTTCCTCAAAGCAGCTCAATAAAGTAGATGCTGTTATTACCTCCATCCCCATTTTCAGAAGGGGATTGAGGCACAGAGCAGATAAGTAACATGCCCAAGGTACACAGCCAGTAAGTAGCCAAGTCAGGATTCAAACGGCGGCAGCAAGCTCCAGAGTCCCCAGTCTTACCCACCAAGCTGCCTTTCATTCTGCCACACTGGTCTGCATTTTCCATAAACAGCCTGGAATTGTCTAGAAAGCACAGATCATGTCTTCATTAAAACATCTTACTGTGGGTACCTAAGGCAATCAACCAATGGCTTGTGATGATGTTCGCAGCTGTTAACACTAGTTGCAACAACCAAGACGTGTGATCTACCTCCACACCACACTTAAAAACCACAGCACTGGGACCAGGAGCTCGCCCACACGCCCTAAGGATGGGGGTCACCTCAGGGCCCTGGGGCAGGCTGGGCCTGGGCAGCAGCCTTTACACCTACTCCCAGGGGAGGCAGCTTCAAGTGACTGGGCCTGACCTCGCCAAGACCTGCAATCCCACCCGTCTGCTTCCCTAATAGAAAACAGCATCTCTTTCATCGTTTTTTGAGGAAGTTTGGCAGCTTCTCCTGGGCACCCAGCAGCTCCTCTAGGGTTCTCAGCAGAGCCTGCAGCTCAGAAGAGGCTCCTCCTCTCTGTGCGCCAGCCATCCTAATGAGTAGGAGGGGACATGAGTGGCTCCCAGTCCCTGAGTTCGCATGGCCTGAGCCCGGGTGCTGGGCCACCTGCCTCACCATGCTGGGGGTGCCAGTGGGGCAGCTGACGGTGTCTCAGCCTCTCCTCTCATGATGGCCCACTTCTCGAGGGAGAACAGCAGCTCCCAAGTGAGCGTCCGCTCAACTACCTGGCATTGTGTGTGTCCCTGCCCCACTGCAGGGACAGGTAGTCTGTCAGTGTCCTTGCGGGCTTTGCTCTGGAGGCTCTTGAGGTCACAGAGCAAGGTCTGCATCATCAGGGAAATGCAGATCACAAGGAGGTATCACCTCACACCTGTCAGAATGGCAAATAAAATAATAGAATAGAATAGAATAGAATAGAATAGAATAGAATAGAATAGAATAGAATAGAATAGAATAGAATAGAATAGAATAGAATAGAATAGATAAAATAAAATAAAATAAAATAAAATATAAAAGAAATAACAAGTGTTGGGGAGTATGTGGAGAAAAGGAGCTCTCCTACACTGCTGGTGGGAATGCAAATCAGTGAAGCCACTGTGGAAAGTATTATGGAGATCCCTCAAAAAGCTGAAAATAGAAATACCGTATGACCCAGCAATTCCACTTCTGGGAATTTACCCAAAGAAAACAAAATTACTAATTCAAAAATATCTATGCACTTCTACATGTATTACAGCATTATTTATACAGGCAAGATATGGAACCAACCACAGTATCCATTACTAAATGAATGAATAAAGAAGATGTGGCTCCTATATACAATGGAATATTGCTCAGCCATAAAAAGAAAAAAAAAAGAATGAAATCTTGCCATTTGCAGTAACATGGGTGGACCTAGAGGGTATTATGCAAAGTGAAATACGCCAGGTGGAGAAAGGCAGATACCATATTATTTCACTTATACGTGAAATGTAAAAATAAAGAAATAAAACAGAAACAGACTCATAAACACAGAACAGACTGGTGGTTGCCATGGAGGAGGACAGTGGGGGATGGGTGAAAAGGCTGAAGGGGAAAGAGGCACAAACTTCAAATTATAAAAAGATCAGCCACAGGGATGAAAGTACAGATCAGGAATATGGCCAATAATACTGTAATTTCTTTGTATGGTGCCAGGTGGTAACCAACCACACTTAACACTGTGAGCATTTAGTACTGCAGGTAACAGTCAAGTCACTATGTTGTACATTGAAACCAACATAATGTTATATATCAACTATACTACAATAAATGTTAATCATTAAAAGAGGATGAAACTAAACAAAACAGAGAAAAGAAACAAAAAACCACATGGCTGTGGTAACTGTTGCCCCAGAGGGAGGGCCTGGTGGGGGTGCCAGGAGGGAGGGTTGGCCTGCACCTAAAATAGGCCTGCACTCCAGCCGATGAGTGACAGCATCTCCGTGGACACAGCTGGGACCATGTTACAGAGAAATGGGGAGCAAGAGCCAGGACGACTGGGTGTCCCCAGGGGGCTTAGTGAAACTATTTTGATGCTGGTTTATTGGGCTTCCGGGACGGCTCCCCCACACTTGCTTGGTGAACCAGGAGGCACTGGGTGCAGGGTGATGAGAAGGAGGAAAGCTCAGGGGCTGCTGGATCAGCCAGCAGTGGGGCAAGAGGGGGAGGGAAGGACACTGCTGCAGGTAGCAGGCATTGGGGTCAGCCGGACCTTACAGGGCATTTCACCAGACCGCAGGCCCCTACTGCCACAGAGCCTTGGCCCAGAGATAGGGCAGTTTCCCCACACAAACAAGTCCCAGATGTGTCCAAGAGACGCTCAAGTGGCCTCAGCACCTTCTGTCCTGGAGGCCAGCCATCCCCAGCTGTGTGGTTTCCATCCCACTATGAAGCCTGAGGCAGGGCCAGACTCCAGTCCAGCTTGTGTTCGTAGGGGTTCCTTGGGGACAGTTGAGGTGTATGGGCTCTGTAGCAACAACTCCTGCTGCCCAACCCTGCACCCTGTGGCCATGACCGTGGCGGCAGATGCCAGATGAGTTAGCTCATGCACCAGCTGGGTGGGCACACTATGTTCCAGACCCTGAGATGTGATGGCACCCTTACAGCACTCTCTCAGCCTCATTCCCAGGAACTGCCATGTGGTCTGGCTGCCACCAGCAGGTGTCTGACCTGTGCCCTGCTGCATTAAGTGGCTGCTTTGTAATGGCAATTCAGAATCTGCTGACTATTGAGAAACTATTACTCGGATGTCCCAAAGCTTCAGTCATATGAGGTAGTTTTGGGCCAAAATGGGATTTTCATCTACTTGGAAAGAATGTATGTGTGAAATGGAGAGTCCTGGAAGCATACCCAGTGCTAAGAACCAACAGATGTCACTGCAGTGAGAGTGGTGACCAGTTCCAGGAAGGGGAAACCAAGGTGCCTGAGGTTTTCCAAGCTGGAAAGGGGGTTGAGGCTTAAACTAAACTCAGACCACCACCTTAGCGTGGGACAGGGAAGCAGAGGTGAAAGGTGGGAGTGGGCCAGGCACATGGCACAGGTGGGGTGCAAGGAAGACACCATGCGGTGGGCAGAGCTCTCCTGGGGGCTGGCGACATTGGAGGAATGGGGACGGGGCATAAAGGAGACCACCTTAAAGCTGAGGGTAAGGGCTGAGTCAGTCCTCTGGGCAGTGGGCGCCTGCCCAGGGTCTAAAACTGGAGGCCACTTTGGGCTCTCAGAGGATCTGTCTGAGTGCGGGATATGGGTGTAGAGATTAAAGGGAGGAAAGGTGAAAGGGGAGGAGACAGAGGTCGCAGTGCCTCACTGGTGTCCCCTGATGCTCAATCTTTCTCCTTCTGTCATATTTGGCAGATTCACTCAGGATGCCTTGAAGTCTCCATCTGAGAGTTTCTTAGAATTAGGCAGGAGACTGTCAGTGCCATCCAAACACAATTGCATCTTGCAATTATTTCTTGATGGTTCATATATGAGTATTCACACACACACACACACACACACACACACACACACACAACTAAGCAATTAGAAATAATTTAAAAGGAAGATGACACAATTACCACTCTCAAGTGACCTGCTTGAAGATTTGGGGAGGCGAGCTGACAGACCCCAGGCTGCTGCTTCAAGTGACAGGGGGCTGGGTCCAGGAGGTGGAATGCAATCTCTGACCTGCAGCCATCAGGGCCCTACTGAGCCCCCCAGGGACTGCACACCTGTGCCTGCACTTCACCCCACCCACCAAAGGGGCCACAAGGCAGCTTCCCAGGCCCAAACATGGAGAGCTTTCAAGGGCTGTGTCTGCAGTGAGGCCTTTCCAGGTCACAGTCACTTGGAGAGCTGGCCTCGCAGCATGACACCTCTAAGCTGGAGATCTGTGGGCCAGGCGGAGGGGCTGGCAGGCATAGCTAAAGGCTTCCTGGGAACAATGAGCATGTCTGGCTTTCACCTGCTGTTCTCTGCCCTGACAGCTGTGGGAAATGAATGAACCATGCGCTGGGCCAGAGGCAAAAGGGAGGCCGGCTCCAGACTGGGTGGCCTGCACGCACATGCCATTTGCAAACATACCCTTGGAATGTGACCAAGACTCAGGCTGGAGCCTTTTGGTGCCGGGCTCACAACATCAAACCCCAGTGCCAACCACAGCTAGAAGCTCATGTTTCCCCCAACCTGAAACCTTTCTTGTCACAGGACCTTGGGCTGAGTTCCCTCAGGTTAGACCTTGGGGCATATGCTGTCCATCCTTTGTTCTGTGGGTGGATCTCTAGGGGCAGAGGAACCACATGCACGAGGGGGAAGCATGGCTAGAGCTGTGCTTCCTGTCAAGGTCATTCCACCTGCAACAACTGCCTCTTGGCCACCCAGGAGGCAAATGCCATCAGGTGGCCTGTGACAACCAAGATTCCATGGCCTTTCCCTGCATATGCATCCTGCTCACAGGTGTCATATTCCTGATGTGTGGAACTCATCCTCTTTCTCTGTCATATTTGGCAGATTTCACCTAGGATGTGTTGTGGTCCTTGTCTTACAGGAACTTAGGCAGGATGCTATCAGTTCAGTTCAAAAATAATCACATTTTGCATTTTTTTCTCAATGCTTAATATATATGAAGCACCAAGCTAGACCATTAGGATTAACTCAAGTGCTAAAATCGGAACAATCCAGGGATCAGCATGGCCCCTTGCAAACATGACACAGATTCGTGACACAGTCTATGTTCAAATATTTGACTGACTTGATTGTGGTGATCATTTGCAGTACATACATATTTAAAATCACTACTTTGTACACCTCAAACTTACACAATGTTATATGTAAATTATATCACACAAAGCTGGAAACACAAGAAAGAATGTCAAAGGAAGTGACACAATTACCCCAATGAAGTGGCCTGCTTGAAGATGTGGAGAGGGGAGCTGACAAAGGGGCCCAAACATTCCAAGGACAGCATGAGAAATAGCACAGCTCAGGGCTCACAGACATGCAACAGAAGCCAAATGCTACCAAGGAGGGAGCATTCATCCCAGCACAGTGGCAGGAGGTCAGTATGGTCCAAAGGATGGAATCACGGGACTCCATGGGAGGTGCTGGTATCAATGGCAGAAACCAGAGTCGGCCTGCTCTGAAGAGTAGTGTGCAGAACTGCCCAAATTCCAATGAAAAGGGAGGAAAAGCAAGAGTGTAGTTCTGTCCCTGGGGGCAACAGGAAGCCCATTTTGAGAAACTTGCCCTGGCTCTATCATTCCCAAATTACCGAAGAAATGTTATTAAGATTGATTTATCATTACTGAAATAATTTGTGTTTGTGGTTGAAAATTTAGAAAATACAAATGAACAAGCAGAAGAAAATATAAACTGCCTGTATTCTTACCATGGTAATCCTTCGTCCTTGCAGTCTTATTTCTCCACATGAGCACAGTTTGGCGCAATGTTATTTGTTAAACAGCATGGATTTGGGTATGTTTCTTAGACGAGCTGTTGTTTCACATGTTTAGAGATGGCTCGGGGACAGTAATGAGTGCCCTACTTTGTAGGAGGGCTAAGAAGGGTTACCCTTTTGGAATGATGAGCATTATTTGTCACAGAATCCTTTGCATTTATTATCAAGCTGGATGTCTCCGTATAAAGAGAGAAAAGCCCTCTACCCACCATCTCCTCCGCCCCCAACACAATCGCTCAAATCATCATCCCCTCTTCTCCTTCATCTTCTATGGCTCATGGCTATGATACCAAGTAAAGGGCGAGGCATATTTTAAATACTTCTAATAACCATTCTACCTCTCATTTAACCTTTCTGGTTCAAAAATAGTGAACTCACAGGGGCACAAAGATGTAGAGAAATAGCTGTGTGCACCCAGGTATGGCCCCTGACCTCAAGAAAACGTCTGGGTTGGGAGAGGCAGTATACAGATTCAACATAATCATATAATACACAGTTGAATATGTCTAAGGGGTTGCATAAAGTAAGTGCTGGAGAGGGATTGAGAAATAATCTGGCCCTTCTCCCCCAACCATTTTTCCATTACAGATGAGGAAACTGGTTCCAGAAGCAGACTGTTCAAATGCCTCTTGCAAAACCCCAAAGTGTTGGTTTTTGAGCCCTGGTAAAATTTCTTAGCAGTTTTTGTGTCTCCTGGTTTGGGTACATATGCATCAGACACATTATTGGTGAGTTTGTAGTAGATCACTGTGACTCACCATCTTCCTCCAAAAGGCAAAATCTCTCAGAGCAAGTTAGAGGTCTCAGGACTTTCCTTGGCCCCAAACAGTTAAGTGCGGCCTGGGGTGTAAATGCGGATCCCACCAGCGTTTGGACAGGAAAAGAACTCAGAGGCTGCTTTTCTTCTCCAAGGCCAATCCCAGTGGAGTCGCCGGGGTTTTAAAACCAAATGTCTTTACAGCTTGAAATGAATAACCATGACCTCAGCCATTACACACGCAACCCCTGCTGCTATACATTTAGCATCAGGCGCTCCAGGCGTCCTCTAAATAACCCACGTCTGTGGGGCACATGCGGGGAGGGAGAGCTGCCATCAGAACCGGTTTGAGTTGGAAGGCCAGAGACTACAGCCCTGTGAAGGGTACAGTCATCTGTTAGTGATTTCCCACTCACATTAAAGCCAGATGCTGGATCCCTTTGCCTGGTTGCAGACTGTCATAAGAGATTTATCTTTATAGCTTGGACTCGGGTCTCTGAACCACATCAATTTCAGACCTTTGTGTTACCATGGCAGGTGTGACATGAAATGAGGACAATCTCATTGCCCCAGAAAAGTTCACAGACTGTATGGAGATGGAATTCTGTATTCACTGTGAGAACAGAGAGGGGAAAATCTAGATTGTAGGCTACAGACACAAATCAACCCCCCAAAATACGAATGGCTAATCACTCTCAGTGTGTCACTGAGTTGGGAACTTTAGCCTGCATTACAACCTACCTTTATGAGTGTCAGACAAGGAGACCTCAACCCCAAACTTAAGGAGTAATTTCCTGAGTTAGAGAAACAATATATCATTATTACTATTATGTATAACAGCATATGAAAAATACAGTTGTTAGTAACCAGGTTCATGGAGACCATATCGCACACAGTGGACCAGGTCTCTAAAGAGCTGCTTTAAGATGTGGCGGAGCCTCCAGCCCTTGGCAGCTGTGTCTGTCTTCAAGGTAAGCCCCCCAGAAGAGCCGAGGTTATCTGTAAGAGAAGAGTCCATGGGAAGTATGGCGAATAGCCCTTTGTCTTTGGCCAACTCTTACACCTCACAGAACAGGCCCGACTTGGCCAAAAGACACCCCCACCCCCCATCCCAAAGGGGGCTGCCAACCACATTTCCACCAAATCCTGAAAAAAAGGAACCTTTGCAACCAGAAGTTTGCAAAGTGTCTTCTTTCTTGCTCGCCTTTGTTTTCTGCAAGTGACTGATGGATGCAGGGCAGGGAAGGCTGGCTGATAAGTCACTTCCTCCCCCAAAGGCATTTGACTCACCTCTGATTTGCCTCAAATGAGTCTGCTCAGAACCAGACAACTCCCGGCTTTTTCCTAAACTGTAATCTATTGTGGTTCTTGACTCAAGCCCCACCCACAGGCCTCACAGCCTGTGCAGGAAGCCTGGGCCTAAGGTTCTGGGAGCCTGTGGGCCAGTCCTAACCCTGTTTCTCTGTCTTAATTTGGCAAGGCCTGGAAGGAATCCTGCTCCTCTCCAGTTTCTGCTCCAGGGAAACACAGGATACAGCTCCCCAGACTCTTGGAAGCGGAGTGTGCAGCCACCATTTCCCAGAGCAGACCCACAGCCTTCCACAGAGAGTCTACCTGCAGTTCTCACCTGGCTTGACACCCACTCGGCCAAGACGTCACAGGGTATTTTCCACTTAAAAAGCTTAATTGTCCAGCAGCCACATTTCTTCCAAACTTATCCCTGAGGCTTGGTGGAGGGAACTGCAGCTGACAGCTTAACAGGAAGAAAGAAGACTCTGAGCTGTGCCCTTTTCCTCTCTGCTCCATGCCTGTGGCCACACGGTAGCATGTCACCCACACACACACTGCTAGTGGGGCCTCTCACTGGAATGGGCAGGGGAGCCAGGACAGTCTGCCCGTGAGCTCCAGCTGCATTAGGAGAGGCAGTGGCAGCTGCCCCTGCATCCCAGGGTGGATGCTCTCAGCCCACACCTGGACAGCCACCTGTGCCATTCTCATCCGACACCCGTGCCTTATTCCACCTGTGAGATGGACCTGACCTGGTGGGCCTGTGCCTCAGAAACAGCCTGCAGTTGCCCACCAGCTCCCATCAGACTGCTAGGGGTGCTTCCCAGGAGGCCCTGAGCTCACAGCTAATGCCATTGAAAAGTCTGGGGGTGGCAGGTTGTCACCCAAAGTGGACTGAGGGGCTGGAGAGGACTTGATATCTCTGCAGAGTTGCACATTGCAGGGGCTGCCTGAGCACAGGCTGAATAGGCTCAGCAGGGCTGAGCTTCCAAAGCCCCCACCAATTCTCATACTCCATGAGGATGCCCCCACTCCTGGGGTACCATGGAGTGGCCAAGGAGCAAGCTTCTCTGTAAATGAAACAGGAGGTGTGAGCCACCAGAGGACAGTAGATGAGTAGGAAAAGGGGTCTGGGAACAGTTTCCAGACCTCCTTCCAGCACCAAGAAACTTCTAAGGCAGCCAGGTATCATCACAGGACATGGGGACATGTGAACTCAGGACTGCTGCTTTTCCTAAATCTTCCTTTTTCTCTATTCAAACTCTGTGCTTCAATATTCCCAAGTAAAAGTAGCAAGAATATGAATAGCAACATTTACTAGGTACCAAGGGGGTCCAGGCACATTTACTATTAACTCATTTAATCCCAAGGGAGGCACAAGACAGCTTGGGAAGGAGAAACAGCCTGCATGTTTTCCTCGTTTTTGTTGGGAGAACTGGAGAGATGGGATCTTGAAGAAACTCACAGGGAGGATTTCCCTCTGAAAAGATACGTCTGTGCTGTGTGGAGGAACCAAGGGGGAAAAGAAGGAACAAGAGAGGATCGTGGTTTCTGGGGTGGCACAGGGGAAGACCTGGCCCATGTTCTTGGCTCCTTTGAGGAAGAGGCAGATGGAAACATGAGCACCAGTCCCCCGCCCAAGGCTGATGTGGAAGCAGGGCCAAGTGGTTGTCACACTGGATAGTGGGTGTCTCAATAGCACATGTAGACTGAGCATCAAGGGCCGTGGGACAGCCCCCAGAGCTCTCGGTCAGGCCCCAAGAATATGCCACATTCTTTACATGTGAGGAGGATTGAGCTAGTTAGGTTTCCCAACAGTCTGGCAGGGGATGGGAGTACAATCAGATATTACACTGTTACAGGAAAATTAAGTCAGTTCTCTTTCTTTCTGAGTTTTTGGACTGAGATTCACATATGTTGTGTTTTTCTTTCAATTCCCAACTTAACACTAGGTAGTTCTTCAAAAATGTTTACTGAATGAGTATAAGCACTGGAGTAGAAAAAGAATATTACAGATATGTAATAGGCCAGTGGTTCTCCACGTATGGTACTGGAACCCCTGGAGGTGTCCAAGATCCTTTCATAATAATCCAAAGACATTAAGTACTTTTTTCACTCTCATTCTCTCACAGTTGAGTTTCCACTTAAAAAGTTTTCCTCAACTGTGAGAGCTACATGATGCGTGTTATTGCAACTGATTAAATGCAGAAGCAGATATTGCAATCCACTGTCTTCTATTAAGCCAGACATTAAAACCATTTGCAAAATGTAAAATAATGCCACTTTTTAAATTAATGTTTTTTGAAAGCCACTTGACCTCTCCAGGCTCATGTACCAAATGCAGGCACTGGTCGGATGAGCTCTCAGGGCTCCGTCCTCATAGGCAGAGGCAGAGACGGAAGCTCAGTAGAGTCAAAGCGGCCCCTCTGAAATTATTGTTCCCTGAGTACACCATGGGAATGCTGCAGGATGGGTTTGCTGGCTAAAAGTAACTGCCCTAAGGCCTGGGGGTCAAAGGGCTCCTCTCAGAGCCAGAGCCAGATGATGTCAGTGCCCAGGCACCATCAGCATTCCTGGGTGGCTCAGGTCTGTGGGTGGCTGCTCGGGAATCTGCCATCCCTTTGTGCCTCCAGAGATGCCACCTCTACTCTCTAACTGAGCCCAAAATGCAGGCACACATGTGCATGCATGCACACTATATCAAATGCTGGAAGTAATATGATTTAGACTCTGATGCTCTTTCAGGGAAGCCTCGGTGGAGAAACAAAACTGACGGCCTTGCTTTCAGCCAGTCACCCCTGCCCCACGTGGCAGCCTCTGCAAGCAGAAATGCTAGGCGAGGGCAGGCTGCCCTCCCAGGGCTGTGACATCCCCCCTTTCTGGCCCGGGCCCAGCCAGTGCTGCAACCCATGCTCCTTTGTGGGTCACTTGGAAGCCTGCTCTTGAACATGGTTATAAATGCCCAATAATAAACAAACACGAGCTCTTCTGAAATGTTCCCAGGAATAGCCAACTGCCCAAATTGCCAAGGTTGTTTTTCAGATCCTGGGAAAAAAAGAAATGGAGTATGGTTTATTTTTTCCATGCCCAAAGCAGAATCATTGGTCACATAGGTCCAATTTTAGCTTTCTGGTTCCATTTTTTTTTTTGTTTGTTTGTTTTATCATCTTAGAGCCTGGGGAAAGCAGGGAGAGGGAGACGATAAGAATGAAAGAGATGGAAGAGGGAGGAAGATTCTCTTCTGTGCCCACAGCTCTGAGAACTGGTGGACAAACAGGCTCTAGGCTCTCCTATTCCTCGGCTGGCAGACAGGAGTGGGAAAGGCCTGGGATCTGGGGGAGCCACAGAGGAACAGCAGCCCCTCCCAAATCCCACAGAATCAGAAAACAAAGAGAAAGCTGGGAGAAAAGAGAGACCCCACTTAAGACTGGTGGCTGAGGCCTCAGGAAAGGAGGCTGGGGAGAGCAAGGGGGTGTGGGATTACACCCCCTCTCACAGAGCCCAGGCTGCTGGTGGTAGCTCTCTGCCACTCCACACCATCACAGTGGGATGAGTTCCCACAAATACCATCCACAGACCCAGCCCCCAGTCCCTCCCCCACAGGATGTGGGCCACCACTCTGTCCTTACCTACCAGGCTACAAGATTCAGGCACTTCAGCCCAGTCATTGCTGAAACACAGGGACCTGTTCTCTGTGCCTGGTGACAAGGGGTCCTTTAGTGAGTCCAGTGAAACAGCATCATGCGCCTGTGTATCTCAGATGGAGAACAACCCCACACAACAAAATTCCTCCTGGACCAGGTCCTCAGATGTCAGTGTGAGGACCCTGGACCCCTAACCGAGCCAGAACCTACACCAGCCACCCAGGAAGTTGGGCCTGGAATCCTGGAAGCAGTCCAGCATCACCTGAAGTACTTCAATTGTTCCTAACCTGCTCCCCAGACCCCTTCCATCTTCTTCAAATGTGGAACATGGGGGTGAAACTCCCTAACTTCAGCTGCTGGCACTTTGTGGATTGACCTTTGTTTTGGATTCCTGGCCTCCGTTTCCCCCACAGGATCTTACTGGACTTGCCCTTCATTTCTCCATGCACTCTGCCAATCCAGCCCTAAGCAAGCAAGCCCGCAGACCACCTCCACCCTGGGAGCACAGGGCTCATACACCCATTCATACTAGTCTCTAAGCGCCAACCATGCTGTTTACCGCCTCATCCCAACACAAATGGAACACCTGGGGATGGACACAGGAGGTGTCTGTGAAGTCAGCACACCTTTCTTCCCACCTTCCCAGGGAAGTGAAACAACTTCAACAGATATGACTCCAGGAGCTAGGACCCTTGGAGGAGACCAGATAAAGAGGGTTTAAATACTGAAATGTGAAAGCCCTTCTGTGGATAAAATTAAGGTTCTGTGGCCAGGATTCTCACCTGGCCCTGGCTGGCTAGCTCACTACACATGTGTGTGCAATATCTTGTTATTGACTCTACGTAAAGAGCTCCACCCACTGTCCTATGTGACGCAGTGGCACAGCTGCAAGGCTGCAGGAGAGCAGAGCAGAGCATGGAGGGGTGGTAGGGCTGAGAACAGGGGCCCGGAGGATGGCTGTGTAGGCAGAGAGGCCCAGAGGCAGAGACCAGTTTGCTGCCTGAAGCCTTGCTCTGAGTGGATGAGATTTTAGTGATTGACCTGCCACCTTGGAAATAAAGTTGGATATAACCCTTTCACCCCAAGACCGTTCTACTGTCATTTCTTTGGTCACGTTGAATCCATAGTGAACTTGCCTGGGGCTGAAATCCATTGGCAAGACACCTTTCCATGATTGCATGAGTCAATTTTCTCCCTTCATTGGGTTCTATTTTTTACAGGGCACTTTTCAAGGTCCTAAATTTGCTCAAGAGATTTGCTGATGCTGTTGAGACTGGAATTCAAAGGGAAAGCACAGATGACAGACAGAGAAAATCCACCTCTGACTGCCCCCTGGCCACCTTCCAGAGGTTGTGACTGCCTCATTCTTGACAGGGCCCAAGTGAGTTCTCTTCTTCTGCCCAGACATATGCCTTCCCATCTCCCTGTCTCTGAAGACAACAGAAACTACCATGTGTTACCCAGGTCCAACCCAGGAGTCACCGTAGACTCCTCCCTTGTCCTTGTTTGATTTTACCCCTTAACTTACTCCATAGCTGTTCTCTTTCTCCATCCACACAGCTACTGCTATATTTCAATCCCACTTTATTGGTTAAGACAGGCTAGGTTGATTGCAGTAACAAATAATCCCAAAGTCTCACTGACTTAGACTTGTCCATGACACAAGCCCAGTGGGGGCTGGCAGGGTCACTCAGGGCACCAAGTGCACTGAAATTCTGCCAAATGATGATGGTAACATCTCAATCAAAGCTTCAGGGGTCACTGTGGCCAGAAGTTGGGAAGTTGAGCACTAGTGATTAAGTGCTTAAGTCTGGAGGTAAACACATTGTGATGGTTAATTGTATGCACTGGCTGGGCCATGGTGCCCCTTTGGTCAAACATTATTCTGGATGATGTCTCTATGAGGGTATTTTTGGATGAGGTTAACACTTACATAGACGAACTTTGCATAAAGCAGACTGTCTTCCCTAATGTGGGTGGGCCTCATCCAATCAGTTGAAGGCCTAAATAGAATAAAAGCCTGACCTTCCCCTGAACAGGAAGGAATTCTGCATCAGAGGGTCTTTGGTCTTGAACTGAATCATCATCTTTTCCCTGAATCTCCAACCTACTGGTCTACCTTGAAGATTTTGGACTTGCCAGCCTTCATAATCACATAATCTTTAAAATACATTGGTATGTGTGTGTGTACATATATACACACACCTCCTATTGGTTCTGTCTCTCAGGAGAATATCACTAACACACACATGGAACTTCCACTCACTTCTCATTGCTAGAACCAGTTACATGGCCATGCCTAACTTCAAGAGGGAAGTCAGATCAGGGTCTGTTCTGGGAAGGCTACTTCTGGGTCTGTCTCTGTCCAGTTCTGTCTCTTCCAAGCCAAACTCCATTGCTCCATCAGACTGATTTTTTTAAATGAAAATCTGTGTCATCTGTCTGTTTAAACCCTGCTGTGATTTCCCATCACCTCCAGAATGAAACAAAATCTGTAAGCTCCCTTACCTGTTTTACTTCCTCTCCTGCACTTCTGGATTCAACCATCAACAGGTTGGTAGCTCCAAACCAGCCATGCCCCCTTCTCTGATTTCCCTGCATCTGGGAAGCCCCTTCTCTGTTTGCTCACTGGCCCTCCTGCTCAGTTCTCACAGGTCATCCAATGTCCCTCCTCTTAGGTTTTCAGGAAAGATCGGGAGTTCTTTCCTCATGCACCCATGGCATCTGGTACATTTTTTCTGTCTCAGCATGTCATATTTTAGGTATCTGTTCCAATAATAATAATAATTTAAAAGAATATGAATAATTAAATAATATATTCATATATACTTAATATATGTAACATGAAATAACTAATATTTATTAAGTGCTCATGATCTTACTGGTATTTTACATGCATTGTCTCATTTAATCACCAAAAAGCTATTTCTCATTTTGCAGATGAGGAAACTGAAGCTCAGAGGGTGAAATTACATGCTGATCATCTCTCAGTCTTCAAGCAGCCTGGTTGAAGTCAGAAACCCTCAGTGTGACTCCACAACCTGTATGTTCGTTAACTGCCACAGCTCAGTTGTCCACCTTTCCAGTCTGTGCCCCTCTGGAAAGGAGTCCCTTGTGGGCAGGACCAGACATCCATCAGCCCTGCAGCCCCCATCCTTTGCTGAGTGAGGACAAGTTCGGAAAGTACAAAATGATGGTAGATCCCTGTCCAGTGCTACAGTGGGCAGCTAGGACACTATGCTCGAAGCCGAAAGAATCTGTGTCCTCATATTCTAGGGGGTCAAGGTTCTAGCAGAGGGGCCCCCCAAAGGGCAGAGATGGTAACACCAGCCTTACAACCACCTGCACCCCATCTTAGGTGGAAGACAGGGCAGGGGAGAAGGAGAAGAGATAGGGTGTTATGGAGAGAGGCTTTTCTTCCCCGGCCTCATGGGAGATTTTGCTGCTCTGAAGCCAGGTGAGGCTCATTCAGATGCCAGCTTCCTGCAAGCAGGGACACTAACATCTCCTTCCCCAGCTAGGTACCTGCTGAGCAGGAGAGGAATGTGGAGAGAGCTCTGAGGAGTGCATGACATGTTCCCCTGCAGTCTAGGGTGGGCACAAAGGGTACTGCAGTGGCCTGGATTGCCAGGAGCTTTACAAAGCCCTGGCCTGGAAGAGGAGAGGCCATCCATCCTTGCTCCACAAGGCTCTGGGAGGTCAGCAAGGGACTCAGAGGCTGTCATGTCCTCCCAAAAGAGCAGAGGGGGGAGAGGAGAGTTAGGAGCAGGGGACACCCCGACTCAAGAAAGAGATGGGATGAGTCTGTTGGAGCAGCCCCTGAGGAACAAGCAGCTCATCTCAGAGAGCCTCCAGCCACCAAAGAGCCTAGGACCACCACATACACATACATACATGCACACATGTGCACACACACACACACAGCAGACCCACCATTTACACAGGATCTGTGCAATCGGCCAAGGCCCTGGTGCCCACGGAACCAGACTGAGATCGGGCCCCCTCCCACCACCAGTTGCAACCTCACCAGGTAAACAAAACTTCTTCCATGCCCCCCCTTTTTTTACTTTTATGAAGTTGTGAGGTTTAACACACAGAGAAAAGTGTATACACCATAAATGTTTAGACAATGAGTATCATGAGACAAAGAACCATTTGCTTAATCTGTTTGCTGCGGTGACAGAACCCTAAAGACTCGGGGGTTAAAACAACAGAACGGTATTTCTCGCAACTCTGGATGCTGAAGTTCTGGACCAGGGGCCAGCATGGGGGCTCTGGCAGGAGCCCTTCTCCAGGCTGCCGTCGGCCACCTTCTCATTGCATCCTCACAGCTGAGGGCAGAGAGGGGAAGCCAGCTTTCCTATGACCCTGATCAGGATACAAATCCCATTCACAAGGCACCACCTTCATGGCCTCATCTAGTCCTGATCACCTCCCAAAGGCCCCACCTCAGGATACCCTACATAGAGAGTCAGGTTTCCACATACAAGTTGGGGGACACCAGCGGCAGGCCATAACACAAGCAGGCAGGAGGCAGAACATAGCCAGGCCCCTAGAATCCTCTTGCAGGCCTGCTCCATCTGCCCCTCCTTCCTCCCAGTGAGCTCTGTGACCCTGACTTCCAGCATTGCCCATTAGATTTGCATGGCTTCAGCTAAAGCCATTTCTTAATTTTTTCCCTCTCTTACCATCTTGAAGTTTGGGGAGTGTCATGGGTTGAACTATGTTCTCCCAGAATTATATGTGGATGTCCTCACCAAGTCGCAGTCCCACAGAATGTGGCCTCACTTGGAAATAGGGCCATTGAAGATGGGATTAGTTAAGGTGAGGTCACACCGGAGGAAGTGGGCCCCAATCCAACATGCCAGCGCCCTTACAGAAGGGCAGCGTGGACACAGACATACACACACGGAAACACCATGAGAGCAGGGAGGCGGAGACCAGGGTGATGCTTCCACAAGGCAAGGGAGCCAGAGACGGCCAGCAAAGCCCCGAAGCTGGGCCAGAGTCGCAGATGCTCCCTCGCCCCTCGGGAACCAGCCCTGCCCACACCTGGATTGTGGACATCTGACTCCAAGACTGCAAGACAATGCATTTCTATTGTTCCAGCTGCCCAGGGTGTGGCATTTTGTTAGAGCAGAGCTAGCTGACTGATACAACTAGCTACAGTCTAGGAAGGGTGCAAAAGAGAGGTACAAAGCTTTGAATTGGGCCATAAATTGTAGTTTTAAACTAGACAGGCTACATTTTAATTACCAAGAGTGTCCAGAAAGCAGTGGAACTTGTCCAGCTCTGGCCAGGGGAGGAATAGGGGATGGAGCATGGCTGAACACTGCTGCAGGGGTGGGCAAATAAAAGTGCTCATGCTGTCACTGCACACATGAGGCTTCTCAGTACCGTTACAATCATGTGTGGGCTTGCTGGAGGCCTGAGGGTTTTCTAGAGTCTCTCTGTGTTGTGAGGGTTTTGGGCATGCTCACCTGGGGACCTGGCAGGAGAGGGAATGGCTGCAATCCACGAGGAAAGATGAACACATATGTGCAGCTGACAGCACGTCACACAGGACTGATCCTCGCCTGTCCATGTGGCCTGCACTCATGCCTCCGGAGGGAAACTGCACCATCTGCCTGACTTGACCTCATTTTCTGTCATTTATTTCCCTCTTTTGTAAAATAGGGTGGAAGATAAAAATCTCTCTCCCAATTAGTGGCATGAGGCATAATAGAAGAAAATTATTTCAAGGTTTTCATGATATTTAAGCTGCTTTAGAAATTTCTTAAGAGGTACATGAGCTTTTTTCATGCTAGCAAACACCAGGCTCCAAGACCATGTCATTCCTGCTGAACAATCAACCTCAGAATACATGTTGTCTCTTTTCTAAATCACTGGGTCAAGAGTTCCCTTAGATTTTGGAAAAGCAGTGGGGCAAGCTTCCCAGGAGGGCGGGCATGAGGGTGATGTAGTAACTGTGGGGGAGAAAGCCGTTCCTTCAGGCGGGCTTCTCAGACCCCAAGGACAGGGAAGCCTGCCTCAGCTGGAGATACCCTGAGTGCTCTGGACAGCTGGCCACCTCTCTGAACCATGTCAGGGAAACCAGCTTCAGAGCAGCCTCATTCTCTGGCTTTGCACGGAGGTTCCTGGACTGAACTCGCCCCGCTTTACCTCACACAGTCCTGTTAGGAAGCTGCCTTTCGCACTGACATCCTGATAACACTGCTTTGTTTTCAGATCCCTCAAAAGGGGTGGGACAAACGACATCAAGCAGAGGAAGCCAGACACTTAACGGGTAATGTGTGCTTCCATTTACACACATCTGAGGACAGGCCAACCAACCATGAGGTCAGCAGTTAGTACAGCGGCTCTCCTTGGGGAACGGGGCAAGGGAAGGGGCAGGACAGGAAGAGCCTCAGAGACCAGCACTGTGTTGTTTCTTGAGCTGGGTGCTGAGTTCATGGGTGTGCTCAGTTTATGAAATCTCTACTAGCTGAATGCTTATGGCCTGGGTCTTTCTCTATAAGTACATTCAGTGAAGTTAGAGAGGTGAGGACACCTCACAGCCAAAGAACTCTTCAAATGTGGGACTTTCTGCAGACTTCCAAGCCGGCTTGCTTCCTTTCCGGGGATGATTTCCCTCCTATCTCTCATGAAAGTGATGTTTCAGGTCACAAATGAGAAAGAACCTGCTCTCCTCCTCAGAAGGGAACAGGGAAGCTCACAACCAAGTCCCCCAGCACCCTGCCACCTAAAAGTGAGCCAGAAGCAGTGTAATCCTTGGCTCCTGAATGTGGAGCCAGTAAAGAGAGAGAATGTGCCCTGACCACGCCTACACAGAGCCCTGGGCAGCCTCTGCCCAGACACAGGTGCGCCCTCCCCGCAATCTCAGGAGAGGTCCCACAGGCCTTGTCTTCAAGGATCGCCGCATGCTTCATCACAAGATTCTTCTGAGGTTGACCTAGAGTAGGAGGTGGGAACTGAGGTGCTAGGGGGACTGCCCAGGACAGGCATGTGACCCCAGTGACATTCCTCAGGCAGCTTAACTCCCAGAGCTCGGTTGCAAACACCACATTAATTTCCAGAACCAGAGCCAGGCTGAGCTCCACTCCTCATAAAACCTCGTAAGTGAAGTCTATCTCCACCTGAAAATATAATCCAGCTTTTGTTCTCTCGGGTCCCTTTCTGTGCCTCCATGTCCCCAGTGAAAGTCCTGATGACCTCAGATGCCATCAGAGCCACTTCCGTGGCACCTGTTGGAGCTTCATTCCACTGTCTCTCTCACATTCTGTCACCCTTCCTCAGGCATCTGGGGCAGGATACCCCAAGAGAATCAGGACAAGGTGGGGAGGTCCCTCCCATGCCAATTCACTCCTCTCCATGGCTGCTTGCTCTGAACTGCTTCCTCAGAGGGTGTGATGATTTATCCTAGAACCCTAAAATGGAGAGACCTGCCTGCCTTTCTGATGGTAGACCACCGGGACCAAAAGGCCAAACCAGGAAGCAGTAATATTCCCCAGCTGCCTTGAAGTGTGCTCTTAGGTCTTAAAAGGATTAAACATGCATATTATTCAACCCACAAATTCTTTAAAACATGAGGTGTATCCACTTAAGAGATGTTTTGTAATAACAAGCCCAGGAATGGAGATCAGGAGGCGGTAGGCCAAGTGTTCAGGTCCTAATCCCATGGCTTTCCAATGCTTAATTCTGCAGTAAATCTCATGCCTTACCCCGGACCTCAGTCTCCTACATCAGCTCAGAGAGCACCAGGTGATCTCTGGGGTCCCTGCTGGGTCTCCAGTGCCTGATTCAGTCCTTCCGGGTCACCCTACTTGGGATCTAGGCCATCTTTAGCAATGGTGTCTGCTGGTATCCCCCAGCCTCCTATGGCTCAGAGAGGTCAGACCAGGGGATCACTGCTGTGAAATGTGGGGCCCCCAAACTCAGTGGCTCTGCATGGCCACTGTGTGACATAAGTCAGCAGCTGAGAGCATGTGCAGGAGGCCCCTCCACAAGGTAGCCATCCATGCAGCAAATACCAGCCAAGGGCAGGCAGGTGCAGGAGAGCAGCAATCCCCAATGTGGCATCGTGGGAGCCCTGGCACCTTCCTTCACTAACAGTTAGATGCATTTTCCAGCATAGGAAACGGTGTTGGGCTGGACTCAGAGTAAAGCAACATGCTGCTTGTTGTTTCCTATCCGAAGGAAGCCTGGAGGTCACATGTCATTGCTAACTGGGCAGGCAGGGCCTTCCGGACTTCCTGCCATAAAAGAAACAGAAAGCTCTGATACCCAGTTCTGAGGAAACTATGTATCAGTTTGACGCTCTCAGTTAAAGCTAATAACCAGAAGCCTCTCTCATGGTTTCCTGCTGACTCATCTCTGCTTCTTCACAGGGGAAACTGAGGCATGTGGGTGTTTTTGTTTTGTTTTTTCTTCACCTATTCTGTGGCCACACTGGATGGAAGTGTGCTGTGCAAAAGGTTAATTTCAAATTTTCACAGGTGCGGTAAGGACCAAGGGCAGGCTGCCTCAGGTAGGCCGTTTTAACATGTAGATGATGTTGGACTAAAAACATTCAAGACCCAAAAGACTCAGCAAGAAACTTTGGCCTCCCGCCCCAACTTGAATTCATGAAAAGATTTCAGAGGGAGCATCTGCTCCAGGAGGAGAGCTGTCACCATAGATGGCAACATTGTAACATGACCTAGGTGTGGTAGATGGGGAGGGATGTACCTCCATCTGTTAAAATTCCTCTCTGTGCCGCCTGTGCCTGTGTGGCCCAGCAAACATTTGTTTGACATTTACTCTCATATTCCTGCTAATTGATTCCCTTTTCCTTTGAAGTCCCAGGCCCCTACCCTTTCCCCTTGGTTCAGGATGACAGACATACCTCACTGTCCCTGCCTGTCTGAAATCTCATGTCCTTCAATTCCTAGACATATGCAATTAAACTTTGGTGTTCTCTCCTGTTAAACTATTTCACATCAATCTGATTCTTAGACCAGCTAGAATAACCTCGAGGGGTAGACGAAAATTCTCCCTCTCTAAAGGTACCAAGAAAGTGGTGGAGGTGTGCACAGGTGGAGGAAGATGATCCCGATCTTGAAGGCAGATGCACTGGGCAGCACTGGACGGGATCCCAGGACTGGCATGTGGAGGTGGCTCTGCTCCTGCATCCCTCTCCTTTCTTTTCTGTAGACACAACATATTCCCAGGAATCCTTCTTGGACTCTAGTGTGACTCCAAGTGGAGATCTTTCTAGAAACTCCATTTCTCCTTTTTCAAAGAAAAGGTGGTTTTCTCAGAGAATCCCACCCCCAACTATTTCTCAAATGCACCCATCTTGCCAGGATCAGTACTTTCATGTTGAGAAGCCCAGCACTCAGGGGCCAGGCATAACAGGGGGCTTCGGCACCCCACACTCACACAGAGTCCCCACCAGCTGCCCCTTGCTGGTCATGGATGTGGCTTTCTATCTCCCACCCATGTACATGTGTGCCTAGGACTGACCCAACCCCAGGCTCCAATAAAGTCTCTTGTCAAGGCATTGTTCAAAGATGGACTGAAAACTCAGTCCATGAATTCAGAGTGAAATGCAGGGCTTTGTTCTCCTTTCTGGAAATCAGTCATCCTCTCCCCACTCCTAGAAGTAAACAAGGAAGCGCATGCCCAGGGATGTGTGGCAGCTGTGCCATCACCAAGAGGGAAGCCTGCCTGAGGACACACTGCCCCGTGGAAGTGTTGCTGAGCAACCCTATCTTGGGAAAGTCTCCCCTGGCACTAAGTGAAACCTCAACCGGGAAGGGGGCGGGCTCCTGAAGAAGCCCTCCGTACTCAGAGGTTCCCACAGCCGCTTCCCTACTGGTCTAAAATAAAACAGAGAGAAAAACAGGTTTGTGTTTAAAGACTAGAAAGCTGAATGAAATAGCAAAGTGACAATGATGCTTACCACTGCAGGTGGAGGTTGGCAAATTCTTGTCTTTATCATGAAAAAGAATTTAGAGATGAAGTGCCACAGGCTTATGCAGCAGGAAAGCTCATGGATAAGACAGTGCACACCCAGACAGGAGTGCGAGTGACCTGAGACAGGAGGCATGCTTTAAGGGTTTTAGGTTTGGGGCTTTATGGGGTCTTTTGGATAAAGATAGGTATAAGGCATGACTTATATCAGTGGTTAATAATTTCTTTGAAGTTTTGTCTTAAGAATAGGGTTATTCAGGTGACTGTGTTGATTCAGATCTCAGCATTCTTTAACCACATAGGTTCGTTTATACCTCAGAGGTCTGTCTTTTATCCTGGTTATAAAGTTAGAGTTGATTAAGGGCCTGGAAGAAGAAGAACAGCATATAGATTAAGTTAAAGAATAAGATTTTTTTTCAGGCTAAGTAGATTTTACAAAAGCATGCCCCTTGTCCCCTTTCCCTGCTCAATCTCAAAGAGGCAAGGCTGGGAGAATTACAGATAAAGTGACCTGCAGTCCTGACTAGCCGAGCACTTCCAAGCAAATAACCTGAAAGAAGCTCGCCCTACCTCTGGGTGTTTCTGTTGTGGAAGCTGATGAGTGCCCAGTTCACTCCAGTTGGGTGTGAGCTTGCCCTTGTTGAGCCACGAAGCAGTCTGGTGAAATCATCTGTAGAAACCTTTACTATTTGCATGTGTGTCACTACAAAAGAAGAGCAAACAGTGCGCCTGCTCCAGGGCGAGTCCTGGTCCCTCCCTTCCAGCCAAACTGCCACACAAGGCCTCCCACACAGATACTCCGGAGCCTCTGGGCAGGCGCCTCCCCAGGCCCCGTCTAACATCCCCACTAGTCTGCCCAGTATCCTGAGATTACAGATTCCTGAGCAGCATGAACAAGTGATGAGCAGGGCTCTGGGAAGACTGTCTGGCGGCATCAGGCAGACGACACTGAGAAGCAGGAAAACCGGCTGGGAGGCAGCAGAAGCATGAAGCCCTGAGAAGGCCAAATGAAGGCCGAAAGGAGAGGAAAGGGGGAGTGTGGGAGACACATACAAGGAGAAATAGCCTGAGCGAGCCAGAGGGACGAAGGGGCCAGCAATGACTCTAAGCTGCTCACAGCTTGGTGACACACAAAGAAAACGAGCAAAATGGGGAGGGGTGCGTGCCAGGAGGATGAGGTTGAAGATTTGGCTAAAGGAACTGAAAGGAAAGGAGCGACACACAACAGCAATTTACCGGAGAGTTCCGCTTTATTAGGGAAAGGTGCTGGGATATATAGGATGGGGCATAGGGTGATTGTGGTGTTACTTCTATGGGGCTGGTGGCTGTTGGCTAGGTGCTGGGATTGGGAGGGGGGCGAGAGGTGATTGGGCTTCAGGTGGCGCCGGCGGGAACCGAGGACCCCGAAAAGAAGCCGGAAGTTCGCCATCTTACTGGTGGGGACCCTTCATTCCCCCCTTTCTCCTCTATGGGTTTGTGGGCGTTGCTTTCTTTCTGACTGCTTCCTGCTGAACAGGGGCGGAGAAGGGAGTGAGGGTTTGAGGATTGGGAGGAAAGGGTTGACAGGACTCCCCACAGTAAGGATGAGTAGATGTGGACTTCTTCAGGTTGGAAATCAATGAAGGTTCCCTGTAACCATAGGTTGAGGACCTGTTGATTCCAATGGTGCCAAGAGGATATGGGTGTCAGGAGCCAGGCGTCTGCGGCCATTGTTTCCAGGAACAGTTTCCAGCGGAGAGAGGGGTCCATCTCAGCATGTGGTGAGGAGGTCACGTGAGGGTGAGGGGTCTTCCGTGGCCAGAAGCTGGTAGTTCCTGAGTAAAAGCTGGTTGAAAGCTTGATTAGAGATTTTCCCGACTTGGGATTTGATGAACTTTATTATACAGGGTAAGAAGAGACAGACAAGAAGAATGACTATTATGGGGCCTGCAATGGGCCAGAGCCAGGTGAGGAGGGGGTTTGTTAGTATTGACGAGAATGGGTTGGAATTGGAAGCAGAGTGGAGGCTGGAGGCAAGGTCAGTGAGTTTGGTGATGTCAGTTTCTACAATGCCGGATTCGTTGATGTAATAGCAGCACTCTTCCTGGAGGAAGACGCAGGTGCCACCCTTCTCGGCTGTAAGCAGATCTAGGGCCCGCCGGTTTTGAAGGGTGACTTTAGCTAGCGAAGTGACTTGTCTTTGGAGAGAGGCTAGGGAATCGGCAGTGGATGCCAGGGCTCCCTCAAGTTTGGCGTCGAGATCTCTAACTGCCCATAGAGAGTGACCCAAGGCTCCTCCTGAAAACCCCACCCCAATGGCTGAGGTGATTAAAGAGATACCGACCATGATGGGAAGGAAAGCAGCCCTTTTTGTGCGCGAGTGCAAGGGAGGTTGGAGCTCAAGGAATTCTGCCATGCTGTAAAGTGTAAGCTGTGGGATTAGGGTGACGAGAATGCAGGGTGTATCGGAATTGAGAGGCAGTGAGTTGAAAAGGCTGCCATTACACCAAAAGAAGTGTCCCGGTTGTGTAAAAGTCTTGGAGCCGGAGGTAGGGGTGTAGATAGAGAGGCAGTGAAGTGCACTGGAGGGGGGTGGAGTTGGGCCTACACAGTGGTGGATGGTGAGATTATCTGGGTATTCTGGCTCCCATAGGGGTATGTCTGCCAGGGGACGGAGGGGTTGTCCTTCTGCATGGAAGGAGTAGTTGGAAATATTAAGGGGCACGGCGGCCAGCAGTGGGCGCTGTAGTGATGCGCACAAGAAACAATTGGCGGTGTTGAGGGTGTGGTTGAGAAAGATGGTGGTGTCTTGAATGAGCTGCAACCAAGAGTAGGAGGAATAAGATGAAGAGGCGCCGTCAAGAGTTTGGATAATGACCTTTTCGGAATGTCTGATATCTGATGCAACTTGAGAGATCTGGGAGCGAGAGGGAACATACTCTCGAGAGATATGAAGGGTACCGTGGGGGGTCGAGGACCCCTTGTAGTAAACTGAGGCTGTTACTCCAGCAGCCCATCGAGAGTCCCAGGGATCTGGGATTGATAAGGAGAATGAGCCGTTGGGATATTTCATGAAACGGTTGGAGGAGTAATACTGTGGGTACTGGAAGTCACCCATGTAGTGAATGGTGCAAGACCAGTAGGGGCATCCCCCGTAGGTGTCTGGCCATCGCCTGCAATAGGCTTGTCTTTGGTCATAGAGGAAGCAGAGGTAGGGAGAATAAAGGTAGCTGTAAATGAATACTTCGGTGGAGGGAGGAAAGTGGAGGTACAAAGGCTCAGAGCAGCCTTTCAGAGGGCAGTCTGATGTGGCAATGAGGGCAGTAACTTTTGTTTGATGCTGTGTGTAAGTCTGCTTGACTTTGAATCGCCATACAAAGGAGGATGGGGCGGCAGGGAAGACAATAGGAATGAGGGAAAAAAGCGAGAGAGCAGTAAAGGAGGAAAAAGTCATGATTCAGGTATGGATGGCAAAGAGGGTGCACGGGAGATGCGGAGCTTCAAGGGATCAGAGGGATGAGGCGTGGTAGAGTAGACAGCGTCTTGGGCTGTGTCCGAAGGACTCTGGATTGTGACTGATGGGTCTTGGGTGTCCAGAGAAGGTGAGTCTTGGGTATTTGGTTTCAACCTGGAGATATGAATCCAAGGGGTGACAGAGTTATCAGGCAGTGAGAGCTTGGCAGCCGAGGGGGTGCAGAGAATAACTGGGTGTGGACCTTCCCATTTCGGGGTGAGAGAGGGCTGATCCTCTGGTGGCTTATAAAACACTAGTTGGCCGGGCTGTAAGACAGGAGGATTTTGGGAGGCGGATGGATCAGGAAGGAGCCAATCTTGATATTTCCACAATTCAGTGCGGAGGAGAGAGAGTAGTGGAAGGGCTATATTGGGAGGAATTGGTCCTTTGTGGGAAGGGAGCCCCGGGGGTAGAATCGGGCGGCCGTACATGATCTCAAAGGGTGACAAGAAGGAAGGTTTTTTTGGGAGGGCTCGAATGCGGAGTAGAGCTAAGGGAAGTAAGCGAACCCAGTCAAGGTGTAGTTCTAGAGATAGTTTGGTCAGGATGTCTTTTAGAGTCCTATTGGCTCTTTCTACTTTTCCTGAAGCTTGTGGTCGATAAGGACAATGTAAATGCCAGGGGAGCGAGAGCGACTTGGAGAGGTTCTGGATAATTTGGGCAGTAAACTCAGGGCCGTTATCTGATTGGAGGGAAGTGGGCATCCCGAACCTAGGAAAGATCTGGGTGAGGAGGATAGAGGCAACTACGGATGCTCGTTTGTTAGTGGTGGGGAAAGCTTCAACCCATCCTGAAAATGTATCTACTAGCACGAGTAGGTATCTGGTACGTCGTACAGGGGGCATGTTAGTGAAGTCTATTTGCCAATCTGCAGCGGGGACATTACCCCTTGCTTGATGAGCCGGGAAGGGTCGGGCTTTGAGGGGGGTATTAGGGTTAGTGCGTTGGCAGATGGTGCACTTGCAGGTTATTTGGTTAAGTAGGGTTTTGTCTTCAGGAGAGAGAGGAAAAAAAGATTGTAAAAAATGGATTAAGGATTGGGGGCTGGGGTGGAACAGGTCATGTAAGAGGCGGAAGAGAGACTCTTTGTCCTGAGAGCAGAGGGCATCTTGTGATAAGGCTAAAACTGCAAGGGCAGACGGATTGTTGCCTGGTGCGTTTTCTGATAGGGCAACTGACCGGGCTACTCTGTCGGCCTTGTTGTTACCTCTTGCAATGGGGGAGTCATCTTTTTGATGTGATTTGCAGTGGACTATGCCTAGTCGGTGTGGGAGTTGTGAAGCCTCTAAAAGTTTAGTAATTAAGGCTGAATTAGTTATGGAATTCCCTTTTGTGGTGAGGAGGCCTCGTTCTTTCCATACTGCCGCGTGGGACAAGAGAATGTGGAATACGTACTTGGAGTCAGTGTACAATGTGAGAGACGTGTCCCGGGCCAGAGTGCAAGCTCTGGTGGCTGCAATGAGTTCAGCCTGCTGATTGGTTGTACCAGGGGGTAGGGCTCGTGCTTCAATGACATCTTCGAGGGAGACTACTGCATATCCTGAGTAGTGGATGCCCTCATGTTTAAAGGAGGACCCATCAGTAAACCAGATGAGGTCGGAGTGTGAGAGGGCTCCTTCGGAGATCGTGGAGTGGCATGGAAGGAAGTTGTGAAGGGCTTCTAGGCAATCATGCGAGGGAGTATGAGGAGAGCAGGGTAGAGGAAGAAGAGTGGCCGGATTTAGGGGCGGGCAGGGGAGGAAAGAAATGTTTGGATTTTGGAGGAAAGAGGACAGTAAGGTGAGGAGTCTGGAGGGGGGGAGAGTCTGTAAACTTTTGTAGGTTAAGAGATCTTTTAGGTGATGTGGGGACAGAATGGTAAGTGGCGCTCCGAATGTTAGTTTATGAGCTTCTTTCTGCAAGAGCTGTCCAGCGGCTAATGCCCGTAGGCAGGGGGCCCATCCCCGAACTGTGGGGTCTAATTGCTTGGAGAGATAAGCTACTGGGGCAAAGGATGGGCCATAATATTGGCCTAGGACTCCTAGAGCTTGACTGGACCTCTCATGAATGTATAATGAGAAGGGTTTTGACAAATCAGGGAGATGGAGAGCTGGAGCTTTTACAAGGGCTTGACGGAGCTTAATGAAGGAGTGTCGGGGTGAGGATGATAATGGTTCTTCAGGGGGGCCCTTGCTGAGGTCGTATAGGGGTCTTGCCAACAGGGAGAAGTTAGGGATCCACGCTCTAAAATACCCAGCCAAGCCTAGAAAGGAAAGGATTTCTGTCTTGGTTTTGGGAACGGGCAGGTCAGAGAGGAGTCGTTTTCTGTCTAAGGTAATGGACTTTCTTTGCTGAGACAGAAGGAATCCAAGGTAAGTGACAGAAGGGGAAGAGATTTGAGCTTTGGCAGGGGATACTCGGTAACCTCTGGAAGCTAGAAGGTTAAGTAGAGATGCAGTGTCAAGTTGAGACTGTTCCCACGAGGGACTGCAGAGCAGAAGATCATCTACATATTGTAATAAAGTGGACTCGGGGTGATCATGGTGAAACTGTTTGAGGTCTTGAGCTAGGACTTGTCCAAAAATATGGGGACTATCTCGGAAGCCTTGTGGTAAAACTGTCCAAGTAAGCTGAACAGAATGTCTGGTGTATGGGTCCGTCCAGGTGAAGGCAAAAAAATCTTGGGAGGAGGGGTCTAGGGGAATAGAAAAAAATGCGTCCTTGAGATCTAGGACTGAGAAGTGGGATGCAGAAGCAGGGATCTGCGATAAAAGGGTGTATGGATTTGGAACTAAGGGATGGATAGGGACAACGGCTATGTTGATGAGGCGAAGGTCTTGGACAAGGCGGAAAGATCCGTTGTTTTTTTTAACAGCTAATATGGGGGTATTAAATGGGGAGTGAGTGGGTCTGAGGTAGTTTTTGTTTAAGAGATCTTGAATGATGGGTTGGAGGCCTATGAGGGCTGAAGTGGTTAGGGGGTATTGGGCCTGACAGATATACTGAGAGGGGTCACGTAATTTGATAGAGGCAGGGGGACATAGGGCCATGGAGGGGCTTGTAATGTCCCAAACTTTGGGATTTACAGGGTGTATAAGGGCAGAACTGGAGCTTTCATTGGGTAGAGGGGGGCTGTCGGCTATGAGGGCCATCAGAAAGGGAGTACTGGGGGCTGTGGGATTGGATATAGTTATGGAAACGTGGAGGAGGGAAAGGATGTCCCGTCCTAGTAAGGGGATGGGACACTGGGGCATAACTAGGAAGGAGTGGGAGAAAGGTATGGGACTGTCTAGGATTGTGCATAAAAGGGGGGGGGGTTTTAATGGGAAAATCTGTTTACCTCCTACCCCGACTATAGGAGTAATGGCTGGCGTGGTAGGGCCCCGGTATTCTCGCAAGACTGAGAAGGTGGCTCCTGTATCTAGGAGGAAGGAGATGGGGCGACCGTCTACTGTTAAAGTAACCCTGGGCTCCTGTTTGGTGATGGAAATGGTCGGGCGAGAAGCCCCCGGGCCCCGTCAATCTTCTTCTGCCAGCCCCACTACGGTGGGCTTAGGATGGGGGTTGTTCGTCCAGCCTCCCCTTCGGGTGGTTGGGCAATCAGACCCCCAGTGGCCCTTTTTGTGGCATCTGGGGCATGGGGTGGTAGGAGATCTGGGGGAGGGGCACGCCCTTGACCAATGTCCCTCTTTTCCGCACTTGAAACAAGCTCCTTGGGGGGGCTTGTCTGTAGAGGGGCGCCCAGGTTGTGGTTTTATCAGCTGGGCCAACATCTGGAAATTGGCCTGATCAGCTTTTTGTTTACGGCGTTCTTTCTCCTCCTCCCGGTTATGGAAGACTTTAAAGGCCACTGTTAGGATCTCAGTCTGTGGGGTAGCGGGGCCCTGTTCTAACTTTTTGAGTTTAGCTTTAATGTCGGGGTAGCTTTGAGCTAGGAAGTATGTCATAAGGACCTGTCTTCCTTCAGGTGTTTCTGGGTCCAGGCTGGTATACTGTAATAGGGCTTGAGTGAGTCTATCTAAGAACTCGGAGGGGGTTTCATCTCTCTTTTGAATTATGTCTTGGAGCTTTTGAAAATTGACTACTTTACGAGCTGCCTTTTTTAGACCTGCTATTAAGCAGGAGGCAAAAATATCTCGAGAGTGGAGACCCACAGCGGTGTTATAATCCCAGTGTGGGTCTTGTTCGGGGACAGCAGTGGGACCAGGGGGACAGGTGGGGTCAGTCCTGTGGGTTTCGGTAGCATGCATTTGGGCGAAGTCCCAAGCTCGTCTACGCTCTTCAGGGAGGAGAGTATTGGCCAGGAGCATGAAGATGTCATGATGCGTGAGGCTGTAAGACTGGAGGGTCCATTGAAACTCCCTGATGTAGGTCGTGGGATCAGTGGAAAAGGAACCTAGGCGTTTCTCTAGTTGGGCTAAATCTCCTAAGGAGAAGGGGACGTGAACACGCAAGATGCCTTCGGATCCTGCTACTTCCCGGAGCGGGGCGATAATTTTGGGAGGCCCTCGGGACCGAGTCTGAGGGGGACTGAAGGGTTCTGGCTCAGTCTGTGCAGGGGAAACAGGTAATGGGGGCAAAGCCGCGATAATTTTGGGAGGCTCTCGGGACCGAATCTGAGGGGGCAAAAATGGACGAGGCTCTTGGAACTTAGTTAGAGGGGGGCTGAAAGGCTCAGGCTTGATTTGCGGGAGGGGGGAAGGTGAGGGGGACAGAGGAGGAGGTGGTGAGGTGCAGGAGGAGATGCTGGAGGAGGGGGAAGGGAGAGGATGGGAGGCTTCGGCGGGGGTGGAGGCGGCGGCGGCGATAGAGGAAGGAGGAGGGGCTGTTGTAGGAGAAGAAGGGGAAGGGAGAGGATGGGAAGATTCTGCCGGGGGGAAAGTGGCCGCGGTGGGGGCGGTAGAGGAAGGGGGAGAGGCTGTTGTAGAAGGAGAAGGGGAAGGGAGAGGATGGGAAGCTTCTGCCGCGGGGAAAGCGGCAGCGGTGGCGGCGGTAGAGGAAGGGGGAGAGGCTGTTGTAGAAGGAGAAGGGGAAGGGAGAGGATGGGAAGCTTCTGCTGCGGGGGAAGCGGCAGCGGTGGCTGCGGTAGAGGAAGGGGGGGGTGCTGTTGTAGGAGAAGAAGGGGAAGGGAGAGGACGGGAGGCTTCTGCCATGGGGAAAGAGGCGGCAGTGGCGGCGGAGGGTGGAGGGGTTGTAGGAGGGGGAGGGGCTGAAGGGGGAAGTCTGTATGGCGGAGGCTCGTCGGCCGGGTCAAAGGTAATTGAAGAGGGACTGGGAGTGTGTGGAGGGGAGGGAGACGGCTTGCAGGCTAGGAGAACTTGGGGCGGGGAGCAGGTGGTGCAGAGGCTGGGATTTTGAGCTAGGAGGCGAAAAGCTTCGATATAGGGAATCTCCTTCCATTTTTTCAGGCGCTGGCAGTAGTTAAAGAGATTGCGAGTGATGTTAGGATCAAGAGTTCCCCCTGCGGGCCATTGGTTGTTATTGTCTAGGGGGTATGTCGGCCAATCTTGGGAGCAATATTTACGGAGAAGTTTTGGTTTTATATCAGGCGTCAGGGAGAGGGTAGCCAGATGCTTAAGCAGGCATTCAAGAGGTGAACTTTCAGGGAGGGATGAGGAGGCTCCCATGGCTAAAGGACAGAGAAGGAGACAAACAGGGGAAGACGAACGGAGATCCTCAGACTGGAGGCAGACCACAAGGAGACAAAATGGCTAAAGGACAGAGAAGGAGACAAACAGGGGAAGACGAACGGGGATCCTCGGACTGGAGGCAGACCACAAGGAGACAAAATGGCTAAAGGACAGAGAAGGAGACAAACAGGGGAAGACGAACGGGGATCCTCGGACTGGAGGCAGACCACAAGGAGACAAAGGGCGTCCCCGATGATCCTTGGTGGTCTGCGGAAACTCGTATACGAGTCGGAATTTCTTGGGAAGTGTGGGTCGTCACCCAAACTTCCCTAAGAAGGCAGAGTGCCGGAGTCACGAGGTACCTAGCGCTAGGCGTTTTCGGCGGGCCGAACAGGTTTCGGCGGACAGAACAGAAGGAGGAGGGAGCGGGAAAAGGAGCGTTCTCATCCGCAAAGGAGTCACCTCATTTATGGCTGTTGGGGGGAGGGGGCTGAGAGTCTGCTGCAGCTGTGAAGGCCTGAGGTGGGGGTTTATGGCTTTTGGAGGAGGGGCCTGAGGGTCCGCTGCAGCCGTGAGGGCCTGAGGCAGGGATTTATGGCTGTCGGGGGAGGGGCCTGAGGGTCCGCCGCAGCCGTGAAGGCCTGAGGCGGGGAGCGTTCCCTCCTCGTCCCCGAGCGTCAGGGCCTTGCCGGACGATCACGGTCAATGGCACTGCGATAGCTCAGGGAAGAGTGGCCCACCCCGGGGAAGTTTTGCTTAAAAAGTCTCAGCTGAGGTGGGGGTTTATGGCTTTTGGAGGAGGGGCCTGAGGGTCCGCCGCAGCCGTGAAGGCCTGAGGCGGGGAGCGTTCCCTCCTCGTCCCCGAGCGTCAGGGCCTTGCCGGATGATCACGGTCAATGGCACTGCGATAGCTCAGGGAAGAGTGGCCCACCCCGGGGAAGTTTTGCTTAAAAAGTCTCAGCTGAGGTGGGGGTTTATGGCTTTTGGAGGAGGGGCCTGAGGGTCCGCCGCAGCCGTGAAGGCCTGAGGCGGGGAGCGTTCCCTCCTCGTCCCCGAGCGTCAGGGCCTTGCCGGACGATCACGGTCAATGGCACTGCGATAGCTCAGGGAAGAGTGGCCCACCCCGGGGTGGGGGGGGGGGGACTTACCTAAAGGCCAGAGAGGAGTGGTGAGTGTGATGAGCCAGCGCCGGAAAAAGAGGACGAGGGCAAGCTGCTGTTGGTGTTGGGGGAAGACGGGGCCCAGTTGGGGTGTCCCGTCTCCCGGGTTTCGGCACCAATGAAAGGAAAGGAGCGACACACAACAGCAATTTACCGGAGAGTTCCGCTTTATTAGGGAAAGGTGCTGGGATATATAGGATGGGGCATAGGGTGATTGTGGTGTTACTTCTACGGGGCTGGTGGCTGTTGGCTAGGTGCTGGGATTGGGAGGGGGGCGAGAGGTGATTGGGCTTCAGGTGGCGCCGGCGGGAACCGAGGACCCCGAAAAGAAGCCGGAAGTTTGCCATCTTACTGGTGGGGACCCTTCAGGAACCACGATGGTGACAGAGGCATAATCCAGAAGGCTCTCTCTTGATCTCAGGTCACTTAACTGGTTTGGGGTTTGTCTTGTTGGGCAGGGTGGGATGGTATTTGGAGTGGTTGGTAAGTGGGGGGTTTATGGGAAGGAGAGCATGAGAAGTCACTGCTCAGCTAAAGGAAGCCAAGAGAGAGATGAGAAGCAGCCCCCTCTCTCAAAGAAGAGATGTTTAAGACCCCAATGGCTGTGGGGAAGATATCATCAATGCTGGCATATTGGCCACACCTCTTGGATCTTTTATAGGTCAGTTCAGCTAAGGTGCTCCCCACTTTGAGAGATTTTTCTAGAATGAGTGAAGTAGACCCCCAACCCATCAAATGATTTAGACTACTGTGAGCTTTGTTAGGGAACTGGAGACAGAAAGTGTCCCATGGGGATAACAGCCCTGGACAGGTGAGGCATCTAAGCCCCGGCAGAGCAGCCTCGGGCTGTGCCACGGCTTGGAGCCTCAGTCCTGCCAGAGTCCAGGTCCCTACTGCCCAGCACTGTACTTTGCACCCCCTGCACTCTGTCAGGGGCCTGATTTGGACAGCAAACCATTGGGCCCACTACCTCCGAGCTTGAGGAGCCTGGACAGATTAAGGACGTAGCACCATGCAGCCCTGTTCACAGTCAGCCCAGAGAGCCTGGAGGAGAGGCTGAGACCCAAGACCCCGAGTTTTCTGCTGGCTGCTGAAGGGGCTGGGGAAGGGGTGCCTCCTCTTCTGTGGGACCCAGTACATGCTGCCAGTCACCCTGGGTCTGTCTTCTCTTCTGTGATGGTTAGTCAGAGGCCCTGCCTTTGGAGCGCCTGGGCTCCCACCCAGCAACTACCTGGTTCACTGAGCAGTTGGTCACCAAGGTGCTCCAGGACAGCGAGTGGCAGGTTGGTGTGCTGCGCACCTGCCCCCGCAATGCACACTTTGTTTATTTACTGAGCACTCGCAAGCACAAGTCCCACAGCCATGGCCTCAGCAGTCTCCCCCGGTCCTCAGAGCTGCGGGGCAGCCTCAGCAGCACCTGTCAGGCAAGGGCAGTGCCATGGTCTGCAGCACAGAAGTGCGCAGCCGGGAAGAAGGCAAGGCTGGAAGGAGGCTCTTGTGCAGTTAATGCTTCACGGGTGAAGCTGAGGACACTGAGTTTTGTTTTGGCCCTGGTTTTCCTGTGCGCAGCTGGGTTTCCATTCAACTTCAGAATTTACCCTCGGACAGGCAAGAGAAGGGAATACAGCAAGCTGGTACATCCTTTCTGAAAAGGAGACAACCAAGGTCCAGAAGAGGAAAAACAATGACCCCTCCCCAAATGGCCATCAGGGGCAGAGCTGAGAGTCAAGCCCAGAGCCCCGTGCCAGGATGCCCCCTGCCTGTCCTGGGAGGCAGCAGGCCTTGCCTGGCCTGGCAGCTCCTCACTGTCCAAATGACAGTGAATCCTGAGCGCATGCCACTCCCCCGCTGGAAGGCCTCTCCAAGGCAGTGTGCCCTAGGTTTGCACGGAGAACCTGAGATGCACCTCCTAGTTTCTCCACACACACACCCCCGTGCCTGTGACACTGGCCAAAGCAGAGTGACGGTCCAACAGCCAAGGGGCAATGGATTATCTGAACAATGACTTCTCAGGTTCCCTCTGAGGTTCTGGGGCGTTATCATCAGTAGCCATAAAAGAACAGGCCCATTCGACCATTGTGGAAAGCAATATGGAGGTTCCTCAAAAAACTAAAAATAGAAATACCATTTGACCCTGGAATCCCATTCCTTGGAATATACCCAAAGAATACAATTTCTCAGATTCAAAAAGACATATGCACCCCTATGTTTATTGCAGTACTTTTTACAATAGCCAAGTTATGGAAGCAACCTAAGTGTCCATCAGTAGATGAATGGATAAAGAAGAGGTGGTACATATACACAAAGGAATACTATTCAGCCTTAAGAAAGAAACAAATCCTACCATTTGCAGCAACATAGATGGGCTGGAGGACATTATGCTCAGTGAAATAAGCCAGGTGGAGAAAGACAAATGCCAAATGATTTCCCTCATTTGTGGAGTATAACAATGACACAAAACTGAAGGAACAAAATAGCAGCAGACTCAGAGACTCCAAGAATGAACTAGTGGTTACTGAAGGGGAGGGGTGTGGGAGGACGGGTGGGGAGAGAGGGAGAAGGGGACTGAGCGGTATTATGTTTAGTACACCTGGTGTGGGGGATCATGGGAGAACAGTGTAGCACAGAAAAGGCACATAGTGGATCTCTGGCAACTTGCTGCACTGATGGACAGTGACTGCATTGGGGTATGGGTGGGGACTTGATAATATGGGTAAATGTAGTAACCACATTGTTTTTTCATGTGAAACCTTCATAAGAGTGTATATCAATCATAACTTAATAAAAAATTAAAAAGAATAAAAAGAACAGGCCCATTCAAGTCTGGGTCCTTGGGCTTGTTTGAAGTCTCTCCAGTGTATCAGTCATTAAAATGGGGACACTCACATCTGCTTCATGGCTGACCCCAGTGGAGGAGCCCCCAGCAGTCTTTATCCCAGTCATGTGAGCCCCACAAAAGAGAATAAGGGTCAGGGCAAACTCCTGGCCATCTGGCCATCCCCCTCCAGAACCCCAAAGCTGCTGGGCCAGTGAGGAGTAGGAAGCTGCAGGCATGTCCTGTGGCATCAGCTATATTCTGGGACACCCAGGCTACATGCTCATGCATATGCCTTGCATATGAGCAGCTACATGCATGTGCCCAGCATCATTTCCTGGACTGTGACAGCCATGCCAGAAAGAATGAATGACTCAGTGCTCCACACAGACCTGCATGGAGCTGTCCAAAGACTGGGTCTCATAGTGAACAAGGACTGAGTGTGTATCCAAAGGCCAGTCACTGGGGCCAGTGCCACACCCCTGCTCGCAGCCTTCTGTTTGACTCATGGCCACTGACAAGAGAATCGTGTTGTCTCTAGTTGATTCCTTCTCTCTTTGGCTTCTGAGGTAAATGTCTAGGAGAGGCTGCAGAAGGGTAAAACTGAGGATTCAGGCAGCATCAGAAATCTGAGAAAAAATGGGTTCTCTACCCTCACATCCCATTGCCAACCTCACCTTCCTGGCTCCATTTCCCCACCCTCTGGTTCTGCAGGTAACTTCTTTGCCCTTCTTCCTCCTCCTCTCACTCTGTCATTTCCTGCCCTGCACCCAACATTTTAGGAGCCTGCTCTGTGCTAGACTTCATGTGAGGCCCTGAGGATACAAAGCTGGATAAGGCATCGTGCCCGCCCCTAAGGTTAATCTGAGACCAGCCAGGAGTGAAGTTTGCTCCACGTCCCATTGAATGCTGCAGGGAGGGCAAAGGGAAGCTGAGTCCTAACTACTTCTCACAGGTGAGCCATTCTAAGATTTGGCAATCAAGGGAAGTCGTCCTGTTTTGGGTCTTTCTTGGAAACCTGAAGGTGATGCGGGCTGTGCGGCTTCAGCAGCCTGAGCAGTTCCACTGTGTTAACATGATGTGTCCTTTTCTGGACCTCAAAGCACACAGAAGCGACTCTCTCAAGCCTAAGAGGTGGCCTCTCTGTGGTTGGTCTTGCACAACCAGGCCTCCTAATGGAACTGAAAATGTGACAACTTTTCACAAAAGCAGAAAAGAAATGAGGTGAGGGTCTGCAAACGTCCTGAACCCAATCTTACTTAGTCCTCGCATTTTTGTCTGCTCCTTATTAAACTCCGCAAACCATCTCATGGGGTGACATTCATAGTCAGGAAGCAAAGAGCAGGCCTGTGACAATCCCCTTGAATCTGGCAGCTTTTTCATTGGCCAAGTCAGAATTTTCCTCCTAGTCAGACAAGGTCTGAGCAGTTGGAAGAGTTTTTGTTTTGTTTGATGAGAGAGGGATGTGGGGACAGCTTGGAATCAACAGAGGGTAACTGTTGACCTTTTAGCCAGTCAAGGTCCTAAGGATCCCAAAACCCAGGTGTGTGAGCAGGTGGTTGAGAGGCCTGGTAAGCCAAGGAGCAGGGAGACCCCCATAGCCCTGCTAATCAGGAAACATCATGCTGACAAACGGGCAATCCATGAAATCTGTGGGAAGCCACAGCTGACGGTGACAGTAGCAGACCAAGACAACTTCCAGAGGGACAGTCCTTATCGTCCAGTCCCTCCCACCTGGAACCATGCTTCTTCTGCCCCAGGCCCCCAGGATTGAGCCTGGTAGCCATTCAGTTCTCTAGCCCACTTCCCTTTACTCCCTGCAGGCAGAATGAGGCATGTTCACAAGACAGGTCGAAGCCCCGCCCAGGGGATCATGGCCACAGGGTTTCCTCCATCCTTAGAACTCCAGGGGATTTTGTACCTGTAGGTGATGGATCTGTAGCTCCAGCCCATCAGGCAGCCTGGGTGGCACCCCAGGATGCTGGAGAAGGACATAGACTCCATCTGTGCTGTGGCCGTGAGGAACTTGGGCTCGCAAGCCTGGAGAGCCTGCGTGGGGTGGGAAGGTGAACACACCTCTGTGGACTTTGGAAAGCCCCTGGGACCTCACCAACCTCCTGTGCTCTGCTCCAGACTACTCTGCTTGGGGTTTGTCATGACTATGGGAGACAGGGGGGATTTATCATGGCCATTTAGTTAAAACTTTGTGGAAATGGAAGTCTGCCAGGAACTAGGAATCTGGGTGTTTAACTCTGCACACTGCCCTCGGCAGTCATGGAATAGTCCCAAAACCCACCATGCCCAACACACCCTAAACTGGGTGTTTTGATTTTGCAAACCCTGCAGTTTCAAACGCATCCTCTCCACCCTGTACCACTAGGAGCCTCTCACCCCAGAGGGGTCAGCTTCCAGGAGCCAAAATAAGCACTGGGTGTTGGAAAAGGGAGTGTTTCTCTCTGTTGGGCTGATACCCATCTCCACCTGCATTTTAGCTAAGGCACCTCCCTGTTCCAGCTGCCAAGAGTACTTGAGTTTCTTTAGGTTGGCAGCAAGCGGAACAGGCAACTGCTGTGCTGGAAAATGTAATGTTCTTACATCCACTCAGACCACAGAGCCTCCAGCTCCTTCCCTTTCCCCCAGCCATCCCCAAAGTGGGCAGGCAAGGAGAGCCACTAACAGACACTGGAGTTGGGGCCTGGCTCACCAGGCAGGGCTCAGAGATGGCTGAATGTTCATTATACCCACAGAGGATAAAGTGCTGGGGTTTCCCAGAGCCCGGGTTTCACAGCCAATGCTTAGATTCTATCAGTGTTCCTGTATGAAACCAATGCAAGCTGTAGACTCTTTGTTAACAAATGCTATCATAACTGAGACTCAAAAAAGAGCTTGATTAGCAATGGGTTTTCACTCTTCATGGTTGTGGTCCTGTAGCTCTTTCTATTTTTTAATCTTTAGCCCTAACATCATTATTTTTCAAAGTGTTTAGATAAGGTGAGTTCCTAAAAGCCTTTAGTCACTTATTTTAGTGTTATTCAATGACCACGGTCAGCAAGGTCTATCCAGGCTTTAGCTTAAATTATGTCTGCCACTTAAATAGGCCTGTTTTCTCTCAAAAAAGCCCTTAAGAAAGTGTCTGGCCTAAAAACCTTGGGCAGGTTCCCACATATGTCTTTTCATATTGGCATGGGAAGACTTTGAAAACCTAGCCCAAAGTTTTAGGACAAAGTGGGACCAAGGGAAGGATGATAAAACAGGATCTCAGGAGACGAAGCAAGACTAAGAGGTTTTCATAGACTGAGCACTGGAGTGAAGTGAGGCTCATGAAATAAGAACTGATTGATTGATTACTGTAGGCTAGTCCTGTACTGAGCCAGTTTATATATTATTTTTTTAATCTTCCCAACAGTCCTCTGAAATAAATATTATCTCCACATTCAAATCAACAGAGGCAGAGTCCCTGACCCCCACCCCACCTGATCCCCCAAAGCAAAGTTGCAAGGCCCCCAGAAGGCATAGCCCAGCTTAGGCAGGGCTATCTGCCTGGACTCTTCCTGGGGTGTGACTTTGATTCCCTTGTTCATACACTCAGCAACTAGTGATAAGCTACTTTCTCCAGTCTCCTTGTTTTGCAACGGGCATCATGATCAACCATCCACTCACAAACATTGGTAGGAAGTGCCTGGCACTGTGCCACATGCTGTGAGTGGTATGAGCTAGGTTCCCCCACACCTCCCACCCTCCCATGGCTGGGTTTGGAGTAAACGAAGTAGCATGTTGAGATGTCTTGGTACAGTGCTGGCACATAGTTGGTGTCTGATAGATGGGGCTAGCTATAATGACAGCCCCATGAAGGCTTGCTCAGCACCCATGGTCACCAGACTTCTCTTCTGAACTAACTCCAACACTAAGCACCCCCCACCCACACCCCACCCCTGGTGACACAGTACATACCGTCTGGCTGGCTTATCTTTGTATCCTCCAGCATCTAGCCAAGTGCCACAAGAGCCCAAAACTGTGCTTAGTCAATTCTCAAAATGATTTCTATCCCCAGCACTGAGCCCTTGCCCTCCATCTGCAGCCAGTATGATGGCTGGTTTTATGTGTCAGCTGACTGGGCTCAGGGACACCCAGAGATTGGGAAGAGGTTATTTCTGGGTATGCCTATGAGGGCATTTCTGGAGGAGATGGGAGGGTCTCATCCAGCCCCGAGGCATGAGTCTAACAAAAGGCAAAGAAAGCAGTATTTGCTTTCTAAGCTGAGACATCTCTCTCCTCCTGCCCTGGACTCTGGTTCTCCAGTCATCCAGTTTGGGCCAGAGCACCACCAGCTCTCCTGGGTCTGCAGACTGCACACGGCAGGTGGTGGGGCTCCTCAGCCTCCATAATTGTGTGAGCCCATTCCTCCTGGTAAACTCTTTTCTGATGTCTACGTGTGTCCTACTGTCTCTGGTTCTCCTGAGAACCCTAATACTGCTGGGTCCTATTTGCTCTCCTCAACAAAGCAGATGGGGAAAATCAACCCCTCCATACAGAATGAAACGATTTCCTTTGAATAACTGCTTTATTTCAGTCTTGAGGAGACTTCTGCCATATCAGCTGTGGGGGAACTTCCTGGTCCCTCTGATATCAGGGAGCAAATACCAGGTCTAGGCCCCATCAGAAAAGCCAGATGTTGAGCATTCTCTGCCCTTGGGGCTGGGCAGATACCCCTGGCCCCAGTCCCCAAGAAGGCCCTGCGGGGAGAGGCAATGAGATCATGTCTGTGGAGCTCCTGGCCTCTTGGAAGGAGACCCTCTGTAGTTTCTTGGAAGCAGTTTCTCCTTTCCAGCCATTTCTGCTCACACCTCAGCTTTCTTCACCACAAACAGCAGCTGCACACTCCAGCCAAATTCGCATTTGCTCGCCCTCTGGTCTTCTCACGATTTGGAGTCACACCCCCAGGGACCAGGTGCAGTCTGAGCGCGTGAGCCCAAGGCTAAGATTCTGTGGCCCCACCAGTTATTTAATCCCTCAGAGAGCTCTAATAAAGGATGTTTGAGGGCTTAGGGAACATGTCTTGCTTTGCTTTTTCCCTTATTATGCATTTGCTCGCTGTCTAGTTGTAGGAACCTGGAGAGGGAAAGGAGGAGGTAGGTTTTCTTAGCAGGAGATGCTCACCTTTTGGGAGTACAGTCATTTAGGATTAGGGACCTTTGGTCAGCCCTTGGCTTGTGTATGACAAGTCTCCCTTCTGTGGGTTCCTTCTCAGCGAGCTGGAGGGTTCAGGGGGCAGAATTAGAGGAGGCCGCTGTGGAGCAGGGACCAGGCTGCTGAAGAACCCCACAGGCCTGCACTTCATGGGTCGGGGAGGCATCCAAGCACACCCGGCCCCAGGCAGGCCAGGTCTCCTGCAGGCCCCTTATCACAGCTGTGTTGCTGGTGTCACTGGCCAAGCATTAGGGCTCCAGCTCCTGGCTTGCAGGGTCAAGGTTTTGTAGCCACAAAGGTGCCGGCAGGGCTGAACCCAGAGCCTGGTCTGTCCAGCCAAGAGCGAGCCTGGTACTGAGTCGGTGCTCTGACAGTAGATACTGGCCTTCCAGCCGAGTGAACAGCCCGTCCGCATCTTCTAGTAGCCGTACCTTCTCGTGGGCTCTCCCGCTCGGTGCTGACAGGACCTGCCCTGGTGAGCACGCAGTTCTCCCAGCTCAGAAATGGCAGCAGGCAGCCAGGACCCGTTCCTCTGGCCAGGATCCCACAGGCCTTACCTGTGTGCTGCACCTTGGCAGCCAGGGCACTTTGTGTGGGGAGAGTCTCTCTAAGCCCCTCCCTCCTGGAGAGGGTGAGCAAAGAGAGGGTGCTCCTTTCCAGCAGGAGGGGCCGCAGCTAGGGCCCTGGGTGGGGAGGAAAGCCTGGTTGGTGCAGGCCGGGCAGACACACTGGAGGAGTAGAAGGACCGGCGGGCTACACAGTTGCTCTAGAGAGGCGGGGCCAGCTGCAGTGCAGGGGCACAGCAGGCCTGGTGGTCACACTGCAGACGGCCAATTCCTCTCCACAGCCCACTGACTGTGCTCTGCAGGACCAGCAGAGACCACATTCCCTGGGAGCCAGGTCCCCGCGCAGAGCCCCAGCCACATATAGAAGCCTCATCACTGTGCTGAAGTGGTTTGGAAGGAATTGGTTCTGGGTTTTCAGGCCAAGATACATTTTTATTTTTCCACTTCCTCTTTGGTGAAGTTGTTATGACTGGTTTTGGAGCCAGCTTGCAGGGGTTGGAAGAGCGCTGGCTGGGGGGCAGCGCAACAGCCCAGACAAGGGATGGCAGCTGAGAGGACCTTCCCCATGGAGGCTGGGGGTCTCACGGGTGCCCTTGGAGGGAGGGCTCTGACCTGAAGGGCAGGTGGGGCCCCTGGTGTCATCACCACCTGGAGGTGGTCTGGGGTCCAGGAGGTGGGTCAAGTGGTGGGAAGGGGAAGGTGCACTGGACTCTGCCACACCACCCAGGAAGGAGCCCCACCTGCAGCACTTGGCAGTTGTGTCTTAGATGCACTGAGCACAACACAGATACCCCTCATCTGTGTGAGCCAGGTGCTTCTCCCAGCCCATGGGTAATGGGGGATATGAGGCCGGCCTCCCCAGACAGCTCCGGGGGTCCTAGTGCAGGCCCTGCCAGGCTCTGAGGGCTGAGGGCCAGGGTGCAAGGATGTGTGCTGCCAGCAGCATTCAGCAGTGACCATGGGGCCAGCGAGCGGTGAGAGCAATGTGCAGACTAAACAAGAGGCAGGAAAAGCTGGCTCTGAAAAAGGGCTATTTTTATACCCCTTTTTTCGAAAGTCCCAGGTACTGAGATATGACACAAAACAAAAACTAAGGGCTAGAAAAAAATAACACCTACTAAGGAAAAGTATTTGTTCTTTCAACATTTCTATGGCATTATTTCACCTGGGCAGCTGGTTAAAAGAATGCTGATTTCCGGGCCTACCCCAGACCTAGGAAACCAATCTAAGGGCCAGAGCCTACAGCTCTGTATTTTGAATCAGCTCCCCAGCTAACTCTGCTGCACCACTGCTCACGGCAGTGCTGGCAGCCCCAAGATGTTTAAAACAAGAGAATTCAAGGCACTGTGGAGGCACTTCAAATAAGCCACCCATGATGTTACTCAGGCATTGGCATCTGGGCAGCGGGGAGAGCTCTGGTTGAAGGCCTGTGTTGGGCAAGAGGCTAGAGCCTTTGGCTCTGGTGCCCTGCCTTTCTCCACACCTCTAAAACTCATCAGTTCCCCAGAGCCTCAGCGGTAGGAAGGGGGAAGGGTCTGGTTTCCAGGTTCGGATGGCCTGGGGCCTGTATCCAGCTGGCCCCCTCCTCTGACATGGCCCCCACCAGCTGTTTCTCAGCATGCAGGAGGGAGATGGCAAAGGTCACGTGGGCCCCAGGGACACTCCCAACAGGCTGACATCTAACTGAAAGGCCTCTTTGTTACAGATGAAGCAAATGAGAACCAGAGAGGGAAAGTGGCTTGTCTAAGGTCACCCAGCCAAAGGAACAGCTGAGCAGAAACAAGAAACCTGCTCTCCTGACCCTCAGCAGTGTGCAGCATGCACTTCGACCTTGCTGTATTTCCTGCTGAATTAGAATTAGAGAGCCCACATGGTCTTAGAGATCTCTGTAGACCACACTGAGTGTTTCAGATAAGGAGCCCCAGGCCCAGGGAGGTGACTCTCCTTCCTCAGGGACAGACAGCTTAGTGGTGGCATCTCAGTTCTACCTTCTGATCAATGTTTTCCTGGCACTGAGTTGCCTTCAGTGGCCCCAGAGTTTTGGGGCTTATTGATGGAGGCAGGGACAGAGGGGCCTTGTAGATAAATGCTCTTCTCTGACCCAGGCCTCAGGCAGCTGAGCACACCCCAGTAGACCTGTGTGGCCAGACCGACCACACTCAGAGATCCTGATGTGCAAAACCAGGCCTGGCACAGCAGCTGGCATGTCAGTGCCCCCATGTGGCAATACGCTAAAATGCCAGGCTGCCCCTGTCTCTTCTCTTGAGCTTTGCCCTGACACCTTTTACTCCCAGAGGTCACTGGCCAGTGAAACTGAGGAATTCTGTGCATACGGACACTCAGCTCATAACGGTGTGCCCTACCAGGGGCCATCACCATTTTGGGATGAGCTCCTGGCTCGTTCATGCAAGCCAAAGACATGCAGAGGTTCCCACACTAAAGGAAATTCTTCATGGGGACAATAAAAAGTTTACCTCAGGACTCTGCCCCTCTGGCTCTGTTTTCAGCAGCTACCAAATCCCAAGATACCACTTCCCCCTGAGCAGCCTCTCAGCTGCCCATCCCAGTGACAAAATTCTCTGCTCCATCACCCAGGGGTAAGACTCACAGGGCCAGTGTATCTCCACATACATCAGGGACAGTGTTGCGGGCTCTTGGTACTTTTAAGGGTCCATGAAAATGCTTTAACTTTAAGCTCTTTTCAAATGAGAGGGGAAAAAGGAATATGAAAATGAATACGTAATAATGGATCCAGCCTGGATTAAATTTATCATTGTACCGACACAATTGCAAAGTATGATTTTTACTTTTTCTTAACAAAGAAGAGCCCATGAAAGCATAACATGGCCCTGCCTCCAGACAGCTCTCACAGAGGTGAAACCACATCGGCAGAGGTAGGGACTCGGTCACCCATTCTTGTTTGTTTTCATGGCAGTGACCATTTACCTGTTCTCTGAGATGGGGCACACAACCAAGGGAGCACAGGCCGTGGAACCAGGAAGGTGAAATCGTATGAAGAATGGGACATGCAACTCACATCCACAGATGCTGAAGCAGTAAGAGGAAACTAGAGGTCAGATTTCAAATGCCGCTAAAAGGCAGCCACCCCCCACTTTTAGACACTGAACCTAGAAATGCATGAGCTGAGCGGCCTGCTTTTGGACCCTCAGCTTCACTGGCCGTCCTGCTGCTTGTGGTTCAGGGTCTACCTGAAAATGACAGCAGAATGCATTACTCAGATGTCAGGCTCTTTCCTCAGTGTCAAATGTACAGCTGCCAGGACCAGTAGGGGCCAGTAGAC
Source organism: Manis javanica (assembly GCF_040802235.1). Lineage (NCBI taxonomy): Eukaryota > Metazoa > Chordata > Mammalia > Pholidota > Manidae > Manis > Manis javanica. The sequence continues at coordinate 129,905,433 of NC_133157.1, read as the reverse complement.
CTCCCTCCCATGTGCCACGGGACACATTCCTGAAAAACACTGTTCTTCCTGCTCCTTGTTTGGCAAACTTGCATGGAGCTCACACCATGACCAGGCCAGGGTGTTGGGCACCAGGATTACAGGGCAACAATGAACAGTACTGGTCCCCATCCTCAAGGCTCCTACAGCCTGGGAACTGTACAAGCACACCCATACATTATTAGATTGGTACGATCAGAACAATCACAGAAGTAAAAGCAAAAGTGCGTTGGGTAGAGTTACAAGCAGCACACATGGGAACCCAGAAAGGGAATGGGTCTTCAAGTTGGGAAGCATTTTTGAAGATTCTGAAATGACCCTACGTGAGCTGCACCCTGAAAGAAGAAAAGAATATCAGTTCTTAACTGTGGAGCCTTCTACGCAGTTTGAAACCATTTTCACAGTGAGACAGAGGGCAGGCAGAGAGCATCTGGCTCGAGCTGGTGGTGTTTGAAGCCACCAACGTGCCTCATCATGTCAATGTGGATGTCTGGGGAGAGAGTGCAGATTTGGCAGTAGGTAAATTCCAGTCCCAAAGCCCCAAATATCCAGCACTACCTTCCTTCCAGGACTGCCAGGTGGATAGGCAGTGTCCTACTTTGCCATGGCTGCTATGGCAAAACACCACAGGCCACAGATCTGGGGCTGCACATCTAAAGTCAAGGTGCCAGCCTGGTTGGCTCCTGGCAAGAGCTCTCTTCCTGGCTGGCAGGCACTGTGTGCTCACTGGATGGGCAGAAGGCACAGAGTCTGCCTCATTAGGGCCTCACACTTATGGCCTCATTCAACCTTCTTCACCTCCAGACAGGCCCTATCTCAAATACAGGCACATGGGAAGCTGGGGCTTCAACATACACATTCAGCAGTGGGGACTGCAATTCAGGCCCCAGCAGTCATGCATAGCATGCATCAAGAACATGGAAGGCTGAAATGAGAGGATGCCAGAGGGAAGAGTCAGAAGGGGAGGGGCCATGGCCAAGATGGGTATCAGAGTCACCAAAAATATGTAAAAATCAAGGGCTCAGACCTCTGCCTGGAGCCGCTCCTAGATCATGGGGAGAGGTGCAAAGGGTACATGGCAAGTCTCTTTTGTGCACCAGCTTTCCAGGATTCTAATGCTAATCAGGGCATCTTTTCCTCCTGTCCTTGACACCATAGACTCAAAAAAAAAAAAAAGACCCTTTGTTCTGCAAAGGGGGATGGGGTGACAGGAAAGAGAATGGAGAGACTATTAAACTTTAGGTCCTGGGAGGACACGGGTCAACCAATTAGGAGCTTTTTTCAGCCACACGTGCTCACAGAACCCCATGAGTGCAGGGTCTCCACTCCATAGTCTTGAAAGACTCATGTAAAACAGAACAAAATCTGGGGCTCACTGAGAACTCCTGCCTTTTCATAAAATACTTTTGGATAAGGAAGCATTGAAACAATGATCCAGAGACATCACATAATCTGTCCCCCAGACCTTGAAAGAGCCAGATGGTTGTACATCATCAGTTATGCCTGAAGTCACCTGCCTCTGCTCTCCCCGGGCTGCTGGTGTACACAGCTTCCTCTCCCTCCTGCCTCCCCTGCGTTCTCCTTTGCTGTCCCCGTGGAAATCCATGTAGCTTCAAAGGAGTTGTTTGGGGGTGGGAGAAGTTGTTAACAAGGGTGGGAAAATTTGAGTTGTCTTTTGGAGTTAGGCTGTGTGGTTTGCACTGTCCTCTAAGGATTTCACATGGAATTAGAGGTGAGCAGAAGCAAGTAAAATGGGGAGCCTTTACTGCCAATGACTGGGATGATTTTTTTAGAAAGCAGTGGTGGTAGGGGCTGCTAGGTACTATTGCTATCTATTCTTCCTTTCTTCTTTAATAAGAGAAACTTGTATGGTTTGGGATGGCAGTGTGCCCAAACTAAATAAAAACTGTATGTATGCCCTGTTCTCTTTGCAGATGTGGGAGGCCGGTGAGATAGAAACAGGAGCTACTGGGTGGGGCCCACAGCACACAAAGCTCATTCAGCTGGCAGACCCCAGGGACGAGCCTAAGCAAATTCAAACCATTCAGTGCTGACTGTACAAGGGAATGTGTCTTGTCAAAAGGCCTACACAGCTTGCCTCTGTCTCAGTCCAGGAGACTGAAGTGTTTTAGGTGAGTCATGGCAGCTCGAGGATTTGAAGGGAAAACTCTGATTTTCCTCCACACTGTAAATCTGCCTGGAGAAATTTCAGTTACCAAGAGAGACTTCTGGATAGATGGATATTCATATACGTAGAGAGATGATGATAGATTGATGGATACGTGACAGACAGAGATGATGAAAGGATGGATAGGTAATAGAGATAATGGATCAATAGATTGATGGGTGATGGATGGACGGATAGGTGATAGAGATGATGGATGGATGGATAGGTAATAGAGATGATAGATTGATAGATTGATGGATGATGGATGGATGGATGGATGATAGAGATGATGGATTAATGGATTGATGGATGATGGATGGATAGGGGACAGATAGAGATGATGGATGGATGGGTGATAGAGATGATGGATTGATAGATTGATGGATGAATGTACAGGTGATGGATAGAGATGATAGATGGATGGATAGGTGACAGAATGAACAGCCATTATCTTTGGCCTCGTAGGGGATGCTATTGAAAATATGTTAAAAGTCTATGGCAGTGGGTGGGTCTCCTACTCTGGCTGTAGCTTCCTGAGCATTATGAGAAACAATCCTGACCCCAGGTGGCTCTCGGCCTCAGTGTCAACCTGGCAACACACAACAAACCCAGTATTGTGATTTCTAAAGGGGACCTAATGTCCCAGTCTGGGCAAAAGACCCCCTGAGGAAGCAGGGTGCAGCCAAGGACTCAGTCTGGCAAACTCCCAAAAGGGAGACACTGTCCCTGCCCAACTGCAAATGTGGATGCAGCCCAACCTGAGGGGGCACTACATTCTGAGATTTAGGACCTGCATGGGAGGCCTGCCTGCAGGTGAGCTTCTGGTGGGCAGAGTTCTGTGCCCAGGTTATAGTTTATTCCACTGCTCAGCGTTTCAGTGCAGGAAGAGGTGGCAACCCCCCTCCTTTACCTCACAAAGCTGCTTGGGGACAACACTTTACAAAGGGCCTTGATTTGAGTGGAAATATAAAACACAAAGGAAACAATTATCAGCGGCTGTTCTTACTCACTGGAAGACAGACTCACCTGCCATCTTTGTGTCTCTTCCAGTCATCAGTCATTCCTTCTGTGGTCAGAGCACCGGGGTGGGAAGAATAACAGGGGCCTGGCCCTGAGGTAACCAGTGGTGTCTCCGCCCACGGGACACGCAGTTTCTGCAGTCACAGCCGGAGGCCCGAGCAGGTGGCCACAGAGAGGACACCTCCGTTGCTGTGCCCCCATGTGCAAAGCACACTTCTGGAGACTCGGCCTTAGAAACCCGATTCCCAGAGGTTCCTCCAGGAAGCAGGAGTGGGGTCAGCAAGAGGGATGGGCCTGGGTGGGCCCGGTCTGGAGTCTCCATCAGTCTCCCTACAGGGCCTTACTGCAAGGGCATTTCCTTAACCTGGGGCTGAAACTGAAATGATAGCCCGTGAGAAGCAGACAGCCTCCGACCAGCGGTCGCTCCACACACACAGCAGCAGTGCCCACCAGAGCTCACAGAATGCAGAGTCTCAGGCCCGCCCCAGCCACTGAATCAGCAGCTCTGGGAGAGCGGCTCAACCATCCGTTTCAACAAGCCCCCTTGGGGGCAAGGGGTGGCCCGTTGCGCCCCCTTGTGGGATGTCCGAGGAACTTGTAATATTGGTTTCGTGAAGATACATGTTCAAAATACGAACCAAAGACCCCCGTCATGGGTCACAGTTGCCTTGTTATTAGAAATGTCGTTTGGCTTTATTGAGTCTTAGCTGCCTTGTTTTAGGGACAAGCAGAACCCATCAGGGACCAGGTCCAATGATGGCCCAGGGATGCCTCCTAAGCCTCTCAGGTGCCACACCTGGCTCTGGGGGGTGCTAGTTGGTATGTGTGTGGGAACAGATGTGGGGATTCAGGTCTGATTCCATCCAGGCTTTCAGGTAACATTGCCTGGTGCCATTTTGTTCAAAACTGCACCTACCATCAACCTGTTCTGGGAAGAAGGTTCCCATCCCTACAGAGCCTTGGCGGGCATTGCCTCAGGTAACGCCAAGAGGCAGATTGACAAGTTTAGCAGCTGGCAACCCCCACGTGCTCACTGGCACTGTCTCCTGACCCCTCTCTGGAACTTCACTTCCTCCAAACCCTCCCTTTGCCCCTCTTCTCATCCCATTTCCATCCGTCTGTTATATGAAATGAAAGCATTTTTTGCTATATTTCTTGAACAAAATTTTATATTCTTTGTTTTTTTTAAAGAAGCAAGAGATCCTCTGGCCCACCCCAAGGGAAAATAACCCTAATGACTAGACTCCTCAAAGGGAGCTTGTGATGGATTTTTCCTATGGCTCAGTTTATTTCAATGTTTTAAAGCTGCCCATATGAGTTCTGCAAGGTATAGACTCCTACAGGCTCAGAGACAACATCACTTCACTCCCTGGATGGCCCTAGTTGGCCCTTTTTGAAAGTCTCTTCCACATCTTTGGAAGCCAGAAGCATAAAAAGGGATTAACAGTAAAATCTTTACACATGCAAAATGCCACAGGATTCAACTTCATTCTCGTTTCTGTGCTTGGCAGAAAAGGTGTGAAATGAGTCTCTTGTGTCTTTACACTGGAAAAGCACTGCTGATAATGAAATTCTCTTAAAAGCTTTGCAGACTACACCACATCATGAATGTAAAATGAAAGCTAAATGCACTTATTACTCCACGACTTGAGCAACAGAGTCAAGGTGCTCCCTATCCTCTGATCTTCTCCCTCCCTGTTTGGGGCTCATGACCCTAACCTCCATTTCTAAGGCAGCCCTCATTCAGCAACTACTCCCTGAGAAACTGCTTAAAATAGATGCCCTGAGAAACCTACAATAGAGTAACTGGTAGAAAGAGAGAAAGAGAAGAAAGGATGGAAAGGGGAAGGGAAGGGAGGGGAGGGAAGAAGAGGGGAGCTGGGGGGAGCAGAGCAGATGGAGGGGAGGGAACTGCTGCACGGGCCAGGACAGTGGCACAAGGGTTGAATGAATGTTCCCAATGGCTTCTCTTGCAGCTCTCTGCCTCTAATACAGCAGAATGGGCCTCAGGATGTGGATAACCCAGATACAGTGGTCATTCTCCTTGTTGATCCCACAGACAGCAGAGAACTAAACTAGTCAGTCGTTCATCCTGTCTCAGAGTTCAGGTACAAACTCTCTCAGCTCTGAGAATGTGCATACACCTGGAGACCAGCTGCTGGAGAGTAAAATTTCATAGGAAGGAATAAGCATGTGTGTGCATGAGACAGACAGAGACCTATCATGGTTTTGAGATATTAAGCTTTTAGGAGGTACCCTGTTTAGATTGGACCAACTTAAGACATATTTTTCTGCAAACTGACAGAGATCAAGAGGCTTTCACGCCAACATATGAGGCCTAGCTGTCAATGCCATGTGGTACCAACTCGAAGAAAAGAGAAAAAGCAGACTCCAGGGTCTGGAAGCACTTTCCAGGCCATTACAGGGAGGGCAGTGAATGCTGTGGTGCTGCCCAGAGGATAGGAAGGCCATCACAGCCTGCTTGCACCCTGCCATCCTAGCATCTGTGAGCACAGCTGCTCACAACGTGAGCAAGTGGGTGAGCTCTGTGTTTGGAGCCCATTTTATGCTCATTTTCATGAATAAAGAAACTCAACTGCTTAAACGTAAAGTGTATTACCCCCTGGGAAGAAACTATGAACGGTTCTAACAACGCCACCCAAGGGAGGAAATGGTCATGCAAAGGCATTCTTTTCATCCCAAACAACTTCAAAACTTTGTGCAGATTCATCTAGAAGTACTGATTGGTTACCACATGCAGCCAACGTCTATCTGCTGTACCAGCATTGACCAGGGACTCTCGAGACCAGAGGAAACCTAGATATCACCTCTTTGCCTGCACCTCCCTTGCCAGACCTGCAGGGGGCGAGCAGCCCAGGAACATAGCTGCGTCAACCTGCAGAGACAAGGTTCCTAGAGTGTGAGGACCTGGTTTTTACTCCTCCGAAGGGTAGGATTTGAAGCTGGGGACTTTGCCCAGAGCCACATACAAAAAGTTCACAATCCTCTAGGTAGTGAGTCATTCCAAAGCTGGAGAGGCTAGCTGAGGAGAGAGGTTCCACCCAACCGGCCCTGGGGGCACTCAGAGGTTTGCAAGGATGCAGTCTAAGACAGCGGCTGCAATGCCGTCCAAAAACCAGGATGGTGAGAAGCGTCAGCGACTGTTGTGGAATGCAAGATCTCACCTCCAAAACAAGCTCGTGGCCCACAGGATGCTGATGGGCATTCTAAACAGCATCTTTTCTAAGGGTCACACAGAGCTCTTCCTCTTTTTTAAAAAGACATTTTTGCCCTCTGTTCCTTCTCCGTGCATTAAATTTTTACTTATGAGAAAACTAAGTATGGAAACACATGGAGGAGGCACCACCCAACAAGAGCAAGTGCGAGCATTCTGTCACATGTGCTTCCTACCTTGTTTTAGGAAACGACTATCACAGAGGTGAAGTGCCTTTGTGCCTCTCTCCAGATCACACGTCCCCCTCACCCAGGGATAAGCACACCTGGGCTGTGGGTCCTGGAATCTTATGCATGTACTACCCACATAGGTATCCTCAGATTCCTCGGCTGTTGTGTATTTCAGTCTACACAAACGGATTCATACTGCACATAAATAAGGTTGGCAACTCATTTAGATCTATCACCGTTAACACATATAACTCTAATTCATCTTAATTTTAATAGCATGTAGGCATTAGAGGACTATATTCTACAACTTTTCCACTATAATGGCATCTTTGGCTATTGCAAACATGCTGCACTAAACATCCTCACACATGTCTCCCTATGATATGTCTGAGAGTTTAAGGTATATTTGCAAAAGCAGAAATACTGGGCATGTGGGGTATATACTTTTCATGGACTAGATACTGTCTAACACTGCTCCAAATACACATTTCCAGTTATCCCTGCTGGCAGTCTATGAGTCCCCATCTACCTGTATGGCCCATCAACATTAAGGAACTGTCAGACCTTTCAATTTTTCATCAAGATGATGCAAAATAATGGTATGATTTTGTTGAATTAAATATTCACTAATTTGCATTCCCTTGACCATCCCCTTCCTGTCAGGGGACACTTGAGATTTCCTCTTTTGCAAATTTCTTATTCATAGTTTTTGCCCGTTTTTTTCTATTGGATTTATCATTTTCATGATTTATAAAAGATCTTTATATATGTTTATTACCAATCACTTGTTATCTATGTTGTATATGGCTTCTCCAAATTTGTCATTTACACATTGAGCTTTAAAATGTAAACTGAGGTCTTCTGAATATAGTATTTCTGAAATAGGTGATAGCCCAAAATCAGAAAAGAATTGTTTACACAGCTGTAAGATCTACAGACACAGCAAAATCACAGTACAGTCATAACTATGTAACTTTTACGTTTGGGGAGCCCTTTACATTTTTCAAGGCATCTTTTAATCACCTAATTTCAGCCTTATAAAAATGTGAGGCTAGTGACCCCTCACTTTCTCATCTGTACGATTCAGTGATTATCAGTAACCTTTTAATGGCCAAATTCTGACCTTTTGTCCCTGTTCTGCAACTAGGAAGATGGCAAAACACATCTTTAGTCACATCCCTGTGGAAGGGTTCAGACAGGTTATACATCAATTTTATCCTAATAAAGCCATGGGGAAAAGGTCCAAGAGGCCCTAAAATCAATCAACTGATTCTTGGGCAGTGCCAATCCATGCATAGGTGGCACTGAGATCAGCCCCAGGGCATGAGGAAGGGCAGCAGTGAGGAACCTGAGATGGCATGACTCCACCTCTTGACCTTCCAAAACATGGAGAATACACCCTCCTCCATTCACACAGGATGAAGCCCCACTGTGTTTCTGCTCTTGATAAGAACAGGGCCACACAAACACAAGGATGAACTCCATTTAACAACTTTTATTGAGCAGTGAGCATTGAGACTGGGCCCTGCCCTCAGCACTCCACCTGTGAAAATGTTCTCAGCATTTATTGCTAGAGGCAAGTTTGTCGTAAAGAGGAAAGGGCAGAATGTGATGTTTTTGTCTTTGTTATTAGTACATGCAGAAACATGAATTATCCAAACCTTGTTAGACAGACCTAAAGCTGTCCCTGAACAGGAGTGGCCCTTCTCAGCATCCAATAAAGACTGCAGTGGCATGGCTGGAAAATTCCCAGGGTGGCCAGCATGAAACTTTTCACCAGATCTGGGGCCACTCATGGAACCCACAGCCAGACACCTCTGGCCATGAAGAACAACTATGTGATTATATAAGGCCATCCTCCTCACATTCTCTGGGGTAGGGAAGACCAGGCAGACCTGCAGAATCTGGTGACATTCCCATTTCTAAGGACGCTGGCTTCAGGCATGACTCACAATAGTGTTCACAAGTGGTGCCCGCCCCAGCAACCCAGAAGTCAAATACAATGGACTAACTATGGAAAAGTCTTCTGGTCTAACTCCCCTGTGTTTGTTGTTTTTAATTATACAGAATCTTAAACAAATGCAGCCTGAATATACTACTTAATAGTATATTGGCTTGTAACAGAGAATATAAGTTGTTTCTAATACTACAGGAACAGATTGTAACAGATTTTCTTTCCCTGCCTGGGATAATCAATCTGTTTCCTGCCCAGTGCAAAGCTGAGACAATTCCTTAAGCATAATGCATGTTCTGTAATTATCTGCAAATGCATGAATCAACGATTAATACCCAGTGGGTGTTGGTAACCTCGTTTACTAATTTCAGTGCTTCAAGGAGTTAGCAAACTTTAGGATGGGAAAATAACTCATTTGGCAACTGAGAAACAGATGAAAAATAATCCTTAAAGAGCTTCCTAACAGTCCTTCATGCTGGAAATGACTACTCCTGGGAATGTGTTTAAACACCTTCATGTTACTGTTGTTGTAAAGACATTAATAAAACCTAGGTTAAACAAAACCTATGTATGTCTAAAAGCTTTTTATTCCCTATATAAACTTTGTTAGAAGAGTTGAGACCTCAAACTGAAGAAAAATTTCCAAAGAAACACTGTGCTAGTGGGGAGTGAAATGCCCCAGCCTTCCCCAACTGAGACCCATAAGAAACCCTGGGTGATGCGCATACCTGGGCACAAGTGGGCCTTGGAAAGTGTCAAGCATGGCTCCAGAAGCAAGCATTCAAGTGGCATGATGTCACCAAAGCAGTGTCCTGGGCCACAGGGTCAGGACCCAACCTCCCAAGGGGCACGCCTGTGGCACAGGCTCCTCTGAATGCCCAGGGCCACTCAAGGGCCCCAAGAATCAGCCAGGGCCACCCTCTCAGCAATGCCCTGGCCCCCTGCCCTGCCTGGTTTGGCCTTTCCCCATGCTTCTGGAAGTCTTTCCTGAGGGTCCCTCTGAGGAAGGTCAGTGAAGAAGCCAGCTGGACAGCGGCCAGCACAGGACCCCCAAAAGGTGAGGTGTGGCCTGTCTCCAAGGCATTGGAGACATTCTCCAGGATCTTCAGAGAAGATGAAATAGATTGGTGGCAGGGACTCAGGGACATCATTTGATCTAGGGCAACGGCCCAGCTTCAGACAGACAAGGCAGAAGCCCCAGCAGCCTCTGCCTCCCGCATCTGCAGCTCAGTTGTAGGAAAGGTAATCAATAAGCCGGGGAGGGAGGTTCAATTTGGTGATCTTCTCCAGCCCTCTGACACCAGTGGCCCTCCTGAAGCTCACCCTGCAGAGCTGCAACAGGGTCAGAGGTGTCTCTGAAAAAAGAGAATAGAAGCACATGAGGTCACCTTCAGGAAGCAGAGCACACCCTTCAACCTAGTAAGTGCCCAGGGGGAGCTGGTGATGCCACCCTCTCTGTGCAGTAGGACGTGCCCTGCATGCCTCCTCTGGAAGGCTTCGAGGAAGGACAACAGGACCCAGGGAGGAAGATCAGGAAATGGAACTAGATGATATCCAGTGGAATTTTATTTTGTGGAGTTTTGGGGGTTGTTTGTTTTTGTGATTTTTTTTTCATATTTTAACTTGGCATACAGATTTGTCAGCAAAGGACTAATGTATGGCTAGCAGGCTCAAACTTCCAGACAAATGAGGGACAGGGTAGGTTAGTCCTGGGCTGGTGCCAGCTGCCAGCTCCTGCTGTTTCAGGCCATTAAGGGGACCCAAGGAAAACTGCCTCACAGCACCACACAGCTCCAGCAGACACATACTCAAATGCACATCCTAGAGCAGGGGGTTGGGACCTCAGGACAAAGATGGAACTAGAGTTCAGGAGGGCAAGCAAACCAGGGCCAAAGCTGGAAGACGCCTGGTGGGTCCTGGAACATTTGCAAAGCAGGGCCTGGCCTCAAGGCCTGCCTTTTAGAATGATTTGATTCTTCAAAAAACCATGCAGGACACATTTATATCTAGGTTTGATAAAGTATAAATTAACCAGAGTATTCTCAATTTGTGGAAACTCGTGAAATAAAAAGCTCTTTGAAAGAAAAAACTACTGGTGAAATTCATTTTACCAGGTAACTTCATCCCCCAAAGTATTTGAATGCAAGAAAAGAAACACCATCTGGAAATATTTAACTGACAGATAGGGATGGTGTTTGCCTCTAAGATCCAAATGGATTCTGGCTGAATAGGGCTGGCAACAATTTGAATAACAAGGTTTCTCTTTTCAACTGATAGGTATTTGAATGTGAGTGTAAGTCTAGGTAAACACAAAGTCTAGGTAAAAGCGTTTACCCGAAGAAGTCTTGCCCTTAGATCATTTGTACTGTTTGCCAAATTGTAAGGGCTACATCTGTATAATCAGCCTCATCAGGACTAAGTCCGAGCTTGTTTATTTACTCATCAGGGATCTGATATGTTGTCAGGACAGAGCTTCTTGCCTAACTGTCTCTCAGGCAGTTATAGAATACACCACATCATTCAAAGGACCACAACAGGGAGAAGCATTGGGCCTCACTTTCATAGAACTCAAAGCACTTGGCTGGCGCACCACTACTCCCAGTGTAGTCGGATGGCTTCTTCCCCCGGTTGTCCCGCGCATAGATGTTGCCTCCAAACTCAACAAGCATCTCGATGAGGTCAACATTCTTCACCTTAGCAGCGTGGTGCAGGGCTGTCTCATGGAGCTTTGCCGCATTCACATTGGCCCCTGCAGGCCCAGAGCAAGGAGAGCATGTGGAGTCAGGAGAACATGAGCTGGTGCTTTTTGTCCAGCAGAGCAGACTAAAGCAGTCCTCTCCAGGAATCAAGACCAAGACAGACTCTGCTGCAGCCTTTTTAACATCTTTTCCAAAACCCAAAAGCAGCAATCACTTCTTTTTTTTATAACAAAAGGACTAAGGACAGGTTAGCAGTAATCAAGAAATATAACTGGAAAAACAATTTTTAAAAAAGGAAATACAGCTGGAAATAGAACCAAAAAGAAAAATAAAGCAAAAGCTGTGCTGTGAGTTAAGAGACAGTCCTAATGCCCAGACAGCCTGTCCTGCAGCACCAGAGCTCAGACTGAGCCTCTCAGGCCCCTGACCTTCCCTCACCCATGCACACGCAGCAGGAACGGGACAGAGGCTCTGAGAGGGTGTGTCGCATGAATGAGTGAATATTCCTTAAATATAAATATCCTTTTACAAAAGTGAAACTCAGAGGGAACACAAGTAATGTTCCCCAACACCCTGGAGTTCAGGTAAGAGATAAAGTCTCTTAATCTCAAATCCAACTCTGCCATTCATCTCTTTCTTGGGAAAATAGAAACATTCAGAAAATTGTGAACAAGTAGCAACTAAATACAGCAGTTTTAGATGCATCAAAAGATAACAATTTTGATAAAGATATGCTTTATATAGAACCATCACCACTTCTATACAGCGGGATCTCCAGGAACCTCAGAATTTTTATTAAAAAAAATAAACCAACTTCTTCAAAGTACGTGGGTAAGGAGTAACAAGAGGAAGGTGGGGAAAGTAGTTTGGAAAGTAAGCAAATAGCCCAGCAACCGTGAAGTGAGCCTCCAAATAGTAGATTCAAATCACAATCATAAAATAATCACCAAAGTGGGGATTAAAAAACATCAGATCACCAGCATGTCACCCTGTTGATTTTTATATCCTGCAACTTTACTGAATTTTTTTATAAATTCAGAGGGCCAAAATAGGAGGAAATGAGGGGGCATGAACACATGGGACTACATCATGTTAAAAAGCTTCTGTATAGCAAAGGACACCAGCAGCAGAACAAAAAGGCATCCTACATTATGGGAGAATATATTTGTAAATGACATATCTGACAAGGGATTAACATCCAAAATATATAAAGAACTCACATGCCTCAACACCCAAAAAGCAAATAACCCTATTAAAAAAAGGACAGAGGATATGAAAAGACACTTCTCCAAAGAAGAAATTCAGATGGCCAAAAGGCACATGAAAAGATGCTCCACATTGCTAATTATCAGGGAAATGCAAATTAAAACCACAATAAGATATCACCTCACACCAGTTAGGATAGTCAACATAGAAAAGACAGACAGCAAATGCTGGCGAGGATACAGAGAAAGGGGAACCCTCCTATGCTGCCAGTGGGAATGTAGACTAGTTCAACCATTGTGGAAAGCAATATGGAGGTTCCTCAAAAAACTAAAAATAGAAATACCATTTTACCTGGGAATTTCACTCCTAGGAATTTACCCAAAGAATACAAGTTCTCAGATTCGAAAAGACATATGCACCCCCTATGTTTATTGCAGCACTATTTACAATAGCCAAGATATGGAAACAACCTAAGTGTCCATCAGTAGATGAATGGATAAAGAAGAGGTGGTACATATACACAATGGAATACTATTCAGCCTTAAGAAAGAAACAAATCCTACCATTTGCAACAAGACGGATGGAGCTAGAAGGTATTATGCTCAGTGAAATAAGTCAGGCAAAGGAAGACAAATACCAAATGATTTCCCTCATTTGTGGAGTTTAACAACAAAGCAAAACTGAAGGAACAAAACAGCAGCAGACTCACAGACTCCAAGAAGGGACTAGCGGTTACCAAACGGGAAGAATGGGAAAGGGTGGGTGGGAAGGGAGGGAGAAGGGGATTGTGGGTTAACATGATTGGTGCACATGGTGTGTGTGGGGTCACAGGAAAGACAGTGTAGCTCAGAGAAGACAAATAGGGACTCTGTGGCATCTTATTACACTGACAGACAGTGACTGCAGTGGGGTATGGGGCGTGGGACTCAATAATAAGGGTGAATGTATCAACCATATTGTATTTCTTGCGAAACCTTCATAAGAGTGTATATCAATGATACCTTAATAAGAATAAAAAATAAAAAATAAAAAAAATCTCACATTAAAAAAAAACATTTACTGCTGGTGATCAGATTAAAAATTACTCCAGCTGGACTTTCATCTTTCCCAGACACCCCCCACCCCAGACCTCCTTGCACGAACAATCTGCATCTCAAAGACTTGGTTTCACTCCTTCATTTCTCAACAGTTTTGTTTTTCATCCTAAGTCGCACCCAGAATAGATGAAATGACTGAGCTAAAATTTTCCCTCAACAAAATATTTATACTGGGTGCCTAATAAGAACTCCTTGCCAATACCAGCTTTGGCTACATTTCAAAACTTCTCTGGTGGACAGGTCCTGAATGTAACCTTCCCTTGGTAGGGTTGTTTATTATTTCATTTTTGTTTTCCACCTTGGGAACCTCTACATTCTGAGCCTTTTTAGATCAGCTGACAGTGACCTGGATTAAATGTTGCCGACTCCATTTCACGTTGGATCCCCAAATCGTTCTGATTAGACAGCAACCCCATTAGGCAGGTATCATGAATGGTGTCCTGTGACCATGTGAAAAGTAGCACTAAATTCTAAGAGTAATGATTAGCATTTGCTGAATGCCTACTATGCACCAGGTACATGGAAATGTTATCACAAATCCTCCTGATGACCTGCAAAATAGGTTTTATATTTCCTGTTTTATAGATATGGACACTGAGGCCCAAGGTATCAGCCAGCAAGCAGGAGAGCAAGCTTCACACGTGGTCCATCTGACTCCACCACCCAGCTCTCCACAGTGCACGGTGCAGGTAAACAAAATCCACCTGCCCTGAGGAGGACAGGTGGAAACAAGAGGCACCTGCACTGAGCAGTGCAGATATAAATACCAACTCACCTGCATTGAGCAGCACTTTGACACAGTCCAGATGCTCCCGAGCACAGGCAACATGCAGAGGGGTCCCGAAATGGCAGTCATGCGCTTCCAGATTGGCCCCAACGTCAACAAGACACCTAACACATTCAGAACTTCCTTAAAAGAAATGGAAAAGGGTGAAAAGTCACACTGAACATATTCATTTGAAATAACCAGCATAACGTAAAGAGCAGCTGGAATAGGGAAGCCCATGCCTGATCTCAGAGGAGAGGGAACCAGGGCTTCATCCCAACTCAGAGCTGTTTAGGTCCCACATGGTCCTGGGGAGCAAGGGGGGGGGGCTATTCTTTCTCCAGAGAGTGCAGTGGTTCTCCAAGCCTGTGGGGCAAGGGAGGCAGGGAGGGCAAGGCCAGCTCTCCATTAGGAAAACAAAGGTCCTGGAAGGCCACCTCTGCACAGCCAGTCTCGCTGCCCCTCACTGCTCTCCACCTCTGCACTCTCTCCTGAGTTGGGTCTGTAGTGCTGAGCCCAGAGGTGACGACATGAAGCTGCAGGCATCCCCAGTCCAAGACTCTAGGATGAGCTTCCCTAAATTTCCTCACCTCCTGGGGCCCCCCACCTTCCAAGCTGACACCTTGCCTACCTCTTCCCCTGGCTCCTTGCCCTATGTCTCTAACCCAGGTTGATGTGGGGTTTCATCCCATCCTGGACTGCACCATACTTCACCACACTTTGCTGTTAGCAGCTCTAATCCGTTGTCACCACTAGCCTTGAAATCCTGCCTCGCACCTACAGCCTTCTGCTGGTCAATCTCATTTGATATCTTGGCCACTGCAAAGTCCCCTCCCTTCCCAGGGGCTCGTGTTCCTGACCAATCTGTCCCAGCACCACTCCCTGCTCAACCCTGAGTCAGCGTTGACCCTGTGTTCAACTCTCCCCCACAGCAAATCTATTGATTCTTCCCCCAAAGCATTCTAAGTGAATCTACCACATGCCATGATCAAGCTCAGGATCTCAGGGCTTTGCACTTGATCACTGCGATGGCTCCTGACTCATCTCTCCACTTCCAGAGACACCCACCACCACCACCAAAGCTCATCCTGTCTATTGCAGGGTGACAGGATTTATCACACCAAACTATGCCACTTTCACAGAAGTTATTTTGAGCTGAAGACAACTGAGAAGAAATACAAGAAAAGCTGTATGCCCTCCCCCATTTGCCTAAGAGCATAAGGTGAATCTGTAAAATTCCCAAACTGCCAACACCAGGCAGGACAGATGATCACCAGAGACGCACCTGTGGACCATCGCAAGCCTTGCCAAAGCTGGCCTCACCTCCCATGAGCTCCCTGTGCATTTGTCTCCTTGCGATTTGCCATCCAAGAAGCCCCAAATCCTCTTCCTTTGTCTGGTCACTTCTCTTAAAACTTACTGCTCTTTTGCTAAAATATAAGCCAAGTTCTAATCACTGATGGGTGCTCCTCTGGGTACATGTGACGCAGGCATTAACAAACTTGTGCTTTTCCCTTGTTAATCCATTCTTTGTGAGCTTAATGGGCAGGGCCCCAGCCATTGAACCTAACTAAGATAGGTGGAGGGTAAAAAATTCTTCCTCCCAGCCAAGATGGCAGCGTGAGTAGTTCAGTGGAAATCTCCTCCCAAAAACATATATTTATGAAAATACAATAAATACAACTATTCCTAAAAGAGACACCAGTGGATACAGTACAGCAGCCAGGATACATCTACATCTGCGAGAACTCAACATCACACAAAGGCGGTAAGATACAAGCCACGCCCAGCCCCCCCAAAATTCGGCGGGAAGAAAGGAGTCAGAACGGGGAGGGAGTGAAAGCCCAGGACTGCAAAACAACCAGCTCTAGAAATCTGCACCCAGAGTGCAGATACATGGGGCACGGGGTGCTGGATATTAGAGAAATGGAAAGGCAAAACCTGTGGGCAGGTCCCTGCAACCGGCGCCCCTGAGACAAAAGAAAAGCGAGTGCTTTTTGCAAGTCTTAAAGAGACAGGGACCCCACAGCTGGAAGAAGTCGTCCCAGCACACTTAGCTAGCAGGTGGGAATCCTGGGGAACTTAAGGCGTCCTAACCCCCTGGGCGGCAGCGCAGCTCTAAAGCCCCTCACAGCACTAGGCAGCCGGCCAGTCGTTTCCCCAACGGGCGCAGACCATGAAACACTGACCCAGTAGTGGGAGAGCGGCAGCGCACGCTGGGGATGGGGGTGCCAGAGGGGATTGGTAATGGCCCGCGTGTGCCAGCGGTGCCAGAGGGACCAGGGAGAGGTCCGTGCAAACCCGCAGCGGCAACACATGAGAGGTCCAGGAGTGGCCCGCATGTGCTGGCGACCGCGGCACCAGAGGGGCCTGGGAAAGGCTCGCAAGAGCTCGCGGCGGTGGTGACTGAGCGGCGCAGGAGTGGCCTATGCGTGCTGGCGACCGCACCACCAGAGGGGCACGGGAGAGGCCCGTGCGCACCTGCAGCGGTGCCAGAGGGAGCAGTCATGCTCCCAGCACCTGACTGGAATCCCAGCCCAATGCACAGCCACCCAAGCCAGACCCAAAGGCCGCTGCTGGCACACAGGTGCCCAGCAGGGGCGCCACTATCGCAGAGGAGCACACCAGGGGTGCCTGCCACTCCCCACAGGGCTCTGCGCTGCTCTGATGTAGACCCCACCCACAGCAGTTTAGGGGATTAACCCGGTGGCTGCTCCAGGAGTGCGTGTAACCGACACAGGCAGCGGAGAAGGGCAAGGCATCCAGCAAACAGGAAAGGACTTTTTTCTCCCAGCTGACACACCCGCAACCTGCCTACACCCACTGCTATCACCAAGAAAAAGCAGAAAAATTTAGTCCAGTCCAAAAGAGTCCAGACAATTCCTGAGAGAGGATCTGCAGAGACAGACCTAACCAGTCTCCCTGAAAAAGAATTCAAAATAAAAATCATAAACATGCTGACAGAGCTGCAGAGAAATATACAAGAGCTAAAGGAGCAAGTACAGAGTGAGACTGCAGAAATAAAACAATCTCTGGAAGGACTTAAAAGTAGAATGGATGGGATGCAAGAGGCCATTAATGGACTAGAAACCAGAGAACAGGAATGCATACAAACTGATGCAGAGAGAGATAAAAGGATCTCCAGAAATGAAACAATATTAAGAGAACTGTGTGACCAATCCAAAAGGAACAATAACTCACATTATAGTGGTACCAGAAGAAGAGGAGAGAGAAAAATGGATAGAAAGTCTCTTTGAAGAAATTGCTGAGAACTTCCCCAAACTGGGGGAGGAAATAGTTGCTCAGACCACAGAAGCACACAGAACTCCCAACAGAAGGGACCCAAAGAAGACAACACCAAGACACATAATAATTAAAATGGCAAAGATCAAGGACAAGGACAGAGTATTAAAGGCAGCTACAGATAGGAAAAAGGTCACCTACAAAGGAAAACCCAGCAGGCTATCATCAGACTTCTCAACAGAAACCCGACAGGCCAGAAGAGAATGGCATGATATATTTAATGCAATGAAACAGAAGGGCCTCGAACCAAAATTACTGTATCCAGCACAATTATCATTTAAATATGAAGGAGGGATTAAACAATTCCCAGACAAACAAAAGTTGAGGGAATTTGCCTCCCACAAACCACCTCTACAGGGTATCTTAGAGGGACTGCTCTAGATGGGAGCACTCCGAAAAAGAGCACAGAACAAAACACCCAACATATGAAGAATGGAGGAGGAGGAATAAGAAGGGAGAGAAATAAAGAATCATCAGACTGTGTTTATAATAGCTCGATAAGTGAGTTAAGTTAGACAGTAAGGTAGTAAAGGACCTAACCTTGAACCTTTGGTAACCACGAATCTAAAGCCTGCAATGGCAATAAGTACATATCTTTCAATAATTACCCTAAATGTAAATGGACTGAATGTACCAATCAAAAGACACAGAGTAATAGAATGGATAAAAAAGCAAGACCCATCTATATGTTGCTTACAAGAGACTCACCTCAAATCCAAAGACATGCACAGATTAAAAGTCAAGGGATGGAAAAAGATATTTCATGCAAACAACAGAGAGAAAAAAGCAGGTGTTGCAATACTAGTATCAGACAAACTAGACTTCAAAACAAAGAAAGTAACAAGAGATAAAGAAGATTACATAATGATAAAGGGCTCAGTCCAACAAGAGGATATAACCATTATAAACATATATGCACCCAATAAAGGAGCACCAATATATGTGAAACAAACACTAACAGAATTAAAGGAGGAAATAGAATGCAATGCATTCATTTTGGGAGACTTCAACACACCACTCACTCCAAAGGACAGATCCACCAGACAGAAAACAAGTAAGGACACAGGCACTGAACAACACACTAGAACAGATGGACCTAATAGACATCTATAGAACTCTACACCCAAAAGCAACAGGATACACATTCTTCTCAAGTCCACATGGAACATTCTCCAGAATAGACCACATACTAGGCCACAAAAAGAGCCTCAGTAAATTGCAAAAGATTGAAACTCTACCAACCAACTTTTCAGACAACAAAGGTATAAAACTAGAAATAAATTGTACCAAGAAAGCAAAAAGGTTCACAAACACATGGAGGCTTAACAACATGCTTCAAAATAATCAATGGATCAACGACCAAATTGAAATGGAGATCCAGCAATATATGGAAACAAATGACAACAGCAACACAAAGCCCTAACTTCTGTGGGACACAGCGAAAGCAGTCTTAAGAGGAAAGTGTATAGCAATCCAGGCATATTTAAAGAAGGAAGAAGAATCCCAAATGAATAGTCTGATGTCACAATTATCAAAATTGGAAAAAGAAGAACAAAAGAGGCCTAAGGTCAGCAGACAGAGGGACATAATAAAGATCAGAGAAGAAATAAATAAAATTGAGAGGAATAAAACAATATAAAAAATCAATGAAACCAAGAGGTGGTTCTTTGAGAAAATAAACAAAATAGATAAGCCTCTAGCCAGACTTATTAAGAGAGACAGAGAATCAACACACATCAACAGAATCAGAAATAAGAAAGGAAAAATCACGACGGACCCCATAGAAATACAAAGAATTATTAGACAATACTATGAAAACCTATATGCTAACAAGCTGGAAAACCTAGGAGAAATGGACAACTTCCTAGAAAAATACAACCTTCCAAGACTGACCCAGAAAGAAACAGAAAATCTAAACAGACCAATTACCAGCAAGGAAATTGAAGTGGTAATCAAAAAACTACCCAAGAACAAAACCCCCAGGCCAGATGGATTTACCTTGGAATCTTATCAGACATACAGAGAAGACATAATACCCATTCTCCTTAAAGTTTTCCAAAAAAATAGAAGAGGAGGGAATACTCCCAAACTCATTCTATGAAGCCATCACCCTAATACCAAAACCAGGCAAAGACCCCATCAAAAAAGAAAACTACAGACCAATATCCCTGATGAACATAGATGCAAAAATACTCAACAAAATATTAGCAAACCAAATTCAAAAATACATCAAAAGGATCATACACCATGACCAAGTAGGATTCATCCCAGGGATGCAAGGATGGTACAACATTTGAAAATCCATCAACATCATCCACCACATCAACAAAAAGGATAAAAACCACATGATCATCTCCATAGATGCTGAAAAGCATTCAACAAAATTCAACATCCATTCATGATAAAAACTCTCAACAAAATGGGCATAGAGGGAAAGCACCTCAACATAATAAAGACCATATATGATAAACCCACAGCTAACACCGTACTGAACAGCGTGAGGCTGAAAGCTTTTCCTCTGAGATCGGGAACAAGACAGGGATGCCCACTATCTCCCCTGTTATTCAACATAGTATCAGAGGTCCTAGCCACAGCAATTAGACAAAACAAAGAAATACAAGGAACTCAGATTGGTAAAGAAGAAGTCAAACTGTCACTATTTGCAGATGACATGATACTGTACATAAAAAACCCTAAAGACTCCACTGCAAAACTACTAGAACTAATATTGGAATTCAGCAAAGTTGCAGGATACAAAATTAACACACAGAAATCTGTGGCTTTCCTATACACTAACAATGAACTAATAGAAAGAGAAATCAGGAAAACAATTCCATTCACAATAGCATCAAAAAGAATAAAATACCTAGGAATAAACCTAACCAAGGAACTGAAAGACCTATACCCTGAAAACTACAAGACACTCTAAAGAGAAATTAAAGAGGACACTAACAAATGGAAACTCATCCCATGCTCCTGGCTAGGAAGAATTAATATCATCAAAATGGCCATCCTGCCCAAAGCAATATACAGATTCGATGCAATCCCTATCAAATTACCAACAGTATTCTTCAATGAACTGGAACAAATAGTTCAAAAATTCATATGGAACCACAAAAGACCCCGAATAGCTAAAGCAATCCTGAGAAGGAAGAATAAAGCGGGGGGATCTCGCTCCCCAACTTCAAGCTCTACAACAAAGCCACAGTAATCAAGACAATTTGGTTCTGGCACACGAACAGAGCCACAGACCATTGGAACAGAATAGAGACTCCAGACATTAACCCAAACGTATATGGCCAATTAATATACGATAAAGGATCCATGGACATACAATGGGGAAATGACAGTCTCTTCAACAGATGGTGCTGGCAAAACTGGACAATTACATGTAAGAGAATGAAACTGGACCACTGTCTAACCCCATACACAAAAGTAAATTTAAAATGGATCAAAGACCTGAATGTAAGTCATGAAACCATAAAACTCTTAGAAAAAAAAATAGGCAAATGTCTCATGGACATAAACTTCAGTGACTTCTTCATGAACATATCTCCCCGGGCAAGGGAAACAAAAGCAAAAATGAACAGGTGGGACTATATCAAGCTGAAAAGCTTCTGTACAGCAAAGGACACCATCAATAGAACAAAAAGGTATCCTACAGTATGGGAGAACATATTCATAAATGACAGATCCGATAAAGGGCTGACATCCAAAATATATAAAGAGCTCACACACCTCAACAAACAAAAAGCAAATAATCCAATTAAAAAATGGGCAGAGGACCTGAAAAGACATTTCTCTAAAGAAGAAATTCAGATGGCAAACACACACATGAAAACATGCTCCACATCGCTTCTCATCAGAGAAATGCAAATTAAAACCACAATGAGATATCACCTCACACCAGTAAGGATCGCCATTGTCAAAAAGACAATGAACAACAAATGTTGGTGAGGTTGTGGAGAAAGGGGAACCCTCCTACACTGCTGGGGGGAATGTAAATTAGTTCAACCATTGTGAGAAGCAGTATGGAGGTTCCTCAGAACGCTCAAAATAGAAATACCATTTGACCCAGGAATTCCACTTCTAGGAATTTACCCTAAGAATGCAGCACTCCAGTTTGAAAAAGACAGATGCACCCCTAAGTTTATCGCTGCACTATTTACAATAGCCAAGATATGGAAGCAACCTAAATGTCCATCAGTAGATGAATGGATAAAGAAGATGTGGTACATATAGTCAATAGAATATTACTCAGCCATAAGAAAAAAACAGATCCTACCATTCGCAACAACATAGATGGAGCTAGAGGGTATTATGCTCAGTGAAATAAGCCAGGTGGAGAAAGACAAGTACCAAATGATTTCACTCATATGTGGAGTATAAGAACAAAGGAAAACTGAAGGAACAAAACAGCAGCAGAATCACAGAACCCAAGAATGGACTAAAGACACCAAAGGGAAAGGGACTGAGGAGGATGGGTGGGAAGGGAGGGATAAGGGCAGGGAAAAAGGAAGAGGGCATTACGATTAGCATGTATAGTGCATGGGGGGCACGGGGAGGGCTGTGCAACACAGAGAAGACAAGTAGTGATTTTATAGATCTTACTATGCAGATGGACAGTGACTGTGAAGGGGTATGTGGATGTGGAGGGGACTTGGAGAAGGGGGGAGCCTAGTAAACATAATGTTCTTCATTTAATTGTAGATTAATGATACCAAAATTTTAAAAAAATTATTCCTCCCTACACAAGGAATAACACTAAAACCTTTGTAAAAGGTTTTCCTCAATATCTGCTTAAAAACCTCCAACAGGGGCCTGCAGCAATCCCCAGTGCCCACAGGAGACAAAAGATGACCTGAGCAGAAAACAGTGTTCCTTTGTGGAGCCTGAGGTAACCTGGACCTACACCCAACAAAACACAGCAAAGACACACCATGCCAGTCAATCAACATGTAGGCCACAGGTTTGTGACCTGTGCTCAAAAAGGCAAATCCAGCCTCCTTAGTCTGTCATTTAAAGACTAGCTGGTCTTGCCCTACATTCCCAATATGGTCTGTTATTGACCATCCATGGGAGTTTCTGTCCAGTGAGACAGAACTAGTCATTTCCCCGTGCTTTTCCCCATTTCCTCCCACCAACTGGAATCTAGCCATCCTGCAAGGGCAGCTGAAATCCCAGCTGCTCCCTGAGCCTCCTGGAGCAACACCTTCCTGAGAACACAGGTCCCAGGGTTGCATCTGGACCTCCCAATGGGAATAGGACCCACAGGGCAAAATGACAGCAAGGACTGAGCAAGCAACTGCAGGGTGGACATCTGAAAGGCACTGGGGACTTGGCGAGGGAACAGAATCCTAGCATAGAATCAACGGACCCTCATCCCGGCGAGGACTGGGTCTCCAGGAGGAAAAGCCAAGAGCCTCCGGGGACACAGCCTGGGCAGTCTCCTTTGTCAGCCGATGGCTTCCACCAACTCACCGCTCATGCAGGCCTCGTGCAGCGGGGATGCTGTGTACAGGGGAGGGTTGACCTTGGCCCCATAGGAGAGCAAGAGCTTCACACAGTCGATGCTGCCCGAGGCGCAGGCGTCACAGAGAGGAGTGCTGCCATCGATGTTGCAGGCATCCACCTGGTAGGGAGGAAGCAACGCCAGAGGGGGTCCCTGCAACTACTTTGCTCCTCCTTAGCCACGTTCATTTTGCAAAACACTCCTTAGAAGAATCATTTTTCTAGTACATACTACAGTGCTGGGTGGGCAAGGGAGTTCCAGGGCAGACAGTAGCACGGGCTGGTGTCAGCCTACTCAGTGCAGGAGTCCTAACCGGGGTGGCTCAACCCAACCCCACTCTCCCCTCAACCCCCAGAGCACAGAGGAGGCCAGGCAAGCTCTGGTTATAAGCTGAGGAAGGCAGGGTATAAAAGTGGGTTTTAACTCAAGTCTCAGCTAGGAGGACCTACAGCTGCTTAATGTGTCTCTCGTTGGAAAATCCTAGGGCAGGAATAGGCGATCTTTTTCCCAACTCCCAAACTGGCAGATTCTGCTGAGAATTTATGCAAATTCAGATGCTCTTTGGGTACATGCTGAAGCCTGTTCCAGTTCCCCCAAGACCACCGCAGTAGCCAGGCTTTCAGAGAGCAGACATCCAGCTGCTTCCCACCCTGTTAGGCATCCCGCCCCTCTGCTGGCTGCAAACTACTGGGGCTGCACATCAGCCGCAGCATATTTACACCAGGGAAAGAAGGAAATCAGATCTTGCTTCGTTTTCCTTTTTCCACTGAGAGCTAGCTTGCCAGCATCCTAGTTAGTCACCTCAGAGACTGGAATACTGTTCTTTGAGCCCAAACAGTTCTTCAGCCCAGGCCCCACTAGCCCTTCCAAAGCCTGTCTAATGTGCACGCTTACCCCTACCCCTGCTCATGTGCAGAGCCAAAGCCCTCCCTCCAGCATTTTGCTAAAACTGCCCCTCTCTGGCCACCAGTGACTCCGATTAGTCAAGTCCATGACCACGCATACTGGTCCTCGGTGAATAGTTGCCATAATGACCACCCCCATCTCCCTGGGCTTCTACTACATCCCATTCTGCTTTCCTGCCTCTTTTTCTTCTGTCCCTTTGCACATCTCAGACCGCTAATCCCAGCCTCTTCTGTTCCTCCCATTTCATGTGCTCTGGAGCTGTCCCTTCCACTCTGCAAATACAGCCAGCCCCGGAATCTGTCCCAAAGGGCCACTCACTAGGGCCCCGGCAGCCAGCAGAAGCTGCACACACTGTGTCTGGCCCTGCAGGCTGGCCACATGCAGGGGTGTGATGGAGTCCACCATGACCTGGTTGACACAGGCACCGCTCTCGATCAGCCGCTGCAGCTGCAGGGTCTCTCCTCGCTGGGCTGCCTCATGAACAGGAGTGCACTCCACCCAGAATCCTGGAGAGGAAGAGAGACCTAGTATAAGACCATGCCACTTCCACCCAGGGCAAATGAACACAAGCACACTTATGAGACTCAAGACACTATATACAATCAGGTAACTGGTCCAATGCTCCCACTCAAAATTTGTGAGTAAACTCACCAGTGAAGGGTGGATCCAAGCAAATTGGCATGGCACATGAGGGCCTTGCAGATCTGGACCTTGCCCTGACCTGTTCTCACAACACCCCCACAGTGCACACGGGACCTACTGTCCACACACTTGCAGCTCATTGTTGCCCTGCCATTTCACACCCATGTCTCTGCGTATGTTCTCCCTGCCTTATAGGCCTGCCTTTGCCCACATCCCCATTGCCAATTCTGCAACCTCTTGCTGAGGTGCCACATCCTCCACATGGACCACCTAAAACACCTTCTTCTCTGGGAAACACTTCCACAATGCTTGCATACCCTCATTAAAGCACTTGAAAGGTCCCCCTCCCTGCCTGGAGGAACCTTGAAAATAGGGCCCATGTTTTCATTACTCAATTTTAGCAGATTCCTCAGTATTTTCTACATATAAAATCATGTCAGATGCAAATAGAGGTAGTTTTGCTTCTTTCTTTCCCTTCTGG
Source organism: Manis javanica (assembly GCF_040802235.1). Lineage (NCBI taxonomy): Eukaryota > Metazoa > Chordata > Mammalia > Pholidota > Manidae > Manis > Manis javanica. The sequence goes on along the minus strand of NC_133157.1, from coordinate 129,880,257 downwards.
ATGCCTTTCATTTCTTTTTTGTGCTGTCACAGTTGAACTCGCACACTGCTGAACAGCAGGGTAGGAGCATGCATACTTGCCTTGTTCCTGTTCTTGGAGTGAAAGTGTTCAGGTGGGACTTAGTGTTAAGGATGATGTCAGCTGGAGGTTTTGCATAAAAGTGCAGCCACCTTCAGTAATGACCTTAGCTGAATCTTCTGGGTAACTTGCTGCAGCTTCTACCTAAGCACTTGCTGCTTCACCTGCACTTTTATGTCACAGGAGTGGCTTCTTTCCTTAAACCCATGAACCAATGCCTCAGACTTTTTTCTGCAGCTTCCTCCCCTATCTCAGCCTTCACAGAATTGAAGATAGTGTAGGGCCTTGCTCTGGATTAGGCTTTATCAGGTCAAGGAAATTCCCCTCTATTTCCAGTTTGTTGAGAGTTTTTATGAGAGGGTGTTGGATTTTGTCAAATACTTTTTCCTGCATCTATTGCAATTATCATGATGGCCTTTAAAGTTCTGTTAAAATGGTGTATTACATTCATTGACTTTCAGATATTAAACCAAGCGTACATGCCTGGGATAAATCCCACTTGGTCTTGGTGTATAATCTGTTTTATATGATGTTAGATTTGGTTTGCTAGTAGTTTGCTGAGGATATTTGTGTCTGTATCCACAAATGTCATTTTTCTTTAATCAATGTATTTGTCTGGCGTTGGTATCAAGGTTTTGCTATCATTCTGGCCTCAGAATGGTTTGAGAAGTATTCTCTTCCAGTTTTTGTTAGAGTTTATGAAGAATTAGCATTAAATCTTTAAATGTGTCAAAATCACCTAAAAAGAGATCTAAGCCTGGGCTTTCCCTTAGTATCAGTTTTTAAATCACTAATTCCATCTCTTCATTTGTTATGCATCTATTCAGACTTTCTATTTTGAGTCATTTTGGTAGTTGGTAGTTTGAGACCTTTAGGAATTAGTCCACTTTATTTATATTATCTAATTTGTTGGCATACAATCTATTATGGGCTGAACTGTCCACCCCCCCCACCCCCCACATACACATACAAATTCAGAATTTGAAGCCCTAACCCCTAGTACCTCAGAATGTGACTATTTGGAGACTCAGTCTTTTCAGAAGTAATTAAGAGTAATAAAAGGTAGCGCTTTGACCTCCCTGCCCCTATAACCAGTGGGTCTCACAAGGAGCACAGGTCAGCATTACCTGGAGGGCTTGTGAGCCTGTCAGTAGGTCTCAGTGGGGCCTGAGAATCTGAATCTCTAACAAGTTCCCAGATGCTACAGCTGGCCTGGAGACCACACATTGAGAACCAGGGTTTTAGACAATACCTCTCCCTCTGAATAGAGCCCCCTTCACTCCCCTATCCTCCTCCCTGCTTATCCAACTAACTTCTACTTGTACTTTTCCAGACTGAAATCCAGTGGTTAGTTCTCTGTAAGTCTGGGGAGAGGAAATCCCTCTAAAAACTGAAATCAGTCAAAGGGAGGAATAAAGTTTAAAATACGTTTATTGCTTACAAATCGCAGTCCAGGGCCTTCTCTCTTCCCTGCTCCAGCAGAAACAAAACTAGCCCTCCCCCTCACCTCTCAGGTACAGGTAAGCCCTCTGTTGCCCAGGTAATTACCATTGATATGGAGATGAACTTCTCTCCACCCCTGAGGAATGATGCAAAGGCACTAAAGCCATACTTCTTTCCACCTCTGAATGCCTATTGATATGCAGATGTACTAACACCAGGAGAAATATTCTGGAAATATTACAGTTTTACCCACATCTCCCAGGAGGCCTTGCCCACCCCAGTCCCCGTTCATGCTGGATAAGCCCCCCTCCGTGCCCCCCCTAGTCTGCCCGTCTCATTTTGGTGCTGTGGTCACCCTCAGTGGCCTGCACTCTGCCACTCAGTATTAAGAAACTATAACAGCCACTGAGTTTGGCTTCCAAACCATGCATCCCTCCCCAGATGCGTGGGCTAAGTTAATCATAGCAATCCCATTTCTTGTAGCCCATCTGCCCCACCTTCCCTAATGAGAAGGGAGGGAGGGAGGGCCTGCAAAGGTCTCACAGCTTCAAAACTCTCTCTTCCCAAGGAAGAGATGGCTCCCTTCTCCCTCAGGATACTGCCCAGATGTGGCCATCTGGCTACCTGCCTGCCAGTGCAGGCACGAGAACAGCAGAACCAGAGAGGCAGGAAGGTTCCAGAAACCTGGGAACCATGGTGAGTCAGTGGACACATGAGGCGTGGCACCCAGGTGGCAGCAGACTTCCTATTGTGTGCAAATATTTCTTTATTGTCTGAGCCAGGTGCAGACAAAAGCAGGTTAACTAGTGGAGACGGTAAACATCCCAAGTGCAGAATCTACAGCAACAGTTCCTCAGCACTCTCAGCCTGGGGCACATGAGAATCTTCTAGACACTAAACTTAAAAGGTAAAAAGTCACAGATGACAATGCTGGGTTAATAGTGGCATACCCTTACTGTCAAGCCCCCTACTTCAACAAGATCACATTGCATACACTTTACAATAAACAGCCTCCTTTTATTATTGCCCTTTATTATTATTACATCTACCTAGAAAAACTTCCAATCAACAGCTAGTTCCCCAGTCTGATCAAGTGTACTTTTACAAACCATGTCTAGGGTGAATTTATGTCCTCTGCAGACAGATAACCTACCTGGTCATCTGTTGATGACTGTCTACTAGAGATCACCTCATTTCTATCATCCTATAGCCCACCCTGCCTCCGCAGCAGCGCAGCATAGCACTGTGGGTCACAGTCCTCCAAGCCAGAACTGCTGGATCTGACACAGCGGTTTATGATATTTTGCAAGAAATAGCTTCTCTGAGAGTCTTGTTTCCTCACTGGTAAATTGGGATATAACAGTTTACTCACTAGTGGGCTATGAAAATTGAATGGCTTAACATAAGCATTCAATGTGGGGCCTGGCACACAGTAAGTACTCAATAAATGTTGTCTAACTGTAGTATTTTTACCGCCCCCTCCCCAAACTGTACCCTTCTGTCTTGCCCATTAGCTAAAGAGGGGAATTAGCAAATACAGGCTTACCTTGTTTTCTTGAGCTTCGCTTTACTGTGTTTTGCAGTTTTAAAATACGGCATGTTTTACAGATTGAAGGTGTGTGGCAACCCTGCACTGAGCAAGTCTATCAGCACTATTTTCCAGCGGCATTTGCTTACATTGTGTGTCTGCATCACATTTTGGTGTCATATTTTGGTAATTCTCGCAATATTTCCATATTTTTCATTATTACAGTGATCTGTGATCAGTGATACTATTGCTATTGTAATTGTCTGGTAGCCATGAACCGTGGCCATGTAAGACCATGAACTTAATAACCGTGCTCGTGTTCTGACTGCCCCACTGCCTGGCCGTTCCCCGTCTCTCCCTCTCCTCGGGCCTCCCCAGTCCCTGAGACACAATACTGAAATTAGACCAATAAATAACCCTACAATGGCCTCTAAGAGTTCGAGTGAAAGGAATAATCACATGTCTTTCACTTTAAATCAAAATCTAGAAAGGATTAAGCTCAGTGAGGAAGGCATGTTGAAAGCCAAGGCAGGTGAAAGCTGGGCACCTCTTGCACCAGCCAAGTGGCGAATGCAAAGGAAATGTCTCAAAGGAAGTTAAAAGTGCTACTCCAGTGAGCACACAAATGATAAGAAAGTGAAACGGCCTTATTGATGATATGCAGACAAGATCCAACCAGCCACAACATTCCCTTAAACCAAAGCCTAATCCAGAGCAAGGCCCTACACTATCTTCAATTCTGTGAAGGCTGAGATAGGGGAGGAAGCTGCAGAAAAAAGTCTGAGGCATTGGTTCATGGGTTTAAGGAAAGAAGCCATTCCTGTGACATAAAAGTGCAGGTGAAGCAGCAAGTGCTTAGGTAGAAGCTGCAGCAAGTTACCCAGAAGATTCATCTAAGGTCATTACTAAAGGTGGCTGCACTAAACAGCAGATTTTCACTTTAGGTGAAAGAGCCTTCTATTGGAAGAAGATGCCACCTAGGCCCTTCATTGTCAGAGAGAAGTCAATGCCTGGCTTCAAAGCCTCAAAGGGCAGACTGGCTTTCATACTAGGAGCTAACGCAGCAGTTGACTTTAAGTTGAAGCTAATACTATTTATCATTCCAAAAGCCTTAGGGTCCTTAAAAATCATGCTAAATCTACTCTGCTGGGCTCTATAAATGGAACAACAAAGCTGGATGACAGCACATCTGTTTATAACATGGTTTACTGAATATTTGAAGCCCATTATTGAAACCTTTCAAAAAGATGTTTCAAAATATAACTTCTCATTGACAATGTACCTGGTCATCTGAGAGCTGTGATGGAAATATACAATGAGATTAATTCTGTTTTCATGCTTGCTAACAACCTCCATTCTGTAGCCCATGGATCACAGATAATTTTGACTTTCAAACCTTACAAATGAATATATTTTGTAAGGCTATAGCTGCTACAGAAAATGATTCTTCTGATGGATCTAGGCAAAGTAAATTTAAAACCTTCTGGAAAGGATTCACTGTTCTATGTGCCACTAAGATTATTCATGATTCATGGGAAGAGGTCAAAATACCAACATTCACAGGAGTTTGAAAGTTAATTTCCACCCTCGTGGATGACTTTGAAGGGTTCAAGACTCCAATGGAGGAAGTCACTGCAGATATGGTGGAAATGGCAACACAGACAGAAATAAAAGTGCAGCCAGGAGATGAGACTGAATTGCTGCAATCTCATGAGAGAACTCTACAGATGAGGAGTTGCTTCCTATGAATGAATTTCTTGAGATGGAATCTACTCCTTATGAGGATGCTGTGAAGATTGTTGAAGGGACAACAAAGGATTTAGAAAATTATACAAACTTAGTTGATAAAGCAGCAGGAGGGTTTGAGAGGGCTGACTGCAATTTGAAAGAAGTTCTACTATGAGTAAAATGCTACGAAACAGCATCACATGCTATGGAGAAATTGTTCATGAAAGGAAGAGTCAATCAACGCAGCAAACCTCATTGTTGTTTTAAGAAATAGCCATGGCACCTTTCAGCATCCACCCCTCCATCAGTCAGCAGCCATCAATAACAAAGCAAGATCTGCCACCAGCAAAAAGACTGATTTCCTGAAAGCTCAGATGATGATAACCAATTTTTAAGCAAAGGTTTTTTAAAGGTGTATATACATTGTTTTAGACAATGCTATTGTACACTTAATAGACTAGTGTAGTGTAAACATAATTCTTACGCACTAGGAGGGCGAATGTATTTGACTCATTTATTGCAGTGGTCTGGAGTTGAACCTACAATACCTCTGAGATATACCTCTATGTGTTCCCAGGCATGGTGATGCACATTAGCCTGCGCTCATGACTGTGGACCCCTGACACAAACACCTTTCTCACAGCAGGAAGAGTGATAAAGTATGTGGGGACAGCAAATAGGTGGTCAGAGTGTTCCCCTATCCCATGAAACACACAGCAGACACGACTTATCCAACCCAGTCACAAAACCAGTCCAGCATTACAGGTAACCCTACAAATTGCTTAGAGACAAACCTATTTGGGAAGGAAAAAAAAAAAAAGCAAACCCACCTTGGTTTAAACCTCAGCTTTCTGCTTTCTAGCTGTGCACTCTTACCTCTATCTACAGGTACTGATGACTGCCTAGAAGCTGTCCCAGAACTTGAGGCCCCTGCTGGCGTATCACATAGCGGCTCAGCAGCTCTCACCATGGTACCAGGAGCTGCCCCTTTTCTCCATCCCACATTCTTAAGTTCTTGGTTAAGGATAACTGAAGAATAAACAGCACCTCCCCTCTTCGAGCCCAGATTCCCTTTCATCTTCTGCCAGGCTTGTACTTCCAAGTCCGAAGTTTCTGAGTACCGAGCTGAATATGGGGATTACCTTTTCACCTTTGCAAACAGACACTCACCTTGGGGCAATATGATCTATATTACACTTGCTAGGTTACCAACATTGGATTCACTTTAGGAGGTGACTTCCCCTAAATTCTTTCTACTTCTTGATAAGGCCGTATTGTGAGACTCTGCAATCTCTACCTCTGTGAGGTATTTGAGGTATTAAAAAATGAAAAACCTACATGCTGTGGTTGCAGTACACCTCACATACAGAACTTCAGATAAGAATGTTAAAATGGGTTCAAGTTCCCATCATGGGCCTGTACTGCTAGTCTAGCAGTATTGTTTGGATCCAGCACAGTCAGCTTATTTATTAAAGTTGGGAATTAAAATGTCAGTAGAATTTACTTTTGGAGAAAGATAGTAAATAATAAGTAAAACACTGACAAAGTAAAAAAATTCCATGAACTCCAGAAGTTGTGAATTCATTAGTTTAGAAGGTGCTTTTCTTCTAAAGCTACGTTCTTAAACCTCAAAAAGCATGCTGAGAAGTAATGCTGTGCCAATGACAAGTTCTATATGAACAAAAAGATGTTTTAATAGCCTTCCAAGGTTAGGTGTTCACTGCGTATTTAATTGAATCAATCAAGTGCTGACCACACTGGCAGGGTCAAAGTAGTGCCTGCCTGGGGTGGAACGCCAAGTACAAAGAGATGTTTATTAAATGTCTTGGATCATGTTGGCTGTTTTACAAAATCCAAGTATCCTTGCCTTGCTATTACCGCAGTGCGGCGCAACGGTAACTTTAGCTTCAGACTTCTTACATTTTTCCTCAGCTACTGGTTTTAACCAGTCTAAAAATACTTTATATTTTTTTCTTTCAGGCTTTCAAAATGCTCTCCATGCTCGTTTCATCCTCAGAGTACTTCCTAGACAGGCGAGCTGCTTCCCGCTCGGGGCAGCAGGATAATGTCCCCTGGCCCTCCAATCCGTTGATTCTGAGCAGCCCAAAAATGGTTAAGATGCAGTGGAGCACCCTGGTAGCACTTTTCAGCGTGCCATCGGTCAGGTCAGGGGGTGCCTTCCGCTGGCGCGCTCCTCTCCGCGGCTGGGTGGGCCTGCAGATGCTACGGACACTGCGACCTGGAGCCGCCACCCAGCCCGCGACCCGCGTGGGTGCGCAACCCAGGAAGAGAACGGCGGGCGGAGAGGGTGCAGAGCCGCGTCTGAGGCACTGGGCTGCCGGCATCGGCTGCCTGAGCCCCCAAGCCCGACCTCCCTCGCTAGGAGCGCGCGCGCCACCCACCCCGGGGCTCGGGTCGCGCGCCGTCGCCGCGCCACCCCCGCGCCCGCTCGTACCCACGTCGCCCACGAAGCAGCCGTCCGCTGCGCGGGGTTCCATGCCCTTGCTGCCCCGGGCCGGCGCCGGGCTGGCGCGAGACGCGACCGAGCGCCACTGGGGCAGGTCCCCGAGGCGCGGCGCCGGGACTTGTAGTCCCCGCCTACGGGCGCGCCACCGGACTCGCGCCGGCGCCGAGCGCGGCTACCACGCCCCCGCAAACGCGCACCCCCGGGCCTCCGCGCTTCATTTCAAAGGCCACTTCCCTCCGGCTGGCGCACTTCCTGCCTCTTCCTTCTCTCCAGAAAAATCGTAAACTCCCTGTCGTTCACGGTCGCGGAGAAAACGAAAACAAAGATACATGTCTTTCCAAGTCCCATGACAGAAACGCAGAACCGGTTTCCAGAGGCTTGCAGGTTGATGATTGAGTAAGCGAGCTTTTGTTTTCGCAAAGCACCTCACACAGTTCAGAAGGCCTAACGTTGGGACATTTGAAGCTATTAGAGCATGTGTGCGTGTGTGTGTGTGTGTTTGGTTGAGGAATTTTGCTCTGTATTCGTAAGGGATGTTGGTCTTCAGATTTCTGGTTATGTTTTTTTAGCTTTGGTATGAGGTCATAGGGGGCGTATATTGGAAATACAGGCAGCCTTGGAGATGTGGGTTTGGTTCTAGACCACCATAGTAAAGCAAATATCGCAATAAAGTGAGCTAAAAGAATTTTTTTGGTTTCCCAGTGCATATTAAAAATTGTGTTTATACTCTAGTCTATTAAGTTTAATCCTCTTAAATTTTTTGAAGCTTCTTTTATCACATTGTAGATGGTCTATCTTGAACAATGTTTCATGTGCAATTGAGAAGAGTGTGTATTCTACTGTTTTGGGGTGAATTGTTTCCTAGATGTCGGTTACATCTAATTGGTTAATAGTATTGTTTAAGACTTCTATTTCTTTGTTGATTTTCTGTCTAGTTCTGTCCATTATTGAAAGTGGGAAATCGAAATATCCAACTATTGTTGAATTTGATGACTGGTCTATTTGTTCCTTCAATTAGTTTTTGTTTCATATATTTTGATGCTCTGTTGTTTGATGCATATATTTATAATTGTTGAACTGACACTTTTATCATTATAAATTTTCCTTCTTTGTTGCTAGTAACAATTTTTGTCTTAAAGTCTGTTTTGTCTGTTATTAGTATAGTAATTACCACTCCAATTACCTTTTGGTTACTTTTGGCATGGTATATGTTTTTCCATTCTCTTAATTTTAACCTATATGTATCTTTTAATTTTAGGTGTGTCTCTTAGACAGTATATTATTAAACCAGGTTTTCTTAATCCATCTCATCTTTGCCTTTTGATTGGCCCATGTAATCCATTATGATTAACGTGATTACTGATAAGGTAGGCTTTCCACTTGCCATTTGCATTCTGTTTTATTTCTTTTTTGATCCTCTGTTTTTCCACTACTGCCTTCTTATGAGTTAAATAGATATTTTCTAGTGCACCACTTAAGTATCTTTTTATTTTACTATAGTCTTGAGGTCTTTAAAATTGCCCTGGAGGTTACAAATAACATCTTAAAATAATCTAGTTCAGATTAATACCACTTTAATTGCAAGAGTATATAAAAAAATTTGCTCCAGTAGAGTTCCATTCCTTTCCCTTTCTTTAGTGCCATTATTGTCATACAGATTATCTTTATATATTATAAGCCCATTAAAAGTTTATAATTATTGATATATACCATTGTATTTTAAATCAGTGGAATAAAAGAGTTACAAACTAAAATACATCTATACTATCCTTTATATATTCCTGTGTAGTTGCCTTTACTGGTACGTATTTTTTCTTCTGGATTTGGATTACTGTCTATTCTTTCATTTCAGCCTGAAGGTTCCCTTTGGTATTCTAGAGCAAATCTGTTGATGACAAACTCACTTAGGTTTTGTTTGTTAGGGAATTTCTCTTTCATTTTATAAGTATGTTTATGCTAGATATAGAATTCTTGGTTGGCAATCTTTTTTTATCTCCCACAGGGAATATGTCATCCCATTGCCTTCTGGTTTCTATGATTTCTGCTGTGAAGTTAGCTGTTAATCTTAATGAGATCTTAATGAACATCCCTGTACATAAGGAGTTGTTTTTCACACTGCTTTCAAGGTTCTCTTTTTCATTTTCGGTAGTTTGATGCTGATGTATCTAGGTGTGGAGAGAGTGAAGGTTCCTATGGCTAGCATTCTAGCCTAGTCCTGGTTGGCTTACTCACTACACATGTGTGGTCAATACATTGCTATTGACTCGAAAGAGCTCCGCCCAGTGCTCTGGGCTGCTGCATGGCTGCAGGGCTGCAAGGCTGTAGGAGAGCAGAGACTGAAGCAGTGGCAGTGCCAAGTACAGAGACTGCGATAGCTGCGGGGGCAGAGAGGCCCAGAGGCAGAAACCAGCTTGCTGCATGCAGACTCACTCTGAATGGATGGGATTCTAGTGATTAACCTGCCCTCATGGGAATAAAGTTCTTGGGTATAAACCCTTTCACCCCAAGAATGTTCCATTGTCATTCTTAAACAAGTTTACTGTCTACTTCACAGTGAACTTGTCTGAGGCTGAAACCCATTGGCAAGACAATTGGCAATTTGGCAGGATTTACTGTTGACTGAGGAGCAGAACAGGCTGCCCTTATGGGAGGGGTGCTTCAGTGGGCTGCCCCTATGGATGGAAAGACCATCGAGTGTCCCCCAGTGGACATGTGGTCTGACGTGGCTTGCCTCCCAGAGGACTGGTCCTCACCCCAAGACTGGGAAGAGGTGGAGGCAACACCTGAGGCAGTAAAGTTGGCCCTCAGCAAAATAGGGAATTCCTTAAATAAACAGAGTGTGAGTGAGGCAGCAGGAACTGTGGGGAATTTTTTTCTCATAATATTGAGAAAGGCCATAAGGGAGAAACATGTCCTCCTGCAGGAAGCACAAGGAGGCAGCACAGAACATGAGGTGCAATGTGCCATTGAGATAAAAAATTTGTTGATGACTAAAATGGCATCACTATGAGGTACTGTGGAAATGGCGAAGGATGTCATGGTAGCCTGAGAGGAAGCAGCCTGAGAAGCAGCAGCCAGAGAAGCAGCAGCCTGAGAATGCAGGCTTCCAGGTGCCACGGGGAAGGTGAAGGATGTAGTGGTGCCATCAGCCCCAGAAATGAAGGAGGAGCAGAGGTTTGATGAACAGGTAACGGTGGAGGCCCTGCCAGTGCCAGGGGCATCAGCCCCATCTCAGTTGAAACCCCACCCAGTTGAAAGCTGGTGGAAAGCCCAGAAAGAAAATAAAGACCTGGCAATTGCAGGTTCCTCCAGGACAGGTGCAGCCCCCTCCCCAGGTCATGGAGCACTCCATGCTCTGCTCCTATACTCAGGCTCAAGCAATGAAAGCACAAAAGGAAATACAGTCTGTTTCTCGAAGAATTTAAAGGGCCCTGTGAAGGTAAAGAGGACCCAGATATGAGTTGATTTGATAAAGGCAGGAGCAGAGAGAAATTGGGTGGAAGGTCAAATAGAATCTTACTGGACCTGTGGCAACAATTGAAACCGTAGCAGCTGCTGAGGATGAAGAAGCAGAAGTCAGAGAGACAAAATTGGCCTTGTGTCTCCAAGACTTTCTGCTGGAGAGGCTGAAGAAGGTGGGTATTGTAAGGCCCACCCATGGTGTCTTGACAATGGGTTTCAGCCCCAGGCAAGTTAGCTATGGATTCAGTGTGACCAAAGAAATTGACAGCAAAACATTCTTGGGGTGAAAGGGTTATACCCAGGTTTATTTCCAGGTGGCAGGTCAGTCACTAGAATCCCATTCACTCAGAGCAAGTCTGCATGCAGCAAGCCGGTCTCTGCCTCTGTGTACCTCTGTCTGCACAGTCGTCCGACACAGCCATCCTCCAGGACTCTGCACAGCCGTCCCACACAGCCGTCCTCTGGGCCTCTGCTCTCCTGCAGCCTTGCAGCCCTGCCACTGTGTCGTGCCCAGAGCACTGGGCGGAGCTCTTTTTATAGAATCAAATTGTCCACAGGTGTGCAGTGGGCTAGTCAACCAGGGCCAGGTGAGAATCCTGGCCACAGGAACTCTCATTTTATCCACACATGGTCCTTTTGGTTAACTCATTTGGGTAGAACTGCTTTGAATACAGCCAGGATGACCACTTGGTGGCATGGATCTCCTAGGGCTTGAGGGTTATTATAATTTGTCCTAATTTTTGTTATTTGTATATTGTTGTAGCATCTGTTATTATGGAATTTGGTTACAATGTTCAAGCTTCCTCACACAAGGACCATTGCAGAATATTGAGAGCACATAGACTTGAGAGGTGAAAATCCTGGAGAAGCAGAGTGTGGAGAAAGAGAAGGTTCCTATGGCCAGGATTGTAGCCTGGCCCTGGTTGGCTTGCTCACTACACACATGTGGGTAATATGTTGTTATTGACTCTATATAAAGAGCTCTGCCCAATGCTCTGGGCTGCTGCATGGCTGCAGGGCAGCACGGCTGCAGGAGAGCCGAGACAGAGACTGAGATGGCTGTGGAGATGATGAGGCCCAGAGGCAGAGACCAGCTTGCTGCATGCAGACTCACTGTGAGCAGACAGGATTCTAGTGATTGACCTGCCACAGTGGGAATAAAGTTGGGTATAAACCCTTTCACCCCAAGAATATTCCAGTCATTTTTTGGTGTCACTGAATCCATAGTGGACTTGTCCGGGGCTGAAACCCATTGGCAGGACACTAGGTATGGGTCTCATTTATCTTACTTGGAGTAATCAAAAGATTAAGTCGTCTCAGTTTTTTTTTGGTGTGCACACAGCCCTGCATGCATACATGGCCCTCTAGATTTTTGTAAATATGTTGGAGCTTTAAAAAGCTCCCTATTGAGATTCATCACCTGGTTTTCCATTTAGGTTCTTGGCCAGCTTCTCATTTGCCCAACCTGGTATAGCAATTGTCACTGATTGTTTTCAACAAATGCCTTTGCGATTGGGCATTTCTCACGGGGTAAGCTCTTTTTCAAGTCAAATAAAAACAAGCTGTATGAGTTAGACTTTTCCAGAGAGCCTCCAGCTGATCAAATAGTGATAATCTGGGGAGAGCTCCAAACCTGTCTGCCCCTACTGGTGGCTGTTAGGCTACTGGTTTTCACAACAACCATGGTTCTAAGGCAGCTGATTTTACAGAATACTGCAGAGCTTGGGCAGAGGAGGGTCGAGAGTAGAACAAGTTAAAATACCCAAGAGCTTACTCTTCTTACTGTGATTCAGCTATTTCTTTTAAATAAATTTCCTCAGATTGTTATAAGCCTTTGGTTTAAGTTCTCAGAAAATGACTTTGATAACTATCATTGGTTCCTTTTTATGGAGTGGCTTTTTGGAGGTCTTTACTCTGTAATTCTGGAAGTGCTTTTCCCATCGATCATCTTTTAGAGAAATTGTTTAAAAAGAGAAAATAATCTTTTCTATTTAACTGTAGTTTAGCATTTCAAGCATTCTGTGGTGCTTCGTGATCCAAGATTCCATCTGGAATTGTGCAACCTGAAGAACTTCTAACATAGTACAGGGCTGCTGGCAACAAATTCTCTCAGCTTTTGTCTGAAATATCTTTAGTTTGCCTTCATTTCTTTTGCATGAAACATCTTAATAGCATCTTAGGTTGACAGTTTTTAATTTCACTACTTTAAGAATGTCATTCCATTGTCTTATGGCTTGAATTATTTCTGATGAGAAGTCACCTGCTATTATTATGTTCCTTCTGTATCTAATTTATCCCTCTGGTTGCTTGTAAGATTTTCTCCTTACTGGTTTCTAACACTTTCATTATGACGTGCCTAGATGTGCTTTTGTTTGTAATTATCCTGCTTAGGATTGTTTTGTTTTGTTTTGTTTTGTTAGCTTTGTGGAGTTATGGATTTATTTTTTCCCTCAAATTTGGAAATGTTTTAGCCATTGTTTCCTTAAATGTGTTTACCCTCTTCATTTTTCTGATATGAAATATATCAGATTAATTATACATATTTTAGACTGCTTAATATTTCACACATCATTGAAGTTTTATTTACTTTTTCAGACTTTTTCTTTTTCTCTCTGTACTTAGATGTACATAGTTTCCATTGCTATGTCTTCATGTTCACTGATCTTGTCTTCTGAAATGCCTAATCTTCAGTTAAGCCTATCTAGGGAATTTTTCATTTTAGATTTTTTTTTTTCAGTTCTAGAAGTTCCATTTGGATTCTATTATACTGTCCATTTCTCTCTTTATTATTTCATGTTTTCTTTTTAATCTTTAAATATATTTAGATTGCAATTTTAAAGCCCTTGTCTGCCAATTCCAATATGTTTATCATTCCTGCATGTCTCTATTGACTAATTTCTTTCTCCTCCCTATTGAGGAGCTCAATAGGGAGCTTTTTTAGATTACCTTTTTTTTTTGCTTTGTTCTATGTTCAATGGTTTTTATTTGAATACAGAATATTGTGAATTTACACTGAGTAGATTATACCATCTTCCTTCAGGGAACATTGAGTTCTGTTCTGGCAGGAAGTTAGTTTGCTTGCAATTCAGCTTGATTCTCTCAAGTCTTTTTAAACTTTGTTTGGCATGTCTAGAGTAGCTTTACTTTAGGGCATGGCTTTCCATGAATGTCCCAGTTTTTCAAAAGGTTCTGACTCTGGTAGGTCAGAAGTCAAATGTCTCACAAGCTTGTGTGAACTCTGGTAGTTGGTATTTCTGTAGCTCCCTAGTAGTCTCCAGTTTTGAAATCAAGAAGTATGAGTCTGTCTTATTTTGTTGTTCATTTTCAAGATTGCTTATTGGCTCTTCTGGGTCCCTTGTAATTCCATATGAATTTTAGAATCAGCTTATCCATTTTTAGAAAGAAATCATCTGGGAGTATGATAAGGATTGTGTGTAATCTGTAAATCAGTTTGGGAAGTATTGCCACCTTAACAATGCTGTCTTCTGATCCATGAAGATGGGATTCTTCTCATTTCTTTAGATTTTTTAAAATTTCTTTTAAAACAAGTTTTGTAGTTTCCATAGTATGTTTGCACTAGTTTTGTTACATTTATTCCTAAGTATTCTATTCTTTATTTTTTGCAATCACAACCACATTTTATTTTGTGAGACTGTATTCCCTAATTGCAATGAATTTTTGATCTTTAAATAATGTAACTATATAAAAATTCAAAATAAACACTGTCCTGGATTTGAAAATGATAGCAGAAAATTACAATTTAACAAGTGAACAACGATTACATCATTTTTGCAGTTGGAAAACTATGTATCCACCCTCCTTAAAATTCTTCAAGTCAACAAAATTTATTCACACCAATAGGATTAAATGAATGGTTAAGATCCATTATTCTTTGAAATTAAGACATCAAAGAACAGAAAAACAGCATCAATGACCTCTTGCGGAAAAGAAAGGAACATCAAAATATATCATTATGAGCTTCATTGAGCTCTATCATATAAACATGTTAGGTGACCCAATCTTGTTCTATATAGTATCATTCTCTGGCCATTCAACTCAACTGCAACTCAGAAATGTGTTTCAATATGTTTGTAATTATTTAGAAGCATACATAGTAAGCCTGTGCTCCCAAACTAACAAGTATGTCTCTATGAACTCGAGTTTACATTTATACATCCACACTTGAGACAATGACATAAATTTAACTTTACTGATTTTTAATAGTTTAAACTAGCACTTAAATTGTTTTAATGCCTCATTTAGGAGATTTCAAATGACATTTCTACATCTTTCATATTTATTTACTTGACAATCTGGGTTGTCCAATTTCCCAAGGTATTTATTTATCTATCATTTAATTGGGAATTGAGAGCAACAAAAATTCTGAATAAAAACCTTACTGAATATTAATTCAAATTATGTAAAAATGAGAAAGTAAAACCCTTCAGCTTTCCATGGTACACTTAACCAACTACAGCTCAAGTATGGCAAAAGTGTCATGAGAATAATTTTCACCTGTATCTTAACTGCATCACGTAAAAGCGGAAAATGTAGAGATTAGGAGCATAAGGCTTCTAATTCTACAGTACAAGTGGAGACAAAATTAAATGCAGTAAGAACAAATTTGCAAGTCTAAAAGGAAAATTATAACTCCAGATCTATGGGGAAAAATATTTATGTGGAGCTTTTAATCCATATTAGAGTTTAGTTGCTATAACTTGACCATAAATTTAAACAGAAAACTCTTCTGAGACATACATTCTAATAAATATTAACAGTATTGATAGTCAGGTGTCTGTTATTTGAACTTACTGGTAACATTTCATTTTTCTATCTAACAGAAACCTACAATGGTTTGCACCAATCACAATGCTGAAACATTATCTTATGAAAATAAAATGATACAAAATTAAATGACATTGAAGACAAAAATATTCTGAGGTTAAAGCAAACTATAATCCTTGGCAAATCAGTCAGGTAAAAAACACTGGTGAGAGCTGAAAGCACAGGATTAACTAACATGATGAAGCTTTAGCACAAAGTACATTTTTGAAAACATGAAACAATGATTCTTTGGCGGACAACAGCTAAATATCCAAGAATCATCGAGTTTGAAAAATATTGCTTCATAACTTTCCAAAAACACAGTTAGTTGCAAGAATTGAAGATCTTGTTTAAAAACATCAAGGTAATTATATTTATAGCATCTTTAGAATGCACTCTGCAACTGAAAATTAACAGTGCACCCCAGTTTCACCATAATATATATTTGAGAGAGGGAGGACCAAAGATATGTGTAAACGAAGTATAGACTGTGTGTGCTTTTCAAAGGGGCTCAATTAAATATAACCAGCTGCCAACTTTGTGCTATGACATACTTAGGGGGTATGTGTATACTAAATTTATTTTTGTCTACAATAAATGAAATAAAAACACTGCCCTATATTAATCCAATATTAGTAGTGAGTACAACAGCAAAATTATTGTACAATTTATACATTCTAAAATATTTTCCTTCTCTAGAGATAATGCAGAGTAAAGACCTAACCATCATAAGACTTAATTTGAGAAATCTCAAATTCAAGAGGGATAAACCAAATCAGGGTGTGTATAAACCCAAAACAAAGATTCCTGATCATAAGGCTATCAGATTAGAAAGTGCAAGTGGTAGAATAAAGCATGCTCAAATTGTATGCTTGGGTCTTTGTGTATTTATCGAACCTTTAAACTAAACAAGACTAGCTAAAGAAATGCCTTAAGCAGAGTAAGATAATTGGGAATTGTGTCATTTCCTTTTACCATTTTTGTTACCCAACTTATACAATGTGCAAAGTGCTGAGCAACACTACAAAAACACATTTACGTCAACACTGAAGACCTGGGGAAATGAAATCCAACAAGTTTAAATTGTTTTCTTAGTTTTACTTTCAGGTTATGGCATGCAACTGCATACATAAAAATTATTAAATTATTTAAAAAAATAAAAGTTATTTTATAATTTGTATCCTACAATCTTGCTGAACTCATCTATTACATCCAATTATTTCTCGCTTAATTCCTTATGATTTTCTGAATATAAGATCATGTTATCTGAAAATATAGGATTACCTCTTTTTTAATCTGGATGTCTTCTATTTCTTTTCTTTCTTAATTGACTTGACTAGAACCTCTATTTCCATGTTAAAAGAATAAACAAGACCTTGTTATATCCTGATATCAAGGGGAAACACAGCCAGTAATTTTTTTTCTTTTTTTAAGAAAAATAAAAAACAGCATTACCAAGGTTTCTACACTTGGAACAGGGGATCTTCTGAAATTAAGGACGTCACTTTTGGATTAGTTGTTTAGCATTTCTTTGTTTTTTACAATGTTGAATATTGCTAAGTTTTGTAAATGATTAATTAGGGTGCACTCATGAAAGTTTGGACTTGGTGTCTGGATAATTTCCATTGAAATACTTTATAAAATAAAAAGGTTCTCCTGGAACTAGTATTAGCACAGTCCACTGAGCAAAACTATTAAACTGACATTTCTTAAATTGTTTACTGGACTGAATATGTTCTGTCCAGTGACAGCCCTTCACTTCTGAGAATGATGTCTCCTGTAGATGCCCTTTATCAAGCTGAAGAAGATCCTTTCTATTTCTAATTTATTGAGTGTTTTTTTTTAATCAGGACAACATGGTAGATTTTTGTCAAATATTTTTCCTGTGTCTTTTGAAAGAATTATGTTATTTTTGTTTTCTATTCTATTGATTTGATTTTTAGATTTTTAAAATGTTAAATCAACCTTGTATTTCTGGGATATATCCCACTTGTTCACGGTGTGTAATTCTTGTTATATGTTGCTGGAGTTACCTTGCCGAGTATTTTGATGAGGATTTTTGCATTAGTATTCACAGGAGGTATTAGTCTATAGTTTTCTTGTGATAGTTTTGTCTGTTTTGTTTTTTTAGGTCATATATTTCTTTGCATTCTTCATAATTTTTGGTTGGAACCTGCTGCGTTTAGCTAAGAAATTGCTCCAACTTTGTGTGCTGGTCTGTCCTCCTTCATTCAGGGTTTGTTGCTCTCATTTGCTTATTTATTTGTTTAGCTGAATTATTTTAGTGACATCTGTTTCCCCATACACATAGTGTTGAGCTTGTTTCTGCTTCTCAGGTAGGCACAGCTTTGGGTGTGCTTGCAGTTATCCTGCTGTAAAAGTGGCATTGGTAGAGCTCTTTTCCTCTGAAATAGATGTTCTTAGTGACTCTAAAATAATAGCTAGAATTCTCACACATCTATTAATAGTAAAGAAATAAAATCTGTACTTGAAAACTTCCTATAAAGAAAATACAGGCCTGATGACTTCACTGGTTAATTCCATTGAACACTTTTGGCAGAACTATTACCAATTTTAATCAAAGTATTTTAGAAATTAAAAGAGGAAGGAATACTTACCAAGTCATTCCGTGAGGCTAGAGTTATTCTAGTAACAAAACTAAGATAATACAAGAAAAGTAAACTATAGATCAATCTCCCTCATGAACATAAATGCCAAAATCTTTAACAAAATATCTGCAAGTCATGTCAACCAACATATAAAAGGATAGCACATTCTAATTAAATGGGGTTTATCTCAGGAGCTCACAGTTAGCCTAATATTTTTAAACAAATTAATATAATTTACCATATTAGTAGACTAAAAAAGAAAAATTATGTCTTCTCAGTAGATGCAAACAAAATTCAATTCTCATTTATGATGAGTTCTCAAAAATTAGGAGTTAAAGGGAAAACCTTAATCTTAAAAGGACACAAAACACCAAAGCTAACATACTTAATGCTGAAAGACTGCTTTTCCCATAGGTCAGTGATAAGATATTTCTTCTCACCTCTTCTAGTCATCATTTGCACTAGAGACTTTGAACAATGCAGTAAGGAAAAACAGATTGGAAATAAAAAAGTACCTTTGTTTGTAGACAAAACGTTTGTCTTACAAAATCTTAAAGAATACACACAAATGATGAACTAGCAGAAAGAGAAATCAGGAAAGCAATTCCATTTACAATTGTCTGTAAAAGAATAAAATACCTAGGAATAAACCTAACCAAGGAGGTGAAAGACCTAGACCCTGAAAATTATAAGACACTAATGAGAGAAAGAAGACACCAATAAATGGAAATACATCCCATGATCATGGATAGGAAGAATTAATATTGTCAAAATGCCTGGGCTGCCTAAAGCAATCTACAGATTCAATGCAGTCCCTATCAAAATACCAACAGCATTCTTCAACGAACTAGAACAAATAGTTCTAAAATTCATATGGAACCACAAAAGACCTCAAATAGTCAAAGCAATCCTGAGAAGGAAGAATAAAGCTGGGGGGATTACACTCCACAACTTCAAGCTCTACTACAAAGCCACAGTAATCAAGACAATTTTGTACTATACAAGAACAGATAGAATAGTGAGTCCAGATATATAACCCAAGCATATATGGTCAATTAATATATAATAAAGGAGCTATGAATATACAATATGGAATGACAGCCTCTTCAACAACTGGTGTTGGCAAAACCGGACAGCTACAAACAAGAGAATGAAACTGGATTACTGTCTAACTCCATACACAAAAATAAACGTGAAATGTATCAAAGACCTAAATTTAAGTGATGAAACCATAAAACTCTTAGAAAAAAACATAGGCACATATCTCTTGAATATAAACATGGGCAACTTTTCCCTGAACACATCATTTCGGGCAAGGAAAACAAAAGCAAAAATGAACAGATGGGACTACATCAAACTAAAAAGCTTCTGTACAGCAAAGGACACCAGTAGAACATCAGTAGGACAAAAAGGCATCCTACAGTATGGGAGAATATATTTGTAAATGACATATCTGATAAAGGGTTAACATCCATAATCTATAAAGAACTCACATGCCTCCACACCCAAAAAGCAAATAACCTGATTAAAAAATGGGTGAGGTATCTGAACAGACATTTCTCCAAAGAAGAAATTCAGGCACATGAAAAGATGCTCCACATTGCTAATTATCAGGAAAATGCAAATTAAAACCACAATGAGATTATCACCTCACACCAGTTAGGATGGCCAACATCCAAAAGACAAGGATCAACAAATGCTGGTGAGGGTGTGGAGAAAGAGGAACCCTCCTAAACTGTTGGTAGGGATGTAAATTAGTTTAACCATTGTGGTAAGCAATATGGAGGTTCCTCAAAAAGCTCAAAATAGAAATACCATTTGACCCAGGAATTCCACTCCTAGGAATTTACCCAAAGAAAATAAGATCCCAGACTCAAAAAGATATATGCACCCCAATGTTTATGGCAGCACTATTTACTATAGGCAAGACATGGAAGTAACCCAAGTGTCCATCAGTAGATGAATGGATAAAGAAGATGTGGTACATATACACAATGGAATATTATTCAGCCTTAAGAAGAAAACAAATCCTACCATTTGAAATAACATGGATGGAGCTAGAGGGTATTATGCTCAGTGAAATAAGCCAGGCAGAGAAAGACAAGTACCAAATGATCTCACTCATTTGTGGAGTGTAAGAACAAAGAAAAACTGTATGAACAAAAGAGCAGTAGACTCACAGACTCCAAGAAGGCACTAGTGGTTACCAAAGGGAAGGGGTGGGGAAGGGTGAGTGGGGAGGGCAGGAGAAGGAGATTAAGGGGTATTATGATCAGCACACATAATGTAGTGGGGGCACGAGGAAAGCAGTATAGCACAAAGACGACAAATAATCACTCTATAGCATCTTACTATGCTGATGGGACAGTGACTGCAATGGGGCATACGGGGGGGACTTGATTATATGGGTGAATGTAGTAACCATAATGTTGTTCATGTGAAACCTTCATAAGATTGTATATCAATAATACCTTAATAAAAAAAGAAAAGAAAAAAAATACACAAACAACTAGCTATTAGATCTTATTGGTGGGTCTAGCAAGTTGCAGAATATAAGGTTAATATAGAAAAATTTTATTTCTGTATTACTATTTTTTTTTGAGAGGGCATCTCTCATATTTATTGATCAAATGGTTGTTAACAACAATAAAATTCTGTATAGGGGACTCAATGCTCAATGTACAATCATTAATCCACCCCAAGTCTAATTCTCGTCAGTCTCCAATCTTCTGAAATGTATTACTATTTTATTTCTATATACCAATAACAAACCATTGTACATTTAAAATTCTAAGTACTATAAAAAAATGAGATAAACTTAACAAAATCTATACAAGATTTGTATACTTAAAACTATAAATACTGCACAGAGAAATTCTATAAGACCTAAATGGAGATAACATGTTCATGGATTTGAGGATGGAATATTAGTGTATTAATTCTCCTCAAATTGCTCTACTTTTGAACACAATTCCAAACAAAATCCTAGTAGCCTTTTTTGAGGTAAAAATAAGCTGATTCTAAAATTTATACAGAAATTCAAGACTTAGAATAGCCAAAACTTATTTGAAAAAGAACAAAGTTGGAGGCAAGTAACAATCAAACCATAATACACTGGCCAGAATAACTAAAATTAAAAAGTGTTAGCAGAGATGTAGAATAACTAGAATTCTCATACATTGCTTTTGAAAATGTAATGCAGTAAAACCAATTTGCAAAAAGTTTGCCATTATCTATTAAAGTTGAACATATGTCTTCTTTACTGCCACAATGCTGCATAATAATCAAGCCACAAACCCAGAGGTTTATGACAACAGCATTGATTCTTATGTTTATTGATCTTTGGGATGTCTAAGATTCTGAAGATTGGATTCAAATCTGCCCCGCACATGTTCGTTCTGAGGGCCCAGGCTGAAGGGACAAAGGCTACATGAGATAAAGTTTCCTCGTGTCCATCATCTGAGCTCACGAGCCACATCAAAGTACATGAGCACATTTAAGACTCATGTCATGTCTGCTAATATGCTATCAGCCAAAAGAATTCACATGACCAAGATCAGTATCAATGAAGCAGACAAGCAAACTTGGCCAACCATGGAAGGGGAAGGAATGAATATTACCTGAAACAAAAATCTAAATTATCATGTACAGCATGGGATACACTCACCAGAAATGATGCACATGTGTACCAAAAGATGTAAATAAGACTGTTCAAGCAATATTCTTGTTAGCCAAGAACTGAAAATAATCCAAATATCTATTAACAATTCAATGGGTAAAGAAAATATGCTAAATCTACACATATCTAATGAAAATGGAAGAGTAAGTACACATATAAACATGAGTACTGGGCACAAAAGTGTTCAATTTATATAAAGTTCAAACCACAGTGACAAACCTTAGGGATCCATATTTAGGCAGAAAACCTATGAAGTAAGGAAAATTTCACCATGGAAGTTAGGTTAATGGTTAGGTTTGGTGGTAAGGAAGAGAGGAGGATACTGATTGGAGATGACTCGAGCAAGCTTCTGGAATTTTGGCAATGTTCTGTTTCTTGACCAGGGTGGTGGTTTCATGAATATTTTGAGGCAAATTAGGGAGTTACACATTCTGGTTTTATGTACGTTAAACATGTCTCTTGCGGTATTTTCTGCTTTCTCAACCTTCAATTCATGAATAACAATTTCATATCTATAGTAACTTTGTACTCATTTTGCCCTCTGCTTGGAAAGCCCTTCCTCCGCATCTCCTAAGGACTGGTTTGTTTTATTACTGACGTTTTACTTCTAAAGCCCCTTATTCAGTGAGAGCTTGTTAGCTCTGCACCTTCTGCCTGACCTACAGTCTCTAATCCCACTCTCCCAACATTTTCAGCTTTTCAAAATGGTATAGTTAAAAATGAAATTCTATTTTTGTGGTGGTGGTGGTGGTTTCCTTGTTAATGTTTGTCATCACCTTTAGAATAAATTGCATTATATGCAGGGTTCTGGTCTAGCTTGTTCACGACTATAATCCTACTTCAGCGTCTGTCTACAGCAAACAGTAAAAGGTGCTATTGAATGAATAAATCTATTCCCATCACGTAGCACGGTGCCTGGCTCACTGTCTGCAGGTACTTACTATCTCTTCTTGGTATCATTAATGTTATTTGTGGTACCCGAACTCTACATGGATTAAAACTTCCTAAAGGTGTTTCCTAGGAAACGAGCATATAAACAAATGTTGCCGTGTAAAAATGGATGAAGGAAACAATTCAAATGGGAGTCTGGAAGCAGTAAGGGAGGGTTCTCCTTCATGAACCACAAAGCTTCTTTTACCTATCCCAGAGGAGAAGGGAAATTTTCTCACGGCCCAGGAACAACCCCAAACCGTAACTCCTCCAATGGACTGGACTTTCGCTCTAAACAACCGCTCCCAGTTTCCTCCTTTGTTCTTGGATTTGCCCATGGTTCACCATACTTTACATTGTTGAATTGGAATTCCTCCCCTATTCCCAAATAAACTCATGTTTCTGGTTAAATAACTAGCTATTAATATTTATTAAATTACAAGATTTTGTAAAGGTCGCTTTGGGGCAAAACAAAACGTGTCACCGTACCAGCTGCAGGAAGAGACGCAGAGCCGGACAAGGCCGTCCGAGCTTAAAGAGCCCATAAAGCACGTGTGGGCCCGTAGTGGCTGCTCCGCCCATCTTCCCCTGCGCGGCTTCCACATCCGGCGCCGGCCAACTCTTGGCGACTCCTGTCCCTGTCCCGCCCACGCCTCCAACTCAGTCTTCGTCCTCCAATGCCAGGGCGCGCTGCGGCCTCGGGTCTGCGCAGAGAGGCGAGACGAGCCCGCGCTTGCGCATTCGCTTCTCTTTAGTGATTGGCTACTGCCTCCTCGGGGCCCGCCAGTCTCAGTTTTCACTTTCTCTTTCTGAGGTTACGGGCTTTACTTCCGGTTTCCCGCGCCCATCCCCGAGAAAGCAGTCACGTTTCCTCAGGCTGCGGGGCGTCTCCAGGACCACTCCTTCCTCAGCCAGGACGTCGCCTGGCTGACGACCGCGGACGGACCTGCGGTTTCACGAGACCATCCCGCCGGCGTCTAGCGGCCCACTCCGGCCCGGGCCGCGTTCCTCGCGCCGCTGGCGCTAAGGCCGGAAGAAAAGATGGGCTGCAATGTGGAGGGTCCCGCGCGCTTCTGACGAGCCTCTGCAGACCCGGGTCGAGGGGGCGCCCACCTGAGACCGGTGAGGAGGGAAGTCCCGACAAGAGGCGACTCGGGGGCTTCCTATCCGGGAAGGCGGCACAGACTGCGGCTAGTTAGCAAGGTACGCAAATATCTTGTCACATTTGGCTGCGAGGGACCGAGAGATAGGCAGCGCATGTGTGGAGGACCGGACTACATCTACAAGCATGGGCAAAAAACTGAGCAATAATCGCAAGGTCCCCGGGGCGGCGGCAGCGCAGAACAAACAGGTAAAACTGCCCCGGTGCGTGGACCTTTGTAGACGCCTGGGAGAAAGAGCCCAATTCCGCCAAGGTTCAAGTCTACCGCGTAGCGCTTGGGCATTTGTGGTTGCTGTTGGGGGCTTCGCCGTTGTAACTTAAAAATAACGAGTGACTGCTTGCTTCTCTTGAATGGTGAGTGACTAACCCATTCGTCTTTCCTGTTTTGCCTTGAGTGCGGGGTGAGGGGGTGGTTGGTGGTTTTCAAAATCGATTTTGCTTTGCTGCTTTTAGATTACTAGACTTACAACCTGTATGCATTCTCAGTATTGCTAACATGCCTATCTTGTTCCTAGGAAGTCAGTATTTCAGTTCATACAGAGCTTTACAATTCATGTCTTCCTCTTTTTGAGGCAGAGTGTCTAACGTTTCTCTTGAGTCGCTAGTCAGAGGAGAGCTTCATCCTCAGGACATTATATTAGTTGAAACTTTCCTCATTTGGTTTTACTTGGCTATTAAATAATTTCCTAAGGGTTCTGTATGAAGTCTGCACTTCAGATTTCTTTCTGTAGAAAATTCATGGCAGTGCGTGGCCTTTCCTTTTTTAAAATAGGTATAAAAGGGAGAGTTCTGTCTGCAGGGAGGGCCACTTGGCGGAAAAGTGAAGTAGCGCATAAGCAATGTCATAGTAGGTTGGTACATGCAAGCCAGTAGTTCGTGTGAAGGTGACACCAAGCAGCATTTTGTGGGAGAACGTGACAGATTAACCTCAAAAGTGAGGGGGATACTTTGAATATCTTCATTTAGTCACCACTTGTCTATTTGAAATCCAAAAATTTAAACATATCTCTTTATTCTAAGGTAAAATTAGAATAAGATTTATGAAAATGTATTCTAACTCAATTGTTGTACCAAGTGTGTGGTGTCGTAGTAACAGTGATTTAAGGGCCCACGATGTCCCCTGAGAGCTGTGGAAGTGAAAGGGGTGTGTGTATGATATTTAATATTATGGGATCTGAGTTTAGTGGGAAACCTACTCAGGAGGTTTATGACAAAATATTCCTTACTAATATAAGAATACATTCTGTTGAAAAATTGCCTTCTCGAATTGGACAGCTGTATACAGTATGTTCAGCACATTATTAAGTAAAACAGTAGAGGAAAAAACAGTGTTGTTTTTCTTAAAGTAATTGTGTACATTGTTTTAAAATTTGTGTTTTCAGGACATTTTGCTCAAATGTCACCAGTTCTCTTTTAAAAGGAACTCTATCAAGAGTATCTTCTGTAATCCAGAGTTGCCTAAATAAATTAATATCTGCAGATTTTCTAAGAACTTGCCTGAGACATTGTTTATTAAATAAATGTAGTAAGATGTCTAAGTAGATATGGCATGTGTTTATCAAATCAGTCTTTCATTCCTCTATCGATGGATGTTTATGTTCAGTTTTTCCCCTGTAATTAACAGTGCTTCAGTGATTATCTTTTTTTTTTGTTTTATACAAGTGTCATACATTGTTTTATACAAGTAGTATTTTTGTAGAATCCATTCCTTCTGAGAATACCGAATAATAATGCTAATAAATTGCCTTTAAACGATTGTATCCTTTTTATATTCACTCTCTCAAAAAGTGTTTTTATTTCCCTGCTAGCCAGCACTGGATGATAACAGTATTTAATATTTTACTAATTTTCTAATAATAGAAAATAATATCTCACCTTAATTTTTACCTTCCTCACTATTAACAAAGTTAAACATTTTAAGCTGGGTCATATCTTTTGTGTGTTTTTGTTTTTTGTTTTCTAATTGGGTACCGAATGCCCTTCTTTGACCTATCTAATGAATAGCACACTGTTTTAATTATTGTAGCTTTCTAATGTATTTTGGTATGTTCTTTTGAAAAAAGCTTTGGGCTCTTCTGCATTTTTCTTCCAGATGAAATTCACGATTTTGGAGCACTGCAACTATCCTTTCAAATTCTGTAGAAAATCTTGTTGAGATATTGTTTGTGATTACATTGAATTTATAGATTGAGAAGAGACATTCTTTTGAGTTTTTCCTTCTAGGAGAATAGGTATGTCTCCTTGTTTCATCTACTAAAATTTTTGTTGTGAAATATGCTGTTTACATGTACTACTTAAAAATACATACATAAGTACATATCTGTGTACTTAGCTTAATAGAACATCGTAGGTGCCTCTCCCCAGAAGCAAAGTATTCATAGTCCCTGTCCCCATCACCACTGTCATCCTGCATTTTGTGTTGATTATTCCCTTACCTTACTTTATAGTAATCACCTATATATGTATCCTTAACCAACATATTGTTTACTTCACCTGTTTTTGAACTTTAAATAGAATCATGCTGTATCCTTTAAATTACTCTTCTTAAACATGTTTTTGAGATTTCATCCATATTGAAGCATGTGCCTTAGTTCAACAATTCAGAAACATTTTGGACTCAGGACTCTACACTTTTAAAACTATTGAGGACCCCATAGATCTTTTGTACATGTGGGTTGTGTAATATTAGATATTAAAACTGACTAAAATATAATAGATATGGTATCTGTGGTTCATTTATATATTATATATATGGTAGAAGAAAATCTGGCCTCATTTGTGTATTCAGAAAAAGGAATGTTTTACTTATTTGTAAATGATTGTTTTATACTGAAGTATATACAATAAAATGCACAAGCTTGATGAATCTTGACCACATGAATACACTCATGTAACCATCATCCATATCAAGATATCAAACATCCTGATTCCTTTTCTTCTTCACCTATTTCACTCATTCTCTCACTCCCATCCCCTATGGCCACCAGCAGTATGTTCTCTGTTTCTATGAGTCTGTTTCTGTTTTATTAATTTGTTTTGTTTTTCAGATTCCACATTTAAGTGAAATCATATAGTATTTGTATGTCTCTGTCTGACTTATTTCACTTAGTGTAATACCATCTAGGTCCATCCAGGTTGTTGAAAATAGCGAGATTTCATTTTTTGTGTGTGTCTGGGAAATAATTCCATTTATATATATATATATATATATATATATATATATATATATATATATATATACCACATGTTCTTTTATCTATTCATCTATTGATAGAGGCTTAGGTTGCCTCCATATTTTGGCTATTGTATATAATGCTGTGATACACATAAGAGTGCATATGTTTTTCTGAATTAGTGATTTTCTTTTCTTGAGGTAAATTCCCAGTAGAATTGCTGGGTCATATTTCTGTTTTTAGTTTTTTGAAAAACCTGTAAAGGGAGGAATATTTTAATAACTTTTTTAAGATAGGTTTTTTTTTTTTTGATAGAACCATTTATTCTAAATATCTTTATCCTTTTTTTCTGCACCTGATATTATTGTGTTTATTTTGTTAATTGTCCCCCCCACCAGAATGTGAGCTCCGTGAAGGCAAGAATACGGACGGAGCTTGTTTACTAGAACCCCCAGCACCCAGAAGAGTGCCTCCTCTGTAGTTGGCCCTCAATTAATATTTATTATATTTTGAATAAGTGAATGAATGATGAAGCAAATGTTAGGACCCCTTTCCTGGGCTCACACTCATTCACAATCCTTCCTGTTTCAGCATAGTAATTACTGTACAAGAAAATGTGCAGATCCTAAGAGTTAAGTTTGTTGAATCTTGACAATTGCATAAACTCAAGTAACTTGCACCCAAAACAAGATAAAGATCCTTTCAATGACCAAAATTTTCCCTTGGGCCCCTTTCCAAATCTAACACCCCGGTCTGGGTCAATCATGTTCTGACCTCTCCCACTATAGATTCGTTTTCCTGTTACTGGATTTCACAGAAAGGGATTCAGTAAGTATGTACTTTCAGCATTTGACTCCTTTGGGGAGCATGTTTTTGTGAATCATATAAATACAGTTCCATGTATTTGCAGTGTCTGTGTCCATACATTGTTTATCTATTAAGATAGGTTTTTATATGAGTATCAAAAATATATATAACAGTTTCTTAAAGGTTAGTCGCAATGCAGAATTTGAAATCACATCATTGAAAATCTCAAACTGCAATATAATCCATTGGTCTGTCTTGCATCCTTTTTTTTTTTTGCTCTAAAAACATTTATTTATTTATTTATTTATCTATTTGTTTATTTTGAGAGGGCATCTCTCATATTTATTGATCAAATGGTTGTAAACAACAATAATATTCTGTATAGGGGACTCAATGCACAATCATTAATCAACCCCAAGCCTAATTCTCAACAGTCTCCAATCTTCTGAAGCATAACGAACAAGTTCTTACATGGTGAACAGTGCAAGGGCAGTCATATCACAGAAACTTTGGGTTTTGATCACGCATCATGAACTATAAACAATCAAGTCAGATATGATTATTCGTTTGATTTTTATACTTGATTTATATGTGAATTCCACATTTCTCCCTTATTATTATTATTATTTTTTTTTAATAAAATGCTGAAGTGGTAGGTAGATGAAAGATAAAGGTAGAAAACATAATTTACTCTCTAAGAGGGCAAATGTAGATGATCAGATCTGTGCCTATAGACTAAGCATTAATCCAAGCTAGAAAAGGGCAACAAAATATCCACGGATGCTGAAGATTTCTCTCAAAACGGGGTGAGGTTCTAAGCCTCACCTCTGTTGATCCCCAATTTCTCACCTGATGGCCCCCCTGCGACTGTGCCTGTATTAGGTTGTTCCTCCCTTGAGGAATCTTACCCTTCTCTGGCTAACCAGTCATCTTCCAGGGCCATACAGGGAAATGTAAAGTTGGTTAAGTGAGAGAGAGGCAATACTGTTTGAAAAGGTTAGCTTTTTACTTCTTTGCAGATTTATGCCCTGTGGCTTTTATGCCCAGTATTTGTCTTGAGGTATCTTTACCACTTGGAAGAATTACGATACTTGGTAAATTCGATATGAAGCACGAATTCCATTTAAGGGTTGTAATTAGGAAGGAAGAAGAAAAGCTACAGAAGTAGTAGACGGAAGAAAACATGGGAAGATTGATTATTTCTTTGGCATATCTTCTTGTAGAGTAACATAAGCATGTATAGGTTTTAAACTACTAATTAAATTGCATACACATATTAACATAATAGGAATACAGCTACATAACAAAAGCAGACCTACAATTACCAGCCATATCCAGTGAAATCAAGAAAACCAGTTAGGTACCCTAGGCATTGGTGAAAACTTATCAATGATATGATGGATTTTGTCTAACTAAATTTGAATATTTTGAGAAAAATCAGACAAATTAAAGCAACATATTCCTGGGAACTGTTCACCTCCTATATGTTCTTTTAACAGTAGATCGTCTATAGTCGCACGATTTTGGAGCACTGCAACTTGCACTTCAACTAATTCTTGGCTGAGTTCCGACAGTATAGATCCAGTCAAATTTGTTGTTTTACTGTATGCACAGGCCAGCTTAGATATCTCCTTCTTCATTCCAATGGCAAGTCCAGGAACCGGTGGGATGAATGCAGCTACAACTGCAACAGCACCAGGATCTTTGTTGAAGTTTTTTGATGAACATCTTCTGGAATGACTCTTCCAGAGGATTTTGATGTTGGAAGTTCTTCTTCATATCGTATCTTAATTCATTTTCTGGGTAGCCAAATTAGGCTTTGATCCTCTGTATAAATACAAACAAACCCTTTGCCCACACTTTGATAAGACCTTTATACCATTGTGAAGAACCTATTGGAGATCACCACACAGGAACTACCTTTTTTTTGAGAAAGGAATATTATCAGAAAAATGTACTTCCATACCTGATCATCTGACACCCTTTAAAAGATCAAAATTAAGGATATGTAAAGCATGCATTAATCATTGATTTGCAGTTAGTTTTATCCAATCAGGGAGTAATCCCTCTTTTCTTTCTCTTTTATTTTTGTTATCATTAATCTACAATTACATGAAGAATGTTATGTTTATTAGGCTCTCCCCTATACCAAGTCCCCACCACAAACCCCATTAAAGTCACTGCCCATCAGCATAGCAAAATGTTGTAGAATCACTACTTGTCTTCTCTGTGTTGCACAGCCCTCCCCTTTCTCCCACCCCCCACATTATGTATGCTAATCATAATACCCCCTTTCTTCTCCCCCATCCTTATCCCTCCCTACCCACCCATCCTCCCCAGTTCCTTTCCCTTTGGTACCTGGTAGTCCATTCTTGGGTTCTGTGATTCTGCTGCTGTTCTGTTCCTTCAGTTTTTCCTTTGTTCTTATACTCCACAGATGAGTGAAATCATTTGGTATTTCTCTTTCTCCGCGTGGCTTATTTCACTGAGCATAATACCCTCTAGCTCCATCCATGTTGTTGCAAATGGTAGGATTTGTTTTCTTCTTATGGCTGAATAATATTCCATTGTGTATATGTACCACATCTTCTTTATCCATTTATCTACTGATGGACACTTAGGTTGCTTCCATTTAATGGCTATTGTAAATAGTGCTGCAATAAACATAGGGGTGCATCTGTCTTTTTCAAACTGGAGTGCTGCATTCTTAGGGTAAATTCCTAAGAGTGGAATTACTGGGTCAAATGGTAAGTCTATTTTGAGCATTTTGAGGAACCTCTATATTGCTTTCCACAATGGTTGAACTAAGTTACATTCCCACCAGCAGTGTAGGAGGGTTCCCCTTTCTCCACAACCTCGCCAACATTTGTTGTTGTTTGTCTTTTCGATGATGGCGATCCTTACTGGTGTGAGGTGATATCTCATTGTGGTTTTAATTTGCATTTCTCTGATAATTAGCGATGTGGAGCATCTTTTCATGTGTCTATTGGCCATCTGAATTTCTTTTTTGGAGAACTGTCTGTTCAGTTCCTCTGCCCATTTTTTAATTGGATTGTTTGTTTTTTGTTTGTTGAGGTGGGTGAGCTCTTTATATATTTTGGATGTCAAGCCTTTATCGGATCTGTCATTTACAAATATATTCTCCCATACTGTAGGGTATGGGAGAACCTTTTTGTTCTATTGATGGTGTCTTTTGCTGTACAGAAGCTTTTCAGCTTAATATAGTCCCACTTGTTCATTTTTGCTTTTGTTTTCCTTGCCCAGGGGGATAAGTTCAAGAAGAGGTCACTCATATTAATGTCCAAGAGATTTTTGCCTATGTTTTTTTCTAAGAGTTTTATGGTTTCATGACTTACATTCAGGTCTTTGATCCATTTCAAGTTTACTTTTGTGTATGGGGTTAGACAGTGATCCAGTTTCATTCTCTTACATGTAGCTGTCCAGTTTTGCCAGCACCATCTGTTGAAGAGACTGTCATTTCCCCATTGTATGTCCATGACTCCTTTATCAATTAATTGACCATATATGTTTGGGTTAATGTCTGGAGTCTCTATTCTGTTCCACTGGTCTGTGGCTCTGTTCTTGTGCCAGTACCAAATTGTCTTGATTACTGTGGCTTTGTAGTAGAGCTTGAAGTTGGGGAGTGAGATCCTCCCCACTTTATTCTTCTTTCTCAGGATTGCTTTGGCTATTTGGGATCTTTGGTGTTTGCTGTCTTGCATTTTGAAGGGATGTTTTACCCTTACATTGGTCATGTAGGAGATAATAGTTCACTGAATTATCTAGATCTCTCAAATGGTGACATATTTCAATATACAATATCAAAAAATCACATACATCAGCATCATTACTTTGGGTAAAATTGTGACCTTTCCAGAATATCTCGCCTGGCTTTAGTATATCTGCATATCAATAGGCGTTCAGAGGTAGAAACAAGTATGGCTTTAGCACATTTGCATGTTTCCTCAGGGGTGGAGAAGTTCATCTTCATATCAATGGGTAAATAACCTGAGCAATGGAAGTCTTATCTGTACTGAGAGGTGAGGGGGAGGGCTGGGGTTGTTGCTGCTTGAGCCAGAGAAAGAGATGAGCAGGACGGAAGTTTTGTGAGCAATACACAGGTTTTAAACTTTATTTCTCCCTGTGACTGATTTTGGTTTTTAGAGGTATTTTGGCCCGGGATTTCCTTTCCCCAGACTTACAATTACCATTTTGGGAACTGAAGGGTCCCCACCAGTAAGATGGCAAACTTCCGGCTTCTCTTCGGGGTCCTCAGTTCCCCCCGGCGCCACCTGTAGCCCAATCACCTCTCGTCCCCCTCCCAATCCCAGCACCTAGCCAACAGCCACCAGCCCCATAGAAGTGACACCTCAATCAATTCATGCCTCTTCCTATATAACCCAGCACCTTTCCCTAATAAAGCGGAACTCTCCGGTGAATTGCTGCTATGTATCGCTCCTTTCCTTTCATTGGTGCCGAAACCCAGGAGACGGGACACCCCAACTGGGCCCCGTCTTCCCCCCGACACCAGCAGCAGCTTGCCCTCGTCCTCTTTTTCCGGCGCTGGCTCATCACACTCACCACTCCTCTCTGGCCTTTAGGTAAGTTTTCCCCCCGGAGTGGGCCACTCTTCCCCGAGCTATCGCAGTGCCATTGACCGTGATCGTCCGGCAAGGCCCTGACGCTCGGGGATGAGGAGGGAACTCTCCCTGCCTCAGGCCTTCACGGCTGCGGCGGACCCTCAGGCCCCTCCTCCAACAGCCATAAATTCCCGCCTCAAGCCTTTATGGCTGCGGCGGATGCTCAGGCCCCTCCTCCGACAGTCATAAATCCCCGCCTCAGGCCTTCACGGCTGCGGCCGACTCTCAGGCACCCCCCTCCAACAGCCATAAACGAGGTGACTCCTTTGTGGATGAGAACGCTCCCTTTTCCCCCCCCTCCTTCTGCTCCGTCCGCCGAAAACGCCTAGTGCTAGGTACCTCGTGACTCCGGCACTCTGCCTTCTTAGGGAAGTCTGGGTGACGACCCACACTTCCTAAGAAATTCCGACTCGTATACGAGTTTCCGCAGACCACCAAGGATCATCGGGGACGCCCTTTGTCTCCTTGCGGTCTGCTTCCAGTCCGAGGATCTCCGTTCGTCTTCCCCTGTTTGTCTCCTTTTCTGTCCTTCAGCCATGGGAGCCTCCTCATCCCTCCCTGAAAGTTCACCTCTTGAATGCCTGCTTAAGCATCTGGCTACCCTCTCCCTGACGCCTGATATAAAACCAAAACTTCTCCATAAATATTGCTCCCAAGATTGGCCGACATACCCCCTAGACAATAACAACCAATGGCCTGCGGGGGGAACTCTTGATCCTAACATCACTCGCGATCTTTTTAACTACTGCCAGCACCTGAAAAAATGGAAGGAGATTCCCTATATGGAAGCTTTCCGCCTCCTCCTCTCCCCGCCCCCCCTCAAGTTCTCCTAGCCTGCAAGCCGCCGCCCCTGCAGAAGCCTCCTGTTCACTCCCTTCCCCTTCTTCTCCTACAACAGCCCTTCTCCCTTCCTCCCCAACCATCTCCTCCCCCATCTCACCTCCTCCACCTTCATTCCCTGCAGATTAAGCCTGAGCCTTTCAGCCCCCCTTTAACTAGGTCCCAGGGGCCTCCTCCGTCTTTGCCCTCATCACCTGTTTCTCCCCTGTTAGGGACCGCCTTTGTCTTCTCACATGTTTGTAGGGAGAATGGGAAAGCACCTTCCCCCATGTCTGAACGCAGCATGGGAAAGCACAAGCTAGAGAACAACCAGTGCAGTCCTTGGAAGTTATCTGTCCACAAAAACATATCTTGTCCTCGAAGATGAGCCAAGACTCCTCACTCTGAAAATAGGGAGACCTTGAAGATGTGTAGAAACACCGCCCCTGCTTCTAAATATGCCCTTCCCCCACTTGCGGATGTGGCAGGAATGGAGAACAAAGAACATTCTGTTTACGCATTTCATAAGCAATTAACTGGAGCCCTACTGTAGCTCAGTTAGTAGAGCATGGGACTCTTAACCTCAGTCATGAGTTCAAGCCTAACTAAAGCAGCAGAGGTAAGCAGCTGGGCTGCAGGCTGGCAACACGTGGGTCTGATTCTATCTTTCTTTATTTTCTTTGCCCCCCCCCCTTCCGCACTTCAGGACCTGCTTGAATAAGCGCAGCTAGACCACGTCACTCCCCCACAGACTGAGCCAGAACCCTTCAGTCCCCCTCAGACTTGGTCCCGAGAGCCTGCCAAAATTATCGCCCCCCCTCCTGGAGGTAGCAAGATCCAAAGGCATTTAGGAGATTTAGCCCAACTAGAGAAATGCCTAAGTTCCTTTTCCACTGATCCCACGACATACATCAGGGAGTTTCAATGGACCCTCCAGTCTTACAGCCTCACGCATCATGACATTTTCATGCTCCTGGGCAATACTCTCCTCCCTGAAGAACGTAGACGAGCTTGGGACTTCGCCCAAACGCACGCTACCGAAACCCACAGGACTGACCTCACCTGTCCCCCTGGCCCCACCGCTGTCCCCGAACAAGACCCACACTGGGATTATAACACTGCCGTGGGTCTCCACTCTAGAGATATTTTTGCCTCCTGCTTAATAGCAGGTCTAAAAAAGGCAGCTCGTAAAGTAGTCAATTTTCAAAAGCTCCAAGACATAATTCAAAAGAGAGACAAAACCCCCTCCGAGTTCTTAGACAGACTCACTCAAGCCCTATTACAGTATACCAGCCTGGAATCAGAAACACCTGAAGGAAGGCAGGTCCTTATGACATACTTCCTAGCTCAAAGCTACCCCGACATTAAAGCTAAACTCAAAAAGTTAGAACATGGCCCCGCTACCCCACAGAATGAGATCCTAACAGTGGCCTTTAAAGTCTTCCATAACTGGGAGGAGGAGAAAGAACGCTGTAAACAAAAAGCTGATCAGGCCAATTTCCAGATGTTGACCCAGCTGATAAAACCACAACCTGGGCGCCCCTCTACAGACAAGCCCCCCCCAGGAGCTTGTTTCAAGTGCGGAAAAGAGGGACATTGGTCAAGGGCGTGCCCCTCCCCCAGATCTCCTACCACCCCATGCCCCAGATGCCACAAAAAGGGCCACTGGGGGTCTTATTGCCCAACCACCCGAAGGGGAGGCTGGACGAACAACCCCCGTCCTAAGCCCGCCGTAGTGGGGCTGGCAGAAGAAGATTGATGGGGCCCGGGGGCTTCTCGCCCGACCATTTCCATCACCAAACAGGAGCCCAGGGTTACTTTAACAGTAGACGGTCGCCCCATCTCCTTCCTCCTAGACACAAGAGCCACCTTCTCAGTCTTGCGAGAATACCGGGGCCCTACCATGCCTGCCATTACTCCTATAGTCAGGGTAAGAGGTAAACAGATATTTCCATTAAACCCCCCCCCCTTTATGCACAATCCAAGACAATCCCTTACCTTTCTCCCACTCCTTCCTGGTTATGCCCCAGTGTCCCATCCCTTTACTAAAATGGGACATCCTTTCGCTCCTCCACGTTTCCATAACTACATCCAGTCCCACAGCCCCCAGTACTCCCTTTCTGATGGCCCTCATAGCTGACGACCCCCCTCTACCCAATGAAAGCTCCGGTTCTGCCCTCATACACCCTGTAAATCCCAAAGTTTGGGACATTACAAGCCAATCTGTGGCCCTGTGTCCCCCTGCCTCTATCAAATTATGTGACCCCTCTCAGTATATCTGTCAGGCCCAATACCCCCTAACCACTTCAGCCCTCATAGGCCTACAACCCATCATTCAAGATCTCTTAAACAAATTACCTCAGACCCACTCACTCCCCATTTAATACCCCCATATTAGCTGCTAAAAAAACCAACGGATCTTTCCGCCTTGTCCAAGACCTTCGCCTCATCAACATAGCCATTGTCCCTATCCATCCCTTAGTTCCAAATCCATACAGCCTCAGCATCCCACTTCTCAGTCCTAGATCTCAAGGACCCATTTTTCTATCCCTCTAGATCCCTGCTCCCAAGATTTTTTCATCTTCACCTGGACGGACCCATACACAAGACATTCTGAACAACTCACTTGGACAGTTTTGCCACAAAGCTTCCGAGATAGTCCCCATGTTTTTAGACAGGTCCTAGCTCAGGACCTCAAACAGTTTCATCATGATCACTCCAAGTCCACCTTATTATAATACATGGACAATCTTCTACTCTGCAGTCTCTCGTGGGAACAGTCTCAACTTGACACTGCCTCCCTACTTAACCTTCTAGCGTCCAGAAGTTACCGGGTATCCCCCATCAAACCTCAAATCTCTTCCCCTCCTGTCACTTACCTCAGATTCCTTCTATCTCAACAAAGAAAGTCCATTACCTTAGACAGAAAATGGCTCCTCTCTGACCTGCCCATTCCCAAAACCAAGACAGAAATCCTTTCCTTTCTAAGCCTGGCTAGATATTTTAGAGTGTAGATCCCCTAACTTCTCCCTGCTTCCTGCTGGCAAAACCCCTATACAACCTCAGCAAGAGCCCCCCCTAAAAAACCATTATCCTCCTCACCCCAACACTTCTTCATTAAGCTCCGTCAAGCCCTTGTGGAAGCCCCAGCTCTCCATCTTCCTGATTTGTCAAAGCCCTTCTCATTATACATTCATGAGAGGTCCAGTCAAGCTCTAAGAGTCCTAGGCCAATATTATGGCCCATCCTTTGCCCCAGTAGCTTATCTCTCCAAGCAATTAGACCCCACAGTTCAGGGATGAGCCCCCTGCCTACGAGCATTAGCCGCTAGACAGCTCTTGCAGAAAGAAGCTCATAAACTGACATTCAGGGTGCCCCTTACCATTCTGTCCCCACATCACCTATAAGATCTCTTAACCTACAAAAGTTTACAGACTCTCCCTCCCTCCAGACTCCTGACCTTACTGTCCTCTTTACTCCAAAATCCCATTCACCCCCTTTCCCATCCATACCCAAATCATGACTTTTTCCTCCTTTACTGCTCTCTTGCTTTTTTCCTCATTCTTATTGTCTTCCCCGCTACCCCAGCCTCCTTTGTATGGCGATTCAAAGTCAGACAGACTTACACACAGCATCAAACAAAAGTTACTGCCCTCATTGCCACACCAGACTGCCCTCTGAAAAGCTGCTCTGAGCCTTTATACCTCCACTTTCCTCCCTCCACCGAAGTGTTCACTAGCAGCTACCCTTATTCTCCCTACCTCTGCTTCCTCTATGACCAAAAACAAGCCTATTGCAGGCGATAGCCAGACACCTACAAGAGATGTCCCTGCTGGTCTTGTGCAATTCACTACATGAGTAACTTCCAGTACACACAGTATTACTCCTCCAACCGTTTCATGAAATATCCCAACAGCTCATCTCCTTATCAATCCCAGATCCCTGGGACTCTTGATGAGCTGCCAGAGTCACAGCCTCAGTTTACTATGGGGGGGGGGTCCTCGAACCCCCACGGTACCCTTCATATCTCTCAAAAGTATGTTCCCTCTCATTCCCAGATCTCTCAAGTTGCATCAGATAGCAGACATTCCGAAAAAGTCATTATCCAAACTCTTGACGGTGCCTCTTCATCTTCTTATCCATGCCCCTCTTCCCATTTCTCCTACTCTTCATTACAGCTCATTCAGGACACCACCATCTTTCTCAACCAGACCCTTAACACAGCCAATTGTTTCTTGTGTGCATCACTACAGCGCCCACTGCTGGCCGCCGTGCCCCTTAATATTTCCAACTACTACTTCCATGCAGAAAGACAACCCCTCTGCCCTCTGGCAGACATACCCCTATGGGAACCAGAATACGCAGATAATCTCACCATCCACCACTGTGTAGGCCCAACTCCACCCCACCTCCAGTGCACTTCACTGCCTCTCTATCTACACCCCTACCTCCGGCTCTAAGACTTTTACGCAACCAGGACACTTCTTTTGGTGTAATGGCAGTCTTTTCAACTCAGTGCCTCTCAACTCCGATACACCCTGATTTCTCGTCACCCTAATCCCACAGTTTACACTTTACAGCATGGTAGAATTTCTTGAGCTCCAACCTCCCTTGCCCTCGCGCACAAAAAGAGCTGCTTTCCTTCCCATCATGGTCAGTAGCTCTTTGATCACCTCAGCCATTGGGGCAGGGTTTTCGGGAGAAGCCTTGGGTCACTCTCTATGGGCAGTTAGAGATCTCAACGCCAAATTTCAGGGAGCCCTGACATCCACTGCCAATTCTCTAGCCTCTCTCCAAAGACAGGTCACTTCGCTAGCTAAAGTCACCCTTCAAAACCGGCGGGCCCTAGATCTGCTTACAGCCGAGAAGGGCGGCACCTGCGTCTTCCTCTGGGAAGAGTGCTGCTATTCCGGCATTGTAGAAACTAACATTACCAAACTCACCGACCTTGCCTCCAGCCTCCACTCTGCTTCCAATTCCAACCCATTCTCTTCAATACTAACAAACCCCCTCCTCACCTAGCTCTGGCCCATTGCAGGCCCCATAATAATCATTCGTCTCGCCTGTCTCTTCTTACCCTGTATAATAAAGTTCATCAAATCCCAAGTCGGAAAAATCTCTAATCAAGCTTTCAACCAGCTTTTACTCAGGAACTACCAGCTTCTGGCCACAGATGATCCTCACCCTCACATGACCTCCTCACCACATGCTGAGATGGACCCCTCTCTCCACTGGAAACTGTTCCTGGAAACAATGGCCGCAGACGCCTGGCTCCTGACACCCATATCCTCTTGGCACCATTGGAATCAACCGGTCCTCAACCTATGGTTACAGGGAACCTTCATTGATTTCCAAACCTGAAGAAATCCACATCTACTCGTCCTTACTGTGGGGAGTCCTATCAACCCTTTCCTCCCAATCCTCAAGCCCTCACTCCCTTCTCCGCCCCTGTTCAGCAGGAAGCAGCCAGAGAGAAAGCAACGTCCACAAACCCATAGAGGAGAAAGGGGGGAATGAAGGGTCCCCACCAGTAAGATGGCAAACTTCCAGCTTCTCTTCGGGGTCCTCAGTTCCCGCCGGCGCCACCTGAAGCCCAATCACCTCTCGCCCCCCTCCCAATCCCAGCACCTAGCCAACAGCCACCAGCCCTGTAGAAGTGACACCTCAATCAATTCATGCCCCTTCCTATATAACCCAGCACCTTTCCCTAATAAAGCGGAACTCTCCGGTGAATTGCTACTATGTGTCGCTCCTTTCCTTTCAGGAACCACTGCTGATTCATTCATTTTCACTGAAATATAATAATCTACTATTAAGAGTATATTATATACATACCCTTTTTATTGTTTATGAGCATCTTTGTTATTTCCAATGTTGGGCCATTGTAATTCGCGCTACCATAAATGTTCTGTTAATCTCCAAGTTATATACTTTTGCTTGTGTATGTTAGTGGAATTGGTGGATTTGTATGGGGGATGTGTGCATGATCTTTTTCCAAAATGTGTTTCTGAATTATGCTCCACAAGTTGTGAATGAAACTTCTCTTTTTCCCATTCTCACCGCATATGGCACTGTTCAGCTTGTTTACATTTTGCCACTTTAGTGTAAGTGAGATGATACTTTATTATGGTCAGTTTAAGTATTTCTCTGATTACTTGAAAGAAATTGAGGGTCTTTTTTCTTCTGTGTAATGTTTAGTCATGTTTTCCCCACTTTTCCTATTGAGTACTAGTTTTCTCTTATTAATACGTTTGATTTAAAAAACATGTTACACATACAAGTTGATGAACTCTTCCTATTACTAAAAATGTTAGTAGAATAACTTAAGCAATTAAAAATATGTAAAACATATGCATTGAAAAAAGTGTTCCCTGTATCTGTCCAACTCATTCCCCAATGTATTTTTTCATAGGCCTTCTTACTCTTAATACTCTGCTATGTTGTATTTTTTTTTCCTCCACTTCGTCAGTGTATCCTGGAAATCTTAACAAATCAGTATATAGGAAGACAAGGAAAAGTTTTACATGTGTGGCCATCCCTGTTTTAGTAGTACAGTAGATAGTTTGATTCTAGCTTTTTACTATTAAAAACAATGGTGCATGTAGTAATTTTGTAGAGTTGTCATTTTGTATGTGAGCAGGTATTTTTTGTATATGATTAGTTTCTGGAATTGTGATTACTGGGTGAGAGGATAAATGCTTTTGATAAATATTGCCAGACTTGTTTTTCTTTGGGAGTTTTCACTCTTACCTGCAGTGTACTGAAATTACTGCTTTCCTAAAGCCACCCCTCACCAAATGCATTGTGAAACTTGTACGTTTTGATAGTTTGCTAAAAGAAAAGTGGTGTCCATTTATTTAAATTTATATTTCATTATGACTGAGTTTGAACATCTTTTCATACGTTCAAAGACCTTCTTTCAGTTTTTCTTTGTATTAACTGTTCATATCCTTTGTCTATTTTTCTATCTTTTACTAAGTTGTTGGACTGTGGGACTTTACTTACATGATCTGGGTATTAATCTTTTGATAGTTAAGTGGGTTGTAAGTACCTTTTCTCTTTAAGATGTTTTTTGATGAGAAGTTTTTCATCTTAAAGATGTTCATGTCTCTATATTTGGAATTACTATTTATGTGTAGTTTAGAGTATAAATATAATTGTTAGGTTGGAGGAAGGAAAAACAAGGACATGCAAACAGAACAGAGATGCCATAGGGGGAGAACACACCAGACCCCAAGGTCCGTGCCTTATATGGAAGGGGGACAGCTTTTCCTGAATTCCATCCTTCTGATGTGCCAACTAAGACCCAGATGTCAGCCTCCTCCCTCTTGGAAGGAAAAAAGTTTCTAATTGTCTATTATGTCACCCTTAGGCAATCATACCTCAACACGCTTCCTAGGATAGCTTGCCCACTCCTCCCCCTCCTAATCCCTTATAAGCCCCCACCTCCCTAACCCGGGTGTGACTTCCCCAGCCTCTGACACCCAGACCGCGGAACATCACCCGGGGGTTGCATTCAAATATACTACCTGGCCCTTTGTTGCCTCTCTTCACCTGCTTATTTCGGCTAAAATTTATCTTACAAT
The DNA here is from genome assembly GCF_040802235.1 of Manis javanica. Classification (NCBI taxonomy): domain Eukaryota; kingdom Metazoa; phylum Chordata; class Mammalia; order Pholidota; family Manidae; genus Manis; species Manis javanica. The sequence goes on along the minus strand of NC_133157.1, from coordinate 129,839,322 downwards.
AATGTAACTTTATTTTCATGTGGATAACCAGTTGTAGAATTTACCATTGAATCCACTTGGCTTTAACGTTTTTTTAGTGGCAGATTTTTTTAACTAATGATTTAATTTTTTTAGTTGTTACAAGATTGCTCAGATTTTTAATAAAACTATAGCAGTTTTGGCAAGTTAGATTTTTCTAGGATTTTTGTCCATTGTGTCTAAATTTTTAATATTTATTGGCACAGTTGTTAGAAGTGCCCTCATACTATCTTTAATGTCTGAAGCATGTGTAGTTATATCTCCTTTCATTTCTGATATATATCTGATATATTAATATTTCTATTCTCATTCCCTCTCCCTTTCTATTAATCATTTTGCTGGAGTTTATCAGTTAATTTAGTCTTTTCAGTGAATCCTTTTGTGCCTTGTGAGATTATTTCTAGCATGTATTTCTTTTTGTATTTGCTTTTTTCTTTTCATTTATTAAGCTGCTTTGAGACAGCTGTAGATTTATATGGACTCCTATATTTTAGATAAGTCTTTTTAAAAGAGCATCTGTTGGAATTTTTAATGCAGTTTCAAAATATTTTTAGCTGGGACATAAGCCTATTTAAATTTACAACAATTGCTCTTATTTTGTGCTATCTGTTTGTCCTGGTTCTTTATTTCTTTTTCCCTTTTGTTTTATTATTTTTTGTTTTGTTTTTGTTTCTTAATTAATTAATTAATTTTGTTGTCATTAATCTACAATTACATGAAGAATATTATGTTTACTAGGGTCCCCCCTTCACCAAATTCCCCCCACAAACCCCATTACAGTCACTGTCCATCAGCGTAGTAAGATGCTATAGAATCACTATTTGTCTTCTCTGTGTTGCACAGTCCTCCTCATGCCCCCCCCCCCACATTATACATGCTAATCGTAATGCCCCCTTTCTTTTTCCCCACCCTTACCCTTCTTCCCTCCCTTTCTCCCCAGTCCCTTTCCCTTTGGTAACTGTTAGTCCATTCTTAGGTTCTATGATTCTGCTGCTGTTTTGTTCCTTCAGTCTTTCTTTGTTTCTATAGTCTTTGGGTTTGAGGTGAGTCTCTTGTAAGCAGCATAGAGATGGGTCTTGCTTATTATCCATTCCATTATTCTGTGTCTTTTGATTGGTGCATTCAGTCCATTTACATTTAGGGTGATTATTGAAAGATATGTACTTATTGCCATTACAGGCTTTAGATTTGTGGTTGCTAAAGGTTCAAGGTTAGCTTCTTTAGTATCTTACTGTCTAACTTAACTCGCTTATTGAACTATTTTAAACACTGTCTGGTCATTCTTTATTTTTCTCCCTTCTTATTCCTCCTCCTCCATTCTTTATATATTGGTTGGTTAAATCTGTGCTCTTTTGTGCTTCCTTTAACTGCTTTTGTGGGTAGTTGATTTTATTTTTTGCCTTTATTTAGTATTTGGTTGGTCTGCTTTCTTTGCTGTGATTTTATTTTCTCTGGTGACATCTATTCAGTCTTAGGAGTGCTCCCGTCTAGAACAGTCCCTCTAAAATACCCCAGAGAGGTGGTTTGTGGGAGGCAAATTCTCTCAACTTTTGCTTGTCTGGGAATTGTTGAATCCCTCCTTCATATTTAAATGATAATCGTGCTGGATACAGTATTCTTGGTTCAAGGCCCTTCCGTTTCACTGCATTAAATATATCATGCCATTCTCTTCTGGCCTGTGAGGTTTCTGCTGAGAAGTCTGATGATAGCCTGGTGGGTTTTCCTTTGTAGGTGACCTTTTTCCTCTCTCTAGCTGCCTTTAAAACTCTGTCCTTGTCCTTGATCTTTGCCATTTTAATTATTATGTGTCTTGGTGTTGTCCTCCTTGGGTCCTTTCTGTTGGGAGTTCTGTACACTTCCATGGTCTGATCGATTATTTCCTCCCCCAGTTTGGGGAAGTTTTCAGCAATTATTTCTTCGAATACACTTTCTATCATTTCTCTCTTCTTTTGGTACCCCTATAATGCGGATATTGTTCCTTTTGGATTGGTCACACAGTTCTCTTAATATTGTTTCATTCCTGGAGATCCTTTTATCTCTCTCTGCGTCAGCTTCTATGCGTTCCTGTTCTCTGGTTTCTATTCCATCAGTGACCTCTTCCATCTTATCCATTCTGTTTATAAATCCTTCCAGAGATTGTTTCATTTCTGTAATGTCCTTCCGGACATCTGTAATCTCCCTCCAGACTTCATACCTTAGCTCTTGCATATTTCTCTGCAGGTCCAGCATCATGGTTATGAGCTTTATTTTTAATTCTTTTTCAGGAAGACTGGTTAGGTCTATCTCCTTCTCAGGGTTTGCCTCTGTGATCTTGGTCTGTATCAATTTCTTCTGGCTTTTCATGATATATTTGTGGGGAGCTGGTGCATGTGTTGGGTAAGAGAAAGTCCCTTCTTGCCAGTTTGTGGCCTTCCTCTCCTGGGAGAACAGTGGCCTCTAGTGGCTTGTGCTGGGCAGCTGCGTGGAGACGGGGCTTCTGATCTTGCCTGGCCACTATGGAGTTTAGCGCTGCAGTTGCTTGGGAGTGGTCTGCTTCAGGCTGCTTCTCCAATATGGCGGAGCCGCATCAGAGGGGGAACAGGCAGGAGGCTGTTCATCGCGGTGAGGGGCCTCTGCACTGTGCTGCAGGGGTTCGGGTGCCCAAAGTTCCCCGTGATTCCCAGCTGCTGAGCTAAGTGTCCTGGGGCACTTCCGTCCAGCGGTGGGATCCCTGTCCCTTTAAGACTTTCAAAAAGCACTTGTTTTTCTTTGTCCCAGGGGCGCCAGCTGCGGCGACCTGCTCATAGGTCTTACTGTTCTGTTTCCCTAGTTTCCAGCACCCCACGCACGCACTCTGTTTGTGCTCTGGTGCGGATGGCTGGGGCTGGGGGTTTAGCAGTTCTGGGCTCCCGCTCCCTCCCTTCTCTGACTCCTCTCCTCCCACCAGGAGCTGGGGTGTGGGGTGCTCGGGTCCTGCTGTGCCGCAGCTTGTATCTTACCCCCTTCACGAGGCGCTGGGTTCTCGCAGGTGTGGATGTAGTCTGGCTGCTGTCCCATGTCTTTTGGTCTCTCTTTTAGGATTAGTTGCATTTGTTGTATTTTCAAAAATATATATGGTTTTGGGAGGAGATTTCCTCTGCTCTACTCATGCCGTGATCTTGGTTCTCTCCCTCCCTTTTGTTATTTTTTAAATACTGATTTAATATCTTTTATCATTCCATTTTTCCCATATGCTAGTTTGGAAACTATACTTTTTGCCTCTCTTGTAATTATCCTGGAAGAAATGTACATCCTGGACCTTTCAAAACCTAAAAAGACCAGTAAACCTAAAAAGACCCCTTATAATACAAGAACCTTAGATGTTTAATTTCACTTAGCGCCTTCATGACTTATATGTTATTATGTATTTTGAGTTTTTTAAAAATATTCTTATCAGACCGAAGGAGGCCTGTTTAGAGAAAGGCTTACAGGACCTTCTCTATTCATTGCTTCTTACATTCTTTAGACCATCCACCTAGGGTGATTTCCTTCTGCTTGAAGTACATTCTTTCTTTTGATGATGAACTCTGTTTCTGTACACCTGAAAATGTCTTTCTTTCACTGCCATTTATGAAAGATATTTTAGCTGAATATAGCACTTGAGGTTAGCATTTATTTCCATTTAGCACATTGAAGACCTCATTCCTCTCGGCTTTTGGTTTACAATATTGCCATTGAGAAGTCATCTGTATGTGTCTCCTGTCCTTTTTTTCTTGCTGCTTTGATATTTCTGTCTTTAGTTTCCTGCTCTTTCACTGTAATGTATCTTTATTAATCTTACTTGGGATTGCTTGGCTTCTTAAATCTATAAATAGGAGGTGTTTTGAAATGTGTTTATTGATTGTTCATAATTCCTGAATTGTAAATTTCTACTTTTATATCCTATTTATCTAAATGTGTAATAATTTTGTGACCTACATAGTATATATTTTCTCCTGGTCTTTTGTTTTTCTTTTTGTTTCCCACAGCTTCCCCAACTGAATGCATTGCCAAACATGGGAGTTTTGATATTCTGATAAGTGAAAAATGAAACTTGACAGTAAAACCCTGGAACTGGTCTTTTGGGAGAAGGGGTGGGACTGTGGCTACTCTTTTATTTTTTTCATTTAATTCATTTATTCAGATGTTTCTTCCACTTATAGACCAGTGTTGATAATATATTTATATAGTTTTCAAATTTATTGGTATAAACTGGATCTTACAATTTATAATTTTGTATCTTTTCCCTATATTTGTCATTGTATCCTCCTTTTTGTTCCTGATACTTAATTTTTTTCTTGATTTTATTTGTTAAAAAATTATCTTTTTTATTCCAAAAGGATCAGCATTTGCTTTTATTGATTAACTCAATTGGCCTTTTTTGTTTGTTTTTAAATTTGGCTCCTCTTTCTAAAATCAGTACTTTTATCATAAGAAATGTGTCTAGGGCCTGCTTTTTGTTTTCCCTTAATAAGATTTTAATAATACGTAATTGGAGAAGTAAATCCCTTGCTAATATTCTTTGTCAAGGTTCACTACCCTCAGCATGGTGTAATAGACTCTGTTTAGAACCTTTGGTTACACCTGCTTCCTCATTAGGAGAAAACATATTCAAGACCCCAACTCCTGAGGTGTAGTTTGAGCAGTCGGAGCACTTGCTTCACCCTGGGGTCTCCCCTCTCTGAACAAATCTGTTCTTTGCCCAGGAATGTGGGATGGGATATACCTAAGGATGGTGGTAATAAAATCATCTTGAGGTGGCATGGAGTGGGTGTCGTTTTCTCTTTTGTCATATGTAATAATCAAAAGAATCCAAAGCAGGTCTCAAAATGTAACTGTCCCTGAGAGAAATTTAGTCTTAGGAATTTCTCATAAGAAGGACAAAACTACTTAACAATGTCCTTGTAATAAATACAATAATGAGTTTAATACAGCCATTTCTTTGCAGGCTGATAATTTAATGCTAAAGCACAAATTAGTAAATCTATTTTGAGGAGCCAAAACAGAGGTCACTTACTTCATACAGTTGTCTAAAAAAATAACACCATATAAACTTTGAAATCATTCTAATAAAAGGTGCCTAATCTTGACTATGGAAAGTATGGTCTCCAAAAAATCTCTTGACTGATTATATAGCACTGCAAAAAAGAAAACAAAATTTGATAGGTATAAAATTATAAGCCTCTGTTTGATATACAAAAGCACTTTTTACAGTCAGACTGGATTTTTGAATGTTGAAACAGTCTTCAAAAATTGAACACTAAATCTAAAAGTCAGTAAGCCACAATTAAATGAAAAAGTCATAATACATAGGTATAAGTCATTTTACACAATGGATGTAATCTCTGATAAATGTTTTTTTAAAAAGTAATTTCTTCCCTATTGGATATACTAAATACCAAAGTGATTTGTCCTTTTAAATAGTACATACTTAATCTACATGATTCTTTATGAATTTAAGTAATTTGCTATGTGAGTTCAGGTTTTCCTATGTTTTCTATATGTACAACACAACAGTAATGATTCTCTAGACGTCCTGATTAGATTTTCCTCTAGCAAATGTAGGTTGCTCTGTTAAAACATGAGTGAAAAGTAATGATGTTCTTAGGTCTGGCTAAATACTTCAGCTATCCCTCCAACCCGCAGTTTTGGTGTTGGTGGATTTGGTTACACCTGTGAGACTTATTAGCAGGGACGAGCATGCCACCCCGACCCTATGTGCTGGTATCAGCATCTCGGGGATACATGGAATGTTAGAAACCATACTCAGTAGGCCTTTATTTTTATGAACTAAAAACCCCATGAAACCATAGCGGGGAGTTGAAATAGACAATGGGAAAAGCTTTACAGGGGCAATGAGTTAGAATAACTTGGAGTAACTGTAGCAAAGACTTGGATTTTGGATGAGGACTGGGATTTGCAGTCAGGTCTTGTTACTGGGTGCCTGCGGGAAAGACCCTTGAGGAAACTGAAGCTTGGAGCAATTCCTGTTTATAACTATATCGTCCACGTGGGGGTATTGCGAGACTCCAGAATCAGCGGCCTGGGCTCCTCCCACCATTGAACCAGACTGCAGCTCCCATGACTCCCAGTACCTACGGGTGTGTCTGGGTGCTGGCTCAAGATCTGCCACCCTCATTGACTTTAAAAAGGCGCAGCCCGTGTGTGCTGCCGCAACCGCTCATGCTTGGCCTGAAGCCTCAGGCCAGGGCAGCGGAGGCACAGTCCCTACCCCGCACACCATGAGGTGAGGCCTAGACAGGTTGAGAGGGCCCAAGCTGGGCGCCTACCTCCGCGGGCTGTGGGAGTTGGGCTTGGGGTCCTGCAGGCAGGGGTGGCTCCCGAGAATGGTTTGGATAGGTTCGCGAAGCGCCCAGAACCCTAGCTCCTCTCGGGTTCTGCCGTTGAGGTAGCGGGAAGCCTGCAGAACTGCTGGACAGGGCATTCACTTGGCACAGTTGTCCGGCGTGTAGGGGGTTGGAGGGGGTACCTCGGGTATTTCTTTAGAAAACATTTAAACTTGTGTACATGGTAGGTTTTTAAATGTATTTTAAATTTTTTATGAAAATTGTGCGTTTCTCATTCTATAGCATTTTCTGATTTTTAATAGGAATGCTGAGTTTTATGGGTCTCTCTATTGTTGGTTTATGGGAAATACTATATCCATTTGTTTGCTCTTCATTTAAAAAAAAAAGACTAACTTGCTGCTACTTAGGATTATGGCAGATCTTTTTGTCCATAATGAAAATAGCTTTACTTCCCACAGATTATATCTATGCTTATGTAAAACTTCAGATAGTCCTTTTTTCAGGGCTTCAGATCTTTTTTACATAAACCTTTCTTGTGGAAACAACTAGAAGACAAACTCCAGGGGATCAGTAAATGAGAAGAGAAACTTGAGCCAAGAAATTGACCACTAAAATCCTGGAGTTCATAGAAGGTATAATTAGACATCTTTGTCTTCCTACTTTTAAAGGGAGTACTATTTTTAATGTCACCATTATGTATTAGGGTATTTCCTGTATATCCCTTTATCACCCAAAGTAGTCTATTTACTGCAAATGTTTTTAATCACCAATTGCTGTTGAATTTTATGTAGTGCTGTTTCTGTCTACCAAGGCCTAAGTTTTTCTTTAATCCATTAGTGTGGTGAATTAACAAGAGCAGATTTTGTAGTGTTAAGCCTTCTTTGAGTTTCCTGCAAATGGCCTACATGGTCAGGTTTTGTGTGGTGCATATAGTGATGTATTTTAGCTTTTTTAATATTTTCATTTCACATTTTTGCATGTATTTTCATTGATATACTACATTAAACTTTCTTTTGTAACTGTTCTTGTCTCAAGGTTGTGTGCTAGTCTTATAATTTAAGATGTACTGTTTTCTGTTCTTGAGAACAATTTTTATGTGGAAGATTTCTGGGCCTGACATTTATATACCTATAACAATTAAACCACTGTATTAATTATCTAATAGTTACAGGTATATTACAGTGTTTTAGTTTTCTTAAGTAGGTTTCAATAAATTACATTATTTATAGGAAACTTTCCCATGTTACCTATTATTTCTGTTTTTGTCATAAAATGGTTTCTATCTTTCATCTTTTATGTATCTATAAATCACACCCCTTTTTATTCCCAAGGTTGTTTCATGTGCCCTTTTTAAAAAACTAATTTGGCAGGAGATAACTCCTTTTTCCCCAAAGAACTAATCTTGTTTTTCCTGCTCTGTGCTTCCTTTTACTTCTTTTTAATTAATTTCTGACCTCTTGTTACTTTTTCTCTTCCTTTATTTTCTTCAAATTTACTATTTCTCTGCTTTTTAATTTCTTGAATTGACTCTGTTGGTCATTGATTTTCAGAAGTTTTTCTTTAATATGTGCATTTAAAACTAATTTCCTTGTAAGTGTTTTAGATGCATCTAAATTTAGGTAGGTCTTATTTTCATTGTCATTCAGTTCAAACCCTTTTATATTTATTAATGTTCTTTAACTTATGAACCATTTATAACTAGAGTTCATTTGTTTTAATTTCCATACGTAGGACTCTTGGGATTAACTACTATGACCACATTGTGATTTTCCTGGATTTTGGTCAGAGACTGTGTTCTATGCTATGTCAGTGTCAATATTTACTACTGAACACATTTTAAGTATATAGTTAAATGAATTTTAATAAATGTATGCACCCCGTAACCACCACACCCATAAAGTGTGTTTGTGCCTACCTCACTCGGAAAAGTTTCCCTTTTTTGCAATCAATTTCCCTTTTTCTACCCTTTACCCCAGGCAACTATTGATAATGATTATTGCTGTAGACTTGATTTGCCAATTGTAAGACTTTGTATATATGGAATCCTACAGTGTGTACTTTTTTTTTTGGTATCATTAATCTACAATTACATGAGGAACATTATGTTTACTAGACACCCCTCATCACCAAATTCCCCCCACAAACCCCATTACAGTCTCTGTCCATCAGCGTAGTAAGATGCTATAGAGTCACTACTTGTCTTCTCAGTGTTGTACAGCCCTACCTGTGCCCCCGCTCATTATACATGCTAATCATAATGCCCCCTTTCTTTTTTCCTCTCCCTTATCCCTCCCCTCCTACCCATTCTCCCCAGTCCCTTTCTCTTTGGTAACTGTTAGTCCATTCTTGGGTTCTGCGAGTCTGCTGCTGTTAAGCTCCTTCAGTTTTTTTTCATTGTTCTTATACTCCACAAATGAGTGAAATCATTTGATACTTGTCTTTCTCCACCTGGCTTATTTCCCTGAGCATAATAGCCTCTAGCTCCATCCATGTTGTTGCAATGGTAGGATTTTTTTTCTTTTTATGGCTGAATAATACTCCATTGTGTATATGTACCACATCTTCTTTATCCATTCATCTACTGATCAACACTTAGGTTGCTTCCATTTCGTGGCTATTGTAAACAGTGCTGCGATACACATAGGGGTGCATCTGTCTTTTTCAAACTGGGCTGCTGCATTGTTAGGGTAAATTTCTAGGAGTGAAATTCCTGGGTCAAATGGTATTTCTATTTTGAGCATTTTGAGGAACCTCCATACTGCTTTCCACAATGGTTGAAATAATTTACATTCCCACCAGCAGTGTAGGAGGGTTCCCCTTTCTCTACAACCTCACCAACATTTGTTGTTGTCTTTTGGATGGTGGCGATCCTTACTGGTGTGAGGTGATATCTCATTGTGGTTTTAATTTGCAATTCTCTGATGACTAGCGATGTGGAGCATCATTTCATGTGTCTTTTGGCCATCTGAATTTCTTTGGAAAACTATCTGTTCAGCTCCTCTGCCCATTTTTTAATTGGAGTATTTGCTTTTTGTTTGTTGAGGTGCGTGAGCACCTTATATATTTTGGATGTCAACCTGTTACTGGATCTGCCATTTATGAATATATTCTCCCATACTGTAGGATGCCTTTTTGTTCTATTGGTGATGTCCTTTGCTGTACACAGTGTGTACTTTTTTTTTTTTTTGAGAGGGCATCTCTCATATTTATTGATCAAATGGTTGTTAACAACAATAAAATTCAGTATAGGGGGGTCAATGCTCAATGTACAATCATTAATCCATCTCAAGCCTAATTCTCGTCAGTCTCCAATCTTCTGAAGCATAACGAACAAGTTCTTACATGGTGAACAAATTCTTTCATAGTGAATAAGTTCCTACATGGTGAACAGTACAAGGGCAGTCATCACAGAAACTTCCGGTTTTGATCACACATTATGAACTCTAAACAATCAGGTCAAATATGAATATTCGTTTGATTTTTTTTTTTTTTTTTTTTTTTGAGAGGGCATCTCTCATATTTATTGATTAAATGGTTGTTAACAACAATAAAAGTCTGTATAAGGGACTCAATGCTCAATGTACAATCATTAATCCATCCCAAGCCTAATTCTTGTCAGTCTCCAATCTTCTGAAGCATAACGAACAAGTTCTTACATGGTGAACAAATTCTTTCATAGTGAATAAGTTCCTACATGGTGAACAGTACAAGGGCAGTCATCACAGAAACTTCTGGTTTTGATCACACATTATGAACTCTAAACAATCAGGTCAAATATGAATATTCGTTTGATTTTTATACTTGATTTATCTGTGGATCCCACATTTCTCCCTTTATTATTATTATTATTATTTTTATTTTTAATAAAATGCTGAAGTGGTAGGTAGATGCAAGATAAAGGTAGAAAACATAGTTTAGTGCTGTAAGAGGGCAAATGTAGATGATCAGATGATCAGGTGTGTGCCTATGGACCAAGTATTAATCCAGGCTAGACAAGGGCATCAAGACATCCACGGATGCAGAAGATTTCTCTCAAAGCAGGGGGGGTGAGGTTCTGAGCCTCACCTCTGTTGATCCCCAAATTCTCACCTGATGGCCCCCCTGCGACTGTGCCTGTCTTAGGTTGTTCCTCCCTTGAGGAATCTTACCCGTCTCTGGCTAACCAGTCATCTTCTGGGGCCATACAGGGAAATGTAAAGTTGGTAAGTGAGAGAGAAGCCATATTGTTTGCAAAGGTTAGCTTTTTACTTCTTTGCAGATTTATGCCCTGTGGCTTCTATGCCCAGCACTTGTCTCGAGGTATCTTTACCACCTGGAGGAATTATGATACTCGGTAAATTCGATATGAGGCACGAATTCTATTTAAGGTTTGTAATTAGGAAGGAAGAAGAAAAGCTATAGATGTAGCATATGAAGGAAACTTGGGAGGATTGATTATTTCTTTGACATATCTTCTTGTATAGTACCTTAAGTATGTATAGGTTTTAAACTACTAACTAATTTGCACACACATATTAACATAATAGGAATACGGTGACATAAACAAAGCAAATCTATAATTACCAGCCATCTCCAGTGAAGCCAAGAAAACCATTTAGGCACCCTAGGCATTTGTGAAAATTTATCTATGATATGATGGGTATTTTCCAACTGTACTTGAACCATCAGACAAATTAAAGCAGCCCATTTCTGGGATCTGTTCACATCCCATATGTTCTTTTAACCATAGATAGTCTATAGTCATGAGATTTTGGGGTGCTACAACTTGCACCCCTCCCAACTCCTGGTTGAGTTCCAACAGTACAGATCCAGTCAAATTCGTTGTCTCACTGTATGCACATGCCAGCCTAGACATCTCCCTCCTCCTTCTTATGGCAAGTCCAGGAGACGGTGGGCTGGATGCAGCCACAACCGCAGCATCGTCCTGATCCCTGTGGAGGCTTTTTGATGATCATCCCCCTGCACGAGTCCACCAGAGAGTGCTGATGCCGGAAGCTCCTCCTCATATCGTATCTTAGTTCATTTTCTGGGTATCCAAGCTAGGCCTTGATCTTCTGCGTAGAAACAAACAGACCCTTTGCCCACACTTTGACATGCCCTCTATACCACTGTGCAGAACTCATTGGAGGTCAGCACACAGTAACTGCTTTTTTTTTTTTTTTTTTTAATTAAGAGAAAGGAATATTATCAGAAAAGAGTACCTCCATAGCTGATCATCTGACACCCTTTAAGTGATCAACATTAAGGATATTTAAAGCATGCGTTGATCTTTGATTTACCAATAGTTTTATCCTGTTAAGGAGTAATCCCCCTTTTCTTTCTTTCTTTCTTTTTTTTTTTAAATTTTTAATCTACACTTACCTGAAGAATACTATGTTTACTATGCTTTCCCCTATATCAGGTCCCCGCTAACAACCACATTACGGTTACTGTCCATCAGCTTAGCAAAATGTTGTAGAGTCACTACTTGTCCTCTCTGTGTTGTGCAGCCCACCCTCCCCTTTCTCCCTCCCCCCCATGCATGCTAATCTTAATACCCCCCTTCTTCTTCCCCCCCCTTATCCCTCCCTGCCCACCCATCCTCCCCAGTTCCTTTCCCTTTGGTACCTGTTAGTCCATTTTTGGGTTCTGTAATTCTGCTGCTGTTTTGTTCCTTCAGTTTTTCCTTTGTTCCTATACTCCTCAGATGAGTGAAATCATTTGGTATTTCTCTTTCTCCCCTTGGCTTATTTCACTGAGCATAATACTCTCCAGCTCCATCCATGTTGCTGCAAATGGTTGGATTTTTCCACTTCTTATGGCTGAGTAGTATTCCATTGTGTATATGTACCACATCTTCTTTATCCATTCATCTACAGATGGACATTTAGGTTGCTTCCAATTCTTGGCTATTGTAAATAGTGCTGCGATAAACATAGGAGTGCATCTGTCTTTCTCAAACTTGATTGCTGCGTTCTTAGGGTAAATTCCTAGGAGTGGAATTCCTGGGTCAAATGGTAGGTCTGTTTTGAGCATTTTGATGCACCTCCATACTGTTTTCCACAATGGTTGAACTAATTTACATTCCTACCAGCAGTGTAGGAGGGTTCCCCTTTCTCCACAGCCTCGCCAACATTTGTTGTTGTTTGTCTTTTGGATGGCAGCTATCCTTACTGGTGTGAGGTGATACCTCATTGTAGTTTTAATTTGCATTTCTCTGATAATTAGCGATGTGGAGCATCTTTTCATGTGTCTCTTGGCCATCTGTATTTCTTTTTTGGAGAACTGTCTGTTCAGTTCCTCTGCCCATTTTTTAATTGGGTTATTTGTTTTTTGTTTGTTGAGGCGTGTGAGCTCTTTATATATTCTGGACGTCAAGCCTTTATCAGATCTGTCATTTTCAAATATATTCTCCCATACTGTAGGGTTCCTTTTTGTTCTATTGATGGTGTCTTTCGCTGTACAGAAGCTTTTCAGCTTAATGTAGTCCCACTTGCTCATTTTTGCTGTTGTTTTCCTTGCCCAGGGAGATATGTTCAAGAAGAGATCACTCATGTTTATGTCTAAGAGGTTTTTGCCTATGTTTTTTTCCAAGAGTTTAATGGTTTCGTGACTTACATTCAGGTCTTTGATCCATTTTGAGTTTACCTTTGTATATGGGGTTAGACAATGGTCCAGTTTCATTCTCCTACATGTAGCTGTCCAGTTTTGCCAGCACCATCTGTTGAAGAGACTGTCATTTTGCCATTGTATGTCCATGGCTCCTTTATCAAATATTAATTGACCATATATGTTTGGGTTAATTTCTGGGGTCTCTAATCTGTTCCACTGGTCTGTGGCTCTGTTCTTGTGCCAGTACCAAATTGTCTTGATTACTATGGCTTTGTAGTAGAGCTTGAAGTTGGGGAGTGAGATCCCCCCTACTTTATTCTTCTTTTTCAGGATTGCTTTGGCTATTCGGGGTCTTTGGTGTTTCCATATGAATTTTTGAATTATTTGTTCCAATTCATTGAAGAATGTTGCTGGTAATTTGAGAGGGATTGCATCAAATTTGTATATTGCTTTCGGCAGGATGGCCATTTTGACGATATTAATTCTTCCTAGCCATGAGCATGGGATGAGTTTCCATTTATTAGTGTCCCCTTTAATTTCTCTTAAGAGTGACTTGTAGTTTTCAGAGTATAAGTCTTTCACTTCCTTGGTTAGGTTTATTCCTAGGTATTTTATTCTTTTTGATGCAATGGTGAATGGAATTGTTTTCCTGATTTCTCTTTCTATTGATTCGTTGTTAGTGTATAGGAAAGCTACAGATTTCTGTGTGTTGATTTTGTATCCTGCAACTTTGCTGTATTCTGATATCAGTTCTAGTAGTTTTGGAGTGGAGTCTTTAGGGTTTTTTATGTACAGTATCATATCATCTGCAAATAGTGACAGTTTAACTTCTTCTTTACCAATCTGGATTCCTTGTATTTCTTTGTTTTGTCTGATTGCCGTGGCTAGGACCTCCAGTACTATGTTAAATAACAGTGGGGAGAGTGGGCATCCCTGTCTGGTTCCCGATCTCAGTGGAAATGCTTTCAGCTTCTCGCTGTTCAGTATAATGCTGGTTGTGGGTTTATCATATATGGCCTTTATTATGTTGAGGTACTTGCCCTCTATTCCCATTTTGCTGAGAGTTTTTATCATGAATGGATGTTGAATTTTGTCAAATGCTTTTTCAGCATCTATGGAGATGATCATGTGGTTTTTGTCTTTCTTTTTGTTGATGTGGTGGATGATGTTGATGGATTTTCGAATGTTGTACCATCCTTGCATCCCTGGGATGAACCCCACTTGGTCATGGTGTATGATCCTTTTGATATACTGTTGAATTCTGTTTGCTAATATTTTATTGAGTATTTTTGCATCTACATTCATCAGGGATATTGGTCTGTAATTTTCTTTTTTGGTGGGGTCTTTTCCTGGTTTTGGTATTAGGGTGATGTTGGCTTCATAGAATGAGTTTGGGAGTATTCCCTCTTCTTCTATTTTGTGGAACACTTTAAGGAGAATGGGTATTATGTCTTCTCTGTGTGTCTGATAAAATTCCGAGGTAAATCCGTCCGGCCCCGGGGTTTTGTTCTTGGGTAGTTTTTTGATTACTGTTTCAATTTCTTTGCTTGTAATTGGTTTGTTTAACTTTTGTGTTTCTTCCTTGGTCAGTCTTGGGAGGTTGTATTTTTCTAGGAAGTTGTCCATTTCTTCTAGGTTTTCCAGCTTGTTGGCATATAGGTTTTCATAGTAGTCTTTAATAATTCTTTGTATTTCTGTGGAGTCTGTCGTGATTTTTCCATTCTCATTTCTGATTATGTTGATTTGTGTTGACTCTCTTTTTCTCTTAATAAGTTGGGCTAGAGGCTTATCTATTTTGTTTATTTTCTCAAAGAACCAGCTCTTGGTTTCGTTGATTTTTGCTATTGTTTTATTCTTCTCAATTTTGTTTATTTCTTCTCTGATCTTTATTATGTTCCTCCTTCTGCTGACTTTAGGCCTCATTTGTTCTTCTTTTTCCAGTTTTAATAATTGTGATGTTAGACTATTCATTTGGGATTGTTCTTCCTTCTTCAAGTGTGCCTGGATCGCTATATACTTTCCTCTTAAGACTGCTTTCGCTGCATCCCACAGAAGTTGGGGCTTAGTGTTGTTGTTGTCATTTGTTTCTATATATTCCTTGATCTCTATTTTGATTTGTTCATTGATCCATTGATTATTTAGTAGCATGTTGTTAAGCCTCCATGTGTTTGTGAGCCTTTTTGTTTTCTTTGTAGAATTTATTTCTACTTTCATACCTTTGTGGTCTGAAAAATTGGTTGGTAGAATTTCAATATTGTGGAATTTACTGAGGTTCTTTTTGTGAGCTAGTATGTGGTCTATTCTGGAGAATGTTCCATGTGCACTTGAGAAGAATGTATATCCTGTTGCTTTTGGATGTAAAGTTCTATAGATGTCTATTAGGTCCATCTGTTCTAGTGTGTTGTTCAGTGCCTGTGTGTCTTTACTTATTTTCTGCCCGGTGGATCTATCCTTTGGGGTGAGTGGTGTGTTGAAGTCTCCTACAATGAATGCATTGCAGTCTATTTCCCTCTTTAGTTCTGTTAGTATTTGCTTCACATATGCTGGTGCTCCTGTATTGGGTGCATATATATTTAGAATGGTTATATCCTCTTGTTGGACTGAGCCCTTTATCATTATGTAGTGTCCTTCTTTATCTCTTGTTACTTTCTTTGTTTTGAAGTCTATTTTGTCTGATATTAGTACTGCAACCCCTGCTTTCTTCTCACTGTTGTTTGCCTGAAATATGTTTTTCCATCCCTTGACTTTTAGTCTATGCTTATCTTTGGGTTTAAGGTGAGTTTCTTGTAAGCAGCATATAGATGGGTCTTGCTTTTTTATCCATTCTATTACTCTATGTCTTTTGATTGGTGCATTAAGTCCATTTACATTTAGGGTGACTATTGAAAGATATGTAGTTATTGCCATTGCAGGCTTTAGATTCGTGGTTACCAAAGGTTCAAGGTTAGCTTCTTTAGTATCTTACTGCCTAACTTAGCTCGCTTATTGAGCTGTTATATACACTGTCTGGAGAGTCTTTTCTTCTCTCCCTTCTTATTCCTCCTCCTCCATTCTTCATATGTTGTGTGTTTTGTTCTGTGCTCTTTTTAGGGGTGCTCCCATCTAGAGCAGTCCCTGTAGGATGCCCTGTAGAGGTGGTTTGTGGGAAGCAAATTCCCTCAGCTTTTGCTTGTCTGGGAATTGTTTGATCCCACCATCATATTTAAATGATAGTCGTGCTGGATACAGTATCCTTGGTTCAAGGCCCTTCTGTTTCATTGCATTAAGTATATCATGCCATTCTCTTCTGGCCTGTAGGGTTTCTGTTGAGAAGTCTGATGTTAGCCTTATTGGTTTTCCTTTATAGGTGACCTTTTTCTCTCTAGCTGCCTTTAAAACTCTTTCCTTGTCCTTGATCCTTGCCATTTTAATTATTATGTGTCTTGGTGTTGTCCTCCTTGGATCCTTTCTGTTGGGGGTTCTGTATAATTCCATGGTCTGTTCGATTATTTCCTCCCCCAGTTTGGGGAAGTTTTCAGCAATTATTTCTTCAAAGACACTTTCTATCCCTTTTCCTCTTTCTTCCTCTTCTGGTATCCCTATAATACGAATGTTTTTCCTTTTGTATTGGTCACATATTTCTCTTAGTGTTGTTTCATTCCTGGAGATCCTTTTATCTCTCTCTATGTCAGCTTCTATACGTTCCTGTTCTCTGGCTTCTATTCCTTCAATGGCCTCTTGCATCTTATCCATTCTGCTTATAAATCCTTCCAGGGATTGTTTCACTTCTGTGATCTCTTTCCTGACATCTGTGATCTCCTTCCGGACTTCATCCCACTGCTCTTGCATTTTTCTCTGCATCTCATCCCATTGCTCTTGCATTTTTTTCTGCATCTCTGTCAGCATGTTCATGATTTTTATTTTGAATTCTTTTTCAGGAGGACTAGTTAGGTCTGTCTCCTTCTCAGGTGTTGTCTCTGTGATCTTTGTCTGCCTGTAGTTTTGCCTTTTCATGGTGATAGAGATAGTTTGCAGAGCTGGTACAAATGACCGCTGGAAGAGCTTCCCTTCTTGTTGGTTTGTAGCCTTTTCCTGGGAGAATAGCGACCTCTAGTGGCTTGTGCTGGGCAGCTGTGCGCAGACAGGGCTTCTGCTTCCTGCCCAATTGCTTTGGGGTTTATCTCCGCTGTTGCTGTGGGCTTGGCCTGGCTGGGGCTGTTCCTCCAAAATGGTGTAGCCCCGTTGGAGGGGGAGCAGCCAGGAGACTATTTATCTCCGTAAGTGGCCTCTGTGCTCCCTGCTGCCCAGGGGGTTAGAGTGCCCAGAGATCCCCAGATTCCCTGCTTCTGGTCTAAGTGACCTGTCCTGCCCCTTTAAGATTTCCAAAAAGCACTCTCCAAACCAAAACAACAACAGCAACAATGAGAGAGGGAACAGAAAGAAAGAGAAAAAAAAAGGAAAAAAAAGGAAAAAACAAGCGATTTTTTTTTGTTTTTTTTTTTTGTCCTCAGGTGCCGGTCCCAGGCACCCGCTCACTGGTCCTGCTGCCCTGTCTCCCTAGCACCAGGGTCCCTGTCCTTTCAAGGCTTCCAAAAAGCACCCACCCACCGGTCCCGCAGGGAAGGAACGCTCAATATTCTTTGTCCTCAGGCACTGGTCCCACGCACCCGCTCACCAGTCCCGCCGCCCTGCCTCCCTAGCACCGGGGTCCCTGTCCCTTCAAGGCTTCCAAAAAGCACTCGGCAAAAAGAGAGAAAAAAAAGGGGAAAAACGCGCGATTTCTTCCGTCCTCAGGTGCTGGTCTCAGGCACCCACCCACCGGTCCCACAGGGAAAAATGCGGGATATTCTTTGTCCTCAGGTGCCGGTCCCAGGCACCCGCTCACCAGTCCCGCCGCCCTGCCTCCCTAGCACCGGGGTCCCTGTCCCTTTTAGGCTTCCAAAAAGCACTCGCAGAAAAGAGAAAAAAAAAAGGGGAAAAACGCGCGATTTCCTCTGTCCTCAAGTGCTGGTCTCAGACACCCGCCCACCGGTCCCGCAGGGAAAAACGGGGGATATTCTTTGTCCTCAGGCGCCGGTCCCAGCCACCCGCTCACCAGTCCCGCCACCGTGCCTCCCTAGCACTGGGGTCCCCGTCCCTTCAAGGCTTCCAAAAAGCGCTCGCCAAAAAGAGAAAAAAAAAAAAAAGGGGAAAAACGCGCGACCTCCTCCGTCCTCAGGCACCGGTCTCAGGCACCCGCCCCCAGGTCTCGCAGGGAGAAACGTGGGATATTCTTTGTCCTCCGGCGCTGTTCCCAGGCACCTCCTCACCGGTTCCGCCACCCTGCCTCCCCAGCAACGGGGGCCCGTCCCTCTAAGGCTTCCAAAAAGCGCTCGCCAAAAAAAAAAAAAAAAAAAAAAACCGCTCCGGTTTCTCTCCACCCGCCGGGAGCCGGGGGAAGGGGCGCTCGGGTCCCGCCAGGCTGGGGCTTGTATCTTACCCCCTTCACAAGGCGCTGGGTTCTTGCAGGTGTGGATGTGGTCTGGATGTTGTACTGTGTCCTGTGGTCTCTATTTTAGGAAGATTTTTCTTTGTTATATTTTCATAGCTCTTTGTGTTTTTGGGAGGAGATTTCCACTGCTCTACTCACGCCGCCATCTTGGCTCCGCCCTTCCACAGTGTGTACTTTTATGTCTGACTTCTTCTGCCCAGTTTTTTTGAGATTCATGTATATATCATATGGTATATGAATGTGCCATAGTTTGTTTATACATTTACCTGTTGATGAACTTTAGATTTACCTACTGTAGTTTTAGCCTACTATGAATAATGCTGCCCTGAACATTCATGTACAAATCTTTTTATGGACATAGGTTTTATTTCTCTTGGGTAAATAGGAATAAAATTGCTCGGTTATATGAGTAGGTGCTTGTTTAACTTTATCAGAAATTGACAAAACTATTTTCCCAATTGGCTACATAGCTTTATATTCCTACCAGGAATGTATAAGAGTTCCAGTTGTTCCTCATCTTTGTGAACACACTTAGTATTTTCTTTTTAATTTTAGTCATTCTAGTGGCTGAGTAGTATTTCCTTGTGGTTTTAATTATCACTTCCATGTTAACTAATAATGTTGACCATTTTCCCATGTACTTACTTTCCACTAATAAATCTTTTACAAGGTGTGTCTAAGAATTCTGTATTTATTCTGTACACAAGTCTTTCATGAATCTTTTCAATTTCTTAGTGATGTCTTTTGAAGATCAGATGGCTTTAATTCTCATGAGGTCCAGTGTATCAGTTTTTCTTTTCTGGGAACTGATTTTTGTGCCCTGAGAAATCTTTACATGTCCCATGCTTGAGATTTTCTCCTATGATTTTTTCCTAGAAACTTTATAGTTTTAACTTTTATGTTTAGGTCCATGTCAGTTCCAGTTGAATTTTGTGATTTGAGGTAGGGAAGAGGTTCATGATTTTTCTCCATTTTCCTTAGTGTAGAACCTATTAAATTATATTGGTAGTGATTGTTAAAGTCAGTATCCATCTCACTGTTCTGTTCAATTGATCTGTATGATCTGTACATCATCATTACAGCCTCGACAGCTTTAGCTTTGTAGTGATTCTTGAAATCAAGTGGTGAGTCCTTCAACTTTGTTCTTTTCCCAAATTGTTTTGATTGTTCCAAATCCTTTGACTTGTCATGTGAGTTTTAGGATCAGGTTGTCAGTTTCTGCAGTCTGGGATTATATTGAACATCGATAGGTCAATGCTGTATCTCACCATTACTAGCAAGCTCACAAAACTAGGCAGTAGTATTAGGAGTCACGAGTCCAGACTGAAGATGACCAACACAGTACTGTGAAGGATGTCTCCAAAAACATTTGATATATCTATCTATCTATTCAGTGTTTTAGTTCTTTACAAGAATTTTAGGCTGAAATGACGATTTTTAACTGAAAATCAAACGGAGACAAATTTGAAATTTATAAAAACAAAATACCATGTAAGAAAGGAAATTGACTACCTAGGGTGTCCCAGCCATGTTAATGCATACAATTTAGTGAAACATTAAATAATATAAGAAATCATGGTAAAGCTATGAGAAGATAGGAAGGAAAAGTGTGTTTTTTAATGTGTGTGGGGAGGAGGGAGGTGTTTTCATTAAAGGAATGTCTAACATTTATACAGGTCTTTTATTTAGAAACATGAGGTTATATCAGAAGATACAGCCAACATTGAAAGTGGTCAGTCACCTAAGAGAAATGGAAAAAAGGATCCCAGGGAGGGTAGGGCCAGTGACTGATAAGCCTGGAAGTATTTGGCTTTATATTTACTGTATATGCTTTGTTGAGATTTATTTTTAGAAGGATGGGGAGGAAAGTTTAAATAGTTTGCTCAAAGTCACTAAGCTAGAAAGACTGGGATTCAAAATTTTGTCTTGCCAAGTCCTTTTCATTCCAAAGCTCGTGCGCTTAATCACTTCTTCCACTCCCTCTGCCTCTCTTCAGCCTGAAGATATTGTCCTAAACACAATTACTGTATGTAGATAAAATGAGAGTTGCTGTGGCCAGGATTCTCACCTGGCCCTGGTTGACTAGCTAGCTCACTACACACGTGTTGGCAATACATTGCTACTGACTCTATATAAAGAGCTCCACCCAGTACTCTGGGGCAATACAGTGGCATGGCTGCAAGCCTTCAGGAGAGCAGAGCAGAGGCTGGAGTGGTGGCAGCACTGAGGACAGAGGCCCAGAGGACGGCAGTGCGGGCAGAGGGGCCCAGAAGCAGAGACTGGCTTGCTGCATGCAGACTCGCTCTGAGTGATCGGGATTTTAGTGATTGACCTGCCACCATGGAAATAAACTTGGGTATAACCCTTTTACCCCAAGAACATTTTACTGTTATATTCTTTGGTCACACTGAATCCATTGTGACCTCGCCGGGGGCTGAAACCCATTGGCAGTTGGCGAAGTCAGCAGGATTCACTGTTGACCAAGGAAAAAGGCTGCCCTTATGGGAGGGGTGCTTCCACGTGCTACCCCTGTGAATGGGGAGACAGCAGATTGTCCCCCAATGGGTGTGTGGTCAGAGGTAGCTTGCCTCCTAGAAGATGGGGCCCCACCCCACGACTGGAGACAAGTAGAGGTGATACCCGAGGCAGTAGCAATAGCCCTTGTTATGGTAAGTAGGGCTTTTGAGAGAGAGAGTGCCTGTGAGGCAGTGGGGACTGTGGGTTGGCTGCTTCGTACAGTATTTAAAAAGTCTACAGAAGAGAAGGACATTCTCCTGAAAAAGACCCAAGAAATGGCGGCACGAGAACACAAGATGCAAACTTCTGTGTATTCCCTGAAGAAGGAAATGGCATTGATGAGAGAGGAGGCAGCACGAGAACACTGGCAGCAAGGTGCCGTTAAAGAGGTAAAAGATTCCTTACAGAATGAGACGGCAGCGCTGCCAGATGCTCTAAATGAGGAAAAGGCCATCAAGGAAAAAGACTAACTCCTTAGGGAAGCACAGGTGGAGGTGGCATGAGAACGCCAGCTGCGAAGCATTGAAGTGAAGGTAAGAGAGCTGCTGAAGACTGAGCTAGCATTGCTGCAAGGCACAGTAGAAAAGGTAAAGGTTGCACCAGAAGAGGTGCTTGGGGGAGGGGAGAGAAAGGTGCCATCAGTCCCGGAAATGGAGGAGCTGGGGAAGGATGAAGGGGTGGTGCCCGAGGCACTGACCCCTCCTGTATTGAAAGCACACCCAGTGGTTGTAAAGAAAATAAAGACCCAGCAGCTGAAAATTCCCCAAGGAGAAGAGTAGCCCCCTCCCCAGGTCGTGGAGCACTCTTATGTTGCACCCTTATACTCAGACTGAGCTGTTGGAATTGGGCTCCCCGTTCAGACAGAAGCCTTCAGAGTCTATATCTGGTGGGCTCCTGTGTCTTTGCGACTTAGGGGTGGATGGAATTGTTCTCCGGATCAGAGATGGGAAAGCTGGCTTCCCTGACAGTGCAGCACACCTTGAGGCAGTGATTACTAAATGCACATTAGACCCCAGGGAATCACTCCCTCCTCACTTGGCGTATGGCTGCACTTCATGCAGTGTGGCCCAATCAGGGTGATCTACCATCCTTTTCTGTTAGATGGCAGACACATGCTGAGCTCCAACAGGTGTTATGAGAGCTAGGCATAAGAAATGCCATCTGTAGCCCAGAGAATTATGACCCAGATGAAGAGACTTTCACTACTGGGATGAAAAATACTGAGCTTCAAACGGCTCCCACATCCCTCTTTAGGTCTCTAGTGGCCATTCTTTCCCCTCACTTAGGGCATCCTATAAGTGAGGTGACATGTACAGTAGCAGACATAGGAGAGGCTGAAGCAATGAGAACATGGAGAGAAATAAGGTCTTCTACTCACAAGAAGAATTTAAAGGGCCCCATGAAGGTTACAAGGACCCAGATGTGGGTTGATTTAATACTGGCAGCAGCATATGAAAGGAAATTAGATGGGAAGTCACATAGGATCTTACTAGATCTATGGCAGCAACTGAAACCAGAGCAGCAGTTCCGCCATTAAGACCAAAGAGGCAGAGGTCAGAGACAGAGCAACAAGATCAGCCTGTGTGTCTGCTAGACTTTTTGCTGGAGAGACTGGAGAACAATGTTCAAGCTTCCTTGCACAGGGACCATTGTAGAGGACTGAGGGCACAAAGATTGAGAGGGGAGAATCCTGGAGGGGTGGAGTGTGGATAAAATGAGAGTTCCTGTGGCCAGGATTCTCACCTGACCCTGGTTGACTAGCTCACTGCACACGTGTGGGCAATACATTACTATTGACTCTATATAAAGAGCTCCACCCAGTGCTCTGTAGCAACACAGCGGCATGGCTACAAGGCTGCAGGAGAGCAGAGCAAAGGCTGGAGTGGTGGCAGCACCGAGGACAGAGGCCCAGAGGACAGTTATGCAGGATGACTGTGCAGACAGGGAGGCCCAGAGGATGGCTGTGTGGGCAGAGGGGCCCAGAGGCAGAGACTGGCTTGCGGCATGCAGACTCACTCTAAGTGAACAGGATTTTAGTGATTGATCTGCCAGCGTGAAAATAAAGTTCGCTATAACCCTTTCACCCCAAGAACCTTTTACTGTCATTTTCTTTGGTCACATTGAATCCACAGTGAACTTGCCTGGGGCTGAAACCCATTGGCAAGACACTGTATTTCATGCCTAATTGGGAAATTATGACCTAAATGTTCAAAGGCTCTTTTTTAAGTGGGCGTCTGGTATTCAGTGTTCTCCAGTGCAGAGCTATGCATGTAGAAAGATGATGGCAAGTATCTGTGGAACACTTGTGAAGAGTAATTCATGCATGCCAGAAAATCTTAAGACATCAGAGAAGCTGCTTCTTGGGCTAGGCTTTAAATATGAGGAAAACTTAGACATGGAGCAGGTGAGGGGTGTGAAAATTAGACTGTATATAACTAATGAGGAAAATTTTCATGAAGAGGGATCTGAGTCAAGAGTGTTTTGCCCTGGTGCAGGGGAGGGAGATAAGATATATTGAGTAGGTGGGAATCAAGCAGTCAGAGGCTTTAAATACCTTATATTTTAAGTTTCAAGTTTTCATGGATGTTAACTTTTGTGATTCCTTGCCAATAAATACTTGGTACGATAAATGTCTCTGTGCATGGCAACAAATAGAAAAGGGATTTGATAAAAAGTTGTGCTTTGGGGAGGGGAAGAAAAAGGCGTGTGATGGGGAGGCAGTCAACATCGTCATCGTCTCAGCACAAGTTCTAAGTAGGCATGCACCAAACTCCTGTCTCCTGATTCTCCATTTAATTCTCACCTTTTGACGTAATGAATAAATATCAATATTGCTACTTTTTCTGAGGGATCTTGAATATATCCACACAATTCTGTTGCAAATCCTTCTGACAAAGGATGTACTATTACAAAACTATACCTGCCATTTTTAAGCGTATTTAATTTGTCAAATAATAAACTACCTACAGTTCCTTATGTGTGGTTGTTTGTACTTCTGCATCTGCTCCTATTTCTACTGCCTAGAAAACTCACACGTTAGTGCCTGTTTTGCTTCCTTATCATTTGAATGCCTACTCAGATTTCAAGTATCAGTGCCTTTGCAACCTTGACATATGCTTATCTCAGTGAAATTGGTTGTTTGTGCCATAGTACTCCCACTATATCATGTTCTAGATTCTTCTACACATTTATAGTACTGGTTTCTTTATAGGTTTTCTGTTCTAGTCTAAGAGCTTTCTTTGTTGAGACTGTTTCTGTTGTCGTTTTTAATTCAGGGTATAGCATAGTACTGGATATGTAATAGGCACCACTAATAGTTTTATTTAATGCCTGGATGATCATATTTTACTAATTTGGGGGTAGGGAGAGATTTTACTTAATTGTTTTCTATTTGATTTTATTACCACCAACCAGTATAGAATATGGATATAGTTTTACAGTCTACTGTTGCTTTTGAAAGATTTTCAGTAAGGCAGAAATGATTCCTATAGAACATAATTCATTTCTGTGAACAAATTTTTCTTTAAAACTTAAATTATGTTGGATGAGAAGCATTTCATTTTATGCAAAGAAAATTTAGCATATAGCTCTGAAGACTTAAAACGGGGGTGAACATAACAGAATTGTACATAATGCAAATTAGATGCTCAGTAACATTTGTTTACATAGTAAATATGCCATAAGTAGAACTTTTCACTTTATGACTTAATTTTTTTCTTCTTTCATTTTAGCATTTATGACAATAACAGAGAACAGAACTATTGTCAAGAATTCTGGGGGTATACTTGATGAAAATGAATTAAGACCACCCTCCCAGCTACATTCTTTTTTAGAGAAGACTGAGACAGGGTTCATATCAGAAAAGAGTGGGTATTAAACTTAATGCCATAAGTTATTACTAATGAATCAAAGTAGAGCAGTACAATTTTCTAAATTTTAGCTTAGATCATGTAAAATGAAAGGACTTTTTAAAAACTTATAATTTCCAATGAAAACAGATTTCTTAAAATCATTAGTTCAAAATTGATAGGTGATTAAGTTACCAGATTGCTTCAGAAAAGGTAAATGTTCAAAGGAAATTGTGACATTTCTCCATTTGTATTTCACTGAAATTCTGGCTCATTTCACTTAATTTTTGAACTGAGATATTTTAAATAGTAGAAATAATACATGCTTATGTAAGAAAAACCTGAATTGTAGCAGTGTATGTAAGGTGAAATTGCAAGTCCCCCTTTTATCCACTTCCCAATCTCAATAATCATTGGTTTGAACTATCAACAGTTTGGTTCCCTATCTTTCTAGATCTTTTTCTGTATACTTTCAAACACATAATTTTTAATGTGTCTTTTTTTAACCAAAATGGCATTATTGAATAATGCATGTTACTCAATGGTATATAGTACACATCTTTATATGTCAATATGTACAAATTTACTTGGTTTTTATTTAGTGGTTGCAAGGTGTTCATCTGTTTATGGCAATTTAGATGATCGCGAGTATTTTTACTATTACAGATGCTGGTGTATAGGACACCCTTGTAGATACATCCCATGTACTCATGCTAGTATTCCAGAAATGGAATGGTTATTTGGTGTGCACTTGAAGATTTTGTTAGGTCTTGACATATTGTGTTCTAAAAAATTTGTATCTATCTTAAACTGGCAATCCTTTAATATCTTAAAAGTAAAGGGTAATAAATTTTAGGGTTAGCTAAGGGAATGGGCTCTTCCATCAACTACTGTCAGATGGCCTACTTAGACATAAATAATACTATAGTAATGCATAGATAATACTATAATAGCAATGCCTCTATACTTGAATATAGGTAGATTATAGCCCATCTTTAGGAAATACTAAAAAGAGCCTTTAATGGCAGATATTGTTGGCTTCTGAGTGTTTCTGTCTCTGATGAGTGCTCTTGCTTACTGAACAAACAGGAGATGTGGTCATGAAAGTCCTGGAGAGATAGAGAAGTGGCTGATCTTTGTAAGAATTATTCTGACACCTAGGAAGGATGCCGGCATTAGTTCATCTCATTATTTGCTTTTAGACCACATGCTACTAGAATGGGAAATAGGTACCTGTGGTATAACATCAGAAATTGGTTGATAATTTTCTAATTCCTCTTACTAGTAATTAAAGAGAGAAAAAAATGTCCAAACTCAGAGACTCAGTGTGTCTGATGGAATTTGAGAAAAAGGCAGATTTGAGCAGAATCCAGCTAGCGTCAAGCTTGTCTTAACTTTTAACACTGAATCCACAAATAGCAGAGAAATGTGCCCAAAGACATGCTACAGGAAAGAGTTTTAACTCATTCTCCAGAGCCATTAACATTCCTGCACACACTCTCTATTGGCCACTTGAGCCCGAAGGGATACTCTCCACACTTCACAGACAGGTACTTTTCCAGTTACCTTCTTAGATATTGTTCTAGGTTTCTTTGTGGAATAGCCCCCTCTTGATTTTCATAATACTCTGATAACCTTTAATGTTTAAATAAAGCATGTGTTCATGTGTTTTCCTCAGCAAAAATGAGACCATTCATTTAGTGCTCTTACTGTTTTGTACAAGAGTTAGACTCTTAAATCGAAGTGCATGGTGCAGAAAAAAATAGCAGTGTGTAGTATCTGCTCAATAAATGCTTACTGCTGATAAGGAAGAAAAAAGGAAAGTGCATGGTGTAAGAAAAGAGACAATGCCAAATAATTCTCAATAAGATTTTCACCCCCTTATTGACAAACCAGGCAACTTGGTCTTTCTTGAAAGTATAATTCAGGTTATTTATTATGAAGTCATGAAAGAATCAAGATTTATTGTGGTTTTCCAACAGCTTTGCTTTTGACATGCTTTTCCTTCTGCGAGCCATAAAATTATTGCTTTTATAAATATATTGCTATCTGGAGAATAGCCATGAGTAGTTTTAACCATGAGTAGTTTCAGGGAAAAAGAAATAATAATAAGCACAGAAGAATTCATTTCCTACTTGTTCCTCTTTGTTTATTGTAAATCTTTACCTTTATTCATTCCTTTATTGGGAACAGTAAGTACTGCCCACATTGGTGTAAATAAAGTCTTCTCTGACCACCTATATGTTATTTGGGAACCTCTGTGTTAGGTAGGTAGCTTCATTGATTGGGGTTTTTTTAATTACACAATTTCTCACAGTTTTGTTCACTGTGCAGTAACACTAAAAAATGGGTGTATATATAGTATTCAGTACTTACAAAACTTAAAATGTGAGCCTATTAACATCTTGTAGAATTTAGAGAAGTTGATAATCATAGGATATTCATTTCCAAACCTACAACTTTTATTTTTTTCACTTTAAGTAATATATTTCTTAAATATTTAGCCCAAGAGTATATATACTTAGATTTTAAAATATTATACCACCTTTTAAAAAACAATTAAATACAAGATTTCCAAAATCATAATTTTTAAAGGAATCCAGCTTTGCATTTCAGCTAGCTGTAAAGGTTATTTATGAGATGAATTTGCAAAAGCATATGCTTCCCTGTTTGAGAAGAGCCACTAAAGAAAACCATGATTATTATCACTGGTCTTTTGGTCTTTGAGTCTCTTTAGAATATCCATATTTTTTACACCACCGGTATACTGATCCAGAAAGAGGAAGTGAAACTGAGAAAAAGTAAAACAATTGATTTAGTTCAGACATACCAACTTCAAAATATTCTTAAATGTTTATAATCCTCTTGTCTTTCCTTCCTTGCTGTTTATAATCTTTCATTTCTGACACTTTATTACAGTAGTTTTAAATTACCTTGATAAATGAAGTGTTAGGACAGTTCAGATTGATTTCACTGAAATGTTTATTTTCATTTCTGTAACAATCTAGTTTTTCCTTCTCATTTTAAATAAAATGTTTTTTTTTTCTTTAACTTTAGTGTAATTGGCAGAGTTCTGGGAAAAGCAGGAATCCATGATAATATACTTATTTATACTATATGACCAAAACTCCAGTGCTATATAAGTTATTCATTCTTTTTCTTATTTATAGTTTGTACCTTCCTGCTTCAACCTTGTTAAGTAGAATAGAGAGGATACAAATTGAATGGAATGAACAAATCAAATGGTTAAATGTTATGAGAATTCATTAAGCTCAGTTCTTGCCAAAGTGAAGACTTGTGAAATCAAAAGGTACAAAGTCTCAATCATGAGAAGATCGGATAGAGTTGGTAATTCTCAATTAGGAAACATGCCCCTTGTGGGAGGGCCATGGCAGAATCTCTGGGATAGCACATGGGTATGATTTGAAAAAAGCACTTTAAAAAAAAAAAGGGAAGTTTTATTTTTGTAAAATAAAAAGAAAATGATTTTATAATACAACCCATAAATGTAAAGTTTAATAGGTGTGCTTGGGCTGGTGAGGAAAACCCAAAGATACAGTAACTTCTAATTTGTTTGCTGAGTGTGCAGTAGTAGGCCTCTAAGGACTTAGCAGACTTGGGGATTTGGTGAGAAGATGGGACGGGTACTTTATGAAAATGTGGCATACATTTAAAAATTTTCTGGATGAGATGGCTTCATGACTGAATTTTATCTAGCATTTAAAGAAGAGCTAATAACCGTCCTTCTTAAAGTATTCCAAAAAGTAGAAGAGGAGGGAATACTTCCAACTCATTCTGTGAGGCCAGCATCACTCTAATACTAAACCAAAGATACCACAAAAAAAATTTACAGACCAGTATCCCTGATGAACATAGTTGCAAAAGTCCTCAACCAAATATTAGCAAGCTGAATTCAAAAATACATCAAAAAGATCATCCATCATAACCAAGTGAGATTTATTCCACGGATGCAAGGATAGTACAATATTCAGAAATCAATCAACATCATAAACCACATCAATAAAAAGGACAAAAATCACATCATTTCAATAGATGCTGAAAAAGCATTTGACAAAATTCATCTATTCATGATAAAAACTCTCAACAAAATGGGTATAGAGGGCAAGTACCTCAACATAATAAAGGCCATATACTACAAACCCACAGCCAATGTCATACTTAACAGTGAAAAACTGAAAGCTTTTCCTCTTAAGATCAGGAACAAGACAAGGATGCCCACTCTCCCCACTTTTATTCAACGTAATACTGGAGGTCCTGGCCACGGCAATCAGACAACACAAAGAAATAAAAGGGGCATCCAGATTGGTAAGGAAGAAGTTGAACTGTCACTGTTTGCGGATGATATGATATTATACAGAGAAAACCCTAAAGACTCCACCAAAAAATGATTAGAACTACCTGAATTCAGCAAAGTTGCAGGATACAAAAGTAATATACACAAATCTATTGCATTCCTATATACTAACAGTGAATTAGCAGAAAGAGGAATCAGGAAAACAACTCCATTTATAATTGCATTCAAAAGAATAAAATACCTAGGAATAAACCTAACAAAGGAGGTTTAACACCTATACTCTGAAAAGTAAAAAGACACTCATGAGAGAAATTAAAGAAGACACCAATAAATGGATCCCATGCTCATGAATAGGAAGAATTAATATTGTCAAAATGGCCATCATACCTAAAGCAATCTATAGATTCAATGCAATTCCTATCAAAATACCAACAGCCTTCTTAAACAAATTAGAACAAATAGTTCTAAAATTCATATGGAACCACATAAGACCCCATATAGCCAAAGCAATCCTGAGAAAGAAGAACAAAGCTGGGGGATTATGCTCCCTAACTTCAAGCTCTACTACAAAGCCACAGTAATCAAAACAATTTGGTACTGGCATAAGAACAGGCCCATAGATTGATGAATGTAACAGAATAGAGAACCCAGATATAAACTCACACATGTATGGTCAATGATAGAGGAGCCATGAATATATAATGGAGAAAAGACAACCTCTTCAACAGCTGGTGCTGGGAAAACTGGACAGCTACATCTAACAGAATGGGACTGGATTACTGTCTAACTCCATACACAAAAGCAAACTCAAAATGGATCAAAAACCTGAATGTGAGTTGTGAAGCCATAAAATTCTTAGAAGAAAACATAGGCAAAAATCTCTTGCATATAAACATGAGCAACTTTTCCTGAACACATCTCCTTGGGCAAGGGAAACAAACAAACAAAAAAGAACAAGTGGGACTACATCAAATTAAAAAGCTTCTGTGTAACAAAGGACACCATCAGCAGAACAAAAAGGCATCCTACTGTGTGGGAGAATATATTCATCAACAATTTATCCAATAAAGGGTTAACATCCAAAATATATAAAGAACTCACACACCTCAACACCCAAAAAGGAAATACCCAATTAAAAAATGGGTAGAGGATCTGAACAGACACTTCTCCAAAGAAGAAATATGGAAGACCAACAGGCACATGAAAATATGCCCCACATCACTAATCATCAGGGAAATGCAAGTTAAAACCACAATAAAATATCACCTCACCGCAGTTAGGATGGCCAAGATCCAAAAGATAAGCAACAAGTGCTGGTGGGGATGCACAGAAGGGGGAATCCTCCTACACTGTTGGTGGGAATGTAAATCGGTTCAGCCATTGTGAAAAGCAATATGGAGGTTCCTCAAAAAATTAAATATAGAAATACCGTTTGACCCAATGATTCCTCTCCTTGGAATTTACCTGAAGAAAACAAGATCCTTGATTTGAAAAGATATACGCACCCCAATGTTTATTGCAGCACTATTTACAATAGCCAAGATATTAAAGCAACCTAAGTGTCCATCAAAAGTGAGTGAATAAAGAAGAGGTGGTACATATATGCAATGGAATATTATTTAGCCACAAAAAGAAAAGAAAAATACTTCCATTTGTAGTAACATGGATGGATCTAGAGGGTATTGTGCTCAGTGAAATAAGCCAGGCATAGAAAAACAAATAACAAATGATCTCATTTGTGGAGTATAAAAAAAAGGAAAACAGAAAGAGCAAAATAGCAGTAGACTCACAGACACTGAGAAAGGGACTAGTGGTTACCAAAGGGGTGGGTGGGAAGGGAGAAGGGGATTAAGGGGCACTATAATTTTCAATCACAATATAGGTATAGGTAGGTCACCGGGAAGGCAGTACAGCATTAGAGAAGACAATGACTGTAACATCTCACTACCTTGATAGACGGTGACTGCAATGGAGGGGGTGAGGACTTGATAGTATGGGTGAATGTTGAAACCACTGTGTTGTGTATTTGAAACCATCATAACCTTGTGTATCAGTGATATTTCAACAGCAGCAGCAAAAGACTTGGATGAAAAACACTGGTCTCAGTGATTACTGACCACCAACTTGATACTATGGTTGCATCTGTTTTTATCAGCCACACACGCAGCTTAAACCAAAAGGCCTGTGGGGTCTGGCAGGATTTATTTTGCTCTTAATATTTAAAGTAATTTACACTCTTGCAATCCATTCAGATTATTTTCTTCACATGAGAGATCTGTTAGGATATACAGATATGGTAGCTCAAACACACTGTAGAAGTCAGGTATACAGGAAAGAGCAGTACAGATAAAATATTCAGTGATTTTTAGTGTGCCACTTTGAACCTCATCCTTTGGTTATCTTAAACAGTTGTGTTATTTTTGTTTGTGTTTTACAGTTTTTGAGGCAGTATCCCTGAGTTCAGACTCTCTCTTCCAAAGGGCAGTTTCAATTCTCCATATTTCTTACTTGGACTCTGCATCTGAGCATGATTTTCAGTACAGTCATGTGACTTTGGTGAAAAATGACATTTTCTTAAATGAGGTGAGGTGCTTGGTACACACTCTGTGTGTTAGTTTTATTTTAGTTTTACAGAAGTAGACCCATCGTTTTTGGTATATAAGCCTAGTTCTTTTTAGCTATCACTTTTCAGATGAGATAAAAGATCCTTGGAAATAGTCACTTGAAAGGCAATATATTTAGGGAATAGAAAAACAGTCTTATTTCATTAGTCTTTTAGCAGGAGGGATTCAGATGATGAGTTTTAAAAATTGATTTGCAAAGTAGAATAACATGTTTATAGCATTTGGTTATTTTCTCTTATACACAGTACAAAACTTTTTACCAAGAAAAAAAAACAAATAACTATACTGAGGAAGAACTTAAAGAAACTTACAGATTTCTTCTGTCTGAAACGGAAAACCAGGTGAGGGAATTAGATTGTATGAAATTAATTTTGTGATATTAATGAACAAAACTGATATCATTAATGGGGTGAATGGATATTTCTCCATTCTGGATCATGGTTTACATAGATACTTTGTGTTTCTTGTGGAGATTTTTCAGGTTTAAGTTACATGGTTTTGTGAATTAGGAGAACTCTCCCAGCAGTTTATTTCCTTGGAGTAGTTCATGCCTGTCTTTGAAGATTGAGCATCCATACTGTTGCTTGTAACTAAAATGTGAGAGGAGACTGCTGTGTATAGGGCATGTTTCCAAAGATGTGTATGGCTTCCTAGGTACAATTTTAACAATATAGTGATCTATAATCTGACTCAAATTCAGAGGAAGTATTTTGGTTGAGTCCATGACTTTTAAGGAACAAGGGTAGATTGATTTAAAGAATAATTAACATTTATATAGTAATTAACAATTATATAATAAGACCGGAAGGGTTTATTTACTTAATCAGCTACTTCCAAATAAGATATGCTATGGATTTATACTAAAAAAGGCATTTGAGGATAAGACATTTTCAAATTTAGTACTTCTAAAACTGTAATTGAAAGAAATCTTCAAGAGAAGACTTACCTACAGGCTTGCTTAATTTGGTTTTCATGGTGACATTTTTTGCTAACAGAAATGGTGAAACTTGATGAAAAACTTCTAACTATTAACCAGAACACAATTACCTGACTTAAGCTTGGTTTTGTGCCATGAATACATACAGTGTACAGATTCTGTATTAATTTGCAAGTGTTATTTTATTGCCTCTCCCAAAACTGATAAGCAAAGTGCTCTCTTCTGTTTAAAGGCGAAGTTGGTATGTCAGCGTGGACTCCGTGTTGGCAGCAGTGCTGTTACCACATTGGGTGATCCAGCAAAAGGTAAGTCTGAAATAAACATCTCTTCTTTACAAGATGAAGTTGGTTTTAGTTAATTTCATAAGTATATTAAAAGCAGTATAGTAATGATAACTAGTCATTAGAATTACAATTTAAAGATATAAATGAGCTTTGAGTCTAAGACTTTAGGTTTCCTAGTAGGACTTAGATGATCAGAACTTTTTTTAAAGATTGCTTGGACTAGAAAAGATACTGAAGATGTCTTTCAAGTGCCAGGAGATTAGTATAGTCTTTGAGGCTAGCAAGGGGTCTCTTCCAGACTACCTAATGGCAGGAGGAATAGAGAATAAAACTGACCAAATTTGGCAACTGTGGAATGTGAGGAGGAAGAGAAAGGAAGTAGTCAAATAAAAGGTTTTAAACTTACACTACAATGATATTATTAGTAGAGTAGAGACAACCAGAGGAGAATGGTAGGAGGGCTGATAAGCTAAAAGAGAAAGGTGATCTTGTGGTTAAGAATGTGGATTAGCACTACATGTCTTTAAGCTTCAGTTTCCTCCTCTGTAAAATAAACTATTATGTAGGTTTGTTGTGTGGATTACATGAGACTATATATTAGCCTCAGTAATACACTAACACTAACATGTAATGCTATATTACATTAGCCCAGAATGTAAACCTATTAAACCCTCAGTAAATGGGCACTACTACCCTCATGAGTTAAATTTGAAAAATTATGAGTTTTTCTTAAGTATTTCTGAAGAATACCTGGTGGTGGTAAAAATAGTAGGAAAGGGATTAGGACTGGAGATTTGAGGCTCAAGGTGGTGGCAGTGGGGTGTGTGTTAGTTAAGCCAAAAATACTGTTATTTGGAACAGTGTAAAAGGAAAAGATGGCAAAGAGTAGAACTTTGGGATAATTACGGGAGTAAAGGGTGGGGAGATGGGGAGATGGATAGAGGGAGAAAGAGTCGAGAACAGTCCCGTTGATGAAGAATCAGGAAGTGATTTTACAGAAAGCAGAAGGACCAGAGGAAGGGTATTAGTGGCAGGTGCAGAATTTGGAGTGGAGAACTGAGAGACTGGGCTTTATTGCTAGATTCCTGCTGACTCTTTTTTTAACTACAGCTTTGTAGAGACAAAATTCACATACCATACGATTCACCCATTTACAGTGTACAATTTCAGTGTTTTCTAGTGTATTCACAAGGTTGAGCAAGCATCACCACTGTCAATTTTGAACTCTTTTCATCACCCAAAGAAACGCCGTACGTCAGCAGTGACTCCTCATGCCCCATAACCACCAGCCTAGGCAGCCGCAAATCTACTTTTTGTCTGTATGGATTTGCCTGTTGCAGACATTCCATGTAGCTGAAATCATCTATAATTTTTTGTGACTAATGTCTTATACTTAGTGTTTTTGAGGTTCATCCATGTTGTAGTATGTCCCAGTACTTCATTCCCTTTTGGGCTGAATGATATTTCATTGTATGTTTATACTGCATTTTCTTTATCCATTCAGCAGCTGTTGGGCATTTGGTTGTTTCCACTTTTGAATTATGAAAATGCTGCAATGTATGTTCATGTACAAGTTTTTGTGTAAACTAGTGTTTTTATTTCTTTTGGATGTGTATCTACGAGTAGAATTGCTGGGTCTTACAGTAGCTCTCTGTTAAAACAAAAGTTTTTTAAAACATACTTTCAGCTCTTTTAAAGACATGGCAATGGGATAATAAATTCATAACCCAAATAACACTTTCACATAAAATCTTGTTTCCTTTTCCCCTTTTCTTTTCCTCCCCCCCCCATTTCATTATGGTTAGTGCTAACATAGAAAAAGCAGAGAGCAGAGTATAATCACTTATCACCTGGGTCTACCAGGTAATTGTTTACATTATTCTCTTCATTTGTTTAGATCATAATTATTTTGTTTTCACCAACAAATTTGTAAGTAAATTACAAGGAGACACCTCAGCTTACGTCTCTAAAAAAATCAAGACCATTTTTCTACAGTACTACAGTCCTGTGATTTTGTGGTTTATCTTTGAGAGGCTGACTTCAGTAGGGTGGTGGAGTAGAAGCTGGACTGTTCCTGATGAACACACATGCTTCTTAAACACTAGCCTGGGATTGTTAACAAGGTAACACTACTGCCTGTGTGTATTTTATAATTTGGCTTAAATAGAAACAGTTCTGTGTGTCTAATAGTGATGCTTTATATTCATGTGATGTTCTATAATTTTAAGAGCTTCTATAAATTTAAGAGCACCACTGTGCAAGTAATACCTCTTTGGAGCTGGAAGCTGGTCTGCCCTCTTCATTCCAACCTAGTGATAACATTTGAATGAATCTCAGTTCTGTGTGTGTGTGTGTTTAAGTGATTTCATACATATGACATACATATTCATTAAACTTACCCATAAGTCTTTTAATTGACATTTAGATTACCATTTGAAACAGTGTATAATATTTAACCACCCTGTAATGCTGTGATCGAAAGCATTTTTTCTTGCATGTATTTGTAAAAAAACAAAGACAAAAACATTTCAGGTTTTTAACATAGGTGTATATATATATGTTTTAGAGTTTAAAGACTTGAAAGTTGAAGATGACTTCTCATTGAAGGTGATGCCTGTTTTACCTGCCCTTAACTGTGCCCTGCTAGAAGCACAGAAATCATTTACTGAAGAAGGAATCTGTCCAAACACCTTTGTAAAGCATAATTTCCAAGAATTGTATAAAGTAGACCAAAGTCCTTCATTGACTGCTGCTTCTCAGGATGGACTACAAGAGACTGCTTCCACTGGCCAACTGTCCAGTGGTTTTGACTTGGCTTCTCAGCTGAAAAGTGCCCCTTATTTAACTCAGTTGAAATCTTATTTTTTCAGATCCTAGTGGGTACATTTTGGAAATATCAACTGCGTTAGATTTATTGGCAGAGTGTCCTCAGTCTTCTTGTATTTCAGATGGAATTTGTGATGCTGGATTCTCTTTAGTTATGATTCCTGATTCTGAATTTCTTGACTCTGAGGCAGAAGTAAGAAAAGAAACTGAAAGAGAAAAGAATTCTGGAGAAATGTTGAAAGCAAGGCAGGGAACAGTGGTCCAAGTAAGTCTTGCCTCAAATCTGAGGGTTCAGCCTAAGAGAAAGGCAAGCATGCTACCCATAGTGCAGAGCAAAAGGGTGAACTTGTGCCGCTCCTTCCCCAAGAGAACTGCTGGAGCAAGCAAGCGTGTGGACTCCCCAGCCACTCTCAGATTAGTCAAAGGACACTTTCCTCAGAAAAGAAAAAGAGGTAAGCGCAATTTATGTAGATTAGTAAATGAGCAGTTAGTAAAAACTATTGTTTTCTAACACTGTTGCTGTCTGATCATAGTGAACTGAACAGCTTGGCAGTATCAGAAATTCCTTAGGTATGCCAGCATTCCCCTCCAGATGATTTCTCTGTGTGTTTAAAATTTGAGAAGCGCTGATCTAGATAACTGCTAAAAATCAAGAAATCGGAAAACCTGTGAGATATCTCAAAAAGAAGCCACACGCCAAAAGCTTATATTTCTCTTGTAAAACTGCTAAAACTGTCAACTCAGTTATTTACGCATCATTTTAAAAATTTGGTTATCCAGTTTCCAAGCTATCTGCAGACAAATTAAGCGTGGAAGAAGAGGGTCTTCTAAAATCAGGCTTACCAATAACAGTAAAAAGTGGTAACTGATACCCAGAACATGCATGAAAAGGGAAAGAATGCCTGCAACCTCCAAAACTACAGCAGGGGAGATAATTTCCAATCCTCTGTATGTCTCAGAGTCTAAAAAATAGTCACATGAATCTGACCACAGAGCTACTATTGAAACAGGTGTCTAGTAGCCTGGAGACATTTATGTTGAAATAGTTCCACAGTGGCATTGTTGCTCCCTAAAAATTGAGTGAGACTCAGAGTCTAGAGCCATTGAGTGTATAATCAAACGTCAGTGAATACAGCCCAACAAACAACATGATTTTGGCTTACAGTCCTCTCTGATTCTGTGTAGTACATTTTGTTTAAAGGTAGGAAACTACCTCGTGTATGACCTTTTAGAGAAGGGGTCAGCAAAGAGTGGCTAAAAGGGCCCAACAGACCTGTCACCTGCTGTCCCTGGCTACTTAACACTATGTTGGCAGAGGTGAACTGCCGTGACTGAGACCATATGGCCTTCAAAACTAAAAATATGTCCTGACTGTCCCTTTACAGAAAAAGGTTTCTGACCCTGTCTTTTTTTTGTTTTATTTTGTTATCATTAATCTACAATTACATGAAGAATATTATGTTTACTAGGCTCTCCCCTACCACAAGTCCCCCCCCCCGCCCCATAAACCCCATTACAGTCACTGTCCATCACCATAGTAAGATGTTGTAGAATCACTACTTGTCTTCTCTGTGTTGCACAATCCTCCCCTTTCCCCCTCCCCCCTCATTATACATGCTAATCATAATACCCCCTTTCTTCTTCCCCTCCCTTAGCCCTCCCTACCCTCCCATTCTCCCCAGTCTCTTTCCCTTTGGTAACTGTTAGTCCATTCTTGGGTTCTCTGATTCTGCTGCTGTTTTGTTCCTTCAGTTTTTCCTTTGTTCTTATACTCCACAGATGAGTGAAATCATTTGGTATTTGTCTTTCTCCGCTTGGCTTATTTCACTGAGCTTAATACCCTCTAGTTCCATCCATGCTTTGTTGCAAATTGTAGGATTTGTTTCCTTCTTACGGCTGAATAGTATTCAATTGTGTATATGTACCACATCTTCTTTATCCATCCATCTACTGATGGACACTTAGGTTGCTTCCATTTAATGGCTATTGTAAATACTGCTGCAATAAACATAGGGGTGCATCTGTCTTTTTCAAACTGGAGTGCTGCAGTCTTAGGATAAATTCCTAGAAGTGGAATTCCTGGGTCAAATGGTAAGTCTATTTTGAGCATTTTGAGGTACCTCCATATTGCTTTCCACAATGGTTGAACTAATTTACATTCCCACCAGCAGTGTAGGAAGGTTCCCCTTTCTCCACAACCTCGCCAACATTTGTTGTTGTCTGTCTTTTGGATGGTAGCCATCCTTACTGGTGTGAGGTGATATCTCATTGTGGTTTTAATTTGCATTTCTCTGAGAACTAGCGATGTGGAGCATCTTTTCATGTGTCTGTTGGCCATCTGAATTTCTTCTTTGAAGAACTGTCTGTTCAGCTCCTCTGCCCATTTTTTAATTGGATTATTTGCTTTTTGTTTGTTGAGGTGCATGAGCTTTTTATATATTTTGGATGTCAAGCCTTTATCAGATCTGTCATTTATGAATATATTCTCCCATACTATAGGGTACCTTTTTGTTCTATTGATGGTGTCCTTTGCTGTACAGAAGCTTTTCAGCTTGATATAGTCCCACTTGTTCATTTTTGCTTTTGTTTTCCTTGCCCGGGGACATAATGTTCATGAAGAAGTCGCTAATGTTTATGTCCAAGAGATTTTTGCCTATGTTTTTTTCTAAGAGTTTTATGGTTTCATGACTTACATTCAGGTCTTTGATCCATTTTAAATTTACTTTTGTGTATGGGGTTAGACAGTGATCCAGTTTCACTCTCTTACATGTAGCTGTCCAGTTTTGCCAGCACCATCTGTTGAAGAGACTGTCATTTCCCCATTGTATGTCCATGGCTCCTATATCATGTACTAATTGACCATATATGTTTGGGTTAATGTCTGGAGTCTCTATTCTCTTCCACTGGTCTGTGGCTCTGCTCTTGTGGCAGTACCAAATTGTCTTGATTACTATGGCTTTGTAGTAGAGCTTGAAGTTGGGGAGTGAGATCCCCCCCACTTTCTTCTTCTTTCTCAGGATTGCTTTGGCTATTCGGGGTCTTGGGTGTTCCCATATGAATTTTTGAACTATTTGTTCCAGTTCGTTGAAGAATGTTGTTGGTAATTAGATAGGGATTACATCAAATCTGTATATTGCTTTGGGCAGGATGGCCATTTTGACGATATTAATTCTTCCTAACGAAGAGCGTGGGAAAAGTTTGCATTTGTTAGTGTCCTCTTTAACTTCTCTTAAGAGTGTCTTATTGTTTTCAGGGTATAGGTCTTACACTTCCTTGGTTAGGTTTATTCCTAGGTATTTTATTCTTTTTGATGTAATTGTGAATGGAATTGTTTTCCTGATTTCTCTTTCTATTGGTTCATTGTTAGTATATAGGAAAGCCACAGATTCCTGTGTGTTAATTTTGTATCCTGCAACTTTGCTGTATTCCGATACCAGTTCTAGTAGTTTTGGAGTGGAGTCTTTAAGGGTTTTTTATGTACAATATCATGTCATTGCAAATAGTGACAGCTTAACTTCTTCTTTACCAATTTGGATTGGTTGTATTTCTTTGCTTTGTCTAATTGCCGTGGATAGGACCTCCAGTACTATGTTGAATAACAGTGGGGAGAGTGGGCATCCCTGTCTTGTTCCTGATCTCAGAGGAAAAGCATTCAGCTTCTCGCTGTTCAGTATGATGTTGGCTGTGGGCTTATCATATATGGGCTTTATTATGTTGAGGTACTTGCCGTCTACACCCATTTTGCTGCGAGTTTTTATCATGAATCGATGTTGAATTTTGTCAAATGCTTTTTCAGCATCTACAGAGATGATCATGTGGTTTTTGTCTGTCTTTTTATTTATGTGGTGGATGATGTTGATGGATTTTCGAATGTTGTACCATCCTTGCATCCCTGAGATGAACCCCACTTGATCATGGTGTATGAGCCTTTTGATGTATTTTTGCATTCTGTTTGGTAATATTTTGTTGAGTATTTTTGCATCTCCGTTCATCAGGGATATTGCTCTGTAATTTTCTTTTATGTTGGGGTCTTTGCCTGCTTTTGGTATACGGAAATGTTGGCATCATAGAATGAGTTTGGGAGTGTTCCCTCCTCTTCTATTTTTTGGAAAACTTTAAGGAGAATGGGTACTATGTCTTCTCTATATGTCTGATAAAATTCCAAGGTAAATCCATCTGGCCTAGGGGTTTTGTTCCTGGGTAGTTTTTTGATTACTGATTTAATTTCTTTGCTGGTAATTGGTTTGTTTCGACTTTGTGTTTCTTCCTTGGTCAGTCTTGGAAGCTTGTATTTTTCTAAGAAGTTGTCCATTTCTTCTAGGTTTTCCTGCTTGTTAGCATATCAGTTTTCATAGTATTCTCAAACAATTTTTTATATTTCTATGCAGTCTGCCGTGATTTTTCCATTCTCATTTCTTATTCTGTTGATGTGTGTTGATTCTCTTCTTCTTTTAATAAGTCTGGCTAGAGGCTTGTCTATTTTGTTTATTTTCTCAAAGAACCACCTCTTGGTTTCATTGATTTTTTTCTATTGTGTTATTCTTCTCAATTTTATTTATTTCTTTTCTGAACTTTATTATTTCCCTCCTTCTGCTGACATTAGGCCTCCTTTTTTGTTCTTTAACCAATTTTGATAATTGTTACGTTAGACTATTCATTTGGGATCATTCTTCCTTCTTCAAATATGCCTGGATTGCTATATACTTTCCTCTTAAGACTACTTTTGCTATGTCCCACAGAAGTTGGGGCTTTTTGTTGTTGTTGTCATTTGTTTCCATATATTGCTGGATCTCCATTTCAGTCTGGCCATTGATCCATTGATTATTTAGGAGCATGTTGTTAAGCCTCCATGTGTTTGTGAGCCTTTTTGCTTTCTTTGTACAGTTTATTTCTAGATTTATACTTTTGTGGTCTGAAAAGTTCGTTGGTAGGATTTCAGTTTTTTTTAATTTACTGAGGCTCTTTTTGTGGCCTAGTAGGAGAAGTCTGATGATAGTCTATTCTGGAGAATTTTCCATGTGCACTTCAGAAGAATGTGTATCCTGTTGCTTTTGGATATAGAGTTCTATAGATGTCTGTTAGGTCCATCTGTTCTAGTGTGTTGTTCAGTGCCTCTGTGTCTTACTTATTTTCTGTCTGGTGGATCTATCCTTTGGAGTGAGTGGTGTGTTGAAGTGTCCTAAAATGAATGCATTGCATTCTATTTCCTCCTTTAGTTCTGTTAGTATTTGTTTCACATATGCTGGGGCTCCTGTGTTGGGTGCATATATATTTATAATGGTTATATCCTCTTGTTGGACTGACCCCCTTTATCATTATGTAATGTACTTCTTTATCTCTTGTTACTCTCTTTGTTTTGAAGTCTATTTTGTCTGATACTAGTACTGCAACACCTTTCTTCTCCCTGTTGTTTGCATGAAATATCTTTTTCCATCATGTGACTTTTAGTCTGTGCATGTCGTTGTGTTTCAGGTGTGTCTCCTGTAAGCAGCATATAGATGGGTCTTGCTTTTTTTATCCATTCTTTGTGTCTTTTTATTGGTGCATTCATTCCATTTACATTTAGGGTGATTCTTGAAAGATATGTACTTATTGCCATTGCAGGCTTTAGATTCGTGGTTACCAAACGTTCAAGGTTAGCTTCTTTAGTATCTTATTGCCTAACTTAACTTGCTTATTTAGCTATTATAAACACTGTCTGGTGATTCTTTATTTCTCTCCCTTCTTATTCCTCCTCCTCCATTCTTTATATGTTGGTTGTTTTATTCTGTGCTCTTTAGTGTTTCCTTTAACTGCTTTTGTGAGTAGTTGATTTTATTTTTTGCCTTTAGTTAGTATTTGGTCTGCTTTCTTTGCTGTGACTTTATTTTCTCTGGTGACATCTGTTTAGCCTTAGGAGTGCCCCCATCTAGAGCAATCCCTCTAAAATACCCTGTAGAGGTCATTTGTGGGAGGCAAAGTCCCTAAACTTTTGCTTGTCTGGGAACTGTTTAATCCCTCCTTCATATTGAAATGATAATCGTGGTGGATACAGTATCCTTGGTTCAAGGCCCTTCTGTTTCATTGCATTAAATATAGCATGCCATTCACTTCTGGCCTGTGAGGTTTCTGTTGAGAAGTCTGATGATAGCTTGATGGGTTTTCCTTTGTAGGTGACCTTTTTCCTCTGTCTAGCTGCCTTTAAAACTCTGTCCTTGTCCTTGATCTTTGCCTTTTTAATTATTATGTGTCTTGGTGTTGTCCTCCTTGAGTCCCTTCTGTTGGGAGTTCTGTGTACTTCTATGGTCTGAATGATTATTTCCTCCCCCAGTTTGGGGAAGTTTTCAGCAACTATTTCTTCAAATTCACTTTGTATTCCTTTTTCTCTCTCTTCTTCGTGTGGTACCCCTATAATGCGGATATTGTTCCTTTTGGGTTGGTCACACAGTTCTCTTAATACTGTTTCATTGCTGGAGATCGTTTTATCTCTCTATGCGTCAGCTTCTATGTGTTCCTATTCTCTGGTTTCAATTCCATCAGTGGCCTGTTGCATCTTACCCATTCTGCTTATAAATCCTTACAGAGAGTGTTTCATTTTTGTAATCTCCTTATGGACAGCATCCCTTCGCTCCTACATATTTCTGTGCAGCTCCATCAGTATGGTTATGACCTTTATTTTGAATTATTTTTCAGAGAGATTGGTTAGGTCTATCTCCCCAGATTCCTTGTCAGTAGAGGATGTCTGGGTTAGTTTGGTCTGTATCAAATTCTTTTGCCCTTTCATGGTGATGGACGTATTTGTGGGAAGCTGTCTGATGTGTCCG
Organism: Manis javanica; assembly: GCF_040802235.1. NCBI lineage: Eukaryota > Metazoa > Chordata > Mammalia > Pholidota > Manidae > Manis > Manis javanica. Next base: position 129,796,784 of record NC_133157.1, on the reverse strand, counting down.
CTGTGAGAACGTCCCTTCTTGCTGGTTTGTGGCCTTCCTCTCCTCAGAGAACAGCGACCCCTAACGGCTTGTGCTGAGTAGCTGCGTGCAGACAGGGTTTCTAATTCCTGCCTGGCCTCTGTGAAAGAAGCTCTGCCCTACTACCTCAGGCTGCTTCTCCACTATGACGGAGCTGCATTGTATGGGAAATGGGTGGGAGGCTGTTTATCTCTGTCAGGGGCCTCTGAGCTACAGTGCCGCCCAGGGGTTACGGAACTGGAGTTCCCCAGGATTCCCAGCTGCTGGGCCAAGTGTCCCGAGACGTTTCCGTCCAGCTGTGGGGTTCCTGTCCCTTTAAGACTTTCAAAAACCACTTGCTTTTCTTTGTCCCAGGGGTGTTGGCTGCAGGGACCTGCTCACAGGTCTTACTGTCCTGTTTCCCTAGTTTCAAGCACCCCACGCATGCACTGTGTGTCTCTGCTCCAGTGCGGCTGGCTAGGGCTGGGTGTTTAGCAGTCCTGGGCTCCTTCTCTCTCCCCACTCCGACTCCTTTCCTTCTGCCAGGAGCTGAGGTGAGGGGCGCTCGGGTTCCACTGGGCTGCAGCTTGTATCTTACCCACTTCATGAGGCGCTGGGTTCTAGCCTGTGTGGATGTAGCCTAGCTGTTGTCCTGTATCTTTTGGTCTCTCTTTTAGGGATATTTGTATTTGCTGTATTTTCAAAAATATATATGGTTTTGTAAGGAGATTTCCGCTGCTCTACTCACGCTGTCATCTTGGCTCAACCCCCATTTTTAGCTTTTTTAAATGAGAAATTACAAGCATACAAATGATGCAGAAAATATAATGAATTCTCATTACATCTCATCTGGATTCAGCAATTCTTAATTTACGGCCAATCTTGTTTCACTTTTACCCCCCGTCATGCTCTTCTAGCTCCATTATTTTGAAGGACGTCGCAGAGAGCATACAATTTTATCCACTGATGTTCCAGTATTTGTCTCTAAAGGGACAGTAATCATAGTACTACCATCAGACATGAAAACCTAACTATTGGACTACAAATATCGTCAAGACTGGGTACTTTTGGATTGTTTTATATTATATAAAAATTTGTTTTAGGAGCCAAGTCCATACATTGGAATTGTTTGGTATGTCTGTTAAGTCATAGATGTTTCTCTTTTATGGTTTTATTTTGTTGAAGAAACTATGTCATTTGTCTTCGAGTTTCCGGCTGTTGCAATTCAGCCTGATTTTCTTGGCAAGATTGCTTAGGTGGCACTTGCATTAGGTGGCACATTGTGTCTCGTGTTCCATATGAATCAACATCTAGGTCCAAGTGCTTGTGAGGGCTTACAAAATGATGTTCTGTCATTCCTTCTTCACTGATTGGCGGGGCTACTGCTGTGAGGAAAACCTTCCCCTGCTCAGTTTGGTTACCCTAACAAGGGTGCAATGAGTGCTTGTTTTCTTCCTTTATCAGTTTTCCGGGTAGTAAGTTGATTTCCTGAGATACTCCAAAACAGAATGTTTTTTTTAATAGAGTCATTCTGAAGGTATTCATTTAAACTTGTTTATTATTCTAACTGATGCTCCCATTGTCTCAGGTACTTGTGATACCAAATTTAAGTACTTCTGAAAAGCACACTCAAGAGATACATATTACTTCAATAAAAATTATAGAACTGTCAAAAGTGGTACAAGTGTGAGAAGACTGGCTTAGTAGTCTGGTAGCTGGTACTTTTCAACCACTATTTATAAAACAGGTGTGAAACTAGTGCTTTGTGAATCCATATGGAAAAATGTTGCACCAGGAATGGGTTGTTTTTATTTGTCTGATTTCTCTCAGACTGTTCAAGTTCAGTTGGACAATATCCACCATATCATAGATAAGTTTTCACAAGTGCCTAGGGTGCCTAAATGGTTTTCTTGGTTTCACTGGAGATGGATGGTAATTATAGGTCTGCTTTGGTTATGTAACTGTATTCCTATTATGTTAATGTGTGTACGCAATTTAATTAGTAGTTTAAAACCTATACATGCTTAAGTTATTCTACAAGAAGATATGTCAAAGAAATAATCAATCTTCCCATGTTATCTTCCGTCTGCTACTCCTATAGCCTTTCTTCTTCCTTCCTAATTACAACACTTAAATAGAATTCATGCCTCATATCGAATTTACCGAGTATCATATTCTTCCAAGTGGTAAAGATACCTCAAGACAAATACTGGACATAAAAGCCACAGGGCATAAATCTGCAAAGAAGTAAAAAGCTAACCTTTTCAAACAGTATTGCCTCTCTCTCACTTACCAACTTTACATTTCCCTGTATGGCCCCAGAAGATGACTGGTTAGCCAGAGATGGGTAAGATTCCTCAAGGGAGGAACAACCTAAGACAGGCACAGTCGCAGGGGGGCCATCAGGTGAGAAATTGGGGATCAACAGCGGTGAGGCTTAGAACCTCACCCCCTCTGTTTTGAGAGAAATCTTCTGCATCCATGGATGTTTTATTGCCCTTGTCTAGCTTGGATTAACACTTAGTCTACAGGCACACACCTGATCATCTAAATTTGCTCTCTTACAGCACTAAACTATGTTTTCTACCTTTATCTTGCATCTACCTACCACTTTATCATTTTATTAAACAATAATAATAATAATAATAAGGGAGAAATGTGGGATTCACATATAAGTCAAGTATAAAAATCAAACGAATATTCATATTTGACCTGATTGTTTAGAGTTCATAATGTGTGATCAAAACCAGAAGTTTCTGTGATGACTGCCCTTGTACTGTTCACCATGTAGGAACTTATTCACTATGAAAGAATTTGTTCACCATGTAAGAACTTGTTCGTTATGCTTCAGAAGATTGGAGACTGACAAGAATTAGGCTTGGGATGGATTAATGATTGTACATTGAGCATTGAGTCCCTTATACAGACTTTTATTGTTGTTAACAACCATTTAATCAATAAATATGAGAGATGCCCTCTCAAAAAAAAAAAAAAAAAAAAAAATCAAACGAATATTCATATTTGACCTGATTGTTTAGAGTTCATAATGTGTGATCAAAACCAGAAGTTTCTGTGATGACTGCCCTTGTACTGTTCACCATGTAGGAACTTATTCACTATGAAAGAATTTGTTCACCATGTAAGAACTTGTTCGTTATGCTTCAGAAGATTGGAGACTGACAAGAATTAGGCTTGGGATGGATTAATGATTGTACATTGAGCATTGAGTCCCTTATACAGACTTTTATTGTTGTTAACAACCATTTAATCAATAAATATGAGAGATGCCCTCTCAAAAAAATAAAGAAAGAAAAAATAAAAAAAGAATATCCAAAAAAAAAGAAAAAATATTGCATCCTTCCTCTCCAGCATGTTTCCCTAAAGAAAGCTGTGGTCACAGCAGACTTGGCCAGTCTTAACTTGGGGTCATATGTAGGTTTGGGGAATTACCCCTGGCCCCCTAATTTGTGCATTTCTAGAGAGAGGGCTCATCATTAGTCTCAAGATAATCATGCTCTAAATAAGATGATGTGCTACTGGACCCAAGGAATCACCCGCAATGTCTTCAGACTTGCAGTCGGGTCTGGAGTTGCTCAAATGTGCATATACCAAAAATACTCCTGATCTAGAAAGTTCTAGATGCTTTTGTATCAAAGGAGATTTTCTTTGCTAGAACATTCCACTCATGGGAATTAGGTTCTATGGACAAAGGGATATAATTTTTTCATTGGTGTTCTCCAATGCTGATTAAGAAAAGCCTAAATTTATAGGTTGAAATATCATCTACCTTGAACTCTAGAACTTCTAAACAATGGAAGCAATGCTACTAGCTGGTCCATCTCTAGGGATGGGCAATAGCTTTAATTGAGGGGTCTGATGAAGGCGAACTATAAAATGTTCAGTTTGGTCTTTCTGTGTCATCGTCAAGGTTGACAGACTGGAGCCTTAACTAGGCATTTGCTGATGTATGTAAAATTAATAACGTGGTAGGTAGCTATATATATAAAGACACACACACACACACACATATATATATATAATTAAAAACCAAGTACTGTGCTGGATCTGCATATTCAGAAAATCATAAAGGCAGACAAGCCAGCACAAAGGTAGCTAGTCCCCACCTCCTGAGGCAGGTGAGGAAATGGCCAGTGCTGATTCATGGGTGATTCAGTGACACTATGACCCCACTGACTACTAGTTTATCAGATGCCTTAGCTTCCCTTACCACCTTGTAAGCACACATCCCAGGATGGAGCATAGCTTTAAAAAGACTTTGCCAGGTGGAGACTATCTTTTGCTCCTAAATATAAAAGCACACTCACTGTTTTTTATGAAGTTCAAAAAGAAAAATCAGGCTACCTTCAACTCAGACTCTGAACAGCTTAGGCAAGCTGAAGACAGTAGATGTATGTCAGTACTTATGTATCATTTACATAATGACTGTTGGCTAGGTCAGTGATTATCAGGTATTGCCCCAAGGATGGAATGTTTGAAGTACTACTTGCTTATATAACTTTAGAAGCTGATCAAGGTAATTCTGGAATGATAATCTATATAACATCTCTAGAAATGGTTAGAAACTTGCTTTCTGATGAGAACATTAGTATAAACTACACATTTGACTTTGAATATCCAAACTCTGAAACCTGAGATCCCTAAATTAAAACCTTTAATTAGTCAAATCAGGATGCTTTGCTATTAGATTTACAAGTATATCCTGAAAGTGGCTAGATGTTCACCCCTCTTCAATCTGATTGCTATTTGTGATTATACTGCTTTCTAAATGGTTTAATAAGTCACAAAACTTAATTGAATCTTTCTCTTACCAATGAATTTCAAAGGTTTAAGTATTTATGATTTTTAAAACCTTATGAGACTTGGCATGACCTCCTTTGCCATACCAACACATTCTGGCACATGTCTCTCAAATATCTACCTGCCAGGAAGCTTTTAAGGGCTTTTTATGTGTGTGCTTTTTTAATTGTATAATTCATTTATACAGAGAAGTCATTTGGACTGATCTATTTACAATCTTTCTCCATTTTCACTTGTGCTGGTCAAATATAGTTCACAGAATAGTCAACATATCCTTGAATGATCAACATTATAAGTCTGCCATGACACAGAGCAGTTAGTCCTCCACTTAAAGAGTATGATCTCATTTGAACAGAAATATTTTACAGTAAAAGATTCATTACTTTTTCCCTCGTATGAATAAATTCACAAAAATTGATATAATATGGTCAGATTTTCAACACACCTACTTCTTTTCAAACTCATTATTTGCAGGTATTATAAACCAACACAAATAAAATTCTCTTTCCCCAAGCCTTCTATAACTTAATATATACTCAGTGTATTCAGTAGTCCAGAATACACCGAGTCAGTTCATGTGTGTTCACCACCTTGCAATTCTACACTTGAAAAATCGCAATTTTCTTAATTGGCTCAAAAACAGTATTGCTTGGTTTCAGTTGATAAAGGTAATATGATTTAAAACACACACACACACACACACATATATATATATGCACATATGTACACATTTTTATCAACGGGGACAAATAAATGCTACCAATCTGTAAAGGTATCAAAGTAAAAAAATAAAGTAAATACTGAAAACTACTTTATAATAAAAAAAAATTAAATAATTGGCAGGTTAAGTGAATAAAAATGAGGAATGTGTAGTGAAAAAAACTAGTATAAAGTATTCCAGTTGATAAAATGGAAGATCTGTATAAAGTTTTATACACTTTGTTTCAAAAGGAACTTACGTTTCAGTATAAATTCTAATGTATTACACACCTGTATTCTGTGTAGATTTTAGGAGCCAATGTTAAAATTTCAAATTCTGCGCATGCAGTTTATCAAAGAAACACTGGTAAAGTCCCAGTATTTGCAAAATTTTAAGGTTTGGTAGATATTGTAAATATCACAATAGGTAGTTATTGGAACGTCCTGATGAATTTAGAATGAAGAAGAAACCCATTCCATAAATATTTCATTTGATTAAAAATACCAGGCTTCAATGTTCGAAATTATGAGAATGTATCTTTAAAAAAGGTTGCAGTTTTAACAGTAATCTGTATATGTATCTTTAGCTGCCATTTAAACAAAAAACAAAAAACAAAAACAGAAAATGTTAAGACTAGTATTAAGTAACCCTGCAACGCTCCCATGCTCACATTACAAGAAAACCCAAACTGTATACATTTATAACTAAACAGACTCTGCACCAGCAACACACAGAACTTCCTTTATACTGAAGTCTCTTTCCATTCACCATCCAATGGAGATTTGTCCCTTGGCTTTGGGAAGCCAGGCTGTGCTCGGTGTGCTCTGACACTCTTCATGTCGTCTGTGGTACATGCAGGGGAGATACACGCTGAAGCGTCCCCATCACCTTTGACCTGAGTCACACTGGATGCTGCAGATGCCCTTCTATGGGTTTCGACATACCCTGCGGAGGGGTTGTTCTCGACACACTCCTCATGGAGCCCGGGCAAACCCTGCAGCTCGGCTGGACTGGTGGCCTGCTGGAAAGGGGCTATGGTGGCTCGAATACAGTTGAACCACTGCTGCTTGTGGAACACATCATTGGCTTGCAGAGTGTGAGACTGGTCTGAAGAGGGGTCTTGGAAGCCAGCTCCAAAGATATTTTTAGCTAAGAAAAAAATTGGAAAAAAGAAAGGAAATCAGACTTAAAAAGAGTTTGTGTAGATGAAGTGGTCCTATAATCTTAGTGTGGGTGCCGGAATTTCTGTACATGTACACTTGTTAGATGGAGGCATTAAATAAATCTTAGGACAGTATTTATTAGATGCACCTACTGGTGTCAGAGCACAACTTGATGACAGCTGCAGCTATAGGACAATGGAATCCTTTCATTTGTAATTTTTTTGTGTGGAGACACAATTCTCTTTTATTTTCCCCATGCTGTACCTTCAGTCCATGGCTAATTTGTAACTGGAAGTTTGCACCTGTTTATTCCCTTTACCTATTTTGCCTACTACCCCACCCCACCATGGCAACCACCTATTCTTTGTCTGAATGAGCCTATTTCTGTTTTGTCTGTTTTTCAGATGCTGTATGATGGAAGTGAAATCATATGCTATTTGTTTTTCTCTCTTTTCACTTAGCACAATATCCTCTGGGACCATCCATGCTGTCACAAATAGCAAGGTTTAATTCTTTTTTATGGCTGAGTTATTGCCCATGTATCCACATCTTCCTCATTCATTTATCTATTGATGGACACATATCTTGGCCATTGTAAATAGTGCTGCAGTTTACATAGGGGTACACATATCTTTGAATTAGTGTTTCTGTTTTCTTCAGTTAAGTATCCAGAGGTGGAGTTACTGAGTAATATGGTATTCCTCTCTGTAAGTGATTGAGGAACCTCCATACTGTTTCCATGGAGGCTGCACCAATTTACATTCTCGCCAGCAGTGCACCACAATCTTCCCCATACTTGTTATTTGTTTGTTTTTTAATACTAGCCATTCTGACTAGTGTAAAGTGGTATCTCATGTGGTTTTGATTTGCACATCCCTGATGATTAGTGATGCGGAACATCTTTTCATGTGTCTGTTGGCCATCTGTACATCTTCAGAAAATGTCCATTCAGGTTCTCATTTTTTAAATCAGGTTTTTTTGGGGGTGTTGAATTGTGTGAATTTTTTAATGTATCCTATATTTTAATCTCAGAATTTTTAAAGATTAAAACTAAATGTACTTAAGTTCTCAGTTTGTTAATTTAAAAAATTTTACAATTTGTATCTTTACCTATATGTGAACTGCCGAAAGCCCCTCGAAAGGACCATCCCATTCTCATATCTCCATCGTGCAGGTCTTCCAAGACCAGCTCTTGTACGGATATTGGTTGTTGGTAAACTTGGTAAGAGTGACGTTCATTTCGTGTAACAGCCCGAGTCAAAACCAAGATGTCTTGAAACAGGAAAATGTAAAATTTCTGCAGAAATGAAAAACAAGTACTTCCTACATGTGGAACCCTGTGATTTTAAGTGATTGGAATTTAGACATGATTGATCTCATCACATTTATTTGAGATTCTCCTTGTAGATGACCTCAGAAATAGGAGGATTCTAAGGCTATACATATTCTGCTTGGAAAGCCTGTCTTATCTTAGACTATAAAAACATTTCATTGGCATATAACATTAGATGAGGTAGCAGCAGAGTAAACACTGCACCCCACAATGGCCTATCAGTAGGAACATGACTGGAAAGACCGGTATTGTATACCAAAGTTTTCTAACAAAGTAAGGATTTAAACAATGCAAGCTTGTAAAAATGTTAATGGTTCTCCTTTGTCCCACACAAATTTAAGCCTTTATAGAACAGCTGGGACTCACAGTATAAATCAGAGATGTCAGATTTCATCTTTTTCCAAAAAGAATCTCAACTTATTAATCGTGCTTCTGAAAAGCAAATAATGCAAGAAAAAATACCACTCATGCTTATAGTCACCTCTGGCAGGTACTTTTTCAATTAAAATTCTAAAAGTAAGTTTGCTTCCAGGTAGTCTGCTGCAGGAATCTGGTTAGTAATGGTAAAACTACTTCCATCACTACCAACTCTTCAGAAAAATTTTCTGACAGATGTTATTTTTTTATGAAACATGGAACTAATAATTTATTCAGAAAAACTGCTAGCCAAATTGATTTATGCTCCAAAACTAAAAAGTAAAATATTAATGATTCTCCAGAGACATTTAAGTTATTCTGTAAAGACAGAAACCAAATGTTTACGTTATGGAAGCTGGTAACAAAGAACAAAAACCAGTAACCTCCTTTCACTATTTGATGAGTTTATTTTACAACCTGCTTCATAATCTACGTAGAAACAAACAGTGAGAAAGGGTAGAAATGGCTCATTTCCTATTAGTTCTAAGATACACTTACACGTCCATTTTTATTCTTCAGCTCCCCGTGGCAAAGCAATACTTTGCTTGCTTCAATTCGAGGATCCTTCTGCCTTTCATTCAGATACTCCAGTTTGTCGATGTAATACTGACATTCTGATTCTCCTTTCTTCAAGTTGATATTGGAGAGAACTCCTTGTATTATCAATACCTAAAAATTATCAGAAAACTGATGGAGCCTTTTCATAATAATGTCAGTTTCCCTATAGGGCTAAAACACCACATCAAAATGATAGAATTTTAAAGCTTGAAGGGACTCTTGAAATCAGTTAATTCAGTCTGTCCCTTCATTTTACAGATGAAGAAACAGTTTCAGCCTAATTAGGTAATTTGCCCAAAGTTCTCCAGCTAGCTAGTGGAAGTGGTAAGACCAGAATACAGTCTTTTGATTAGAATATAAATACAGATTGTGTCCTGCCTCTTTATTACAGTGTGTGGTGCACGAGCATATGGGGTGCTTAAAACATCCACCAAACACCTCCCGATGCTGAGTCACTATGCATAACTGAGAGTAGCACTGCATAACTTTCTAGACAACTTATGTATAAATTTGGAAAACACAAGAATCATTAGTTGGACTACTTACAGCTTCCTGCAGAAGCTGAACATCAGGGTGGTCCTCTGGAGTATGTCTAAGAATTTCTTTTAACAGTAAAGGGTATTTGACTAGGCGACTTCGGGGATTATCGAGGAAGCTCCACAGATCTAGTTTTCGGCTGAAGGGAGACTCAAGACATCGCTGGAGAAAGTCCTGGACTCCTGGGTCCTGTTTCTTTCTGTCAAGAAGAGCTTTGGCTGCCAGCTGGTTACTACAGTAGCCTTTGTAGGCATTCAAGCCTGGCAACTGAAGAGTGACAAGACAAAACGAAGTACGGTAAGTTCCTGCTATGGTCAGTCCATTAGTAAGCTTGTGAACAAGAAACATAAAGCTCACAGCTGTTCTGGAAAGCTCCGACAAGCTGTGAGCACTGTCCTGCAGGTGATATTAGGGGGAGTAGAGTATTCTGGGCCAACACCAAACACCCTTTTCTCATTTCCCTAATTTAGCTAAATTCAACCAAACACTCATGACTTTTACTTTCCCCAACTAGTTAGATGCTAGTCTTCTCTAGTCCCAGGACACCATAGCCTTCCTGTTTCACCATCACCAACCTTCAAACTCTTTTTTTACTGGACTGTCCCTCACTAGATTATTCATGTAGAGACTGCCTTTTATCTCTCAATTCCCAGTGATCCCTCCTACAACAGTGCCAAGCATCTGGCAGGCACTCAAATATTAACTGAAGGAGAAAATTAATTGCATATAATGTGAGAACTGTGTACAAAGAAGAACATATTTTTAAAGCAAAACTATCATTCATCAAGTAGGTTTTTACACAGAGACTGTAAGTTCTTATAGCTACAAAAATTTGTTCAATTTTAATGCCTTCTTTATCTGTTTTTATAATCCAGTTCTTGGATCAAGTGGTTCTGATATTCATTACAATGACAAGTGTGACATGTACTTGTGAAAAACTCTCTGGAGTAGAATACTACATACCCAGTTCACAAGAATGTGACTGATCTGCTCCACTCTCCCATCAGGCTTGGTTGCTTCTCCTATTGCCAACAAATCTGAAGCATAAAAAAGCAGAAATACCAAGAATAGGTTTATTTTAAAAATAATTCAGCACTAAATTAGAAGTTTAGATTTAAACTTCTATTCCTGCTGTTCAGATTCTAAAGAAAATTAAGTAGCGTATCTCACCTTCATGCAAAGGTATGTAAGCATCCAAGTCACCAAATATATGTGTGAGTTCCTCTTCTGACATGATAGACAACTTTAACATGGGGTCGTGGTAGGCCTACCAGAGGGGGAGAAATGCATCACACAGAGAGATCAAGCAAAGAAAACATGAGAGATCTGTACTTGAATGCAAGTTTGAGTAACTGTACAAATGCCATTGTGGATTCTACTGTAAAACAAGAAATTAAAGTATATGTTTGCTAATCCCCCTAAAAGTCTCTCACTGACATTCATATTTGAAGATGTGTCTAATAAAGCTAATGTAAAAAAAACTATTCACTAGTAGATACTTTCTGCTTCTAAAAAGAAAACTATGTTTGAATTTGTTAAAATATAACTTCTAAAAACCAGAGTGTATCACAGTTCATCCATGTTGTGGCATATTGCAGAACTTCTTTCCTTTTTAAGACTTAATAATATTCCATTGTATGTATGTAATACATTTTGCTTATCCATTCGTCCATCACTGGATGCTTTGATTGCCCCAACATTTTAGCTATTGTGAATAATGCTATTAACATGAGTTTACAAATAGCTCTTCAAGATCCCATTTTCAATCTTTTGAGTATATATCCAGAACTGAAATTGCTGGATCATATGGTAATTCTATTTTTGATCTTTTGAGAAACTGCTATACTGTTTCCACAGTGGCTGTACCATTTTACATTCCCACCAACAATGCACAGATGTGCTCAGCTTCACATATTCTCATCAATACTTGCTTTCTGGATTTTTTCTTTTGTACTAGCCATCCTAATAGATATGAGGTAGTATCTCATTGTAGTTTTGATTTTTGTTCCCTTAATGATTAGCAATGCTGAGTGTCTTTTCATGTGCTTATTGGCCATTTGTATATCATCTTTGGAGAAATGTCTGTTCAGGTCCATTGCCCAGTTTTAATTGGGTTGATTTATTTTTGAGTTTTAGGAGTTCTCTCTATATTCTGGATATTAATCCCTTATCAGATATATGATTTGTAAATATCTTTGCCCATTTTGTGGGTTGCCTTTTTACTTTGTTGATAGTGTCTTTTGATGTACACAATTAAACATTTTTCATAAAAAAAAAAAAAAAAAAACAGAGTGTATGATAAAAAGTTATACACTGACCTTTCTTGCAAGTTTGAGATCTTCAATTAAGTCCTCTTCACCTCGGGACATCTCATATATTGCCTAAAAAAATGGAGCAAACATCATAAGTCACCATCCCTTCCTCTGAGAAAGGAAAATTATGTACAACTGATATTCACCATTAGTTAACTGATGTTTCAAACAGTCCTTTTTAAAGTGTCTCCGTCTGAAAACAAATTCCGAATGGAGTCTCAATGTTTTATATAGTGCCCTATGTTTTATAACTTAACCCCATCAAGACTTCAATCCGATGAACCACACCAATCACAAAGTGCTGCTTAGCGTTTATTAAGAATTACTGCCAAATACAAAAATGTAAGTTGATTTTGCCTTAGGCATTAGTTTGCTAATCTAGCAAAACACCTATTTAAAAAACAGGTACTGTTTTTTTTTAGTATAAGCCAATATATATGGTCTCGCTACTGAATGGCAGCTTATCTCCTGACGTTTGATTTCTTTGGCAGTTAAAGACTCTCTCATGCTGACACCTAACGTCTCTTACCACAGGACGCTACTTCTCCTTTTGGCAGGCGTTGGAACTGTCGATCTGCATGATGACTTTTGGGCAGAAGCTGGGGATCTGCTGTCACCATGACGTGTAAATGGCTTAACAGAAGAATAAAAGAGGTGAACAAAAGAGAAAAGCTTTGGAGGACACAGTAATTATTCTTATTTTTTCTTAAAAAAAAATAGACAAATAGAAAACAAAATTCAGAGAATTTCTCCAGGCATTTATCCATCCTTCAATCATTGTAAAATATTATCAGCCAAAACTACTTTTCAGAAATAAAAGCTATCCAAGATCATGCTTTGATAGAAGATGTAAACTAATATAGTGAGATTAGATAATTATTGTTCTGGTATTTAAAAAGCAGGCACAAGTAGGTAAATATATATAGCAGACTAGGAATGATTGTGTTTAAAGATAAACAGTTCTGGATACTATTTATGGCTTCTCAGAGCATTATCAGGAATAACTTTTATAATTAACTTATATGTTTTGGGTAAGAAGAACCACTTCTTACATCTATCTTCTGTTTCCTGCAAGTTTCATCACATGTACCAGCAATTGGCTTTATTTTCTTGAAATTTGCCACTGAGAAGCAAAGTTTTATTATTTTACAGGGCAACCAGTAGAGATCACAAATTTCATCAAAATGCAAGATGGAGGGCAATAAGCTAGCCTTCCTCATAAGTCACTAGCCTTAGCATGACAGCTAGCTTCAAACTATACAAATCTGTGCCTCAGGGAACTTACCAATTACCTTTCATGGTTCTAAAAGGTAGTTACTCAAAAGTGATACGATAAATCAGGAACAACCAACAGCCTATTGTAATTGTACATAAACACTAGTGTTCTTAAAATCGTTAATTGTATTAGGAATTAAATACACAGTTTATTATGTTTAATCTAAAATTGCAGAGTATACCAATACTCAACATATAACCCTTCAATATACTGTTTAACTTATAAGAAAATAAGGTCCCAAATCCAGACACTCAGAAAAATATCAACTATTCATATATTTAAAAACATTTATTTTGAAGTATTCTAGTTTGTTTTTTCATCAGTGCCTTGCCTATCAGAGTCAAAAAACTTCAATCATAAAAATATGACTCAGTATTACTCATCCCAGTATTATTAAACAGTAAGTTTTGATTCTTCCTACCACAAGAAAGAGGCAATATTATGGTTAGTAACAAACAGAGCTGAGACATACCTTTGGAAAGTAAATACTGTGTTCACATTTAAAATGAATAATTTTAGGCAAGGCAATATGATAAAAGAGTGCTGAAATCTTAGAGACAAATTTGATAAGCAATCACAGCTTTAAGACTATGATCCATTCCATGAGCTAATGATCCATTCCATGACAATTACTGTTACATGCTTCTCTAAGACCAAAATCTCATTTCATTCATTTGACCTATATTTCCTCATTTGTTTATTCATCAGATATTTATAGACTACCGACTATGTGTATGGCATGTTAGGTGACTGAAATATAGAGGTAAATAAAGCAGGACTACAGAAAATTAATTCAAGAATACAGAATGTTATTTCTGTTGATTTTCACAGGAGAGGAATAAATTCTTTAATCTATCATTTATAGCTTTCAAGTAAGTGGCCAATTAACCCTTTGTACAACTTCATTCCTGAGTTCTTCCTCATATATTTCTTTGAGTCTTTCCAAAAATATGTTTATCATTCCTCACATGTAACTGATTTTAACTCTTGGTATTCGTAGATGGGTTGGTTTTCTCTAGTTCATGTTTGCTTTCATAAAAACCCAACTCCAAATCAAGCCCTCCAAAGAGCCTTCTACCACTCTCACTCCTCCTTCTAATGCCAATTGGTACTTTGGGACAGTCTGTTATAATCTGTGCAGGTATGATTTTGTTAGACGGTCATCGTTTCCTGTTCATATACAGTCTTATCTCTAAGGTCAAATATAGTACCCACAAAATTGTGGGTACTCCATAAATATTCATGGCATTAAACAGAAAAGAATAAAGGAAAGAATTTACACCAGAGCCTAGTGAAGTTGTGAGTATACAAAGATGATACCAAATAATTATTTCAAGTTCATTCTTGAAAATAGTTGTACATCATACCTTCGTTTTGGAAGAAAGGGAGATTATAATCGTAGCATTATTCTCTTGGAAGTTGGGCTTGTGTAGAATGAACCATAATTTTATAACAGTTTCCGTCCTGACTATAATTCCCCAATTCAAGAAGTTAACAATAGCATGTGGAAATATATGAGTACTGACCCAAAGTTCTGAGGGACAATAGAAGCCTCCTTTTGGCCATTTGATGAGTATTAGTTTATGATATAATACAATATAATACCTGTCCTAAGATTTATATATCAAGTCAGTCCTCCTTTCTAAAACTAATTTTAGAAAATAATGAGCAATAGAAAAGAAGAACAGTGAAATCTACAAGGTTTTCATATGAAGAAAGGTATAGGGACAAAAATAACGTACCTACAAAGGAAAAAAAGAGCATAATAGAAAAACATGTTCACAAAAAAACTGTGTGTTCCAAAATTAGCTATGAAAGAGCATATGTTACAAGGGTGATAAAGTTAAGGAAAGAATTAGAAATATCCACAACCTGAAATCAGACCAAAAGGATGCCTGAATGCTTTTCAATGGATTACCTCATTTTCTCGGGCCATGTACCTTTTATTTGATTCACTGTTTGTTATTGGTTGGGTTTTTTTTACAACCATAAGGGTTACATCTGTAAGATGTTAACTCTGTAGAAAACTGATAGCACTGCAAATACTTTTGCAGGTAGAGATGCAGAGGCCATTATTCTGCTTGGCACCTAATTTAGCAACCTTATTCCATCACTTTTCAGTGATCAGAATACTTCCGTGTTTCCACAGCACTCTGACCACCTTCATCATTCTGCTGGGTCACTCTTTACTATGTAAATTAAATCTTTAACAGGCCTTCACTCTCCATAAAAAAAAATACACATAGCAAAACAGAAAAGCCAAGCTACAACAAAATGAAGAGACAGTGTTTCCCCCTAAACCTTTAGGTCTCAAACAGCTCTGAGACCTACATGGTGTCAGTATTTGTGCACAAAGACACGGAGAGAAGACAACTGAACTTCTCTGGTGTCCCTGAGCAGAAGGGCCCTCAGTGGCATGAAAGCAGGAGACTAGCCTGGGAAGGACTCCAAGGATTGAAATCTCAGGCTGAGAGTAAGAACACCACCACGCAGTAAGGTCTATTGGTGCTGAAGCCGTCTGGGCCCTATAAACTCTCGAAACCAACATTGCTGTGAGAAAAACTTTAAGGAGTAGGATCCAAACTGAGCAGAACAGAATAAGAGAAACAAAGACAAGAAAAAGTTCAGATAAAAGAGAGGTGGGTCAAAAAAAGGAAAGCTCTCAGATAGCCTGAGGGTTTTATTTTTAAAAATCACTTTGTGAAAACAATAGAAGAGAGAACTCCAGAGCTCCAAAGCTGAAAAACAGGCTATTTGACCCACTCCTCTAACCTAAAATTACAGGAAAACTTACTGCACTTAAAAAGTAACAGAAAAAGTCATGCATCCTGTTGAAAACTATGATAAGAAACAGAAAATGTGGAGTAGAATAATGTCTCTATAGCATAAAAGAAATAAGTGAGTTGTCATTATTACACACAGAAAAGAATTAGTTCAGTAATTTGAGGACACGGTAATTTGTACATCCTTACTTTGACCTGTATGTAAAAAAGCAAAAGAAAATGACAAGTAATAAATAAAATGTTTTCAGTAATTGTAACATTTATAGTAATGCAGTAGTAATTTATAGAAATGTAGACTGCTGTCTTTGACCCATGGGGAAAGTAAGTGAATAATTAAGTCAGTATCTCCAGGAACCCAGATTTTTGGTGTAGTTGAAATAGATCCAGATAATAAGAGTGACAAAATTATGTGAAAAACACTTAGCCTTGAATTTGAAAGAGTATAAATTCATGATTTATTATATCTTAAATAATTACATATATTTCCTAGCTCTGCTCATAAAACAGGATGAGAAAGAATGATCAATCCAAGGAGTGTGCATAAAAATTCGCAGACTTTAGCCTCTACCATTTCCTAAGGAAACAAGGGCTTTTAGAAATGACTGGTTTCAGGTGTGGAGCAGGAAAAAAAAAGTGCAAGTGGGCCTGGAGTATCTTGTTATCTTGGAAGAAAAGAAGGTCTATCAAACCTCTAAGATCTGAGGTGAGGGTCTTTCTGGCCAATGGGTTTCAGACCGCGGCGAGTTCGCTGTGGATTCAGTGTGACCAAAGAAATGACAGTAGAACAATTCTTTGGGGTGAAAGTGTTTATTACCTGGCTTGTTATTGCGGTGGTGGGTCGACCACTAGCATTTCTGCCTCCGCCCAGAATACTGGGCTGAGTTCTCTATATGGTGCAATAATAGCTCATTGCCTAAAGGCATGGAAGTGTCAGACTAGCAGCAGGCCACATCATCAGGTGGTTTAAGTTCAGGGAGGGTCCTGGCCATAGGAACCCCAACGTCCCCACACTCCACCCCTCCACGATTCTCGCCTTACAATCTACATGCTCTCAATCTTCCGCAGTGGTCCCTGTGTGAGGAACCTGGAGCACTGTAACCAGATACCACAACAGCAACAGAGGATATCAACAACTTAGAGATAATAACAAAAATTAAGATACAACAAGATTTTGATACAGATAACAAAAAGTATAATAATCCTCAAGCGAGACAAATTTCCCAATCCACAAAGACCTTAGGGGTGATAAGACACATGTTTTAATGATAACAACATAGATAAATCTTGTCCATCAAGTAGGATACATGCAAGAGAGTGGTCCTGTGATAGGACTGTAGCAGGAAGAGGGTCCCATCCAGGTCTAGTAGACCATACTTTTACTCCTTTCCCCTTGGTGGTTACTTAAGGATCTATATGTAGTGCTACTGGAGGTGCATGTACTGGCCATAACAATCAAACAAACTGCCCGGTAGGATGCTCCTGCCTTCTGGCTATTCATAATTTACTACAGAGACCTTTGGGAGTCACTCTGAGATTATTCCAGGAATACACAGGAGGCCAGCTTCTAGGCCTTGTTTGCAAGGTGCCAGGCGAGCCAGCCATCGTTGGTCCAGGTGTCAAAAGGTCAAAGACCATGTCCACTCAATGGAATCTCCGGGGTTCAGTGCAGTTGGTACTGTCAGGAAGATTTTATTCTGGTGGTCGAAACTTGGCTTCAGTGATTCTTCCCTGGTTTGTACTTATAGTTGTATATGGGAGGCAGCCATATGTGTTATGTCTATGGGGCTCAGGGTTCCCTTTCGGGGTCTCTCATTCAAACACCATAGCACAGTCCATAATCAGACTGACTGACCCTACAGACTATTGGTATCTGACTTTATTACAGGCTTTGACAACCACTGTGTCTCTCTATCATGCCTGCTATGGTAGGATTGTGTGACACATGAAACTTGCATTTGATTCCCAGCTGTGGCACCCATTCTTAACTGTATGTCCAGTAAAATGGGTGCCCTGATCACTCTCAGTTAGCTGTGGTCGGCCATAGGTAGCAGAGAGATGCTCCAGGCCTCTTACGGTTTTCTGCTGGTGTGCACAACGGGTAGGAAAAGCAACCAGAAGTCCAGTAGCCCTGTCCACACAGCCATGGCATACCGATATCCTTCTGACACAGGTAGAGGCCCAATATAGTCTATCTGCCACCTAACGAGGGTTATACCCCTCTTAGTTATTTTCCCATGCTGCTGTGGAACTTGGTGTAAGTCCCTTTGGACCATATGGCACACTCCTGCCGGGCTCCACTAAGTTCTTCAAAGGTCAAAGACAAGACCCACCGATGGGCTACAGCCCACATTGTCTTTTGCCTCACATGGAACAAACAGTGATGTAACCACTGGGCTACATCAGAGGCAGGCTTTCCTTCTAACCAATGTATCTGGGCCAATTTATCTGCCTCACCATTTCCTGGGGATGCCAGTGGCAAATGTCCCCGTCACATGGTATACTGTAATTATTTTAGTCTGACCACAGGCCCATAAGTCTTGCCACAACTCTTGCCCCCAAAAGGGTCGGTGACCAACCAGCCAGTTGGCATGGTACCAGGCTGGTAGCCACAGGGTCAATCCCCAATAGACAGCCCAGCTGTCAGTGCAGACAACTATAGGGGAGAGCCCCTGGCTGATCACAAGCCACACAGCCTGCAACTCTTCCCATTGGCTGCTCTTCTCCTTACCATCTTCCATTCATATTTTCTCAGTCTTAGGATGGAAAGCTATGGCCCTCCATTTTGGGGGCTTCCCATGGCTGGGGCCATCTGTGTACCATGCATCTTCCAGTATAGAGGCTCTTCCCTCCAGACAGGGTCTTTCTGCTACTAATGGTTCCAAAGCACATTCTTCCTGCTTTTCACTAGTATATGTCACCAGCCCAATAAGCATTGGAGTTCTTCACTCAAGGAGCTACTAGAGAGGGCACTATGCTGCTGTGGGTAAGAACTCCACTTGGCCAGTGTGGGTGTTTGTGACACACCACTCCTTGGCTTTTGCATCCATTCTCGTACCCACCCCAAGATGGGATTGGTGGTTATTTCCCTTATCGGGGCCATTCCACTGATGGGTTCTGTAGCCAGCAAGGTGTGATACACGGCATTCAGTTGTTTTTCTATCAAAGTGTATCATACCTCTGCCCATTTCCAAAGTTGTGACCAGAATCCAATAGGTTGGCAAGTTCATTCAAGCCGCCGCCAGAGACCCCAGCTATAACCGTCTTCATTCACATGTACATGCAGCTCACAGGGCCTTGATGGGTCTATCACACTCAAGGCCTGAACTGCCTTCACTGCCCATTTAGCTGTAGTGAAGGCAGATGCACAAGTCTGATCCCACTCCCACGTGATGCTCATGTAGCCACGTCCTGGGCTACAAGTCCATGACAGATGGTGCAGTTGTGGAGGTATCTCTGGAAGGATGGTGAAAGTCCATTGCCGTCCTTCGCATGTGAAGGCAAACTGTTCCTGACTTTCCTGCTCGATGTCAGTGGAAAAGAAGGCATTAGCAATATCTACCACATAATGGTACGTTCCTAGTTCATGGCTGAGGGTATCCATCAGGCCTGCAATAGAGGGGACAGCAGCATGCATAGGGAGTATGACTTTATTCAGTTCTCTGTAATCCACAGTCACATGCCAGGAGCCATCTGGCTTTTTTACTGGCCATACTGGAGAATTGAAAGGACTATGGGTGGGCTTTATAATACCCACCTTTTCCAGCTCCTGGAGAGTTTCTCCAACCTCTTTATGTCCTCCAGGCAGTTTGTATTGTTTGGTATTAGTTACCCGCCAAGGCACATGCAAAGCTATAGGCAGGTGCCTACCATGTCCCCTCAGAAGTGCCTTCCCCAACACGTACTCTCAGTCTAAACTCACCTGCAGTGGTCTGCAACCATAGACCCTGCGGGATATCAATCCCCAAAATATACTCACGGATAACAGATATATACCCAGTACGGTCTTTTGCGGGTAGACACCCTATTCCCAAAGGGATTTGGGCTTGTTTCACTCTGATAGCCTTACCCCCATATCCAACTAGGAGAGTGGGGGTCCTGGGGAAACTACTCAGGGTTACCATGGATCAGTGAACAGTCAGCCCCTGTGTCTGCCAGAGCTAGGATACATTGTATGTTCACTTCACAGGAGACCAATGGATAGCTATTCCAACATGTAGCCTCCTGTTTCCCCCTGGTCCCTCGGGGCAGAAACGGAAGAAACCTTGACCTTCCCCTCAGTCAAACCATGTTCCCCAATCATCTTCCTGTGTGAGCTCCAGTGAGGTTGGCTCACTCTCCAGCAGGAAGTCTTGCAAACACACAGGTCTGACTTGTGGCTCTGGCTCTGACCTCTGCCTCTTTGGTCTTAATGGCTGGAACTGCTGCTCTGGTTTCAGCTGGTGCCATAGCTCTAGTAAGATCTAATTTGACTTCCCATCTAAATCCCTTCCATCTGCTCCTGCCAGTATTAAATCAACCCATATATGCATCCTCATAACCTTCATGGGATCCTTTACGTTTTTCTTGGGAGTAGAAGACCTATTTCCGTGTTCTCATTGCTTCAACCTCTCCTAAGTCTGCTAGTGTACGTGTCACCTTGCTTATGGGCTCCCCTAATTGAGGGGAAAGAATGACCACTAGAGACCCAAAGAGGGATGTGGGAGGCGTTCGAAGTACAATGTTTCTCAACTTGATAGTGAAAATCTCTTCACCTGGGCCACAATTCTCTGGATTATACATGGCATTTCTTATGCGTAGGTCTCACAACTCCTGTTGGAGGTCAGCATATGTCTGCCATCTAACAGGAGAGGTGGTAGATCACCCTGATTAGACCACACAGCACAAAGTGCAGCCATAAGCCAATCGAAGATTGAGTAATTCCTTCAGGTTTGATGTCCATTTTGTAATTGCTGCCTGCTTTCCCATCTCTGATCCCAACTGAAAAGTTTCATCCACCCCTAAGTCCCACAGAAGCAGGAGCCAAGCTGATATTGACTCTGAGGGCTTCTGCCTATACCGGGAGCCCAATACCAGCTCAGCCTGAGTATAGGGGTGGTCCATGGAGTGCCCTACGACCTGGGGATGGGACTACTCCTCTCCTAGGGGAACTTTCAGCTGCTGGGTCTTTATTTTCTCTACAGCCACTGGGCATGCTTTCAATACAGGAGGGGTCAGTGCCTCTGGCAGCACCCCTTCATCCTTCCCCAGCTCCTCCATTTCCAGGGCTGATGGCACCTTTCTCGCCCCTCCCCAGAGTGCCTCCTCTGCCACAACCTTTAGCTTTTCTACCGTGCCTCACAGCAATGCTAGCTCAGTCTTCAGCAGCTCTTACCTTCACCTTAATTCTCTGCATCTGGCGTTCTCGTGCCTCCTCCTGTGCTTCCCTTAGACAATCCACTGTCTGCCCCCTCCTAGGGGAAGCTCGCTGAAGCACCGCACCCATAAGGGCAGCCTTTCTTTCTCCTTAGTAATTAATGAGCACTGTGGACTTCTCCACTCAGCCCCTGGCAAGTTTGCTGTGTGGGGCAGTTGGGGTTCTTATGGCCAGTATTCTCACGGAATTTTAACCACCTGATGATGTTACTGGCCTGTTGCTAGGCTACCTACTGGCCACGCCCCTCTTTCTCACTTGGATGGCACCACCAGTACCAGAGAGGTTTGAGTTCTGAGGCATCTGCAGAGCACCTTTGGGTGTGGCTTGCTCATCCAGGTGCCCTAGGGCAGGAGTTTCTCAATCTCTAGAAAACAGCACAGTATCAGGCACATAGCAGACTCAACAAATTATTGTAAATGGATGGATGAATGAAATACACATTGAAAGAAATACTTGGCTGTTAATTCTCCAGAAGCCATCACTATGGCTTTGTTTTTGCTGTAAAAGAGCCCTGATCACAATAAAGCTTTAACTCCACAGGAGGGAGCTGTTCTCTATTCCCAGTAGTGCCCTCCCTTCCAGCAGGCTGCTGGTGAGAGGTGAGGCTGTGGATGGGGTCAGATGCCACATGCCCTTCCTTTGCCTCTGGACTGTCCTGCGTTCTGGGTTAAAGAAGTCTGGGTTAGCTCTTTGGAGTCCTGGATGCTCCACAGTTCTGAAACTGAGGGCTTGCTTGTTGCAAAACCTCTGCCTGTTTTGTTCCCTGTTAGTGGAAACCTCTGTTTGGGAACAAACATTTCTTCTTTTTCTTAAATGTTTTTGACACTTTCAAAAGAGTACTTTATAGAATGTTCTTTCTCAGTGCATCATACAATGTTGGTGTCTCATTACTGGCAATGCTCTCTTTAATCATTTGGTTAAGCTGGTGCCTGTCAGGCTTTCCCCTCTAACATTACTTTTGTAATTTATATCTATATTGTTGAGAACAAAATATTCTGATTTCTAAGACACTTTAACCAACTAATTTTGTCATCTGTTGATGTTCTTGCATGTAACAATTATTACTGTGGTGCTTGCCAAGTGGTATTTTTTCCCCCATCATTCCTTCTACATTTTCCATTCAAATTCAGTAGCTGGAGCTTTCTTTTCTCCCCCAATTACTTACTTATTTGTTGAAGTATGCATTTATATCAATATGGACTTATGGAAATTTATCATACTCTATTCTATATTATCTGTCTTATTCTATGCTCATTATTTTTGTGACTCAAATTTTTCCAGGTTTGGCCAGTGAAGGTATTTTTAAGTTGGGGCCTCTGTCTTTGGCCATGTCCCCATCCTGTAGTTGTTCTAACCTTGTCTAGAATGAGCCAATTCTCTAGGGACTGCTGATAGCTTTTCCTGGAGAGTTATGTGTAAAAACCAGTCAGCACTAGGCGTTTTTATTGCTGTTAGGGTCCGTTTCTTCTAGACCCTCTCAACAGACAGAATGAACACACATATGTATGAACACACATATGTACATACATCAATACCCTATAGTTGTTTTAAAAATAGAGTCAAATTTTAGATTAAGATTGACATTTACTAAAATCTGATTAGAAGAGGAAGAAATGGAGAAGCACAATACAACAGTGGCTCAGCTCCTTAGCCTTCTCAATTCTAAGAAGTTATAAATATTCTTTTATATACCTTTACATGGAACAAATGTGCAGAAATAGATCAGTAACTTGAGCAACATGTCAAGGGTTTCTCCTTACCATTTTTCTTCATAGTTTCTACTCATAGTGTGTACATAGGTTCAAATTTCCTTCCCATAAAAGACTTATTCATTATAAAGCAAATAGTAAAACTTTATAGAAGAGAAGCCTGGCAGATACCTTCTTTGTCAAATGATCAAAGAGAGCATCACCAGTAATAGGACAAGTCAAAATCATGCACACCCGATAGGATACAGTAAGAAGCACAAAGTATCTCTCCTGTGATATTCCTACCAAAGATGCATGACCTGAATCTAACCAGGAGGAAACAGACAAGACCCAACTGAGGCAAAGTCTACAATATAACTGATCCACACTGCTCAAAAGAATCAAGGTCACAAAGGAAAGACTAAGAAATTGTTCTGGATTGAAGGAGACTAACGAGAAATTACTAAATGCAACACATGATTCTGAACTGGATCCTTTTGCTGTAAATGACTTTATTAAGGAAACTGGAAAAACTTGACTGGTGTCTGAGAACAAGACAGTAGTCATGTATGCGTATTAATCTTCTGAGTTTGATGTTGTATTGTGGTTATGTGAGGGAATCTCCTTGTTGGTAGTAAATACACACTACAGCATTCAGATATCATGGAATTGTGTCCATAGCTTGCTTCCAAAGGTGTAGGGGGAAAAAAATCTTTCTGCTGTATCGGCAACTTTTCTATAAGTGTGGATTTGTTTTAAAATTTTAAAAAACTAATTAATTAATTAATTAACCAAGGGAGAAAATTTGTGAGAGAAAAGATTTTTGAAAAATTTAGAGGTTTAGTCCAGGAAATTCAACATCTGAATACTGTGAGCTCCAAAAAGACAAAAGAGAGTAAACACAAGGAGACAAATTTATTGAAGAAGTGTAATAGAAGAAAACGTCTTAGGCATTTTCCCCACAGGATACAATTTCTCATATTAAAGGCCCTACCAGGCATTCAGTACAGTAAATGGAAAAGACCAAGAAATATCATCATGAAATTTTAGGACACTGGAGATAAAAGAAGATACTAAGAACTTCTGGGGGGATAAAAAAGTCACATACTCTTTTTAAGGCAATTGTTGACTGAAGAGCAGCTCATTTCTCTTTACCAAGCCTCAAGTCAATAAAATTTTTTTAATAAGGTAGAGACTGAAATGCTCAGAACTAGAAAAGACACACATTAGTCAAAAGGGGTTTTTTTTCCCAACAAAATCAGGCCATTTTCTACTCAAGATAATGTTAAATTGTAATCAGAAAATACTCAAATTAGTCTCTCAGTCCTTTTCTTTAATGAGATTGCTTCTTGAATGGTGTCAATAATCAGAGCAGAGACTTGAGACCCACCTGCCACTTGTCCTGGGAAGGCTGACGGACAGAGGAGAAGGATAAGGCTTTCCTTATAGCCTTGGGTATCCTTGTAGAGCCCAAGGAAAAGGTATGTGGACACTAGCTGCTCACTTCTGCTCTCCTGGAGGTGAACTGCCTCTTTCATTTACTTCCAAAGATGTTTAACAAGGATGTCATCCAATTACAACTTTTTCATTGTAATGTGGGGCTCCAAGAGGTGGGTGACTTCTATTTCCTGACAGCAACTCTACAATGTACCCATCATACCAAAGTTCTTATGATATAATGTGAAGTGTGGAGAATGAACCCCCACTCCCCAACCTCTCACATCCCAGTTTGGTTCTAGCCCTAATTTACTAGGACTTCCCCTGGGAATGGAGCACCAGAAGGCTTGCTGTCCCATAGTCTCTTAGAATCAGTTCTCCAAATCCTTACATTCTCAGATAAAAGAAGCTAGTGAGAGTCTCTATCACGTAAAGGGAGAGAATTAGGAAGTGTCACACTCTCCAACAAAGTCACTTGTTTCTCTGCTTGAAGACTAAGGTCAGCCCCATGGCAAAAGCAGCATTTGTTTATTAAGACTATTCTTTGAAAGAAAGAGAGAGGGCAGGAGATGATTCTGAAGCACCAGCTCCCCAACAACACAAGGGAATACTAAGGGCTCTCAGGAGCACAAGGGACACCTCCAAAGACTGCACACCCCTGTTCCTAGGAAGGACTTTGGAGGGCAGCCAACAGAGGCCCCTCTGGGCGGATGACCCCAGGCCCACAGTGCTGGAGTGCCCTTCCTCTGGGCAGAGCAGCCTAATGAAATGCACCAGATTCCAGTCAACGCTTTTTCTCCCTCAACCCCCAAAGCACAAAATGCCCCATAGATGTGGTAGCCCTGGGCACTTGGTCTTCAGCTGGTGGGCTGGGTTGGAAGTAGGTCAAGTGGTCCTGATGCTTTAAATTCTGACTGCCTTGTGGACAAGAAGAGACATAGAGGGACATGCCCACAGGAAAAGAGGGCCTTGAACAACTGTCCCAACCTGTCCCTTCACACTTTCTGCTCACCCTCTGCTCAACTTTCCTCCCTGCTTGCAGCTCATGAGCAGGGGCCAAGTAAGAGGCTACCCCAGGCCCATCTCAGCACAGCTTTTGGAAAGAAAGTCAAATGGACTTTCTCTTATATTCATCCAGTGAAGAAGAAGATGAAGCAAGAAGAAGGGAACCCAAAATTGTGACTAAAAGAAAGATCACAAAGGGAAACAAGCATTTTTAACTTCCGTCCTTCTCCTCCCCCAAGTCCTGCTCTCTCTTTAAGCCCAATCAGTGGTCCTCCAATCAGTCAAACCTGGGGCTTGGAGCTGGCAGTGAGGTCTTTGCTTTCCCTAGAGACTGAAAAGTGACTCAGCCATCGAGAGCTGAGCTTTGCATTACTGGCTTCAGGAGAACTTGAATGGTACCAAGTAGAACAGACAAGCCAACCAGGGACTGTGCCAGGGAAGAGAAAAACTTGCGGTGCCAGCAATTCCACTCCCTGAGAATTAATTGTCAAAGGTGGTTTCTGTTATCATTCTACTTGCTATACTCCTTGAATGTCCTTCTTAAGGTTAGTGTGGCCTAGGGAAGCACAGTTACAACGTTAAAGTCTCCTGCCACATCAGCCCCATGCGCTGGATGGAAACCCTTTGAGCCACAGCCCCAGGTGCTCCCCATTGCAATGACAAGGGCAGAGTTTTGGCAAAAATTTTTCACTCCCTTTAGACAGCTCCAGGGTCTTCATCTCATCAATGTGAAGCAAAAGAACATCCATCCAAGCTACCTGTATACCTGGAGAATTTAAACTCAGCATTCACAATGCCTCTGCTCTTCTGCCCTCAAGCAACCAGCATCATTGAAAGGAAGAGAAAACTTTCCCAATTCTAGTAAAAGATGTTTTAAGTTTCCAACCATCCTCAATTGTTCTTACTGCTCTCCTTTTCGCCCTCTGACCTGACTGAGAACAACCTTAAGGCCCTGTCCCTACACAACCCATCAGCCATCAGGGATGTATTAAATTTTGTCTTGACCTAATTCTACTTCAGACATGAGAGCATGTTGGCACCTTAGGAAGTTCTGAGTCACCTATCAGGAGTCTCAAAGTTAGATTCCCATTGTAGAGAAATTATTCCTTCCTTATTGGGCCAGTGTCTAATTAGGTGCTAATTAGAGTGAATTCTCACTTTCTAAACATAGGAACCAATCAGATCTTCCTTCCCTGTGTCTACAATTTATGGAGCCAGGTTGCCTGTTCAGATCTTGACTCTGCTACTCATTAACTGTCACCTTGGGCAAGCCTGTCTATGCCTCAGTTTCTACTCTGTTAGGTGGAAATAATAATGTTTTATAACTCATGGGGTTATTGTGAAGAGTAAATAAGTTAATATTTGTAAAACACTTGCACAGTATGTAGCACCAATAATTACTCAATAAATAATACTACTTATTGTTATTACAGAATGTTGGCCTAATTTGGTAAAAAGTCTTCACCTCAAAGTGCTGTGACGGTGCTTGTATCATCCTTAAAAGAAAAATCTTTTAAATCACATTATCCACCATACTAAAACTAGCTTGCTTTTCAATATAGATATTTGTAAAAAAGTTATTTCAATAAACCACTGCCTTCATAGTTATTGGTCTTTCTGAACCCATTATAGCTTCTTGAAGTAACAGTAACATTTGGAAATAAAGACATTTTTTCCTTGCTTTGGTCCTTCTCCTCCACTGTCCCCTCTCTGACACCTCTATCAGCATTCAGCCTCCAGGGTAACAAGCTGAGTCTGACCTGGCCAAGGAGGATGGCAGAAAAGCCCTCAGGTGTGGGAGAGTCACATGGGGCCTCAGTCCTGGCTGTCAGTGCATCCCTCCCCAGGATGCCAAGTCCAGACCTGTCTGTGCTCGCATCAGTGCTTCTGGATGTTTGAAAAGAGATATTTGGCCTCAAAGGATCTTCGGAGTATAAAGCTCTTGGTGGCCTCGGCTTCCAGGGATTTGGGAGCACATGGTGAGCCCCTAAGTTGGGCCTTATTCTCAACTTCAGACCCAGCCTTAGCACTAGTTCCAGACAGAGCTGGCTTCCCTGTCCTGCCAAATCAGGAATAAGTGAGATAAAGAAAATGGCTCTTTAGAAAAACTAACCTGGTATTTCTGTGTGAGGTGGACTGAAAAAGTGTATATGAAGACAGGGAGATGGTCCAAAAGGAAGAGAAACTGGCCTGGAGCAGGTGTGCCAATAGGGAAAATGAAAAGGAAAGGATAGATGTGCCTCAGTCCGTTCGGGCTGCTATAAAAAAATACCACAGACTGGGAGGCTTATAAACAACAAATATTTATTACTCACAATTCTGGAAGCTGGAAGTCTGACATCAGAATGCCAACATGGCCAGGTTCTAGTGAGGGCCCTCGTCTAGGTCACAGACTTCTTGTATTCTCACAGGTGGGGAGGGGATAAGAAGCTTTGGGGCATCTCTTTCATGAAAGCAGTCTCATTCGTGAGGACCTCACTCTCATGCACTAATCACCTCCCAAAGGCCCCACCTACTAATACCATCACCTTTGGAGGTTAGGATTTTGTGGGAACACAAACATTCAGGTAGTAGCAAGATTAGAACATTGTCTCAAGGAAAAGCAACTTGAAACACTGACTGGCCAACTGGATATAAGGCAGGGACTTTAAGGAAAAGCTAAGAAACTCTAAGGTTTTAAATCTGAGTGGTTACAAAAATCTGTAACTAGGTGGAGAGCCTGCCTAGTGCTGTGGGAGTTAAATGATAAACTGCTGAGTTTGATGATAACCTCCTATAAAGATCCAGTGAGCCATAAACATGGGGGAAAGAAGCGGTCAGGGCTGGGGGTCCAGATTTTGGAGTAACTGACATCCACTGTGAAGTTGTGAGAATGGGTATGTTATTTTCTCTGAGGGAAAGAACATAGAAGGAAAAGAATAAGAAAGTGCTATCCAACTCTGAAGGCACCTCTGTCGAGGCAGAAGAAGGGACAGAGACTGCAAGGGGATGGACAGGGAAAAGTCCAAGAAGGAAGAAGTACTAGGGGTTTTCCAGGGAAAAAGAACCAATAGTATGTATACCTGCATATAGAGGGATTTATTTGAAGGAATTGGCCCTTTCAAATTCTGGCAGATCCAAAATCTGCAGGGTAGCAGGCAGGTGAGAGCCCCAGTGCTGCCTTCCGACTTCAAGGCCACCTGCCAGCAGGATTCCTCCCTGCTCAGGGGACCTCAGGTTCTGTTCTGTTAGGGCCTTCAACTAGTTTGGATGAGGCCCACCTACATTATGGAAGGCAGGCTACTATACTCAAAGTCCGGCAATTTAAATGTTAATGTAATTTAAAAATCATCCTTATAGAAAATGTTTGACCAAATATCTGGGCACTGTGGCCCAGCAAAGTGGACCCATAAAATCAATGATCACAGAAGATAAAGACATATCTTCAAGGAGACCAAGCATAGGGTTTTCAAGATAGATTATGATAATCAAACATTAGTATCATCTGAGAGGCCAAGGATTATGAAGGAAAAGTCCTCTGTTTTTTCATCTGGGGATCACAGCCAGCCACCTTTTTTCTGTTACTAAGTGTAAGATCGTATTAAGAGCATAAACTTCAGGTTAAAAAAATTCTGCGAGCACATTCTCACTCAGCCATTACTTGCTGTGACCTTGCACAAATTAGCTCCCTCTCTGGGTCTCAATTTTTCCATTTCTAAAATAGGAATATTGTATCTATTTCTTAAAATTATCTTGAGCACTAAATGAAATGTTTTTGAGTGTCTAGTACATACTAAATGCTTATAGTGCCTCAGACTCTTTCATCAGATTAAATTGATTAGGTTATTGGTGGACTAATATTGTCATCATCTTGATCATTACCTTCATCTATCCTATATTCTGAGGATACAATTTAGAGTAGAAGGATTAAAGAGGGGATGGATTAAAGACAAAAGGAAACATTAGAGAGGGAAAGAAGAGTAAGGAAAAATGTGTGCCTGCACTGGATTGCAGACCCAGCATTCTATGCTCCAACCTAGTCCTAAGACTTGGATGCTTTTGATTCATTCCCTCCCCTTTACAAGCAAGGAAACATTTGAAATATTAATGCACTGACTTCTCCCAACCCTTAGCTCAGTAACAGAATTAGAACTAGAGAGCAGATCTTTTTCTTCTATTTTGTTCTTTTGTCATCAGATCAACACATTCCCAACTCCCATGACTTAGCCTTTGATGTTGCATTTCTAGAAATCTTCCAATGAGAATGAGGGTCATAGTGGACCTCACCACTCCTCTCAACCAGTGGTGGTGAGGCAAATGCAGCACTCACACCACACAAAGCAGGCATGGATTCTGACTCTTACATTTTACTCAGGGTTCTCTGACAGTCAAAAACACCTAACATTTCATCTTTCAGTCCAGTGGAACAGAGGTTAATGACTTGTCCAAAGAAACAAAACAAAAGACTCAAATCCAATTAAAAAGATCTCAGAAACAAGTCAGGCATAAAGAGTGTTCCAGAAACTCTACAACTGAAGTTTTTTCATTGATAAATGATCCTGCCATCATTGTAGATAAGGTAACATATCTAGTTCCTGTAATTCAATACCCTTAACTGAAGCCTGTAGGAGATGCATTGATGGAAAGAAAGATAAATGGGACTGAAAGGAACATATTCCACTTCATTCCTCTCTCCAAGTTCCATTTTTACCAGGTATTCTGATAGTGTCATTTTCCACCCCTGCCTGAGGCCAATTCTCATTTATACAACCCTAATGAAGAACATGAAGACAACTGATTGACCAAGCACCTAACCTAGTAAAGACCTCAATCATTGCCCCCAAACAAACCTTTTTGCCTTGGGAATTTTATCCTGCAGTCTACATTCCAAAGAGAAAGAAATAAACTGGAAAATGAGCATAAAGAGAAGAGGTAGAAAGATGATTGAAAGGCCCAGTAAGTTCACAAACAAGAGAATCTGCTTCCATATTCGAAAGTGTCAAGCACACTTGCTTTATGCTTAAATCAGACTTGGTTTGCCTCTTCTAAGCAAGCATCAGCATCCAAATCATTCCCTTGGTAGTGTATCTGTGGTCTGTTATGTGACACACAATGTCACACATTGCCAGGATGAAGGAAAGACATGATCCTTGAACCAATACTACTCTCTGTATAGTCTTGGACAAGTTATTTAATATCTGTTTGACTCAGCTTTCTCATCTGTAAAATGGGCAAGTAACAGACTACCTCAAAGGTTGTGAGGAGAATTGAGTTATGTATGATGTAGTTATGTGCTGTTGCAGAGATATCGTCAAAAGAACATAGGATAACAGAAAAATTCTACTAGGACCATAACAAAGGAAATGATATTGGGGCTGGGCCTTAAAAGAATTGAGTAAGGGTTTAAGAAGAATGGAAAAGGGTTGGAAAAGCCATCCTAGAGAGGCCAGTATCATAATGGCACAGAGGTGAAAATACACACAAGCCACTGGCTGGTGAGAAGCTGGAATGTAAGAAAACTGAGTAGGGTGACTGCTAGAGCCTCAGACTTTGTCTTCCAGGCTCTGCTGGGCCTGTGCATGAGGGAGAAGGCTGTGAAGATGATCTAAGGGGCCCTTGCTACACAGAGAAGCAGTCTGACTGGGCACAGGAAGAGTGGTCCTGGAAGAGGAGGAGTGTCTCCCACCTGCTGCCATCAATTCCCTCAGCGTCCCTTCCCATTACTGCCCCACAGGAGGGGCAGGAAGGATGGAAGTGATGTTCGGCCTGGGGAGGAATGTTCTTCCAGTTACATTCAAACAGTGGTAATCCTTGACAAGTTTCTGAGTGGAGCCTTCTGTTCCAGAATTTTCTGTCTGATTACTGTGCTCATAAGCCTCTACCCACAGGCTTCCCTTTGCTCCTCACTCTCTAGAGCCCCTCAGCACTCTGAGGAAGGGGCAGCCCAGGTGAGGAGATCTGGGAAGACTATGGGGGTATAGGGGTGACCTCACTAGCCACAGCATCTGTCCTCTGATGGAGAGGGCCAGACTGTCAGGGGACAGAGAGAGGCAGCAAGCAGGGGGAAAGACAGAGGCAGACACAGAGAGGGAAGAAGAGACATGGAGGGAGACAGAGAGTCAAAAACACAGAGGGGGAGAGAGTCTGAGTGTATTGAAAGACCTTTTGTGCTCCACTCACAGAGCCCCAAAGTGGATGGGGATGTGGAGGTGGAAGCAGACTGATTCTCTCCACACCATCATTCTCAAGGGGTCCCTGTGGAATTTGTGCTCCTGTCTCATGACCTGAGGCTCTGCTGGATTGGAGACCCTAGGTCCCAGGGTAGGGACATAGCTGCAGTTCTAGAAGAAGCTATGATTGCCATCTATTCATTTCAGGCTTCTCATGCCAGTGAATGAGAAGGCAAGGAAAGGAGTTAGGATGTTGGCCAGAGTAACTGGCCCTGATGAGCACAAGGAGCGGGGCTTCTACTCTACAGGGAGAGGCAGGAAGGAGTACATCTGGAACTCAGGGGATGCCCTGGGATGTCTCTCAGGGCTTCCTGCACCCAGTGGCTGTAAAAGGGCCATTTGTACAACCATCACCTGGAAAGGCTCAGAGCTCTTGGAGAAGTTTGGGAACTAGTAGTCTTGACTCACCAAAGTGTTTGCTGAGGTGAGGGAAACAGAGAAGGTGTGGTTGAAGAAGTGGATAATGAATCTCAATCCAAGCCTTGGGACCAGTTATAAGATCACAAACCAGTGGCATGTTCCACTAAGCTTCTTTCTGTCCTAAGCCCTTTGTAGAACTGTCGGTCAGCCAACAGCTTGAAGTCTCTGACAAGTTGAATTGAATGGAGACATCACTAGCTCTGCGCTGTGCAAAGAAGGACCCTGCCTCCTGCTGTTGCCATATTAACCAGCTTTGCACAAGCATAAACCGAGAGCACCGGGCTAAGTTGCACCATGCCTCAGGGTTTCCTGGACACAACAGCAGGGATCCCAGCGGAGATATGCAAAGAAGTTGACACCCCATGGGGCAATCCTGAATGCACTCAGTGGGTGTTCCTCCCTTCTGTCATTTAGCAAACAGTTCTGGGCCCATTTTGCATGACTCCTCAGAGCATCCCGGTGGGGTTGAGCGGTCTGCAGGAGTGACTAATTGAAGAACACCACCAATAGGGGTCTCCTACCTTCCTGTCACATGCTTTCTATGTGACAGGAAAGTCAGTTCCCAAAATCAGCTGCCCACACTCAAGCTCTTAGCTCAGCTCTTTTCTGAGGGAGGGAAACCCAGGTTAAGACATAGCCTTGTTGGAAGGAAAGTGGGGAGATAGAGAAGAGAGCCACAATGGGGAATAAGAGGCCAACAGAACCAGCAAATATCACAAGAAAGCTCAGAGAAGAGGAGAGATGTTCCATGTTCCCAGACCGATCAAATTTCAGGTCAGCTTCTGGGTCAGAGAGGCAGTATTAAGTTTGAAGTGGGAATAAGAGGCCAGTGTGGGATGTGGCTGAGGAAAACTGCTCAGAGAGCATGTAACAATCCAGACTTCTCACCCCCCCTGCCGTGACCCTGCCCAGATGCTACAACCACATCTCAGGGCATCTCTGGGGCAGAGAGGACTGTGTTGGGGGGAGCTGAGGCCCCTTCAGAACAAGGCATCCTCTAGAGGAGGCAGACTGAAGGGCCAGGGCATAGTTGTGGGTGGGTGAGCCACCTCCTTCAGGGAGAACTGACCGCCAAGCTTGGAAGACTGGGCCAGCTTCCAGGGCCAGGAGCAGAGTCATAAACAGGAGACTAAGTCAGGGCTTCTGCACCAGGCAGAAACAGGAGTGGACCAGGAACAGGAAGGACACACCTGTGCACAGGCAGGGACCACCGCCCCTCACTGTGGCTCTCCTGTGCCTGTGGTGGTCTACCTCAAGGGTATGGAGAGGGTGATCCAGGGTCAGTGACACGGGAAAAAGCAGTTACTCCTGACAGTGTGTTAAGAACTGTAACAGCTCAGAGCACTACTCCAAAGATATTTATACTTTAGGGCAGTATCTCCTGAAGATTTTTTTTTCCAATCACTACTGAGCACCTACCATGTGCTGCTTGCTACTTTAAGCACAGCAGTGAACAGAATCCCTGCCTTAATGGAACACATAGTCTTACCAGGAAACACAATGTCTTACTGTAAAAAAATGACTGAGAGAATTCCAAGCAGAGGCAGGATGTGGGGTGCATTCCTGGTGCCCCTCAAATCACACCCCATCAATCACTGTTTAGCTACAGGTAAAACTGACCATCTTTCAGCCCTATAAATAGAAAAAACCTGCAGTTAAGTTAACATCTCTGAATTACCACAGTGAAGAGCGAAGTGTCTCAGCAACAGCACAAGGCACAGGGTGGGGCCTAAGAAAGGATGAGGTGAGAGTAGGGGAGATGGATGGAGGCCGAGGCTGCCAAGGCTGGGAGTGCTGACCACCCATGAACTAACAAGAGCAGGTGTTCGGAATCCGAGGACCCGCTAGGGAAGCCTGTGCCTACCCCTTCCCCGTGGACGGAGGGGAGCTCCCTTGTCACAGGTGGGGTGGGAGTCACAGACAACAACACCATGGGGAGTGTCACTCATCTGTTTCACCTCCTTTCTCTGCACCATGGGTCCCACCCATGCAGCCTTGGGTGGCAGGGGATGAGGAGAAATAGATGCAGCCTCAGGGTCACTCTGAGGCACCAAACCCAATTCCTCTGTGGGAAGGGTCCATCGCACCTTCCTTGGGCCTGCTCAGCTCTGGCATGGATACAGCCCTGCAGATTTAGCCTCGTCGCTGCTAAGTCATGCAGTGCACAGGCTTTGGGAGATGCTCCATGCCTACCCTGTTCTACCCTGCTGCCCTGAGTCTGTGTCTCAGGGATGAGTCCCAGATGCCCCCTAAGCTGCGACCTCCCCCATGTTTACCTGCTCCCTAGTCTGGCCTATTCCTAGTTGCTCTCTTGGAAACAGAGGTCCACTCTGAGCCCCAGCTCCCTTAGCTGCTTGGGGAAACCATTCCTGTCCCCTGCAGCTCAGTACCCCAGCTGCCACCTGGAGTCCTGCTCCAAAGAGAGGAACCACTCAGAACCACAGTGCTGCCAATGCAGACCCCAAGGACCATCTCAGATACTGGGCTACTCCTGATGCCACCCCTCACCTCTCAGCGTCTGTCTCTGAGTGTTTAGGCTGAGTGGTAAGGCTGTCCAGATGGTCTCATTTTGGAGACGCTTTCCTGGCTCTTCTCTCCTACTTCAACTCCCTTTCAGCCTGATTCATGGCTCAGCATGCATGAATTTGGATAGTCACAGCTCTGACCAGATAGTGAATATATATATGCCTATTATATACACAGATATACGTACTTTAAGCTATAGATTTTGATATACACAAGAGAAACTTTTTCCTAATATAAAGATACAAGGTTTTGTAACGGTTTTAAATTACTCCATTTTCTGTAGCAAAGTTACACACACACACACACACACACACACATATACCACTTTATCTTAAACATAAGTTGACAGAGTGTGAAACTGCATCTGGTTTACTGCACAGTGAAACACCTTTATGATACCCTTATAAATAATGCCTTTTCTCTGAACCACTTTTCTTTTTAGTGTTCAATGTATGTTATTACCACAATTTTCATGTTTTTTAAAAATACTCTGCAAAATTCATTTTCTTTGTTGTGAAACTAAACCTAAGGAGCGAGGATTTCTATGTTGTTAACAAGTATTTTGAGATTTATTTAGAGATGCATAACTCCACCGAATTGAGCATATAGACTTATGAGATGCTGAAAAGGTGTCATGTCCATAAAGACACCCTCTGGGCTTAGATTAGATTAACACTATGAAGATGGGGGTTTTACCCTCAGAAGGCTTTGCTGGTTGTCTGGGACCAAAAAAAATTGTAATGATGAAGTCAATAGTAAAGCAAGAACAATTTTTATATCAATCAGGATTCATTTTTCAGTTGAAGTGAAGAAAACACAACTCAAAATAACTCAAGCAAAAAAAAAAAAAAAACATGGGAGAATGGATAGTGGGGAGTGAGTTTCAACACACCCAAGGCCAGGAATTCAAAGAGAAGTTATCAGATCTCTCTCCCTTTCAGTAATGCTTCTCTCAGTGTGGTAGCCTCATTCTCTCTGACTGAAGAAGGATTTTGCTGGCATAAAATTCTAACCATCATCCCAAAAGATATAGAAAATCCCAGAGAAGACTCTCATTGGTCCTGCCTTGGTCACATGCCCCCACATGTCAAATCACTGTGGCCTGGAGGATGAGGTACTATGATTAGCCAGAGTCTGGTCACATGCTTAGTGTGTGTGGCTTAGTAAAGCAGAGCACCAATATTTATAGTCAGTCCCACCAGAACCACATAGTATAGAAAAATAGTTTTAAAATGTAGAAAAATGGACATTTCCCTAAGGAAAGGGAGTACCAGAAGGGAAACCAGGCAGACAAAACAACAGACACCTATTTCAAAATTCAATGCACTGGTTTTCCTCACCTTACGCATAACCTCTCACAGTTTCTCCTATCCCAAAAAAAGTGGATAAGAGGACTATCCATATTCATACATACACACAAACAGAAGAATGAAGAAAGGCTCAGAAAATGCACCGAACTCTACCAGTCAGCATTACTATGCAGTAGGATCTCTATTTCCAGGAGCCAAGTTCAAGTCAGAGGTGATGAATGTGAGTGAGAAAGCTCACCTCCACCAGGGCCAATTCGGAGCAAGTAGAGGAAAGGTTAGCCAACACTGCGAAAACATAGCAGAGTCAGGCAGGGCTCAGGGCTAAAGCTGCTGTTACCACCTCACCCCAAGCAGTGCAGTACAAACACCTGCCTCCTGCAGCCCATTATGACTGCCTCTACTTGGGTGGTCCTGCCCACCTCCATTGAGCACTTTGCCCCTAGCACTGATAGCTCTCTTGTCCCACCTTCTTCCTATCACCCTAACCAGGGTTTAACTACCTTTTTGGATTCTGCTTTTTGCTTCTGTGGGAGTTTAGATTTTGTAATTTGACTGAGATTTATACAAAGGCAATTCATTCCCACCCTACTAAAGTAATTACGTGATTCTGGCTCCCTAAACTCCCAAAGTCTTATTCCTTGTTCTGAAAACACTGATCTTAATCACCCTTTCTGGTAGCATCCCCACCTCTTTTGTTCATAAACACTTCCTCCAAAACACTGTATTTTAAATTACTGTCCTTCAACATGCCCTTTTTCCAGCTCATCCTCTGGATTTGGCTTCTGCTATTCTCATCGCCTGGGTGATTCTTTCTTCCATTAAAATTCCAGTCGCTCTTCAAATGTTACTTCAAAATAACCTTGTTCATGGATAAACTCCTATGACCACGTCCATGGGAAATGACTGCCATCATTAGTATTACTATTTGGTGTTGAATCAAGGTAATTTAAGTGGCTTTCAAGTATGAGATTTCTCTACTCATTTCTCTGATATTCTGCCACCACTTTCAGAAAACGATTTCACCCAACTCCAGCCAGAAAAACTAATACATGCTCTGGATAAGAGGACTATCCATATTCATACATACACACAAACAGAAGTACTGCTTTTGGGGATTTTTATAAGAATTTAAGATTGAGAGAGAACTGTGAGTGTGCCATGCAAAATACGAGCTTTAGTCTCATGAGTAAATGATACTTCTGCCAAGAGGAACATTCTGGTCTTCTCAGCAGCTTAGCCTATGCTTAGAATATACCTGTCTTCAAGGGAACACAAAAAACTTGGGGGACATTCCAACAAAGTCATATTGGATCCATTACATTGTTTCTTAACTTTGGTGCTATTGACACTTTGGTGGTATCATTTTCTGCTGTGGGGGCTGTCCTGTGCATTTTAGGATGTGTAGGGCCATCCTGGACCTCTATCCATTAGTTGCCAGGAACACTTCCCCCTGCAGTTTTGACAGCCATAAATATCTCTGCATGTTGCCAAACGTCCCCTGGGAAGCAAAATCACCCCAGTTGAGAACCATTCACTATCTATTAGGATTTCAGGAGCAATACCCCATGGGAGCTCACTATGACATAAAGGAAAGAATAGAAGAATACTGGGATTTTCTCATAAAACCTAGTGCAAAGACCCCGTTTTCCTACCCTAGACAGGAGTCCTTGGACCTGTCTCTTCCCTCACCCAAGTTTCCTGTCCTTTTTGGTAGAATTGGGCTACTGTGGGGGGCTCTCAGGATTGTGTTGATTACCTGAGTTACATTTGTGAACCCACTTTTAACTGTTATCCACCATTCCCACGTAAGGAAGTCCTCCTTCTGGAGGACTATTGCTCCACTGTTATTGTACCTCTGTGTGGACAAGTAACTTCAAATAGAAACACTGTCACATTAGAGCCTAAGATTTCCAACCCAGATGATTCTGAATTTAATTCATAAATATTCACCAAGGACTCCCTCCAGGCTAGGCACAAGCTGTGTCCTCTAGAGACATAGGGATGGATCAGGGGTAACCTTTATCTCAAAGTCAGCACACATGCTCTCTGCTCCATCATCACTCATGCCAGGACTGGACAGAGCAACCCTTTATGTCCACAACACCCAAGAAAAATTAAAATTGAGTTGCAAGGTATATTGCTCTGTGTGGTTATCTGGTGCTAGAATTTCACAAGGGTATTAACTTAGACTTTAAACTCTCTCAGAGGACAGGAAATGTACATTTACTGAGTTTATACTATGTGCCAGCTTCTCAGGTTCATTTAGGACTGTGAAGAAAGTATTATTATAATTCCATTTTTACTGATAAGGACACTGAAGTTCATAATGAATAAAATAGTTTTCTCAGTGTCACAGTATTAGTGGCAAAACTGGGATTTGAATCCACATTGGTTTTAATCTAAAGCCTTTTGTTGCCAAACATGCAACTGGAGATGTATATGGAAGTGATGCTAATGGAAAGTAATATGCCCTACTTAGACTGTTTCTTCCAGGGATATGAATGTTGGAGGAAGATAATCTTCTCTCTTGTGTGAATCCCTCATTTGGGGAATGCCAGGTAAATGGCTACCACAGTGATCCACAATCCCACTGTTGAAGAGATATCATCTAGGCTGAGCCAGTAGAATCTCTGCATAGTCCAAAGGAGGGGAACTGCTGACCAAAAGAAGCAATAACAGTGGATGTGTCCATCTGTGCCTTCTTGGAGCACAGCTGTCCCCACAGCCTGACAGGACATGGAGACTACAGCATCTCTGAAGCCAGCCTCCCCAGGAGTCAACCAAGTGAGTACAACTTAACAAACCAGCAGGGCCAACACAAAGGCATGGAGTGGAAGACAGGTCATCTACAAGGCCAGATCCATAGGAATCATGTGCATGGGCATCCTTGCTTGACAAGTAACAACAGTGTTATGATTTTGCAACCCTGTAATTTCCATTACAGTATATGACTACACTTGGGGGAGAGAAAAAGGCAGATTGATAACTTCATTTAGAGCAAATCAGTGGGATTCCACTGATAGATTCATGAATCATCTAGGAGACATATACGAGATGTCAAGGA
Organism: Manis javanica; assembly: GCF_040802235.1. Classification (NCBI taxonomy): domain Eukaryota; kingdom Metazoa; phylum Chordata; class Mammalia; order Pholidota; family Manidae; genus Manis; species Manis javanica. The sequence continues at coordinate 129,757,818 of NC_133157.1, read as the reverse complement.
AAACACTGAGTCATCTCCCCTAGTGATTTTCCTAAGCCTCATCAACAAAACACTTCCATTGGGTTATTAATATAAAAGTTCTAGAATTCATGAAGTGAAATACTTTCTAAAACTCTGTCACCTTGACCAGTAAGACTTTGCCATCATACCTTTGATTTAATTAACACAAGTAGAGAGAAATATATCTATCTAAATGTGGGCCAGTTTTTTCCTTGAAACATTAACCAAGGGTTTAATATAAATACAACCAGTATAGAAAAACTCAGAACCACTCATACACCAAAACCAGAAGTGGTGGGGACAAAAGGCAGATTTCTGACTCTGGCTCAGCCAGCTCCCAAATGAAAACCAACAAAGAAGACAAATCAAGACAATAAGAAATGAGATTCATGCTAAGCTATGGGAAGAGGAAAGGGGATATGTGTATGTCACACAAAGAATGGCCAAGGAAGACCATGACACTTAGGAAAATAGCCATAAAGGCAACCACGGTCTGGAAAGAGGAGACTTAGGTGGTCCAGATTCCCTTGTCCAAAGATCATTAGGGCCATCTTAGCCTTGTATCATTTCAAACTTTATCAAGCATTCCTTGTTCTGCTCCCATATGTACTGATGGAATTAGAGCTGGGCGAGTTAGATTACATCACTACCACCACCTCTCCGCATCCCACCCCTGCCACTGCCAATACATCCATTTGTATTCTGTAATTTACATATGGGCTGGGAAGTCACTGGGGTGAAGTTTAAGCCCTGGGGTTCAGTTACAAACAATACAGCTGGGGGACTTAGTGGATGATGGAGCACGCTACAGTGCCAAGCAAACATAAGATGTTCAGGGACACGTCCACATTGTTTTCTATCCTGGTTGGAGATCAAGGATCTTGTCTTGGTCAATTCAGCTGCTACAGCAAAATACCACAGACTGGGTGGCTTATGAATAGTTTATTTCTCACAGCTCTGAGTCTGAAAGCCCAGGATAAGGGTGCTAACATGAGGTCCTCTTTCTGGGTTGCAGGCTTCTCATTGTGTCTGCACATGGTGGAAGGAGCAAGTGGGCTCTCTGGGGTCCCTTTTATAAGGACATTAATCCCATTCATGAAGGGCTCCACTCTCATAACCTAATCACCCCCCAAAGGCCCACTTCCTAATGCCATCACTTTGAGGATAGGAATTTAACATATAAATTTGGGGAGATAGTCTGACCATAGCAGAGCCTCACTGACCTGACTTCCTCAGCTCCAGTGAACCCAGGATAAGGGAGAAGCCAGATCAGGGGCTGGCTAGTGACAAATCCAAGCCATCATGTGTTAGCTCTCAAGAATTTGGGTTACAAAGGACAGAAACCTGTTGGTGGTGGATGCTGGACCACTATTAAATAAGTTGGGTCATGTACAGGCAGGGAGTGAGGTATGTGCTGCCATCAGGGAGAAGGGGAGACAGAGAAGGACCTCAGCCTTTGAGGAACAAGAGGGCAAACTCTGTCCTGACTCTTCTGCCAGCTGTCCCCAGGTGGCTCCTCAGGACTCTCTCTTCGCCTTGGATGCCCTGCTGAATGCTTAAAATAAGGCCCCTTTACTCAAGCTTGAGTGACTCTTGTTCATTGGAAAAGCATCCTCAGACTGGGGCACACAAGCCCTGATAGGCCCGCTCCTTAGGGCATTCAAATAGTGACAGATGCTGCCAGCCTCCCTGTGCCTCACAGCATCCCTGAACATGGTCCATGTGACCAATACAGATTCCTGGGCTGAAGTCTCAGAAAATATGGACTCATGTGCAAATGGTCAGAGATAGAGCCTGAGAATATGCGTTTTCAACATCTCTCTAGAATATTCTAATTTGCAAGTCAGTTTGGGAGATCACTATAGGCTACTATTTCTAAATACAGACCCTTAACTCATTTCTACAGTGTAAGTGTGGCTCTTTTTATAATTTGGAACAGAATTTCCATTGCAGAGATAAGAAAGCCCTTTTATTACACATGCCTATACTATCTCCCACCCCCATATAAGCGATAGGCAAAAACCTCGGTAACCTTTATGTTTCCCTGAGAAGTGAGCTCCCTTATATGGAAACATTTACCTTGGTCTGTACATGCAAGTTCATAGAAATTAGAAAGAACAAAGCTCCTCACTGAGTAAGCAGCTAGCCCGGATCCTGTCCCCCAGAGGTTGCTGAGTCCTACACCAGGGTCACACTGACAGAGGGATGGACAGGGTGGGACTCTGTACATTTTATGACCTGCAATAACAGTCTAAGTGATGCAGTGGAGATAAAAGCACTAATCAAATTTCATGCTTCAGGGCATGAACTGATTACTGCTGGGTAGAGAGGGGATTTATTCCCTGTGGTGCTGACAGGCACAGGGGACTGGCTCCATTCTGCGAAGCTTCACACACTACTGACAGCTTCCAAAAAGGAGGCTCCATAAGTCTTGCAGCCCCCTGGCTGGGCTTCTGTGGTTTCTCAGATCAAAGGCAGAGGGATGCCCTAAGAGAAGCTTCTCAGGCAAATGATTTGCAGAGAAATAACAACAAGGTCTGTGAGGAATGTACCTGGAGAAGCCCTAGAGGGCTTGTGTGTCAAGTTCTAGTCCAACCTGTAGAAGAAGGATAATCCATGTGGCCTCTCCTACTTTCTATTTGGTATCTTAACTTCTGTGAGAATCAGTCTCACCATCTGTGAAATTGGGATGCTAATAATAGTACCTACTTCATGAAATGGCTGTGAAGATGAAAGTGAGCAAGACTGGGCTATGGGACAGAATTAGAGGAAGTGCCCAAAAACTATTAAGGTGGCAACCTGAGAGACATCAGAACCCAGGCCCTTGTCTGCAAGACAGCAATTCTTCCACCTAACAGCTCTGGGTAGTTAACATCTTTGGCTTTGGATTAGAAGCATACAGATAGACCTAAAGTCTAAAATGTTTTTAAGATAACTATAAAGCCAAAGAAATCATACACCTAGTACTTATTTAACCCCTAAGGCAATTCTCGGGTCCCAGAACTTGCACCAACAGGAAGCAGGCTGCCAACACTCTTTGACATCGGAAACCTTTGTTCTCCCAGTGCTCATCTAGAACATGGCCATGGAGGGCAACACAGAGGGAAGATTCTTCCAGGAACAGAGCTGGGCACTGAGTGGTCACCCACCCATGGGCATTACAGTGGTAACTCTATCCTATCCCCAGAACTTCTCCAGCCCCAAGGAGCCTCCCAGTTGGAACTGAGAGGAGACTAAGCCAAAACTCCTAGTGCACCCCTCCAATCTGCTCTAGGATGCTGGGGCTCAAGCCAGTCCCCCTGCTAGAAGTCTGGTTCCTCTTTCCTCTTCCTCATTCCTCCTACTTACTCTTTAGATCTTAGATGAAATCAGTGCACAGTTACCCAAAATCTTCCCTAACCACCCAGGCCACAGAACACTTCCCTCCTTTAGAATTCTATACAACTCTTTTTACTAAGCTTCAGTGCTGAGCATGATGATCATATAAGGTAATATATTTCAGAGAGAAGAGCTCTGGCTTTGAAGACAGGCCCTGGCACCACCACTTGTTAACTGAGTCAACTGTGGAAAGTTCTTTACCTCTCTGACTCAGGGTTCTCACCTGTTAAATGCAGATAATCATACTTTGTAGGGTAATTTTAAAGATTAAAATAATATATATAAATTACCTGGCACACAGTAGGCATTTTATATACTGATGCTCCATTTTCATATTCTTCATAGGCTCATGCCCACAATTAGTGTCAAGAAATATTTGTAAATGAGGACTAAAGTAACATTTGGGTAAGGCTCTTTGCTGTTTCCAAAATACTAGCCTAAGGAGATCAAACCTAAGTTTGTGTCCATAGCAAATGCGGTTTGTGTCCTTTTTCTAATAGTTCTCGAAGCAGATGTTCAGTGGAGCATAGATTCCAGTTGAGGATCTGGACCTAAACATCCAAATATTGAGAATCCAAGGATGGAATGGAGTCTGTGTATCAACAATAGAAATATGGCACAAATAGAAATATGGGATAGAAATCTATTTCCCAATGGAAATTAGAACAAAGTAGGTGAAATATCCCTAAAGGGGATCTGAGCAATAGGCTCAAGAATCAGAGACCAGCATTAAGAAGGACTTTATAACAGAATCAAGCCTTCTTCCTCAGGCTCCACACTTTTCCTTAGTTCCGATAGAGTCAGATACCAGTTCTGGTCTGATCTGCAGATCAGGCAGGACCACGGAGGTGCCTGAGCGATGTGTGCTCCCATAGCGCCCTGCAGGCAGATACTGACATGCATACGCTCTTAAAAACTAAACAAAAAAAGGGGGGAAAACCTTCAAAGCGTATAATCTGATTTATTTTTTGTCTTCTCCAAGAGCAACCATGTTCTATTTCTATATTCCTAAAAAAAAAGGTATAGGACAGTATAGAGCTCCCAAAACAGAAACGCAGAAGGAAGGGGCTGCTGCTGTGGGATGGTGTCTAGAAATGCAACTTGATAATTCCACATTTGTATTACAGGAAAAAAAATACAAGCATCTTCCATTCACCCATCAATGTCCCAGTGATCCTGGGGCCATTGCCTTCTTGCTCTCCATAGTTTAATGATCTTTCTTGAAAGGCTTCTGTGTGTACCAGGGGAACACAAACCAAGCCCAGCCAGCCATGACTGGGTTGGTCTCCCTGATTTATCACTGGAGGTCCTCACATTTCCCCACCTCAGCTTCCTTTCCTGCCATCAAGCATTGCACCACCAACAGCCTTGGAAAAGACTCATAATTCAGTACGACAATATCAAAACCATTAAGACTACATACATCAGCAAAACTGCCTCACTGCTGTCTCCACTTCAGCTTGTAAAGATATGTCACAGCACACACAGGCCCCTCGAGCCCTGGACTTGACAGGTTGCACTCAGAAGGCCACTTCTAAGACCAAAGCCATTTTTCATTCCAGGACTCTGTCAATGGGGGCCTCAAAATGCTGCGTAGTAAATGCTGATGATGATAGCTCTTGAGGATTACCCAGGCATGGCCCATTGCTCAAATCCCAAAACTGGTGATCAGATCTAGTTTGCATATCTCAAAACATATACTCAATCATGCATGTACACTGAAACATGGCTATCAATCCCCCCTTACTTGTGATTGGGGAAAATACATACCCTACAGGGCAAGAATCCACTCACCAGATTTATAAATGAACTAATCAGGTTGGTGTAAAGTCAAGATCCACAAATCAAGTCTACTAATCTCTCAAATTCCCAGATAACCAGAACAATTTTTGGAGCTTAGTGGAGAAGACATGTTTCCTGGAACCCATATAATTTGACCTGTCCTGAAACTATCAAACTTCAATGGCCGTTGGTCTACAGGCTGCTTCCTGAGGCCATTCAGCTTCCTCTGCTTAGCCCCACATCGCAACTTCCACCTCTAGGCAGAATAGCAAAATTTGAGACACAGGAGAGAGAAAGCTAGGCTACAGCTGGTTAAATCCCACCCACCTGGGAGAGCAAGGGGCTCCAATAGCATGGGCCTGGGAAGGGTGGACCCAGTGGTGGGCCAATAAGTGTTTAAAAACCAACTCTTGTTGTCTAATTTGAATCATGTTTTTTTGTTGTTGAGAGAGAAAACTAATAATGATAAGGTTGAGCTTTTATTATATCAGGAGCTGTGCATGTTCAACATTAAAAAACAGAACCAGGTCTGAGGGTCCCTTCTCCCCATGCCTCATCTTCACAGCATATCTCACTATAGTTCAGGAATCAACGTGGCCAGGGGCCATTTGGATCATGCTTTCTATTGAGAGACAAGGTCTGATATTTGGAGCAGCACAGCAGCAAACAGGTCACATACTCTAAAGTACCTCACTGTAATGTGTGCACGTGGATGTGGGATGGTAAGTAAAACCAACCAGGTGTGAATGATTCCCCTTGATGCATAGGACACTCAGCCCCATGAAATCTCCAGTCATTCATGTCCGATAGTTTTATTTTTCTTTTTCAGAAATAACTTGGTAAAAGTGTTAGTGGAAAAGAAAATAGTTATATCAAGGAATATTCAAAGCTCTCAAAATCAAATGAGTGTTTGTTCACTTTTAGTCTCAGAGTAAGCACCCCCCTCCCTACACCTGAGGCAGTGGCCAGGCGAAGGTGTTGGCCTCAAATAGGGAGTGGTAGAAAGTGACTTTTCATGGAAGCTGAATACCTCTGGCCAATTATTGGGCTCTATCTGACTATTACATCTAGAAACCATAGATTCTTAGACAATACAAAGAGGATGAGCCTGTAGGACGTAAAGGACCCTTTGGTTAGATTGGACCTGCAAGACCTTATTCTATAAAGATGCTTTTTCTATTTATGGCTTAAATTTAAAGCTGAATGACACCTGTTGGTCCTAAAGTGACTGCTCCATCACCATCAAAATCCAGCCTGATGACCAGGGATAGTTCCGTAACTGAAAGTCAGCAGTTGCACAAATTGAAAACCCCTTCCTAAAATTCAATATCTTTGCATGAAGCTTTTCCTCCCAGATATCCTCTGGTGAAACAACTCAAAGAAGAATGTGGGCATCTCCCACTATAACATGAGATAAACGTGAATACGTATCCACTCCTTTCCCCCAGTCCCAGATGCCCACTCTGGACATTCTTCTTTGTCTGCTGGCTGGGTACCTGTAGGGCATGAACATTGCCTGGTCTAAATCCCGTGCAGAAGCCAAATACCAAGTTAATGGCTCTGGATGAACAGCAAGACTTACTAATGTTTGCTGAGCACTCAAAGGGGCCAGTCTGGGGTGAATGGCACAATTTGATCTGAAAAACAGCCTTTTTTCTCCCACCCTGAACCTCTCCCTCTAGCTTCCTGATCATAAGCAGAAACTCAGATGATACTTAACCTTTCCTGGGTTTGGGAACTACTTGAAAATTGCCAAAAGTACTGGGATGCCCAGAATAAATGCTTAGAAGCCCAGACTCAGATATTCCCCAATTCCTGCATATAATTTTAAGGGGCTTCACAGACAGCACTCACCCCTGCCCAGCACGTGTGGACCCAGCTTCTGGGGATTTGAGGTTTGGAAGCCCCATTTCAAGGCAGGTGCCCTGGTGCTAAAGCCCTCTGAAGGCACCACTCTGGATTATTATCTCTTCCCTACCCCTTTCAACCTTCTCCAACTGGCTGGGTTTCAGCACAAGATTGTTTCCCAGTTAAACTGGCACCACAGGCTGCTCAATAATTGTTTCCTGGGTCTAGGGACAACAGCCAAATTCCTCTAAGCAAATCATGTCTTAGTTATTGATTTTCTCCACTTGAAGGTTTTGAGAATCCCTGATTAAATCATAAACTGCTACATCAGCCATCTGCTGCTTCAGTCTCCTGAACCAAACTTCAATTTCTTTGGGGCATTTCAACTCAAATGAAGCAAGTTCTGGGCCCATAGACATCATTCATTCATTTAAGCACAAACATTTATTGAGCATCTATTACATCCCAGGCACTATTCTTGGCATCAGGAAATACAGCAATGAACAAAATATACCTCATCTTAATGTACTCTCTTCCAAAATGTCAATTCTAATTATTGTTGCTTTCAAAATAATGATAATGGTTATTAGAATAACTACCTAAGTTACAGGCTTTGTTGAAAATACTTTACATGCCTCATCATTTCTCAGAAAACTTGGTATGGTTGGTATTATTATTATTCCATTTTACAGATATGAAAAAATGAAAACCAGACCAAAAAATTTATCTAAGCTCAAGATGAAATACCAGGAAATTTGACTAAACTGCCTTTAGATTGGATACTCCTTGTTGTGGTTACGAAACAAAATCAGACCACCGTGCACCATTGGAATGTGAACAGATGTCTCACGAAAAGTTAGTCTGGCACTGTGTATATAGTTAAGTAGACCCTGGGGGTTATCTGGGGCTGCCAAGCTGCTCAAAGGCAGCATGAATATAATCAGGAGTCACTGACAACTTTGTTAACAAGAGATGATTTGGCAATGCTAGAAAAAATAGGGTGCACAAAGCTGAGAGTGTAGGGGCTGAGGATTACTGGAGTTGAATGGGCAGCCAAAGGACAGACAAGCCAGAAGTTGGTTAAAAATATGTTTTACAATTATACCTATATTTAAAACCATGATGGACAGAAGAGATGATTATAATTCTAAGGCTTTAATCAGACAATGTACTGAGTAGATACTAAAAGGACCAACTACTCTGTAGAAAATGTTTTAAAATAGTGTCTATATCTAGAAAACAATGTTTTCTATATCTATGGATTCCAAAGATCCCAGGCAGTGCTAATAGACACTCACATGAAATTTAGAACTGGGAATAATGAAAGCAGTAACTGCCAGGCAAGGATGAGACCATATTTTTCAGGGTCTGAAGGTTACACAATTTGGATAAACCTTCATAAAAGAATGGCTAATACCACATTAGGTCCCAGGCCTTGGAAGGGGCCCTCAAGCTTCAGCTGCATTAGCTTCACAGCAAATCCATCTCTGCCCAAGTGGATATGAGACCCTGGAGGAGGTTGCTAAGAAACACATACCTCCTTAGTTTTAGGATCACAGTGGCTGACATGAGACTGAAAGCCCAATTTGGAGAACTTTGTGATCCAGAGAATAATTATTTGAAGGCATTTTGATAAGAATATGCAAGACACTAGTGGAGATGCTTTGAAGGGACACTTTTGGCAATCCACACCACTGAAGGAGCGACCCAATGTAAATTTTAATGAAATACCAGTTTTTGCCTATCAATTTGCCAATTTTAAAAATCATACTGTTAAGTCAGCCTCCAGCTAGCAAATACAGCACTTTTGTATGATTTACAAAAAGATGCCTATGTAGTCAGACCAGGTGAAAAGACAAGTCCACTCTAAGCAGGTAGAGCCCTTTTAGGTTAATGGTACAGAAATCAGGTGGGCAAGGTCAAACACAGTCCTTTCTCTCTCTGAGTTGCCCCACTTGCAGGGGGTAAGGCTGGACAAAGGAAATGTAGACTAGAGTTTAGCCCTAATTCATCCCCACTGCTGGGCACCTTTATGCAGTGTTCAAACTGCATGACCAAACATGGTGGTACTGTTTGTAGAGGTGTAGTGATTTTAACAGTATGCCTATGGTGACTTAAAAATGTGTAATTCTCTGGCCCAGAAAGTCCACCTCTTAGAATCTGTCCTAAGAACATTACCAATGGAAAGGACAGAGATTTATGTAAAATGAAAGCATGCAGATGTAGTATTTATATAGTGAAAAATGGTGAAAAAATCCTGTATGTCCAATAATAGAAAACTGGTTCATTAACTTGTGACTTTGCTTTATAGTAGGATATTGGCCATCCATTAAAAGACTTCTCAATCGCAAGACGAAATCTTTATGACATGATTCTAAAATAAAAAGCAAGAAAGGACATTATGCAGATTTTAAAACTATTTTTGTCCATTAAAAAGCCTAGAAAGCTTCCAAAACCTTAAAAGTAGTTATCTATGGGTAGTAGGTATACATGTAATTTGTATTTTCATGTTTTCCCATATCAAAAACCTTTCTTTACTTTGTAAATGTCATGCTGTTGCCCTCATCACAAACACACAGTTTTAAATGGTATCCAGATTTTCAGGGAACAGGGAGGAATGTTGCCTTGACCTCAAGGATAGATTGTTTGCACCTCATTGATTTCCACTTCTCATTGAGTCTGTTGGCCCTGGTTGCCTGGCTGCACTTTGCTTCATTGCCATCTCTGACCTACAGTGATGGATGGTCATTGAAGGAGCATGATATCTCCCTGTGACTGTTCCGACCTTTCAAAGCCCTAGGAGTGTCTCTGTGTGCTCGAGTACTATGACAGATTAGCTCTGGGTCACTAAAGACACTTACCCAGAAGCCACCATAGAAGGTGAAGATAATGTGAACCAGGTTAGAGCAGCTAATTGACTTAGCTACTTACTTTCAGATTTATGAAACACCACTGCTGAGTAATTAAACTTATTGAGTTTTTTCCACAAGATATTAGCTTTACATGATCCTCATTAAACATAAATTGAGAGCTGGGTTTGGATTTTGTTCTGCTGTTTTTCATTTTGGAATCAGTAATTAAAGATTATTCAATTATGATAATGTGTTTCTTTTAGAAATGGTCTTTGTAGCTGAAGCCTGATGAACACTGTACCGCTTGGATGATAATAATGATTTTAAAACTCTCCTGTAAAGTTCTAAGTGGAGGAGATGTGCTTTCTCACTTTTTCTATGGCTAATTGGTCTCTAAATTTCATTCCAGAACCATCTTTAATCCAAGGCAGATTTTCTCCCCAGGGTTAGTGATGGGCAGAGGTAGGCAGCATGTGTTTACTGCCTTAGAGCCCAGGCACACCTAGACCCTGGGGACCACGTTAGCACATTTGGGGTGGAAACGGCAAAGGGCTTCAGGTTTAATAGCCATGGTTAAATGGGGGCCATGAAATGGTCAGAGAAACCCCAGGCCCACAAATCTCAGGATCCCAGGCCCACAAATCTACAAAGGCTGAAGGGCAAGGCCCCACTTGGGCCACAGTGGAAGGTAGGATGGCACACCTGCCCCAGACTCTTCTCTCCAAAACCACTCTTTTCTCTGGCTTCCCCAGCAAACAGTCACTGGGTGTTGGATGGCAAACACACAAGTGCCCTGGTGGGCATGTAATCAACTCTCCTGTTGAGCACTTGTTAGCCAATAGTGTGGAAGGCAAGTCAGTGACAAATGACTGACAAGCAGGCAAAGTACAGCTCTCAGCTTAGCAGGAAACAGATTTCTCTCCTTGGTCCAAGCCAGGGAGTACTACATCAGAAACAGCAGAGGATTCTGAATAAGGCTTGACCTGGGTTTGAAGTCATCCTAACTTGGGCAGGTTTGTTTTGCTAAACCTCAGTTTCCTGGTCTGTAAAGTAGGGATGATACTATGTAACTCCTGAGAGTATTGTTAAGATAGCAGATGGAAGGGTAGTGCAGTTACTGACACATGGCTTTGCTGTCACATGTCCTTCCATTCCACAGCTTCCAGTCACCTCCCAGCATCTCTTATTCAGTGCTTTTGCCAGTGGCTACCCTTTACAATCACCTAGAAAACTTGTAAAAAATACAGGTGATTGAGCCCTGTATTAGTTACCTATTGCTTTGTAACAAATCACCCCCACAACTTAGTGGCTGTAAAAACATACGTTCATTATCTCACAGGTTCTGCAGGTCAGGAACCAGGAAGCAGCTTAGCCAGCTTGTTCTGTTTTAGAGTTTCTCATGATGCTGCAATCAAGCTGTCAGCTGGAGCTACGGTCACCAGACGCTTGACCGGGCTGCGAGGTTATACCTCCAAGCTCACACACATGGCTGTTGGCCAGAGTTCCTTATCACATGAGTCTTGCCACGGGGCTGTCCATGACATGACATTTGACTTTCCCCAATGCAAGTAGTCTGAGAAAGTCGGAAAGCAATGCTGCAGTGCCTTTATGACCAAGTCTTGGAGCCATATACCTTCACTTCCACATTATCCTATTCATTAAAAGCAAGTCACAAAGTCCTACCCACATTCCATGGTACAAAATATACAGGGACAGGATCACTGGGAGCCTTTCTGGGGGCTGGCCTCTACAGGCTCAATCCCAAAGATTTCAGCTTAGCTGGTGTGGGATCCAAGCATTTTTTCCCCCCTTAAACTCTCTAGATACTCCAATGTCCCACCAAGGTCAAAACCTCACACTTTACAGTTTCTCCTAAATTACCTTCTCTTCAGCCCAACTTGTCAATTTAATCCCTTCCCTAAGTAGGTGCCTACTTAGCTCATCACCTACCTACTGCTAAAGTCTCTCAGGTCCTACATAGTCAGGCCAGAAGCAGGTGGCAGGAGGTCCCAGGGAAGCAGGGCCCTTCAGAACGGAGAGGTGGTGGCAGGGGGGTTGAAGTTCACACAGGAAACAGCACCCAAAAGCAAGATGATATAAACACTGGAAGGCTCTCGGGCTCCGGGAGCAAGCAGTTAAGCAAGGGGCCAGGCTAAGTCAGAAACCGGGAATGCTGAGGGCATGTGCCAACTCGGCCAGCAGGCCAGGGAGCAGCGACATGGACCAACAGCAAGGACACCCCACAAAGCAGAAGCAGCCTGCTGGCTCAGCCCCAGCTGCCTTCCTGCTCTTCACCCTCCAAGGGCCAATCCCAAAACACACCCTGAAAGCACCACAGGTGATGCCAGCCAGAGGCAGCCTGAGGTGTGAATTCAGAAAGAGCACAGACAGTTGGGGCTTCCTGGCTGAGGCAGTTCAACCCCTCTCCCTGTAAGTGAGCTTTCCAGGCTCGTTATCCTGGTGGCATTGCCATCCACAAGAGGAAAGTTGCCTCCAACAAAAATAAATGTAAAATGAGTATGATCTACACATCAGTGGGGAGTGAGGTGTCCATCATCACAGATGGTTTATTCATCTTTGTGTAATGAAACACAAACTGTAGTTGTGTATATTTCCAACCAGTTCTCTCTCTCTGCTCACTAAAGAGGTGTCTGGCTTTGCCTGATCAGTTGCTGTCTGCTCAGGTCCTCTGGCCTTTTGTAGCACAGAATCTAGAGAAGAGGGAGGAATGAAGGACAAGAGGGATCAGAGCCAGGGGTTAGGGAGGGTGAAGCAGGCGGGTGGGGGGGGGGTTCTGAAGAGAGGTGGGGAGTATTTGCAGTATGTGAGAAAATGGATGGGAGAGAAAAGGGTTGCAGAAAGAGAAATGTTTATCAGAATGGAGTCTCTTTAGGATGTCCAAGCACAGCAATCTTTTTAAAAACTTACATGGAAATTTTTTAGTTGATAGAGTCTGTTCTTTTGATAATGATCATGTTTTGAGACTGGATCATGGGGACCCCACTTTAATGAGGTTGCATGAGTATCCACATTAGTGTCCACACAGAGGTGACACTAAACTTAGGGAGAGTCCAAGGCACTCCAAATAGGCACTATGACTGAATTGGTGGCTGTCTGGGAGGCCACATCATAAACAACCTTTTATGCCTTTGAACTGTACCCTGGAAATAGTGGGAAGCCAGTGAAGAATTTCAAACAAAGGGGTCATGGATTTGATCTGGGCATATGGATAATGGAACATGTACAGAACTAGAGGCAGAAAAGCTAGTTAGTTTAGGTAAGAAGTGAAAGGAAAGGAGCGACACATAGCAGCAATTCACCGGAGAGTTCCGCCTTATTAGGGAAAGGTGCTGGGTTATATAGGAGGGGGCATGATTGATTGAGGTGTCACTTCTACGGGGCTGGTGGCTGTTGGCTAGGTGCTGGGATTGGGAGGGGGGCAAGAGGTGATTGGGCTTCAGGTGGCGCCGGCGGGAACTGAGGACCCCGAAGAGAAGCCGGAAGTTTGCCATCTTACTGGTGGGGACCCTTCATTCCCCCCTTTCTCCTCTATGGGTTTGTGGACGTTGCTTTCTCTCTGGCTGCTTCCTGCTGAACAGGGGCGGAGAAGGGAGTGAGGGCTTGAGGATTGGGAGGAAAGGGTTGATAGGACTCCCCGCAGTAAGGACGAGTAGATGTGGACTTCTTCAGGTTTGGAAATCAATGAAGGTTCCCTGTAACCATAGGTTGAGGACCGGTTGATTCCAATGGTGCCAAGAGGATATGGGTGTCAGGAGCCAGGCGTCTGCGGCTATTGTTTCCAGGAACAGTTTCCAGTGGAGAGAGGGGTCCATCTCAGCGTGTGGTGAGGAGGTCACGTGAGGGTGAGGGATCTTCTGTGGCCAGAAGCTGGTAGTTCCTGAGTAAAAGCTGGTTGAAAGCTTGATTAGAGATTTTTCCGACTTGGGATTTGATGAACTTTATTATACAGGGTAAGAAGAGACAGGCGAGAAGAATGATTATTATGGGGCCTGCAATGGGCCAGAGCCAGGTGAGGAGGGGGTTTGTTAGTATTGAAGAGAATGGGTTGGAATTGGAAGCAGAGTGGAGACTGGAGGCAAGGTCGGTGAGTTTGGTAATGTCAGTTTCTACAATGCCAGATTCGTTGATGTAATAGCAGCACTCTTCCCAGAGGAAGACGCAGGTGCCGCCCTTCTCGGCTGTAAGCAGATCTAGGGCCTGCCGGTTTTGAAGGGTGACTTTAGCTAGCGAAGTGACCTGTCTTTGGAGAGAGGCTAGAGAATCGGCAGTGGATGTCAGGGCTCCCTCAAGTTTGGCGTTGAGATCTCTAACTGCCTATAGAGAGTGACCCAAGGCTTCTCCCGAAAACCCTGCCCCAATGGCTGAGGTGATCAAAGAGCTACTGACCATGATGGGAAGGAAAGCAGCTCTTTTTGTGCGCGAGGGCAAGGGAGGTTGGAGCTCAAGAAATTCTGCCATGCTGTAAAGTGTTAACTGTGGGATTAGGGTGACGAGAATGCAGGGTGTATCGGAGTTGAGAGGCAGTGAGTTGAAAAGACTATTACACTAAAAGAAGTGTCCCGGTTGCGTAAAAGTCTTAGAGCTGGAGGTAGGGGTGTAGATAGAGAGGCAGTGAAGTGCGCTGGAGGGGGGTGGAGTTGGGCCTACACAGTGGTGGATGGTGAGATTATCTGCGTATTCTGGTTCCCATAGGGGTATGTCTGCCAGGGGGCAGAGGGGTTGTCTTTCTGCATGGAAGGAGTAGTTGGAAATATTAAGGGGCACGGCGGCCAGCAGTGGGCGCTGTAGTGATGCGCACAAGAAACAATTGGCTGTGTTAAGGGTGTGGTTGAGAAAGATGGTGGTGTCCTGAATGAGCTGTAATGAAGAGTAGGAGAAATGGGAAGAGGGGCGGGGATAAGAAGATGAAGAGGCGCTATCAAGAGTTTGGATAATGACTTTTTCGGAATGTCTGCTATCTGATGCAACTTGAGAGATCTGGGAATGAGAGGGAACATTCTTTCGAGAGATATGAAGGGTACTGTGGGGGGTCGAGGACTCCCCGTAGTAAACTGAGGCTGTGACTCTGGCAGCCCATCGAGAGTCCCAGGGATCTGGGATTGATAAGGAGAATGAGCTGTTGGGATATTTCATGAAACGGTTGGAGGAGTAATACTGTGGGTACCGGGAGTTACTCATGTAGTGAATGGCGCAAGACCAGTAGGGACATCTCCCGTAGGTATCTGGCCATCACCTGCAATAGGCTTGTTTTTGGTCATAGAGGAAGCAGAGGTAGGGAGAATAAGGGTAGCTGCTAGTGAACACTTCAGTGGAGGGAGGAAAGTGGAGGTATAAAGGCTCAGAGCAGCTTTTCAGAGGGCAGTCTGGTGTGGCAATGAGGGCAGTAACTTTTGTTTGATGCTGTGTGTAAGTCTGTCTGACTTTGAATCGCCATACAAAGGAGGCTGGGGTGGTGGGGAAGACAATAGGAATGAGGAAAAAAAGGCGAGAGAGCAGTAAAGGAGGAAAAAGTCATGATTCGGGTATGGATGGCAAAGGGGGTGAACGGGATTTTGGAGGAAAGAGGACAGTAAGGTCAGGAGTCTGGAGGGAGGGAGAGTCTGTAAACTTTTGTAAGTTAAGAGATCTTTTAGGTGATGTGGGGACAGAATGGTAAGGGGCGCCCTGAATGTCAGTTTATGAGCTTCTTTCTGCAAGAGCTGTCTAGCGGCTAATGCTCGTAGGCAGGGGGCTCATCCCCGAACTGTGGGGTCTAATTGCTTGGAGAGATAAGCTACTGGGGCAAAGGATGGGCCATAATATTGGCTTAGGACTCTTAGAGCTTGACTGGACCTCTCATGAATGTGTAATGAGAAGGGCTTCGACAAATCAGGAAGATGGAGAGCTGGGGCTTCCACAAGGGCTTGACAGAGCTTAATGAAGGAGTCTCGGGGTGAGGAGGATAATGGTTTTTTAGAGGGGCTCTTGCTGAGGTTATATAGGGGTCTTGCCAACAGGGTGCAGGGAGAAGTTAGGGATCTACGTTCTAAAATATCTAGCTAGGCTTAGAAAGGGCCTAGAAAGGAAAGGATTTTTGTCTTGGTTTTGGGAATGGGCAGGTCAGAGAGGAGCCATTTTCTGTCTAAGGTAATGGACTTTCTTTGTTGAGATAGAAGGAATCTGAGGTAAGTGAAAGGAGGGGAAGAGATTTGAGCTTTGACGGGGGATACTCGGTAACTTCTGGAAGGTAGAAAGTTAAGTAGGGAGGCAGTGTCAAGTTGAGACTGTTCCCACGAGAGACTGCAGAGTAGAAGATTGTCTATGTCTTATAAGGTGGACTTGGAGTGATCATGATGAAACTGTTTGAGGTCCTGAGCTAGGACCTGTCTAAAAATATGGGGACTATCTCGGAAGCTTTGTGGCAAAACTGACCAAGTGAGTTGTTTAGAATGTCTTGTGTATGGGTCCGTCCAGGTGAAGATGAAAAAATCTTGGGAGCAGGGGTCTAGAGGGATAGAAAAATGGGTCTTTGAGATCTAGGACTGAGAAGTGGGATGCTGAGGCTGTATGGATTTGGAACTAAGGGATGGATAGGGACAATGGCTATGTTGATGAGGCGAAGGTCTTGGACAAGGCGGCAAGATCCATTGGTTTTTTTAACAGCTAATATGGGGGTATTAAATGGGGAGTGAGTGGGTCTGCTTGAATGATGGGTTGGAGGCCTATGAGGGCTGAAGTGGTTAGGGGGTATTGGGCCTGACAGATATACTGAGAGGGGTCACATAATTTGATAGAGGCAGGGGGACATAGGGCCACGGAGGGGCTTGTAATGTCCCAAACTTTGGGATTTACAGGGTGTATGAGGGCAGAACCGGAGATTTCATTGGGTAGAGGGGGGTCGTCGGCTATGAGGGCCATCAGAGTACTGGGGGCTGTGGGAGTGGATATAGTTATGGAAACGTGGAAGAGGGAAAGGATGTCTCGTCCTAGTAAAGGGATGGGACACTGGGGCATAACCAGGAAGGAGTGGGAGAAAGGCATGGGATTGTCTTGGATTGTGCATAAAAGCGTGGGTGGGGGGTTTAATGGGAAAATCTGTTTACCTCCTACTCTGACTATAGGAGTAATGGCTGGCGTGGTAGGGCCCCGGTATTCTCACAAGACTGAGAAGGTGGCTCCTGTATCTAGGAGGAAGGAGATGGGGTGACCGTCTACTGTTAGAGTAACCCTGGGCTCCTGTTTGGTGATGGAAATGGTCGGGCGAGAAGCCCCCGGACCCCATCAATCTTCTTCTGCCAGCCCCACTATGGCGGGCTTAGGATGGGGGTTGTTCGTCCAGCCTCCCCTTCGGGTGGTTGGGCAATCAGACCCGCAGTGGCCCTTTTTGTGGCATCTGGGGCATGGGGTGGTAGGAGATCTGGGGGAGGGGCACGCCCTTGACCAATGTCCCTCTTTTCTGCACTTGAAACAAGCTCTTGGGGGGGCTTGTTTGTAGAGGGGCGCCCAGGTTGTGGTTTTATCAGCTGGGCCAACATCTGGAAATTGGCCTGATCAGCCTTTTGTTTACGGCATTCTTTCTCCTCCTCCCGCTTATGGAAGACTTTAAAGGCCACTGTTAGGATCTCAGTCTGTGGGGTAGCGGGGCCCTGTTCTAACTTTTTGAGTTTAGCTTTAATGTCGGGGTAGCCTTGAGCTAGGAAGTATGTCATAAGGACATGTCTTCCTTCAGGTGTTTCTGGGTCCAGGCTGGTATACTGTAATAGGGCTTGAGTGAGTTTGTCTAAGAACTCGGAGGGGATTTCATCTCTCTTTTGAATTATGTCTTGGAGCTTTTGAAAATTGACTACTGCCCTTTTTCAGACCTGCTATTAAGCAGGAGGCAAAAATATCTCAAGAGCGGAGACTCATGGCGGTGTTATAATTTCAGTGTGGGTCTTGTTCGGGGACAGCAGTGGGGCCAGGGGGATAAGTGGGGTCAGTCCTGTGGGTTTCAGTAGCCTGCATTTGGGCGAAGTCCTAAACTCGTCTACGCTCTTCAGGGAGGAGAGTATTGGCCAGGAGCATGAAAATGTCATGATGTGTGAGGCTGTAAGACTGGAGGGTCTATTGAAACTCCCTGATGTATGTCATGGGATCAGTGGAAAAGGAACTTAGGCGTTTCTCTAGTTGGGCTAAATCTCTTAAGGAGAAAGGGATGTGAACGCGCACGCTGCCTTCGGATCCTGCTACCTCCCGAAGGGGGGCGATAATTTTGGGAGGCTCTTGGGACTGAGTCTGAGGGGGACTGAAGGGTTCTGGCTCAGTCTGTGGGGGAGTGACGCGGTCTAGCCGTGCCTAGTCGAGCAGGTCCTGAAGTGCAGAAGGGGGGCAAAGAAAATACAGAAAGATAGAATCGGACCCACATGTCGCCAGCTAGCAGCCCAGCTGCTTACTTCTGCCGCTCTAGTTGGGCTTGAACTCATGACTTTGAATTAAGAGTCCCATGCTCTACTAACTGAGCTGCAGCAGGGCTCTAGTTAATTGCTTATGGAATACGTAAACAGAATGTTCTTTGTTCTCCATTCCTGCCACATCTGCAAGTGGGGGAAGGGCATATTTAGAAGCAGGGGCGGTGTTTCTACACATCTTCAAGGTCTCCCTATTTTCAGAGTGAGGAGTCTTGGCAAGATATGTTTTTGTGGACAGATAACTTCTAAGGACTGCACCGGTTGTTCTCTAGCTTGTGCCTTCCCATGCTGCGTTCAGACATGGGGGAAGGTGCTTTCCCATTCTCCCTACAAACATGTGAGAAGACAAAGGCGGTCCCTAACAGGGGAGAAACAGGTGATGAGGGCAAAGACGGAGGAGGCTCTTGGGACCTAGTTAAAGGGGGGCTGAAAGGCTCAGGCTTAATGTGCAGGGAATGAAGGTGGAGGAGGTGAGATGGGGGAGGAGATGGTTGGGGAGGAAGGGAGAAGGGCTGTTGTAGGAGAAGAAGGGGAAGGGAGTGAACAGGAGGCTTCTGTGGGGGCGGCGGCTTGCAGGCTAGGAGAACTTGGAAGGGGGCGGGGAGAGGAGGAGGCGGAAAGCTTCGATATAGGGAATCTCCTTCCATTTTTTCAGGCGCTGGCAGTAGTTAAAGATCGCAAGTGATGTTAGGATCAAGAGTTCCCCCTGCAGGCCATTGGTTTTTATTGTCTAGGGGGTATGCCGGCCAATCTTGGGAGCAATATTTACGGAGAAGTTTTGGTTTTATATCAGGCATCAGGGAGAGGGTAGCCAGATGCTTAAGCAGGCATTCAAGAGGTGAACTTTCAGGGAGGGATGAGGAGGCTCCCATGGCTAAAGGACAGAGAAGGAGACAAACAGGGGAAGACGAACGGAGATCCTCGGACTGGAAGCAGACCGCAAGGAGACAAAGGGCGTCCCCGATGATCCTTGGTGGTCTGCGGAAACTCGTATACGAGTCGGAATTTCTTGGGAAGTGTGGGTCGTCACCCAGACTTCCCTAAGAAGGCAGAGTGCCGGAGTCACGAGGTACCTAGCGCTAGGCGTTTTCGGCTGACGGAGCAGAAGGAGGAGGGGGGGAAAGGGAGCGTTCTCATCCACAAAGGAGTCACCTCGTTTATGGCTGTTGGAGGGGGGTGCCTGAGAGTTGGCCGCAGCCGTGAAGGCCTGAGGCGGGGAGAGTTCCCTCCTCATCCCCGAGCGTCAGGGCCTTGCCGGATGATCACGGTCAATGGCACTGCGATAGCTTGGGGAAGAGTGGCCCACCCCGGGGAAATTTTGCTTAAAAACTTTCAGCACTGATGGAAGGGATGGTGAATGCGTTTATGACTGTCACAGGAGGGGCCTGAGCGTTCCCCGCAGCCATAAAGACTTGAGGCGGGGATTTATGGCTTTTGGAGGAGGGGCCTGAGGGTCCGCCGCAGCCGTGAAGGCCTGAGGCGGGGAGCGTTCCCTCCTCATCCCCGAGCGTCAGGGCCTTGCCGGACGATCACGGTCAATGGCACTGCGATAGCTCAGGGAAGAGCGACCCACTCCGGGGGGAAAACTTACCTAAAGGCCAGAGAGGAGTGGTGAGTGTGATGAGCCAGCGCCGGAAAAAGAGGACGAGGGCAAGCTGCTGCTGGTGTCGGGGGAAGACGGGGCCCAGTTGGGGTGTCCCGTCTCCCGGGTTTCGGCACCAATGAAAGGAAAGGAGCGACACATAGCAGCAATTCACCGGAGAGTTCTGCTTTATTAGGGAAAGGTGCTGGGTTATATAGGAGGGGGCATGATTGATTGAGGTGTCACTTCTACGGGGCTGGTGGCTGTTGGCTAGGTGCTGGGATTGGGAGGGGGGCAAGAGGTGATTGGGCTTCAGGTGGCGCCGGCGGGAACTGAGGACCCCGAAGAGAAGCCGGAAGTTTGCCATCTTACTGGTGGGGACCCTTCAAGAAGTATTTAGGTAAGAAGGCAGAGGTGTTAGTCTAGGTAACAGATAATAAGGGCCTGTGCTAGGACAGTAGTAAGAGACTACCAAAGAAAGAGACCAGATATGAGGAACATTCAGGTGCTGTAATCAATAGGACTTTGTGATCTCCCAGCTCTATGATGGGCCAGGGCCATATGCACTGAGAAGGAGCAGGTGCTGAGAATGACTCTCAGAGTTCAGCTTTGGTGTCTAGGGTAGGAGATCAAGACAGACTTCATGGATGTAAGGAATTCAGAAGGGGAGCAAGTACTGCACTCTGGTTAAAGACAAAATTGATCAGAAAGTACTTGATCAAACACAGTAATGATGCATTGTCCTTATGGCTCTCATTAACAGTTTTCAGCTCTTACAACAGGTCTCTCTGGAAACATATGGAGATGTAACATTTATTTAACTATTTTTCAACAATTACTAGTTCTTCTGTTCAAGGTAGTGTGGTTACCCACATCACCCATGCACAGCCCCCAGATATAATCCTTTGTTGAAATTCTTCACTAGCGATCTGCCCTTTCCAGGTTATATTTCAAAGGCATAAAAGGTTGCTTATGATGTGGTGTCCCGGACAGCTGTCAGTTCAGTCATTGTGCCTATCTGAAGTGCCATAGACTCTCCATAAGGTTATACCTCTGTGCCTTTGATTGGGCTATTTCCTCCAGTGGATTGTCATTCTGTCCTCTCCGCCTGGAGGGCACCCACTGTGTCTGTACATTTCAATTATCAGCCATCATGGAGACAGTGAATTCCCTCTTTGTTTTCCCTACTGCATCCCAGAGATAATTCCATCGCAGCCTTTATAACCCTGAGGCACCTGTTATTTTAATGTCTGTCTCATTCAACAAGGTTGAAAGATTCTTAAGGGTGGACCTTATCCTGATAGTGCAGAAAAATTATCACTTTATTATTATGAATATTGTTCATGACCATTTTGTTGAGCACGTAATATGTGGCAGAGGCAACACTCTTTCCACCACTATGCTGCCTTTTCATTTTTTGTCATTTTTATTGCCTATACCTAGCAGTCTAGCATACCGTAGGCACTTATTAGATTTTTTAAACAAATGAATGGGTATCTATTTGTTGAGAAAAAATCAGCAGGAAGTTTAAGTTTGACACTTGTTACGTCTCTTCGCTGGCACATGTGAAGCCTATAAATTGATATCCTGCTGACTCCAAAAAGTAGGTTTTTAGGAATAAATGAAGCAAATGTAACCAGTCTCTTTAATATACATATATATTCTTGCTTTTATATTTCTACAATAACAGATGACTGAGGAATTACTTTTAACAGTATTCTAATAGGAGGGAAATATAAATACGAATAGGAGCTTTTAATCAAGTGTAATCCATATTATAAGACATACCAACCTAGTAATTATGTCTTTATTATTTTGTGATTTGATTCCTGAAGCATGGGGCATTATAAGTTTTTCATGGTGGAATATCTTAATAATTGTTGAATCTGATATATGGGCATATGAAGCTTCATTTTAGTATTTTCTCTGGGTGTGTTTGAAAGTTATCATTATAAAAAGATGAAAACATTTTTTTATGCATTATTGTTTTAGGACCTCTCCTTGCAATAGATTCAATAGTAACTTTATAATGGCCTCCTATTCCTCTCCTAAGCCCTTCCTTTTCCTAATACACAAGCAGACCACTGTCAGTGAGGTCACTTTGGTGAATGCTAGATCAACTGTGACACATTATGTATTTTATCTGGTGAAACCATTCCTCAACGTGTGCAATGAATTCACTCTTGGCTTGATCTGATTTGCCTGGATGATGTATGCAGCAGTGATTCAGGCCTAAACAGTCACCTAAGGAGGTAATCCTTCTTCAGGGGACAGCCCAGAGCCTATGAGATGTGGTTCGTAATGGGCATGATGATGGCAAGATTTATCTGCTGGATGGGGACATGGTTAATGATATTTTTCAGCACCAGGAAAAGCCCGAGACTAAGAAGCATAGCTGCTTCAAGTCTACAGCTTAGAGCAAATAGAATTTTCCTTACTTTCTGAAAAACCTCAGCCAGACCTCTGAGTCCAGGAGATTTGCAACATGAGGCCCAAGAAGGTGTTAACCACTCCCCCGGCAGGACCTATAAAAAGAAGAGCAGATGTGCAAATAAATTTGGCAAAGCATCAAACTGTCCAAATTCATGAGGGGGGAAAATCTAGGTTCAGATTATTTTGTTAAGTTTTGATGGGAGATAGAAAACCAGCATGGAAAGAAAAATGTTTTAGAGTCAGATACAGATTCTGATGCCAGTAAAGCCCCTAGCAATTTGTGACCTTGGATACTGTGTAAGCACTCTGAGTTCCCACCATCTCAGGTAAAAGATGCTGGTGATCTCATAGAAATAATACATGTAAAAAAACCAGCACGATGCCTGAAACATAGGAAGTTACCCACAAATGATAGATGTACTGTCTTAGAAGATTTTTTATTGAGTTTACAATGTTTCAAGAGGCACACAAGAGAGAAAATAAGTGTTGGCCTTATAGATTAGAAAGAAAATCCTGAGGAGAGCAGAGAAATAATAAATTACGTGAAGACAGGTAAAGAAGAAACCAGAGAAATTAGCATGTTGCCAACAGGAATAGAGGGGAATATGGCAGCTAAGTTTTTCTTATGTAGATTTCAGTTTTTCAGGACTTGCTCCTGGTTTTACACGATGTTAACTTACTCAAGTTAAGCCCAAACCTTCTGAACATCGCAAATGTCATTGCATTGGTTTGGAAGCTTTTAGCACTGCCACGCACCATCCCTACAAGTTATGGGGCAGTGTAGGCCTGAATTTTGATCTCAGCATCCACTGCCCATAAAAGAAGCAGAATGGACAGTAGCTTAAATATTGCTAAACCCAGCCATGTTACTAAGTTATGCATCTTCCATTTCCCCCGTCTCTGTAAAAACTTTACAATTCATTAATTTTGTGGGATTTCAGGATCACAAGTGTGTAATTCTTGGTAAGTGCTGTCCCATATGCTCTGGCAGGGAAAATGAGCATAAATGGTTCCCAGCCACATGTCAGTGCCAGCCCAGAGACTCTGGGCACAGACCTAGAGATGCAGCTTTGACTCAGATGTTTAACATCTGCCTGATTTATGGCCTCCTTGATTTACGAAGAGCTCTGGTAAAAGCTGCTGGGGAGCATTTTGATGCCACTTGTCTTCATTTTCCCCAATAAATTGTAGTGGTGTTACAAAAGCAAATGCATCAGACAGAGTCTATTATGGTATAAGAACAGCAGCATCCTGGGGAGAGCACAATGTATGTGGCATACAAAATATCATTTAGGGCATATTTTGAAATACACAGAAAATAAGGAATAAAGGCATTAAGATTCTCACAGCCACACTAACTAGGCCACATGATTATCTACCCATCAGGTTGTATATGGTATAAAACAGAGCAGACAAGTGTTACAATTAGACCCAAAAGTCAATCAGCCATCTGCAGTGTGGAATGATCAACCCTAACAGTCTGATTATATTTTGTTTGTACTATGACATTTTACATGGCTTTTACCTTATCTCCTACCTTGTAAATAGTGCTATGATCACTTACATCTCTCCCCTATGCTCTTTTCCCTAGTTCTTCCCTAGGTCAGGAAACCCCATGGATTTTCACCTAAAAGCTTCACACAATTCTACCTGGCACCAGTCACTCCCTTAACCAATCTCTCCTACAAATTATGGCCAAATTAATCTTTCTAAACCCTATTCTACTCATATCAACCACTGCTCAAAAACCACCAATAGACTTTCTCATCTTTTAAAACAGCCACTATACATTTCATGGGTAATTGGCTATGCGGATCTGGTCTTCTGGAGGACCTTCCCCATCCCCCTGACTCTAGTCGATTTTTGTGTCTTCCTCATTTGACATTGAACTCTCTGACAGCATAGTGCCAGCATGTAATAGGTGTTCATTAAATATTTGCTGAGTGCCTAAATGAATGAACTTGCTCATACACAGCAGCTGGCAATATGAACTGCTAAAAATTCTTCTGGACTGTAATTTGCAAATATCAATATTCATTAGAAAATTCATAATCCTTGACCTTAGAATAATATTTCTGAGAACATATTCTCAAGCACTCATTCAGTGGGGAAATGATGTTTATGATGTATTTTCTCTAATAAAGAACTGTTGGAGTGAATTAAAGTAATAAGAGAATGGTTAAGTAACAAGGTAAATCAACTCAGATGAAATGATAAAGTCAATTAAAATGAATATGAAGACTGAATAGTCACATGGAACACTCTTACAACCTATCTCTTTTTAAAAAGCATTATTAAAAGTTAAAATTTTATCTTGTCTTATCCACTTACCTGGCAAGGACGGTAAAAAAAAAAATTCTTAGAAGCAAAAATGGTGGTATTATAGAAAAACTGTCCTTTCTATTTGGATTTCCATCAGTGTTACAGTGCAAGTGAAAAGGTCATCTTCCTGCCTAACACATGAGCACTTCAATAGCTCCCTATCTTATGGGCTAAAATCCAGATTCACCCTAGCATTCCAGACATTGTGGAATCTCTTCTAAACCTATATTTCTAATTTATCCATTTCCTAATGATGTCTAGTAGGATTCTTTCCAACTTGAGGCTATCATGACTGCTTCTCCGAATGCTCTTGTATACATTTCTTGGTGCTCATGTGTATATATTCTTGTTGGATACCTACCTGGGAGTAGAATTGCTGGATCATAAGGTATGTATATTTTTAATATTAATAGATAATTTTCTAAAGTATTTGTGCTAATTTCTATTCCCACCAAGCAATATATGAAAATTCAGATTGTTCTATATCCTTACCAAAACTTTTCATTATCAGTCTTATGTTTTAGCCTGCTCCTGTTAGTATGAAGTGTTATCTCATTGTCGTTTTGTTTACACTTCCCACGACTAATTAGACTTTTTTTTGTTTATGGCTTATTCAAATATTCTCTTTTATGAAGTGCCTACTCAAATCTCTTGCCCATTTTTCAATTGGGTTGTCTGTTATTTTCCTATGGGTTTATGGACATTGTGTATATATTCTGGATGCAAATTCCTTGTTATATGTGTTGCAAATATCTTTTCCCACTTTGTTGTTTGCCTTTTAACTTTCTTAATGATATCTTTTGATGGATAGAAGTTTTTAATTCCAATAAGTCCAGTTTATCCCTTTTCTTTTATGATTACATTTTTACTGTCTTGTTAAAAGAGGCTTTTCCTATCCAGGGGTCCTATATTATCTTGCAGAAGTTTTATGTTTGGTTACTGATACTTTGACCTACAATCCATGACCTAGAATTTATTTTGGAGTAGGGTGTGTGATGGGGCTGTTTTTGTTTTACTTTGGTTTGGTTTTTGCCCTATAATGCTCTTCTCCATCACTCCTAGTTCCCTACATAGACTTTTCTTTCATTCTGCACACTTGTTCTCATACCTTTCTCCCCAACTTTGCCTGCCTTTTTTATCTCAGCTGTCCAGACTCTACCCACCCACCAAGATCTAGCTTATATCCCATCCCATGTCCAGTACCTACTCCCCAGAATTAATTTCTATTCCAGCTATTTCTCCCTACCATATACTCTCAAAGCATGTTTTCTGTATCTTCATTGATTATTTAGTACACTTGTACACTGAAGACATGTAAAAATGATGTATTACTAACACATCTTATCAAATTTACTAAATAATAAATTCCCTGAGGGAAGTAGCTTTTTTATTTTTGAATCATCCATTAATAGTAAGGAGCATGGGGGTTCCAAACAGATTCAAGTTCATCCTACTAGCCAGCAGCATGTGGTTTCAAAACAGATTCAAGTTTATCAGAGAAAATAACAAACTGTGACTTTTCTTTTACCACTGTTGTGGGGTAAGAGCATACCCTCATGTGTTTTATTTTGCCCTTAGAATGTTTCAAGGGTACACCAAAAGCCAAAAGTTTCTCAAATGGAAGATTCAAAACATAATATAAATTTGTCATGGGGATGAAAGCACAGCATAAAGAAAATAGTTAGTGGTTCTGTAACATCTTTCTATGTTGACAGACAGTAATTGCACTTGTTTATATACAATAATGCAAATAACTGTTGAATCACTATGTTGTACACTTGAAACTGATATAATATTGTATATAAACTATATTTTGATAAAAAAAATAAAAATTTAAAGAAGATTTTAAAAAGCCAAAGGGATGTCCAGAACAGAGTGGAATTTGTAGAAAGTGTTCCAGTGCCTGCTAACTCATATGTGATAAATTGCTAGAAAGGTATTTTAAGAAGCAAAGAAGTAGTTAATTGCTTAAGATAGCCAACTAGGATTATTGAGAGGGGGAAGTGTTATTTACCTTTTTACATGTATTCAACAAGTATTTATTGAGCACCTACTATGTTCTAGGCACAATTCTAGGTGCTATGTATACAGCAGTAAATAGACAAGGTCCCAGCCATTAAAAGGTGACAATCTAGTGAAGAGAAACAGATAATAAACTAACCAAGTATGGGCACTGATCAGTGCTATGAGGAAAGGCCAGCAGGGAGATGAATCAGAGAGTGAAAGCATCAGTGGAGTAGTCAGGTGCCATACAGACTGGGCAGCCAGAGACTTAGGGGGCATTGACCAAATGACAAAAGTGAGAGAGCAGGTGTGGTAAGCAGAACTGTGGTTCCCAGTATCTCTGTCACCTGGTGTCACTCCTGTGAAGATGATACTATGTTGCATTACATGGCAAAAGGGACTAATTAAGGTTACTAATCAATTGACCTTAAAGTAGGGAGATTTTCCGGGCATATAAGGGCCCATTGTCATCACATGAGTCCTTCAAAGCAGAAAGCAGGAGTGGAAGAGGAAATCAGTGAGATTCAGTGTGAGGACTCTTTGCTGGCTTGCAGATGGAGGGGCCATGTGAGTAGGACTCTGAGCTACCCCAGAAGCTGAAAGGCACAGAAATCAGGACCTCAGTCCCATAACCACAAGCAACTGATTCTATCATTAACCCGAACAAGTACTGAAAGAAGATTCTTTCCCAGATCCTCCTGATAAAAGCACAGCTGTGAACACCTTGACTTTAACTATGGGAGACCCTGCGTTCAACCCCATCGTGCCCGGTTTCTGACCTACCGAAATGTGGGATAATGAGTAGGGTTGGTGGTACAGGGATAGAAAACTATTACAATGGGCCATCTACTCTCTGGGAGAAGGGGGCTCAGCTCAAGGGACAACAGGGTGGCAGCTCTGAGCCGGAAGCGCACTGGGCATATTCTCAGAACAGCAAGTCAGCCGGTGGGGCTGGAGCAGAGTGATGGAGAGAAAGACCAGTCAGAATTGAGGTCAGAAACACAGTTAGAGGTTGGTTGTGTGGGACTTTGAAGACCTTTAAAATTTCACAGGAAGCTACTGGAGAGTTTTGGGTAGGAGGATGATGTAATAAGATTTATATTTTAAGAGGATAACTCTTGCTGTCTTGTAATAACTCACTATAGGAAGGTAAGTGTAGATGCAGGACCAGTTAGAAATCTACCACAGTAGTCAAGGGGAGAGAACATTAGGGCTGGCAGGGAAAAGAAGTTGAACACTGAGTATATTTTGAAGATACAGCCAATAGGATTTGCTGATGGAATGAATGTAGTGTAAGAAAAGATGAGATGTGGAGAGGTAGAGTAGGTGGTTGGCTGCACAAGGCTGGACACTTGCACAAAGAATGACAGCAGATAGATGCTATCTAAAGCCATGACATTGGAAGAGACTCCTGGGGAGTGAATGTAATTCAAGAAAAGGTTTGTGCTCTAAGGTAAGCAGTACTTAGAGATCTGCAAGAGGCATCATGAGAAAGTGAGGTATGAGGAAAACCAAGGGGGTGGTGTCCCAGAAGCCAAAGGCTGCAAGAAGTAGAGAGTGAACAGTGTCACATGCTGGGCAGGAGGGGGGCTGAGAAGAAGAGTACTGGAACTGAGCACTGGACTTGCTGCAGGGTGGTCACTGTGACCTCAGCTAGACTGACTTTGTGGAGCAGTGAGGATGAAAGTGTGCTTGGGCACTCAGAAGAGGAAATGGAGGAATCGAAGACAGTAAATACAGATACCTTTTTTTGCATCATTTTACTACAAAGAGGAGCAAAGAAATTAGGCTCAGTAGGAGAAAGATGCAGGGTCAAAAGAGGGTAAATTTTCTCTAGTCTGAGAGCTAGGAAGGTGTGTGTTTGGTAATGACTTACTAGAGAGCAGAGTTCCTGGAGAAGAAAATGCCAAAATAGGGATCCACGTGCAGATGATTGCAGAGGTCAGGCAGGTTGGAACACATGTCAGGAAGGTGTGGATGTGTCCTGCAGAAATAACAGTAAGCACAAGAGACAAGTCACTGCCCTCAGTGCATTACCCTTCATTGCCTCACTGGAGTATCAGTGAGATGGGTCTTATTTCACATACAAAGACAGTTGTACCTCAGAGAGTTTAAGTCACTTGCATCTGGTGATTATCGGTAGGGTCAGAGCCAGATAACAGGTCTTTGGAACCAACTTTGGAGAAACTACCACTCACAGAGGTTTTGATGAATTGATTTTCTCAGTCTGGAGGATGATTCCTTCTTAGGACAACTGGATATTACCTGGGGTGAGTCAGGCCTGCATGGTGGATAAGGCTGAGAAAGCTCAGAAAAAAAAAGATCTTGTTGCTTTATGCACAGAAGAGGTAAGGGATGGCATATACTAACTGGGCTAGAGGTATGTAGAAGAAAATAGATAATGGTAGGAAGGAAATTCTAATAGGGATGAGATTTTATACCTGAACATTATGTACTTATATAAGTTTTGTGCCCAGAGAGCTCACTGACTAGAGCAAAGCCTCTTGGTGCTTGTACTCTGAATGTTACCTGGATCATGTCAGAATAATTCCAAGGCCTCCAGCCAGGCTGAATCTTAGCCACCATCACTATTTAACTATGGGGTACATACACGTGGATGTCCACAGAGCCATCTGTCTAGTTCAGAATACTGGTTTCTGCCTTGTTGTTTTCCAGCTCCTGTCCCTGCTATTCATAGCTACAACCATGCTGGGTCCATCCTGGTGGCAGCACCACCCTGTCTGGGCCAGGCACTACCTACTCTGCCCAGCCTTGGGTAGCTGGTGGGGCAGCACCCTGTGCAGTCAGGGAGAACATCTTACTTTCCAACCTGGGCCAGTTTGTTTCTGGGGTCCAAGCAGTGCTGTGTGGCCCAGAGCCTCAGTGTTTATAACCCCTCCAGGAGCCCCTGGCCTCACCCCTCGCCCAGTCTACCACAAAGACAGTTTTGCCCATTTCAGATGTTCAAGCAGTCCAGCTCAGCTCAAAGGAATAGACACACACCATCTCCACTGCTTCTTTCCTGCCCATCACTTGCTCCCAATACAAAACCTTCCTTTCTCTCTTCAGTCAAGGTTACCAACAGCTGGGGAAGAGGCACAGGTGCTGGATGCCAACAATAAGCCCCATGTCAGCCCCAAACTGCTTCTTCCGTCCTCTCCCTGGCTAACCAGGGGCAGACTGGCCACAGGTCCCTGATCTGAGTGAGAAAATGAAGAGAAGAAAAGGGGGAAGGATGGTGGGTGGTGGAGAACATGTAACCATCCTCTTTAAGCTCTTTGAGGGATCGAGGTTTCCCTGGGTTTGTTTACTTAGCACTAGTAAGCAAAGAAAAACAGGTTCACCCTGGGTTCTCTGCACCTGCCGAAGGAGCAGAGTGCAGATGGAGACTCCCACCTAGGCTGTAAGCTCCTGAGGACAAGGACTGTGGTTCGGCTTGACCTGGAAGAATGCCTAATACAGACAAATGCAAACACTCTGCTGAACTGCATGTGACTTGAGGGCAAGCAATGCACCTGATACTTTCCCTGTAATTTCCGCAGGGCCTGAAGGGTGCTCATCTCCCATTAAACGCTTATCACATGACTGCTGACTAGTTCTGAGAAGCATTTGGGGTATCAGACCACGAGCACAGGAGTGGGAAGCTGGAGGGCTACCTTCAGTTCTGGCTCTGCTCTGTGACCCTGAGCAAATCCCTCCACTCCTCTGAGCTCCATTTTTGTCTTGTTATGTCCAACAAGAATATCACCACTCTGCATGGGGCAGAGGTCTTCTGAGGTCAGATGAAATAATGTACATGAAATTCTTAAATACACTAAACTCGAAGCACTGGACAAAGGAAAAGTATTTTTACTCTGCCTTTTCCTCCCTCTTACCACAGGACACAAAAGGCACATTTTAGAAAACCTTGGAATTGATGAGCCAGCCCCTTCCAACCAGAAGGGTCCACAATTTCAAGGCTGTTAGCTCAACAACAGAGAAAAACACACAAGGAGGAAGCCCCTTCCATGCACTCTGGGAGACAGACGGCAGGGCATTAGAAACTCAGGAATCCAGACAGAAAAATTACCCCCAAGGCCCAGGTTACTACTCAGTTCCTCCTGCAGAGGCCCAGAGACGGAAGTAAGTGGTCAGCAATTTAGTGGCAACAAGAGGCTTTAAGGAGACATCAGTAGTTTTTACTTTTTCTGCAACCAGGTATGTTAGAAATAAAGTCTCATCTGGGGTCTCCCTGAAGTTAATGAGACTGAACTGATAGTTCATTGGCTTGCTTTGCAGAATTTATTTTATGAGTGTCTCTAATCCACATGGCTCCTCTTCACTTTGGAACTCAACCAAGGGAAACTCAATAAATCCTACTGGCTTATTTATACTTACCATGTTGCCTCAGACACAGTGTGCACTCAAACTAATTATTATTCCATTCCAAAAGAGAAAACACTATTCTAGAGATCATTTTAATCCACAAGTACACACACGTTCACACACACAGACACAGACACACACTCACTCACATTTGTGTGTGTGCGACTATCTGAATGCTCAAATTACAGTTATAAATTTCCCACAGGTACTGGGCCTCCTGTTCACCCCATCTTCCAGATGAATCTTACAGGGGAAGACTCTCCCCAACTACAAGTTGAAGATTTCCCCACTGGCTCAGGAGAGGAAGAGAAAAATCTTGGACCACTGCTCTTGGACAAAGACAATGTCCCTAAGCAAGGGCCAGACCTCAGAGGAAAAGTCCTTGCACCACACTCAGGGGAAGGGGCCCTAGTCCTGGGTTTCCAGCCACAGTGCAGATTCCAGAGCCCCACAGGTAGTGTAGGAGGTGTGCAGAACAGGCCTGAAAGGACCATGGAGGTCTTAGTATTAACTGTTCATGTGCACAGAGGACCAATGCCATCCCCTATACTCTACCCCACTTGGAACATAGAGCTTTAAGAATGACAGATTAAGTTTCCTTCCAATTCAGTGAAATGGAGACTCATGGTCAAATTAGGTAAATTAGAGACTATAAAAGTAATATATATGCACTCTGAGTTTATGGATAGGATTCATATCCAATGGAAAATGACTTCTTATTTCAATGAACACAATTAATTTGCTAGATTAAATCTCTGAAAAATTCATTATTCTTGGAGAAAAATCTATGTGGTTTTGGCAAGGGCAGGGAGGGGAAGTCCTTGTTGGCAAAGACACTGGCAACTGTGTTTCTGCCATCACCCCCAAGCACGTGGCACTTTCTCCTCAGTGCCCTTCCCTAGACTCCCGTGAAAGAACCTGCCTGGGTGTGCTGCCCTTAGAAGTCAGGACTCAGTGCTGACTTGCTTTGCTTCAGACCATCCTTTCATTAGCTCAGTACCTTCATCACCTCCCCAGGAAAATGAGCTCCCAAGAACATGTCCAACAAGAAAGGCAGGATAAGTGGGTTGGCATGTTTCACCAGGATCTTTGGGCCATACAGAACAGAACCCCATTCAGGTTGGTTCCCATTATGGGAGTGCATCATAAGGACATGCAGGACAACAAGGGGTGCCATGAAGCCTAAAGCCTGCTGCACGCCAGGCCCAGAAGGAACACAGAAGCCTTGCTCAGGCAGTCTCTCAGCTGCAGAATTTCACTGGTCCCTATTGTGAACTCAACCCCGAACACTGATGCAGGTCCTCCTGCATCTGCTTCTTTTTCCCCATGAGCCATGTCAGCCTCTGTTCTAGGGACTCTTCTCTACCGCATAACTGGTATATACCTGCCTATTCCAGACTCCTGGACTCTTCTATCTTGTTATCTGTCCTACTTTCTCTCAGTATGCTGTCCCAATTCTGCTCCTTCTACAAACCAATCAACCCTTTCTCCCTGTTTCCAGTCCAGATTTCTGAGGAAGGCTCATGATGTCCCTATTCAGCAGATATTTTATGCCACGTGACATCATAGGCTATCATTGGCCAGCCATGGATTTCTGAATTCCTATAGCCCTGCCTTCTACTGTTCTAATTGGTGTAAGCTATGGCAGTGAGAGTCCACTACAGAGAACATAGCCACTACTTCCATATTGAGAGAGCAGTGCATGAGAACCCCTGAGTATGAGGCTGCGGTCATGGCAGACCACTTTTCAAAGCTTAGCCCATTTGGAACAATTTGGATCTCAGAGATCCATTGTCAATTATCTGAGTATATTTTTGCATGTCTCCTGCGTTGTATTAAATAATTTTTTAAGATCCTATTTTACAGAAGCTCATCCTCTCCATTTTAAAAAAGAAGATCGCTATAGATATTTGGCCCAACTTCCACTTGAAAGTGGAAGATATCACTAAGCAGAAAAGTGGGCTTAGATGCCTGACAAGAGTCCCAGCTGAAGGGGCCTCATCTTTAAGGTGTCAGGCTTAGCAGGCTTCTCAGTGTCAGCAGGAGGTACAGCAATCTGCCCTGAATGGCAAGGTATCTTTCCTCCTAACAACAGGCTCATGTTTCTAGGACAGTTCAGAAAAAAACCTGCCCAAGGAAGGACTGTGCTCACCACTCATTTAGTTTCAGTGTCTCATTAGCAAGTGGGGCCCTGACATGGGTGTGAAGCTGTCACAGGCCTCATACAAGACATGTTCTCCAAGCAAACATCTCCCTGGCATCCGAATCGCATGTGCTGGCTCACCTGAGGGTCATCTGGGTCACTGGAGGCCTAGAGGTTGCCTTTGTGCCCTCCTGGGGCCTGTGTTTGGGAGCTGCTGCCTCCAACCCCATGTCCTGAGCAAGTGACTCTTGAGCTGAGCACAAAGAGGCTGCCATAATCAAACAGGCTGGCAGAATGAGCACACTTGTGCTCAGTGCTGCATCTGGAAATTGGCCTTCCTTGGCTTTTAACAGTACATTTGGAAACCTAGAATATTTGTACCCTTCCTACGGTTTGTTCCTCAAGCACCAAATACATTAAGTCAGTGCCCTAGAGGGCCCCTCCCCTTTGGAGAAAATGTTTAGTAATTGAAAGGCACTGTATTTCTGTAGTCATTAATTTAAAAATATTCCCCAGTCAATAGTCTAACAATACGGTTATTAAATGCTTGGTGATTAAATGCTTAGTGATGAGCTGAGGATAGGACAATAGTCTTTCTTATACCATCTTCTGTTTTTTATCAAGAATAAACACCAGCACTCAGCTATTCATAACATGTATTCATAAGCAACCCAACTATTCTAGATTGAATTAAACCTAGTTAAAAATAACATCTTTAGCAACCAGTATAATTTTAAATAATACACATAAATATCTACTTTTTCTTTCCCTTCAACCTTTGGTAGGATTTCTTGACCACCTACCACTAGAAGTTGAAGATCTTACTGTTCCTCACTTACTGCCCCTACTTCTCTTCTTTTATCTATACTTCTGTTGCATATTATATTTTTTCACTTCTGACAGTAGCAACATTTAAATACTAATCTGTAACCTTAATTCAGTCTTCCACATTTTGTTTATAAGTTCAGTCTAAAAACTAAGAACAATAATTACCTATTGGTTGTAATTACTATGTAAATACTACTCACCACAGAGCCAAATGATATCATATAATTGCTTTTCTTTGTCTACAGGTAAAATGTCATAACCCCTGGGACATTCGGAGAAGAATGCTGTTAGTGTCAAAGTCAAATAGATTATCTGTCCTGACACTCAGCCAATGTTCCAATCATGTCGAAATATAATAAACATTTACTCATGACCCATGACTTTGTTATAAAACTATTTCTTTTTCCTAAGATTTCTAATTGTCTTTTGTTTACTTACTGAAAGAAAATTAATAAACAGTTAACATATTCTTAATTATTTTCTGCCTCTCAATGATAGTGTTTCATAGAATCGCCATTTTACCCAGACGACCTTCAAGAGTCTTCCTTCCCTGTGAACTGATTGTTCTCTGGCTCCATGCACAGACCTGAGGCACAGCTGCTCTGCTGGGACTTCCTGTCACCATGCTATTTG
The DNA here is from genome assembly GCF_040802235.1 of Manis javanica. NCBI lineage: Eukaryota > Metazoa > Chordata > Mammalia > Pholidota > Manidae > Manis > Manis javanica. The sequence goes on along the minus strand of NC_133157.1, from coordinate 129,723,201 downwards.
GTTATAAACACTCTTTCCTTAATCAGGACTTTCTTTCCCTGTTTTTCCTAGAATCACTTCCTTATTTTGTCTAGAAATTATACTGAGTCCCTGTATGTCTAAAAATGTATTTTACCCTTCCACGTGATTGAGAGTTTGGCAGGATATAGAATTCTAGATTGAATTAAACCTAGTTAAAAATAATTTTTTAACTTGGAATTTTGTGGCATTGCTCCATGAGCTTCTATCATCCAGTACTGCTGATGCCAGATGATTTTTGTTATAATGTAGGGTACTTGATTTGCTAGTTTCACCCTGAAAACTTTTAGGATCTTCTTTTTATTCTGCCCTTTCTAAGACTGAAGAAAATATTCTTAAGAGTGGATCTGTTTCCTTTCCTAGTGCTCAGCACTTGCTAAGCTCTGTCAAACTGAAGACATGGATCTTTCATTAACTCTTGAAAATTTTCCTCAAAAAAAATTCTACCCTATATTATATAGTCTAAATTCTGGAATTACTACGAGTCATATGATGAACCCTGGATTGATCTCTTTCACATATTTTTTCTCATGTTCATTTTGCTCTAGAGTTTTGAATATTGCTTTGACTTTATTATCAGCACTTGCTATTGATTTTTAAGAATTTTAACTTAATTTTTATTACAAGAATTAATACTTTGACTATTCATTTATTATATCATTCTTTTCTTGTCTTGAATAAAATGTCTTTTCAATTCTCTATGAGGACATAAGCAAATTTTTAAAGTTATCTTTTGTTCCCTGAGTATAAGTCCCCTGGCATCCAATATATTTATTTTGTACCTTCGTTTACATACTGCTCTTCCTCCTCACACATTGTTCATTCATATTCAAGAATAAGGGACAAGGCTGATTATCTACTTAGCTGGTATGGTTTTCTTCTGTTTATTTAAATGACGGTATGACTATTTCTCCAACAGACTTCTGCCCTGAATTGTAAGCCTGATTGAACCTTTGTTTACCTACAGAAAATATATTCAATGGAAGGCTTTTCTTTAGGTGATCAGTGAGGAACGAGCTTCCCAAATTCCAGAAGAAAAAATTATCTGTTCTAGAGCAGCTATACTCACCTAGTATCTTAGCATGGCTATTAACTGATTGTTCTCTTTATATAAAAAAAGAGAACCTTTTTCAGTTTTGGTTTGCTTTGATTTTTGGTTTTGACTTTGTTTATTTGTTTTTTTCATCTTAGGGTAAATGCAAGATCTTCGTTGTTCTCTATAAAGGGGAGTCAAGGAGAAGAGGAGTATGAACCTGATTTTGTGGCTCTTATACTTAATCCTTCTCTTTCCCACTCCCTCTCATGACTACCCTCTACACCTACTGACCTAGAGTCCAGAACCTCTTATGGGTTTCACAGGGAAGATCAGCTTCCACCTCTCCTGTAAGGACCACTGTGGCTTCCTCCATTTTGCTCACTAATCAACACATTTCAGTTTTCCATCTTCTGGGAATTTCTTGAAATTATTTATTCACCAATAATCTCTCTTTTCAAATTCTTTGCTGTTATAAGCTTACTCCTCTTTGTGTTTGTCTTAGTCCTAAAATTTCAACTGGGTTTCTGAGAATAATGGGAGTCTATGAATGAGCAATTTTTGAATTTTGAGTCAGAAACTCCACCACCTGTTTTGGGGCCTTTAGACAAGAGAAAAGCAGTGTTTCCTCCTCCCAGAGAGGGGACATCAGTGGTGGTTACATGTGGAGGAAAGTTGTGCCCAGCAGAATGGTTTTCTCCTAAGAGTCGTGAGCTACAAAGGCTGTGTGGCAGCAGAGCAAAGAAGCCAGAGTAGAAGACCTTGTTAATTGTCTGAATCAGACAGTTATGAGTCTCTGAGTTAGTTTTCTGAAGAATGCTCATAAGTAACTGGGGATCACTTTACAAGATGTTATAAAAGAGGGTATTAATTTCTAAAATTGGAAAAGCAGAAGCTCATTTCAACATATGTTGGGGATAAGAAAGGAAGAATAAATTTCTATTATAGTCTGAGTTGCTCTTTATAACTATGCTTTCACAAAACTGTTAGTAAAGTTCAAGTGAAGATCAATCTTTAGAATATAGATGATCATCTCCAGTGAAAAATTTTGTTTAATTCAAGACATTTTGCCTGTTATATAATGCCTCACCCAAGGTGCGGGCAGGAGCGTGTAGAGGGAACTCATATTTATTAAGATTCTACTACATGTGGTAAATGTTATGTATCTTACTTTAATACTCACAAGAACTCCATGAGATTCATTCATTCCTTCAATCAATTTAGTGAGCAGCCTATGTATATCAATAACTGCTAGGCATGTAGCATACAATGGTGTATGAAAACAAGTGCTTATTGTGTTTACAGCCTAGTGGGGGAGACAGACTTAATTAAATAAACACTCATTTATAAGTGTAAAATTACAACCACAAGTTTACAAAGTACTATATAATGCAATAAGAATGCAAAAATGAAACACCTGACCTGTTGTGGGAGGAGAACCAAGGAAGGTATCTCTAAGAAAATGACATTTGATCTGAGTACTCAAGAAATAATGAGAGTTAACCAGTTGAAAAGGAGTAAGAGGGTATTCCAAGTAGAATACATCACATGTGCAAAGGCCCTGGGATGGAGAGAGCATGGCATTTTTAAATGTGTGAACAAAGCAACATTTGGCAACCACCACAGTACTAGTCATTTCAGACAGGAAACATCAATGGATCCTAGCATTAGAAGATGCAAGTTTGATAAGGAACAGAGAATAAGAGAACTGGAACCAACAGTGGCCAGCTTAGCTGTGACCCTGACATAAAACTGCAGTAATCATGCTTCCTTCTCTACTTTCTCATCTTCAGGCTGTGGCTGTGTATGTGGAGTGATGAATTTCATGTGTTATTTAGAAATTTCATGTCTGTGATTCCATTAACCTTTTCTGAGTTAAGCAAATCAAACTCACAGCTGCCCTTTGGACACCTTGTAAAGAAGCTTATAATAACTCCTGGCTTATGAGGTTGGCTGCCGGCATATCCCTCAGGTGGTATGGTGGAATATGAGAGGGAAGCCTAAGAGCCCAGTTAACAGAAGCATGTAAGAGTGACGAGATAAAGGCAAGAGGCACAACGATGAGGTTCTCAGGTAACTCAGAAGCCCACCTGGGTTTTTGGCAATTTTTAACTTTTATAAGTACATTCACGCATTTCTTTGGTCTTTTACTTTGCTATACCAATAGCAAGTACCCCCATATCCATACTTAGCTGTAGCTCTGACCTCAGGTCTAAGACATCCTCCCTAAATTCACAGTTATCTCTTGAAAGAATAGTGTATTTTTCAGACAAGCAGATAAATAAGAGAGCTTCCAGCCGAGAGACCAAACCATGTTAATTTAAGGTTTTTTTTGAAGTATAGTTGATTTACAATATTATATTGGCTTTAGGTGTACAACATAGTGATTCGACAATTATATTTATTATTAAATGCTCATGATGTACGTGTAGTTACCATCTATCATCATACAAAGATACAATGTTATTGACTATATTCCCTGTGTTGTACTTTTATCCCTGTGATTAATTTATTTTATAACTTGATATAAAATATAAAATTGTTATATTTTACAATATACTTTTTTAGCCCTTTAGCCTATTTCTCCCACCCTCCCACCTCTATGGAAACCATCAGTCTTTTCTCTGTGTTTATAGCTTGTTGGACTTCTAATCTGGGTTCACTTTCAGCTGTGGCCTTGAGCCCTTTGGCTATAGTGCTGGCCATTCCTTCAGCAGGCTTAGACTAAAAACGTCGAGTAGAAATAGTGTCTCTTATTCTCATTACAACGCCAAGACCCTTCAAAGAAGCATCATCAAGCACCATCACTAAATTTAGTCTGCCCTAGCGAAGAACCCTTGTCATGTCTCAGGTCCAATGGGTTAACTTGGAGTGTTAGTGGGACTGGTCAAGTTGTGCCCATTCTCCTCTTACTTAGTATGTGCTTCCTCCACTCCTTGTCCACATATCACAGAAACACAACTAAATTCTAATCTTGAAAACATGTCAGAACATAATGAAAATAACAGTAGCGAATATTTACTGAACACTTACTGCGTGCTAGGCATCATGTTGAGCTATACACATACACTCTTTTATTTTATTGATTCTTTCTACCAATGCTGTGAAGCTATTATTATTTTTATTCCCATCTCCCTGATCAGGAAATAGAGACTCGGCAAGTAACATCAGTAAGTGGCATCTTGCCAAGGGGACAGAGGAAAACAAAATCCTAAATAAGCCACCAAATCTCCAGGTGAAAGACCTCAAGACACAATTTTATCCAGTTTTAGTAATGAAAGAAATAGTTTCATGAGCAACAATCAGCTAGGATGGCATTGAACATGGCCATAAGCAGTCTCAAAAAATAAAATTTAGCTTGTAAGCCCACTTTACAGGTGGTTCCAGCAGTGTGATCCCATGCCAGAGCAAGCGTTCATAAACGATTGCACACATTTACAATAAATTTACATCCTTGCTATGATTATTCCTTATGCAAGAATTCTCATTGAATTTTCTGGCAACATTTTTGTTGAAATATAATCCTCACATAGAAAGTGCACAAATGTAAAGTTCTATGGATGTTCATGAAGTAAACACATCTCTGTAACCATCAGTGATCAAGAAACAGAATATTATTAATACATAAGCAGCCCATTTCATATGATCTCCCCACCACAATTCCCCTTATGCCAAAAGGTAAATTGTTATCCTAACTTCTCTCATCATAGATACTTTTGCCAGTTTTTGAACTTCATATAAATGGAGCCAAACATTAGATTTCCCTTTACAAAAGAACTTGTTGAGCTGCACGTTCTGTTAGCTTATAGCCTCCAGCTTTCAGTACCTTTAGGACAGGCTTCATCTTTTCAGGAGAGAATAGTCTATGCCTGGAAAGTCCCCAGACAATGCCTGAATAGAGTAAGGGTACTAGGGTCCAGCCATCTGCTGTCCCATGTTGGACTCTTGGAACAGATAAGTGTACTGCAGATCTCCACACTGAGTTGGCCCAAGACTTTGTGAAATCAGGATCAGGGTCTGAGGCTGTCCCTGCCAAATTCTGCTTCTTCCTCCATTATCCTCGGGAATCCTACTCTCTAACAAACGTCCTGCCCTCCTGAAGCTTGTTCCCCACTTCCCCAAGGCCCCAGCTGACAATGCTATGAGCAAAGGCATTGCTTCTTAAGCTTTCTTAAATTTCTACTTGTTTGGAGCTGCTGTATAAAACACAGCTGATTTTTGCATGTGACTGTGTATCAGCAATTGTCAGCTTCATTTTTAATCCTGATTCTTTCTGCATTTTCTACATAAACAAATTATAGGATCCTTATATCTTTAATTTCTTTCTCTATTGCACAAAGACCTATATAGAATGGTATCATTCTGATAAGACAAAGCTATCATTTTTTGCTTTAAACAGTTCTTTGTACTTTAAAGAAATTAAAATAAAAATTATCTTTTATATCTACCTCTTACTATGTATGAAATTCTTCATTTTTTTCTAAAGCTCCAAGTTTCCATGTGGCATAACTCACTTTCAGTCTGAAGAAATTCCTAGAGCATTTTGCAGTGGAAGTTATCTGGGAATAAATTCTCTTTGTTTCTTTTATCAGAAAATGTCATTACTTCACCTTTGTTCTTCTTTTCTTAATAAGCTCTTTCGATATATACCATATTATTTTATCCTTACAACATCCCCATTTATCATCATCACCTCATGTTGTTGCTTTCCTTGGGCAAGATAGAAAAACATGTGATTTAAAATTGTCTTGACTGCAGATGCAAAAACTTGCCTTCTGATTCTTGGTTATTTTCTTTAAGCTATCCAATCCAGTAAGCTAAGATTGTGGGGGTTTTATTTTTCAAAAGTGGTTTTATTGATATATAATTCAAGTACCATATAATTCACCCATATAAATCAATGGCTTTTAATATATTCACAGAATAGTGCAACCACTGCCACAATCAATTTTAAGACATTTTCATCATTCCCCCTACAAACCTCATACCCATTAGCAGTCACTTCCCCTGCCTCCTCCACAATTCCCTTCCAGCCCTAGGCGACCACTAATCTTATTTTCTTTCTCTATTTGTCTAGTTGGACATTTCATACCAATGGAATAATATAATATCTGTCCTTAGTGATTGACTTCTTTCACTTAGCACAATGTTTTCAAGGCTCATCTGTGTGGTGGCATTATCAGTACTTCATTTCTTTTTATCACAACTACCCTTCCATTGTATAAATATACTACATCTTCTCTACCTATTCATCACTGATAAATATTGGACTGCTTTCCCTTTTTGGCTACAATGAATAATGCTGTTAGGAATATTTTCATACAGGCATGTGGACATGTTTTCATATTTTCTCTTGGGTTGTATATCTAGAAGTGAAATAGATGTCTTATAGTAACTCTATGTGTAACCTTTTGAGGAACTGCCAGACTGTCTTCCAAAGGAGCTGCACCATTTTGCATTCCCACCAGCTTCCAGTTTCTCCACAATCTTGTTGACATTTGTTATTATCTGTCTTTTTGATCACAGCTATCCTAGTGAGTGGGAAGTGATATTTCACCATGGCTTTTATTTGAGTTCTCTTACTGGCTAATGATGTTGGGTATCTTTTCATTTGTATATCTTCTTTGAAGAAATGTCCATTGCCCATGTTTTTCACTATGTTATTTTTTTATTATTGCATTGTAGACTTTCACTCTTAAATTATTTTTTCACTGGATATAAGATTCTGGATCAAAAGGGCTTTTTAAAATAGCACTTGAAGGTACTATTCTAGAAAATCACCATTAGGAAAATATTACAATAAAAAGTGTCACAGACAAGATCCACAGACAAATATTAGTGAAAGTTTGAGGAGAAATAGGGCACTTGCATAATCTCAAAGCATTTCCCACAAGACATGTATAATTACAAAGGGGAATACAGTAATTTCCAGTGAAAAAATAGGACCTACATCAGGTCAGCAAAGTTAACATCACCAGGAATGAGACATCATGAGATATCATGAATTCTCTGATATGATGCACTGAAAGGAATGCACCACCTTTGTATTATTTTTGCCAAAAATTTATAACCTCATCCTAGTCAGCAGAAAGCATCAGGCAAACCCAAACTAAGAGACATACCACAGAATAACTGGCCAGTACCCTGCAAAAGTATTAATGTAATGAAAGACGAGAAGAGACTAAGAGACTGACTGACACAGATGTTGGAAATGAAAATAACAACTAAATACAATGTGGGATCCTGAATTGGATCCTGCAACAGGAAAAGGGTATTAGTGGAAAAATTGGTGATATGCTAATAAGATCTGTAGTCTAATTAATAGTATTGCACCAATGCTAATTTCTTGGCTTAGCTAGTTAACAATGCTTACGTACACCATTAACATGAGGGAAGCTGGATGAAAGGTAAATAGAAACTCTGAACTATTTTTGTGACTGTGGAGAAAGGGAAGGCTACTGTGGCCAGGATTCTCACCTGGCCCTGGTCAGCTTGCTCCCTACCCACGTGTGGGCAATAGGTTGTTATTGACTCTGTATAAAGAGCTCTGCCCAGTGCTTTTTATATAGAGCAAGCACAGAGGACAGAGGCTGAGACGGCTGTGGGGGCAGAGAGGCCCAGAGGCAGAGAGCAGCTTGCTGCAGGCCGACTCGCTCTGAGTGGACGGGATTCTAGTGAATGACCTGCCACCATGGGAATAAAGTGGGTATAAACGCTTTTACCCCCAAGAACATTCCATTGTCATTTTTTTCAGTCTCATTGAATCCATAGTGAACTTGTCCAGGGCTGAAACCCATAGGCAAGACCGTGACTTTTTTATGTGCCTAAAATATTTCAAAATAAGTTTTCTTTTTTTAAACATATTCTACTAGCTACTGGCCTCTTATCATTTCTGATGAAAGGTGAATATATTCCCAATTATTTTCTGATGTACTGTCATCTTTCTCTGGCTGTTTTCTATATTTTCTCTTTATCTTTGCTGTTAGCAATTTGCCTTTGATGCACCTAGGAGTATATTTTTGTATTCTGCATGTTTTTTGATGAGATTCTTGAATCTCTAAATTTGTATCTTTTAAGAAATTTGGGGAATTTTCAGGCATTCTATTCTTTAAATATTTTTTTCTGTCACAGTTTCAACCTTCTCTGTCTTGGATCACATTTATATCGATGTTACATTTTTGTTATTGTTCTTTAGGTGTCTGAGACTATGTTTATTTTTTTTTAATCTTTTCTCTCTCTCTCTTTCACATTTTCACATTAATAGACTTTTCTCTGTCATTTCCATTTTTTCAGGTAAGCCCATCCAGTGAATTTTAAATTTCAAATAAAACCTTTTTAATTCTAGAAATCCCATGGTTTTTAATCAATTTCTCTAGTGAAATTTTTTAATCATATTTCTCTCTTTAACTTATTGCAATCACATTTTTGTCCATTTAAAAATCTTTGTGTGCTAATTCTAAGGCTTGATCCTAATTTTTCTCAGGGTTGATCTCATTTACCATCCTTTCTCTTAAGACTGGGGAACATTTTATTAGCTCTTCATATGTCAAGTAATTTTGAATGAATTGGTCTTGTCAATTCTATGTTGTAGAGACACAGGATTCATTTATATTCATTCAAAGAATGTTGTTTTTATTAGTTAATTTGATTTGACCCTGCCTCTTGGGCAACAGCTCAAATCTCCTGTCTGATTTTGGCTTTCTCTGTGGTACTTAAGTGTGCCCAGGCATGCATGGTTCAGCAGTCAGCCAGAAACTTGGGCAGAGTTTATGTAGAGACATTGGGGTTCTAATGCTTTAGGATTCTAATCTCACTTTCCAGTTACTCTGGTGTTCCTGATGTCTGTTCTCTGATTCTTTGGGACAGAAACACAGAAGGACAGGTCCTCTATCTGAATTTTAGTTACCTCTTCGGGTATTCACTTTGGTCTGCCATCATAAAAATGGGTACCTCCTCCTTATCATTTTTTTCCTGCAGGTTTAATCTCCACATCAGATTTCCCTTCCCCTAAAAGATTGTAGTTCTTATCTGTGGGATGATAGGCTACAGTACTAGCCTATTCAGTCATACCCTTAGCTGATGTTCTCAGATCTGCTTCTCTCTGGGCCAGTGCCACTTACTACTTGGCAAATGCATCAAAGAGACGCACCTCAGACTGTTAGGCTGATTTCTCTGCACTTCCTTCTACAATATCTTCAAATCCCAACTTACTGAGTAGCCTCGAACTCCAATTGTCATCTTCCAAGCAGTATTAATACTGCCAAAAACTGTTTAGCTTCTCCCCTTCCTAGAAGGTGTCTTTTTCAAGATGTCTTATGAATTGGCAAATGTCTTAGTTGGAAACTGCACAGGTTGTCAGGCTTACCTCCATGAATTCCCTTCTCTCCAGAATTTTGGCCCTCCTGTCCTGGCTGCTTTAGTAGATCCACATAATTTTGTTTCACTTTCATCCATGTTTTCTAGTTATTCACAACAGATGATTTTTAGTCTGTTGCAAGTTAGTTTGCCATTACTGGAAGTGAAACACTATCATCCAAGTTTTTTAAATTAATGTCCATGGTTCACATAAGCATTTAGCAGCAAGAAGGCAATTTTGATAAAAATATTTATATGATAAAAAATAAGTTATAAAAATCAGAGTGTTTGAGGTTTAATTCAAGTCAGTGCACTCCATGTATCATAATGGATAATAGCATTTGTTTTGGAGTAGCCAGGGCAAACCTCAAAATCTATCTGCTGCCTCTGAGACAAATAACTTTAGGAAAATTTCTTAAGTTCAGTGTTCTCACCTATAGAAGGAAGATAATCATACCCACCTCCTAAAATTATTATGAGTGAACTAAATGAATTTTTTGTAAAGTCCTTAGTATAGATATCCCTAAGGTAATAAGGGGTATATGAGAAGAAGGGAAAGGAGAAGGGAAGGGAAGGGAATACATATATACAGCAGGACCTAAAAATTGTTATGGAGAAAGCAGAAGAGAATGCAAATTCCAGAGTGTGTTATATATGTATTTGTTTCCTATTGCTGCTATAAAAAGTTACCATAAACTCAGTGGCTTAAAAGAACACAAATCTGTTATCTTACAGTTCAGCAAGTCAGAAGTCCAAAGTGGGTCAACGGGTCTGTGTTCCTCCCGGAGCCTCAAAGAGAAGGTCGCTTTCCTTGCCTTCTCCAGCTTCTAGAGGCTGCCTGAATTCCTTGGCCCAGGGCTACCACATCACTCTGGCCTCTGCTTCTATTGTTGCATCTCCTTCTCTGGATTCTGACATGCTTGTCTCCCTCTTACAAGGACCCTTGTGATTACACTGGGCTCACCTGGATAATCCAGGGTAATTTTCTCAAGATCCTTAATTAAATGACATCTGCAAAATCCCTGTTGTCATGTAAGGAAATATGTTCACATGTTTCTGGTATTAGCCATTGGGCACTTTGGGGGAGCCATTATTCTACCACAATATAATATCACTTTGAATTTACTGCTGTCTTCTTTACAGCTGAGCTAAAAGTAGCCAAATACATTGGTTTTTAGATGAATTTGAACATCCACTTAATTTTATTCTTATCATTGTTAACATCATCCAAACTCCCAAAAAGTGGCTTTTTAAAACACATAGTTTTGTGACACATCAGATTCTGAATTGCAAGACAGCAGGTGATTATGTCTTAGAGCCTTAATTTCAGATAACATTCTTACCAGTTACCTAGGCTTCACTGAATGTATGTTTTTCAAAATAATTTCTGCTGTTCTAGAAGTGTTAGAAAGATGATGAAATAAGGATCATTCGCCCATTACCTCCCTACTTTTTCTGAAAGTGCTGGATAGCCCATTTTTTTTTCAGTAATTTTTTTTTGGATGCCTGGGGCTAGGCAATCAACTACTCTGATAATTATGCTATTGTCTGTTCCATGCTGGCCTATCCCTAACTTTCTGTACTACCTTCTTCCTTTTATACATGTATTCCCCTCTCCGTGGGCCCCCGTTAGCCCATTGCCCACTTGAAGCACCATTATAATGACTATCTGCCTTCACCACCATTATCTTAAGGCTTCTTCCTTTATAAAACAAATATATTGAGCAGGGTAACCTAACTACAGTAACCACCTATCTCAAAATTAGAGTGTATTAACCCAGCAAATGCTAGTTCTTCCTCATATCACAGTCCAATGCCACTGGCAGGATGCATGGGGGAGCCCTGTGTTTCACAGTCGTTCAGGACCTAGGCTCCTTCCATCCTGAGGCTCCATACTCCTCTGGTTCTCTGGAGTTCTCTCTATTCAGACAATAGCTGCAGAGAGAGGTTCACACATGGGAGAGTTTCATGGACCACTTCTAGAAGTGGCATATGTCAATTTTGCCCACATCTAATTAGCCAGTCTCCAACACTTGGTCACATCTAATTAATTACATGGGGGTCTGGGAACAGAGTCCCCAGAAAGAAAAGAAAAATATTTGGTGAACAAGCAGCAGTTTACATAACAACAAATATTATATTAAATAACAGAGGGTTACATATGATACTGATGATATAAAAATTGTACTTCAAGGATCATGGGAAGATGGCGGCGTGAGTAGTTCAGTGGAAATTTCCTCCCAAAAACATATATATTTATGAAAATACACTAAATACAACTATTCCTAAAACAGACACCAGTGGATACAGTAGAACATCCAGGATGCATCTACATCTGCGAGAACTCAACATCACACGAAGGGGGTAAGACACCAGCTGCGACCAGGCGGGACCCGAATGCTCCCCGACGCCAGAACCCAGTGGGAAGAAAGGCGTCAGAACGGGGAGGGAGTGAAAGCCCAGGACTGCTAACCAACCAGCTCCAAAAATCCGCACCCAGAGCGCAGACACAGGTGCACAGGGTGCTGCATATTAGAGAAACGGAAAAGCAAAACCTGTGGGGAGGTCCCCGCAACCGCCAAACCTGAGACAAAAGAAAAGTGAGTGCTTTTTGCAAGTCTTAAAGAGACAGGGACCTCAGCTGGATGAAGTCATCCCGGCACACATAGCCAGCAGCTGGGAATCCCAGAAAACTTTAGGCGCCCTTATCCCCTGGGCAGAAGCACAGCTCTGAAGCCCCTCACAGCAGTAAGGAGCCTGCAAGTCACTCCACCAACTGGCGCAGATCCCGACACACCGGCCCAGTAGTGGGAGAGTGGTAGCGTGCGCCAGGGGTGGAGGCACCAGAGGGGAGCAGCAGTGCCACAGGGAGTAGCCACACTCCCAGCAGCTGACTGGAATCCCAACCCAATGCACAGGCACCCGGGCCAGACCCAAAGGCCGCTGCTGGCACACAGCTACCCGGAAGGGGCGCCGCTATTGCGGAGGAGTGCACCTGGTGTGCCTGCCACTTCACACAGGGCTATGCACTGCTCTGATGGAGACCCTGCACACAGCAGCTTAGGGGATTAACCCGGTGGCTGGTCCAGGCACCACACACACAGCGGAGAAGGGCAAGGCATCCAGCAAGCAGGAAAGGACTTTCTTCTCCCAGCTGAACACCCACAACCTGCCTAGAGCCACCGCTATCACCATGAAAAGGCAGAAAAATTTAGTCCAGTCCAAAATAGTTCAGACAACCCCTGAGAGAGGATATGCAGAGACAGACCTAACCAGTCTCCCTGTAAGAATTCAAAATAAAAATCATAAACATGCTGACAGAGCTGCAGAGAAATATACAAGAGCTAAGGGATTATGTCCGGAGGAAGATTACATAAATCAAACAATCTCTGGAAGGATTTATAAGCAGAATGGATAAGATGCAAGAGGCCATTGATGGAATAGAAACCAGAGAACAGGAATGCATAGAAACTGACGCAGAGAGAGATAAAGTGATCTCCAGGAATGAAACAATATTAAGAGAACTGTGTGACCAATCCAAAAGGAACAATATCCACATTATAGGGGTACCATAAGAAGAGAGAGAAAAAGGGATAGAAAGTGTCTTTGAAGAAATAATTGCTGAGAACTTCCCCAAACTGGGGGAGGAAATAGTTGCTCAGACTACGGAAGCACACAGAGCTCCCTAGAGAAGGGACCCAAAGAGGACAACACTAAGGCACATAATAATGAAAATGGCAAAGATCAAGGACAAGGACAGAGTATTAAAGGCAGCCAGAGAAAAAAGGTCATCTACAAAGGAAAACCCATCAGGCTATCATCAGACTTCTCAACAGAAACCTTACAGGCCAGAAGAGAATGGCATGATATAGTTAATGCAATGATACAGAAGGGCCTTGAACCAAGGATACTGTATCCAGCACGATTATCATTTAAATATGAAGGAGGGATTAACCAATTCCCAGACAAGCAAAAGTTGAGGGGAATTGCCTCCCACAAACCACCTCTACAGGGTATCTTAGAGGGACTGCTCTAGATGGGAGCACTCCTAAAAAGAGCACAGAACAAAACACCCAACATATGAAGAATGGAGGAGGAGAATAAGAAGGGAGAGAAATAATCATCAGACTGTGTTTATAATAGCTCATACATGAGTTAAGTTAGACAGTAAGGTAGTAAAGAAGCTAACCTTGAACCTATGGTAACCACGAATCTAAAGCCTGCAATGGCAATAAGTACATATCTTTCAATAATCACCCTAAATGTAAATGGAATGAATGCACCAATCAAAAGACACAAAGAATGGATAAAAAAGCAAGACCCATCTATATGCTGCTTACGGGAGACACACCTCAAACACAACGACATGCACAGAATAAAAATCAAGTGATGGAAAAAGATATTTCATGCAAACAACAGGGAGAAGAAAGCAGGTGTTGCAGTACTAGTATCAGACAAAATAGACTTCAAAACAAAGAGAGTAACAAGAAATAAAGAAGGACATTACATAATGATAAAGGGGTCAGTCCAACAAGAGGATATAACCATTATAAATATATATGCGCCCAACACAGGAGCACCAGCATATGTGAAACAAATACTAACAGAACTAAAGGAGGAAATAGAATGCAATGCATTCATTTTAGGAGACTTCAACACACCACTCACTCCAAAGGATAGATCCACCAGACAGAAAATAAGTAAGGACACAGAGGCACTGAACAACACACTAGGACAGATAGACCTAATAGACATCTATAGAACTCTACATCCAAAAGCAACAGGATGCACATTCTTCTCAAGTGCACATGGAACATTCTTCAGAATAGACAACATACTAGGCCACAAAAAGAGCCTCAGTAAATGCAAAAAAAACTGAAATCCTACCAACCAACTTTTCAGACCACAAAAGTATAAATCTAGAAATAAACTGTATAAAGAAAGCAAAAAGGCTCACAAACACATGGAGGCTTTACAACATGCTCCTAAATAATCAATGGATCAATGGCCAGACTGAAATGGAGATTCAGCAATATATGGAAACAAATGACAACAATTAAAGCCCCAACTTCTGTGGGATGCAGCAAAAGCAGTTTTAAGAGGAAAGTATATAGCAATCCAGGCATATTTAAAGAAGGAAGAACAATCCCAAATGAATAGTCTAACGTAACAATTATCAAAATTGGTTAAAGAAGAAGAAATGAGGCCTAAAGTCAGCAGAAGGGGGAAAAAAAGTTCAGAGAAGAAATAAAAAAAATTGAGAAGACTAAAACAATAGAAAAAAATCAATGAAACCAAGAGCTGGTTCTTTAAGAAAATAAACAAAATAGACAAGTCTCTAGCCAGACTTATTAGAAGAAAAAGAGAATCAACACACATCAACAGAATCAGAAATGAGAATGGAAAAATCATGACTGACCCCATACAAATACAAAAAATTGTTTGAGAATACTATGAAATACTATGAAAACCAATATGCTAACAAGCTGGACAACGTCTTAGAAAAATACAACCTTCCAAGACTGACCAAGGAAGAAACACAAAATCGAAGCAAACCAATTACCAACAAAGAAATTAAAGCAGTAATCAAAAAACTACCCAGGAACAAAACCCCTAGGCCAGATGGACTTACCTTGGAACTTTATCAGACATACAGAGAAGACATAATACCCATTCTCCTTAAACATTTCCAAAAAATAGAAGAGGAGGGAATACTCCCAAACTCATTCTATAATGCCAACATTTCCCTATACCAAAACCAGGCAAAGACCCCACCAAAAAAGAAAATTACGGAGCAATATCCCTGATGAATGTAGATCCAAAAATACTCAACAAAATATTACCAAACAGAATTCAAAAATACATCTAAAAGTTCATACACCATGATCACGTGGGATTCATCCCAGAAATACAAGGATAGTACAACATTCGAAAATCCATCAACATCATCCGCCACATCAACAAAAAGAAGGACAAAAACCACATGATCATCTCCATAGATGCTGAAAAAGCATTCGACAAAATTCAACATCCATTCATCATAAAAACTCTCAACAAAATGGGCATAAAGGGCAAGTACCTCAACATAATAAAGGCCATATATGATAAACCCACAGCTAACATCATACTGAACAGCAAAAGGCTGAAAGCTTTTCCTCTGAGATTGGGAACAAGACAGGGATGCCCACTCTCCCCACTGTTATTCAACGTAGTACTGGAGGTCCTAGTCACAGCAATTAGACAAAACAAAGAAATACAAGGAATACAGATTGGTAAAGAAGATGTTAAACTGTCACTATTTGCAGGTGACATGATATTGTACATAAAAAACCCTTAAAGACTCCACTCCAAAACTACTAGAACTAATATCGGAATTCAGCAAAGGTGCAGGATACAAAATTAACACACAAAAATCTGTGCCTTTCCTATACACTAACAATGAACTAATAGAAAGAGAAATCAGGAAAACAATTCCATTCACAATTGCATCAAAAAGAATAAAATACCTAGGAATAAACCCAACCAAGGAAGTGAAAGACCTATACCCTGAAAACTACAAGACACTCTTAAGAGAAATTAAAGAGAACACTAACAAATGGAAACTCATCCCATGCTCCTGGCTAGGAAGAATTAATATTGTCAAAATGGCATCCTACCCAAAGCAATATATGGATTCTATGCAATCTCTATCAATTTACCAACAGCATTCTTCAATGAACTGAAACAAATAGTTCAAAAATTCATATGGAACCACCAAAGACCCTGAATAGCCAAAGCATTCCTGAAAAGGAAGAATAAAGTGGTGGGGGGAATCTTGCTCCCCAACTTCAAGCTCTACTACAAAGCCATAGTAATCAAGACAATTTGGTACTGGCACAAGAACAGAGCCTCAGACCAGTGTAACAGAATAGAGACTCCAGACATTAAGTCAAACATATATGGCCAATGAATATATGATAAAGGAGCCATGGACATATAATGGAGAGATGACAGTCTTCAACAGATGGTGCTGGCAAAACTGGATATCTACATGTAAGACAATGAAACTGGATCACTGTCTAACCCCATTAACAAAAGTGAATTCAAAATGGATCAAAGACCTGCATGTAAGTCATGAAACCATAAAACTCTTAGAAAAAAACATATGCCAAAATCTCATGGACATAAACATGAGTGACTTCTTCATGAACGTATCTCCCTGGGCAAGGGAAAGAAAAGCAAAAATGAACAAGTGGGACTATATCAAGCTGAAAAGTTTCTATACAGCAAAGGACACCATCAACAGAACAAAAAGGTATCCTATATTATGGGAGAATATATTCATGAATGACAGATCCGATAACGGGTTGACATCCAAAATATATAAAGAGCTCACACACCTCAACAAACAGAAAGCAAGTAATCCAATTAAAAAGTGGGCAGAGGAGCTGAATAGACAGTTCTCTAAATAAGAAATTCAGATGGCCAACAGACACATGAAAAGATGCTCCATATCACTTGTCATCAGAGAAATGCAAATTAAAACCACAATGAGATATCACCTCACACCAGTAAGGATCGCCATCATCGAAAAGACAATGAACAACAAATGTTGGCGAGGTTGTGGAGAAAGGGGAACCCTCCTACACTGCTGGTGGGAATGTAAATTAGTTCAACCACTGTGGAAAGCAGTAAGGAGGTTCCTCAAAAAGCTCAAAATGGCCATACTATTTGACCCAGGAATTCCACTTTTAGGAATTTACCCTAAGAATGCAGCACTCCAGTTTGAAAAAAGACAGATG
Source organism: Manis javanica (assembly GCF_040802235.1). Classification (NCBI taxonomy): domain Eukaryota; kingdom Metazoa; phylum Chordata; class Mammalia; order Pholidota; family Manidae; genus Manis; species Manis javanica. The sequence continues at coordinate 129,706,014 of NC_133157.1, read as the reverse complement.
CACCCCTAAGTTTATTGCTGCACTATTTACAATAGCCAAGAAATGGAATCAGCCTAAGTGTCCATCAGTAGATGAATGGATAAAAAAGATGTGGTACAGATACACAATGGAATATTACTCAGCCATAAGAAGAAAACAAATTCTACCATTTGCAACAATATGGATGGAGCTAGAGTGTATTATGCTCAGTGAAATAAGCAAGGCGGAGAAAGACAAGATTCAAATGATTTCACTCATATGTGGAGTATAAGAAGAAAGGAAAACTGAAGGAACAAAACAGCAGCAGAATCACAGAACCCAAGAATGGACTAACAGTTACCAAAGGGAAAGGGACTGAGAAGGATGGGTGGGAAGGGAGGGATAAGGGCGGGGAAAAAGAAAGGGGGCCTTACGATTAGCACGTGTAGTGTGAGTGGGGCACGGGGAGGGCTGTGCAACACAGAGAAATCAAGTAGTGATTTTACAGCATCTTACTACGCTGACGGACAGTGACTGTGAAGGGGTATGTGGGGGGGACTTAGTGAAGGGGGGAGCCTAGTAAACATAATGTTCTTCATGTAATTGTAGATTAATGATACCGAAAAAAAAAAACTAGCACTTAAATTGTTTTAATGCCTCATTTAGGAGATTTCAAATGACATTTCTACATCTTTCTTATTTATTTATTTGACAATCTGGGTTGTCCAATTTCCCAAGGTATTTATTTATGTATCATTTAACTGGGAATTGCGAGCAACAAAAATTCTGAATAAACACCTTACTGAATATTAATTCATATTATGTAAAAACGAGAAAGTAAAACCCTTCAGCTTTCCATGGTACACTTAATCTACTACAGCTCAAGTATGGGAAAAGTGTCATGAGCACAATTTTCACCTGTATCTTAACTGCATCACGTAAAATGGAAAATGTAGAGATTAGGAGCATAAGGCTTATAATTCTACAGTACAAGTGGAATTTTGTACAGTACAAAATTAAATGCCATAAGAACAAATTTGCAAGTCTAAAAGGAAAATTATAACCCATGATGTATGGGGAAAAATATTTATGTGGAGCTTTTAATCCATATCAGAATTTAGTTGCTGTAACTTGACCGTAAATTGAAACAGAAACCTTTTCCTAGACATATATTCTAATACATGTATTAACAGTACTGATAGTCAAGTGTCTGTTATTTGAGCTTACTGGTAACATTTCATTTTTCTATCTAACAGAAACCTACAATGGTTTGCACCAATCACAATGGTGAAACATTGTCTTATGAAAATAGAATGAAACAAAATTAAATAAAATTGAAGACAAAAATATTCTGAAGTTAAAGCAAACTATAATCCTTGGCAAATCAGTCAGGTAAAAAACACTGGTGAGAGTTGAAAGCACAGGATTAACTAACATGATGAATCTTTAGCACAAAGTACATTTTTGAAAACATGAAACAATGATTCTTTGGCGGACAACAGCTAAATATCCAAGAATCATCAAGTTTGAAAAATATTGCTTCATAACTTTCCAAAAACACAGTTAGTTGCAAGAACTGAAGATCTTGTTTAAAAACATCAAGGTAATTATTTATAGCATCTTTAGAATGCATTCTGAAACAGAAAATTGACAGTGCACCCCAGTTTTACCATAATATATATTTGAGAGAGGGAGGACCAAAGATATGTGTAAACAAAATATAGACTGTGTGTGCTTTTCAAAGGGGCTTAATTAAATATAACCAGCTGCCAACTTTGTGCTATGACATACTTAGGGGGTATGTGTATACTAAATTTATTTTTGCCTACAATAAATGAAATAAAAACACTGCCCTATATGAATCCACTATTAGTAGTGAGTATAACAGCAAAATTATTATACAATTTATACATTCTAAAATATTTTCCTTCTCTAGAGATAATGCAGAGTAAAGACCTAATCATCATAAGACTTAATTTGAGAAATCTCAAATTCAAGAGGGATAAACCAAATCATGGTGTGTATAAGCCCAAAATAAAGGTTCCTGATCATAAGGCTATCAGATTAGAAAGTGCAAGTGGGTACAAGTGGTAGAATAAAGCATGCTCAAATTGTATGCTTGGGTCTTTGTGTATTTACCGAACCTTTAAACTAAACAAGACTAGCTAAAGAAATGTCTTAAGCAGAGTAAGATAATTGGGTATTGTGTCATTTCTTTTTACCATTTTTGTTACCCAACTTATACAATGTGCAAAGTGCTACACAACACTACTAAAACACATTTACGTCAACACTGAAGACCTGGGGAAATGAAATCCAACAAGTTCATTTTAATGAGCTGTGTTTTCTAAATTTCTGTTTAAATATTCTATTCTTTTGGGTGGTGTCATAAATGGAATTGTTTTCTTAGTTTTATTTTCAGGTTGTGACATGTAACTGTATACATAAAAATTATTAAATTATTTTAAAAAACAAAAGTTATTTTATAATTTGCATCCTACAATCTTGCTGAACTCATCTATTTTTTAAAATTTATTTATAAAATATATACATGAAATTTACTGAAAACATTGTTTCTGTATTCATTAGAATTTATCCTATGACTTTTTACATGTACAATAAATTAACATAGTGTTTTCCACATTCCTTACATTTATAATTTATAGTTCTTTACTGTTTCCTAATGACAAAGAACAATCAAAAGCTTTCCTATACCCTTTCCTTCATGAGATCTCTTATAGTATGTGCTTTCATACTTTCCCAATGTGGAGGATAAAAACTAAAAAAAACATGCATTTTTTACATTCACAAGATTTTTCACACCTGTGAAACACAGCTGAGTATTAAAGTATAATGCAGAACTAAAGGCTTCCCACATTCCTTACAATAAGGTTACCTCCACTATCAATTAGTGCATGTTCAGTAAATGTGAGAAAGTACTGAAACTTTCCTACATTCTTTACAAGCAAGCATAAGCTTCTCTCCAGTATGAATTCATTAAGGCATGAAAAATTACTAAAGGTTTCCCCACATCCCCTTTATATATGACTTCTCCCCACTATGAGTTCTTACATGCTGAACAAAATACATGAATCAAGTAAAGCCTTTCCATATTCCTTACATTGATAAGGCCTCTCACCAGTGTGAGTTCTCATGTATACTCTAAGGCTGAAGAAATAGTGAAGGCACTCCCACCTATTTTATGTCCATATGGCTTCTCTCCAGTACGTTTTTATGTTGACTAAGGTTTGAGGAGTATCTAAATGCTTTCCCATATTCCTTACCTTCAAAGGTCTTTCTACACTGTAAATCCTTAAACACTGAAGAAACAAAAATTGGATAAAGCCTTTCCCAAACTGCTAAAAATTACAGGGTTTTACTACAGGGTAGGTTTGCAGATGACTTTTAAAGGAAAATCAATTACTAAGGGCTTTCCCACATTCCTTATACTGATAAGGCCTCTCACCAGTGTGAGTTCTCATATGTATAGCAAGGTGTGAGGGACTAGTAAAGGCTTTTCCATTCTTTGCATTTGTAAGGCTTTTCTCCAGTGAGTTCTTGTGTCTTAGAAGACCTGAAGACTCAGTGAAGGATTTCTCACATTCATTAAACTTACACAGTTTTCCTTCAGTGTGAACTTGCATGTGAGAACTAAGTTTTGAGAAACACACTCTTTGTTACACTCCTTACAGTGTTTCTATCTGGTATGAAATCTTATGTTTAACAAGATCTGGGGAATAAGGAAATGATTTCTCAAATTTCTTAAATTCCACAGGCATTAATCCCTGAGTTCTTAAATGCTGGGTGAGATATGAAGATCACATACAGATTTCTTTAAGTTTTTACATTCATTAGGTTTTATCTACTATGAGTTTGCACATATACAAAAAGGCTTGCAGAATGAGGAAAAGTTTTCCAAACTCCTTAAAAGCATATGGCCTCTCTCCTCCATAAATTCTTAACTCTCTAAGGTGTGAGGAAGAAGGTAAGCATTTCTCAGTCAATGCATTTATTTATAGGATTTCTCTTAAACCAAATATGGATTTTGGCCAAAGGCTGTTTGGCATCGATTACACTTAGGTTTCTCTCCAGTATGGGTTTTCTTGTATAGATTAAGGGCAGTTATTCAGAAGGCTTTTCCACACTGATTATACTCACAAGTTTCCTCCTAATCTAATTTCTCCTGTGAGTCTTACAGCATAAGTGTTCACTTAAGGATTCTTCACAATGACTAAAATTAAACAGTTCCTCTTCAACCTGGCTTCTGTCCATTTCTACCACACTGGCTGTTTCCCCCTGCAAAGCATTCTGCTGAGGTGCTGACCATTTGGTACTAAGACAAATCTCCCGATCTGAGAATAAATTGTCAGACATTCAGTCACAATTCTTTCCCCGTCTGATTTCCTCTTTGTAAAGACAGAAAAAATCTTGAGAAATATGACTACAAGGTGAAAGGTCAATGGCCAGCATCCTGGAAGTCTTATGGTAAAATCTGCTCTCACATTTCTTGTTCCTGAAGTCTCTTCAAGACAACTATCTGAACCTAGCGGGCAGGTTGGTTCCAATTCCTTAAGTAGTAGTGGAAGTCTTGTCTCATGCCACCAACCTTAAGAAACAGGCGTTACTAACCTGTCAGCAGGCACTATTCACTAGGCATCTCTCAGACTTCCGAACCGACACCCGCGGCCTTATAGGCAACGCCACCGAGTGCTCACCGGGACCGACGGGGCTGCCCTGCTGCTAGCGACAAGAACAACGGAGACGCTCTTGCTTCTGGAGGAAAGCCCCAAAGGCTGCTTCGGAGGCTTCTGAAAGGGGGAGCACGGCGGGAGGAGAAAAAGCCAGGCCGACGCGCCTCCTCCCGCCGCGGCCGTCGCGACCCCGGCGGATGAAGAGCCGGCACCCCGGAGCGCGTGCTGGAGGCTGCGGCGGATAGGGACGTGCGCTAGGCGAGCGCCCTTTGAGGCCGCGCGCCTCGTCGGGGTCCCTCGCCTCCTGCGAGGCCGTACCGAGGGCGGACGCCGGAGAAAAATACTTCACCTCAGCGGCAGGCTGCAGCGCGTAGCTCAGATGGCCGCCGCCCCGCGCACGTCTGAACTCATCTATTACATCCAATTATTTCTCACTGGATTCCTTACGATTTTCTGAATATAAGATTATGTTATCTGAAAATACAGGATTACCTCTTTTTTAATCTAGATGTCTTCAATTTCTTTTCTTTCTTAATTGACTTGACTAGAACCTCTATTTCCATGTTAAAAGAATAAACGAGACCTTGTTGTATCCTGATATCAAGGGGAAACAGAGCCAGTAATTTTTTTTCTTCATTTTTAAGAAAAATAAAAAACAGTATTATCAAGATTTCTACACTTGGAACAGGGGATCTTCTGAAATTAAGGACATCACTTTTGGATTAGTTCTTTAGCACTTCTTTTTTTTTTTACAATGTTGAATATTGCTAAGTTTTGCAAATGATTAATTAGGCTGCACTGATGAAAGTTTTGACTTTGTGCCTGGATAATTTGCATTGAAATACTTTATAAATTAAAAAGGTTCTCCTGGAACTAGTATTAGCACAGTTCACTGAGCAAAACTATTAAACTGACATTTCTTAAATTGTTTACTGGACTGAATATGTTCTGTCCAGTTACAATCTTTCATTTTTGAGAATGATGTCTTCTGTAGATACCCTTTATCAAGCTGAAGAAGATCTCTTCTGTTTCTAATTTATTGAATGGTTTCTTTTTTTTTTAAATCAGGACAACATGGTAGATTTTGTCAAATATTATTCCTGTGTCTTTTGAAAGAATTATGCTATTTTTGTTTTCTGTTCTTTTGATTTGATTATTAGATTTTTTAAATGTTAAATCAACCTTGTATTTCTGGGATATATCCCACTTGTTCATGGTGTGTAATTCTTGTTGTATGTTGCAGGAGTTAGCTTGCCTAGTATTGTGATGAGGATTTTTGCATTAGTATTTACAGGAGGTATTAATCTATAGTTCTCTTGTGATAGTTTTGCCTGTTTTTTTTTTTTAGGTCATATATTTCCTTTCATTCTCATAATTTTTGGTTGGAAACTGCTACATTTTAGCTAAGAAATTGCTCCAACTTTGTGTGCTTGTCTCCCCTCCTTCATTCAGGGTTTGTTGCTCTCATTTGCTTATTTATTTGTTTAGTTGAATTATTTCAGTGACATCTGTTTCCCCATACACATAGTGTTGAGCTTGTTTCTGCTTCTCAGGTAGGCACAGCTTTGGGTGTGCTTGCAGTTATCCTGCTGTAAAAGTGGCATTGGTAGAGCTCTTTTCCTCTGAAATAGATGTTCTTAGTGACTCTAAAATAATAGCTAGAATTCTCACACATCTATTAATAGTAAAGAAATAAAATCTGTACTTGAAAACTCCCTATAAAGAAAATACAGGCCTGATGACTTCACTGGTTAATTCCATTGAACACTTTTGGCAGAACTATTACCAATTTTAATCAAAGTATTTTTGGAAATTAAAAGAGGAAGGAATACTTACCAAGTCATTCCATGAAGCTAGAGTTATTCTAGTAACAAAACTAAGATAATACAAGAAAAGTAAACTATAGATCAATCTCCCTCATGAACATAAATGCCAAAATCTTAAACAAAATATCTACAAGTCATGTCGACCAACATATAAAAGGATAGCACATTCTAATTAAATGGGCTTTATCTCAGGAGCTCACAGTTAGCCCAATATTTTAAAAGAAGTTAATGTAACTCACCATATTAGTAGACTAAAAAAGAAAAATTATATGTTCTCAATAGATGCAAACAAAATTCAATACTCATTTATGATGAGTTCTCAAAAATTAGGAGTTAAAGGGAAAACCTTAATCTTAAAAGGACACAAAACACCAAAGCTAACATACTTAATGCTGAAAGACTGCTTTTCCCATAGGTCAGTGATAAGATATTTCTTCTCACCTCTTCTAGTCATCATTGCACTAGAAACTTTGAACAATGCAGTAAGGAAAAACAGATTGGAAATAAAAAAATAACTTTGTTTGCAGTCAAAATGTTTGTCTTACAAAATCATAAAGAATACACACAAATGATGAACTAACAGAGAGAAATCAGGAAAGCAATTCCATTTACAATTGTCTGTAAAAGAATAAAATACCTAGGAATAAACCTAACCAAGGAGGTGAAAGACCTAGACCCTGAAAATTATAAGACACTAAGAGAAAGAAGACACCAATAAAAGGAAATACATCCCATGATCATGGATAGGAAGAATTAATATTGTCAAAATGCCTGGCCTGCCTAAAGCAATCTACAGATTCAATGCAGTCCCTATCAAAATACCAACAGCATTCTTCAATGAACTAGAACAAATCGTTCTAAAATTCATATGGAACCATAAAAGACCTCAAATAGTCAAAGCAATCCTGAGAAGAAAGAATAAAGCGGGGGGATTACACTCCACAACTTCAAGCTCTACTACAAAGCCACGGTAATCAAGACAATTTTGTACTAGTACAAGAACAGACCCATAGATCAATGAATAGAATAGAGCCTCCAGATATAAACCCAAGCATATATGGTCAATTAATATATGATAAAGGAGCTATGAATATACAACACAGAATGACAGCCTCTTCAACAACTGGTGTTGGCAAAACTGGACAGCTACATACAAGAGAATGAAACTGGGTTATTGTCTAACTCCATACACAAAAATAAACTTGAAATGTATCAAAGACCTGAATGTAAGTCATGAAACCATAAAACTCTTAGAAGCAGACATAGGCACCTATCTCTTGAATATAAACATGGGCAACTTTTCCCTGAACACATCCCCTCGGGCAAGGAAAACAAAAGCAAAAATGAACAAATGGTACTACATCAAACTAAAAAGCTTCTGTACAGCAAAGGACACCAGTAGAACATCAGTAGGACAAAAAGGCATCCTACAGTATGGGAGAATATATTTGTAAATGACATATCTGATAAAGGGTTAACATCCATAATCTATAAAGAACTCACATGCCTCCACACCCAAAAAGCAAATAACCGGATTAAAAAATGGGTGAGGTATCTGAACAGACATTTCTCCAAAGAAGAAATTCAGGCACATGAAAAGATGCTCCACATTGCTAATTATCAGGAAAATGCAAATTAAAACCACAATGAGATACCACCTCACAACAGTTAGGATGGCCAACATCCAAAAGAAAAGGAAGAACAAATGCTGGCATGGGTGTGGAGAAAGGGGAACCCTCCTAAACTGTTGGTAGGAATGTAAATTTGTTCAACCATTGTGGTAAGCAATATGGAGGTTCCTCAAAATGCTCAAAATAGAAATACCATTTGACCCAGGAATTCCATTCCTAGGAATTTCCCCAAAGAAAATAAGATCCCAGATTCAAAAAGATATATGCACCCCAATGTTTATGGCAGCACTATTTACAACAGGCAAGACATGGAAGTAACCCAAGTGTCCATCAGTAGATGAATGGATAAACGAGGTGTGGTACATATACACAATGGAATGTTATTCAGCCATAAGAAGAAAACAAATCCTACCATTTGCAACAACATGGGTCGAGCTAGAGGGTATTACGATCAGTGAAATAAGCCAGGTGGAGAAAGACAAGTACCAAATGATCTCACTCATTTGTGGATTATAAGAACAAAGAAAAACTATATGAACAAAAGAGCAGTAGACTCACAGACTCCAAGAAGGCACTAGTGGTTACCAAAGGGAAGGGGTGGGAAAGGGTGGGTGGGGAGGGAGGGAGAAGGAGATTAAGGAGTATTATGATCAGCACACAAAATGTAGGAGGGGCACGAGGAAAGCAGTATAGCACAGAGAAGACAAATAATCACTCTATAGCATCTTACTATGCTGATGGGACAGTGACTGCAATGGGGTATGTGGGGGGGACTTGATAATATGGGTGAATGTACCATAATGTTGCTCATGTGAAACCTTCATAAGACTGTATATCAATAATACCTTAATAAAAAAGGAAAAGAAAAAAAAGGATACACACACAAACAACTAGCTATTAGATCTTATTTGTGGGTCTAGCAAGTTTCAAATACAAGGTTAATACAGAAAAATTATTTTATTTCTGTATTACTATTTTATTTCTATATACCAATAACAAACCATTTTACATTTAAAATTCTAAGAACTGTAAAAAAATGGGATAAACTTAACAAAATCTATACAAGATCTGTATACTTAAAACTATAAATACTGCTCAGAGAAATTCTGTAAGACCTAAATGGAGATAACATGTTCATGGATTTGAGGATGGAATATTAGTATATTAATTCTCCTCAAATTGATCTACTTTTGAACACAATCCCAAACAAAATCCTAGCAGCCTTTTTTGAGGTAAAAATAAGCTGATTCTAAAATTTATACAGAAATTCAAGACTTAGAATAGCCAAAACTTATTTGAAAAAGAACAAAGTTGGAGGCAAGTAACAATCAAACCATAATACACTGGCCAGAATAACTAAAATTAAAAAGTGTTAGCAGAGATGTAGAATAACTAGAATTCTCATACATTGCTTTTGAAAATGTAATGCAGTAAAACCAATTTGCAAAAAGTTTGCCATTATCTATTAAAGTTGAACATATGTCTTCTTTACTGCCACAATGCTGCATAATAATCAAGCCACAAACCCAGAGGTTTATGACAACAGCATTGATTCTTATGTTTATCGATCTTCGGGATGTCTGAGATTCTGCAGATTGGATTCAAATCTGCCTCGCACATGTTCATTCTGAGGGCCCAGGCTGAAGGGACAAAGGCTACATGACATAGTTTCCTCGTGTCCATCATCTGAGCTCACGAGCCACATCAAAGTACATGAGCACATTTAAGACTCATGTCATGTCTGCTAATATGCTATCAGCCAAAAGAATTCACATGACCAAGATCAGTATCAATGAAGCAGACAAGCAAACTTGGAACCAACCAACTTGGCCAACCATGGAAGGGGAAGGAATTAATATTACCTGAAACAAAAATCTAAATTATCATGTACAACATGGGATACACTCACCAGAAATGATGCACATGTGTACCAAAAGATGTAAATAAGACTGTTCAAGCAGCAATATTCTTGTTAGCCAGGAACTGAAAATAATGTAAATATCTATCAACAATTCAATGGATAAAGAAAATGTGCTACATCTACATATATCTAATGAAAATGGAAGAATAAGTACACATATAAACATGAGTTTCACAAACAGTGTAACTCCAAAGAACTGGGCACAAAAGCGTTCAACTTATATTAAGTTCAAACCACAGGCAAAACATGATGACAAAGCTTAAGGATCCATATTTAGGCAGAAAACCTTACGAAGAAAAGTAAGGAAAATTTCACCATGGAAGTTAGGTTAATGGTTAGGTTTGGTGGTAAGGAAGAGAGGAGGATACTGATTGGAGATGACTCAAGCGGGAGCTTCTGGAATTTTGGCAATGCCGTTTCTTGACCAGGGTGGTGGTTTCATGAATATTTATTTTGAGGCAAATTAGGGAGTTACACGTTCTGGTTTTATGTACTTTAAACATATCTCTTACGGTATTTTCTGCTTTCACAACCAACCTTAGTTATTGAATAACAATTTCATATCTATAGGAACTTTGTACTCATTTTGCGTTCTGCTTGGAAAGCTCTTCCTCCGCATTTCCTATGGACTCGTTTGTTTTGTTCTCATTACTGACGTTTTACTTTAAATGTCCCTTATCCAGTGAGACCTTGTTAGCTCTGCACCTTCTGCCTGACCTACAGTCTCTAATCCCACTCTCCCAACATTTCCAGCTTTTCACAGTGGTATTGTTAAAAATGAAATTCTATTTTTGTTGTTGTGGTGGTGGTTTCCTTGTTACTGTTTGTCATCACCTTTAGAATAAATTGCATTATATGCAGGGTCCTAGTCTAGCTTGTTCACGACTATAATCCTAGTGTCTACTTCAGCGTCTGTCTACAGTAAACAGTAAAAGGTGCTATTGAATGAATAAACCTATTCCCACCATGTAGCACAGTGCCTGGCTCACTGTCTGCAGGTACTTACTATCTCTTCTTGGTATTATTGTTTGTGGTACCCTAACTCTACATGGATTAAAACTTCCTAAAGGTGTTTCCTAGGAAACGAGCACATAAACAAATGCTGACGTGTAAAAATGGATAAAGGAAACAATTCAAACGGAGTCTGGAAGCAGTAAGGGAGGGTTCTCCTTCATGAACCACAAAGCTTCTTTTACCTATCCCAGAGGAGAAGGGAAATTTTCTCACGGCCCAGGCACAACCCCAAACCGTAACTCCTCCAATGGACTGGACTTTCGCTCTAAACAACCGCTCCCAGTTTCCTCCTTTGTTCTTGGATTTGCCCATGGTTCACCATACTTTACATTGTTGAATTGGAATTCCTCCCCTATTCCCATATAAACTCTTGTTTCTGGTTAAATAACTGGCTATTAATATTTACTAAATTACAAGATTTTGTAAAGGTCGCTTTGGGACGAAACAAAACATGTCACCGTGCCAGCTGCAGATGCAGACGCAAAGCCGGACAAGGCCGTCCGAGCTTAAAGAGCCCATAAAGCACGTGTGGGCCCGTGGTGGCTGCTCCGCCCATCTTCCCCTGCGCGGCTTCCACATCCGGCGCCGGCCAACTCTTGGCGACTCCTGTCCCTGTCCCGCCCACACCTCCAACCCAGTCTTCGTCCTCCAATCCCAGGGCCCGCTGGGGCCTCGGGTCTGCGCAGAGAGGCGAGAGGAGCGCTGCTGGGCAGCTACTCAGCCCGCGCTTGCGCATTCGCTTCTCCTTAGTGATTGGCTACTGCCTCCTCGGGGACCGCCAGTCTCAGTTTTCACTTTCTCTTCTTTTTTCCCCATTCTCCTCTTCCTGAGGCTACGGGTTTTACTTCCGGTTTTCAGCGTCCGTCCCTGAGAAAGCAGTCACGTTTCCTCAGGCTGCGGGGCGTCTCCAGGACCGCTTCTTCCTCAGCCAGGACGTGTCCTGGCTGAAGAGCGCGGAGGGGCCTGCGGTTTCAGAGCCTGGACGCCAGCCCCGAGACCATCCCGCCGGCGCCTAGCGGCCCGTTCCGGCCCGGGCTGCGCTCCTCGCGCCGCTGGCGCTAAGGCCGGGAGAAAGGACGGAGTGCGACGTGGAGGGTCCCGCGCGCTTCTGACGAGCCTCTGCAGACCCGGGTCGAGGGCGCCCACCTGAGACCGGTGAGGAGGGAAGTCCCGACAAGAGGCGACTCGGGGGCTTCCTATCCGGGAAGGCTGCACAGACTGCGGCTAGTTAGCAAGGTACGAAGATATCTTGTCACATTTGGCTGCGAGGGACCGAGAGAAAGGCAGCACATGTGTGGAGGACCGGACTACATCTACAAGCATGGGCAAAAAACTGAGCAATAATCGCAAGGTCTCCAGGGCGGCGGCAGCGCAGAGAACAGGTAAAACTTCCCCGGTGTGGGCGCCCCGGTGTGTGGACCTTTGTAGACGCCTTGGAGAAGGAGCCCAAGTCCGCCAAGGTTTAAGTCCACTGTGTAGCGCCTGGGCATTTGTGGTTGCTGTTGGGGGCTTCGCCGTTGTAACTTAAAAATAACGAGTGACTGCTTGCTTCTCTTGAATGATAAGTGACTAACCCATTCGTCTTTCCTGTTTTGCCTTGAGTGTGGGGTGGGAGGGGTTGGTGGTTTTCAGAATCGATTTTGCTTTGCTGTTTTTAGATTACTAGGTTTACAACCGGTATGCATTCTCAGTATTGCTAACATGCCTGTCTTGTTCCTAGGAAGTCAGTATTTCAGTTCATACAGAGCTTTACAATTCATGTCTTCCTCTTTTTGAGGCAGAGTGTCTAGCTTTTCTTTTGAGTCGCTAGTCAGAGGACAGCTTCATCCTCAGGATATTATATACTTAGTTGAAACTTTACTCATTTGGTTTTGCTTGGCTATTAAATAATTTCCTAAGGGTTCTGTATGAAGTCTGCACTTCAAGATTCTTTCTGTAGAAATTTCATGGCAGTGCGTGGCCTTTCCTTTTTTAAAATAGGTATAAAAGGGAGAGTTCTATCTGCAGGGAGGGCCACTTGGCGGAAAAGTGAAGTAGCGCATAAGCAATGTCATAGTAGGTTGGTCCACGCAAGCCAGTAGTTCGTGTGAAGATGACACCAAGCAGCATTTTGTGGGAGAACGTGACAGATTAACCTCAAAATGTGAGGAAGATACTTCGAAAATCTTCATTTAGTCACCACTTGTCTATTTGAAATCCCAAAATTTAAACACTTCTCTCTTTTTTCTCCCTAAGGTAAAATTAGAATAAGATTTATGAAAATGTATTCTTACTTAAGTGTTGTACCAAGTGTGTGGTGGTGTAGTAGCAGTGATCTAAGGGCCCACGGTGTCCCCTGAGAGCTGTGGAAGTGAAAGGGGTGTGTGTATGATATTTAGTATTATGGGATCTGAGGTTGGTGGGAAGCCTACTGAGGAGGTTTATGACAAAAGATTCCTTAATAATATAAGAATACATTCTGTTGAAAAATTGTCTTCTCGAATTGGACAGCTGTATACAGTATGTTCAGCACCCCAGTAAAACAGTAAAGGAAAAAGCAGTGTTGTTTTTCTTAAAATAATTGTGTACAGTGTTTGAAAATTTGTGTTTTCAGGACATTTTGCTCAAATGTCGCCAGTTCTCTTTTAAAAGAAACTGTATCAGGAGCATCTTCTGTAATCCAGAGTTGCCTAAATAAATTAATATGTGCAGAGTTCCTAAGAACTTGCCTGAGACGTTTATTAAATAAATGTAATAAGATGTCTAAGTAGATATGGCATCTGTTTATCAAATCAGTCTTTCATTCCTCTATCAATGGACATTTATGTTCAGTTTTTCCCCTGTTATTAACAGTGCTTCAGTGATTATCGTTTTTTTTTGTTTTATACAAGTCTCATGTGCTCATGGTAGTATTTTTGTAGAATCTATTCCTTATGAGAATGCAGAATAATAATGCTATTAAATTGCCTTTAAACGATTGTATCCTTTTTGTATTCATTCTCTCAAAAAGTGTTTTTATTTCCCTGCTAGCCAGCCCTGGACGGTAACAGTATTTAAGATTTTACTAATTTTCTAATAATAGAAAATAATATCTCACCTTAATTTCTACCTTCCTCACTATTAACAAAGTTAAACATTTTAAGCTGGGTCATATCTTTTGTGGGGTTTTTTTTGTTTTTTGTTTTCTAATTGGGTACCGAATGCCCTTCTTTGACCTATCTAATGAATAGCATACTGTTTTAATTATTGTAGCTTTCTAATGTATTTTGGTACTCTCTTTTGAAAAAAGCTTTGGGCTCTTCTGCATTTTTCTTCCAGATGAAATTTAGAACCATCCTTTCAAATTCTGTAGAAAATCTTGTTGAGATATTATTTGTGATTACATTGAATTTATAGATTGAGAAGAGACATTCTTTCAAGTTTTTCCTTCTAGGAGAATCGGTATGTCTCCTTGTTTCATCTACTAAGATTTTTTTGTGAAATATGCTGTTTACATGTATTACTTGAAAATACATACATATATGCATATCTGTGTACCTAGCTTAATAGAACATCGAAAGTGCCTCTCCCCAGAAGCAAAGTATTCATAGTCCCTGTCCCCATCACCACTGTCATCCTGCATTTTGTGTTGATTATTCCCTTACCTTACTTTATAGTTATCACATAGGTATGTATCCTTAACCAACATATTGTTTACTACACCTGTTTTTGAAGTTTAAATAGATTCATACTGTATCCTTTGAATTACTTTTGTTAAACATGTTTTTGAGATTTCATCCATATTGAAGCATGTGCCTTAGTTCAACAATTCAGAAACTTTTTGAACTCAGGATTCTACACTTTTAAAAGTATTGAGGACACTATAGATCTTTTGTGCATGTGGATTGTATCATATTAGATATTAAAACTGACTAAAATACAATAGATATGGTATCTGTGGTTCATTTATATATATTATATATGTTAGAAGAAAATCTGGCCTCATTTGTGTATTCAGAAAAAGGAACATTTTACTTATTTGTAAATGATTGTTTTCTACTGAAGTATGTACAATAAAATGCACAAGCTTGGTGAGTCTTGACCACATGTATACATTCATGTTACCATCACCCATATCAAGATATCAAACATTGTAATTCCTTTTCCTCTTCACCTATTTCACCCATTCTCTCACTCCCATACCCCATGGCCACCAGCAATATGTTCTCTGTTTCTATGAGTCTGTTTCTGTTTTATTAATTTGTTTTGTTTTCCAGATACCACATAAAAGTGAAATCATATAGTATTTGTATGTCTCTGTCTGACTTATTTCACTTAGTGTAATACCATCTAGGTCCATCCAGGTTGTTGAAAATAGCAAGATTTCATTCTTTTTTTGTGTCTAGGAAATAATTCTATTTATATGTATATACATATACCACATTTTCTTTTATCCATTCATCTATTGATAAAAGCTTAGGTTGCCTCCATATTTTGGCTATTGTGTATTGTGTATAATGCAGCGATAAACTTAAGAGTGCATATCTCTTTCTGAATTAGTGATTTTGTTTTCTTGAGGTAAATTCCCAGTAGAATTGCTGGGTCATATTACCGTTTTTAGTTTTTTGGAAAATCCTGTAAAGGGAGGAATATTTTAATAACTTCTTAAGATAGGTTTTTTTTGTGATTTTTTTAGTAGAAACATTTATTCTAAATATCTTTATCCTTTTTTTCTGCACCTGATATTATTGTGTTTATTTTGTTAATTGTTCCCCCCCACCGGGATGTGAGCTACGTGAAGGCAAGAATACGGAGCTTGTTTACTAGAACCCCCAGCACCCAGAAGAGTGCCTCCTCTGTAGTTGGCCCTCAATTAATATTTATTATATTTTGAATAAGTGAATGAATGGTGAAGCAAATGTTAGGACCCATTTCCTGGGCTCACACTCATTCACAATCCTTCCTAACTGTATTTCAGCATAATAATAATTACTGTACAATAAAATGTGCAGATCCTAAGTGTTCAGTTTGGTGAATCTTGACAATTGGATAAACTCAGGTAACTTGCACCCAAAACAATATAAAGATCATTTCAATGACCAAAATTTTCCCTTGGGCCCCTTTCCAAATCTAACACCCCGGTCTGGGTCAATCACGTTCTGGCCTCTCCCACTGTAGATTCGTTTTCCTGTTAGTGGATTTCACAGAAAGGGATTCAGTCAGTATGTACTTTCAGCGTGTGATTCCTTTGGGGAGCATGTTTTTGTGAATCATACAAATATAGTTCCATGTATTTGCAGTGTCTGTGTCCATACATTGTTTATTAAGATAGGTTTTTATGAGTATCAAAAATGTATATAAGTTTCTTAAAGGTTAGTTGCAATGCAAAATTTGAAATCATATTATTGAACTTCTCAAACTGCAACAATAAAATACATTGGTTTGTCTTGCATTTTGAAGGGATGTTTTTTACCCTTATATTGGTCATGTAGGAGGTATTAGTTCACCGAATTATCTAGATCTCTCAAATGGTGACATATTTCAATATACAATATCAGAAAATCACATACATTAGTATCATTACCATTTTGGGAACCACTGCTGATTCATTCATTTTCACTGAAATATGATAGTCTACTGTTAAGAGTATATTATATATATACCCATTTTATTGTTTATGAACATCTTGGTTATTTCCAATGTTGGGCCGTTGTAATTAGCACTGCCATAAATGTTCTTGTCAATCTCCAAGTTATATACTTTTGCTTGGGTATTAGTGGAAGTGGATCTGTTGGGAGGATGTGTGCATGATCTTTTTCCAAAAGGTGTTTTTTATTTATGCTCCACAAGTTGTGAATGAAACCTCTTTTTTTCCCATTCTCACCACATATGGCACTGTCCAGCTTGTTAATGTTTTGCTAATTTAGTGTAAGTGAGATGATACTTTATTATGGTCAGTTTAAGTATTTCTCTGGAACTGGTCTTTTGGGAGAAGGGGTGGGACTGTGGCTACTCTTTCATTTTTTTTCATTTAATTCATTTATTCAGATGATTCTTCCACTTACAGAACAGTGTTGGTAATATATTTATATAGTTTTAAAATTTATTGGTATAAGCTGAGTGTTACAATTTATAATTTTGGTCTTTTCCCTATATTTGTTGTTGTATCCTCCTTTTTGTTCCTGATACTTAATTTTTTTCTTGATTTCATTTGTTAAAAAAATTTGGCCTCTTTTTCTAAAATTAGTACTTTTATCATAAGAAATGTGTCTGCTTTCTGTTTTCCCTTAATAAGATTTTAATAATACGTAATTGGAGAAGTAAATCCCTTGCTAATATTCTTTGTCAAGGTTTACTACCCTCCTTGGCATGGCGTAATAGACTCTGTTTAGAACCTTTGGGTACACCTGCTCCCTCATTAGGAGAAAAAATATTCAAGACCCCAACTCCTGAGGCCTAGTTTGAGCAGTCGAAGCACTTGTTTCACCCTGGGTTCTCCCCTCTCTGAACAAATCTGTTCTTTGCCCAGGAATGTGGGATGGGATATATACCTAAGGATGGTGGTAATAAAATCATCTTTGAGGTGGCATGGAGTGGGTGTCGTTTTCTCTTTTGTCATATGTAATAATCAAAAGAATCCAAAGCAGGTCTCAAAATGTAATTGTCCCTGAGAGAAATTTAGTCTTAGGAAAGAAGGACAAAACTACTTAACAATGTCCTTGTAATAAATACAATAATGAGTTTAATACAGCCATTTCTTTGCAGGCTGATAATTTAATGCTAAAGCACAAATTAGTAAATCTATTTTGAGGAGCCAGAACAGAGGTCACTCCATACAGTTGTCTAAAAAAATAACACCATATAAACTTTGAAATCATTCTAATAAAAGGTGCCTAATCTTGACTATGGAAAGTATGGTCTCCAAAAAATCTCTTGATACAGCACTGCAAGAAAGAAAACAAAATTTGATAGGTATAAAATTATAAGCATCTGTTTGATATACAAAAGCACTTTTTACAGTCAGACTGGATTTTTGAATGTTGAAACAGTCTTCAAAAATTGAACACTAAATCTAAAAGTCAGTAAGCCACAATTAAATGAAAAAGTCATAATACATAGGTATAAGTCATTTTACACAATGGATGTAATCCCTGATAAATGTTTTTTTAAAAAGTAATTTCTTCCCCATTGGATATACTAAACACCAAAGTGATTTGTCCTTTTAAATAGTACATAGTTAATCTACATGATTCTTTATGAATTTAAGTAATTTGCTATGTGAGTTCAGGTTTTCCTATATTTTCTATACGTACAACACAACAGTAATGATTGTCTACACGCCCTGATTAGATTTTCCTCTAGCAAATGTAGGTTGCACTGTTAAAACATGAGTGAAAAGTAATGATGTCTTTAGGTCTGGCTAAATACTTCAGCAACCCCTCCAACCCGTTCAGTTTTGGTTTTGGTGGACTTGGTTACACCTGTGAGACTTATTAGCAGGGACGAGCATGCCACCCCGACCCTATGTGCTGGTATTAGCATTTCGGGGATACATGGAGTGTTAAAAACCATACTCAGTAGGCCATTATTTTTGTGAACTAAAAACCCCATGAAACCATAGCGGGGAGTTGAAATAGACAATGGGAAAAGCTTTACAGGGGCAATGAGTTAGAATAACTTGGAGTAACTGTAGCGAAGACTTGGATTATGGATTAGGACTGGAATTTGCAGTCAGGCCTTGTTACTGGGCGCCTGCGGGAAAGACCCTTGAGGAAACTGAAGTTTGGAGCAATCGCAGTTTATAACAATACCGTCCACGTGGGGGTATTGCGAGACTCCAGAACCAGCGGCCCGGGCTCCTCCCGCCATCGAACCAGACTAGCCCCCGTGGCTCCCGGTACCCACGGGTGTGTCCAGGTGCTGACTCAAGATCTGCCACCCTCATTGACTTTAAAAAGGCGCAGCCCGCGCGCGCTGCCGCAACCGCTAACGCTTGGCCTGAAGCCTCAGGCCACGGCAGCCAGCGGAGGCACAGTCCCTACCCCGCGCACTATGGTGTGAGGCCTAGGTAGTCCGAGCGGGCCCAGGCTGGGCGCCTACCTCCGCGGGCTGCGGGAGGTGGTCTTGGGGTCCCGCAGGCAGGGGTGACTCCCGAGAATGGTTCGGATAGGTTCGCGAAGCACCCAGACCCGTAGCTCCTCTCGGGTTCTGCCGTTGAGGTTTCGGGAAGCCTGCAGAACTGCTGGACAGGGCATCACTTGGCACAGTTGTCCCGCGTGTGGGGTAGAGGGGGCGGGGGGTGGGGTACCTCGGGTGTTTCTTTGGAAAACATTTAAACTTGTGTACATGGTAGATTTTTAAATGTCTTTTAAACTTTTTATGAAAATTGTGCGTTTCTCATTCTATAGCATTTTCTGATTTTTAATAGGGATGCTGAGTTTTATGGGTCTCTCTATTGTTGGTTTATGGGAAATACTATTTGCATTTGTTTGCTCTTCATTTAAAAAAAAAAAAAGACTAACTTGCTGCTACTTAGGATTATGGCAGATCTTTTTGTCCATAATGAAAATAGCTTTACTTCCCACAGATTATATCTATGCTTATGTAAAACTTCAGATAGTCCTTTTTTCAAGGCTTCAGATCTTTTTTACATGAACCTTTCTTGTGGAAACAACTAGAAGACAAACTCCAGGGGATCAGTAAATGAGAAAAGAAACTTGAGCCAAGAAATTGACCACTAAAATCCTGGAGTTCATTAGAAGGTATAATTAGAGATCTTTGTCTTCCTACTGTTAAAGGGAGTACTATTTTTAATGTCACCATTATGTATTAGGGTATTTCCTGTATATCCCTTTATCACCCAAAGTAGTCTGTTTACTGCAAATGTTTTTAATCACCAGTTGCTGTTGAATTTTATGTAGTGCTGTTTCTGTCTACCAAGGCCTAAGTTTTTCTTTAAACCATTAGTGTGAATTAACAAGAGCAGATTTTGTAGTGTTAAGCCTTCTTTGAGTTTCTGGCACAAGGCCTGCATGGTCAGATTTTGTGTGGTGCATATAGTGATGTATTTTAGCTTTTTTAATATTTTCATTTCACATTTTTACATATATTTTCATTGATGATACTACTTTAAACTTTTCTTTTGTAACTGTTCTTGTCTCAAGGTTGTGTGCTAGCCTTGTAATTTAAGATGTACTGTTTTCTGTTCTTGAGAACAATTTTTATGTGGAAGATTTCTGGGCCTGAGTTTTATGTACCTATAACAATTAAACCACTGTATTAATTATCTAATAGTTACAGGAATATTACAGTGTTTTAGTTTTCTTAAGTAGGTTTCAATAACTTACATTATTTATAGGAAATTTTCCCATGTTACCTATTATTTCTGTTTTTGTCATAAAATGGTTTCTATCTTTCATCTTTTATGTATCTATAAATCACACCCCTTTTTATTCCCAAGGTTGTTTCATGTGCCCTTTTTAAAGAATTAATTTGGCAGGAGATAACATCTTTTTCCCCAAAGAACTAATCTTTGTTTTTCCTGCTCTGTGCTTCCTTTTACTTCCGTTTAATTAATTTCTGATCTCTGTTACTTTTTCTCTTCCTTTATTTTCTTCAAATTTACTGTTTCTCTGCTTTCTAATTTCTTAAATTGACTCTGGGGGTCATTGATTTTCAGAAGTTTTTCTTTAATATGTGCATTTAAAACTAATTTCCTTTGTGTTTTAGATGCATCTAAATTTAGGTAGGTCTTATTTTCATTGTCATTCAGTTCAAGCCCTTTTATATTTACTTATGTTCTTTAACTTATGAACCATTTATAACTAGAGTTCATTTGTTGTAATTTCCATACATAGGACTCTTGGGATTAACTTCTGTGATCACATTGTGATTTTCCTGGATTTTGGTCAGAGACTGTGTTCTGTACTATGTCAGTGTCAATATTTACTACTGAACACATTTTAAGTATATAGTTAAATGAATTTTGATAAATGTATGCACCCCGTAACCACCACACCCATAAAGTGTGTTTGTGCCTACCTCACTCGGAAAAGTTTCCCTTTTTTGCAATCAATTTCCCTTTTTCTACCCTCTACCCCAGGCAACTATTGATAATGATTATTGCTGTAGATTTGATTTGCCAATTGTAAGACTTTGTATATATGGAATCCTACAGTGTGTACTTTTTTTTTGGTATCATTTATCTACAATTACATGAGGAACATTATGTTTACTAGACTTCCCCCATCACCAAGTTCCCCCCACAAACCCCATTACAGTCTCTGTCCATCAGCATAGTAAGATGCTATAGAGTCACTACTTGTCTTCTCTGTGTTGTACAGCCCTCCCTGTTACCCCCCTCATTATACATGCTAATCATAATGTCCCCTTTCTTTTTGTCTCCCCCTTATCCCTCCCCTCACACCCATCCTCCCTCATCCCTTTCTCTTTGGTAACTGTTAGTCCATTCTTGGGTTCTGTGAATCTGCTGCTGTTAAGCTCCTTCAGTTTTTTCATTGTTCTTATACTCCACCAGATGAGTGAAATCATTTTATACTTGTCTTTCTCCGCCTGGCTTATTTCCCTGAGCATAATAGCCTCTAGCTCCATCCATGTTGTGGCAAATGGTAGGATTTGTTTTCTTCTTATGGCTGAATAATATTCCATTGTGTATATGTACCACATCTTCTTTATCCATTTATCTACTGATGGGCACTTAGGTTGCTTCCGTTTCTTGGCTGTTGTAAATAGTGCTGCAATGAACATAGGGGTGCATCTGTCTTTTTCAAACTGGGCTGCTGCATTGTTAGGGTAAATTTCTAGGAGTGGAATTCCTGGGTCAAATGGTATTTTTATTTTGAGCTTTTTGAGGAACCTCCATACTGCTTTCCACAATGGTTGAACTAATTTACCTTCCCACCAGCAGTGTAGGAGGGTTCCTCTTTCTCCACAATCTCACCAACATTTGTTGTTGTTTGTCTTTTGAGTGGTGGCCATCCTTACTGGTGTGAGGTGATATCTCATTGTGGTTTTAATTTGCACTTCTCTGATGACTAGCGATGTGGAGCATGTTTTCATATGTCTGTTGGCCATCTGAATTTCTTCTTTGGAGAACTGTCTGTACAGCTGCTTTTTGTTTGTTGAGGTGCGTGAGCTCTTTATATATTTTAGATGTCAACCTGTTACTGGATCTGTCATTTATGAATATATTCTCCCATACTGTAGGATGCCTTTTTGTTCTATTGGTGGTGTCCTTTGCTGTACACAGTGTGTACTTTTATGTCTGACTTCTTCTGCCCAGTTTTTTTGAGATTCATGTATATATCATATGGTATATGAATGTGCTATAGTTTGTTTATACATTTACCTGTTGATGAACTTTAGATTTACCTACTGTAGTTTTAGCCTACTATGAATAATGCTGCCCTGAACATTCATGTACAAATCTTTTTATGGACATAGGTTTTATTTCTCTTGGGTAAATAGGAATAAAATTGCTCGGTTATATGAGTAGGTGCTTGTTTAACTTTATCAGAAATTGACAAAACTATTTTCCCAATTGGCTACATAGCTTTATATTCCTACCAGGAATGTATAAGAGTTCCAGTTGTTCCTCATCTTTGCGAACACACTTAGTATTTTCTTTTTAATTTTAGTCATTCTAGTGGGTGAATAGTATTTCATTGTGGTTTTAATTACCACTTCCATGACAACTAATAATGTTGACCATTTTCCCATGTACTTACTTTCCACTAATAAATCTTTTACAAGGTGTGTCTAAGAATTCTGTATTTATTCTGGACACAAGTCTTTCATGAATCTTCTCAATTTCTTAATGATGTCTTTTGAAGATTAGATGGTTTTAATTCTCATGAAGTCCAGTGTATCAGTTTTTCTTTTATGAGAACTGATTTTTGTGCCCTAAGAAATCTTTACATGTCCCATGCTTAAGATTTTCTCCTATGATTTTTTCCTAGAAACTTTATAGTTTTAACTTTTATGTTTAGGTCCATGATTCAGTTCCAGTTGAATTTTTGTGATTTGAGGTAGGGGTGAGGTTCATGTTTTTTCCCCATTTTGCTTATTGTAGAACCTATTAAATTATATTGGTAGTGTTGTTAAAGTCAGTATCCATCTCACTGTTCTGTTCCATTGATCTGTATGATCTGTACATCATCATTACAGCCTCGACAGCTTTAGCTTTGTAGTGATTCTTGAAATCAAGTGGTGAGTCCTTCAACTTTGTTCTTTTCCCAGATTGTTTCGACTGTTCCAAATCCTTTGAATTGTCGTGTAAATTTTAGGATCAGGTTGTCAGTTTCTGCAGTCTGGGATTATATTGAACATCGATAGGTCAATGCTGTATCTCACCATTACTAGCAAGCTCACAAAACTAGGCAGTAGTATTAGGAGGCATGAGTCCAGACTGAAGATGGCCAACACAGTACTGTGAAGGATGTCTCCAAAAACATTTGATATATATATCTATTCAGTGTTTTAGTTCTTTACAGGAATTTTAGACTGAAATGACGATATGTAACTGAAAATCAAACGGAGACAATTTGAAATTTATTTTCAAAACAAATTTCAAAACAAAATACCATGTAAGAAAGGAAATTGACTACCTAGGGTGTCCCAGCCATGTTAATGCATACAATTTAGTGAAACATTAAATACTGATATAAGAAATCATGGTATAACTATGAGAAGATAGGAAGGAAAAGTGTGCTTTTTAATGTGTGTGGGGAGGAGGGAGGTGTTTTCATTAAAGGAATGTCTAACATTTATACAGGTCTTTTATTTAGAAACATGAGGTTATATCAGAAGTACAGCTAACATTGAAAGTGGTCACCTAAGAGAAATGGAAATAAAGGCTCCCAGGGAGGGTGGGGCCAGTGACCTACAAGCCTGGAGGTACTTTGGCTTTGTATTTACTGTATGTGCTTTGTTGAGATTTATTTTTAGAAGGAAGGGGAGGAAAGTTTAAATAGTTTGCTCAAAGTCACAAAGCTAGAAAGACTGGGATTCAAAATTTTGTCTTGCCAAGTCCTTTTGATTCCAAAGCTCATGTGCTTAATCACATCTTCCACTCCCTCCACCTCTCTTCAGCCTGAAGATATTGTCCTAAACACAATTACTGTATGTAGATAAAATGAGAGTTGCTGTGGCCAGGATTCTCACCTGGCCCTGGTTGACTAGCTCACTGCTATATAAAGAGCTCCACCCAGTACTCTGGGGCAACACAGTGGCATGGCTGCAAGGCTACAGGAGAGCAGAGCAGAGGCTGGAGTGGTGGCAGCACCGAGGACAGAGGCCCAGAGGATGGCTGTGCGGGCAGAGGGGCCCAGAAGCAGAGACTGGCTTGCTGCATGCAGACTCACTCTGAGTGATCGGGATTTTAGTGATTGACCTGCCACTGTGGAAATAAACTTGGGTATAACCCTTTCACCCCAGGAACGTTTTACTGTTATATTCTTTGGTCACACTGAATCCATAGTAACCTTGCCGGGGACTGAAACCCATTGAGAAGACACTTGGCGAAGTCAGCAGGGTTCACTGTTGACCAAGGAAAAAGACAGGCTGCCCTTATGGGAGGGGTGCTTCTGCATGCTGCCCCTGTGAATGGGGAGACAGCAGATTGTCCCCCAATGGTATGTGGTCAGAGGTAGCTTGCCTCCTAGAAGACGGGGCCCCACCCCACGACTGGAGGCAAGTAGAGGTGATAACCTGAGGCAGTAGCAATAACCCTTGTTATAGTAAGTAGGGCTTTTGAGAGAGAGAGTAGTGGGAACTGTGGGTTGGCTGCTTCTCACAGTATTAAAAAAGTCTACAGAAGAGAAGGACATGCTCCTGAAAAAGACCCCAGAAATGACGGCACAAGAACACGAGATGCAAACTTCTGTGGATTCCCTGAAGAAGGAAATGGCATTGATGTGAGAGGAGGCAGCACGAGAACACTGGCAGCAAGGTGCCGTTAAAGAGGTAAAAGATTCCTTACAGAATGAGACGGCAGCACTGCCAGATGCCCTGAAGGAGGAAAAGCCGTCAAGGAAAAAGACAACTCCTGAGGGAAGCACAGGCGGAGGTGGCATAAGAATGCCAGCTGCGAAGCACTGAGGTGAAGGTAAGAGAGCTGCTGAAGACTGAGCTAGCATTGCTGCAAGGCACAGTAGAAATGGTAAAGGTTGTAGCAGAAGAGGCGCTCGGGGGAGGGGAGAGAAAGGTCCCATCAGTCCCGGAAATGGAGGAGCTGGGGAAGGATGAAGGGGTGGTGCCCGAGGCACTGACCCCTCCTGTATTGAAAGTACGCCCAGTGGTTGTAAAGAAAATAAAACCCAGCAGCTGAAAGTTCCCCAAGGAGAAGAGTAGCGCCCTCCTCAGGTCATGGAGCACTCTTATGTTGCACCCTTATACTCAGGCTGAGCTGTTGGATTTGGGCTCCCCATTTAGGCAGAAGCCCTCAGAGTCGATATCAGCTGGGCTCCTATGTCTTTGGGACTTAGGGGTGGATGAAATTTTTCTCTTGGGATCAGAGATGGGAAAGCTGGCTTCCCTGACAGTGCGGCACACCTTGAGGCAGCGATTACAAAATGCACATTAGACCCCAGGGAATCACTCCCCCTCAGTTGGCGTAAGGCTGCTCTTCATGCAGTGTGGCCCAATCAGGATGATCAACCATCCTCTCCTGTTAGATGGCAGACATATGCTGAGCTCCAACAGGTGTTATGAGAGCTAGGCATAAGAAATGCCATCTGTAGCCCAGAGAATTATGACCCAGATGAAGAGACTTTCACTACTGGGATGAAAAATACTGAGCTTCAAACGGCTCCCACATCCCTCTTTGGGTCTCTAGTGGCCATTCTTTCCCCTCACTTAGGGCATCCTATAAGCGAGGTGACATGTACAGTAGCAGACATAGGAGAGGCTGAAGCAGTGAGAACATGGAGAGAAATAAGGTCTTCTACTCACAAGAAGAATTTAAAGGGCCCCATGAAGGTTACAAGGACCCAGATGTGGGTTGATTTAATACTGGCAGGAGCAAATGGAAGGAAATTAGATGGGAAGTCAGATAGGATCTTTCTAGAGCTATGCAGCAACTGAAACCAGAGCAGCAGTTCCAGCCATTAAGACCAAAGAGGCAGAGGTCGGAGACAGAGCAACAAGATCAGCCTGTGTGTCTGCTAGACTTTTTGCTGGAGAGACTGGAGAACAATGTTCGAGCTTCCTTGCACAGGGACCATTGTAGAGGACTGAGGGCACAAAGATTGAGAGGAGAGAATCCTGGAGGGGTGGAGTGTGGATAAAATGAGAGTTCCTGTGGCCAGGATTCTCACCTGGCCCTAGTTGACTTGCTCACTGCACACGTGTGGGCAAAACATTACTATTGACTCTATATAAAGAGCTCTACCCAGTGCTCTGGGGCAATACAGTGGCATGGCTACAAGGCTGCAGGAGAGCAGAGCAAAGGCTGGAGTGGTGGCAGCACCGAGGACAGAGGCCCAGAGGACAGTTATGCAGGATGACTGTGCAGACAGGGAGGCCCAGAGGATGGCTGTGTGGGCAGAGGGGCCCAGAGGCAGAGACTGGCTTGCGGCATGCAGACTCACTCTAAGTGAACAGGATTTTAGTGATTGATCTGCCAGCGTGAAAATAAAGTTCGCTATAACCCTTTCACCCCAAGAACCTTTTACTGTCATTTTCTTTGGTCACATTGAATCCATAGTGAACTTGCCTGGGGCTGAAACCCATTGGCAAGACACTGTATTTCATGCATAATTGGGAAATTATGACCTAAATGTTCAAAGGCTCTCTCTTTTAAGTGGGTGTCTGGTGTTCAGTGTTCTCCAGTGCAGAGCTATGCATATAGAAAGATGATGGCAAGTATCTGTGGAACACTTGTGAAGAGTAATTCATGCATGTCAGAAAATCTTAAGACATCAGAGAAGCTGCTTCTTGGGCTAGGCTTTAAATATGAGGAAAACTTAGACATGGAGCAAGTGAGGGGTGTGAAAATTAGACTGTATATAACTAATGAGGAAAATTTCCAGGAGGAGGGATCTGAGTCAAGAGTATTTTGCCCTTGTGCAGGAGAGGGAGATAAGATGTATTGTGTAGGTGGAAATCAAGCAGTCAGAGGCTTTAAATACCTTATATTTTAAGTTTCAAGTTTTCATGGATGTTAACTTTTGTGATTCCTTGCCAATAAATACTTGGTAGGATAAATGTCTCTGCATGGCAACAAAGAGAAAAGGGATTTGATAAATTACCTAGTGTGGTGCAGTGTTTCATAACCTAACAGGTCTTCAGTAAGGCAGTTTGTAGAGTCAGTGTTAGAACTGAAAGGAACCTTCAAAAGATAATTACAATTAAATGAGGCTTTAGAGAGAATAAATAGTGTATTTTCAGCTGCCAATGAAAGCGGTTTAAACAATAAGGAACACTTATTATTTCACGTATCAAAAGATTCAGAGGTGGGGTTACTTCAGGCTAGTTCATTGAGATTCATGAAGATTCTGTATGTTGGATCTAGATTTTGTTCCATCTTCGGTGTGTTGGCCCACCAGTCCCATCTTGGTTGCAGGGAGTTCCAGGCAACACACGCTTTGTCAGACAAGGCCCTAAGCTAGAAAAAGGTGGGAGGCAGGAAGAGTGCATCTTTTTGTCCTGTCCTTTTGTAAGAAAGCTTTCTCAGAATTCTCTCTGTAGACATCCATCCAAATCTCATTGGCCAGAATTGAGTCACATGTTTATTCCTGACATAATCCCTAGCCAAAGAGTGAAATTACCATAATGAGCTTAGAGCAATTAAGATTCACATACACACCTGCTCCCAAAGCTCTCCTGAAGCTTGGGATCACCTAATACTAGCAAAAAAAAAGTTGTGGTTTGGGGAGGGGAAGAAAAAAGGGTGTTATGGGGAGGCAGTGAACATCATCATCACACTAAGGTCTCAGAACAAGTTCTAAGTAGGCCTGCACCAAAGTCCTGTCTCCTGATTCTCCATTTAATTCTCACCTTTTGACATAAATAACTTATTTCCATAATGAATAAATATCAATATTGCTACTTTTTCTGAGGGATCTTGAATATATCCACACAATTCTGTTGCAAATCCTTTCTGACAAAGGATGTACTATTACAAAACTATACCTGCTATTTTTAAGCATATTTAATTTGTCAAATAATAAACTACCTACAGTTCCTTAT
The DNA here is from genome assembly GCF_040802235.1 of Manis javanica. Taxonomy (NCBI): domain Eukaryota; kingdom Metazoa; phylum Chordata; class Mammalia; order Pholidota; family Manidae; genus Manis; species Manis javanica. Next base: position 129,677,807 of record NC_133157.1, on the reverse strand, counting down.
GTGTGGTTGTTTGTACTTCTGCATCTGCTCCTATTTACTGCCTAGAAAACTCACACGTTAGTGCCTGTTTTGCTTCCTTATCATTTGAATACCTACTCAGATTTCAAGTATCAGTGCCTTTGCAACCTTGACATATGCTTATCTCAGTGAAATTGGTTGTTTGTACCATAGTACTCCCACTATATCATGTTCTAGATTCTTCTACACATTTATAGTACTGGTTTCTTTATAGGTTTTCTGTTCTAGTCTAAGAGCTTTCTTTGTTGAGACTGTTTCTGTTGTCGTTTTTAATTCAGGGTATAGCATAGTACTGGATATGTAATAGGCACCACTAATAGTTTTATTTAATGCCTGTATGATCATATTTTACTAATTTGGGGGTGGGGAGAGATTTACTTAATTTTTTTCTATTTGATTTTATTACCACCAACCAGTATAGAATATGGATATAGTTTTACAGTCTACTGTTGCTTTTGAAAGATTTTCAGTGAAGCAGAAATAATTCCTATAGAACATAATTCATTTCTGTGAACAAATTTTTCTTTAAAACTTAAAATTATGTTAGATGAGAAGCATTTCATTTTATGCAGAGAAAATTTAGCATATAGCTCTGAAGACTTAAAACGGGGGTGAACATAACAGGTTTGTACATAATGCAAATTAGATGCTCAGTAACATTTGTTTACATAGTAAATATGCCATAAGTAGAACTTTTCACTTTATGACTTAATTTTTTTCTTCTTTCATTTTAGCATTTATGACATTAACAGAGAACAGAACTATTGTCAAGAATTCTGGGGGTATACTTGATGAAAATGAATTAAGACCACCCTCCCAGCTACATTCTTTTTTAGAGAAGACTGAGACAGGGTTCATATCAGAAAAGAGTGGGTATTAAACTTAATGCCATAAGTTATTACTAATGAATCAAAGTAGAGCAGTACAATTTTCTAAATTTTAGCTTAGATCATGTAAAATGAAAGGACTTTTTAAAAACTTATAATTTCCAATGAAAACAGATTTCTTAAAATCATTAGTTCAAAATTGATAGGTGATTAAGTTACCAGATTGCTTCAGAAAAGGTAAATGTTCAAAGGAAATTGTGACATTTCTCCGTTTGTATTTCACTGAAATTCTGGCTCATTTCACTTAATTTTTGAACTGAGATATTTTAAATAGTAGAAATAATACATGCTTATGTAAGAAAAACCTGAATTGTAGCAGTGTATGTAAGGTGAAATTGCAAGTTCCCCTTTTATCCACTTCCTAATGTGTCTTTTTTTAACCAAAATGGCATTATTGAATAATGCGTGTTACTCAATGGTATATAGTAGATATCTTTATATGACAATATGTACAAATTTACTTGGTTTTTATTTAGTGGTTGCAAGGTGTTCATCTGTTTATGGCAATTTAGATGATCGCCAGTATTTTTACTATTACAGATGCTGGTGTATAGGACACCCTTGTAGGTACATCCCATGTACTCATGCTAGTATTCCAGAAATGGAATGGTTATTTGGTGTGCACTTGAAGATTTTGTTAGGTCCTGACATATTGTGTTCTAAAAAATTTGTATCTATCTTAAACTGGCAATCCTTTAATATCTTAAAAGTAAAGGGTAATAAATTTTAGGGTTAGCTAAGGGAATGGGCTCTTCCATCAACTACTGTCAGATGGCCTACTTAGACATAAATAATACTATAGTAATGCATAGATAATACTATAATAGCAATGCCTCTATACTTGAACATAGGTAGATTGTAGCCCATCTTTAGGAAATACTAAAAAGAGCCTTTAATGGCAGATATTGTTGGGTTCTGAGTGTTTCTGTCTCTGATGAGTGCTCTTGCTTACTGAACAAACAGGAGATGTGGTCATGAAAGTCCTGGAGAGATAGAGAAGTGGCTGATCTTTGTAAGAATTATTCTGACACCTAGGAAGGATGCCGGCATTAGTTCATCTCATTATTTGCTTTTAGACCACATGCTTCTAGAATGGGAAATAGGTACCTGTGGTATAACATCAGAAATTGGTTTATAATTTTCTAATTCCTCTAATTAAAGAGAGAAAAAAATGTCCAAACTCAGACACTCAGTGTGTCTGATGGAATTTGAGAAAAAGGCAGATTTGAGCAGAATCCAGCTAGCGTCAAGTTTGTCTTAACTTTTAACACTGAATCCACAAATAGCAGAGAAATGTGCCCAAAGACATGCTACAGGAAAGAGTTTTAACTCATTCTCCAGAGCCATTAACATTCCTGCACACACTCTCTGTTGGCCACTTGAGCCCGAAGGGATGCTCTCCACACTTCACAGACAGGTGCTTTTCCAGTTACCTTCTTAGATATTGTTCTAGGTTTCTTTGTGGAATAGCCCCCTCTCGATTTTCATAATACTCTGATAACCTTTAATGTTTAAATAAAGCATGTGTTCATGTGTTTTCCTCAGCAAAAATGAGACCATTCATTTAGTGCTCTTACTGTTTTGTACAAGAGTTAGACTCTTAAATCGAAGTGCATGGTGCAGAAAAAAATAGCAGTGTGTAGTATCTGCTCAATAAATGCTTACTGCTGATAAGGAAGAAAAAAGGAAAGTGCATGGTGTAAGAAAAGAGACAATGCCAAATAATTCTCAATAAGATTTTCATCCCCTTATTGACAAACCAGGCAACTTGGTCTTTCTTGAAAGTATAATTCAGGTTATTTATTATGAAGTCATGAAAGAATCAAGATTTATTGTGGTTTTCCAACAGCTTTGCTTTTGACATGCTTTTCCTTCTGCGAGCCATAAAATTATTGCTTTTATAAATATATTGCTATCTGGAGAATAGCCATGAGTAGCCATTTTAACCATGAGTAGTTTCAGGGAAAAAGAAATAATAATAAGCACAGAAGAATTCATTTCCTACTTGTTCCTCTTTGTTTATTGTAAATCTTTACCTTTATTCATTCCTTTATTGGGAACAGTAAGTACTGCCCACATTGGTGTAAATAAAGTCTTCTCTGACCACCTATATGTTATTTGGGAACCTCTGTGTTAGGTAGGTAGCTTCATTGATTGCGGTTTTTTTAATTACACAATTTCTCACAGTTTTGTTCACTGTGCAGTAACACTAAAAAATGGGTGTATATATAGTATTCAGTACTTACAAAACTTAAAATGTGAGCCTATTAACATCTTGTAGAATTTAGAGAAGTTGATAATCATAGGATATTCATTTCCAAAGCTACAACTTTTATTTTTTTTCACTGTACGCAATATATTTCTTAAATATTTAGCCTAAGAGTATATATACTTAGATTTTAAAATATTATATCACCTTTTAAAAAATAATTAAATACAAGATTTCCAAAATTACAATTTTTAAGGAATCCAGCTTTGCATTTCAGCTAGCTGTATATGTTATTTATGAGATGAATTTGCGAAAGCATAGGCTTCCCAGTTTGAGAAGTGCCACTAAAGAAAACCATAATTATTATCACTGGTCTTTTGCTCTTTGAGTCTCTTTAGAATATCCATATTTTTTACATCACTGGTATACTGATACAGTAAGAGGAAGTGAAACTGAGAAAAAATAAAACAATTGACTTAGTTCAGACATACCAACTTCAAAATATTCTTAAATGTTTAATCCTCTTGTCTTTCCTTCCATGCTAATTATAATCTTTCATTTCTGACACTATTTATTACAGTATTTTTAAATTACCTTGATAAATGAAGTGTTAGGACAGTTCAGATTGATTTCACTGAAATGTTTATTTTCATTTCTCTAACAATCAAGTTTTTTTTCCTTCTCATTTTAAATAAAATTGGCAGAGTTCTGGGAAAAGCAGGAATCCATGTTAATATACTTATTTATACTATATGACCAAAACTCCGGTGCTGTATAAGTTATTCATTCTTTTTATTATTTATAGTTCATACCTTCCTGCGTCAACCTTGTTAAATAGAATAGAGAGGATACAAATTGAATGGAATGAACAAATCAAATGGTTAAATGTTATGAGAATTCATTAAGCTCAGTTCTTGCCAAAGTGAAGACTTGTGAAATCAAAAGGTACAAAGTCTCAATCAAGAGAAGATTGGATAGAGTTAGTAATTCTCAATTAGGAAACATGCCCCTTGTGGGAGGGCCATGGCAGAATCTCTGGGATAGCATGTGGGTATGGTTTGAAAAAGGCACTTTAAAAAATAAAGGGAAGTTTTATTTTTGTAAAATGAAAAAAAAATGATTTTATGATACCACCCATAAACGTAAAGTTTAATAGGTCTGCTTGGGCTGGTGAAGAAACCCCAAAGATACAATAACTTCTAATGTGTTTGCTGAGTCTGCAGTAGTAGGCCTCTAAGGACCTGACAGCCTTGGGGATTTGGTGAGAAGATGGGAAGGGTACTTTATCAAAATGTGGCATAGATTTTAAAAATTTCTGGATGAGATGGCTTCATGACTGAATTTTATCTAGCATTTAAAGAAGAGCTAATACCCGTCCTTCTTAAAGTATTCCAAAAAGCAGAAGAGGAGGGAATACTTCCAACTCATTCTGTGAGGCCAGCATCACTCTAATACCAAACCAAAGATACCACAAAAAAAATTTACAGACCAATATCCCTGATGAACATAGTTGCAAAAATCCTCAACAAAATGTTAGCAAACCGAATTCAAAAATACATCAAAAAGATCATCCATCATGACCAAGTGGGATTTATTCCACGGATACAAGGATGCTACAATATTCAAAAATCAATCAATAACATAAACCACATCAACAAAAAGGACAAAAATCACATCATTTCAATAGATGCTGAAAAAGCATTTGACAAAATTCATCCATTCATGATAAAAACTCTCAACAAAATGGGTATAGAGGGCAAGTACCTCAACATAATAAAGGCCATATACTACAAACCCACAGCCAATGTCATACTTAACAGTGAAAAACTGAAAGCTTTTCCTCTTAAGATCAGGAACAAGACAAGGATGCCCACTCTCCCCACTTTTATTCAACATAATACTGGAGGTCCTAGCCACGGCAGTCAAACAACACAAAGAAATAAAAGGGGCATCCAGATTGGTAAGGAAGAAGTTGAACTGTCACTGTTTGCAGATGATATGATATTATACAAAGAAAACCCTAAAGACTCCACCAAAAAATGATTAGAACTAATACCTGAATTCAGCAAAGTTGCAGGATACAAAAGTAATATACACAAATCTATTGCATTCCTATATACTAACAGTGAATTAGCAGAAAGAGGAATCAGGAAAACAACTCCATTTATAATTGCATCCAAAAGAATAAAATACCTAGGAATAAACCTAACAAAGGAGGTTTAACACCTATACTCTGAAAAGTAAAAAGACACTCATGAGAGAAATTAAAGAAGACACCAATAAATGGATCCCATGCTCATGAATAGGAAGAATTAATATTGTCAAAATGGCCATCCTACCTAAAACAATCTATAGATTCAATGCAATTCCTTTCAAAATACCAACACCCTTCTTAAACAAATTAGAACAAATAGTTCTAAAATTCATATGGAACCACAGAAGACCCCATATAGCCAAAGCAATCCTGAGAAAGAAGAACAAAGCTGGGGGATTATGCTCCCTAACTTCAAGCTCTACTACAAAGCCACAGTAATCAAAACAATTTGGTACTGGCATAAGAACAGGCCCATAGATTGATGAATGTAACAGAATAGAGAACCCAGATATAAACTCACACATGTATGGTCAGTGATAAAGGAGCCATGAATATATAATGGAGAAAAGACAACCTCTTCAACAGCTGGTGCTGGGAAAACTGGACAGCTACATCTAACAGAATGGGACTGGATTACTGTCTAACTCCATACACAAAAGCAAACTCAAAATGGATCAAAAACCTGAATGTGAGTTGTGAAGCCATAAAATTCTTAGAAGAAAACATAGGCAAAAATCTCTTGCATATAAACATGAGCAACTTTTCCTGAACACATCTCCTTGGGCAAGGGAAACAAACAAACAAAAAAGAACAAGTGGGACTACATCAAATTAAAAAGCTTCTGTGTAACAAAGGACACCATCAGCAGAACAAAAAGGCATCCTATTGTGTGGGAGAATATATTCATCAACAATTTACCCAATAAAGGGTTAACATCCAAAATATATAAAGAACTCGCACATCTCAACACCCAAAAAGCAAATACCCAATTAAAAAATGGGTAGAGGATCTGAACAGACACTTCTCCAAAGAAGAAATATGGAAGACCAACAGGCACATGAAAATATGCCCCACATCACTAATCATCAGGGAAATGCAAGTTAAAACCACAATAAAGTATCACCTCACCCCAGTTAGGATGGCCAAGATCCAAAAGATAAGCAACAAGTGCTGGTGAGGGTGCACAGAAGGGGGAACCCTCCTACACTGTTGGTGGGAATGTAAATCGGTTCAGCCATTGTTGAAAGCAATATGGAGGTTCCTCAAAAAACTAAAAATAGAAATACCATTTGACCCAGTGATTCCTCTCCTAGGAATTTACCTGAAGAAAACAAGATCCTTGATTTGAAAAGCTGTATGCACCGCAATGTTTATTGCAGCACTATTTAAAATAGCCAAGATATGAAAGCAACCTAAGTGTCCATCAAAAGTGAGTGAATAAAGAAGAGGTGGTACATATATGCAATGGAATATTATTCAGCCACGAAAAGAAAAGAAAAATACTTCCATTTGTAGTAACATGGATGGATCTAGAGGGTATTATGCTCAGTGAAATAAGCCAGGCATAGAAAAGCAAATAACAAATGATCTCACTCATTTGTGGAGTATAAAAAAAAGGAAAACAGAAAGAGCAAAATAGCAGTAGACTCACAGACACTGAGAAAGGGACTAGTGGTTACCAAAGGGGTGGGTGGGAAGGGAGAAGGGGATTAAGGGGCACTATAATTTTCAATCACAATATAGGTATAGGTAGGTCACCGGGAAGGCAGTACAGCATTAGAGAAGACAATGACTGTAACATCTCACTACCTTGATAGACGGTGACTGCAATGGAGGGGGTGAGGACTTGATAGTATGGGTGAATGTTGAAACCACTGTGTTGTGTATTTGAAACCATCATAACCTTGTGTATCAGTGATATTTCAACAACAACAACAGCAGCAAAAGACTTGGATGAAAAACACTGGTCTCAGTGATTACTGACCACCAACTTGATACTATGGTTGCATCTGTTTTTATCAGCCACGCACGCAGCTTAAACCAAAAGGCCTGTGGGGTCTGGCAGGATTTATTTTGCTCTTAATATTTAAAGTAATTTACACTCTTGCAATCCATTCAGATTATTTTCTTCACATGAGAGATCTGTTAGGATATACAGATATGGTAGCCCAAACACACTGTAGAAGTCTGAGGTATACAGGAAAGAGCAGTACAGATAAAATATTCAGTGATTTTTAGTGTGCCACTTTGAACCTCATCCTTTGGTTATCTTAAACAGTTGTGTTATTTTTGTTTGTGTTTTACAGTTTTTGAGGCAGTATCCCTGAGTTCAGACTCTCTCTTCCAGAGGGCAGTTTCAATTCTACATACTTCTTACTTGGACTCTGCATCTGAGCATGGTTTTCAGTACAGTCAAGTCACTTTGGTGAAAAATGACATTTTCTTAAATGAGGTGAGGTGCTTGGTACACACTCTGTCTGTGTGTTAGTTTTATTTTAGTTTTACAGAAGTAGACCCATCGTTTTTGGTATATAAGCCTAGTTCTTTTTAGCTATCACTTTTCAGATGAGATAAAAGATCCTTGGAAATAGTCGCTTGAAAGGCAGTATCTTTAGGGAATAGAAAAATAGTCTTATTTCATTAGTCTTTTAGCAGGAGGGATTCAGATGATGTGTTTTTAAAAATTGATTTGCAAAGCAGAATAACATGTTTATAGCATTTGGTTATTTTCTCTTATACACAGTACAAAACTTTTTACCAAGAAAAAAAAACAAATAACTATACTGAGGAAGAACTTAAACAAACTTACGGATTTCTTCTGTCTGAAACGGAAAACCAGGTGAGGGAATTAGATTGTGTGAAATTAATTTTGATATTAATGAACAAAACTGATATCATTAATGGGGTGAATGGATATTTCTCCATTCTGGATCATGGTTTACATAGATACTTTGTGTTTCTTATGGAGGTTTTTCAGGTTTAAGTTACATGGTTTTGTGAATTAGGAGAACTCTCCCAGCAGTTTATTTCCTTGGAGTAGTTCATGCCTGTCTTTGAAGATTGAGCATCCATACTGTTGCTTGTACCTAAAATGTGAGAGGAGACTGCTGTGTATAGGGCATGTTTCCAAAGATGTGTATGGCTTCCTAGGTATAATTTTAACAATATAGTGATCTATAATCTGACTCAAATTCAGAGAAAGTATTTTGGTTGAGTCCATGACTTTTAAGGAACAAGGGTAGATTGATTTAAAGAATAATTAACATTTATATAGTAATTAATAATTATATAATAAGACCGGAAGAGTTTATTTACTTATTCAGCTACTTCCAAATAAGATATGCTATGGATTTATACTAAAAAAGGCATTTGAGGATAAGACGTTTTCAAATTTAGTACTTCTAAAACTATAACTGAAAGAAATCTTCAAGAGAAGACTTACCTACAGGCTTGCTTAATTTGGTTTTCATGGTGACATTTTTTGCTAACAGAAATGGTGAAACTTGATGAAAAACTTCTAACTATTAACCAGAACACAATTACCTGACTTAAGCTTGGTTTTGTGCCATGAATACATACAGTGTACAGATTCTGTTTTAATTTGCAAGTGTTATTTTATTGCCTCTCCCAAAACTGATAAGCAAAGTGCTCTCTTCTGTTTAAAGGCGAAGTTGGTATGTCAGCGTGGACTCCGTGTTGGCAGCAGTGCTGTTACCACATTGGGTGATCCAGCAAAAGGTAAGTCTGAAATAAACATCTCTTCTTTACAAGATGAAGTCGGTTTTAGTTAATTTCATAAGATCAGTATATTAAAAGCAGTATAGTAATGATAACTAGTCATTAGAATTACAATTTAAAGATATAAATGAGCTTTGAGTCTAAGACTTTAGGTTTCCTAGTAGGACTTAGATGATCAGAACTTTTTTTAAAGATTGTTTGGACTAGAAAAGATACTGAAGATGTCTTTCAAGTGCCAGGAGATTAGTATAGTCTTTGAGGCTAGCAAGGGGTCTCTTCCAGACTACCTAATGGCAGGAGGAATAGAGAATAAAACTGACCAAATTTGACAACTGTGGAATGTGAGGAGGAAGAGAAAGGAAGTAGTCAAATAAAAGGTTTTAAACTTACACTACAATGATATTATTAGTAGAGTAGAGACAACCAGAGGAGAATGGTAGGAGGGCTGATAAGCTAAAAGAGAAAGGTGATTTTGTGGTTAAGAATGTGAATTAGCACTACATGTCTTTAAGCTTCAGTTTCCTCCTCTGTAAAATAACCTATTATGTAGGTTTGTTGTGTGGATTACATGAGACTATATATTAGCCTCAGTAATACACTAACACTAACATGTAATGCTATATTACATTAGCCCAGAATGTAAACCTATTAAACCCTCAGTAAATGGGCACTACTACCCTCATGAGTTAAATTCGAAAAATTATGAGTTTTTCTTAACTGTTTCTGGAAGATAACCTGGTGGTGGTAAAAATAGTTGGAAAAGGGATTAGGACTGGAGATTTGAGGCTCAAGGTGGTGGCAGTGGGTTGTGTGTTAGTTAAGCCAAAAATACTGTTACTTTGAACAGTGTAAAAGAAAAAGATGGCAAAGAATAGAACTTTGGGAACATTATGGGAGTAAAGAGTTGGGAAGATGGGGAGATGGATAGAGGGAGAAAAAGTCCAGAACAGTCCCGCTAAGAATCAGGAAGTGATTTTACAGAAAGCAGAAGGACCAAAGGAAAGGGTATTAGTGGCAAGTGCAGAATTTGGAGTGGAGAACTGAGAGACTGGGCTTTATTGCTAGATTCCTGCTGACTTTTTTTTTAAACTACAGGTTTGTAGAGATAAAATTCACACACCATACAATTCACCCATTTACAGTGTACAATTTCAGTGTTTTTTAGTATATTCACAAGGTTGTGCAAGCATCACCACTGTCAATTTTAAACTCTTTTCATCACCCAAAGAAACGCCGTACGTCAGCAGTGACTCTTCATGCCCCATAACCACCAGCCTAGGCAGCCGCTGATCTACTTTTTGTCTGTATGGATTTGCCTGTTGCAGACATTCCATGTAGCTGAAATCATCTATAATTTTTTGTGACTAATGTCTTATACTTAGTGTTTTTGAGGTTCATCCATGTTGTAGTATGTCCCAGTACTTCATTCCCTTTTGGGCTGAATGATATTTCATTGTGTGTTTATACTGCATTTTCTTTATCCATTCAGCAGCTGGTGGGCATTTGGTTGTTTCCACTTTTGAATTATGAAAATGCTGCAATGTACATTCATGTACAAGTTTTTGTGTAGACTAGTGTTTTTATTTCTTTTGGATGTGTACCGAGGAGTAGAATTACTGGGTCTTACAGTAGCTCTCCGTTAAAACAAAAGTTTTTTAAAACTTACTTTCAGCTCTTTTAAAGACATGGCAAGGGGATAAATTCATAACCCCAATAACACTTTCACATAAAATCGTTTTTTCTTCTCCCCTTTTCTTTTCCTCCCCTCCATTTCATTATGGTAAATGCTAACATAGAAAAAGCAGAGAGCAGGGTATAATCACTCATCACCTGGGTCTACCAGGTAATTGTTTGCATTATTCTCTTCATTTGTTTAGATCATTATTATTTTGTTTTCACCGACAAATTTGTAAGTAAATTAAAAGGAGACACCTCAGCTTACATCTCTAAACAAACAAGACCATTTTTCTACAGTACTACAGTCCTGTGATTTTGTTGTTGATGTTTGAGAGGCTGACTTCAGTAGGGCGGTGGAGTAGAAGCTGGACTGTTCCTGATGAACACACATGCTTCTTAAACACTAGCCTGGGACTGTTAACAAGGTAGCACTACTGCTTGTGTGTATTTTATAATTTGGCTTAAATAGAAACAAATAGTTCTGTGTGTCTGATAGTGATGCTTTATGTTCATGTAGTGTTCTATAATTTTAAAAGCTTATTGATCTTTTTAGAGCTTCCTGAGAACCCTGTGGTTTGAGTGTCTGATCCACGCCCACCATCCCTGATGAAGTGACATATCCCTCAGTCACTTGATTGTTAATAGTCATCAGTGAACACTTGCAAGTGGGACCCAGGTTTCTGAGCAGAAGCTCACTGTTCTTCCTACCGTGTGCAAGTGTTCTCACCATTGTCTTCTGTATTGCCAAAGACATGCCTCTGTTCAGCAGTCTCTGAAATCTGCCCTTTCCAGCTTGCGCTCCCTGCTGCCGTTGTTTGGGAAAGCTTGTCTCTGGCCTCAGCTCTCACAGCAGCTGTCTAGTTGGTCTTGTTTATAGAGTGGCCCCCTTGGACTTACCTCTTTTGTAAGCAGCAGCCCACTGCCACTGCTAACCCTGCTGTTGTCTGCTGCACAGAACGAAGTCCAAGCTGATGAAAAGTCCTACAAGAATCTTACTGTTCAGTTCCAAGCTTCCTTTTCAACCTCAGCTTACCCCACTTTGTATTCCAGTCTCACACTGTGGCCCACCGTCCTAAGTAATTTGTGCTGTTGTACGCTGCCATACTTTTTTTTCACTCTATTCTCAACTGAGAAGCTTGTTTCTCTAGAGAACTCCTTTCCCGGACACATTTACTTAATTATTTCCATTTCTCTTTGCCGTAAATACAACATACACCTGACAATAGCTCACATACATCCTTTATGTTGGGCTGTGATGTTGCTGCAGAGTGAACAAAGACATAAACCCCTGCCTTCCTAGAACTTCCCATCTGGAGAATAACCTCTCTTAAGGCAGGGACCTTGTTTTACTTCCCTTTGCATCACTGCTGCCTAGCACAGACTTGCCGTGTAGTAAACCTCACATATTATTAAGTAAGAATACTTAGATTTTCTGCAAAAAGTAACTTGAGAATCGAGACCTGTACCATAGGCCTTTTCATGGAATGATTGCCTGGAGACAAAACAGACTAACCTAGAGTTTTCCATGAATGTGATACTTTTATCCCTTTTTAGTTATTGTGTCCAACTAGACATTCAGTTGTCAAGCAGGTATATTCTGTGTCTTAGCCCTTTCCATACTTTTAGAATATCTCCAATAATATTAAAAGGTAAGCAGTTCCCAAAGCTTCATATTGACTTTTGTTTCATTCAGTTCAGATCACTTCAGGTAGGGTCCTGTATATGTAACAGTGACACGCAGTTCATGTTTTGCAGGTGTGTACATTTCCAAATACTCAGACTATCTTCAGGCAAGACCATGGCATCCTGGGAAGCCCGGTTATGTTGTGATTTTCAATCTAATTATGGTAAAGTCCAAATATGCTTCTATGTAATTTTCCTTTTAAAAACTAAGAGTTACCAGTCTGTGATGAAGTTTTCTGCAGATCCATTACTAAACATAGTCCTCATTAGAAACAGCTGTCAAAATTGAGGAAAAGTATTTGCAAATTTTGCTTTCCTTTAAAACAGAGCTTTTTTGTTCATTTAATAGCTTACCTATGAGTATGTTTTTTTAAAAACTTCAAAACAAATGCAAAAGTAATATTATCAGTGAAAAATCTTCCCCTCTCTCCTGTCCCACAGTGCCACTTTTTAAACGTTAGATAACAGGAAACAAGTAGCTGCTTATAAAACAATGAGATTGCAGTTATGAGAAATGAATTTAGGAAGCAACATTCACTGTCTGTTTTAAACTGTCAAAATAAGAAAACCTTTCTTTTTTATCCCTAAATATCCAAACCTTGTTCATAGTTCGAGTGTGGCTCCTGTAACTGGCGACCTTAGAAATTCTTAAATACTCTTAAATAGTCCAAGATAAGTGAATCATGCAATTAGAATTTTCACTCAAATAGTAGGAAAACTGATTTTAACGGTTTGTGGACTTTTTAAGGACCTATTCTGTAGCCTTGTTTTTGCTTCTGTTTTAGCTTTTATGCTATCTATCTTAAGTTCTTTGGCTATAAACCCAACACTACCAGTGTTCTTTTTTTAAGACTGTGAAGTCTTTATATTCCAGAATTTGTCCCCAGGATCTGAAGGGAAAGTAGCATTGCCCTGTTGCACAGTCAGGGTTATTCTTGCCTTAGTGTTCCTCTGCTACCCCATGACAAGTGTGGTAGCTCTGCTGCAGAGCACCTGTTAGCTCAGATACCAAACGGTTGGTTTTTATTCATGTCACATTATACTTCACTGTGGTCTCCTGCCCCTGGATCCCACCCTGTTTGGTGGATGTGGCTGTTTTCATGGCTGCCCATGTGTTTCCAGCCCTCCTTACTTTACTGTGAAGAGCCAGCATCTCCTGTGTCATAAGAATATTTGTGGAGAAGATACAGGTTGTGATTGCTCACCAAGAAGTACTATTTATAGTCTTCAGTTTCTTAGAGTTTCCTTTGGTGATCCTATAAATGAAGAAGCAGGACCGTAACAGGAAATAAATAAATAAATTCTTGTAAGATAAAAATGAAAGTTGCCTCTAATCCCAAATCTTATTTTTGTACATGTTTTGTATGTCATTATATTATTCAAAACAGCTTTTAAATCATTGTATGACTTTCATTGTATGATAACTTGGCCACCTTTTTCTTTTCTTTGGAGACATATAACCCTTGATGAAGAGAAATTTGTAATTGGAAATACTATTGACTGTTCAGTAATCAGGGCCTTTTCAATTTCTGTGGCTCTTTACAATTCCTTGCTGATTTACTGGGACATGGCATAGTAGAAGTGTCTTGGTTGGTCTGTCACTTATAATTGATAGCTTAATACTTCAGTTTGGATACTCACCTTTTGAAACTAAATTTGATTTGTCATTGTTTATGTTATAGTCGTTGAATAACCAATTTCATTGGCTATATACATTTTCTTTTAAAGAAATGGTTCTTTTCAAATCTTAATTTTCTTTTGTTTAGATGAAAGGTGATTTGATTTAAGACTTCGTGAACTAGGATGGGAGGGGGCAAAAGAAGGAGGAGGGGGGACGCGCATGTATTCCTTTCATGTTGTAATAAAAGTTGTGGGCTTTTGCCCCAGAAATTACAATTTTAAATACAATTTTAAGGGATTCATGGAAAATAAAACTGTTGTTGGTCCTAAGATAGTTTTCTAAGAATTGTAGTTAACTGTTCGTTGAATCACATCCCCATCCTTACTAAGCTACTTTTAAGTGAATTGTCAAGTGAGATTACTGCTTTTTGAAGGCATCTGATTAGTCTCAATATTTTCATTCTAGGGAAAAGTCAAGTTTGTGTCTGAGAATTATACAGCTAACTATACTAGCCCATCTCCTGGCTATGATTGCCACGTGGCTGCAAATACTAATAAAGTCTCTCATAAGACGAGTCATTTTCGTGCATTTGAACTGAGTCAGGTATAGTCACCTGGGAATAAATCATTCCTAATGTGCATTTCTGAATCTAATGTGTTAAATTTCAGAAGTGGGTGGGATTGAGATAAACTTGGTGTGTGTGGAATTCCATAGCACTACCTTTATAACACTTACTTTCCTCTTCCAGTATTATCTCTATGAACTCTCAGGCAGCACTGTTACTGAGCGACCCAGGCAGCTCTATCCATACGCAATTGTAGCTTTTCAGTACAGAGAACCGAAAAGGATGGCTGTGGCAGCTCATAAAAGCATGTAAGTGATTATGTGTGTCTTTGTTTCAGTGAATTTGTTTCCTTTGCTCTTATAAAAATACTTTTTTATTTTTGTTTCTAGATTTGAACTCAGTGAAAATGGTAAGAAATTAATTATTTTAGTTTTTTTTTCAAGCCAATGTTTTGTTCATAATTAAAATAACCAGTTTTTTCTTCCTTCATTTCTTAAAGTTCTCTCTCCATGGAAAGGGAAGTTAATTATTCAAGGCTGTCTGCTATGTGATATCACTCTTTGGTCCTCTTACGGTTCAGTGGTTCCAGCACAACTGTAAGTGTTGAGTTTGTGTTCTCTACTAATGCTTCTATAATTGTTGCTAATTCTCATTTTGGGGTCTTGCTTAATCAGCTCTGGTATGAGGCAGAGCAGTTGTACTTGGTTTTGGATTAAAGTACTTTGAGGTAGATGTGTCAAGCACAGGGCTATGACACAGGCGGCCTAAACTCAGGTCCAAATTCAGACCTTGGTCTGGAAATAAGTTTTATACATATCTCACAATATTTACTCACAGCTTACTAATCACAAAGGGAAAAGTGCAGACTTTACAATGAAAAAAAAAAACTATAGCTACCATCTTAAATAAGTGACTAAGTTAGCATGGCCAGGATTGGAAAAAATATCATGTGCTCTGATACGATGCACAGAGAATGACATATCAGTGGCATTCCTGTCAAACTAATTAGGAGGCAACATTAGACATACCTAAATTGAGGGGTATTCTGGAAAGTAAATGGTCCATGTTCTTCAAAAATGCCAAGGTCACTAAAGATAAAGACTTCAGAGACTATACCAGATTAGAGGAGAGTAAAGAGACATAACTAAACACAGTGTGTCATCCTGGATTGAATCCTGGACCCTCTCCCCCAAAATTGTTTTCTTTTTTCATAAAGGACCTTCATGAGACAGTTGAAAAAATTGAATAAGGTCTGTACAGTAAACAACTGTACTTTATCTTTGTTAACTTAATTGCTAATTGTTTTGTGGTTGTATAAGGAAAAAGCCCTATTTTAAGGATACACACAGAAGTGTTTAAGGGAAGAAAGGGCATCTATAAAGTCTACAAGTATTTCAAAATAAGGTTTGAAGAGGGAAAAAGTAATCGGGAGAAATGATGCAAAAGTCTGGATGCAGTTCCTTCTGTGGCACTGCAACCCAGTATCGTCAGAAGTTTCCAAATCTTACATAGCTTAATTTTCAGAAAATTTTCATTCCAGTGTGCATAGTTCTTCCATACATCTGGATATTTTGCTTACACCAAAAATACATTCAGAAAATGTGAACACATTTGCAGACCATGGTCTGTGGGGCCATATATTTAAAAATCTATTAATATTTTTAAATATGAACATTATTTGATATGGAGTATCAATTTAAGGACTTGTGGTTATGATACTTTTGTTTGTATTTATATTAGAAAACCAACAACTATGAAGCTATAGATAGATTCAGTGTTTATTACAATGCATGGTATTGTTTTGTTTTTTAGACCATATGAACTAGATTTTAAGTATATAATGAAAGTGTCGTCTTTGAGAAAAAGATTACCAGAAGCTGCCTTTAGAAAACAGAATTACTTGGAGGAGAAAGGTCTGTTAAATGTAATGATACACTGCATGTCCTGGGTTTTGTTCCAATTATTTTCCACTCTCTCTTGCATACATGCACACATATACACACACATACTCTTCTGCTTTGCCTTAAGTGATTCTTAGAAGGGCATTTTGGAAAGTTACAGAGCTGTTACGTGATTCAGTTCTTCAGAGGCTAACTAGAAACTGAAAGGTAGTTTCATCTAAGAGGACATAGACTAGCTTTAATGTAGAATACCAAGGGAAGTAAGCAAGCACCATATTCTTACAAATAGTTCGAAACTCATAACCTTGCCTTTCAAGGAGAACAGTTTTCATGGTGGAAGGAAGAAGAAATCAGAAAACCTGAGAAAGAAATTTTTTGTTCATTTAAATGACTAATTCATGGAACACTGCTGTTTATATTACTCATATAGTATGTATTTGCCTTGTTAATCCTATTGTAGTGTCAGTATAAATGAAAGCATTGTTTTTAAATGCTCTGTGCAGTAACTTTATTAAATTTTATAGCCAAGAACAATGAATAACTTTCTTCTGAATAGTAGTGCTATTTTTTCTTTCATCCTTTTAACATAAAATGAATAAAATGGCTATAAAAAGTTTGAATATTTTAAGTAAAAAATGTTCTGTTTTTCTGCTTTTCTCCAGTCTGTTGCGAAGATGTATGCTTCAACATGTATGAGGTGGAACTATCAAACAAACAAGGGGATAAAATAGATAAACTAACAGAATACATTCAAAATAAGCAATTGGTAAGGATCATCATTTAAAATGCAAATATTATTTTTTCCTTAAATTGATATCTAGTTATTAGTTGGCTGTGCCTGGATTGAATTACTTTAGCTTGTTGAAAGGAGTTTCATCATTTAATATTTATTGACATATTTTTGGCCTAATATTTTATTAGCTAACATTTTCATCCCTTTTGCATCTTAGTTTTTGTCTCACTAGTCACTTTATACTCCTGATTTTAAGAATAAGAGTGTAGTTTTCTCAAATCCGTTGTTGCTGTTTTTGTTTTATGATCGAAGAGTTTAGTAGATCACTAGTGTTTCTGCGTTACTTAAAGGACCACTTGTGAAATACTTCTTTAAAAGTGACCTGTGTCAATCCATACGTTTATAAGGAAATAAAAAAGTTGGTGCTTCTACTGTTTCCACAATCTAAAAAGTAAATCTCTACTGAGAAATACGTAACAGTTCAAAGATTTCTCCCCATTATGTTAACCAGGGCTCCTCAGTGTGAGGACAGGAGCAGACGCTGATTTTCTAGTGAGTGATTACTTAATAAGCATCCCAAAGGAAATGGTGTAAGTGTGGGGCAGTGACCAAGGCATGACAGACTGCCCCCGTAGTAGAGAGAAGAGACTGATAAATTAAAATGTAACATGTATATAATCTGTGAGGGTAAGCTGTCTTAGAGATGGTGTCACAATACTTTGAGTTGCGTTTAACAGAAAACCCAAACTAGTTTGAACAGTAAAGGGATTTTAAGGCTTAATTTTCAATTCTAGGTGATAAGGCCAGTTCAAACACTATTTGCTTAGGACTCTTTCAGTTCACCCCTTCTGCATGATCGTTTTGTCCCAAGGCTGCCAGTCAGAACTACATGCTTCCTTTTTGTATCTAGATAGAGAGAACCCCTCCTCCAAACCATCTGTCAGTTTCATTATCACAGTTTATGTCACCTGCATATCCCTCACCCAGTAACCAAAAGGAAATGGACTGCGCTTGTTAGCTCCAGCCAGTCAGAGCCCACCTTCCAGATCTGCATACAAGGTCAGTCCCACCAGTCTGCAGTAGTGCTCCCCAACAGAGAAGAAGACATTTGTACTAAGAGGTGGAGCCAGCAACTTTAGAGGTTGGGTGAATTACCATTAAATATCTGCTATAGGATTGTAGTCTGTTTTCTTGAAGAAGCATAGTCCCTTTTATATTTGGAAAACAAAAAGAAGGCAGTCCATAGATACTTTCAGAAAATGCATTCATTAATGGACTACTTGTGAATGCTATGGAAAGCAGTAGACATGGTGCAGAACTTTGCTCTGAAACCTGTTTACTACTAATAATTACTTAGGAAATGACATGTTGCACAAGGTCCTTCCTCCTCCGTGCTTCATGCTGCTTTTCTTGCCTCATTATATATTGAATAAATTTTACATATCAGTCCCTGCAAAGAGACATTGGGTTTTTTGGAGGCAGATACCATGCCTTAAGCATCTTTGACAACTCAGTGCCTGGTGTATGTGGGCAAGCAGTAAATAACCCTTGAATAAAACGTATGTGAGTTTGTACCTAGAAAACTGAACTTTAAGAATAGTACAGAGCAAAGTCTCTTTTTAAAAGGGTGTTGAGGACATACATACCTATGTTTTTCTGTGTGTAAATGAAGAGGTAGAAGTAAGTATTTAAAACATTCTATGATTTCTCCCCATAAAGGTTAAAATAGGAACTTTAACCTTTTGAGTACATAATTGGGAGACTAATAGCATATACTACATATTTCTGTTTTATTTGTATTTTTTTTGCAAGATAAAAATGTATGGTTTTAAGTAAAGGGGTTTTGCTTTCAACTATGTCACAAAACTAAAATGCAGAACAACATAGAGACTAACTATTGTCACTTTCACTTTTTATGCCAATAGAAAATGAAACGATTAGACCTGTTTGCAGTTTCATAAATATAAAAGCTAGGGTATACCAAACTATTGTTATATCTATTCAGTCATTCTGTCTTGAGTGCTTACTATGTGCTAGAAGCAAAAATACAACATAGTCCCTTGCTGTTGAGGAGCTTATGAAACTGTGGAGGAGACAAAGACAGGAACTGTCAAATGCCTTGGGGCTGTGAGTGCAGCAGATGGAGGCTTACACAGTGACTGTTCCTGTGTCAGCAGCTTCAGTGTTGTAACTTAGTTCTCAGACAAGACTTAGAACAGAGGCTTTTTTTCATACTTGATTGTTACTGAATAATTTGCAGATTTTTACTGTATTTGTAGCCTTATAATCTATAAGTTTTTGATGTAGACTGTTTTACCACTTTATTCTATGAAATTCTGTATTTTTAGTTGTTTTGAACTGAAAAAACTGCAAGAATACTGGATCTCATAGTTCTGGGTACATATGGGTATTATGCTTTTGAAATGATGACTTACTAGAATGACAACTTTAAGATAGTTTCTCCTGCTCCTTGGGGATAAAATTCCCCCAAGTCACTGTAAACATCAAAATTTAAAGATTTTATTTTTCTTGAGCTCAAGATTCCACTGAAGACTGTGGTAGAGGGAAAAAAAGAGAGGAAGGATTTATTTTCATCTGCGTTTCTTATTGCCAAGGGACCTAATTATGTTATTTTCTGTTTTCCATCTCTATGATATATAGAAAGGATTCTTTTATTGGATAATATCTTCCAGTCTTTCTACTTCCAGGATTCTGGCATGTTTTATGTAAACATGAACTTAAAAATGCTAATCATAGGTCTGGTTCATCTGGAGTTTGTAGTGGCAAATGGTAGCAGATCAGTTACTTAGGCAGCAGTATGAAATGCTCAGCATCTCAGTGAACAAATGATGCTAAGTGTTTTTTGATTGGTTATGTATTTGAGTGCTACCCTAAAACTAACACTTGAGATGTCTAGTTAATATATGAACCCCTAACAAGGCCATGATTATTTGAGCACTTTCTGATACTGGAGACAAAATTCTCCTGATTCCCATACACACTAACATTTCACGGTTCATTTATTTTACTGTGTGGTAGAGGGAGAAGAGAAATTGAATCTTCTTTCACATTTTTTTATGTTTAAGGCAATCATCAAATGCTTAGAGGATCGGGGCTTTTTCATTTTACTTACATCATCAGCCTTAATATCAGAAACAAGTAAGGACAACTTTTTTGAAAAAATATTTTTCAATGTGTTTACTTTGGTTTTATAAGATCAGCAACCTAACTCACCTCTGATTTTCATTCTGTGTAGATTTTGGAGATGACCAGATGGGTCTGCATGGACTACATTTATTCCACTCATCCCCCACAACAGGTGAGACACAGTGACTTCCAATTCACTGCATCTGTCAGGTATCCCTCAGTTCTCATCTTCCTTAACCTCTCAGCAGAATCTGACCATGGTAACTGTGTCTTCTCTTCAATACCTCTCATCCATTATCATCTTTTTAAGCTTATCCTTCCCTGTAACCTTCACAGGAAGGTATCCACCTGTCTTTTGACACTTCCACTTGGATGTCTCAGATATTCCTCAAATTCAGCATATCCAAAACTGAATTCATTTGTTCTTGAACAACAATGGCTAGGAGATAGTGGGGTCATAGCCTCCCAAATAATCGGACTCAAGGTTTCATACACACAGTCCCTCCATCTGGGGAACTGCTTGTCTCCTGCCCTCCATTGAGTGATGTTGGCACCCATAGGACCAAGAATTTGTTCTTGAGGGCAAAAAAGTATTATACAGTATGGAAATAGATATACAGCATATCTGTGGCATTAACATTTCAGAGGGCAGTTAGGAAACAAAGCCTAAAAAGACTCTTGGTGGGGTCAGGGTTTGAGTAATGAATAAAATCAGAGGAGAAGCACTGATCTGGCCTGTCAGTCTTCTGTGTCAGGAGTCAGTTCAGATATCACTTACTGATTCCCTTCACCACTCTTCCTTCCATGAGGACCCCTAGGCTGATCATCAATATAATTTAAATAGTTACTGTAATTATTTCATTCCTGCCTACCTTGTATTCCTCTGTACCCCTACTGCCTCTCAATGCCAGATGCCTTAAAAATAATAGTTTGCTGAACAAATAAATAAATGAAAGTAAACAAGTCATTTCTTTTTGTCATGAGGAAAGTTTCTTTATTATTCTGTTATGTGTATTTAAACATAAAACTGTATACAGTTTTATAAACCTGCAACCAATACAAAAATGTTTCTAAAGTTGATTTTCAAAAGTTGAAGTCAGTCACTCAAAGCAGAGAACTGTACTTTCTTGGGCATCACTTCTTTAGACTAAGCAAAACATTACCAATCATAATGGCCATGCCTTTTCGCATTTTTCAAACATTTGCGATGTCAGGTAGGTATATTTGACTATGGTAGGTATAATTGATTTAGCAGCTGTTAAAATAGGTATTCTTAGGATAACCATATCAAAGATAATGAAACTGAAATTGTATACTTGCCTGAGGTCAAACAACTGACTTTTACACTGGCTTTCAACTCCTGTTTCATACTGCCTCCTTCCTCTGTAAGAGCTCTGACTCCATTTTTATTTTTAAATGTGAACTACTTCTTGAGAAAGGAACATTAGTGCCTGTACCATTGGGTGCTGAACAACACAGCCTTTCTGTTTGAGCAAAGAGTGGAGTGCTGTGTTACAGTATTCAATTCCTTTTCTGGTTCATTAAGACATTTTCTATTTATGGTTGCCCAGAGCTGTGGTTATTTGTTTTAAACTGAGTAATACCTTGCTTAGCAGACTTAAAAAGTTCTTTTTCATAGACTTCATAACAAATCTTTCTGGGTTCTGCCTTTCCAAATTCTTAAAATAATGCAGTTGCCTAAAAGAAGACTATGTTATTGCGAACTATTAGTAGTACATATAAGTTTTTCATTATTTTTTTTCTTCACTTCTTCCTTTTGAAATGATCAACTTCAAGTAAAGGAATTTTTAATATCTAACTCCATTTTCCTGTTTATTCATATTTGCCATTCTTTTCCTAATGATACCTGCTGGAGTGCAGAGGAATTCAGCTAGGACTAATACAGTGTTTCGTAATTTTCATTTACTTTTTCTTTATGAAGAATGATTCAGTTCATACGTCAGCTTAACTAGAGGCCTTTGTTATTTGTGGGATTTTAT
Source organism: Manis javanica (assembly GCF_040802235.1). NCBI lineage: Eukaryota > Metazoa > Chordata > Mammalia > Pholidota > Manidae > Manis > Manis javanica. The sequence continues at coordinate 129,655,533 of NC_133157.1, read as the reverse complement.
TACCGGTAACTCTTAAACTTTTTAGGATTCATTACCCACTTGGTGACCTGACCTTTTCTCTTTTTCCCCCTCTTACTGTTTTCATTTAGCATGTCAGTCAAAGAGTGAGCCAGGGAAAGGAAGTGAAACACAGACTCTAGTTGGTTTTGTTACTTAATTTTTTTAAATTGTATATGTTCGATTAATAGAGGGGGTGAGGAAATTCACAACAATAGTTACCATGAGATTTGGGGGCTACTTAAGTGTTTTACTTTTTTCCATTTCAGGTAGTTTGCAGTATGACTTAAAATAATTTCAAGTATGTTGTATAAGTAAAGATAAAAGACAGATTTTAAAAACATAAAATAAGAATTAAAAGTAGAAAAGCAAGTATGCCAACTCTAAAAGCTAGTGCTACTGCTCTGGTGGCACCCTGAGCTCACGCTGGGCTCCTTGTCATATGGGATGGAGCTGGAAGCTGGTCTGCCCTCTTCATTCCAACCTAGTGATAACATTTGAATGAGTCTCTCTCAGTTCTGTGTGTGTGTTTAAGTGATTTCATACATATTACATACATATTCATTAAACTTACCCATAAGTCTTTTAATTGACATTTACATTATCATTTGAAACAGTATATAATATTTAACCACCCTGTAATGCTGTGATCTAAAGCATTTTTTTCTTGCATGTGTTTGTAAAAAAACAAAGACAAAAACATTTCAGGTTTTTAACATATGTATATATATATATTTTAGAGTTGAAAGACTTGAAAGTTGAAGATGACATCTCATTGAAGGTGATGCCTGTTTTACCTGCCCTTCACTGTGCCCTGCTAGAAGCACAGAAATCATTTACCGAAGAAGGAATCTGTCCAAACACATTACTAAAGCATAATTTTCAAGAATTGTATAAAGTAGACCAAAGTCCTTCATTGACTGCTGCTTCTCAGGATGGACTAAAAGAGACTGCTTCCACTGGCCAACTGTCCAGTGGTTTTGACTTGGCTTCTCCAGCTGAAAAGTGCCCCTTACATGCTTTAACTCAGTTGAAATCTTATTTTTCAGATCCTAGTGGGTACATGTTGGAAGTATCAACTGCGTTAGATTTATTGGCAGAGTGTCCTCAGTCTCCTTGTATTTCAGATGGAATTTGTGATGCTGGATTCTCTTTAGTTATGACTCCTGATTCTGAATTTCTTGACTCGGAGGCAGAAGTAAGAAAAGAAACTAAAAGAGAAAAGAATTCTGGAGAAATGTTGAAAGCAAGGCAGGGAACAGTTGTTCAAGTAAGTCCTGCCTCAAATCTGAGGGTTCAGCCTAAGAGAAAGGCAAGCATGCTACCTGTCGTGCAGAGCAAAAGGGTGAACTTGTGCCGCTCCTTCCCCAAGAGAACTGCTGGAGCAAGCAAGCGTGTGGACTCCCCAGCCACTCTCAGATTAGTCAAAGGACACTTTCCTCAGAAAAGAAAAAGAGGTAAGCGCAATTTATGTAGATTAGTAAATGAGCAGTTAGTAAAAACTATTGTTTTCTAACACTGTTGCTGTCTGATCATAGTGAACTGAACAGCTTGGCAGTATCAAATTCCTTAGGTATGCCAACATTCCCCTTCAGATGATTTCTTTGTGTGTTTAAAGTTTGAGAAGCGCTGATCTAGATAACCGCTAAAAATCAAGAAATCGGAAAACCTGTGAGATATCTCAAAAAGAAGCCACACACCAAAAGCTTATATTTCTCTTGTAAAACTGCTAAAACTGTCACTCAGTTATTTACGCATCATTTAAAAAATTTGGTTATCCAGTTTCCAAGCTATCTGCAGACAAATTAAGAGTGGAAGAAGAGGGTCTTTTAAAATCAGGCTTACCAATAACAGTAAAAAGTGGTAACTGATACCCAGAACATGCATTAAAAGGGGAAGAATGCCTGCAACCTCCAAAACTACAGCAGGGGAGATAATTTCCAATCCTCTGTATGTCTCAGAGTCTAAAAAATAGTCACATGAATCTGACCACAGAGCTACTATTGAAACAGGTGTCTAGTAGCCTGGAGACATGTATGTTGAAATAGTTCCACAGTGGCATTGTTGCTCCCTAAAATTGAGTGAGACGCAGATTCTAGAGCCATTGAGTGTATAATCAAATAAACGTCAGTGAATACAGCCCAACAAACAACATGATTTTGGCTTACAGTCCTCTCAGATTCTGTGTAGTACATTTTGTTTAAAGTTAGGGAACTACCTCATGTATGACCTCTTAGAGAAGGGGTCAGCAAAGAGTGGCTAAAAGGGCCCCACAGACCTGTCACCTGCTGTCCCTGGCTACTTAACACTATGCTGGCAGAGGTGAACTGCCGTGACTGAGACCATATGGCCTTCAAAACTGAAAATATGTCCTGACTGGCCCTTTACAGAAAAAGGTTTCTGACCCAGTCTTTTTTACAATTTTTTTCTAGTAAAGTATTCTTGAAATACACTATTATGAAGGTTTCACATGAAAAACAATGTGGCTACTACATTCACCCATATTATCGAGTCCCCTCCCATATCCCATTGCAGTCAGTGTCCTTCAATGTAGTAGGATGCCACAGAATCACTACTTGTATTCTCTGTGCTACACTGTCTTCTCCATGATCTCCCCACACCATGTGTACTAATCAAAATCCCCCTCAAACCCCCCCCCCCGCCCACCTGCCACCACCCCTCCCCTTTGGTGACCACTAGTTCCTTCTTAGAGTTTGTGAGTCTACTGCTGTTTTGTTCCTTCAGTTTTACTTCATTGTTATACTCCACAAATGAGGGAAATCATTTGGTATTTGTCTTTCTCTGCCTAAATTATTTCACTAAACATAATACCCTCGAGTTCCATCCATGTTGTTGGAAATGGTTGGATTTCTTTCTTATGGCTGAATAGTATTCCATGTGTATATGTACCACATGTTTATCTACTGATGGACACTTAGGTTGCTTCCATTTCTTGGCTATTATAAATAGTGCTGCAATAAACATAGGGGTGCATATGTCTCTTTGAATCTGAGAACTTGTATTCTTTGGGTAAATTCCTAGCAGTGGAATTCCTGGGTCAAATGGTATTTCTATTTTTAGTTTCTTGAGGAACCTCCATATTGCTTTCCACAGTGGTTAAAAATAGTTTACATTCCCACCAGCAGTGTTAGGAGGGTTACCCTTTCTCCACATCCTTGCCAGCATTTGCTGTCTTAGTCTTTTCCATGCTGGCCATCCTAACTGGTGTGAGGTGGTATCTCGTGGTTTTAATTTTCATTTCTCTGATGATTAACAATGTGGAGCATCTTTTCATGTGCCTGTTGGTCATCTGAATTTCTTCTTTGGAGAAGTGTCTGTTCATATTCTCTGCCCATTTTTTAATAGGGTTATTTGCATTTTGAATGTTGAGGTGAGTTCTTTATATATGTTGGATGTTAACCCCTTGCAGAAATGTCATTTACAAATATATTCTCCCATACTGTAGGATGCCTTTTTGTTCTGCTGATGGTGTCCTTTGCTGTACAGAAGCTATTTAGCATGGTGTAGTCCCATTTGTTCATTACTGATTTCGTTTCCCTTGCCCAAGGAGATGCGTTCAGAAAAAAGTTTCTCATGTTTATATTCAAGAAATTTATGCTTATGTTTTCTTATAACAGTTTTATGATTTCATGACTTACATTCAGGTCTTTGATCCATTTTGAGTTTACTTTTGTGTATGGGGTTAAACAATAATCCAGTTTCATTCTCTTGCATGTAGCTGTTCAGTTGTGCCAAGACGAGTTGTTGAAGAGGCTGTAATTTCCCCATTGTATATCCATGGCTCCTTTATCATATATGAATTGACCATATATGCTTGGGTTTATATCTGGGCTCTCTAGTCTATTCCATTGGTCTATGGGTCTGTTCTTGTGCCAGTACCAAATTGTCTTGATTACTGTGGCTTTGTTGTAGAGCTGGACGTCAGAGAGCATAATCCCCCCTGCTTTATTCTTCCTTCTCAGGATTCCTTTGGCTCTTCAGGGTCTTTTGTGGTTCCATATGAATTTTAGAACAATTTTCTCTAGTTTGTTGAAGAATGCTGTTGGTATTTTGATAGGAATTGCATTGAACCTGTAGATGGTTTTAGGCAGGATGGCCATTTTGACAATATTAATTCTTCCTACCCATAAGCACAGGATGTATTTCCATTTATTTGTATCACCTTTAATTTTGCTAATGAGTGTCTTGTAGTTTTCAGGGTATAGGTCTTTCACCTCCTTGGTTAGGTTTATTCCTAGGTATTTTATTCTTTTTGATGCAATTGTGAATGGAATTCTTTTCCTGATTTTTGCTAGTTCATGTTAGTGCATAAGAATGCAATAGATTTCTGTGTATTAATTTTGTGTCCTGCAACTTTTCTGAATTCAGATATTAGATCTAGTAGTTTGGAGTGGATTCTTTAGGGTTTTTTATGCACAATGTCATGTCATCTGCAAACAGTGACAGTTTAATGTTTTCTTTACCAATCTGGGTGCCTTTTATTTATTTGTGTTGTCTGATTGCCATGGCTAGGACCTCCAGAACTATACTGAATAAAAGTAGGGAGAGTGGGCATCCTTGTCTTTTTTCCGATCTTAAAGTAAAAGCTTTCAGCTTCTCGCTGTTAAGTATGATGTTGGCTGTGGGTTTGTTATATATGGCCTTTATTATGTTGAGGTACTTGCCCTCTGTACCCATTTTGTTGACATTTTTATCATAAATGGATGTTCAGTTTTGTTGAATGCTTTTTCGGCATCAATGGAGATGATTGTGTGGTTTTTGTCCTCCTTTTTGTTGATGTGGTGAATAATGTTGATGGATTTTTGAATATTGTACCATCCTTGCATGCATCCCTGGAATAAATCCTATGTGGTCATGATGGATGATCTTGATGTATTTTTGCATTCAGTTTGCTAATATTTTGTTCAGTGTTTTTGCATCTGTGTTTATGAGGGATATTGGTCTGTAAATTTCTTTTTTTGTGGTGTCTTTGCCTGGTTTTGGTATTAGAGTAATGCTGGCCTTATAGAATGAGTTTGTAAGCAATCCCTCCTCTTCTACTTTTTGGAAAACTTTAAGGAGGATGGGTATTAGCTCTTTATTAAGTGTTTGGTAAAATTCAGTGGTGAAGTTTTCTGGTTCAGGCATTTTGTTCTTATGTAGTTTTTTGATTACCAATTCAATTTTGTTGCTGGTAATTGGTCTGTTCAGGTTTCTGTTTCTTCCTAGGTCAGCCTTAGAAGGTTGTATTTTTCTAGAAAGTTGTCCATTTCTTCTAGGTTATCCAATTTGTTATCATGTGACTTTTTATAGTATTCTCTAATAATTCTTTATATTTCTGTGGTGTCTGTAGTGATTTTTCCATTCTGATTTCTGATTCTGTTTATGTGTGTAGATGCTCCCCTTTTTTTGATAAGTCTGGCTAGAGTTTATCTGTTTTCTTTATTTTCTTGAAGAACCATCTTTTACTTTCATTGATTCTTTCTATTGTTTTATTCTTCTCGATTTTATTTATTTATGCTCTGATTTTTATTATGTCTCTCCTTCTACTCACTTTGGGCCTTATTTGTTCTTCTTTTTCTAGTTTGGTTAATTTGTGTTTAGACTGTTCACATGGGATTGTTCTTCTTTTCTGAGGTAGGCCTGTTTTGCAACCAAAAGGTGGGCCTTTCCTCTTAGCACAGCCTTCGCTGCAGCCCACAGATTTTCTGGCGTTGAATTATTGTCATTTGTCTCCATATATTGTTTGATCTCTGTTTTTATTTGGTCACTGATCCATTGGTTATTTAGGAGCATGTTGTTAAGCCTCTATGTGTTTGTGGACTATTTCGTTTTCTTTGAGTTATTTATTTCTAGTTTCAGACCCTGTGGTCTGAGAAGGTGGTTGGTACAATTTCAACCCTTTTGAATTTACTGAGGCTCTTTTTGTGGCCTAATATATGATCTGTTCTTGAAAATGTTCTATGTGTATTTGAGAAAAAGTTGTGTCCTGCTACTTTTGGCTGGAGTGTTCTGTAGATATCTGTTAGGTCCATCTGTTCTAATGTGTGGTTCAGTGTCTCTGTCTCCTTAGTTATTTTCTGTCTGGTTGATCTGTCCTTGAGGTGAGTGCTATGTTGAAGTATCCTAAAATAAGTACATTGCATTCTATTTCCCCCTTTAATTCTGTTAGTATTTGTTTCACATATGTAGGGGCTCCTGTGTTGGGGGCATAGATATTTATAATGGTTATTATATCCTTTTGTTGGACTAACCCCTTTATCATTTGTAATCTCCTTCTTTGTCTCTTGTAACTGTCTTTGTTTTGAAGTCTATTTTGTCTGATATAAGTACTACAACACCTGCTTTTTTCTCCCTATTAGTTGTATGAAATATCTTTTTCCATACCTTCACTTTTAGTCTGTATGTCTTTGGATTTGAAGTGAGTCTCTTGTAGGCAGCATATAGATGGGTCTTGTTTTTTTATGAATTCAGTGACTGTGTCTTTTGATTGGTATATTCAGACCATTTACATTTAGTGTGATTATCAATAGGCATGTACTTATCTCCATTGCAGGCTTTAGATTCGTGGTTACCAACGTTTCAGGGGTAAGTTACTTACTATCTAACAGTCTAATTTAACTCAGCATGCTATTACAAACACAATCTAAAGGTTTTTGTTTTTGTTTTTTTCTTTTTCTTCCTCCTCCATTATTTATATATTAGATATCATACTCTGTACTCTTTGTCTCTCTCTTCACTGACTTTGGGGGTAATTGATTGAATTTTGCATTTGCATAGTTATAAATTGTTCTACTTATTTTACTGTGGTTTTATGTCATCTGGTGACAGCTATTTAGCCTTAGGAACACTTCCATCTGTAGCAGTCCCAACAAAATGCACTTTAGAAACAGTTTGTGGGAGGTAACTTCTCTCAGCTTTTGTTTTTCTGGGAATTGTTTTATCCCTCCTTCAGATTTAAATGATAATCTTTCCGAGTAGAGTATTCTTGGTTTAAGGCCCTTCTGCTTCAGTGCATTAAATATGTCCTGCCACTCCCTTCTGGCCTATAAGGTTTCTGTTGAGAAGTCTGATAGCCTGATGGTTTTTCCTTTGTATGTGATATTTTCTCCCTCTGGCTGCTTTTAATAGTCCGTCTTTATCCTTGATCTTTGTCTTTTTAATTATTGTATGTCTTGGTGTTGTCTTCCTTGGGTCCCTTGTGTTGGGAGATCTGTGCACCTCTGTGGCCTGAGAGACTATCTCCATCCACAGATTGAAGGAGTTTTCAGCACTTACCTCCTCAAAGTCACTTTCTATCCCTTTTTCTCTGTCTTCTTCTGGTACTCTTACAATTCGAATATTGTTCCGTTTGTATTGGTCACACAGTTCTCTCAATATTCTTTCATTCCTATAGATCCTTTTTTTTCTCTGCACCTCAGCTTCTTTCTTTATATTCCTCTTCTCTAATTTCTATTCCATTTACCATCTCCTCCACTATATATAGTCTGTTTTTAAATCCCTCCATTGTATGTTTCATTTCTGATAGTGCATTCCGTAATGATTGGATCTCCGTCCAGAATTCTTCCCTGATTTCTTGAATATTTTTCTGTACCTCCATGAGCGTGTTTATGATTTTTATTTTGAAATCTCTTTCAGGAATATTGATGAGTTCAGTTTCACTTGATCCTTTTTCTGGTGTTTGTGGGATTTTGGTTTTGAACGAGGTTCCTTTGACATTTGGCGCCCTCTAGTGCCCAGAAGCTCTACTCTGGAGCTGCTCAGCCCCTGGAGTGATGTTGGGGTCATGAGGGAGTGGTGCTGGTACCTGGGGGGATGAAAGAAGTGTTCCTGCTTCCTGGCTTCTGTGCCTGCCTCCACTGACAGAAACAGTGGGCCGAGTACACAGATGTAAGCCTCTATGCTTTGCATTTGTAGCTGCCATAGGCAGGGCTTCCCTCTGGCTGGTCTGATGCCAGGGCAGGGCTGCTGGTTTGCAAGTCCATGTGGGCTGGCTGGGAGGAAGATGCAGCAGGCTGCGTGTCACAGTGGGGTGCCTTGGAGCTGTGTAGCCAGCCAGAGGGATGGAGTGCCTGAAGCTTGTGAAAGTTCCCAACCTGCTGGGCAGAGTGTGCCCAGACAGTTTTGTCCACTTTTCCTTTCTCCTGAATAGTAGGCTCTCTGCAATTCTTGCCCTTTTAGCAGTCCTCTTGCTGTTAGGAAATCTCTTAGACTGCCCAGCTTTCTTTTGTCCCAGAGCAGCCGGATGTAGATCCCTGTTTTCTACCAGCAGCTGGAATGTCAGTCTCTCCAGTAGTCTGCCCATCATAGCTGTCCAACCCCATCCAGAGTATCATGTAACGTAGGTTTGTGCTCCCAGCACAGATCTCCAGGGCTGGGTTTTCAGCAGTCTGAGGCCTCCACTCCCTCCCTGCTCTGTTTCTCTTCCTCCCATTGGTGAGCTGGGGTGGGGGAAGGGCTTGGGTCCTGCCAGATCACGGCTTTGGCACGTTACCCTGTTCCGTGGGGTCTGTTCTCCAGGTGTATGCAGTTTGGCACAGTCTTCTTTCCTGTTGCTCTTTCAGGATTAGTTGTATTAATTATATTTTCATATAATATAGTACATGTGGTTTTGGGACCTCTGTCTCACCTCTCACACTGCCATCTTTAATCTTCCACCCTATCATTTTAATTTGGAAATTTTTGATGCCTCAAGAAGAGACATTAGGGATATACAGATCACTTGGATTCCAGATAATGAAGGTTTTATCCTTTGGTTTAACAAATATTTATTTCCAGTGTAATATAGTTGAGAAATGGCATTTGTGTGTGCATTTGGGAGTGTGGTGTTAAGCAGGGCAAATATTCCAGGCCAGCCATACTGAATTTCTGCTCTGTATGAACCAGTATACTTCAAAATATTAAATAAATTATGTGGAATTCAACATAGATCTTGTCAGTTTCTCAAATTTTTTTTTACCTCATCCACTGTTTAAACAAAAAGCTTATGTTGTAGTAATAGTACATAGAAAATCATACATGACTGAAACAAAAATTTAAAAGAACATTTATCCTAAATGTGCAGTACAATCTGATATTTTCTATTATATTCTGTTTCATTTAAGAAAGAATTCTGGGGGCTCTCTTGTCCCCTCCTGGCATTAGCCAGGAGCTCTATTCTCTCACTTTATCTCTAAATAAAAGCTTAAAAAAAAAAAAAGAAGGAATTCTGGTTACAGTCTGTTAACTATATTTTACAGTCCACCAGAGGATTATTACATGCAGCTCAAGGAACATGGCACTGAGTGACACACAGAAGAACCCTATGGGATCCGCTTGTTTCATATTCCCATTTTTCTTCCCAGGAACTTGGGTGGGAGCGGTCTTCCCTTCCTGTGCCTGTGCAGATGTTAGGAAATTCCTGTAGGTATTGGGCATCTCATTTTCTCACTTGTTGATTTAGTCTTAATTCTTTTCCTGTTTTATTTGTATTTAGCCTTTCTTTATGTGAGAAACTTTAGAAAATGTGACTGGGATGGAATGCAAAGTCATTCTTAAACAAAATGCTGCTTTATTCCAGTAATTGTTTACTAGGAAGATAATTAGACCCAGGGAAATGTACATTAAGAGATTCTAAAAGCTTTTTATTTAAAAAACCTACTCCTTTTTCTTAACCCACAACAGGATGAAATGCAGTTGACCTCTTTTCTACCTTTCAATAAGTCACCACAATTTCTTAAAACTATATAGTGTCTTGTTTCTCATGCTCAATTAGAAATAGTGTTTTCTTTATAAAGTAGCTTAAAATATTTGCCAATACTCATGTGTGTGATTGTTTTATATGATATCTTTAGGGGTAATTTTTTGTTGGGAAAAACTGAAAATACAGAAGTCAATGGGGGAAGAGTTTTCAGCAGGAACATTTATTAACATTTCTTTAAACTCTGATCATTTTCTTAGGACTGAAACACTTCCTATTGGGTTGTACGAGCAGGTAGTAAACTGTCTTCTCCTCATGTGCCTCCACCCTTAGCTGTTTCCTTTTTTCCATGTGAGAAGCAAAGCTGAGCATTTTGTAAGAGATATGGGCACTTACAATAGATTTGTAGAAATCAAATTAGTTGAAGACTTTCTTCAGTGTACCTTCCTCTGTCTTCTCTTAGAAGGTGATTTCTCAGGTGGTTTTCAATATTTAGGAGTAGTAACATGACTATGACTATACAACCTCTTTTCTGTCCTGTGATTGTCATTCTGACCATCACATGCTTTGGAAGCTGTGTTGCTCTGTCATGAATTGAATCACCCATCTCCCAGTGCTGTGAAATAGCATATTCAGTCCTACCTGCCATTTCAGTCCAGAAGGATTATGCAGATTTTTGAAAAATTAAGTCATGCTTTGTTTTATAAAAGCTAATGATAATTTTCTTCTTCACCTGCCACTTAATAAGTTAACATTTTTATATTTATATGAGAACTTTTAACTCCTGCTTTGTTAAAACAATCTTAATGAAATACCCAACATTTTATATTTTAGTCCCCATTACTAAAGTTACCCCCCAGAAAACAAAAGAAATAAAAGGAAGAGCTGTGCTGATCAGTATCCAAGTCCCCTACCCCTTAAAAATGGTGTCTTTTTTACATAAGGTGCTGAAGTGCTGACTGCACAGTTTGTACAGACAACCAAATTGGATAGGAAAAACCAAGAAGCTCCTATTTCTAAAGATGTTCCAGTGGCAACAAGTGCTAAAATGGCAAAGAGACAAGAAAAATCTCCCATCAAAACTGTTCCAAGGGCTAAACCACCTGTGAAGAAATCTCCACAAACACAGAGGGTAAATGTAGTAAAAGGCAATCAGAATCCCAGAATCAGAAAGCAGCCACAACCTGGTAAGAAATACTCTTCCTATAAATTTCAACACCATGATACAGACTAATTGGGATCACAAGATAGTGTATTGAAATAGGATAAGAGCAGTTGAAATCTAGCAACATATCTTGCTGTATTCTTTAGTTAAGATACTAACAAGACTAAGAAACTTGTTTTCCTATTGCACATAAATTAAAAAAGTGCAAAGATTCATACCTTCATAAAAATAGACCCTACTTTCTAGTTTGCGTAAGGCCTGAACCTGAACTGTCTATAAGAGTTAAGGTATAAATGGCCTTTTTTTTTGTGACTGAGTGCACAGCCAAATACTATTACCTGACAGTATTTTTCTGGACCATAAACAGTTACAAAAAGTAGAAGGTTATAGGTTTATTTGTCCAAAGGGAACTGTAAAGAGATTGTCCGAAGTGGTCAGTAATCCAGAATCCTGCATTTTATTTTAAAAGGCATTAAATTAATTTTAGAAACAGTTTTACTTTTCTAATTTTACTTAAGTGAGCAATTAACTTTAGTTATCAGAACAAACAGATAACTGCTCTAGTTCTTGTATTTTCAATTGCTAGACATACTCTCTTGAAAGTTCTGTCGCCACCATGGGCTTCACCTCCAGCTCTTCTTCTAGGTCCATGTCCCTCCTTACTTACACCTCCCTCCTGTGACGACAGCGGCCGTTGCAGTCTGCAGTCTGTAAAGTTTACTTTCTTTTCGGTGTTGAGTACTATTGTGTTATACGTGTGTTGTTGTTTTTCATTTGTTTTAACAAAGACTTAATGGTCTCATACCTTTATATTTCTATCAATTTTCTGTCTCTTCTCTTGGATGCTGTTTCTCCCTGGGCTATGAAAAAAATCTAATTTTTATTGGAAATTCAGGGAAAGAAACTATTGTTGAGGTGATGTTGCTATGGATGAGCTTTTTTTTTGAAGTTTTTCTAATATTTTCTTATGACAAGATTTTTTTAAAGCGCATTATGTCACATCTAAAATGGATAGTGTTGCACGTTTGGCATCCATGCCAAATGCAGGCTCTTCTGCTTTCTCTCAAGGTGGTTCATGATGTGGTTGTTGCCCACGTGTCCAAACTTCCCTCCCTCTGTCTCCTGCCCTGCACCCTCCCCTCATTCATCACACCTGTTTTACTCTGGGGCACTTCCCTCCTCTCTCCAGTCAGCTCAGCTAAGTCCTGCCTCCACATGGAGGCATTTCCTGATGCTCTCACCTTCACTGATGTCAGTTTTATTTTTGTGTGTGTTTGAGGGTATTATGGAATTAAATTCATACAATCATTTGTGTCTTGGTCCTGTCTTTCAATTAGTCTGTAAACATGAATGAGCATAGATAAACATACAATGCTTTGCATTTTTGCTGTGTCATCTGAATTCTTTGTACTGAATTGGCATGCAGATATTTAGAGACTGATTAATGGGAGGAGGTATGAGGTAGGTATTGGCAGAAAAGTGATCCCAGAAAATGAAGTTTTCAAAATGTGTATTCAGAAATTGGCTGATTTGTACTGCAAATGTCTGTATATATTGTGCAGCCACATACAATTTTGAGATTAGCACCTTTTAAATAATCTCTTAATTTTTCTTTTATTAATCAACTATACTAATCTGTTTCATTTTCTGTACTTGAGATATCAGAGTTAAAGAAACAAAAGTTTGGTCATTTTGTTACTGAAATAAATGATTTTCTATCCTTCTAAAAGTTCTTAATGTTGCTTTTATGTACTGAACTTTTTTTCATATATAATTCACTTGGCATTGTCTTATCTGTACTTAAAAAATGCTAGGTTATCGATACTGTGTTTTTTAGACAGAGGGCTTATAACAGTCATTAAATGATGGGCTGGCTTGAGACTGCACATTCTTAATTAAACTGAACTATTTTTCTTGACTTCAATAGAGGATTCTGTATATTAGACCTTACTCAAAAGTGATGTTCTGTTTAAGAGCCATAATTTTAATGAAGATAGAGTGAAATTAATGTGAATAAACACATCAGATCATAAAATGAATTTCATGTTTCCAATACACCCATGGAGCTAATGCAACGATTCTCTGCTTTTGGTCAGTTTCTTCTACTTGGCTCCTTAGGTTTTGTTATTTTAATCAAGACTGGACAGTGGTTGATAAATTTTACCCTCCCACCATTCACACACACCCTTCTTATTCTATTTGATGACCTTGTAGGCCAGAGTTTTATTTTCCTCTTTAAATGTGGTAGTCATTGGCTTTCATGTAGGTTAGTTATTACTTTCAGGCCTCCTGCTATTACAAAGAGTACAGTTGGTTTTTCTGAATATCCACCCACTATAGGAAATTGTTGCTTACTGTTGTAAAATTTGTCCTTCAGGGTTACTTCAGTTAAAGAAGGCTGAATTAAGGTCCTGAGAATCCAAGTAAGCCATTTCAGAATGTCAGTTTTCTGATAAAAGCCGTATGGGTCGATTTGATTATCTGCAGAACAGAGAATTATCATTAGATAGGGAGATCTGCTATTTTATGGATAGGATACCAAGATAATGTTTTCAGTACAGAAATTGAAGTTTAACAAGGTGATGAAATTAATGTGATTGTGAATACTTTTAAGGACTTTTCTAATTTTTTTACTCATATCACATATAATTAAACATCAATATGGTTAAAATCTATTTTGAACTTAGGTGAGTTCTCTAATCATTTGATAAGGGAAATTTTTAAGAAACTACATTAATATACTATAATGTACACTTCAAACTTAGAAATTCTTAAATTCCCACTAATGCTAAGCTCTCTGAGGGCAGGACTCTGGTTTTGTTTTGTCTTCCTCTGTATATTTAGCTGAGCCGTATACCTTGTATGTAGTTTAGTACTTGTATTTTTGAAAGGTGATTTCTTTTTGAGTTAGTTGCACATTCCTTAAGAATTATTCCTCTGGTGAATACAATATAAATAGATCTGAAAGTTGAAAGAAACCTCAGTCTGATAGTAAAATTTTAATATACAATCTATGCAGTATGTCAAGGGGTTTTTCTTGAATATATTGACTTAACCATTGATTTTCACTAAGCCATATGATATGGCAGAGAATTAATTCTATGGAAATCAAATGTTATATGTCTTTTTCTTTTACACTGAAGCCAAAGGAGAAACTGCTTCACAGCTTCAGTCAGAAATTTCATCAGATGGTCAAGAAGATGCTATTGGCATAAATACAGCTCAGCCAGAAAGCATCACAGTGGCTCACGGAGATCCACCTAAAAACTCCCTTGCCAGCTGTGACTCCCAGGCCCTGAATATGTTAGCTGATCTAGCATTGAGTGCTGCTGCCTCCCCAATACCATCGTCTGAGCCCAGAAAGCTTCCCTGCTCCTCTGGACTGCCCCCAATTGAGGTTTTGCCTTGTAAAGAACATTCTTCGCATGGTACATCTGACCATGAATATCACAGAGGAGCCAAAAGTCAAAAAGATGGGCCGTTACCTAAGCCCTCTGCTGATAAGAGTAATCCACCGTCGGACTCCACTGTCGACCAGGAAGAAGGGAGCTTGGTTCCTAGCACTCAGGCCCCTGTTGGCACCCATGTTGCTCTTCCTGAGGAAATACTGAAAAGGCCTGACGTAAGCCAGAGCTCTTTTGTTGCTGTGGAACATTCCTATGCCCTACTCCTTGCAAAACATTCAAAGAAGCATCTACAGCAGAGAGTAGCAAGCCCTGCCTTTGCTAAGAATGGCACAAAAGGCCCCGAAGCAGGAACCCCAGTGGGAAAAGTAATGCCCTTTCGGCACCAGCAGAACACCTCCCCTCTGCAAAAGCTTTCCGAGGACCCATTACTCCAGTGCAAGAGCAGATTGCTCTCCTCCAGCCTGAGAGATTTTTACTGCTCTCATACTGTGTTCAGCTGTGATGGCTCCTTTAAGGTCACTTTCACATGTGAAGCAGAATATGTATTCAGTTTAGACAGCAAGTACACCAACAACCCACTGGAGAAGGCAGTGGTCAGAGCATTACATGGGTAAGTGGTGGTGCGGGCGAGGTGGTGGTCAGAGCATCACGTGGGTGGGCGGTAGTGCAGGTAAGACTGTAGTCAGCATCACGTGGGTGAGTGGTGATGTGGATGAGGCGGCAGTCAGAGTGTCACATGGGTGGACAGTGGTGCAGGTGAGGCAGTAGAGCATTACATGCATTAAATAGTGCGCCAGGGTATAGTCAGAGCATTACATGCATAAATAGTGGTGCAAGTGGATATAACCGTGTTGAGTAAATGTTGTGTTGGGGGTTACTTGTGCTGAGCTTTGGAGAAGCAGAAAGCGGATGTAAGTCCAGTAACTTGTATTAATATCAAGTGGTTTGATTTACCGTCAGCCATCGTCTGTGATTGCATGGAGAACTTCTGCAAGGTAACTTCAGCCTTGTGAGTGGCTTTCCATTTTGAGATGCTCCTTTGTAAACCTTTGCAATCTTTGAATTGTAATATTTAAGTGAGTGCTCAATCTAAAATAGTAAGATGCAGAAATAATGCTTTAAAGACTGAATTCCAGAAGAAACGTTTTAAAAATTAGTTGTAGTTTGTTGACTCAGTCATGTTGCAGTGAGTGAGCTGTCTGACAGGCTGTTCCATAAATCTTTGTCAAGGGAGGGGTCAAGTCAGTAAGAGCAGAACAGCTCAGAGCATGGGCTTTGGAGTGTGGACTAACCTGGGTTTTTAATCAAGGCCTTCCCACTGTATTTTCTGTGACCTAGACGTCCCTGTGCTTTGGGACAGTGCTTCTCAACTCAATCTTTATTGTGTGCACCACTCACTCTCTGCCTTGCAAATTCTGACTCAGTCTATCGGGATGGGTCTGAGTGTCTACGTCTCTGACAAATTCCCAGACAGAGGGTGATAGCCTGTGGAAAAAACTTTTAAGTAGGGGCTTAGTAATAGCTACATCATGAGGTGGTTACATTAGGATTTTGCTCAGTGACTGGAACAGACTAATAAATGGTAACTATTACTGTTAGCAGGAAGCATTAGCTTTTTGAAACGGCATTCATCTACTTGTTAGTGGTCTGTTTCATGAGTGACTAAGACTAAATTGTATTAGACACCTTTGTTTGCTCCAGTTAGGAGCTCCCACTCCTCAGAGCATTTCCTTATGTTCCCATCACTTCTCTAGCCTAAGTCCTCTGTAACTGCAGCCTGTCTCTGAGCCCTTCTGACTCATCCACTCCAGCTCTCTGCTGTCCTTTGCCTGCAGATGGCCAGAAATGTTTTGTATCTCTCCTTACAGTTCAGGAGGCTTTCCAGAACTGTAATCTGAAAACAGTGTAGTTCTGCTGAATTGCCCACAAAGATATTTTAATCTTCAGACTTTCCCAAGGCTCTGGAGAGAGACACAAAAATAGAAAAGAAATAAGTTTGCCAGATTTAGCAAAAGCACGGGGAGAGGAGGGTTTGAGTAGCTTTGTAACCGTCATTCCCCTAATAGAAATACGGTGTCCAGAGAGAGTCTGCATGAAATCAAAGAAGGTCCTAGGCTAGGAGTCAGGAGGCCTGTGTACCAGTCACAGTTCTACCACTTACAAGTTCTGTGATGAAAAAGGAGTCAAAACTCTGATTCTCAGTGCTCTTTTCTGTCTCTGAAAAATGGGTGGATTTGATTTATTGTAACTGTTAAGTCAACTTCTTTTTACTTTATTGTTGCCTAGTTGTATTATTTTTAAAATAAAAACACATTTAAAATCAAGGTTAACAAAAAAGGGACTTGGCTTAAGATACTTGAGTAACCAATCATTGTCAGTGATCATTGTATGTTCTTTCTTTAAAACCACAGGCCCTGGAACACTGATTTACCTGATAATGTAGAAGAAGTGAAGCTCATACTTCATATGTGGATGGCTCTGTTTTACAGCAGTCAGAGCAAACTCATACAGTCATCTAGAAAAGTGGTGGAGCACAGCAGCCCCACGAAGTTTGTGTCTATAAATAGCACATTAGATTCTTTGGAAGTCAGTGAGTTGGAGGAGCCCCCCTGTGCAGAGAGGTGTAACCCACTGTTGGAGACTGACGAGACTCCCAGAGGTCACACTGCCGAAGTGTCCTTCCCTGACACGCACCCCTTGCTTCCTTTCATTAAACCACCACCTGCAAGAGGCTTGGAACTGTGGGTACACAATGAGCCGAAAGAAGGTTTTTCAGGAGAGGGTCACTCAGATACCCCGGAAAGTCAGAATTTCATCAATTCCTGTAGTAACGAGGTAAGTAAATCTGAACACTATAAATGCTGATGTTATTTGTGAAGAAATTTTCATTTGATTTTTGTGTATAAAAATCACATTCAAAACAAGGCATTGGTTTCTTTTAGAAAAGTGGATTCCCTAGTAATGTAAAGGATTATAATGCTAAAAACTTAATTTCCTTAAGTGTTGCTCTGGATTGTCTGCAGGTGGAGCTTGTCTTTCATCCTGATCGAAGAAGCAGAAGTAGAAAAATATTGTGGGGGACAGGCAATCTGAGAGGCGGCCATAGTGCCACTTATTGTATAATTTGGGACAAGTTATTTGTTTCCTCTGAGCTTATTTTCTTACCTTTTAAAAGAAGTGAATAATATCTGTTATGTCTTACCTAGAGTAGTTTTTAAGAATCAACTGTGGTAATAATAAAATATTAGAAATCTTTGATAAATCTTAAAATTGAATATGTTAAAATTATTTTTGAAAACATACTGGGACAGTAAATAAAATGCCAGGTCTCTTATAGATCTGTAGTTAAATATTTGTAAATATGGCAAATACGCTTTGCTCCTTTCCATTGTTCTCAGCTTATGTTCAGCCAGGCCAGATAATCAGATTTTAGCTGGAGCAAGTAAAAAAGTTGTATCAAAATTCTGTACATGAATTGACAGAATAGCCACCTTGTTAAGCATTTGGCCTAGCTTTGTTCCAGGATAATTTTGCACGGGTTTGAACATCTACAGTGCCTGTTCTAATGTTGAATAAACAGTGTGTCTATACCTGGGGTTACATGGGGATTGGCAGGTCTGGGTGAGCCCCAGTGGGTGGGGAGGGTCTGTGACCCCCTCCAGAAGCAAACAATAGAGTGCTGCAAGCTGAGGGTGGCTGGAACCCTCCGTTTACCTCAGCTCCATTAGTTCCCACAACTCAAGGAGGCAAGGGCCATTCTTGCCCATCTCCTAGATGAGTGACTGCAGCACAGAGAAGCGTGAAAATTGCCTGAGGTTGTGTAGTCAGTCAGCTTGTCTAGCCAAGATGCAAATCTAGAATCAAATCCTGTGTCTGTATGTATATGCACATGTAAGTGTTTGTGTGTACATATGTGTGGTTTTTTTCTGAGGATGTGTTCATAAATTTCTTCTGATTTTTAAAAAGGTACATAAAACCTAGGTAAGAATCACTACCTCAGAATAAGAAAATATTTAGTAGTTAGGCAGACTTCAGTTACTATCTGTATATATACTAGTTTCTTATATTTTTTTGTGGTAATATATAATTAACTATCAACAAGTCTAATTTCAGAAATAGTTTTTGCAAATGTGAAATTGAGTATTAAGAAGTAGAAAGTAAGGAACAAAACAGCAGTAGACTCACAGAACCCAAGAATGGACTAACAGTTACCAAAGGGCAAGGGGCTGAGGAGGATGGGTGGGAAGGGAGGGATAAGGGGGAAAAAGGGGCATTACGATTAGCACACATAATGTGGGGGGGAGGGCACAGGGAACACAGTATAACAGAGAAGACAAGTAATGATTCTATAGCATCTTACTACGCTGATGGGCAGTGACTGTAATGGGGTATGTGAGGGGGACTTGATAATAGGGGGAGTCTAGTAACCATAGTGTTCAAGTAATTGTACATTAATGAAATCAAAATAAAAAAAATAAAAAATAAAGTTAAAAAAAAAGAAGTAGAAAGTAGAATATTAAAGTCCATGCTCCCTAATGATATCTTAGCATAGACTTACAAAGACCTTTCTGTTGTCTTGGATATTGTGCCTGCACCTCGAAGGTGAGCGCACACATGTGCCACCCCCTGCCTCCCAGGGGCAGACTCAGATATGAAGAGAATGCCATATGATAGGCACTAGAAACCAAAGGCAGGTTGCTTTAGTTGTATGTTTACTTGAGCAATTCTTTTAAATGATCAGACTTTATTTTAGAAACAGTTCACTTCACCTATACGAAAACATATCAATATAAACATACCAATGTGATCACAATTTGTATTTCCCAAAGACCACAAGCATGGTGAGATTTAGTACTGTGACCAGACATTGGAGCCACAGTGTGGTAAGGAGAGTGACAGGAAAGTTTTCACAAAGACTCTTACCATCAAGACTTTGCTATGCTTTATGTCTGGCCAGTCATATCCTCTTAAAACTCTGAGTCTCAGTTCTGCCCTGACAGTTACTTGGGTTGGTGTGTTTCTTTGGTTAAGACAGAAATGTTTTAATGAGATTTGAAAAACAGGTCCTAACTTCCAATATGATTGCCCCAAAACATGGCATGATAACTAACCATAATAACCAACCAGAACTTACAGATGTGTCGTTAGTTGTATGATCAGTCCATTTCACCATGCTCTGGACGACACCATGCCACAGCCTTTAAAAAAACAAAATCCTGTTTATGAGGTTATCAAAATTGTCAGGAGTGGTTTTGTTAACGTTAAAACTGAATCCTTTCTGTTACTGGTTAAATCAGCCCCTCTGGTTTAGTTTCTAATGAAGACTGCACTGCACTGTGTTTCCATTGCCCTGTTGAATAGGAGGCATTATAATGAGAGAAAGTGATTATCTCTACTTATAAGCAAAGAAAATAGCTAAGGGGGGAGGAACCTTTATTTACCAGAGTGGATATTGACACTTTGGGAAACTGCTTATCTGTATCTTCTGAGTACAAGAAATAGTGATTAATTTACTATTTCCTCATGGGCAAGTTCTAGATGACAGTATGTTTACAGTCTAAATGAAAGCTGGTGTTTAAAATAAGGTACTCTTTGCTTTTAAAATCATCTTTTAATCTTACTAAAAACAGTAAAAAATAATCACTTTTCCTCCAGTGTAGCATTTCTGAATTAAGCAGTGTTGTTTAGCAAACAGGCTCCTTTTTCAATTCTTTAAATTGTCAGTGGTCTAGCCACTTTTCTTCCCAAAGGTCCATTTAAAAAAAAAATGCTGTGCAAGTAAGAGTTTTGGAGCTTTCATCATGTGTATATTTAAAGAAAACAGATTATTTAGGGAAGTATTCTTACCCTATCCAAAAGGATCTGCTTGATCTCCACCCTGTGATATTCTTATAGATTAGAAGATTCAAAAGAACAAACTAAAATCAACCCTTGGCTACAACTGTTCTTCACATACATAAATGTTAGTTTACATGACTCTTAATTTTTTTTTTTCTACATTCATTATTTTAGGTAATTGGGGGGAAAGCCAAACAAGAATCATCAGATAAACTGGAGACTCCGAGCCTTGTGCCTTCTGGTATTGGAAGTACCCAAACTAATGAACCATCTCTTCCTGGTGAAGACACAACCTTAGAGCCACTTGATAGCACAAGAGTGACTTCTTACAATGATGGTGTCCCACAAGTCACATTCACCAAGAGTCATGATGGGATCAGCAATCAGCCAGCAATTTGTCAGAAGTCTGTGTACAGCACCCTTGAAAGCAAAGTTGGTGTTTTCCAAGCAACAATGCAAACAAAACCAGGTGCTTCACAAGGCCTAATCCAGCACAGCTGCCCCATAAACACAGAGTCCCAGCCTTCCCTGGAAGGAAAGGATGATACAGGGTATGTAATGATTAATCTGGAACCAGTTACCCTGACTTTTGAAAAAAATACCAATGTCCCAATACCGACAGAAGGTGTAAATAGAGCCAATGAACCTGCCACCTTTAATATGGAGTTGATGAAGCAAGTAGCCCCTGCCATGAGTCTTCGACATCCTGGATCCACTTTTGAAAAGGCACAGACCCTAAGGGACATGCCATCTGTAGCAATGTCAGGACAGAAAGACCCTAAGTGCCTTTGTTCCTCCTCAGTGAGCAGAGTGGCCCCTGCTGAGGAGCTGTGTTCCTTACAGAAGGAGACTCCTGGTCCAGGCTCATCATCGCCATCTGGTAATTCAGTGGTGACTGAGGCACTGTCATTAGGCAAAAGTTCTAATTATTCATCACCCCGAAAGGAAGTGAAACTTTCTCAGGAATTTTCCCTTCAGACTCAGAGTCTCTTCAGCATATCTCCAGAAGAGGTTACAGAGCCATCACCAATTCATGAAGAGGTAGGCTCGTCAGCCTCTGCGTCCTTGGAAAAAAACTATGCACTTACTCGCATTCCTCCAATAAGTGCTACACCCCATGGTGCTTCAGAACTCAAGGATGAGGTTGGCCTCAGCAGTGAAAAGAGAAACTTTGAATCATGCAGTTCATTTAGCAAACAAACCAGCTTGTCTCTGAACACAGAGGAGGTCAGCTTAGAGCTATCAGAGGAAGATTCGGACATCAATCTAACTCTCACAATATCACCACCGACAAGTCCCAGAGAAGAAATGCCAGCAGGTGAAATAGAGCAACATCAGGAGGCCCCACTATCAAACTTAGAACTTCAGGAAATGACTGAAGAAATAATTGAGTCAGAAGAGGTGACTTTAAGAGCAAACAGAGAAGGGAATTCTACTAGTTATACATCAGTGCATCCTACAGTGTCAGAGAAAGCAGTAGAAAATGAGAGAAAAAGTGGTAACTTACAAACTGTTACTCTAGTACTTTCTAAAGACACTTGTTGTGCCCTTCAGATTGCAGAGGAAGTTAATGTTACCTCAGATTTTCCCTTTGGTTCCTTAATTGAAGAAGTGTCACCAGCTTCTAGTCCTGACCCCCAGGTACCAGTTGAAGTACCCCAAGTACCATCTCAGGCTGTATCTCCATGTAGCTTAAAACTTCCTGATACACAGTGTGAGAATTGGGACAAATTCTCCCAGATAGAGGCAAGAGATTTGGCCATAACAGAAGAAAATAATTCTTTTGTGGGTCCTCCCCACCTGGGGGGCAAAGGTCACTTACCTTGGATTCAGCAAATGCAACTTTGTGCTGAAATGCCTCTCATACTGAATCGTCATCATGGAAGGGAAGATAGATGCTCAACCCTTCCTAGTAAGGTAACTGAGGACATTAACCCCAGTGAGTGTGAAGAGGGCCTCTTCCCCTCAGACAACGCACCATGCTGTGATACAGAGTTAGCCCAGCCTGCCTTGGCAGCCAATTCCACACATGAGTTCAGGCCTTCTCTGGAGAAATGGGTAACATCAGGAAATCCACTGCAGACAGTCAGTGTAGAAAACAGAAACTTGGACTTAAATCATCCTGTCTTGGAGACCAGTGAGCCTCCATTGAGTCCTAGAAAGATTATTGAAAATAAGTCTTTGGCTGACACATTTAGTTCCACAACTGTCCCAGGTGGTATAGAGAATGTGTCCTTCGAACAGGAGACTAGCCCTAAAAGTATTAAGAAAAGCCTCCTTTACAGTGATTTGAAAACAAATGAAGGCAGTTACACGCAAGCTCAGTCCTTGAGCTTTGACTCCATTGATGGAGCAGATCTTCTACAGGCACACTTGTGTTCAGAGACCCCCAAACTTGATTGGTCCTCAGGTAGCACTCCGTTAGCCCATTTTACAAGACCCATGAACACAGAGCTAGGGTTCCAAACACAGGAAATACCAGTAGGCAGAGTGGGCAGTTTGCTTAAGAAAAGTGAAACTAAAGCTGAGTTACATGAAAAACACAGAGATCTGGGAGGTGCTGACTCTCCGTCAAACACTGCATCTCCAAAAGGGGAACAAGAAACAGTGCTGCAGGATCTGTCACCGTGTGGCACAATAAATCTGTTAAATGGTGGGCTTTTTCCCGTGTGTGTAGCTGCTGATTCTTATCGACATACAACAGTCACCAGTGACAATACCAGTATGGAGCCTCTTGCTCCTTTTGTTCCCCAGCCTCGTTCCCCTCTTGTTTATGGAATTTCTAAAGAGCAGATGGGAAATAAAAGCACTGGTGAGCGTCTCAGGACCAAGGAGGACTCAGAAGTCCTGAGTGGAGACATTGATGTCAGTGTGAATCCTGACATTCATTATGAACCACTTTCTGGAGACTCTGATAAAGACCCTTGCAGTGACTGCAGAGATCCCAAAGTGGATGAGGATGACCCCTGCACTTTGCGATGTATTCACACCAAGAAAAAAGAAGATGCTTCAGAAGATGTTTATGACTCTTTCCCAAGCCTAACCACTAGTGATAACAAGGATTGGGGCTGCTCAAATCAAGTTCCAGGGTTACAGACAAGCATTCCTCCCAGAAACCAGTCAATTGGATTAAAGAAAGAAGATAAATGTGTGCCATGTTACATACAAATCCGAGATCTCCATGGCATCCCCAGGACTTATGCTAACTTCACTGTAACTAAAGAGCTCAAAGATACCATGAGAACATTACACAGCTCGAGAAGGCACTCCAGTTTCACTGCGAAGTGTGACTTGCTCAGCTTCTGGACAAATACTTGTCAGGTGGCAGATAACCTCACCCAGAGTACTTTAGATCTGGAATATCTGCGTTTTGCACATAAACTAAAACAAATGGTGAAGAGTGGAGATTCTCAGCATTCTGACTTTTCCAGTAACATCTTTCCGGAAGAGTCGCCCCTCCAGATCACTGCTGGAGCTTTTCCTTTAACAAAACCACCTGAGACCCCTGTTCTACATCCTGCATCCCAGAGCTGGAGTCCCCTTATAGTAACAGTCACACACTCAGATGCTAGACAGCAGGGTCAGCACATTAGAGACCTCACATCCAGCAATTTGGACAGTCCTTCCTTTTGGAAAGAGAGGTGTGATCACAGTACACAGCATCTTTCAAATTCTGAAAGAAATCAGGCTGTTTCATTACATCTCAACAAGCTGAAATATAACAGCCCTTTGAAAGAATCCCAGAGCGATATTTCACTTATTCTCAGCGAATATGCTGAACTTAATAAGGTGGTAATGAATCGCAACCAAGTCATTTTCCAAGATAGAGAGTCCAGTGTGGCTTCTGGAGAAGCCATGCCTCAAGAGATGTGTTCATCCATGCCAAGAAGGCCAGCCTCCTATGAAGACATGGTTACAGACTTGTGCACCAGTCTGCATAGCAAGCTGAAGAGTGTGGTCAGAGAGGCTTGTAAACGGACCTTCCTGTTCTACCTCGTGGAGACAGAAGACAAGTCATTCTTTGTAAGAACAAAGGTAAAGTGCTGTATTTTCTTATACTTAATATTCTTTTGATTGCCATCTAATTTTAGTTTACTTTAGAAGTAATAACTGTGGCATTTTTGGCCTCAGAAAGAATCATGATACGAAGTCGCATTTGAATTTCACAGCTGTCTTTATCTGCATACACAATATTATGCTATATTTGTACTATATCTGAAGATGTATATGATGTTCCAGAGTTAGTATGGTGACTAATTTTCATAAAGTTACCAATGTACTCTTACTCAAATGTGAACAAAGCCTTCCAAAGGTAAAATTCAGATTTTTAAAAAGTTATTACCTGTGTTCCCCCATTAGTATGGACAGTTGAGAGGGGCCTCTTTTGGTTTGGGATGTACTTTTTTATTTGAATATTAGGATAAATGATGTTCTGGTGAGAACACAGTGTTTATATATAAATGATTCAACCATAGTAAAATTCTAATTTGGTGGGAGCCAGAATCTGTCTTCATTTCTTCGTTAGCTTCCTTATTTTATCCTCTGTTTTGGGAAAAGACAACATTCTCTCGCTCTTTTCCCACTTTTAAGATAAGAATTTCAGGTTTATGTAAAGGCTGCAGAAATGGCATCCTTTGCCCATATACCCCCACTGTTCACTTTCCTGAGCCATTTGAAAATGGTGGTATTCATGGCATCCTACCACCCCTTACAACGTATCACCTGCAGGCTATGAGACTGCGGCTACTGTGCCAAGGTGGTGATGTGTGTGTTACCTGAGGGAAGGGGCACTTCTGTATGGCCACAGCCCTGTGAGCTAGCAGGCAGGGTGCTCATCAGGTTCCAGGCACCACCGTCTTTCTGCGCTTCACATATTCTCCTGGCTTGTCCTTTCCATTGTCTCTCAGTTCCCATGAGTTTGGGATGGTTCTTCTGTCATTTCTTATCATGTGACCTTGCCAGTTTTGAAGACTGTAAACTAATTATTTGATAGGATTTCCTTCAGTTTGTGTTCATCTGTGACTTCCTTGGGATTTCTGCATTTTAGGTGAGAATACCCAGATAGGATGTTCTCGCTCGGTGCATTCTATTGGGAGGCACACGATGCTGATTTGTCCCATTCCAGGTGTATTAACCTTTTGCACTTGGTTAAGATTGTTTCTGCCAAGTTCCTCCAATGTAAAGTTAATTAGTAAGCATGTTGTAGTTATCCCCAAGTGGGAAGAAGGTACAGCAGGACATGTGAATATACTGTTCCTCATCAGACTTTCACCCACCAGATTTAACATCGATTGGTTGTTTTTGCCTGAGTCAGTTATGACAGTGATGGTTGCCAAAAGGTGACATTCTAATTCCATCATTCCTTGTGCATTTTATTAGCTGGCTTTCTGCTGTAGGGTAGAGCTTTCCCTTCCCTCCCATTAATTACTTATATCAGTGACAACCTGTGGTCCCTATTATTTTACTCAGTTACCATCTGGTCCTTCACTATTTTAATGCTCAGATTGTACCCCTTTCGGCTGGCTCTGTGTCCTTTCCGCAAGTCTCCAGAGTTCTTTGGCTACCTCCTTCCTCTGTGGCACAGCACAGTACCACAGGTACATCTCACTCCTGGCCCCAGCCTTAAAGGCAGTGTTTCGCTAAGGAGCCGTGATCCTTTCAGAGAAGACTAGCACTTGGAATAGAGATCTGGGCAGTGGGTGGACTCAGTGCCACTGGCTATCACTGGTTTAGGTCCTCCCAGCAAGCAGAGCTGGGGAATGTTTGTATGTGTGCATGTGTGTACACGTGCATATGTATCTGTTTATGTTTAAAAAACCAGCAGGTGCACACATCCCCAATTCCAGCCCATCACCATCAGGCCATAGCCTACTTTGCCTTCTCCAGCAGTCAGAAAGTGGCTACCATGACCCCTAATGTGCCTGCTGCTTGGCTTGCTCCCCCACCCCATGTGTAACCCCACTCTAGGTCCAGCACACAGCCCACAGCCCCGTTCTCTCACAGGGGAGGGAAGCCCTCTCACAACACCTGCCCTCTTCCTCCTCTTCTTTTTGGTACCTGTTTTCCATCCCTAGTATGCGCAGGTGAGTGGAAATGTTGCCTTTATGATCTGGTCCTTGCATTCTAATGGGACAGGAAAAACACTGATAAAGAAGTACACAAATGTGAGATTCACGCTGTGGTTAGTTTCATTGTGCAGGGCTTCCACACTGGTTCGAGGGCAATAGGCCAGATGGCCTCAATGGAGGCCAAGGACCTTTTCTTTGATGAGGACCTTTTCTTTGATGAAGTGACACCAATCTCATACGTGAGGTGTGGACAGCTACCCGAGAAGCCTTTGCTCTTGAGTCACCTGGCTGCTCTCCACACACGTAGTTGATGCTTGCATAAGGCCAGTGTTAGGGCCAGAGTGCCTGTCACTGACATGTCCATAACTCCCCAAAGGCTGCGGAAGATGCCTGTGCCTCTGCTGTGAGCGCCTCAAGGAGCACTGGGCTCCGCGGAATGCTGGTCCGCCGGGAGGCTGGCATGCAGGCAGTTCAGTTGGGGAAGCCGACAGGACACTGCTCAGACGCCACCCTGCTGGCTGCGAGTCTGCCGTGACAGGGTGACAGGGGCTCAGCGCTGCGGGTGAAGCAAAAGGGGTCTGCGGAGGTTTCCCAGCAGGGCAATGTGCCTGGGGCACAGCATTTACTGTCAAGAAACAAGTCTGCCCATGATGGCTGAGGGCTCCTATTTTGTATCTTTTAAAAATGATTTTAAAGTTTTCCAAACTTAAGCAATCTTATCTTTTGTGTAGCTGATTATTTTTCCTGTCAAGGATCCTTTTGGTTCTCCAAGGTTCTTCCAAAATGGTTGCCAGATTTGTCTCCCCAACCCCCAGCCTGACTTGTCTTTGTTCCAGTTTCCATGCCCTCTCTGTAAGCTGTGTTGTTGGATGGGAGAGCATTAAACGACCTTCAGTCTTTTCCTCCAAAACTAACCTGCAATGTTTTTTTTTAAGCTTGAATTAAAGTTAATTTTGTTTGGAGAATTAGTAAGTCAGGGAGTGACTTGAGTTTACATCCTGGCCATGTCTATTTTGCTACAGGGAGCAAAATACCCGATTTCCTTTTGTTGCCTCCTTCTCAAAAGCAACGCAGTATCTTAGTTCTCAGACCCTTTTCAGAGCATAGGTCACATAGGAGACGGTGGGGTGATAAGTTTACCTCTGAGCTCTTCTAGGGTATCAGGTGCTTGTTTCAGTAATGAAGGTTTGTTTCATATTTTATCAGTTGGCCACCATTTACAATAGAAAATAAACTGCAGAAGTAACTTTAAGTGAGATAGTAGATAGACTCATTATAAAATAAACGAGAATAAAGTACTATCAGAGCAAGCAAAATGTTTGCAAAAGCTCACTCGAAAAGCCATCTGGGTTCCTCTTCTGTTCCAGAGCTTCCTGCAGCATTCACTAGTGATGGGACAGCAGGCTCCATTTATGTGTAAGTTGGAGAAGCCCTTCAGAGTGCTTGGCAAAACAGCCCGAACGCCACAGGGCTTGATGAAAATGTTGAACTTGTCAGAAAATGTATTCATTCATAGTTTACTACTAACATAAGTGACGGCTGCAGATTCATATATAGATATTTTGTGGACTCTTTGTTAAAAGAAATCTGTGTAGTAATTTTTGAAATTATATTGTAATACATTTTGAGTAGTGAATTAAAGTAGTCAAAATTTGAATTGTTTTGAGGTCCAAGGGAGACTGACCAAAAATTTAACAATTTTCTTATAAAGGAAGTAACAAGGGATGGTCAGACAGAGAGTCTGTGGTATAACTAGGAACATCAAGGCGTGCAATGTAAACTTCCTGAATTCTTTAGAAACAGCCTCAAAATCAGAGTAGGACGAGGGGAAGGAATTTTCCTGAATTACATTAACTTTCCCCCCAATCAGGCATATTACAGAACTGTTCCATGTTAAACTACATCCTAACCTATCTCCCATTGTATTCAAATACCTAGACCCAAGGGACTGTTGCCTTTCTCCAAAATCATTCCTGTTAATGATTCTCAAAGTAATATATAGGTATAATAGGTATTATTTTCTAAAGTTCTAGAAACATTTGACTGGACATGGCATTTTTAGACTAAATACCTGCACTCCTGAGGTAATTCCCTTGAAAAGGGTGAGAGACATGTGTATCAGCCTCTGATTAAAAAGAATCAGCCTTTGATACTTTATGGACAGAAAAGACTTACTTTAAGTGCTCTGCCTCTTAATAAACTTCCAAGTCCAACCCAGTTGTTAATGATACCCAGGAGCCATTTGTTTTTTATGCAAAATCTCATTCAGTAGTAAGATAAACTGCCATTTATATGGCCTTGTTAGGGTATAATTTAATAATAGGATGTGCTTTTTGATGTAAACTATAAAAGTAGTTCTGTGCAAGTATCCATTCTTAGTGGCTATTTGTAAATTTCAGAGTATTTTGAGGAAAAGCGGCCATGCAGAAATTGAACCTCAGCATTTCTGTCAAGCTTTCCACAGAGAGAATGAGACACTAATTGTCATCATCAGAAATGAAGATATATCATCACATTTGCATCAAGTAGGTTTGGAAATAACTTTGCAACAAAGGAATGTATTTCAGGCATTTTGTTATTCTATAATTATGAGACTCATCACTGCCTTTTTTTTTAGGAAGACGTTAAACATTACCATTGAGTCTAAGTGGTAAGATAACAGGGTTGAGATGATGTACTTTAGGATATTGTAATATTACCAAGGTGTTTATATGACAAACTGTGTTTCAGAGTTATTTACATAGTAATAACTAAGAACTACAAGAGGAGACATTGGTAAATTTTCTCATCTGAAATATAAACCAAATTTGTTGGAGTTTTGTTGTTTTTACAAGTGGACTCAAATATAAGTCAACCACTTGGTGTATTTTTTGTTTATAATCAGCCCTCTCTCCTCCATTTGTCACTACCACCCATCATCTTGATGTCACATTATCTTGATGTCTGACAATAATAAAAATCTTGCTTTGCAAGGAACTTGTCTTTTTTGTTGTTACAATACTTAAGCAAAAGTAATTGCTTGTCCTAAGAAGATCTTCTGGGTGTGGACTGAGTAGTCCTCCTGTCAGGCGGTGGTGACTGAACCCTACAGTGTTGGCACGTGAAGGTGGAGACGGAGTGGTGGTGTCAGCTCACCACCTGCCTTATTACCTTACAGGTCCCCAATCACAGGTATGCTTTTCCCTCACTATTCCAACCATTAGAGTTATAGGCACCACTTATAATTAATTTTAATGAGCTTGTAGCATTGCTGATGACCTGAGTTAATATTCCTTAGGTGTAGGAGAACTGCCAGTCATCAATGTTAAAGGTATTTTCAGCTGTTCCTGGATCTTGAAATCTTGATGAAAATGACAAAAGTGACCCAATGAACCAATCTTCACTGGGGGATCCCCTTATGTTTAACAGATTCCTTCTTTGTTGAAGCTGAAGCATTTCCCCAGTGTCATCTTTGCTGGAGTAGACAGCCCTGAAGATGTTCTTGATTGCACTTACCAAGAGCTGTTTCAGACAGGAGGCTTCATGGTATCGGACGACAAGATACTGGAGACTTTAACATTAGGTTGGTCTCTCATTTTCCTTTTGGGATCTAGTCAAA
Source organism: Manis javanica (assembly GCF_040802235.1). Lineage (NCBI taxonomy): Eukaryota > Metazoa > Chordata > Mammalia > Pholidota > Manidae > Manis > Manis javanica. The sequence goes on along the minus strand of NC_133157.1, from coordinate 129,625,781 downwards.
TCAGTTTCCTCACCCAGTGACCCAAATATTATTTCATCAAAAATTATCAACTCAAAATCAAGGGCTTCATTTTTGCTATGTTATGCTAAACACTTCATATAATTTTATATAATTCTTATTTCAAAAGTGTGCATCCTCCTAAACTTTCAACTGGTCATCCTCACCACCAAATCTGCTTCTAAGTTCCTTCCTTTCAGTAGTGCAGCTCAATTCCTGTTCATAGAAATTTGTTGGGAGTTTTGTTGTTTTTACAAGTGGACTCAAATGTAAGTCGACCACTTGGTGTATTTTTTGTTTATGATCAGCCCTCTCTCCTCCATTTGTCACTACCATCCGTCATCTTGCTGATATGGAAATCTACAAAAAGCTACTAAAAGTCACAATTATCTACTTCGGTAATCATACATACTTCTCTCAACACTGAACTGATGAAGAATGTTAAAGCACAGGGCAGACATCGTTATGGACCAACAAATCCTGCCCTACCTCTGATAGCACATTAGAACTGACTGTGGATGCTGCTTCTATGTTGGAAGGATATACTTTAACAAGCATGAATTTTGCATATATCTGTAGATTGAGTAGTTAAAACCTAGACCTGTATCTTCTCTATTGCAGCTGTGTTCAATTGTGTTCCATCCACATGATGTATATACCTTCAGAGCTTTAATGGCTAGTAACTGCACTGCCTTACATCCCCACACAGCTGCTCTCTCCCACAGATTAGGAAGGAGGACTCAGTTAAGGGGCTTTAGGCTGCTGTGTCTTTGAAAGGCAGTGTGGGATCCTGCCCAGCTCTGTATATGGCAATGATGGTATACATTCAGACATGGGATGTTATTTCCACAAGTCATAATTACTGGGCTTTGGACAAGCCAAAAACCCTGAAATACATCTTCTCTTGTCAAACTTACTCTATTCTGTAGTTCAACTGAAGGAAATTGTCAAAATCCTGGAGAGATTAAATGGAAATGGACGGTGGAAGTGGTTGCTTCACTATAGGGAAAATAAAAAGCTCAAAGAAGATGTAAGGTAAGAAAGATCCTTCTGAAAGGTGAGGCCTCTCTGTGTGGGGGTTCTTCCCCTTTTATAGGCGAGGAAATTGGGTAACCATTTCAGGGTTAATCATGTGGAAATGGTTACCCAAAGAGCTGCCCTAAGGTAAGGATAGGCTAGATGCTAATCACAGTATATGGGTCTGTTGACTATGGTTTCAGTTGTTTTTGTAGCAGAGCTTTCAGTGATGGGACCTCATAATCAAGAGTTTGAGGCACTGTTTTTGAGTAGCACTTTCTAGACTAACAGATGACATAGGAGTTCTAAAATACCATATAGTTAAAGGTCTGGCTCTACTACCAGGAACTGTAATAAAAAATAAGTGGAACTTTGAGTTTGTCATGTTAACAAAAGTTTTTGGATATTTATTCATATATTAAGTTGCCACAGTTGTAAGGATGGAAAATTTAGACCAGAATGTACCCTTGATTTTGCCCTTAAAGGATTGATTCCTTGGCTGAAGAGACCTGTGGGTGGCTTTTCTGCATTAAAGATGTGTCCCCAGGTTCTGGTGAGGCTGGGAAAGGCAGAGTGCACACAGGGCCTTGGAGCTCAGAGATTGCCAGCCACTTGCTAAATGATGGTGTCAGGCACTGGTAGGTGTTTTACATTGAGCATCTTGTTCTGACTTCACACAGAGGTAGAGTCAAAACAAACCTACTGTACTGCTATGGGAGTTGAAGCACTGAAGATGACACACCTGACCCAGGCTTCATCCCCAGCACATACTCCTTTCAAATTAGTTATTTGGTTTCACCTACTGCTTTCAAGGAAAACATACCAGGGCAAGAAGACAGCTGACTCTGGGGAAGCGCAGGAAGTGTTGAAAGGTAGCTAAGAACAGAGGTTAGGAGAGGAGCTGGCAGAAGAGAGAGGCAAGGGCAGGCAGGCAGGCAGAGAGGCCATGCCCAGGAGTTCCCAGGGAGGCAAGATTTAACTAATTAGATAATTACAGAAGGAAATATAGCAGGCAGAGTAAGAACTCATTGGAAAACATATCCTTTGACCTTGGGGGCCATTTATCCAAAACTAAAACCAAAACCCTGGCTTTTAAAAACCAGTATTTCTCCAAAGATGTTATAGCCATGGGTGGTTATCACTAACTACAAAACCAGCCTCAAATCTATCTCTAGGCAAATACAAGAAACAGACATATAGATTACATCGATGTGCGATTTTCTTAAATTATGCAAATAATGCTATACCAGTTCATACGGTAAGTAAAAGAATATGAAACATTTCTGTTCACAGAAAGAATAAACATGTAAAAGTTGGTATCAAAACTATGTGCAATATCATGTGAGCCATACAAATTTATACAGACCAGAGATAAAGCCAGAAGGGAATTCATCCTCACCATGCTAACAGTGCTTGTTACTAGAGCTGTGGAAATTTGACTTTGGTTTCCTACAGCAAGCAGGGCTGAGGATTTGAGGTGGGAAGATAGGAGAGATGGAGTCAAGAGCAGAGGTGGAGACATTAGTAATAACGATAGGTAGTAACAGGATTTTAAGAGAGGTGAGAAAGTCTAATGACGTTGGTGATTATCTGACTAGAAAGCATCACAGGTGCTGCTGTGTTACACAGGATGCAGTCAGAGGCCACTGGGACTTCACCACAGTCTTGTCAGGCACCACTACATGAATGGGCAGGTGTCTCTCTTGCTTGGGAGGAGGCCCTTTCTTTTTTAAGCCTTTTTTTTTTTAAACATTTTATTTAAGTTGTAATGTTTTGAAGGACTCAACAGGATGTCTAGGAAGCCAGGTGTGCTGTGAAAAAGAACAAAGGAGGGAACAAGGATCTCAGGTGTCCGATTGTTTTAACTTAAGGTTACACTGAGGATGTCAGAGGGGTATAAGGCACAGAAAAGTCTACAAATAAAACTACTGGAAATTAAATTTGTTTAACATTTCTGTGTACTTCCCACCCAGAGTGGATCCAATTGCACATAAAAAGAACTTAATATTGAAATCCTATCAGAGTGCAAACATCATTGAATTGCTTCATTATCACCAGTGTGACTCTCGATCATCAACAAAAGCAGAACATTTGAAATGTCTGCTCACCCTGCAAGTCCAGCACATCCACGCCAGGTTTGCCGTCTTCCTGACAGGTAAGCTCACACAGCCTTGGGTCTGCTGACTGCCAACACTCAGGCCTCGCCCAGAGTGGGCATCTGTACAATGACTTCCCAGAGGGGTCATTGCATAGTCTCAGAGGTAATGTACACGTACCTCCAGGGGCAACGAGGAGTAACATTTAGCTTGGTGGGTTTTCACAGACATAGGTTGGGGTATGGGTACTTGGGGTTTTGTCTAGTTAATATTCCTCCAAAGTTTTTTCCATCATTGAATCATCTCTAGCAAGTACTTACTCGGTGGTTTCTGTGAATCTTGATAGTGCAGAGAGCAACCACAGCTGTCATTTAGCAGTGCAAGCCTCCCTCCCCACCGCCAGTGCCACAAAGGCTGCCCAAACTCTTTTCTTCCTGTAACCAGACTCCATTTCTTTTCTGCCTCCACACATATTAGGGAATTCCACAAAAGTCTTTTTTTTCTTTAGTGAAAGGAGTTCTGCTACTTCAGTAAATGCCCATTAGTGAATTACTCACCAAAAAAGGGATATTTTTTCTTTTTACAGAAAAGCCTACTGTCTCCAGAGAAGTCTTTGAAAATAGTGGCATCCTTATTACAGATGTAAATAACTTTATTGAAAATATACAAAAAGTAGCAGCTCCGTTTAGGAGTAGCTACTGGTAAGAACTTTCTGTACCTCTCCCATGTGAACTGTAATTGACGGCAGATAACTGACATCTGTGTCTATGAGGAAACTAGTTTGGGAAGTTACATGTTGTGCTGTATATTTAAAATGTATGTATAGGGGTGGGTTTGCTGTTGGTTTGGCATAAATGGGAATTCCTAAAGTATCACTGATGAAATAATCTACTTGATCATTTTATCTGAATGATAGGCATTTTCACTTGCAGGGCATCTTGATTGCCAGGACAAAAGATACTATCACCTTCAGATACATAAATATGCTATAGCTTGGGGGAAGCTTTCCTTGTGTGTTTTTCACTTTGCTAGAAAACATCTGACGGCACTTAGGCCCGCAGTTGCCCCTATAGGCTTTGGGCTGCAGCGTTAAATATGGTTTTAAATTATTTTCGTTTTAGGAAGAATGCTTTCATAGCTATTAACTAAGGAGCTTTAACCAATAGCTTTGTTATGTAATACATGTTTTTAAAGGTTTACCATCCTTGTGAAAGCTATAATCTTACACTACATAAAATTAAACATTTTCTCCTAAATGGTACAAATTTATAAACTCATTTTTACATACTCAGTTTTTGTAATAGTGCACTACAAAATCAACCTTCTGGGGAAGAAATAATCCCTACAGTAATCTTTAAAACTCAAGGCCAAGCAAAAAACCATTATGATACATAGTATCTATTTGAAACAAGTTTTTATAACTGGTTTGTTTCATTTTTTAAATAAAGATAACTAAAAAATCATGTGACTGCTTCTGCACTTTGTAGCAACAATGGGGTTTGTAGGGAATGTTTTAACAAGCTGCAAGCAAGCTGCAGAGAGCTGTTAGACCTGTACAGAAACTTCTTTCAGAAGTGCCAATTTCACTGTTACTTTCTCAGGAAGAGGACTAACAGTCTTAGTAATTTAAACCCTAGGGTTAAGAGCTAATGAGAACTCTTAACTGTATGTGGTGCACCAAATTACTTAGAAGTTACTAAGGATGTGGAAACCTTTACTGAGTGCCTACTAATACCTGCTCTCTGCCTGGTGCTTGTCCTTCGGTTGTACTTCACATGGTCATCGTCCCTTGCTGAAAAGCTGTCCAACCCCCATGAAACCATCCGTTTTCTGTGACTGTTTTACTGCTTCACCAAGCCATGGGGCAAGGGTCCTGCTGCTAGAGAGACTGTGCTGTTGTCACCTTCCTACCGCACTGGCCAGACCTATAAGTATTATTAGTTGTTCAACAAATAGACTGAATGAAAATACATATGAAAATGTCCTTTTCCTGTTTTATTTGGACTTAATGCTGCCAAAGGTGCAAGCTGGGTTAGTAGTAGTAGTTCAAAATTTGAAGTCTCACAGGGAGGGAAAGGCTTGCTGGGGATTCACATAAGGGCATGTAGATACAGCAGTTGTTCTCAACTGTGGTAATTTTGTGCCCCAGGAGATGTGTGAGAATGTCTGGGGACATTCTTGGTTATCAGCTAGGGAAGTGCTATTGGCATCTAGTGACTAGAGGCCAGAGACACTACTAAATGTCACAGTGTGCAAGACAGCCTCCCACAATGAAGAATGAGCTTAACGACAAATCCACCAAACTGCTGCTATAAGCCCAAGTACCAGAGGTGTTAACTCACATGGGAAAACCACTTGCTCTAAACCACTGGGCAAACCAAGAGTCTCATTACACTGCTCCAAGAATACAGTTTGGGGGCTACTCAGCATGAAGCCAGGTGACAGACTGTTTCCATCCCTCAGCTTGGACTCTCCCCACACTGTCAATGGCTGAGCACACCTGCTCCAACAGCTCCATCTTCAGCTCTACTGAAGGACGTGCAGCTGTGTCTCGCCAGCACACCACTTTCAACCTCATACACACCAGGACACAACAGACCAACCAACAGGGAACTGGTTTCCAGAGTTCAGCTTTATTGTGCAGTACAGAAATCATTGGAGCCATTTTGAGACAGACATCACTGAAGGGAAGGCGCTGTCAAATCAATACTGCATTGCAGCTTGGTCCACCAAAAAAGCCACACCTGGGATACAAAAAAGCTTCTACATTTACCTGCTTTATGATTGGTTTCTTTCCCCTTTGTTCTCATCAGTTTATTAGGTTGAAACACTGCACACATGCTTCCTCCAAAATGACTCTCAAAGTCTGGAGCTGACTTAGAATTTTAGGCCCATATAAACCAAATGTGTGGCTATGCTACAGGGGCACTGTCATAATACTTGATGCAGAATATTGAGGTATAGGGAAAACTTAGAGATGCTGTCCCAAATTATGGAATATTTGATTTGACTTTTCAAATCTCTTTGTAAGTCAAGAGGATAGATGGCACTCAAACTGTACTGATCCAGCTCTTGAGCAAAAGCACATAATTGCAAAGGCTACAAGATACAAATACTGTATCAAGTTCTCTGCATCAACATCACATTTTTTTAAAACTGATCCTTCACTAGAAAAAAAAAGCCAGTATTGGTTAAATTGAACAGAATGTGGTAACTTGCCAATTCTGAATAGCCACTCCATGAAAACAAGTTAATACATGATATTAGAAAGAGGAGGAATATTTACTGGTACAGTGCTCTGTAATCTGTTTTGATTACAAAAGCAGGCCTTACAATATTGATTTCAATACAATACGCATTGTTTGCCAAATCTTAAGTTTGTCCTAATTAGGTAACATGTACTGCTGTTAGTCTTCCCCATAGATGTCATTTTTCTTGCGCTTCATTTCCTCAAAGTCAAACTCTGATCCTGTCATCCTCTTATAGATGTCCTTAATGTCATCACAGGTTGTCTCAAAGTGAGTTGTGGCATCATATGTGCGAGAAATAAAGATCTGGAAATAAACATTACAAACACTTGAGACTGTAGGAATATCTCCTGACAAAGCCTGCTAACACCCTTTTTAGATCACACTCACCTGGCTTTCTGTTCCCAAATCTTTTGGTACAAGGAGGTCACTGATGCTAACAAATCTGGAAGGAAAAAAGAATTAAGTCCGGAGGTGAGCTGACCCCACATCCATTTACGGCTTTGCCTGAAATCCAAAACCCAAAAGATAATAAGACTGATCAAGATGATACCCACACAGCAAGCAGCCAACGGCTGCTTTCACTCATCTAACAGGGTTCACTCCACCATGGAGCCAAAATCAATCTTTGACTTCAGCTGATAGAAATGAACACATCACTTACTTCTGTTCAACTGGTTCCAAGAGTTCCAAAGCTGGTCTGATTTCTTTCTCGGGTTCCTTGGTCTCCACAGTAGTACTAACTATGGCAATGTACTTCCCTTGTGCTGCCACATTGTGCGCAGAGGAAATCATGCAGACATAGATATCTGGAAACAAGTAATGCCATCTCACTGCCAAGGGTTGCAAACCGCGAGCATGTGTACATACTGCTTTCACCCATATATTAGTGAGGCGTGAATTAAAATTACATGGAACAGACAATATTTTCTATGCATAAGTTATAAATAGAGGCAAACAGGATCATATATAATGTGTGCAAATTCTTATAGGAACTTTCAGCCAAGGAGATTAGGGATTTATGTGGCACTGAACTGCTGGACTTGGAAATGAAATTTCTCTTCCAATCCCTGTCACAGCTAACTGGAACACTAACACACCTGATACCAACTGCTCTGCATTCTTCCTCTCTGAGCTTTCACAGACCCAGGGATCTGCTTGGAAACCCCTGAAAGATTACTTTAGTATAAGTCCCTTTGTTCTAGTAATAATATCCTGTGATTTTGGTTTCTTATATGGGAAAAAAATAACAGCTGACCCTTGAACAACGTGGAGGTGAGGGGGTGTTGAGCCCCCACCAAGCAGTCAAAAATCCACATGTAACTCCTGACTAACCCAAAACTTAACAGTCCATGTTCTCAATAAGGGCTTCTGGCCAACAGTAAGCAAGTAACACATATTTTGTATATGTGTTATGTACTATATTCTTACAATAAAAATAATTTCTTAAAAAATTGTTACTGATCTCCAAAATATTTCCCAATATATTTATTGAATAAATCTGCATTTGAGTGGGTCCAGAAAGTTCAAACCATGTTGATCAATGGTCAACTGTATAGACAGCTCTTAGCACCCCTTTTAAGTTGAATTTTTGATAAATAAAAGGGCTTCTAACTGAAAGGAAGATAGGAAAAGCTAGTGGATGGAAACTGATGAAAGAAAAATGGATTAGGAATTAAATTAGAACTAGGTCCTGATCTTAACTCAGAGAAAATCTTAAGTTAACAAAAAATGGCATATAAGCAGCACTGTCATCAGGTCAAAAACAGAAGTAAACCAACAGCACAAACTTCTTTGAGGCACACAGTGCTGAAGAGCCAGGAGACACCAGGACAGCTACCTATCTGATCCAGTTTTCTGGTGCTATTCTAAGTGAGGAAATGACGGTCCAAAGTAACAGGTAAGTCCCAGGAAAGGCTCTGGGGGCTAATTTGTCTATTTCAATGCAATGATGATTCAGGATGTTGACGAGCTAAAAGGGACCCATCGCACTGTTTCCCTTATGTAAACTAGTTACACTTCAGTGTAACAGCAGATACATGAGGAACACGGGATGAAACACAAGACAGATACGTCTAATAAAATTCTACAAACATCTGATCTTCATAACTCACCTGACTTGCGATTGACTTGGTTCTGTGGAATAATGATCTGGCAGGAGTTGGCATCATTGGTGTTTTTGATAGGGTGGCTGAGGATGCAGATGACCCTGATCACCTGGCCCACTTTTGCTACCCGATCTTTTACATAGCTGGGATCACAGATGAGCTGCTTACAACGAGCAAGCTGCACAAAATATTTGACTTTGTTATACAGTATCCATGACATAATTTAAAACTAACTCTGCCAACAATCCCTAGAATTCCCCAGAAACTGACCCCTGATTCTAAGTCCTGTTCAAATGGTAGGCCACATGCACAGAGGTACCCAACCTCAAAGAGAATTAAATGAAATATAGCGTATTTCAAGGCTATCATGCATGAATGGCCCTGGTAAAAACCAAATGTGCTGTGACAGTACTAATTACAAACAGACCAAAGTCAGTGTCATCTTAATATGCTAAGCAAAACTTTAATTGCAAGAGAAACTATAGTCGTCTTCCTCTTTATAGCAAAGCCTTCAAACTGAAGCAGCTGTGTGAGGCAAAGAAAAATGAACTAGGACATTTATCAGGTTAGAACATTTATCCCTATTTCCTAAACATCTGTTATGCTGAAAGCACAAGGTAATTACAAAAGATCTACAACAATAATAAAAGTTCAGATGGCGAATGACTGAGAGCAGATTATATGGTCTTTACCTATGGAATATAAGATTTTTAAATTTCTGAGGTGTTTTTTTTTTAAGCAATTCTATTTGTAAGACTTGGTATTTCATAAATTATGAACAATCTGGTTTACAGACCAACAGCATCACCTGAGAGCTTGTAAGAAAATGCAGACCCACCTCCTTCGACCTACTGAATCAGAACATGCACTTCAAAAACAATAATTTATATTCAATTAGAATTTGAGAAATACTGCACAAAAATCTACCAAAACAAAAAAACAGGTCAGTACTCTCCAAATCCAATTTCAACCAGTAAACTGAAAGTGGTACATATAAAGCTAGATTTAAGTAAAAATTTAGAAGACAGGCACCAGCCCACACTATATAAAATGTTTACCCTTACCATTCAGAGCTCATCCATAATGTTCATTTTGATCTTAAGAAATAATAGAAAGCACTATAACTGTTGTTTTTAAATAAAGTACAGCATCTATTTAACTAGTCCTTATTCATTATGAATACCAACTTGCCATAAAGAAAGGACATATAATCTGAAATCTAGCACTGATGTCCATACCAAATTTAAGTACATATTAGGAAATTTTCTTCACAAGACCACAGCATTTTTTAAATTGTAAAAGCTACTTACCTCTCCTTCAGATTTCACACCAATCACTTTTCCATTTTCCATAATGATTTCTTCAATTGGTTTATTGAGCATGTAGGTACCTCCATAAATAGCACTTAGCCTAAGAAAAAATGTTTAATTACAGGAATTTAAGAGTTATTTCACCTGCTAAAGTCCCCTTTCTTAGCATTTAATATATATTTGCTCAATTTCCTCCTAGAAGGCAATAGTTTAAAAATCATTAAAGCATCACTTATAAAACAGTCAAAACCATGACATGTTCACAGTTCTGACTACCAAGTCCAAAAAAAGCAATGATCCATAACCAGTTGGGGTGGGGGAAGTAGGGAGAGTGGGGAGACAGCTTATATTGGTCTAATCATCTTGCATATACAGAGAACTCTGAAAAATAACCAAAAAAACTACAGGAGGCACTAGAGTATGATAAAACCAGGCAGAAAGTGGAGAAGAGACTTGAAGCAAGAGGATGAGTTCTTTATGTGGTCTGGATGGCTTTCCAGATGGAATGACTTCCCTGGTCTTGTAACATGAGCAGCTATACCTACACAAGAAGAAGACCTGCAATATGATGTAAGGTGCTCTAGGACAGAATTTGGGGCTCTCAAAGGAGATGAAAATGGTGGGGGAAAATCACAAAAAAGGGGCAGCACCAAATCTATAAAATCTCTCCGAATCCTTAACTCCAGAAGTGCTCATACACAAAGGATATACCCCAAGGAATCGAGCAAAAAACAGTATCTGGACGGCACAAAACTGAGCAGAGATACAGCTGCGGGTGATAAAAACAAGTTTGAAGTGTCAAACCGCCATATTAGAGGAACTTGGTACACACCTTGAGCTATCCACAGAAACCCCAGGAGGATCCCACCTTGTATCAGCCAAAGACAAAAGACCCCTTAAAATGTAAAATCAAGCCTCCAAAAGTTCAACATGAGTGGCCAATAATTTGATGGCTCAAGCAAAAATCAACACTTCAGAAATGACTAAACACCTGAAGAAACAAGAAAATGTGGTCCAAGTAGAGTAAATGCAACCAACACAGACACCCAAATTACTGACCATTAGAATATGCAGGGCTTATGAGAAGAAAGCAAATCCTACCATTTGCAACAGCATGGATGGAGCTGGAGGGTATTATGCTTAGTGAAATAAGCCAGGCAGAGAGAGACAAGTACCAAACGATTTCCCTCATTCGTGGAGTATAACAACGAAGCAAAACTAAAGGAACAAGACATCAACAGACTCCAGGCTCCAAGAAGGGACTAGTGGTTACCAAAAGGGAGGGGTGGGGAGGTGGGAGGGAAAGGGGGATTGAGGGGTACTATGATTGGTACAGATGGTGTGGGGGCAGGGGGGTAATGGGGAAGACAGTCTAACAGAGAAGACAAGTAGTGACCCTGGCATCTCACTACACTGATGACAGTGACTGCAATGGTGTATAGGGGGACTAGATAATATCGGTGAATGCACTAACTACAATGTTTTACATGTGAAACCATAAGCGTGTGTATCAATGATACCAGAAAAAAAATATGCACGGCTTAGAGGCAACTACTGTAAACATCTTCAAGCACATCCTTGTTCAAAAGTTGAGAGTCAAAATGAGTATTTTTTTTAAAAATTGAAATTATAGATCTAGAAAGTACACTACTAAAAAATAAAACTCACTTTATGGGATAAACAGCCTTTTGGGATTGAAAGAAAAGTCCACAACTTGAAGTCAAATGAACATTACCCAATAGGAAGCATGGGGAGAAAGTATACGAACAAAGCCTCAGTGACCAATGGAGCAACAGCAAGCAGGACTACAAGTCACGGAAGTCCAGGGGTAAAGCAGAGAAAATGGGTCAGAATATCTAAGGATGATAATGACTGTCAAGTTCCCAATTTGATTTAAAAAAATTAATGCACACATCCAACAAGTTCAGTAATCCCACGCATACCCATATGTAGGCTAATCCTTGTGAGCAGCCAAAAATCTCAAAAGCAGCTAGAGGAAAAGAACTTACATGCACAGAAGCAGCTATGAATTACAGACACAGTTAACTTCTCACTAGAAACAAAGACCACAGAAGGAAGTCTGTAGATGCTGAATGAAAAAACATAAAGCCAACAAAAGTCCTTCAAAAATGAAGGTGACATTAACACCTCCAAATAAACAAAAGCTGAGAGAGTTCATCAGCAGATCTGTAGCTATACAATGCAAAAGAAAAGGTGAAGAGAAATAACAGCAGATGGAAACAAGGATTTACAATAAAGAATGAAGAGCAACAGACGTAAAAATGTGTGAAAATGGTTACTTTTTATCCTTTTCACTCATTTATACTGTTTAGCACAGAAATTACAATTCTGTTATGTGACTTATCAAGTATGCAGATGTAAACAGCACAAAGGAGAGTGGTAAATGCAAGTTAATTACCACAGAGTTATGTTTTCTGTAAAGTACTACAGTATTAACTCAAACTGTGTTAAGGGATGCACACTATAACCTACAGAGTGAGCCCTACAAATCTAACCCATGTAGCTAAGAAATCACTAGAGGAATAAAGGTGGAATATGGGAAAACATTTGATTAGTTGATGAAGAGGAAAGAAGGGTGGGAAAATAGGAGGAGAAAAAAGAAACAACACACCTAATTCCAACCATATCAATACTTATAGTAACTGTAAATGGACTAAATCCCATTAAAAGCCAAGGTTATAGCATCTGGATTTCAAAAAAGCAATAATCAACTATACGCTGTTTTGTTACAAGAGACTTCCTTTACATACAAAGACAGTTTGAAAATAAATGAATGGAAAAAGAGATAAGAACACAAAGCAAGTTGGTAAGATTATATTTGATATTAGACTAAGAAAACGTGGTGACATAATCAGAAATGAGTATCACCTAGTAAAAAACTTTCAATGAAAGAAGTACAAACTGGATTCTTACAAGATTAAAGATGGTGGCATGAGAGGAGAGACAGTGACCTCCTCTTAAAACCGTATGTAATACAAAAATATAATTAATATAACTAATCCTGCAAGAACAACAGGAAAGAGGACTGTGCCAGACTGCATAAACCTGGAGAAGACAGACCCCACGGAACAGGGTAATGTACCAAAGCTGTGACCCAGCAGGACCCACCAAGCCTTTCCCCCATCCCAGCTCACCAGCAGAAGGAAGAGAAAGAGAGCCAGGAGGGAATGGAGATCTGGGACTGCTGAACACGTAGCCCTGGACATCTGCTCTGGAAGCATTAAACTACATTGCATGGTGCTCTGGTGATTACTGGTGTTGGAAAGCTAAGACAGGCAGAATACCTGGAGAGACTGAGATTCCAGCTACTTGTGGAAAATGGATTCATATCTGGCTGATCTGGGTGGACAGTCTGAGAGACTTCATAAAAGCGAGAGGACTGCTAAAGGGGCAAGGACTGCACAGAGCTTAATGATCAGAAGAGACAGGGTAGACAAAATTGTCCAGGTGCACTCTGCCCAGCAGGCTGGGAAGTTTCACCATTGTGAGGTGCTCCTTCCCCGTGGCTGGCTATGCAGCTTAAAGGCCCCCCACTGTGATAGGCATTCTGTTGCGCCTTCCTCCCGGCGATTTGACAACTACCTTGCAAACTGGCAAACCCTGCCCTGATGTCAGGCCAGCCACAGGGAAGCCCCGCCTACAGCAGCGACAAACACAAAGCACAGAGGCTTACACCTGTGTTTGGCGCACTGATTTCTGACAGTGGAGACAGGCATAGCAGCTGGGAAGCAGGAAACAGCTCTTTCCTCCATGCAGGCATCAGCACCACCTGTGAACCCTGACATCTCTCCAATCACTGAGCAGCTCAAGAGAGAAGAGTTTCTGGGCACTAGAGGGGGCCACATACAAATATGAAAGGTCAAAGGAACCTGGTTCAAAGCAAAATCTCAACAACAGAAAAAGATTAGAGTGAAACTGAATTAATAAATCTTCCTGAAATAGACTTCAAAAAAAAATCATGAACATGCTCCTGGAGGCACAGAAAAATATTCAAGATCTCAGGAATGAATTTAGGATGGAGAGCCAATCGTTGAAGTACACAAGGGAGGGTATTAGAAGCAGATATCTAGATAAGGTGGAGGAGAAAATAAAATAGAAATTATAGGAGAGGAATACAAGGAAGCTGAAGTACAGAAAGAAAAAAAGATGTCTAGGAATGAAAGAATACTAAGAGAACTGTGTGACCAATCCAAACAGAACAATATTTGTATTACAGGGGTACCAGAAGAAGAAGAAGAGAGAAAAAGAGAGGAAGAAATTCCTGAAAACACCCACAATCTGGGGAAGGAGATAGTCTCTCAGGCTATTGAGGTGGAGAGATCTCCCAACACATGGGACCCAAGGAAGATAACACCAAGACATATAATTATTAAAATGAAAAAGATCAAGGATAAGGACAGACTGTTAAAACCAGCCAGAGAGAGAAATAAGATCACATACAAAGGAAAACCCATCAGGCTATCATAAGACTTCTCAGCAGAAACCTTACAGGTCAGAAGGGAGTAGCATGGTATATTTAAAGCAACAAAGCAGAAGGGCCACGAATCAAGAATAATTTATCCGGCAAGATTAACATTTAAATTTGAAGGATGTAATTTGATAGGGATAGCATCAAATCTCTGTATTGCTTTGGGCAGGATGGCCATTTTGATGATATTAATTCTTCCTAGCCAAGAGCATAGGATGAGTTTCCATTTCTTAGTGTCCTCTTTAATTTCTCTTAAGAGTGTCTTATAGTTTTCAGGGTATAGGACTTTCACTTCCTTGGTTAGGTTTATTCCTAGGTATTTTATTCTTTTTGATGCAATTGTGAATGGAATTGTTTTCCTGATTTCTCTTTCTATTAGTTCATTGTTAGTGTATAGGAAAGCCACAGATTTTTTGTGTGTTAATTTTGTATCCTGCACCTTTGCTGAATTCCGATATTAGTTCTAGTAGTTTTGGAGTGCAGTCTTTGCAGATTTTTTTTGTACAATATCATGTCATCTGCAAATAGTGACAGTTTAACTTCTTCTTTACCAATCTGGATTCCTTGTATTTCTTTGTTTTGTCTAATTGCCATGGCTAGGACTTTCAGTACTATGTTGAATAACAGTGGGGAGAGTGGGCATCCCTGTCTTGTACCCGATCTCAGAGGAAAAGCTTTCAGCTTCTCGCTCTTCAGTATGATGTTGGCTGTGCTTTGTCATATATGGCCTTTATTATGTTGAGGTACAACAGCATTCTTCAATGAACTGGAACAAATAGTTCAAAAATTCATATGGAAACACCAAAGACCCCGAATAGCCAAAGCAATCCTGAGAAAGAAGAAGAAAGTGGGGGGGATCTCGCTCCCCAACTTCAAGCTCTACTACAAAGCCACAGTAATCAAGACAATTTGGTACTGGCACAAGAACAGAGCCACAGACCAGTGCAACAGAATAGAGACTCCAAACATTAACCCAAACATATATGGTCAATTAATATACGATAAAGGAGCCATGGACATACAATGGGGAAATGACAGTCTCTTCAACAGATGGTGCTGGCAAAACTGGACAGCTACATGTAAGAGAATGAAACTGGATCATTGTCTAACCCCATAAACAAAAGTAAATTCGAAATGGATCAAAGACCTGAATGTAAGTCATGAAAACATAAAACTCTTAGAAAAAAACATACGCAAAAAGTCTCCTGGACATAAACATGAGTGACATCTTCATAAATATATCTCCCCGGGCTAGGGAAACAAAAGCAAAAATGAACAAGTGGGACTACATCAAGCTGAAAAGCTTCTGTACAGTAAAGGAACACCATCAATAGAACAAAAAGGTACCATACAGTATGGGAGAATATATTCATAAATGACAGATCCAATAAAGGGTTGACATCCAAAATACATAAAGAGCTCACGCACCTCAACAAACAAAAAGCAAATAATCCAATTAAAAAATAGGCAGAGGAGCTGAATAGACAGTTCTCTAAAGACTAACAGACACATTAAAAGATGCTCCACATCGCTAGTCATCAGAGAAATGCAAATTAAAACCACAATGAGATATCACCTCACACCTGTAAGGATCGCCACCATCCAAAAGACAGACAACAAACGCTGGCGAGGTTGTCGAGAATGGGGAACCCTCCTACACTGCTGGTAGGAATATAAATTAGTTCAACCACTGTGGAAAGCAGTATGGAGGTTCCTCAAAAAGCTCAAAATAGAAATACCATTTGACCCAGGAATTCCACTCCTAGAAATTTACCCTAATGCAGCAGCCCAGTTTGAAAAAACATATGCACCCCTATGTTTATCGCAGAACTATTTACAATAGCAAAGGAATGGAAGCAACCTAAGTGTCCATCAGTAGATGAATGGATAAAGAAGATGTGGTACATATACACAATAGAATATCATTCAGCCATAAGAAGAAAACAAATCCTACCATTTGCAACAACATGGATGGAGCTAAAGGGTTTTATGCTCAGTGAAATAAGCCAGGCAGAGAAAGACAAGCATCAAATGATATCACTCATATGCGGAGTATAAGAACAAAGAAAAACTGAAGGAACGAAACAGCAGCAGAATCACAGAACCCAGTTACCAAAGGGAAAGGGACTGGGGAGGATGGATGGGAAGGGAGGCATAAGGGTGGGGAAAAAGGAAAGAAGCCTTACTATTAGCATGTATAATGTCAGGGGGGGGCATGGGGAGGGCTGTACATCACAGAGAAGACAAGTAGTGATTCTACAGCATCTTACGCTGATGGACAGTGACTGTAATGGGGTTTGTGGGGGGGACTTGGTGAAGGGGGGAGCCTAGTAAACATAATGTTCTTTGTGTAATTGTAGATTAATAACAAAAAAAAATTGAAGGCGGGATTAAACAATTTCCAGATAAGCAAAAGCTGAGAGAATTTTGATCCCACAAGCCATCTCTACAGTGTATTTTGGAGGGACTGCTATAGGTGGAAGTGTTCCTAAGTTTAAATAACTGTCACCAGAGGTAATAAAAAGGGATAGACAAAGAGTACAGAATATGATACCTAATATATAAAGGATGGAGGAGGAAGAAAAGGAGGGGGAAAAAAACGAATCTTTAGGTTGTGTTTGTAATAGCATACTAGGTGAGTTAAGTTAGACTCTTAGATAGTGAGGAAGTTACCCCTGAACCTTTGGTAACCACAAATCTAAAGCCTGCAATGGCAGTAAGTACATACCTATCAATAATCAGCCTAAATGTCAATGGTCTGAATGCACCAATCAAGACATAGATACTGAATGGATAAAAAAAAAACAAGACCCAACTATATGCTGCCTACAAGAGACATATTTCAAACCCAAAGACATACACACAGACTAAAAGTGAAGGGATGGAAAAAGATATTTCATGCAACTAATAGGGAGAAAAAAGCAGGTGTTGCAGTACTTGTATCAGACAAAATAGACTTCAAAACAAAGCACAAGAGACAAAGAAGGACATTACATAATGATAAAAAGGGGTCAGTCCAACAAGAGAATATAAACATTATTAACATCTATGTGCCCAACACAAGAGCATCTACATACATGAATCAAATACAACAGAATAAAAGGGGAGATAGAATGCAATGAATTCATTCTAGGAGACTCCCAACACTCCACTCACTCCAAAGGACAGATCAAGAAGACCGAAAATAACTAAGGAGACAGAGGCATTGAACAGTACACTAGAACAGATTGACCTAACAGAAATATACAGAATTCTCCACCCAAAAGCAGCAGGATACACATTCTTCTCAAGTGCACATGGAACATTTTCAAGAATAGATCATATATTAGGACACAAAGAGCCTCAGAAAATTCAAAAAGACTGAAATTGTACCAAACAGCTTCTCACACCACAAAGGTATGAAACTAGAAAGAAATTATGCAAAGAAAACGAAAAAGCCCACAAACACATGGAGGCTTCACAACATGCTCCTAAATAACCAATGACCAAAACAGAGATCAAGCAATATATGGAGACAAATGACAACAATAATTCAACACCACAAAATCTGTGGGACACAGCTAAGGCCGTGCTAAGAGGGAAGTATATTGCAATACAGGCCTGCCTCAGGAAAGAAGACCAACCCCATATGAACAGTATGAACTCACAATTAATGAATCTAGAAAAAGAAGAACAAATAAGGCCCAAAGTCAGTAGAAGGAGGTACATAATAAAGATGGAACAGACTAAAGAGCTCAGATATAAACCCAAGCATATATGGTCAATTAATATATGATAAAGGAGCCATGAACATACAGTGGGCAAATGACAGCCTCTTCAACAGCTGATGTTGGCAAAACTGGACAGTTACATGCAAGAGAATGAAACTGGGTTATTGTCTTACCCCATACACAAAAGTAGATTTGAAATGGATCAAAGACCTGAATGTAAGTCATGGAACCATAAAACTCTTAGAAAAAAACATAGGCAAAAATCTCCTGAATATAAACAAGAGCAACTTCTTCCTGAATGCATCTCTTCGAGCAAGGGAAACAAAAGCAAAAACGAACACACGGGACTACATCAAACTTAAAGCTTCTGGGGGAGAGAACCAAGATGGCGGCGTGAGTAGAGCAGCGGAAATCTCCCAAAACCATACATATTTTTGAAAATACAACAAATACAACTAATCCAAAAAGAGAGACCAGAAGACACAGGACAACAGTCAGACTACATCCACACCCACGAGAACCCAGTGCCTCGAGAAGGGGGTAAGACACAAACCGTGGCCCTGCGAGACCCGAGTGCCCCTCACCCCAGCTCCCAAAGGGAGGAGAGGAGTCGGAGTGGGGAGGGAGAGGGAGCCCAGGACTGCTAATCACCCAGCCCTAGCCATCCACACTGGAGCACAGATACACAGTGTGTGTGTTGGGTGCTGGAAACTAGGTAACCAGGACAGTAAGACCTGTGAGCGGGTCCCCACAACCGGTGCCCCTGGGACAAAGAAAAGCGAGTGCTTTTTGAAAGTCTTAAAGGGACAGGGACCCCACAGCTGGATGGAAGCGCCCTGGGACACTTAGCCCAGCAGCTGCGAATCCCCGGGGAACTCTGGACGCCTGAACGCCCACAGCACAGCTCACAGACCCCTCACCGTGATAAACAGCCTCCCGCCTGTTCCCCCCCCGATGAGACTCCACATATTGGAGCAGCAGCCTGAGGCAGGCCACACCCACAGCAACTGCAGAGCTAAATAAACTCCATAGTGGCCGGGTAAGATCAGAAGCCCCATCTGCACTCAGCTGCCCAGCACAAGCTGCTAGAGGCCGCTGTTCTCCCAGGAGAGGAAGGCCATAAACTGGCAAGAAGGGACTTTCTCTTACCCAACACACGTGCCAGCTCCCCACAAATACATCTATCACCATGAAAAGGCAGAAGAAAACTGATACATACCAAGATCACAGAGGCAAGCCCTGAGAAGGAGATAGACCTACCCAGTCTTTCTGAAAAAGAATTAAAAATAAAGCTCATAACCATGCTGATGGAGCTGCAGAGAAATATGCAAGAGCTAAGGGATGAAGTCCAGAGGGAGATTACAGACGTCCAGAGGGAGATTACAGAAGTGAAACAAACTCTGGAAGGATTTATAAGCAGAATGGATAAGATGCAAGAGGCCATTGATGGAATAGAAACCATTGAACAGGAACGCATAGAAGCTGAGAGAGAGAGAGATAAAAGGATCTCCAGGAATGAAACAATATTAAGAGAACTGTGTGACCAATCCAAAAGGAACAATATCCGCATTATAGAGGTACCAGAAGAAGAAGAGAGAGAAAAAGGAATAGAAAGAGTATCTGAAGAAATAATCGCTGAAAACATCCCCAAACTGGGGAAAGAAATAATCGATCAGACCATGGAAGTGTACAGAACTCCCAACAGAAAGGACCCAAGGAGGACAACACCAAGACACATAATAATTAAAATGGCAAAGATCAAGGACAAGGACAGAGTTTTAAAGGCAGCTAGAGAGAGGAAAAAGGTCACCTACAAAGGAAAACCCATCAGGCTATCATCAGAATTCTCAGCAGAAACCTTACAGGCCAGAAGAGAATGGCATGATATATTTAATGCAATGAAAGAGAAGGGCCTTGAACCAAGAATACTGTATCCAGCATGATTATCATTTAAATATGAAGGAGGGATTAAACAATTCCCAGACAAGCAAAAGTTCAGGGGAATTTGCCTCCCACAAACCACCTCTACAGGGCATTTTAGAGGGACTGCTCTAGATGGGAGCACTCCTAAGACTAAATAGATGTCACCAGAGAAAATAAAATCACAGCAAAGAAAGCAGACCAAACAAATACTAACTAAAGGCAAAAAATAAAATCAACTACCCACAAAAGCAGTTAAAGGAAGCACAAAAGAGCACAGAATAAAAGAACCAACATGTAAAGAACGGAGGAGGAGGAATAAAAAGGGAGAAAAATAAAGAATGACCAGACAGTGTTTAAAACAGCTCAGTGAGTTAAGTTAGACAGTAAGATACTAAAGAAGCTAACCTTGAACCTTTGGCAACCACGAATCTAAAGCCTGCAATGGCAATAAGTACATATCTTTCAATGATCACCCTAAATGTAAATGGACTGAATGCACCAATCAAAAGGCACAGACTAATAGAATGGATAAAAAAGCAAGACCCATAATCTATATGCTGCTTACAAGAGACTCAACTCAAACCCAAAGACTATAAGAACAAAGAAAGACTGAAGGAACAAAACAACAGCAGAATCATAGAACCTAAGAATGGACTAACAGTTACCAAAGGGAAAGGGACTGAGGAGAAAGGGAGGGAAGGGAGGGATAAGGTGGGGAAAAAGAAAGGGGACATTATGATTAGCATGTATAATGTGGGGGGGGGGCATGGGAAGGGCTGTGCAACACAGATAAGACAAGTAGTGATTCTACAGCATCTTACTACGCTTATTGGACAGTACTGTAATGGGGTCTGTGGGGGGGATTTGGTGAAGGGGGGACCCTAGTAAACATAATATTCTTCATGTAATTGTAGATTAATGACAACAAAATTAATTAATTAATTTTTAAAAATTGAAACATAAAAAAAAAGCTTCTGTACCCTACACTGATGGACAGTGACTGCAATGGGGTTTGGGAAGGGACTTGATAATATGGGTAAACGTAGTAACCACATTGTTTTTTCATGTGAAAGCTTCATAAGAGTGTATATCAATAATACCTTAATAAAAAGTTTCTGTATAGCAGAGGACACCATCAATATAACAAATGCATCCTACAGTGTGGGAGAATATATTTGTAAATGACATATCCAACAAGGGGTTAACATCCAAAATATATAAAGAACTCACACACATAAAGACAGTTCTCCAAAGAAGAAATTCAGATGGCCAACAGACACATGAAAAGATGCTCCACATCGCTGATCATCAGAGAAATGCAAATTAAAACCACAATGAGATATCACCTCACACCTGTAAGGATTGCCACCATCCAAAAGACAAACAACAATAAATGTTGACGAGGATGTGGAGAAAGCGGAACTCTCCTACACTGCTGGTGGGACTGTAAATTAGTTCAACCATTGTGGAAAACAATATGGAGGGTCCTCAAAAAACTCCAAATAGAAATACCATTTGACCCAGAAATTCCACTCCTAGGAATTTACCCAAAGAATACAAGTTCTCAGATTCAGAGAGACATATGCACCCCTATCTTTACTGTAGCACTATTTACAGTAGCCAAGATATGGAAGCAACCTAAGTGTCCATCAGTAGATGAATGGATAGAGAAGAGGTGGTACATATACACAATGGAATACTACTCAGCCATAAGAAAGACATAAATCCTTCCATTTGCAACAATATGGATGGAGCTGGAGGATATTATGCCCAGTGAATTAAGCCAGGTGGAGAAAGAAAAGTACGAAATGATTTCCCTCATTTGTGGAGTATAACAACAAAGCAAAACTGAAGAAACAAAACAGCAACAGACTCACAGACTCCAAGAAGGGACTAGCGGTTGCCAAGGGGGAGAGGGAGGGGAGGGGAAGGGGATTGAGGGGTATTATGATTGGCGCACATGGTGTGTGGGGGATCATGGGGAAGACGGTGTAGCAGAGAGGGCAAATAGTGACTCTCTGGCATCTTAGTGTACTGTTGGGCAGTGACTGCAGTGGGGTATGGGGGGTCACAATAACATGGGTGACTGTAGTAACCACATTGTTTTTTTATGTGAAACCTTCATAAGAGTGTATCAATAATACCTTAATAAAAAAAAAAGGAAGTACAAACTGACAGAACTAAAGTAAGAAACAGATAAATCTACCTTCTTGGTAAGAAGACCCTCTCTCAGTGATAGAACCAGAAACAGAATCAACAAGAATACATATATAAATGACTCTTATCAGCTGCCTTTATAGAACACTGCACACAATACATGCAGAATGCACATTCTTTCAAGGGCATATTCACTGACTTGGGACGTTTGGCCATAAATCATATATTTGGCTATAAATTATTCCTTAACAAATTTATTAATTTCAGAGATTGAAATTTTCCAAATTTGTTCTCCAGCCAGAATGTAATTAAATTAGATGCCAGTAACAATAATATATGTAGGAAGATCTCCAAATGCTTAGGAATAAATACACTGGAAAAATGTTTTCGGAGATTTGCAACAATTTGAAAAAACATTGTCTTTAGCTTAGTTTATGGTAAGAATACAGACTGTAGTACATATAACATGCAAACTATGTGTTAAACAACTGTTCATGTTATTGCTATGGTATTTGGTCAACAGTAGGCTTAGTAGTTTAGTTTTTGGGTAATCATAATCCAAAGTTACACTGCATGTGGTATTGACACCCCTAACTCCCTCACTGTTCAAGGGTCACTTGTATTTTCAAATAACCCAAGAATCAAAGGAAAAAAAAAATAGTAAAGACAGGGTATGGTATTGGATGGTGGTTAGAGGGAAATTTTTTATTCTTTAAACCCTAGTATTAGAAAAGAAAAGTGCAAAATTAGTTGCCTGTTTCAACCTTAAAAAACTAAAAGAAAAACCAAGTAGAAGGAAGAAATTAAGAAGAGAAATCAATAAAACAGAAAAAAAGCTACAGGAGTAATAAAGCTAAAAATCTGGTCCTTTGATAGGATTTTATCCAAGAAAAGAGAGATGATATGAAATTAAAACATATGAAGGAAAGAGAATTTATAAGAATGAAGACGGGAACTTCACTACAGACCCTATACACCTCAAAAGAGTAAAGGAATATTATGGACAGTTTTTAATAAAAAAATTCAAGAACTTATTCAGAATGGTGAAATTCCTTGAAAAACAACTGAAATAGAACTGGTACAATTGAACAGTCTTGTTTCTAATTCATATGTGTGTATACACAAACACACACACAAATTAAACCTAAAAATAAAAAGAAAATATATCTTGAGTAAGTGATGTTTACATTAGGAATGCAAGGTTAGTTTATGAAACAAAAAATCAACCTGTGTATTTCATCATAGTAACAGACCAAAGAATAAAATCTGTATCATTAACTATTTTTATTAACTCAATGTCAATACCCATTCATAATAAAAACTCATCAAGCAATGAAATGGAATTTAATCTGACAAAACCATCTAAAATAAAACCTACAGAAACATATTTAATAATGAAATGTTGAAAACATTCCTCTTAATAGTGGGAACAAAGCAAGGATGTCCATTCTCACCACTTGTACTCATACTTCTGGAAGTCCTAGGCAGTAAATAAAGGCAGAGAGGCTAAACTCAACAGTTGTAAGATGATATGACTGTACAGTCTAAGCCTATAAAACTGGTAAAATAAATGAAAGGATATAGGTCCATTGTGGAAAGCAGTATGGAGGTTCCTCAAAAAGCTAAAGTAGAAATACCATTTGACCCAGGAATTCCACTCCTAGGAATTTACCCTAAGAATGCAGTAGCCCAGTTTGAAAAAGACAGATGCGCCCTTATGTTTATTGCAGCACTATTTACAATAGCCAAGATAGGGAAGCAACCTAAGTGTCCATCAGTAGATGAATGGATAAAGAATATGTGGTACATATACACAATGAAATATTATTCAGCCATAAGAAGAAAACAAGTCCTACCATTTGCAACATGGATGGAGCTAGAGGCTATTATGCTCAGTGAAATAAGCCAGGCGGAAAAAGGTAAGTATCAAATGGTTTCACTCATCTGTGGAGTCTAAGAACAAAGAAAAAAACTGAAGGAACAAAACAGCAGCAGAATCACAGAACCCAAGAATGGACTAACAGTTACTAAAGGGATAGGGACTAGGGAGGATGTGTGGGAAGGGAGGGACAAGGGGCGAAAAGGGTCATTACCATTAGCAGACATAATGTAGGGGGTGGGGGGCACGGGGAGGGTTGTACAACACAAAGACAAGTGGTGATTCTACAGCATCTTACTATGCTGATGGACAGTGACTGTAATGGGGTATGTGGTGGGGACTTGATGTTGGGGGGAGTCTAGTAACCATAATGTCACTCATGTAATTGTAGATTGATGATACCATTGCAGATTAATGATACCAAAAAAAAAATTAAAAAATGTGCAGGACATGAGCAACCGAGCAACCATAACACAAAATTATACAAAGCTCACAAAAAGATAAGCAACATTAGTCCTCAGGAAACCAGTGAGATGGCACTTCACACCAACTTCTTTGGTTAAAATTAAAAAGACAAAACGAAATGTCTGCAAGGATGTGGAGCAACTTAAAACTCTCATACACTGCTGAGTGTTATGTAAAATGGTATAACCACTCTGGAAGGCTGGCAGTTTCTTCTGAAGAAGATACACTTCATATAGTTCCCATTATCAGCCAACAATTCTACCCCTGGATATTTACCCAAGAGAAACAATAACTATGTCCATACAGACTTTTACACCAAAGTCCCCAAGCTCAGAGGAACCAGATGTCCATCAAAAGGACAATGTGGTATATTCACATAATTCATACAACAGAGTATTATTCAATATTTGAAAAACAAACTACCAGCACATGGATACCATAAACATGGATGAATCTCAGAAGTATTTTTAAGCAAAAGCCAGACACAGATGAGTACACACTGTACTACTGAGTACATATTGTATTATTCCCTCTACATAACTTCAAAAACAGGCAAAATTAATCATGTGACAGAAATCACAAATGTTGTCCCTACAATGTGGGGGATGGTGATTATGAGGAGCTATGATGAAACTTTCCAGACTGAGGGAAAATGTTCTATGTTTGACTAGTACTGGTTACATAGGTCTATATGTTTTATCAAACTTAATTTTATTCTACTAGAGACCTGTGGTTTCATTTTATGTAAATTTCAATAAATATAAAAAGCAAAATAAAGCTCTATCATGTCTCAGTACTCACAACCATACTTACATACTTCTGTTGAAGAAGGATGTTTGGGAGTAGTGGAGTTTTAGCAAACAGGTTAAGTATGAGCTATTACCTTGCAAATCCTTGTGGCAGTTCTCCAAGGCCATAGAGTGGATAAAGGTATGGGCTTTTGCCGTATCTTGCCAAAGACTCACTGTAAAGTTTAATCCTATTAATGGTTTCACAACATGACTGATCTAAATAGCTGGAAAAAAGGAAATAATAGAAAAGGGCTTTAGTTTTCACTCTTGTGTTCAATTTAAACTTTTTTCCGAAGTAACTTCAGTTCACTACCTTTGTATTTTACTTGAGAGGTTCTAACCGTAACCTGCAACTAGAACCTCTTCTGTAGAAAAACGTGATTATATACTTTTGTTAGAATCTACACTTTAGAGATATGGGAAGTGCAGCAAGAGTTCCAAGAAAAATATAAAAACCAAAAAACTCACTCGTCAGTTCTGTAAAGTGCCAGGGCATGCCCGGTAAAATCTATGACATCCTGTCCCAAGTCAAACTTCTTGTACACCTCTCGCATCGTGGTCTTCTGAGGATCAATGCCTTCAAATGTTCTACCATCTTTTTCATCGAAATTGGCAACATATACTAGGAATTTTCTGAAGCGACGTTTTTCAAAAAGCCCCATTAAGCCTAAAAAAATAATTTTCAAAAAGTAAATACAACAGGACACTGTGGTAAAGAAAACGTGAGAGGCAAGTTCAAATGTGCCATGTTAGGGCCTGAGCCTCTTGTGTTGCAATGTGCAACTTAAGATATAGGAGTTTAGACAACACAGCTTCTACTTTCCCAACAGTTTATATTTTTTAAAACAAAGTGACATAATTACAAACATCAGTTATTAAGTCTTTAATTTTACAACACAGTTACAAATAATTATAACCAGTACTTAATTAAATGTAATATGCTCAATTAAACCCTTTATTAGGTACAAAGTAAAATTACTTTGAAAAACTATTCAAGAAGGCATCCGACTGTTTTTTTGACAACTCTGATCTACTCTCAGTCAACTGCTTAAAATTCTGAGAGCTCTTCTTTCTCTCTAAGATTCACTCTGTCATTTCATGGAAAAGATGTTGATTATGCTTTCCCTTATTTATTTATAGTCTGTCTCCCACTACTGTCAGCTCAACATGGGAAAGCATTTGTTTACTTTTTCATTCTGTTGAACCCTCCCTAACCCCAAACCTAGAGGGAACCTGACACAAAGTAAGTGCTCCATAAACATTCAATACATGTAATCAACATCTAATGGGAGTAAATATAAAAGCCAGCTTATTCATATACTGGATTTATAAATAAATGAAGAAAAATGTTCAAATACATGATAAAGGATTTAAAAAGAGTCTTTCTGCAATTACTCCCTTCTCACTCCTAGTGTAGAAAGGGATAATGTACTTCATTCAACTGCACACTGAGGTTTATTTACAAAGAAATACACTTAGGTCAAGACTTAACAGAAAAGGCTACAAAATCCAGAGCAGTTTCAATGAGAGAATATGTAAAACCTTTCCAATCAGCCAACAGGTATGAGATCTGACCATAGCATTTTTTTAAAAATTAGAGTGAAATTGTGTCACAAGACTATTGCTAAGATATGATGCACCACAAAGACTTTTAATGGTGGACCTAAGTGGCCTCCCTTCAGATTAGTAGCTGAAGCTGCAGCAGACACATCTGACCTCAGAACACAAGCCCAGGGGTTCACTTAGCTTAGTGATACCAGAGGTGATTTGTTGGTGTCAAATGGATCCCTCACAGCAGTAGGGTGAAAATAAGCTAAAGATTCCAATGAAGACAGAAGATTTTGCTAGGCACATTCCAAAGCTATTCATGAAACTTAAAACATTTGTCAACATAGTATCTATGTTCAATATTACTCTGGAGATCAAATTATTTCTCACTGATATGATTAAAATAATGCCTGACCAAATAATAATAATAATAATGTCTGACCAATCAACAAATATTTTTTGGAACCTTGAGGTTTTAGTTGCCATCATAAACTACCACTAGAGCCAACAGTGTATCCAGCTCCTAAAAAAGCCAATGTAAACTTAAGCTACATTAGCAGAAATAAACTGCCCTAGAAAAGTAACAGCCCCACTGACACCGAGAAAGCAGACGAATCTGGAGTATTTCATCTGGTCTGGCTGCCATATTTTTATATCTAGAACACCTTGGCAAATCAGAGCCTTTCCAAAGAGAGGTGGCCAATAGTGGCCTACTATATGAGGACAGGAACTAGCAACGTTTAACATGAAGAAAAAAAGAATTAGAGTGGATGTGATAATTATTAAAATATCTAAAAAGCTAAATTTATACTACATGATATAGTGGTTCAAGCACGGGGAACCAAAGTCAGACAAATCTGGCTTTAAACCAGTTCTAACAGTCATGAGCTATGCTACGCTACTCTGGGCTTCTCTTTCACACCTACGGACCTTAGCTTTCCCATACATATATGTGTGTATATGTCAGATAAACTATATAAAATAAGGCTAGATATTACACATGAAATACTTAGTATGTATGTACCTATACATAATGTTCAAAAAATGTTAGCTATTCGCTATTCAACTTAAAAAATAATTTTTCTTACTCATCTTTCTTTTCAGCTTCCCCACATCTATACCTTTTCTCGGCCGATTCATTTATTTTGCCTAGAATTTTCCTGCCTGTCATTCCTACTTCAAAGTCCTATTCATTAAAGTAATGCCACTATATGATAAGGTGATTCGGTGAACATTCATAAAACTGTATACTAAAACATGTAAATTCTACTGTCTGTAAATTATACTTCAATAAACCTAACCTTAAATGTATATATACAGTAATATACTTGCTGATTTTGCAGAAAGAAACATAAGAAGGATAAACAAAAAATAATAATAATTACCTGTCAAGGTGGAGAGAATGTAGTGGAAGAAATGAGAATTAGACTCTAAATATATCTTTTGATATAATTTTGACTTTCAAGTCTTATAAATTTTACATATTTGGAAAAAAAAATGGTATCAAAAAAGGGAAAGATAAAACTGCCCAAAGTTTAAGTCCTTCAATTCTTTTTGAATGAAGTAGCTAAAGCTATAGAATAAGAGCTCAAAGACAATAAATTTAAAATAGAAAAACACAAACTTTGTTTAAAAGAATTATATTCAAACTCTTGAACTCTGATTTCTATGAAAAACTATTTTATTTGGGTCAGACTGACACTTAAAATAATTCCAGCCCATAGTCATACCATTAACTCCCCTCACTAACTGGGGCCATTCCCTCCCTTCCCAGTTGTCTCACTCCCAGCCTCACCACAATTCTCAGGGGGTAGTTTTTAGTTTCTGACTAGAGTATCTTTCAACATTTTATGCCCAATATTTTCTCCCCTGATTGTAAATAAATGGAGCAAGAGAAACTGCCAGATAATTAAAATTGGGTTTTCAGGTGAAAGAACTTTTCCACACTTACACCAAAGTAATTCCAGGATAATTTACCAGCACTTCTCTTCTCTCCAATGCAAACCTTTCCCTCCTCTGAACTTCTGGGACGCATACTAGTCAAAGTCATCTACCCTTTAGTTATACAAGTTTACCCTTCCTCAAACTGCTCTGCACAACTAAGACACCTGCAAGGAAGGAAGGAAGGCCTTTTCTAGGGGGTTTGCCATTTAAGACAGAGACAAGAATAGGAAATGGTAATGAGGAGTCTGTGGGTAGGCCAGGAGAGCAGATAATTTTGGGCAAAGAATAAAATCATTCCTAAAAATGGAGATTTCCAAGAATGGCCACAGCACCAGTTAGAAGATGAATTTTACCATTATGGAGTTCTCTGCTTTCTTGGCAAGCTGGACAGCACAGTACAAGAGATGGGAGGTCAGCTTAGCACAGTGATTAAGCACACAGGCTCTGTAGCAATACTGCCATGGGTTCAATTCCAGTCCTGCCACCCATCACCTATGTCATTTCAGGCCTGAGTTCCCTCATCTTTAAATGGAAACCCTACCTCATAAAGGCATTGAATACCTCTTAAGAAGAATTATTATAAGAGCACTACTAGACCTAGACAGGCTCAAGTTCACCAGCAACATGTTAGCCGCACGACAGATGGTCACTTAAACTCTTCTCAGCTTCAAAAGGTTAGGGATTTTTTAACATTCCCTTCACTGATGTACTCTCAACTGCCCAGAACAGTATGTGGCACATAACTGACATTCAGTAAGCATTTGCTGACTGGATGAGTGCATGAACAGTTGGCGTAAGGGACATTAAATGTTATCTCTAAGATTCTTTTCCATTATAATATCTTCATATCATGAGAAAATAAAATTAAATCACTTACTAGATGCCAGGGCTTCTGCTTCAGTGGAAGGAACCTTGTAGATTTTTCCTCCCTTATAGACAAAGCTCCCTTCAGTCACTTTGAAATCCATATAGCGAGTGACCTCTGTATAAAGCAACATCTTAACCAGCTGACCTGTAAGAGTCCCACAGTGTAAACTATAACTTAAATCTTACTAACTTCAAAAACTTGCTAAAATAAAAGTACATTTCCTTTTGTGGCTTCCAAATTTTTTCCTTAACATTATCCTAATATCTCCAAAGCTATATTTTAAACAAAACAGTAAGAATGCATACCTATTGCATATTTAGAAGCATATATTTTTTAGATGTTATAACTTGTGAAGTTTATTAACTTTATCGACTTGCTTTTATAAAAGATATACAATAATTATTAGAGGTATGAAGTTTAGAATTACAGTTATGATTGCAAATAGCTCTGGGTTTCTTTAAAGTTCCTATTATGGCCTAAAGAGAGAGGCAACTTATAAGGCAAAATCTTTCAGGAATTTGTGCTTTTCAGTTTCTAAGTCAGTTTATATTAATTAAAATGAATTGGTATAAAGAGGAAAAGCAAGGTGTACAATTAAAAATATTACCTGCCTATTAACCAAAGAAATTTTGGCATATGAGAGCAAACTTATTTTATAAAAATAGCAATTTCTTTGAGAAATCAAAATTATTTTAAAGCTCATTTGAAATTAAAAAAACACTATGACAGTCAAAATAAAGATTTACTTTTGAGAACAAGAAATAAAGTAATGAGAGCTTCATGCAGCCATAAGTTAAAGTAGAGTTATATTATTTAGCCCACAAATCAGTAGAAAACGAGAGACTTATGTATAAGTGGAAAGATAAATGCTATTAAGGGACAATGAATTAGTCATTTTGAAAGAAATTTCAATCTCTACTTCTCAAACAACAGGATGATAAAATAGATAAATTTATTTATATGGTAAAATGGGTGTTTATACAGTGAAAAAAATTAAACTATAAAACCATTCAAAGCAAGTATTAGTATTTTTAGAAACTTGAGGTAGGAAGAAAAATTTTAAGCATACTCTTCCAAATTAAAAACAATTGAAGAAAGATAAACTTTTTTCCACAACTACATGAAAATTAAATGCTTTTTGTACAGAAAAATAAAAGGTAACAAGGTATATATAAAGCTAA
Source organism: Manis javanica (assembly GCF_040802235.1). NCBI lineage: Eukaryota > Metazoa > Chordata > Mammalia > Pholidota > Manidae > Manis > Manis javanica. The sequence continues at coordinate 129,595,050 of NC_133157.1, read as the reverse complement.
TCACAAACTGGAAAAAATGTTTTAACCATATTTTAAAAGGGTATTTAACAGCCTCTGTAAAATACTCTTTCACATTAATAAGGAAACACAAAAACCTCAGTAGAAAAATGTGCAAAGCACAAGGCTGGCCAATTCACTGAAGAATATGAAAGCTAATAAACACCTAGAAATCATTTCACCTTCTACTAGTTATTCTTTAAAAATCCATTCTTTTGTCTTCTAATACAAGAAAATGACAAAACTAAATGAGTACTACCCAGCCCTAGAAAGGTACTGGGAAAGGGGCAATCTCTCAGTCTACTGGGGAAAGTCAAATTTGGCAGCATAAAGGGATACCTTCAACAACCATAGTCTTTACCATAATACACATCTAGAAGTATACAATGAGGTTTATCACACACTCACACACACTTTTTCACAGTATACTGATTCACAGTACATAATTCTAGGTGGTAAGATTCTGGTTATGTAAGTTTTATTTCCTTTCTGCTTATCTGTGTTTTCTAATTTTAATAAAAATAACTTTATTACTTACATAATAAAAAACATTGAGTTTACAATCTACCTCAAAATAATTCAGTTAACTTTAAATTTCAGAGAAAATTCAAATGAAACCTTTCCATTAAAACTATAGAACATAAAGGTAAAAATGGGTGTGTCTGTCTGTGTGTGGCTCATACTTTAATTCATAAGACATAAATAAGCTTTTACCAACAATTTAGCTTTTCAAGAAAAAAATTTATCTCAGAAAAAAGTACTAGTATCACAAAAACTTTCCAGAACTTAGCTCCTCTAATTAAAAATGAGAAATTAATATGAAAAAGTAATTCTAAAAGCCTACCAACTGGAAGAACAATGTTCCTAAAGGCCCTGCTAGACTGTCACCGAAGCATCAGGAGAAAGTCTGTTAAAAATTATTACAATGTTGATATTTTGTGTCACATCATAATTTTGTTTCCCAAGAACCAATTACTAAGTCAACCCCTCCTTCCCTCGATTCATAAGTTACTGATTCTAGAAACCTCTAATGGACCATATCAGTCGCCATACTGTTACCATTCAACAAAATCCATTTCCACATACCCAGAATAATACTCTCTGTGGAGTTAGTTTCTACTTTTAAATCAGATGCAATGCACTGTCATAAATTTGTTAGAATTCTTTACCATTAGCCATGAGGAACTTGGGAATTAAGTCAACATTCCAGTCTCTTCCTCTCCCCATTGATGCTGGTGGTGCTCCTGGTATTTTAAATCTTTTGTATAGCTAAAACCAAAACAAAAATTTCCATAATGTAACAAAATTTAATTTTCATTATGCTATTCAACTATTTTGTGATGAAGTGGTTTTGATGTAGTAATACCATTACACAAGGTGAAGTATGAGAAGGGGATTTCATTTTCAATCATGTAAAACTTTAAGCAAAGTCTGAATACATACGTAAATATATTACTAAACTAATGAATGCTAACATAAACACCGTAGAGGTGGTATTTGTTTTTTACTAGTAGATAAGCAAGAAAACGAAACAGTCTGTTGTCAGTGGCACATAACTCTGCAGATACATCCCTTTTTATTTATAGAAATAATTTAAACTCCTTCTCTCCTGAATAACAAGCTAACAAAAAGCTTAATTTTGCTTCCATAGTTATGTAAGAAGTCAAAACTAAGTTTTGGATTCTTTAAATCAGAAAAGACAACTGAAATTAGATCCAGTTGGTTTATAATTCATGTAAGTTGAGTAGGAGCTATATCTAAACAGCAGCCTGCAGTTTAAAATTTTGAGACTATTCATTTGAACTCATGTACTCTATAGATAAGGTGGACCAGAATAAGCCAAGTTGGTATATATCTACTCAATAAAATTATCCAAGTACTGGAGTATATTCACACATGCACAGAAAAGACCACTTGTTCATCTAATTGAAGATTAGCTAATAATTTGTACTAGGTGCAGATGGAATGATGCCAAAGCATCACTTCACAGATTATTTACAGTGAAGAAATCTGGTGGTCATCACTCGAACCAGGGCCAAGCTTAGCGTCATGAATAGTGGGGGCAACCAGACATTAAGTGCCTCCTGATAGGATGCAATATGAAAACACGAACAATACTTTCTTATAAACTAGCCTGAACTTTGCAAAAGGAAAATAAGTGGGGAGACTTTTATAGATTACGAGAAGAAAGACAAACAACACCAAAGGCAACGTTTAAATTGGTTTTTAAAAAAACAAAACACTACAACATAGCACATATAAAACATTCCTGCAGTCCCTGGGAAATTTGAATATGGTCTGGACATTGTTAATTTTCTTAAATGGAATGATAATTGTGATTATGTAGGAAAACGTTATTCTTAGCAGATGAGTGCTGAAATATTTCAGTCAAGTATTGGTGTCTATTCCAATGGTTCAAAACCACTAACAAAAAAGACAGATATGAAGTAAATACAGCAAAATGTTAGCTGTTGAATCCCAATGAAAGGTTTTTGGATTCACTGATATTTTTCCAACTCTTCTGTATGCCTAAATGTAGAAAAATACTTTCTGATGTAAATATTAAATTTTATCAAAGTTATTTAAAGTAATTGATGTCACCTATACGGTACCTATCTACTTCTATAAAACAGCACAGCTCATATGCATTCATATGGATGTTGAATAAACCTTACACAGAGAAAGAAGTATGTATTTAGTAGAACACCCTTTGGAAATACTTCATGTGCCTGTTTAAAGGAGTTGGAAGCAGGACAGTACAGCAAAAGGCTTTGGAGGCGTGTAACCAAGGCTCACAAGCCATCTGTGATTTTAACCCCCAGAGACTATTTTGTCATCTGAGAAATGGGGGTAAAAACATAGCTCTGACTGACAAGGAGAACAGATTTTTAAAACCAAGTAGAAAGCACTGGGATTGGGCCTGGTATACAGTAGTCTTCATGAGAAGTCTATACTCTTAACTCTAAGAGATAATGGATAACTAACTGCTCCAGAGGGCAACAAAGGTCAGTTAAATTTCTATAAGCTCCACCCTAGGACTCCTAAAAAATCATGATGCTACAGATGATCCATCTAGTAAAACAAAATTAAACCTGTATTTATGGAGTAAAGTTGAGATTTACAAGTACAAGACTATACATATTAAAGGCACATTAATTGATTTTGCTACTTACATCTTCCAGAGGCGTTATAGATGCGCTCTCTCCTCCATAATATGGGTTTCTATCCATGTGAAGAACTTTCTTTCCATTCACTGACATTATACCTGACAGGATACATTCCTATAGAGAAAAGTGGAAGCTCTTCAAAAGAGGGAAAGTCTTATACATGTTTTAAACAGATACTTTTTAAAAAGACTAAGATATCCTTCACTAATTCCACTGTGTTGACATTAGCATTGATGATGCTAGACCAACAGTGGATGGATAAACCGAATTACGGCAGGGGCTCTAAACTATTCTCCACCACCAGGCACACACAGTTTAAAAAGACAGGTCAGTGTCACTTAAGAATGTCCTTGATGAAGCATTAGAAATTACCTCTGTTAAACATACACACATTTCTGAACACCTGTATTTTTAATATTCTGTGTGGCAAAATGGGAAGTACACATAAGGCAGTTCTGGCTCAAGGAAAATCTTTTGTGCAACTGGTTTGTGTGCTAAACTAGCTACTTCTCCTATGGATTGCTATTTTTATTTCAAAAAACAAGTGACCAGCAACTACAATTACTCAGACTTAGGTGTCTGGCAGACATTTTCTCAAAGCTGATCATCAAGTAAAATAACTCAGTAGTTGTTGCCAAAAAACAAAAAGTCAAAATTCTGAATTAAAGTTTTAATTTGCGGAATCTTCCATCCACCACCATTAATACGTCAGATGCTGAATACTTAAAGGGCTTCTCAGACAGTATCAGTGATGATATTGATAAATGTGAATTTTTGATATTACATAATGAAATGGGTCAACAACTCGGAAATTCTGTATTACTCAGTAAACCAGTATTATGAACAAAGAATGATGTTACAAAATCATGCAGGGGGATAAAAGAGGAATTCAAAGTATAAGCTAGATGCTCATACATTGTAACAAAATATCAAACAAAATGTAACAAAATATGAAATGTTCGGTGGTGTGGTTTCAGCTTTCACATTGCAATCAACATTTTTTTTAATAAGCCACTTGTGTTTTGGTGTACAAAGAATACCCACAACAACCTGAAAGACGGTTAAGATTAAAATACTCCTCCCCTTTCCAAGTACACATGAGGCTTGATTTTCTTCATATACTTCAGCTAAGACAATGTATCACAAAAGACTGAACACCCAAGCAGGTATGAGAATCCAGCTATCTTTTAAGCCAGACATTAAAGCAATGTGGAAAAAATATAAAACAATACTTTTCTCACAAAATTTTTGTTTTAGAAAATATAGTTGTACTTCATTAAATTGTCATTCATGTTAATACATAATGGGTTTATCATCGTTAAATTATTTTAAATTTCTGTGTTGATTTCTGCTATGATAAATATTAATATAACCCTTATAAACAAATGCTCTTAGAGGTCCTTAACTTTTAAGAGTGTGAACAGATTCTGAGACTACAGTTTGCAAGCTAGAACCCAAAAGGAAGCATCCAAAACAACCACTAATAAATTGACAATCAATGGAGAATTATAAATAACCACTCTTGGGAAAAAGGTAAATGAAGCATGGATGTAAATAGGACACATACTCTCTCAAAATCATTATACCAAGGCTTTGAAACCTGAATAATGGAATCATGCAATATATAATATTTGTATATACCTTTTATTCAACCTTAAGTTTACAAGATTTATCCATATGTTGTGTGTAGAAATTTACTTACTCTCATTGCTGTTCAGCAGGGGTCGCCAAAGAATAAAAGCTAAATCCAGCCAGAAGGCCATTTTTGTAATTAAAGTTTTACTGGTAAACACCCATGCTGGCTCATTTACATACTATCTATAGCTGTTTCACTGTACCATAGCACAACTCTAGTTGTGACAAGTACCATATGGCCTGCATAACCTAAAATATTTAAAATCTGGACCTTTACAGAAGGTTTGCTTACCCCTGCAGTGTATCTCAAAGTATACTACTGGACTTGGTGTCACCTGTGAACTTGTTAGAAATATACACGCTAAGCAGATTCTCAAACTTCAGCTTGCTCCACACTACCTGGAAGGCTTGACACAGATGGCTGAGCCACAACCTGAGCTTCTGAATCTGCAGGTCTGGGGGTGGGGCCTGAGAATTTGCAGGTGATGCTACAGCTGCTGGTCCAGGACCAATTTCAAGAACCACTATTAAAGTAATGCTGGTTAAACTTTATCAAACCTAAGACTCAGCTGGGGATAATGATAAAATGTAGGTTTTGATGCAGTGTCATGTGGGGTGAGGCCTAACCTTCTGCATTTCTAGTAAGTTCTCAGGTGTTGCAGAAGCAGTTGATCCATGAACCACACTTTGTGAAACAAAGCTGTAGAGGATTCTATTACATGAATATACAACACAGATATACCACAGTGTATTATCCATTCTATACAGATGGAGAGTTTCCAGTTTTGACCATTACAAATAATTCTCTATAAACAGTCTCAACATGTCTTTTATGTGTGTGCATTTGCTGGATGTATATCATAGAGAGTAACATGTTCACCTTCAGCAGATACTGCCAAACAGCAGTATGTGGAAGTTCCTGTTGTTTCACGAATTTGCACAGCACTTGGGTTCTTTTAATTTTAGCCATTCTACTTAGGATGTGGTTTAATCTGCATTTCTGATGACTAACGGATTGAGCACTTTTTTTAGTTTACTGATAATTATGTTATCTTCTTTTAATAAGTGCCTATTCAAACTATTTGATCATTTTTAAAATGGGCTTTCTGGGGTCTTTTTCTTACAGCCATATAAGAGTTCTTTATATATTCTGGATTTTAGACATCCTCTACAGGTTTCATGTGTTCCAAACATCTTCCATTCGCTGGCTTGTCTTTTCACTTTGTAAACAATGTCTTGCATAAATAAAACTGAAGGTATTTTACAGCTACAAAAATCGTATTAGCAAAGCTATTCACTTATTCAAAAAAAACAAAAACAAAGGCACTAACATATATAGTTCAACATATTATCTGAAAGTAGAGTAACATTTACCATCTCAAAAATAGCTTATGACACAAATAGAGGAAGACTTAATAGTCACATTTCCAGCTGGTAAAAGAGACTTCAGGATTCAACTTCTGGAAGCAAAATCACAGCAAGCACCTGCAAGTGTTGTACAGCTTCTATATATAACAGCACGACCCACTCACTGGACTGTGGGTCTACAGCACTGAAGCCTAAAATAAAGGGCTCAGTAATTTAAAGATTCAGCAGAATCCAAAGAGCTGATGGCAACTATCTTTAAAAGGTACAACTTGAAGCAAATATACAAAAGCTAAACCTGCAGGTCCACTGACTTTTCTAAACCCATCTATAAAAGATTGCTTTTACATAGCCAAAAGGATAAATAAATACAGAGCAGCATAAATGTTAAATTTTGCTTTAAAATATGGGATGAAGTCATTAATTCACTGATAAAATTTATCATTCATATCTGGGCATAGGGTATATACTAATGATCCTAAGATTTTAGTAGCTTCCAAAATTAACAACTCAAAATTAAAATCTATTAATACTACCTATCTGGTGGATATGAAATGACAAGCGAAGTATATTAAAGTCAGAGAAAATACTTTAAATGATTCCTTCCTTTGCACCAGAAAACCTGGTCCAGCCATCAAGTATGTCAAAAATACTTGTAACTGTTACCAGGAAAGTTTCATGATTGAACATTAACCAGCTTATTAGTTTCAAATCTAACAGATGAGAGTACCCTAGATTTAACTTCGAACTCACTCACAAATGACCTGAGCAAGATAAGAATAAACAAACTGACATCTAAAACAACTAAATAAAACCATACTCAGAATCCAAGCTCTTTGTGATAGTCATATCTGTCATCCATCTGGCATTTCATGCTCTCCTACACAAAGAGATAAACAGGTAAAACTGTTCATAGTTCAGCTGCAGCAAAGTTGTTCTAGTATGTGCAGATATGTGGGTGTGGGAACAGGGAAGGGCCAAATCAGTGACACTTAAGTTCCTCAGGTACCCTACACATAACACTGCAATAAAACAATAACTTCTCTGGACAGCACCTAACACATTAGGCATGGTACCTCTTATGCAGCCTGCATGCCGTCCCTATATATGAATTGTGATGAACATAAATGGTGTTTGTGAGGCCAGTCATACTCAACAGTATCCTGGTATCCTGGAAAAGTTAATGCCCACCCCCTCCTACTTAGAAAGCAACTTAGGCTTGTAAGAGAATAGAGACAGAGCACATTGATATTCTCATCTATCTTCCGGTGACCCAAACTAAACACCCATTAAGACTCTAAATTCTACTGCAACTTAAAGTTCTGTTGTGAGGGTGGGAAATAAGTAAATGCATATAAAAATGTAAGAAAACAAGGTAACTAATAACTAAAGAAATGTGCCTTTTGAAAGGCACTTACCTAGAAATATGAGAAAAATATAGTAACTAGAAAAACTTTAAATCAGTTCATCTCAATGGTCTGTCTTACAGTAATTAACATAATAAAAATGATTGTTAGTTTTCAGCATAGCAAGTGCTTCTTCAAATGTCTCTGACTAATGAATCTCATTAAAAGCTATCAAAGAAGACTTTTCTTGACATTTGTCTCTATTTTTATCTTTCCTGCTCAAAATTCTCTGCCACCCCCTAGAATATAAACTTCACATTTCTTAGCCGAGGAAGTCAACATTCTTGAGATTAGGTCTTTTCTCCAACTCTATTACCCATTACACCTCCTCAAATCTTCCGTTTCAGGTAAAATAAACTTCCTATTCTTCATACACATCCTCCTCTTAATACTGATTTACACTGTTCTCTTTGCCTAGAAAATAACTCATGCTCAAAGATTACCAGTATTCTTAAAAGCCAGTTTACATACCTTCCTCTTTGTGAAGATTTTCCTGATCCCTGTCTGAATTCCCACATGTGTATCTTTCTTATGGCCCTTGGTACTACCTCATATTAAGTCTTATTGTAGTTACCCCTCTACAAGAGAAGCAGCTACTTATTTATAGACAGGTGTGTTTTTACCTTTTTATTGCCCGTAACTAATCACAAGAGTCAAGAGTAATTTAAATAACTGAATTGGGTAAGCCATTACTCCACGAAGAGTCTTTAATCAGGTACTATGAGAGGGAAGATAAGAGGACTGCAGATTTATCCAGTATGTGAGCCAAAACATTTTCCTAGTGGTCTTTCAAACCAAGTGTCTCATTTCCTCTATATGCTAAAATACATCTGATACAATTTCCAGCAGGCCAGTAGACTTACGGCTGACTTAAAATGCAGACTGCCTACAAGATACGTGTACAGCTTCCAAAAGTAAGACATTTGTACATATCAGCCCTATGATCACACCTGCAGTGGTTAGAAAATCCTTTGTCTACAGAACTCTAACAGAATGGTAAGGATTTTGAAGGAGTAAAATCTATGAGATAATTTAAGTATTTTAAATGTTATAGAAACTCCTTTGAAATCACAAAAGTTTTAGTAAGGAAAAATGAGGAAAAGTATGTGAGATGTCAAAACTTTTAAATATATAATGTTGAGAACAATCTGGTTCCATCTCCAAAACGTACGTTTCTATTCATAACTCCTCACCAGAATTACCATAAAGGACAGAAAAAAAAAAAAAAACTTCTGGGAAGCACAGTTAGATGTGGTGCTCATTACCCTCATTACATACACATTTCTAAGAAGATTCCCAAATTTACTGCCAAGTCTAAGAGTCAATGTGAAGTAGCACGTTAGGTGGTCAGAGGCTATCCACTTCTGCTGAAATCAAAGAAAGTAGAAGTCTCCAGCCTAAAAGCAAAGTGAGCAAGAGGGAACGAGGAACTGTCCAAGTCTGAGGCTATTTACTAAGGAGGGGTTTGGTTTACCAGGTATCCCAATGGCTTCTTTACATTATAGCGTTAACTAGTCCTCATGATATAAAATCTTAGTTATCAAGTGAATTATGTTCCTTCAATTGTTGAAGTGGTGATAACATTTGAAACCAAACTGTGGTTCTTTAAAGGATAACCCTCAGTTCCTTAGAATATTCAATTATACAGAATATTCCATTTCTCCTAGACAGAGAACGAAAATTTTGCTCGTTAATCCTAAAATGTCTTATGCCTTCTTTATTAAAGTTACTATCAATACTTGTGGATTAACATGACCTTTAGACATAACTAATACAAAATAAGGAAAACAGAGGCAACAGAGAGAAACTCCAACACATTTCTTATGCTTCCTGCAAACTGAAAGCAACTGACACACAGGCATCCCAGCATCATGTAGTAACTGATGTACCCATAACTGATAGTGTATGCCTGTTTTCAGGTTCTTAAACCTAGGCACTAAACATTTATAAGCCAAAAATAAAATTAAATGGTATGTTCACTTCAAATATGAAAAGTTAATTCTAATTTGAAGGCTTTTAACTTCAGTGGTCCCTTCACTTAACTTTGAGCTGTCAAACTTAAAATGAGGATACAAGACTTATCATTATCAGAATCATCCCACCACTACTCCTTGTCAATGACAGTAATAATGTAATTGATCTGAATTGATATAATTCTGAAAGACCATCTCACAAAACAATCCAGGAAGGCTGATAAAGATTAAAGTTACCACAGTTGAAAAACACAACAGAAGCTGGTTGACTTCTAGTTAAGTATGCATCTACCACCCATCAAAAAGATTACAATCCAAATGAAAATTTAAGTGCATTATCTTAACCTGGTTGTTACACAATAAGACTGTGCCATCTTTGATACAAAGTGATGCTTCTGAACTAGGCTTGTAGAAACCTGCGTGATGGATTTGCACTCATTTGTCCCTGTCCAAATGACCTAATCAGAAGCAAATTTGAAAGACCAGCACTAACCACAGAAAACCAATGGAAACTGCTCTTAAAACAGAGCCCACTAAAATGGGGAAAATCTACCTGCAAACTACGGAACTCAGCTTGGAATCCAAATTGGCACTATAAAAATAAAAAAGCCCCACAGTGGGTAGGCCTACTCATTTAAGCATCCAACAGCGCTCCTACTCAGTACCAAAAAAAAAATTCAACTAAATCCCTCACATTCAAAATCACTAAGCAAGCTTTCTGGGTAAGTAATCTCATCTATTCCATACTATCCCCCAGCCAGTCACATGTCTATTTCTGAACTGGCCAAACATAATGAGGCATTCAGAAATAAGTATTCTCCAAGAATCACCATAAATCATTATAAACAGAAAAGTGTGAGGCCAGAGAAGTGCCATCCCAGTTCATAAAGGACTAAAAAATTAGCCCAATAGAAGTTCAAAGATTTCCTCTTGTCTAGAGAAATCTAAAATAGTTATTCCGGGGTTATTACCTGAAAAAAAGATCAATTTGATACTAAGAGATTCCAATGCATTACAACAAAGAGAACGGATTACATAGGATACACAAGATTTACATGAGTGTTCATCTTACTAAGACCAACTAGCACAAAGAATTTCAAATTTAAAAAAAAATTGATAATGAAAATGGCCCTCTTCAAATGCAATATTTTGCAAGATGAAGTCTATTTTCTTTAAAAAGCACAAAGAAAAGTACAAGACACCTACCTGCGTTATTTGCAGATTATCTAAAGGTCTCTAAGCAGATACCCAGGAAAAGATTTACCATGGTATCAGAAACCTTGTATTCAGATCACGATTGTATTCTTTATGCTTTATTGATTTATCTTCTAATTCCCTGAAGAGGGTACAGTAGTAAACTTGGCCTCTAGCAAACCATTTATCAGGGGAAAGCATCCAGAACAGACATCAGACCAAGACCAAAGAACAGGAAAAAGATGGCAAAGATCAAGTGAGAAAGCATTCGATAGTAAAGTACTGAGAATTCATTTCCAATTCTACAGATGCTTGGTAACTGGGATGGGAGGGTGATTAAGAAATGCATGCTTCTCATTTGAATTAGGGGAGGGTATTAAAAAAACTAATTTTCTCCAAAAATGTAAGTTAACTCAATTCTAGCAATTACAAATCGGTGATTAACAAAAGGCTGGTCACAAAACCTCTTGCTTAGCTCTGGCAGCCAAAGACTGACTAGCTGTAGCTGGAGACAGTAGGAAACGCAACCTCGTGCGGTTTCCACCTGCCCCCACACCGCCTGGTGCCTTTCCGTTTCCAAATGGGAGAGGACATCAACCCACAGAGGAGGTGGCGAGGCATCAATACACCAAATCCGGCCTTCTCTGCAGCAAAGCTAAACTCTTAATTTCCCCATACTTTGATTTTGCCGTCACTATTCATCTAGTCCCCTAGCTGACCGGAACTGGCGCAGCCTGGTCCTTCCTTCCCGGTTAGAGACAAGCCCCTGGGCCTGCACGCCTCAGAACGCTGACGGCCCAACTCCCTTCTTACCCTCCAGATGACGGAGGCTGTGTGCGCAGGGAGAACCTCCCAGGGGCAGGCGCGGGTTCGGGCAGGACTGGGCCCTGAAGGGTGGCCAGGCATTGGACGGGCAGCGGCGGTGGGCGGGCTTCCGCTCCGCCTCTTCGCCGGGGCCTCCCACCACCGCGGCTCCTCCGCTCCTCCCCACCGTCCTGCGTCCCGGCCTCCCCTCCGCCCCGTCGCCCCTGCTCCCAGGCCTCCCACGACCCCAGCCTTCTCTCCGCGACCTGGCCTCCCCTTTCCAAGCCACCCCCGTACCCAGCCCTCCCGCCGCCCCCCGACGGCCGCCCCGGCTCCTGCGCCAGGCCGCCCCCAGCTCACCGTCAGGCCGGTGCCCAGGACGATCACGTCGTATTCCTCATTCATGGTGGGGCCGGGCGCGGACCGAAGTCCAGCGAAAGGAGAGAGGCAGAGATTCTAGAGGCAGGGGTTGTACAGCCACCCTGAGAAGGCAGGGGAGCGCTCAGGCCGGTTTCGGTGCTGAGGAGAGAGGAAAGCCAGGAAAGGGACACGGAGCCGGAGAAAGGGAGGTCCGCCACCTCAGACAGGAAGGGAAAAGCAGGGCGGGGAGCGGAGGGAGAGGCGGGCAGACACAGGGCTCCGCAGCCGGGGCGGGGCCTAGAAGAGGCGCTCGGAGAGCCATCGATCACACTCTTCCCGCCCTCTCATTGGCTGCGTCCCCGTCGCGCCCCAGCATGCTTCCTTTCCCACCTCTCGCGAGGAGAGGGCGGATTGCACTCTGAGAGGGTTCCTTCTCCCCGCCCTACCCTCTGCCACCGTTGTTGGGGATGACCTGGTAGCGAGACCCCCAGGCCATCCAGTTCGTGCCGGTCCGGTGCACTGCTCGCGCCGCCGTACGGGAGCCGAGGCACGCCCGGGGTCACGAGACCGGCGGCCGCCTTGGACTTTTGAGCGTGCGGCGGCCACGTGGGCCGGGTCGGGCGCGGCGACCCGCCAACCCGGGGGTTTCGTGGTGCAGCCCTCAGGCCTCAGTCCCAGCCCGCTCGCAAAGCGTGGCCTCGTCTTTCATTTGCAAATTTTTTATCTTTCTATCCTGCCTCCCTTTACCGAATGAAAAAGGTGTCTGTATTTTAAGTTGAGAAACCACGTTTTATTCTTGGGTTGCTCCATGTTCCGTCTTAGGAAATCTAGGAGAAGAAAAAGAAACTCTCTTTTTAAAAGGTAATCTTTAGCATAAATGAAAGAGAAAGCCAGATTTTATTTAGAAGCCGGCCAGCGCCTACTGAGAGCTACGTAATTTAAACCAGCTGTAAGGTAGTAGCGGACTGCGCTATAAGCGTAATAGAAGAACCAAGATCCCGTTTGCCTTCTCCTCCATCCCTGCCCCCACACACGCCTTTTCTCAGGATTCTGATTGGAATCTCCAGCTTTGGATAAGGAGAGAGGTTGCAGGCGGAGGCTTGTGTTTTCAACCAGAAGTAGACCCTACAGAGGCTTTCTAGATAAACGACTTCCCTGCAACGGTTGACAATTTTGCAGCCCTTGATAGGTCTGCATACTAAGCAAGCAACAGAGTAGGTATCTCCTTCAAGATTTACTCACAAATGTGACTGGATAAAGCTCATAGCGAATCTTGGTAGACAGATCTTCCTTCATTTAAAGCAGATGCAGGAAAGAATATAGCAATGTTCCTTCACCCCAGTGGACAATGGACCTTTTTTGGTGGGAGAGGGAAGAAAGCAATTTAAATTTACATACAACCTTAATTGGATTTGAATACGTTAGTGACCAAGTGAATTTTGGGGAGTAGACAAAAATCAACACACAGTTTACTAGACTTCTGATTATATAACAGTGGGTGTAACTGACTTTTCTATCAGCTAAGCAGATGATGTCTTAAGGCCCTGCTGTTGCTCTCCAAGTAATCAGGAGTTACCACATATATGCCTAAAATTTCTCACTATTGTGTAGGTTTGTTGATCAAGATGTGTTTGATGAGAGCCAGCTTCCTGGTCGGTGCTGTCTTTTCACGTGTGTTCTCACATGACCAAAGGAAGGAATCTCGGGCTATTTTTGTAATGATTTTACCTATATTTTTGAACTGACATGAAATATTAGCCCACTTTTTAAAAACAGCAATAACGACAGTCCTTTTTTGCCATTAGCCTCTGAATGTTGAAGTTGTTAGGCATATCGGCTGAATTATATTACTATTTTAAGTGAAGAATATTATCAATATTCAGATTGAGTTATTGAGAAACTTGAAAGCATCATATACCTGAACTTACACTGAAGTTTAGTTTTGCTAGTAGTACAAGTCCTAAAGCCCTGCAGAAGGATAAAACAAAATCCACTGGGCCATTCCAACAGATTGAGTCCATCCAAAATTCTGTGCCTGCTACTGACTCTGCCACCACACCTATTCCAGTTGCCAAGGCACTTGGTAGACAACAAATACCATTTATGGTAAAACCACTAATTGATTCAGTGCATCAAAGGCCACACGGCAGTTCCTGAGAGAGTAAAACCTTAGGTTTGGAGGAAGTAGGTGGTGGGTGGAGAAGAGTGGAAAACACCATAAAACTTGAAAATATTTCAAATCCTTATACAAAGCAAGAGTCTGGTGGGAGCATTGTTTACACTTAGGGACTTGGGAATAACTGCTGATCTGTTTCTACCAAGCCTCCACCTGCACTTTACAGAAGAAGAAACTGAGTCCCAGGAAAAGAAAATCATAGTGAACCTTAGCCCAGGCCATCTTTTTCTGTACTGAACCACTGCAACAGTTTCTCAGCGTTTCCCCCTCCTGTCTGTTCTGACCATTATCTTACAATGTGAATCAGATCATGTTCTTGCTCTTGCCTATCTTTTGCATTTAGAATCAAGTGCAAATCCCTTTATGTGGCCTAAAAGGTACTGTTTGATCTAACCTCTTTGTTACTCCTCAGCTTTGCCTTGCTATACTTCTGCTCACTACACTCCACACACACTGGCCTTTCAGTTCCTAGAAGCGGGTTGAGCTTTTAACCTCCCAGGGCTTTTGTGGGGCCCACAGCTACTAACCCTCACTTCCCCTCCTGCTACCTCTTCTCACAGCCAGTTCTTGCCACTTCCTTAAATTTCAGCTTAAAAATCTTCCCTGACCACCTTATCTAAAGTAGGTTCCCCACCCTGCTTCTTTCATTGCTTTCCATCAAATTGTTAACTGTGTTCTTTACTTGTTTTTGTCTGCCTGTCAATCAGAATGTAAACTCCAGGAGGGCAGGATAGTACCCATCTGGAGCAGTTATGGCCCTAACACCCATAACAGTGCTCAGCCCCTGGCAGATGTAAGTAAATATCTGGTGGCTGAAAGAGACCTGGAAGTTGGTTGCTATATCAACAAGGATTAAATGTAATAAAATAGCTGCCACTTCCTCCTGATACTTTTAAGAAACACAGTTTTGCTTATAGCAGAAGACACTAAAATTAGTATGTTAGAGGGTCTTACAGATAGGGAACTATACACTATAAATCTGTTTAGAATCTGGATAGCTAATGCTGAAGATACAACCTCATAGGATATCTACAGAAAAATGTAATGAAGTTCCAAAAATAAAGATTTCCTAGTTTGTGACAGATTAATTTACCTACACCCACATCCACACCCTCACAAACTATTCATCTGCTCCCAAATTCCATCTCAGCAAGGAGTGACTCCACCTTGGACCCACACCAGAATCCTGGATATCATCCTTGAATCTGACTACTTTCTCCCCATCCACATATATTCCTGTTTTTTTTTGGAATAAAGTTGATACACAATATTATATTCGTTTCAGATGTACAATATAGTGACTCAAAAATTATACACATTAGTAGATGCTTGCCATGATAACTGTAGTTATCCCATTACCATACCAAGATATTACAGTATTATTGGTTATAATCTCTATGTTGTACTCTCATTCCTATGACTAACTTATTTTATGATTTTCAGTTTATACCTCTTTATCCCCTTCACCTATTGCACCCATCCTCCCACTCCCCTCCCCCATGGGAACCTCCAGTCTCTTCTCTGTGAGTCTATTTCTTTTGTTTTATTTTTTAAATTCCACATATAAATGAATCATATGGTATTTGTCTTTCTCTGCCTGACACATTTCACTTAGCATGATACCCCCAGGTCCATCCATATTGTTGCAAAAAGCAAGATTTACTTCTTTTTTAGGGCTGAGTAATATTCCATTTATATATGTACCACCTCTTTTTTATCCATTCATCTACTGATGGGCACTTGGGTTGCTTCCATATCTTTGCTATTATAAATAATCCTGCAATGAACATAGGAATGTGTATACCTTTGAATCAGTGATTTTGTTTTCAGGTAAATTCTCAGAAGTAGAATTGCTGGGTCACATGGTATTTTTATTTTCAATTATTTGAGGGGCCTCCATATTGCTTTCCACAGTGGCTGGACCAGTTCAGATTCCCACCAATAGTGTAGAAGGGTTCCCGTTTTATCACATCCTTGTCAACACTTATTTCTTGTCTTTTCGATACTTGCCATTCTGACTGGTGTGAGGTGGTATCATTGTGTTTTGTTTTTTTTTTCTTTCTTTCTTCCCTGAATCTTCAACCTGCAGATTTTGGACTTGCACCTCCACAATCACATGAGCCAATTCCTTAAATCTCTCTTTATATGTACGTATTCACATTTTGTTGGTTCTGTTTCTCTAGAGAACCCTGACTAATCCAGTTAATTATATTTCTTAGTTTGCCTTTATATTTCCTGGTTTCTTCTAGCTTTAAAATTCATATGATCTTGGGAGCGGGTCATTCCCCAAACAAGCCTTCAGGTAAGACCTCAGCCTTAGCCAACATCTTTATTGTAGTTTTGTGATCTGCACTCCAGTTCCTGCAACTGAGACCTTGAAATAATAAATTTTGTTGCTTTAAAAAAATTCTATGGGTGGAACTTAAATTTCCTTAGGGTAGTCTGGTGTAATAGAGACTGATTTGAATCACAACACCTGGGTCCCAGGCCCTGCTCACTTGGTTCTGTAGACCTGTGTCTTAGACCTTGGTCAGTTGACCCTCTGGACCTGGGTCCTGGCACCTGGCCACTTCCAGCTAATTTGTATAGATCTCACATATCTGGGTCTCATTTCCCTATTTATATCATGAGAGACTGGAAAGAGGAACTTTAGTTTCTCTTAATGTTACAATTCAATTTCTCTATTAATCCTACTGTTTATTCATCAAAATAAATACAGTGAAAGTCACAAGAAGAACACACCCTGGATTTTCAGGCCTCTGGATTTGATGGCAGCGTTCCAGCTTCCTTTCTGCGTGTAGCTGCGCTCAAGACCTGCTTTACCTCTTTTTTTCTCCTCCAGCCAAACAGTTCTCTATCACTAGCCAATGTTATATACATTTCTTAGCACTTCCGTGAGTCTATGCATGTGTGCTTTCTCCCAGTTTAAGCTGGGCTGCCCTGGTTCTGTAAGTGTACTTGGTTCCAGTGGCAGAAGGGTTATGGCTAGCATTTCATGAACTCTGGCAGTTCACAGGGGAAGGGGACTTCTTTCCAAGTGTGAGTGCTTTTTCTCTCTTCTTGTCTCCAAGGAGGTGTGTCCAGATCCCTTTGCCAGGCAGCTACTCTGTAGAGCACAGGAGTGCAGGCAAGCTGACTTTCCCCAATGAGTAATTGGATTTGCATTTGCAAATCAATCATGCTGAATAAAATGTCCTGTGAACATCTTCCCAGCTCGCTGTTAATATCCCTTCATTTTTTTTAGGGGGGCATATTTTAAACGAAAGTGCAACAGTGTGACTTGTGCTTGTCTGTGAGTCCCAGTGAAAAGCATCAGAGAGGGTTCAGGCAAGTAAAGGGTGGCAGGCAAAGTTGTGCACCAGAAAGCCAACTGAAGCCTTGTGCACCCATTCTCGGACACCTGGAGCTGTTTCCACCCCATTTCACAGCACACCCTTCTCTCCTGCCGCCTTCCCCATTCTTCTTTCGGAAGAGATTTGACACAACGCAAAGTCAAGAGCATTGGTAGGTTTAAAGTATTATCACTCCCTGGTACACTTGGATGCGTTTACACAGACGACAAAATTCTAAGCCAAAAGTATGAATCTGTGTAAATACAGGTGTCAACAAATCAGTGGGTGGGAGGCAATAGGTGTATTTGTGGTGGGTTCAGTGGAGCACGCAGGTGTACCGAAACCGCCACCTGCTCTGCCACCCCTAGGCTGGTCTTCGTCTTTGGTTGGTGTTGGGAGACTCACTCACACCCAAAGGAGGTCAAACATAACTTTTGTCTACTACGGATCCCCCAAATCTGCTCCTTCTTGCATAATCTCCTTCTAAGAAAAATGTGG
This sequence comes from Manis javanica, assembly GCF_040802235.1. Classification (NCBI taxonomy): domain Eukaryota; kingdom Metazoa; phylum Chordata; class Mammalia; order Pholidota; family Manidae; genus Manis; species Manis javanica. The sequence continues at coordinate 129,577,143 of NC_133157.1, read as the reverse complement.
CACATTTTCACAAAGTTACTTAGTCCAAAAAACTACTAGCTCTCACCGATTCATGTCCCTCCCTCATCTCTCACATCTAATTCATCAGTAAGTTTTATCTTCTCTAAATCTAAACATCTTGTAAAATAGACAACCTCTCACTACTCTGTCACTGCTGCCCGGGTCCACAGCACCTCGTGACGGCTGCCATGGTCTTTTAAATGACCTCTGTTCCCTACAAGGCAGCCGGCATCTCCTCCTTGACAGTGAGAGGGAGAGAGAGGTAAGAAAAGAGAAGAAAGGCGAGGGGCAGAAACGGGAAGAGAAAAAAATAAAGGGGAAAAAAAGAAAGAGAAAAGTACAGCAAGGCAGTGGCCAGAGCGCGAGGACGGGTCCCGCGGGCTGGTCGGCCGGAATCCCAGCGGGCATGGAGATGCCCCCTCGCCGCCTGCCTGCCGGTCTCCAGGACTGGGGCCCTCGGCTCTCGGGTGGCCTCCGGGCCGGCCCCGTCCCCTCCCGCGCCGGGAGCCGCCAGTCGCCCACCCCGTCCGGCCCCGCGGCGCAGCTTCTGCCTGCCCGCCCCGCGCCGGCCCTCCTGGGTGGGGCGCCGGCAGCGCCGTCAGGACGGCCCCGCCGCCGAGCGCCCAGGCCCTCATTGTGGTTTTTATTTGCATTTCCCTGATGATTAGTAATGTGGAGCATCGTTTCATATGCCTGTGGGCCCTGTGTATGTCTTCTATGGAAAAATGTCTATTCAGGTCCTCTTCCCATATTTTAATTGGAATTTTTTGGAGGGGGTTGAGTTGTAGAAGTTCTTTATATATTTTGGATATTAGCCTCATATTGGATATATCATACACAAGTATATTCTCCCATTCAGTAGGTTGCCTTTTTGTTTTGTTGGGGATTTCCTTTGCTGTGCAGAAGCTTTTTAGTTGGACATAGTCCTGCTTCTTTATTTTTGCTTTTGTTTCTGTTGCTTGGGAAGATGAATCCAGAAAAAAATTTCTCATGCTCATGTTCATGAGATCCTTACCTATGTTTTATTCTAAGAGTTTTATGATTTCATTTCTTACATTTAGGTCTTTAATCCATTTAGAGTTTACTTTTGTGTATGGTGTTAGTGATCTACTTTTATTTTTACATGTGGCTGTCCAGTTTTCCCAACATCATTTATTGAAAAGACTGTCTTTCCTCCATTGTGTATTCATGGTTCCTTTGTCAGATATTAATTGATCATATATGCATGGGTTTATTTCAGGGCTCTCTATTTTGTTCCATTGATCTATGGGTCTGTTCTTATGCTAATACCATATTGTTTTAATCACTATTGCTTTATACTATAGCTTGAAATCCAGAAGTGTGATACCCCCAGCTTTGCTCTTCTTTCTCAAGACTGCTTTGCCTACTTGGGGTCTTTTATGGTTACGTATAAATTTTAGGATTTGCTCTAGTTCACTGAAAAATGCCATTGGTATTTTGATAGGGATTGCATTGAATCTGTAGATTGCTTGGGCAGGATGGCCATATTCATCTTTTCTTTTGTTGTATTAAAAACCTCCCCAAAACTTAGTGCCTTAAAAAAAAAAAAAACCCACTGGCTTAAAACAACAACATGTTACTATTTCTTTGGTTCTGTGAATTGAATGGGTCTTGGAAGAACTGTGTGGGTCTGTGATGCAGCTGTGGTCAGTTGCTAGGCTGGGGCCAGATGAAGCCTCACCTGAATGGACATCCAAGATGGCAGCACACTCACATGACTGGCAGGTAATGCTGGCCGAGAGCAATTGCATGCATTAGCCCCTCCATATGTCTCGTACTTTACAAAGTATGGTAGTTGTGTTCCAAGAGTAGAAGTTCCAAGAAATGAGAACCGGAAGCTGCTAATCTCTTAAGGCCTAGGCCCAGTAACTGGCACAGTGTCCCTTCTGCCATATTCTATTTCTAAAAACCATTATTACAGAGCACACCCAAATTCAAGTGGAGGAGCTACAGAACCCACCTACCAATGTAAAAAGTATCAGTTGATTTGTAGCCATCTTTAATCTGCACAATACACCATTACGTTCTGGCCGTTCCACCTCATAAAAATCCGTCCAATCCCTTGTCTTCAACATCAGTGCCAGTACCCTAGAATAGACCACCACCAACTTCTCTCCTAGATAACTACCAAAGCTTCCTAATTGGACACCTGGCCTTCAGTTTAGGCATCTCAAACCTGTTCTCTGTATTAGGTCATGTGATCTTCCTAAAAATCAAGTGGCCAAGTTGACTATGTCTTTAAAACCTTTCATAGGTCTCCACTGCTCTTATGGTAAATTTCAAACATCTGGTCATTTCCTAACATGAGCCTGAATAATCTGGCCCTCAATTATTTAGTCAACCAAACCTCTCAGCACAACCTTCCGCACCCTCCCCATAGTTTCTGACTCATTGCTGTATTAGTTGGCATCCAGCCAGAAAAATAAAAACCACTTTCAGTATTTTTAACAGGCAATATGATGTAGGGAACTGGTTTCAAAACTTGAAAGGACTGAAGGGGAAGAAAAGATTACCCGGAGGTTAGGAACTGCCTGAAACTCTAGGCTGGAGCAAGAGGGGAAAAGGGTGGGGCTCAGGTGTAGTGGCAGAGCAGGTGATACAGGTGTCCAGATCCCCAAAAGACTCAAAAGCCCAGTGCAGGCATGTTCCAAATCCTTTTGCCTTTCAAAAAGCTTCAGCTCACTCTAGCACCTAGCTCTAGGGAAGTTATGAGAAAATAGCATGGCTGTTAAAGAAAAGTAATGATAATCAATTAAAATGATTATTTGTTTGTTCCATCCTGGAAGACTCTAAGCTGCCCAAGGCTTGATATTTTTAGGTCATTTAAAAATCATTCATTTGAATGTTTCTTTCTTAATTTAAGCTACTTAAGTTTCAAGTAACAAATAAGGTCAGGCAATCTCAGACATAAAGGCAGAATTTATTAGGAGTATAAAGGAGCAAAGATGTATTTAGGTCTCCAGAAGGAGCTGGAATCAGGAACTGGAAAACCATCTCTAAGCTCACTCCTCCCTGTATGACTTCTTCATTATTTTCTGTCTCTACAGGCTGATTGTTTTTGCTTCCCCCAGATGTGCAGGGTAGCTGATGGCTGGCAGCCCTGGCTACATGATGTCTGTTACATGATGTCTGCTCAGGTGCTCACACTAGGGCAGGGTTTCTCAGCTTTGCACTGCCACTGAGGCCAGATAATTCCTTTGTTGGGGGCTTTCCTGTGCACTGTTTAGTAGGAGCATTCCTACTAAATTCATCTTTTCATCTTTTCAGAGCATTCCTCTGCCCACTAGATGCCAGTAACAACCTCCCCCTACCCCAGTGTGACAATCAAAATGTCTCCAGACATTGCCAGTGTCCCCAGGGGGCAAAAATCACCTCGGGTGAGAATCATTGGACTATATTTTCGTAATTCAGTATTAAATTTCAGAGAAAGAATCTGTTGGTTCAGCTTAAGCTCCATGTCCAACTTGATCCAATTAACCACAGATAGGCCATAGGGTTACACAGTAGAAAGATGGCTGCCAGGAGTCCACATCTGTGGTGGTGGTGGCTTGTTCCCAGAAAAGAGGGATACACAGATTTTTTAGGAGGTGGTCATTACATTCCCTTCACCTAGAACTGAGGTGTTCTAGCCTGACTCAATGAACTAGGAGGTAGTTTACAGGAAAATTTTCCCAGAGATAAATTTATGATGTTTATATACCTTTATGTTTTTAACCCAAAATCTTCCACTATAATTGTTTTGAAATAAGAATTTCTGACTTTATTTCATTTATTTCTTCAACAATTATTTGTTGTGTCTCCTCTGTGCCAGGCACTGGGCTAGGCCTTAGTGAGCTAAATACTAGGTCTTGTCTATACAGGGTCATGTTTTAATTCTAGGTTGGTTTAATGGTTACAATGATATACTCTGACTTTGGATTAAACTTTTTTCTGCTTTCAAAGCCATTTGCCTTAGATATCTAATGACTTTTTAAATTTAAAGTTCATAAATCAATTCTCTTCTTTATAATACTGTGAGGTTATCTGCCTGTCAGAACTGAGTATCAGTTTTGGTATTATCAGCAGTTTGTGAATAGAAGTCCATGTTTTGTAAGAATAATCACTAAATTTCAGTTGCCCACACCCTGGAAAATAATTCTGAGTATCAGTTTTGGTATTATCAGCTGTTTGTGAATAGAAGTCCATGTTTTGCAGGAATAACCACTAAATCTCAGTTGCCCACACCCTGGAAAATAATTCCAAGATTAGCCTTGACTCCTATCAAAAATAAGTAACAAAGTTATTAGGAATAACATCTTGTCTTTTCTTGGATAATAGAAAAATAATTATTGGGTCAGATGGCAAATAAAGATTTACCATGCAGTAAAGGTTATGTAGAGTGATTGTGTTAGGTTAAAAAGAAGCTAGGTTTACAGCTACTAATCCCCCCCTCTCCCATGACAGCATGCTGCCATTCCAGTCCTGCATACCCCTGGTCAGTATCTGCCAGCATATTCCATGACACACTGAAGGCTCAGATGCTTTTCAAAGGAAGAGTTCCATAGTTGTATAAAAATGCTGCCTACTGTATCCGCCTTTGGGAGAGTCACACCAAAGATGTTAAGAGCTCTAAGAATTTTTTATTGCTAGTCACCTTGGAGAGAAACCTGGTAGTAGTTAAAAAATTTAACATGAGCAAATCCTGTGTCCCAGCTCTCTATTCCTGGGTACACATAAAAAAGAAAGTTACTGGCTTATCCAAACAAGTGCTAAAATGTTCATCAAAGTTTAACATATGGTGGCATATTTGGAGATAACCTTGGTGCAGCTATCCAAAGGATTAAACTACAAAGAAGCAAAGTGGAGGAAGCTGAAAATAGTGAGACAAGGAAAGAAAATGAGATTTCTAACTCATACCATTGTAAAGTTTTATAAGGCATGCATGTATATATACACCTTGTTCAAAATATACTTATGCTTAAACACCCCAGTGTAAGCTGAACTGTAACAGCATTCATTAGAGAGTGGGTGGGAAAATAATAGGAAAATAAAACATGGGTTTTGACATCACATTGTTCAGACTGAGCACCTGCCCCTCCCTTAGTCCCTCCCCAAAGTTTACTACAATGGCATTAATGGAATAGAAAGGGTATAAACCCATGAGTTCAGAGAACAGAAAAGGCCAGCCTTGAAAGATAAAAACAGATGGTCAAATCTAACTGACCTAACAGACCAGGGAAAGCCCAAATGTCAGGGCCTGCACAGAGGTACAGCATTTAGTAGCAAACTTACTCAAGCTAGAAGACCCCTCAAAAGACCAGGTGTTGGGGAAACAGGTGCCCTGAGGACCAGGCTGGGATGCAGGGTGCAGGCAGAACTGGCTGGCGGTGTGTACAGGAGCAGTGGGTTTCTGGGCACCCTCCAGCTGCTGCCCCTTCCTCCTCTTTGCCTGACTGTGGACAGGATTGAGTCAGAAAAGCCCTGGTTCTGGCATGCCAGGTACAGAGAGAAAACACTGCACCCAAACAAATGCCACTCTGGTGTGGGACGCTGATAGTGGGGGATGCAGGGGGAATATGGAAATCTCTATGCCTTTTGCTCACTTTTGCTGTGAACCTGAAACAGCTAAAAAAAAATAAAGGCTGCTAAAAAAAAATCAAAATTAAAAAAAAAATCTCTGGGATAGAATCTCACTTTAAGAAAATGAAACAGCATTTTCACTTTAAAAATAGAAGGGGGATCCAGATGGTACTTGGCAGGTGAGAAAAGAGATGCAGGAAGAGTATTTTCCTAAAGATGAGGAGGCAGGGGAGGGGTGACTGGCCTGGCTGAGACCTAGAGGCCAGAGGTTGTGGAACGACCTCACTGGCTCCTGTGGTTTCTGTGGCACCAGTGTCTACCTGGCCACTCGGATGCACACCTGGAAACTGGACCTTTTGTCTTCTGTGGAAATGAAAACTAACTCCAAGCAGGGCCTGGTGGGAGTTTGTGCTGACTCCCAAACAGTGTACGGAGGCCAGCTGTATCAATCTACAGACCCACACTGCAGCCGTTTCCACACAGGTGAGCTTATTATCTATTTTGTTTGGTTCGTTTCCTTGTAAGGCTGCTGTGGAGAACCACTGGCTCTTGCTCACCCACACAGGGCTTTTTCCTGCCCCTTCCAGCTCTGGTGGCTCCAGCGTTCCTTGGCCTGGGGCTGTGTCACACCAGTCTCCATGGTTCACATGGTCTTGTCTGTCGAGTCTCAATTAGTCTCAATTCTATGATACCAGTCACTGGAATTAGGGCCTACACTAAATCCAAAATGATCTCATCTCCAGAACCTTTACTTAATTGTAACTGCAAAGACCCTGCAAATCAGGTCACATTCACAGGTTCCAGGGGTTAGGAGAAGGGATTTGGGAGGACATCATTCAACCTACCGAATGCTTTTTTGGGGAAAATCCCTTGTCATAAAGGCAGTGCTTTCAAAAAAGATGCAGGTTGCTATTTTATTTGGGTGTGCATACTAGGTCTTCAAACTGCTGTCCGCCTTCTATCTTGATGAAGTTTAATGAACCTACACTATACCTTAAAAAAAAATTATGTGGCTGAACAACAGAAGGCTATGCAACTATTAAAAAGAATGAGGTAGATAAATATGTACAGAAATGAAACAATGTGTAAAATACATTAAGTGAAGAAAAGGTGCAGAATAATGTTAAAAGTGGTCTGCCATTTTCGTAACTACGTATATATACATGAATTTATGCATGGAATATTTCTAGAAGGACACACAGGAAACTGGTAATGGTGGGGACAAGGTCTGAGGTAGAAGATACATGTACTACTGTCCACTGTACACTTTTTTTATACTGATTATTTTTTAAAACTGTGTTACCTTTAAATCAAAACTTAATAGAAATACATAATAGATTTTTAAGGGTCAAATCTGAAATGTAAGTCTTCTAATATTGAAGACACATTGGCCTGAAGACCCTGAGTCTACATCACATGATCTCTCTTCTGCCAACCAGGCTAAGACACAGAGTCAGTCAATGTTAGTTTCATGAGTCATGGGGAGGGAGGCAAAGGTTCTGGTACTTCCCACAGATGCATAAGTCCCAGTATGCAAATGAAGCTGTTTGACCAAGAAGCTAATCTTCAGTGCTAAATGAAGGCATGCCCATCAAGTCCACGTCCTAGGATACTTCTACTCTGAACCTGGAGGATATCTTTAGGCACTGGGGTGAGCAAAACCCCTGGTGAGTTAACAGATCCCCACAGAGTGACTGCAGAAACAGGAAAACTGGTGTTGTAGTTCAGTCCAAGTACCAAAGAAGACATGCAGATGGCCAACAAGCACACAGACAGGTGCTCCTCACCACTTGTCAAGAGGGGAAGGAAATCAAAACGGTGAGATGCCAGTTTGCGCCCATTAGGATGGCTGTTATATTAACAAACAAAACAAAGCAGCAAAAGTGTCAGGATGTGGAGAATTCAGAAACCCTGTGCACTGTTGATAGGAATGTAAAATGGTGCAGCCACTGTGGGAAATGGCTTGGAAGTTCCTCAAAAAGTTAAAAAGAATTACCCTATGACCCAGCAATTCCACTCCTCTGTATACACCCCATGAAGTTGCAAGCAGGGACTCAGATGTTTGCACACCTATGTTGATAGCAGCATTATTCACAACAGCCAAAAGGGAAACAACCCAAATGCCCATCAATGGCTGAAAGGATAATAAACATACAGGTCTAGCCATACAGTTACATATTCAGCCACAAAAAGGAATGAAATACTGATAAATGTTCTGAAACTATGCTGAGTGGAAGAAGTAATACATAGAAGTGTTATATAGTGTGTGATTCCATTTATGTGAAATGTGCAGACCAGATAAACCCAGAGAGAATACAAAGTGGTTGCTGCCAAAGGCTGGGAGAAGGACTGCTTAGTGGGCTTTATTCTGGGATGAAGGCCACACTTTGGAACTGCATGGAGGTGGTGGTTGCACAATGTTGCAAATGTGCTAAATTGTTGTTCACTTTAAAGTGGTGAATTCTATAGGATGTGAATTTCACCTAAAAGAAAACAAAAGGCCCTGAGGTGGTTCTACCCAAGGCAAATGAAAGGGCAGGCCAGGTGAGGGGTGACTAGGGCACAGTGGAGTCTTTGGTTCTCCACACCAGGTTTCCTGAGTGAAGAGGATGGTGCAGCTGTTTGCAGGGACCCAAAGTTCTGTCTGCTTACCAGGAGGCCCGTGCTTCTAATGGCGGGCAGTGGGTGGCGGGGGCTGTCTTTGTGTCCTGATTAGACCTGGAGTCTGGGCTGTGTTCATAGAGCCATTCTCAGTGTGTTTGTGTCTGACTTAGAGGAAGGGACAAAGAGCATTATCAAAGGACCTCCTGTTCCTGCCTGGCCCTACAGCACCGAGTTGACCAGGCAGGAACAGAGCTGCCATGGTTGTGTGGATGAGGCAGTTAGGAAACACATTTTTCTTTGGGGGTGAGCTTCAGGCCATGCAAGGCAGAAAGCTTTCTTTCCCTTTCACAGAGCAACTCGTGTGCAGAGGAGTCATGGGCAAGTGTCCACTTGGGTTTAGGTCACATGCCACAGGCGGGGAAATGGGAGGCCAGGGGCCCCTGGTCATTCTGGGCCCCATGTTTAGGCTCACCAATGTCCAGGACTGCAGGCCTCGTCCCAAGCTTTCTTGCAAATCCCCAACGACTGACAAGTGTCTCAACCCTGACACAATGGCATGTGCAGCCGCCAGGTCAGTGCCAAGGCCACCCGGAAGTTCACTCTGCCCCAGTGGCCTGGCAGGACACATGGCGGTGCCAATGCAGCCAGGTCCTCAGAGGCCCTCATTTCAGGCATGTCCTCGGTTTGAGGCCCTGTCCAGACATTCCCTTTCACAAACACCGCACCACTCCTGGCTGCTCTTCCCTAATGCCATCCCACCCATTTTGTGTCCCATTGTTCTATTCTTTCAGGGTCTTCCTACACAAATTCAAGCTATTATTTTGAATTCCTATTTTGGCCATGCACTTGGGGGTATGTACTGAATGCTGGCTCATTTAATCCTTGTAATTACCACATTAAGTGGGGATTATCTGTTTCCTTGTACAGATAAGGAAACAGACTCAGAGAGATTGGGATTTGGCCAGGGTTGATAGTTGGTTAGTGGTGGGATAGGTTCAAACTCTAAATTTAATGTTCAATAAGCTGATCCCTTCTAATAAACCAGTTACTGAAGAAATGATCCGCTGAAGTGGCATAATGTCTTGACAGAGTAAGAAGAGATTTTTGTGATAGCTGTGGTTTATTAGCAGAGAGACAGGAGGTATTTGCATATATATATATATATTTTTTTTTTTGGGGGGGGTGCATCTTTCTATAACCCCCAAACTGCCACATGTGACTGCCTAGTCTCCATTTACTGGAAGCTTCTATTCAATAGCTTTAGTTAATAGAGCAATCATGGCATTTACTCCTTGAACTGACATTTGGACGACCCTTCCTTCCCCGGAGAACCAAGCAAGAGCAGGAAGGCCACAGGCAGGCAGACTACTCTTTCCGACTCACTTCAAAGGCTGTGTCTCCTGTGAAGTCCCCAGACCTGCACTCCCAACACGAGCTGCCCCTTCTGTGTCATATCCTCCACCAGACCCTGACATCTTGAGCTCAGGGACTGTATTTGAGTAATCATCTTGTCCAGTGGGAAGAAAAAGAAGAGAAAGGAAGGGAGAAATAAGTTTCCAGGTTTACAGTTCAATATAAAAAAGAGCCAATAAGAATGCACCAAGGACTTGGATAGACATTTCCCCAAGCAAGAGGTACACATGGCCAACCAGTTCATGAAAAGATGCTCAATGTCATTAGTCATCATGGACATGCAAAGCCAAGTCATGAGATACCACTTCATACCCACTGGCATGGCTGCAACTGAAATAGACAGTAACAAGTGTTGGTGAGGATGGGGAGAGATTGCCCTCACACACTGGTGGTGGGAATGTAAAATGGAGCAGTAGGCCAGCTCCTCCAGTGATTCAATTTACATACTGGATTACTATTCACAGAGTTGCCATATGACCTAGCAATTCCACTCCTAGTATATATCCAAGAGAAATGAAAACATGTGTCCATACAAACACTTGTAAAAGAATGTTCATAACAGCATTAATCACAACAGCCTAAAAGTAGAAACAACCCAGCTGTCCATCAACTGAGGAATGGATAAACAGTCATCTATCCAAACAATGGAATATCATTTGGCCATGAAAAGGAATGACATTCTGATACGTGCTACAATGTGATGAACCTTGAAAACATTGTGCTAAATGAAAGCAGCCAGTCACAGAAGAACCCATGTTACCGGATTCACATGAAATGTCCAGAACAGGCAGACCCAGAGGAGCTGGCTGTGGGGTGGGGAGGAGGGGCGTGATTGCTCAGAGGCACAGGGTTTCCTCTGAGCCATGAAGATGTTCTAAAACTTGACTGTGGTGACAGCTGCACAACCCTGTCAATACACTGAAAACCACTGACGTGTGCACTTCAAGTGGGTAAATCATCTGGCATGAGAATCATACACAAACTGCCTTTTTAAAGCTTCCAGAAGGCACTGTGTCCCCACAATTCCTCTATATTCATATAAACTGCACTTGATGCATCGCATAGGGCAACAGTGGCCCTGAGGACCTGCAGGAAAAAACAATCTGCTTCCTGCCTGGCCCCAAAAGAACTGAGAGAACAGCAGTCAAATTGCCAGCTAGTTAAGCACGATCACAAACCAACACACACCAAATCAAACCCAGGAGAGGGGAAAGGAAACAGCCCTTGAGAAAAGCATCTGACAAAAAAGAGAGTTTTGATTTTTTTGAAGATAAAGTTTGTGCAAATAGTTCTACTTAACTTTAGCTTTAAATTACAAAGCAACTGTAGAGGCTTAAAAATGACATTTTGCCAGGACACTTTTGCTTTCTTGTCATTCCCTCCCCAAATCAGCCATGCCTGTTTTTCTCAGGCCTGGCAGGCCCTCGCCCTTGGCAGCAGGGATTCAGTGAGGAGCTCTTGGTTAAACGAATGACTGATGGAAACGTGTGTGCAGAAGTCAAAGGCAGGAAGAAAACAGGAAAAACACAGTGTATCTGTGTATTGAGTATGATTGAATTGAATCCCCTAGAATTGCCTTTTGGTAGGGTTATAATGTTGTTAAATAAAATCTGGGTTAAAATATTCACCTTCATTTATGCCTACTCAAAGGCACCCTAGGTAGCAATTAAAAAAAAAAAAGCACAAAGCATGCTATGAAATCCAGGCATGGATGGATGCCCAAGATGCAGTTATGAGAAAAGAAAATTAATTCTCAAAAGAAAGTATTAAAATACAGTCATATTTGTGGCATCATGTATTTGTGTACACATGGAGAAAAATCTGGAAAACTGTCCACTAAGCCATTAACTCTGATTGTTTGTGGGAAGAGGGCACTATAGAGCTTATACTTTCTGTTCATATTTCTATGCTGTTTGCATTTTTACATGTATATATTTCTATTTTAATAAACACTTCAAGTCTATTTTTAGGATTTTTTTCCTTTTTGTTTTCCTGTACTTACTTGATCATGTATTAGCTTTGCGATTAGCAACAACAAAATAATGTAAACTACCCGTTTTGCTGGGTTATTTTTTCAATTTCATTTAAAAAAACCAGTTCTTGAAACTCGTGTTCAAGTTGAGGTTTACACAGACCCAGTTCCAAACCAGCACTATATTTATCTTTTCAAAAGTTACCTAGCTCTCATGATGGAAAGAGCAGCTGTTCTATCAAACAGCTTCTCCTCCCTCAGTGAAAATGGGAAATCACCCCCACTATTTTCATCTGCATAACTAATGATTTCCCTCCATTAACCTACATTCTGTCTCCCATCTTTCCTCTTGTTTGATTGAGAGGAAAGTTACGTGTATTGTCTAGCTGTCTTTGGAAGAATGCTTATCAACTGGAGAAGGGCTAAAACAAAAGGATTGGATTTAGTTGCTGGCCTTTATTAAGTTATGTGGGAAATTCATGTTTGAAACAAAAAAATTAGTCAACTGTGAGTCTATGGTTATCTTCAGAGGTCCTCAAATGTGAGGCCTGGGAGTGGCTCCATGTCCCCTAAGGGCCCTGTCTTACCTTGTTCGTGGGCCAACCCGAAGGGAACCACTTACTTCAGGGCACCTACTTCTCACCTCGGGAGACCAAACAAACATGCAATGATTATTTTTCGCCTTTCAAATATTTGCTCTAAATGCACACTCTAAATCATAAACCACCTCTTATTTTTGTCAAGTGTATTTTTTTGAGCCTTCCTAGAGAACTAGGTATTTCACTTATAAAGTAGCCTTGAACATGTTACTTGCCAATCTGCTAGGGGGATGCTCTGTATTGTAATTTGCTTTATGGAAATATCTAGACTAGAAAACAGTGCCATGTCACTCGCTGAAAATGACTTGTAACTTGTTCAAGATGTTTTGTGGATTAATCATTCAGAAGGACATTATTTGCCTGTGAAGCACACCACCTATCTCTGGGGAAGAGCAAAGGAGAAATTACTGTTTATCCCTAAGATATGGGAGAGATTTTTACTTCGGCCCCTGTCCCGTTTTCAGACACTGGCGTAGGCAAGGCCACCGCAGTAAACTAGGCACTGCTGTTGCAATACGTATAAGAGACAGGAAGTCTGAGAAATTCATGTCACACTCAGTTGCTTTTCTCTCCTGGACCCCACCCTTCCTTGTCACCTGGAAAAATATGGTAAAGCTAAATTAGCTCAAGCAATGTAGATGCCTCCCACAGAGACTCAGGGACATGGTGGCTCTGTGCTGGGGTCCCTAGCAGTGCAGCCTCCTGAGTAAGCTCCTCTGAGGTGACAAAACAAAACCAGGCTGAAAGCCAAGAAGCAAAGCAGGAAAAGGTGGTCGAGCCATTTGTCTGTTGTCAATAGCAACCCACTTTCAGTCCCGACTGGCATCTCAATAGCCCAGTGTCTAGTTAGTACCACAAGGGTGCTGTGTGCACTGGGAAACATAAGCCCCAGGGAGAGGAAATCTAGCCCCGCTGAGCAGTCACATGTGGTGTGGAAGCGTGAGAAAAGGCCAGAACCTTATCAGGTCTCCTCTCACTGGGTTACTTTCAGGAAGCTGGAGTGGCATCTGAAATGCCAGCCCCAACACAATTCTTAAAGAGAATTTCCAACAGAAATAAAATCTCCCGACTGTTTGAAAGAAGTAGCAAATGCAGCCTGACCCCTTCACAGGGAAATGTCCTGGCACAGGATGTATGTTCAGCCAGTATCACACCCAGTTTCCAAGAGGACAGGGGCCTGGCTGTATTTGAGACACTTGGCTCTGTGAGCTCAGCTAACTTATTGAGTGTGGCTGAGCCTCAACTGGACTGGGTGGTTTCTTGGATTTAAAAATCTAAGGTATGAAAAGTTCTGAAAGTACTGTTCTATTTTGCTACTGGGAAAACCAACACCTCAGCAAGCTCTGAAGATACTTTTAATGACAGGTTACTAACAAAATAGTAATACTCTACAACCAAGTTCATCCAGAGCCTTCTGTGTGCCAGGCATCACCCTGACAGCAGTACTGTGAGGCAGGTATTGGGCCTTTCTGCAAACAAGCCAAGTGAGTGACTCAGTCCAGTATCATGAACAGTGTGATGCAGGACTGCGATTTGACACAGTTCTTTGGTGCCAAAGCCTGAGGTGCTTTCCTTCATTCTGCTTCCGTGCTCGGAACTGGATGGCAATGGGCTCTGGGGACACAGCAAGAGGACATTTCCTGGCCCTCCTTGTGTCTGGGCAGAGCTACGTGTCTGGTTTTGGGCTGGAATGCAGCCAGGGTCAACATGGACCATCTACAAATCTGCTCACAGAAGAACCACATGACTTATCATGCTGTCCTTTCCCAGTTTGTGGGATGAGAAATGAACTCTAGGTCATGGCACCACTACTTAGTGGGAAACCACCCACAAGAGTCACCATCAAAAACATTCATGTCAGATATTTCATAAATGAGAAATATAGCCTTATTCTGTTAAGCTCCTAAGATTGCGAGGTTGATTATTTCAGCAATGATTGAGTTGTTGGGTCCAAATTCAGTTCACTTCATTTCTTTTCTTTAGCTAACAAATCAAGTTCAATAAGACAAATTAAAGGGAAAACCTCTTTCGCCCTTTAAAAAAAGAGGCAAAGTTGCTACACGAGTTAGCACCTCATTTAGGGTTGCCAGACCCAGCAAATGAAACTATGCCCAAGTTAAATTTGAATTGCAGATACACAACAACCTCAACTGCATCTTCTCTGGCAGCCCCAATCTGTCACATCCTTTGCTCAGAAAGCTCTTTCCCACCATCCCCACAAACCAACATCAATTCCATCCTTCAAGTCTTAGCTCAAATGTAGCTTCCAGGAAGCAACTGCCTCCATCTTTCTCTGTAGCTCTTGTGTGGTCCTTATCACACTGGGCCTGTCATGTAGTTTTGTACCTAGTCTTGCTCTTTCCAACTTAGATTCGTGGGAGTAGAGATGGATCTACATTTGCCAATACCATTCATTCAGCCAACAATGTTTACAGAGGGCCGGTAATGCACCAAGCACTCAACAGACATGGACACTGATCTTGTGGATTTTACAGTTTTGTTGGGAAGACAGACATTCCAAACAATCTCTAGTTATGTGAAGGACTATTACAAAGTGCTGAGAGCTGAGGGTGTGTAGCAGGTACTAACTGCCCCGAACTTCAATTCTCTTCTAGCCATCATGTGGCTAAGTCATAGCCCATGGGACAGGAATGGAAATGACACATATGCCTTCTTTAAAAAAGGGTGTGACCTTCCCCGCAAAGGCTGCTGAGCTGGCTTGGACCTCACAGAAGAGGACCACAGGTTAAGGGTGACAGAACCATCAGAAGTCTCCTGATCACTGACACTGGGTCTGCATGTCCCCACCTGACCTAACTCACACTTGGTTGGTTCTGCCCAGGCTCTTACATGGAAGAGAAATAAACTTGTGCTATGCCACTGTTATTTTGGGTCTTAGCTTAGTTTGGAGAATTTATATCCTAACTAATGTAGGCCAGAAGAGGTGCAAACAGAGTGCCATGGAGGCTCTGAAGAGGAACCACAGTGAGTGTGTGCAAGCTCAGGGATGTTGGGGGGGTTTGAGAAAATGTTATCCACACTAATGCTCCAGATGACACTTTTCTTTGCTTCTGGAATGTTTTTCTTTACTTGAGGACCTTTCACTGAGCGATTTTTGTTTCAGTCTGGTGTTAAATTATAACACTGACTTAGCTAAGCCTGTACAGGCTGGAGGACATGGATGGGTGTGAGACCCAAAGCTACACATCCAGAGACAGGATAGTTCACAATGGCATTTTGTTTCTCAGACTTTTATGTTCACTGGAATCCTGGTTGGCTGTGGATTTGCAGCAAAACTGAGTAAAAATAAAGCCCATGCATGCTGTAGGCTGCACAGATGAAAGCTTCAGACCTCTGAGAGTTGTCTGAAAGTCAGCAGAGATTGTAATCTAAACAGAACTGCCCTTCCAAACCCGAGCTGTGTTCCTGCAAGAGGCATTTTAATTATTAAGCATCTGTTTATGTCTATATCTGTTCAAAAGGGGTTTTAAAAAAAGGATATAGAAGAGGGAGCCAAGATGGCAGTGTGAGTAGAACAGCGGAAATTTCCTCCCAAAACCACATATATTTTTGAAAATACAACAAATACAACTCTTCCTAAAAGAGACCAGAACACACAGGACAACAGCCAGACTACATCCACACCTGCCAGACCCAGCGCCTCGCAAAGGGGGTAAGATACAAGCCGCGGCCCAGCGGGACCCAAGCGTCCCTCACCCCAGCTCCTGGCGGGAGGAGAGGAGTCACAGTGGAGAGGGAGAGGGAGCCCAGGACTGCTAAATAGCCAGCCCCAGCTATCCGCACCAGAGAACAGAGACACACAATGCGTGGGGTGCTGGAAACTAGGGGAACAAGACAGTAAGACCTGTGAGCGGGTCCCCGCAGCCGGCACCCGCGGGACAAAGAAAAGCAAGTGCTTTGTGAAAGTCGTAAAGGGGCAGGGACCCCACAGCTGGATGGAGGCATCCCAGGACACTTAGCCCAGCAGCTGGAAATCCGGGGGAACTCTAGGCACTCTAACTCCCTGGGCAGCAGGGCAGCTCGGAGGCCCCTCATGGAGATAAACAGCCTCCCGGCCATTTCCCCTCCAACGTGGCTCCACCATATCAGAGTGGCTGCCCAAGGCAGGCCACGCCCATAGCAACCATGGAGATAAACTCCATTGTGGCCAGGCAAGAATGAGAAGCCCCTTCTGCATGCAGCGGCCCAGCACAAGCCGCTAGAGGTCGCTGTTCTCCCAGGAGAAGAAGGCCACAAACCAACAAGAAGGGATGTTCACCCAACCACCACTTGTGCCAGCTCTGCAAACTATCTCTAGCACCATGAAAAGGCAGAAAAATTTGATACAGACCAAAATCACAATCCCTGAGGAGACAGACCTAACCAGTCTTCCTGAAAAAGAATTCAAAATAAAAATCATAAACATGCTGACAGAGCTGCAGAGAAATATACAAGAGCTAAGGGATGACATCCGGAGGGAGATTACAGAAGTGAAACAATCTCTGCAAGGATTTATAAGCAGAAAGGGTAAGATGCAAGAGGCCACTGATGGAATAGAAACCTGAGAACAGGAACACACAGAAGCTGATGCAGAGAGAGATAAAAGGATCTCCAGGAATAAAACAATATTAAGAGAACTGTGTGACCAATCCAAAAGGAACAATATCTGCATTATAGGGGTACCAGAAGAAGAAGAGAGAGAAAAAGGGAAAGTGTCTTTGAAGAAATAATTGCTGAGAACTTCCCCAAACTGGGGGAGGAAATAGTCGCTCAGACCACAGAAATACACAGAACCCCTAAAAGAAGGGACCCAAAGAGGACAACACCAAGACACATAATAATTAAAATGGCAAAGCTCAAGGACAAGGACAGAATTTCAAAGGCAGCCAGAGAGAGAAAAAAGGTCATGTACAAAGGAAAACCCATCAGGCTATCATCAGACTTTTCAACAGAAACCTTACAGGCCAGAAGAGAACGGCATGATATATTTAATGCAATGAAACAGAAGGGCCTTGAACCAAGGATACTGTATCCAGCATGACTATCATTTAAATATGAAGGAGGGATTAAACAATTCCCAGACAAGCAAAAGTTGAGGGAATTTGCCTCCCACAAACCACCTCTACAGGGTATCTTAGAGGGACTTCTCTAGATGGGAGCACTCTGAAAAAGAGCACAGAACAAAACACCCAACGTATCAAGAGTGGAGGAGAAGGAATAAGAAGGGAGAGAAATAATCATCACACGGTGTTTATAATAGCTCAATAAGTGAGTTAAGTTAGAAAGTAAGATAGTAAAGAAGCTAACCTTGAACCCTTGGTAACCACAAACTTAAACCCTGCAATGGCAATAAGTACATATCTTTCAATAATCACCCTAAATGTAAATGGACTGAATGCACCAATCAAAAGACACAGAGTAATAGAATGGATAAAAAAGTAAGACCCATCTATATGCTGCTTACAAGAGACTCACCTCAAACCCAAAGACATGCACAGATTAAAAGTCAAGGGATGGAAAAAGATATTTCATGCAAACAACAGAGAGAAAAAAATAGGTGTTGCAATACTAGTATCAGACAAAATAGACTTCAAAGCAAAGAAAGTAACAAGAGATAAAGAAGGACACTACATGATGATAAAGGGCTCAGTCCAACAAGAGGATATAACCATTATAAACATATATGCACCCAATACAGGAGTACCAATATAGGTGAAACAAATACTAACAGAATTAAAGGAGGAAATAGAAGGCAATGCATTCATTTTGGAAGACTTTAACACACCGCTCACTCCAAGGGACAGATCCACCAGATAGAAAATAAGTAAGGCCACAGAGGCACTGAACAACACACTAGAACAGATGGACCTAACAGATATCTATAGAACTCTACATCCAAAAGCAACAGGATACACATTCTTCTCAAGTGCACATGGAACATTCTCCAGAAATGACCACATCCCAGGCCACAAAAAGAGCCTCAGTAAATTCCAAAAGATTGAAATCCTATCAACCAACTTTTCAGACCACAAAGGTATAAAACTAGAAATAAATTGTACAAAGAAAACAAAAAGGCTCACAAACACATGGAGGCTTAATAACATGCTCCTAAATAATCAATGGATCAATGACCAAATTAAAATGGAGATCCAGCAATATATGGAAACAAATGACAACAACAAAACAAAACCCCAACTTCTGTGGGATGCAGTAAAAACAGGCCTAAGAGGAAAGTATATAGCAATCCAGGCAGATTTAAAGAAGGAAGAACAATCCCAAATGAATAGTCTAATGTCACAATTATTAAAAATGGAAAAAGAAGAAAAAATGAGGCCTAACGTCAGCAGAAGGAGGGACACAATAAAGATCAGAGAAGAAATAAATAAAATTGAGAAGAATAAAACAACAGAAAAAAATTAATGAAACCAAGAGCTGGTTCTTCGAGAAAATAAACAAAATAGATAAGCCACTAGCCAGACTTATTAAGAGGAAAAGAGAGTCAACACACATCAACAGAATCAGAAACGAGAATGGAAAAAATCACAATGGACCCCACAGAAATACAAAGAATTATTAGGGAATACTATGAAAACCTATATGCTAACAAGCTGGAACACCTAGAAGAAATGGACAACTTCCTAGAAAAATACAACCTTCCAAGACTGACCCAGAAAGAAACAGAAAATTTAAAGAGACCAATTGCCAGCAACGAAATTGAAGCGGTAATCAAAACACTACCCAAGAACAAAACCCCGGGGCCAGATGGATTTACCTCGGAATTTTATCAGACATACAGAGAAGATACAACACCTATTCTCCTTAAAGTTTTCCAAAAAAAAGAAGACAAGAAAACACTCCCAAACTCATTCTATGAAGCCAACATCACCCTAATACCAAAACCAGGCAAAGACCCCACCAAAAAAGAAAACTACAGACCAATATCCCTGATGAACGTGGATGCAAAAATACTCAACAAAATATTAGCAAACCGAATTCAAAAATACATCAAGAGGATCATACACTATGACCAAGTGGGATTCAACCCAGGGATGCAAGGATGGCACAACATTCAAAAATCCATCAACATCATCCCCAACATAAACAAAAAGGACAAAAACCACATGATCATCTCCATAGATGCTGAAAAAGCATTCGACAAAATTCAACATCCATTCATGATAAAAACTCTCAACAAAGTGGGCATAGAGGGCAAGTACCTCTACATAATAAAGGCCATATATAATTAACCCACAGCTAACATCATACTGAACAGCGAGAGGCTAAAAGCTTTTCCTCTGAGATCAGGAACAAGACAGGGATGCCCCCTCTCCCCACTGTTATTCAACATGTTACTGGAGGTCCTAGCCATGGCAATTAGACAAAAGAAATACAAGGAATCCAGACTGGTAAAGAAGAAGTCAAACTGTCACTATTTGCAGATGACATGATATTGTACATAAAAAACCCTAAAGACTCCACTCCAAAACTAGTAGAACTAATATCGTAATTCAGCAAAGTTACAGGATACAAAATTAACACACAGAAATCTGTGGCTTTCCTATACACTAACAATGAACCAATAGAAGGAGAAATCAGGAAAACAATTCCATTCACAATTGCATCAAAAAGAATAAAATACCTAGGAATAAACCTAACCATAGAAGTGAAAGACCTATACTCTGAAAACTACAAGTCACTCTTAAGAGAAATTAAAGGGGACACTAACAAATGGAAACTCATCCCATGCTCGTGGCTAGGAAGAATTAATATCATCAGAATGGCCATCCTGCCCAAAGCAATACACAGATTTGATGCAATCCCTATTAAATTACCAACAGCATTCTTCAATGAACTGGAACAAATAATTCAAAAATTCACATGAAACCACCAAA
This sequence comes from Manis javanica, assembly GCF_040802235.1. Classification (NCBI taxonomy): domain Eukaryota; kingdom Metazoa; phylum Chordata; class Mammalia; order Pholidota; family Manidae; genus Manis; species Manis javanica. Next base: position 129,557,083 of record NC_133157.1, on the reverse strand, counting down.
GACCCCGAATAGCCAAAGCAATCCTGAGAAAGAAGAATAAAGTAGGGGGGATCTCACTCCCCAACTTCAAGCTCTACTACAAAGCCATACTAATCAAGACAATTTGGTACTGGCACAAGAACAGAGCCACAGACCAGTGGAACAGATTAGAGACTCCAGACATTAACCCAAACATATATGGCCAATTAATATTTGATAAAGGAGCCATGGACATACAATGGGGAAATGACAGTCTCTTCAACAGATGGTGCTGGAAAAACTGGACAGCTACATGTAGGAGAATGAAACTGGACCATTGTCTAATCCCATATACAAAAGTAAATTCAAAATGGATCAAAGACCTGAATGTAAGTCATGAAACCATAAAACTCTTGGAAAAAAACATAGGCAAAAACCTTTTAGACATAAACATGACTGACCTCTTCATGAACATATCTCTCTGGCAAGGAAAACAACAGCAAAAATGAACAAGTGGGACTATATTAAGCTGAAAAGCTTCTGTACAGTAAAAGGCACCATCAACAGAACAGAAAGGAACCCTACAGTATGGGAGAATATATTTGTAAATGACAGATCCGATAAAGGCTTGACGTCCAAAATATATGAAGAGCTCACGCGCCTCAACAAACAAAAAACAAATAATCCAATAAAAAAATGGGCAGAGGAACTGAACAGACAATTCTCCAAAAAAGAAATACAGATGGCCAACAGACACATGAAAAGATGCTCCACATCGCAAATTATCAGAGAAATGCAAATTAAAACTACAATGAGGTATCACCTCACACCAGTAAGGATGGCTACCATCCAAAATACAAACAACAACAAATGTTGGCAAGGCTGTGGAGAAAGGGGAACCCTCCTACACTGCTGGTGGGAATGTAAATTAGTTCAACCATTGTAGAAAGCAGTATGGAGGTTCAACAAAATGGTCACGACAGACTTACCATTTGACCCTGTAATTCCACTCCTAGGAATTTACCCTAAGAACACAGCACTCCAGTTTGAAAAAGACAGATGCACCACTAAGTTTATCGCTGCACTATTTACAATAGCCAAGATATGGAAGCAACCTAAATGTCCATCAGTAGATGAATGGATAAAGAAGATGTGGTACATATACACAATGGAATACTACTCAGCCATAAGAAGAGGGAAATCCTACCATTTGCAGCAACATGGATGGACCTGGAGGGTATTATGCTCAGTGAAATAAGCCAAGCGGAGAAAGAGAAATACCAAATGATTTCACTCATCTGTGGAGTATAAGAACAAAGGAAAAACAGAAGGAACAAAACAGCATCGGAATCACAGAACCCAAGAATGGACTAACAGGTACCAAAGGGAAAGGGACTGGGGAGGATGGGTGGGTAGCGAGGGATAAGTGGGGGGGAAGTAGAAGAGGGGTATTAAGATTAGCATGCATAATGGGGGGGGTGGGAGAAAGGGGAGGGCTGTACAACACAGAGAAGACAAGTAGTGATTCTACAACATTTTGCTATGCTGATGGACAGTGACTGTAAAGGGGTTTATAGGGGGGACCTGGTATAGGGGAGAGGCTAGTAAACATAATATTCTTCATGTAAGTGTAGATTAAACAAACAAAAAAAAACAGTTGCTGTGTGGTGACCTCCAATGAGTTCTACACAATGATATAAAGGGCATATCAAAGGGTGGGCAAAGGATCTGTTTGTGTTTATATTGAAGATCAAAGCCTAATTGGGCTACCCAGAAAATGAACTAAGATACGATATGAAGAAGAACTTCCAACATCAGCACTCTCTGGAAGAGTCATACCAGAAGATGATCATCAAAAAACCTCAACAAAGATCCAGGCGCTGCTACAGTTGTAGCTGCATTCATCCAACTGGTTCCTGGACTTGCCATTGGAATGAAGAAGGAGATATCTAATCTGGCCTGTGCATACAGTAAAACAACAAATTTGACTGGATCCATACTGTCGGAACTCAACCAAGAATTAGGAGAAGTGCAAGTTGTAGCGCTCCAAAATCTTACAACTACAGACTATCTACTGTTAAAAGAACATAGGGGATGTGAACTGTTCCCAGGAATGGGTTGATTTAACTTGTCTGATTTCTCTCAGACTGTTCAAGTTCAGTTGGACAATATCCATCATATCATAGATAAATTCTCACAAATGCCTAGGATGCCTAACAGGTTTTCTTGGTTTCACTGGAGATGGCTGGTAATTATAGATCTGCTTTGGTTATGTAACTGTATTCATATTATGTTAATGTGTGTATGCAATTTAATTAGTAGTTTAAAACCTATACATGCTTAAGTTACTCTACAAGAAGATATGTCAAAGAAATAATCAATCTTCCCATGTTTTCTTCCATCTGCTACTTCTATAGCTTTTCTTCTTCCTTCCTAATTACAACCCTTAAATAGAATTCGTGCCTCATATCAAATTTACCAAGTATCATAATTCTTCCAAGTGGTAAAGATACCTCAAGAGAAATGCTGGGCATAGAAGCCACAGGGCATAAATCTGCAAAGAAGTAAAAAGTTAACCTTCTGAAACAATAATGCTTCTCTCTCACTTACCAACTTTACATTTCCCTGTATGGCCCCGGAAGATGACTGGTTAGCCAGAGACGGGTAAGATTCCTCAAGGGAGGAACAACCTAAGACAGGCACAGTTGCACGGGGGCCATCAGGTGAGAAATTGGGGATCAACAGAGGTGAGGCTTAGAACCTCACACTCCCTATTTTGAGAGAAATCTTCTGCATCCGTGGATGTTTTATTGCCCTTGTCTAGCTTGGATTAACACTTAGTCTACAGGCACACACCTGATCATCTAAATTTGCTCTTACAACACTAAACTGTTTTCTACCTTTATCTTGCATCTACCTACCACTTCAGCATTTTATTAAAAATAATAATAATAATAATAATGGGGAGATGTGGGATTCACATATAAATCAAGTATAAAAATCAAATGAATATTCATATTTGACCTGATTGTTTATAGTTCATAATGCGTGATCAAAACCGAAAGTTTCTGTGATGACTGCCCTTGTACTGTTCACCATGTAAGAACTTATTCACTATGTAAGAATTTGTTCACATTGTAAGAACTTGTTCATTATGCTTCAGAAGATTGGAGACTGATGAGAATTAGGCTTGGGGTGGATTAATGATTGTGCATTGAGCACTGAGTCCCCTATATAGACTTTTATTGTTGTTAACAACCATTTGATCAATAAATATGATAGATGCCCTCTCAAAAAAAAAAAAAAAAAAGGAGTTTTAGTCATAGCAGACTATATGGCTCAGCTGTAAACATCTTGGCATAGTTATAATGCTGGATACTAATTTAATCCAAAATTGGGATAACTCTATTAGACCAATGGGATAAGAGAGGTATGGGGAGCAGTGGATGTAAATGAACTAAATTACCAATTTTCTTAGTAGGAAATTAGTAGAAAAAGCAGCAGATAAATTCAGTAGTGGAATATAAGGCTGTTATTTAGAAGTAATTACCACAAGTAGCTAAAAGAACTGAAAATGTGTGTGTCTACAGTGGGGAATGGGGGATTGGGAATAGGTATGGCAAAGGATTGCTACTTTTCATTATAAGCCTTATTCAGAATATGCACTACTTAGGTATAAATTAAAATTAGATTAAAAAAAATGGGCATAGAGGGCAAGTACCACAACATAATAAAGGCCATATATAATTAACCCACAGCTAACATCATACTGAACAGCAAGAGGCTAAAAGCTTTTCCTCTGAGATCAGGAACAAGACAGGGATGCCCACTCTCCCTACTGTTATTCAACATAGTACTGGAGGTCCTAGCCATGGCAATTAGACAAAAGAAATACAAGGAACCCAGACTGGTAAAGAAGAAGTCAAACTGTCACTATTTGCAGATGACATGATACTGTACATAAAAAAACCCTAAAGACTCCACTCCAAAACTAGTAGAACATCGTAATTCAGCAAAGTTACAGGATACAAAATTACACACAGAAATCTGTGGCTTTCCTATACACTAACAATGAACCAATAGAAAGAGAAATCAGGAAAACAATTTCATTCACAATAGCATCAAAAAGAATAAAATACCTAGGAATAAACCTAACCAAGGAAGTGAAAGACTTATACCGTGAAAACTATAAGACAATCTTAAGAGAAATTAAAGGGGACACTAACAAACGGAAACTCATCCCATGCTCGTGGCTAGGAAGAATTAATATCATCAGAATGACCATCCTGCCCAAAGCAATACACAGATTAATGCAATCCCTATCAAATTACCAACAGCATTCTTCAATGAACTGGAACAAATAATTCAAAAATTCACATGGAACCACCAAAGACCCCAAATAGCCAAAGCAATCCTGAGAAGGAAGAATAAACTGAGGGAGATCTTACTCCCCAACTTCAAGCTCTACTACAAAGCCACAATAATCAAGACAATTTGGTACTGACACAAGAACAGAGCCACAGACCAGTGGAACAGAATAGAGACTCCAAACATTAACCCAAACATATATGGCCAATTAATATTTGATAAAGGAGCCATGGACATACAATGGGGAAATGACAGTCTCTTCAACAGATGGTGCTGGCAAAACTGGACAGCTACATGTAAGAGAATCAAACTGGATCACAGTCTAACCACATACACGAAAGTAAATTCGAAATGGATCAAAGACCTGAATGTAAGTCATGAAACCATAAAACTCTCAGAGAAAAACACAGGCGAAAATCTCATGGATATAAACATGAGTGACTTCTTCATGAACATATCTCCCTGGGCAAGGGAAACAAAAGCAAAAATGAGCAAGTGGAACTATATCAAACTGAAAACCTTCTGTACAGCAAAAGACACCATCAATAGAACAAAAAAGTATCCTACAGTATGGGAGAATATATTCATAAATGACAGATCCAATAAAGGGTTGACATCCAAAATACATAAAGAGCTCACACACCTCAACAAACAAAAAGCAAATAATCCAATTAAAAAAAGGGCAGAGGAGCTGAATACACAGTTCTCTAAAGAAGAAATTCAGATGGCCAACATACACATGAAAAGATGCTCCACATCACTTGTCATCAGAGAAATGCAAATTAAAACCACAATGAGATATCGCCTCACACCAGTAAGTATCGCCATCATCGAAAAGACAAACAACAACATATGTTGGTGAGGTTGTGGAGAAAGGGGAACCCTCCTACACTGCTGGTGGCAATGTAAATTAGTTCAACCATTGTGGAAAGCAATATGGAGGTTCCTCAAAATGCTCAATATAGACTTACCATTTGACCAGGAATTCCACTTCTAGGTATTTATCCTAAGACTGCAGCACTCCAGTTTGAAAAAGACAGATGCACCCCTATGTTTATTGCAGCAGTATTTACAATAGCCATTAAATGGAAGCAACCTAAGTGTCCATCAGTAGATGGACGGATAAAGAAGATGTGGTACATATACACAATGGAATATTACTCACCCATAAGAAAAAAACAGATTCTACCATTTGCAACAACATGGATGGAGCTAGAGGGTATTATGCTCAGTGAAATAAGCCAGGCAGAGAAAGACAAGTACCAAATGATTTCACTCATCTGTGGAGTATAAGAACAAAGGAAAACTGAAGGAACAAAACAGCAGCAGAATCACAGAACCCAAGAATGGACTAACAGGTACCAAAGGGAAAGGGACTGGGGAGGATGGGTGGGAAGGGAGGGACAAGGGTGGGGAAAAGGAAAGGGGGCATTATGATTAGCCTGTATAGTGTGTGGGGGGCACAGGGAGGGCTGTGCAACACAGAGAAGACAAGTAGTGATTTTATAGCATCTTACTGTGCTGATGGACAGTGACTATGAAGGGGTATATGGGGGAGGACTTGGTACGGGTAGTCTAGTAAACATTATGCTCTTCATGTAATTGTAGATTAATGATACCAAAATAAAATTTAAAAAAAGTAAAAAAAACCCGATATATGATATTATTTCTGCAATGCTGTCGTTTTCCATTTATAAATGCATACTAAAAATTTTATTCCTATCTGAATTTTGTGTACAGCTAACTCAATATAAAAAGGATTCTTACATATCAAGACAAACCAAACAACGGACAAAAGGCAAAGAGACTTACATCATGAATGGTCCCAGTCAATGGCCCTCTGTGTCCGGGCACTGGGGGATGCTCCCTTACACTGATGGGCTGCTTGGCCTATGACTTGCTTTGGCTAATGGGGTGGGAGTATCTGCACAAACAGCAGAGAGGAGAAGTGCCCTGGGTCTTTTTCCTTCCTCTCTCAGATGTCTGCTACTGTTATGAATATAAACCTGGCTTGGCCTGATGGATGAAGAGACCATGCTTAGCACAGCCAACTCCATCCTATATCTGCCAGCTTGAGCAAGCCACCAGCTGACCACAGATACACCAGCGAGCCCAGCTATTATCCATCATTCCTATATGGAATCAGAAGGGAGATCTACCTATCTCCCTTTGTCTCCTGGTTGGAAAACTCCCTAAACCACTCAGATTTGAGTGGAGGAAGAGGCTGAGAAGAGGATTTTTATTTACACTGTCCAAACTGTTTTTTTTTACCATGAGGATTATTACTCTTATAATAAAATCTCATTTAATGTCAAGTAACATGCACAACTGTTACATGCTGTGTAAGCTTATTTTAATCCACAAACAACCCTTTGCAGGTACGGCGGGGCCAGGCACTGGGCAGAGTGCTGGGGTTTAGGCAATGAGCAAGGTGCACTCTAGGGCCACAGCTCAGCACACCTGACAGCAGATGGGTGGCTCTCACATGGGCACACTGCATGCAGACTGCTAGACAGCAAAGCAGAAAACAGGAAGAGGAATGAACTCTCCTGGTGAATCTGAAAGAGGTGTGATAGCTGTGGGCCTATGTGGACAGTTTATGCCGAGGGTTCATCTGGGTTCAATGCTGGCAATTCCTCTGCCTCCCAGGGGTACTGGCATTTCTTGTTACTTTGTGCCAGCTAGTGACAAATGGTTTAGATGCAGTCTTTTTTTTTTTAATTTGAATTTCAGAAAAATGATAATTTTTCATATAAATATGGCCCATACAATATTTAGGACATACTTATACTAAAAAGCATTGGTTATTTATCAGAACTGAGCATGCTGTATTTTTTTTTAATTTTGGTATCATTAATCTACAACTACATGAGCAACATTACGGTTACTAGACTCCCCCCATCATCAAGTCCCCACCACATACCCCATTACAGTGGTAAGATGCTTTAGATGCAGTCTTGGATAAGGTTCCCAACACCTTTGAGGAGTAGAGGTTGTTACCGCCTCGTTTTACAGAAGAGGAAACGAAAGCTTGCAGATGCTAAGGAGAGAGCCCAAGGTCAGAAAGCCAAACCCACTGGGCTGCAGAGCTGGGAGGTGGGTTCCTGAGGGCAGGCTGGTGCTAGGTAATAACATAGGTCTGGGGCACATACCATGTACTACATGTTGTGCACAATCATCCTTTGCTCCACTTACCTGATATAATTTCACCCCAATTTTTTTTTTTTTTGAGAGGGCATCTCTCATATTTATTGATCAAATAGTTGTTAACAACATAAAATTCTGTATAGGGGACTCAATGCACAATCATTAATCAACCCCAAGGCTAATTCTCAACAGTCTCCAATCTTTTGAAGCATAATGAACAAGTTCTTACATGGAATTTCACCCCCATTTTGATGAAATCCGACTTTGCACCTACTTTGTACCTGACCTGAGCAGCTGACCTGGGCTGTAAATGCAGGACAACCAACCTCAGTTAATCTCCCATGTGGCCTAGCAATTCTGTGCACTCCCCATTCCCAGGACTCCCAAAATGCTGGCTCCAGACAGGCAGCCTTCACATCCACATCCACATCCACATCCACATTCACGTTCACATCCCGGGGGTTTGTCAGGAGTGCAGACTCCCACCGACCTGGCACCTCAATTCCACTCTTTCCAACTGCCCACTGGACTGCCACTCAGATGTCTAATGGGCGATTTGCACTCACAGACACCCACACCCGACCCTGATCCTCCTCTCAGCCTGCTGCCCCCACCCTCATCTTCTTAACTCCACAGGTGGCAATCCCGTTCCTCTGTTGACTGAGGCCCAGACTGGACTTTCTATGCCTCCCACATCCCGCATCCAATTAATCAGTGAGGGCCAATGGCCCAAGGGTAAAATGCAGTGCTTGCTTGCACAACTAGGTCACTGGTGACTGAGACGAGTTTGCAGAGCAGCAGTGGGCTGAGCAGTGAGTCCAGGGAGCTGAGCAGACTCTTCCCTAAAGAAGCCTGTGTGAGAAGGATGCTTGAATGGATTAATTAGGGGGGCTGCATGGTGGATGGCCGAGGGATGGAATGAGACTATCCGGGGAAGGCACTCAGCTCAGTATCTGGGATAAGGAAGTACTCAAGAAACACTATTGCTCACTCAGCGACCACGTAATAACTTTAAACCTTACTATGTGCCAGGCACTGTTCTGGCCCTGCAGCTAAGAGTAAACAAGAAAGACAAAACCCCTGTCCAAGGAGCACAGATTCTAGTGGGGGAGACAGACAGTAACAAAATAAGCTACTCAAAATGTAGACTATATCTGACACTGGTAAATGCTCAGGAGAAAAAATAAGCCCAGGAAAAAGATCTAAAATGTGGATAGAGAGAATGAAGTTTTAGATCCAGGGACCTGGGTGGGCCTCATCAAGAAGGTGACCCAGAGGAAGTGAGGAAAGTACCTAAATAGGAAATAAGGCAATTAATGCTAATTATTATCATTCTGTTATTGTCATTCATAACCCACTGTCATCACAGTAGCAGACAGCCAGCAGGTTATCACTGCCATCTCTGCCACCATTAACTTCACTGTGGTTACCCCTGCTTTCTCTGACCTTTGAGCAGCCTTGGCAGCCACAGCCTGTTACAAGGACATGTCAAACCAAGCGCCTGCCGGGAACAAAAGGGTGACCTCATACCAACCTTTGCTGGTTTGTAAGGCAGATCTACAGATGTGAAGAGATCTCACATGCAGTCACCACAAACCAAAAGCTGCATCACACATGTTTCAGGGAAACAGAGGCTGGCCCTGGACTGATCTCCCCAGCCTGCAGGCACCAGGTCCAGAAGCAGTGACACAAAGGCATCAGGAAATCAAATCAGTGTAGATGTAGACACTGTGTGACTTAGATGTAAGACAGGATGACATAATCAAGCTGCTTCTACCAGAACATGTTTTTGGTTGTTAGGAACAGCAGTCAGCCAGCACCATCTGGGAATAATGAAGAGGGACTGGAAATTCTTGCTATGTACCCAGCCTGACATGATGCTGAAAACAAGGTAGGTGTGTCCTAAATTCCTGTGATTTACACTGAACAAGTGATAATCTTGCTTGTGACTGATGCATACTCTTTTTTAACAGATCAACTTGGGCTAATAACTGTTCTTTGCATTTCAGAGAAAAATGATAAAAAGAAAAAGGGGAGAGGGGATAAGAATCCATATGCCTGAGGACTCAACCTATCTTCAATCTGTTTTAAAGTTACAACATCAAGTGTTCATTCCTTAACAATCATGAGTTTCAGGAGGTATGGTGCAAAAAATGGGACCTGCAGGTTTTAAGAACAAGTCCTATTCTTCAATGAGGTACCAGAAACATCTGGAAAATATCTTGGATGCATTTTTTAGGTATCTTTATTACCTAAAAAGAGCCAGGACAGAATTTGTGTATATAAATAAAAATCTCAAGATCAAAACATTATAGCTTAGTTAGGAGTGCTTAGAATATAGAAACGTTTTCACTAATTCCTTATAAATGTCTATATAAACAGATTATCAGCGTTCCCTTCCCGGCTACAAAACCAAAAGTTCAACCACTGTAATGGCTGAGAAAAAGCCCATGAATGAAGAAAGCAAACAGGCCAATTATGTTTTAGGGCTCAGGTTAATAGCAATTTCTTATCTTTTTAGTGTTACTGCCATTGCCTTACCATATGGTATCATGAAGTATTTCAAATATAGTTAAGCATGTATACAGTACCACATTCAGGCAAATCAGGTGCTTCTTTAAGGATTCCAGACACTGACTTCACAAATATCATCTAATTTACTGAAACGGTAGAAAAAGTTAAACCAAGATTATGGAAAGATCCCGATTGTGGTCCAGGTCTGAGAATGTGCCAGTCACACAGCTAGGAAGCTGGCCACTCATCATTGGGGAATTCTTGACTGGCGTGGGAAGGGCAGGGACAGAACACTGTCCACTGGTTGCACTGAAGTTATCAGAACTCAGCAGCAGAATGTGAACTCCATGCATCTCAGCGTCGTTTTTAGAAACATGCTCACACCATCATGCTGTGGGTGAAGCACTGAAGGATGTCTGTGCTCTGTGTGAGCTGCTGAGCCAGGGTGCCCGTCACATCTGGGGAGTCCTTGAGCCCAGACTGCAGAAGGAACTTGACACAAGCTGTATGCTGACCCGCACAGGCCAGATGCAGGGCTGAGCAGAAACAGAAATCACAGGAGCTCAGTGCATGACCCTAGTGCAATACTGAGCAGATTGCTCCTAATAACACTTCATCAACTATCCAGATTTCCTATTTCCATAATTCATTCCTATGACTATGTATACTGGACCAAAACATTTTTCCCACTAACCTGATTGCCAGGAAATGGTTAAAAAAAAAACAAAACCAAAAGGGGAGAATTTAAGAGACTTATCTAAAGCAACAAAGCAAATTAGTAAGAAATAGGAGACTAAACGGTACAGAATACATTTTCAGTTTTGTGAATTCTCTCTGTAAATAAAAATATCATCATGAGTAACAACAATATGACAAAAAGAAAAACTGCGGACAAATCTTCCTGTTCTGGTTGGAACTTAGCACTGAAGGCTTCTGGTGTGCTGTGAGCCCTAGGATTCTGGTTCTGCTTCCATCTTCAGGACAAAGTCTCAGGTCTCTGCACAAGTGGCTGTTTTCTGCTGCCTGAGAGTGAGCTGCTACTCTGAGGCTTTGGCATGTCATGATGATCCCACTAAATCCTTGCATGCTGGTCATAGGTATATAGGATGTTAATGGGCGGGTTTATTCTAAAGTCCAAGTCTAAAAAATTAGCTCTGGAAACATCTTTCTAAGCTTTAAATTTAAAAAACTAGTTTTTAAACACATTTCAAAGAAAGACCATCTATGAAGACTCTAATAATACTTGAACAGTGGGCATCATCGTGGATTAAGTTGTTCAACTATTTTTATGTCATGTTAGTTGTGGCTTAAAATAATGAAAGCCCCAAGAAGAGCAGCAGTAACAGGCAGTGGTCATCATCGCTGCCATAGCAACGGCAACAGCTCCACAGTTTTGCAATGGAAGAGATGTTATTTTACACGAAACTTGCTGGGTTATTAGAAGAATAATATTAAAACCAATGTCCTTAACATAAAAGTCCATGTCTTGTTTACATTTCATTTACTAATAATTTCCAAGGCATATGGAAAACAAAGCCATACCTGATCGGTTTCTTTCATCTTTGGAGTTGATGTCAGCACCCAAGGACAAGAGCATCTGAATTGTGCTTACATGTCCTTCCTGAATGTTGAAATATACTTGTTATCATTGTGACAAGGACAAAAACAAGCCTTTAAACACAAACTCTAGTGCACATTAAAGAATTTTTCTAAAATACTCAATTGCTAAAACTGAATTTTCACATCTAAAGAAGACTCACTCTTAAATTTCAGTAGAAATCATTAAGTAAAGGTTTTGGTGATGTTAGTTATTGGAATATAGAAAATTAACTTTACAGGGAAAGTTATCAACTAACACAGGTGGACTTATTTTAGTGTAAGGAACATACACCTTGTGATTTATGTACAACACGCAATTCTATAATCTCCAAAGCAACATACTCTTTGCCAAAATCTTTAAGATAGAGATAAGCTAGAAAAGATGGTAACTATGCCTGGATAGGATTTTCATCACAGCTAGCCCTGTTCTTATAAGGCAATTTACACACTTTTTGTCTAGCCAGTTAGTCTGTCAGTAGGTGGTGGGACTAAAATCAAGGTTGCAGGGTCAGTCTTTCTTTTTTTTTTTCCCTACGGCCACAGACAAAATTCCTCATCTGTCCACTTTCTCCAGGGAGAATGCAGGCAGGAGAGTGTAGCTCACCAGAAAAAAATGTACTCCCGTTGCAAGAAAAATAAGGCAGGTAGCCAATAATGTAAAGATAATTTGCAACAGACACCCACCATTTAAAACAAAAGCGTGTAAGGAGCTTTCTAGTGAAAGCTTTTTGCGTGTCTTAAATATTTTATACACTGGGGAGCCCAGTAAATGCAATTCCCTTTCTGCAGTAAAAGAAATCATCTTAGTTTTAGAAATCCAGTACAGAGAGAGAGAGCTAGGACTTCATACAATGGAGTTTTATAGCTTCAAATAACATTATTCCTGAAAACAAAAAACAGGAGGGAGCATAAAAAGCCCAGGATTATATGAAGTGAAGTGTTTTAGGTTTTTGTGTAGAGACACATAAAGGCGAGTTTTTATTTAAAAGACCACAGGGCTTTAGAATCACAAACATCTCTGGAGTATATCATGGGCAAGTTTTTGCTTTCACAGATGGAGCCAAACAACAGGACTACAGAGTAGTCATCCATGATGCAAGTCGAACCTATGGAAGCAGAGTACCATTATGCAAAGAAACACACCTTAGCTGCATAGTGAAGTGCTGTGAGGTGGGCTGATGTTGTTCTCACATCTACATCAATGCCAAGTTCAGAAACCAAGAATCGGATGGCTTCATTCTGCCCAGTGATTGCTGCCCTGTGTATAGCCTGGGCCCCCAGGGAATCCTCAGTGGAAACACAGGCCTAATAGGTGGAAAGAGGAACAAAAATGAGAAGCAGAGAATCTGGGTCCCTGGGCCTTCTGATGTTTCAGCAGAATTTGGCTGTCTGCATACATTTTTCTGGGCAGATGACAGACAGCTTTTGTCAGATTCTCAAAGCACTAACTAAAAAAACAAAACAAAAAAAGGTTAAGATTCAATGTTTTACATTAAACTCCCCAAAGTTCACTCAGTGGTGAGAGTTTGTGTTTTTATTACTATGAAACAGCTGCTACTGAAGTTATTTTGTTAATTGCTTTATATACATTATACCACTTAATCTTTACACACTAACCCTTTGAAGAAAATAATGTGTCCCCATTTCACATACAAGAACACTGATGCCTCAAGAGATCAAGGGGCCCCACAGGGGACCTGTGGCAGAGCTGGAATTTGAACCCACGACCTGAACGACTATGCTCCTGCTTGTCTTATGATCTAAAACTTGTAAGAACCAAAGGAATAAAACCAAGCCATTTATATACCTTATGTTTCGTGAGGAGCAGCCTGGCTACGTTAACATGACCACACTGGATTGCGTCCATAAAGGGTGTGAAGCCACACTTGTCTCTGCAGTCTGGTTCATACTGGCACCTAGAGCCCAAACCCAAAAGAACAGACCTGAAAAAGGTCACTGCTTCAAACCCAATGGACAACTGACTCTTGACCACCTGCAGCAGATGATGTGCCTTACAAATGATTGTGGAAAACTGGAGCCCTCTTCCTCTATCCCTATCTCAATATCTGAGCTGAACTCTTAAAGAGTATACTGATTTTCCACTGCAAAACTGCTCCTCCTCTACCCTTTGTCATCCCATTTTACAGACCGTCATCTCCCAAGCATCTCATGCCCAAAGCCTTGAAATCACCCCTTATCTCTCATAACCAATGTATTACCCAAATCTCAATTCTACATCCAAAATATTAAACAACTGTATCCTTCTCCCGCCTTGTATTCACCCATTAAACTCAAGCCAACAGGCAATACCCTCCTGATTTTTGCACCTTGGCTCCTGCCTTGCTAATCCATTCTCACAGCTACCAGAGTGTTTTAATCTGGGCATGGTCACTCTTGTTTAAAGCTTTAACTACTTCCCAACCACAAGGGACAAAATCTAAAACCTCATGACCTCCAATGGTCAGGATAACAGGGTACCTACTAACTCCCCAGGTTCCTCTAACCCACACGGCTCACCTACACCACTCTGCCCATCACTCCTTAACTTGAGTACACACCCAACTTTTTAGTCTTGTAGATGCCTGACGCCTTTTCCCAGCTCTAAGCACGCACAGGTGGTCACCTCTGTCTGAAGCGCCCCCTGCCTCCCACTTTCGGCCTCCTTCAGGTCATAGCTTAATTACCACTGGGGATGAGACCCTTACTCCTAGCTAAGGTGGGTCTTCCTCTCACACGCTCCTGCTGGGATCCTGCAATTCCTCTAACTCTCATCAGATTCACAGACAACCTGCCTTCCTCCCAGCCCCTTTCTACCTGTTCTACCTTCCTGGCCCTAACCTGTTCCTCCTCCCAGTTCCTCTCTTCTCGGCAGGGACATCACCTCTGTTCCTACCTTCTCAGTCCTACCTCCCATATGCCCTATTTCCTTCTGGCCCTATCTGTTGACCTTCTTCTCGGTCCCACTTACTACCTGTTCTACCTCCTTCTATTCCTACTCTTTTCCTGGTCCTACCTACTTCTGTTTCCTATTCTCTCCATGGCCCCACCTGTCCCACATTTAACTCATCCTACCTCCTTCTGTTCCTATCTTCTTCAGTCCTAATTTATTTTCAGTCAGATTTCCATTCCTACATTCACGGTTCTACCTTCTTCTGTTCCTATGTGTCCTCTGATCTGTCCTCCCTCCTTCAATTCTTCTTCACGGTCCTGTTGGACCTTCTTCTCAGTCCTATCACTTACCAGTCTTTCCTTCCCTTCCTACCGTCTATCTAGCCTACCTGCTTCTGTTCCTTCATGATCCTACTGGTCCTACCTCCTTCTGTTCCTACATTCTTCATTGTCCTACCTTTTTCTTGGTCCCACCACCTTGGTCCTACTTCCCCGTTCATATTTCTACCTGTCCTATGACCTTCTGCTCCTCCAGTTGTCCAGCTCTTGCTGCCTTTGTGCTTGCTGATCCCCTCTGCTTGGAACATTATTTCTCCATTCTTCACTTGGCAGGCTCCAACTCATCCTTCAAACTGTTGTCTTCTCTCCCCTCATCTAGTATATCCTTTGCTCCCTCATAGCATGTTACTTTCCCTGTAGTGTTGTTATTACAATTTGTAATTTTATACTTCTGTGACTGTCTATACTTGGCTTCCACTCTAGCCTATAGGCTGTTAGGGAAAGGACTGTTTGTTTTGCTTTCTACCCAGCACCTAACATAGAGGAGGTGCTTTGAAAAATGTGTGTTGAGTGAATGTACATGTATAAGTTTACAGACAACCAAGTATGTTCCAATTGGCAGTAGGCAAACTCTACACACAGCAATGCTTTCAGGGCACTGCAGTAAGCCCTTTTCTCATCTTACTACACATTGTGCATTGTCTCCTCATGTAATCTCTTCCACGCTTATGGATTCGATCACGATTTCTATGCTGATGAGGCCCATGTTTGTATCTCAGCCCATACACATACTTGTCTTTTGGGCTTCAGTCTGTTTCTAACCACCCACTTGACATCTTTGCTTGGATGTCTCACAGGTACACACAACTCAATGTGCCCAAAAGTGAAATTATCATCTTCTCCCCTAAACTGCTCCTCTAAAGTTCTCTATCTCAGTAAATGACACCAGCATCACCACCAGCTTAAGCAAGAAACCTAAAAGTCTTCCTTACCTTCTTCTTCTCCTTCATTCCCTTTAGTAAATTATTCACCTAGATCTGTCGGTTTTACCTTAATATCTCCAAATCTTTTTCTTCATCCCTAGCCAGCTCCCCAGTCCAGCTACCAAGATTTCTCTATGTAACTGTAACAGCCTCCCAACTGTTCTCACAGCACATCTGCTTCCCTCCAATCCACTGTTTTGCAACGAGAGTATCTTTGAAAAATGCAAACTTCTTACCCCTACCTCCCACTCTGTTTAAGACCCTGCATTGGCCTCTTCTATGTCTAGAATAAAATCTGAACTGCTCATGTGATCCGGGGCCCTCCTGGTCTGGGTCTGGCCTTTCTCTCCAGCCTCACCTACACCATTCTGCCCATCACTCCTTAACTTCAGTACACACCCAACTTTTTAGTCTTGTAGATGCCTGACGCCTTTTCCCAGCTCTAAGCACATACAGGTGGTCACCTCTGTCTGGAGCGCCCCCTGCCTCCCACTTTCGGCCTCCTTCAGGTCATAGCTTAATTACCACTGGGGATGAGACCCTTACTCCTAGCTATGGTGGGTCTTCCTCTCACACGCTCCTGTTGGGATCCTGCAATTCCTCTAACTCTCATCAGACTCACACAACTTGTGCAGTATCTTGTCTTCTTCATCAGTCTGAGTTCCATTAGGGAAATCACGTTGTCTCATTTCTACTGTAGCCCCTCCTTCTGTTACAGTGCTTAGTTTACATTAGGCACCGTACGAATAGATGAATATGTTAAATGAACAGATATGTGGACTTTTTTCTCATGTTTGTTAGCTATTCTAGTTATATATTATCTACTTATGCCCTTCGTTCATGTCTCTTTTGGTACCTTAGTTTCTTCCTGAACAATGTGTCTAAGTATGTAGTATCAACATTAACTCTGTCATACTTAGCAAGTATTTTCTTCAACTTGCTGTTTTGTTCTTACCTCTGAAGAAGCACTTTTACTGCCTCTAAGCAGCCATGCATTGCTGGGAGAAGAGAGTTGAGAGTCAGAGCTTTTATGCATGTACAAATACTTCTTTCCTCCTGGCACCTCTCTCTGCCCCATTCTTTCAGCTATGACTTACAGGAAGGAGTAGTTAAATTAGGTACATTCATATTACCCTAGAAAAATAAAAATTTAACTGGATAAGTGGTAAAGAATGATGTTTTCATTTGATAGGTACAGAACCAATACTTGTCTTATAAGTGTTTTCATGGCAAACTTTCAATTCTAAACTTATCTCCTACTTTTGTGCTGCAAATTCCTAAGCCCAGTCAGTTTTTGTCCAGAAAATGTAAAATATCTTAATAGTAATCCATGACAAAATAACCAGGAATTTAAGTCCCCTACTAAAAATATTCTCAATAATAAAGATTTTAACTATTTGTTCTCCACTATTTGGTGGGAACAACAAGGTGCTGACCATTTCTCTGGAAGAACAGGGGAACCAGTTAAACAATTCATGAGCAGAGAGAAGCTTTTCTATGCATTTACAAAGTTTTATAAAGGATTCCTTGGTCTCTACCCACTAGAATAACTGTATGTGTATTTCCTAAAGTATATCATGTCACAGATATTGATTTTTAGAGAAACTGAAAGCCCTGTGTTCTAATTCAATGTACTACCTGGAAAGCTAGATTATTTTCCAAGTTCCTTGACGTGGACGCTTGAGCTCCTTAATATCCGTTTCATCTGACACCACAACACTTTTGTCTTTTACTAATTGGAAATAATCTATGAATGGATAACTTAGAGCTAAGGATAATTATTACAATGAAAACTGTACCCCAAATTTACACTTGACAGTACCAGTAGATAAATCAAATACATCAGGCCCAGGTATTTCATTATAAGGACCTATATTTATTCAAATGAATAGCACTGTGGTAGGTGTTGCTGAGTATATAAGGAAATACTGTCTCTTTTCCTCCTGTCTTTAATAATAGTAATAATAATAATAATAATGTGAAGATGATCAGGAAATCAGCAGCAGTCAGTTTAGTGCTCACTGTGATTAAGTTCTACACTAAGGGGTTTATATATCATACTCTTAAATTCTATAAGAACTCTGTAACATGAGCATTACCATCCTTATTCTGCTGGTGTGGAAACTTGCTCAAGAGACTTAAGTTCCTTGCCCAAGGTTAAACAGTAAGAAAGAGAACCAGCTTACCATCCAATTAGCTGGGAGGATAAGAAAGACCTATATGAAAAGTGAACTAATACACAAAAGAAGAGTGTGTCAAGTGCCAAGTCATATTTACTTTAGAAACTAATTGTATCAAAATACAACAAAACACTCTATTCTCCCAAAGCCTCTATTCTCCTGTGGGCAACTTGCACTAGATGGAGTTCTGCAGCACCCGGGGCAGCAGGCTGCAAATCTGAGCCTGCATCCCTGCAGAGCTCCAAGCCATACCTGCGGTGTGCAGAGGAGTTCTCCCAATTTTGCTCTCTGTTTTCCAGGCAACTGGGCAAACACTAAGCAAGTACTGGAGGATCAGCGGGTCACCTTCTCGGCTGGCAATATGGAAAGTGTTCCAGCCATCTTTGTTCTTCAGAAGTGGATTGGCACCGTGTTTCACAAGGTCTTGGATCACCTCCAGATTCCTTCGAGTGCATGCCATCATTAGAGGAGTCCTAAAATCAATCAGGACAAGCTGTCAGATGCAAAGACAACTGGAACATTAGAAGCTCAAGACCAAGTCTTCAGAAAAATGCACATCCTTGGCAGAGATGTAAAACCTAGAGAACGCAGGGGTCTGGGAAATAGGAAAACAGCTTTGACTGGCAACTTCTCTGCCTGCCACGAGAACCCAGGGGAAATAATTGTGAGACAGGCATACCTACTGGAGGAGGCAAAGCTGCTTCTGAGTTAGTTTACTGTGGCATGGACTAGGACAGCTCCTTACAACCACACACAGTTTGTCCTGAATTTGCATCAGAGGTACTCTGCTTACCTCATTCCATTCACTTAAATCAGAACCATTTATTAATTCAATGGTGCTGAAAGGGAGTTATAAGACATAGTGCCTTGCCAGAAGGAGCATATAGCAGTGAAGCAAACGAAACAGTGTGATTCCAGTAAATATTTGAACGGACTTGTATCCACAATCATGGGAAAGTGAATTATATTAATATCAAGGAAGAGGGCTCTGGCCTTCCTCTTCTCCTCCATGAATGATTTTGGATGAGCCAGTTCACTTCCATGCCCTCCTGGCTTCTCATCTGCAAGACCAGGGAAATGCAGCTCCTGGAGAGAAGGGGGTCTTATGTACCTCATCACAGGCTTGGAACCGGTGTCTGGCACATGGAAGGAGCTCACTTGGGTGCTCTCTAAGGTCTCATCTAGAATCACCTAAGATTGCTATGATGTTAGTTGATTACCAACACTTTTTTGGGGGTGGGGAGTGGAGGTAATGTAGTAATGATAGTGAATGAGAAATTAAGAGGAAGAAATCCAGATTAAAGGATAGAATCTTCGAGAAGGGCTTCACAGAGGAAATGAATCTTAAGCAAGGCAGAATGATTGTTAAAGCAGGGAAAAATGTATTTCAGAAAGCCAGGAAAGTGGTAATGGGCAAAAATGCCTCACTGTGTCTACACCTCCCATGTCCTTATCCACAGAATAAGGTTGTATGAAGTAATGTGCTTCTTGTAATTGTCTATAGACCAATTTACCAGCACAAGAAAATCAGTCTTGTGTCTAGTCCTAGCTAATCTCTCAAAACATAACCAGACTTACTCCCCCATCCCAGTGGGCAAGATATTCTTAATTTAACTATAAGGCTGTCTACTATGTTTCTCATTTACATCAGATCATGAATCACTTGCAGGCAGGAACTTCATTATGGTTATGAATCTTAAGACCTTCATAACCTCCAAGGAGGCCAACATAAAGGGTACCGGATGCTGTCAATCTAACAAAATACAATTGGTTTACGGTTTGTTCAGGTAAGTGTTCTGACTGTGGAAGCAAGGCTACACGTGATAAAATCACAGAGCGCCCTACACACTCAAGTGTATATGTATTGTAGCAAAGTCAGTTTCTCACTTCTGTACTGTCCTGGGTAAGATGTGAACTTCGGGGAGGCTGTAAAAGGGCATGGGACTTGCCTGAACATTTTCTGCAACCTTCTGTAAACCTAAAACAATGCCATTGGTGAAGTAATCATTTAGCTAGATGTCCCCAGAAGAACATAGCATCCTGGGGTCATGCCGTATTTAGCAGAGACAACTCCCTGTTCGTTCATTTTATACTGTTCTATGCTTTATAAAAAGAAGTGGTTTAAACAGTGAAGTCCACGGTAGGAACACTGCTCGGTTCAGGTCACCTGCCCTACGGGGAAAGGTTGAGAAGTTACGGTGTCCAGGGGGCCCAAGTACCTGGGGAAGGGGTGTCTCCCCGGACCTCTGCCACCTACCAGTCGGCCTTCTTCAGGCAGTCGACCGCGGCTCCCCGGCCCAGCAGGTAACGCACGCAGTCCAGGTGGCCCGCGGAGGCAGCCTCGTGTAGAGGCTGCTTGTAGTCCCGGTCGGCGGCCTCGATGTCCAAGTCCCAGGACTCGGCCAGGTAGGCCAGGACGTCCCGGCGCCCATGGCGGGCAGCACAGTGCAACAACGTGTCCCCAGCGGGCCCCGGGCCGCCCGCCCGCCACAGCTCCTCCTGCAGGGCGGACAGCCGGCCCTGCTGCACCAGCCGGCCTAGCCGCCGCAGGTCCCCGGACGCAGCCAGGGCTCCTCCCACCTACAGGCCGCGCCCCCTACTAGCTCCTGGCCCGGTGCGCCGGCCCCCAGTGCGCTCCGGACAGGCGCAGCCCCCACCTTGTCCGCGGCTGCGCCTCCCACGGGCTCGTGCTCAGTGCCCCCCACTCTGCCCGTGGGCCGCACCCCTCCACCCGTTCCGGGCAGGCGCAGCCCCAGCTCTACCCGCCCTGCCGCGGGCCGAAGCTCAGAGGAACTCTGGGAAGTTTCCACTCGCCTCCTCAGCCCTGGCGGAAGCACGGGCGGGACGGGGCCCGCTAGCGGTAGCCGCGCCCCCTCCTGGGCTGCTTTTCTATTGGCCATTGGGACAGTCCGTCAGCACGCACTCCTCTACGCTTGCGTTTCTACTGGTCACGGGGGTAGTCCGTCAAGCCCCGGCGGCGGGCTCCTCCCGGGCAGCGGCGGGGCGGAGCTGGCGGAGGAAATCCGCGGCCTGCTGGGCTCGCGCTGCCTGGGGACGCCCGGACTGGGAGGCAGGGCGGCCCGGGCCCGGCGGCGGCGGCGGCGGCCGCGGGAGACTTCGTCCGGACGCTCCAGTGCGTGAGGGCGCGGAGGGGCAGGAGCTGGGAAGTGGGGGCTTCCCGCGGCGCAAGTAATTTCTGGGGGTCCTGAGCGGGGTCAGGCCTCGGGCGGAAATGGGTTGGGGGGCGCGGGGCTGGTCAGGGGCCCGGGCAGCGGATGATCTGAAAGGGGCGGCGGGGCGTGCAGCAGGAGGCCGAGGGGCCCGGCTCCTTGTCCTATTGCCCGGGAAGGGCGCTCGGCTTTTCTCGGGGATAGTGGACGGAGTCACGGGGGACGTGGCCTCCGCTGCAGGCAAGTCAGCCGTTTCCTTTTCTGCTCTGGTTCTGACCTTGGGCGAGTCATTTACTTGTGTCCTTTTTCATTTGCAGTCTCCCTCCTCCGTACCTGAATATTAAGAAAAATAATGTGGTGTGGGAAGGCCTTGAGCTTGCCGTGTGGAGGGTACGTTGAGAGTTGAGCAAGCTGTGTGGGGTGGTTGTTGGGAGAGATTAGAGTGGGTGTTGAGTTCTTTACCCGATCTTATGAGGTATACTAGTCATTTAAACCTCTTGCTGTTTTCGGTTTCTTAAGACAAAATGGGAGTTACTACTATTTGCCGTGCCTGGAAACAATTATTTGTATTGCACTCTATGGTTTATAAAGGACTTTATATTAATTGTTTAATCTGCAGACAACCCTGTAAGGCTCTGCTACAGGTGGATAAATTGAGGCCTAAAGACTTGGTGATAGTATCACGGGAATATAGGTTGTAATATCCTCTGGAAAGAAGGATTGTAGCGCTGAGTGAGTGTCTGCTCACAGAAATTAAGGGAGATAAAATGAAGAAAGACCTCTGGTATGGGTTCCTGAAAACCATTTTACTAATGGGCAGATTGAATTTGGTTACTTCACTGAGTAATAGGGATGATCATGGGAGACAGAACGAGGTCCAGCATAAGCTTCCAAAGTTAATGCTCCATTGTATCTTGCCATTTCATAAAAAGGAAGGCATAAAAGTGCTGTGAAATACATAAAGTTTTAGAACATTCTGAGCATTGTTCTACTCAGCTCTGGGTGTCCTTGCAAATAGGAGTTGAGACATCTGGTAGCGACACACTTTTTGCTGTTAATTCTCCACCTCCTTCCTCCCCCCTCAGCAATCCTAATACAAATGACTCCACCTTCCCTTGTTTTAGGCCTTCATTTCCCCTGCTTTTAGAAACAAAATGGGGACACATGGATGCACAATAGCGCAGAATATTTTAAATCTAGACGATTGGTTACTGAACTGCTGTCCCAGATACAATCCTGTCTTTCCTGTATTCTTTAGGAACTAATTTGGTCTGTATCTCCCTTCAGATCACTAGAAGGTAGTATATGTAAATCTGCCCACGTCCCCTGTGATTCTTTGGAGCAGAAGCTTGGGGTAGAGGGGAGAGATCTTTCCAGCAGGCTGATGGATGTAGTTAATCACCTGAGCCTTGCTGATGCCCAGTTGGGCTACGGGTTTCTTTTATGCAGGCTCTTGGAATTTGTGGTCTGCCATTCAGTGCATTGTGGTTTCCTACTTGGCCATCTTCTTTCCTTTCTCTTAGGTTGTCTTTTGTGGTTTTGTAGCATTCAGCAAGTGTCATGACCGTTTGACATGTTTTGTGATCTGTGAGTGTGTGACCACCAAACTTTCGGTATTGGACTTAGAAGTTTAATATCAGATTCATTGCTGCTATCTTCTTTCTGCTTAACATACCACTCTCTCCTTCCTAGGCTGGTTTTCTTTGAAGTCTGAATTTGGATTCTGTCTTGTTTTTGTCCTTCTGGCTGCAAAGGGACCTACCTACTCCTAGAAATTATCTATCACCAAAACATCACAAATCTTGTGTCTTGAACTGTCACTCCCATGCCTTTTGTGGACCTGTCTCATAGTTCAGAGTTCATCCTGGAGCCTAACCTGGCATTCCACAGAAACCTTCAAAACAAAACTTTCATCCTCCCTCCTTTCAGAAAAAGTGATTAAAACAAAAATGCTACTTCTCCTTTACTCCTTAACAAGGATTAATGACCTGTTAAGTTCTAGCTAGAAACCTCAGTTACACTGCTGTTTTTCATCTTCCAGTCTTGTCAAAAAAAAGATGTGTTGACTTCACTCCCCTTCTCCCTATTTTTGCTGCTGCTGTTCTTGGTCCTTTACCAACTCTTGCCTCAGATAGTGATTTTCTGCCTTGTTTTCCTGACAATCTACATGTCTACTCATCCTCTACCCAGCCTCCAGAGGAATTGTTCTAAAGTGTGAATTTGATCATGTATCAACTCTGTTTATAAGCTAGATGATTCCCTGAATTGCCTACACCAAGGAATCCAAATTCCTTAGTATTGGATTTAAGAACCCCTGTAACCTATGCTTCCAAATCCCTTCTCCAGCCTTGTCGCCCACCTGTGTATCTCTTGTAATGACACTCAACTTCTGTATACCATTGCTGTGCTACTTCTCCGTGTTTTGGCATATATGGATGGTTTCTTTTGCCTTACTGAATCCCACTCGTCTTTTGAGGCTGAACTCATAAAGCCTTTTCAACTTCGTAACTGTTCACTCTCCTTTATTGCCACCCCACTTCATCCATATATTTGTATACGCATACATTTGTATACACTTACATTGCCGTGTGTATCACAATTTGTGTTTGGTAGCTGCCTGATGGACGGGCTAAATCAATTGTTTTTGTGTCCTCAGTATCTAAAATAGCATCTGAGGAAGGTGCTCAAGAGAGGAAGCGCTCCCTGTGTTTACAATTATAAGCACAGTGTCTGGGATATAGTAGTTACTTAAAAGTGGTTGTGGAATGAATTTACAGTAGAAAAGGCTTTCAAGTATATAAACAACATACTCTAGTCTGTCGGTACTGATCAGTTTCTTGTTTTCCCTTTCTTTTACCCGTCCTCTTTTCCTTATGGGAAACACGCAGAGCAGAGCGCACTCTGCGCTTTGCTGTAAAGTGAATGCTGGCTCCATGGGAGAAGCTCTGAGGAAGACAAAGCCTCTGGGCCTTGACCCTTTGGGTTTACAGAGGAGCAGGATGTGGCAGTGGCAGCGACTTGCCCTTGCACCCAGAGCAAGTTCTCCTGAAGGGGCGCGCACTGCAGTGTTTTCCTTCTGCATTTGTGTCTTGTAGAGATCATAGAGACAAAAATATTTTGATGTTTTTTTCAATTTGAAGTCTGTAGTGTTTAGTGAAAATTTCCTTACAGTATGTTTTCCAAATACTAGTTTGTTGTTAAATCTTTGGTTGTGACATTTCACAATGAAAAAACCTGAGGCTTTAAGAGCTGCTTTCAATTTTTGTGTCTGTGGAAGGGAGACTGTTAGAGTAGAAAAAGCAGTGGCCTTCGGGGTCAGAAGACCTGAGTTTCATTCATCCCCTGCAGGCTGTGCTTTCGCTTTAGGCCAGGCTTCTGTGAGCCCTGGTCCAATCACAGCACGGTTACAGGGTCGTGTGATGATAGGGTGAAAAATATGTGAAAGACCTTTCAAACACTAGGAAGTACTAGGAACTGTAGGGTCATGTAGGGTTTCAAAACCAAACTTCTTCTGAGAGAAGCACTGTCAGTGTGCCTTTGTTCATATAAGGGACAGTTTTTTATGAAGCCGTACATGTGAGTTCTATGGCTGATGATTCCTATCAGCTTTCATTTCAGGGCTGGAAGATATGGCAATACACACTATTAATAAGCACATACATGAGCAATTGTTATTAGTATAATAATAAAATGCACTATAATAATAATTTATGTATGATAATTTAAATACGAAATTATACATAGCTGCAAGTATCTCAGAGACATACAGGGTGTTTTACTACGGCAAAGTGCTTCCCTGCTTGAATGAATGCTTTCAGCAGTGCTGGAGTTGGAGAAAGGCATGTTAACTGTTTTAGCTGGGCCCTCAGTTTGTCCTGGGAGGCATCTGGGCCCTTATAATGGGCTACATTGCAGCACCCCTCTGCTGTCTATATAGGAGACACATGATGGAAAGCGCCCACTTGTGCTCTTCACCGGGCCCCTTAGAGAAGAGTGGGAGGCTTGTAGGGAGCCAACAAGATGATGTCAGATGACTCAGTAAGTTACCTAGTCAGCAGAGCTGCCTTCTGTGGCTCTTGTTGTGAGCAGTTTTGGAAGCAGTCAGATACCTTGTACTGGAGACTTAACCTTGACTCTTTTTGAAGGCAGTTCTTTAATAATAATCTTTCCCTCCAGGAATTGTAGGCCCTTATTATCTTCACATTGTCCATTTAGGTCTGTAATGTGTAAGGTTTAGAGGACCTTTTGGTAAAAAGGTCATAGAAGTAGGGAAAGAAAGGAGAGTATTTGGTGTCAATTTCAAATGATCCTGGAATGGTTAGGGTAGGGTTGGCTGCATTAACAAGGAGATCCTAACATGTCATGACCTCACAGCCAAAGTTCATTTCTCAATCCCATAACAATCCAAGGTGGCTCCAGGTGGTTAGAGCATTTGTTTAAGTGTGGGGGAGGCATGGTGCCCTTTGAAGCAGTAATCCAAGGCCCTGGACTGCTGGAGCCTCTTCCATTTTGAACTTGTGTCTTCTAAGAATGCTGTGGTCAATCTGCTTGCTGGATAACTGGAAGAGAAGCAGAGACCAAAGGAACAAGCATGGGAGGTTTTTATTGGCCAGGCCTGGAAGAGGCACACATCCCTTTCATTTACCTTCCTTTGGCGATAGCTCAGTCAAGGTGACATCCAACTGTAAGCAAGACAAAGAAAAGTAGACTAACTGTGTGCTGAGGAAGAAAAGGAGGAACAGTCTTGCCACAAAGCACAAGGCACACTTGTTTTCACTCTGTGACTTGTTTTTTCCAATGTTTTGGAATGAATGTAAAAAATGAAGCCAGGCAGAATAAAACAGATTTGAGGAATCTTAGCCTATACTTCTCATTCAGCAAGTATTTGAGTGTCTGTAATTTGCAAAGTATTGTGCTGAGTGCTCTGAGGAATAGGTAATAAAACATGTTCCCTGACTTTTAGGGGCTGTAGTTCAGTAGAAGTTTAGTGGTAGCTGTGGTTTAGGGGAGACTGATCAGAGGCTGATCTCCATCAGTGGGAGTGGGGTGGCCTGGAAGTGGAGCTTGGGTGGGACAGATCGTCATTAAGATGAAGAGATTTGATGATGGTACAGGGCCAGTCTCCAGGTAGTTACCACGTTGAAGTCAGTCAAGCCTGGGAACCTGAGGTGCCTGTAGTCTGCTGAGCTGTGGGCTCTAGAAAGGGGACCTCAGAATGGGGGATCAAACAGATGTCATACTCTAAGAAAGCCATCACAGGAAAAAACATTGTGAGAATGGGCAGAATTCTGTTTGGCAAAATGGTTTTCATAGATTCTCAGTTGTTTTTTTCCTAACAAGTGAGGAAAGTGACTTCCTATGGGTCATTGGGGGTAGAGTCTCCTCGAGGGATGCCAGTACCCACTTGGTATGCAGGAGATTGCATGGAGCATCTCTGGGGCCATATAAAGTTGGGAAAGCCCATGAAGGATCCTAATCTCTCTTCCTCCCTTTGACTATGTGCACTCATCATGGAGTACTCTCTCACTTTGCTGCTTAAAGAATCACTGAGCAGCTTCTAACAATAAGTGCCATCTAATAAGAGAGGTGCAAAGTGCACTTGCTGTTTAGAGGAGGCAAGAATACTGTGAGGGTGACCCAGAAAGGAGAGGGAGCATTTGAGCATCTTTATTATGAACAAGTTGTATTTAAACTGCTGTTTAAAAGCATATTAATAATAAGAACAGAAGGGTGGTTAGAATTTTACTACAGTATTACAAAAAATAATTTCACAAGAATATTAATACTATTAAAATAAAACTTTTCACCTTTTAGGAGATACTCAGAATGATGTGGTTGACATGTAATTCTAACATTTCAGCTGATAAATTTTGCCAGTCTCAACACAGATGTCACAGAGTACTTCCATCTATATTGTCTCATTTGAACTCCTACCAGTCTGTAAATTCTGTGTGGCAGGTTATTATAATCCCCATTTTTAATGATAAGGGAATTGACTTACAGTGAATACTCTACATACCCAGGGGAGGAGGTCTTTTCACTTCAAATCTGAATATAGCACACAGCCTATTAGTAAAATGAACAGCAGAGATAGGCACAGGGCTCCCAGCTTCCAGTTCAGTGAATTACAGGACTTCGTCTTTTAGAGACCTGAGAGAACATTCTAATGGTTCTGACCTCTAGCTGCAGTCAGAAAAGTAATTTTTAATACACAAATCCTGTAAAAGCATGAGCTCTGCCTCCCAGAGCAATCAGGGCTCAGTTGGCACCATTCCAGGTGGACAGTATAAACTGGGCAGCAGTATGAGTACCAGAAGCCAGATGGCTCAGGGTAGGAGCCCCTCTGCCCAGCAGTTACCCTTAGCTCCTTCCCTGATGTCTTCTTGCTGAAATATGCTGGAATATACCAGAACTGTGGAAGCAGATCACTTTGTTCCACTCATTCCCATTACCTCCCTCTTTTGCTCTTGCGCCTTTGTTAGATTTCTGTAAACATTAAATCTTCTCAATAAGCACTTAAGATTCAGATGTGAGGTGGAGCCAAGATTGTGGTGTGAGTAGAACAGTGGGAATCTCCTCCCAAAAACATACATATTTTAGAAAATGCAACAAATACAACTATCCCTAAAAGAGAGACCAGAAGATACAGGACAACAGCCAGACTATATCCACACCCGCGAGAACCCAGCAACACACGAAGGGGGTAAGATAGAAGCCCCAGCCCGGTGGGACCCGAGCGCTCCTCACTCCCAGCAGGAGGAGAGGAGTCGGAGCAGGGAGGGAGAGGGACCACAGGACTGCTAAATAGCCAGCCCTAGCCATCTGCACCCAAAGCTCAGACACGCAGTGTGAGGAGTGAGGGAAACTAGCAAAATGGGACAGTAAAACCTGCGAGCAGGTCCCTGCAGCCGGCGCCCCTGGGACAAAGAAAAGCAAGTGCACTTTGAAAAGGGACAGGGACCCCACAGCTGGACGGAAATGTCCTGGAACACTTAGCCCAGCAGCTGGGAATCCCGGGGAACTCCGGGCACCCTAACCCCCTGGGCAGCAGAGCAGCTCTGAGACCCCTCATGGTGATAAACAGCCCCCCACCTGTTCCCCTTCCGGCATGGCCCCGCCATAGCAGAGTAGCAGCCTGAGGCTGGCCACACCCATAGCAAGGGAGCTTCCTCCACAGCAGCCGGGCAAGAAACAGAGACACAGTCTATGCGCAACTGCCCAACACAAGCCACTAGGGGTTGCCGTTGTCCCAGTAAAGAAAGGCCAGGACCAAGTGGAAAGGGTCTTGGTTCTCCCAGCTGACAGATGAGCCAACAGCATACCACTGCATCTATCAACATGAAAAGGCAGAAAAATTTGATCCAGATCAGACTAACCCAGACATCCTCCACATCCTCCCCTGAGAAGGAATCTGGGGAGATAGATTTAACCAATCATCCTGAAAAACAATTCAAAATAAAAGTCATAACCATGCTGATAGACTTGCAGAGAAATATGCAAGAACTAAGGAGGGAGAATACAGAAATAAAACAATCTCTGGAAGGACTTCAAAGCAGAATGGACGAGATGCAAGAGACCATTAATGGACTAGTAATCAGAGAACAAGAACGGAGAGAAGTGGATGCAGAGAGAGAGAAAAGGATCTCCAGGAATTAAAGAATATTAAGAGAACTGTGTGACCAATTGAAATGTAACCATATTCGCATTATAGGAGTACCAGAAGAAGAAGAGAGAGAAAAAGGGGTAGAAAGTGTCTTTGAAGAAATAATTGCTGAAAACTTGCTCAAACTGGGGGAGGAAATGGCCTGTCAGACCACAGAAGCACACACAACTCCCATGACAAGGGACCCAAGGAGAGCAACACCAAGACACATAATAATTAAAATGGCAAAGATCTAAGACAAAGACAGAGTATTAAAGGAAGCCAGAGAGAAAAAAAAGGTTACCTACAAAGGAAAACCCATTAGGCTATCAACAAACTTCTCAACAGAAACTTTACAGGCCAGAAGAGAATGACATGATGTATTTAATGCAATGGAACACAAAGGCCTTGAATCAAGAATCCTGTATCCAGCACAATTATCATTTAAATATGAAGGAGGGAGGGATTAAACAATTCCCAGAGAAGCAAAAGTTGACGGAATTTGCCCCCCAAAAACATTCTACAGGGTATCTAAGAGAGATTGCTCTAGATGGGAGCACTCTTAAAAAGAGCACAGAACAAAACACCCAACATGAAGAATGGAGGAGGAGGAATAAGAAGGGAGAGAAATAAAGAATCATCAGATAGTGTTTATAATAGCTCAATAAGCGAGTTAAGTTAGACAGTAAGATAGTAAAGAAGCTAACCTTGAATCTTTGGTAACCACAAACTTAAAGCTTGCAATAGCAATAAGTACATATCTTTCAATAATCACCCTAAATGTAAATGGACTGAATGCACCAATCAAAAGACACAGAGTAATAGAATGGATAAAAAAGTAAGACCCATCTATATGCTGCTTACAAGAGACTCACCTTAAACCCAAAGACATGCAAAGACTACAAGTCAAGGGATGGAAAAAGATATTTCATGCAAACAACAGAGAGAAAAAAAATAGGTGTTGCAATACTAGTATCATTCAAAATAGACTTCAAAGCAAAGAAAGTAACAAGAGATAAAGAAGGACACTACATAATGATAAAGGGCTCAGTCCAGCAAGAGGATATAACCATTATAAACATATATGCACCCAATACAGGAGTACCAATATAGGTGAAACAAATACTAACAGAATTAAAGGAGGAAATAGAATGCAATGCATTCATTCTGGGAGACTTTAACACACCGCTCACTTCAAAGGACAGATCCACCAGACAGAAAATAAGTAAGGCCACAGAGGCACTGAACAACACACTAGAACAGATGGACCTAATAGATATCTATAGAACTCTACATCCAAAAGCAACAGCATACACATTCTTCTCAAGTGCACAAGGAATCCAGACTGGTAAAGAAGAAGTCAAACTGTCACTATTTACAGATGACTTGATATTGTACATAAAAAAGCCCTAAAGACTCCACTCCAAAACTAGTAGAACATTGTAATTCAGCAAAGTTACAGGATACAAAATTACACACAGAAATCTGTGGCTTTCCTATACACTAACAATGAACTAATAGAAAGAGAAATCAGGAAAACAATTCCATTCACAATAGCATCAAAAAGATAAAATACTTAGGAATAAACTTAACCAAGGAAGTGAAAGACCTATACCCTGAAAACTATAAGACATTCTTAAGAGAAATTAAAGAGGTCACTAACAAATGGAAACTCATCCCATGCTCGTGGCTAGGAAGAATTAATATTGTCAAAATGGCCATCCTGCCCAAAACAATATACAGATTTGATGCAATCCCTATCAAATTACCAACAACATTCTTAAACGAACTGGAACAAATAGTTCAAAAATTCATATGGAAACACCAAAGATCCCAAATAGCCAAAGCAATCCTGAGAAAGAAGAAGAAAGTGGGGGAGATCTCGCTCCCCAACTTCAAGCTCTACTACAAAGCCACAGTAATCAAGACAATTTGGTACTGGCACAAGAAATGAGCCACAGACCAGTGGAACAAAATAGAGACTCCAAACATTAACCCAAACATATATGGTCAATTAATATTCGATAAAGGAGCCATGGACATACAATGGGGAAATGACAGTCTCTTCAACGGATGGTGCAGGCAAAACTGGACAGCTACATGTAAACATGTAAGAGAATGAAACTGGATTACTGTCTAATCCCATACACAAAAGTAATTTGAAATGGATCAAAGACTTGAACATAAGTCATGAAACCATAAAACTCTTAGAAAAAAATATAGGCAAAAATCTCCTAGACATAAACATGAGTGACTTCTTGAACATATCTCCCCGGGCAAGGAAAACAAAAGCAAAAATGAGCAAGTGAGATTATATCAAGCTGAAAAGCTTCTGTACAGCAAAGGACACCATCAATAGAACAAAAAGGTATCCTACAGTATGGGAGAATATATTCATAGATGACAGATCCGATAAAGGGTTGACATCTAAAATATATAAAGAGCTCACACACCTCAACAAACAAAAAGCAAATAATCCAAGTAAAAAATGGGCAGAGGAGCTGAATAGACAGTTCTCTAAAGAAAAAATTCAGATGGCCAACAGACACATGAAAAGATGCTCTACATCGCTTGTCATCAGAGAAATGCAAATTTAAAACCACAATGAGATATCACCTCACACCAGTAAGGATCGCCATCATCGAAAAGACAAACAACAACAAATGTTGGCGAGGTTGTGCAGAAAGGGGAACCCTCCTACACTGCTGGTGGGAATGTAAATTAGTTCGTCCATTGTGGAAAGCAGTATGAAGGTTCCTTACAATGCTCAAAATAGGAATACCATTTGACTCAGGAATTCCACTTCTAGGAATTTACCCTAAGAATGCAGCAGCCCAGTTTGAAAATGACAGATGCACCCCTGTGTTTATCACAGCACTATTTACAGTAGCCAAGAAATGGAAGCAACCTAATTGTCCATCAGTAGATGAATGGATAAAGAAGATGTGGTACATATACACAATGGGATATTATTCAGCCATAAGAAGAATACAAACCCTACCATTTGCAACAACATGGTTGGAGCTAGAGGGTATTATGCTCAGTGAAATAGGCCAGGCGGAGAAAGACAAGTACTAAATGATTTCACTCATATGTGGAGTATAAGAACAAAGAAAAACTGAAGGAACAAAACAGCAGTAGTATCACAGAACCCAAGAATGGACTAACAGTTACCAATGGGAAAGGGACTGGCGATGATGGGTGGGAAGGGAGGAATAAGGGCAGGGAAAAAGACAGGGCATGTTATGATTAGCATGTATAGTGTTGCAGGGTACGGGGAGGGCTATACAACACAGAAGGCAGGTGGTGATTATATAGCATCTTGCTATGCTGATGGACAGTGACTGTAGTGGGGTGTGTGTAGGGGACTTGGTGAGGGAGCGAGCCTAGTATACATAGTGTTCTTCATGTAATTGTAGATTAATGATAGCAAAAAATAAAAAAAATAAAAAATAAAAAAGATTCAAATGTATTTTACAAAATAAACACATGAATAAAAGTCTATCTCACCCAACATTACCTCCTTTTCCAGAATAGTTCCTTTTGGATGTTTTGAGGTTCTCTCACCTGTCTGATGTGGTACCTTTAGGGAGCTGTCCTGATATGGTCTACACTTGCGAAGTTCTACATGGAAGTAATTCAGCAAATGCCTGGTGATCTGGGGATTAGGTTCCTTGTGCCCTCCCTGCTCTCTGCTCGTCCTCCTTCACTCTTTCAGTATCTGTTGAGCAGATGCTGTGTGTCTGGCACCATGCTGTGTGCAGAGGCTAGAGCCTGGAAAAAGATGAAAGAGTTCCTTACCTACTTGAGAGCATGTTTACTGTCTTTGACCGTTAGACATGTGATTAACACATTACTACCTAGTTGACGGTCATTATCATTGCCTCTGTGCTTTTAGTATGACCGTTGTTTGTCTGGGTAAGGCTGGGATAAAGCCATTCTTAACGTACTTTTTACAGGAAAGGTGTGCCTCATGTATGTATTAGTACTTCCTTTGTACAAATCTGCTGTCAGCTTCTGTCTTAACTTAATCCAAAATCTGGAGTTAGAGGCATATTACAGATTTGGATGTGTATCTAAACCCTTGATTGACCTGGTGTTCTACTTGGTTATATGTCTCTACTGACTTTCAGAAGTCTTATATTACCTGACTTATACCAGTGAGGTAAGTGGGTCTACATTCACATCAAGGGTCTTGATTACATGAATTTGTTCAGTTTGTTATTGAATCTTATTCTTCGTGATTTTACCTATGAAAGCTTTTCTTCTCCAGGCCAGTTTTGCAGTAGACCTTCACCTTCTTTAAGATACTCTCTGTCTATTATATATTCTCTGACTTTTCTCAACTGCATCTAGTACTAATTGTAGACATTGTGTTTTCCAGCTCTGAAGCAATTGGGAATATTTACATAGAAAAGCAGGGATCAGTCACCTATCTGGGTTCTATAGTATTAGCAGTTTATTAATTGGAATTCTGTAGCTGCTCCTGTAGTTGAACCAAGTGTATCTGGAGCACCAGAATTAGGGGCTAGAATTTGTCAGTATTCTGGAAGGTCCCTGATAGCCTTACTTTATCAGTTTTGCCAACCTGACCAGAGGTCCCCATTTAGGCAAAATAGCAGTTAGGTGGTTGGCTTTGTAATATGAAAAGTTTTAAACAGAAGAGGTAAAGTTTTGTGTCTTATTTTTAAAAGGAATAGACTTTGTGCTTTTTTTTTTCAATACAGAAAAACAAAATTTATTTTTCATTATTTTAATATAGACAAACTAAGTGCACATTCATTTTTTTTTCTCTAAGTGTGAATAAGACTTCTGGTTTTTAGTGTAGAGAAGTATGTTCAACAACATATCATATTGACAGCATTTACAGTGAAGGGTATAATTTCTGTTTATATGCAATTTTTCTTTTACATTGGGTTTTTTTAAGTTTTTTATTGAAGTAGTGTTGTTACACAGTCGTATACTGGTTTCAGATGTACAATACAGCAGTTCAGCAGTTACCTATATTATTAAATCCTCACCTGCACTAGTACAGTTACAATCTGTCAACATAGAAAGGTGTGACAGAATCACTGACTGTATTCTCCATGCTGTACTACTTTCCCTGTGACCAACTTACATTATGATTGAGAACTTTTGTCCCCCTTGATCCCCCTTGCCCTGCCTTCCCACCCACATCAACCCCTCCTCTATGGTGACCGTTAGTTACTTCTCAGTGTTTGTGATTCTATTGCGGTTTTGTTCATTCTGTTTTCATAAGCAATATTTTTAAAGGTATTTCAGGTAATACAGAATTGGCTTTAATTGGACTGCTGATGCACTTCATGTCTTGCCATTAGGCGGCATCTTTAGAAGTTATTTCAATGTTTTGTGCAAATTAGTCATAGCTAAGCTTTTTTAACAAGAGTAAGCAGATGGGTTTATTTCTGTAGGGTTTTATAGTTTAACAGATATTTTTGGGTGCATTTTCTCATGTAGTCATTATGACACCCCAAGTCATAGAGAACTAAGTAATCTGGAGTCCTACTGCTGGTGTATGGCCAGAGGAGGGCATGCTGTTCCCTCACTGTTCCCTCACCACACAACACTAACTGCTTGCTTCCCACTGAACACATCTGTAAATACTGCTCTGTGGCCTAATAGTTCCATCACTGCATTTTACCTCTGAATTTAGGTAGTTAGAAGGTCCTTAGAATCCTTTCAGAGGAGCTTGTAGAACAATTTTTTTTGTATAGAAATAATTTTTTTTTAAGTCTTAAAACATCCACAGAGTTTTTTTTTTACTTCTGCTAAATCTACAAAGAATAAGCTGGAATTTGGAAGGATCATTTCTGAAGATGCTGTGGGCGGAGGGGAGTTAATGATAAAAAATAGGGACTTGCTAGTTACTCATCAGTGCCTTGTTTAGACACTTTTATCCTTAAATGAAATGTGGGATGAGATTCTGGCATTTGATGCTATAGTTGACTTGAGTATTTTTAGGATCTGGAAAACATAGTACTAGCAGGAACTGATTTTATTTTCTCTGTACCATTTCCTGTAAAGGCTAACTTTAACTCCATCGTATCTGTCTTGTCCTCTCCTTTCGTTTAAGTGTAACCATCCTGTTTTACAGTAGTGTAATTGTGTAATGCCATAAGGAGGTAGCTCAATCTTGCATGCAGTAACAACACAGAAACATGAAAAGTCTTCGTTAAACATGATTAAAGAATAACCTGACAGAAAGGGATGATATAAAACTAAATATTTCAATATTCTTGAGACAGTTCTAGGTACAGTTACTGCTAGAATGTGTTGCCAAAGGAGAATATGAAATTTCCCCTCTGTAGATCATTAGAAGTAGATCTGATGCTCTCCTGCTTGGTGGCCTTGCCCCCACCTTCTTCCCTCAGTGCCCAGTACTGAGCTGCTGTGGGGCTGAGAGAGGCAAGCGGGGCAGTCCCCTCAGAGAAGTCATAAGACTATTTCTTTAGTCCCTGCATTCTGCTTCTGAGACTTGGAGAAGTTTGTGTGTAAAGGGATGATGAATTAATTTATTTTTGAAAATCTGTAGCCAACTTCAATATTTATAATTATGGTGGGAACATAAATGGCCTGGCTAAAGTCAAGGAAAAGGTGCTGGATTTCTATCTATCCATTAGTGCCAACTTCCTTTTTTTTTATAGCCATCAAATTGTATTTGTTATTTATTTATTTTTTTGAATCATTAATATACAATTACATGAAGAACATTATGTTTACTAGGCTCCCCCCTTCACCAAGTCTCCACCACAAACCCCTTTACAGTCACTGTCTATCAGCATAGTAAGATGCTGTAGAATCACTACTTGTCTTTTGTGTGTTGCACAGCCCTCTACATACCCCTATCGACATTACACATGCTAATCGTAATGCCCCTTTTCTTTTTCCCTGCCCTTATCACTCCCTTTCCACCTATCCTCCTCAGTCCCTTTCCCTTTGGTAACTGTTAGTCCATTCTTGGGTTCTGTGATTCTGCTGCTGTTTTGTTCCTTCAGTTTTTCTTTGTTCTTGTACTCCACATATGAGTGAAATCATTTGGTATTTGTCTTTCTCGGCCTGGCTTAATTCACTGAGCATAATACTTTTGAGCTCCATCCATGTTGTTGCAAATGGTAGGATTTGTTTTCTTCTTACGGCTGAATAATATTCCATTGTGCATATGTACCACATCTTCTTTATCCATTCATCTACTGATGGACATTTAGGTTGCTTCCATTTCTTGGCTATTGTAAATAGTGCTGTGATAAACACAGGGGTGCATCTGTCTTTTTCAAACTGGGCTGCTGCATTCTTAGGGTAAATTCCTAGAAGTGGAATTCCTGGGTCAAATGGTGTGTCTATTTTGAGCATTTTGAGGAACCTCCATACTGCTTTCCACAATGGTTGAACTAATTTACATTCCCACCAGCAGTGTAGGTTCCCCTTTCTCCACAACCTTGCCAACGTTTGTTGTTGTTTGTCTTTTGTATGTTGGCCATCCTAACTGGTGTGAGGTAATATCTCATTGTGGTTTTAATTTGCATTTCTCTGATGATTAGCGATGTGGAGCATCTTTTCATGTGTCTGTTGGCCATCTGAGTTTCTTCTTTAGAGAACTGTCTATTCAGCTCCTCTGCCCATTTTTTTAATTGGATTATTTGCTTTTTGTTTGTTGAGGTGTGTGAGCTCTTTATATATTTTGGATGTCAACCCTTTATCGGATCTGTCATTTATGAATATATTCTCCCATACTGTAGGATGCCTTTTTCTTCTATTGATGGTGTCCTTTGCTGTACAGAAGCTTTTCAGCTTGATGTCCCACTTGTTCATTTTTGCTTTTGTTTTCCTTGCTTGAGGAGATAAGTTAATGAAGAAGTCGCTCATGTTTATGTCCAAGAGATTTTTGCCTATGTTTTTTCTTAAGAGTTTTATGGTTTCATGACTTACATTCAGGTCTTTGATCCATTTCAAATTTACTTTTGTGTATGATGTTAGACAGTGATCCAGTTTCATTCTCTTACATGTAGCTGTCCAGTTTTGCCAGCACCATCTGTTGAAGAGACTGTCATTTCCCCATTGTATGTCCATGGCTCCTTTATTGAATATTAATTGACCATATATGTTTGGGTTAATGTTTGGATTCTCTCATCTGTTCCACTGGTCCGTGGCTCTGTTCTTGTGCCAGTACCAAATTGTCTTGATTACTGTGGCTTTGTAGTAGAGCTTGAAGTTGGGGAGCGAGATCTCCCCCACTTTCTTCTTCTTTCTCAGGATTGCTTAGGCTATTTGGGGTCTTTGGTGTTTCCATATGAATTTTTGAACTATTTGTTCCAGTTTGTTGAAGAATGTTGTTGGTAATTTGATAGGGATTGCATCAAATCTGTATATTGCTTTGGGCAGGATGGCCATTTTGACAATATTAATTCTTCCTAGCCAAGAGCATGGGATGAGTTTACATTTGTTAGTGTCCCCTTTAATTTCTCTTAAGAGTGTCTTATAGTTTTCAGGGTATAGGTCTTTCACTTCCTTGGTTAGATTTATTCCTAGGTATTTTTTTTTGATGCTATTGTGAATGAAATTGTTTACCTGATTTCTCTATTAGTTCATTGTTAGTGTATAGGAAAGCCACAGGTTTCTGTATGTTAATTTTGTACCTTGCAACTTTGCTGTATTCCAATATCAGTTCTAGTAGTTTTGTAGTGGAGTCTTTAGGGTTTTTTATGTACAGTATCATGTCATCTGCAAATAGTGACAGTTAACGTCTTCTTTACCAATCTGGATTCCTTGTATTTCTTTGTTTTGTCTAATTGCCGTAGCTAGGACCTCCAGTACTATGTTAAATAGCAGTGGGGAGAGTGGGCATCTCTATCTTCTTCCTGATCTCAGAGGAAAAGCTTTCAGCCTCTCACTGTTCAGTATGATGTTGGCTGTGGGTTTATCATATATGGCCTTTATTGTATTGAGGGACTTGCCCTCTCTACCCATTTTGCTGAAAGTTTTTGTCGTGTATGGATGTTGAATTTTGTCAAGTGCTTTTTCAGCATCTATGGAGATGATCATGTGGTTTTTGTCCTTCTTTTTGTTTATGTGGTGGATGATGTTGATGGATTTTCAAATGTTGTACCATCCTTTCATCCCTGGGATGAATCCCACTTGGTCGTGGTGTATGATCCTTTTGATATATTTTTGAATTCAGTTTGCTAATATTTTATTGAGTATCTAGCATCTACGTTCATCAGGGATATTGATCTGTAATTTTCTTTTTTGGTGGGGTTTTTGCCTGGTTTTGTTATTAGGGTGATGTTGGCTTCATAGAATGTGTTTGGGAGCATTCCCTCCTCTTCAATTTTTTGAAAACTTTAAGGAGAATGGGTATTTTGTCTTCTCTGTATGTCTGATAAAATTCCGAGGTAAATCCATCTGGCCCGGGGGTTTTGTTCTTGGGTAGTTTTTTGATTACCTCTTCAATATCTTTGCTCGTAATTGGTTTGTTTAACTTTTGTGTTTCTTCCTTGGTCAGTCTTGGAAGGTTGTATTTTTCTAGGAAGTTGTCCTTTTCTTGTAGGTTTTCCAGCTTCTTAGCATATAAGTTTTCATAGTAGTCTTTAATAATTCTTTGTAGTTCTGTGGAGTCTGTCGTGATTTTTCCATTCTCGTTTCCGATTCTGTTGATGTGTGTTGATTCTCTTTTTCTCTTAATAAGTCTGGCTAGAGACTTATCAATTTTGTTTATTTTCTCTAAGAACCAGCTCTTGGTTTCATTGATTTTTTTCTATTGTTTTATTCTCTATTTTGTTTATTTCTTCTCTGATCTTTATTATGACCCTCCTTCTGCTGACCTTAGGCCTCATTTGTTCTTCTTTTGCCAATTTTGATAATTGTGACATTAGACTATTCATTTGGGATTGTTCTTCCTTCTTTAAGTATGCCTGGATTGCTATATACTTTCCTCTTAAGACTGCTTTCACTGCGTCCCACCGAAGTTGGGGCTTTGTGTTGTTGTTGTCATTTGTTTCCATAAATTGCTGGATCTCCATTTTAATTTGGTCGTTGATCCATTGATTATTTAGGAGCATGTTGTTAAGCCTCCATGTGTTTGTGAGCCTTTTTGTTTTCTTTGTACAGTTTATTTCTAGTTTTATACCTTTGTGGTCTGAAAAGTTGGTTGGTAGGATTTCAATCTTTTGGAATTTACTGAGTCTCTTTTTGTGGGCTAGAATGTGGTCTCTTCTGGAGAATGTTCCATGTGCACTTGAGAAGAATGTGTATCCTGTTGCTTTTGGATGTAGAGTTCTATAGATGTCTATTAGGTCCATCTGTTCTAGTGTGTTGTTCAGTGCCTCCATGTCCTTACTTATTTTTTGTCCGGTGGATCTATCCTTTGGAGTGAGTGGTGTGTTGAAGTCTCCTAAAACGAATGCATTGCATTCTATTTCCTCCTTTAGTTCTGTTAGTATTTGTTTCACATATGCTGGTGCTCCTGTATTGGGTGCATATATATTTAGAATGGTTATATCCTCTGTTGGACTGAGCCCTTTATCATTATGTAATGTCCTTCTTTATCTCTTGTTACTCTCTTTGTTTTGAAGACTATTTTGTCTGATACTAGTACTGCAACACCTACTTTTTTCTCTCTGTTGTTTGCATGAAATATCTTTTTCCATCCCTTGACTTGTAGTCTTTGCATGTCTTTGGGTTTGAGGTGAGTTTCTTGTAAGCAGCATATAGATGGATCTTGCTTTTTTATCCATTCTATTACTCTGTGTCTTTTGATTGGTGCATTCAGTCCATTTACATTTTGGGTGGCTATTGAAAGATATGTACTTATTGCCGTTGCAGGCTTTAGATTTATGGTTACCAAAGTTCAAGGTTAACTTCTTTAGTATCTTACTGTCTTATTTAACTCGCTTATTGAGCTGTTATAAACACTGTCTGGTGATTCTTTATTTCTCTCCCTTCTTATTTGTCCTCCTCCATTCTTTATATGTTGGTTGTTTTATTCTGTGCTCTTTTGTGTTTCCTTTAACTGCTTTTTTGAGTAGTTGATTTTATTTTTTGCCTTTTGTTAGTATTTGGTTGGTCTGCTTTCTTTGCTGTGATTTTATTTTCTCTGGTAACATCTATTTAACCTTAGGGGTTCTCCCGTCTTGAGCAGTCCCTCTAACATACCCTGTAGAGGTGGTTTGTGGGAGGCAAATTCCCTCAACTTTTGCTTGTCTGGGAATTGTTTAATCCCTCCTTCATATTTAAATGATAATCGTGCTGGATATAGTATTCTTGTTTCATGGCCCTTCTGTTTCATTGCATTAAATATATCATGCCATTCTCTTCTGGCCTGTAAGGTTTCTGTTGAGAAGTCTGATGATAGCCTGATGGGTTTTCCTATGTAGGTGACCTTTTTCTTCTCTCTAGCTGCCTTTAAAATGCTGTCCTTGTCCTTAATCTTTGCCATTTTAATTATTATGTGTCTTGGTGTTGTCCTCTTTGGGTCCCTTCTTTTGGGGGTTCTGTGTATTTCTGTGGTCTGAGCAAGTATTTCCTCTCCCAGTTTGGGGAAGTTTTCAGCAATTATTTCTTCAAAGACACTTTCTATCCCTTTTTCTCTCTCTTCTTCATCTGGTACCCCTATAATGCGGATATTGCTCCTTTTGCATTGGTCACACAGTTCTCTTAATGTTTCTATCCTGGAGATCCTTATATCTCTCTCTGCGTCACCTTCTATGTGTTCCTGTTCTCTGGTTTCTAGTTCATCAATGGCTTCTTGTATCTCATCCATTCTGCTTTTAAATCCTTCCAGAAATTGTTTTGTTTTATTGCTGTATTATCCCTCCTTAGCTCTTTCATATTTCTCTGCAAGTCCATCAGCATGGTTATGACCTTACTTTTAAATTCTTTTTCAGGAAGGTTGGTCAGGTCTATCTCCCCAGATTCCTTTTCAGGGAAGACTCTCTGGGTTAATCTGGTCTGTATGAAATTCTTCTGCCTTTTCATGGAGATAGAGATAGTCATGGGTAGTTGGCATCTGTCAGCTGGGAGAGCATCCCTTCTTGCTACTTTATGGCCTTCCTCTCCTGGGAGAGCAGTGACCTCTAGCAGTTTGTGCTGGGCAGCTGCGCGCAGACTGGGTCCCTGATTCTTGCCCGGCTGCTCTGAAGGAAGCTCCGTGTGCATGATTGCTGTGGGCATGGCCTTACTGCTATGGTGGAGCGGTGCTGGAGGGGGAACTGGAGGGAGATTGTTATCACCGTGAGGGGCCTCGGAGCTCCTCTGCCGCCCAAGGGGTTAGGCCGCCTGGAGTTCCCTGGGTTCCCAGCTGCTAAGCTGATAGTGCCGGGACGCCTCTGTCCACCTGTGGGGTCCCTGTCCCTTTAAGACTTTCAAAGGGTACTCACTTTTTTTTGTCCCTGTGTTACCGGCTGCGGGTACCCGCTCACAGGTCTTACTGTCCCGTTTCCTTAGTTTCCATCACCCCACGCACTGTGTGTCTGCGCTCCAGTGCGGATGGGTAGGGCTGGGTGTTCAGCAGTCGTGGGCTCCCTCTCCCTCTCCACTCTGACTCCTCTCCTCCCACTGGGATCTGTGGTGCGGGGTGCTCGGGTCCCGTCGGGCCACGGCTTCTATCTTACTCCCTTCGCAAGGCCCTGGGTTCTCGATGCAGTCTGGCTGTTGTCCTGTGTCTTCTGGTCTCTCTTTTAGGGATAGTTGTATTTGTTGTATTTTCCAAAAGATATATGTTTTTGGGAGGAGATTTCTGCTGTTCTCATGCTGCCATCTTGGCTTCCGGCAACTTCCTTATGAATGAGCACTTCATCCAGCATTTCACAGTCAGGGCTTCTAGAATGTATAATAAGTCAACGAAAAAAAAAGGTAAGTTTAGGATCTTAGGATTCTTAACTACTAAGGAGGAAATGCTAAGATAGTATGAAGTGACAAAAGTTGATAGGAACGTAGGGAAGAGGTAAAGAGCTGTCTGGGACAGTTGACAGTCATTGTATTCCTGAAACAGTATCCTTTGCTGGCTGGCTTGTGGAATTGATGCTAACTAACCAGTGTCCCATTTCTTCTACCTTTTGGTGCAAAACAGTGAGACGGTTTAAGTGGAAGCATCTTACAACCATTGACTGCCAATATTTGGCTCAGAGTCACTTGACTGTGATCCAGCCCTACGGCCAAAGATGGACCAACA
This sequence comes from Manis javanica, assembly GCF_040802235.1. Lineage (NCBI taxonomy): Eukaryota > Metazoa > Chordata > Mammalia > Pholidota > Manidae > Manis > Manis javanica. The sequence continues at coordinate 129,515,168 of NC_133157.1, read as the reverse complement.
GGGACCTGAACTCCAGTCTCTATCCTAGACCCAGAACAAAAAGCAGAACTAGGGGTATGTCTTCCAAAGCACCTTGCATTCAGCATCTGTAGAATTTATAGACTTTGCCTGACTTTCAGGATTTGTAAACATTGCTGCTGTGATTTTGTAGTGCTGTTCCAATAGTTTGACATGTTTTTCATTATTTGTCAGTACTCCATGAAAATTCCATCCTGTCATACTGGTTGGTAAGACGTGCTGCATGAATGCCATTAGTTTGCCTGATCATGGCATGGCAGAAATCACACACCGAGTCACCAGTAGCCCAGTATGGAGCTGGTGTGATTTCCTGACTGTCCAGTCATCCTGTATGCCCAGTGCATTACTAGGTCCACTGTATCACTAGTTTTCCCCAGAGTGTCCCCTCACCCAGCACTTTCTTGGTAGACTGTGCCCTTTGTCACCTCATACCTGGGCTGCTGCAGCCACCTTCTACCTGCCTTCAGATTTTATTTCTTCCAAATCCACTGAAACATATGTCATCAATATTCTTGAGTATTCTTGAATACTGTTTTCTGTCATGTCACTGCCACCCTGAAGAACCCATAGTGAAATGTCCCCTTCACTATTATGGACTCCATCTCTGACGCACCGTCACCTGATAGCTGTTATTATCTGATGCGTGTTTGCTTTACATGCAGACCACACCTGTGGCAGGTTGGTTTTCTCATACACACCCATGGACCAGCCCAATTCCCACATTTGTTAATGTCTGCCAGTGTACTCCAGATTGCCAGTTTTCCTGTTGATATATGCTATTTCAGAATCCAACTCAAACATTACATTATCTAGTGGTCTTTAAATTTTGCAATATGTGTTTACCACTTTTTGAAACTACCATATCCAATTTATGAGGCAGTGTTAAACTCAACAGTTTTTATTTATTTACTTAAGATTTTTTTAAAATTTAAGTATAGTTGACATGCAATATTATATTGGTTTCAAGTATACAACATAGAAATTCAACAGTTATACCCATTATTAAATGCCCTCCCCAACTAGTGTAGTTACTATCTGTCAACACAGAAAGATGTTACAGAGCTCAGTGGTTTTATGATGTTTGGTATTTTATTTTGTGTTTGTAAGTCATCTTCTCTGGGTTGGGAGCTCTCTATGAGAGAGACTTGGTCAGCATGTGTATGTTCCAGCATGGAGTGCTAGCACTGGACATGTAGTAGGCTCTCCATAAAAATTGGTGCAGTTGAGTTCCACAAAAAGAAAATAGCAGGATTTAACCCAGGCCTATTAATGTCTGAAGTCTACATTTTATCAAACTGCCCCAGGAGAAGTTACAAACTTTTCCTTAACAATAAAAAAATATTAAATTCTATAAATTCTGTAAAAGGCTAAACCCAGTTTTGTTTTACTTCTTATTTTCCAAAGTGAGAATTTTGGCTACAGCCTTTTCAAGAGCTATGTATTTTTTTGTGTATTGACAAACTTGAAATGCTTCACTGGCATTTTATAATAATTTATGGGAGTTTAAAGATACTGTGGTGATGTATAAAATCACCATATGGACTCATAAATGCCTTGAAAATCTGCGAGGTCAGGGACTGTGTATACTAAGTTTCACTTTATGTTTTTTTCAGAATAGCAGGTGCTTAGTAAATGCCTTTTGAGTAAATGTATAGACTAGATTAGGTACCACTCTAATAGTAAGAGAATTCTGACTCTCTTATTATAAAATAATATATTTTTATTTTACTAAATTCTATTAAATTTTAATTTAATTTTATTGAAATTGCCTTTTTTATTATAAAATAAAGGTGTCAGCTTCACAGGAGGAAATAATGAATTTAAAGGGTTTTAACTCTGTCAAAGGAGAAATGTGGGTTTTATGGAATCCCAGTAATCTAAAGAATTTTCCTCTCTACTTAAGCAAACTTAGATTTGTTATTCTAAGAGCAAGCCTGGAGAGGTGAAGTTTTGTAAGGGGGTGTCTGTCCATTTAGGTAGTCAGTTTGTTTGTATTACAAAGTATATGTGGCCCTCAAACCATCCAAAGGCTGGTCTCTTTCTAAATCTGACTTATGAAGAGTCAGTTAAGCTATACTATATAATCAGTTGACCAATAAATATGTCCTGTCTCTTTCCTCTATTAATATACGTAATTGAAAATTAGTTTGTTTCATTTGGGTCTACAGTGAGTCTGCAGTCATTATTCATTTCTGGTTCATTCTGTTGGGTTCTCCGTGCAGGTCAAAGATGGCAAAGATACAACACTGAATTCTTCCCAGCTGGCCAGGAGTGGCGCACCAATGACATGGCCAAAAGCAATTCTGTGGGCCAGGACAGCTCTAAGGACTCGGAGGGGGAAATGATCTTTGTTGCAGAGAGCAATTGTGCCCTGCCTCAGGAAAGTGATGGAGAAGCAACTCTGAGCTTGTCAGGCTCTGCTCTGCCTGTGAGGAAGCGGTCTCGATCCTTTGAGGATGAGAGGAATCAAGCTTCAGGGACTGGTCAGTGCGATGGGGTTTCTAAGAAAACCCCACGGCACCGATTGTCCCTGTCATGCATAAGGCCCAGGGAAGCTAGGCACGAAGCAGAGGACTGTGTGTCACAGCTCTCCGTGGGATCTGGAAACTCCAGCCAAGAGGTGGAGGACACTGGTCCTGATCTCATTCCTGACTCTTACTATGGGCTTTTTGGGACCTCACCCTGTCAAGAACCCCAGAGCCACATCTGTAGCCTGCCTAGTGAAGTCCTGAGGCACGTCTTTGCTTTCCTTCCCATGGAGGATCTCTACTGGAATCTGAGCTTGGTGTGCCACCTCTGGAGGGAGATCATCAGTGACCCACTGGTAGGTAAAACACTTGTGGGCCTGTGATGTCTTCTCTAAAAATACATAGATTAGATTCACTTAATGCATACCTCTGATTTTAGTGTTTCTTTAGAAAGAGTAGTTTCCCCTAGCCTCCAGAAGAGCACACAGTTTCCCTGGAAGCCTTTGAGGCTTTCCATATTTGCCACCCTGTGACTCCAGCCTCAGTGCTCACTGCTCGACATAGCAAATGGTTTGGTGCGCCCAACCACAGACGGCCTGCTCCTTACCCTGTGTTTGCGGGTCAAGTCTCCACCATCCCAGAAAGGGCTTTCCTGCCTTTGTGCACATCTTACCTCTGCTGCTGGGCTTCACGCTGCTCCTTCCCATTTCATTCCACTGCAGTCTCTCACTTTCTCCTCCTGTGCTGCTGTAGCAGTTTCTGCCTGTTACAAGCTTATCATATTCTGCGCCATGGGTTAGAGAGCCCTTCTTCTTCCTTTAAAGTTTTTGGCTCAATGATAGAAAGCTGGTTGCCCTATTTGTTTTTGCCTTCTTCATTGTACTTCACAATATTTTGCATGTGGTAGGTAATGAATGACCATTCCCACTGAATCACCTTGGAGTACTTTTTGAGATTGACACAGTGGGGAGCCCACTCTCAAAAGACTTTTCAGCGCTGCTGTCATTTATCTCTGCTCTGGTGCCCTGCCTGCCCCACCCCGCCCCTCCCCGCCCTTTGTTGTTTGGTTATATTTCTTCCCTTTACAGGTTCTGATTCTCCAGTGAACCTGAGGACTGGGAGACAGTTTTGCTTAGCTTATGTATCTCTTAGACTAGGCATTGGGGATAAACCAGAGAAATAGAGACTGACTCTTCCTTCAGATATGTTGAAGCTTAAAAATTTCAGGATGGAGTGCAAGATGGACATATTGAGACTTGGTTCATTTTTCTTCTAAGCACATCACTCTTGCTCCATCCTTTGCTTCAAGTTTTGTCTCCTACTTTCTGAGAATTGTCTTTTTGCTTTTGTATGTGTTTCAGCATTTCTACCCACTAAATTGAGATCTCTTGTGTGTGAACTCAGTAGTCATTGATGGGAATGAGCAAAGGTATTCTCCATTCTGCTTGACTTACCTCTTGAAGTGTTAGAATAATGCTTATTTTTCATCACCAAAAGTTACAGCATTGTATGTGTTACAGCATTTCTACCCACTAAATTGAGATCTCTTGTGTGTGAACTCAGTAGTCATGGATGGGAATGAGCAAAGGTATTCTCCATTCTGCTTATACTTACCTCTTGAAGTGTTAGAATAATGCTTATTTTTCATCACCAAAAGTTACATGATGATTTATTTTCAGAAACCTGTAATGGGTCTCATTTTCTTTTCACTTCCTATGTTTTTCTCTGGCTTTGATCTAAGGTTATGCCGGCCTCATGGAGTAAGTTTGGAAGTGCTCCCTCCTCTTAATTTTTACACAGAGTTTGAGAAGGATTGATATGAATTCTTCTTTATAATTTTTAGTAGAATTCTCTAGCAAAGCCATCTGGTCCTGGAATTTTCTTTGTTGGGAGGTTTTTGATTATTGACTAAGCTACCTTATCCATTATTGGTCTCCTCAGACTTTCTGTTTGTTCATGACTCACTCTTGGTGTGTTATGTTTCTAGGGATTTATCCACTTCTAGGTTTTCCAGTTTGCTGGTACAGAGTTGTTCCTTAGTCATCTCTTATAATCCTTGTTATTTCTGTGACAACAGTTGTAATGTGCCCTCTTCATTTCTGATTGTAATTATGTGACTATTCTCTTTTCTTTATCTACCTGAGGATTGTCAATTTTGTTGATCTTTTAAAAAATCAACTCTTAGTTTCAGTGATTTTTTTTTTTCCTCCTATTTTTCTATTTTCTATTTTATCTCTGGTCTTTATTATTTCCTTCCTTCTGCTAGCTTTGGGTTTACTTTGTTCTTTTTCTGGTTCCTTTAGGTGTAAAGTTAGGCTGTTGATTTGTGATCGTTCTTCTTTTTTAATGTAAGTGCTTTCAGCTATAAACTTCTTTCTTAGTACTGCTGTCATGTCTTCCACAAGTTTTGGTATGCTGTGTTTTGTTTTCCCTTGTCTCAGGTATTTTCTGATTTCTTCATGACTTTTTTTTTGGCCCATCAGTTGTATGTTATTTAATTTCCACATATATGTGGGTTTTCCAGTCTTCTTTCTGTTTCCCATTTCTTGTTTCATTCCATGGTGATTGAAAAATATACTTTCTATAATTCAATCTCTTAAAATATGTCAAGACTTCTTTTGTGGCCTAGCATATAATCTGTCCATGTGCATTTAAGAAGATTGTGTTCTGCTGTCATTGGGTGGACTGTTTTGTCCATGACTGTGTCTCTTGGGTCCGGTTGGTCCAGCATTGTTCAAGTTCTCTGTTTCCTTACTGATCTTCTGTCTGTTGGTTCTGCCATTCTTGAAAGTTGAGTATTGAAGTCTCCTATTACTATTACGTTGCTATCTGTTTCTCCCTTCAATTCTGTCAATGTTTGTTTCCTTGATTGAGGAAGTCTGATGTTTGGTGCATATAATTATACCTTCTTGGCAAATTGACTCTTTTATCATTATATAAGCTCCTTTTTTGTTTCTTACAGTACTTTTTTATGTAAAATCTGTTTTGTCTGCTATTAGTACAGCTACAGCTCCTGTATAATTTAGTCTTCACTGAAACTCTGAGCCATTAATGTCCTGACAGGGACAGGACCCTATTTCAGATGGGGAAATTGAAGCACTAGCTTTTCCCAGGTTCTATAACAAGTTAATGTTAGAACCAAAACCATGACCTGGTTCTTCTAGTTTCCAGCCAAAATTTGGATAATATAGCTACTCGCTTTGCCCAGATTTTGAATTGTGAGTTATAATCACTTTTCAGTTAGTAAAAGGTTATCTGTGTTTGTGGCTTAATCTGTTCTGTCATAGCCATTGCCTGCATGTCATTTTGGATTTTTTAAACTATATAGTTCATTCCTTGGAAAAAGCTGTATCATCGATACCTGATGAACGAAGAACAAGCTGTCAGCAAAGTGGATGGGATCTTATTGAACTACAGCATAGAAAAGGAGTCAGACTTGTGTGTGCTGAACCTCATCCGGTGAGTTGTCTTCCTCCCCGGAGGGAGACAGGTTCTCAAGTCCCTTCCCATATAGTCCACTTAGGATTTCCTTATGGACTCTGTGACTGTCTTACAGCTACACAGCCACCACTAAGTGCTCCCCAAGTGTGGATCCTGGAAGGGCACTGTGGAGTCTGAGGGATCATGTCCTCCTTCCTGAGGCGGAAGCATGTGTGCGGCAGCACCTCCCGGACCTCTATGCTGCAGCTACGGTATGTGAAGAGGCTGTGGAAATTACTGAGGGTCAGCAGCACCGTTCTCATTGGAAAAAAGTACATTGGTGATAAGTTTGTCTGAAGGTTATTTTAGATTTATTTTCAAAATGTTCCTTTAATTGCTCCTCTGAAGCCCAATCTTGGCATTGGCCCCATTAGAAAAATAAAAGGCCAGATTGTTATAGCTTCTTAAATTTAGAAGGAATTTAAAAATTCATTTGTGTAATTTCTTATTCCGTGCAGGAGTCCTCAACAGAGGATGGTCGTCTAGCCTCTGAACACTGATTAATAAGCTTTCTTATAAGGCAGCCCATTCCATTGTTGACAACTTGGGTTATTTGAAAGAGCCAAAGAAATTAAGAATCTTGCTACAGACACACAATGAGTTAATGATACCCTGGAAGTAGTCTTCATTTTCCTCACTCAGTCTTGCAGCTCCTCCTCTACATCAGAGATTCCAAGATTCTGTCTTGGAAGCTATATGAAACCTCATTAGCCTGTATTCTGTAACTGGTAGGGGTTGGGAATCTAGCCATCTGCTTTTCTCTTTTTTTTTCACTTGAGTGAAGTGGATCATTGATGGTGGTGAAGTGAGCTTTCTTTCAAGTCTGGTTGTAGCAAGAGCTACATGGACCCTTCCTTTCTTGGAATGTATTTTTTAACAGGGAGACTTGTAAAGTTAAAAATGTTAAAGATATATGTCCATTATTGACTATTTCTGTGTTAGTGAACATTTTCTTAGACATACTAAGTGGAGCATACTGTCCATTATAATTTTTTAAAATTTATTTAGCTTAATATTTAATAATTACTAAATAATAATAGTATAAAATAAATAGTTAATATCTTAATGTCCTCCTCAAGACTGCTGTCTTCTTTTGTGTCTGCCATCTTCTGTGCCTCCCAAGTAGGCACCTATTTACTGGTGAGCTTGTTTTGACTCCATTGAGTGTCTGGACTCAATGGATACTCAGTCCAGAGTATCACACTGGGATACTGTGTGAGAGCTCACACTGACCTGGGGAGGGTGGGTGGGGAGGTGAGAGTGTTACCTCTGTGTGAGGTCCTTGTTAGATACTTCATAAATGTTATTTAATTAAAGAAACTGAGGACTCAGATTCAAAGGTGATGAGAAGAAAGGAATCCAGGGCAAAAAGGAAGGTTCTCATTGCTTGCCAAATGTCTTTGGGAAGTTTGTCCTGAATTCCAATACTGTAGGTGGCATCCAAACCCCAAACTTGGCTCTCTTTGCTGTCTGATGTGCTGTTCATTCATTGTGTTTGGGGTCTTCCCTCCCTCTATCCTGGCCCACCTCCCCCTGCAGGGTGTCAACGTTTGGGCTTTGGTAGCAGCCATTGTCCTCCTGTCCAGCAGTGTGAATGACATCCAGCAGCTGCTCCTCTGCCTCAGGAGACCTGGATCCACCGTGACCATGCCGGAAATCACTGAGACCTTATACTGCATCGCAGTGCTGCTCTACGCCATGAGGGAGAAAGGGATTAACATCAGCAATCGGTAAAGCTGTGGGGGGAGCCATGGCCTGGTAGAGTGGAAGGCCTGCCCCTGCTGCAAGTCCCAGCTCTGCTCTTTTCCAGCTGGAACTTGGGCGAGCTGCAGCCTTGTGCTGCTCCACCCCAGGCTCTGTCTGTAAAGTGGAGGCTTTGCACGTTGAAGTGTAGCGGTGCAGGTAACAGTGCTCTGCAGATATCCACCCCAACAACTGGAAGGTGTGGGGAGGCGGTCTTCCCACTTGGGGGGATTGAAGCCCGAAGTGAAGTCTCCTCACTGAAAGAAACCTGTATTCGTACTGGGCTGTGTTTTCCTAGGAAAATGTTAGGATTTGGTTCCTCCATTTCTCTTTTTTGGGATAGGGTTTAAGAATTATGCTTGAGTCATTGCCATTTATCATCTTAGTGAGAGAAAGGCTGTCAGTAGCATGTGGGTTGCTAATTCAGTAACCTGAATGGTCTTGCTTATGAGGTCATAAGCACACTCAGCAAGCTTTTTAGCACCTGTACATGAATGAGATAGTTCTCCAGGCACTCAGGATGCCACTGGGCAAGTTGGGCCCTCTTCTTGCTCTTGTGTATTGTATGTTCTGGTGAGGGGGGACAGGCACTGTATAAGTAAATATGTGAAACAAGAACGTTTTAGTGAGCAAAGAAAAATAATAGGATGATGGGCGAGGGAGTGAGAACTCTAGACTGGGTGAAAAAAAGCTTCCCTGAGGAAGTGACGTCTGCATTGAAACCTGAATGTGAAGCCAGCCATTTGAGGATTTAGGGGAGAGCATGTTAGTGGAAGGAATAAGTTATTTAAGGGCACAGAGACAGAAATGAATTTATACAAGGAACAAAAGAAGCCCAGGGTGGCAGAATGTAATACGTAAGGGACCAGTATGATTATGAGGGGTGGACAGAGACCAGCTGAGGGAAGATGTTGTGGGCCACAGGAGGAAGTCATCACATGCAGGGTATGAGGGCAGCTCTACAGGCCCTGGTCTCTGTGTGACAGGCAGCATCATGGCAGTTCAGCGGATCATGGGGAGCACAAGCCTGGAGAGGGCTTCTTTCTCTGGAACTAGTGAGCCAAGGAGAGACATGGCTGATGGCACCAGATGAGCTATGGCCATCACCCTTGGTGAGGTTCAAGGATGGAACATTCATTCTTCAAAAACATCAGCATACTTACTGAGTTTCTGAGTTGTTTCACCTCATTAAATGTAGTTGACGGTGTATCGCACTCCAGAGCATTGAGGCACAGGGCAAGGAGTTTTATGACATAATTTGGACAAGACAAATACACAAATGATGAATAACATTAAGGGCAAATATGAACCTATGGATAATTTGCATGCTCACATGGGCATAGATGAGAATGGAAGGTATGATATGTTGAGTTTTGCTGTGTTTATGTATTTCTTCCTGCTTTACCTAGGAGATAATCTTAGTATGGCCGGAGGCTGAAATGTTGTATTATTAAAGGTATTTGTTGCACCAAAATGATTGATGTTTGGAGATCACTTCTTTTCACTTGGGATGGGGAGCAGTGCACTAAAATGTGGGCAATTGTTTATGGAGAAAGGAGTTTGGGTTCAGTGGGAACACAGGCTGGTAGCAGGCTATGTTTGACCATGTCCAGTGCCTCTTTTGAGTGCCCTGTGTCATTTTTGCTCCATCTTGGTGACTTGCAGGTTATTTTGTTTTTCAGTCATTGGTAATCATATCTTGTTATCAGTGTAGCACCTTACCTTTGGAACCTTAAAAGATAGAATGTTCTTCATGCTTCTAAACCACTGTCACCTCATGGGAAGCAGAGAGCAGGAAACAGGCTCAGAAAGATAAGATGACATTAAGTTGATGTTGAATAATGATTTCACCTCTAGGAGCAGAATTTACATTTGTTTTTAGCTGGTTCTTACTGGTCTTGTGATTGTCTCTTAAGGTCACAGTTGGTGCCTTGTTCCCCAAAGAGCATGTCCTGGTCTCCATCCTTTTGCCATTACACACTGGAGCCAGGCGTCTTCCCAGAGCTATGTTCTCAGTGGGCTTTGGTCAGCTCTAGGTATATTTAAATTCTTTTCTTTCTTTTTTTTTCCTCCCATAATAAGATGGTAGGTATTTTCTTTTTAGAAATAGTAAGAAGTCTGAATACATCTGAGAAAAAATAAGATACAAGTTGTAACTTAATATGAAGAATCCCTAAATCTGCTTTTTCCCTATTAGGATTCACTACAACATTTTCTATTGCCTGTATCTTCAGGAGAATTCCTGTACTCAGGCCACAGAAGTTAGAGAGGAACCTTCAGTCTGGCCAGGGTATGTATTCAGAGGGGAGGGAGGGAGAGAGAGAGAGAGAGAGAGAGAGAGAGAGAGAGGGAGAGAGAGAGAGAGAGAGAGAGTATTTTGTTTGCCATTCTTGATTCTTTCTCATACTTAAGGGTGAGGGTTGTTTTGTTTTAACAACTTTATTGAGGTATAATTTATATTACATAAAATATACCCATTAACTGTAAAATTCAGTAATTTTTAACTTACTGAACATGCATCCAACAACGTAACCTAATTTTATGACACTTTTATCACCCTAATAGGAGGTACTTTTATTGGTGGTGGTTAAATTGTTCATCCAATTTGCCTGTTTGGTTTTGACAGTCCGTTACCTGGGCTTTTCAATTCTTTTCTGTTTTACTGATCTGTCTTCTTTAATGATTATAGCAAGAAAACAAGCATCCAACTTACACATGAACAGCAGCTGATTCTGAGCCATAAGATGGAACCTCTCCAGGTGGTAAAAATTATGGCATTTGCAGGTAAGGGAGCTTTCCATTCCTGAATAGAAAGTCAGGTTCATGCCTCTTACCGCCAAATCCCGATCCTCACACCTGCCAGAGTATCTTTACTTTGATCTGTTACCAAACTGTTAAAATTAAATAATCTAAAAAGCAGCTGCCAGGTAATGCTTTTTCTTACCAGTCAAGGGACATTCACACCGGAGTTCCTGGTGATACAAGTTGTTTGTGGGAATTAGTCTGTGGGGTGGACACCACTGGTACTGAGCCAGCCTGCTCTGTGTCATTGTACATGCTTAGGCACTGATTGCTTATGGGGTGGCAGGTGGTGTTAGAGCATCTGGTCAGAGTTTCAGTAGCTCCCTGATTTCTGTAGGGTAAAATCTGCAAGGCTCTCCCGCCATTTGGTTCTACCGTACATTCCTAAATATATTGTCTGTTACACTCCTGCCTCAGTCAGCTAGTTGTACTGAGAGTCTCTCAAGGTACATGGTTGTTTTTGTATCTGAACCTTTGTTCATGCTGCTTTCTCTGCCTGCACTCTTTGCACTTCTTTTCTGTTTCCATTTCCTACTAAAAGCAACAACCACCATTTGTTAAATGTCTGCTATATGCCTGGCACTGTGGTAATCCTAACTATATTCTGGAAGCTTGCTTAGTCATCTCTATTTTTTTTTTAATTTTTTATTAAGGTATGATTGATATACATTCTTATGAAGATTTCACATGAAAAAACAATGTGGTTACTACATTTACCCATATTATCAAGTCACTACCCAGACCCCAATGCAGTCACTGTCCATCAGTGTAGTAAGATACCACAGATTCACTATTTGCTTTCTCTGTGCTACACTGTTCTCCCCGTGATCCCCCACACCATGTGTAGTAAACATAATACCCCTCAGTCCCCTTCTCCCTCCCTCCCCACCCGCCCTCCCACACCCCTCCCCTTTGGTAACCACTGGTTCCTTCTTGGAGTCTCTGAGTCTGCTGCTATTTTGTTCCTTCAGTTTTGCTTCTTTGTTATACTCCACAAATGAGGGAAATCATTTGGCTTAGTCATCTCTATTTTATAGAGAAAGATTTGAAGCTCAGGAAAATTATAATGACTTGCCCCAGGTAACATAAGCAATAGGTGGCAGAGGTAGAATTTAAGGTTGGTGTCTCTCTAAAAGTGAGCCTTTTTCCTCCCCTCCCTTCTCTCTCCCCAGTCCTCCTCTCCCTTTCCCTGCTGTGCTGTGTTGACTCCCATCATTGATGTTTCTTCTTGATGGAGGCTTCTTTAGCTGTTGGAGTCCTGTATGTTCTCTAAACTCTTCCTGTAACTAATGATATGCATTAACTGGTACCTGATTATATAGTAAGAATAGCCAACATCCATATTTTATAAATGCTTACACACTATGTCTTTGATCTCCAGAGAAGCCCTGTTAGGGAGGGAAAGAGGTACTGTTTTTCTTCTTTTAAAGGTGAAAATTTTTGTTTCCAAATCCATCTTTTTTATCCTACTGTGTATCATTATACTTTGATTCTGTTTTAATTGTTCCAACTGTATTTGTATTGTATTATCAACTAGATTGTAATATAAGAATCTTGCTTTATGTGTTTGAATATACTCCCAGTGCTTAGCATACAGCTGAACATGTAGTAAGTGCTTGGTGAGAACTTGTTGTGTGAATGACAAGTGAATAACTGAATAGTCGAATGAGTGGTGAAGAGGCTAGGCAGACAGGAGAGTTCAGAATGGGTCAGGAGAGTCCTTCACTCTCATCTGCCTGTTATTGCTGTCGAAGCATTAATGATGCCTAGGCAAGCAGTGGCTGCCACATCCAGTTTCTCCACTGAGTACATGGTGATTATCCTGCCAGACCCTACAAGGTCAGTGTTACCCACTCATAGCTGATGAGCACACTGAGGTTTCGTGAGATCAGGTGGCTTACCCTTTGCTCCTCGGATAGACCCTCCTAGAGCCATGATCCCACCCAGGTTAATGTGCTTAGAATCTGCTCCTCTTTTCACTATACTGTTTATAATTTTTATCAGTATTGAAACACTTATCACTCAAGTAAGAGGTGAGGTAAGTAAACATGGGTAAGACCTGATTATGGCATCCTTTGCAATAGTTTTTCCCAGTTAGAGGGTCACTCCTTTCCTCTTGGCTTCCCCAGGCACCGGGAAGACCTCTACCCTGGTCAAGTACGCGGAGAAGTGGTCTCAGAGCAGGTTTCTGTATGTGACCTTCAACAAGAGCATTGCCAAGCAGGCCGAGCTAGTCTTCCCCAGCAATGTCATCTGCAAAACCTTTCATTCCATGGCCTATGGACACGTCGGGCGGAAGTGAGCATTGCATTGCCCCCATCATTGTTCCATCTGATGACTGATTTTCACACTGTGATCGTTGTGATCACATATGAACTCTCACACAATGACACTAAGAACATTTAATGTTTTCATCTTCATTTAGAGGCAGGAAATAAAAAAGATATTTAGCGATTCATGCTTTTCACCAATAAAAATATATTGTTTACAAATAATAGTATCTTGCTGAAGAGGGCATTCTCATTTCTCTGGAATTGAGGCACAGAAAGTCAGAATGACTTGTCTGAAGTCCAGGGTATCACCACTCAGATAGGCTTCCCTCAGAAGTGGGGGAGAAGACTGAGCTGAGGTGTTCTTGGCCCAGGTCTCCTGGGGCCTATGAACCAGCATTCCCTTGCACATGAAGGCTTGGAGTGTCCCTCTTGGGGGTGACTTGGAATCTGGTCCACACCTTGGAATAGTGGTATTGGCCCTGGGTTGCTGCTTCTGGGCTGTTATATGTGAATTCGTGAAAGCCTAATGAAACCATTTCAAATCATGTGTGGACCTTGCTCAACCTCTCTGGTGTTTCTCCTTCACCTATGTGTGACACATAGAATGACCTGTGGTGTCATTGGAGAGAAGGGAGTTGGGAGTGGAGGAGACACTAAATAGTGCGTGGCAGTAAAGCCAAATACTACTCATTTGGAATGTGCTTTATAGGTACCAGTTAAAGAAGAAATTGAATCTCTTCAAGTTAACACCCTTCATGGTCAATTCTGTCCTTGCTGAAGGGAAAGGTGGATTCATAAGGGCCAAGCTAGTATGTAAGACTTTGGAGAACTTCTTTGCCTCAGCTGATGAAGAGTTGACTATTGATCATGTGCCTATTTGGTGTAAGAACAGCCAAGGACAGCGAGTCATGGTTGAACAGAGTGAAAAACTGGTGAGTATGTGATGTCTTCAGCAGGAGGGTTTGGGACATGCAAGGAGAGCCGTGGTGCAGCGTTCTGTTTGTCATTGGTGTCTAAAGCACTGTGGGCAGGCTGTCGCTGGGCGGGGCTGGGGGGACCAGAGGCCCACTGCATGGCTGTGATTGCCCAGTGTTTTCTGTGAGGGACACTCACAGGCCTCTCACCTCACCCTCACACCGCTCCTCCCATTGAAGAGGGGCGGCATCTACCCAAGGTTTCTAAGAGCTTGTTGTGGGTCTGCTGGACCTAGAATCTGAAGATTAGAAATTGCTTTCCTAATTTTCATAAGTCTTCAGTCATTTGCCATTCTTTTTATGAATTACTGTCAGTCATAAATCTAGAGGAATAATTCAGCTTTTTATGGTTCATCAGGTGTTGTGCTCTCTGAGTGGTGTTCTGTCACTAGGCTTGGCATGGCCCACCATCTTACTCACCTCTGTACTTGACAGGCCAGAGGGGTGAAGGGTCTGGCTGCCACTTACTGGGCTGAGCTGGTGCCTTTGCTCTGACTTCTCTATGTGGAGATGGAAGCATGATGTCAGGGTGCTCTCTTTTCCAGGGTCTTAAACTATGGATTACAACTTCACTTCTCTTCTAGAATGGTGTCCTTGAAGCAAGCAGACTTTGGGACAACATGCGGAAGCTGGGGGAATGCAAAGAAGAGGCTTACCAAATGACTCATGATGGTATGCAGGTTCCCAGATCTTGCTCTCTGTTCAGTGTGACTGCTTTACTTATGAGCTCTGACTCTTGCTATGCCCTCCTTTTAGGCTACTTGAAACTCTGGCAACTGAGCAAGCCTTTGCTTGCTTCCTTTGACGCCATCTTTGTGGATGAGGCCCAGGACTGTACCCCAGGTGATAAACTATTCAGGACATTGTAGTCTCAAGTGCATAGAAACAGCATCATGGTTATGTAAGAGGGCATGCATGTGAAATCAGTTATTCTTCTTTGTCATAAAGAAAAGCAAGTGACATTCAGTTGTTCAGAAATCTTGTATTGTTGGACTTCGGATATCCACAGTTGTCCTTTCCCCTGACTCAGCAGATTAATTTTTCTGTACATGTTTTGCTTAGGTTGTTAAAATGTTGACTAAGCCTAGGTCATCATTTAATGGGGGCCAAGACTCATGCTGAGTGGAAAAAGGTAGTCAGGTCAGAGTGAATAATTTGTGTTGCATATTTTTCAAGTGGCTAACAGAAAATAGCGTGACTTTATAGGTCATTTTTGGGCCTTAAGTTACAATGTTAAAGAAGACAATTTGCTTCATATTATATTTGCCCATGTGGTTTCTTATACTCATTAATCTATCCAGGATTAAAAATAGTCTGCATTCCTAGTTTGAGACACTGTTTCTGTGACCCTCAGAAAATCACTCCTTTGGATTGAACAGGCCTATCCTGCAGGGAGAGACAACTCTTAGTGTCCAGCATGCCTGGAGAGTTTCATGAAAGCATTATCATCTTTCTCTGCCTTCAAGTGTGGTTTCTTTTTGCTATGTGGGTTGGCATTCCTTCCAGTCTCTTACTTTCCCTCTTATTGGTTGCAGCTATCATGAATATAGTTCTGTCTCAGCCATGTGGGAAAATCTTTGTAGGGGACCCACACCAACAGATCTATACCTTCCGTGGTGCGGTCAACGCCCTGTTCACAGTCCCTCACACTCACGTCTTCTATCTCACACAGGTAAGTGCTCTCTGTGCTCCCACGTCCCCAGAAGTGTGTAAGCCCACACTACAATCTTTCCGGTGGTGGCTGTGGGCCTGGTAGAGGCTCACAGTATGCTGCAAATCCTTACTTCTAGACAGTGGTCTTCCATGATTCTCAGGAGAGTCAAAACTGCTTTCATTTAATAGTTCTTCTCCTTTTCACTGTGGTGACATTTGTAATGATCATGCAAAGCAGTGGTGGGTAGAACTGCTAGTGCCTTCCCATGAAGGAAGGCATCAGCGCCAAACAGTACCAGGTCTTGGTACTCTACTGCAGTGTGCCCAGAGTTAAGGAAGTAAAAAACAGTTCACTTAAGGATGTCCTTGACAGAGCAAAAGCAGTTCGTTTTTTTTTTTTTTTTTTTTTTTTTTGAGAGGGCATCTCTCATATTTATTGATCAAATGGTTGTTAACAACAATAAAAATCAGTATAGGGGGGTCAACGCTCAATGTACAATCATTAATCCATCTCAAGCCTAATTCTCGTCAGTCTCCAATCTTCTGAAGCATAACGAACAAGTTCTTACATGGTGAACGAATTCTTTCATAGTGAATAAATTCTTACATGGTGAACAGTACAAGGGCAGTCATCACAGAAACTTTCGGTTTTGATCATGCAATATGACCTATAAACAATCAGGTCAAATATGAATATTCGTTTGATTTTTGTACTTGATTTATATGTTGATCCCACATTTCTCCTATTATTATTATTATTTTTATTTTTAATAAAATGCTGAAGTGGTAGGTAGATGCAAGATAAAGGTAGAAAACATAGTTTAGTGCTGTAAGAAGGCAAATGTAGATGATCAGATGATCAGGTGTGTGCCTATGGACTAAGTATTAATCCAGGCTAGACAAGGGCAGCAAGACATCCTCGGATGCAGAAGATTTCTCTCAAAGCAGGGGGGGTGAGGTTCTGAGCCTCACCTCTGTTGATCCCCAAATTTTCACCTGATGGCCCCCCTGCGACTGTGCCTGTCTTAGGTTGTTCCTCCCTTGAGGAATCTTACCCGTCTCTGGCTAACCAGTCATCTTCCGGGGCCATACAGGGAAATGTAAAGTTGGTAAGTGAGAGAGAAGCCATATTGTTTGCAAAGGTTAGCTTTTTACTTCTTTGCAGATTTATGCCCTGTGGCTTGTATGCCCAGCACTTGTCTCGAGATATCTTTACCACCTGGAGGAATTATGATACTCGGTAAATTCGATATGAGGCACGAATTCTATTTAAGGGTTGTAATTAGGAAGGAAGAAGAAAAGCTATAGATGTAGCATATGAAGGAAACTTGGGAGGATTGATTATTTCTTTGACATATCTTCTTGTAGAGTACCTTAAGTATGTATAGGTTTTAAACTACTAACTAATTTGCACACACATATTAACATAATAGGAATACGGTGACATAAACAAAGCAAATCTATAATTACCAGCCATCTCCAGTGAAGCCAAGAAAACCATTTAGGCACCCTAGGCATTTGTGAAAATTTATCTATGATATGATGGATATTGTCCAACTATACTTGAACCATCAGACAAATTAAAGCAGCCCATTTCTGGGATCTGTTCACATCCCATATGTTCTTTTAACCATAGATAGTCTATAGTCATGAGATTTTGGGGTGCTACAACTTGCACCCCTCCCAACTCCTGGTTGAGTTCCAACAGTACAGATCCAGTCAAATTCGTTGTCTCACTGTATGCACATGCCAGCCTAGACATCTCCCTCCTCCTTCTTATGGCAAGTCCAGGAGACGGTGGGCTGGATGCAGCCACAACCGCAGCATCGTCCGGATCCCTGTGGAGGCTTTTTGATGATCATCCCCCGGCACGAGTCCTCCAGAGAGTGCTGATGCCGGAAGCTCCTCCTCATATCGTATCTTAGTTCATTTTCTGGGTATCCAAGCTAGGCCTTGATCTTCTGCGTAGAAACAAACAGACCCTTTGCCCACACTTTGACATGCCCTCTATACCACTGTGCAGAACTCATTGGAGGTCAGCACACAGTAACTGCTTTTTTTTTTTTTTTTTTTTAATTAAGAGAAAGGAATATTATCAGAAAAGAGTACCTCCATGGCTGATCATCTGACACCCTTTAAGTGATCAACATTAAGGATATTTAAAGCATGCGTTGATCTTTGATTTACCAATAGTTTTATCCTGTTAAGGAGTAATCCCCCTTTTCTTTCTTTCTTTCTTTTTTTTTTTAAATTTTTAATCTACACTTACCTGAAGAATACTATGTTTACTATGCTCTCCCCTATATCAGGTCCCCCCTAACAACCACATTACGGTTACTGTCCATCAGCTTAGCAAAATGTGGTAGAGTCACTACTTGTCCTCTCTGTGTTGTGCAGCCCACCCTCCCCTTTCTCCCTCCCCCCCATGCATGCTAATCTTAATACCCCCCTTCTTCTTCCCTCCCCTTATCCCTCCCTGCCCACCCATCCTCCCCAGTTCCTTTCCCTTTGGTACCTGTTAGTCCATTTTTGGGTTCCGTAATTCTGCTGCTGTTTTGTTCCTTCAGTTTTTCCTTTGTTCCTATACTCCTCAGATGAGTGACATCATTTGGTATTTCTCTTTCTCCTCTTGGCTTATTTCACTGAGCATAATACTCTCCAGCTCCATCCATATTGCTGCAAATGGTTGGATTTTTCCACTTCTTATGGCTGAGTAGTATTCCATTGTGTATATGTACCACATCTTCTTTATCCATTCATCTACCGATGGACATTTAGGTTGCTTCCAATTCTTGGCTATTGTAAATAGTGCTGCGATAAACATAGGAGTGCATCTGTCTTTCTCAAACTTGATTGCTGCGTTCTTAGGGTAAATTCCTAGGAGTGGAATTCCTGGGTCAAATGGTAGGTCTGTTTTGAGCATTTTGATGCACCTCCATACTGCTTTCCACAATGGTTGAACTAATTTACATTCCCACCAGCAGTGTAGGAGGGTTCCCCTTTCTCCACAGCCTCGCCAACATTTGTTGTTGTTTGTCTTTTGGATGGCAGCTATCCTTACTGGTGTGAGGTGATACCTCATTGTAGTTTTAATTTGCATTTCTCTGATAATTAGCGATGTGGAGCATCTTTTCATGTGTCTCTTGGCCATCTGTATTTCTTTTTTGGAGAACTGTCTGTTCAGTTCCTCTGCCCATTTTTTAATTGGGTTATTTGTTTTTTGTTTGTTGAGGCGTGTGAGCTCTTTATATATTCTGGACGTCAAGCCTTTATCGGATCTGTCATTTTCAAATATATTCTCCCATACTGTAGGGTTCCTTTTTGTTCTATTGATGGTGTCTTTCGCTGTACAGAAGCTTTTCAGCTTAATGTAGTCCCACTTGCTCATTTTTGCTGTTGTTTTCCTTGCCCGGGGAGATATGTTCAAGAAGAGATCACTCATGTTTATGTCTAAGAGGTTTTTGCCTATGTTTTTTTCCAAGAGTTTAATGGTTTCGTGACTTACATTCAGGTCTTTGATCCATTTTGAGTTTACCTTTGTATATGGGGTTAGACAATGGTCCAGTTTCATTCTCCTACATGTAGCTGTCCAGTTTTGCCAGCACCATCTGTTGAAGAGACTGTCATTTTGCCATTGTATGTCCATGGCTCCTTTATCAAATATTAATTGACCATATATGTTTGGGTTAATTTCTGGGGTCTCTAATCTGTTCCACTGGTCTGTGGCTCTGTTCTTGTGCCAGTACCAAATTGTCTTGATTACTATGGCTTTGTAGTAGAGCTTGAAGTTGGGGAGTGAGATCCCCCCTACTTTATTCTTCTTTTTCAGGATTGCTTTGGCTATTCGGGGTCTTTGGTGTTTCCATATGAATTTTTGAATTATTTGTTCCAATTCATTGAAGAATGTTGCTGGTAATTTGAGAGGGATTGCATCAAATCTGTATATTGCTTTGGGCAGGATGGCCATTTTGACGATATTAATTCTTCCTAGCCACGAGCATGGGATGAGTTTCCATCTGTTAGTGTCCCCTTTAATTTCTCTTAAGAGTGACTTGTAGTTTTCAGAGTATAAGTCTTTCACTTCTTTGGTTAGGTTTATTCCTAGGTATTTTATTCTTTTTGATGCAATGGTGAATGGAATTGTTTTCCTGATTTCTCTTTCTATTGATTCGTTGTTAGTGTATAGGAAAGCTACAGATTTCTGTGTGTTAATTTTGTATCCTGCAACTTTGCTGTATTCCGATATCAGTTCTAGTAGTTTTGGAGTGGAGTCTTTAGGGTTTTTTATGTACAGTATCATATCATCTGCAAATAGTGACAGTTTAACTTCTTCTTTACCAATCTGGATTCCTTATATTTCTTTGTTTTGTCTGATTGCCGTGGCTAGGACAGCAGTTCGTTTTTTTAAATGCTGGCCCTTGAGTGCATCTCTTCACTACTCTGTGTTTTGAGATGGGAAGTAGGAATAAAGTACTCATGCACATGGAGTGTGTTGTCCAACGAGCATGCCTGTGCTGCAGTTGTGAGCCTTACTGCCTGCTTTTTTCTTACAGTTCTGTTTGTACTGGAAAGGACAGCTGGCAGGTCAACTCTGGTTATTAGGACTCGGGTATTTGGCATTTTGTCAAGAATGAATCAAGTGCACTGTGACTAACTGACAAATATTTTGTTGCCAGAAATAAAATTCTTAGTTTCAAGTGAAATAAAAATTTTGGAAAATTTAATGTCTCCCACCCCATGCATGACTACTCATAGTGTCCTTGATTGCCAAAAAAGACTTAACATTCCTCCCCATTTTGATATGGATCTGTGTAAGGCTGTTGGAGTATCTACATAAATTATTTTGAATTCTTCTGCAAAGAAATTTGCATCTTCTCTTCCATTAATCATTTATATCAGCACAGATTCACAAATAATTATATTTTGTGTTGTGGCTCACTCAGAATAATTCTCCAATAATAAAGTACTATTTATTGAAAGTTTCGTTTTCCTTAGACTGCATCCTTGATGTTCAACAGCACATAATATTTCATTACCTTAAGTTGTAAATGGGTGGAAAAAGGCAATAAAAATGGTGAGTTTGGGGAAGAATGGTGCCTCTGCAGCTGCAGTGGTCTAGGAAGTAGGGTGTTGGGCAGTGTTCTGAAGGGTGGGGAGTGGTTTTGCCATGCACCAAGGCAGGGAGAGGGAGGGGAGTGCTCGGGAAGAGGATTAAGCTTGTGGCTGGCTATGCAGGGCGGTGGTTTTAAGTTAAAGTTGTGGGAATCTCAAAGGCAAGGGGAGAAACCATCCCTGCCCTCCATAGTCTTTGTATCATTTACAGTTGTTGGCTAGATTTGAGTTGGAAGAAGGGTAGATCTGTGTAAAAGTTTGCTTTTGGCCTTGGAGAATAAAGGGAAGCCAAGCTGTCTGGGCTGTGAGGGGCTTGAAGGTGCACACATCACCTTTTTCTTCACTTGTTGCTCTTCCTTTGGCTTGATGAAAGGGTGGGAAAGAGTCATCTGGTAGAGGCTTAGGGACTCCATTGGTAGTGGGAGGAGGCTTAAGGGAGGGAGACCAGGCTGCTGAGGCATGAAGTTTGGGGTTCCGAGCTGAGCTGCTAGCTGTGGTGAGAAATAGTATAGGAAACGTGGTAGAAGAATTGTCAAAGATTTGCATGGGTGACTGGATGTAAAGAAAAATAGGTAATTGAGGCTTCAGATAGAGAGTGCTATTCTGAGAACTTAGAAATCAAGCCAGCAGCTCTCAGGTCATCAAGCTCCATATGTGTAAGTAAACTTATAGCAGGGAAACTCCCCACACCCTTCCGGGGTGAGTCAGGAACACTTGGTTGGGTTTGGCAAGGCCAGGACTTGGCAGTGACAGAAATGTGCTAACCTAGCTCAGGGAGGTGTTGTTAACTCTCTTTGTTTTGTTGTTTTTCAACAGAGTTTTAGATTTGGTGTGGAGATAGCATATGTGGGAGCTACCATCTTGGATGTCTGCAAGAGGGTCAGGAAAAAGACTTTGGTTGGAGGAAACCATCAGAGTAAGACTTTCAGTTGCTCTTCTTTTATTTGTTAAAGAACTCAGTTGTTCTCTTTATTTGGAATTGCTATACAGTTTGTGTTCTCTTCCAAAAGGTAGCATTCGAGGTGATGCAAAGGGGCAGGTGGCCCTGTTGTCCCGGACCAATGCCAATGTGTTTGATGAGGCTGTACGGGTGACCGATGGAGAAATACCTGCCAGGATACATTTGATAGGGGTAAGAGTCAGTTACTGTTGATTGCTTCATGCCCAGAAACATTGCAGATAAACACAGCCAATAAAAACATTCAGCTCAATTAGGATTATCATGCAAGCAAACACTGGGTTTTTGACTGTTTTCACCATCTGTGCTGTGACCAACTGCTATACTGTTGGCCCTTGGGATTATGCTCAGCAGACATTCCTGTAAAGTCTGACTCAGTAAGGACTGAGGATCTTTTCTTCCACTCTTAAAAAAATAAGCACCCTTCTCCCCTTTGCCCACCCAGTGAGACTGCTGGTATTCAGAAGGACCCAGTGTGGGGGGGTCATTCGGGTAAGAACAAATGTAAGGTCGGCACAGCCGGAAAGCGCTTGTGGGCTCAGTGCCTAATGTGAATACCTAGGTTCTAGCTCGGGTTCTGTCACTAATGTTGGGTGGCTCACAGCAAGTCACAACTTCTGTGTGCCCCGTCCTTTCCATCTTGCCTTTCCTTTACCTGTTTCACTGGGAAGATAGGAGAATTAAGTGACCTGTGTGGCATTTTTAACTCTTTGAAGCAAAGTAGTATTTCTTAAAGAGAGGCACTCAGTCACTTATGAAGAAAATTTTCCAGGGCTACTATGTCTAGACACTCAGTAAATACAGCAACTGAATTGTAATCAAAGATGTTTTGACTATTCTCCTTTTTCTGTATAAAGATCATATTACCAAGTTATTAAGAGTTTAGAAATTAAAAGGAAAAAATCACCCTTAATCTCAGTATTTCATATAATAATTCTCATTTTTGCTGATTATTCATATCTTTGTCCTTACAGATGCTAATTTTTACGATTGCAGCTATAGTGTACAGAAAAAGTATGGTAATTTTTACTCAACACATGAGCCTATTTTCTTTCATGTTGTTGCTTTAATGGCTTTACAATATTTCATCTAGTGAATAGCATAATTTAGCCATTTTTGTTACTGTAAGAAAATCGTGTTTTTGGAGTGTCATCTGTTCTGGGCATGATAGGAAGTAAGTTGTTCCTTATCCTCTCTGACATTCCCTCATCACCTGTGGCATGTGTCATCATACTTGGCCATATCTGATTTACAGCTGCAGTGTTTGGTCCCTGTTCCAAGTGTCACTTCCCAGTATGACAACAAATCCTTAGAACGTGGAGCCTCTGTCATGTGTTTCTTCTGTGTTGGGGCTGCTGGTCAGTGCTCAGCACGTGCTTCTAGGTGGAGTTG
Organism: Manis javanica; assembly: GCF_040802235.1. NCBI lineage: Eukaryota > Metazoa > Chordata > Mammalia > Pholidota > Manidae > Manis > Manis javanica. Next base: position 129,492,295 of record NC_133157.1, on the reverse strand, counting down.
CGCGGTGCTGTGGTAGGCCCCCCAGGAGCCAGCCTCTTAAAACATACAGTAATCTGGGCCTGCAGACATTGTCTAGTTCTTTCCTCAAAAGCAGCAGTGGTACGTATTCGTACTCTGCACTTCATGTTCAGGTAGCACTGTATTCCTTGTTGCTACTATTTTATATTCCTAGAAGGTAGATGACTTAAATTGCCCTTTTTTGGCGAGGAAACAGTGTGTAGCTAGTTTTTGCCTTTCAGAAAACACAGGAAGAGTTTGAGTGACAGTCAAAACTTAGCATTGGAAAATTCTGAGTGTTCAGGCTGCATGGTAGCCTAGTGTTTGGTGAAGTTTCCACTTACTGCCTTTAGCTTTGGGTGCAGTTTGAGATCCATTTCCAAGAAATCCATCTCTACATTTGTTTTATTTTGTTTTGTTAAAACAACAACAACAGTAACAAAACAAAATGAAAAACAAACAGAAAAAGCCCACTAAAAACCTTTTTCAGGGGATAAAATCGTTTGGATTGGACAGAATCATTGATATTTGGATCCTTCTTCAGCCAGAGGAAGAACGGAGGAAACGTGAGTACCGACCGGCTGGGTGTGGCCGGGGAGAAGCACTCCTGGGCGGGAGAGGGCAGCTTGTCTGCGATGTGCTCTTGCTCCTTCCCGAGAAAGCAGGGCTGGTGTTGTGCTTTTACCATCAGGACTGGGATGCCTGAGCGCCCTGTTTTCAGATATACTGAGGGCTCTTTCTAGATCCTTCTCTCGGGAGTCTCTCTGATGTCGGTCCTTTGGACAGTCTTCTCTCGCCACCTCTCTCTTGGCTCGGGCAGCCTTACACAACTGTCTTCTGCATGGGCCCAGATGATCAGGTCTCACATTTCTATAGTGCTTTCCTTTTCCACACTAAACTGTGTCAGATCACTGTTAACAGGTAAGGGTCTTAAGGGTGGGGCTCTTAATTCGGAGTTTGAAGACAAAGAGGCCAAAGCACAGGTCATTTCACTGACTTAGCCAGGAACACACAGCAGGTTAGTGATGTAGTGGGACTAGAACCTGATCTCCCACCCTTAAGACCATTCATTTGTTACGCTGCTGGTTAGGGATATGGAGCTGCTGCCACTGTGCGTCATTGTAGCCTGTCACGTTCACCTGTAAATGTGTTCTCCTTAGAAAATCTCATTATTAAAGACAAGTTTATTCGAAGATGGGTGCACAAAGAAGGCTTCAGTGGCTTCAAGAGGTATGTGACTGCAGCCGAGGATAAGGAGCTAGAAGCAAAGATTGCAGTTGTTGAGAAGTATAACATCAGGATTCCAGAATTGGTGGAAAGGATAGAAAAGTGCCATATAGAAGACTTGGACTTTGCAGGTAAGAAAAGAGGCCTTTACTTCCCACCAGGAGGAGGCATGGTTGGTCTTGGAATGCTTCTTGATGGGTGAACATCGTGTGTGAGCAAGGGTGGCTTTGGTGTGTTCCTGATGTTGCCTTGAGGGGGACCCCCTAGGGGTCCTGTATCTGTTTTGGTGACAAGCCAGTAGAGTGGAACTCTCTAGTCCCAACTCTGCCTTGTGTGCCGTGGGGCTTTGTGTGTAAAATATAGGGAGAGGGCAAGCCACCATGACCTCTGGAATGTGATTCTGAGATGTACTAACTTGTCGACAACTCATTTTCTGCTTTTCCTTTTGTCTGTTCATTTCTCTATCTCTCTTTCACTTTTTTTCCTGACTAGCTTCCCATCGCCCCCTTTTCCTGCAAAACTGCAAATATGGGCAAGAAAGCCCAGTTAGAGTTTTGAGAGAATGGTAGGAAGAGTACACTTGTTTTTTCCTCTCGTTTCTTGCCCTGTTAAGCCTAATCTAATTGTCTGCTGTGTTTTTATTCCAGAGTACATTTTGGGCACGGTGCACAAAGCCAAAGGCTTGGAGTTTGACACTGTGCACGTTTTGGATGACTTTGTGAAGGTGCCTTGTGCCAGGCACAACCTTGCACAGCTGCCGCACTTCAGAGTGGGTGAGGAGATGGGTTGTGTTGGGTCTTCTTTAAGAATTGGCTGGGGGTGTTTCCTTTGGACTGCCCTGCTTTTTGTTGGATGGTGTGGCCTCTTGAAGGAGCTTTCTAAAAGAAAAAAATACCTCCTAGTCCTACATCTTTTATTCTTATCCTGTGTTTTTTAGAAAAACTCAACTCCCAGGGTCCTCTCTCAGGCTGTTAGGTTTCTAATGACCCTATGCCTGTATCTGATCCCCAGCTTCGGGTTTTTCACCCTCCGACAGTGGGTAGCCTAGCCTCTCAAAGCTTTAAAACATGCAATTTTCTTGTCACCAAGGTGTTTTTTTCTTTAATTCTCTTCTTAGTAAGGAGGCTAGAATATCATAAAAGGTGAACTCATAAGCACTTGCTATCATTTATCTGCTTTTGTATGAATTTATACTCAAGGCTAGTTGCTAAACTCTTAAGTGTCAGTGCTGTTATTTTGGTTTTAAATCTTAGACTGAAACCATTTGAAGTTTTCCTGTAAACAAACAAAAGGTCTGTTAACCATGGGTTCAAAACTTGAGACATAGCATGCACTGGTGGACTGAAAATAGAAACACTAAAAATTCATACGTGTTAATGAGTATATTCACAAAAAGAGAGAGAGCCATGGCATGCAGTGGGGAAGGACGTGCCCATAGAGGGAGCGTAACAGCTATGTATTGGCGAAGAGAAGTGTACAGAACTACGATTTCTCCCTGCTGGTCTTTACTGTGTAGTGTTTCTGGAGGGCAGGAGGATAGCAGCTTCACTGAGACATAATTCATATTCCATACAATCCACCCATTTAAAGTGCACAGTCTGATGGCTTTTAGTGAAGTCACAGACCAGCTGCTTGTTGCTGGGTTCTTGACATTGTACCAGGTGTTGTGAATGAGAGGGGAAGGCCTGACGTAGGTGGTAAGGACCTGTGACAACGTAAGATACTTCTGAGTTGGACTGAGTAAGAGAGATTGTCGGGAAAAGGCAGACTCTGGGCTTTGCAGATGAGACTTGGGTTCAGCTGCTATGCCCTTGGTTAGATGGGCAGTGGCCAGTTTGTTCTGTGACTTGACCTCTGCAGGCCTCACTTTCTGCATCAGTCTGGCAGGGCTGTCCAGAGGAGGACAACTGGGGGAACACATGAAGTATGTACTGAGTACATTCCTGCTGTTGAATAACCAGCGATCATGTTCCCAGGATTTACCTCTGTAGCACAGACTAAAATTCAGCATTTTGTGCTGCTAGTCTGTTAGGTTTTATTTTTGGAGTTGGTATTTGTAGGAAAATTTTGTATACACAGTAAATGTTGAATTGTTTCTTTTCCAGGGGAGAGGGAGTGGAGGTAGTAAGCATTTAGATGAGAACATAGATTCCTGTCAGGAGGCTTTTTAATTGAGTTGATAGATGTTTTCCCTTTACTTTCTTCAGAGTCGTTTTCTGAGGATGAATGGAATTTGCTGTATGTTGCAGTAACTCGTGCTAAGAAGCGTCTTATTATGACCAAATCATTGGAGAACATTTTGACTTTGGCTGGGGTAAGAAGAACTAGCATATTTTAATTTAACAACATTCTGATTTTATTGGATTTGAATAAGACATTTGGCTCAGGATTCTGGGTTTGGGAGTAAGGGCCTCTCTTTTTATGAGTGCACAGAGACCAGTTGTTCCTGTAGGAAACATTCCAACCAAAGAAACAAAAACATGGGTTATTCCTCAATCTGTTTTAAAGTTCTGTTTAAAATAATCAACTGTGTTCACAGATTTCTTAATTTCTCCCTTGCTTGATTAGTGCTCAATGGCAAGAATGTATTCTGCGTCTGCACTCCCTCCCTCCCTCCCACTGCCTAGTCTCTTTTAAACTGTTCCCCGTAGACCTGTCCAAAAGAAGTCTCCTTGCCAGGGGAGAGTAAATATTCAGGCACCTGGCCTCTTGTCACTGGCTGAGATGCAGAAATGTCAGCGGCTACTCCTTACACCTGCAAACCAGGCTCTCCCCACCCTCTTCTGTCTTTTTTTGCCTTTCACAGGCTAGAGTGTAAGCTCTTTAGTCTTTTTAACCCTGTTGACAACCAAAACAGAAATTAAGGTAACAGTCACTACTTTTTTTTTTTTTTTTTTGCCTTCTCTGTACTACGCTGTTTTCCGCGTGATCCCCCACACCATGTGTACTAAACATAATACCCCTCAATCCCCTTCTCCCTCTCTCCGCTCCCGCCCTCCCACAACCCTTCCTTTTCGTAACCACTAGTTCCTTTTTGGAGTCTGTGAGTCTGCTGCTATTTTCATTCTTCAGTTTTGCTTCGTTGTTATACTCCACAAATGAGGGAAATCATTTGACACTTGTCTTTCTCCACCTGGCTTATTTTACTGAGCATAATGCCTCCAGCTCCATCCATGTTGTTGCAAATGGTAGGATTTGTTTCTTTCTTATGGCTGAATAGTATTCCATTGTGTATACATACCACATCTTCTTTATCCATTCATCTACTGATGTATACTTAAGTTGATTCCATTTCTTGGCTATTGTAACTAGTGCTGCAATAGACATAGGGGTGCATATGTCTTTTTGAATCTGAGAAATTATATTCTTTGGGTAAATTCCTAGAAGTGGAATTCCTGGGTCAAATGGTATTTCTATTTTTAGTTTTTTGAGGAACCTCCATACCGCTTTCAACAATGGTTGAACTAGCTTATGTTCACACCAGCAGTGTAGGAGGGTTCCCCTTTCTCCGCATTCTCGCCAGCATTTGTTGTTCTTAGTCTTTTTGATGCTGGCCATCCTAAATGGTGTGAGGTGATATCTCATTGCAGTTTTAATTTGCATTTCCCTGATGATTAGTGATGATGTGGAGCATCTTTTCATGTGTCTGTTGGCCATCTGAATTTCTTCTTTGGAGAACTGTCTCTTCATATCCTCTGCCCAATTGTTAATCGGGTTATTTGCTTTTTGGGTGTTGAGGCGTGTGAGTTCTTTATATATTTTGGATGTTAACCCCTTGTCAGATATGTCATTTACACATATATTCTCCCATACTGTAGGATGCCTTTTTGTTCTGTTGATGGTGTCCTTTGTCATACAGAAACTTTTTAGTTTGATGTAGTCCCATGAGTTCATTTTTGCTTTTGTGTCTTTTGCTCAAGGAGATGCGATTAGGAAGAAGTTGCTCATGCTTATATTCAGGAGATTTTTGCCTATGTTGTCTTCTAAAAGTTTTATGGTGTCATGACTTACATTCAGTTCTTTGATCCATTTCGAGTTTACTTTTGTGTATGTGTAAGTTTCATTCTGTTGCATGTAAGCTGTCCAGTTTTGCCAACACCAGCTGTTGAAGAGGCTGTCATTTCCCCATTGTGTGTCCATGGCTCCTTTATCATATATTAATTGACCATATATGGTTGGGTTTATATCAGGGCTGTCTAGTCTGTTCCATTGGTCTATGGGTCTGTTCTTGTGCCAGTACCAAATTGTCTTGATTACTGTGGCTTTGTAGTAGAGCTTGAAGTTTGGGAGCATAATCCCCCCAGCTTTATTATTCCTTCTCAGGAATGCTTTGGCTATTTAGGGTCTTTTGTGGTTCCATATGAATTTTACAATGATTTTCTCTAGTTCATTGAAGAATGCTGTTGGTATTTTGATAGGATTTGCTTTGAATCTGTGGATTGCTTTGGCAGGATGGCCATTTTCACAATATTAATTCTTCCTGTTCATGAGCATGGGATGTGTTTCCATTTATTGGTGTCTTCTGTAATTTCTCTCATGAGTGTCTTGTAGTTTTCAGAGTATAGGTCTTTCACTTACTTGGTTAGGTTTATTCCTAGGTATTTTATTCTTTTTGATGCAACTGTGAATGGAATTGTTTTCCTGATTTCTCTCTCTGCTAGTTCATTGTTAGTGTATAGGAATGCTATAGATTTCTTCTTATTTGGTTTGTATCCTGCAACTTTGCTGAATTCGGATATTAGATCTAGTAGTTTTGGAGTGGATTCTTTTAGGGTTTTTTTATGTACAATATCATGTCATCTGCAAACAGGAACAGTTTAAATTCTTCCTTGCCAATCTAGATGCCTTTTATTTCTTTGTGCTGTCTGATTGCCGTGGCTAGGACCTCCAGTACTATGTTGAATGGAAGTAGGAAGAGTCGGCATCCTTGTCTTGTTCCTGATCTTAAAGGAAAAGCTTTCAGCTTCTCACTGTTAAGTATAATGTTGGCTGTGGGTTTGTCATATATGGCCTTTATTATGTTGAGGTACTTGCCCTCTATATCCATTTTGTTGAGAGTTTTTATCATGAATGGATGTTGTATTTTGTCAAATGCTTTTTCAGCATCTATGGAGATGATAATGTGGTTTTTGCCCTTCTTTTTGTTGATGTGGTGGATGATGTTGATGGACTTTCAAATGTTGTACCATCCTTGCATCCCTGGAATAAATCCTAGTTGATCATGATGGATGATCTTTTTGATGTATTTTTGAATTTGGTTTGCAAATATTTTGTTGAGTATTTTTGCATCTATGTTCATGAGAGATATTGGTCTCTAATTTTCTTTTTTTGTGTTGTCTTTGCCTGGTTTTGGTGAGTGATCCTGGCTTCATAGAATGAGTTTGGAAGTATTCCCTCTTCTTCTACTCTTTGGAAAACTTTAAGGAGGATGGGTATTATGTCTTCACTAAATTTTTGATAAAATTCAGTGGTAAAGAGATCTGAACCAAGGATTTTATTCTTAGGTAGGCTTTTGATTACCAGTTCAATTTCATTGCAGGTAATTGGTCTGTTCAAATTTTCTGTTTCTTTCTGGGTCAGCCTTGGAAGGTTGTAGTTTCTAGAAAGTTGTACATTTCTTCTAGGTTATCCAGTTTGTTAGCATATAAATTTTCATAATATTCTCTAATAATTGTTTGTATATCTGTGGTGTCCTTAGTGGTTTTTCCTTTCTCATTTCTGATTCTGTTCATGTGAGTAGACTCTCTTGTTTTCTTGATAAGTCTGGCTAGGGGTTTATCTATTTTGTTTATTTTCTCGATAAACCAGCTCTTGCTTTCATTGATTCTTTCTATTGTTTTATTCTTCTTGATTTCATTTATTTCTGCTCTAAACTTTATTATGTCCCTCCTTCTACTGACTTTGGTCCTCATTTGTTCTTTTTTTTCTAGTTTCGTTAATTGTGAGTTTAGACTGCTCATATGGGATTGTTCTTCTTTCCTGAGGTAGGCCTGTATTGCAATATACTTTCCTCTTAGCATGCCTTTGCTGCGTCCCACACATTTTGTGTTGTTGAGTTATTGTTGTCATTTGTCTCCATATATTGCTTGATCTCTATTTTTATTTGGTCATTGATCCATTGGTTATTTAGGAGCATGTTTTTAAGCCTCCATGTGTTTCTAGGCTTTTTCATTTTCTTTGCATAATTTATTTCTAGTTTCATACCCTTATGGTCTGAGAAGCTGGTTGGTACAACTTCAGTCTTTTTTAATTTACTGAGGCTCTTTTTGTGGCCTAGTGTATGATCTGTTCTTGTAAATGTTCCATGTGCATTTGAGAAGAATGTGTATCCTGCTGCTTTTGGTTGGGGAGTTCTGTATATTTCTGTTAGGTCCATCTGTTCTAATGTGTTGTTCAGTGCCTCTGTCTCTTTATTTTCTGTTTGGTTGATCTGTCCTTTGGTTTGGAGTGTGTGGAGTGTTGAAGTCTACTAGAATGAATGCATTGCATTCTATTTCCCCTTTTAATTCTGTTAGTATTTGTTTCATATATGTAGGTGCTCCTGTGTTGGGTGCATAGATGTTTATAATGGTTACATTCTCTTCTTGGATTGACTCCTTTATCATTATGTAATGTCCGTCTTTGTCTCTTCTGAGTTTCTTCATTTTAAAGTCTATTTTGTCTGATACAAGTACTGCAACACCTGCTTTTTTCTCCCTATTACTTGAGTGAAATATCTTTTTCCATACCTTCACTTTTAGTCTGTGTATGTCTTTGAGTTTGAAGTGAGTCTCTTGTAAGCAGCATATAGTTGGGTCTTGTTTTTTTTATCCATTCAGTGACTCTATGTCTTTAGATTGGTGCGTTCAGACCATTTGCATTTAGGGTGACTATTTATAGGTATGTACTTATTGCCATTGCAGGTTTTAGATTTGTGGTTACCAAAGGTTCAAGGGTAACTTCTTTACTGTCTAAGAGTCTAACTTCACTCACCTAGTATGCTATTACAAACACAATCTAAAGGTTCTTTTTTTCCCCTCCTTTTCTTCCTCCTTCATCCTTTATATATTAGGTATCATATTCTGTACTCTTTGTCTATCCCTTTTTATTGCCTTTGGTAACAGCTATTTAACTCTAGCAACACTTCCATCTATAGCAGTCCCTCCAAAATTCACTGTAGAGATAGTTTGTGGGAGGTAAATTCTCTCAGCTTTTGCTTACCTGGAAATTGTTTAATCCCTCCTTCAAATTTAAAGGATAATCTTGCTGGATAAATATTCTTGGTTTGAGGCCCTTCTGCTTCATTTTCTTAAATGTACCATGCCACTCCCTTCTGACCTGTAAGGTTTCTGCTGAGAAGTCTGATGATAGCCTGATGGATTTTCTTCTGTATGTGATCTTATCTCTGTCTGGCTGCTTTTAATAGTCTGTCCTTATCGTTGATCTTTGCCATTTTAATCATTATATGTCTTGGTATTGTCCTCCTTGGGTCCCTTGTGTTGGGAGATCTGTGCACCTCCATGGCCTGAGAGACTCTCTCTTTCCCCAGACTGGGGAAGTTTTCAGCAATTAATTCCTCAGAGTCACTTTCTATCCTTTTTTTTCTCTCTTCTTCTTCTGGTACTCCTATAATGTGAATATTGTTCCATTTGGATTGGTCACATAGTTCTCTCAGTATTCTTTCATTCCTAGAGATCCTTTTTTCTCTCTGTGCCACAGCTTCTTTGTATTCTTCTTTCCTAGTTTCTACTTCATTTATCATCTCCTCCACCGTATCTAATCTGCTTTTAATACCCTACATTGTGCTCTTCAATAATTGGATCTCCATCCTGAATTCGTTTCTGAGATCTTAATGTTTTTCTGTACCTCCATAAGCTTGTTTATGTTTTATTTTGAAATCTCTTTCAGGAAGATTTTTTAATTCAGTCTCACTCAGTCCTTTCTCTGGTGTTGAGATTTTGCTTTGAACCAGGTTCCTTTGACTTTTCATATTTGTATGTGGCGCCCTCTAGTGCCCAGAAATTCTACTCTCTGGACCTGCTCAGCCCCTGGAGTGATGTCAAGGGTCGCAGGGGAGAGGTGCTGGTGTGTGTGGGGAGGAAAGAGCTGTTTCCCATTTCCTGGCTGTTATGCCTGTCTCCACTGCCAGAACCAGTGGGCCGAACACACAGGTGTAAGCCTCTATGCTTTGTGTTTGTAGCTGCCATAGGCGAGGCTTCCCTCTGGCTGGCTAATGCCAGGGCAGGGGCTGCCGGTTTGTGAACCAGATGCAGGCTAGCCAGGAGGAAGACACAGCAGGCTGAGTATCATGGTGGGGTCCTTGGAGCTGTGTAGCTAGCCAGGGGGATGGAGCACCTGAAGATTGTTTAAGTTCCCAACCTGCTAGGAAGAGTGCACCCGGACAATTTTTTCTACCTGTTCTTTCTCCTGAGCTGTAAGCTCTGTGTAATTCTTGCCCCTTTAGTAGCCCTCTCGCTGTTAGGAAGTCTCTCTGATTGCCTGCCCAGATCAGCCGGATATGAATTCCCATTTTCCACAAGCAGCTGGAATCTCTGTCTCTCCAGGTATTCCACCTGTCTTAGCTTTCCAACCCCACTAATCATCAGAGCACCATGCAATGTGGGTTTGTGCTCCCAGAGAAGATCTCCAGGACTAGGTGTTCAGCAGTCCCAGGCCTCCACTCCCTCCCTGCTCAGTTTCTCTTCCTCCTCCTGGTGAGCTGGGGTAGGGGAAGGGCTTGGGTCCCACCGGGTCATAGCTTTGGTATGTTTCCCTGTTCTGTGAGGTCTGCTCTTTTCTCCACGTGTATTCAGTCTGGTGCAGCCTTCTTTCCTCTTGCTCTTTCAGGATTAATTGTATTAATTATATTTTCATATTGTATGTGGTTTTAGGAGGAGGTCTCTGTCTCACCTCTCACGCCATCATCTTTAATCCCTGGACCTCGAGCAATGCTTTTTAAAATGGAGGTTGCAGCTCCTTAATGATTTATGAAATTAATTTAGTGACTTATGGCAAGTTTTTAAAAAGGTGAAGAGGAATCTAAAAGAGAAGGCAGAGTACACTGAATGTGAGGTTAAACTGTTTCCTGGAACTGTTATTTCAGTCTTTTTTGTATGCATATGTGTGTATAGAATTGTAATGCTGAGTAGATTTCTTGGTGTGGATCATGGTAAAATATATTTGAAAGCCCTAATCCTAGAGAACTCTTGCATGTGTGAGTGGGAAAACGTGTACCAGGATATTCATTTCTGCACTGTGGGAAGTGATTTGTAAACAGCTTGAGTATCGACACAGTGGTAATGGCTAAATAAAATGTGAAAATGTGATATGAGGGAATCTTATGTAGCACTTAAAAGAGCTTGTGATGCAAACTGAAAGTATAACATTTATGTAAAAAAAAAAAACCTGTGCGATGATACCTAATGTTCGTGGACCTATATGTAAATGTAAAGCCATTTCAGGATGGATTGGAAAAGATGCATGCCAGTGTCATGGTACTGGTTGTTTGGCGAGGGGAATTGAGATGACAGGCAACCAGACCTTCATCCAGATCTGTCATTTTTTTTTAGAAAGGATTTCCCACAGCTTGCTGTCAGTACTCATTGGTGGGAACATGAGTGTTTATATATTTTTCTGTTTTCTTCTGTAGCAGGTAGACATTGTCTGAGAGAGAAAACCAAATAAATCAAAACATTGGGTATTGATTTTTGCAAAAAATAGATAAGTAGTCTGCTGTAATCCAGAAAATGTAAAATTGTAAATATTGGTCAGGGAACATTTATGGTCCTGCCAGTCTGACACAGTAACATTAAGCTCCTCCGGAGGCCGACCTAGATGTTGGTCCCTGTTCTTGTGGCACTTCCCATCCAGCAAGTCCTTACCTGTGATTTGGGCACACATGGTATGCCAGACACTGAGCATGTAGCATGTACTGTTGTGTTTCTTCCTAACCATGTCCAAGTGAAGTAGGAACCATGTTATTTGCATCTTAGAGGAAGAAACTGAGGCCCAAAGAGGTTAGGTGTTTGTGCACTGGGACAGCCAGAGGCTCGGGAAGGGGGAACGTGCTGGGCTGATACTGGCAGGTCTGTTGAAGGCCCTCTGTACCAGTCTACCTGGCCTGTGAAGCAAAAGCAGAGATAATGACTCTAGGGCAGGGAAGCACAGGATAAAATTCAGAAATGCCATGATAGCTAACAGATTTACATGTTTGTCCATTACATCTTTTATTCTAGACCAGCCCTTTTCCCAAGAATCTAGCCTGACTGCTTGAAATATCCTGTCTTGGAGATAGCCTTACATGCAGGGAAAAGGTAGTGGAGTTAAAGTAGACAGGGTAGTTGGTGCTTTTCCTCATCTGTAGGCTGCGTCTCAAGGGTGCTTCCAGCTGTGTAGCTGTCAGGACTTGAGTAGAAAGCTGAGGCACAGCCGTCACTCTCTTTCTTGCTCTTTTCTTCTCAGGAGTACTTCTTGCAAGCAGAGCTGACGAGTAATGTTCTAAAGACAGGAGTGGTCCGCTGCTGTGTGGGGCAGTGCAGCAATGCCATCCCCATGGACACTGTGCTCACCATGAAGAAGCTCTCCATCACTTACGTATGTGGGCTGGGCAGCCATGTGGCTCCCTGTAGAGTTCAGCTGAGTTGTTTGCATTGTATTACATGTGAGCTACATGTTGACTGAGTTAAGGGGTGGGGGATAAAGAGAAATATATGTAGTCCTTACTTTTCTTGTGGGCTTTTCTTGGGAAGGCACAGGAGATGATGGCTTGCCCCTTGGGCCAAGGACACTGCTGTCAAGAGTCCAGGTGTGCAGTGCAGACTGGGAGACTGGGTTGTGGCTGTTCACTCAGAGGAGAGCTGTTAGCAGGAGGGTCTGCTTACATTTTTCTTGGCCTTTTATCCTTGCCTTGATCAATTCTGGTTTCTGTTCTGAGGGAATCTGGTAGAGCTGAGTCTGCCTAGGTGATTGTGCTGTGGGAAGTTTCACCTCAGAGGTTCACACAGTTCTGAAAATGTCAGTTGTAATATGTAGTCATCAACGACGCTTACAGCACCGCAATGCTTCTTGGTGGTGGAAAGCCTCATTCTTAGATTGTCCTCCCCTTACCTCCTTCTCTTATCCCTCACTGCAGAGCAACAGGAAGGAAAACAAGGGTGGCTACCTCTGCCACTCCTGCGCAGAACAGCGCATCGGGCCCTTGGCCTTCTTGACTGCCTCCCCTGAGCAGGTGCACTCCATGGAACGCACCGTGGAGAACATCGTGCTGCCCAGGCATGAAGCCCTGCTCTTCCTGGTCTTCTGAAAACCAGGAGGAGCTTTCTGCACAGTACAGAATGCCTTGTGTGGACTCCAGTTACTTGAAGAAAGCCAGTGTGGGGTAGGGTTCTCACTCACCTGAGACTCTGAATTCACTCACAGAGCAGAGCAGTTTTTGAGGAAGACGAAGCCAACAAGAGTTGGACCTGCCATTTCTCCATTCCCTGTAGGTAGCCCGTTTCCCCTGCCCCTCCTCCATAAGCATCAGGCTGGGGATGTGGGGATATTCTTTTGATAAAAAAAAGTCGCATTTTATGTATTTAAACTTTTATTACGAGGTTTCAATTAAATGCATTGTAGCACTGGCATACCAGTGTGTGACACCTGGCTTCAGCCCTGTTGTCTTCAGCTTTCTCCAACTTTCTCTTTTTTTCCACATATTCTCTTCAACACCTCTGTCACTCTTCACATGGTACATGAGTCTCTGTTAATGTCCAGGGTGATAATTGACACATGAAAAAAAGTTTCTGTGCAGTGGGGAATCACATGTGTGTAAGACATGTGCTTTTTCATTATGGTCTTCACAGCTTAAACAGGGAAGCAACCAATACATAACAAGACAATACAAAGTGACAAGAGCTAGACCTTCATGTCACCCCACAGATAGAACCGAAGGTCAGAAATGCTTGAGAGAGCAGTGGAGTTGGCTAGCCACTTTGGGGGTAGGGAGAGGGGCACTTGTACCTGGGTCACTGCCTGGGATGCTGGGAGGACGTGTAATAAAGCTATTCTTATAGAAACCAATGAAAAACTCACGTCATTTAGCTGTACATGGATCTGGTATTTTTACATTTTTGCCATACAGCACTTCAGGGAAGCAGATGGCAGGTGGGGGAGTTGCCACGGCATTGCCCAAAGAGCTCACCACCTGTAGTCTCTGAACCACTGTGCAGCGTCCGAGAGCAGACCTCATAGCTTCAGTTGTTGGAGTCTCCCCCTAAGCTCGCTGCAACAGGCCTCTAGTGGAGCTTAGAGTGCAGGCCGGTGAGTAAAGCAAGGGTGCTGTTGAACTGGGCCAGGGGTGCTTGGAGAGGGCGAATGCCAAGTTCATGTTCGCATACAGAAGACAGTTCACAGAACTGGACCTGAAGACAGGTGGAATACAGGGCTGTTTCACCCACTTGGCCAATATTCCTGACCTGCCTTATTTAATGCTTATGGGTAACTTGGGATAAAAGAGCAAGTGAAAGGAAATTATTTGAATTTGGATTGGTCACAGTATTCACTGTCCTTCAAAAGAGGAATTTGTGGGAAGGGTGGCATGCAAGGACCCCATTAACGCATTTTCTGGAAAGCTAGTTTTGCAACCAGAAAGTAAGCAACTAACTCGTTGGAGAAATCATTGATGCACTGAACCTCCATTGAGCTCTTGTTGGGTGGCAGGTGCCGTGTTAACAGAGTACAGAATCAGACATGGTCCCTGACACCTGGAGATGAACATAGGAGGTGTGATGACAAGTCTGAGCTGCAAGTGTTTGGGAAGAGGGCTGCACTAGTGCTTTGGGTTGGGAGGGGCGTCTACCAGAGTCGAGGCTTGGGCTGCCCAGAGTGGGTGATGCTGGAGCTGTGCTTAATAATAGGGCAGGGGGTTAGTGAGTTCTTAATGAAAGATTATTCTAGGAGGAAGGAACACCATAAAGGACAAAAAGGATGTGTGTGGCAGTGGCACTAGCAGCAGTGTCACTGCTAGCATTGTGGTGCTCATTTTGAAAAATAACAGAATCTAGGAATCAATAATGGCATTTCATTCATGTAAGTGTTAAGAAATTCTTTTAAAATCCATAAAATGAAATATTTGGTGTGCTTAAAATAGAAAAAAGTTTTAAATAGTAAGAATAGAAAATTTAAGAGTGTTAAATATCCATTGCACTTTAATGTAAGTGATTAGATGAGAATAATAAGGCAGTTCTCAAAGTCCTCAACTAAACACTACATCAAAATGAAAATCTTTAGATCTTTTTAAAAGCAGTCTTTAAAATTAGAGGCTTCCATGATTTCATTTAGTTGTGGATGTATTTTTGTGCAAGATTTTTTTTTAATGTCATTGGGAAAACAATAAGGAAAATAGTTGTAAATTAGATCTGATACTTTTCTTTGGTTCATTAATTTCTGATTAATTCCTCTTATTTGATAACTTAGAGGAAATATTTTTGAATTAAGACTCTTCATCCTGTGGTTAGCAAGCTCTAGGTTTTTCTGATTTGCCTCCACATTCTTTGATTTTATCATGTATGTAGAGATTCTGATGCATATATAAAATTATACCATTCTATCATATTCCATTTGTTTAGAAGGAGTTGGAAATAGCATGAAAGTATTCTTGCAATGTAAGTGTTTAAATACCATAGTGTATTGAAGACCATGCCTTACTTTGTCCTTCCATGTAATTATTCTCAAGACATATATCAGATTTTAGGTTTTTTAAAAAATAAGATATTAGAACAACCTAAAATACTGGTAGGTAGATATTTTAAAAATTAGAGCGTGCCAGTAGCTGAAAGTGCAATTGCTAATGTAATGAGAGAGTAGAGATGCTTGGTAAATAGGAGAGGTGCATGGCTAGAGTGGAGCATTTGCACAGAAAAGCAGTGATAAGTTTGTTTTGCGACATGCTGTTTGGGATGTTTAGCAAAGTCTGAGCAGAACTGTGCATGAGGCTGTGGGTACACAGAAGAAAATGAGATGACAGCTACAAAATTTTGGGAGTTGGAAAGCATATAAATGAGTGGTAACTGACTTAGCTCATCTGAGAAAACTGACTCCTAAGGCCAAGGACTCTGAAAAGTCAGGGGAATTGATGTAACTAGGTTCCTCTGGAATGAGGCTATAAAGGTGGAGCAAAAAAACCCCAGAGGATTGACAAAGTTTGTTTTAAAAAGCCAGTTAAATCCTCAGATTTCTTTTTCCTATTCTGCATAACTGGGCAACTTTTCATCTTCAGTCCTAGTAGAAGACCAGAGGTTTAATCTCTGGAGATGAACTGGAGGACCAGGCCATGGTGCACAGCTGAGGGCAGGGGCCATACTGAGAACAAGGCTGTTGTCCCAGCTCCTGCTGCTTTACCAGAACACCACAGGCTGGGGCTCCTATGAACAGCAAACATTGACTCCTCACAGCTCTGGAGGCTAGAAGTCCATGATCAAGGTGCCTGTAGATTTGGTGAGCACTTGCTTTCTGGCTCATGCATGACTGTCTTCTTGCTGGAAAACAGATCTGATGCAGGAGGGAGGGGAGGATATACCAAGTGTCCTAAACTGTAGGATATTAACCTAATGGGTAGAATGTTTAGGCTGGACTTAGTGATAATTAAATAGAAAACTCAGCAAATGGGTTGGGGAATCAAGGAAGTTGTTAATTCTTTAATAATAATTAAGCAACTGGTTGTTCAGGGGAGAAGTCACCATCATTTAGCTCAGCTGAATATAGTAGTGTTTCCTGGTCTTACTAACGCAGCACATATTGGAGGTGGGGGAGTATGTGGCGTGCAGTGAGAAGGGCGCTGTTCAGTCCGCAGCTTCTACAGCAGGAAGTCAGTTACAGTGCCTGAAACTGAAAAATGGAAGTAGAGGTCAAGAGGATCTTATTTAAAGACACGGAGATAGACACCAAAACAAATAACCTAAAGATAATTAAATGATTTCCTTTGCGGAGGGGGAGGTGGGGTGCTCTTTTGGTAAGGCACCTTCTATAACTGTGGACTTAATTAAGCTCTGTGCCCGCATGGTAAACCTTTAGAATGTGGATGGGAAGGGAAGAAATGGACAGTCCACACAGACGAGTGGCAGGAAATGAGGCTGGGAAGAGCTAAGATTGTAGATGTGGCATCAGGGAGGGAAATTCACTATTAAAGTGCAAGAAGTGTGAGCTGGTGGGCACTACCAGCGAAGCTGAGTGGTGGGGCTACAGGTGAAGGGTGGTCAGCTGGTGGTGAGTGGGGGAAGATGTGGAGAAAGGAAACAGGAAAAGGGGCACATGTGAATACAAGAGGAAGTTGAGGTGGCTTTCACTCAATAACTTACTGTATTTTCAGTGAAGTCACAAATAAGGTCATCCAGAGAATATGGCAAGTTTAGAACAAATGTAGGAGAGATGAGTAGCTGGCGATACAGGATCACAGGGCAGTGCCAACCCAGTGGAAATGACTTCAATGCATTTGGCTGACATGAAACTGCCTTGGTGTGGGAGCTGACGAGGCGAATGGTTAAGTGTTCAGCACAGTTTACTACACGGTATACACAGAAGTACATGTGGGAGCCGCCCTGTCCGGGGCACCTGAGCCCCAGGATGTGTCCCTGTGGTGGTGCTGGTGGGGCTGCCTCCAGGCCTGCCCTCTGGATTGGGAGGGGACTTGGACTGGTGACATAGATATGCTGCCTTTCCCCAAGCTGAGTCTTTGCCATCCGTCCTGCAGAGTCCGCTGGCACCTCCAGGCTTTTAGGAAGGCAGTGTGTACTGAGCTTGCTCTGGGTTTCCAGCGAATGGGTACTGTTAAAGCTGGCCTCAAATGAGGCAGGCCAGGGTTCCTCCAGACGCTGCCCTGACAGAGTAAGACCTCACATGTACCCATTGCTGAACTCCCTTTACTAAAACACTGTAGCCTCAGGCTGCGAGGGCTTTCAGAGCATTTGGAGGGATTCCACTGCCTTGCCAGGCTGCTTACTTATAGAGTCTCTAAGAGAGCCCAGTGTTGCTGTCCTTGCATTCCTCACCACCAGTGACTTCATGTGTTTGGACTAAGTGGCTTGGACAAAGGTAGAATAGATGGAGCTTGGAACTTAAATGGTTCTAGCTTCTTGACTTGCTTGCTCTGTTTGCTGTCTTAGCGATGTCTCAGAGTGAGCATTTCCAAAATGCAGCTACTGAGTTCCTACCTCTGCCCCCAACCATTGCTCCCCTTACCCTCCTCATGTCAATAAATGACATTGTCACACACGGCTCTTGAGCCCACCTTTGTGCTGTCTGGAGTCCACCCATTTCCTTGCTCCTCCTCTTTGGCCAGCTTTCTTTCGTCTCTCCTGGTCTGTGGCAGCGTCCTCCAGCCGCTCGGCCCTTTCCCTCTGGCCCTTTGCTTCTGTTCTCCATGTGGAAGGACATGCAGGCCTAAGAAGAATGCTATGTCACTCTCCTGCTTAAAACCCTTGGGGGTTTCTCACCACAGTCAGAATGTCAGACCAACTTGGACTGCAGGCAGAAAAAACCTCTTAGCAAAGCTGTATTTCCTTCTCTGCCTTCATCTAAGCTCACTTTTTAAAGACCCCACTGAAGCACAAGAAGTAGCCCACACAGACACCATCACATCCTGGGTTGGTTTGTTTTCCTTTTTTAAAATATCCACTTCAGTGTTTCTGGGTTTTTTTTAAGTAATCATCTCTAATAGTTGGTTTTCGTAATCTGGACCCATGGAGAAACAGGTAACATTTTTAATCAGTTGTTTCATAGCTGCATAACGGGACCCTGGCTTCTAAGCCTGAAGTAGTGGGACCATGACTACTTCTATCCTTCCTCTGTGCTCAGCCATTTTTGAGTCTGTTATAACATCCCCACTTTCTGCCACCAAGTTCCATATCAGGATTGGGCAATGAGAAACCCAAAACAAAACTCTAAAGGGCCTTGAAGAAATCTTCCGGTTTCCCCTAGGAGTGCAGAGGTGGGCAGGCTGCAGGGTGACCACCTGAGCTGCTCGGCACACTTGTTAAGAAGCCATCTTTTGCCTCTGCCATCCTCAGTGTCCATTCTGCCCCAGGCTGACTTCACTGCAACAGGCTGTAGATGACAGTTTGGGGCAGTGTCCAGATCCAGCAGTGTCAGGGACAAGAAAGCCTGTCTGGTGTTTCAGGAGCAAACCCTTCCCAGAAGCTTCCTCAGCTGACTCACATCTCAGTGCCTAGGGGTCAGAATCAGGTCACCTGCCCATTCCTGACCTAATCACTAGTAAGGAGGACAGCCTCAGAGAATCTAGACTGGCTTTCCTGGAGCCTGGGATGAGGTCAGCTTCCTCTGATGGGCATGGCTTGTGCAAGAAATAAACACCTAAGGTGTTGGACTCCTTCGAGAAGGAGAGCCCTCAGTGCCTGACTGTCCAGTGTCTGGATAGCTCCCATTAGTCAATGAATTGAGCATACAGTGTCTCCTACATAGTAGACACACTTAGTACTTTCTGTACATTATTCCCTCTAGTCCTCACAGTAAGCCTGGAGAAGGAGATGATGGAGCTATGCTCAGGAGCTCACAGAATAGAGCTTGGGTTACAACTCAAGTACCATCCCCAATTCCATGGTATTTCCACTACCACCATGTGAACAATTGGAGCTAGAAGCCTTAAAAACAAACGTGCATTTGTTAAGTACAGAACGCTTAGAATGCTTTTAGCTTTCCCTAGCCATGGCGTTCTTCAAACCAGATTTGGCTTCCAATTAGAGATCTGTAATTAGATAGGACTGAGGGTGGCAACTAGAATTCTTCATTGCTCTCCTCCTGGGTACTCTCAAGGTGCTTCTGGAGCCTCAGTGGCTTCTTGGAACATGCTGAAGGCATCAGCAGCTGCAGGCAGCCCTGGTAGCTCTGGACTCCTTGGTGTTAGGGCAGCCTAAGTGCCCTCTGGGTCACATTTATCTCAAAGGGGATTTTGAGGATTGCACAATTGTTCTGTAATTAGTGCTTTTGACTCTGCCAAGAGAGGTGAAGAAACAGCCCTGAAAAGATAACCATCTCAGCATGGGGCTGCTTGGGTAGAGCCCAGGACTTGTGGGGAAGACCCTGGGGTTCTGCTGATTGTATTTAGGCCTCACAAGACCTTTCCTATCTCTACAACTTCTTTTGTTTCCATGTAGTTCCTGAGCAATCCTCCTGGAACCCCAGCTCTTGGAGGAGTTACACAGAAGCAATCTGACTATTGCCTTGGTAGCCCTACAAATCACCTTGGTGTGTCAGCCCAGCTGCCTCGCTCTTTTCTTAACTTGTCTTAAGTTTTTCTTCACTTTTCTTAACTTGCTTTCCTATATCATTTGCATGTATCATGTCCCCTATTCAGAACCTTCCCTACCTGTTTGTGTTTATTAAATCACCATTCTTCAGCACAAGACTTTTCAAAAAACTCCTCAGATATCCAGGCCTGATAGGGATTTCTTCCTTTCATGAACTTTGTAACATTACTATGTTCACAAGTTGTGTGGCATTTATATCCACTAACTTGTGGTGTGAGGCTTTTGCTTTGCTTTGTTTTTGTGTGTGGGTGTTTTTTTTGACCATGCTTTAAGCACCTGAAGGATAATTACCTGGCTCTCCAGAGTGCTTGGGTGCCTCTCCACTTTCCAAACCGAATCCTAGTGGGGAGAGACAGACAGACAGACAGACAGACAGACATGCCAGTTGACAAAGCCCTTTGGAGTAGCTCATTTAATCCTCACTTTGTGAAGGCAATACATGTGTTGTTTTCTCCACTTTACAGATGGAATGTCAGTCTCAGAGCTTAAGTGAATCTTCTGAGGTGACAGGGTCAGCAAATGGTAGAAACAAAGCTTGGAGCTCAGGTTTTCTAAATTCTATGCTCTCTCCACTGTACAAGGTAGTATTAAGCAAATGCCACATTTATTGGACACATAATAAATGTGACAGAAGCTCAAAGGCAGAGGATTATGTGCATTGGAGTAGTTAAGGCTCTCTGGAGAAGATGAAAATGAAGCTGGCTCTTGAAAAGGTGACTGGATGTAGAGAGGATGTGGACGAATGGCAAGTGGGTCACCCACAGGCAGGGCATCTGAATGTGAGGAGACAGCCGGACAATTCCTGGGAGGCAGCGGGCAGTGAGCTGAGAGAGGCATCACGGAGCCACGTCTGGGACAGCCTCTGTGAGAGCTATGCTTTTAGTTGAATATGCTACTCTGTGTGATCCTAAGGGTCTGGCTAGATCGATTTGTGAAGCTTTCTTCTTATGCACACCAGGAATAGGGGGTGGGGCTCTTATGAACAGACTTCCTCTTACAAGATGATTGCTCAGCCAAGGAAGTGACATTCCCTTGAAGCAACCAAGGAGCAGCTCTGTCAGAACGAGAACTGCTTCTGAGGACAAGGAAGGGCCAAAGGGGGGTAGAGTTGGGGTACTTGTGAGCCCTCCGTATTTTCCCCTGTATCTTCATGCCAGTAGTGGGGCCTTATCTTACCCAGTCAGAGCTCTGCATCAGCTGAGAAACCTGGTGGGGCTGTGTGTCCAACTAATGTCATTGAACAGTTTGGAGACTCAGACCCTTAGATTGGGTTTCCAGCTGTTTGGCCTAACATCTTTAGGGTATGGAATTCAGCATGGTTCTAGAAGTGTCTAGGTTCTACCTGTGGCTTGAATTGAGACTTTAAGATTTGAGCTTGTTATTCCCTTTTCTGAGTTACTCAGTGCCGTGAATAGTAGCCACCCATCGATGACCTTGCATTTCTGTACCCATAGTATTTCAGGATGTCTGGATGCAGTCCCTGGGTGCTGGGCCTTCAGCAGGTATGCCAGTCCAGGTGGGCTGCTTGAGTCCCATCTCAGAGTGCTAGTAGAGCTCTCACTGTTTTCTTCCCTAAGTCAGGTGGCTGGTCACAAACATCCCTTATTTTCCTTTTTTATAATTTTCAGTACCCTCCCTAGAGCCAAATTCTGTCCATTAGGAACTTTCCAGTGACAATGTCAACTGGATTTTTTGTAAGGAAAAAGGAGAGTGTACTAGGAGAATGTTGGGGGCTCACAGAGTCACCGAAGTTGGAGGATTCGGTTTGGAAAGTGGAGAGGCACCCGAGCACTCTGGAGAGCCAGGAAGCGGGCAGCAGTGCAGCTCTTTCTACGCTTCTGGGCAATACCCTGTACGTTCTGTGTGCCCAGCACTCCATGTTGAACAGCTTCTGAGTGCTAGCTTGGCCAGGGCATCTGATGGGCCCAGGTCAGGGCCCAACCCTGGAGAGAGCAGGCAGAGGGGATCTCAGCCTGTCCGCATTAGTAGTAATGAGATGCTCTGATACAGTGGTGGTCCTCAAAACTGGACAAGAGGCAGTGTTATGTTCCAGATAGCCCAAAAAAACAAAAGTTGCATGGATGGATTTATAGACAAGCCCTTAAAATATGGCGCCATTGTATATTTATAAATTCTGGGAAAATAGTCACACGTTGCATTCTTGATATATTCTAGGCAATGTGAGGTACTGGGGATACTGTGCTTTGAATCAGGCTGGTCCTGCCTTCAAGGGACACTGGCTTGTGGGAAAACAAACAACTCAGGATTCTCAGCTACATTCTTGAAATTCTGAGGCCGGGACGTGGCAGTCCTAGCTAGTAGTGGAGGGTCCTCAATGAAGGAAGTGGATCAGGCAATTACAAATATGGAAAGACACTTACACTTGTTTTTCTGGTCCCTGTTTTCTTACTCCTACTGTCTAGGATTAGGCCCATGATTTTATAAATAAATATTGCAAATAGGAAAAAGACAGAAAGAGAAGAACAATGCTGGGGAAAAGCAGCATGTGTACCAGGCACACCTGGGCCATCACCTGCCACTTACTGTTTCACACATGGAAATCTGTTAGAAATTCTCAAAAAATGATCTGATCCAGCTCTAGCCAAGATTAATTGCTCCCTTTTAGAAAGAAAAGCTGAGCTCAACCATTGGGACTCTGCATTCCTGCTCTTTGTCCTCATTTTTTCTTTGTGGTACATTTCTCTTCAGTGATTGTTTTAGTATATAGTATATATATTTTTTGTACTGAAAATAGACATTTTATTTTGTTTACACAAGGCACCAGTTTCAAAATACAAATCATATATATATAATATATAGATATGATAGACCAGAAAGCATAAATATACAAATACAAATATATAGAAAATGTCACTGAGTTCACCTTTCGTCTTTCTGAATCTTTATGTCAAAAGAATCCATTGTATGTAATATCTGTTTGCTCCCTTTCAGTGCATGCAGAGCCCCTAACTGGAGAGAGTTGTTAGGAGTCCAAATGCTGTTGTCACCCTTGTAGACATCTCCCAAGCCAGGAGTAGCCTCAGAACTCTCTTAGAGCCTCAGGTATATTTCTTTTCTTTGTAAACTGTAAGTCTGTATGAGGGACAGAGGAGAGAGTCAAGCTGAAAAGCTATTTTGAATGACTGTCATCATGAAATGAAAGTCCTGATAGGAAGATCTGAGTTCTTCGCCATCTTCTGGGAAGGCCTCAATTGCTGGAAGTTTAGGAACTCAGCCCTACGCCTAGGCAGGGCAGGGCAGACAGCCCTAAGCCAGAGAATCTGCTCATACAGGAGGCACGAGGCTGGCACTGTTGATAAAATGAGGCCAGCATGTTTTCTCATTCTGGCAGGATTTTTTCCCTGGCACCTGGAATCTTTTCTGGGTCCTTTTTGGCTAGAGTAGAGTTGGTGCTTTTGCTCCATCCTTCACTGGCCTCGGGTTTCCCCTGGAGGTTCCTAGGTCGTGTGGGTAGTTTTCCGTGTCCTATTCCTTGCCGTGGTTTCCACCAGTCATTGGCATATCTTCCATTTCAGTGTTGGGTGTCTGGGAAGTTTGCCTGTAAGGCAAATAATTCACAAGTTTTAAAAAGAGGAGAGAGTCGTCTTCAAATTGAGTGAACAGTTGCTATTGAACACTCAGATGGCAAAAACTTAGGTTGCCTCCACTCGCAGGTAGTATTTAAATCTTATGTTGGTATTTTAACTCCCCGTTCACCAAAGATTTACCAGCACTGTTGGAGCAACTTACCCTTGCTTTGCCAACCCTCTGCTAAAAAGCAGTAGTTCAGATAGTGGGAACAAGAGTAACTGGGAGCCCAGCAAAGCCGGACATGATAATATTTTTATTATTAAAGTATTATTATATACAATCTTATGATGGTTTCACATAAACAGCACTGTGGTTTCAGCATTCACCCATATTATCAAGTCCTCACCCCCACCCATTGCAGTCACTGTCTATCAGCATAGTAAGATTCTATAGAGTCATTCATTACTTGTCTTCTCCATGCTGTACTGCCTTCCCTGTGACCCACCTATATTGTGATTGCCAATTATAGTGCCCCCTAATCCCTTTCTCCCTCCACACCCACCAACCTCCCCAACCCCTTCCCTTTGGTAACCAATGTCCCTTCTTAGTGTCTGTGAGTCTACTGCTATTTTGTTCCTTCAATTTTGCTTTGTTTTTAAATTCCACAAATGAGTGAAGTCTTTTGGTATTTGCCTTTCTCCACCTGGTTTATTTCACTGACCATAATACCTTCTAGATCCATCCATGTTGTTACAAATGGTAGGATTTCTTTTCTTTTTATGGCTGAATAATAATCTACTGTGTATATGTACTACATTTTCTTTATCCATTCATCTATTGATGGATACTTATTTAGGTTGCTTCCGTATCTTGTTTGTTGTAAATAGGGCAGCAATAAACATAGGAGTGCATACAGACATGATAATACTTATAAAGTTTTTAAAACAGTTCTTGGCAGTTAATAAGTTAAATAAATAAACAAAAAAGTACATTAATCAGTTCCTGTTTAACCAAGAGTAAGGGAGGCAGGACGGTCTTAATTCCATGTTTCCCTGTTGTTGAATAACATCGTTTTTTTTCTCTTTGTTCATTTCTAAGCCTAAGTATCTGAGTCGGCAATTTCTTCCATGAATTATATAATCTACCTCCTAAAGCTAGGCAACTTTTCAGGGCATTTTAAAGTAACCACTTTAAATCCAAAGAAAACAAACACCAATTTGAAAAGATACATGCACCCCTATGTTCACTACAGTATTATTTACAATACACAGGATGTGGAAGCAACCTAAGTGTCCTCCAAAGGATGAATGGATAAAGAAGATGTGGTATATACATACATACATACATACAATGAAACGCTAGCCATAAAAAAGAATGAATTCTTACCATTTGCAACAACATGGATGGACCCATAGGGTATTATGCCAAGTGAAATAAGTCAAAGACAAATACCATATGATTGCACTTATATGTGGCATCTAAAAAACAAAATAAACAAGCAAAACAGAAACAGATTCATAGATGTAGGAGGTAAAGTGTTGGTTACCAGATGTGGGGGGAATAGGTAAAGGGGATAAAGTTATACAGACTTCCAGTTATAAAATAAGTTAAGGGGGCGTAATGTACAGCATAGGGAATATATCATTAATATTGTAATAATTTTGGTGACAGATGGTACCTGAACTTAGGGAGCATTTCATAATTTATAGAAATACCAAGTCACTGTGGTTATACCTGAAACTAATAGGATATTGCATACTAATTATAATTCAGTAAAAAACAAAGCACTTAGACCTCCTTGGACTGAGAGCTTAACTATAAATCAGGACTGTAGACCAATTTACTGAAAATAGTTTTCTCAGAGCCAATTTGATGAATGACAAATCTACCTAATAACCCATTTGCAAAAGATCAGGTTGATGGCAAGAATGAAATCACCAAATGACCAAGTAGACATACTTACCAGGTTTACTAGTTCTTCAAAAAAGTATGTGTATGAATAAATCTTAATACAGTCAGTAAATATTGATATTTTCCTCTTAGAATATTGATTGCCAATATATACCAAATTTACAAATTCTTTTTAAGAATATATTTTTAATGTATTATTTTAAAATATTGCATAATATTCTCCTTTAACATAGCAATGAATGTAGTCAGTCATTATCTCTTAAGAATGTAACTCTAAAATACAATGTTTTATGTGGAAATTAGTTATGATATTTCAAAAATTCTTTTAAAAGTCATTTTCTATTTTGCCAACATTTTAGCATTTTTCAGATTGTTTTCACAAGTTTTTGAGTAATATACCAACCTTTGTTCATTTCTAAGATATCTGTGAGGGTTATGGTATTTCTTTTTGTTTGGGCAGGTATTAGCAGGTTTTGAAGATTTATATGAACTTTTATTTTCATTTTGCCTTTATAGTAGCATATCATGGAATGTTCGTTTTGTCAAAGATAAGTCTCAAAGGGTGGTATAATCTTTATATGATATACATGGCAAGTATGTCAATATACGTACTGATATAAATATTTAGAAAAGAATTATGACTAATAACAAACTATAGTTTCAACAAATATATATCTGCTCATTGTTTAATGCTAGGAAGGATCCAGAAAAACCGTGTCAATGTGGAATGCTGAAATACTTACTACTAATTAATAGAAGTACAAAATTAATGCTCATATGCCATTTGAGGCTTAAAGCCTCAAAAAGAGTTTTAAAAATGCCTAAAGGTTAGAAAAATAATAAAAACTGAAATTTCAGCAAGTGGCAGAAACAATCTTATAAATGCCGAACTATAGATTTTAAATTATTAGAAATGTGAAAGTAAGGCCAATATGAACATATTGATATGTCCATATTTAATGAGTACATTCAAGAAGAACATATTCATGAATATAGCATAAAAACTACACATCCAACACATTGATTAATTGGTACATTTTTTTATTCTGTATTGGATTTTTGTAAATTGGCCATGAGCTTGAACTTTCCTCGTGGCCAACATAGAAGGGCTAAGCGTCAAAGCCTACCTCTCTAGCCAAGAAAAGGACTCTTCCTTTGAGAGTACAGGCCCAAAATCATTATGATGCAGCTCTTTCTCTGAAAGAGGCAAGAATCTTGTCCAGTGTGATTTCCCTGTGTTACTCACCTTGATTTTTTGTAACATACCAGAAGAAATGCAACACATACTCCACAAAGCACACCAGTAGGTATAGAGATTGCCACTGTAAAAGAACAGAACTAAGCTGGTAAATGCAAAAAGTCCTGGTAGCAATTAATTTCTAAGAATCTGAAGATTCTTTACAACTTAGATTCCTACAGAGAGATTCAAATGCCTTCCCAGCCTGCTTACTCTTGTGAACTTTTCTTGAGGTCCATGAAATACAAGTCTATTCTATATTTGGGCAAAAATGTACTCCTTTTCCACTAACACTGAAGTTCAAACATCCCCATTCATGTCATCACACATCTCCTGCTCCTAATCCTCGTCCTTCCTGATCAAAGTGACACAAGTGTTGGGGCAGGAACAGAAGTAGTTAAGAGGGGCAAGTAAGACCTCAGAGATCAGAAGCTGGTGTGGAAGTATGAGGACAAGGAGGGTAGCACTTCAGGAGAAGAAATTCCTGCCATTAAATCCAAAATCAAAGAAATAGACAGGGTAGGGGTCCTCAGTTGTCCCTTGGCACAATGTTCTCATTTCTTAGACTTCACAGAATCCTGATTTAGAAACAATGGCACTGTGTGCCATTTTCCTTCCAATTTCCTTGTCATCATATTTTTGTTTTGCACTTATTA
This sequence comes from Manis javanica, assembly GCF_040802235.1. Classification (NCBI taxonomy): domain Eukaryota; kingdom Metazoa; phylum Chordata; class Mammalia; order Pholidota; family Manidae; genus Manis; species Manis javanica. The sequence continues at coordinate 129,465,458 of NC_133157.1, read as the reverse complement.
TGGCAGAGGAAGAGTGGTAAGGAGGAAGAGGATATGTTAAAAGAGAGGGGTTACAGATAAGAGGAAAATAAGGTAATGGCTTAGGAAAAGGAAAAACAGATGCTTTGACCGAGTTGAAAGGGACAACATGGAGTGGTGGGTAGATTTCTGGGTGTAAGGCCAGCAGCCACAACAGAATTTGAGGTTTGTTAGATAGAATAGGCTGTTCATGTGGAAGCAAGAGGGCTTGCCTTGAGTGCAGGGTGAACACAACAGGTTTTATAACACTTACATTAATAATAGGATCCAAGAAGATTTGGCCAGTTTATCTTAATATTGTGAAATCTCCCTTCAGAAATCACCTGTGCAAGATGACAGCCCTGAATATCTAGGGAGCCAGTAGTCTCACTATGGACCATGGGCCACTAATTTTCCAAGACTGTTGAACCTTCCAGACCTGCACCTATACAAACAGTACACATCTTCCATGGCTTGACCTTTAAAATACAGCTCTATTGAAAAATAGCTAAATATAAGGATATGGGGAAACACCCAGATTCTCTGCTATGTAAGAGTGTAAGTGGTGCAGTTTTTTAAGGGCAGTGTGTTAGAGTAACATAACAAAAGCTCTGGAGAAGACCATACTCTTTGACTCTCTAATTCCACCTCTAGGAATTTATTCTAAGAAAATGAAAAAACATGTACAGTAGTTTTTAATTGAAGTATCGTTTAAAATAATTTAAAACCCAAGTTCATTCTGTGAGGCCAACATCACCTAGACAAGGACACTACAAAAAAAAATTACAGAGCAATATCCCTGATGAACATAGATGTAAAACTCCACAACAAAATTACTAGCAAACTGAATTCAAAATAAAACTAAAAAGATCATTCACCAGGATCAAGGAGGATTTATCCCAAGTATACAAGGATGGTTCTATATTCATAAATTGATCAGTGTGATACACCACATTAACAAAAGGATAAAAACCATATCATCTCAATAGATGCTGAAAAAGCATTTGAAAAAATTCAACAGCCATTCATGATAAAAACAACAAAATAGGTATAGAAGGCACATATCTTAATATAATAAAGGCCGTATCTGATAAACCCACAGCTAACATCATACTCAAAGCTTTTCCTCTAATATTGGAACAAGACAAAGATACCTACTCTTACCATTTTTATTCAACATAATTCTAGAAGTCCTAGCTATAGCAGTCAGACAAGAAAAAGAAATAAAAGGTATCCAGTTGGTAAGAAAGAAGTAAAATTCTCACTATTTGCCAATGACATGATACTATATATAGAAGACTGTGAAGTTTCCACCAAAAAACTATTAGAATTAATAAGTGAACTCAGTAAAATTGAAGGATACACAACATACAGGAATCAGTTACATTTCTGTATACAAATATGAACTAGCAGAAAGAGAAATTAAGAAAGCAATCTCATTTATGATTGTATCAAAAAGAATAAAATACCTAAGAGTAAGTTCAACCAAGGAGGTGAAAGACTTGTACTCTGAAAAACTAAAAAAAACCAAAACTGATGAAACTGAAGACAACATAAATAAATAGAAAGCTATTCCATGCTAATGGATAGGAAGAATTAATATTGTTAAAATTGCTTTACTTCCCAAAGCAATCTATAGATTCAGTGCAATCCCTATCAAAATACCAATGGCATTTTTTACTGAACTAGAGCAAATAATCCTAAAATTTGTATGGAATCACAAAAGACCCCAAATAACCAAAGAGATCTTGAGAAAAAGAACAAAGCTTGAGGTAACATTCTCCCTGATATTAAACTGCTACAAAGCTACAATAATCAAAACAGTGTGGTAATGGCACAAGAACAGATTCATAGGCAAATGGAACAGAATAGCCCAGCAAATAAACCCATGCCTAAATGGTCTATTAATAATATATGGCAAAGGAAGCAAGAATTTACAGTGGGGAAAAGATAGTCTCTTCAATAAATGGTGTTGGGAAAATTGGACAGCTACCTACAAAAGAATGAAACTGGATCATTGCTTTCACTAGTCACACAAATAAATTCAAGTGGATTAAAGACCTAAATATAAGACCTGAAACCATAAAACTACTAAAAGAAAATGCAGGCAATAAACTCTTGAATATCAACATTAGAAAGTTTTTTCTGAGTATGTCTCCCCAGGAAAAAGTAATAAAGGCAAAAATAAACAAGTGGCACTACATCAAAATAAAAAGCTGTAGTGAAGGAAGCCATCAATAAAACAAAAAAGGCAACCTACTGAATAGGAGAATATATTTGCAAATGATATATCCAATAAGGGGTTGATATCCATAGCATATAAAGAACTTATATAATTGAACACCAAAAAAAACCCATAATCCAATTAAAAACAGGTAGGGGAACTGAATAGACATTTTTCCAGAGAAGACATAAAAAAGGCCAATAGGCATATTAAAAGATGCTTAACATCACTAGTCACCACCTCACACCAGTCAAGAATGGCTGGTATCAAAAAGACAAGTGTTGGTGAGGATGTGGAGTAAAGAGTACCCTTGTACACTGCTGATGGGATTGCAAATTGGTACAGCCAGTATGGGAGTATGGAGGTTTCTTAAAAATCTAAAAATAGAAATACCATACGACCCAGCAATTCCACTTTTGTGAATCTACCCCAAAAAAAGCAAAATCGGTAACTTGAAAAGATATATGCACCCCTATGTTTATTGCTGCATTATTCACAATAGCCAAGATAAGGAAGCAGCCAAAGTGTCCATCAATAAATGAATGGATAAACAGATGGTACATATACACAATGGAATATTATTCAGCCATAAAAAAGACCATCTTGCCATTTGTGACAACATAGATGGACCTAGAAAGTATTATGCTAAGTCAGAGAAAGATGAAATATGATACGATTTCACTTATTTGTAGAATGTGAAAAACTAAATGAACAAAAAAGTAGACTCAATTGCAGAAAACCAACAATTAGTTACCATGGGAAGGGCGGACTCATGAAATTGGTAAAGGAAATGAAGAGTTATAAACCTCAAATTATAATTTAGTCACAGGAATGGAAGTTCAGCATAGGGAATATAGCTCATAATACTGTAATATCTTTGGTGACTGATGGTAACTACATTTATGGGGAGCATTTAGTAATATATATCTAATTGATAAATCACTTAAGTTCACCTGCAACCAATATAATGTATTGAACCTTAAAAACATTTTTAATGTTAATCTTTTATAAATAGAAAATTAATTAAATAAAATGTAGTATACCTATACAATGAAATGTTATTCGGCTTTTAAAAGTAATGAAATGAATCTGTATTTATTAACATGGGAAGGTGTCTATAGTAGTATGTTAAGTGAAGAAACCTGGCTGAGATAAAAACGAACCAAAACTAAAAAAAAAAAAAAAAAAAAAAAAGAACCAAAACTAATCTCCAGTCAGCCATGTGTATGTCTATATGCACACAAGTCTCAGAATAATACCAAAGTATTAAGTAATGGTGGGATTGTAGATAATCTTTTTAATCTTCTCTCTTTTTAACTTTTTTCCTGATATTTTATCAATGATACATAATAAGAAACAATAAAGTTATAAAAACAAAACTAACTACCTGCATCTTGGCAAATAAAAATAAGCATAGGAAAGTTCCAAAAGAAATAACAGAAAATCTGGGGAAATGAGTGAAAGATGTTTTAAGTTTTATGACTTCAGATTAATCATCACTATGACTAAAAAGTATTTACTTTAGAGGAGATGTTGTAGCCTGTGGTAAACTGTTTCTTCACACTGACTAATCAGCTTGGCATAGATTTTCCTTTCATGGGGAGATTTATGGGAAAAGGCAAGTTGATGTAAACTATAGTTCTACTTTCACAATTCTTCCTCATGTTTCTTTTTAATGAAGAGTAAAAACCCCAGACTCCAACTCAAGTGAGAAGGGGGCTCCCCAAGCCAGTGATGCAGCAAAATAATTTGAATGCAGTGACTTCAGTGCAGCCCCTTGGCCTCTCCCTCAGTTATATCCAGGCAGAAAAGAAATTGAAAGCACATTCGTTAAAGCAATGGATGAGCTATCACCTGCAAGTCCCCCACCCTTTTTTGTTTCCTAGGGGCTGGATGAATTAGAGGACAAGGAAGAGAAAGACATTTGGTGAGATAGAAGATGAGAGGGGAGGGGAGGAGAGGGGAGGGGAGGGGAGGGGAGGAGAAGAGAATAAGTGGATCATTGCACAGAAGGCCAGGAGCACCCACCTCTACTTGACCCACAGTGCCTGTTGGGTTCTAGGGCGGAGAAGGTGGCTGAGACCACTAGTCAATGGATAAGATGTCTTCTATAAATATACAGGGAATGCCCCTGCTCAGCAGTACCAGCAAGCTGGGCCAGCCAGGGCCTTGTGTTTCTAATGTTACCATGACCAGAGTGCCGTGTGCCTGCTTCTGACGAAGGCAGATTTAAAAATGATCAATTCTTTGTTCCCGGGCACTGGTTTCTTTCTTTTACTGTTCTAAGCACACAGGAAGGGTCATGTTTATAGTAGGCACTCAATCAATTAATTGGATTAAAACCTCAGCATTCCATAAGGTGAAGTACAATTAAAATGCCATTTGCTTTTTAATGAGAAATCTGCATTCTATTACAGCTTAGGACCATACCTGGCCCACAGTAAGGACTCACTTAATATTGAATGGATAGGTGAATGATAAGATACAGAGGCAGCTCCTGTCAAAAGCTGAGTATAGACTGAAGCAAATTATTTCAAGTATGAAAGAGAGTGGTGTAATACAGTCGGAAAAATGAGCTCTTCACTCCTAGTATACTAGTATGGATTTGGCAGTGTAAACACTTGTAGATAACGTTTAGAGCCTTTCATTTGATAATCAGGAGTCTTCAAGAAGAGCCTAGTCAAGGATAAGACCAGATACTGGATTAATTGAATAAAGTTATTGATTAAAAGAACTGCCAAGTGAGCCCATAGATATTTAAGACAATTAAATGATGGATCACACTTCCTAAACAAAAATGTTGAAGCCCTGCAGTCTCTGTGAACAGTGCAGGGCTAACACCCTGTGGAACACAGATGCAACTCGTGGCATAGCAGCAGCATTTTAATGACAATAGCACTCACTGTGGTGTAGTAAGTCCTGGACAAAAGTCCAGCCCTACCTAGTAATTGAAGAGCTGGGCAAGGAGGTCCTTTCTGTGATGCATCAACTCTCTGGTTTTGCCATCAGTAGCCTGACAGTGAGCAACTACCAATATTAAGATAGTTATGTTAGAATTCCCTAAGTAGGGTGGTCATGAACTCATTATCTACACGGAGACAGTTTGAGACTGAAAGGGGTCGCTGTTAATGACCATGCTGGGACAGCAGGCATAAGTCAGAACTGTGTCATATCCTGGGACTTATGAGGGTCCCCTTAGCATAAACACCACTGGGACAAAGAAAAGTACTTACCAGTCACAGCTCTGGAATTGAATGCATATGTACCTGCCAAGAAGAGATTGCAGCTCAGTTATTGCTGTAGTCCTAAAGGCACCTGTTTCTCATTGAGCGGAGAAATTCTGGGCATTTCGGCTCCCATGTTAAAGCCTTGAGATATTCACTGGCAAAACCAAACTCCCTTTAGCAAAGAACCAGGTAATTCATTTCAATGCTGGGCCATGCTTAAGAATCAGATACGCACTTACAGAAGATGCAGAATACTGAGAGCTTCTCTAGATTGCAGAAAGCTTCCTCCATCCTCCCATATTGGGAGGAGACAGATAATCCGATTTATGGCAAAACCTCTGCCATGCAGGTTACTGTGGTGAGCCTTGTCACATCTGGGAGGAGGATTTTCTCTCCCAGTTGGACTGAGCCAAGGCAGAGCACAGAGAATAAGAAACAGAGCAAGGAGGCTGTGGCAGAGAGCAGAAGGCAGAAGGTGGCTGAGTTGCCTTGCCTTTGGATTGGATGGTATAATACTAGGCAGTTGCCTTGCTGGAGATCTCCAGCCACATCTCAGAAACAGCATGTGGAAGCTGACCTCCCCTAAAGTATGCAAAGCTGGTGTTAACCTGACCTCCCCTAATGTATGCAAAGCCAGTGCTAACCTGGCATCTCCTGCGAGGTGGAGGGAGTGTGTTCCAAGATCTTTGCTGTTGTCTGAGGTGGTACTTGGGAGGGCTCATTACTGACTACCTCCATGGTTCCTGCAGAAGGAGGTTTTGATGGCATCAGCCTGGAGCCTGGTACAATAGCTGGCTTTGTGGCCATTGTGGTGTCTGACTTGGAGGTAAAATCTGGCTCTGTAGGGAAGTGCAAGACATAGAGAACATAAATGTTTAGAATCGTGTCTTTGCTCAGCTCCAGGGGAATGGACTGGCTCCCTGCTCTAGTGAGCCCTGCTGGGGCGAGCCCTCCCCAAGGCGAGCCCCTCCCCCAATCACACTGCTCCATGGTTCTTTGGGAAGATCCCTTCAGTGGGCAACATTTATTCATCCATCTGGAATGTCCATGGGACCTTTGGAAAAACTAGAGGATTTATAGTTAGTCATTATGGTGTACATAAGTTAAAGACCCCAAACATTTGAGTAGATCCAGGCTTATTTACTAAAGAAGGCACTTAGGACACTGTGAAGACTCATCTCAAAAAAAAGAAGTGGAACTATATTTGCCAAAGACATCTGGGGTGTGGATTTTAATTTATTTCTTAAATGTTTGCACAAAACTTTTGAAATAGGGGGAAGCCTGAGATTCAGCATGCCTGAACTTTAGAGAACATATTTGAGGAATGTATCCTGGTTTTGCCCTAGCCTCAGCCAGGGTGGCCTGCCTGTGTTTAGGTCAGTATTGTCCCTGTTCTAACTGGCAAATGGCTGCCCTCAAACTGTAAGCTGTGGGGGTGTAACTTCACTATTCTCTCCATGAAAAATAGGTCCCCATTGTGATAAAGTACTTGGGTACTTGGGAGCTGCTGCCCTGGAGCAAAGGGGTAAGCAAAACAGCGCTGTGCTCCCAGCAGCTTTGGCGGCCGGGCCACTGTGTTTGGAGCTGCTTTCCCTCTCTTCCAGCCAGTTGCTGTGAGAAGTCCCTGTGCTCTCTAATCTTTGTCAGTACCTCCCACAAACCTCATACTTCCCAGGCTGCCAGCTCCAGGTGCTCTGCAGATAGAGCATCCATGAGCCCATGGCCACTTCACCCCACATCAGAGATATGCTCTCTCATCTGAGACTTCGACTGCACAGTTTCATCTGGCCACGTGTGTAGCACACGAAGGCAAGGCCAGGAGAGAGGCCATTTGATTATCTCAACCATTGGTGAATGAGGTGTGACTCAGATCAAAAGAGCTATGGAATTACCCCAAACTTAACTAGCCAGCACCTCAACATCTTCCTCAACAAACTGGGGAGAAACTTCTCTCTGGCCTCTCCACCCTCCCTTCAGCAGTGATTCTCAGCCTCAGCTACCTAAGAGTCATCTAGGGAGCTTCTAGAGCCCTAATTCCCAGACTGCTCCCCACACCAAGCAGCGTTCCAAGGTGATCTGTGTGCACCCAAGGTTAAGAACCAGCACTCCCGGGAAGGACCTGGGCAGTGCAGTCAGCAACAGGCCTGCAAGGAAGACCGTGTCTTTTGAGGGTCAGGAAAATCCACAAAAAATCATGAGCTAAGTGTAAAGTAAGGGTATGATAGGGTACAGGGCACACTGACCCTAGATATTTAGCATCTTAGATTTCAAATTTTCTTAACATCAGGACAGTGCTGTGGAAATTGGAATAGATTACCAAAGACTCAGTAGAATACAGAACACTGGCAGCTTTGTGCAGTGCCTCTGTCCTGCAGCAATTGGTTAGGATTGTTGGGAGAAGTTCTGCATGTCTTGCCCGCAGAGGCACTGACAGCCCTTTCTCGGGACTTTCTCTTCAAGGATGTGTACACAGCCCTGGAAGATGGAGATTGTGCCTCCCACTGGAGCTAAGGGCAGAGACACATTCAGCCACTTACAAAAGACTGGAGTGCCATGGTGCAGTCTGCTCCATGTCCAGGCCTCTGTTTAGGCCTACCCATGGGACCTGGGCATGAGGGACTTGATGCCAACATGCCAATGCCCCAGCTGCCTGCTGTGCTATGTAAGACAGTCTTTTGTCTCTGAGCCAGGAGGGTCATGTTTTCTGCAGGCACCTGTGAAACCAAGGTGGCTGACATGGAAGGCAGGCAAGACCTCGCACCGTCCAGAGTTCTTGAGGAGAATGTGTCTACACCTAAATTTGATCTGGCATTTCAAGTGTGGATTTTGGACCATTATTAATTATGCACAAATGAAACGTGGATATCAAGCAACTCTGATTTAAAAGAGAGAATTAAGCTAATACAAATTGCTATTCTTCAACAAAAAGTGCGTTGTTATTAAGTTTGTAGTAACACTCCAGCAATGGCCCACGAATCTGAGGGATTTGGGGGGCCCTGAGAACTAGCAGGAATGGGAGCCCTCACAGAGTTTCCCACATGCCTACCTTTTCCAGGAGGGGAAGGGCTCTCTGGCTCTGGGGTCACCCTTGCCGGCGCTACTGTGGAGGGTGGCCTTTGGTGAGTCAGGGAGGGGTCTCCTAGAGAGAGGATAACCACATGGCATTTATGATCCTGAGGGTGGAACCTGGCTTCAGAACTGGATATAAATAAAGAGTAAATGTTTGAATTTAAGTGGACGTATCTGACTTCCTAGGATAGATCATAAGAAATCCGTAACAGTGTTTCCCACTCTGCTGTTCCATGCAAATGCAAACAGACTGCAAACTACTTCTAACCTTTCAAAAAGACTGCACAGGTTAAGTGTCAAATGTCTTTAGTTTTTGGCTGTAATGATAGCAATGATATCAACTCAGTTTAAAGTGCTGGCTTTGCATGGGAAAATAAACAATGAGTAGATTCAGATTTTTTTGGCAGAGAAATAATCATTCCAAGCACAAAAAGTTGGGAAAAATGAGGAAGGGAGTTGTTAGTGGTAAAAGGTGGGGAGCCTTTGGGTTAGATGCAAACTAAAGATTCCTCCTGGCTTTCACTTCTGAAAGTATGAAGGTGTACTTTCCCTTCTCCCCACACCCCACTACCCTGTTCAGAACCCACACCTCTTCTCCATCCAGGATTCATTCACCCAAAGAAATCAGAACTTTCTCTACTAACCCCCCAGCCCCCAAAAGCCCTTATTTTTGCCCCTGAATCTTGGGTTCCATGGTTCCCTGGACTGGGCAGAGCTGGCATTGTCACCATAATGTTATTGTCATGCTCATTCTCACCCTGCTCATCACTTCAGTGATGCCTGATGCCATGGGGCCTGTTCACCAGCCAAGCAATTCCTGTGCAACAAATAAAAGGCTTCCTTGCCCTGCCTGTGTTGTCTCTGTGGACGGTCCCACAGGGAGAGAGAAGGGCCCAGGGTGATCTGAATACTACATGTTCAATGGGCAGGTCTGGTTCCTCAAGGAATCCTACAGCAGAATGAGTTTACTGTAGAACAATCCCTTTTGTCCGCTTCCCCAAGAGAGAAGTTGAGAATTTTCACAAATTTATGTGAGAAAGTATCTAGTTTACAGTTGGACATGTACCAAATATGCAAGAAATGTTTCTAAAATCAGAATTCTCTTGGAAGACCTTGGATTAATCTTTATTTTTCTGAAGTAAGGGGCTTAAAAGGACACTGTTGGCCTTCACTCCAAGATTGGCTACTTCTGGCATGGTTATACAGTTATGGGTGGTTAACAAAAATTTGATTCTGGCAACCTTCCCTCACACTTGCTCTGGGGCACTGGCTGGACACCAGACATGGGTGACCAAGCTAACAGAATGTCTGCTCCATGGGTCTCCCTGTTCTGGGTGGGACTGATGGAGAAGAACAGCAATTTCCCTGCAGGCTGTCTTCTAGGGGATAAATCAGGAAAGCACTCTGGGAAGCAGCATGCTGTGAGCACATCCCCTCGTCTAGCCAAATTCTTGCTACCATAATCTTAAAGCATTGATGGCAGTAATTGTTAATATCTAACAGGGTTCACATAATCCTCTTACAAACCACAGTGTTGACATCAGGTCCATTCCGTAGATGAGGAATTTAGGGTTTCAAAATATTAAGGCTCTTGCTCAAGGTCTCACAGATGGTAAGTCGTAAAGCCAATTGAACCCAGAATTGTGTGACCCCCCAAGTCCCATGTATTTCTACCTCCCTAAGGTGTTTAGAGGCTCACTGATTTATTTAGCCTCTGACCTCAACACAAATCTCTTGGGCCCTAAGATGGGCCCATTCAGCTTCCCACACTGCAGTTCTGCTCTCTGAATTGGCTTTGCAAAGGGGCTGGAGAGACAGAGCAGGATGGCTACTTACTTATGCACTTGAGATTGGGAATTGTCCAGTGGGCAACGTTCGTGGTCTCGTTAAATACACACTCGATCAGGCTGGACGTCCCGGCTTTACGCTTGAAACCTGAGTTACAAATGTACCGCTCCCTGGAGCTCAGGTTGTAACTCTTAATCCGGATGTTTGCGTGTTCTACAGACGTGGGAGTAGGGCACATGATGCCTGCAGAAGTGCAGATAAGGGGGAGATGCACAAGTTTCAGCTTGTTCAGGGGCATTTTCCAGGAAATGCTTGAGTCGTAGTCAATAACTCTAAAGCCAGGGTCTGACTTATTCTAAGGGACCTGTTAGGATACACTCCAGATGCCATGCACAGGGACAATGTTCAGTAATGGTTCCTGTTGTCCAGAAAACTTCTGACCCTCAGTAGAGCTGGAACCTGGGGAGTCATCTGCTTCCCTCACACTTCCCATTGGTCTCAAACATCAGTATGTTGCAGAACTATCCATCTCTCTCCCCCCATTCTGTACCCACCCCTAGACCAAGCCTCTGAGCTCTCTTGCCTGAACATCAGCAATAGCCTCCAAATTGGTCTTCCTGCAAGCCTTTAGCCCATTACCACAGATAGCCACAGTCATCTTTAAAAATGCACCTTTGATGACTTCACTCTTTCCTGGCTACCTGCTGCTCTCAGCGTAAAAATAAAAGCCCATAAGAAGTCTTCAAGACTTGGCCAGACCTGGCCCTGCCTGCCTCTCTAGATACTCTTCCTGCTGGCCATGCTGGCCTTTGCTTGCCCCCACACCCATGCCATTCACCATGCCTACCCCCTGCCCCACTTTGGCTGGCCATCACCTGCCCTTCTTCCTAGATTACTACAACATCACTTCCTCTGGAAGCCTTCACCCTCCAGCCAGCAGGTCCCATAGTTGTGTATTTCTCTCCCCACATGGGCACTTTCATGGTTGTATCAAGATACTGACATGATGGAAGGACAGTACATCTCACCATCTGCACTATGAGTGATAGGGGTAGGGGCCAGGTCTGTGTGCCCAGCACCATATTCCCCAAGCCGGTACAAAACCTGGCAAGAGTACGTGCTCAAGAAATGCTTGTTCAAGGAGTGATAGGTGAAATTTTCCTTAACAATAGGCTAAGTCAGATCTTTTTACCTAAGTGAGTTCCATATATTTCATTTCTACATGTGTAACCATCTTGTCTGGTTAATCTCACTTTTTTGGAAGAAGCCAGAGGATTGCCCCAGATGGCTGTATACTTTTGTGATAGCTGCAATTGGACTCAGATTCTAAAACTTCAGCTAAAATCCTTGGCAATGGGGTTCTAGCTCTGTTCTGTCGAAATGACAAGTGTTGCAAGTTTGTACCTAAGTGTATTGGCCATTTTAGGGACGCCATATTTATCAATGACTTTTTGTTGTTAATTGTTTATTGCCTCTTGATAACTCTGCATCCTTGGAAAAGCATATATATAGACATGTAACATAAATGTTAAAGACAAGTTGACTTTAATGAGTCACAGGAATACTTCAGACTTCTTTTACACATTATGTAACAACAAAACTAGCAAAAAAAGAAAAATCAATTATTTTTTTCCACTAAGCAAAATGAATGAAATTGGTGTGTACTTAATGTTGTGGATCCCAGGAAAGAATCTATTTATAAGGTCTTGATAATAGTTAAAATAATGTCCTCCTTGGCACCAGTTTTGTAGGTTGGGGCTCCATGAAAAAAACGCAGAAAGGGTCCTTAGTTCTTAAAAGGTGAGGACCCAGCCAGTATATTGCTCTCCTGCTTTTCCTCCAAACCAGTATTCTTGATCTAGATGAGGTCCCGTTCAATTCCAGGGTCCGTTACAGCTAAAGTTAAAAAGCAAGATTTTCTTCAGCCACTTGAAACAACTGTATGATTTTTATACCCATTTTCATATAATTTAGTACATTATGAGGGTTTCTTGTGTGCAGAGAAGAGCAAGAACTGGCTTCTGAGGCAGAGCCCTGCCTGGGGCAGTGGAGGCAGCTGAGAGTGGGCAGCATCATAGGGAAAGTCCCAGGGAGGGAAATTCCTCTGCTGCATTTTCCATTGCCCTGTAGCTTGCAAGGACGTGTTGAGAAAGTATTGCCCTCCCACCATTAGTTAAGTGTATGTATGTGCTGAGTGGTTCATTGGCTGAGGTGCTGGCAATGGGCAGCCACCAAGGTTACTGAGTCAGCTGTAAAGCAGAGAAGTCTGTGGGCTGCTTACAGCTGCCTGTGGGGCTGACTTTTTAGTTCCAGGCCAGGAAACCTGAATAAGTCTCTGCTGAGCATCTGGGACACCAGCAGATGAGATTTGGATTTGAAAGAAATGAAGTAATCTTTCTGCCATGGAGGGTAGACTGTGGGAGAGCCTGAATATGGTGGCAGTCAGAATCACAGACCAGAATAGGAGGGTCCCCTAATAGTGTCTGTGCCAGGGGTCAGCAAGCTATAGCCCATGGGCCAAATCCAGCCTGCCATCTACTTTCATCAAGGTTTTACTGGAAAACAGCCTTACTTGGTTCATTTACACACTGCTGATAGCTGCTTTCACACTACAGTGGCAGTGTTGAGTTGCGGCAACAGAGACCAGATGGCCCACAGAGTCTAAATTATTTACGCATTGGCCCTTTTCCAGAAAACGTGTGCAACCCCTGCTTTATGCAGCCTTTATACAAACCATCTCCTTGTTACTAAGACCAGTTGCCCGTGAGTCAGCTCAGAATTGGTGCAGTCCTCAGTAAGTGAGGGTGACAAAGGTAATACAGCCCATATAAAAATAAACACATTTTCACATGGCAAAACCCAGTGTAAGTCAAAAGGTAAATAACAAAATGGGGGAAAAAATTGCATCTCTTATCACATAGGGCTAATTTCTCTCATATGCTAAGTGCCCCTGAAAATCAATAAAAAAGACCACCAATCCCATGAAAATCAGGAAAAATACATAAATAGGCATTTAACAGGAAAGAAAATACAAATGGTTTTCAAATATATAAAAAGATACTCAGCCTTATTCATAATGAAGGAAATAAACTACATAGGATGGCACTTTCAGTGTCCAAACTGGAAAAGAGTCCAAAGTTGATTAATATGCAATTGCTTTCATATTGCTCATACAGACCCTAGTGAGGGCATATTTGCAATCTAAACACACATGCTTTTCCACTGGGCAATTCTGCTTTTAGGAATTATCCTACAGATACACCTGCATACCTGTGAAACATTACAACCCTTATGCACATACCCTTTAACCCAGCAATTTTCCTTCTAAGAATGTACCTTAGAGACAGATATACTGGTGTATTTATGAAGTGAGGATGTACAAAGTTATTGATTGCAGTAGTGAGTACCTGTAAATTATCTTGTATGTTTCCAGCTGGAAACTCAATAAATTACAGTACAGCTGCTCAGTGAAGAAGTACCACCCAGCCCTTTTCAACAGACAACAAAAGCTCTTAATTCTTTTTTTTTTTTTCTTATTCAAGAAACCTCCTTATTCACCCAGGTAGGAAGATCTCCAAGTTACACTGTTAGGTTAGGAAGAAAAGGAACAGAACACTGTGTGTTATGTGTTATGGTGAAAGAAAGAAGAAACAATGCCTATACATAATTTTTTGTCTGTACATAAAGTCGCTGAGAGGATATACAAGAAAGTCTTAATGCTGTAGGTGAGGCCGCTGAGAGAAATGATGGGAGAGACTTCTCACTGAATTTCTTTTTTTTTCTTTTCTTTTTTAAATTTCTTTTCAAACTTCCTAAATGTTTAGCGGTGCCAAAATTTTACCTGTTACAAATTTTTACTGTTAAATATGCTTTGAAAGACTTTGGAATGCTCTGTTTCATCAGCTCTATGTATCTGGGTGTTCATTATTCCTTTTCATATACATATATGCTAGGGTGAAAATATATTCAACAGCCAGTACCTCTCAGATGTTAACCAATCAAAATTGGTGCTGGTATTAGCCAGGACCAGGTGGAGTGACCACTGGCCACAGATGAAAGGCCACACTGATGAGGACTGGCAGAATATTGGGTATTCTTGTTTGTTTTAAATAGATGGAATACTTCATAACGGAAATTGGGGGTGAAAGATTTTAAAGTACCTATCACAGGGACTTAGAAAGCTGGGTTGAGCCTAGGGCAAGAGAGGGATAAATCATGCCAAGTGTGGGTGTTCAGTGCATTTACAGTAATAGTTCTTCCACTAAATGAATGTGAGAAATGCTGGGGATCTTAGAATTAGGAATTTTTGCCTTTCTCTGAGCAAGTCGTGGCTTGGGGTAAAACCAAAGCTGAGAAGGCTTGCAAGGCCATCTGGAAGGATTCTGGACATCCTTTTGGGGGCCAACCCACATGTCACTCACAGCAGATGTGGATGGGACAAAAGTGCATGTGGAGTGAAAACTAAGATGTGTCTTATCAAAAGAATGTTAACTAAAGAAGGTAAGAGCCAGAGCTGGAATGATTAGTTTTCTTTAACCTGTACTGTGTTAAAAATTACCCCCCTCCTAATTAGTTGAAATATTTGAGCAAGATTTAGATTTTCTTTGGTATGAAACTTATTGGCTAAAACCAACATACTGAAACAGGGCAGCAAGAACGGTGAGCGGGTACTGGAGGCCGGCGCCAGAGGACAAAAGAAAAGCGAGCAGCCATCTTTTTGTTGTTGTTGTTGTTGTTGTTTTGTTGTGGTGAGTGCTTTTTGGAAGTCTTAAAGGGACAGGGGCCCCAATACTAGGGAAACAGGGCAGCAAGACCAGCGAGTGGGTATCGGAGACCGGTGCTGGAGAACAAAAGAAACGCAAGCGGCCACGTTTTTTTCTTTCTTTCTTTCTTTTTTTTTGTTGTTGTTTTGTTGTGGCGAGTGCTTTCTGGAAGTCTTAAAGGGACAGAGACCCCAATACTAGGGAAACAGGGCAGCAAGTCCGGTGAGCGAGTGCCTGAGGCTGGCGCCGGAGAATAAAGAAAAACGAGCGGCTTTTTTTTTTTCTTTTTTTTTTCTTTTGTGGTTGTTGTTTTGTTTTGGCAGGTGCTTTTTGGAAGTTTTAAAGGGGCAGGGCAGGACACTTAGTCCAGAGGTAGGGAATCCAGGGATCTCTGGGCATTCTAATCCCCTGGACTGCAGGGAGCACAGAGGCCCCTTACTGAGAGAAATAGCCTCCCGGCCGCTCCCCATCCAATGCAACTCCACCACTTTGGAGCAGCAGCCCAAGCCAGGCCACGCCCACAGCAACAGCGGAGATAAACTCCATAGCAGCCGGGCAGGAAGCAGAGGCCCTGTCTGTGTGCAGCTACTTAGCACAAGCCACTAGAGATCGCTATTCTCCCAGGAGAGGAAGGCCACAAACCAACAAGAAGGGAAATTCTTCCAGCCGTCACTAGTCCCAGCTCTGCAAACTATTCCTATCACCATGAAAAGACAAAATTACAGGCAAACCAAGATCACAGAGACACCAGAGAAGGAGACACACCTAACCAGTCTTCCTCACAAAGAATTCAAAATAAAAATCATAAACATGCTGACAGAGATGCAGAGAAATACGCAAGAGAAATGGGATGAAGTCCGGAGGGAGATCACAGATGCCAGAAAGGAGATCACAGAAATGAAACAAACTCTGGAAGGATTTATAAGCAGAATGGATAAGATGCAAGAGGCCATTGATGGAATTGAAACCAGAGAACAGGAACGCATAGAAGCTGACATAGAGAGAGATAAAAGGATCTCCAGGAATGAAACAATATTAAGAAAACTGTGTGACCAATCCAAAAGGAACAATATCTGCATTATAGGGGTACCAGAAGAAGAAGAGAGAGAAACAGGGATAGAAAGTGTCTTTGGAGAAATAATTGCTGAAAACTTCCCCAAACTGGGGGAGGAAATAATCGAACAGACCACGGAAATACACAGAACCCCCAACAGAAAGGATCCAAGGAGGACAAAACCAAGACACATAATAATTAAAATGGCAAAGATCAAGGACAAGGAAAGAGTTTTAAAGGCAGCTAGAGAGAAAAAGGTCACCTATAAAGGAAAACCCATTAGGAGAACATCAGACTTCTTGATGGAAACCCTACAGGCCAGAAGAGAATGGCATGATATATTTAATGCAATGAAACAGAAGGGCCTTGAACCAAGGATACTGTATCCAGCATGACTATCATTTAAATATGATGGCGGAATTAAACAATTCCCAGACAAGCAAAAGCTGAGGGAATTTGCTTCCCACAAACCACCTCTACAGGGCATCTTACAGGGACTGCTCTAGATGGGAGCACCCCTAGAAAGAGCACAGAACAAAACACCCAAAATATGAAGAATGGAGGAGGAGGAATAAGAAGGGAGAGAAGAAAAGAATCTCCAGACAGTGTATATAACAGCTCAATAAGTGAGCTAAGTTAGGTGGTAAGATACTAAAGAGGCTAACCTTGAACCTTTGGTAACCACGAATTTAAAGCCTGCAATGGCAATAAGTACATATCTTTCACTAATCACCCTAAATGTAAATGGACTGAATGCACCAATCAAAAGACACGGAGTAATAGAATGGATAAAAAAGCAAGATCCATCTATATGCTGCTTACAAGAAACTCACCTCAAACCCAAAGACATGCAAAGACTACAAGTCAAGGGATGGAAAAAGATATTTCATGCAAACAACAGAGAGAAAAAAGCAGGTGTTGCAGTACTAGTATCAGACAAAATAGACTTCAAAACAAAGAGAGTAACAAGAGATAAAGAAGGACATTACATAATGATAAAGGGCTCAGTCCAACAGAAGATATAACCATTCTAAATATATATGCACCCAATACAGGAGCACCAGCATATGTGAAACAAATACTAACAGAACTAAAGGAGGAAATAGAATGCAATGCATTCGTTTTAGGAAACTTCAACACACCACTCACTCCAAAGGATAGATCCACCGGACAGAAAATAAGTAAGGACATGGAGACACTGAACAACACACTAGAACAGATGGACCTAATAGACATCTATAGAACTCTACATCCAAAAGCAACAGGATACACATTCTTCTCAAGTGCACATGGAACATTCTCCAGAAGAGACCACATTCTAGCCCACAAAAAGAGACTCAGTAAATTCCAAAAGATTGAAATCCTACCAACCAACTTTTCAGACCACAAAGGTATAAAACTAGAAATAAACTGTACAAAGAAAACAAAAAGGCTCACAAACACATGGAGGCTTAACAACATGCTCCTAAATAATCAATGGATCAACGACCAAATTAAAATGGAGATCCAGCAATTTATGGAAACAAATGACAACAACAACACAAAGCCCCAACTTCGGTGGGATGCAGTGAAAGCAGTCTTAAGAGGAAAGTATATAGCAATCCAGGCATACTTAAAGAAGGAAGAACAATCCCAAATGAATAGTCTAATGTCACAATTATCAAAATTGGCAAAAGAAGAACAAATGAGGCCTAAGGTCAGCAGAAGGAGGGTCATAATAAAGATCAGAGAAGAAATAAACAAAATAGAGAAGAATAAAACAATAGCAAAAATCAATGAAACCAAGAGCTGGTTCTTTGAGAAGATAAACAAAATAGATAAGCCTCTAGCCAAACTTATTAAGAGAAAAAGAGAATCAACACAAATCAACAGAATCAGAAATGAGAATGGAAAAATCATGACAGACTCCACAGAAATACAAAGAATTATTAAAGACTACTATGAAAACCTATATGGCAACAAGCTGGAAAACTTAGAAGAAATGGACAACTTCCTAGAAAAATACAACCTTCCAAGACAGACCGAGGAAGAAACACAAAAGTTAAACAAACCAATTATGAGCAAAGAAATTGAAACGGTAATCCAAAAACTACCCAAGAACAAAGCACCCAGGCAGGACGGATTTACCTCGGAATTTTATCAGACACACAGAGAAGACATAATACCCATTCTCCTTAAAGTTTTCCAAAAAATAGAAGAGGAAGGAATACTCCCAAACTCATTCTATAATGCCAACATCACCCTAATACCAAAACCAGGCAAAGACCCCACCAAAAAGAAAATTACAGACCAATATCCCTGATGAAGTAGATGCAAAAATACTTAATAAAATATTAGCAAACCGAATTCAAAAGTATATCAAGAGGATCATACACCATGACCAAGTGGGATTCATCCCAGGGATGCAAGGATGGTACAACATTCGAAAATCCATCAACATCATCCACCACTTCAACAACAAAAAAAAGACAAAAACCACATGATCATCTCCATAGATGCTGAAAAAGCAATGGACAAAATTCAACATCCATTCATGATAAAAACTCTCAGCAAAATGGGAATAGAGGGCAAATACCTCAACATAATAAAGGCCATATATGATAAACCCACAGCCAACATTATACTGAACAGCGAGAAGCTGAAAGCTTTTCCTCTGAGATCAGGAACTAGACAGGGATGCCCACTCTCCCCACTGCTATTTAACATAGTACTGGAGGTCCTAGCCACGGCAATCAGACAAAACAAAGAAATATAAGGAATCCAGACTGGTAAAGAAGAAGTTAAACTCTCACTATTTGCAGATAACATGATATTGTACATAAAAAACCCTAAAGACACCACCCCAAAACTACTAGAACTGATATCAGAATACAGCAAAGTTGCAGGATACAAAATTAACACACAGAAATCTGTAGCTTTCCTATACACTAACAAAGAACCAATAGAAACAAATCAGGAAAACAATTCCATTCACAATTGCATCAGAAAGAATAAAATACCTAGGAATAAATCTAACCAAAGAAGTGAATGACCTATACTCTGAAAACTACAAGTCACTCTTAAGAGAAATTAAAGGGGACACTAACAAATGGAAACTCATCCCATGCTCATGGCTAGGAAGAATCAATATCGTCAAAATGGCCATCCTGCCCAAAGCAATATACAGATTTGATGCAATCCTTATCAAATTACCAGCAACATTCTTCAATGAACTGGAACAAATAATTCAAAAATTCATATGGAAACACCAAAGACCCCGAATAGCCAAAGCAATCCTGAGAAAGAAGAATAAAGTAGGGGGGATCTCACTCCCCAACTTCAAGCTCTACTACAAAGCCATAGTAATCAAGACAATTTGGTACTGGCACAAGAACAGAGCCACAGACCAGTGGAACAGACTAGAGACTCCAGACGTTAACCCAAACATATACGGTCAATTAATATTTGATAAAGGAGCCATGGACATACAATGGCGAAATGACAGTCTCTTCAACAGATGGTGCTGGCAAAACTGGACAGCTACATGTAGGAGAATGAAACTGGACCATTGTCTAACCCCATATACAAAAGTAAATTCAAAATGGATCAAAGACCTGAATGTAAGTCATGAAACCATTAAACTCATGGAAAAAAACATAGGTAAAAACCTTTTAGACATAAACATGAGTGACTTCTTCTTGAACATATCTCCCTGGGCAAGGAAAACAACAGCAAAAATGAACAAGTGGGACTATATTAAGCTGAAAAGCTTCTGTACAGCAAAAGACACCATCAATAGAACAAAAAGGAGCCCTACAGTATGGGAGAATATATTTGTAAATGACAGATCCGATAAAGGCTTGACATCCAAAATATATAAAGAGCTCACATGCCTCAACAAACAAAAATCAAATAATCCAATTAAAAAATGGGCAGAGGAACTGAACAGACAGTTCTCCAAAAAAGAAATACAGATGGCCAACAGACACATGAAAAGATGCTCCACATCGCTAATTATCAGAGAAATGCAAATTAAAACTACAATGAGGTATCACCTCACACCAGTAAGGATTGCTGCCATCTAACAAACAAACAACAACAAATGTTGGCGAGGCTGTGGAGAAAGGGGAACCCTCCTATACTGCTGGTGGGAGTGTAAGTTAGTTCAGTCATTGTGGAAAGCAGTATGGAGGTTCATCAAAATGCTCAAAACAGACTTACCATTTGACCCAGGAATTCCACTCCTAGGAATTTACCCTAGAATGCAGCAATCAAGTTTGAGAAAGACAGATGCACCCCTATGTTTATCACAGCACTATTTACAATAGCCAAGAATTGGAAGCAACCTAAATGTCCATGAGTAGATGAATGGATAAAGAAGATGTGGTACATATACACAATGGAATACTACTCAGGCATAAGAAGAGGGCAAATCCTACCATTTGCAGCAACATGGATAGACCTGGAGCGTATTATGCTCAGTGAAATAAGCCAAGTGGAGAAAGAGAAATACCAAATGATTTCACTCATCTGTGGAGTATAAGAACAAAGGAAAAACTGAAGGAACTGAAGGAACAAAGGAAAAACAGCAGCGGAATCACAGAACCCAAGAATGGACTAACAGGTACCAAAGGGAAAGGGACTGGGGAGGATGGGTGGGTAGCGCGGGATAAGGGGAGGGGAAGAAAAAGGGGGGTATTAAGATTAGCATGCATAATGCGGGGGTGGGAGAAAGGGGAGGGCTGTACAACACAGAGAAGACAAGTAGTGATTCTACAACATTTTGCTATGCTGATGGACAGTGACTGTAAAGGGGTTTATAGGGGGGACCTGGTATAGGGGAGAGCCTAGTAAACATAATATTCTTCATGCAAGTGTAGATTAAAGATAACAAAAAAAAGAGAAGGGGGATTAGTCCCTGATAGGATTAAACTAACTGTAAATCAACGATTAATGCATGCTTTAAATATCCTTAATTTTGATCACTTAAAGGGTGTCAGATGATCAGCTTTGGATGTATACTTTTCTGATAATATTCCTTTCCCTTAAAAAAAAAAAGCAGTTCCTGTGTGGTGACCTCCAACGAGTTCTACACAAGGGTATAATGGTCATATCAAAGTGTGGGCAAAGGGTCTGTTCGTGTTTATATAGAAGACAAAGCCTAATTGGGCTACCCAGAAAATGAACTAAGATACGATATGAAGAAGAACTTCCAACATCAGCACTCTCTGGAAGAGACATACCAGAAGATGATCATCAAAAAACCTCAACAAAGATCCAGGTGATGCTGCAGTTGTAGCTGCATTCATCCCACCGGTTTCTGGACTTGCCATTTGGAATGAAGAAGGAGATATCTAAGCTGGCCGGTGCATACAGTAAAACAACAAATTTGACTGGATCTATACTGTTGGAACTCAACAAGAATTAGGAGAAGTGCAAGTTGTAGTGCTCCAAAATCTTACAACTACAGACTATCTACTGTTAAAAAGAACATATGGGATGTGAACAGTTCCCAGGAATGGGTTGTTTTAATTTGTCTGATTTCTCTCAGACTGTTCAAGTACAGTTGGACAATATCCATCATATCATAGACAAATTTTCACAAATGCCTAGGGTGCCTAACTGGTTTTCTTGGCTTCACTGGAGATGGCTGGTAATTATAGATCTGCTTTGGTTATGTAACTGTATTTCTATTATGTTAATGTGTGTGCCCAATTTAGTTAGTAGTTTAAAACCTATCCATGCTTAAGTTACTCTACAAGAAGATATGTCAAAGAAATAATCAATCTTCCCATGTTTTCTTCCATCTGCTACCTCTATAGCTTTTCTTCTTCCTTCCTTATTACAAACCTTAAATAGAATTTGTGCCTCATATCGAATTCACCGAGTATCATAACTCCTCCAAGTGGTAAAGATATCTCAAAACAAATGCTGGGCATAGAAGCCACAGGGCATAAATCTGCAAAGAAGTAAAAAGCTAACCTTTTCAAACAATATGGCTTCTCTCTCACTTACCAACTTTACATTTCCCTGTATGGCCCCGGAAGATGACTGGTTAGCCAGAGACGGGTAAGATTCCTCAAGGGAGGAACAACCTAAGACAGGCACAGTCGCAGGGGGGCCATCAGGTGAGAAATTGGGGATCAACAGAGGTGAGGCTTAGAACCTCACTCCCCCCGTTTTGAGAGAAATCTTCTGCATCCGTGGATGTTTTATTGCCCTTGTCTAGCTTGGATTAACACTTAGTCTACAGGCACACACCTGATCATCTACATTTGCCCTCTTACAACACTAAACTATGTTTTCTACCTTTATCTTGCATCTACCTACCACTTCAGCATTTTATTAAAAAAAAGAATAATAATTATAATAAAGGGAGAAATGTGGGATTCACATATAAATCAAGTATAAAAATCAAACAAATATTCATATTTGACCTGATTGTTTATAGTTCATAATGAGTGATCAAAACCGAAAGTTTTTGTGATGACTGCCCTTGTACTGTTCACCATGTAAGAACTTATTCACTATGTAAGAATTTGTTCACCATGTAAGAACTTGTTCGTTATGCTTCAGAAGATTGGAGACTGATGAGAATTAGGCTGGGGGGGTGGTTAATGATTGCACATTGAGCATTGAGTCCCCTATACAGAATTTTATTGTTGTTAATGACCATTTGATAAATAAATATGAGAGATGCCCTCTCAAAAAAAAAAAAAAAACACCAACATACTGGGGCTTGCTGAATCATGTACATTCATCTCATTTCTGTGTCTCCTTTCTGTAAAGAGCTGTTCAGTAGATCTGCAGAAGCCCCATCACCAGTCAAATGCTGTCAGCATAGCACCTAGTGAAGTCATCCATTCTGAGTGTAGCAATGTGCCAGGATTAGGTAGTTCTAGTCTGAATGTCTAATGATTTAGCCTTCTAATAGTACTGTGAATGGCCTAACTCTCAAATGGATGAGGTGATCTTGGTCACTGACCCACATTAGACTTGGCGCCAGGCCTGGACAGGCACACACTCTGGAAAATGTGAATCTTCTGCATCTTCTATAGCTCTGTACATTGTGGTGAGGATTCTGTATTCTGGAAAATGTCTTTGATCTTTAGTTACCTGGGTCTTCTGGGGGTGCTGATTTCCTTCTGTTTTCCTTCAAACAAGCTAATCTTGTTTGATTTACCCAAATAGTATCTGTGCCTGCTTTCCAGTGGTCTGAAACTTCTTTTTGCTGAGCAAGATCTCGGTCAGCTCTGACTAGATGTGGACCTCCAATGGCAGCTTTCTCCTTCCTTCTTGTCTCCTTCCCTCCTTCCCTATGGGTTGGCCTGCCTCTGCCTATAAACCCTAGCTTTCTGGATGAGAGCTGGATCCTGCCCAGGTCTTGCCCATCTTTTCCTCCCGAGAGCAGTCCCTGGATTTCCATACTCCCCAGCTGCTGGGTTAGGTTCACCAGAACACTTACTCACCACCCAAACCCCAAATGCCACAATACACTGGCCAGGTGGGCCTCTCTAGAGATCAGGATTGGAGGGAGCCATCTCTGAATTCAGAATATGGTCAGAACAACCTACTGGAAAGTGCCTGGCAGCCTGCAGACAGGCCAGGCCACCAGTGGGTCATCCATTAGCCTCTCCCCTCCTGCTTCAGGAAATCCCCCCTTCAGGCTCTGTTGAATCATACATGAGCCCACCTGAGCTGTGACAGCCTAAGGGGCAGTTCCTCCAGGCTTTGCCTTGGTCTTCCTAGTCTACAGAGAGAAAAAAAGATTATTTGATTTTTGTTCTTAATCCAACCACTAACTCTTAAAATTCCATTGGCATCTAATACTAGATTTTGTACAATGTCACATACACCTTTGTTGTCCTCTGTCACTTCATGCAGGTAGTCTCAATGTTCACTTTTCAATTATGTGGCATCTGTAGTGGATGTGAACATTTTCATTTCCTTTTCACTGTGATCATAAGATAATCGTTATTTAATTTAGCAGTTTTTAAAAAATAATTACTTTCATGCTAATTGCTATGGACAAAGTGAACAGAAGAGAGAAATCCACCTCCTTCTCCATCCCATCTGCTCTTTGGGTTGTACTTTATCTGAACCCCTTTCAAAACATTTTTATTTGCTGGGTAGTCCTCAAGCTCAGTTTTAATTCCAAAAGATGTTCTTAATCTATTGATCTTCTCTCTACTACTCTCTTTCACTGTTTGCTGTTTCTGTGGGGTTTTTTTTCAGGCTTGGGATTTTTGTCAGCAAATGGCTCTACATCTTCTAAGTCTTGAAATAGCTTTCATTTTTAACAAGAGTTTTCAACTTTTAGTGTTTGTGGCACAATCTGAAATAAATTTGTGATCTATCACTAGAGGGTATTTTAAAAAGCAAGGCAAAATGTCAGCAAGCGTTATAAGGAGTCACTGCTATAGCAGAAGGGAATCAGTGCAACCACGTGACTCATTGGTCATCCTTCAGAGCTGACTGCTATGTGGGTGGGACAGGTTATTGCGCATGTAAGTACCTACATTTATCACTTGCATAGGAACTCAAAGTTCTTGTAGGTTTCCATAAATAGGCAGTCTTCGTTGGTGGTGGCTTGACTTACACCCTTTACCCTAGATTCACAGCAGGCAGTACCCCAGCCAGTTTGGCATCCTTTCTGTCAAATATATTCAGTGAGAGTGACAGTGAATTATACATACCAAAGAGGAAAGGATCTACAGGAAATGTGCTATGTACATAGTTGAGAACCACTGTTTTAAAAGGAAAAGCAAAGTGGCTTGCTCATAGTTCTATAGATTTTCATCCAAAGCCCCATATCTGCTGTTAAATCTGAAGGCAAAGTCTAAAGACCCTGTCATTGCCCTTTTTCTTTTAGATAATTTGTAGGAACCAGTCATCATCAATGAGAAACCCAGTGAAGTTTTCTCACTGTTGGGGAAGCAGTTACAACTCTGGAAAGGGGGAGGAGATGACTAGAGAACCCTACAGTGTTCAGAGTCAGGGCTAGAGGTATTAGTACAGAATCATCGTGCATGTGTGTGCACATCTGTACATGTGAATGTGTGGGACAGATGACAGAATTTGAATATGTACTGAGTATTAGATAATACTGCATCAAGGTTAAGTTTTCTGATTTTGATCATTGTTTTATGCTTCTGTGTGAGTGTTATTTTTTAGGAAGGCATGTAAGAGAAGGTGTTCTTAGCAACTAAATAGTGAAATACTTAGGCATAAAGGGACATAGTATCTCCAACTTACTTTCAAATGCTTTAGAAGAAAATGCAAGTCTAATAAATTCTTATAAATGGGTGATAATAAACCAAATGGGGCAAATAAACAGTTGGTGAATCTGGGTAAATGGTATTTCAGGTCTTTGTACTGTTCTTGCAGCTTCACTGTGCCTTTGAGGTTCTATCCGATAAATATGTTTAAAACATAAGCTAAGTAAACCACATACAAACCACTTGACACATGGAACTTGGGGCCCTTAGAGGATTCCTCCTGAAGGGGGTGCGAAGGGCCCCACCCAGCTCAGGCCAAGATTACTGTTGGTCAGGAAATTTTCTTTATTTCCCTAATGGTGGTTTTGGAGTGCCAACTTTCTCTCTTTTGTTGTCCCCTAGTCATAAGTTTTAGAGTTCCTTCTTCCATTTCCAGGGTCCCTTCTTCCTACATTTGGTTTTGATGGTAGCTTTGGTGTGCTGTGCACGTTCATCACGACCACCTAGGGGCCCCGGCTCCACTGCATCAGCTTTGCTTCTTACTGCCTTCATCTTTAGTGTGGACCCTCTGTGTCGTGGGTCTTCAGCTGGGGGCATGCGTCTGAACCACCAAAGGGCTGGGCCCTTCTCCTAGAGCTTCTGAGTCTGCAGGTCGGGGCAGAGCCAGAGAGCCTGCGTTTCTAACAAGTTTCAGGTGAAGCTGCTGGGGCAGGCACCATGCTTTACTGCATTTCCAGATGCAGAGAGTCTCTTGGTATCATAGCAAGTTACTTTCTAACATGCGTTTAAAAATTCCTCTT
This sequence comes from Manis javanica, assembly GCF_040802235.1. Classification (NCBI taxonomy): domain Eukaryota; kingdom Metazoa; phylum Chordata; class Mammalia; order Pholidota; family Manidae; genus Manis; species Manis javanica. The sequence goes on along the minus strand of NC_133157.1, from coordinate 129,439,339 downwards.
TAAGTTATTAGTAACTTCTGTGCATTCGTACTTTTCTCAGGTCACAGTGCTGACTCAGTCGAGGGTCTCTTTTACAGGTTCCTCCTAATGTGCTCTTCTGAATATCTATTCTAATACTTTTTAATTGGATCTAGCCCCCCTACTTCTGTCTCATTTAATGTGCCACCTCTCTGTCTCTTTCTCTCAATGTATGTGTTTACATGTTCAGCTTGGTAGTACCATGGGTTTAGCTCCAAGCTACCAAAATCTTAAACCTGTATCTGTGGTACTTTGCTGTATGTTAACACAGCTGAGGAAATACTTAGAGACAGAGAGGTCGGATGGAGTGGGCAGGAATGACCATAAAAAGTTCAACTCTAAGAACACAGACCAGAGTGGAGAGTCCCATAAAAATGCCAGACTCTGCTCCAAGATAAAATGTTCCTTCCTTCTGAGGAAGTCTGGATTGATCTTGGAACTTTGGATCTCTCAATAATACATTACATCATTGGTGACTGGACAGTCTCCATCCAGCCACAGGTCAGTGACTCCAGAGAACATGAGAGACATGAGGTCCACAGGGGGAAAGGCTAGACAAAGATTGGGTTTCATTGCTAGGAGTGCATTTAACTAGTTTTTCCTATATCTACCCCTTTCCTTCCTCATGCCAAGCTGACAGTGTTGTTTTCTTGGGCCTGGAGGAACTTGTGAGATCTCAGAGTCGAGCTTGCAGCCTCAGGGATGAATGGCCCCTGCCGTGGGTCATCCTCAAACCTCCTAAGGGAGAGAGTCTGAGAATATCCGCCTCACCTCAGATCTCCCACACACAGTTACTTGCAAGTCTAGTCCATTCCTTTGAGGTTGCAAAGGTACCTTGTCTTTTTGTGATTAGTTTATTGCACTTAGCATGATGGCCTTAGGATAATACATATTATAGCATACTGCAAAATCTCCTTCCTTTTTAATGCTGAATAATATCCCACTGTATGGATACACCACATTGTGATTATCTTTCCTCTGTTGATGGACACTTGGATTGCTAACACATTTTAGCTATTGCAAAAAATGATGCTGTGGACATGGATGTACAAATATCTCTTTGAGACCCTACTTTGAGATCTTTTGGATATATACCCAAAATAAAAATTGGTAGATCATATGGTAGTTCTATGTTAATTTTCTGAGGAACTGCCATTCAAAATGGCTGTACCATTTTACATTCCCAACAACAGTGCACAAGGACTCCAATTCTCTACTTCCTCTGGTTTTTGTTTTTGTTTTTGATAGTAGTCATCCTGATGAATATGAGGTGTATCTCAGTGAAGCTTTAATTTATACTCCTCTAATCATTAGTGATGTTAAATTTTTTTCATGTGCTTATTAGCCATTTTAATATCTTCTTAGGACAAATATATAGTCATGTTCATTGTCCATTTTTGAATCCGGTTGCTTGATATTGTGTTGACTTTTAGGAGTTCTTTATATATTCTAGATATTAATTCCTTATCAGATACATGATTTGCAAGCATGTTCTCCCATTCTCTGGACTAATTTTTACTCTCTTGAGAGCCTTTTGATGAACACAGTGTTTTAATTTTCATGAAGTCCAGTTTGTCTTTCTTTTGATACCTCTGCCTTTGATGTCATATCCAAGAAATCATTGCCAATCCAAGTCATGAAACCTTTGTTCTGTTTTCTTCTAAGAGTTTTATTTTTTAGGTCTTATGTTTAGATCTTTGATCCATTTTGAGTTAATTTTTGTATATAGGGTTAGATAAGGTTACAGCTTCATTCTTTTGATGTGAATATCCAGTTTTCCTAGCACCATTTGTTGAAAAGACTATCCTTTCCCTATTGAATGGTCTTTGCATCTTTGTCAAAAATCATTCAGCCACATATGGGATGGTTTATTTCTGGGTTCTCTATTCTATTCCATTGGTTTATGTGCCAGTCTTTATGTCAGTTCCACAGTTTTGATTACTGTAGATTTGTAGTAAGTTTTGAAATCAGGAGATGAGAATTCTCCAGTTTTTTTTTTCTTTTTCAAGATTATTTTGGCTATTTTGGGTCCCTTGAGATTCTTTTTTTCTTTTAATTTATTTTTTTTATTAAGGCATTATTGCTATACACTCTTATGGAGGTTTCACATGAAAAAAAAATATGGTTACTACACTCACCCCTGTTATCGTATCCCCCCATGCCCCATTGCAGTCATTGCCCATCAGTGTAGTAAGATGCCACAAAGTCACTATTTGCCTTCTCTGTGCTACACTGTCTTCCCCCTAATCCCCCCCACACCATGTGTGCCAATCATAATACCCCTCAATTACCTTCTCCCTCCCTCACCACCCACCATCCCCAACCCCTCCCCTTTGGTAACTGCCAGTCCCTTCTTGGAGTCTGTGAATCTGTTGCTGTTTTGTTCCTTCAGTTTTGCTTTGTTGTTATACTCCACAAATGGGGAAAATCATTTGGTACTTGTCTTTCTCCACCTGGCTTATTTCACTGAGCATAATTTCCTCCAGCTCCATCCATGTTGTTGCAAATTGTAGAATTTGTTTCTTTCTTATGGCTGAATAGTATTCCATTGTGTATACATACCATGTCTTCTTTATCCATTCATCTACTGATGTACACTTAGGTTGGTTCCATTTCTTGGCTATTGTAAATAGTGCTGCAATAGACATAGGGGTGCATATGTCTTTTTGAATCTGAGAAATTATATTCTTTGGGTAAATTCCTAGAAGTGGAATTCCTGGGTCAAATGGTATTTCTATTTTTAGTTTTTTGAGGAACCTCCGTGTTGCTTTCCACAGTGGTTGAATTAGCTTACATTCCCACCAGCAGTGTAGGAGGGTTCCCCTTTTTTCACATCTTTGCCAGCATTTGTTGATCTTAGTCTTTTTGATACTGGCCATCCTAACTGGTGTGAGGTGGTATCTCATTGTGGTTTTTATTTGCATTTCCCTGATAATTAGCAATGTGGAACATCTTTTAATGTGCCTGTTGGCAATCCAAATTTCTTCTTTGGAGAAGTGTCTGTTCAGATACTCCATTTTTTAATCAGGTTATTTGCTTTTTGGGTGTGGAGGCATGTGAGTTCTTTATAGATTTTAGATGTTAACCCCTTGTTGGATATGTCATTTACAAATATATTTTCCCATACTGTAGGATGGCTTTTGTTCTGTTGATCATGTCCTTTGCTGTACAGAAGCTTTAAAATTTGATGTAGTCCCATGTGTTCATTTTTGCTTTTGTTTCCCTTGCTCAAGGAGAAGCATTCAGAAAAAAGTTGCTCATGTTTATATTCAGGAGATTTTTGCCTATGTTATCTTCTAAGAGTTTTATGATTTCATGACTTACATTCAGGTCTTTGATCCATTTTGAGTTCACTTTTGTGTATTGGGATAGACAATAATCCAGTTTCATTATCTTGCATGTAGCTCTCCAGTTTTGCCAACACCGGTTGTTGAAGAGGCTGTCATTTCCCCATTGTATGTCCATGGCTCCTTTATCATATATTAATTGACCATATATACTTGGGTTTATATCAGGGCTCTCTTCTCTCCTCCATTGGTCTATGGGTCTATTCTTGTGCCAGTACCAAATTGTCTTGATTACTGTAACATCGTAGTAGAGGTTGAAGTTGGCAAGCGTAATTCCCCCAGCTTTATTCTTCCTTCTCCGGATTGCTTTGGCTATTTAGGGTCTTTTGTGGTTCTATATGAATTTTAGAATTATTTTCTCTAGTTCGTTGAAGAATGCTGTTGGTATTTTGATAGGGATTGCACTGAATCTGTAGATTGCTTTAAGGCAGAATGGCCATTTTGACAATATTAATTCTTCCTATCCATGAGCATGGAATATGTTTCCATTTATTGGTATCTTCTTTAATTTCACTCATGAGTGTCTTGTAGTTTTCAGAGTATAGGTCTTTCACTTCCTTCATTAGATTTATTCCTAGGTATTTTGTTCTTTTTGATGCAATTGTGAATGTAGTTGTTTTCCTTATTTCTCTTTCTGTTAGTTCATCATTAGTGTATAGGAGTGCAACAGATTTCTGTGTATTAAGTTTGTATTCTGCAATGTTGCTGAATTCAGATATTAGATCTAGTAGTTTTGGAGTGGATTCTTTAGGGTTTTTTATGTACAATATCATGTCATCTGCAAACAGGGACAGTTTAACTTTTTCTTTACCTATCTGGATGCCTTTTATTTCTTTGTGTTGTCTGATTGCCGTGGCTAGGACCTCCAGGATTATGTTGGATAAAAGTGGAGAGAGTGGGCATTTTTGTCTTGTTCCCGATCTTAAAGGAAGGGCTTTCAACTTCTTGCTATTGAGTACGATGTTGGCTGTGTGTTTGTCATATATGGCCTTTATTATGTTGAGGTACTAGCCCTCTGTACCTATTTTATTGAGAGTTTTTTTCATGAATGGATGTTGAATTTTGTCAAATGCTTTTTTGGCATCTACGGAGATGATCATGTGGTTTTTGTCCTTCTTTTTGTTGATGTTGATGGATTTTCTAATATTGTACCATCCTTGCATCCCTGGAATAAATCCTACTTGATCATGATGAATAAACTTTTTGATGTATTTTTGAATTTGGTTTGCTAATATTTTGTTGACTATTTTTGCATCCTTGTTCATGTGGGATATTGGTCTCTAATTTTCTTTATTTGTAAGGTCTTTGCCTGGTTTTGGTATTAGAGTGATGCTGGCCTTATAGAATGAGTCTGGAAGTATTCCTTCCTCTTCTACTTTTTGGAAAACTTTAAGAAGGATGGGTATTAGGTCTTTACTAAATGTTTGATAAAATTCAGTGGTGAAACCATCTGGTCCAGGGGTTTTGTTCTTAGGTAGGTTTTTGATTACCACTTCAATTTTGTTGCTGATAATTGGTCTTTTCAGATTTTCTGTTTCTTTCTGGGTCAGCCTTGGAAGGTTGTATTTTTCTAGGAAGTTGTCCATTTCTTCTAGGTTATCTAGTTTGTTAGCATATAATTTTTCATAGTATTCTCTAATAATTGTATTTCTGTGGTGTCCATAGTGATTCTTCCTCTCTCATTTCTGATTCTATTTATGTGTGTAGACTCTTGTGTTTTCTTGATAAGTCTGGTTAGGGGTTTATCTATTTTATTTTCTCAAAAAACCAGCTCCTGCTCTCATTGATTCTTTCTATTGTTTTATTCTTCTCAATTTTATTTATTTCTGCTCCAATCTTTATTATGTCCCTCCTTTTACTGACTTTGGGCCTCATTTGTTCTTCTTTTTCTAGTTTCTTTAATTTGAGTTTAGACTGTTCACATGGGATTGTTCTTTCCTGAGGTAGGCTTGTATTGCAATATACTTCCCTCTTACTATGGCCTTTGCTGCATCCCACAGATTTTGTGGTGTTGAATTATCATTTTCATTTGTCTCCATATATTGCTCTATCTCTGTTTTTATTTGGTCATTAATCCCTTGGTTATTTAGGAGCATGTTGTTAGACCTCCATGTGTTTGTAGGCTTTTTCATTTTCTTTGTGTAATTTATTTCTAGTTTCATACCCTTATGGTCTGAGAAGCTGGTTGGTACAATTTCAATATTTTTTAATTTACTGAGGCTCTTCTCACTCAGTCCTTTTTCTGGTGTTGAGATTTTGCTTTGAACCAGGTTCCTTTGACGTTTCATATTTGTATGTAGAGCCCTCTAGTGCCCATAAGCTGTACTCTCTGGAGCTGCTCAGCCCCTGGAGCAATGTCTGTGGTTGCAGGGGTGTGGTGCTGCTGCATGGGGGGAGGAAAAAGCTGTTTTCTGTTTTCCGGCTGTTATGCCTGTCTCCACTGCCAGAACCAGTGGGCTAAACACATAGGTTTAAGCCTCTATGCTTTGTATTTGTAGCTGCCATAGGCAAGGCTTCCCTCTGGCTAGCCTGATGCCAGGGCAGGGTTTGGTTTGCGAGCCAGGTGCAGGCTAGCCAGGAGGAAGACACAGCAGGCTGAGTATCATGGTGGGGGGCCTTGGAGCTGCGTAGCTAGCCAGGGGGATGGAGCACCTGAAGACTGTTTAAGTTCCCAACCTGCTAGGAAGAGTGCACCTGGACAATTTTCTTCTACCTGTCCTTTCTCAGCAGTTAGCTCTGTGCAATCCTTGTCCCTTTAGCAGCCCTCCTGCTGTGAGGAAGTCTCTCCGACTGCCTGCCCAGATCAGCCAGATATGAATTCCTGTTTTCCACAAGCAGCTGGAATCTCAGTCTCTCCAGGTATTCTGCCTGTCTTAGCTTTCCAACCCCACTAATCACCAGAGCACCATGCAATGTAGTTCGTGCTCCCAGAGCAGATCTCCAGGGCTAGGTGTTCAGCAGTCCCAGGCCCCCACTCCCTCCCTGCTCTGTTTCTCTTTCTCCTGCCAGTGAGCTGGGGTGGAGGAAGGGCTTGGGTCCTGCTGCATCACAGCTTTGGTATGTTACCCTGTTCGGTGAGGTCTGCTCTTTTCTCCAGGTGTATGCAGTCTGGTGCAGCCTTCTTTCCTGTTGCTCTTTTGGGATTAGTTGTATTAATTATATTTTCGTATGTGGTATTAGGAGGAAGTCTTTCACCTCTCACGCCACCATCTTTAATCCATTCGAATCTCTGGAGATTCTATATGATTTTGAGGATGTTTTTTCTGTTTCTGCAAAAAACATCAATGGGGTTTTGATATGAATTATGTTGAGTCTCTAGGTTGTTCTCTGTAGTATCAATGTTTTAATAGTTTTATGTCTTCCAATTCAAGAACATGAAATGTGTTTCCATTTATTTCTATTCTCTTTCATTTCTTTCAGCAATGTTTTGTAGTTTTCATTGTACAGGTCTTTCACCTCCTTAGTTAAATTTATTCCTAAGTATTTGATTCTTTTGGATGCTACTGAAAATGGAGGGTTTTTTTTATAATTTCCTTTTCAGATTGTTTATTGTTAGTGTATAGAAATTCAACTGATTTTTGTGTGTTGACTTTGTATCCTGCTACTTTGCTGAATTCACTTAGTTTTCTTAGTTTTTTTTGTGTGTGGAATCTTCAGAGATTTCTACATCTAAGATTACATAATCTGTAAACAGATAATTTTACTTCTTCCTTTCCAATCTGTATGCCTTTTTCTTTTTTTCCTTGCCTAATTGCTCTTTCAATTGTATTCAACAGAACTTCCAGTGCTGTGGAACAGAAGTGGTTAAAGCAGGCATCTGTGCCTTGTTCCTGATCTTAGAGGAAAAGCTGTCAGTATTTCGCCACTGAGTCTGATGTTTACCGTGGGCTTTCATATATGGCTTTTTTTGTGTGGATGTAGTTTCCTTCTAGTCCTAGTATTTTGAGTATTTTTTTCCTTCTAGTCCTAGTATTTTCAGTGTTGAATTATGTCAAATGATTTTTCTACTTCAGTTGAGATGATCATGTGTTTTTTTTCTTTCATTCTGTTAATGTGGTGTATTATGTTGATCAGTTTTCATGTTAAACTATCCTTATATTCCAGGAATAATTCCCACATGGTCATGGTATATGATCTTTTTCATATGAATTGTTTGCTAGTATTTTGTTAAGGATCTTTGTACCAATGTTAATGGATATTGGTCTGTAGTTTTTCTTATAGTGTCTTTGTCAGCACCCTTCTCCTCTTCTGTAAATTATTAAAATACTTTTTACTGTGAAATCACACATACAAATGTATATAAAATGTTTATGTGCAGGTTAAGGATAAATCATAGTAAGCTTTAGTTTAATTGATATTCCCTATTGTTTTTCTGCTTTCAGTTTCATTGATTTCTGCTCTTTATCATTTTGTTCCTTCCATTTACTTTAGCTTTAATTTGTTCTTTATTGTCTAGTTTTTTAAGGTCGAAGCTGAGATCATTGATTTGAGACCTTTCTACTTTTCTAATATAGGCACTTGATGTGATAAATTTCTTTCTAAGGTCTCTTTTAACTGATTTACATAAAATTTTAATTTATTTAAATGTATTTTTACTAACATTCGATTAAAAATATTCTGTTTCCCTTTATCATTTCTTCCATGACCCGTGGATTATTTATAGGGTTTGTTAAAGTATCGGAGGATTTTCCAGATATCTTTATGCATTCTCATTTAACTCCATGGTGGTTACAGAACATATTTTGTGTAATTTCAATGCTTTTAAATTTGTTGAGGTTTGCTTTATGGGCCAGAATATAGTTTCTCTTGGTGAATGTTCCATGTTCATTTGAAAAGAATGTGTATTCTGTTGTTGGAATGCTGTTTTCAGTAAATGTCAATCAGATTATAGTTTTGATCTATGTATTTATGTTTTTTTGTTCTATTCTGTTGATTACTGAGTTGTGTTAAAGTCTTTAACTATAATCATGGATTTGTATTTTACTTCTTTCAGTTCTGTCAGGTTTTGCTATAATGAGTTTTGAAGCTCCAGTGTGTATGCATAAATACAATTAGGATTTCTTTGTCTTCTTGGTGAATTGACCCCTTTATTATTATATAATACTCCTCTTTATCCCTGGTAATATTCTTGTTCTGATGTCTACTTTGTCTGCTATTAATACACTACTGCAGATTTCTAATGATTATTGTTTGCCTGGCATATTACTTTTAATCTATCTTTGCCTTTATAGTCAAAATGAGTATTTTTCAGTCAGCTTTTAGAATCTAACCATTTCTGTATTTTAATTGGTATGTTTAAATCACTTGCACTATGATTGATGTGACTATATTTACTTATTAAATTGAAATATAGGTGATATACAGTATTATGTTGGTTGCAGGTATACAACAGTGATCCAACATTTTACATGCATTATGAAATGCTGCTGTGGCTGGATTTAAAAATGTACCATTTTGTTAGTTTTCTATTTGTTCCATCTGAACAATGAAAACATGTTTATTTCCCCTCTTTTCTGCTTGCATTTGGATTATTAATTATTCCACATTGTATGCACTATTGCCTTATACCAGTTTAAATTATATTTAGTGGTTTCCTTAAGGTTTACAATATACATCTTCATTATTACCACAGGCTGCCTTCAAATAATATTGTAGCACCTCACATAGAGTTAACAATCTTACCAATACATATTGCAATTTCTCCCTGCCATCATTTTACTTTTGCATCCTCTATAAACCTGTAATACTTGGCTACTATTTTGCTTTGCCAGTGAAATATCTTCTAGAGTAATTAAAAGAGCAAATATCTTTTATTTATCTCCATGTCAACCATTTCCAGAACTTTTCTTTTTGTAGATCGAAGTTTCTGTTTAGGATTATATTCCTTTTGCCTGAAGAACTTCCTTTAATGTTTCATTTAGCACAGCTCTGCTGGTGATGGGTCCTCCAACCTTTTGTTTGCCAGAGAAAGTCTTTATTTTGCATTCATTTTTGAAAGATATTTTTCCTGGATTTGAATTCTGGCTTGACAGGTATTTTAGGTTTTATTTTAGCACTTTAAAGATGTTGCTTCATTTTCTCATTGCTTGCATAGTTTCTGATAAGAAGTCTGCTGTAATTCTTTGCTCCTCTGTGAGTAAAGTAGCTTTATTCTCTTTATCATGCTTTTTCTTTTCTGGCTTTGCAGTAGTTTGAATATGATGTACCTAGGCATGAGGGGCTTTTATTGGCTGGGGTGGGGGTACTTATCCTGCTTGGTTCTTTCTGATCCTCCTGGATCTGTGATATAGTATCTTTTACAAATTAGGGAGATTCTCAACTGTTATCTCTTCAAATATTTATTCTCCAGTCACACTTTTTCTGGATTTCTGATTACACATCTGTTAGACCATTTACTGTTGTTCCACAGCTCTTAGATACTCTGTTCATCGATTTTTTGGTTTTGTTTTGTTTTTGGTCTCACTTTCTCTCTTGTGTTTCTTTTAGTGTGTTGACCTCAATCTTCAAGTTTACTGATTGATTCCTTGGCTGTATCAAGAGTTCTGAGAAGCCTGTCAAAGGTTTTCTTCATCTCTATTGCTATTTTTGAAAAAAAAAATTTATTTCTAACATTTCCATTTGACACTTTTATATAGTTTCTACCTCTCAGCTGAATTCCCCATTTGTTCATAAATCCTGGTATTATTATTTTTATTTCAATTTCTAATTGTTTACTGCTAGCATTTTATATATTGGTATTTATAAATTAATTGTATATTCTGCAACCTTTCTAAACTCACTGATTTTAATAGTATTTTATAGATTCCATAGGATTTTCTATGGAGATTATTTGGATGTTCTTCATGATTTCAACTCCTTTGTTGGCTTACTAACCCTAACTCTTCATTGTATTATTCTAGTGATTACTTTACGGTTTATAGTAGATGGCTTTACCTCATCAATTTACCTTCAAGTGATAATTTACTACTTCATATACATAGTCTGAGAACCTTAAACAAACATACTTCCATCTTTCTCCTCCCAGCCTTTGTTCTATTGTTGTTATACACTGTGCTTACATATATTATAAACGCCACAATGCACTGTTATTATTTTTGTTACAAGTACTTGATTACATAGTTTATTGGCTATGGATTTTAATAAATGTTTTCTCTTTAGAACTAACATTTCTAGGTATTTTATAGCAGGAGGGCTTTTCAGAATATCTACTGTCATTGTGCTGAAAAAGGAAGTCATGATCTTTCCATTGTGAACAGTCCTCAAAGAAAGACAAATGCATGACTGACATATAATTGACATATGAATGCACAAGGGAATCAATATCAATGCAGCCAATCCAGTCAGCCTCAGAACTACCAATTACTCTACAAAGCTGAGCTCTCGTAACATCATTGGAGATAATACATTTGACTGTATAGATAACCTTTCATTTTCAGGGATCTTAATCGCATCTTTTGATATTTGCTATAATTTCTCTGTATGTTCTCTCATAACATTGTTCCCTGGATAGTCAATGTAAGCAAATCCCACCTCAACTACAGTATTGTGAGCTCCTTGGAGGTGGTGAACACATTTCCCAGCTGTTTTATATTCTCACAATGCTAAGCCTGATATTAAGTAGGTATTTTCTGAAGTTAGTGGCTTATGAATATGTAGAGTGGAATGGAGGAAGTAATGGAAATAGGAGTAAGCTTAAGGTTCAGAGATTTTCAAAACTCTTAAGGAGCCAAAAAATATATACAACAAGTCCTAATGATCAAATAGCATGTTCTACACCTCTTTCTACTTCCCAGAACTTGTGAATCAGACTTCTTTATCAAGTTGGTTTATGCAGTATAATATGAATAAATAGCCCTGGTCTACTCTCATATCCAGAGTAGGGAAGTTATCAGGTTAACATGCCCCTCCCATTCTCTAAGGAGAGTCAGAATCAATTCCAATATTTTCTTTCTCTTTTTCTACCATTTAAATTTAAATGCCTACAGTATACAGGATACAAAGATGTGTAAGATGTGATTTCTTCCCTCAGGAAGGTCACTGCGATGCTTGGCATATCAAAAGTGTAAAGCACTGTGTATACACATAGTCCATTTTCTTCATTATTATTCTAGCTAAACTGCCAGCCAAGCCAACATACTTCCTTTTGACACTCACTTGTACGTATGCTCTGTACCCAGGTCATTGTCCTTATTCATCAGTTCTGTTCTTTTTCTCTCAGGCTCTTAACTGAACTTCCCAACCCACCTTTTGTGTAGTAGGCAAATTCATCATAGTTCAAGTCCTAAATAATTTTTGAAGACTTGTTAGAGTTGACTGGCTATAGGCTGAAGAGCAAAGGGAAACAATGAAAAACATTCGATACTTGTAGGACACAAGAGGAAATCTGCTCCCTCCTCTCTCCCTCATTGACATGGCTCTGGTTCAGGATTGCATCACTACTTACTGGAACTATTACAAAAGCCTCTAACTTAGCTTCCTGCCTCCATATCCTTTTGACTATAGTTTATTTTCACATTCTTTATAAGAGTAACCCTTCTACCGATGCAGCTCTAATAATGTCCCTCTTCCTCACTAGAAGCCCTCAGTGGCTCCCTAGTGTTCAAAAGACAATCAAGTCTAAGTAGAAAATATTCAAGTAACATCAATATGTAATGAGTAAACATTTATGAATCCAAGAATATATCCTAGGGTATTTCATACACTTATTCATTTAGCTACATACTCTATGGTGACATCAATTTGGCAAAAGTGATTTAGCCCAAAACAAGTGAGTTGAAGTCATGATCTGGTTGAAAAAGAGCATCCCCAGAAATATTTCTGCCATTTTTTAGATTTTCAGGGGTTTCCTTTTGCCTTTCTTGCTCTATATACCTAGTTCTCATCTAATTATTCCTACTCTCGCTTTTTAGAACATCAACTCTTTTGAAACAGTCTAAATATCCAAACCCCAGGAGGCAACTGAAGCCTACACACAGCTCTAGGATTAAGGAATTGTTTAGACAAATTGTAAAGCATTATAAAATACATGTATGCTATGCACAAATGTTATATGCAGTGACTGTATAGAAATTTATTTTGAGCAGTTTGAAAAATACATAAGGTGATGAAAATACTGCCAAACAAAATCAGCTATAACTAATTAAAAATGAATTAGAAAAACTCCAAAATTCTAGATCTTTTATGGTTTTTTTTGTAGTTTACTAATTTACTTTTCTCATTACAAAATTAGTTCAAATTATGATAGAAAAATAAGAAAAGACTACCACACACACAGATGACCCATAAATCTCCCTAGTTTGTGACACTACTTCTAGATCTAGTAAAAACTTAGTCATACAATGCCTTTTGCATATTTGTAAGCAACTTCATTCTGTCTAGTCAGTCCTTCACTGTTGAACATCTAAGTTGATTTCCTTAGATCCAATAATATGTACATTTAAGGTTTTGTCACTTCTTTGCTATCGCCTGTACAAAGCAGTAATACCTAGGTAAAGTTGGTTTGAAATAAAAAGTAAAACGTTTGGACAAAATACCCCAGAATTCTGAAAAATTATTTAAAACATATTTAAAGACACTTAAGTTGAAGACACCCCATGTGCACTGATACCCAGTACCACCAAACCCAAACTGGTGAGCAGGGTATTCATTTTCAGGCAAATCACCATCTTCTCTAGCTCTTTTGGCAAATCATCTGCAGCCTTTCAGGTTGTGAAGATCATTAAGAAGTAAATTACCACTGGCCCAAGGTGATGGACTTTCCCCCAAAATCAAGCCTTTTGAATTAGAACAGATAACAACCTGCTGTGTCTATTAGCACTGTAACCTAGCAGGAACAGATCTGAGATTGTATTATTTACTCAGAGAGTGATAAAGAATGGACTGCTCTGTATACTTCCTGACCAAGATTCATATGACCAACTAGCAAATTTAATAATTTGTATACACTTCTCTTCCAAGCTCTTTACTCCAATACCACATTGTCTTGATTACTGTAGCTTTATAATAAGTCTCAAAATCAGAAGTGTTGTTATTCCAACTCAGTTCTTTTTCAAAGTTGTTTTGCCTATGACAGGTCTTTTGCGTTTCCATGTGAATTTTGGAGGCAGTTTGCCAATTTCTGTAAGAAAGCCTGCTAGAATTTTGATTTGGGAAGAATGACACTGTAACAATATTGATTTGTCCAATCCACAAACTTGTTATATCTCCATTTTTTAGGTCTTCTTTAATTTCTCTCAGCAATGGTTTCTGGTTTTCAGTGTCATATCTTTCTCATCTTTTGTCAGAGTTATCCCTAAGTAGTTTGTACTTTTCAGTGCTACTGCAAATTATACTGGTTTGTTTTATTTATTTCAGTTTCCAATTGCTCATTCTAATGTGTAGAAATATAATTGTCTTTCATGTATTGATGTTTTGTCTACAGCAACTAACACATATATGGACAGCTAATGTTCAAAGTAGATGTAAGAGCAATTCAGCAAAGAGAACCTTTTCAACAAATGGTGCTGGAACTATTGGATGTCTATATCCATAAAAACTCAAAACCAAACCAATACAAAACCTTCCATCCATACTTCACATTAGACACAAAATTAACTCAAAATGAATCACAGACATAAATGTAAAACATTAAGCTATAAAACTTCTAGAAGAAAACCTTTGTGACCTTGAGCTAGCTATGAAAGATTTCTTAGCTATGACACTGAAAGCATAATGCATAAAAAAATTAAATTGAACTTTATCAAAATAAAAATTTTCTGTTCTTCATTAGATAGTTAAGAGAATGAAAAGACAAGCCACAGACTCTGAGAAAATACTTGCAAATTATATGTCTGATAAAGAATTTTTGCATCCAGAACATATAAAAAACTCAGTAACACTTCAACAACTCAGTTTTTAAAAGGGCAAAAGGCTTAACCAGACACTGTACTAAAGAAGATAGATAAGATATATTCTTATACATAAAGAAGATATACTAATGGCAAATAAGCTCATGAAAAGATGCTCAACATCATTAGTTATTAGGAAAATACAATTAAAACTGTGAAAGACCACTACACAACTACTAGAATAGGTACAATTTAGAAGACCAGCCAGCCACCAACAAAAATTTAACTACATGAGGTGATGAGTGTGTTAACCTAATTGTATTAATCACTTCACAATATGTGCATTTATCAAATCATCACAGTGTATACCTTTAACTTACACAATGTTATAAGCCAGTTATATCTCAGTAAAGGTGGGGGAAAACAATTTAAGGGTTAAAAAAAAAGACTGACCACACCAAGTGCTTACAGGATGTGCAGGGATTGGAACTATCACGTGCTATTGTTAGAAATGTAAAATAGTACAATTACTCTGAAAAATGCTTTGGCAATTTCTTTAAAACTTAAACACACATGTCATATGATCTAGCCATTCCACTCCCATTTTCTCTATCCAGGAGAAATGAAAGCCTGTGTCTACACAAAAACCTACATATGAATGTTCGTAACAGCATTATATGTAATAGCCAAAAACCAGAAACAACCCAAAACTCCATTAACAAGTGAATGGATAAACAAACTGTGCGATATCCATTCCGTGGAATGCTACTCAGCAATAATGAGGAGGGAGCTACTGACAAAAGTTACAAGGTAAATAGAGAATTGGCACAGTTTCTATGAGGGAAAGAAGCCAGACAACAAAGGTTACATACTGTATGATTCCATTTGTATAAAATTTTAGAAAATGCAACAAAAACAAGTGACAGAAAGCAGATTGAGGGACAGAGCTGGGTAGGAGGTAAGGATTTTGCAGGACATGAGGAAAATTTGGTAGTGATGATTATGTTTACTTTCTTGATCATAGTGATGGCTTCAAGAATGTATACATTGACCTCTAAACAAATCGCACAATTTAAATATATGCACTTTATTATCTGTCACTTATACCTTAGTAAAGCTGCTTAAGAAAAACACTAAGAAATATCAGGAGCTACTGGATGGCAGCAAGGTGTTTGTGGGGTCAGAGCTATGCTGTAGTTGATGAGCTTTAGAGACCTTGCCTGCATTGTTCTCCGCACTTCCAGGAGGACAATTCATCTGTGCTGGCTTCTGACTAAAGCCGCATTTCACTTTCACATTGTGCAACAGGGCTGCCCCAGGGTGCTGGCTATCTCTGGCATCTCCTACAGGGTGGAGAGGGATACTGGCGAGCCAGCTGAGGGGAACTGACCAGGTCACCAACATAGCTCAGACTCTCAGGGGTGGGGAAATATCCATACATGGACTGAAGAAAACGAATCATAAATCCCCCAGACCTATGGTATCTACACCAAGCCAGCCAGCAGCAGCTGTGGATGGATGGCTCCAATCAAGAACTGGGTGGACTGGGCCAAATGGATGTAAACTACTGGAAGTCTAGCCGCACACGCACACACCATGGGGGTACTAACTCCCGGAGGGAGTCCATGGATGGTCTTCAGTGGGTCGCTGACTCCCAAATTATGTGCAAGTTTTCTAAGTATGTGCATTCGCGCGTTTTTCTGGGGAGAGGGTTGCAGCTGTCATCAGACCCTCACAGGGATCCCTGACACTAGGAAGATTAAGAAGGATACAGCCAGACCAGTCTATCCCTTCTCCTCTCTCCTCTTAGCTCCCGGGATGAAAGCCTACCAGCCACTCGTTGCGTTCTCCCCGCCGAGAGTACATCTAGGAGGCCTATGTCCCATCGCAAACGCCACGCCGCCCCCATCATTTCCTCCCGGTGGCTGGTGGCCCAGCGCGCGTGTCCAGGCTGCCCTGCCGCCTCGCGACCTCTCACAGCTTCCTGCTGCGTAAGAATGGACCGTTTCCAGGTCCCCCGGTGTGCAACCTGCCTACATGTGTCCTCTCCCCAGGTCCTCAGTCCCTACCCTTCCGCCCCCTTCACTTTCACTGCTGACCCGTCCTAATTACTTGGCTTCGTCTGCGGGGAGAGGCGGGGTGGTTGTCCTCGGACCCTGCAGGGAACGCCTGCCCTGCAGCGTCCGCACAGGTCTCCTCGCGGGTTCGGAGACCGAGTCCACGCACTTCTCGAAATGGCTGTGAAGCTCCGCGTCGGCCACCCCCCACCTCCCCCCACCCCGCTCCGCCCCGGCAAAGCCGGCCTCTTCCCTCTGCCTCGGCAGCTGGGAAGGCGGAACGCGCGCCCAGCTGCCCGTACCCTTCACCCGCCGGGCGGGCGCCCCGGGCGGCAGCTCCCGGTCCCTTCATGAGCGTCGGCGCGCCCGCCCCCCGCCCCACCGCCCCTCTGCGCCCTTCCCGTCGCCCGCGGGGGGCGCGCTCTCCCTACCCGGCGTCGCCGGCGGCCGGAGCAGCAGTAACAGCAGCGCGGGCAGGGCGCGCCCCGCGCAGCCCCCGAGCCGCTGCCCCGCCATGGCCGCGCCTCCGCCCTCCACCTGCGGGCTCGCACCGGCCCGGACGCCCGCCGGCCCGCGGTCATCCGCTCCCGGGGGGAGGTGGCAAGCGCAGGTCCCGGGACTGGCCTCCCCACGAGCCGCATTCGCTTTCGCTTTTGCTTTAGCCCCCGGAGGGCTGGGAGAGGTGAGGAGCAGTGACAGATCAGTGACTCAGCATCCCCACCCTCTCCAGAAAGCCCCGGCAGCCTTCGTGGCCCCCGTCGCCGACCAGTCCCCGGAGAGTGCCGAGCGGGGACGTGGACCGTCCGCTGCGGAAGCCCGGGGTCCTCCAGTTCCTTCCCTTGTCTCCTTGCCCCTGAGGACCCTAGAAGCCCATTCGGTCCCTTGTCCTCACGCAGAGGGAGTGAGCAGAGGCGGCGGCAAACAGACGCTTTTCGGTACACAGGGCTGGTGGACATTCACGCCTGACTTCTGCACTCGGTCACCTCCCCTCGTCTCAGCCTGCGGCTCCGACTTCAGCTTCCCGAGATTCCCGCACTAAACCTGGACGATGGGCTGGCGGCGAGCGGCCCTACGCCGCGCAGGGTGACAGAGGAGGTGTCCCTGACAGTGGGTGGCAGAGGAGGTGTCGTCGCGGTGCCGCCGTTCGGGTCACCTGCGCGCGGCGCTCAAGCCCACCCCGGAGCGTCACCCAGGCCACCTGCTCTGAATCCGGGCCATCCCTCTTATTCCAGCTGCTTCTCTCTTCTCCAGCCAGATTTCTGATATTTGAAGGAGGTGTGGGACTGAGAAGGTTGAGGGCCGGGGCAACCAACTCATCTGTTCCCTACTTCCTTTCATTAGAGGAGTGCTCCTAGTCTACCATCCTCTTCTTTTGCAGTTGCACTTGTTTCCTTCTGCGGGTCTCAGGCCTGATTGACGTTGTTGAGAACAGGGTCTGTTATAGGAAAGCTCCTGATGCACAGGCAGAAATTCCCAATTCTAGGAGTGAGATTAGGCAAAGGTGACATCTCAGGGCTTCTAGTCTGTTCCCCCCATGGTAACAGCTTGAATAGCCAGCTGTAGCACAGATATCACAACCAGTAAATTGACACTGATGCAACCACAGGCCTTATTCAAATCCCCTTCATGCATTCATTTGCATGTGTGTACTGAGTTATGTGCAGTGTGGTTCCGTTGGCAGACCTAGACATCTGTGACCACCATTGTCCAGACACTGCAGGCTTTCCTTCACAAGGACTCCCCTTTATAGCCCAGTGCAATCCAGGCAAGCTGCTGTAGGTATTGGCAGTTTGTCCCTTTTTGTGAGTAGTGCTGATGGTTTCCTTTTCAAATGTTGTCTTCTGTCACCCTGTATTCTTATCCATGCATCCACTTCCTAGGGCCACTGTAACAGAGTACCAGAGACTAGGAAGCCTAAAACCGCAGGAATTGATTCTCTCCCAGTTCTGTAGGCTGAGTTGGGATCAAGATGTCAGCAGGGTCATGCTCTCTCTGAAGCCTCTAGGGGAAGATCCTTTCTGGCATCTTCTAGCTTATAGTGTGTGCCAGCAAATCCTGGTGTTCCTAGGCTCGTAGATGCATCACTCTAGTTAGGAAGCTGTCTGCATGTCGCCCTCCCTCTGTATGTGTCTGTGTCCAAATTTCTCCTTTTTATAAAGGAACTAGTCATATTGGATTATGACCCACCCTAACCCTAAAGACTTCATTTTAACTTGATAACCTCTGTAAAGACTCTATTTTCAATAAGGTCACATTCTGGGATACTGGAGTTAGGACTTCATATATTTTTGGGGTGACACACTTCTACCCATTGCAATATGGTATTTTTACCTCTGAGAATGATGGGAAATGACCTGGCTGCAGAATGACTGGGTCCCTGAGTTACAGTGTCCACATTGCATGGGGGATTCAGGGAGGAGTTGGTTTGGAAGCTCCAAATCAGACTAGGCATCCAGGGATGGGGAACTTGGTCAGCAGTCATCACTCAGAGAAGAGCTGGAGTTGGTGACAGGGCCTTGGGGTCAGGAAAGACACCAGGTAGCAGTGTCTTCAGCCATAGGCTGCCCTCTGGAGGGGGATAGGCCGTGGACCCTTGAATCTGGGGGTAAAATGCCAGAATGGGCCACTAAGAAGGGAAGAGTGGTGGCTCAAGACTAATGGATTCTGTTTTGGCTTTAGAATCTTAAATTTTAAAATTTGGATAAAATGAAATTCACCATTTATAGTGTATAAGTCAGTGGTTTTTAGTATATTTGCAGTGTTGTGCAACCAACCACTACCTATTACAGAATATTTCCATCACCCCAAAAAGAAATCCAGTACACATTAGTCACTCCCAGTTTCCCCTCTCCCACCCCCTGATAATGTCTACTTTATGTCTCTATGGATTTGCTTTTTCTGAAGTAGAAGAGGGTGAGGGAGATGAGGAATGGTTTATGGGGAAGGTGCAACTTTAAATATGTCCCAAGAGGATGACATCTGAGTCAAAATGTGAAGGAGCCAAGGACATTTAGCCATGTGGATACCTGGGGAAAGAGGTCCCAGATGATGTGGACAGCCAGTGCAGGGGTTCTAAGGTACAGGTGGGTGCTTGGTGACTGTCAGAGACTAGCTGGAGTGCAGTGAGCAGGGAGAGCCCTAGGAGGTGAGGCCGGAGGGGTAAGGGGACAAGGTTACATAGGGCCATTGTAAGGACCTTGGCTTTTACTCTGAGTGAATGGGGAGCTAATGTGGTGTTTTGAGAAGAGGAGGGACACAATTGGACTTTTTTTTTAAAGGATCATTCTGGTTGTTGTGTTGAGAGTAGACTGGGGTGGGGGTGGGGGCAGGTGGCAGCAAGGAGACCAGTTAGCCGGCTGCCAGTCATCTACCTGATAAATGAACAAGCAAGCAAAGCAAATTAAATGTCACCTCCCTGTCCTCCATGGCTCTCCCGACTCAGCATCAGATCCATACTCCTCAGTGTGCTGAAGAGGGAAGCTCCCTGGTCTGCCCCCTCCTCTACTCATATGATAGATCTACTGCTGCTATACGTGTTCCTTTAACCACAAGGATTTAAAGCCTCTGTGTTACTTCCTTTGTTGGAAGTATTTTACTCCATATGGACTCCAATTTGCCTACCTTTTAAGATACAGCTCAAGAATCTCCTCCTGCAGAAAACATCCTTATCCCCTTTCCCCATGGGGTATGCCCTCTCTGGGCATAATATTTACCAGTCTGTATTGTAATTTCTGCTTGGCTCGTGTTTCCACTGGTGGCTTTCAAACCATATTGATCCAGACCTATATAGTAAAAAAATGCCATTAAAAAAAATCACAACCCCAGGACACACTGAAATAAATAAATAAATGTACATCTGTGTATATCTACACATTATAACATATTGAAGTGTACGTATACATACTTATATTACATAAATGTACATATATTTATATACATTCTTTGTATACTACCTAAGAGGGTTGTGGAGAAAGTTGTCAGCTAAAAATGGTAAGTACAAGTTAGGCGTTGAGAAAGTGTTCAGAGAAATATTATCTACAATGCAAAGCCAGTACCATCTGTTAAGGCAAGATGCCAGAGCCCCAAGAAGATGGATGGGGAGGCCCGTGAACAGATGGTGAAGATAGAAACTCCACCCTGTGTGGATGTCCCAACAGTTGGCACCAGTGTTCCCGCTCTTGCTGTCATGTCCTGCAGAGGACTGCCCCTGACTGAGATGATAAAGTTGTAAAGCGAACCACCCCAAGATAAAGCAGCTTCACTTTCACTGCTGACTACACCATTAGTGTCCCCTCCTGACCCTCATCTACCTTAGAACCCCAACTTGGCCTGTCACCCACAGGACACTTCATTCATCTTCACGAAAGATCGTCTGCTCTTTCTCTTCTAGCCCTGAACCCTTCTCTCCTTCCTTTTCTCATCTCCTGGGAGGAGACCTTGGAAGAAGATGAAAAGCTGAAAAGAATCCCTTGCTTTCTCCTTTGTTCTTTGGTTAATCCCTAAATAACTCAGAATAAAACCAAAGGAGCAAGTGACAAAATCTTAGGGTTTTAAAAACACAAGCCCAAGATTCATCTGGAATCCTAGACCCAAACGCTTATAAGGGCCAGACAACAGGGCTAGTGGGCATGAGTCAGGAGGCAGTGGGCTGAAAGCGCTTGCAGACAGGAAGAGAGCAGTGTGTGCCCATTGCCTCAAGATTTTCAAAATTTGGAGAAATTTTGAAAATGTAGGTCCTTGTATGAAATGTCCCACTTTACAAATAATTCTAATTGTTTTAGAAGAAAATAAAACACCATTCAGCCAAACAAAGCCCATCTCTAGGCTTTGCAATATCTAATATATACTAAATCTTTTTCTCACACAACTATTAAAAGTGCTTCTGTTCCTCCACAATGCTTGAAATCAAAAATATTAATTTACTGGAATGAGTTTGGTTCATGAATTTTAAAATCTAGGTTTGTGACCAATCCCAGTGGGTGGCCATGACCTCTTGGAACATTGCAAAAAGCTTTTGTGTGGGTACTTCTCTGTAGAAAGGATCCATAACTAGCATCGGGTTTTTCAAAAGGATCCTTGACCTAACATGCTAAGAATAAAATATCTACAAGGTGTAATATTTTATAGACACTGTAATTTTTTTAGATGTAAGAATTTACAGATTCTAAGTTGAAACATAAACTATTTATGAACTATTTCTGTGGGTTAGAGTTGTAGGGAGTCATTTCTCTCTCTTTTTTCCCCACGTGATTTCTCCAGTTATGTCATAAGCAATGTGTTAAAAAGCATCTTAATAATTGCAAATACTGGAAATAACCCAAATGTCCACCAATAGGGAATTGATTAGATATATTATGTAATATGCATACAAGAGAATACAATGTAGTTATAAAAAATATTAGCTCTCTTTGTACTAATGTGCAAAGGTCTGGAAGATACATTGTTAGCAAAACAATCAAACATGAGAATACATTTACATTTGCTTGTATTTGCACACACATTCAGTAATACTCCTGAAAAGAGCACAAGAAAGCAATAAATATGCTTCCCCACAGAGGTGGTAACTGAATAGATGGGAGATATGGATGAGGGGGATGCTTCAGTGTATACCTTTATTTTTACCTTTAATCTTTTTTATTGAAGCATAATTAACATACAGTATCCTGTTAGTTTCAGGCATACATAATAGTGTTTTTATATTTTTATGCATTATGAAATGACCCCCTGATAAGTCTGATTACCATTTCACCTCACAAAATTACCACAGTATTACTGACAACATTCCCTGTGATGTACATTACATCCCTGTGACTCAATTATTTTATAACTAGAAGTTTGTAGCTCTAAATCTCTACATATTTTGTGCACCCTCCTCCACCCCTCCCTTCCACTCTTATAACCAATAGTCTGTTCTCTGAATCTGTAAGTCTGTTTCTGTTTTGTTTATTTATTTGTTTTGTTTTTAATCTACATATAAGTGAAATCATACAATATTTCTCTTTCTCTTTCTGAGTTGTTTCACTTACCATAATAACCCTCAAGGTCCATCCATGTTGCTACAAATGGCAACATTTCATTCTTTTTTATGGCTGAGTAATATAGTATTGTGTGCAAAACTGGACAGCTACATGTAAGAGAATGAAGCTGGATTACTGTCTAACTCCATACACAAAAGTAAACTCAAAATGGATCAAAGACCTGAATGCAAGTAATGAAACCATAAAACTCTTAGAAGAAAACATAGGCAAAACTCTCTTGAATATAAACATGAGCAACTTCTTCATGAATGTATCTCCCCGGGCAAGGGGAACAAAAGCAAAAATGAACAAGTGGAACTATATGAAATTAAAAAGTTTCTGTACAGCAATGGACACCATCAGTAGAACAAAAGGCATCCTACAGTATGGGAGAATATATTCATAAATGACAGATCTGATAAGGGGTTGACATCCAAAATATATAAAGAGCTCACACACCTCAACAAACAAAAAGCAAAAATCAATTAAAAAATGGGCAGAGGAGCTGAACAGACACTTCTCCAAAGAAGAAATTCAGATGGCCAACAGGCATGTGAAAAGATGTTCCACATAGCTAATTATCAGAGAAATGCAAATTAAAACCACAATGAGATATCACTTCACACCAGTTAGGATGGCCAACATCCAAAAGACAAACAACAACACATGTTGGTGAGGTTGTGGAGAAAGGGGAACCCTCCTACACTGCTGGTGGGAGTGTAAATTAGTTCAACCATTGTGGAAAGCAGTATGGAGGTTCCTCAAAAAACTCAAAATAGAAGTACCATTTGACCCAGAAATTCCACTCCTAGGAATTTACCCCAAGAATGCAGCAGCCCAGTTTGAAAAAGACAGATACACCCCTATGTTTATCACAGCACTATCTACAATAGTCAAGAAATGGAAGCAACCTAAGTGTCTATCAGTAGATGAATGGATAAAGATGTGGTACATATACAGAATGGAATACTATTCAGCCATAAGAAGAAAACAAATCTTAACATTTGCAACAACATGGATGGAGCTAGTAAAATAAGCCAGGTGGAAGAAGAAAAGTATCATATGATTTCACTCATCTGTGGAGTCTAAGAACAAAGAAAAAAAGTGAAGGAGAAAAACGGCAGCCGACTCACAGAACCCAAGAATGGACTAACAGTTACCAAAGGGAAAGGACTGGGGAAGATGCATGGGAAGGGAGGGACAAGGAGGGAAAAGGGGCATTACTATTAGCAGACATAATATAGGGGGTGGGGGACACGGGGAGGGCTGTGCAGCACAGAGAAGACAAGTAGTGACTCTATAGCATCTTACTACACTGATGGACAGTGACTGTAATGGGGTATGTGGTGGGGACTTGATAATGGGGGGAGTCTAGTAACCATAATGTTCCTCATGTAATTGTACATTAATGATACCAAAAACAAAAAATTTGCCTGCTAAAAGGCCCAGCTATAAACAGAATAATAAAGACAGGAAGATTCCACCTAAAGCTGAAATTGCATTTTAAAAAATCTAGGAAGTTAAGAAGTAAGATTCTTAACATACTGTCTAGCAAAGAAACAATAACCTGCCCACCCTGGGGGCAGGGCAAGTGGTCTTAATTGATATGCCCCCAGACCAGGAAGCTGCTATTCTGGGAAGGAATGAGCAGTAAATTTCTTATGCTAATTTTGCAGAATTACCTGAAGGACTAATAAGAAAAGAAACTTAATGACTCATGAAAGATGACCACTGTGGGACCACTTAACAAGTCCACACCCCTAGCCCATTAGAAATCCTTATCCGCCTATAAAACTCCAGACCCTAAACCCTTAGGGGTGCCTCTTCTCTGAGGTAGCCATACTCCCCTCTCTGAGTGGGCACATTTTTGCTTTAAATAAATCTCTCACTGCTCAACTTAAGAAAAACAATTTATGATTAGTATGTTTAAAGGGTATAGTGGAAAAGGTATACAACATGCATAAAGGAATTTGATCAAATAGTTGGAAACTCTAAGAGTTAAGTTAAAATGTGAGAAATGAACACCATTTTTATGACCTAAATAGTGATGTCCCCTCCTTCCCCAACAAATTCATATGTTAAAGTCCTCATGTGACTGTGTTTGGTGATAGGGCCATCATATCAGATATGGAGAATTCCTTCAACAGGTTTATTGGCAGAATGGACACAGCAGAGAAAAGAATCAATGAACTTGAAGACTGACCATTATTTATTATCCAAACTGAAACATAAGTAGTAAAAAGGAAGGACAAAACAAAAACAAACAAAAAAACAAAAAACCCACTATCCAAGAATAGTCTAACACACATGTGATTCAGTCCTAGAAAGATAAGAGAGGCAGGAATACAGAAGAGATAACAGCTGAGATCTCCTCGGAATTAATGAAAACAACAAGCTCCAGATCCAGGAAGGTCAGAATACCTAAGAATCATAAATACAAATGAAAACACAGCTAGCACATCACAGTCAAACTGCTTAAAGTCAATGATCAGTGATCTTGAAGACAGCCAGAGAATAATGAAATAATCCATAAGGAAGACATTACATACAGCAGACTTCACATCAAATGTTAAGCAAGCCAGAAGATAATGGAGTGACTTCTTTAAAATACTGAAAGAAAAAAAGTCAACCTAAAATTCTATATTCAGTGGAAATGTCTCTCACAAATTAAAGAATAATGAAGATTAAAACACACACACACAATTAGATGGTACAGAATATGTCACCTGTAAACCTGCACTGCAAGAAATATTGAATTCTTTAGGCAGAGAGTATATGAGAGTAGAAAGAAATTTAGTTCTACACAAAGAAATGAAAAATGTTAGAAATGGTAAAAAATGTGGGCAAATATGAAAAAGTTTTATTTTTAATTTCTTTAAAGAATAATTGACTCTCTAAAGCAAAATAGTAACAATGTATTACAGGTGTTATAGCATATGTAGAAATAATAAATTTCAATGATAGCTCAAAGAATGGGAGAAAGGAAAAAGCAATCTACTACTGAAAGATTATTACACTTAAGGTGAGTATATTGTAACAGGATTCATGCCATACAAACTATGTTATCTGACCAAAACATAATTAAAATGGAAATCATCAACAGAAAGATATCTGGAAATTCTCAAGTATTTGGAAATTTGACAAAACATTTATGAATAATCCATGGGTCAAATAAGAAATGACAAGATGAGATAAAAATTTGTATCTTAATGATAAGAAAATGCAACATTTCAAAATCTGTGGGATGCAGCTAATGCAGAGCTTAGAGGGAAATTTATCTTATTGAATGCATATATTAAAGAAAGAGATCTCAAATCAATGATCTCAACTTTCACCTAAGGAATTAAAAAAATAGAACAAATAAAACAAAAAATAATCAGAATGAAGGAAGTAATAAAGTAATTAGAAGGCCATTGAAATTGAAGCAGAAAATCAATAGAGAAAATCAAGGACACTAATAGGTAGTGTTTTGAAAGAAGTAACACATTTGACAAACCTATAGCCAGACTGTTTTTATTAAGTGAGTAAAGACACAAATTAAAGATAATATGAATTAAAGAATACATGTCACTACAGATGCTATAGATATTAAAAGGATAATTTGGAAATATTATGAACAATAATTTGGTAACTTAGATGAAATGGATACATTAAATGAAAGACAGAAAGCACCAAAACTCACCCCAAGAAGAAATAGATAACTGGAATATACCTACCTTTATTAAAGGAAAGTAGTAAAGAACCTTCCTACAAAGATAATTTCAGGTACTGATGGCCTGATTCATTACGGATCAATACAGAGGCTACAATTTCTGCACATCCCTGAATAGTAGTGTCTCAGTCAGAATCAGGCAGGTTAGCTTCAGTGACAAACAGCCTCCAAATCTTAGTGCTTGTGAGAACACAGGTTTATTTCTTATTCAAGCTACAGTTTGTTGCAGTATGGCTCAGCTGCTGCTCCAGGTTACTTTTGTAATACAGTCCAGGCTGACAGAGAAACTTCTATCTGGAAACTTGCTATGGACATGCATGTACTGTCTCTTAAAGCTTCAGTCCAGAGGTGGCACACAACTCTTCTCACATTTATTGGCCAAAGCAAGTCAAACAGCCATGCCTGGGTTTAAGAGGGTGGTTAGTAGAACTCTCCTGCATGGTGGGGCACTGAATATTTGTCAACAGTTGTACCCACTAGAGGTAAAATGTGACCCATGATACTTGCAGCTTATTTATTTTATAATATAATTGTCTCATAGGATCACTTTGAGCTTCAGCAAATGGCTTGTCAGTTTAAAATGACTGAGGCATCTCAGGGAGGGGAACTATTGAAGAAGAGGAAAGGAAAAGATCGTGAATCCCTAAGGTGTACTTCAGGGAGCAAAGATGCCATCTGATTCTTCCCGATCGAGTGAGCAGGCAGTTACCCTTAGAGACAGAAACATTTTAGAGTCATGACATTCAATTTTGAATTCTAAATCTCTGATTTTCCAGGGACCTTCAATCAAATCTTACCTACTCCATGTTTTTCCTCTACCATCTCCAGTAATTTCTCAGGTTACTTATTCAGTCAGAGTTTAGTTTAAAAGTCTACCTCAGGATTCCATTGTCTTCTTCATCAGGTACTGCTGGCGAGTCTTGGCAGCTGGCCTTCCTGGAGGGAGGGAATAGTGGTGGTTGCAGTGTCCAAACTGGAGGGGGAAGGTCTCTCCTCCATTTCTGCCCCCCATTTCTCAGGTGCTAAGGGTTTCCTGATCCAGGCCTGGGCACATGGCGACCTTCAGAGCTGTGGGCACCATTCAGTTCCCAGCTAGGAGATCCACTCAAGTTCTTGGCCTCAACACCCTTTGGGTCTGCAGTAGATACCCAGGCTCCTCCCTCGATGACCCTCTGGAAAGTGTGCCTATCCAGGCCTTCAGTTAACCTCTGCTCCCCATGGAGACACATGGGGACATTTGGATCTTCTTCTGGCCACATTTGCCTTGAGGGAAGCACAGAGAACCTGCTGGGGCCTCTTTCTTTCTTTTCCCACTTACAGGGGTGTAGGCTTTGCATTCCTGCCTGCTGCTCTCAGGACAGCCAGAGTCCCCTAGTCTCTTTCTTTCTAAACAACTTTAGTGAGATATCTCTGACATGTAAAAATTATATATACTTAAGGTGTACAATTTGATGTTTTGATACATATATATGTTGGAAAGAGATCACCACAATCAAGCTGTTTAACATCTCCATTTCTGTACACAGTTGCCACTAGGCTCTTGGTTGTCTCAATTTGATGGGGTACTGTGCATCAGCACCCACCCTTCCTCCACACATCAGCAAGCAGGGGAAGGTGGAGGCGTTGAGTGGAGACATCACTATCTCGCTTCTCCATTTCTCTAACTCCACAGCTAGAACAGTGATGGTGGCCCTAGGGAAAGAGACTTTCTGGTGATCCCACATGCCCCCACCCTGAGTGGAATTTCTTTGAAGCCAGCAGATTAGCATCTGGTAACTTGTTCTCATGAATCCAAGCAGAGGTAGCTGCAGGGACACAGGCCACAGTTTGATGCCTTATTTCTGGCTTTACGCCAGTGTAATCCTCTTCTTTTCACCCTATAACACCAGCTATGGAGCCTTCTGTTTGCATATTCATAAAACGAGAGCTTAGAATCCAGAGGCCCTAACAAATGGTGTTTCAACACTGTCATCCTTGTGTGTATGGATTGGGAGTCCGGCTCACTTGAGTTCCCTGCTGGAATTCAGACTTCTCTGGGCACACCTGATGAACCTGTGGGTCAGGATGTCAGAGCCTATTTGAGTTTTGGAGGCTTGAGCGGGGGAGAGGAATAGGCAGGAGTTGGGAGGATATCTGGTGTCTCTCCAAGATTGTCCAATCGGTCTGGCCTCTTGGCCTCTGTCAGAACCAGATGGAAAGACAAGCTATCAGGACAAGTAAAGGATGCAGGTTTTATGGAAGACTTCCTGAGACTCTAGGACAGGAGTCACTGGTTTTAGTGCAAAGGCAGTCCTACCAACCAGGTCCTGGGGACTCCCAAAACTGTCTGGGTAAGACTGTGTGGGTGTGGGTGTGAGTGAGTAAGAGTGGGCATGTGCTTGTGTGTGAGTATGGATGTGTGAGTGTGTGTGTGTGCATGTGCATGTGGGACTGACATTCCACATTAGCAGGTAGAGCAAGATCCAAGGAATTGTGGGTTATTACCAATAGTGTGTCCTCATCTGAACCTACCAGCTGGCGAGGCCAGGGACATTACAGTCAGAGACCAGTCCAAAAAAAAACAAAAACAAAAACAAATACAAAATAGGACCTGGCCAGGAATTTCAAACAGAGGTGATTTGTTTAGAGTTTTATTGGGGGGTTAATTGGCATTCAGAAACCACACATATTTGAAGTATACAATTTGATACATACATCTGCACACCTAAAATTATAATCAAGATAATACCTCTTTGTAATCCTCACTCCTGCCTCCTCCCCTGACCCTCTGCTTTCTGCTTTCTGTCAAGGTAGCTTTTTGCATTTTCTAAAAATGTATGTAAAATAAATGGAATCAAACAATAAATACTTTTTTTTCATGTGCTAAGAAAATATAATGAAATTGACCATTTTAGCCATTTTTAAGTGGCATTAAATGCATTCACAGTGTTGGGCCACCATCACCACCATCCACCTTCAGAACTCTTCTCACCCTGCAAGACTAAAATTCCTTCCATTCATCTAACTAACTCCCCATTCAACTTTCTGTCTCTGTAAACATGGCCCAGCAACCTCCACCTGAAACCAGCCCTGCAGGTGACAGGAGGCACCACATATGTTGGGTATGTTTTAAGTATTTGGGAAGTGGTTGGTTTCTGAAACATGAATCACATACAAAACTAACATTCTGCTGAGCAGAACTGAACTGATGAGTCTACTGGAACTGGTTGGGGAGAAAGAGCTTTGGTGAAAACAAAACAAAACTAACCTGAACTCAAGCAAAATTTCTCTCAAATCTTCATGGCATTAATTAATATATTGATTTTAGATGAATTATTTTTTTTTCTGGTCCAAACAGAAGTTTCCATGCCATATACTAAATAATACATTTTCATCTCTGAGCTGCCCTTGGACCTTTTAAATCTTCATTTATGTCTATGTCTGATGGGCCTTTGAAGGTCTGTTTTCAGGCCTGTACCAAATGACTCCTCCTCCAGGAAGTTTTCCAGCATGGACCTGGCACACAGTAGACATGCTCTCCCAGTGAATGACAAAATCTCTCTCTCTCTGTACAGTTCTCATCAAGGTGCATCTTATAATATAATGCCTGTGAACAAGGCCTAGTCTCCTTCTTCAGAACAAATAATAAAAACTCATTAACATTCACACTAGATTGTAAGCTGTCACACATGGGGTGTCTACACCCCTGTAGAATGGTGGGTTTAGTAAATGCCCTCCCATGATCTGTACAAGATGCAGGAGACTGGCTGGGCTCCCTCACCCATGAGGAATTACCTCTGCCTCTAGAGTGGGTTCTCCAGTGAAAATGGGGTTCAAGGGATTGTGCAATGTCAGACTCAACAGGGAGGGGAAGACCAATGGGGACTGGAGGGAGGCGGTGCCTCTTTATGGCCCAGCTTCTGAGAACCATGGACACAGTCCAGGCAGGATCCCAAAATCCCAGCAGTTAGTGTTCTCCAAAGCAACAGAACCAGTAGGATACATATGATGTATATAACTCTACAGGAGGAGATTAATGATAGGAGTGAGCTCATGTGATCATGGAGGCTGAGAGGCCCCACAGTCTCCCCTCTGCAGTCAGGAGACCCTGGAGGGCTCGTGGAATCCATCTGAATGTGAAGGCCTGACAACTGTGGGCTGATGGGAGTATGAAGGCCCAGGAACCAGGAGCGCCACATCTGAGGGCAGGGGAAGGTGATGTGTCAGCTCAACCAGACAGCGAATCAGCCTTCCTCCCCTTGTGTTCATCCAGACATTGGATGGCTGAACGGTGCCCACCGCACTGTGGAGAGCCTTCAGCTCCTCTGTCCAGCAGGTCAAGTGCAGTGTCTGCTGAAAACACCCTCACAGGCACACCCAGAAGTAATGCTTCACCTGCTTTTCTGGGTGTCCCTTCTCACAGCCAAGTTGATGTATAAAATTAACCATCACAAGTTCATTCCCTCTTGGTGTGGAAATAGGGAGATTTCCTACATAGAATTCATAGGACAAAGGTTTAGATGTCAGCCACTGGCACCAGCTCATAGGATTTCAGATCGGTGCACATCCCTTCACAGTGCACATACTCTCCCCAAAAGTCATGAAGAGCAGAGTCTCAACAGATTCAGATTTTTAGGAAGAGTCTAGGTAAGTGACCCTGTCCCATTTCCTCTGCAAAGTTGTCCAGGTTCTGAGTTTGGAATCATGACATGAGGCCAGCCTACCCTCACTGAGACTATGCTCGGTGCCCCTGTGGAGGTTGCAGAGGTGGCCTTTCTCAGCCTTGCACCTGATAACAGGGCCTCTCTCATCTCTTGGCTGCTGCCCAGCCCAGCGGTGACCTCACCTGCTCCTCCCTGTACTTCTCTCTGGCTTCGCTATAACCTGGGAAGGACCAAACACCTCGTTCTGCAAGCTCCTTCTTGCTCTTTGGCAGTTATTTACGATCTCAGCTGCTCTTTTCCACTGCAGGTGGTCCTCACCCCAGGGCACTAGCACATGATTTCCATCTCACAAGTGACTCTCCATCCTGTGCCTACCATTTGCTCTAATGCTGTGACTCTCTGACCTGGCTGCACAGTTAAACACCTGGAGAGGTTTAGGAAAGGGCCATGTATGGGTCCCTAATGGTTTGGCTCCCCTGATGGACTGGGTGGTCCCCACTGTTCTGACTCCCAGACTTCCTGTGCTGCGCCAAGCCTGCTCCCCTCACCTGTTCTTGTTACTGTTGCAGGGCTGCCTGCCATTGGACATGGCTGGCCTCTTGCCATGTCAAATGATGAAACATGTTCAGTGCTCAGAATGCTGGAGTCACGGAGAGGCTGAGGGGTCCCAGTTACTAACAGGCTGTTGTGCTGAGGAAGGGACCCTGGCCCGGATGCGTTGGGCTTGACAGAGTCTTTAGAGAGAGGCTTTGTTGTGGATGGGCGTGAGAGAGCTTCAGGCTGCAGATTGGGAGATGGAGCAGAGGCAGTGAGGGACACAGGATGAGAACGTCACCTGCAGACTCCAGGGAGGACACGAGGCTGAGGGGCTGCTCCTGGGAAGGGCCACACCACCAGGTGCCTTCTGTCCCTTTTGCAAGCCTGGGGGAGCTCAGGACTCAAGCTGGTGGCCAAAATTTGGTCGCAGCCACAGAGGGGAACTTTTATGATACAGCTGCCAAGTCTTCAGATTGGTTTCCCCAAAGGGTTTCAAAATTCCTTGAGGCCTCAAAACTTCTGTTTTTGCTCATCAAGAAAAGCACTGGGGGCCTCTTTTTCTCTCATGGCCTGTTGATTTCCATCCACCCAGAGCAGGTGCTTGCTGAGAAATTGGCACAGTTTGGCCTGAGTAAGGGAAGCAGAGAGAGCTAATCATCCTTCAGGTCTAGAAAGGTTGGAGAAGGAAGGTTCAGTTCAGTAACTGCAGAAAAGATTTAAGACTGAAATCAAGACATGAGGACAGCAGGCAGACCATGTGGTAGACCTGCGTGGACCTGAAGTCACGGGCTTAGGCTGTCACCTCTGGAAGCTTCTAGTGTCCATAGAAGTCTAGATGGAAGTCCAGTGTGGAGGTTCAGAGGGTGAGGGATTTCCCCAAGACTACAAGGTAAAACCTGGGGAAGATGACAGAGCTGCCGGGGCTGTGAGGCTGATGCCACCAGGCTGGACCAGGAGCTGGCTTCTCAGGGAAATGGGAGAGCTCTGAGTGGCATGAACGAGAGGCCATTAGGGGGCTGTCAGCTATCCCATGCACTTAGTAGTGTGAACTAGCATTTCTAAAGACAGAGAGCTTTCTGTGGAGGAGGGCAAGGGGGGTGTCACTCTGAGGCCTCCAGTGATTAGCATCCTAGAAAGTGAGTCTTGATGAAAATACTGCTGGGTCGATGGCTTTTACTTTCTCACACAGTTTTGGCTAGATTGCTGGGGAACGTTCCTTAAATTAAGCTTGTGTAAATTCCTTTAGTTCTGTTCAGCTCACTATTTCAGTGGGCTTTAAACATTTTAGCACTTTAAAAATAAAATCCCCTTTTCTCTTCCCTGCCTGCTTGAAGACCCACTGCCACCATGATGGACACAGTAACTGTCTGGTCCGGGAAGTTCATGATCAGGTGGCTACTTCAGAGGAAGCAATGGTCATGGACGTCCTTCAACCTGGGAAGGCAACAGCGCCTGAGAGGGACATTTGGGGACAGTGAGCCAAAGTGCACAGGCCCACCCCGGATGTCAGCTTTCTATCTGCATTCAGAGTCTGCACTGGTGGTGGTGGGGCAGCTGGCATTGTTCTGAGTTATGATTCTTTGGATTATGCAAAACAAAGTGAACCCTAATACAGACCTGTGAGACTTGGGCTGTCCCAGGAGAAAAGGCCTCAAGTAAACAGCAAAAGGAACGGCAAAATGATGGGGAAGGGCAGGGGGATGCAAGGCCTGTGCTGGCGCTGGCATAAAGAGAGCTGGGGACTGGGCAACACAGGGATGAAGATTCTGTGGCTACTTTATCTGTGGTGATTGTGCTGCTTTCTCATGAAAGGATGAAAAAACTAAGAACTTAAAAAGAAAAATACTCATGCGGAGGTCGGAGGAGAAAAGTGTTCATTGATTTGTGTGAGTTTATTTCAAGAGTTGGGATTTGTACAATGAGTTTAGGAAGAGCTGGCTGCGCAGGCATTTCCCAGGAGAGCTGTTCAACAGTCAGGAAGCCAGTCCCGCAGCTGCGCCCCTGCAGAGGCCAGACCTGTGCCTGTCACTCTGAGCAGCAAATCCGGGATCCCGAGTTCTGGCAGGTAATATTTGAAGCCCCCATTTGCTATGTCCAGACTCGTGGCATCTTGACATGTACAGCACATGTGTCCCCATCATATTCTTGTGGGAGGTGGGGAGGCTCAGCTGCTGAGGGTCACTGTCAGTCTCTTTTGAGATGTCTGTTGCATGCCCACCATACTCCCCAAAGTAAATTTCAGGAATACTTAGCCTATGAGTTTAGGTCAGATCATTCCAACCCCTACTCTGAAAGTCAGTGAAAATACCTCTCTGGCCATTTTTTTATGAGGCAATAAGAGGAAATACTTGTGAAAATAAAGCAGCAAAATGGTGGGAGCAATAAGGCATTTGGGGGCATGCATAGAATTACAACTGGGGAGGAATGCATGGTGATTATCGCCTTCTTGATGTACATGAAGCAGCAGCAGCTGCTTATTACAGAGGCCTTCCGTGTGCAGACTTGACTACAGATGATGAGATTGTCCAGGCAGATGAAGGTCACCTTTTGGGATCCCCTGTGCAACTGGGGGCTCCAGCTGTGTGACAGTCTCCCCAGGCGTGGTTACTTGGCTGGGCCTTCCCAGTCAAGGCCAGCAGCAGGTGGGACTCAGGTCAGCCCACGTTGATGCTCTTCTGCCCCTTCAGGGAGCCCATGGGGAGACTGGTGGCCTGGGGCCTGAGAGCAGCAGAGGAAGGCAGCAGCGGGAGGCAGCCTTGCACCACAGTCTACAGGGCACTGTTGGCCTCTGGCTTGGGCTTAGGCCTCTGCCCTTCACCTACCAAGGCTCAGGGATCGGCTGTTTGGTGGGCGTAGGGTGGTAAGATGTGTGGGGCATGTGACAGGGCTTGGATGTGTAGGGTGGTATGAGGTGTGGCAGGAACACTGTGTGCAGGTGGTGGGCACTGGGCATTGTTGTCAACCTTCATGCTCATGTGCCTACCAAGCATGAATTGTTGTTATGTGTCTAGGATTCAGATGATCAGGAACATTCTGTGTGGGAGACAGAGGCAGGGGAAGGGAGGAAGCAAAAAGCAGAGGAGGAAATGAGAGATGGCCTGCTCTCTCGCCTCTGAGGGGCACGGCAGCCCGAGCAGACCAGGCTGCAGCCGGGGGACCCTGCCCGGTTCTCAGGGCCACGCTCCAGCTGAACGGCATGGACAAGTCAGTTACCCTGCTTAAAATCAAGAGACCCTGAGTAGGACCACAGCATCTAACGTCAGCCTGTTCACTTTGTCCCCTGGGATGTAGGCTGGGGGCCTCAGGACAGAGACTCGAGCCACGCCTGGCCAATGTCTGTGAGACCTGCTACTCCCTCTGCGCCCTGAGGGATGAGCTTTGGTTACTCCTCCTGAAATCGATTCATTCCTCTGGTTTGGTCCAAATGCCAGGTCACAGAGTAGTTCCTGGAGTCTGGACTCCCTCATGGGTCCTCCCACGAGAGCTTCAACCCAGCCAAGCTCTCAGGTATTTTATTAGTTAGTGCTTGTTGCCTAATCGATGATATAAAAACCCTGTAGCTTAACAGTCACAAACATGCACCACCTCACGATTTCTCTGTGAGCAATGCAGCAAATGGCTCTGGCTCAGGATCTTTCACGAGGCTGCGGCCTCTGAAGGCTTGACCCTGCTCTGCAGGGGCCGCTCCCCAGGGCTCCCCCACACAGTGGCCAAGCTGGTGCTGGCTGAGGCAGGGGCCCAGCAGCTCACCCTGTGCCCCTCTCCACAGGCAACCCTGGGGGTCCTTACAACCCACCGTCGGGCTTCCTCCACAGTGAGTGACTTGAGGCAGAGCAAGCAGAGGCAGTTTGGAAATCACACCCCGTCACATCCACCTTATTCTGTTGGTCATGGAGACCAGCCCAGATTACATCATGGGAGGGAGTGGTGGATGCATGAGCTCTCAGGATTCCTGGAGGCCATCTGGAGAGCTGGTGACAACAGGGCCCTTGCTGGTCTGAAAGTCTGTGTGTCTTTGATCAGTCTGTTCTCTGTGCCATCAACTATTGAGAACGCAGAACTGAAATAGTTTACCCTGTCTGGTTTGTTCAGCAAACACATTTGAGCACATTTTCTGTGTCAGGAAAGTGGTAGGTGCTTGGGACACGAAGACAAAGAAGCTTACAGTCCAGCACAGATAGTGACACTCAGGTTGGGAAGTGGTCAGTGTCATGGGTTCAGCATGATACCTGGTGGGGCCAGTGGGCCAAGTGGGAGCAATGGATGTTAGGGATCAGAGAAGGCTGCCTACCACAGGTGCGACCCCACATGGTCCTGAAGGAGAAGCATGAGGTCACCAGGCAGTGGGAGGCAGCAGACAGAGGAACAGAGTTCCAGGGAGGGAAGCATGTGAGCATAAGGTGGAGCCGTCCCAGCCTGGCTCACAGGGACTCAAGATGCTGGGTGCTGATAGGCCACGATGTCATTTCCCCCATGTGCTCTCATTTCGGAACCTCCCAGAGCCACTGGATGTGAAACATCCTTTGAATGTGTGCTGCTTGGTAGGAGGTGCCAGGGCTGGGCTTGTTTGTCACCGCCAACTAGGGAGCTCATGGGGAAGTCCTCGGGAAGGGCAGTCCTGGAGGGCCGTCCTGTAAGAATGACACAACTAATTCCATTTGTGGAAAGATTGTTTCATGCTGTTCCCTTTGGCAGACATGGTTCCATGGTTTCAGGGAGCCCTCCCAGCAGCTCCCAGGGTGTGCAGGACTGTGTATCTCTCGGCCTATGTTTCATTTTCCTTTGTTTTGGAAAAGTGTACTACCCACGGGCATCAGCCTGCCCTCGTAGGTCTGAGAGCACGCAGCATCTGCGGGCCCACCTGGACCGGGGAGTGAAGGCCATGCAGAGTTTTCAGCTACGTCTGCTGCCCTGCAAATGCACGAGACCCTCATGCTGTGGAATAGTAATGTGCTGTTTGTCTTGTGTGTGGTCAGCAAGGGTTATCCTGTGGTCGGAATCACACACTACTTTGGGCCACAGGTCCTGTGCTGGGTGGGCGCTTCCCTCCTGCCCCGTGCACCCAAAAGGGTCAACAATAGGGATGCAATTCTGCCCTGTGCCTTGTTCCCACAGGAACAAGGACATACCAAGTCCGTTGGGCCCATCAGCCTGCCCCCTGCCTTGTGACGTCCCTCAGGCCTGCAGCCTTCCTCCTCCCTCCCATCATTAAAGATGCTATGTTTTTCTTTGGACAGCTGCATGGGGAGCTGAGGGCTGAGCTCGCACCTGGAAGCCACCCAAGATTAAGAGCACCCGGACAGGCTGAGTGGGCAGGGTGTGTTGGGGGCCCGCCAGGGTCTGTGCTTGATGGTTGGCAAACTTACGATGTCAGATAACAGAATGTTTCCCAGCCCTGCAGCAGTTTCCTGCAGTGCAGGGAGGACAGACGCCAACCTCTCCTGTCATGTTCAATGGACAGTTTGAATTACAGAGGATGGGCCTGGAGGGGAGAGAGAAATGCATGTGACAAAAGGGGAAGCCTGGCCATCAGATCTCAGGGCTCAGACCTGCTGGGGACAGGGCTGGAGCTGCAGCTCAGGGACACTGTGTGGTGGGCAGAGGAGGGGCCCTGTGCCTGACCTCAGGGGAGGCGGCCTGGCCCCTGTCCCACCAGACACAGAGGTGAGGAGGGGCAGATGGAAAGGCCGTGGGCCTCGGCCAGAGTCTGACACTCAACTGAATGGGGGATCCAAAAGCAGCGAGGAGCTTCTCTCCCCACCCAGACTGGGGTGCTGCTGACAATGTCACCCTCCTTCCTGGGTCCTGCACTTGCTCCGTCTTCTGCTCGTGATGGACAGGCATTATTTTTTAGAGCAGCTTTAGGGTCATAGCTAAATTAGGTAGAAAGTGTATATTTCCCAGACATTCCTATCCCCCCTCTCTTACAGCCCTCCATCAACCCTGCCCACCACATGGTACATTTGTCCCAACTGAAGAAACTACATGGAGACTTCATTGTCACCCAAAGGCCATGACACTGAGGTCACTCTTGGTGGTGTACATTCTGTAGGTTTGGAGAAGTGCATAATGGCATGTGCCTGCCATTCTGGGTTCAATGTCCTAAACTCCTGTGTGTCTGCCTGTTCCTCCCTCCCACTCTGAACTCCATCCCTGGCAACCACTGACCTGCTTACTGTCCCCACAGCTGTGCCTTTTCCAGAATGTCAAAGAGTTGGAACTGTTCAGTATATGCCAGTAATGGCTGAGGGCTCATTTCCTTCTGGTGCTCAGTAATACCCTGTAGTCTCAGGGCTGGACCACACTGGTCTCTAATTTGAGGCTTTCTCAGGGCAAGCCAGGGGGTGCAGGAATATCCTTCCCACAATGGGCTGCAGAGCCTGGCCAACCCTCCCATGATCTAAACCAGGGAAAGAGTGGGTCACATGCATTCCCCTTCACCCCTGCTTCTGCCAACCCTGCACCACTCTCCTCCATTTCACACAGAAATAGCCCGCCAGCTGTCCTGGAATGGAAGGGTGAGTGCACAACACTGTAGGGCTGTGAGGGCCGCCCTCTGCCAGCCTCCCCTCAGGGCTGTAGAGCCCAGCTGTAAAACACTCCCCTCCCACCCGCACAACTTTGGGGACCCATCATGAACACAGTGAGAGGGGAAATGTACACTGGGTCGGAGCCTAGTGTCTAGTTCCATCTTTGTGAACTGCTGGCTTTGTGGCCTTGGGTAAGGCTTAGAGTCTGAGCCTGCATCTGTACAACCAGGAAAACAGAGCGCATTCTGCTCATCTCAGAGTCCCTGTAAAAGTGACGCTTGCTTTGAAAAGTGTAAGGGCTCAAGCGGATGGAAAGAACTCTGATTTTTTGTTTCTAATTTGAGAAGTGTTTAGCTTCTGGAAACAGAATGAAATGTTTCTGTAGTGCTGTCTAAAGATCTGGGTGTTACCAGCTGCATATTCAGTGGAGGAAGGTATGACTGTCCCTGATATTTCCTATCCACGATATTCTCATCCCCAAGGTCTCTCTGCAGTTGACAAGGCAGGTAAACTGAGACAAACTTTACAGCAGGCTGGTAGCTGGGGCAGTGCCTTCAGTGGCACACACACAGGCCTGGCACATAGCTGCCTTTATCTCCAGCTGTGCCACACACCAAGTGTGTGTGTGACCCTGGGCAAGTCACTGGACATTTTTTGATTTTAGGTGCTGTAGCTAGTAAAGAGGGGATGAAATTAAATGCTCTGAATGTCTAGGCCTAACTTGATTCATCATCTCTGTTTTGTCCAGGGGAGAAGGGAAACAAAAACCTTCTGCTCTTCCCTGAGAGGCAGCAGCAGTGGAAAAATCTGACTTCTGCAGGAGATCGTCCGAATTCTTTGAATGTAGTTAATTTGCCTACCTTCTGGTCTCAACAGCACAAACACTATTATAATGCTTTCTCCTCCCTAAGAAGCGGGCATGTCATTAACAGGCTGGCCCTTGCTGGAAGTTGTCAGGTTGGGCTGCACGGGGTTGCTTCATTGGGGGAGCGGGAACATACCTGCTGCCACCCAGCCCCGGCTCACCAATGGCAGCATTAAGGTGTGTCAGAGGAAAAGAGGCGGGCCAAGGATCAGGGGACAGACAGAGGGAGATTTAGGGAAAAGGAAAGTAGAGGGAGGGAAGGGGCTGTATGAATGAAACGATTGCCAAGCTGTAAGAGACAGAGTATGAGCATCGAATTGAGGCAAGAGGTTTGAGTTTCTGTGCGGTGGTAGATGGCAAATGCTGCTGTATTTGATAAACATTCTGCCTTTAGTTTGAAAAGTGATGGCTGGGGTTTGGGGAATTGGGAGGTTGAGAGATTGGAAACTTTACAGATACTGGAGATTCTATAAGCTCTTTTCCTTTTTAACTTTTTAAAATGAGAAGTTCCAAACATACAAAAAGATGCAGAAAATATAATGAATTCTCATTACATCTCATCTCGATTCACCAATTCTTAATTTACAGCCAATCTTGTTTCACTTTTACCCCCAGTCATGCTCTTCTTGCTCCATTATTTTGAAGGACATCCCAGAGAGCATACAATTTTATCCATTGATGCTCCAGTATTTTTCTCTAAAGGGGCTGTAATCATAGTACTACCATCACACATGAAAACTAACTACTGGACTGCAAATATCCAGTCAATACTGAGTACTTTTGGATTGTTTTATTTTATATAAAACTTTCTTTTAGGAGCCAAGTCCATACATTGCAATTGTTTGGTATGTCTGCTAAGTCATAGATGTTTCTCTTTTATGGTTTTATTTTGTTGAAGAAATAATGTCATTTGTCTTCAAGTTTCCTGCAGATGCAATCCAGGGTGATTTTCTTGGCAAGACTGCTTAGGTAGCAGTGTGCACTTGCATCAGGAGGCACGTCGTGTCTCATGTTCCATATGAATCAACACCTAGGTCCAAGTGTTCCTGAGGGCTTACAAAATGATGTTCTGTCATTCCTTCTTCACTGATTGGCTGGGCGACTGCTGTGAGGAAAACCTTCCCCTGCTCAGTTTGGTTACCCTGACGTGGTTTGACAAGGGTGCAATAATGGCTGTTGGCTAAGTCAGTGATTACCAGATGTAGACCCAAGGATGGAATGTTTACATATATGAATCAACAGCCCTCTGCTTCCTACCCCCAAGCTACTGACTCAGTGAAATGGGGGTGTGTAGGGGGATGAAGCCCTGAGACCTTTTCTTGAAGCACCCTTGGTGATTCTGATGCCCAAACAGATTAGAGAACTATGGGCCAGATCATCAAATGTTCTCAAATACAGATGCAATTTCTGAAGAATGTTCATTCCATATAATCACTGCGTTTCTGGGTCTTAATTTCTCCCTTGAGTGAATGAAAGGAATATTTTTGATACATCATCATTCTACGTGCTTATGTAACTTTAGAAGATGATCAAGGTAATTCTGGAATGATAATCTATATAACATCTCTAGAAATGGTTAGAAACTTGCTTTCTGATTCTTCTGATCAGAACATTGGTATCATCTACACAATTGACTTTGAATATCCAAACTCAGAAACCTGAGATCCCTAAATTAAAACCTTAAATTAGTCAAATCAGGATGCTTTGCTATTAGATTTACAAGTGTATCCAGAAAGTGGCTAGATGTTCACCCCTCTTCAATCTGATTGCTCTTTCTGACTATACTGCTTTCGAAATGGTTTCATAAGTCACAAAACTTTACTTAATTGAATCTTTCTCTTACTCACCAGTGAATTTCAAAGGTTTAAGTATTTATGATTTTTAAACCCTTGTGAGGCCTGGCATGACCTCCTTTGCCATACCAACACGTTCTAGCACATGTCTCCCAAACATCCACCAGTCAAGAAGCTTTTAAGGGCTGATTATGTGTGTGCTTTTTTAACTGTATAATTCATTTTTACAGAGAAGTCATTTGGACTGATCTATTTACAATCTTTCTCCATTTTAACTTGTGCTGCCCAAATATAGTTCACAGAATAGTCAACATTTCCTTGAATGATCCACATTATAAGTCTGCTATGACACAGAGCACTTAGTCCTTCACTTAAAGACTATGATCTCATTTGAACAGTAACATTTTACAGTAGAACATTCATTACTTTTTCCTTCTTATAAATAAATCCACCAAAATTGATATAATATGGTCAGATTTTCAACACACCTGCTTCTTTTCAAACTCATTATTTGCAGGTATTATAAACCAACACAAATAAAATTCACTTCCCCCAAGCCTTCTATAACTTACTATACACCCTCAAGTTTAGCTTTTACTATCTTCTTGCATGTTATAGCACAACCAGACATTTTTACCTTAAGACCAAACTACTCTCTTTTTCCCTGTTTTTATGTATTAACAGCCAACTGCCTCCGCTCCTGCTTTTCAGACAACACTAAAGCTCTCAACCAAACCCTTCAGGTGGTTTTCTTTCAGTCGTCCAGAATACACCGCGTCAGTTCATGTGTGTTCACCACCTTGCAATGCTACACCGGAAAAGTCACAATGTTCTTCATTGGCTCAAAAACAGTATGGCTTGGTTTCAGTTGATAAAGGTAATATGATTTTAAACATATGTACATTTTTATCAAGGGGGAAAAATAAAGGCTACCAATCTGAAAAGGTGTCAAAGTAAAAAAAAAATAAAGCAAATACTAAAAACTACTTTATAATAAAAAAATAAACAATTGGCAGTTTAAGTGAATGAAAATGAGGAATGTGTAGTGACAAAAACTAGTATAAAGTATTCCAGTTGATAAAATGGAAAATCTGTATAAAGTTTTATACTTTGTTTCAAAAGGAACTTGTGTTTCAGTATAAATTCTAATGTATTACACACCTGTATTTTGTGTAGATTTTAGGAGCCAATGTTAAAATTTCAAATTCTGCACATGCAGTTTATCAAAGAAACACTGATAAAATCCCAGTAATTGCAAAATTTTAAGGTTTGGTAGCTATTGTAAATATCACAATAGGTAGTTATTGGAAAGTCCTGATGAATTTAGAATGAAGAAGAAACCCATTCCATAAATATTTCATTTGATTAAAATTACCAGGCTTGCATGTTCCAAATTATGAGAATGTATCTTTAGAAAAAGGTTGCAGTTTTAACAGTAATCTGTATATGTATCTTTAGCTGCCATTAAAAAAACACAAAAACAAAAACTGAAAATGTTAAGACTAGTATTAAGTAACCTTGCAACGCTCCCATGCTCACAAGAAAACCCAAACTGTATACATTTATAAATATACACGCTCTGTACCAGTAATACACAGAAATTCCTTTATACTGAAGTCTCTTTCCATTCACCACCCAATGGAGATTTGTCCCTTGGCTTTGGGAAGCCAGGCTGTGCTTGGTGAACTCTGACACTCTTCATGTTGTCTGTGGTGCATGCAGGGGAGACACACACTGAAGCGTCCCCATCAACTTCAACCTGAGTCACACTGGATGCTGTAGATGTCCTTCTCTGGGTTTTGACATTCCCAGCAGAGGGGTTGTTCTTGATACACTCCTGATGGAACCCGGGCAAACCCTGCAGCTCGGCTGGACTGGTGGCCTGCTGGAAAGGGGCTATGGCGGCTCGAATACAATTGAACCACTGCTGCTTGTGGAACACATCATTGGCTTGCAGAGTGTGAGACTGGTCTGAAGAGGGGTCTTGGAAGCCAACTCTAAAGATATTTTTGGCTAGGAAAAAAATTGGAAAAAAGAAAGGAAATCAGACTTAAAAACAGTTTGTGTAGATGAGGTGGTCATATAATCTAAGTGTGGGTGCTGGAATTTC
This sequence comes from Manis javanica, assembly GCF_040802235.1. Lineage (NCBI taxonomy): Eukaryota > Metazoa > Chordata > Mammalia > Pholidota > Manidae > Manis > Manis javanica. The sequence continues at coordinate 129,396,884 of NC_133157.1, read as the reverse complement.
TGTATGTGTACACTTGTTAGGTGGAGGCATTAAATAAAGCCTTAGGACATTATTTATTAGATGCACCTACTGATGTCAGAGCACAACTTGATGACAGCTACAGCTATAGGACAATGGGATCCTTTCATTTATAACTTTTTGTGTGGAGACACAATTCTCTTTTATTTTCCCCATGCTGTACCTTCAGTCTGTGACTAATTTGTAACTGGAAGTTTGCACCTGTTTATTCCCTTCACCTATTTTGCCTACTACCCCACTTCCACCATGGCAACCACCTATTCTTTGTCTGAATAGCCTATTTCTGTTTTGTCTGTTTTTCAGATACTGTATGATGGAAGTGAAATCATATGGTATTTGTTTTTCTCTTTTTTCACTTAGCACAATATCCTCTGGGACCAACCATGCTGTCACAAATGGCAAGATTTAATTCTTTTTTATGGCCTAGTTATTGCCCATGTATCCACATCTTCCTCATTCATTTATCTATTGATGGACACATATCTTGGCTATTGTAAATAGTGCTGCAGTTTACATAGGGGTACACATATCTTTTTGAATTAGTGTTTCTGTTTTCTTCAGGTAAGTGTCCGAGGTGGAGTTACTGGGTAATATGGTATTCCTCTCTGTAAGTGTTTGAGGAGCCTCCATACTGTTTCCACGGAGGCTGCACCAATTTACATTCTCACCAGCAGTGCACCACAACCTTGCCCATACTTGTTATTTGTTTGTTTTTTAATACTAGCCATTCTGACTAGTGTAAAGTGATATCTCATGTGGTTTTGATTTGCACATCCCTGATGATTAGTGATGCGGAACATCTTTTCATGTGTCTGTTGGCCATCTGTACATCTTCAGAAAATCTCCATTCAGGTTCTCATTTTTTAAATCAGATTTTTTTGGGGTGCTGAACTGTGTGAATTTTTTAATGTATCTTATATTTTAATCTGAGACAGAATTTTTAAAGATTAAAACTAAATTCACTTAGGTTCTGAGTTTGTTAATTTAAACAATTTTACAATTTCTATCTTTACCTATATGTGAACTGCTGAAAGCCCCTCGAAAGGACCGTCCCATTCTCATATCTCCATCCTGCAGGTCTTCCAAGACCAGCTCTTGTACGGGGATTGGTTGTCGGTAAACTTGGTAAGAGTGACGTTCATTTCGTGTAACAGCCCGAGTCAAAACCAAGATGTCTTGAAACAGGAAAATGTAAAATTTCTGCAGAAATGAGAAACAAATACTTCCTACATGTGGAAGGAACCCTGTGATTTTAAGTAATTGGAATTTAGACATGATTGATCTCATCACATTTATTTCAGATTCCCCTTGTAGATGACCTCAGAAAGAGGAGGATTCTAAGGCTATGCATGTTCTGCTTGGAGAGCCTGTCTAATCTCAGACTATAAAAACATTTTATTGGCATATAACATTAGATGAGGTAGCAGCAGAGTAAACACTGCACCCCACAAAGACCTATCAGTAGGAACATGACTGGAAAGACCAGGATTGTACACCAAAATTTTCTAACAAAGTAAGGATTTAAACAATGCAAGCTTGTAAAAATGTTAATGGTTCTGCTTTGTCCCACACAAATTTAAGTCTTTATAGAACAGCTGGGACTCACAGTATAAATCAGAGATGTCAGATTTCATCTTTTTGCAAAAAGAACCTCAACTTATTAATCTTGCTTCTGAAAAGCAAATAATGAAAGAAAAGTACCACTCATGCTTATACTCGGCTGTGGCAGGTACTTTTTCAATTAAAATTCTAAAAGTAAGTTTGCTTCCCGGTAGTCTGCTGTAAAACTACTTCCATCACTACCAACTCTTCAGAAAAATCTTCTGATGGATATGTTATTTTTTTATGAAACATGGAACTAATAATTTATTCAGAAAACTGCTAGCCAAATTGATTTATGCTCCAAAACTAAAAAGTAAAATATTATTGATTCTCCAGAGACATTTAAGTTATTCTGCAAAGACAGAAACCAAATGTTTGCATTATGAAAGCTGGTAACAAAGAACAAAAACCAGTAACCTTCTTTCACTATTTGATGAGTTTATTTTACAACCTGCTTCATAATCTATGTGGAAACTAACTGGGTGAGAAAGGGAAGCAATGGTTCATTTCCTATTAGTTCTAAGATACACTTACATGTCCATTTTTATTCTTCAGCTCCCCGTGGCAAAGCAATACTTTGCTTGCTTCAATTCGAGGATCCTTCTGCCTTTCATTCAGATACTCCAGTTTGTCGATGTAATACTGACATTCTGATTCTCCTTTCTTCAAGTTGATATTGGAGAGAACTCCTTGTATTATCAATACCTAAAAATTATCAGAAAACTGATGGAGCCTTTTCATAATAATGTCAGTTTCCCTATAGGGCTAAAACACCACATCAAAATGATAGAATTTTAAAGCTTGAAGGGACTCTTGAAATCAGTTAATTCAGTCTGTCCCTTCATTTTACAGATGAAGAAACAGTTTCAGCCTAATTAGGTAATTTGCCCAAAGTTCTCCAGCTAGCTAGTGGAAGTGGTAAGACCAGAATCCAGTCTTTTGATTAGAATATAAATACAGATTGTGTCCTGCCTCTTTATTACAGTGTGTGGTGCACGAGCATATGGGGTGCTTAAAACATCCACCAAACACCTCCCGATGCTGAGTCACTATGCATAACTGACAGTAGCACTGCATAACTTTCTAGACAACTAATGAATAAATTTGGAAAACACAAGAATCATTAGTTGGACTACTTACAGCTTCCTGCAGAAGCTGAACATCAGGGTGGTCCTCTGGAGTATGTCTAAGAATTTCTTTTAACAGTAAAGGGTATTTGACTAGGCGACTTCGGGGATTATCGAGGAAGCTCCACAGATCTAGTTTTCGGCTGAAGGGAGACTCAAGACATCGCTGGAGAAAGTCCTGGACTCCTGGGTCCTGTTTCTTTTGGTCAAGAAGAGCTTTGGCTGCCAGCTGGTTACTACAGTAGCCTTCGTAGGCATTCAAGCCTGGCAACTGAAGAGTGACACGAGAAAACAAAGTACGGTAAGTTCCTGCTATGGTCAGTCCATTAGTAAGCTTGTGAACATGAAACATAAAGCTCACAGCTGTTCTGGAAAGCTGACAAGCTGTGAGCACTGTCCTGCAGGTGATATTAGGGGGAGTAGAGTATTCTGGGCCAACACCAAACACCCTTTTCTCATTTCCCTAATTTAGCTAAATTCAACCAAACACTCATGACTTTTACTTTCCCCAGCTAGTTAGATGCTAGTCTTCTCTAGTCCCAGGACACCATAGCCTTCCTGTATCACCTTCATCACCAACCTTCAGACTGTTTCTTTACTGGACTGTCCCTCACTAGATTATTCATGTAGAGACTGCCTTTTATCTCTCAATTCCCAGTGATCCCTCCCACAACAGTGCCAAGCATCTGGCAGGCACTCAAGTATTAACTGAAGGAGAAAATTAATTGCATATAATGTGAGAATTCTGTACAAGGAGGAACATATTTTTAAAGCAAAACTGTATCATTCATGAAGTAGGTTTTTAAACAGAGACTGTAAGTTTTTATAGCTACAAAAATTTGTTCAATTTTAATGCCTTGTTTATCTGTTTTTATAATCCAGTTCCTGAATCAAGTGGTTCTGATATTCGTTACAATGACAAGTGTGGCATGTACTTGTGAAAAACTCTCTGGAGTAAAATACTCACTACATACCCAGTTCACAAGAATGTGACCAATCTGCTCCACTCTCCCATCAGGCTTCGTTGCTTCACCTATTCTTGCCAACAAATCTGAAGCAAAAGAAAGAAGAAATAACAAGAACAGGTTTATTTTAAAAATAATTCAGCACTAAATTAGAAGTTTAGATTTAAACTTACTTGTATTCCTGCTGTTCAAGATTCTAAAGAAAATTAAGTAGCATATCTCACCTTCATGCAAAGGTATGTAAGCATCCAAGTCACCAAATATATGTGTGAGTTCCTCTTCTGACATGATAGACAACTTTAACATGGGGTCGTGGTAGGCCTACCAGAGGGGGAGAAATGCGTCACACAGAGAGATGAAGCAAAGAAGACATTATGAGAGATCTGTACTTGAATGCAAGTTTGAGTAACTGTACAAACGTCACTGTGGATTCTACTGTAAAACATAGAAAAATTAAAGTATATGTTTGCTAATCCCCCTAAAAGACTCTCTCACTTATATTTATATTTGAAGATGTGTCTAATAAAGCTCATGTAAAAAAAACTATTCACTAGTACTTTCTGCTTCTAAAAAGAAAACTATGTTTGAATTTGTTCAATATAATTTCTAAAAAGCAGAGTGTATGATAAAAAGTTACACACTGACCTTTCTTGCAAGTTTGAGATCTTCAATTAAGTCCTGTTCACCTTGGGACATTTCATATATTGCCTAAAAAAAATGGAGCAGACATCATAAGTCACCATCCCTTCCTCTGAGAAAGGAAAATTATGTACAATAGATATTCACCATTATTTAACTGATGTTTCAAACAGTCCTTTTTAAAGTGTCTCAGTCTGAAAACAAATTCCGAATGGAGTCTCAATATTTTATATAGTGCCCTATGTTTTATATCTTAAACCCATCAAGAAGAGTTCAATCCGATGAACCACACCAAAGTGTTGCTTAGCATTTATTAGGAATTACTGGCAAATACATAAATGCAAGTTGATTTTGCCTTAGGCATTAGTTTGCTAATCTTCTAGCAAAACAGCTATTTAAAAAACAGGTACTATTTTTTTTTTTAGTGTAAGCCAATATATTTGGTCTCGCTACTGAATGGCAGCTTACCTCCTGACGTTTGATTTCTTTGGCAGTTAAAGACTCTCTCATGTTGACACCTAACGTCTCTGACCACAGGACGCTACTTCTCCTTTTGGCAGGTGTTGGAACTGTCGATCTGCGTGATGACTTTTGGGCAGAAGCTGGGGATCTGCTGTCACCATGATGACTAAATGGCTAAACAGAAGAATAAAAGAGGTGAACAAAAGAGAACAGCTTTGGAGGACACAGTAATTATTCTTTTTTTTTCTTAAAAAAAAAAATAGACAAATTAGAAAACAAAATTCAGAGAATTTCTCCAGGCATTTATCCAAGCTTCAATCTATCATTGTAAAATATTATCAGCCAAAACTACTTTTTAGAAATAAAAGCTATCCAAGATCATGCTTTGATAGAAGATGTAAACTAATATAGTGAGATTAGATATTGTTCTAATATTTATTGTCAGCATATTCCAAAGGGATATTTATGTTTAGTAAGAGTGCAAACCTGTTTGTACACCTCAAGGAAAAAAATACCAATTTTAGGCTTTTTAGAAAAAAGCCTCCTCACTACATTACTCACCTCCAGCCCCATTCCCCCTTACCTGTACTGTATGACCAAAGCATCTGGCTGTTCCATTTCTCACAGGAGAGATTAAATTTGCCAAGGATGTACCTTGAGTTAAAGGTCGAACTCTTTTATTGCTTGGTTCCTGTAAAAACAAAATCAGGTTATACTAAATGTGTGTTTAGGTATAATGATTTTAAACAAGTTTCGACAAAACTGAGCCCTCTCAAAAGCTAGTATTTACATATTGTGAAGTATAGAATTTTATGGGATTCTGAAAATGAATGTTTTCTTCATTGTTATAATACTAAAAACACTATTGAGTAGCAATAATTTATAAAAAAATAAAACATGCAAGAAATTCCAATTAAATACCAGAGTATCACAAAGAACATACCAAAAATTATCATTAAACACAAGGAAAACTAAAATTAATGAAATGACCTTCTAGAACTCTATAGGTCTTTTAAGTTTAACAGAGAGAGTAACAAAAAAAAACACACTATTATGAAAAATTTGAAACGTACACAGAAGTGGAGAAGAGCAGAATGGATCCCATGTATTTATCATTCAGCTTTAATAGTTTCTGGGAAATAATCTGTTTCATCTCTGCCCCTCGTGGAGTATTTTAAAGCAAATCCTAAATTGCACACGTCTGATGGTGGAATGGTCATTTTGAAGGCAGGGAGGACCCTGTCGTGGGAAGTGTTCTGCAGGGCAGGACGGTGGCCAAGGTAGTGCTCAGGAGTCCGGACGGCTGGGCTCCAGCCCTGGTTCCAGCACTTGCAGGAAAATACCCTGGGCGTCCATTTTCTCCTCTGTAGGAAGGAGTGAGTACTGAAACTTCTCTTATGAAGTTGTTATGAAGATTAAATAAGTTATGCCGAAAGGGCTCAGAACAGTGCTTGGAACACAGGATGTGTTATCCCCACTTCCCAGTAAAGGTTGGGATTTATAAATAATTAGAGCCTCACTCATACATTTTACTCATTAACTTAACACAAATTCAGAGTAGTTATAATTCTATATGTATTGTTTCAAAAATAATAGCAGTATAGCAAACATTTCTTATTGTCCAAGGATCTCAAACTTTACAAACTGCGTTATTCTTCTCTTACGGGCAGGAAAATGGACGTATACCATTACATGACTCATACAGCTAGTGAAATCAAGAAGGCTGATCACAAAACAGTCCTATGATTATAATGTTTGCGCAGTAAAGTTATTTGTATTTGATGCCTTTGACAACTGTGGCATTCTTGAAAAAATGATTTTGATGAGACTTCAGAAGGAAATATAATTAAAAATTACATTAAAATTATCATTTAAAAGTAAAAACTACCATTTAAAAATGACAGATGACATTTTTTTCCTCAAACTTCTTTGATATGACTAATGTCACATAAAAAAGTGAGCAGGGGTGAGGAAACTGAATAAAAATAATCCTCTTAGAATAATTCAAGAATAAACTGGCAGAAAGAGTTAACATTCTCTGGAAAGAGACTTAAGTGTCTTGATTACTCAAAGAAGCAATTAGGCTCAGTAAAGCCCCTCAGGGTATACAGACTTAACAGAAAAGACTGACCTACAAAGTAAGGAGACTTTTGAAGATGAGCAGAGAATTCAGGCCTTTGAAGACTTAAGAGGCGGAGCTGTAGACCAACCCAGCTCTGCCAAAATAATTAACACTTTGAATATAAAGTCACTAAAGTGGAAATGTTAAACAGATTGAGAAAGAAACCTTCAAGATATACAGTAAAAATGCACACTGTGTGGCCAGAGACATGTGTGATTGCCTTTATAACACACTTCTGTGCAAGCCTGAGGTGACACACACATGGGCAGAAGGTCCAGTATGAGGCATTCCTTTCTATTCAGTAAAGACAGTACAGAGTCCTCTGGATGAATGGAGATGCAATTACCTCACAGGAAGACAGGCCAATATTAAGTAGAAACAAAGCAGTTGTCAGAAAGTTGTGTTCTCCTTTTTGTAAACAGAGGTTAATTTCTCTTCCCTGTTTAAAGCATAACAAATTTGACTTCCTAGTACATCACAAAACATTTAATTTCAATTCAAAAGTCTTTGGAAAGGTACTCTTCCCACCGAATTTGAAAGGAAAAAGTTAGTTTAGCTGGGAGGAAAGGAATTTTTGAAATCCTTACCTTTATAGTATCAGGTATTGTACAACTAATACCCTGTAACTCAACATTATGTGATATTTAAAATTAAAACTACAGAATTTAGATTTAGATAATTAAATGTAAATATATTTAAAGCACCTTTCTGAAACTAATAAAGACTTTGCTTATGCAGCCTCCCTAGGGTGGCAGTGAGACAGGGACTCTGGATGTAGTCAGAGTAGGGTGATGGCCTCCAGGAAAAGCATGGCACAGTATTTACAGTCAGAGCAATGTAACAATGAGCAAAGAAGTCCCCACTGAAACTTCTGTTAAGCATTATGCAAAGTGACGGTCACACTAATTCTCTGGGGAAAGATACCTAAGAATATAGACACCTTCAGTGAGATCAGTTAAAGGTTAAAAGGCCAGAAGCAACTTGGCCTGGAATGTTTGAGTGTTCTGCAAGGGTATCAGCATAACCCGTGGCTCCGCTGTCAGCCCTAACAATCAGACTTTGATCCAGCCGACCTTGAGGACAGGGCAGGTGATGCAAGTCCACACCAGTAAGTTTTTTTCATGTTCTTGAAAAATCCTCAACTGCCTTTAAAAACCCCTACACAACACACCACAAAGGGCTCTCTTGTCCTCTCCTGGTGTGAGCCAGGAGCTCTATTATCTCACTTTATTTCTAAACAATGGGCTATACCTTGCTCTCATACCTTGAGTGTTTGTGAAGCTCATTCTTTGGCTTCGGGAACAAGAACCCCGGCATCAGCAGGATATTATGTTCAGTAGTATTGGTGTTTAAATACATTCTGTATTTAACCTTTAGAAATTCATCTATAATCTCACTTCTTCACAAGGTATGTTATTCTTAAAGAGTTCTAGTCTAAAATGTCTTCGTAAGAGCGACCGGCTAGCTCAGTCTGTAGATACAACACGCTTAAAATGTCTTGGTAGGAAAGAATGGTACTAAAGTGGGAAATACAGGGCTTCGGGTGGAGGACACCTTCGTACTTTTCACATGCTTTTCGGGGTCCAATACTAACTTTATTGCCTTACTAACAGGATGTGTGTGCAGAATGTTTGCCAGACACAACACAAACTTTTCAGAAGAAAAATTTTAATGAATAACATAAAAAGTGTGATGAAAATATAAAGGTGTTAATACTGGATATGGTTCACTACCAATTCAGGATACATATACACTGTTTGAGAAAAAATATACAGAAAGCTTTTGTGGGAAAGTGATATGGATTAGTATTCATGGATCACCTATAAGGTTGGGTCAAATTTTTCTCACTTCTGCAGTACAGGTTAGGATTTGGCACATGTGAGCTACAACCAAAAGCAGTTTTTCTGTAGAGGATCAGCTGGACCATTTAAATCATCTTGGTTTGGTAAGTAAGAACCTAAACATTGCACTGTCACCAAACACACTTTAAAGACAAAGTTCTTTGAGAGCTGGTGTTGCACCCGGATCTGCTGGTCTGCCAACCCAGTGTTTGGAGGTGATGAAGGGAAGAGAGACCCATCCTAATGTCACCCAAATGGGGCTCCCATAATGGTGTTGCTAGTGTTTATTTTGTTGTGAATTGTTGTTAACAGCATTATGATGCATACACACAGCCTAAAGAATGAGTGCAGGTCGTAAAACTATAGTTTCCTCAAAAGACAGTCCGGAAATCTATGAGAATAAACACAGAATAAGCCAACAAGAGTTACATGCTCAAGGGACTTTCTATTGTAGGTAATGGCAGGGACCCTATATTGTTTCTGGCTCTGCTATTCTGAGGATAGAGAGAAGACTGGGGATATGGACTTGCTGGGATAGTTCCTGCAGGGTAGTCAAAGAGCAGCAAGTGTTGGAAGGCTGGAAGGTATGCTACTTGCTAGATGTCATCCAAAACGTGGCTAATCTCACAATGGCCTACCAATACCCAGGGGTGTTCCACAAGAATGGATCCCCCATCAGCAGGGTTTGGTGGAGTCATTGCTCTCATTGACCCATGCAGGACAAGTTGGAACAGAAGTTACAGCCAACAAAGAAAAGGATCATTAATCTCATTTAGTCAGGTAAAGAGACTTTATCCTATTTCTCAGGCCTCTCTCCTTGCCTAACAACCTGCAGGAGCCTCGGCCTCAAGGAGATGGGAAGGAAATGTATGCAAACAATAGGATACATGTCTCCCCTACAAATTGCTAGTACAGACAAACATAATCTATGGCCCCCACTAGAAGGTAAGCTCCATGAGGTCAAAGACTATTTTGTTCTCTGTGACTGGCACATAGTGGGAGCTCAATAACACAGGAATGAATGAATAAATGAGTGAATGAAGGCCCAGTGTGCTGGGGAGCTGAGAAGAAGAATCTCATTTGAGATTAAAATTTTATCATTAAATACAGAAAACAAGCTTAGAATGGTTATATAATCTACACAAAGTCACACAACTAACTAAAAAAGTCCAAAAGTGAGTTTATAACCTCTAAACAGTCTGTAATGGTGCTAGCATAATTTCGTTTGATTTATGACTTATTTTATATTAGTTAACAGAACAAATAGGAGATATTATAATATGATATACCCAGAAAGGTATTATAGAGATAATACATTAAAATGTAATTGTCAAGATGAAAATGTCAATAGTTAGCCTATATAGCAGAATAGATATTAATGAGAAATTAGCAAGGTAGAAGATGAAGTTGAAGAATTCTCCCAGAGAATAGCATAAAAGACTAAAGAGGTTGATGGAATTAAAGAGTTAACATACAAAATAATTCCGCATGCTCCCAAATCTTGCTAATCCAAGTTCTAGAAATAAAGATTAGATAGTAAGAGGGTGAAAATAATCTAACAAATGAGAACATTTCATAAGGCTGAAATAAATATGACTCTTTAGATTAAGATAGTCCAAAGAATGCCTACCAGGATGAACAATTTAACAAAAAAGGCTGACTATAAGAATATTAGATAAACAATCCCAGAGAGATAAAGGCAAAAGACTGGAAAAACTCTGCAATATGCATAATAGAGCAGGTGTTAATACCCATACTACAAAAAGAACTCAAATTACTTTTTCCCCTTTTTATTCCATTTAAAAATTGTGAGGAAACACGTAACATATAAGTGACCATTTTAAAGGGTACAGTACTGTAGGGTTCAGAGGTATTAAGTATGTGCACATTGTCATACAAGTATATCCACTATTCTTCTCCAGAATTTCTGACATCTTTTCAAAACTGAAACTCTGTACCCATTACTCCCCATTTTCCCCACCCCTCGTCCCTGGTAACCACTATTCTACTTTATGTCTCTATGGATTTGACTATTCTAAGTATTTCATGTAAGAGGAATCATGTTTTTCCTTTTGTGTCTGGCTTACAGCACTTAGTGTAATGTTTTGAAGGTTCATCCATACTGTTGCTTGTATGAGAATCTTATTCCTTTTTAAGGCTGAATAATATTTCAATGTATGTATATACCACCTCTTGTTTATCCATGAGTTATTTTCTCTCTATTCCTAGTTTGCTGGATTTTTTTAATCATGAAAGGATATTTTGATTTTTGTATATTTCTTTTTCTGCATCAACTGAAATAACCACGTATTTCCCCCCCCCCTTCCTTAATTCTGTTAATGTGGTGTTATTACATTGACTGGTTTTCATTTGTTGAGCCATCCTTGCATACCAGGAATAAACCTTACTTGGTCACTGTATATAATCCTGCTTAATATGTTGCTGCAACTATTTTACCAGTATTTTTTTGAAAAGTTTTGTATATATACTCAGAAGAGATGTTGGTTTATAGTTTCCTTTTCTTGTAGTATCTCTGTCTGGCTTTGGTGTCTGGGTAATGCTGGCCTCATAGAATGAGTTAAGAAATGCTCTTCCTCTTCAAGTTTTTGGGAGAATCTGAGGATTGGTGTTAATTCTTCTTTAAGTATTTGGTAGACTTCACCAGTGAAACCATCTGCTCAAGGTCTTTTTGTTGTTTTGAGGATGTTTTTGATCATGTATCCAATCTCTTTACTAGTTCTAGGTACACTCAGATTTTCTCCATGATTCAGTTTTGACAGGCTGTGCATTTCTAGGAATTTGTTCACTTCAGCTAAATTATCTAATCTGCTAGTATAAAACTGTTCACAGTACTCTCTTATAATACCTTTTATTTCTGTAAATTGGTATTAATATGTCCATTTGCATTTCTGATTTTAGCAATTTGAGTCTTTGTTTTTTTCTTTCTTAGTCAACTGACCTGTCACTTTTATTGATCTTTTCAAAGCACTGATTTTGGTTTCATTGATCTTCCTCTATTGTTGTTCTACTTCCCATTTTAATTATGTCTGCTCTGATCTTCATTCTTCTTTCTGCTAGCTTTGAGTTTAGCTTGTCCATCTTCTTCTAGATACTTAAAGTGTTAAGTTGTTGACTTGAGATCTTTTTAATGTAAGCATTTGTAGTTATAAATTTCCCTCTGAGCACTGCTTCCACTGCATCTCATTAGTTTTGGAATGTTGTGTTTCCATTTTCATTTGTCTCAAGGTATTGTCTAATTTCCCTTGTGACTTATTCTTTGACCTACTGGTTGTTTAGTAGGGTGTTGAATTTTCCGGTTTTCCTCCTGTTAATGGTTTCTAGTTTCATTCCAGTGTGATCAGGAGAAAACTTTGTGTAAGTTAAGTCTTTTCAAACTCATAAACTCACTTGATTTGTAGCCCACCATATGGTCTATCCTGGAGAATGTTCTATGTGCAATTTAGAAAAATGTATATTCTCCTGCTGTTGGTTAGAGTGATCTGTATATGTCTCTTATTCAATTGGTTTATGGTGTTGTTCAAGTCCTCTATTTTTTTTACTGATGTTCTGCTAGTTGTCATCATAACAACTGGAAAAAAGTGAAAAGATGAATACAATTCAGAGCTGACAAGAGTGTAGGATATGTTTACTATCATAACCTGATGGAGATGTATAAATTTATCAAACTTTTTAGAAGGCAAATGAACAGTATTATCCAAACTCAAATTTGCAAGAGAGCAATTCCACTTCTAGGTATCTATATTGGAAACATGAAAATGGTCCCAAATGGTCCCTCCTTCATGACCAAGGAGGAGGTACACTATAGCATTATTTTTAATGTCAGAAAAAAGAGAAAATACACCGAAGATCCATTCTTTTGAAGGACTGATAAAGTAGATTATGGTACTTGACTACTCTGGAATGTTACATGGCAATCAAAGAGGGATGTAGTAGATCTCTGGCAGATGTATTGATAAGACATAAAAAGAGAAAAAAAAGCAAGCTACATACAGTATGATCATGTATAAGTCAACATTATACACAGTGTGTGAAAGCATATAAATAAACAGAAAAATACCTGGAATACACCAGATAATAACTGCTTACTTATTATTGAAGGATGAAGGTGGTTAAAGGGAACTTAAAAATTGTTTTAATTTAGCACAGGGACAACATATTGTGTATTACTTTTACAATTAAAAGTAATTGTAGCATTCCGGTATTATTAAACAGTAACTTTTGATTCTTCCTACCACAAGAAAGAGGCAATATTATGGTTAGAAACAAACAGCTGAAACATACCTTTGGAAAGTAAATACTGTGTTCACATTTAAAATGAATAATTTTAGGCAAGGCAACATGATAAAAGAGTGCTGAAATCTTAGAGACAAATTTGATAAGCAATCACAGCTTTAAGACAGTGATCCATTCCATGAGCTAATGATCCATTCCATGACAATTACTGTTACATGCTTCCCTAAGACCAAAATCTCATTTCATCCATTTGACCTATATCTCCTCATTTGTTTATTCATATTTATTGAATACCGACTATGTGTATGGCATGTTAGGTGACTGAAATACAGAGGTAAATAAAGCAGGACTACAGAAAATTAATTCAAGAATACAGAATGTTATTTCTGTTGATTTTCACAGGAGAGGAACAAATTCTTTAATCTATCATTTATAGCTTTCAAGTAAGTGGCTAATAAACCCTTTGTACAACTTCATTCCTTAGTTCTTCCTCATATATTTCTTTGACTCTTTCCAAAAATATGTTTATCATTCCTCACATGTAACTGATTTTAACTCTTGGTATTCATAGATGGGTTGGTTTTCTCTAGTTCATGTTTGCTTTCATAAAAACCCAACTCCAAATCAAGCCCTCCAAAGAGCCTTCTACCACTCTCACTCCTCCTTCTAATGCCAATTGGTACTTTGGGACAGTCTGTTATAATCTGTGCAGGTATGATTTTGTTAGAGGGTCATTGTTTCCTGTTCGTATATAGTCTTATCTCTAAGGTCAAATATAGTACCCAGAAAATTGTGGGTACTCCATAAATATTCATGGCATTAAACAGAAAAGAATAAAGGAAAGAATTTATACCAGAGCCTAGTGAAGTTGTGAGTATACAAAGATGATACCAAATCATTATTTCAAGTTCATTCTTGAAAATAGTTGTACATCATACCTTCGTTTTGGAAGAAAGGGAGATTATAATCATAGCATTATTCTCTTGGCAGTTGGGCTGTGTTGAATGAGCCATAATTTTATAACAGTTTCCTTCCTGACTATAATTCCCCAATTCAAGAAGTTAACAATAGCATGTGGAAATATATGACTACTGACCCAAAGCTCTGAAGGAGAATACAAGCCTCCCTTTGGCCATTTGATGAGTATTAGTTCATAATATAATACAATATAATACCTGTCCTATGATTTATATATCAAGTCAGTCCTCCTTTCTAAAACTAATTTTAGAAAATAATGAACAATAGAAAAGAAGAACAGTGAAATCTACAAGGTTTTCATATGAAGAAAGGTATAGGGAAAAAATAACATACCTACAAAGGAAAAAAAAGCATAATAGAAAAACATGTTCACAAAAAAACTGTGTGTTCCAAAATAAGCTATGAAAGAGCATATGTCAGAAGGGTGATAAAGTTAAGGAAAGAATTAGAAATCCACAACCTGAAATCAGACAAAAAGGATGCCTGAATGCTTTTCAATGGATTACCTCATTTTCTAGGGCCATGTACCTTTTATTTGATTCACTGTTTGTTATTGGTTGGGTTTTTTTTTTTACAACCATAAGGGTTACATCTGTAAGATGTTAACTCTGTAGAAAACTGATAGCACTGGAAATACTTTTGCAGGTAGAGATGCAGAGGCCATTATTCTGCTTGGCACCTAATTTAGCAAACTTATTCCATCACTTTTCAGTGATTAGAATACTTCTGTGTTTCCACAGCACTCTGACCAGCTTCATCGTTCTGCTGGCTCACTCATTACTACGTAAATTAAATCTTTAACAGGTCTTCACTCTCAAAAAAAAAAAAAAAAAAAAAAAAAAAAGAAAAGCCAAGCTACAACAAAATGAAGAGACAGTGTTTCCCCCGAAACCTTTAGTTTGTCAGACAGCTCTGAGACCTACATGGTGTCAGCATTTGTGCACAAAGACACAGAGAGAAGACAACTGGACTTCTCTGGTGGCCCTGAGCAGAAGGGCCCTCAGTGGCATGAAAGCAGACTAGCCTGGGAAGGACTCCAAGGATTGAATTCTCAGGCTGAGAGTAAGAACACCGCCACGCAGTAAGGTCTATTGGTGCTGAAGCCGTCTGGGCCCTATAAACTCTCGAAACCAACATTGCTGTGAGAAAAACTTTAAGGAGTAGGATCCAAACTGAGCAGAACAGAATAAGAGAAACAAAGACAAGAAAAAGTTCAGATAAAAGAGAGGTGGGTCAAAAAAAGGAAAGCTCTCAGATAGCCTGAGGGTTTTATTTTTAAAAATCACTTTGTGAAAACAATAGAAGAGAGAACTCCAGAGCTCCAAAGCTGAAAAACAGGCTATTTGACCCACTCCTCTAACCTAAAATTACAGGAAAACTTACTGCACTTAAAAAGTAACAGAAAAAATCATGCATCCTGTTGAAAACTATGATAAGAAACAGAAAATGTGGAGTAGAATAATGTCTCTAAAGCATAAAAGAAATAAATGAGTTGTCATGATTACACACAGAAAAGAATTAGTTCAGGAATTTGAGAACACGGTAATTTGTACATCCTTACTATGACCTATATGTAAAAAAGAAAAAAGAAAATGACAAGTAATACATAAAATGTTTTCAGTAATTGTAACATTTATAGTAATGCAGTAGTAATTTATAGAAATGTAGACTGCTGTCTTTGACCCATGGGGAAAGTAAGTGAATAATTAAGTCAGTATCTCCAGGAACCCAGATTTTTGGTGTAGTTGAAAGAGATCCAGATAATAAGTGACAAAATTACGTGAAAAACCCTTAGCCTTGAATTTGAAAGAGTATAAATTCATGATTTATTATATCTTAAAAAATTACATATATTTCCTAGCTCTGCTCATAAAACAGGATGAGAAACAATGATCAATCCAAGGAATGTGCATAAAAATTCCCAGATTTTAGCTTCTACCATTCCTAAGGAAACAAGGGCTTTTAGAAATGACTGGTTTCAGGTGTGGAGCAGGAAAAACTAGTGCAAGTGGGCCTGGAGTATCTTATGTTGGAAGAAAAGAAGGTCTATCAAACCTCTAAGATCTGAGGTGAGGGTCTTTCTGGCCAATGGGTTTCAGTTCGCTGTGAATTCAGTGTGACCAAATATATGACAGTAGAACGATTGTTTGAGGTGAAAGTGTTTATTACCTGGCTTATTATCATGGTGGTGGGTCGACCACTAGCATATCTGCCTCCACCCAGAGTACTGGGCTGAGTTCTCTATATGGTGCAATAAAAGCTCATTGCCTAAAGGCATGGAAGTGTCAGACTAGCAGCAGGCCAGTTACATCATCAGGTGGTTTAAGTTCAGGGAGTGTCCCCACACTCCACCCCTCCAGGATTCTCGCCTTACAATCTACATGCTCTCAATCTTCTGCAGTGGACCCTGTGTGAGGAACCTGGAGCACTATAACCAGATACCACAACAGCAACAGAGGATATCAACAACTTAGAGATAATAACAAAAATTAAGATACAATAAGATTTTGATACAGATAACAAAAAGTATAATAATCCTCAAGCGAGACGAAGTTCCCAATCCACAAAGACCTTAGGGGTGATAAGACACATGTTTTAATGATAACAACATAGGTCAATCTTGTCCATCAAGTAGGATACATGCAAGAGAGTGGTCCTGTGATAGGACTGTAGCAGGAAGAGGGTCCCATCCAGGTCTAGTAGACCATACTTTTACTCCTTTCCCCTTGGTGGTTACTTAAGGATCTATATGTAGTGCTACTGGAGGTGCATGCACTGGCCATAACAATCAAACAAACTGCCCAGTAGGATGCTCTGCCTTCTGGCTATTCATGATTTACTACTGTGACCTTTGGGGGTCACTCTGAGATTATTCCAGGAATACACAGGAGGCCAGCTTCTAGGCCTTGTTTCCAAGGTGCCAGGAGAGCCAGCCATCATTGGTCCAGGTGTCAAAAGGTCAAAGACCATGTCCACTCAATGGAATCTCTGGGGTTCAGTGCAGTTGGTACTGTCAGGAAGCTTTTATTCTGGTGGTCGAAACTTGGCTTCAGTGATTCTTCCTTGGTTTGTACTGGCAGTTGTATATGGGAGGCAGCCATGTGTTATCATGTCTGTGGGGCTCAGGGTTACCTTTCGGGGTCTCTCGTTCAAACACCATAGTACGGTCCATAACCAGACTGACTGACCCTACAGACTATTGGTATCTGATGTTAGTACAGGTTTTGACAAGCCATTGTGTCTCTCTATCATGCCTGCTGTGGTAGGATTGTGTGACACATGAAACTTGCATTTGATTCCCAGCTGTGGCACCCATTCTTAACTGTATGTCCAGTAAAATGGGTACCCTGATCACTCTCAGTTAGCTGTGGTCGGCCACAGGCAGCAGAGAGATGCTCCAGGCCTCTCTTGGTTTTCTGCTGGTGTGCACAACGGGTAGGAAAAGCAACCAGAAGTCCAGTAGCCCTGTCCACACAAGTCACGGCATACCGATATCCTTCTGACACAGGCAGAGGCCCAATATAGTCTATCTGCCACCTGACAAGGGGTATAGGCTCCTTAGTTATTGTCCAATGTTGACGTGAAACTCGGTGTAAGTCCCTTTTGGAGCATATGACACACTCCTGCCAGGCTCCACTAACTTCTTCAAAGGTCAAAGATAAGAGCCACCGATGGGCTACAGCCCACATAGTCTTTTGCCTCACATGGAACAAACAGTGATGTAACCGCTGGGCTACATCAGAGGCAGGCTTTCCTTCTAACCAATGTATCTGGGCCAATTTATCTGCCTCACCATTTCCTGGGGATGCCAGTGGCAAATGACCCATCACATGGTATACTGTAATTATTTTAGTCTGACCACAGGCCCATAAGTCTTGCCACAACTCTTGCCCCCAAAAGGGTCGGTGACCAACCAGCCAGTTGGCATGGTACCAGGCTGGTAGCCACAGGGTCAAGCCCCAATAGACAGCCCAGCTGTCAGTGCAGACAACTATAGGGGAGGGCTCCTGGCTGATCACAAGCCACACGGCCTGCAACTCTTCCCACTGGCTGCTCTTCTCCTTACCATCTTCCAGTCATATTGTCTCAGTCTTAGGATGGAAAGCTATGGCCCTCCATTTTGGGGGCTGCCCATGACTGGGGCCATCTGTGTACCATGCATCTTCCAGTATAGAGGCTCTTCCCTCCAGACAGGGCTTTTCTGCTACTAATGGTTCCAAAGCACATTCTTC
Organism: Manis javanica; assembly: GCF_040802235.1. NCBI lineage: Eukaryota > Metazoa > Chordata > Mammalia > Pholidota > Manidae > Manis > Manis javanica. The sequence continues at coordinate 129,378,644 of NC_133157.1, read as the reverse complement.
CTGCTTTTCACTAGTATATGTCACCAGCCCAATAAGCATTGGAGTTCTTCACTCAAGGAGCTACTAGAGAGGGCACTATGCTGCTGTGGGTAAGAACTCCACTTGGCCAGTGTGGGTGTTTGTGACACACCACTCCTTGGCTTTTGCATCCAGTCTCGTACCCACCTCAAGACAGGATTGGTGGTTATTTCCCTTATCGGGGCCATTCCAGTGATGGGTTCTGTAGCCAGCAAGGTGTGATACATGGCATTCAGTTGTTTTTCTATCAAAGTGTAACATACCTCTGCCCATTTCCAAAGTTGTGACCAGAATCCAATAGGTTAGCAAGTTCGTTCAAGCCGCCGCCAGAGATCCCAGCTATAACCGTCTTCAGTCACATGTGCATCCAGCTCACAGGGCCTTGATGGGTCTATCACACTCAAGGCCTGAACGGCCTTCATTGCCCATTTAGCTGTAGTGAAGGCAGATGCAAAAGTCTGATCCCACTCCCACCTGATGCCTTTTCATACCAACCAGTATAAGGGCTTCAGAATTTGTGCCAAGTGTGAGATAAACTCTCTCCAGTAGCCTAGAAGACCCATAAACTCCCGTAGCAATGCTATAGTTGTAGGGTTAGGAAAGGTCTGGACTTTATCTATAACTGCTTCTGGTATAGCTTTGGTCTTACCCAACCTGACGACCCCCAAGAATTTGACAGACAAACCAGGTCCCTGAACCTTGGTACTGTTCACAGCCCAGCCTTTCTCCTGTAGATATTGTAGCAGGTTAGGTGCTGCACCTTCTAGATCTGAAAGAGAATCAGATGTGAGCATGACATCATCAATATACTGATACAGCCGCACCACTGGTGGTTTCTCCCATGTAGCCATGTCCTGGGCTACAAGTTCGTGACAGATGGTGGGGCTGTGGAGGTATCCCTATGGAAGGATGGTGAAAGTCCATTGCCATCCTTCCCACGTGAAGGCAAACTGTTCCTGACTTTCCTGCTCGATGTCAGTGGAAAAGAAGGCATTAGCAACATCTACCACATAATGGTACGTTCCTAGTTCATGGCTGCGGGTATCCATCAGGCCTGCAATAGAGGGGACAGCAGCATGCATAGGGAGTATGACTTTATTCAGTTCTCTGTAATCCACAGTCACATGCCAGGAGCCATCTGGCTTTTTTACTGGCCATACTGGAGAATTGAAAGGACTATGGGTAGGCTTTATAATACCCACCTTTTCCACCTCCTGGATAGTTTCTCCAACCTCTTTATGTCCTCCAGGTAGTTTGTATTGTTTGGTATTAGTCACCCACAGAGGCACATGCAAAGGTATAGGCAGGTGCCTACCATGACCCCTCAGAACTGCCTTCCCCAACATGTACTCTCAGTCTAAACTCACCTGCAGTGGTCTGCAGCCATAGACCCTGCAGGATATCAATCCCCAAAATATACTCACGGATAAGAGATATATACCCAGCACACCCTTTTGGGGGTAGACACCCTATTTCCAAAGGGATTTGGGCTTGTTTCACTCCGATAGCCTTACCCCCATATCGAGCTAGGAGAGTGGGGGTCCTGGGGAAACTACTCAGGGTTACCATAGATCAGTGAACATTCAGCCCCTGTGTCTGCCAGAGCTAGGATACATTGTATGTTCACTTCACAGGAGACCAATGGATAGCTATTCCAACATGTGGCCTCCTGTTTCCCCTGGTCTCTCGGGGCAGAAACGGCAGAAACCTTGACCTTCCCCTCAGTCAAACCATGTTCCCCAATCATCTTCCTGTGTGGGCTCCAGTGAGGTTGGCTCGCTCTCCAGCAGGAAGTCTTGCAAACACAGAAGGAAGTTCTTAATGTCTGAAACTGCTGCTCTGGTTTTAGCTGTTGCCATAACTCTAGTAAGATCTAATTTGACTTCCCGTCTATTTCCCTTCCATCTGCTCCTGCCAGTATTAAATCAACCCACATCTGGGTCCTCGTAACCTTCATGGGATCCTTTATGTTATTCTTGGGAGTAGAAGACCTTGTTTGTCTTTGTGTTCTCATTGCTTCAACCTCTCCTAAGTCTGCTACTGTACATGTCACCTTGCTTATGGGCTGCCCTAAGTGAGGGGAAAGAATGACCCCTAGAGACCCAAAGAGGGATGTGGAAGGTATTTGAAGCACAATATTTCTCAACTCAGCAGTGAAAATCTCTTCATCTGGGCCATAATTCTCTGGATTATACGTGGTATTTCTTATGCCTAGCTCTTATAACACCTGTTGGAGCTCAGCATATGTCTGCCATCAAACTGGAGAGGATGGTAGATCACCCTGATTGGGCCACACAGCACAAAGTGCAGCCATAAGTCAAATGAGGAGGGAGTGATTCCCTGGGGTCTGATGTGCATTCTCTAATTGATGCCTGCTTTCCCATCTCTGATCCGAACCAAACAATTTCATCCACCCCTAAGTCCTACAGACGCAGAGGCCAAGCTGATATTGACTCTGAGGGCTTCTGCGTAAACCGGGAGCCCAAATCCGCCAGCTCAGCCTGAGTATAGGGGTGGTCCATAGAGTGCCCCACGACCTGGGGAGGGGGCTACTCCTCTCCTAGGGGAACTTTCAGCTGCTGGGTCTTTATTTTCTTTACAGCCACTGGGCATGCTTTCAATACAGGAGGGGTCAGTGCCTCTGGCAGCACCCCTTCATCCTTCCCCAGCTCCTCCATTTCCGGGGCTGATGGCACCTTTCTCTCCCCTCCCCTGAGTGCCTCCTCTGCCACAACCTTTAGGTTTTCTACCGTGCCTCACAGCAATGCTAGCTCAGTCTTCAGCAGCTCTTACCTTCACCTTAATTCTCTGCATCTGGCATTCTCGTGCCTCCTCCTGTGCTTCCCTTAGACAATCCACTGTCTGCCCCCTCTGGGGGGCAGCCCGCTGAAGCACCGCACCCATAAGGGCAGCCTTTCTTTCTCCTTACTAATCAATGAGCACTGTGGACTTCGCCACTTGTCTTGCCAAAGGCTTTCAGCCCCTGGCAAGTTCGCTGTGTGGGGCAGTTGGGGTTCTTATGGCCAGTATTCTCACGGAATTTTAACCACCTGATGATGTTACTGGCCTGTTGCTAGGCTACCTACTGGCCACGCCCCTCTTTCTCACTTGGATGGCACCACCAGTACCAGAGAGGTTTGAGTTCTGAGGCATCTGCAGAGCACCTTTGGGTGTGGCTTGCTCATCCAGGTGCCCTAGGGCAGGAGTTTCTCAATCTCTAGAAAACAGCACAGTATCAGGCACATAGCAGACTTTCAACAAATTATTGTAAATGGATGGATGAATGAAATACACATTGAAAGATATACTTGGTTGTTCATTCTTCAGAAGCCATCACTATGGCTTTGTTTTTGCTGTATAAGAGCCCTGATCACAATAAAGCTTTAACTCCACAGGAGGGAGCTGTCCTCTCTTCCCAGTAGCGCCCTCCCTTCCAGCAGGCTGCTGGTGAGAGGTGAGGCTGTGGATGGGGTCAGATGCCACATCACATGCCCTTCCTTTGCCTCTGGACTGTCCTGCGTTCTGGGTTAAAGAGGTCTGGGTTAGCTCTATGGAGTCCTGGATGCTCCACCGCTTTGAAACTGAGGGCTTGCTTGTTGCAAAACCTCTGCCTGTTTTGTTCCCTGTTAGTGGAAACCTCTGTTTGGGCGCAGACTAACATTTCTTCTTTTTCTTAAATGATTTTGACACTTTTAAAGAGTACCTTATGGAATGTTCTTTCTCAGTGCATCATACAATGTTGGTGTCTCATTACTGGCAATGCTCTCTTTAATCATTTGGTTAAGCTGGTGCTTGTCAGGCTTTCCACTCTAACGTTACTTTTGTAATTTATATCTATATTGTGGAGAACAAAATATTCTGTTTTCTAATATACTTTAACCAACTAATTTTGTCATCTGTTGATGTTCTTGCATGTAACAATTATTACTGTGGTGCTTGCCAAGTGGTATTTTTTCCCTCATCATTCCTTCTACATTTTCCATTCAAATTCAGTAGCTGGAGCTTTCTTTTCTCCCCCAATTACTTATTTATTTGTTAAAGTATCCATTTATATCAATATGGACTTACAGAAATTTATCATACTCTATTCTATATTATCTATCTTATTCTATGCTCATTATTTTTGTTACTCAAATTTTTCCAGGTTTGGCCAGTGAAGGTATTTTTAAGTTGGTGCCTCTGTCTTTGGCCATGTCCCCATCCTGTAGTTGTTCTAACCTTGTCTAGAATGAGCCAGTTCTCTAGGGACTGCTGATAGCTTTTCCTGGAGAATGATATGTAAAAACCAGAGTCGGCACTAGGCGTGCTTATTGCTGTTAGGGTCCGTTTCTTCTAGACCCTCTCAACAGACAGAATGAACACACATATGTATGAACACACATATGTACATATATCAATACCCTATAGTTGTTTTAAAAATAGAGTCAAATTTTAGATTAAGATTGACATTTACTAAAATCTGATTAGAAGAGGAAGAAATGGAGAAGCACAATACAACAGTGGTTCAGCTTCTTAGCCTTCTCAATTCTAAGAAGTTATAAATATTCTTTTATATACCTTTACATGGAACAAATGTGCAGAAATAGATCAGTAACTTGAGCAACATGTCAAGGGTTTCTCCTTGCCATTTTTCTTCATAGTTTCTACTCATAGTGTGTACATAGGTTCAAATTTCCTTCCCATAAAAGACTTATTCATTATAAAGGCAAATAGTAAAACTTTATAGAAGAGAAGCCTGGCAGATACCTTCTTTATCAAATGATCAAAGAGAGCATCACCAGTAATAGGACAAGTCAAAATCATGCACACCCGATAGGATACAGTAAGAAGCACAAAGTATCTCTCCTGTGATATTCCTACCAAAGATGCATGACCTGAATCTAACCAGGAGGAAACAGACAAGACCCAACTGAGGCAAAGTCTACAATATAACTGATCCACACTGCTCAAAAGAATCAAGGTCACAAAGGAAAGACTGAGAAATTGTTCTGGATTGAAGGAGACTAACGAGAAATTACTAAATGCAACACATGATTCTGAACTGGATCCTTTTCTGTAAATGACTTTATTAAGGAAACTGGAAAAACGACTGGTATCTGAGAACAAGACAGTAGTCATGTATGTGTATTAATCTTCTGAGTTTGATGTTGTATTGTGGTTATGTGAGGGAATCTCCTTGTTGGTAGTAAATACACACTACAGCATTCAGATATCATGGAATTGTGTCCATAGCTTGCTTCCAAAGGTGTAGGGGGAAAAAAATCTTTCTGCTGTATCGGCAACTTTTCTATAAGTGTTGATTTGTTTTAAAATTAAAAAAAACTAATTAGTTAATTAACCAAGCGAGAAAATTTGTGAGAGAAAAGATTTTTGAAAAATTTAGAGGTTTAGTCCAGTAAATTCTACATCTGAATACTATGAGCTCCAAAAAGACAAAAGAGTAAACAGAAGGAGACAAAATTATTGAAGAAGTGTAATAGAAGAAAACGTCTCAGGCATTTTCCCCACAGGATACAATTTCTCAGATTAAAGGCCCTACCAGGCATTCAGTGCAGTAAATGGAAAAGACCAAGAAATATCATCATGAAATTTTAGGACACTGGAGATAAAAGAAGATACAAAGAACTTCCGGGGGGATAAAAAAGTCACATACTCTTTATAAGGCAATTGTTGACTGAAGAGCAGCTCATTTCTCTTTACCAAGCCTCAAATCAATAAAAAATTTTTTATAAGGCAGAGACTGAAATGTTCAGAACTAGAAAAGACACACATTGGTCAAAAGGGTTTTTTTTCCCCAACAAAAAATCAGGTCATTTTCTACTCAAGATGAAGTTAAATTGTAATCAGAAAATACTCAAATTAGCCTCTCAGTCCTTTTCTTTAATGAGATTGCTTCTTGAATGGTGTCAATAATCAGAGCAGAGACTTGAGACCCACCTGCTACTTGTCCTGGGAAGGCTGACGGACAAAGAAGGATAAGACTTTCCTTATAGCCTTGGGTATCCTTGTAGAGCCCAAGGAAAAGGTATGTGGACACTAGCTTGTCTTGGTCAATTCAGCTGCTACAGCAAAATACCACAGACTAGGTGGCTTATGAATAGTTTATTTCTCACAGCTCTGAGTCTGAAAGCCCAGGATAAGGATGCCAACATGAGGCCCTCTTTCTGGGTTGCAGGCTTCTCATTGTGTCTGCACATGGTGGAAGGAGCAAGTGGGCTCTCTGGGGTCTCTTTTATTAGGGCATTAATCCCATTCATGAAGGGCTCCACTCTCATAACCTAATCACCCCCAAAGGCCCACTTCCTAATGCCATCACTCTGAGGGTAGGAATTTAACATATAAATTTGGGGAGATAGTCTGACCATAGCAGAGCCTCACTGACCTGACTTCCTCAGCTCCAGTGAACCCAGGATGAGGGAGAAGCCAGATCAGGGGCCGGCTAGTGACAAATCCAACCCATCCTGTTTTAGCTCTCAAGAATTTGGGTTACAAAGGACAGAAACCTGCTGGTGGTGGATGTTGGACCACTGTTAAATAAGTTGGGTCCTGTACAGGCAGGGAGTGAGGTATGTGCTGCCATCAGGGAGAAGGGGAGACAGAGAAGGACCTCAGCCTTTGAGGAACAAGAGGGCAAACTCTGTCCTGACTCTTCTCCCAGCTGTCCCTGGGTGGCTCCTCAGGACTCCCTCCTCGCCTTGGATGCCCTGCTGAATCCTTAAAATAAGGGCCCTTTATTCAAGCTTGAGTGACTCTTGTTCATTGGAAAAGCATCCTCAGACTGGGGCACACAAGCCCTGATAGGCCTGCTCCTTAGGGCATTCAAATAGTGACAGATGCTGCCAGCCTCCCTGTGCCTCACAGCATCCCTGAACATGGTCCATGTGAGCAAAACAGATTCCTAGGTTGAAGTCTCAGAAAATATGGACTCATGCAAATGGTAAGAGATAGAGCCTGAGAATATATGTTTTCAACATCTCTCTAGAATATTGTAATTTGCAAGTCAGTTTGGGAAATCGCTATAGGCTACTATTTCTAAATACAGACCCTTAACTCATTTCTACAGTGTAAGTGTGGCTCTTTTTATAATTTGGAACAGAATTTCCATTGCAGAGATAAGAAAGCCCTTTTATTACATATGCCTATACTATCTCCACCCCCAAATAAGCGATAGGCAAAAACCTCGGTAACCTTTATGTTTCCCTGAGAAGTGAGCTCCCTTGTATGGAAACATTTACCTTGGTCTGTACATGCAAGTTCATAGAAATTAGAAAGAACAAAGCTCCTCACTGAGTAAGCAGCTAGCCTGGCTCCTGTCCCCCAGAGGTTGCTGAGTCCTACACCAGGGTCACACTGACAGAGGGATGGACAGGGTGGGACTCAGTACATTTTATGACCTGCAATAACAGTCCAAGTGATGCAGTGGAAATAAAAGCACTAATCAAATTTCATACTTCAGGGCGTGAACTGATTACTGCTGGGTAGAGAGGGGATTTATTCCCTGTGTTGCTGACAGGCACAGGGGACTGGCTCCATTCTGCGAAGCTTCATACACTACTGACAGCTTCCAAAAAGGAGGCTCCATAAGTCTTGCAGCCCCCTGGCTGGGCTTCTGTGGTTTCTCAGATCAAAGGCAGAGGGATGCCCTAAGAGAAGCTTCTCAGGCAAATGATTTGCAGAGAAATAACAACAAGGTCTGTGAGGAATGTACCTGGAGAAGCTCTAGAGGGCTTGTGTGTCAAGTTCTAGTCCAACCTGTAGAAGAAGGATAATCCATGTGGTCTCTCCTACTTTCTATTTGGTATCTTAACTTCTGTGAGAATCAGTCTCAGCATCTGTGAAATTGGGATGCTAATAATAGTACCTACTTCATGCAATGGCTGTGAAGATGAAAGTGAGCAAGACTGGGTTATGGGACAGAATTAGAGGAAGTGCCCCAAAACTATTAAGGTGGCAACCTGAGAGACATCAGAGCCCAGGCCCTTGTCTGCAAGACAGCAATTCTTCCACCTAACAGCTCTGGGTAGTTAACATCTTTGGCTTTGGATTAGAAGCATACAGATAGACCTAAAGTCTAAAATGTTTTTAAGATAACTATAAAGCCAAAGAAATCATACACCTAGTAATTATTCAACCCCTAAGGCAATTCTCGGGTCCCAGAACTTGCACCAACAGGAAGCAGGCTGCCAACACTCTTTGACATCGGAAACCTTTGTTCTCCCAGTGCTCATCTAGAACATGGCCATGGAGGGCAACACAGAGGGAAGATTCTTCCAGGAACAGAGCTGGGCACTGAGTGGTCACCCACCCATGGGCATTACAGTGGTAACTCTATCCTATCCCCAGAACTTCTCCAGCCCCAAGGAGCCTCCCAGTTGGAACTGAGAGGAGACTAAGCCAAAACTCCTAGTGCACCCCTCCAATCTGCTCTAGGATGCTGGGGCTCAAGCCAGTCCCCCTGCTAGAAGTCTGGTTCCTCTTTCCTCTTCCTCATTTCTCCTACTTAATCTTTAGATCTTAGATGAAATCAGTGCACAGTTAGCCAAAATCTTCCCTAACCACCCAGGCTACAGAACACTTCCCTCCTTTAGAATTCTATACAACTCTTTTTACTAAGCTTCAGTGCTGTGCATGATGATCATATAAGGTAATATATTTCAGAGAGAAGACCTCTGGCTTTGAAGACAGGCCCTGGCACCACCACTTGTTAACTGAGTCAACTGTGGAAAGTTCTTTACCTCTCTGACTCAGGGTTCTCACCTGTTAAATGCAGATAATCATACTTTGTAGGGTAATTTTAAAGATTAAAATAATATATATAAATTACCTGGCACACAGTAGGCATTTTATATACTGATGCTCCATTTTCATATTCTTCATAGGCTCATGCCCACAATTAGTGTCAAGAAATATTTGTAAATGAGGACTAAAGTAACATTTGGGTAAGGCTCTTTGCTGTTTCCAAAATACTAGCCTAAGGAGATCAAACCTAAGTTTGTGTCCATAGCAAATGCAGTTTGTGTCCGTTTTCTAATAGTTCTGGAAGCAGATGATCAGTGGAGCATAGATTCCAGTTGAGGATCTGGACCTAAACATCCAAATATCGAGAATCCAAGGATGGAATGGAGTCTGTGTATCAACAATAGAAATATGGCACAAATAGAAATATGGGATAGAAATCTATTTCCCAATGGAAATTAGAACAAAGTAGGTGAAATATCCCTAAAGGGGATCTGAGCAATAGGCTCAAGAATCAGAGACCAGCATTAAGAAGGACTTTGTAACAGAATCAAGCCTTCTTCCTCAGGCTCCACACTTTTCCTTAGTTCCGATAGAGTCAGATACCAGTTCTGGTCTGATCTGCAGATCAGGCAGGACCACGGAGGTGCCTGAGCGATGTGTGCTCCCATAGCGCCCTGCAGGCAGATACTGACATGCATACTCTCTTAAAAACTAAACAAAAAAAGGGGGGAAAACCTTCAAAGCGTATAATCTGATTTATTTTATGTCTTCTCCAAGAGCAACCATGTTCTATTTCTATATTCCTAAAAAAAAAGGTATAAGACAGTATAGAGCTCCCAAAACAGAAACGCAGAAGGAAGGGGCTGCTGCTGTGGGATGGTGTCTAGAAATGCAACTTGATAATTCCACATTTGTATTACAGGAAAAAAAATACAAGCATCTTCCATTCACCCATCAATGTCCCAGTGATCCTGGGGCCATTGCCTTCTTGCTCTCCATAGTTTAATGATCTTTCTTGAAAGGCTTCTGTGTGTACCAGGGGAACACAAACCAAGCCCAGCCAGCCATGACTGGGTTGGTCTCCCTGATTTATCACTGGACGTCCTCACATTTCCCCACCTCAGCTTCCTTTCCTGCCATCAAGCATTGCACCACCAAGAGCCTCGGAAAAGACTCATAATTCAGTACGACAATATCAAAACCATTAAGACTACGTACATCAGCGAAACTGCCTCACTGCTGTCTCCACTTCAGCTTGTAAAGATATGTCACAGCACACACAGGCCCCTCGAGCCCTGGACTTGACAGGTTGCACTCAGAAGGCCACTTCTAAGACGAAAGCCATTTTTCATTCCAGGACTCTGTCTATGGGGGCCTCAAAATGCTGCGTAGTAAATGCTGATGATGATAGCTCTCGAGGATTACCCAGGCATGGCCCATTGCTCAAATCCCAAAACTGGTGATCAGATCTAGTTTGGCATATCTCAAAACATATACTCAATCATGCATGTACACTGAAACATGGCTATCAATCCCCCCTTACTTGCCATTGGGGAAAATACATACCCTACAGTGCAAGAATCCACTCACCAGATTTATAAATGAACTAATCAGGTTGGTGTCAAGTCAAGATCCATAAATCAAGTCTACTAATCTCTCAAATTCCCAGATAACCAGAACAATTTTTGGAGCCTAGTGGAGAAGACATGTTTCCTGGAACCCATATAATTTGACCAGTCCTGAAACTATCAAACTTCAATGGCCGTTGGTCTACAGGCTGCTTCCTGAGGCCATTCAGCTTCCTCTGCTTAGCCCCACATCACAACTTCCACCTCTAGGCAGAACAGCAAAATTTGAGACACAGGAGAGAGAAAGCTAGGCTACAGCTGGTTAAATCCCACCCACCTGGGAGAGCAAGGGGCTCCAATAGCATGGGCCTGGGAAGGGTGGACCCAGTGGTGGGCCAGTAAGTGTTTAAAAACCAACTCTTGTTGTCTAATTTGAATCATGTTTTTTTGTTGTTGAGAGATAAAACTAATAATGATAAGGTTGAGCTTTTATTACATCAGGAGCTGTGCATGTTCAACATTAAAAAACAGAACCAGGTCTGAGGGTCCCTTCTCCCCATGCCTCATCTTCACAGCATATCTCACTATTGTTCAGAAATCAACGTGGCCAGGGACCATTTGGATCATGCTTTCTATTGAGAGACAAGGTCTGATATTTGGAGCAGCACAGCAGCAAACAGGTCACATACTCTAAAGTACCTCGCTGTAATGTGTGCACGTGGATGTGGGATGGTAAGTAAAACCAACCAGGTGTGAATGATTCCCCTTGATGCGTAGGACACTCAGCCCCATGAAATCTCCAGTCATTCATGTCCGATAGTTTTATTTTTCTTTTTCAGAAATAACTTGGTAAAAGTGTTAGTGGAAAAGAAAATAGTTATATCAAGGAATATTCAAAGCTCTCAAAATCAAATGAGTGTTTGTTCACTTTTAGTCTCAGAGTAAGCACCCCCCTCCTTACACCTGAGGCAGTGGCCAGGCGAAGGTGTTGGCCTCAAATAGGGAGTGGTAGAAAGTGACTTTTCATGGAAGCTGAATACCTCTGGCCAATTATTGGGCTCTATCTGACTATTACATCTAGAAACCATAGATTCTTAGACAATACAAAGAGGATGAGCCTGTAGGACGTAAAGGACCCTTTGGTTAGATTGGACCTGCAAGACCTTATTCTATAAAGATGCTTTTTCTATTTATGGCTTAAATTTAAAGCTGAATGACACCTGTTGGTCCTAAAGTGACTGCTTCATCACCATCAAAATCCAGCCTGATGACCAGGGATAGTTCCGTAACTGAAAGTCAGCAGCTGCACAAATTGAAAACCCCTTCCTAAAATTCAATATCTTTGCATGAAGCTTTTCCTCCCAGATATCCTCTGGTGAAACAACTCAAAGAAGAATGTGGGCATCTCCCACTATAACATGAGATAAACGTGAATACGTATCCACTCCTTTCCCCCAGTCCCAGATGCCCACTCTGGACATTCTTCTTTGTCTGCTGGCTGGGTACCTGTAGGGCATGAACATTGCCTGGTCTAAATCCCGTGCAGAAGCCAAATACCAAGTTAATGGCTCTGGATGAATAGCAAGACTTACTAATGTTTGCTGAGCACTCAAAGGGGCCAGTCTGGGGTGAATGGCACAGTTTGATCTGAAAAACAGCCTTTTTTCTCCCACCCTGAACCTCTCCCTCTAGCTTCCTGATCATAAGCAGAAACTCAGATGATACTTAACCTTTCCTGGGTTTGGGAACTACTTGAAAATTGCCAAAAGTACTGGGATGCCCAGAATAAATGCTTAGAAGCCCAGACTCAGATATTCCCCAATTCCTGCATATAATTTTAAGGGGCTTCACAGACAGCACTCACCCCTGCCCAGCACGTGTGGACCCAGCTTCTGGGGATTTGAGGTTTGGAAGCCCCATTTCAAGGCAGGTGCCCTGGTGCTAAAGCCCTCTGAAGGCACCACTCTGGATTATTATCTCTTCCCTACCCCTTTCAACCTTCTCCAACTGGCTGGGTTTCAGCACAAGATTGTTTCCCAGTTAAACTGGCACCACAGGCTGCTCAATAATTGTTTCCTGGGTCTAGGGACAACAGCCAAATTCCTCTAAGCAAATCATGTCTTAGTTATTGATTTTCTCCACTTGAAGGTTTTGAGAATCCCTGATTAAATCATAAACTGCTACATCAGCCATCTGCTGCTTCAGTCTCCTGAACCAAACTTCAATTTCTTTGGGGCATTTCAACTCAAATGAAGCAAGTTCTGGGCCCATAGACATCATTCATTCATTTAAGCACAAACATTTATTGAGCGTCTATTACATCCCAGGCACTATTCTTGGCATCAGGAAATACAGCAATGAACAAAATATACCTCATCTTAATGTACTCTCTTCCAAAATGTCAATTCTAATTACTGTTGCTTTCAAAATAATGATAATGGTTATTAGAATAACTACCTAAGTTACAGGCTTTGTTCTAAATACTTTACATGCCTCCTCATTTCTCAGAAAACTTGGTATGGTTGGTATTATTATTACTCCATTTTACAGATATGAAAACCAGACCAAAAAATTTATCTAAGCTCAAGAGGAGCATAGACAAGATGAAATACCAGGAAATTTGACTAAACTGCCTTTAGATTCGATACTCCTTGTTTTGGTTACAAAACAAAATCAGACCACCGTGCACCATTGGAATGTGAACAGATGTCTCATGAAAAGTTAGTCTGGCAATCTGCATATAGTTAAGTAGACCCCGGGGGTTATCTGGGGCTGCCAAGATGCTCAAAGGCAGCATGAATATAATCAGGAGTCACTGACAACTTTGTTAACGAGAGATGATTTGGCAATGCTGGAAAAAATAGGGTGCACAAAGCTGGGAGTGTAGGGGCTGAGGATTACTGAAGTTGAATTGGCAGCCGAAGGACAGACAAGCCAGAAGTTGTTTAAAAATATGTTTTACAATTATACCTATATTTAAAACCATGATGGACAGAAGAGATGATTATAAATCTAAGGCTTTAATCGGACAATGTACAGAGTAGATACTAAAAGGACCAACTACTCTGTAGAAAATGTTTTAAAATAGTGTCTATATCTAGAAAACAATGTTTTCTATATCTATGGATTCCAAAGATCCCAGGTAGTGCTAATAGACACTCATATGAAATTTAGAACTGGGAATAATGAAAGCAGTAACTGCCAGGCAAGGATGAGACCATATTTTTCAGGGTCTGAAGGTTACACAATTTGGATAAACCTCCATAAAAGAATGGCTAATACCACATTAGGTCCCAGCCCTTGGAAGGGGCCCTCAAGCTTCAGCTGCATTAGCTTCACAGCAAATCCATCTCTGCCTAAGTGGATATGAGACCCTGGAGGAGGTTGCTAAGAAACACATACCTCCTTAGTTTTAGGATCACAGTGGCTGACATGAGACTGAAAGCCCAATTTGGAGAACTTTGTGTCCAGAGAATAATTATTTGAAGGCATTTTGATAAGAATATGCAAGACACTAGTGGAAATGCTTTGAAGGGACGCTTTTGGCAATCCACACCACTGAAGGAGCGACCCAATGTAAATTTTAATGAAATACCAGTTTTTGCCTATCAATTTGCCAATTTTAAAAATCATACTGTTAAGTCAGCCTCCAGCTAGCAAATACAGCACTTTTGTATGATTTACAAAAAGATGCCTATGTAGTCAGACCAGGTGAAAAGACAAGTCCACTCTAAGCAGGTAGAGCCCTTTTAGGTTAATGGTACAGAAATCAGGTGGGCAAGGTCAAACACAGTCCTTTCTCTCTCTGAGTTGCCCCACTTGCAGGGGGTAAGGCTGGACAAAGGAAATGTAGACTAGAGTTTAGCCCTAATTCATCCCCACTGCTGGGCACCTTTATGCAGTGTTCAAACTGCATGACCAAACATGGTGGTACTGTTTGTAGAGGTGTAGTGATTTTAACAGTATGCCTATGGTGACTTAAAAATGTGTAATTCTCTGGCCCAGAAAGTCCACCTCTTAGAATCTGTCCTAAGAACATTACCAATGGAAAGGACAGAGATTTATGTAAAATGAAAGCATGCAGATGTAGTATTTATATAGTGAAAAATGGGAGAAAAAATCCTGTATGTCCAATAATAGAAAACTGGTTCCTTAACTTGTAACTTTGCTTTATACTATGATATTGGCCATCCATTAAAAGACTTCTCAATGACAAGAGGAAATCTTCATGACATGATTCTAAAATAAAAAGCAAGAAGGGACATTATGCAGATTTTAAAACTATTTTTGTCTATTAAAAAGCCTAGAAAGCTTCCAAAACCTTAAAATTAGTTATCTATGGGTAGTGGGTATACACGTAATTTTTATTTTCATGTTTTCCCATATCAAAAACATTTCTTTACTTTGTAAATGTCATGCTGTTGCCCTCATCACAAACACACAGTTTTAAATGGTATCCAGATTTTCAGGGAACAGGGAGGAATGTTGCCTTGACCTCAAGGATAGATTGTTTGCACCTCATTGATTTCCACTTCTCATTGAGTCTGTTGGCCCTGGTTGCCTGGCTGCACTTTGCTTCATTGCCAGCTCTGACCTACAGTGATGGATGGTCACTGAAGGAGCATGACATCTCCCTGTGACTGTTCCTACCTTTCAAAGCCCTAGGAGTGTCTCTGTGTGCTCGAGTACTATGACAGATTAGCTCTGGGTCACTAAAGACACTTACCCAGAAGCCACCATAGAAGGTGAAGATAATGTGAACCAGGTTAGAGCAGCTAATTGACTTAGCTACTTACTTTCAGATTTATGAAACACCACTGCTGAGTAACTAAATTTATTGAGTTATTTCCACAAGATATTAGCTTTACATAATCCTCACTAAACATAAATTGAGAGCTGGGTTTGGATTTTGTTCTGCTGTTTTTCATTTTGGAATCAGTAATTAAGGATTATTCAATTATGATAATGTGTTTCTTTTAGAAATGGTCTTTGTAGCTGAAGCCTGATGAACACTGTACCGCTTGGATGATAATAATGATTTTAAAACTCTCCTGTAAAGTTCCAAGTGGAGGACACGTGCTTTCTCACATTTTCTATGGCTAATTGGTCTCTAAATTTCATTCCAGAACCATCTTTAATCCAAGGCAGATTTTCTCCCCAGGGTTAGTGATGGGCAGAGCTAGGCAGCATGTGTTTACTGCCTTAGAGCCCAGGCACACCTGGACCCTGGGGACCACGTTAGCACATTTGGGGTGGAAACGGCAAAGGGCTTCAGGTTTAATAGCCATGGTTAAATGGGGGCCATGAAATGGTCAGAGAAACCCCAGGCCCACAAATCTACAAAGGTTGAAGGGCAAGGCCCCACTTGGGCCACAGTGGAAGGTGGGATGGCACACCTGCCCCAACTCTTCTCTCCAAAACCACTCGTTTCTCCGGCTTCCCCAGCAAACAGTCACTGGGTGCTGGATGGCAAACACACAAGTGCCCTGGTGGGCATGTAATCAGCTCTCCTGTTGAGCACTTGTTAGCCAATAGTGTGGAAGGCAAGTCAGTGACAAATGACTGACAAGCAGGCAAAGTACAGCTCTCAGCTTAGCAGGAACCAGATTTCTCTCCTTGGTCCAAGCCAGGGAGTACTACGTCAGAAACAGCAGAGGCTTCTGAATAAGGCTTGACCTGGGTTTGAAGTCATCCTAACTTGGGCAGGTTTGTTTTGCTAAACCTCGGTTTCCTGGTCTGTAAAATAGGGATGATACTATGTAACTCCTGAGAGTATTGTTAAGACAGCAGATGAAAGGGTAGTGCAGTTACTGACACATGGCTTTGCTGTCACATGCCCTTCCCTTCCACAGCATCCAGTCACCTCCCAGCGTCTCTTATTCAGTGTTTTTGCCAGTGGCTGCCCTTTACAATCACCTAGAAAACTTGTAAAAAATACAGGTGTTTGAGCCCTGTATTAGTTACCTATTGCTTTGTAACAAATCACCCCCACAACTTAGTGGCTGTAAAAATATACGTTCATTATCTCACGGGTTCTGCAGGTCAGGAACCAGGAAGCAGCTTAGCCAGCTTGTTCTGTTTTAGAGTTTCTCATGATGCTGCAATCAAGCTGTCAACTGGAGCTACGGTCACCAGACGCTTGACCGGGCTGCGAGGTTATACCTCCAAGCTCACGCACATGGCTGTTGGCCAGAGTTCCTTATCACATGAGTCTTGCCACGGGGCTGTCCATGACATGACATTTGACTTTCACCAATGCAAGTGGTCTGAGAAAGTCGGAAAGCAATGCTGCAGTGCCTTTATGACCAAGTCTTGGAGCCATATACCTTCACTTCCACCTTATCCTATTCATTAAAAGCAAGTCACAAAATCCTGTCCACATTCCATGGGACAAAATATCCAGGGACAGGATCACTGGGAGCCTTTCTGGGGGCTGGCCTCTGCATGCTCAATCCTAAAGATTTCAGCTTAACTGGTGTGGGACCCAAGCATTTTTTCCCCCCCTTAAACTGTCTAGGTACTCCAATGTCCCACCAAGGTCAAAGACCACACACTTTACAGTTTCTCCTAAGTTACCTTCTCTTCAGCCTGACTTGTCAATTTAATTCCTTCCCTCAGTAGGTGCTTACTTGGCTCATCACCTACCTACTGCTAAAGTCTCTCAGGTCCTACGTAGTCAGGCCAGAAGCAGGTGGCAGGAGGTCCCAGGGAAGCAGGGCCCTTCAGAACGGAGAGGTGGTGGCAGTGGGGTTGAAGTTCACATAGCAAACAGCACCCAAAAGCAAGATGATATAAACACTGGAAGGCTCTTGGGCTCCGGGAGCAAGCAGTTAAGCAAGGGGCCAGGCTAAGTCAGAAACCGGGAATGCTGAGGGCATGTGCCAACTCGGCCAGCAGGCCAGGGAGCAGCGACATGGACCAACAGCAAGGACACCCCACAAAGCAGAAGCAGCCTGCTGGCTCAGCCCCAGCTGCCTTCCTGCTCTTCACCCTCCAAGGGCCAATCCCAAAACACACCCTGAAAGCACCACAGGTGATGCCAGCCAGAGGCAGCCTGAGGTGTGAATTCAGAAAGAGCACAGACAGTTGGGGCTTCCTGGCTGAGGCAGTTCTGCTAACACAGCTGCCCTCAACCCCTCTCCCTGTAAGTGAGCTTTCCAGGCTCGTTATCCTGGTGGCATTGCCATCCACAAGAGGAAAGTTGCCTCCAACAAAAATAAATGTAAAATGAGTATGATCTACACATCAGTGGGGAGTGAGGTGTCCATCATCACAGATGGTTTATTCATCTTTGTGTAATGAAACACAAACTGTTGTTGTGTATATTTCCAACCAGTTCTCTCTCTCTGCTCACTAAAGAGGTGTCTGGCTTTGCCTGATCAATTGCTGTCTGCTCAGGTCCTCTGGCCTTTTGTAGCACAGAATCTGGAGAAGAGGGAGGAATGAAGGACAAGAGGGATCAAAGCCAGGGCTTAGGGAGGGTGAAGCGGGGGAGGGGGTTCTGAAGAGAGGTGGGGAGTATTTGCAGTATGTGAGAAAATGGATGGGAGAGAAAAGGGTTGCAGAAAGAGAAATGTTTGTCAGA
Organism: Manis javanica; assembly: GCF_040802235.1. Classification (NCBI taxonomy): domain Eukaryota; kingdom Metazoa; phylum Chordata; class Mammalia; order Pholidota; family Manidae; genus Manis; species Manis javanica. Next base: position 129,360,734 of record NC_133157.1, on the reverse strand, counting down.
ATGGAGTCTCTTTAGGATGTCCAAGCACAGCAATCTTTTTAAAAACTTACATGGAAATTTTTTAGTTTGTAAGAGTCTCTTCTTTTGATCATGATCATGTTTTGAGACTGGGTCATGGGGACCCCACTTTAATGAGGTTGCATGAGTATCCACATTAGTGTCCACATGGAGGTGACGCTAAACTTAGGGAGAGTCCAAGGCACTCCAAATAGGCACTATGACTGAATTGGTGGCTGTCTGGGAGGCCACATCATAAACAACCTTTTATGCCTTTGAACTGTACCCTGGAAATACTGGGGAGCCAGCGAAGAATTTCAAACAAAGGGGTCATGGATTTGATCTGGGAATGTGGATAATGGAACGTGTACAGAACTAGAGGCTGAAAAACTAGTTAGTTTAGGTAAGAAGGCAGAGGTGTTAGTCTAGGTAACAGATAATAAGGGCCTGTGCTAGGACAGTAGCAAGAGACTATCAATGAAAGAGACCCGATATGAGGAACATTCAGGTGCTGTAATCAATAGGACTTTGTGATCTCCCAGCTCTATGATGGGCCAGGGCCATATGCACTGAGAAGGAGCAGGTGCTGAGAATGACTCTCAGAGTTCAGCTTTGGTGTCTAGGGTAGGAGATCAAGACAGACTTCATGGATGTAAGGAATTCAGAAGGGGAGCAAGTACTGCACTCTGGTTAAAGACAAAATTGATCAGAAAGTACTTGATCAAACACAGTAATGATTCATTGTCCTTATGGCTCTCATTAACATTAGTTTTCAGCTCTTACAACAGGTCTCTCTGGAAACATATGGAGATGTAATATTTATTTAACTATTTTTCAACAATTACTAGTTCTTCTGTTCAAGGTAGTGTGGTTACCCACATCACCCATGCACAGCCCCCAGATATAATCCTTTGTTGAAATTCTTCACTAGCGATCTGCCCTTTCCAGGTTATAGTTCAAAGGCATAAAAGGTTGCTTATGATGTGGTGTCCTGGACAGCTGTCAGTTCAGTCATTGTGCCTATCTGAAGTGCCATAGACTCTCCATAAGGTTATACCTCTGTGCCTTTGATTGGGCTATTTCCTCCAGTGGATTGTCATTCTGTCCTCTCCGCCTGGAGGGCACCCACTGTGTCTGTACATTTCAATTATCAGCCATCATGGAGACAGTGAATTCCCTCTTTGTTTTCCCTACTGCATCCCAGAGATAATTCCATCGCAGCCTTTATAACCCTGAGGCACCTGTTATTTTAATGTCTGTCTCATTCAACAAGGTTGAAAGATTCTTAAGGGTGGACCTTATCCTGATAGTGCAGAAAAATTATCACTTTATTATTATGAATATTGTTCATGACCATTTTGTTGAGCACGTAATATGTGGCAGAGGCAACACTCTTTCCACCACTATGCTGCCTTTTCATTTTTTGTCATTTTTATTGCCTATACCTAGCAGTCTAGCATACCGTAGGCACTTATTAGATTTTTTAAACAAATGAATGGGTATCTATTTGTTGAGAAAAAATCAGCAGGAAGTTTAAGTTTGACACTTGTTACGTCTCTTCGCTGGCACATGTGAAGCCTATAAATTGATATCCTGCTGACTCCAAAAAGTAGGTTTTTAGGAATAAATGAAGCAAATGTAACCAGTCTCTTTAATATACATATATATTCTTGCTTTTATATTTCTACAATAACAGATGACTGAGGAATTACTTTTAACAGTATTCTAATAGGAGGGAAATATAAATACGAATAGGAGCTTTTAATCAAGTGTAATCCATATTATAAGACATACCAACCTAGTAATTATGTCTTTATTATTTTGTGATTTGATTCCTGAAGCATGGGGCATTATAAGTTTTTCATGGTGGAATATCTTAATAATTGTTGAATCTGATATATGGGCATATGAAGCTTCATTTTAGTATTTTCTCTGGGTGTGTTTGAAAGTTATCATTATAAAAAGATGAAAACTTTTTTTATGCATTATTGTTTTAGGACCTCTCCTTGCAATAGATTCAATAGTAACTTTATAATGGCCTCCTATTCCTCTCCTAAGCCCTTCCTTTTCCTAATACACAAGCAGACCACTGTCAGTGAGGTCACTTTGGTGAATGCTAGATCAACTGTGACACATTATGTATTTTATCTGGTGAAACCATTCCTCAACGTGTGCAATGAATTCACTCTTGGCTTGATCTGATTTGCCTGGATGATGTATGCAGCAGTGATTCAGGCCTAAACAGTCACCTAAGGAGGTAATCCTTCTTCAGGGGACAGCCCAGAGCCTATGAGATGTGGTTCGTAATGGGCATGATGATGGCAAGATTTATCTGCTGGATGGGGACATGGTTAATGATATTTTTCAGCACCAGGAAAAGCCCGAGACTAAGAAGCATAGTTGCTTCAAGTCTACAGCTTAGAGCAAATAGAATTTTCCTTACTTTCTGAAAAACCTCAGCCAGACCTCTGAGTCCAGGAGATTTGCAACATGAGGCCCAAGAAGGTGTTAACCACTCCCAGGGCAGGACCTATAAAAAGAAGAGCAGATGTGCAAATAAATTTGGCAAAGCATCAAACTGTCCAAATTCATGAGGGGGGAAAATCTAGGTTCAGATTATTTTGTTAAGTTTTGATGGGAGATAGAAAACCAGCATGGAAAGAAAAATGTTTTAGAGTCAGATACAGATTCTGATGCCAGTAAAGCCCCTAGCAATTTGTGACCTTGGATACTGTGTAAGCACTCTGAGTTCCCACCATCTCAGGTAAAAGATGCTGGTGATCTCATAGAAATAATACATGTAAAAAAACCAGCACGATGCCTTAAACATAGGAAGTTACCCACAAATGATAGATGTACTGTCTTAGAAGATTTTTTATTGAGTTTACAATGTTTCAAGAGGCACACAAGAGAGAAAATAAGTGTTGGCCTTATAGATTAGAAAGAAAATCCTGAGGAGAGCAGAGAAATAATAAATTACGTGAAGACAGGTAAAGAAGAAACCAGAGAAATTAGCATGTTGCCAACAGGAATAGAGGGGAATATGGCAGCTAAGTTTTTCTTATGTAGATTTCAGTTTTTCAGGACTTGCTCCTGGTTTTACACGATGTTAACTTACTCAAGTTAAGCCCAAACCTTCTGAACATCGCAAATGTCATTGCATTGGTTTGGAAGCTTTTAGCACTGCCACGCACCATCCCTACAAGTTATGGGGCAGTGTAGGCCTGAATTTTGATCTCAGCTTCCACTGCCCATAAAAGAAGCAGAATGGACAGTAGCTTAAATATTGCTAAACCCAGCCATGTTACTAAGTTATGCATCTTCCATTTCCCCCGTCTCTGTAAAAACTTTACAATTCATTAATTTTGTGGGATTTCAGGATCACAAGTGTGTAATTCTTGGTAAGTGCTGTCCCATATGCTCTGGCAGGGAAAATGAGCATAAATGGTTCCCAGCCACATGTCAGTGCCAGCCCAGAGACTCTGGGCACAGACCTAGAGATGCAGCTTTGACTCAGATGTTTAACATCTGCCTGATTTATGGCCTCCTTGATTTACGAAGAGCTCTGGTAAAAGCTGCTGGGGAGCATTTTGATGCCACTTGTCTTCATTTTCCCCAATAAATTGTAGTGGTGTTACAAAAGCAAATGCATCAGACAGAGTCTATTATGGTATAAGAACAGCAGCATCCTGGGGAGAGCACAATGTATGTGGCATACAAAATATCATTTAGGGCATATTTTGAAATACACAGAAAATAAGGAATAAAGGCATTAAGATTCTCACAGCCACACTAACTAGGCCACATGATTATCTACCCATCAGGTTGTATATGGTATAAAACAGAGCAGACAAGTGTTACAATTAGACCCAAAAGTCAATCAGCCATCTGCAGTGTGGAATGATCAACCCTAACAGTCTGATTATATTTTGTTTGTACTATGACATTTTACATGGCTTTTACCTTATCTCCTACCTTGTAAATAGTGCTATGATCACTTACATCTCTCCCCTATGCTCTTTTCCCTAGTTCTTCCCTAGGTCAGGAAACCCCATGGATTTTCACCTAAAAGCTTCACACAATTCTACCTGGCACCAGTCACTCCCTTAACCAATCTCTCCTACAAATTATGGCCAAATTAATCTTTCTAAACCCTATTCTACTCATATCAACCACTGCTCAAAAACCACCAATAGACTTTCTCATCTTTTAAAACAGCCACTATACATTTCATGGGTAATTGGCTATGCGGATCTGGTCTTCTGGAGGACCTTCCCCATCCCCCTGACTCTAGTCGATTCTTGTGTCTTCCTCATTTGACATTGAACTCTCTGACAGCATAGTGCCAGCATGTAATAGGTGTTCATTAAATATTTGCTGAGTGCCTAAATGAATGAACTTGCTCATACACAGCAGCTGGCAATATGAACTGCTAAAAATTCTTCTGGACTGTAATTTGCAAATATCAATATTCATTAGAAAATTCATAATCCTTGACCTTAGAATAATATTTCTGAGAACATATTCTCAAGCACTCATTCAGTGGGGAAATGATGTTTATGATGTATTTTCTCTAATAAAGAACTGTTGGAGTGAATTAAAGTAATAAGAGAATGGTTAAGTAACAAGGTAAATCAACTCAGATGAAATGATAAAGTCAATTAAAATGAATATGAAGACTGAATAGTCACATGGAACACTCTTACAACCTATCTCTTTTTAAAAAGCATTATTAAAAGTTAAAATTTTATCTTGTCTTATCCACTTACCTGGCAAGGACGGTAAAAAAAAAATTCTTAGAAGCAAAAATGGTGGTATTATAGAAAAACTGTCCTTTCTATTTGGATTTCCATCAGTGTTACAGTGCAAGTGAAAAGGTCATCTTCCTGCCTAACACATGAGCACTTCAATAGCTCCCTATCTTATGGGCTAAAATCCAGATTCACCCTAGCATTCCAGACATTGTGGAATCTCTTCTAAACCTATATTTCTAGACACTAATTTATCCATTTCCTAATGATGTCTAGTAGGATTCTTTCCAACTTGAGGCTATCATGACTGCTTCTCCGAATGCTCTTGTACACATTTCTTGGTGCTCATGTGTATATATTCTTGTTGGATACCTACCTGGGAGTAGAATTGCTGGATCATAAGGTATGTATATTTTTAATATTAATAGATAATTTTCTAAAGTATTTGTGCTAATTTCTATTCCCACCAAGCAATATATGAAAATTCAGATTGTTCTATATCCTTACCAAAACTTTTCATTATCAGTCTTATGTTTTAGCCTGCTCCTGTTAGTATGAAGTGTTATCTCATTGTCGTTTTGTTTACACTTCCCACGACTAATTAGACTTTTTTTTGTTTATGGCTTATTCAAATATTCTCTTTTATGAAGTGCCTACTCAAATCTCTTGCCCATTTTTCAATTGGGTTGTCTGTTATTTTCCTATGGGTTTATGGACATTGTGTATATATTCTGGATGCAAATTCCTTGTTATATGTGTTGCAAATATCTTTTCCCACTTTGTTGTTTGCCTTTTAACTTTCTTAATGATATCTTTTGATGGATAGAAGTTTTTAATTCCAATAAGTCCAGTTTATCCCTTTTCTTTTATGATTACATTTTTACTGTCTTGTTAAAAGAGGCTTTTCCTATCCAGGGGTCCTATATTATCATGCAGAAGTTTTACGTTTGGTCACTGATACTTTGACCTACAATCTATGACCTAGAATTGATTTTGGAGTAGGGTGTGTGATGGGGCTGTTTTTGTTTTACTTTGGTTTGGTTTTTGCCCTATAATGCTCTTCTCCATCACTCCTAGTTCCCTACATAGACTTTTCTTTCATTCTGCACACTTGTTCTCATACCTTTCTCCCCAACTTTGCCTGCCTTTTTTATCTCAGCTGTCCAGACTCTACCCACCCACCAAGATCTAGCTTATATCCCATTCCATGTCCAGTACCTAGTCCCTAGAATTAATTTCTATTCCCGCTATTTCTCCCTACCATATACTCTCAAAGCATGTTTTCTGTATCTTCATTGATTATTTAGTACACTTGTACACTGAAGACATGTAAAAATGATGTATTACTAACACATCTTATCAAATTTACTAAATAATAAATTCCCTGAGGGAAGTAGCTATTTTATTTTTGAATCATCCATTAATAGTAAGGAGCATGGGGCTTCCAAACAGATTCAAGTTCATCCTACTAGCCAGCAGCATGTGGCTTCAAAACAGATTCAAGTTTATCAGAGAAAATAACAAACTGTGCCTTTTCTTTCACCAGTGTTTTGGGGTAAGAGCATACCCTCATGTGTTTTATTTTGCCCTTAGACTGTTTCAAGGGTACACCAAAAGCCAAAAGTTTCTCAAATGGAAGATTCAAAACATAATATAAATTTGTCATGGGGATGAAAGCACAGCACAGAGAATATAGTTAGTGGTTCTGTAACATCTTTCTATCTTGACAGACAGTAACTGCACTTGTTTATATACAATAATGCAAATACTGTTGAATCACTATGTTGTACACTTGAAACTGATATAATATTGTATATCAACTATATTTTGATAAAAAAATAAAAATTTAAAGAAGATTTTAAAAAGCCAAAGGGATGTCCAGAACAGAGTGGAATTTGTATCAAGTGTTCCAATACCTAACTCATATGTGATAAATTGCTAGAAAGGTATTTTAAGAAGCAAAGAAGTAGTTAATTGCTTAAGATAGCCAACTAGGATTATTGAGAGGGGGAAGTGTTATTTATTTTTTTACATGTATTCAACAAGTATTTATTGAGCACCTACTATGTTCTAGGCGCAATTCTAGGTGCTATGTATACAGCAGTAAATAGACAAAGTCCCAGCCATTAAAAGGTGACAATCTAGTGAAGAGAAACAGATAATAAACTAACCAAGTATGGGCACTGATCAGTGCTATGAGGAAAGGCAAGCAGGGAGATGAATCAGAGAGTGAAGGCATCAGTGGAGTAGTCAGGTGCCATACAGACTGGGCAGCCAGAGACTTAGGGGGCATTGACCAAATGACAAAAGTGAGAGAGCAGGTGTGGTAAGCAGAACTGTGGTCCCCAGTATCTGTCACCTGGTGTCACTCCTGTGAAGATGATACTATGTTGCATTACATGGCAAAAGGGACTAATTAAGGTTACGAATCAATTGACCTTAAAGTAGGGAGATTTTCCAGGCATATAAGGGCCCATTGTCATCACATGAGTCCTTCAAAGCAGAAAGCAGGAGTGGCAGAGGAAATCAGTGAGATTCAGTGTGAGGACTCTTTGCTGGCTTGCAGATGGAGGGGCCATGTGAGTAGGACTCTGAGCTGCCCCAGAAGCTGAAAGGCACAGAAATCAGGACCTCAGTCCATTAACCACAAGCAACTGATTTTTTCACTAACCCAAATGAGTACTGAAAGAAGATTCTTTCCCAGATCCTCCTGATAAAAGCACAGCTGCGAACACCTTGACTTTAACTATGGGTGCATTCAACCCCATCGTGCCCAGTTTCTGACCTACCGAAATGTGGGATAATGAGTAGGGTTGGTGGTACAGGGATAGAAAACTATTACAATGGGCCATCTACTCTCTGGGAGAAGGGGGCTCAGCTCAAGGGACAACAGGGTGGCAGCTCTGAGCCGGAAGCGCACTGGGCATATTCTCAGTACAGCAAGTCAGCCGGTGGGGCTGGAGCAGAGTGATGGAGAGAAAGACCAGTCAGAGTTGAGGTCAGAAACACAGTTAGAGGTTGGTTGTGTGGGACCTTGAAGACCTTTAAAATTTCACAGGAAGCTACTGGAGAGTTTTGGGTAGGAGGATGATGTAATAAGATTTATATTTTAAGAGGATAACTCTTGCTGTCTTGTACTAACTCACTATAGGAAGGTAAGTGTAGATGCAGGACCAGTTAGAAATCTACCACAGTAGTCAAGGGGAGAGAACATTAGGGCTGGCAGGGAAAAGAAGTTGAACACTGAGTATATTTTGAAGATATAGCCAATAGGATTTGATGATGGAATGAATGTAGTGTAAGAAAAGATGAGATGTGGAGAGGTAGAGTAGGTGGTTGGCTGCACAAGGCTGGACACTTGCACAAAGAATGACAGCAGATAGATGCTATCTAAAGCCATGACATTGGAAGAGACTCCTGGGGAGTGAATGTAATTCAAGAAAAGGTTTGTGCTCTAAGGTAAGCAGTACTTAGAGATCTGCAAGAGGCATCATGAGAAAGTGAGGTATGAGGAAAACCAAGGGGGTGGTGTCCCAGAAGCCAAAGGCTGCAAGAAGTAGAGAGTGAACAGTGTCACATGCTGGGCAGGAGGGGGGCTGAGAAGAAGAGTACTGGAACTGAGCACTGGACTTGCTGCAGGGTGGTCACTGTGACCTCAGCTAGACTGACTTTGTGGAGCAGTGAGGATGAAAGTGTGCTTGGGCACTCAGAAGAGGAAATGGAGGAATCGAAGACAGTAAATACAGATACCTTTTCTGCATCATTTTACTACAAAGAGGAGCAAAGAAATTAGGCTCAGTAGGAGAAAGATGCAGGGTCAAAAGAGGGTAAATTTTCTCTAGGCTGAGAGCTAGGAAGGTGTGTGTTTGGTAATGACCTACTAGAGAGCAGGAGTTCCTGGAGGAGAAAAATGCCAAAATAGGGATCCAGGTGCAGATGAGTGCAGAGGTCGGCAGGTTGGAACACATGTCAGGAAGGTGTGGATGTGTCCTGCAGAAATAACAGTAAGCACCAGAGACAAGTCACTGCCCTCGGTGCATTACCCTTCATTGCCTCACTGGAGTATCAGTGAGATGGGTCTTATTTCACATACAAAGACAGTTGTACCTCAGAGAGTTTAAGTCACTTGCATCTGGTGATTATCGGTAGGGTCAGAGCCAGATAACAGGTCTTTGGAACCAACTTTGGAGAAACTACCACTCACAGAGGTTTTGATGAATTGATTTTCTCAGTCTGGAGGATGATTCCTTCTTAGGACAACTGGATATTACCTGGGGTGAGTCAGGCCTGCATGGTGGATAAAGCTGAGAAAGCTCAGAAAAAAAAAGATCTTGTTGCTTTATGCACAGAAGAGGTAAGGGATGGCATATACTAACTAGGCTAGAGGTATGTAGAAGAAAATAGATAATGGTAGGAAGGAAATTCTAATAGGGATGAGATTTTATACCTGAACATTATCTACTTATATAAGTTTTGTGCCCAGAGAGCTCACTGACTAGAGCAAAGCCTCTTGGTGCTTGTACTCTGAATGTTACCTGGATCATGTCAGAATAATTCCAAGGCCTCCAGCCAGGCTGAATCTTAGCCACCATCACTATTTAACTATGGGGTACATACACGTGGATGTCCACAGAGCCATCTGTCTAGTTCAGAGTACTGGTTTCTGCCTTGTTGTTTTCCAGCTCCTGTCCCTGCTATTCATAGCTACAACCATGCTGGGTCCATCCTGGTGGCAGCACCACCCTGTCTGGGCCAGGCACTACCTACTCTGCCCAGCCTTGGGTAGCTGGTGGGGCAGCACCCTGTGCAGTCAGGGAGAACATCTTACTTTCCAACCTGGGCCAGTTTGTTTCTGGGGTCCAAGCAGTGCTGTGTGGCCCAGAGCTTCAGTGTTTATAACCCCTCCAGGAGCCCCTGGCCTCACCCCTCGCCCAGTCTACCACAAAGACAGTTTTGCCATTTCAGATGTTCAAGCAGTCCAGCTCAGCTCAAAGGAATAGACACACACCATCTCCACTGCTTCTTTCCTGCCCATCACTTGCTCCCAATACAAAACCTTCCTTTCTCTCTTCAGTCAAGGTTACCAACAGCTGGGGAAGAGGCACAGGTGCTGGATGCCAACAATAAGCCCCACGTCAGCCCCAAACTGCTTCTTCCGTCCTCTCCCTGGCTAACCAGGGGCAGACTGGCCACAGGTCCCTGATCTGAGTGAGAAAATGAAGAGAAGAAAAGGGGGAAGGATGGTGGGTGGTGGAGAACATGTAACCATCCTCTTTAAGCTCTTTGAGGGATCGAGGTTTCCCTGGGTTTGTTTACTTAGCACTAGTAAGCAAAGAAAAACAGGTTCACCCTGGGTTCTCTGCACCTGCCGAAGGAGCAGAGTGCAGATGGAGACTCCCACCTAGGCTGTAAGCTCCTGAGGACAAGGACTGTGGTTCTGCTTGACCTGGAAGAATGCCTAATACAGACAAATGCAAACACTCTGCTGAACTGCATGTGACTTGAGGGCAAGCAATGTGCCTGATACTTTCCCTGTAATTTCCGCAGGGCCTGAAGGGTGCTCATCTCCCATTAAACGCTCATCACATGACTGCTGAGTAGTTCTGAGAAGCATTTGGGGTATCAGACCACGAGCACAGGAGTGGGAAGCTGGAGGGCTACCTTCAGTTCTGGCTCTGCTCTGTGACCCTGAGCAAATCCCTCCACCCCTCTGAGCCCCATTTTTGTCTGTTATGTCCAACAAGAATATCACCACTCTGCATGGGGCAGAGGTCATCTGAGGTCAGATGAAATAATGTACATGAAATTCTTAAATACACTAAACTCGAAGCACTGGACAAAGGAAAAGTATTTTTACTCTGCCTTTTCCTCCCTCTTACCACAGGACACAAAAGGCACATTTTAGAAAACCTTGGAATTGATGAGCCAGCCCCTTCCAACCAGAAGGGTCCACAATTTCAAGGCTGTTAGCTCAACAACAGAGAAAAACACACAAGGAGGAAGCCCCTTCCATGCACTCTGGGAGACAGACGGCAGGGCATTAGAAACTCAGGAATCCAGACAGAAAAATTACCCCCAAGGCCAAGGTTACTACTCAGTTCTTCCTGCAGAGGCCCAGAGACGGAAGTAAGTGGGCAGCAACTTAGTGGCAACAAGAGGCTTTAAGGAGACATTAGTAGTTTTTACTTTTTCTGCAACCAGGTATGTTAGAAATAAAGTCTCATCTGGGGTCTCCCTGAAGTTAATGAGACTGAACTGATAGTTCATTGGCTTGCTTTGCAGAATTTATTTTATGAGTGTCTCTAATCCACATGGCTCCTCTTCACTTTGGAACTCAACCAAGGGAAACTCAATAAATCCTACTGGCTTATTTATACTTACCATGTTGCCTCAGACACAGTGTGCACTCAAACTAATTATTATTCCATTCCAAAAGAGAAAACACTATTCTAGAGATGATTTTAATCCACGACTATACACACGTTCACACACACACACACACACACACACACTCACATTTGTGTGTGTGCGACTATCTGAATGCTCAAATTACAGTTATAAATTTCCCACAGGTACTGGGCCTCCTGTTCACCCCATCTTCCAGATGAATCTTACAGGGGAAGACTCTCTCCAACTACAAGTTGAAGATTTCCCCACTGGCTCAGGAGAGGAAGAGAAAAATCTTGGACCACTGCTCTTGGACAAAGACAATGACCCTAAGCAAGGGCCAGACCTCAGAGGAAAAGTCCTTGTACCACACTCAGGGGAAGGGGCCCTAGTCCTGGGTTTCCAGCCACAGTGCAGATTCCAGAGCCCCACAGGTAGTGTAGGAGGTGTGCAGGACAGGCCTGAAAGGACCATGGAGATCTTAGAACTAACTGCTCATGTGCACAGAGGACCAATGCCATCCCCTATACTCTACCCCACTTGGAACATAGAGCTTCAAGAATGACAGATTAAGTTTCCTTCCAGTTCAGTGAAATGGAGACTCATGGTCAAATTAGGTAAATTAGAGATTATAAAAGTAATATATATGCACTCTGAGTTTATGGATAGGAATAACTTATTATTTCAATGAACACAATTAGTTTGCTAGATTAAATCTCTGAAAAATTCAGTATCCTTGGAGAAAAATCTATGTGGTTTTGGCAAGGGCAGGGAGGGGAAGTCCTTATTGGCAAAGACACTGGCAACTGTGTTTCTGCCATCACCCCCAAGCACGTGGCACTTTCTCCTCAGTGCCCTTTCCTAGACTCCCGTGAAAGAACCTGCCTGGGTGTGCTGCCCTTAGAAGTCAGGACTCAGTGCTGACTTGCTTTGCTTCAGACCATCTTTTCATTAGCTCAGTACCTTCATCACCTCCCCAGGAAAATGAGCTCCCAAGAACATGTCCAACAAGAAAGGCAGGATAAGTGGGTTGGCATGTTTCACCAGGATCTTTGGGCCATACAGAACAGAAGCCCATTCAGGTTGGTTCCCATTATGGGAGTGCATCATAAGGACATGCAGGACAACAAGGGGTGCCATGAAGCCTAAAGTCTGCTGCACGCCAGGCCCAGAAGGAACACAGAAGCCTTGCTCAGGCAGTCTCTCAGCTGCAGAATTTCACTGGTCCCTATTGTGAACTCAACACCGAACACTGATGCAGGTCCTCCTGCATCTGCTTCTTTTTCCCCATGAGCCATGTCAGCCTCTGTTCTAGGGACTCTTCTCTACCACATAACTGGTATACTCCTGGCTATTCCAGACTCCTGGACTCTTCTATTTTTTTTATCTCCCCTACTTTCTCTCAGTGTGCTGTCCCACTTCTGCTCCTTCTACAAACCAATCAACCCTTTCTCCCTATTTCCAGTCCAGATTTCTGAGGAAGGCTCATGATGTCCCTATTCAGCAGAGATTTTATGCCACGTGACATCATAGGCTACCATTGGCCAGCCATGGATTTCTGAATTCCTATAGCCCTGCCTTCTACTGTTCTAATTGGTGTAAGCTATGGCAGTGAGGGTCCACTACAGAGAACATAGCCACTACTTCCATATTGAGAGAGCAGTGCATGAGAACCCCTGAGTATGAGGCTGTGGTCATGGCAGACCACTTTTCAAAGCTTAGCCCATTTGGAACAATTTGGATCTCAGAGATCCATTGTCAATTATCTGAGTATATTTTTGCATGTCTCCTGCATTGTATTAAATAATTTTTTAAGATCCTATTTTACAGAAGCTCATCCTCTCCATTTTAAAAAGAAGATCGCTATAGATATTTGGCCCAACTTCCACTTGAAAGTGGAAGATATCACTAAGCAGAAAAGTGGGCTTAGATGCCTGACAAGAGTTCCAGCTGAAGGGGCCTCATCTTTAAGGTGTCAGGCTTAGCAGGCTTCTCAGTGTCAGCAGGAGGTACAGCAATCTGCCCTGAATGGCAAGGTATCTTTCCTCCTAACAACAGGCTCATGTTTCTAGGACAGTTCAGAAAAAAACCTGCCCAAGGAAGGACTGTGCTCACCACTCATTTAGTTCCAGTGTCTCATTAGCAAGTGGGGCCCTGACATGGGTGTGAAGCTGTCACAGGCCTCATACAAGACATGTTCTCCAAGCAAACATCCCCCTGGCATCCGAATCGCATGTGCTGGCTCAGCTGAGGGTCATCTGGGTCACTGGAGGCCTAGAGGTTGCCTTTGTGCCCTCCTGGGGCCTGTGTTTGGGAGCTGCTGCCTCCAACCCCATGTCCTCAGCAAGTGACTCTTGAGCTGAGCACAAAGAGGCTGCCGTAATCAAACAGGCTGGCAGAATGAGCACACTTGTGCTCAGTGCTGCATCTGGAAATTGGCCTTCCTTGGCTTTTAACAGGACATTTGGAAACCTGGAATATTTGTACCCTTCCTACTGTTTGTTTCTCAAGCACCAAATACATTAACTCAGTGCCCTAGAGGGCCCCTCCCCTTTAGAGAAAATGTTTAGTAATTGAAAGGCACTGTATTTCTGTAGTCATTAATTTAAAAATATTCCCCAGTCAATAGTCTAACAAAATGGTTATTAAATGCTTGGTGATGAGCTGAGGATAGGACAATAGTCTTTCTTGTACCATCTTCTGTTTTCTATCAAGAATAAACACCAGCACTCAGCTATTCATAACATATATTCATAAGCAACGCAACTATTCTAGATTTAATTAAACCTAGTTAAAAATAACATCTTTAGCAACCAGTATAATTTTAAATAATACACATAAATATCTACTTTTTCTGTCCCTTCAACCTTTGGTAGGATTTCTTGACCACCTACCACTAGAAGTTGAAGATCTTACTGTTCCTCACTTACTGCCCCTACTTCTCTTCTTTTATCTATACTTCTGTTGCATATTATATTTTTTCACTTCTGACAGTAGCAACATTTAAATACTAATCTGTAACCTTAATTCAGTCTTCCACATTTTGTTTATAAGTTCAGTCTAAAAACTAAGAACAATAATTACCTATTGGTTGTAATTACTATGTAAATACTACTCACCACAGAGCCAAATGATATCATATAATTGCTTTTCTTTGTCTACAGGTAAAATGTCATAACCCCTGGCACATTCGGAGAAGAATGCTGTTAGTGTCAAAGTCAAATAGATTATCTGTCCTGACACTCAGCCAATGTTCCAATCATGTCGAAATATAATAAACATTTACTCATGACCCATGACTTTGTTATAAAACTATTTCTTTTTCCTAAGATTTCTAATTGTCTTTTGTTTACTTACTGAAAGAAAATTAATAAACAGTTAACATATTCTTAATTATTTTCTGCCTCTCAATGATAGTGTTTCATAGAATCGCCATTTTACCCAGACGACCTTCAAGAGTCTTCCTTCCCTGTGAACTGATTGTTCTCTGGCCCGATGCACAGATGTGAGGCACAGCTGCTCTGCTGGGACTTCCCGTCACCATGCTATTTGGTTATAAACACTCTTTCCTTAATCAGGACTTTCTTTCCCTGTTTTTCCTAGAATCACTTCCTTATTTTGTCTAGTAAATATTCTAAGTCCCTGTATGTCTAAAAATGTATTTTACCCTTCCACGTGATTGAGAGTTTGGCAGGATATAGAATTCTAGATTGAATTAAACCTAGTTAAAAATAATTTTTTAACTTGGAATTTTGTGGCATTGCTCCATGAGCTTCTATCATCCAGTACTGCTGATGCCAGATGATTTTTGTTATAATGTAGGCTACTTGATTTGCTGGTTTCACCCTGAAAACTTTTAGGATCTTCTTTTTATTCTGCCCTTTCTAAGACTGAAGAAAATATTCTTAAGAGTGGATCTGTTTCCTTTCTTAGTGCTCAGCACTTGCTAAGCTCTGTCAAACTGAAGACATGGATCTTTCGTTAACTCTTGAAAATTTTCCTCATAAAAAAATTCTACTCTATATTATATAGCCTAAATTCTGGAACTACTATGAGTCATATGATTAACCCTGGATTGATTTCTTTCACATATTTTTTCTCATGTTTTTTTGCTCTATAGTTTTGAATATTGCTTTGACTTTATTATCAGCACTTGCTATTGATTTTTAAGAATTTTAACTTAATTTTTATTACAAGAGTTAATTCTTTGACTATTCATTTATTATATCATTCTTTTCTTGTCTTGTATAAAATGTCTTTTCAATTCTCTATGAGGACATAATCAGATTTTTAGTTATCTTTTGTTCCCTGAGTATAAGTCCCCTGGCCTCTGTTATATTTATTTTGGTCCTTCGTTTACATACTGCTCTTCCCCCTCACACATTGTTCATTCATATTCAAGAATAAGGGACAAGGCTGATTATCTACGTAGCTGGTATGGTTTTCTCCTGTTTATTTAAATGACGGTATGACTATTTCTCCAACAGACTTCTGCCCTGAATTGTAAGCCTGATTGAACCTTTGTTTACCTACAGAAAATATATTCAATGGAAGGCTTTTCTTTAGGTGATCAGTGAGGAACGAGCTTCCCAAATTCCAGAAGAAAAAATTATCTGTTCTAGAGCAGCTATACTCACCTAGTATCTTAGCATGACTATTAACTGTTCTCTTTATGTAAAGAAAGAGAACCTTTTTCAGTTTTGGTTTGCTTTGATTTTTGGTTTTGACTTTGTTTATTTGTTTTTTTCATCTTAGGGTAAATGCAAGATCTTCGTTGTTCTCTATAAAGGGGAGTCAAGGAGAAGAGGAGTATGAACCTGATTTTGTGGCTCTTATACTTAATCCTTCTCTTTCCCACTCCCTCTCATGACTACCCTCTACACCTACTGACCTAGAGTCCAGAACCTCTTATGGGTTTCACAGGGAAGATCAGCTTCCACCTCTCCTGTAAGGACCACTGTGGCTTCCTCCATTTTGCTCACTAATCAACACATTTCAGTTTTCCATCTTCTGGGAATTTCTTGAAATTATTTATTCACCAATAATCTCTCTTTTCAAATTCTTTGCTGTTATAAGCTTACTCCTCTTTGTGTTTGTCTTAGTCCTAAAATTTCAACTGGGTTTCTGGGGATAATGGGAGTCTATGAATGAGCAATTTTTGAATTTTGAGTCAGAAACTCCACCACCTGTTTTGGGGCCTTTAGACAAGAGAAGAGCAGTATTTTCTCCTCCCAGAGAGGGGACATCAGTGGTGGTTACATGTGGAGGAGAGTTGTGCCCAGCAGAATGGTTTTCTCCTAAGAGTTATGAGCTACAAAGGCTGTGTGGCAGCAGAGCAAAGAAGCCAGAGTAGAAGACCTTGTTAATTGTCTGAATCAGACAGTTATGAGTCTCTAAGTTAGTTTTCTGAAGAATGCTCATAAGTAACTGGGGATCACTTTACAAGATGTTATAAAAGAGGGTATTAATTTCTAAAATTGGACAAGCAGAAGCTCATTTCAACATATGTTGGGGATAATAAAGGAAGAATAAATTTCTATTATAGTCTGAGTTGCTCTTTATAACTATGCTTTCACAAAACTGTTAGTAAAGTTCAAGTGAAGATCAATCTTTAGAATACAGATGATCATCTCCAGTGAAAAATTTTGTTTAATTCAAGACATTTTGCCTGTTATATAATGCCTCACCCAAGGTGCGGGCAGGAGCGTGTAGAGGGAACTCATATTTATTAAGATTCTACTACATGTGGTAAATGTTATGTATCTTACTTTAATACTCACAAGAACTCCATGAGATTCATTCATTCCTTCAATCAATTTAGTGAGCAGCCTATGTATATCAATAACTGCTAGGCATGTAGCATACAATGGTGTATGAAAACAAGTGCTTATTGTGTTTACAGCCTAGTGGGGGAGACAGACTTAATTAAATAAACACTCATTTATAAGTGTAAAATTACAACCACAAGTTTACAAAGTACTATATAATGCAATAAGAATGCGAAAATGAAACACCTGACCTATTGTGGGAGGAGAACCAAGGAAGGCATCTCTAAGAAAATGACATTTGATCTGAGTACTCAAGAAATAATGAGAGTTAACCAGTTGAAAAGGAGTAAGAGGGTATTCCAAGTAGAATACATCACATGTGCAAAGGCCCTGGGATGGAGAGAGCATGGCATTTTTAAATGTGTGAACAAAGCAACATTTGGCAACCACCACAGTAATAGTCATTTCAGACAGGAAACATCAATGGATCCTAGCATTAGAAGATGCAAGTTTGATAAGGAACAGAGAATAAGAGAATTGCAACCAACAGTGGCCAGCTTAGCTGTGACCCTGACATAAAACTGCAGTAATCCTGCTTCCTTCTCTACTTTCTCATCTTCAGGCTGTGGCTGTGTATGAGGAGTGATGAATTTCATGTGTTATTTAGAAATTTCATGTCTGTGATTCCATTAACCTTTTCTGAGTTAAGCAAATCAAACTCACAGCTGCCCTTTGGACACCTTGTAAAGAAGCCTATAATAACTCCTGGCTTATGAGGTTGGCTGCCAGCATATCCCTCAGGTGGTATGGTGGAATATGAGAGGGAAGCCTAAGAGCCCAGTTAACAGAAGCATGTAAGAGTGACGAGATAAAGGCAAGAGGCACAACGATGAGGTTCTCAGGTAACTCAGAAGCCCGCCTGGGTTTTTGGCAATTTTTAACTTTTATAAGTACATTCACGCATTTCTTTGGTCTTTTACTTTGCTATACCAGCAGCAAGTACCCCTGTATCCATACTTAGGTGTAGCTCTGACCTCAGGTCTAAGACATCCTCCCTAAATTCACAATTATCTCTTGAAAGAATAGTGTATTTTTCAGACAAGCAGATAAATAAGAGAGCTTCCAGCCCAGAGACCAAACCATGTTAATTTAAGGTTTTTTTTGAAGTATAGTTGATTTACAATATTATATTGGCTTTAGGTGTACAACATAGTGATTCGACAATTATATTTATTATTAAATGCTCATGATGTACGTGTAGTTACCATCTATCATCATACAAAGATACAATGTTATTGACTATATTCCCTGTGTTGTACTTTCATCCCTGTGATTAATTTATTTTATAACTTGATATAAAATATAAAATTGTTATATTTTATTATATACTTTTTTAGCCCTTTAGCCTATTTCTCCCACCCTCCCACCTCTATGGAAACCACCAGTCTTTTCTCTGTGTTTATAGCTTGTTGGACTTCTAATCTGGGTTCACTTTCAGCTGTGGCCTTGAGCCCTTTGGCTATAGTGCTGGCCATTCCTTCAGCAGGCTTAGACTAAAAACGTCGAGTAGAAATAGTGTCTCTTATTCTCATTACAACGCCAAGACCCTTCAAAGAAGCATCATCAAGCACCATCACTAAATTTAGTCTGCCCTAGCGAAGAACCCTTGCCATGTCTCAGGTCCAATGGGTTAACTTGGAGTGTTAGTGGGACTGGTCAAGTTGTGCCCATTCTCCTCTTACTTAGTATGTGCTTCCTCCACTGCTTGTCCACATATCACAGAAACACAACTAAATTCTAATCTTGAAAACATGTCAGAACATAATGAAAATAACAGTAGCGAATATTTACTGAACACTTACTGCGTGCTAGGCATCATGTTGAGCTATACACATACACTCTTTTATTTTATTGATTCTTTCTACCAATGCTGTGAAGCTATTATTATTATCATTCCCATCTCCCTGATCAGGAAATAGAGACTCGGCAAGTAACATCAGTAAGTGGCATCTTGCCAAGGGGACAGAGGAAAACAAAATCCTAAATAAGCCACCAAATCTCCAGGTGAAAGACCTCAAGACACAATTTTATCCAGTTTTAGTAATGAAAGAAATAGTTTCATGAGCAACAATCAGCTAGGATGGCATTGAACATGGCCATAAGCAGTCTCAAAAAATAAAATTTAGCTTGTAAGCCCACTTTACAGGTGGTTCCAGCAGTGTGATCCCATGCCAGAGCAAGCGTTGTTCATAAACGATTGCACACATTTACAATAAATTTACATCCTTGCTATGATTATTCCTTATGCAAGAATTCTCATTGAATTTTCTGGCAACATTTTTGTTGAAATATAATCCTCACATAGAAAGTGCACAAATGTAAAGTTCTATGGATGTTCATGAAGTAAACACATCTCTGTAACCATCAGTGATCAAGAAACAGAATATTATTAACACATAAGCAGCCCATTTCATATGATCTCCCCACCACAATTCCCCTTATGCCAAAAGGTAAATTGTTATCCTAACTTCTCTCATCATAGATACTTTTGCCAGTTTTTGAACTTCATATAAATGGAGCCAAACATTAGATTTCCCTTTACAAAAGAACTTGTTGAGCTGCACGTTCTGTTAGCTTATAGCCTCCAGCTTTCAGTACCTTTAGGACAGGCTTCATCTTTTCAGGAGAGAATAGTCTATGCCTGGAAAGTCCCCAGACAATGCCTGAATAGAGTAAGGGTACTAGGGTCCAGCCATCTGCTGTCCCATGTTGGACTCTTGGAACAGATAAGTGTACTGCAGATCTCCACACTGAGTTGGCCCAAGACTTTGTGACATCAGGATCAGGGTCTGAGGCTGTCCCTGCCAAATTCTGCTTCTTCCTCCATTATCCTCGGGAATCCTACTCTCTAACAAACGTCCTGCCCTCCTGAAGCTTGTTCCCCGCTTCCCCAAGGCCCCAGCTGACAACGCTATGAGCAAAGGCATTGCTCCTTAAGCTTTCTTAAATTTCTACTTGTTTGGAGCTGCTGTATAAAACACAGCTGATTTTTGCATATGACTGTGTATCAGCAATTGTCAGCTTCATTTTTAATCCTGATTCTTTCTGCATTATCTACATAGGATCCTTATATCTTTAATTTCTTTCTCTATTGCATGAAGACCTATATAGAATGGTATCATTCTGATAAGACAAAGCTATCATTTTTTGCTTTAAACAGTTCTTTGTACTTTAAAGAAATTAAAATAAAAATTATCTTTTATATCTACCTCTTACTATGTATGAAATTCTTCATTTTTTTCTAAAGCTCCAAGTTTCCATGTGGCATAACTCACTTTCAGTCTGAAGAAATTCCTAGAGCATTTTGCAGTGGAAGTTATCTGGGAATAAATTCTCTTTGTTTCTTTTATCAGAAAATGTCATTACTTCACCTTTGTTCTTCTTTTCTTAATAAGCTCTTTCGATATATACCATTTTATTTTATCCTTACAACATCCCCGTTTATCATCATCACCTCATGTTGTTGCTTTCCTTGGGCAAGATAGAAAAACATGTGATTTAAAATTGTCTTGACTGCAGATGCAAAAACTTGCCTTCTGATTCTAAGTTATTTTCTTTAAGCTATCCAATCCAGTAAGCTAAGATTGTGGGGGTTTTATTTTTCAAAAGTGGTTTTATTGATATATAGTTCAAATACCATATAATTCACCCATATAAATCAATGGCTTTTAATATATTCACAGAATAGTGCAACCACTGCCACAATCAATTTTAAGACATTTTCATCATTCCCCCAACAAACCTCATACCCATTAGCAGTCACTTCCCCTGCCTCCTCCACAATTCCCTTCCAGCCCTAGGCTACCACTAATCTTATTTTCTTTCTCTATTTGTCTAGTTGGACATTTCATACCAATGGAATAATATAATATCTGTCCTTAGTGATTGACTTCTTTCACTTAGCACAATGTTTTCAAGGCTCATCTGTGTTGTGGCATTATCAGTACTTCATTTCTTTTTATCACAACTATCCTTCCATTGTATAAATATACTACATCTTCTCTACCTATTCATCACTGATAAATATTGGACTGCTTTCCCTTTTTGGCTACAATGAATAATGCTGTTAGGAATATTTTCATACAGGCATGTGGACATGTTTTCATATTTTCTCTTGGGTTGTATATCTAGAAGTGAAATAGATGTCTTATAGTAACTCTATGTGTAACCTTTTGAGGAACTGCCAGACTGTCTTCCAAAGGAGCTGCACCATTTTGCATTCCCACCAGCTTCCAGTTTCTCCACAATCTTGTTGACATTTGTTTTATCTGTCTTTTTGATCACAGCTGTCCTAGTGAGTGGGAAGTGATATTTCACCATGGCTTTTATTTGAGTTCTCTTACTGGCTAATGATGTTGGGTATCTTTTCATTTGTATATCTTCTTTGAAGAAATGTCCATTGCCCATGTTTTTCACTATGTTGTCTTTTTATTATTGCATTGTAGACTTTCACTCTTAAATTATTTTTTCACTGGATATAAGATTCTGGGTCAAAAGGGCTTTTTAAAATAGCACTTAAAGGTACTATTCTAGAAAATCACCATTAGGAAAATATTACAATAAAAAGTGTCACAGACAAGATCCACAGACAAATATTAGTGAAAGTTTGAGGAGAAATAGGGCACTTGCATAATCTCAAAGCATTTCCCACAAGACATGTATAATTACAAAGGGGAATACAGTAATTTCCAGTGAAAAAAACAGGACCTACATCAGGTCAGCAAAGTTAACATCACCAGGAATGAGACATCATGAGATATCATGAATTCTCTGATATGATGCACTGAAAGGAATGTACCACCTTTGTATTATTTTTGCCAAAAATTCATAACCTCATCCTAGTCAGCAGAAAGCATCAGGCAAACCCAAACTAAGAGACATACCACAGAATAACTGGCCAGTACCCTGCAAAAGTATTAATGTAATGAAAGACGAGAAGAGACTAAGAGACTGACTGACACAGATGTTGGAAATGAAAATAACAACTAAATACAATGTGGGATCCTGAACTGGATCCTGCAACAGGAAAAGGGTATTAGTGGAAAAATTGGTGATATGCTAATAAGATCTGTAGCCTAATTAATAGTATTGCACCAATGCTAATTTCTTGGCTTAGCTAATTAACAATGCTTACATACACCATTAACATTAGGGAAGCTGGATGAAAGGTAAATAGAAACTCTGAACTATTTTTGTGACTGTGGAGAAAGGGAAGGCTACTGTGGCCAGGATTCTCACCTGGCCCTGGTCAGCTTGCTCCCTACCCATGTGTGGGCAATACATTGTTATTGACTCTGTATAAAGAGCTCTGCCCAGTGCTTTTTATATAGAGCAAGCACAGAGGACAGAGGCTGAGACAGCTGTCGGGGCAGAGAGGCCCAGAGGCAGAGAGTAGCTTGCTGCAGGCCGACTTGCTCTGAGTGGACGGGATTCTAGTGAACGACCTGCCACCATGGGAATAAATTGGGTATAAACCCTTTCACCCCAAGAACATTCCATTGTCATTTTTTTCAGTCTCATTGAATCCACAGTGAACTTGTCCAGAGCTGAAACCCATAGGCAAGACCGTGACTTTTCTATATGTCTAAAATATTTCAAAATAAGTTTTCTTTTTTTAAACATATTCTACTAGCTACTGGCCTCTTATCATTTCTGATGAAAGGTGAATATATTCCCAATTATTTTCTGATGTACTGTCATTTTTCTCTGGCTGTTTTCGATATTTTCTCTTTACCTTTGCTGTTAGCAATTTGCCTTTGATGGACCTAGGAATATATTTTTGTATTTATTCTGCATGTGTTTTGCTGAGATTCTTGAATCCCTAAATTTGTATCTTTCAATAAATTTGGGGAATTTTCAGGCATTCTATCTTTAAATATTTTTTCTGTCACAGTTTCAACCTTCTCTGTCTTGGATTCCATTTATATCGATGTTACAGTTTTGTTGTTGTTCTTTAGGTGTCTGAGACTATGTTTATTTTTTTAAAATCTTTTCTCTCTCTCTCTTTCACATTTTCACATTAATTGACTCTTTTCTCTATCATTTCCATTTTTTCAGGTAAGCTCATCCAGTGAATTTTAAATTTCAAATAAAACCTTTTTAATTCTAGAAATCGCATGTTTTTTAAATCAATTTCTCTGGGAAAGTTTTTTTTTTTATCATATTTCTCTCTTTAATTTATTGCCATCACATTTTCTGTCCATTTAAAAATCTTTGTGTGCTAATTCTAAGGCTTGATCCTAATTTTTCTCAGGGTTGATCTCAATTTACCATCCTTTCTCTTAAGACTGGGGAACATTTTATTAGCTCTTCATATGTCAAGTAATTTTGAATGAATTGGTCTTGTCAATTCTATGTTGTAGAGACACAGGATTCATTTATATTCATTCAAAGAATGTTGTTTTTAATAGTTAATTTGATTTGACTCTGTCTCTTGGGCAACAGCTCAAATCTCCTGTCTGATCTTGGCTTTCTCTGCGGTACTGAAGTGTGCCCCAGGCATGCATGGTTCAGCAGTCGGCCAGAAACTTGGACAGAGTTTATATACAGACATTGGGGTTCTAATGCTTTAGGATTCTAATCTCACTTTCTAGTTACTCTGGTGTTCCTGATGTCTGTTCTCTGATTCTTTGGGACAGAAACAGAGAAGGACAGGTCCTCTATCTGAGTTTTAGTTACCTCTTCAGGTATTCACTTTGGTCTGCCATCATAAAAATGGGTACCTCCTCCTTATTGTTTTTTTTCCTGCAGGTTTAATCTCCACATCAGATTTTGCCCCTTCCCCTAAGAGACTGTAGTTCTTATCTGTGGGATGATAGGCTACAGTACTAGCCTATTCAGTCATACCCTTAGCTGATGTTCTCAGATCTGCCTCTCTCTGGGCCAGTGCCACTTACTACTTGGCAAATGCATCAAAGAGACGCACCTCAGACTGTTAGGCTGATTTCTCTGCACTTCCTTCTACAACATCTTCAAATCCCAACTTACTGAGTAGCCTCGAACTCCAATTGTCATCTTCCAAGCAGTATTAATACTGCCAAAAACTGTTTAGCTTCTCCCCTTCCTAGAAGGTGTCTTTTTCAAGATGTCGTATGAATTGGCAAATGTCTTAGTTGGAAACTGCACAGGTTGTCAGGCTTACCTCCATGAATTTCCCTTCTCTCCAGAATTTTGGCTCTCCTGTCCTGGCTGCTTTAGTAGATCCCCATAATTTTGTTTTACTTTCATCCATGTTTTCTAGTTATTCACAACAGATGATTTTTAGTCTGTTGCAAGTTAGTTTGCCATTACTGGAAGTGAAACACTATCATCCAAGTTTTTTAAATTAATGTCCATGGTTCACATAAGCATTTAGCAGCAAGAAGGCAATTTTGATAAAAATATTTATATGATAAAAAATAAGTTATAAAAATCAGAGTGTTTGAGGTTTAATTCAAGTCAGTGCACTCCATGTGTCATAATGGATAATAGCATTTGTTTTGGAGTAGCCAGGGCAAAACTCAAAATCTATCTGCTGCCTCTGAGACAAATAACTTTAGGCAAATTTCTTAAGTTCAGTGTTCTCACCTATAGAAGGAAGATAATTATACCCACCTCCTAAAATTATTATGAGTGAACTAAATGAATTTTTTGTAAAGTCCTTAGTATAGATGTCCCTAAGGTAATAAGGGGTATATGAGAAGAAGGGATATCCTTAAGGTAATAAGGGGTATATGAGAAGAAGGGAAACGAGAAGGGAAGGGAAGGGAATACATATATACAGCAGAACCTAAAAATTGTTATGGAGAAAGCAGAAGAGAATGCAAATTCCACAGTGTGTTATATATGTATTTGTTTCCTATTGCTGCTATAAAAAGTTACCATAAACTCAGTGGCTTAAAAGAACACAAATCTATTATCTTACAGTTCAGCAAGTCAGAAGTCCAAAGTGGGTCAACGGGTCTGTGTTCCTCCCGGAGCCTCAAAGAGAAGGTCGCTTTCCTTGCCTTCTCCAGCTTCTAGAGGCTGCCTGAATTCCTTGGCCCAGGGCTACCACATCACTCTGGCCTCTGCTTCTATTGTTGCATCTCCTTCTCTGGATTCTGACATGCTTGTCTCCCTCTTACAAGGACCCTTGTGATTACACTGGGCTCACCTGGATAATCCAGGATAATTTTCTCAAGATCCTTAATTAAATGACATCTGCAAAATCCCTGCTGTCATGTAAGGAAATATGTTCACATGTTTCTGGTATTAGCCATTGGGCACTTTGGGGGAGCCATTATTCTAACACAATATAATATCACTTTGAATTTACTGCTGTCTTCTTTACAACTGAGCTAAAAGTAGCCAAATACGTTGGTTTTTAGATGAATTTGAGCATCTACTCAGATTTTATCCTTATCATTGTTAACATCATCCAAACTCCCAAAAAGTGGCTTTTTAAAACACATCATTTTGTGACACATCAGATTCTGAATTGCAAGACAGCAGGTGATTGTGTCTTAGAGCCTTCATTTCAGATAACATTCTTACCAGTTACCTAGGCTTCACTGACTGTTTTTCAAAATAATTTCTGCTCCCCTAGAAGTGTTAGAAAGATGATGAAATAAGGATCATTCGCCCATTACCTCCCTACTTTTTCTGAAAGTGCTGGATAGCCCATTTTTTTTCAGTAATTTTTTTTTTTAGACAGGCAATCAACTACTCTGATAATTATGCTATTGTCTGTTCCATGCTGGCCTATCCCTGACTTTCTGTACTACCTTCTTCCTTTTATACATGTATTCCCCTCTCTGTGGGCCCCCTTTAGCCCACTGCCCACTTGAAGCACCATTATAATGACTATCTGCCTTCACCACCATTATCTTAAGGCTTCTTCCTTTATAAAACAAATATATTGAGCAGGGTAACCTAACTACAGTAACCACCTATCTCAAAATTAGAGTGGATTAACCCAGCAAATGCTAGTTCTTCCTCATATCACAGTCCAATGCCACTGGCAGGATGCATGGGGGAGCCCTGTGTTTCACAGTCGTTCAGGGCCTAGGCTCCTTCCATCCTGAGGCTCCATACTCCTCTGGTTCTCTGGAGTTCTCTCTATTCAGACAATAGCTGCAGAGAGAGGTTCACACATGGGAGAGTTTCATGGACCAGTTCTAGAAGTGGCATATGTCAATTTTGCCCACATCTAATTAGCCAGTCTCCAGTCACTTGGTCACATCTAATTAATTACATGGGGGTCCGGGAAAAGAGTCCCCAGAAAGAAAAGAAAAATATTTGGTGAACAAGCAGTAGTTTACATAGCAACAAATATTATAATAAATAAGAGAGGGTTACGTATGATACTGATGATATAAAAATTGTACATCATTCATACTCTTGGCTAGATTTGGAGATCTTTTAGGACAACGATTTAATATCACTTTTTCTAGAGCAGTGTCTAACACAGTGGATACCCAATAAATGTTTGATGAATGAATCATAGTATACTGAACCTAAGAGAGTCCTTGGAGATTTTCTAATAAAAGTCCTTCATTTTAAAAGTGAAGAATCCAAAATCTAAAGATGCTAAGCACTTTGCCCATGTTTACTGGCAGGGTTGGTACCTATTTATCTCATGTCCCAGATCAAATGAGACAATCTTTTAAAGCAACTTATCTTGTTTGCTAGACCAAAGAAGACCCTCTTTTTAACCAACTTATCAGAACTCGTACATCTAAACAAGTATTATTTGCCCCAAAGAAGTCTTGAGAGTTTCTATACTATTCAAATACTACTTCCATTTAAAAAATGCATGGAACTTCATTTTAGGAATTGCTTCATAGCCTATGGCATTTTCTTTAGAATTTCATTATAGTGGCTGATAAATATTCATCCATTGAGGATGGATTTTATTTTGAGAAACAGAACTTTTTTGGAGCCCATTTTGATAGATAAAGGTGAGTGGAGGGGATATAGCCATACAATATTGGAAAAATAAAATACCGGTTTTGATTAAAAAAAAAAGGTGAGACTGTGCATCACTTTGTGACAGGCGCTCCCATTGGATTTGCCAGCCAGCATGGGGGACAACTCCAGAAGGGGAGAAGTGTGGGCATTTTGAGCAATGGCAACACTGTTGGAATAAATTCATGGGTTGCAAGGTGACAGGTTTGATGAGAACCAGCAGTGGTCTGAAATGGAGACGGTCCAGTTTGCATAGCCCCCGCGTCAGAAAAGCCTTGCTGCCAAATACCCATGTTAATTTCTAGTGCCTTAAGATTCTACAAAGAAACTTAGATGATTTTCAGGCCCATACTGAGTCCTTATTCAGAGACTTGCCACAAGATGGGAGAAGGAAATGTTATTAGAAAAATGGGAGAAAGATTTCTGGATAAAATAGCAGGAAGTTGTTAATTGGATCCACCTTTTTCTTGGTAAATACTTAGGAAAACACAAGAACAAAAGAATACAGAATGCTAAGAAGTTGACTGTACACCTCAATGCACCCTCCAGTCCAGGAGCTGAGCAGATTCTAAAAGCAACCCCATGCCCAGTGAGGATCAGAGAAGAAAACTTCTGCTCTTTCCTTCAACAAGCCTCAGATCAAGACAGACCTTTCCTCCTTGGAGATGACAAACAGATAAACAAGAAGCAACAGGGATGCTTAATGAGAGTTTGCAACACCAAAGAGAGAGAGCGCTGTTCTAGGAAAATGCGCCCAGAGTTCTGCTTTACATGTCCTGAGTTAAGCTGGGGAGAGGGAAGTCAGAGTTCAGAATCATTGCTTTTGTTTTGTACACTATATAAAAATTTAAACATCAGTCTCATTACTTTATACCCACACCTGGGCTGTTTTGAGATGCTCCAAGGCATTTCCCTGACAATCCAATTTAAAGATTTTTCAATTGCATAATTACACGCTTGGTAAATTAGCATCTTGAGCAAGGACCCATGTGGACAGAAAAGGACTACTGGTGATGTGCTTCCTGGGAAAGGGCTGTTAGACTGTCGTAGGGATCTTTGTGAGGTAGACGTTAATTCTGGGAAGCAGAAACATGTGACCATGTGGTCACAAAATAATTATCCAAGGATTCTACAAAAACCTCAGCATAGAAAGCATTTAGCTGGCCTCCTCTGTCTATGCCATCACATGTAACAAGAAACCACCATGGTTCCGCCTCAGCAAAGCTACCTCTTTCTCAGGCTGACTCTTGAAAGTGCCACTTCCAAAAAGTGGAGGATACGTAAATCCAATGGTTGTCTTGCCAATGGGTTTCAGCTCCGGCAAGTTCACAATGGATTCGGTGTGACTAAAGAAATGACAGTAGAATGTTCTTGGGGTGGAAGGGTTATACCCAACTTTATTTCCACGGTGGCAGGTCAATCACTAAAATTCTGTTCACTCAGAGTGAGTCTGCAGGCAGCAAGCCGGTATCTGCCTCTGGGCCTTTCTGACCGCACAGTCATCCTCTGGGCCTCTATCCTTGGTGCTGCCACCACTCCAGCCTCTGCTCTGCTCTACTGCAGCCTTGCAGCCATGGCACCGTGTCACCCAGAGCACTGGGCGGAGCTCTTTAGGTAGAGTCAATAGCAAGAGCAATGTATTGCCCACACGTGTGTAGTGAGTTGGCCCACCAGGGCCAGGTGAGAATCCTGGCCACAGGAACTCTCATTTTATCCACACTCCACCCCTCCAGGATTCTTTGCTCTCAATCTATATGCCCTCAATCCTCTGCAATGGTCCCTGTGCAAGAAAGCTGGAGCACTGTAACCAAATTCTGTAATAACATAATACAACATACAAATAAGAAAAATTATGACAAATTATAATAACCCTCAAGCCTGAGGACATCCACTGCCACCAAGTGGTCATCCTGGCTGTATTCAAAGCAGTTCTACTCAAACGAGTTAACCAAAAGGACCAAGGGTGGGCATTATAATACCCACCTTCTCCAGCCTCTCCAGCAAAAAGCCTTGCAGACACACAGGCCAGTCTTGTTGCTCTGTCTCCGACCTTTGCCTCATTGTTCTTAATGGACGGAACTCCTGCTTCCATCTCAGTTGTTGCCACAGCTCCACTCATCCAATTTTTTTCTGTCTGCTCCTGTCTTTTCAAACCAACCCATGTCTGGGTCCTCGGGACCTTCACAGGGCCCTTTAAATTCTTCCGTCAAGAAGCAGACCGTATTTCCTTCTGTACTGAGCCTGAGGGCAGAAGCAGAGCATGGAGTGCTCCGCAACCTGAGGAGGGGCTGCACGTCTCTGGAAAGAGCCCGCGGTTGCCAAGTCCTTCTGGCTTTCCACCAGCTTTCCACCAGGCAGGGTCTCAACAGGGGAGGGGCCGATGCCTCCAGCATCTGTTCTTCAAACCTCCGCTCCTCCAGTTCTGGGGCTGACAGCTCCACTACATTTTTCTCTTGCCGCACGGCACCTGGCAGCCTGGCGCTGCTGCTTCTCATGCCGCTCCTTCTTGGGCCACTGCTCCTTCTCATGCTGCTTCCTCTCAGACCACAGCACTTCGTCGTGACACCATTTCAGTCAGCTTTCTCTTGGGGTGGGCCCCAATCCTCCACCCCTTCACAGCACCACATGTCCCCAGGGGACACTCAAGCATCTCCCTGTCCATAGGGGCAGCCTGCTGAACACTCCTTCCATGAGGGCAGCCTGTTCTTAACTTTGGTCACCAATGAACCCTGCTGACTGTCACCAATTGTCTTGCCAATTGATTTCAGCCCTGGGCAAGTTCACTATGGATTCAGTGTGACCAAAGAAATGACAGTAGAATGTTCTTGGGGTGAAAGGGTTAAAGCTAACTTTATTTCCACAGTGGCAGGTCAATCACTAAAATCCCATTCACTCAGAGCAAGTCTGCATGCAGCAAGTTGGCCTCTGCCTCTGGGCCTCTGTCCTCTGCTCTCCTGTAGCCTTGCAGCCCGTGCCACCATGTCACCTGAGCACTGGGTGGAGCTCTTTATATAGAGGCAATAGCAATGCACTGCCCACACATGTGTAGTGAGCTAGTCAACCAGGGCCAGGTGAGAATCCTGGCTACAGGAACTTTCATTTTATCCACAGTGCAATTTCCAAAATGTAGAGGGGATGTAAATCCATTGTTGAATGAAATGACCTGTCCTATCTGCCTCATCCCAACAGCTGAGCTTCTTAAAACTTTTTTCCCCTTAGCTTTTCAGACCACACTTAACTGGGGAAGTGCTGAACCCTGATGTGTACTTCTGAAAGGGCAGTTATTCACAGACACAAAATCAAGGCATTTCAAATTTAATCTCCCTGCAGCCACCAGATTAAATTGTCCTCAGCTAACAGTCAAAAACTAACTCCTCTGTCTGTTGGTACTTCAAACCCCACCTGGCATGAGGGACCCAGCTGTGCTCTTTTCTGCCTCTTACATCTTCAAAAGTAGTAAAGCCTCAACAGTTGGAATTTAGCTGTCAATTTTGCTGATGAGGTAGCAGGAAAATTAGAAACCATTTCCCAGCCTATAGCTGTGTTGGACCCCACAAACGCTAACTGGAGCAAAAAGTTGTAGCTGCACATGTAAGTCAGCAGCCAGGACCAAGGCCTGAGGAACCTTCATATTGACTGAGAAAGGGACATTTTAAAATAGGCATTTTGCTGCCCATAACTCTTACTTTAAGGGAGGTTTCTCTGACCATTGAGGGTTGTTTAAAATCTGATCTCCTCCGCTAAAAGCAAAACAAACAACTTAGAAATGCATCAAGCAGATTCCTTAGAGAACAATATAACCCAGGAAATGTAATAATGCACAGCCGTGGCAACTGAGTTTTTATTTGTGCCTAGCTTCAGATAGCCAAACCCTGAAGGGGTCTGAACCCAAGGTTTATTTATTCTTAATAAGCTCAGTTCCAGAGACATTGTCAGCCCCAGCTGATGACACCACCACCAGCAGCTGGGGCAGCTGGATTCCAAAGAACAGGGAGGATCTAATTGAGATAAGAAATATAAGGGTTGGCTCATGTCCTTGCTAATGTCCAGAGCCCACATCTTATGGTTTTAACAGCTCATTCAGCAAGGATTCTCCAGCTCCCTAAGAGAAAGCATGTCTTAGGTGCTAATCAAGGTGGCACTGGAGACAGAGGCAGTAACAGGCCCCTTCCCTCCCCCATCCACAGACTTAGTACCATAGCTACTCAGATAAGCTGGTCCTGGCTCACAAAATACAGAGGGGTCCTGCCAATGTCACACCCCAAATGGGCTGTCTCCTGGTCATGAGAGTCTTTCAACCCAGATACTAAGTCATGAATTCACATTTCACTCCCTTCCCCAGGGATCTGAGTGTTTCCTCCCTGAGGAATCTATGCCTGCTAGAATCCGTGAGACGTCAAGGACCTGGGACAGCAATTTAACTGCAGCTCTGGTCTCCTTGGTCTTGTAAAGTAGCCATCCTAACACAGGCCTCACTCAAATCACCTTCCCTGGGCTTGAGAGTAATTCCAGTGATTTTCCCTCTACTCTTGGTCAGCCTCCTCTGTAACAAAAGCAAAGTACTTCCAAAATAGTGTTAGCAAAGGAGTAGAATCAAATTAACTGGCCCACAAGGGCTTGGTTCTTGCTCTAGATAGGCCTGGGTTGTGTTTCCCTAACAGAACACAAAGAGGGGTTTCCTAGCTGAGGATACATCAAAGGCAGAAAGATAGACATTTAGAGGAGAAATAGCAGGGTAGAAACACTAAGTCTAGGAGGCCTGTCTGATCTCTGGTTCCCACTCGCCTTCAGTCTAGCCCAAGGACAGGGCCTTATGCTCTAGGAAGACCTGGGGTTTTGCTTTCACAGAACTCAGGATTCTGTAGGCTGACTCACAGAATCAAATCTCCACCTCAGACTTCTCCTTGGGTCTGGCTCTGCAGAACCACTCTTTTCTCAACATCTCTACTTAAAACATTTCAAATGATTATTGAATTCAACCCAGCCAAAATTAAATTTCTGATATTCTTTCCAAACCTGGTTCTCTTTCTTGAAATCATGGATATCCCCACCTCCATCCCAGTCACCTTCGCCAGAACCTAGGACTCAACTTTGAAATATTCCTCTTGTTCACCCTCCATATCCAGTGGGTCATGGAGTCCTTCACATTCTCTCTCCCAAGTGTCTTTCAAATATACCTCTGTCTCTGTCTCTCCAGCCACTCTCTTTCTAGTCCAACTACCATTTCTCTCTCAGCCCACTACCACTGACTCCTCTTTGGGGTCCCTCCTTTCATCCTTGCTCTCCTTGGCATTCAACTCTCCACACAGTGTCCAGAGTGACCTCTTTGTAATACAGATCTGGTATGTCACTCCAGATGGATTACACTGTCCAATCGCTTCCCATGACTCTCAGGACGAAAGCCAAATGCTTAGCTTGCCTTATAAGACTCTCCATAGACTGGCTCCCACCTGCTGCGACAGCTCCCCTTGCTGCTCTCCAGACACGCCAACTTTACCTCATTTCCTCAGAGGTGCCACACTGACCTCCTACCACAGGAGTTGAACAAATTGTACACTTACAGCTCATGTTCCCTGAAGTGCTCTTTTCCTGCTTCACAGTCACTTCTTCAGAAAGTCCTCTCTGACCCCCTGACCACACCAGTTCTCCCGTTACCTAGTCTAAGAAGCATTACGTTCTGTCCTGTCAAAGCCCTTGCCACAGTTGTTTGGTTGTTGTTTGTATGATTTGTTGATTAGTGTCTCTCTCTTCCGATTTGCTGTAAGCTCCATGAATTCTTTTTTGCTCATTAAGTAGTACACCCTGTACAACGATGCATAGTTGACACTCAAAAATTGCTGAAGAAATGTATTGAATTAAGTGCCAGAAGACATAAAATAACATGTACAGAATGTTGAAGAAAAATGTTATGACCCAGGAGATTGTGTTAGGTTTTAATTTTACTTGGAATGCTCCACACCCTCCTTGCTTTAAGAAATTAAAATCCTGTAGTTAACATTAACAGAGTCTTTACCCACTCCAAAACCACACACACACACACACACACACACACTCAAAATACCTATTTCTTACTTATCAGAAATAATGACTGCTGAAAATTTCACATGTATCCTTTCAGAATTTTCTCTGTATCTCTATGCTTCTATACATACATACACAAATACCCAGAAAAATACTTTATACTACTGTGTGAGAATGAGGGCATATGGCCTTCAAGAAATTTCAACTTGGATAAGCTGTGTTTTTCTTGGGAATATAACAAAAAGACCGTCCCAGATACACAGGCACTGAAAAGATACACCCCTATATATCCCTGAAAAAAAGCTTTTGAAAAATCATTTCATCCAAGGAAAGAAAACATTGTGATAACAAAGGACTCATGTGTCATCTTACACAGATTAGATTCCAGAGATGTGTGGTATGTTTTCAGATGAGGTCTGTAGTCAGAGGAAAGCTTTTTTTTATGTTTTACATATTTTTCCCTTTTTTGTCACGTCTTCCCATGTGCTGCAAAACTGGGCCTGGAGCCATATTCTCATCTCATTTTCCTCCCCCATG
Organism: Manis javanica; assembly: GCF_040802235.1. NCBI lineage: Eukaryota > Metazoa > Chordata > Mammalia > Pholidota > Manidae > Manis > Manis javanica. The sequence goes on along the minus strand of NC_133157.1, from coordinate 129,327,286 downwards.
AATGCTCATTTTTTTAATAACATCAAAAAAAATAATAATAATGCTATTCTAGTTCTTGTTAATAATGATCACACTCCATGTGTAAGATGCTGTCTTGGAAGAATTGCTAGAAAAACCTCTTTTCTTTTCTCCACAAAAGCATACCTACAGGAAAAACATATTGTTCATTTTATTGCCAAGGAAATTGAGGTAAGATGAGCTGCTTTAAAACTAGTTTTTTTTTTAAATGGTAAAGAATAACAAGCCAGATGCTGTCTGTTACTTCATTTTTTATTTTTTTATCTAGTATCTATGAAGACATCTGTGTTATTGGTGCATAAAAAAATCAATATACCAATGAACTATGTTTTAAAAATAAACACACCAAAATGTTAACAATTGCTATATATGAATTTAATTATTAATTTCAACAAATATTTATTAAGACCCTGCTATATGACTGGTATAAGGAATGAAGCAATAGACAAGATAGACAAGAAAGGATAGAATTTGGCTTATCTCTACTGTATACTTTATGAAAATTAATACTTTCTACAAATATGAACATTTCTCACAATTTTGGATTCATTGCCATTAAGCAACCATAATATTCCTTCATAATGTTCTTACACTTGTCTGCATCAGTTTTGTCCTGTTTCATTTGTAATAGTATTTCTTTGTGGCTTCTGCCTTTTCTCTTAAGGAATTCTGCCAGAGATTTGTCAATTTCTTTAAGTTTTTTGAAGAAATGCTTTTAGTTTTGTTGATTCCTCAACTGTATCTTTTTTTCCTAGATCATTCAATTCTGTCCTCTGTTGATTAGTTTCTTTTTTGTGTGTTTTCTATGTTCTATGTTGTTCTATTCTTTTTAACTTCATAATTTGGATGCTAAGCTTATTTATTTCCAGCCTTCTTTTCTAATACAAGTGTGATAGGCTATAAATTTACCTCCAAGTACCACATACATTAAAGACTATAAATTTCTCTCTGAGTACCACTAACTACCATGCAATTTAATATGTAGTAATTCTGTGTTGTTCAGTTCTAAATGCAAAACAATCCTGTAAGTAATACGTACAATCTGTATATTACAAGCAGTTTACAATAACTGCAATCTGTCACAGTCTATATCTGATGTAAATTTTCCAATAATTTCCAAATAAGAAGCCATGGAGTGCTAATTAGCATTAATAGTATTGTGAATAAGTACTAATCTGAGCATGAACTCTGTTTTTAAGATCTGAATACAAACAGGGGCCAAGTAGGCTAAGAGCACAGAACATTCATCCCCTGTGAAGTTGCCAATCCATTCACGTGGTAAACAACCTAATCTTACTGTCATCTTGAATAAAACTTCTTTTGCAAATATCCTTGCAATGTCATTTTACTGTATCTCATGTGTACATCTATACATCTGTTTATGTATACAAGTCCTTAATAATAGTTTGGCTAGTGTTCAATGAGGTTACTGCTTTTGGCTTTAACAATGTATTTTTTGATACCCATTATTTCTGACAGATGGATTACTTAGAAGTAGTAAGTGTTAAAGTTTACAAATGTGAGTTTTCTTAACTTTTTCATTTTTAATTTCTAATTTGTTAGCATTGCAGTCATTGAATATGATCTGAATAATACCAAATCTTTAAAATGTGTAAAGACTTGCTTAATTATTTAGAATCAATTTTTGTAAATGTTCCTTGAAAAGTCACAAATATATATTCTCCATTTGTTGGGTGAAGTACTCTACATGACCATTACAACAGGATTGCTGTTTGTATTCTCACTGATTTATTTTTTATCTGCTTGATCTGTCAATTATGAGAGATTTATTTATGTATTAAAAATCTCCCACTTTAATTGTAACTTTGTCTATTTCTCTCTCGAGTTTTATCAATTAAAAATTGTGCAATAAGGTGCATCCAAGATTAAAATTGTTAGATCTTCCTGATGAATTAAAAAATTAATATTTAGACTCCTCTTCATCTCTAGTAAAGCCTTTTGCTTTCATGCCTATTTTATCTGACAAAAAGACACAGAGCTATGCCAGGGTTCTTTTGGTGACTAATTGCCTGCATATTTGTTTTTCATGCCACAGGCAAACTCTGGAGCATGAATTATGCCTGAGTTTGTCCTAACCCAAACGAGGGAGCTGGTCTTTCATACTCCACACCTGTTAGTCACTGGCTAAGAGCTGTCCCAGGGAACTAAACTCCCGGGCCCTGGCAAGGCTGCATGTGGGTGGAGAGGAACTCCCGTGGCTGGGAGCAGTCTTCAGAGAAGAGTTGCAGGGATAGGCTGATGGAGGAAAATGTGCCCCAAAGCTGGGAGAGAAGTGATAGTTACAACAAAAAAGAGTCAAGAGTAGACCTGAGCCTGGGAAGTAGTAGGACCTGGATCTGAATCTGCCAGTGAGAAAAAGTATGTAGTCTGTTTTAAGATGGAAGTTTCCATGCAGCTAAATGTCCAGAAGCCTGAAGTATTTTCTAAACTACTGGCCTTGCCCAAATGCTGTGTGTTCAATACCCTAGAGAGAGTCTCGAGCAGCTTCTTAGGATATGATCAATATTTTCTTCCTCATTGCTAGTCAGGTTGCACATGAGAAATCAAGACAATGTTGACATTAAAATAATGAACAGGAAGCAATTCAGGGAAACTGAACTCAATTTTTCTTGACCCTTTGGAGATTTCTGGAAGAAGTTGGAAAGGGGTCAGGAGATGGTTCCCCGCTTGCTAATAGCCAAATCCCCAGAGTTGGTTCTTGGGACAAATCTCACCAATCCCCAGTAAGGGTATCTCTGATCACTCACCCTGAGCCCTAGCCACTTCAATCACCACCTACAAGGGGCCGCTGGGCAGCACCCCCTCCACCAGACATCTCACTCATTATATTGTCAGTGGCTTTGTGTAGGACATTTAACCTTTAAGGGACAGGAGGGTCAAATTCCAGAACTGAGAGAATGTTAGATGTAACTTCTGATTTCATCAGTCTCTGAAATCAGGATGCCCCTATACCCCCAAATCCTGGCACTTTATCTCCCATGAGGAACAAATCTGGGGACTTCCTGATGAAAATTTGGCTCCCACTGTGTGAACAGAGATTCTCCAAGCACATTGGTTGTTCCTTTTTCCAGGTGGAAAGATGGCAATGCCAAAAATATTCAGTCTTCCCAGGGCAGAACAAAGACTGAGACAGAACTCTGAGCTCCACTTACAGCCCCACGCTTTCATCCCAATTAACAGGTATTTCCTGAGCTGCCATGGAGGCTGGACTCCCTGCCCCGTGCCTGGGGGGAGACCAAGATGAGTGAGGTGGCCCTGCATTCACGCACTCTTCTACCTCTGCTCTGCCCCGGGAGAGAGCGCTGGAAGCAAAGATGAGCATTTTAAGGAGAAGGGTGGCTGTAAGGGACGAGTCCCAGGGCTGAGGAGGAGAGGGGCAAATGGAGAAAGTCAGGGGGATTCTGCCTAGGGGTAGAAGCCAGCAGGCGAGATTGAGTGGATCATAGTGAAGAAGCAGAAGCCGCAGCAAAGATTGCTTATGGCAACATGATTTCTCTCAGCATCCTTACCTCGAGCCTCTTCCTCAGCATGCTTAGCAGAAAAATATCTGCTTCGGGAGCATTGGAGGCAACAGCTTCTGCCCTTCATTCCCTCCTCTCACACACTCCTTCCTGAGGCAGGTGAAAAGTCTTACCTATGGGGAAAACTGCACCCCAAACTCCTAAAGATTATCACACAGATGGCTCACAATAAATGTGGATGATGGATAGGATCTCTAAGCAGATGAAAAAGGAGAGATCAAAGAAGCAACTGAAACAAGAGCTATTTCATATCAAGAATCAAGGTTTAAAGTTGGAGGGGGCCAGCTAAAATGGTGATGACTGTGTGTCCAATATTTCTCAGGACAGTCCTGGTTTTGCCTCATGTACTGGCTGCATTATTAATAATACCCCCTTTTCCTCTCAATCATGTCTCAGTTTGGACAATAAATTAAATGGTCACTGAAGGGTCCCCACCAGTAAGATGGCAAACTTCCGGCTTCTTTTCGGGGTCCTCGGTTCCCGCCGGCGCCACCTGAAGCCCAATCACCTCTCGCCCCCCTCCCAATCCCAGCACCTAGCCAACAGCCACCAGCCCCGTAGAAGTGACACCTCAATCAATTCATGCCCCTTCCTATATAACCCAGCACCTTTCCCTAATAAAGCGGAACTCTCCGGTGAATTGCTGCTGTGTGTCGCTCCTTTCCTTTCATTGGTGCCGAAACCCGGGAGACGGGACACCCCAACTGGGCCCCGTCTTCCCCCCGACACCAGCAGCAGCTTGCCCTCGTCCTCTTTTTCCAGCGCTGGCTCATCACACTCACCACTCCTCTCTGGCCTGTAGGTAAGTTTTCCCCCCGGGGTGGGCCACTCTTCCCTGAGCTATCGCAGTGCCATTGACCGTGATCATCCGGCAAGGCCCTGACGCTTGGGAACGAGGAGGGAATGCTCCCCGCCTCAGGCCTTCACGGCTGCGGTGGACCTTCAGGCCCCTCCTCCAAAAGCCATAAACCCCCGCCTCAGCTGAAACTTTTTAAGCAAAATTTCCCCGGGGTGGGCCACTCTTCTCCGAGCTATCGCAGTGCCATTGACCGTGATCGTCTGGTAAGGCCCTGACGCTCGGGGACGAGGAGGGAACGCTCCCCGCCTCAGGCCTTCACGGCTGCGGCAGACCCTCAGGCCCCTCCCCCGACAGCCATAAATCCCCGCCTCAGGCCTTCACGGCTGCAGCGGACCATCAGGCCCCTCCTCCAAAAACCATAAACCCCTGCCTCAGGCCTTCACAGCTGCAGCCGACTCTCAGGCCACCCCCCCTCCAACAGCCATAAACGAGGTGACTCCTTTGCGGATGAGAACCCTCCCTTTCCCGCCCCCTCCTCCATCTGTTCCGTCCGCCGAAACCTGTTCGGTCTGCCGAAAATGCCTAGCGCTAGGTACCTCGTGACTCCAGCACTCTGCCTTCTTAGGGAAGTCTGGGTGACGACCCACACTTCCCAAGAAATTCTGACTCATATACGAGTTTCCGCAGACCACCAAGGATCATCAGGGACGCCCTTTGTCTCCTTGTGGTCTGCCTCCAGTCCGAGGATCTCCGTTTGTCTTCCCCTGTTTGTCTCCTTCTCTGTCCTTTAGCCATGGGAGCCTCCTCATCCCTCCCTGAAAGTTCACCTCTTGAATGCCTGCTTAAGCATCTGGCTACCCTCTCCCTGATGCCTGATATAAAACCAAAACTTCTCCATAAATATTGCTCCCAAGATTGGCCGACATACCCCCTAGACAAAAACAACCAATGGCCTGCAGGGGGAACTCTTGATCCTAACATCACTCACAATCTCTTTAACTACTGCCAGTGCCTGAAAAAATGGAAGGAGATTCCCTATATCGAAGCTTTTCACCTCCTAGCTCAAAATCCCAGCCTCTGCACCACTGCTCCCCGCCATAAGTTCTCCTAGCCTGCAAGCCATCTCCCTCCCCTCCACACACTCCCAGTCCCTCTTCAATTACCATTGACCCTGCCGACGAGCCTCTGCCATACAGACTTCCCCCTTCAGCCCCTCCCCCTCCACAACCCCTCCACCCTCCGCCGCCACCGCTGCCTCTTTCCCCGCAGCAGAAGCCTCCTGTCCTCTCCCTTCCCCTTCTTCTCCTACAACAGCCCCTACCCCTTCCTCTACCGCCACCACCGCTGCCTCTTTCCCCGCGGCAGAAGCTTCCCATCCTCTCCCCCTTCTTCTCCTACAACAGCCTCCCACTTCCTCTACCGCCACCACCACTGCCTCTTTCCCCGCGGCAGAAGCCTACCATCCTCTCCCTTCCCCTTCTTCTCCTACAACAGCCCCTCCCCCTTCCTCTATCGCCGCCGCCGCCGCCTCCACCCCCGCAGAAGCCTCCCATCCTCTCCCTTCCCCCTCCTCCACCATCTCTTCCGGCACCTCACCCCCTCCTCCTCCGTCCCCCTCACCTTCCCCCCTCCCGCAAATCGAGCCTGAGCCTTTCAGCCCCCCTCTAACTAAGTTCCAAGAGCCTCGTCCGTCTTTGCCCCCTCAGATTCGGTCCGAGGGCCTCCCAAAATTATTGCGGCTTTGCCCCCATCACCTGTTTCCCCTGCACAGACTGAGCCAGAACCTTTCAGTCCCCCTCAGACTCAGTCCCGAGGGCCTCCCAAAATTATCGCTCCACTCCGGGAAGTAGCAGGATCCGAAGGCATCGTGCGCGTTCACATCCCTTTCTCCTTAGGAGATTTAGCCCAACTAGAGAAATGCCTAGGTTCCTTTTCCACTGATCCCACAACATACATCAGGGAGTTTCAATGGACCCTCCAGTCTAACAGCCTCACGCATCATGACATTTTCATGCTCCTGGCCAATACTCTCCTCCCTGAAGAGCATAGACGAGTTTGGGACTTTGCCCAAACGCACGCTACCAAAACCCACAGGACTGACCCCACCTATCCCCCTAGCCCCACTGCGGTCCCCGAACAAGACCCACACTGGGATTATAACACCGCCATGGATCTCCACTCTCGAGATATTTTTGCCTCCTGCTTAATAGCAGGTCTAAAAAAGGCAGCTCGTAAAGTAGTCAATTTTCAAAAGCTCCAAGACATAATTCAAAAGAGAGACAAAACCCCCTCCGAGTTCTTAGACAGACTCACTCAAGCACTATTACAGTATACCAGCCTAGACCCAGAAACACCTGAAGGAAGACAGGTCCTTATGACATACTTCCTAGCTCAAAGCTACCCCGACATTAAAGCTAAACTCAAAAAGTTAGAACAGGGCCCCGCTACCCCACAGACTGAGATCCTAACAGTGGCCTTTAAAGTCTTCCATAACCGGGAGGAGGAGAAAGAACACCATAAACAAAAAGCTGATCAGGCCAATTTCCAGATGTTGGCCCAGCTGATAAAACCACAACCTGGGCGCCCCTCTACAGACAAGCCCCCCCCAGGAACTTGTTTCAAGTGTGGAAAAGAGGGACATTGGTCAAGGGCGTGCCCCTCCCCCAGATCTCCTACCACCCCATAACCCAGATGCCACAAAAAGGGCCACTGGGGGTCTGATTGCCCAACCACCCGAAGGGGAGGCTGGATGAACAACCCCCATCCTAAGCCCGCCGTAGTGGGACTAGCAGAAGAAGATTGATGGGGCCCGGGGGCTTCTCGCTCGACCATTTCCATCACCAAACAGGAGCCCAGGGTTACTTTAACAGTAGACGGTCGCCCCATCTCCTTCCTCCTAGATACAGGAGCCACCTTCTCAGTCTTGTGAGAATACTGGGGCCCTACCACGCCAGCCATTACTCCTATAGTTGGGGAAGGAGGTAAACAGATTTTCCCATTAAACCCCCCCCCTTTTATGCACAATCCTAGACAGTCCCATACCTTTCTCCCACTCCTTCCTAGTTATGCCCCAGTGTCCCATCCCTTTATTAGGACGGGACATCCTTTCCCTCCTCCACGTTTCCAAAACTATATCCAATCCCACAGCCCCCAGTACTCCCTTTCTGATGGCCCTCATAGACGACAACCCCCCTCTACCCAATGAAAGCTCCGGTTCCGCCCTTATACACCCTGTAAATCCCAAAGTTTGGGACATTACAAGACCCTCCATGGCCCTATGTCCCCCTGCCTCTATCAAATTATGTGACCCCTCTCAGTATATCTGTCAGGCCCAATACCCCCTAACAACTTCAGCCCTCATAGGCCTCCAACCCATCATTCAAGATCTCTTAAACAAAAACTACCTCAGACCCACTCACTCCCCATTTAATACACCCATTTTAGCTGTTAAAAATAACAACGGATCTTTCCGCCTTGTCCAAGACCTTCGCCTCATCAACATAGCCGTTGTCCATATCCATCCCTTAGTTCCAAATCCATACACCCTTTTATTGCAGATCCCTGCTTCCGCATCCCACTTCTCAGTCCTAGATCTCAAGGATGCATTTTTTTCTATCCCTCTAGACCCCTCCTCCCAAGATTTTTTTGCCTTCACCTGGACGGACCCATACACCAGACATTCTGTACAACTTACTTGGACAGTTTTACCACAAGGCTTCTGAGATAGTCCCCATATTTTGGGACAAGTCCTAGCTCAAGACCTCAAACAGTTTCACCATGATCACCCCGAGTTCACTTTATTACAATATGTAGATGATCTTCTGCTCTGCAGTCCCTCGTGGGAACAGTCTCAACTTGACACTGCGTCTCTACTTAACCTTCTAGCTTCCAGAGGTTACCGAGTATCCCCCATCAAAGCTCAAACCTCTTCCCCTTCTGTCACTTACCTTGGATTCCTTCTGTCTCAACAAAGAAAGTCCATTCCCTTAGACAGAAAACGACTCCTCTCTGACCTGCCCGTTCCCAAAACCAAGACAGAAATCCTTTCCTTTCTAGGCCTGGCTGGGTATTTTAGAGCGTGGATCCCTAACTTCTCCCTGTTGGCAAGACCCCTATACGACCTCAGCAAGGGCCCCCCTGAAGAACCATTATCATCCTCACCCCGACACTCCTTCATTAAGCTCCGCCAAGCCCTTGTAGAAGCTCCAGCTCTCCATCTCCCTGATTTGTCAAAACCCTTCTCATTATACATTCATGAGAGGTCCAGTCAAGCTCTAGGAGTCCTAGGCCAATATTATGGCCCATCCTTTGCCCCAGTAGCTTATCTCTCCAAGCAATTAGACCCCACAGTTCGGGGATGGGCCCCCTGCCTACGGGCATTAGCCGCTGGACAGCTCTTGCAGAAAGAAGCTCATAAACTAACATTTGGAGCGCCCCTTACCATTCTGTCCCCACATCACCTAAAAGATCTCTTAACCTACAAAAGTTTACAGACTCTCCCTCCCTCCAGACTCCTGACCTTACTGTCCTCGTTCCTCCAAAATCCAAACATTTCTTTCCTCCCCTGCCCGCCCCTGAATCCGGCCACTCTTCTTCCTCTGCCCTACTCTCCTCATACTCCCTCACATGATTGCCTGGAAGCCCTTCACAACTTCCTTCCATGCCACTCCACGATCTCTGAAGGAGCCCTCTCACACTCCGACCTCATCTGGTTTACTGATGGGTCCTCCTTTAGACATGAGGGCATCCACTACTCAGGATATGCAGTAGTCTCCCTCGAAGATGTCATTGAGGCACGAGCCCTACCCCTGGTACAACCAATCAGCAGGCTGAACTCATTGCAGCCACCAGAGCTTGCACTCTGGCCTGGGACACGTCTCTCACATTGTACACTGACTCCAAGTACGTATTCCACATTCTCTTGTCCCACGCGGCAGTATGGAAAGAACGAGGCCTCCTCACCACAAAAGGGAATTCCATAACTAATTCAGCCTTAATTACTAAACTTCTAGAGGCTTCACAACTCCCACACCGACTAAGCATAGTCCACTGCAAATCACATCAAAAAAATGACTCCCCCATTGCAAGAGGTAACAACAAAGCCGACAGAGTAGCCCGGTCAGTTGCCCTATCAGAAAACGCACCAGACAACAATCCGTCTGCCCTTGCGCTTTTAGCCTTATCAGAAGACGCCCTCTGCTCTCAGGACAAAGAGTGTCTCTTCTGCCTCTTACATGACCTGTTCCATCCCAGCCCCCAATCCTTGATCCATTTTTTACAATCTTTCTTTCCTCTCTCTCCTGAAGACAAAACCCTACTTAACCAAATCACCTGCAAGTGCACCATCTGCCAACGCACTAACCCTAATACCCCCCTCAAAGCCCGACCCTTCCCGGCTCATCAAGCAAGGGGTAATGTCCCCGCTGCAGATTGACAAATAGACTTCACTAACATGCCCCCTGTATGACATACCAGATACCTACTCGTGCTAGTAGATACATTTTCAGGATGGGTTGAAGCTTTCCCCACCACTAACAAACGAGCGTCTGTAGTTGCCTCTATCCTCCTCACCCAGATCTTTCCTAGGTTCGGGATGCCCACTTCCCTCCAATCAGATAACGGCCCTGAGTTCACTGCCCAAATTATCCAGAACCTCTCCAAGTCGCTCTCGCTTCCCTGGCATTTACATTGTCCTTATCGACCACAAGCTTCAGGAAAAGTAGAAAGAGCCAATAGGACTCTAAAAGACATCCTGACCAAACTATCTCTAGAACTACACCTTGACTGGGTTCGCTTACTTTCCTTAGCTCTACTCCGCATTCGAGCCCTCCCAAAGAAACCTTCCTTCTTGTCGCCCTTTGAGATCATGTACGGCCGCCCGATTCTACCCCCGGGGCTCCCTTCCCACAAAGGACCAATTCCTCCCAATATAGCCCTTCCACTACTCTCTCTCCTCCACACTGAATTGTGGAAATATCAGGATTGGCTCCTTCCTGATCCATCCGCCTCCCAAAATCCTCCTGTCTTACAGCCCGGCCAACTAGTGTTTTATAAGCCACCAGAGGATCAGCCCTCTCTCACCCTGAAATGGGAAGGTCCACACCCAGTTATTCTTTGCACCCCCTCGGCCGCCAAGCTCTCACTGCCTGATAACTCTGTCACCCCTTGGATTCATATCTCCAGGTTGAAACCAAATACCCAAGACCCACCTTCTCTGGACACCCAAGACCCATCAGTCACAATCCAGAGTCCTTCGGATACAGCCCAAGACGCTGTCTACTCTACCACACCTCATCCCTCTGATCCCTTGAAGCTCCGCATCTCCCGTGCACCCCCTTTGCCATCCATACCCGAATCATGACCTTTTCCTCCTTTACTGCTCTCTCGCTTTTTTCCCTCATTCCTATTGTCTTCCCCGCCGCCCCACCCTCCTTTGTATGGCGATTCAAAGTCAAGCAGACTTACACACAGCATCAAACAAAAGTTACTGCCCTCATTGCCACATCAGACTGCCCTCTGAAAGGCTGCTCTGAGCCTTTGTACCTCCACTTTCCTCCCTCCACCGAAGTATTCATTTACAGCTACCTTTATTCTCCCTACCTCTGCTTCCTCTATGACCAAAGACAAGCCTATTGCAGGCGATGGCAAGACACCTACGGGGGATGCCCCTACTGGTCTTGCACCATTCACTACATGGGTGACTTCCAGTACCCACAGTATTACTCCTCCAACCGTTTCATGAAATATCCCAACGGCTCATTCTCCTTATCAATCCCAGATCCCTGGGACTCTCGATGGGCTGCTGGAGTAACAGCCTCAGTTTACTACAAGGGGTCCTCGACCCCCCACGGTACCCTTCATATCTCTCGAGAGTATGTTCCCTCTCGCTCCCAGATCTCTCAAGTTGCATCAGATATCAGACATTCCGAGAAAGTCATTCTCCAAACTCTTGATGGCACCTCTTCATCTTCTTATTCCTCCTACTCTTGGTTACAGCTCATTCAAGACACCACCATCTTTCTCAAACACACCCTCAATACCGCCAATTGTTTCTTGTGTGCATCACTACATTGCCCACTGCTGGCCGCCGTGCCCCTCAATATTTCCAACTACTCCTTCCTTCCATGCAGAAGGACAACCCCTCCGTCCCCTGGCAGACATACCCCTATGGGAACCAGAATACGCAGATAATCTCACCATCCACCACTGTGTAGGCCCAACTCCACCCCCCTCCAGTGCACTTCACTGCCTCTCTATCTACACCCCTACCTCCGGCTCTAAGACTTTTACACAACCGGGACACCTCTTTTGGTGTAATGGCAGCCTTTTCAACTCACTACCTCTCAACTCTGATACACCCTGCATTCTCGTCACCCTAATCCCATAGCTTACACTTTACAGCATGGCAGAATTCCTTGAGCTCCAACCTCCCTTGCACTCGCGCACAAAAAGTGCTGCTTTCCTTCCCATCATGGTCGGTATCTCTTTAATCACCTCAGCCATTGGGGTGGGGTTTTCGGGAGGAGCCTTGGGTCACTCTCTATGGGCAGTTAGAGATCTCGACGCCAAACTTGAGGGAGCCCTGACATCCACTGCCGATTCCCTAGCCTCTCTCCAAAGACAGGTCACTTCGCTAGCTAAAGTCACCCTTCAAAACAGGCGGGCCCTAGATCTGCTTACAGCCGAGAAGGGCGTCACCTGCGTCTTCCTCCAAGAAGAGTGCTGCTATTACATCAACGAATCCGGCATTGTAGAAACTGACATCACCAAACTCACCGACCTTGCCTCCAGCCTCCACTCTGCTTCCCATTCCAACCCATTCTCTTCAGTACTAACAAACCCCCTCCTCACCTGGCTCTGGCCCATTGCAGGCCCCATAATAGTCATTCTTCTCGTCTGTCTCTTCTTACCCTGTACAATAAAGTTCATCAAATCCCAAGTCGGAAAAATCTCTAATCAAGCTTTCAACCAGCTTTTACTCAGGAACTACCAGCTTCTGGCCACAGAAGATCCCTCACCCTCACGTGACCTCCTCACCACATGCTGAGATGGACCCCTCTCTCCGCTGGAAACTGTTCCTGGAAACAATGGCCGCAGACGCCTGGCTCCTGACACCCATATCCTCTTGGCACCATTGGAATCAACAGGTCCTCAACCTATGGTTACAGGGAACCTTCATTGATTTCCAACCTGAAGGAGTCCACATCTACTCATCCTTACTGTGGGGAGTCCTATCAACCCTTTCCTCCCAATCCTCAAACCCTCACTCCCTTCTACGCCCCTGTTCAGCAAGAAGCAGTCAGAGAGAAAGCAACGTCCACAAACCCATAGAGGAGAAAGGGGGGAATGAAGGGTCCCCACCAGTAAGATGGCAAACTTCCGGCTTCTTTTCGGGGTCCTCAGTTCCCGCCGGCGCCACCTGAAGCCCAATCACCTCTCGCCCCCCTCTCAATCACAGCACCTAGCCAACAGCCAACAGCCCCGTAGAAGTAACACCACAATCACCCTATGCCCCTTCCTATATAACCCAGCACCTTTCCCTAATAAAGCGGAACTCTCGGTGAATTGCTGCTGTGTGTCGCTCCTTTCCTTTCAGTCACAATAAAGGAAATGGGATCTAGTATGTGGGAGGGAGAGTAATTAGCCTTCCCAGGAGAACATCTACTCAGGCAAGCAAAGAGGAAAAGATGGAGATTTATGAGCAGTCAATACAAGTGATCAAAAGAGCAAATTGTTACCTGCCAACCAAAGAAACTGAGGTTATTTCTAAGGCCTCCTCTAGCTCTCAGAATCCTGATTCTGTGGGTTTTCCCAATAATAAGGGAAGAGGGGAGTGCTGGGAAATGTAATGGGTTGGTTGCTTGGCAAAGAGTTACCAAGAGATGATAATCTGACTTTCTCTAACTAGTAACTCAACTGCAGGCCTCTCACTCCTGCTCACCCTCTAAGAAACCCTAACTGGAGGCATTTTAATCTCTAAGAAATGACTTAGAACCTAATTAATTGTACAGAAAGTTGTGTGAAAATAGAAAGAGAGGAAGTGGACAAGTCAAAAAATAGTAATTTGCTCGTATAGTCTTAGCACTGCCCAAGGATAATGTGTCCTTTTTATGGGCTTATACTTAACAAACAAATTTTTAAATTATAACTTGTGCATTTGCCTAAAGAGAGAGAAGGGATCAACCAGCCAATTCAATATTTGCACATACACAAATATACACATACCTCTGCTCTTCCCCAATAATTATGTATTCTCATTATAAATAAGTAATAGGGATTGTCCACTTACATATCAAGCTCACATGACTTTAGTGAGTGTGAGTCAGTTCCCTTAGCCCGGCCTTCTCAGAACAAATGCACAAACTCATGTTTCTGAAACCATAAAGCTAAAAAGCTGACGCCCAGCTGGGTAAGGTCCCAGGAGGTCCTGACTGAGCTGTCAGACCACTTCTTTTATTGGTAACTCTATATTTTTCTTCAACATTAATACCTAGGATCTCTGAACAGCTCTGGAGCCTCTGCGCCTCCTCTGCTGTGGGTAAAGCTGAGCAACTCAGGGATTATCTGTGGTGGGACTGGAGTGCTGATTCTTCCTCTCTGCATCCTCTGAGGACCCCTGGGCCCATCATCCTGGACTGCCCATCTGGGCAATCTAATTCTCCTCTTAATTCCCTTCTGTCTGGGGCCAGCTTCCCAGAGTGTATGGCCTGATAACTCTTGCCCTTCCAGATACTTTCTGTTTTTGAGGAGCCCCCTCAGGCAAATAGAAAATGTCATTAAAACATTATGAATTTCTTTCTTAATTTTCTGTCTTTGCCAACCCACCTGATTTAGCAAATGTTGTTTCCTGCTACTCTCCAGCCCCAGCCAACCCCACGTTCTCACCAGTGCTCAGGCCCCTCTCCTACAGTATTCTCTTCTTGTCTACCTCCCTTCCTTCCTGAGCTTCCAGGCCCAGCCTAAGCATCCCTGACTCTACCCAGGCAGCCCTCTTTGTGGACTGGCTCACTTTCCTAACCTCCAAGAGTTCTCACTGTCTGTCAAGCCAACGTCTTGCACTTGCTCACACCCCAGCAGCAAGAGAGAAGCTAGAATCAGGAAGGTAAGCAGGGCCAGGGAAGCCTGGAGTCCAGGGTGTAATCTAATGGGAGCTGTGCCTCTTCAGGTCACCTGCCAGGCAATGGCCATTTTAGATTTTTAGGCATGCTAAAGGTAATTTTTTATGAAATAATACACTGGCATAAGAAGCTGTTAGTGCAAAGTGAGAAGGAAATACCTAGTCGTTAGAATGCCTCTGCATGGCTGCATCTTTCAAGCTTGATTAATACTTAATGTGATTGTCTTTAAAATCTGTCACTACTTGGCAGTGATCAGAGAGTGCTGGTGATAGAAGCACAAATATTTGTCCTAGAGCTATGCTGTCTGCTAGGGTTATATGATTAATAAATTTTGCCTGGTCACCCACAGAGATTTTGTCTTCTAATTTATCCAGTGGTAATGTTCATCAAAAATGCTGGAACCAGTATGAAAAAGAGAGGAAGGGCAGGTTGTTAGTAGCTCTGGGGGTTTTCCTTTAATTATTGAAAGAGTAGCCCATTGCTTAAAGGGACTGACTGACGAATTTAAAAGTCCTCGAAATCCTGCTGGAACTAGAGCAGATACTCTTGAAACCTGAATTTCATAAAGGCAGACACAGTCTGAAGAGAGGAGAATGTGCCAAAGAAATGTTTTAAAATTAAAAAGAAGAGAGGATGGGTACAGAGAGTGACAGTTTTTGCTTCAGGGAGAACCGTAAAACCTTTTCTTTTTTTCCCTCTATTTCAGAGAAAATGCACACAAAATACCAGATACTGTACCTTCAACAATTCAAATAGTGCAACACTAAATATATCCAAGCAAGAAAGAGCATTCTGGAAGGAGACAAAAGAGAGAGTGTCCAGGCTGCTCTTACCCTGTGACCAGCTGTGAAGTGAATAGAGGCTTTGCCTGCTCCAGCCAAATCCTAAGGTCTGCCCCTAACTCCTCAATGGTCACAAGGTGGTCCATGCAGCACCATCTTCTAGTTTTTCTGGTTTAAGGTGGGAAGAAAGGCCTACAGGTCTCTCAGAGCTTCCTGACTATATGATCAAGCTAACTGTTCAGAATTGCTGTGTCCTGAGGGGTGAGATTGAGGGCTTAAAGCATCGGCTTTAGTCCTTCAGACCTGAGTCTGTCCTAGCTCTGCCACTTGCTAAGTGTGTGATCTTGAACAAGTTACTTTACCTTTCTGGGATCTAGTTTTCTCATCTATACAAGGAGGTCAATACTTTACTTGTGGGGGTGGAAGTTGAAGTTTAAATGACCTGTAAAGTATACAACAGTAGTCATTATTCCAGGAAATTCTTACCTTCAAAATCTCTCATTCCTACCTTCATCCCCTTTCTCTCTCTCTCTTCCTCCCTCCTATCTTCTCAGGAAGCATTAAGTTCCAGCCGTTCTACCAATATCAGCTCCTCAGGTCTGCTGGCTTACCTGGATATTCATTTTCATGACACACACAGGCATCTCTCAAGTCCTAGAACAAAGACATGGATCCAAAGGAAGACAGCAGTCCCCATGGGACGTGCTTCTATCAGAAGGTGTCTAGTTCAATCGTCACTATATTATTACCATCATCATCATTATTAATTAGGTGTCTGCTGTGTGCTAGTTTTATAAAAGATGACTAGACACCTGTATACTGTAAGACTAAATTGCCAGCCAGGCCAAATTAGTTTGTGCCAAAGGCAAATACTGTGCAGGGTAGTGTGGGTGTGCAAAGGAGAAACTGACAGAGAAGAGGGATTTGGGCTCAATGTCCAACTCTGAACGCTGACAACTGCATGAAAGGAGGCTGACGGGAATATGGGGCTAAGTCTACAGGCTGCCCTTCCCCCCAGCTTTATGGAGATATAATTGACCTATAACAGTGTGTAAGTTTAAGGTGTGCTACGTGGTGCATTTGATATATGTATATTTTATGAAATGATCACCACAATAAGACTGTTAATGCATCCTTCTCACATTTTTATCTTTTTCCTTTTTTGGTGTGGTTTGAATTAAGATCTCCTCTCAGCAAATTTCAGGTATACAATACAGTACTATTAAACATAACCACCATGCTGTACCTTAGATCCCCAGAGCTTATCCACCTTATAACTGGAAGTTTGTACCCTTGAGCCACCTCCATTCCTCACCACCCCAACTCCTGGCAACCCCAACCTTCTCTCTGTGTTTATGAGTTTGCTTCTTTTGAGATCCATATATGTGAGATCACCCAGTATGCTGCTGTCTGACATTTTGCTTAGCATAATGCTCTCAAGGTTCATCCACATTGTCACAAATGGCAGGATTTCCTTCCTTTTTCATGGAAAAAGATAGAAATATACCACATTTTATTTATCCACTCATCCGTCAACAGAAAGGTTGTTGCCATGTCTTAAGTATTATAACTAATGCTATACTGAACATGAAGGGGCAGCTGAATCTTAGAGATGGTGACTTCATTTCCTGTGGATCTATGCCCAAAAGTGGGATCACTGGATCGTCCTGCAGCTGTGAAATAGCCAATGACATACCCACAAAGGAACCACACTCACAACCTACTATGCTCAAAATACAAATTTTGAACATGAAGCTCCAACATATATAAATGCAAATATAATTACTCATATACATAAATACATATATATACATATAACCATACCAATAAATGCATCTATTATAAAACATACTCAAAAGTAGTAATTTAAATGAAGGGATAAATAGTAGCTATGTCCTTAAACTGAAGTTGAATATTTCTCTTCTCCCTCATGTATCATCCTGTGCAGCTTCTGAGACATGTGTGACTTACGTTGGAGATGGTTGTTCTAACTAACCATCTGAGCCTTCAGCCCCTTCAATAAGGAGTATCTGTTTTCAGTTAGTTCTGCTATGTTGAGCAAATCCTGAGTATGAGCACTTTCTATGAGCACTGCTCATTGTACTAGAAATTCAAAGATGAACAAGTCAGACCCAGTCCTGGCCCTCAAGGTGCTCATAGCCTAGTGAGACAGAACCACAGGAAACATGTCACTAGAATGTTGGGAATTTGCCCATAGGTACTTAGCTCAGCCTGGGAGGAGAAGTGAGCAATGCTTCCAGGAACATACCTGAACTTAGTCATGGAGCATGAGTAGGAGTCAGGAGTTGAAGATTGGTGGTCAGTTGATGGACTAAAAATGTGTGTTTCCATGTAGGTTTCCAAAATATGCATCTGTGAAAAGGAGAGCACCAGCTAGTTGAATCACAGAAATTGAGGATTAAAGCCCAAAAAGAATGTAAGAAGGTATTGTAACATGTCCTGGCCTCTGAATAATTAACTTGTCTATACTAGACTTACACTAAGTCTAAAAGCCAAAACCTGGGCATCCCATTCCTAGCCTGGCAGCCAAATCCCTGAGAAACTGGGAGCAAAGCATTTAGAACTGCTTGAATTCTATGACCTTATCTATAAAGTGAGGTATCAACAGATCTCTGTAGGAAATACATTAACCACTAAACATGCAGAAATCCCTTGTAAATATAAAAACACACTATCTTGAAGCTCCCAAATTGAAACTAAGCCCTTGTCTAAGAGCTTCACTATTGCGATGAAGTAGGACCAATTTTCAAGAGAAGAAACTGAGTCACAAGAGTGGCAATAGACTATCTCCACTGGCACTGCAGAAACTCAGGCTCATTATCAAGTCCTCTACCCATCCATACACCCAGTGTCCCTGTAAGTTCTGCCTTAAGCCTTCTTCTCCCCTCTGCCTTCCTCCATACCCATAAAAGCACTGAGAGCTCCCACATCTCTACCTGTAGCCTTGACCTCTTTTATGAGCTCCCTGCCCATTCACCTATCTCTTGACCATTACTCCATTGGATATCTCAACTGAAATGTCCAAACTGAAGTAATTATTTTCCCCTAATAAACCTAACCCTCTTCCTGGGTTTCTTAGTTTGGGGGACTGGTAGCCCCATCTACCAGATTCCCCAAGCCAGAATTACAGAGTTATTCAGCCCCCAGGTCTCAACCATAAATCACCCAGGACAATGGACTTTATGTCTTAACTCTCAAACCTCACATCTCCCATACCTCTCCACCCCTACAGCCACTTCCCCACTGAACTCTGCTGAAATGGTCTTCTTCCCTTCCAATCCATTTTAAAATGTAAATCTTACCATGCCATTCTCTTGCTTAAAACTCTTCATGGTTTTCCACTGCCCTCAGTAAAAATGCCTTAACATGGCTTATAGGCCCTTCACGACCTGGCCCTGTCTACATCTCCAGCTTCATTTTTCACCTCTTTCCTTCTCAAATTATATGTCCTAGCCATATTTGTCCTGTTCCACTAATTCACTGTACTCTCTTCTACTACTGGCTTTCTTGTATATAGTTCTTCTGCTTGGATTACTCCTCCCTCCTCATTTGGTTAATTCCTACTTATTTTTCAAACCATCTTCCTCTACAAACTTTCCCCTCATCCACTAAATTAACTTGTTAGGCCTGCAATGTATTCTCAGTTCCATCTATACTAGTCAAGAAAGTGTGGGCTATGCTGTGGCAATAATAAATCCCAACACTTAGTGACTTAATAACATTTTCTTTTTTAACATTTAATTTGGAAATAATTTCAAACTTACAAAAAGTTGCAAAACTGAAAATTGTACAAGGAATATCCATATACCCTTTTTCTAGATTTGCCTGTTCATTTACCCCCACTTGTGTCAGTATATGAGGGTAAATTACACAAATTATGGCCCTTTACCCCAAATACTTCAGTGTGTATTTCATAAAAATAGAGAAGCTGCTTACATAACCATAGCACAATTGTCATTTTGACAGGTTTACATGAACATAATACTTCTAAAAATCTAATCTAATATTTGTATTCTAATTTTGTCATCTGATATGATTGTGTCCTTTGTAACATTTTTCTCCTTCCAGTACATAATCCGTTCTAGGGACAGATATTGCATTTAGTTACCTCCTTTAATCTGGAATATTGTCATAGTCCATCTTTGTCTTTTATGACATTGACATTACAAGTCTATTTCTCATTCACATCATAGTCTGAAGCAGACTAGGCTGCCCTCTTCCATCTTGTAGCTACGCTCTCTGGAATGTATGGTCTCCAAAGTCATCAAGGCAAGGTAAGAGCATGGAGGAGGTATGCCCTGATGGAAATGACACATCACTTCCACTCACATGCCTTTGGTGAAAATTAATCACACCACCTTACCAAATGCAAGGGGCTGAGAAGTGTACAAAAGCAGATAAATAAGTGAGTGCTAACAGTTTCTGCCATGCTTCCTACACTTCTATCATGAAACTTATCCTGACCTGTTATAAATGCACAGGGAACTAGTTATCACACAGGTAGACTTTTGACTGTCATGGTGGATTTACCTTGGTCACTGCCACCACCACCACTCCCAGCTCAGCATCTAGTATAGTGCCTGGAACATAGTCATGACTCATTAAATATTTGTTGAACAAATAAATGACCAACTTAGCTCAGTTTACCTATCATATCAAATACCATGCACCCTCAAGAACCCTAACAAACTTCACTCAACCTCAAGAACCATAACAACATTAAAAATCTCAGAATAGAGTTTACACATTGAGTTTGGGCAAAGAATTTTCCCTAAACTCCCAGTCGGATGATCAATTCTAGAAAGAAGATGCAAGCTTCACTAATGTCTGTAAATAAACCCAGGAAATAGTTAATAATCACCTAATTGTAGTTTACAAATTGTCTGTGGAATAGCCACAGATTTCAAGATCCTCACCAACTGCTTGGTAGGATATGCAAATTAAGGGATGCAAAAGCTCAGTTTAAGTCATATAAATATTGGTCCCATCTCTAAAGAGTCTCTCTGGAGCCTTTAATAATTTGTTAGAGAAGATTCTCCATCTCTTTCTTCAAGCTTTTGGATGAAACTTAGCACATTTGTGGAGGTTACTGAGAATAATATGCATGACCTTGAAAACCTACCGCCCAGAGATGTGGAGACTTGCCCAATACCACAAAACTGGCAAATGACAATGCTAACATCACAAATGGGATTTCTGATTCTGTCTCTCATGGTAATCTTCCCTTTTACCTGGAAACCTGGGCAAGTCCCAGCTCAGGTGAGCTGATACCACCTCTGTTTAGCTATTTCTATCTCACCATCCAAATTCATCAGTCAATACTGTGTCCCCATAGTGCTCTAAATGTATTTGGGATTGGCCACTGCCCTGTCTGTTTCTCACCTATAGCTCTGGGAGATGGGTTTCTGTTTTCTTCACTTATATTTTCCCCTAGTTGGCATGTTAACTGCCCAGAGTTGTTACAGATCTGATAACATAATCTCCAAGCCCCTTCCTAGGCAGAAACCTCAGCTTTGAACTCCCCCTGAAACTGGAGCTGGGACATCTAAGCTGGGACATCATATGGCAGGCAAAGGCTATGGAAACATAGGCATCATCCTGGCTCCTGTGATAGTGGCTTTCATCCTGTTTCTTCCCTGTAACAGAGCCCAGTTAGCTCGTCTGTAAAGGCTCTACCTTGAACATCTCTTACTAATTAAGCCCATTCCTTCTTGGCAGTCTCTTTGTACTGCAAATGGGACTCAGCACTGGCTGCTGTGTGATCTGCAGCCACATGAGTTACAAAGGTGCAGGGTGGCCAGGGAGCACTTTGAGAGGAGTGTGAGAGGAGGAGAGGGCACAAAGGAGTGATGAATGGTGTGTTTGTTCTAAGAAGAAATGACATCTCCCCTCCTGGACTTTTAACTAAGCACTGAATTGTTTTATTACCAAGCCCTAAGAAAAGAAAAGCCATAAAATGAGTATTAGACATGTCCAAAAACCTACTTTAGAGGATTCGCTCATTTGGCCAATAATGTGAAACTGCTTTTTTGCAGCTTCGCGTTTTCACAGTAGCCAACATACACACAGTGATTGCGCCAGGCACTTTTTAAGTACTTAATGTATACTAATTCTTTAAATCTTGGTATCAGCTTATGAAATAGATGCCATTATTATGTTATGGATGGGGAAACTGAGGTACAGGGAGCTTGAGGATAGCTCAGTCTTGTAATACTGCATGGCCAGCTATGGCTGGAAATTGGCAGTTTGACTTAAGAGTTGAGGTCTCAACCACTATACCAAACCTCCACAGAAAAAAGAAAATGGCACTGAATTTCCTCACCTAGTAAGTGTTTTACCTGTGCAAATTGTTAATCTCATCCTCCGTCTCCTCACTGGGACAAGGCTAGTAGTGTCCACCCTGTTGGTTGAATAGAAGGATTGGTGGCAATGTCTGTAAAGTGCCTCCTTTGGGAACCCACAGCACGTACACCATACATTTTTATTATTATTATCTTTGTCCTTCTTTACATATCAAGGGGGACTCCACAGCAGGTTGTCATGTTAACAGAATCACCATGCAAGATGTAATCATTTAAATCTAAGACCAGAGGCACTGAATAAGTATTAATATTGACAGTTTCAGTATTGAAATTTACCCTCAAGTTGACAAATGTCATGGATCCAAACACCAAGGAGAAATTTCCTGAAATCTTCCCCTCTCTCTCCCTGTGGTCCATCAGGGTTTGGCCAGTTCCCAGGGCCAGGCTCACCCTGGTGGGTCCTTGGGCAGCCAGGTGGAGGGAGGCCCTTTGGGCCCCTTGAGATGGGCTTGAGCGTGGTTCAGGGTCTCCCCAGGGTATACCTTATTCCAGAGTTCAGACCTAGAAGACTCCTGCCTCCCAAGAGCTCTCCAGATTGGGTGAGGCCTGGGTTAACCGCTGGAGCAGGTCCAGACTGAAAGGGCTCCCCTGGGAAGGAGAAGGACCAGAAGGGTGAGGAAGGGAAACATTCCATGGCTCAGAGATTCCTGGGCCCAAGTTAAGCCTTACACCCAGCAGAAGACTGGTTGAGCTCAAAAGTGCCATTCAGTCCTTGTGCAAACTTCTTTCATGGAAGAAAAAAGCCATAAAACACACAGCTTCCAGTCAGGGCCTGGTGACCACAGCAGGCTTCTAGCCTGAAAATGCAAGCCCAGAGAAACCCAGGCAGGGAAGGGAGATCAACCGCAGTGGATCCCTCTTGGAGACTCGACTGCGTGGAGGTTATCCCGGAACAGCAGAGGAGGGTCAGGCAAGGGGGTCAGTCCTGCCTCAGGTGCCCTGAGACAGAGGGAGCCTCAGGGGTTTAGGAGGACCTCATCCTCTCAACACGGAGGATCCATGAGGGGCACTGAGGCCGGTGCTCTGAGAATGAAGTTGAAAAGGGTAATCCTGATGTGTGGTTTTGTCAGCATAAGATAAAAACTGTCACTAGAAAAAGAAAATTGCTCATGAAAGGCAAAAGCCTTTCTTGTCTACTCAGAAGAGTCCAAGAAAATGCATCTGCTCAGCTGCTGAACTTTGCTTGAAAAGCAAAGGAAAATCTATGAACCAGGAGAACTAACAATACCTCTGCTCAGGGCGAGGATTCCTGGTCAAATTAAAACTTCCATTTGAAGAAATCGCTGTTAAAATCCTTAGGCATGAAGTTAATATAATTAGGTAATAGCTCTGAACTTAGATCTCTCAGCAAGCTGACAGGGTAGGAATGGTGGCTAGACTGGGCCTCCTTAAAACTAAACGAATAAACACCAAGCTTCTGAAAGAATGCCGAGGGTGTTGGGGTGTGGGGGATCCAATGAGTGTGAGATCAGGAAGGGGCAGAAGCAGAGCAATGGAGCAGGAAAAGCTCTAAATTGGATGTCAGGAAACTTGAGTTTGTGTCTGGCTGGCAGCTGCATGGCCTCAGACAAATTGTTCAAGCTAGTGCTTCTTAAGCCAAAGCATGAATCAGAATCCTCTGGAGGACTGCTTAAAATGCAGATTGCTGGGCACTACCCCTCGAGTTTCAGATTCCCTATGTGCAGGGTGGGGCCTGAGAATTCATACTGCCAAACACTAACCAGGAGAGGCTGATGCTGCTGGTCCCAGGATCAAACTTTGGAACCCACCAGGCCTGCCTGGGCCTGTTTCCAAATCAATGAAGTGAAAAAGGAAAGCAGGTAATCTCAGCTCTCCTCCTGTTCTAAAATTCTCTGAGATGAGCAAGCCAGGAAAAAAACAAGCCATCCCTACAGTAGCAAGAGAATTACCCCATGACAGTGGGCGCAGCAATTTCAGGAAGCCACAGCTGAACCTGCTGTCAGGGACGAGCACACTAGTGGTTCAGCGGCCCCTCCAAAGCCCGACATCTAGACAGACAGTGAGCCTGAACTCTAGGCAGTTACAGCGCAGGCCAGAAATGAGTGGTTCCAACCACCTGCTAAAAAACGAAAATGAGAAAAGCGCAAGAAATACAAGAGTATTATCAGTCAAAATGATGTCAATTTAGTAAGAGTCGCAGGCAGTTTGTGAGGAAGGCACATGCATAAGGGACTGAGGTGTGAAACTATTTGAAACAATAGAACTGTTTGAAATGATATGTTATTCTATTTTAAATGCAAAGCTGATTGTTCATTTTTGTCACCCTTGACAATTTGATATGCTTCTCCATGAACATATTGGCTATGCTTGGGATTTGGGTAGGAAAGATTTATTTATTTATTTATTTATTTATTTATTTATTTAGGCATCATTAATCTACAATTACATAAAAACGTTATGTTTACTAGGCACCCCCCTTCACCAAGTCCCTCCCACATACCTCTTCACAGTCACTGTCCATCTGTGTAGTAAGATGCTGTAAAATCACTACTTGTCTTCTCTGTGTTGCACAGCCCTCCCTGTGCCCCCCATGCACTATACATGCTAATCGTAATGCCCTCTTTCTTTTTCCCCCCCTTATCCCTCCCTTTCCACCCATTCTCCCCAGTCCCTTTCCATTTGGTAACTATTAGTCCATTCTTGGGTTCTGTGATTCTGCTGCTGTTTTGTTCCTTCAGTTTTCCTTTGTTCTTGTGCTCCACAGATGAGTGAAATCATTTGGTACTTATCTTTCTCCACCTGGTTTATTTCACTGAGCACAATACCCTCTAGCTCCATCCATGTCGTTGCGAATGCTAGGATCTGTTTTTTTCTTATGGCTGAGTAATATTCCATTGTGTATATGTACCACATCTTCTTTATCCATTAATCTACTGATGGACACTTAGGTTGCTTCCATATCTTGGCTATTGTAAATAGTGCAGTGATAAACATAGGGGTGCATCTGTCTTTTTCAAACTGGAGTGCTGCATTCTTAGGGTAAATTCCTAAAAGTGGAATTCCTGGTTCAAATGGTATTTCTATTTTGAGCATTCTGAGGAACCTCCATACTGCTTTCCACACTGGTTGAACTAATTTACATCCCCACCAGCAGTGTAGGAGGGTTCCCCTTTCTCCACAGCCTCGCCAACATTTGTTGTTGTTTGTCTTTTCGATGATGGCGATCCTTACTGGTGTGAGGTGATATCTCATTGTGGTTTTAATTTGCATTTCTCTGATGATTAGCAATGTGGAGCATCTTTTCATGTGCCTGTTGGCCATCTGGATTTCTTCTTTAGAGAACTGTCTATTCAGGTCCTCTGCCCATTTCTTGATTGGATTATTTGTTTTTTCTTTGTTGAGCATGTGAGCTCTTTATATATTTTGGATGTCAAGCCTTTATTGGATCTGTCATTTATGAATATGTTCTCCCATACTGTAGGATACCTTCTTGTTCTATTGATGGTGTCCTTTGCTGTACAGAAGCTTTTTAGCTTGATATAGTCCCATTTGTTCATTTTTGCCTTTGTTTCCCTTGCCCTTGGAGATATGTTCATGAAGAAGTCACTCATGTTTATGTCCATGAGATTTTTGCCTATGTTTTTTTCTAAGAGTTTTATGGTTTCATGACTTAGATTCAGGTCTTTGATCCATTTGGAGTTTACTTTTGTGTATGGGGTTAGACAGTGATCCAGTTTCATTCTCTTACATGTAGCTGTCCAGTTTTGCCAGCACCATCTGCTGAAGAGACTGTCATTTCCCCATTGTATGTCCATGGCTCCCTTATTGTATATTAATTGGCCATATATGTTTGGGTTAATGTCTGGAGACTCTAATCTGTTCCACTGGTCTGTGGCTCTGTTCTTGTGCCAGTACCAAATTGTCTTGCTTACTGTGGCTTTGTAGTAGAGCTTGAAGTTGGGGAACAAGATCCCCCCCACTTTATTCTTATTTCTCCAGATTGCTTTGGCTATTTGGGGTCTTTGGCGGTTCCATATGAATTTTTGAACTATTTCTTCTAGTTCATTGAAGAATGCTGTTGGTAATTTGATAGGGATTGCATCAAATCTGTATATTGCTTTGGGCAGGATGGCCATTTTGACAATATTAATTCTTCCTAGCCAGGAGCATGGGATGAGTTTCCATTTGTTAGTGATCTCTTTGATTTCTCTTAAGAGTGTCTTGTAGTTTTCAGGGTATAGGTCTTTCACTTCCTTGGTTAGGTTTATTCCTAGGTATTTTATTCTTTTTGATGCAATTGTGAATGGAACTGTTTTCCTGATTTCTCTTTCTATTAGTTCATTGTTAGTGTATAGGAAAGCTACAGGTTTCTGTGTGTTAATTTTGTATTCTGCAACTTTGCTGAATTCCGATATTAGTTCTAGTAGTTTTGCAGTGGAGTTTTTAGGGTTTTTTATGTACAATATCATGTCATTTGCAAATAGTGACAGTTTAACTTCTTCTTCACCAATCTGGATTCCTTGTATTTCTTTGTTTTGTCTAATTGCCGTGGCTAGGACCTCCAGTACTATGTTAAATAACAGTGGGGATAGTGGGCATCCCTGTCCTGTTTCCGATCGCAGAGGAAAAGCTTTCAGCTTCTCGCTGTTCAGTATGATGTTGGCTGTGGGTTTATCATATATGGGCTTTATTATGTTGAGGTACCTGCCCTCTATACCCATTTTGTTGAGAGTTTTTATCATGAATGGATGATGAATTTTATCGAATGCTTTTTCAGCATCTATGGAGATGATCATGTGGTTTTTGTCCTTCTTTTTGTTGATGTGGTGGATGATGTTGATGGATTTTCGAATGTTGTACCATTCTTGCATCCCTGGGATGAATCCCACTTGGTCATGCTGTATGATCCTCTTGATGTAGTTTTGAATTCGGTTTGCTAATATTTCGTTGAGTATTTTTGCATCTATGTTCATCAGGGATATTGGTCTGTAGTTTTCTTTTTTGGTGGGATCTTTGCCTGGTTTTGGTATTAGGATGATGCTGGCTTCATAGAATGAGTTTGGGAGTATTCTCTCCTCTTCTATTTTTTGGAAAACTTTAAGGAGAATGGTTGTTATGTCTTCACTGTATGTCTGATAAAATTCCGAGGTAAATCCATCTGGCCTGGGGGTTTTGTTCTTGGGTAGATTTTTGATTAGTGATTCAATTTTGTTGCTGGTGATTGGTCTGTTTAGATTTTCTGTTTCTTTCTGGGTCAACCTTGTAAGGTTGTATTTTTCTAGGAAGTTGTCCATTTCTCCTAGGTTTTCCAGCTTGTTAGCATATAGGTTTTCATAGTAGTCTCTAATAATTCTTTGTATTTCTGTGGGATCCGTCATGATTTTTCCTTTCTCGTTTCTGATTCTGTTGATGTGTGTTGACTCTCTTTTTCTCTTAATAAGTCTTGATAGAGGCTTATCTATTTTGTTTATTTCCTCAAAGAACCAGCTCTTGGTTTTATTGATTTTTGTTATTGTTTTATTCTTCTCAATTTTATTTATTTTATCTCTGATCTTTATTACGTCTCTCCATCTGCTGACCTTAGGCCTCATTTGTTCTTCTTTTTCCAATTTCGATAATTGTGACATTAGACTATTCATTTGGGATTGTTCTTCCTTCTTTAAATATGCCTGGATTGCTATATACTTGCCTCTTAAGACTGCTTTTGCTGCATCCCACAGAAGTTGGGGCTCGGTGTTGTTGTTGTCATTTGTTTCCATACATTGCTGGATCTTCATTTTAATTTGGTTGCTGATCCATTAATTATTTAGGAGCATGTTGTTAAGCCTCCATGTGTTTGTGAGCCTTTTGCTTTCTTTGTACAATTTATTTCTAGTTTTATACCTTTGTGGTCTGAAAAGTTGGTTGGTAGGATTTCAATCTTTTGGAATTTACTGAGGCTCTTTTTGTGGCCTAGTATGTGGTCTATTCTGGAGAATGTTCCATGTGCACTTGAGAAGAATGTATATCCTGTTGCTTTTGGATGTAGAGTTCTATAGATGTCTATTAGGTCCATCTGTTCTAGTGTATTGTTCAGTGCGTCTGTATCCTTACTTATTTTCTGTCTGGTGGATCTGTCCTTTGGAGTGAGTGGTGTGTTAAAGTTTCCCAAAATGAATGCATTGCATTCTATTTCCTCCTTTAATTCTGTTAGGATTTGTTTCTCACATATTGGTGCTCCTGTATTGGGTGCATATATGTTTATAATGGTTATATCCTCTTGTTGGACTGAGTCCTTTATCATTCTGTAATGTCCTTCTTTATCTCTTACTTTCTTTGTTTTGAATTCTATTTTGTCTGATACTAGTATTGCAACACCTGCTTTTTTCTCCCTGTTGTTTGCATGAAATATCTTTTTCTATCCCTTGACTTTTAATCTGTGCATGTCTTTGGGTTTGAGGTGAGTCTCTTGTAAGCAGTGTATAGATGGGTCTTGCTTTTTTTATCCATTCTATTACTTTGGGTCTTTTGATTGGTGCATTCAGTCCATTTACGTTTAGGGTGATTATTGAAAGATATGTACTTATTGCCATTGCAGGCTTTAGATTAGTGGTTACCAAAGGTTCAAGGTTAGCTTGTTTACTACCTTACTGTCTGACTTAACTCGCTTGTTGTGCTGTTATAAACACAGCCTGATGATTATGTCTTTCCCTCTTTTTCCTCCTCCTCCATTCTTTACATGTTGGGTGTTTTGTTCTGTGGTCTTTTTAGGAGTGCTCCCATCTAGAGAAGTCCCTCTAAGATACCCTGTAGAGGTGGTTTGTGGGAGGCAAATTCCCTCAACTTTTGCTTGTCTGGGAATGGTTTAATCCCTCCTTCATATTTAAATGATAATCGTGCTGGATACAGTATCCTTGGTTCAAGGCCCTTCTGTTTCATTGCATTAAACATATCATGCCATTCTCTTCTGGCCTGTAGGGTTTCTGTTGAGAAGTCTGATGATAGCTTGATGGGTTTTCCTTTGTAGGTGACCTTTTTTCTCTCTCTGGTTGCCTTTAATACTCTGTCCCTGTCCTTGATCTTTGCCATTTTAATTATTATGTGTCTTGGTGTTGTCCTCTTTGGGTTTCATCTCTCGGGAGTTCTGTGTGCCTCCATAGTCTGAGAACTATTTCCTCCCCCAGTTTGGGGAAGTTCTCAGCAATTATTTCTTTAAAGACACTTTCTATCCCTGTTTCTCTCTCTTCTTCTTCTGGTACCCCTATAATGCGGATATTGTTCCTTTTGGATTGGTCACACAGTTCTCTTAATATTGTTTCATTCCTGGAGATCCTTTTATCTCTCTGCGTCAGCTTCTATGTGTTCCTGTTCTCTGGTTTCTATTCCATCAATTGCCTCTTGCATCTTATCTATTCTGCTTATAAATCCTTCCAGAGTTTGTTTCACTTCTGTAATCTCCCTAAAGCCTTCATCCCTCAGCTCTTGCATATTTCTCTGCAGCTCTGTCAGCATGTTTATGATTTTTATTTTGAGTTCTTTTTCAGGGCGACTGGTTAGGTCTGTCTCTGCAGCTCCTCTCTAAGGTGTTGTCTGCACTATCTTGGTCTGGAGTAAATTTTTTTGCCTTTTCATGGTGATAGCGGTGGCTGTAGGCAGGTTGCGGGTGTGTCAGCTGGGAGAAGAATGTCCTTTCCTGCTTGCTTGATGCCTTGCCCTTCTCTGCTGCCTGTGTCCGTTACCTGCACTCCTGGAGCAGCCACCAGGTTAGTCCCCTAAGCTGCTGTGGGCGGGGTCTCTGTCAGAGCAGTGCGGAGCCTTGCAGGGAGTGGCAGGCACGCCAGGGGGGCTCCTCCATGATAGCGGCGCCCCTGCCGGGCAGCTGTGTGCCAGCAGCAGCCTTTGGATCTGCCCTGGGCGGCTGTGTGTATGGCTGGTATTCTGGTCGGCTGCTGGGAGCATGCCTGCTCCCTCTGGCTCTGCTGCAGGTGTACGTGGGGCTCTCCTGCACGGGCCTCTACTGGGCTCCTCTGGCTCCACTGCTGCCAGTGTGCGTGAGCCATACCCAGGCTGTTCAGTTGCCACCACTGTGGGCTCGCATAAGTCTCTCTTGGTCTCCTCTGGCGCTGTTGATGCACACGATCTGATCCTGGTCCCTTCCGGCACAGCCGTCCCCGGCATGCGCTACCACTCTCCCGCTACTGGGCCGGTGTGTCAGGGTCTGCGCCAGTTGGAGGAATGACTGGCAGGCTCCTTAGTGCCATGAGGGCCTTTAGAGCTGTGCTGCCTCCCTGGGGTTTAGGACACCTAAGGTTCCCTGGGATTCCCAGCTGCTGGCTATGTGTGCAGGGATGACTTCATCCAGTTATGGGGTCCCTGTCTCTTTAAGACTTGCAGAAAGCACTCACTTTTCTTTTGTGTCCGGGGTGCCAGTTGTGGGGACCTGCCATGGGTTTTGCTTTTTCATTTCCCAAATATCCAGCACCCCGTGCAAGTTGAATCTGCGCTCCGGGTGCGGATTTCTAGAGCTGGTTGTTTAGCAGTCCTGGGCTTTCACTCCCTCCCCATTCTGACTCCTTTCTTCCCACCAGGTTCTGGGGTGGGGGAGTGTTTGGGTCCCGCCTGGCCGCAGCTTGTGTCTTATCCCCTTCATGTGATGTTGAGTTCTCACAGATGTAGATGTATCCTGGCTGTTGTACTGCATCCACTGGTGTCTCTTTTAGGAATAGTTGTATTTATTGTATTTTCATAAATGTATATGTTTTGAGGAGATTTCCTCTGAACTACTCATGCTGCCATCTTCCCGTGATCCCTATTTGGTATGAATTTTATATTTGGTATCAATTATGGTTACTAGACTCCCCCCATTATCAAGTCCCCCCCACATACCCCATTACAGTCACTGTTCATTAGCGTAGTAAGACGTTATAGAATCACTACTTGTCTTCTCTGTGGTATACTGCCTTCCCCGTGCCCCCCAACCTCCACTTTATATGTGCTAATCATCATGGCCCTTTTTACCCCTTACCTCCCTTCCCACCCATTCTCCCCAGTCCCTTTCCCATTGGTAACTATTAGTCCATTCTTGGGTTCTGTGAGTCTGCTGCTGTTTAGTTCCTTCAGTTTGTCTTTGTTCTTATACTCCACAGATGAGTGAAATCATTTGATACTCGTCTTTCTCCACCTGGCTTATTTCACTGAGCATAATACCCTCTAGTGGAGCCCAACTCTTAAGCACTGTGCCATTCAAGGGCAAACAGCATAGCTTGGTCACATGGGTGAAAGTCTCATATAATCAGAACTGCCCTTAGGATATTTTAGGTGATATGTTGGAGAGGCTTGCATGTGGCCTCTCTAAGCAAGTTCAACTAAGCTACTTCTCCTTTTACTTCTATTGAGCCTCTGATGAAACAGTTACTAAGACCACATAAAGGAAGAGCAGGTTCATATCATATGTCTCAGGTTCACCCATTGGCATATGCTCACTGAGTGGAATGATTGGTGGAATTACCCGGGAAAAGAGGGTTCTCTTTTCTTCTTTGCCCAGCTGTGTATGCAGTTTAATTGATAAGTTGTGTTTTAATGAGATGGCTTCTTTGTACTGTCCTTCAAATTCAGGCTTATTGTGTGTGGCTCTCAAAACTTAGGAACTTGACAAGCTACATAAAGTTATCCCACAAATTCCAGAAGAAATGAGTCTTATCTGTGAGTCATGAGCCAAAAAGAGTAAATGATCCAAAATGTTTTGTAACTGCTCCTTTCCTGGTACCCATGAGTTGATCACTGAAGCCCTTTTAGAAAACTATCCCTCATGCCATGTTAATATTTGCAGAAAGGATTGAAAATGGTTAGGATTTCCCTGTCATACCTGTATTTCATCCACATATCAGGAGCCTCTCAAGTGACATAGTCAAAATGCCAGCACTGGGTGATGGAAGCAGGACACTTTGACGCCTAAAAATAGAATGTAGTTCTGGAAATCCTCTTGTTCTTCCTGTTTACTTCCATATTTAAGCCTCCCTAGCTCCTGAGTCTCTTTTAACTTCCTCCCAAGCATCACTTCAGTAAAATATGTGCTGGTTCCTAGAATTGGGCACTATCATGTGTGGAGATTATTAAAATTGCAGAGGCTAGGCCTCTACTCTAGACCTACCCAAACTCTGTGGCATCTGATTTTTAACACACTTTATGGTGATTCAAGGTTCCTAGGCCAACATTTGAGAACCACTAAAATGGTGGTTAAGGATATGGTGTTGGAATCAGGCCTACATGCACCTCAGTTATCTCATCTGTAAAATGAGAGTCAAATGCCTTGTAGATCAAAGAGCAATTATAAGGGTGAAAGAGAGCACACAGAAAGGTCGTAGCCCTGAACCTGACACAGAAGTGCTCGTTAATTTTATTGGTTGTTATCCTTGCCGCCCACACTCCTGAGTCCAGAGGAATCACAGGCTGCTGACAAGACCTGGGAGGAAGGAGGAAACAGCTTTGTCATCACAATCTCAAACGTTAGGTAGAGCTCGAGGATTCAGAGCTCCTTTCTTATCAAAATGGAAATGACACAAGGCTCTGGTTATTTAAAGAAATCTAAAGGAAGGCCCCTCGGAGAGACAGCTGGGCTCCAACATCCTCTGGCCTGACAGTCGAATGTAGCTGCTGCATCATGGATTATAGGGTGAGACCCTGGGCCCTGTTTGCCTTTTCACTATCTAGGAAAAGTGAAGTTCTGAAATCTGCAATCCCCTGAGTTTTGGGGGAAGGATTATGAGCCTGTGTAGCAGCTGATGTTACTCTGAGGGCTTACTACATGCCAAGCACTGTGCTAGCCTTGACCGTGGGTGATTCCACCTGAGCTCACAGCAGCTGCGTCAGATGTGCCACTGTCGGGTTGGCCTGGAGGCTGGTGACTCCCCCGGGCTCCACACTAGCAAGCCTTGGAGCCCGGCCATCACCCTGGACCCGGACCGGTGTCCACACCGGAATGCCCCCCCCTGCCTCCCAGGGAATTGGGGCTGGCTGGGTAGACCCTGACTGCCGTGGGAACCAGGCAGGAAGCTGCTCTGTGACGTTGCCCAGGGGACAGCAAACAGCGCCCGAGACGTCACCCGCTTTTCACGATGAACTCCTGCTCACTACTCTGTGGACCGCTGCTCCTCCTTTCTGCCTCTGACCTCCCCCCACTTTGCCTTGACTGTGGCATTTGGCTTTCCCCCCCTTGCTCATCACCCTTTGTCCCCATCCCATTGTTAGTGACATTAAGAGGATTCAGAGGGAAAGTAACTGCTAATCTCTAAGCAAGGTTGTTCCCTTCCCAGAAGCGTTCATTATTTTATAGGTATTTATGTTTGGGAGGTCAGTGATGTTATACAAAACTCAGAAGTCAGTTAAGTTAATGGAACCATTCTAGTCTTAGGTAGTCTGAAGAGTAAACTGAAATAAAATGGAAGCTTTCCATTTGAAAATGTGTTCTGCGGTATTGTGCAATAACTTTTCTTACCTTTCTCTTTCTAGATATACATAACAACAAAGCGCTTACCCTATTTCCCAGTTGTCAACTTTCTGTTTTTGATCTCCCAGTTGCCAAAACTTCAGTACAACAAAAACCTAGGTACTTTTATTCTTTTGTTCTTTGCTTTTATTCTTTGCTGTATTGAATTTATTCTATCCAGTAAGTAATAATAGGTTGATATCTAACCAAACAACTCTTTGTATAGAGTGCTATTCACATGAGATCTTTGTATAGAATGCTATTCACATATGCATTTAGTTAAATGCATGTTTATAAAATCCATGTCTTTGGGCCACTGAAACATGTATCCCTTCATGAAATGTAGATAGTGGATTTAATAGCAACGAAGTATAATCCACCTTTAATTTCCAACAGATTAATTATCCAAGTTGTAAAATGTGTGGGAACTTTGCTTCTCTCCTTCCTTTAATAAAATCTCCTTAACGGCTGATTTTATAAAAAAGAAACTTCTTTTGGTTAATATCTTATTCACTTAACAAGTGTCATGTGCCTACAGTGAATATGGAACTGTGGTGTGAAAAGTAACAATACGGTAACAATACAGGAGTGAACACTAAGCCAGGAATATCTAGGACTTTAAGATATGTCTGATTACATGTGAAAATATTACAAACAGCAGATAACAAGACTTACAGTATATTCTGTCCAGGAATATAACCCTAATTGTTTTGTCATTAATCAGTTTATCTTGAACTCTTTTATAATCACTTTTCTAATAGATTCCCAAGTACTTGCCCATCTCCAAACTTTGTATCTGAGTTTAAAAACCCACTGTAGAGTTTAATTTACCTTAAAAGCATTATGAGCTTTCCTGTAAATGTAACCATGTTAATTTTTTTTGAAGTATAGTTGACATAATAGTTTCAGATGTCCAACACAGTAATCCCAAATTTATTACATTACAAAATGTTCGCCACTGTCAGGGTAGTTACCTAACACCCATCTGTCACCATACCAAGTCATTACAGTATTACTGATTCCCCGTGCTGTGCCTTCATCCCCGTGATTTACTTATTCTATAACTGGAAGTTATAAAAGGTACACTTTTGATCCCTTCATCTTCACCCTCCTGGCAACCACCAGTTTGTCCTCTGCATTTATCTGGGTTTTTGTTTGTTTGTTTTGTTGTATCCATGTTATTTTTTTTATCAGGAATTTCAAAGTGTATTTCTTCCTTGAAGTATTTCCCTTCTGTTTCATAAACATTTTTAGGATAAAGATGTAGACTCTCTGTAAGGTTCTTACTCTCTCATATGAAAATGTTTCTTGAAAAAAATAGCTCTCATAGCAACCCCTGTTGGTGCTACAGAATGCAAAGCCCAGGACTTGCTGTAGGAGGGAGGGAACAAATGTATGTTTGGATTCTGGATTCACCACTTAATCACCTATGTGACTTTGGCCAAGTTCTCAGGCTGGTCAGATTTTTTAAATGCCTGATACAGTACCTGGTACAGAGCAAGTGCTCAATTAATGCTAAGTCCTTTTCTGTATATTGGTCAAAATCAATGTAAAGAACCATCCCAAGGTGAATTTAAGGGTTCATCTCAAGATTCAGAGACCCATGCTTCCCCTCTGCGGTTCCTGTGTTATTACTACATAAGAATATATGATCCTTTATAATGATGGCTTGTCAGTGCATAAACATACCTTGTTTTTCATTAAAGGCTAGTCATTCACTGGTGTCATTCTTAGGTAATATATCTTTCATTGTACATATGGTTAAGCTCAGGCATGTCACAGGAAGTATGTCACTATTCCATGGAATTTCCCGATCTTTAAATAAAACAAAGCTTTTAAATGTCCTAGAAATGTATCTGTACCTGACTATAGTTCTTTTCATGAATTAGTCTGCTGCGGTAAAGTGAGAATCAAATTAACAGTAGAACTGAGGAAGAAACATCAGCATGTTTGTATACCCTGAAAACATGTATTCAACCTTGCAAGCATTATTCTCAAGAATTGCATGCCTGTCTTGGTCTGTCTTAGAAAGAATCTGCGGTGCTTCCTTCATAGAAGTTTTTGTTGTAAACGTAACTATTGCTCTCCACCTGGGAAGGATTATTCCTCAGTGTTCTGAGTACTGGCAATGTCTTACACAGTGGGCATTAAATAATTCAGAATTTCCAAAACCTATGTTGGGTAAATCAGGATAACTTGTTTTGGCATCCTGATCTAAGTAGAGATCTCCCAGTCATCACAAGAACCCAAATTTGGGATATGGGGGATCTGTCTGACCAGTTTAACTTTAGAATAAGCTGCCAATCCCTTTTCCAAAGTCGTTGTACCATATTACACACCCATCGGCATTTGTCAATGTCCACCTTTTAATATTTAACCATTCTAATGGGTATACATGGCATCTCATAGTTAATTTGCCTTCCTTGATGTTGAGTACTTTTTCATGTGCTTTTTGGCGTTTATATCTTTCTGAGTTAAGTGTCTGTTCAAGTCTTCCACTTGTTTTAAAATTAGGTTGATTGTTTTTCTCTCACAGTGTCATAGGAATTATATATTATGGATATAAATCCTTTCTTAAATTTATGTATTGTGTATTTTTTCTCAAGAACTGTGACTTACCTCTTCATTTTCTTACTGATGACTTTAATGAGCAAAAGTTTTTAATGCTGATGATGTACAATGTATCCATTTTTTCCTTCACAATTAGTCCTTTTTCCTACTCCAAATGAGGCCAATTTAATAAACAAAAGTCAGACAAAATACATTTATTTAATAAACAAAATACATTGGTGAGGGGATACAGGTGTGTTTCCATAACAACTTGTTTTAGCATATGCTGCCTGCTGTGAGTGGCTCATAAGAACCTGGGGTATACAGAGAAAGGCTTTAGATCTTTTCACAAATTTCTTAGGATAGAGTTGTCCAAAAGTGCTGACTCAAGCCACATTGCTGAATTGTTTTTGCAGTTTTCAGAAAATACCCATCTAGTTTCTTTTTACCACGTGCACTGTATGTGTGCGTGTGTGCGTATTTGATAAACACACATACACACCAATTCCTCTTCACATAAAATTTCCCCAAAAGTTAAAAACAAAACAAAACACAAAACCTGACAGCTAAATACTATGACATCCCAATTAATAAACAGAAAACAGAACGCTTTACAAAAATGAATAAAATATACCATATGTACTCAGCTTCCACATGGTAGTACCCAAGTGAGGAGGCTGCTTGTGATGATGTCTATAGGGAGTTTCTTTTGGTGGACTGTTCCAGCAGAATTGCCATTCTCAATTATTTTGATTTGGTTGTTGATCCATTGATTATTTAGGAGCATGTTGTTAAGTCTCCATGTGTTTGTGAGCCTTTTTGCTTTCTTTGTGCAATTTATTCCTAGTTTCATGCCTTTATGTTTGAAAATTTCCATAATACAAAGTTTTCAAAAAATAGGAAATAAAGAGTATTTGTAAAGAAGTATTAAAATAGGTTTCAAGATATTTGAGGACTTAAGCCAATAGTCATTGTTCTCTACACAGAAATCTAGCTCAACAAATGTGCTTAATTTTTATGTATCTTTTTTTTTTTACTAAGTTATCATGATATATAATCTTATGAAGGTTTCACATGAGCAACATTGTGGTTACAGCATTCACCCATATTATCAAGTTCCCTCTTATGTATCGTTTCTTAAAGTGCCCTTTTAAAAACACACAATTTAGCATGGAAACACATGCAAATAAAAAACTGCCACATAATATGATAAGATGTAATAACAGATTTATAAGGTAAAGCAGAATTATAAAGGGATGGAGTACTTCACTCTATAGGGGAAGAGGAGTAGGGCAAAGAAGTCTTCTCAGAGAAGGTGACAGAAACTGGATTCGGAAGGAAAAGCACAAGTTTACCAGAAGACAAGGGAAGGGGAAGATATTTTCAGCAGAGGGAACATGGGCAAAGGCATGCAAAATGATAAAATGTGTGTGGGGAATTACAAATAGGCCAGCATGAACTTTGGTAGGGTGAGTTTGAAAATTATTAAACTCTAAGTACTGAAGTGTTACAAAGGTTTAGAGAGGGCACTTCCTAATGAAGGTTGAAAGAGAACCTAGATTAGACACAATGCTTCTAAGGGAAAGATAACAAATTGTTAACTGGTGATTTCTGAGTGGTGAGATTAAAGACATTTTAATTTCTATTTGTTTCTCTATAATTGTCAAGTTTTAAAAAAGATGTATTTCTAAAATAACTTTTCCACTCTTTTAATATCTACATATAAAATACCCAATTCATATAGAATTAAATTTATATATCTGTAAGGATTCAAATAACTTCAAATTTTTCTTTTAAATATTTTCTATTTTAAAATTTCAAAAATCCATTTATTAAGAACATTTAATTCAAAGGACCTAATAAAGGATAGGCTTGTACTGAGTATTTAACTAATTTGAATGCCCTGTATATTATTTGAAGGAAACTCATGATAAAAATATTAAACACATTAATGCTTATCCACTTTTATCCAGTAAGCACAGCTTCAATTTTGTTTGAATTAGTTTTGTCACTTAAGAAACTCAGAATATTTTTCAATAAAAATTAAAACTAAGATTTGTGATAGGTTATATTAACCACCATTTCTTTGAAAATATCTTATTTATTACTGTAAATAAGAAAGGTGGTTTCACTGTATATAAGACTTCTGAGACTTCTCTCCTAACCTATCTTCTCTGAAATCAAATGTGTGAATATTTTCAGTTTGGAAGGTCCTGTAAGATATTCCAACTGTCAATTCTTATTTAAAAACTACCAACCATCTTGTTGATATTAAGTGAAATATTCAGGGAAAATTCAAGGAAATGTTAAGACAAAGAAAAGCCCATTTATACTTCGGAAATATTGCCACTTTTTATGCATGTATGAAATGCACATAGTTATGTTGTCATTTTGCTGAAACTTTAATGTAATGAAGCACAAGGAAAGTTGCAGTAAGACCTCATGTGAGCTTCAACTGAGGCGTCCTCTGTTGGTGTCTTGACCTGGAGGACAATTCTTGGTTCATTTGGAGGCTGAAAGCAATCTTCAAACAGAATTATTATTCATCTAGAAACAACTAACATTCTCTCTGGTTCCACCTCTATTTTCAGATGACTGTTTCTTATCTGTACAACCAGTAGGCACAGAGTACAGAAAATACGGATGTTACGATGTTTTCAAATCATACCATGGGTATATCACTGCCTTGGTAGTTGCCAACTGACTGACCCCAAACTGCTTTATAGTCATGCACTTCACTTGAAATATAAACATGAGCCTTAAAAATCAAGTAGCAACTCAAAGGACTGTAGATTTATTCCACTATTTCTTTTATTATTTTTAATACTAAATTATCTTATGCATGTCTATTATCAAATACAAACCACCACAACCAATCTACCATATTATTATAGCCATTATAAGTATTAGTTCAACTCACTTTAAGTGTGATTTGTCTTTATTTTATTCAACACCTCATAAACATTTTTCCACATTAATACTATCTTTATAGCCATTATTTAAATGGTTGAGTAAGATTTTATTAGGTGGCTTGGTCATAAGCACTTAATTATTTTAGATGGTTAAGTGTTTTAAACCATTATAAACTCTGCCATAATTAACATATTTATGCGTATTGCTTTTCCTGTATTGAGGATTTCTTTTCTCTAAATTCTCTAAATTCTTTGCTTAACATTTTCAAAGATCAATATATACTTCCAAAATGTATTAACAATGTATGAGAGTGACACTGCACTTCTGGCAATGGTATCAGCCCTATGCCAACATTTTACCTGGTTTTGTAGAACATAAAGGCCTTAGTTCATATATTGAAATCAGATTACACCTAAGACACTAATTAGCACTCTTTAACTCAGAGCCACTAGGTGGAGCTAAAAATACAAATAGAACAGTACCAATATTTCTCTCATAACACTGTTACTGAAATACTATAGGTTTCTCTTTTAGTGATAATTTTGAAGCATTAAGAGATGGAACTTTAGATTACATTTTAAATATGCAAGTCAAAATCAGGCATATTTATGAATTCTGTACATGGGACAACTACATTTTTCTAAAAATTTATATCTGTTTCTGTCTTCCCATCTTGAATGAGACACAATTGAGATAATTTTTAGAGGCAAGTAACTCTTAAAGGAGCCAGTAATAAAGACAGCTGTGCCAGAGAAATAGCAACACCTTATTTAGGTGGAGTTTTTAAGAACATATTTTTTAATAGAAATGAGGTATTCTATTTTTATCACAAGAACTGTAGAAAGTAGAGGAAAATCTATGGGCCAATTAATGGTCCAGAAGCAATGACAATTTTTAACAGACAAAACCATTAGGCACGTGTTAATTTACAATGGACCTAAGACCATGCCAGCTGCTGGGAACTTATGGCTCAGGAATTCTGGAACATAGCATTCAATCCTGGATACAAGTGATATTCCACTACTACTCAGAACAAATGCCTTTCCTCTCTTTCTCAAAAGCTTCTACCCATTGTTCTTTTTCCAACACACACACACACACACACACACACACATACAGCCTCAGAACCTTAAAGGACACAAGTGAATTTAGGGATTCTAGTTATAATATATATGACAAAGAATAAGTAAAATAAATAAAGCTACATCTAGAAATAATATTTTCAGCCTGACTCTTCATCTGTGTAAAACTGGTTTTACCTTCTCTTTTCTAGTAATGCATCAATCTGTACAGTTTCAGACCAAGGATGAATGAATAAAGTATATTCCTGATCCCTTTTCCTTGTCTCTCTCAAGCAATTACTAAAGTTTCTTCCTTCACTATCCAAGTTTCTCTCCAATTTCTTTAGGTACAACTAGGTACACAAAAGAAGTGAGGAAGACGGAGCCAGAGCTATCCTTTTACAATTCAACTGTCTTCACATAACTCCACATCATTCCTCTAGCAATTACTACTTAGGTATATTCCTTTAATATATCACACTCGTTAATTTTAAGGTTCATTACTGAATCAGTAATTTTAAAGAAAAAGGAAACACTACTAAAACTAGAATTAAGGAAATATGGTATTGTGAAAACAATGTAATGCCACCTCTGTCATCACGAAAATATATTTATGAAATGATTTTGATGAAAGCAAATACTGGCACAATTACTTTTTTCTATTATGTATACCTGTTATTTTAAGAGTGCCTTGTGGAGGGAGACCCTCTGTTCAAGCTCCCGAAGCTCTTGAGCATGTTGTGCCTCAGCCTGCATTTTGATCTTGCTCTGAAATTCAGTCAACAGCTCCAGTTCCTGCTGCCGCTGCATTTTCAAAGCCTGGCACTCTGCCTCCTGTGCTTCATCCAAATGCGGCTGAAAGAGAGAAAGAAAACAGATATATCCTCCTGTGAGCTATCTTTTCATGACCTATGGAAAGGAGGAGGTGTAAGTTAAGACAGACTACTCTTCTATAGGGCACAACTGTTCTCTTTTACATCTTCGAATAAACATCTCTGGAAAAGGAAAACACAGCAACCAATGACGGCATTATAAGAATAAAGCTATCATAAGCTATTTGGATGATGCCTAAATAATCATTAGTTTTTAAAGAAAAACATAGAATTTGATTGATATAAGACTGTGAATCTCTTCTCTCCAATGGAAATAACTACAGAACAAGGACAAGCATGCTACAGCTTATGGGCCAAATCTGAACAGCTACCTGATGTTTTGTTTTTGTTTTTCAATACTCCACTAATTAGGAATGGTTTTTTACATTCTGAAATGGTCACATTTTAAATGGCTGTGCAAATACCCACGTAATAATCTCAATTTTTCCTCCTAAAATATTTACTATCTGGCCCATTAAGAAAAAGTCTGCAAACTTACATAGCAAATATTTTGTACCTGCACTCAAATGTGACCATCTGGATTCCCGATCAAGTACTACTTTTTGAACATTGCTTAACAAAGTTGCTTCTCCAATCTTGATACACTGTTGGTATATGTACTAAACCTCTACAAGGCACCAGCAGAGAGTCTATGTGGAACCTCATGTCCAAATGTATCAAAGAGAATTACATATGCATCATGCATATTTCCAAGCAATGCTGAGAACAAGAAGAATATGGACCACCATGACTATTTCCCAAGGTGCAGCAGAGTTTTCATTTCCAACTTAATATTTGTTGTTGGGATTTTATTCAGGCGGTGGAAGGAAACGGGCACTAAATTTGTTTTGCCTAAGTAAAATAAACTTACAGCTCGAGTGGAGAGCATTTCATTAACGTTGTGGTCATACTGCTCAGTTAAGATGGCTAAGTTTTGGGTCTGCTTCTCCTTAGGGTTTACTCTTTAGCACCACGAGCAAAAACCTGAAAGTCAGCTAACTAATCTTTCAAAGGTCAAAGAAAAGTTATGAGGCAAGGGAAGGGACAACCCTTCTTGTGGTAATGATAACAGACATGAACTACATAAACATTTTTGAGATAAAGTGATTTGAGTCCAGAAACAGAATAACTCTGGCTTTAAATCACAGGTTAATTATTCTATGAACTCAAGTTTCAACAAAACTTAGTAAGATGAGATATATTTTATAAGGTATACCCATCAAGCCTACAAGTAACAACACTCATTTGCTACACAAAGGCAGAACCTATAGTTGAAATTATTTACCTCAATATATACACTGCCAGATATTGAATGGTTGACTAAGTGTGCAAATGCATGTATGACCAAACACTCTTGTCAAGGAACTAGTTCACACTCTTTGCTCCCATACTACAAAATCAAATATATATCCTTTTCTGCATTTTACACACCAATTGAGGTACTAAGTCACAGTCATGTACCTTTATTCTGTGAAGGGTCAAGAAATGTCTAGCTAGAAAGACAAACTCTTGGTTTAGTTACGCTTAGCACTGCTCTTAAATACTGCCCTTGGTTAATAAAATTCCTCCAAGTTAGCCAGAAATGGAACAATGAAATTTAGAATTCTCTTCTGACTTTGTGTAACAGCCTCCATTCTTTAAAAAACTTTTAAATATTCAAATATATTGCCAAGAAAACTACAGTCACGCCATATCACTAGCTAATGACAAAAAGGAATGCCCTGAAAAATTTTTTCAACAAGATTTATACTTATACCAAGAACAAACTATATTCCTCAATGTTTCACTCAAGGAAAGCAGGATAAACATGTTCCAGTTGTTTCTTAATCACTTATACTGACAAAACGTCACCTAATGGCAGATGAAGAAATGGCAGATAAACAATAGGTGTTTACCCAAGTCATTCCTCAGAAATGGTGCCCCAATGTCTACAAATACTGTCAGCTTACCTAAGTGTGCAAACTGAAGTCCTCCTATCCCCCTTAAAGTCTTGGAGAAAGTTGGAATAGTTGCAACTATTGAAGTTGAACTACTACTTAGCAAGTACAAATTTACCTAAAAAAGTTGCAACTCTTACTTATGTAAGTGAAATGACATGATGTTAAAATAGAGTCTGTTTTCTCCAAGAAGGGACTAGGGTTACCAAAGGGAAGGGGTTGGGGAGTGTGGGTGGGGAGGGACGGAGAAGGGGATTAAGGGCACTATTATTAGCACTCACAATATAGTGGGGTCACGGGGAACGCAGCACAGCAAGGAGAAGACAGTAATGACTCTATAGTGTCTTACTACACTGATGGACAGTGACTGCAGTGGGTTGGGGGGGACTGGATAGTATGAATGAATGTTGAAACCACAATGTTGCTCATGTGAAACCTTCTTAAGATTGTTTATCATTGATACCTTAATTTTAAAAAAAGAGTCTGTTTTGTTCAAATTGTGAAAGTAGATAGATATATACAACTAAGAGGAACATGGTGATTTTCTTTCCCACTAAAGTAACAGAACAATTTCTTTTACAGAAAATCTTGAGCTTACGTATCGTGAGACACGTAACTTTCTATCTGAAGTCTAACTACGACTGTGAGACATTATTTTTCCCCCTTTTTTTTTAACAGTATCTGTGAAAATCAGACTAGTGTCTACAAGCATTCAAACTGAGAAGGCTGCCACAACGGAACAAAAAGGAAGGGCTAAACAGCAAACAACTAACCGCTCCGAAGCCCCAGGGAAATGAAGTCATATCAGAGTTATGGTCTGACCAAAGACACTAAACAAGCTTTCAGTTTGGTTTACTTCTGGGTGCTGCTCACTTTAAAACTGTAATTCATTTTATAGACATGCTTTAAATATCTTTTGGTGGGAAACCCTACTATGTAACCACTACAAAGACAAAATAAATCTGGAAAATCATTATGAATTCTGATTGTGATAAGCATTAACTAATGACGGTTCTGAGGGTAGTCAACGTACGAGCCACTCTGTAAACGATGTTCATTAGCTGTTTTGAAGATACAGCAAAGTATAAAATTTTACTTAGATTCACAAGGAAAGGGTGAATCTTAGCTTTGCTTCTGTGTTTTCTTCAGGACAACTTGTACGAATGGAGTTGAATAGGAATCAGAGATACCACTAGGTGTGGTTTAGCCTCTGGTTTGGACACAGATTACTTCTGTGAGTGAATTTCACTTCACTTCAGGAGAGTTATTCAGGTAAGTGTTGTTACCTGATGGTTTTATAGTTAAATTGCCAAAGAGTTTGAAAAAGGGGATAAAGAAGATAGTGTGGAACCGGGGCCTTATTGGATGTAAATACAAGTTTACAATGTGCAGACATGTACAGATTAACTGAGGTACTACTGTGGGTGACAACATATATAGTGGATCGTTTTGGGTTTTTTTTTAATTAAGATTCATGTGATTATACTTCACATATTCATTACAAGTTACAAAATTTGAAAATTCCTTGGAATTGTTAACTCTGGTTGATTTTGGTAGAGGGGGCTGGACCAGGTGGCCTAAAGAACAAGGAGAGGGAATCCTTTAACTTTATAATAAATACACTTTGGCATCTTTTGAATTTTGTATCATATAAATAAATTTCTCTATCAAAGCAAATACAAAATTTAAAGTCCTTTGATATTATATATCACCAACACTTGTCTTTCCTTATTTGTCTACAAGAGAGCACATAATACCTTGCTTCACTCTGATGTACTAATTTAAAAAATATACTCCAACTACACATGCCGTGGTCTTTCCTATGTTACCAAACACAGAAAGAATGGGAGTGTGATAATTCCACTAATCCTCTAAAGATGAGTATTGACAATGAAGGGAGAGGGGGTAAAAAGGCATTTTTCATTCACTGGTTTCTGTACTAATTAAGAACTTACTGCCTCTTTTGGATACAAATCACATTCAGAGGAAATAAGATTCCAAAACTATAAAACTTGGAACAACAGAGAGAAGCCAGCAGGTTAGTATGTGATATGTAGATTGTAGTATCAACACTGGACATTTGGGTACACTTAAAATGAGAATTTTGAATCTTATTGATGACACTTTCCACAGTTAAAAAGTTCTGGCCATTTTTTGGTACTCTGCTGAGAAATACACAAGCAGAAGTCTGTAGCCATAGACCCTCTACACCAACACTAACCAAACATGCTGAAAATGAAAAGAAAAAAAGCTTATTCAATTTCTT
Source organism: Manis javanica (assembly GCF_040802235.1). Taxonomy (NCBI): domain Eukaryota; kingdom Metazoa; phylum Chordata; class Mammalia; order Pholidota; family Manidae; genus Manis; species Manis javanica. Next base: position 129,282,620 of record NC_133157.1, on the reverse strand, counting down.
TATGACAGACATCTGGCTTAGACTTTCACTGTTTACATGATGCCTTTTATCTGTTCTCCTTTGTCAAGAAGCTTAGGCTAAAGGTACCTTCAGACTCTTAGGCTGCTGTCGAACCTGCATGACATGCTTCCGCCTTAGTTCTCGCTCTCTCCGTTTATTACGCTCCAGCTGGTCAGTGAGCTTGGCTTGATGCTGCAGTCTCATCAACTCACAGCGCATCTTCTGCACTGTGCTGAGGTGGCGGAACTCCAGTTCTTGCGTGGATTCATGCTGTCGCAGTAGCATTGCATGCTCTAAGTCCTTTTGAGCCTTTCTTTTATTTAATTCCTAATCCATAAAAAAAAGACAAAGGTATAATTTGCTGATGTACAATGCCAGGAGAAAAAAAATCCTAAGAAACTGAATAACCAGGATATATAGATGTAATCCTCTGATTTAATAATGGCTGCACAGTGAATATTAGACTTTTATTACTGGAACTGTAGAAAATGGGCAATTAGTAGTACAATTGCCTTATCTGTTCATTTACTATTTATACTACTTTTAGCAACAAGCTTAAGACATATCAAATCTGTCCCAAGAGATTTAATGTCCTTTCTACTCTGTTTCCGTCATTTATGTTTCCTAATTTTGTATTGAACAGGATTTCTAAGTCATCCTTTGAATTTCTTCAGAGTATACATTCAATTCTATTACATGCAGTATATATACCCAGTATAGTGCAGTGGTTAAGAACACAAGACTCTAGGGCTAGGCTGCCTGCTTTCTAAATCCTGGCTCTGCTACTGACAAGCAGTGAGTCCTTAGGTTAATTACTTAAACTCTCTGTGCTTCCATTTCATTACTTCTCAAATGGAGACCATAACATAGCTGTTTCATAAAATTAATGTGAGGGTGAAATGAGTTCATAAGTGGAAAGCTGTCAGAATACCTACCTCATGATCAATAATGTTACTACAATTTTTTTCAGTTTAAAAGATCAAATGTACAACACACACATATACACTCACACACTCTCCCTCTCTTTTTATGTAGAAGGAAATCAGACGTGCCCCCTTTGCCTCTGCTGCCCCTTCTCCAGGGGCCAACATTTGGTGCATATGTTTCCCACCCTTCCCCATGCTTATCGTGACACAACCATTACACAAAAACATACAGTTTTAAAATTGAATAACAATATATATTATAGGCATATAATATGCTTTCTTTACCTAAAAATATAATGGACAAATACAGAGTTTAAAAAATTTTTATAGGAAGCTTGTGCTTTCTGATGCCATAGTTTTTCTGTTTTTTGTTTTATGACAAATTTTCAATAAACATCTACACATGATACACCACATAATTATGTTACTATTTCTTTAGGATAGAATTCTAGAAGTGTATTCAATGGGTAGAAGATACACGCAAATTAGATTGTTAAAGCTGATGAATTATGCTCCAAAATGGCAGTGTCAATTTATTTTCTTACCAACATTGACCACTTTCCCATGCCACTACTAGGACTTACCAATTTTTTAGACCGATCTTATCTAATTGATGCAATTGTTTTCATTTGAATTTCTTTAATTATTAGTGAATTTGAATAATTATGTTATACTTGAAGTTTATTTTAAGCCACTCTTGGAAATAAATTGATCTATGCTCATAGGTATACCTGATAATGAGAACCGTTGTTTTCATTGGCATAAGTTTCTACATATTCCCAATGAATAATTTCATGATTATAAAACTATGTTAAATGGTAGTATATACCTTCATGGCACCCATTTCAGATGAAAAGGCATAAGTTATCCAATTAATTTTCTCATTTTTAAAAATTAACAGTTCTTTCATTCATGGAATTAATATTTATTATATATTTACTTAATACATATTTATTGAATACCTATTATGGGCCAGCCACTAGCTACAAGGTCTGGATATACCTAGCCACTGGATATAAAAGCTCTGAACAGAACCTGGGACTTCATCTAATTTCCATTTTACTTGGGGAGAGAGAGATCCCCATAAAAAGTGTGTGCACGTACGTGTGTGTGTGTGTGTGTGTGTGTGTGTGTGTGTGAGAGAGAGAGAGAGAGGAGTGCAAGAATATTTAAAGAAGGGAGGATGATTTGGAGATCAGAATTCAGGAGACATGAAGTGAGGGAGAAGGTGAACTGTGTGGGTTGGGTTTCCAGGGAAGAAGGACTTAGGCAAAGGCAAGCAGAGGTGCTCTAAGGCCCTGAGGGTGGGATGTGACTGACATATTTTCAGGAAGATTCTGATTTCACACCATTTACACATACCTCCCTGACAAGGTCCTGCTCCAAGTTATGGCACCCAAGTAACAACTTTCTTTTCAAGCGACGGCATTGCAGCTCTAGGTACCGTCTCAGATGCTGAAGAAGATTGGTCTTTCCTCTTCTTGGAAATGCTGTATGTTCTCTTTCTGCTTTGAAAGCCATTCCTCTTTTTCTTTTCTTGGGGTGCTCTTGTTTTCATTCAGCTCCTGGCAAGATAAAAAACAACTGAGTTCAAAATACATAAAAATTAACTACATGAATATACTATTTGGTAGCTGGTAATCTTCAGTAAAAGTACTTAATTTGTGCCCTCTCTCATGGGCAGGCAGGGCAATGACCTTAAAGGAAGTAGGTATTATTTTTCTGTTTCTGGAGTTATCCATGAAGTAGGACAAGAAAAGAGAAAACATACACTAGAAAACATGCATACTTTTAAGCTTTGCACAGCTATATTCAGGATGGCTTGTAGCTTTGAAAGCACGCAATGATTGGTGAATGAAGTAAAACATCTTTCTTTAAAGTCCTCCCAAAAAGGGGAAGAAGACAGTGCTTTCATGTAAAAATTACACATGAATTAAAATTAAGGTTAAAATATAGTTATGTCTCACTTCTTGGTTTCAACAATAGAAATACTAAGTTTTTGGCAAAGTTAAGGATGGGTTCAGTATAAAAGACCGGAAATTAAATGGAAAATCAACAAAACCAAAGGAAAATAGAGACCTTTTAGAATAGATTTAATATTCAGCACTATAACCATTGAACAAGGCAAGACCAATGTTTTTCTACAGCATTTTAAATATCATCTCACAAACTACCTAAAAAAACGTATTTATACTGGACAAGATGAAAATATTGACAATACATTCAATGATGCAAACCCGAGGATGCTAATTAATACGAGTATATTTCAACCTAAAATGCATCAACTTTGCAGAGAATATAAATCAGCCATCTTTCCTAGGTCTAAGATGATTTTTTAGAGACCGTTAACCTATGGTTCTTCATCTGTTGTTCAAGAAAGAAACAATTATTCATTACTTTCATTGATAAGATATTCAAACACATAAAAATAAAAAACACATAAGTTTGTAGTTCTCAACTTAAGGATGTCAATGAGAAGACAGGGATAATACAGGCATATACAGAATCACTTGGCTATGTTTTTCAAAATCTTTTGCCAAGGAAATTTCCCACCCACAAAGACTATAGTATGTCCCTTCCTCTATACTGATAATAATCATTCTAAATGAACACACACACACACACACAGACATATACAGACACAAAACTACCTTCTAAAAGAAAATGAACTTATTAGACTATGAATTATATGCTTAAAGGATTATCTAAAACAACATATTCATTTATAAAACTAAAACCTGATTTCACTAGGAAACAACAATAGAACGGCATTTTGTTGGATATTTATTTACAGTTGGGAATCCTATTTACCATCTTTTCAAATCCCATGTTCTAGTATTGAGTTTAGCTTTTAGATTACAGTAATGGGAATACATAGGTTATATTCTTTAAAGTTGGAAAAATCTTATCAATGAACCTCACTCGGCAGGGTATATATAGCAAGGCTTTGTGCCACCAATGTCCTTAATAAGACTTATATGTCTAATTATAGGTCAAATTCCTACACACAAAAAAGCAATATACCAAAGAGATTATGGTTATTTTATCAAGATTAATTTATCTGTGTGCTAATAATTAATTACATGGACTAAAAATTTCAGTCCATCAGTCTGTAAAAGAGGGTGTAAAGTGGGGAAGTCTTGGTGGGTGGGGAATTTCCTTGGCAAAAGATTTTGAAAAACATAGTCAAATGATTCTTTGTGTATATGCCTGTATTCTCTGTCTTCTCATTGACATCCTTCAGTTGAGAACTACAAGTTTATGTGCTTTTTATATTTATGTGTTTGAGTATCTTATCCACAAAAGTAATAAAGAATTGGTTTCTTTCTTGAATAACAGGTGAAGAATCATAAGGTCAATAGTCTCTGAAAAATCATCTTATACCAACAAAAGATGGCTGATTTATATTCTCTGCAATATAATAAATATGTTATAGTTGACACATACCATTTTCCTGTCCTGACCACTATCCTGAATAATAATCCCCTTTCAGAAATTCCTTAGGACAACATGGCTTTCCTCACAGTTAGACTAGATTTGCGATAAAAATAAGTTCAAGAAAGCAGCACATAAAGGGCAAACACACATGAAATCCTGTAGCCATAAAGACATAATTAGCATGCTTTCCTATGAAAGAAAATGGGATGAGAAGAAATGCCTCTTATCCTTCTTCTGTGTTAAAATCAGAATAAGAACAAATTATTGTAATCTGAGCCCAAAGTAAGAAGGTATGATTTACTTTTAAAGGAAGAGATGTATGGCTCTTCTTCACAGATAAAATATTTCTATTTCTAGTGACTCAATTACTTAAGAAGTGCTTAGGAAAGCTACTAAATAATAGCTTTATAAAATAATTCACATTTTCAAGAGATCACTCTTTTTAGATCCCACTCAACTGAGGATCTCAGCCATTGAAAAGTAATAGGTCATAATCAATGTCCTCACTTAAACTGATATATTGTTAGTGGCCACAAACAAAAGAAAAATTTATCTTAATGGTTCTGTGAGTAGATCAATATTGGATATAACCAGTTAGCAGGTAAGTGGCTTGAAAATTTTTATAAAGTAAATACCTCCTTAAGCTGTTCCTTTTGAAGTTTGTATTCTCTCTTCTGGGTCTTCAAAAGGCTATTCAGTTCTTTCTTCTGCTCAGCCTGACTACGTTGCTCAAATTTTTCCACCTCGTTGGACATCACTTTAGCCTATAGGAAAATTTTTAAATGGATCAAATCAGCTAAGTAGATAAGCTTCAAAGCAGCAGTTTAATACACATTAGCAAGGATATTTCCTCCCACCTAAGAATATAAAATCAGTATAATCATTACCAAAACAAGAATATCCAATAAATTATTAACAAGTATTACTCAGCATCCTTATGATTTGAATTTCAGAGAACCAGTAAAATGGAACTCATCCTTAAAATGCTGATCTTTTACAGGGTCAGTGTTTCTACCTTTTTCCCCCCATTTAAGTGGAGTATGCTGCCCGACACCCCCCACTAATAAAACAAAACAAATGTAATTAAGTTATGACCTTTTATCTAGCTTGACTTGTGTATTAAACAATGTAATACATTCATCTTCAAATTAAACCCTGACTTTTAATTTGTATTTTAAATAATATGAAAATGTTAAATATTATTATTTTATTTCTGATGATACATGCAATAGTTGACCCTTAAACAACGTGGGATCAACAGAGTAAAAAAATCCTCCTAGAACTTTTCATTCCCCAAAAACTTAACTACTAAAAGCATACTGCTGACTGGCAGCCTTACTAACAACATGAACAGATATTCACACATATTCTGTATGTTGTATAAATTCTATACTGTATTCTTACAATAAAGCTAGAAAAAAGAAATTGATCTTTTAAACTGTCTCCCAAAACCTTTTCCAAGACCTTTATTGAAAAAAAATGTGTATAAATGGGCCTGTGCAGTTCAAACCTATGTTATTTGAGGGTGAACTATTCATATCCATTGTAGAACATTTAGGAAATACAGAAAAACACAAAGAAGAAAAATCTTGCATGATTTTACCACCCAGAGATAACCAATATAAACATTTTGGTGCATACCCTTCCTAATTTTTTCTAGGCATGTATAGATATTGATATAAATATATAAAACAAATCTAAAATCATATTGTACATCCTGTTTCATGAATTCCTTTCCTAAAAATGTTAGTATCTACCTGTTTACAAAGTATTCAAGAAAGTACAACATCAAACAGGATTCCAAATATTTCTACATTCTTTCACCAAATTATTTCAAAATCAAATATTCATTTACACCAGAAATTATTTTGCTAAATTCTCTGTTCCTGTGAGAGAGTGATTCTTCTTTTTATTGCAGGGAAGGGTGAACAGGGTAGCTATAAATGCCCCAGGGCAGACTAGCCAGACATATTTGAAGATATGGTGTAAATTTATTGAGAAGTTTACATTTTACTTGACAACTGTGATTATCAAAATAAATTGAAACTAATGGGACACCAAGGAAATTAGAAACCAGTTTCCACAAAAGACTCCTAAAAAATGCACCTTTATCATACAGAAGAATGATACTTATTTGTAGTAAACAAATGGGCTAAATCTGAATCTGAAACCCTCTTAATTCCTCTTAATTTAACATTCTCTGTATATTACAGTACTCTTCAATTCTTCTGATATAAAAATGCTACTATAAATTTAAGGTTTCCAAAAAGTACACAGAGAACGATGAATGTTTTTTTGACACCTAAATCACCTACTAACTGATTTATCAAACTTCTCAGATAACCAAAGTACCCAAGGCCTAGAACAGAATACTTAATGACTTTTTTTTCATTAAGGTATCATTGATATACACTCTTATGACTGTTTCACATGAAAAATAATGTGGTTACTACATTCACCCACATATATCGAGTTCCCCCCATATCCCATTGCAGTCACTGCCCATTGGTGTTGTAAGACGCCACACATCGCTCCATGTCTTTTCTGTGCTACACTGTCTTCCCCATGATCCACCCCACACCATGTCTACTGATCGTAATAGCCCTCAATGCCCTTCTCCCTCCCTCCTCAACCGCCCTCCTGCACCCCTCCCCTTTGGTAACCGCTAGTTCCTTCTTGGAGTTTGTGAGTGTGCTGCTTTGTTCCTTCAGTTTTGCTTCATTGTTATACTCCACAAATAATATTCGGTACTTGTCTTTCTCTCCCTAACTTATTTCACTGAGCAGAATACCGTCTAGCTACATCCATGTTGCTGCAAATGGTAGGATTTGTTTCTTTCTTATGGATGAATAGTATTCCATTGGACATATGTACCACTTCTTCTTTATCCATTCATCTACTGATGGACACTTAGGTAGCTTCCATGTCTTGGCTGTAGTAAATAGTGCTGTGATAAACATAGGGGTGCATATGTCTTCTTGAATCTGACAACTTTTTTTCTCTGGGTAAATTCCTAGGAGTGGACTTCATGGGTCAAATGGAATTCCTATTTTTAGTTTTTTGAGGAACCTCCATATTGCTATCCACAATGGTTGAACTAGTTTACATTCCCACTGGCAGTGCAGGAGCGATCCCCTTCCTCTGCATTCTAGCCACCATTTGTTGTTCCTAGTCTTTTCGATGTTGGCCATTCTAAACGGTATAAGGTGATATCTCATTGTGCTTTTAATTTGCATTTCCCTGATAATTAGTGATATGGAACATCTTTTCAAGTGCCTCTTGGCCATCTGAATTTCTTCTTTGAAGAAGCGTCTGTTCATATCCTGTGACCATTTTTTAATTGGGTTATTTGCTTTTTGGGTGTTGAGGCATATGAATGTGCTTTACATATTTTGGATGTTAATCACTTGTTGGATATGTTGTTTACAAATATATTCTCCCATACTGTAGGATGCCTTTTTGTTCTGCCAATGGTGTCTTTTGCTGTACAGAAGCTTGATGTAGTCCCATTTGTTCATTTTTGCTTTTGTTTCCCTTGCCCAAGGAGATGAATCCAGGAAAAAGTTGCTCATGTTTATATTCAAGAGATTTTGCATATGTTGTCTTCTAAGAGTTTTATGGTTTCATGACTTACATTCAGGTCTTTGATCCATTTTGAACTGACTTTTGTGTATGGGGCTAGACAATAATCCAGTTTCATTCTCTTGCACGTAGCTGTCCAGTTTTGCCAACACCAGTTGTTGAAGATGCTGTCATTTCCCCATTGTATGTCCATGGCTCCATTATGGTATATTAATCAACCACATTTGCTTGGGTTTATATCTGGGATCCCTACCCTGTTCTATTGGTCTTTGGGTCTTTTCTTGTGCCAGTACCAAATTGCCTTTGTAGTAGAGGTTGAAGTTGGGGAGCATAATCCGCCCCCTGCTTTATTCTTCCTTCTCATGATTGCTTTGGCTATTTAGGGTCTTCTGTGGTTCCATATGAATTTTAGAACTATTTGATCTTGTTCACTGAAAAATGCTGTTGGCATTTTGATAGGGATTGCACTGAATCGGTAGACTGCTTCAGGCAGGATGGCCATTTTGACAATATTAATTCTTCCTATCCATGAGCAAGGGATGTTATTTCCATTTATTAGTATCTTCTTTTTCTTAAATGTCTTGTAGTATTCAGTGTATAGGTCTTTCACTTCCTTCGTTAGGTTTATCCCTAGGCATTTTATTCTTTTTCATGCAGTTGGGAATGGAATTGTTTTCCTGATTTCTCTTTCTGCTAGTTCATCATTAGTGTATAGGAATGCAAGAGATTTCTGTGTATTAATTTTGTATCCTGCCACTTGGCTGAATTCAGTTCTTAGTACTAGTAGTTTAGGGGTGGATTCTTTAAGATTTTTTATGTATAATATCATGTCATCTGCAAACAGTGACAGTTTAACTTCTTCTTTACCAATCTGGATGCCTTTTATTTCTTTGTGTTGTCTGATTGCTGTGGCCAGGACCACTAGCACTATGTTGAATAAAAGTGGAAAGAGTGGGCATCTTTCTCTTGTTTCCGACTTAGAGGAAAAGCTTTCAGATTCTCACTGTTAAGTATGATGTTGGCTGTGGGTTTGTCATATATAGCCTTTACTATGTTGAGGTACTTGCCCTCTATACTCATTTTGTTGATATTTTTTACCATGAATGGATGTTGAATTTTGTCAAGTGCTTTTTCTGCTTCTATGGAGATGATCATGTGCTTTTTGTCCTTATTTTAGTTAATGTGGTGGATGATGCTGATGGATTTTCAAATGTTGTACCATCCTTTCACGCCTCGAATAAATTGTACTTGATCATGATAGACGATCTGTTTGATATATTTTTTACTATGATTTTGTTGAGTGTTTTTGCATCTATGTTCACCAGAGATATTGGTCTATAATTTTCTTTTTTTTGTGGTGTATTTGCCTAATTTTGGAATTAGAGTGATGCTGGCCTCATAGAATGAGGGTGGAAGTACTCCCTCCTTGTCTACTTTTTGGAAAGCTTGAAGGAGGATGGGTATTAGGTCTTCACTAAATGTCTGATAAAATTCAGCAGTGAAGCCATCTGGTCCAAGAGTTTTATTTTTAGGTAGATTTTTATTACCAATTCAGTTTTGCTGCAGGTAATTGATCTGTTCAGATTTTCTGTTCCTTTCTGGGTCTGCCAAGGAAGGTTGTACTTTTCTTGAAAGTTGTTCATTCCTTCTGGGTTACCAAGTTTCTCAGCATACAATTTTTCACCATATTCTCTAATAATTCTTTGTATTTCTGTAGTGCCCATAGTGATTTTTCCTCTCATTTCTAGACACTCTTTTTCTTGATAAGCCTGGCTAGGGGTTTTTCAATTTTGCTTATTTCCTCAAAGAACCAGCTCCTGCTTTCATTGATTCTATTGTTTTATTTGTCTCGATTTTATTTCAGCCTGCTCTAATCTTTATTATGTCCCTCTTCTACTGACTTTGGGCCTCATTTGTTCTGCTTTTTCTAGTTTTGTTAATTGTGAGTTTAGACTGTTCATATCGGATTTTTCTTCTTTCCTGAGGCAGGCCTGTATTGCAATATACTTCCCTCTTAGCACAGCCCTAGCTGCATCCCACAGATTTTGCATTGCTTGATCTATTTTTATTTGGTCATTGATCCATTGATTATTTAGGAGCATGTTGTTAAGCCTCCATGGGTTTGTGGGTCTTTTCATTTTCTTTAAGTAATTTATTTCTAGTTTCATACCTTTGTGGTCTGAGAAGCTGGTTGGTTCAATTTCAATATTTTTCTATTTACTGACGTTCTTTTTTGTAGTCTAGTATATAATCTATTCTTGAAAATGTTCCATGTGCACCTGAGAAGAATGTGTATCCTGCAGCTTTTGGGTGGAGCACTCTGTAGATATCTGTTAGGTCCATCTGTTCTAATGTGTTGTTCAGTGCCTCTGTTTCCTTACTTATTTTCTGTCTGGTTGATGTGTACTTTGGAGTGAGTGGTGTGTTGAAGTCTCCTAAAATGAATGCATTGCATTCTATTTCCTCTTTTAATTCTGTTAGTATTTGTTTCACATATGTAGGTGCTCCTGTGTTAGGTGCATAGATACTTATAATAGTTATTTCCTCTTGTTGGACTGACCCCTTTATCATTATGTAATGTCCTCCTTTGCTCTTGTGGCTTTCTTTGTTTTGAAGTCTACTTTGTCTGATACAAGTACTGTAACTCCTGCTTTTTTCTCCCTATTTTTTTCATGAAATATCTTTTTCCATGCCTTCACTTTTAGTCTGTGTATGTCTTTGGGTTTGAGGTGAGTCTCTTTTAAGTAGCATATAGATGGGTCTTGCTGTTTTATCCATTCTATTGCCCTGTGTCTTTTGATTGGTGCATTCAGTCCATTTACATTTAGGGTGATTATCAATAGGTATGTACTTATTGCCATTGCAGGCTTTAGATTTGTGGTTACCAAAGGTTCAAGGGAAACTTCCTTACTATCTAAGAGTCTAAGCTCACTTAGTGTGCTATTACAAACACAATCTAAAGGTTCCTTTTTTTTCTCCTCCTTTTTCTTCCTCCTCCATTGTTTATATATTAAGTATCATATTCTGTACTCTTTGTCTATCCCTTAAGCTACTTTGGGATAGTTTATTTAATTTTGCATTTGCTTAGTAATTAATTCCTCTGCTTTCTTTAATGTGGTTTTATTACCTCTGGTGACAGCTATTTAGCCTTAGGAACACTTCCATCTATAGCAGTCCATCCAAGATACACTGCAGAGACAGTTTGTGGGAGGTAAATACTCTCAGCTTTTGCTTATCTGGAAATTGTTTGATCCCTCCTTCAATGTTAAATGATAATCTTGCCAGGTAGAGTATTCTTCTTTCTGCTTCATTGCATTAAATATATTCTGCCACTCCTTTCTGGCCTGTAAGTTTTCTGCTGAGAAGTCTGATGATAGCCTGATGGGTTTTCCTCTGTATGTGATATTTTCTCTCTCTCTGGCTTCTTTTAATATTTTGTCCTTATCCTTGATCTTTGCCATTTTAATTATTATATGTTTTGGTGTTGTCTTCCTTGGGTCCCTTGTGTTCAGAGATCTGTGTACCTCCATAGCCTGAGAAACTACCTCCTTCCCCAGATTGGGGAAGTTTTCAGCAATTACCTCCTCAAAGACACTTTCCCTTTTCCTCTCTCTTCTTCTTCTGATACCCCCATAATACAAATATTGTTCCGGTTGGATTGGTCACATAGTTCTCTCAATATTCTTTCATTCCTAGAGATCTTTTTTTCTGTGCCTCAGCTTCTTTGCATTCCTCTTCTTTAATTTTTTTTCATTTATCGTCTCCTCCACCATATCTAATCTGCTTTTAAATCCCCACACTGTATTCCATAATGAATGGATCTCTGTTCTGGATTTGTTCCTGCATTCTTGAGTAGTTTTCTGTACATACATGGATGTGTTTATGATTTTTTAAAAATCTCTTTTAGGAAGATTGATGAGTTCATTTTCACTTAACCTCTTTTCTGGTGTTTTGGGGATTTTGGTTTGAACCAGGTTCCTTTGGCACTTCATATTTGTATGTGGCACCCTCTAGGACCCTGAAGGCATACTCCCTGGAGTTACTTAGCCCATGGAGTGCTGTCAGGGTCTCAGCAGAGTGACACTGGTGACTGGGGGTTGGGAAGAGCTATTTACTGCTTCCCGGCTACTGTGAATCTCTCCACAGCCAGACTAGTCAGCCGAACACACAGGTGTAACCCTCTATGCCTTGCATTTGTAGCTGCTGTAGGCAGGACCTCCCTCTGGATGGACTGACGCCGGGGCAGGGGCAGCTGGTTTGTAAGCCAGTGCCAGCCTGCTGGAAGGTGCAGCAGGCTGCATATCATGGTGGAAGGCTTCAGAGCTGTGTACCCAGCCAGGGGGATGGAGCGCCTGAAGTTCCTGAAAATTTCCCAACCTGCTGGGCAGAGTGCATCTGGACAATTTTGTCTACCTGTCCTTTCTCCTGAGCAGCAAGCCCTGTGCAATCCTTGCCCATTTAGTAGCCCGCTCACTGTTAGGAAGTCTCTCATACTGCCTGCCTTTCTTTTGTCCCAGAGCAGCTGGATGTGAATCCCTGTTTTCCACAACAGCTGGAATCTCAGTTTGTCCAACTATTCCTCCTGTCTTAGCTTTCCAACACCACTAATCTTGAGCACCATGCAATATAGGTTCTTGTTCCCACAGCAGATCTCCAGGGCTGGGTGTTCAGCAGTCCTAGGCCTCCACCCCGTCTCCACTCCATTTCTCTTCCTTCTGCCAGTGAGCTGGGGTGGGAGAAGTGCATAGGTCCCCCCAGATCACAGCTTTGGTATGTTACCCTTTTTGAGGTCTGTTCTTTTCTCCAGGTGTAAGCAGTCTGGTGCTGCCTTCTTTCCTGTTGATCTTTTAGGGTTAGTTGTATTAACTATATTTTTGTATTATATGTGGTTTTGGGAGGAGGCCTCTGTCTCACCTCTCACATCGTCATGTTTAATCTGATCTACTTGACTTAACCACTGTTACATGATAAAAGTATCAAGTTATCAGGACGTAATTCCATATCTACTGGTTCCCGACTCAGCACCTGATATTTTACCTATTATATAAATATTTCTCCCTTTCCCCAATTGACTTGCTAGTTATGGGGAACAGATACCCTAACATCAAAATGCCATCTTGGTTAATTTTGAAATAGTCACAAGGGAGAATAAACACATTAGTAATACTGGTCAGCTACCTCTTTTTCCACTGCCGCCTAATGTTTCTTGAGAAGTTTCTTCATTTTTGCAGCAAAGGTGTTATGCTGAGTTTCAAGATCTTTCTCTAATCTGAGGCGATGCTCATCCATCTTAGCCTTTAACTTTTTTTCCAGATTCACCAGCTGTTTCTGATGTTGCTGTGTCATTCTCTTACAGCCAGACAGTTGTTCTCTGAGCTGAGATTCCTGCTCATGTTCTGGCATTTCCCTTGTAACCTACAACAATGGAGAGGAAAGAATGAAGTAAAGCAAAACTTTTTTCTTTCAAAACTGTCTTAGACCAGTCTACTATCAACTAAGTAGGTAATTCATGTAGGAGATCCCAGTCAATAGCTTCTAATAAAATTTCATCTGAAAAAGCAGACAAGCTAGCTGGTTCTAAAATTTAAGTAGGACTGTAAAGGACCTAGAATAGCCAAAGTTTTGAGGGGGTATGAAAAGTTGGTAGATGTAAACTTCAGTAATCAAAACGGTGTGGTATTGGTATAAGGACAGGCTGAATAGAGCAAAGGAACACAGTAAAATCTGGAGACAAACCCACATATATTCAGTCAATTGATTTGCTACCAAAATGTCAAGTTAATTCAAAGAGGAAAGGAAAGTGTTTTTAACAAATCCTGCCGTAACAGCTGGTTCTCTGTATTCAAAATAAATAAATGCTTAATCATGCTATGCACAGAAATTAATTTGAAAAGAGTCACTTGACCTAAACCTAAAATCCAGAATCATGGAGCAGAGGAAAACACAGAATATTGTCATGACCTTGGGGTCAGCAAACATTTCTTGGGTACAACACAAAAAACACTGATTATAATGAAAAAAATGTACAAACTGGATTCTCGAATAGAGGCAAAATTCAGATAATGTAAGATTAATCATTTAAAGTGAACAATTCAGTAGCATTTAGTATATTCATGACATTCTGAAACCACTGCCCCATTGTAAAGAAAAAAACGTACAAACTGGATTCTTAGAGACAAAATTCACATAATGTATGACTAATGATTTAAAGTAGACAATTCAGTAGTATTTAGTATATTTGTGATGTTCTGCAAGACTGCCCATATCTGGTTACAAAACATACATAATACTTCATAATAAAACCCTGTATCTTTTAAGCAGTTGCTCCCTAATCTCCCCTTCTGGTAACCACCAATCTATTTTCTGTCTATGGATTTACCTATTTTGGATGTTTCATATAACATGTGACCTGTTGTGTCTGGCTTCTTTCACCTAGCATGTTTCCAAGGTTCATCCCTATTGTATTGGATGTAACAGTACTTCGTTTCTTTTTATAACTGAATGATATTCCACTGTAAGCACATACCCTCATTTGTTTATCTATTTACTTGTCGCTGGACCTCTGTGTTGTTTCCACCTTTTGGCTATTGTGAATACTGCTTTTATGAACATTTGTGCATATGCGTTTGTTTAAGTACCTGCTTTCAATTGTTTTGGGTATATATATATAGGAGTAGAATTGCTGAGTCATGGGGAAACGCTATGTTTAACTTTTTGAGAAATCAACTGTTTACCACAGCAGCTGACATTTTACATTCTTACCAGCAATATACAGCAGGAGTTCCAATTTCTCCACATGCTCCCTAGTTGTTATTTTCCATCTTTGTTTTTGTTTTTCTCTTTTAATAGCTAGCCATCTAACAAAACAGCAGCAGATTCACAGAGTCCAAGAAGGGACTAGCAGTTACCAAAGGGAAAGGGGTGGGAAGGGTGGGTGGGAAGGGAGGGAGAAGAGGATTAAGGGGCATTATGATTAGTACACATAGTGTAGAGGGGGGAGATGGGAAAGGCAGTAATAGCACAGAGAAGACAAGCAGTGACTCTATAGCATCTTACTACACTGATGGACAGTGACTTCAATGGGGTGTTAGGTGAGAACTCAATAGAATGGGTAAATGTAGTAACCAGTGTTGCTCATGTGAAACCTTCATAAGATTGTATATCAATGATACCTTACCAACAACAACAAAAAAATAGCTGGCCATCCTAGTGGCTGTAAGGTGGTACTCACTGTAGTTTTGATTTGCGTTTCCCTAATGACTAATTATATTGAGTATTTTTTCATGTGCTGTTGGCCATTTGTATATATTCTCTGGATAAGTGTCTACTCAAGTCTTTAACACACTTTTTAAAATTGAGGTATAGTTTATAATTTGAATAGTTTTTTGGTGGAGTCTTTAGGGCTTTTTTTATGTAGTATCAAGTCATCTCCAAACAATGACAATTTCACTTCTTCCTTACCAGTGTGGGTGCCTTTATTTCTTTTTCTTGCCTGATAATGTAGCTAGGACTTCCAATACTCTGTTGAATAAAAGTGTTGTGAGTAGGCATCCTTGTCTTATTCCTGATTTTAGAGGAAAAGTTTTTAGCTTTTTCATGGCCTTTACTCATTTTTAGTGGGTTGTTTGAATTGGATTTTAAAACTAAAAATTTTAATTTATCACAGATGGAGAAAAAATATTTGCAGGACATATCTGAGATAAAATACCTGTATGTTTCTTATGAAAGTCAAACATACATATGCCCTATGACTCAGCCATTTTATCCTATGTATTTGTCACAGAAATTAAAACATCATGTTCAAAGACATATACATGTTTGTAGCATCTTAGTATGCTGATGGACAGTGACTGTACTGGGGACTTGGTAATAGGGGGAGTCTAGTAACCATAGTGTTGCTCATGTAATTGTACATTAATGACACCAAAATGATAAAATAATAAATAAAAGTATTTATTTCATCTTCCACTTGCCCCTTAGCAACCTCTAATCTACTTTCTATGAATTTGCCTATTTTAGATATTTCGTATAAGTGGAATTCTAATAATATTTTTCCTTTTGTGTCTGGCTTATATCATTTAGCATTTTTTCAAGGTTCACTCACATTGTAGCATATATTAGAACACTGTTCCTTTTCACAGCTGAATAATATACCATTGTGTGTGTATATATAGATCATATATATCATATATATTATATATATATGATATATATAATATACACTATGGTTTGTTTATCCATTCATGTGTTGATGAACACTTGGGTTGTTTCCATCTTTTAGCTATAGTGCCTAGTAACTTTTGGTAATACTGAAAGCAGTGAAGTTAAAAAGGAAGCATTCCTATCAATTGTGAAAAGGAGTTACCTGACCTTCCAATGTTTTCAAGAAAATTTAAAATCTTACACGTGAAAGTGTAACAAACATCCACATTTCCCAAACTGAGAAGTTGTAATTTTCTACAATTACACCCAGTTTTATTTTTAAAATGTAAACATTATGGAAAATGCAAAAATCACTTTTCATTATTACCCACCTTAAACCTTTCTCCACATCCCAAAGGCAACCATTATCATTAATATCATGTTGTATACTTACTATTTTTAAATACCTTTGTTTTCATCTAAGTAACTTCAAATAATACATTATATGGTATTTATTTATTTATTCTAAGATTTTAAAAATATTCTTTTTGCATTCTCAAAACATGTTTCCTAAATGCAGACATTAAACTGGGAATTAAAAAGCCTTTTGCCATTTTAAAATAAGTTGCCTAAATTATGTTCCAAACTTCTGATACATGAAAGGAAAAAAAACTCCAAACTCTTAAACTAACCAGACTAGGAAAATTAGTTACCAAAGTTGAAATTTTTTTCACTGAAATCCAAATACTCACAGGTCTTGAACGGATGGCAGAATTCTTAGACATAATTGTTTCGATTCCCTCCATCACGTGTAGCTCATCCTTGTTATCCGAGGCATCCTGAAGAATGTTAACCCTACTGCTTTGACTCCTGGTCCTGTTGGACATACGGGGAACAGACTGATGACTTCCAATATTGTGCACTGCTCCTGTCTGTCCAAAACCGTGATCTTGGTCCTGAGGGAAAAGAGTATTAGATTCAAATATCTTTATCTCCTGAATTCTTGATTATTAGCACCTAGCACACTGCTTGGCACACACAGTCTTCAGAATGTTAGTGGTCTATTTTGAGAAATTCTTTGTATTTGCCAAGACCAGAAAGTTTATCAGTTGTTAGTTGACAGATTAAAAATGTGACCAATGAGTAAATACCAAAAAGTCAAACCAACTCTGTGAAAAAGTTAATCAGAGTTATTTCCAAAGCCTTTTCTCTAAAATTTTTGACATTACTTTGAAATCCATTTCTCCTACACGTTTCATGGGGTATACACAGAGATGCTGCTAATTTCTCAATGATTCCAATGGTGAAAACAAACCCCCTTTTTTTTAATCCTATAAACATCCCTTTTAGTTATTTTTTATTGAAGCCTTTTATATTTTTTTCTTCTGAGAATATAGTCTTTAGCCTAAACTACTTCCTCTAAGTAATTTAATATTAATTCCTATCTATTTTTATGTAAAATTAAAAACTGTATATATATTTAATCATAATTGGAAGACTGTTCTTCCCAATAAACGTGGCAAGCTTTGGTATCTGGGCACCAATATTATAGTCTTACCATATCAAACCTCTTTAAGATATGCAGAATAATACATACAGACCCATAGTATATGGAGGATCTTTTCTTACATCCACAGCCTTAAAAAGTTGCTGTTATTCTAATGTTTAATGACATTAGAATTTTATTAATTTCACTTTATTAAAGCATTTCACATACCTAAAATAGCCCCAATTTTCTAGTGACTACTGTTAGAACTAAATAACAATATCAAAAATACCAAAACTGTATGTAAGAAAGTCTTCTATTTTATAGTTCATTAATTATGTAGTGTTATTAAAAAGAAAAGTAACTACTACTCCTGTTTTCAGAATGCAGGGATCTTTCTCAATAGAAAGCAATAAAAAAGAATCAAAGCTTTGGCATTGGGACATGAGCAAAGAAGAAAACAGAAAATACTTAGACTAAAAAATATAGCTGCACAAATCATAAGCTTTATATTTTCCTTTGAGGAAGTTCTGTAACATTTCTACTGCAAATTTGGAAACATGGCAACATGGAAACAACTTGGTCTCAAGAGTAATATATGAATCCGAACCCATATGCTTCTACAGTAAGTTAGTTAACCACTCTGAGCATTACTTTCCTCACCTATAAAATGAGTATTTTAGAACCATGTAGAGGAATGAATCCCTATACACAACTGAAAAGAATGAAGTGTTCTTAGTAACAGAATAAGAATGCTTTGTAATTTTTTTCCCCAGGATAAATTTAGCTAAGTCATATGTTTATTTTATTTATTTATTTACTTATTTTTAAAAAAGCAAGAAATTTCCAATTTAATAAACATTTATCAAACATTACACAAAAGGCACTGGGGGAAAGGTTTATACAATAAACAAGATAAGGAGAATGGTTGGTAATTCTAATGACTTCTCTGTGAGCACCGTCAACTTTGGAAGCCTGTAATTTCAAATACTTCCAAAAGCGTGTCCCATGCCATCAGACAATCAGGCAAAAAAGTGTTCAGTAGACCAGAATTTTGAGAGGGACTAGATTAAATAAAAGTTGAACAGGTTTCTCTAATAAAAGACTTCACAGAGCTTTACTACGCTAATGTACACTACCAAGAGGTTGGTTTAAAGAATTCAAAACCTTTTTCTCCACGTGAGACCTTAGAGAATCACTGTGAAGACACAATCTGGAAACCACTGATATAAAAGATTCCTGGCAAGAAAAGTTCCATAAGGAAAGAAGCCAATAAAGAGACCGTAGTACTTGAGCCATTTCTAAGTTATTACCTTTTCTTCCGGTGCTCCTGCTACTGGCCCTTTATGTGCCTCCTGGGAAAGGACTTTCTTCGTCTTTTGATTGCGCAGCTTGTCCAGCACTCTTTTTTTTTTCTTCCTTTGCCCTTTGAAGGAGATCTGTTACCACTGTTGTAGGGCGCTCCCGAAGAAGAAACGGGTGCTGGTTAGAAGTAGAAGGCAAAAGTCAGGTTGAGACCTATATATTTTTTCATTCAGAACAAATGAATCCCTTCTTGGACACTAGAGTTACTATCCTAAATAATTATAGATAATGCATGTAATCTATAGTTATCTAATTCTGCTATGGTTTTTACTTCTTATATTTATAAAATTTAATTTACATGTACACACTCTGTGCCTACATAACTTCCCCTGTACTTTTTTGAAAACTTTGAACATGACACCTTTGTTGGACAAATGAAAAAGCAGAGTTGAAATAATCAGTGTCTAAGTAAACATTAAGAATTAAGTCCAAATAGAGCCCTAAGTAAACGCTTACAAATTCTTAGAACTAGTTTCATAGAGAAGACACTATCAGTTCTGAATTACATTAGATTTCAACAGGAATGTATTTACTGATGGTGAATTACATAACATACTACGTGGGTATAATGGGTTCTTTATGTTGCTTAAATGAAACTTCATAAAACACTAGCAGTTGATTAAAAGACGTTATGTATTAGTGATTTTTACCATTAATATTTAATAAAGCTTAACATTATCCAATACAGAAAAGTAGAAAGAACAATTGAACTATAAGATTATCATTGTTACATTTGGTATTTTTTGGATATTTATTTCTTCTCAGAAATTTTCCATGTATAGATTTTGTTTTGTAGTTAGCACACAGATTGCAGAAAGATGACTTGTGCACTGGAGTTCATGAGATGATCATGAATTCTTTTAAGACTTTTACCTCCTTTATTAGCTCAAATTTATTTCTTCTCTGAAGAGCTGTAACTATATATTATTCTCTTTTTATTGCTGTAAGTATTATGTTATTTCAACTCATAATGCCTACAGATTATTTCATCAAATGTTCATGCCAAAATTACATAACCATTATTCTAATTCTGGATAATTATTTTCAATTTTTCATTCTGAGATAAATAGCTTCATACAGTAAGTCACTTTTTTCCATTTTATTTTTTTTCCTTATGACAGACTGCAACAGAAATGTGATTAGGCCAAAGGGAAGGATGCACTTGACAGATTCTTCCTATCACTTCCTATAATGTCAATATACAAAATGGACCAGGTACATGAATACATATGCAGGTTTGGGATCACCCAAGGTCAAGTATCCATTCCTGGTGGGTTGAGTTATTACCAAAAGAGCTTCTTTGCTTTCATTAGGCAAATGTCAGAAGCCAGTCACATTCTTCCTTTTCCTGAGCCTTAGTTTGGTATGTACCACAATTTATAATATTTGGTCTTTTTTATCCGAAAATAATATATCTTGTAATTCTAAGTTATTTAATAGTTTTCTACAAATGGATCCTGCTTGTTTTTCACTTACATAATTCATAGCTATACTAAACCTTTTGTTGCTATTGTGAATACCTAGTTTTTGGGCTTTCATTTGAGACTGTAAGTGTGCTTAGGGCCTAGAATTCCCTAAGTGTTACTGAAACTTTATACTGCTCTTCTGCATACTGTAGTTGCAAATAATCCTACTGAATATGTACATGATCCTTTCAATATCCTTGCATATTGAACTGCCTGTTGGTGAGAATAAACTGAACTTCTTTGAAATTCTAAAACATTCATGCTGAAAGTCTAATTTTCTGGTGAAAAATCCACAAAATTCCTTAGGGTCACAAAAAGATAGTCAACTGCTACTCACTAATGCCTTATCTAGATGTTTTAAGAACTATATTAAATTGAACAATACTATTATTGCTATTAATAAGATGTCAACCTCTAAATGAAAACATTTTTGAGAACAGAAAGCATATACTAATAATTGATTTAAATTAGATAACCAAACCTATTGAAAAATGAATAGAATTCACATTACTTTTAAAATATTTTCATTGCTAAGTTAGAAAAACATATTTCTCAAAAGGAAATAAAAATGTGATATCCATTTTTAACAGTTCTTTTGAAATCTCTTTTCTCCCAAGGTATTTATGTAAATATATTACACATCATTTCTCTTCCTTTCATATACTTTATATAGGACAGATTGATATATAAAGTATGGTAGATACAAAAATTAAATCCAAAGTTAAACTATGCTTTGTAACCTCTGAAATGACATTGTTTCACATGAGTTAAAATTTGTAGTTGTAACTCATGAATATATTCTTGCACGTATAAAAATTAAGTCATTTAGTACTACTATATTGAATATTTAACTATATATTCTATTCAGACATGGTAAAAGCAGTTAATTTTGAAAAACAAATGAAAAACTTAGCAACTAAGAAAATTTCCAAGAAAGAATGGTATTATGAAATTAGTATTTTAGCAAAACCCAGCACAGCGTACTTAACACTGATGCAGAATCAAAGAAGAATAAAACACTTTCTTTAAAATAGTTTCTTAGGTGTACATAACAGAGTATAACTGACCTTTAAAAGTGTCTTTGATGTAGGGCGATCTTTAGGGTTTTTCTGGAGGCAAGACTCTACAAAGTTGTGAAAAAAACTGGACCTATTGAAAAGGAAAGTATTAAGTGAACATATTGCTATTTCCTTTAAAAACACATCCACAAATCAAGGCATGTCCCTATGGGCAGGAGGGAGAATAGAAATAATAAAAAAAAAGCAGACACAATACACTATATATTTCATCATGTAAGTCTATAAAAAGCTATGCAAAGCAACTAATGAATCTTTACCATTTTCGAAAGATTTGCACACATTATTTTAAAATCCTGCTCTCACATACTTATGTATCACAACTCATTTTACGTTGTGGTAAATTAGGGAAGTCAATCATTTTCCTTTTTGCATTCAAATCTAAGATAATATTCTTCTTAGTATTTTTTTTTCTTTTCTCTAGCCACGTCTCTTTCTTGCTTGACCCTTGGATCATCTTCCATATAGCATGTCTCAGAACATCACGCTATTTGTTTTGGAAATAACAATTTTTATACCTAAGTATTTAGTGTCCTTGAGCAAATGGACAAAAGTTCCAAAAAACAGTAAAATTTTTTTAAAAAGTAGAATTCTGTAACATACTATTATATAGTGTTACTGATGAGAGTTCAGTAAGGCCGTAAGTAAAAAATATTCCATCAATGTTTGTCATCAATATTCAAATAAGATTTAATTCTTTTATACAAGAATTCTTTTTTGAATCCCCAAAGTATCAACCAGTGTAGACAGCCTGTGTTTCATGTATTTATTTTTCAGATGTACCATAATAAACTGAGCCAAGATTTCTTCAAAACATCTCTACAGAAGCAGCAAAGACCTATGAACTTGCCTTAATAATGTAATGATAAAAAATAAATTATTGCTAATTTATGCATCTTACTTGTGAATTTTAAAGTATTTGTTAAGTACGGTAGGTAGGCCCCTAGAATTTTTCAAATGCTAGATATACCTGAAGACTTTCCCATTAAAATTTTCTATCACTGATAAAAATCCTTCTTTCCTAAAATTGTCCATCTGTTCTCAATAAACTTCTTTACATGAATAACAGTATTATCAAAGAAGCACTAGGAGATGCAACATCAAAGCACATTCGGAATAATAAATAACAATTAGAATCATCCAAAAATTATGAATTATCTGGTAATTCTGATAAATTATCAAATCATTTTTACGTATGTTTTATATCATATCAATTATAAACCATTCCCCAATTAAATATCTGTACAGGTTGTGGCAATCTAAATACTGCAGTTTTAAAATACGAATGTTTAAATCATGCTATTTATTATATAATCAGGGTTGTATGTGTCACTAAGGTACAAAAAATATATTACTTTTTACACAAAAGCCATACTTTTTGCTCCCATGTAGCATCATCTATCTTTTATTTCTGAACTGAGTTACATACATGCTATGAAAAGTAGAGATAATAAAGGATAAACATGATGTAAGGATAAAATAAAGCTATTTTAATATTTCTTCAGGTTATATACACTTCACCTAATTGAAATGAAATCATTTTGATAACATTATGAAAAAGTATTTAAATTTTATCATGTTGAACAATATATCTCTCAGCCATACTCACCATTCATTAGACTGTAGTGCAGGGGGGTTATTTCTGGTAATGTGATACAAGGCACGCTTTGCATTCATAGCAAATAAAGGAGGCTCCCTTTCCGCTATAAAAGAAAGAAAACTTCCTGTTAAATATGTGCCTGTTATATAGGAGCATGGAAGCACTGTTAGTTTTTTTTTTTAAATAAACCCCAACTTAGGAAAAAAGTTGCAAGTAGAGTTCAGAGAACTTAGTTAAATGAGTCAATAGAGAGGAAATTGCAGCCCTGATGCACAACATCTCTAAATAGTGTATTTTTCCAATAAACAAGAACATTCTGAGAACCTAATACAGTCATTAAATCAGACCACTAATATGAATACATGACTATTATCTAATCCTCAAGCTCCACTGTAGTTTCAATCAAATGTCCCAATAATGTCCTTTGTAGCAAAAATGACCTTCGATCATCTGCATCCTTAAAGGAAATTGTCCATTTTTTCTAAGTTTTAAACTTACATAAAATTGTTCATAAAATATCCCTATAATCCTTTCAATATGTGTAAAATCTGGAGTCATGTCTCCTGTCATTCCTGATATTGGTTGTTTGAGTCTTCTTTCTGTTTGATCTAGCCAGGTTTATTAATTTCATTAATTTTCCCAAAGAACTAATTTGTGATCTCACTGATTTTCTCTATTGTTTTCATTTTCTATTTAATTGCTTTCTGCTTTGATCTTTTCTGTGTCTCTTTGTTCTGTTTACTGTGGATTGAATTTGCCCTTCTTTTTCTAGTCTTAAGGTGACAGTTGAAGTCATGACCTTGACAATTGACAAGTATAAAATTTTGACTCTCAAATATCCCTCAGTTTGGCTTTGTGCTGTTATTAAATTTAGTTTCCACATCTCTGGCAGGAATATCACAGAAGCAAGTGTCACGTTTTTCTCAGTGTATTCTATGATGATCCTATAGAACAGGTCCATGGTTTCAGATCGTCTTGTCATTGATGGTGTTCACTTTGATCACTTACGGCCATTCCACAAGGTTTCATGGTGAAGTTTCACTTTTTTCCTTTGTAATTATTAAGTATTTGTGAAAAGGTACTTGAGTCTATATAAATATTCTGTTTTGCATAAAGATCATTTTATTCTCTTATTGTATAGATTTAGATTCTTCATTTAATAATTTATAACCTGCTACTATCATTTATTTTGATGTTGAAAGTGTTTCATTTTTGAGCAGTTGAGAATCTTTTGAAGCCGACTTCTGCCTTTCTGGCATGGCTCCATCATTCCCTGCTCAGTTCCTTGCTCTCTGGCCCACTAAGATGTTCCAGGATCATCTTATGCTTTCCCTACTGTAGACACATGCCAAGGAGCTGTGGCACGCAGTGTGCTCACTGCTACTGTCCGTGTCACTTCTCTTAGATCCTGTCAGTGGATAAAGGGAACACACACGTCCCTCACACATTTGTATTCATACTTGCACATTAAATATCTTTAGTTGTTTATTGAAAACAACTGAGTTCACTACAATATCTCAAATCCAATGCTGTAGTACTATTTATTCGAGCCTTCTCTTCCCACTATTTGCAGCACCCTTACCCTTCTCGGACAGTAAGAAACCTCACTCTCATTATCCTTAATATATTTGATGACTCGCCGCTGTACACAGGCAGTCTCCCATCTTGGCCACCACCCTTTCCCCTTTTCCCCATCAAGTTTTCAAACCCCATTCCAAGCCTGTCTACAGTGTGAATGTCCACTTCATCCACTCAGTTTCTGACACCCCATCTAAACTGGATCACTTTCTGCAGTGAGGCCCTCCTCATCATCCCTCAGGAGGGAAGCCCCCTTCCTTTCAATCAGCAAGAGAGCTTCCTCCATACCGGCCGGGCAAGATAGAGAGACTCAGTCTACACGCAATTACCCAACACAAGCCACTAGGGGTCGCAGTTGTCCCAGTAAAGAGGCCAGGAGCAAGTGGAAAGCCTCAGCTCTCCCACCTGACAGAAAGCCAATAGCTCACCACTGCACCTATCAACATGAAAAGGCAAAAAAATTTGATCCAGACAAGACTAACCCAGACAGTTTTGACATCTGCTACATCTTCCCCTGAAAAGGAACCCGGGGAGATAGATTTAACCAGTCTTCCTGAAAAAGAATTCAAAACAAAAGTCATAACCATGCTGATGGACTTGCAGAGAAATATGCAAGAACTGAGGAGGGAGAATACAGAAATAAAACAAGTTCTGGAAGGACTTCAAAACAGAATGGACAAGATGCAAGAGACCATTAATGGACTAGAAAACAGAGAACAGGAATGCAGAGAAGCTGAAGCAGAGAGAGATAAAAGGATCCCAGGAATTAAAGAATTTTAAGAGAACTGAGTGACCAACTGAAACAGAACAATATCCACATTATAGGGGTACCAGAAGAAGAAGAGAGAGAAAAAGGGATAGAAAGTGTCTTTGACAAAATAATTGCTGAAAACTTCCCCAAACTAGGGGAGAAAGTGGCCTCTCAGACCACAGAGGTACACAGAACTCCCATGACAAGGGATCCAAGAAGGGCAACACCAAGACACATAATAATTAAAATGGCAAAGATCAAAGACAAGGACAAAGTATTAAAGGCAGCCAGTGAGAAAAAAAAGGTCACCTACAAAGGAAAACCCATCAGGCTATCATCAGACTTCTCAACAGAAACCCTACAGGCCAGAAGAGAATGGCATGATATATTTAATGCAATGAAACAGAAGGGCCTCGAAACAAGATTACTGTACCCAGCACGATTACATTTAAATATGAAGGAGGGATTAAACAATTCCCAGAGAAGCAAAAGTTGAGGGAATTTGCCTCCCACAAACCACCTCTACAGGGCATCTTACAGGGACTGCTCTAGATGGGAGCACTCCTAAAAAGAGCACAGAACAAAACACCCAACATATGAAGAAGGGAGGAGGAGGAATAAGAAGGGAGAGATATAAAGAATCATCAGACTGTGTTTATAATAGCTCGATAAGTGAGTTAAGTTAGACAGTAAGATAGTAAAGAAGCTAACCTTGAACCTTTGGTAACCACAAACTTAAAGCCTGCAATGGCAATAAGTACATACCTTTCAATAATCACCCTAAATGTAAATGGTCTGAATGCACCAATCAAAAGACACAGAGTAATGGAATGGATAAAAAAGCAAGACCCATCCATATGCTGCTTACAAGAGACTCACCTCAAACCCAAAGACATGCACAGACTTAAAGTCAAGGGATGGAAAAAGATATTTCATGCAAACAACAGAGAGAAAAAAGCAGGTGTTGCAATACTAGTATCAGACAAAATAGACTTCAAAATAAAGAAAGTAACAAAAGATAAAGAAGGACATTACATAATGATAAAGGGCTCAGTCCCAACAAGAGGCTTTAACCATTATAAACATATATGCACCCAATACAGGAGCACCAACATATGTGAAACAAATACTAACAGAATTAAAGGAGGAAATAGAATGCAATGCATTCATTCTGGGAGACTTCAAAACACCATTCACTCCAAAGGACAGATCCACCAGACAGAAAATAAGTAAGGACACAGAGGCACTGAACAGCACACTAGAACAGATGAACCTAATAGACATCTACAGAACTCTACATCCAAAAGCAACAGGATACACATTCTTCTCAAGTACACATGGAACATTCTCCAGAAGAGACCACATACCAGGCCACAAAAAGAGCCTCAGTAAATTCCAAAATATTGAAATTCCACCAACCAATTTTTCAGACCACAAAGGTATGAAAGTAGAAATAAATTCTACAAAGAAAACAAAAAGGCTCACAAACACATGGAGGCTTAACAACATGCTACTAAATAATCAATGGATCAATGACCAAATCAAAATGGAGATCCAGCAATTTATGGAAACAAACGACAACAACACAAAGCCCCAGCTACTCTGGGATACAGCAAAAGCAGTCTTAGGAGGAAAGTATATAGCAATGCCGGCATATTTAAAGATGAAAGAACAATCACAAATGAATAGTCTAATGTCACAAATATCGAAATTGGAAAAAGAAGAACAAAAGAGGCCTAAGGTCAGCAGAAGGACGGACATAATGAAGATCAGAGAAGAAATAAATAAAATTGAGAAGAATAAAATAGCAAAAATCAATAAAACCAAGAGCTGGTTCTTTGAGGAAATAAACAAAGTAGATAAGCCTCTAGCCAGACTTATTAAAAGGAAAAGAGAGTCAACACAAATCAACAGAATCAGAAACGAGAAAGGAAAACTCATGACGGTCCCCACAGAAATACAAAGAATTATTAGAAAGTATTATGAAAACCTAAATGCTAACAAGTTGGGAAACCTAGGAGAAATGGACAACATCCTAGAAAACTACAACCTTCCAAGACTGACCCAGAAAGAAACAGAAAATCTAAACAGACCAATTACCAGCAATGAAATTGAAGTGGTAATCAAAAAACTACCAAAGAACAAAACCCCTGAGCCAGATGGATTTACCTCGGAATTTTTTCAGACATACACAGAAGCCATAATACCCATTCTCCTTAAAGTTTTCCAAAAAATAGAGGAGGGAATACTCCCAAACTCATTCTATGAAGTCAACATCACCCTAATACCAAAACCAGGCAAACCCCATCAAAAAAGAAAACTACAGACCAATATCCCTGATGAACATAGATGTAAAAATACTCAACAAAATATTACCAAACCAAAATCAAAAATACATCAAAAGGACTGTACACCATGACCAAGTGGGATTCATCCCAGGGATGCAAGGATGGTACAACATTCGAAAATCCATCAACATCATCCACCACAAAAACAAAAAGAAAGACAAAAACCACATGATCATCTCCATAGATGCTGAAAAAGCATTCGATAAAATCCATCGTCCATTCATAATAAAAACTCTCAACAAAATGGGTATAGAGGGCAGGTACCTCAACATAATAAAGCCCATATATGATAAACCCACAGCCAACATCATACTGAACAGCAAGAAGCTGAAAGCTTTTCCTCTGTGATCGGGAACAAGACAGGGATGCCCACTCTCCCCACTGTTATTCAACATAGTACTGGAGGACCTAGCCACGGCAATTAGACAAAACAAAGAAATAAAAGGAATCCAGATTGGAGAAGTTAAACTGTCACTATTTGTAGATGACATGATATTGTACGTAAAAAACCGTAAAGACTCCACTGCAAAACTACTAGCACTAATATCGGAATTCAGCAAAGTTGCAGAATACAAAATTAACACACAGAAATCTGTAGCTTTCCTATACACTAACAATAAACTAATAGAAAGAGAAATCAGGAAAACAGTTCCATTCACAATTGCATCAAAAAGAATAAAATACCTAGGAATAAACCTAACCAAGGAAGTGAAAGACCTATACCCTGAAAACTACAAGACACTCTTAAGAGAAATCAAAGAGATCACTAACAAATGGAAACTCATCCCATGCTCCTGGCTAGGAAGAATTAATATTGTCAAAATGGCCATCCTGCCCAAAGCAATATACAGATTTGATGCAATCCCTATCAAATTACCAACAGCATTCTTCAATGAACTAGAACAAATAGTTCAAAAATTCATATGGAACCACCAAAGACCCCAAATAGCTTAAACAATCCTGAGAAGGAAGAATAAAGTCAGGGGGATCTCACTCCCCAACTTCAAGCTCTACTACAAAGCCACAGTAATCAAGACAATTTGGTACTGGCACAAGAACAGAGCCACAGACCAATGGAA
This sequence comes from Manis javanica, assembly GCF_040802235.1. Classification (NCBI taxonomy): domain Eukaryota; kingdom Metazoa; phylum Chordata; class Mammalia; order Pholidota; family Manidae; genus Manis; species Manis javanica. The sequence continues at coordinate 129,253,783 of NC_133157.1, read as the reverse complement.
CAGAACAGAGACTCCAAACATTAACCCAAACATATATGGTCAACTAATATTCAATAAAGGGGCCATGGACATACAATGGGGGAAATGACAGTCTTTTCAAAAGATGGTCCTGGCAAAACTGGACAGTTACATGTAAGAGAATGAAGCTGGATCACTGTCTAACCCCATACACAAAAGTAAATTTAAAATGGATCAAAGACTTGAATGTAAGTCATGAAACCATGAAACTCTTAGAAAAAAACATAGGCAAAAATCTCTTGGACATAAACATGAGTGACCTCTTTTTGAACATATCTCCCCGGGCAAGGGAAACAAATGCAAAAATGAACAAATGGGACTATATCAAGCTGAAAAGCGTCTGTACAGCAAAGGACACCATCAATAGAACCAAAAGGCACCCTACAGTATGGGAGAATATATTCAAAAATGACAGATCTGATAAAGGGTTGACATCAAAAAAATATATAAAGAGCTCACATACCTCAACAAACAAAAAGCAAATAATCCAATTAAAAAATGGGCAGAGGAGCTGAATAGACAGTTCTCTAAAGAAGAAATTCAGATGGCCCACAGACACATGAAAAGAAGCTCCACATCGCTTGTCATCAGAGAAATGTAAATGAGATATCACCTCCCACCAGTAAGGATCACCATCATCGAAAAGACAAACAACAACAAATGTTGGTGAGATTGTGGGGAAAGGAGAACCCTCCTACACTGCTGGTGGGAATGTAAATTAGTTCAACCATTGTGGAAAGCAGTATGGAGGTTCCTCAAAATGCTCAAAAAATAGAAATACCATTTGACCCAGGAATTCCACTTCTAGGAATTTACCCTAAGAATGCAGCACTCCAGTTTGAAAAAGACAGCTGCACCCCTATGTTTATCGCTGCACTATTTACAATAGCCAAGATATGGAAGCAACCTAAATGTCCATCAGTAAATGAATGGATAAAGAAGATGTGGTACATAGACACAATGGAATATTACTCAGCCGTAAGAAAAAAACAAATCCTACCATTTGCAACAACATGGATGGAGATAGAGGGAATTATGCTCAGTGAAATATGCCAGGTGGAGAAAGACAAGTACCAAATGATTTCACTCATCTCCAGAGTATAAGAACAAAGGAAAACTGAAGGAGCAAAACAGCAGCAGAATCACAGAACCCAAGAATGGACTAATAGTTACCAAAGGGAAACGGACAGGGGAGGATGGGAGGGAAGGGAAGGATAAGGGCAGGGGAAAGGAAAGGAGGCATTACGATTAGCATGTAGAGTGTGTGTGAGCATGGGGAGGGCTGTGCAACACAAAGCAGACAAGTAGTGATTTTACAGTGTCTTACTGTGGTGATGGACAGTGATTGTGAACGGGTATGTGGGGGGGACTTGGTGAAGGGGGGAGCCTAGTAAACATAATGTTCTTCATGTAATTGTAGATTAATGATGCCAAAATAAAAAAAAATCAAACTCTACAATAAGGTATGCAAGCTGATAACCTAATCCTCATACCTAACATGAAATATTAAGTAACTTCATGAATGCTTTAGAGACCCTTCATAGATGGTAAATCTATAACCATAGACATATTCTAGGTGTTTAACAAATACTCATTAAATTTTAGAAACAGATACCTCAAAATTAATACCACAGTAGAAACTATTTTAGACCTAATTTAATACAGCAAATATACCTAAACTAACATGTGTGTGTATATATATATATATATATATATATATATATATATACACACACACACAAATTGCCAAATAACCAAAGTGACAACCTTGATAGATTTATTGCTCCCCTTAAACACTGACATAAAAATGAAAAACTGTACTTTGGTACAGAAATTGAGGTGCAACATTGATCAAAACTTACTACACAGTAATAAAGAGCAATGCTTACCTATTTCAATACGTTATCCCCAGAGACCATACATCTACTTTGCTATCATATTGTTCTTCATTCCTGCCTAAAATTATTTCTGGGGCCATCCTAAAACATAAAATGTTACTTAAAGTTATAAAAGAAAAGAAAAGTATACTATTCTTTAAAAATGTAATGACCATACACATGGAGAATACCTGTGTGAATTCCAGATGATATGTCTGGACATAAGAATTCTTATAATGGGAAATAAATGTATTACAGGTTGTGAGGTAAATATTTACCATTGCATATACAGTGTTAGACTTATTCTCACCATTTGTCATGATCACATACCAGCATCTTGGAGGAAAGACTCCCCAGAGCAGGGTTGCATTCTGCATCAATTCAAGGTTGCAGATTGTAATACTGTATATCCTTAATGCCAGTGGTTCTCAAACATTTTGGTTTCAGCATCTTATTACAAAAGTCTAAATGTTTATCACTGGCACTTGTTTTCTTGAAGTAAACAAACTCACTACATTTAGCTGAGAAAATATCTGCCACAATAAGCAACAATGAATAAGCAGTTTGTCAGTCTTTTCTGCAAATAGGAGTAGTGTTCTGTGATAAAAGTGGCTAGGACAGCCACTCATAACTAAATAAATCATACAATTATTAACTTTGGAAGGGTCTTGGCTATAAAATGAAACTCTAATTCACATCTTCAGCTAGACTCTAATGTTCTCACTGGTGCTCTACCTTATACTTCCTTTCTACTTGTTAAGCACAAACATTTAGAACAGTTTCTGACACCAGGAGTATGTGAGTTCCTGTGTGTAAAAATATGTAAATATGTACATAGTGCTGTGTTCCTAATATACCATATACAAATTTCAATTGCCTATAATAGAGGGCTTCTAATGTGTTAAGATGTTGAAGTAAGCTTGGGGAGTCACTAAGTTCAACAAAGTTAAAAAGGTAGTTTTGTTTTTAATGCACAACTTTCTAGCTCCTTTCTAGTATCTAATATTGATCACTGACTTGTAAAGAGGGTGACCATTAAGAAGCATTATTTGTCCAAAGAACCCTTTTTTTATATAGGGGAAGAGGATTCTGTCTAAACTAGGGTTCTACATAAGAAATTTTTGGTCATACAGAACAGTGGTCTTCAAACTTTTTATTTTCTTACTTCCAATGAATTTATTTTAAAAATGTATCCGCTTGTACATTTTTAAGTTGGTATCTAAATTTGATAAACTTAATAGTTGCAAAGGATATAATGCACACATATGTATATGTGCTTTACAGATATTTACAACTTGGAGCTGAGGACCTCGCTCATTCAATTCATTAAGAACACTGTTGTATAATAACCTAATTAGCAAACCCAGTCTGCACGGTCATATGAACCATTCCAATCAGAATTATTTTCTGTCAGGAAATGCCAAACTTCATTTCTCATTGTAAAAAACATGTTAATGTGTCCTCACAACAATTGTCCCAGTTATGAGATAATTTGTGATTCACTAGAAAAGAAGCTGGGAGGAAAGATAATTGGGGAAAAGAAAGAGCAAGGAGTAAAAAGAACTGAAGAGAGATGACTGTGAAGGCAGAAGGCCCTTTGCCAAAACTTGGTGTCCTAAAACTTCAGTATTTCTGATGCTATATATTCTAGATGTTACGTGTTCTCAGATTGTCCCTCTGGTGATGGTTTGAGGCTTTTAATTCTCAGAACAATGCATCACTCTACTCTTCAGGATGGGTGAGAAGCCTTTCTTTAACAAACTGGGAGTTGGGAGATTTGAAAGGTAGGTGGAAAAGAAGATGAAGTAGACCTGAGACACTTCTCAACATATACAGAGAGAGGACATCTATGGAAGTTGAAGATGTGGAAAATGATTCCCTTCAGACTTGCTGACATTAATATGGAATTATTTATGAATAAAATTAGATGATGTCTAGAAGTTGCTTCAGATAACTGGAGGTGGGAGGGACGGCAAGAAGGTCAAGTACACAGGGCAGCCAGGCCCTGGGGTAGTGCTGTTAGGCTGAGCTGACTGCTGTGTGAGCCTTCGTTATATTTTTGTCTATTTCCCTGTATACTTGAAATTCTCCACAATAAAAAATGAAAACAAAAAGTTCCTAATCAGCTACCAGTCTTCAGGTACTCTTATTCAGAAGATACTGACACACAGTAAGTATAAATCTAAAGAAAATTTCCACTTAGCATTTCTATCTTCTCCCTTCTTAAAGGTTTAAATTTTTTCACTCCTACCCCCAATACATGATGTAGATGATAACAGGAAAGAAATGTAGGGGGGACAAATGATACAGTAGGAGATACAAGGGCAGCACTCCAAACCTGTATCTGAAACTACAGTGCTTAGAGTAATATCTAAAGCAGCACTGTACTTCCAAGAGAACCATAAAGCACCTGATAAAAGTACAACCACACACTGCCTATTCCAATTATGAGGATCAATACCAGATAGGACTATGCTTACCAATGCGGCGTTCCCACAAAAGACTTGGCAGAAGAGGCCATGGAAGCAAATCCAAAGTCAGCAAGTTTCACCTGGCCTCGTGGTGTCAGAAGGATATTTCCTGCTTTGATGTCTCTGCGTTTAAGGAACACAGAAAATTATTTTTCTTTCCTTTGTAAGATTATACTGAAAATGATAAAGATCATATAAAAATTTATAAAATACAGGAGAAATCAGAATAATTAAGGCCTTGGATAATCTCTCAATTGGGATAATGAGAATTAAGATCCTCTCAATTGGGATAATGAGAATTAAGATCCAAACTAAGAAATGAGATACACAGAATTCCTATAAGTACATAGTAACAATTTTCTAAAAGAGAAGATAAAATAGCAGTAGAAACAGAAGAAAAAAATTAGGTAATTAATAGCACAGACTCAATATTTGAGTGCCTGTTTATTGGTACAAATAATGGTTTTAAAATTTTAGCTGAACATTCTTATATGACTGTAAGATTTCTGAGTATACCCTTAACAAGAAATGGAAAAAAAAGAACCTGATGCCCCCAATTTTTTTTTTTAATTACTCATATCATTCCAAATTTTTGCATAGTTCTCCTACCTAAACATGAAATGAAAACTGAAACACATGGGTAAGGTAATATCAATGATCCCAAATTTACTTTTAAGCTCTTTTCTAAATCAGCAATGTACATGTGAACTAAGAAAATTATAATGGGATTGTATGCCCAATGGGCACCATAATATTCAAAAAGAAATTTCTAAGCACTTGTCAATTCATACTATACAGTATTATAATGGGTGTAATATTAAGTCAATCTATTTTCTTCCATTTGTTTTTTTAAAAAATGGAAGGTTCTTTGAAGTTGAGAAGACCTTAGGTTCTGCTTCCAACTCTTTCATTCTCTTATTTACTATACATGTGGATTTCTCTTGGACCTTACTCTCCTCATCTAAAAAACTGATAACCCATTAATTTGCAATGATTCTACTATATAACTTTACTATGTATTGTCTGGTTCACATACGTAATTTTAAAAATGCTAGCTTCCTTCTAAAAACAGGCAAAACCAATACCAATGCTAAAAATGTAGTTTATGGTGGTTTAATCTTTAAATTACTATCCATTATAAAGGATTATCAAGGATTATCTCAAAAGCATAGTGTTAAGTAGCTTTTACTTGTCTCTATCATGGAATCAATGGAACAAATCTGGCATTATGAGTCACCAGGAGGACAAAAGATCTAGGTTAGTTCTAGTCTAATCTATCTTGCTTCATCAGCTTTGAGAAGTGAGTCACAAATTGGGGCATCAGTTTCTTCATCTGTAAAATGAAACAAGAATACATAATCCCTATCGTCTTTTCCACTTCACAAATTAAACTTTTCTGTAATTAAATTTCTATCACAAATCTATAAAGTGCATATACTTCGGAAAGCCCAGCAGCATGTGTAGAAAAAGATAAAAATTCTCAACAAAGAGATCAAATAAATTAGTATATTCATTTTAAGACATGGATAACCTAAAAAAATATGTTTGTAAAACTCCAGAATACTTTTATTTAGCTAAAACCAACAAAGCTTTCAGGATTAATAAATTCTAGGTCTGATAAATTTGCTTATTAATACATGGTAATTTTTAAGGTACTTACCTATGGATCATGGCCCAAGAATGTAAGTAGGCTAATCCCTGAAGAGCACCGTGTATAATTGCTGCTATTTCCATTTCTTGTAATGGCATTTTGTGAACTTAAAATAAGATTTTATTTGAAAATAATTACTCTATAGAACATTTTTATTTTAAAATATATATACACATATCTAATATATGGGCAAATTTTCAAAAAACTAACATTTAGCAAGAAGGAATTTTTTGCTTTCCAAGATAATAAACAAAGCAATTGAACTTAATAAGTGTGCAGTTGTGCCTAGTTATTATAGTTCACAGCCAATTTTCCTCTAAGTTAACATTTAACAATTATTTCATGATTATAAAAACAATGAAAGAGAAACTTTCCCTTTTTATATTCCTACATATCTTCATTCTGAACAGAAGGAACAAATCAAGTTTAATGATAAGGAAGGCAGAAAAGATGCCTGTTAAATCATAATGAAAGAAAACATCTGTTATGCTAAAACGTAGTATTTAGTGAGGACAGTGCATACCACGCTGAGACTCTAGAAAAGACAAAGGTTTTCACTTTTCCTGGAAAGTTTTAACATTATTAAAATAATCTCTTAGTGAACGAGTTCTCATTTTATTATACTAATACTTTTCTTTTCTTAATAAATAAAGGAAACTTACATTCCAGCAAATCTGAAACAGATCTTGAACAATATTCCATTACAAGCTAATGTCTATGATATGATGTCAAAGTGTGGGCAAAGGGTCTGTTTGTTTCTATGCAGAAGATCAAGGCCTAGCTTGGATACCCAGAAAATGAACTAAGATACGATATGAGGAGGAGCTTCCGGCATCAGCACTCTCTGGAGGACTTGTGCCAGGGGGATGATCAACAAAAAGCCTCCACAGGGATCTGGGCGATGCTGCGGTTGTGGCTGCATCCACCCCACCATTTCCTGGACTTGCCATTGGAATGAGGAGGGAGATGTCCAGGCTGGCATGTGCATACAGTGAGACAACGAATTTGACCGGATCTGTACTGCTGGAACTCAAACAAGAGTTTGAGTTCATCTACTCAAACTGGCATGACTAATTAAACAGACTCCAACACAAGTCTGCTATGAAAGCTGGTTTTAAAGTTATACTGTAGAATGGCAAATTAAATTAAACTTGTAAAAAATGGAGGTTTTTTTAGGGGTTTTAGAATTTAAGAGTTTTTTTAGGTATCGACATAATGGAACATTGATCAATCACAACAGTGTTATCATACCCATAAGTATGATTATCACAAAAAACAACATTTACCACAAAACAGAGATTACAGAAATGTAGAAAGCCAAAACCTTTAAAAATTAAAGACTGATGTAGCAATTCTACCTCTGGGCATATACCCTAAAGTTTAAAAGTGGGAACTCAAAAAAATACTTGTATACCTATGTGCATAGCAGCATTATTCACAATAACCAAGGGGTAGAAGCAACTAAGTGTCCATTTACAGATGGTAGATGAACAAAATGTGGTGTTTTTATATATACACACACACACACAGGAATATTATTCAGCTTTAAAAAGAAAGGTAATTCTGACACACTACAACACAGATGAACTTTGAGGACACTATATTAAGTGAAACAAGCCAGTCACAAAAGGACAAATAGTGCATAATTTCAATTACATGAGATACTTAAAGTAGTCAAATTGATAGAGACAGAAAGTGGAGAGGTGATTTCCAAGGGCTGCGGGGAGGAGGGAATGAGGTGTTATTGTTTGATGGGTGTAGAATATCACTTTTGCAAAATGAAAGAATTCTGGAGATGAATGGTGGTGATGGTTGCACAGCAATGTGAATGTGAGGAAGGAAGAATTAACACCAATGAACTTACACTTAGAGTGGTTAAGATGGTAGATTTGTTTTGTGTACTTTATCACAATTAAAAATAAATAAATTTTTAAAGAATTAAAGAAAGACAAAGAGAACAGACTTAGAAAGTAATTTTATAAACTTATGCAATTAAGGAAGAACTAATCACAACACTGATGAACTAAAGTACATGCAACACAGTATCAGTAATTTTATTTTTCAGATTATTACCCACTGCCTTATTTTTCCGACTAGATATATTGCTGCCGATGATTATTTGAAACAGCCGTTAAATAATTTCTCAACCATTAAAAATTTATATCCAGTATACTTACTGTCAAACGTACCTTATTCTAGTGTACTTTCTCAAACATGATAATCCCTCTATTATAGAATAATCTGCTGAACAATTTAAAAAATTAAACTCATGTCAGCAGCACATATCTAAAAAAATTAAAAGTAAGGGATGCAGTTGGGAGGTTTCTGGGATGTCAGGAATGTTGTTTATGGCTCTAGGTACAGGTTAAATGGGCACATTGAGTCTGTGGAAGAGAATTCACTGAGATAAACCTTAGTATTTGTGTATTTTTCAACATTTTTTGATAAAATTTCCACCTATCCCCAATTAAAAATGGTATGGCTTTCTTTAACATGCCAATACAAACATATATATTTCACCTACCTCCATAGCCCTCTTTCCACTATAAGGTTTCTCTTGATAGCCACCACGTCATAGGTGTGCACATCTCGTGCCTAAAAAAGACAGAAGACCACTGTAAAAATTAACATTTATAAACTACCATGTCCAAAAAGATACCAAAACTGATTTTAAAGAACATTAAAAACATAAGTAAATGGATAGCAAAAAGCGTATCAAATTGTCAAGGAGCTGGTACTTTAGAAATAAAAATAATGCATGTTTATCTTTGAATCAGCTAGTTGAGAGGAAAAATATAGAAATTTGAATAGAACTATAAACAAACAAAAAAATGACTAGTACAAGTCTATGCTAGGCCTGTAAATGTCAAAATTTCAATGAAATGGACAATTCTCTCGGAAAGAACTACTAAAATTGATCTAGAGAAGAAAATTTGAGTAAAACAGTGGTGGAAAATTGAAAAGAATACTAATTGTCTTTAAAATTGTTGTGAGTGGAGCAGTTTCACTAGGGGAACTTCCCAGGATAAAAGGGGAGAAAAAGGAAAGCTACCCCATTAACTGTATGGAGGCAGTCTAACCCAACAACTAAACCCTCACAAGCAGCACAAAATAGAAAGTTAGCTACCAATCTGACTTATAAATGTAGACAAGGGAACTCTAAATGAAATTTTAAAACCAAATATTACCGGGCATTAAAAGAATATTTCATTTGGATAAAATATATTACCACAGAAATGCAAAATTTTGATACAGGAAAACATTTCATAATTTGCCATATTTTTTTACAAATCAAAGGGGAAAAATATATACTTATAAATATCAATGCTTAATAAATGCTGAAAATGTAGAAAGAGCCCAACTCTAAATGTATTTAATGCAGGGAAGACCAAACTCTTAGAAAACCCACATGGGAAAGGTAATTTGATAAATCATGTCTATTGTAAACAACTATTAACTAGAATTAAGACAAGACAGCTAACATGTTATCACCATTACTATTTACCACTGCTGTGGAATTTTGATAAAAAAATAAAAGCGTAACAGAAACATAAAAGTTAACTCTTTAGAAAGTAAGAGCCAAATTCTCATCATGTGTTAACAAAAAAGATGATATATAAAGAAGGCACAAGAGGATAGCTGCAAAACATTTCAAATGAGTTCAGTAAGAAGTGTTAATCATCTCTAGTCATCTGTGGAAGTATTCATCTTCAATTCAGTCTTTAATGAATTTCCAAAGATAAAATGTTTTAAAATTAGATTATGGTGATGACTACAAAAATCTAACTTACTAAACATCTATGAAATGCACACTTAAAATTGGTGAACTGAGAGTATGTAACTTAAATCTCAAAAAAGCTGTTAAAAAATTAGACAAGCAGGTATGTAAATTATACCTAAATAGAGTTCCTTAAAATATATATATATATATATTCTTTTAAGTGGGTCCTTGGAACAACTAATGACCTTCCAATTTCAATTACTAGCAGACTGGTGAAGGAAAACGTGAACCACTTAACATAATGGGTGAAGTGGATCTATCTGCATAAGATCTTGAATATGAATTTATTTTTCCAAAATGTTCTCTACTCAATTTGTGAGCCCCTTGATTTCAGTCAATAGGTCTAACCAGCTATATTCTTGTCTAACAGTTTTAATGAGATATAATTTATATAGCACACATTTCACCCATTTGAATGTGTGTAATTCTATAGCTTTTAGTACACTGACAGATGCATGGCAATACTGATCGATATGATAGATATATGCAATTTACCGATAACTACAATTTTAGAACTTTCATCACCTTAAAGAGAAACTCTAAATTGTTTCATTTAAAAATGGTTAAAATGGTAAATTTTAGATTACGTGTACCATACCTCAAATTTTTTCCCCATTAAAAAAAAAGAAAAAAGAAACCCCACACCCTTTAGCTATCACTCTCCTATCCCTATTCCTCACCCCTTCAGCCCTAAGGAACAACTAATCTACTTTCTGTGTCTCTGGAGATGTGCCCATTCTGTACACTTTGGAATCATATAATATATGGTCTTTTGTGACTGGTTTCTTTCACTTAGTAAAATGTTTTCAAGATTTGAGACCAGTGAATGTTGAGCATCTTTTTATGTGTTTTTTGGCCATTTGTACATCTTTGGAGAAATGTCAATTCAGATTCTTTGCCCATTTAAAAATTGGGTTGCCTTTTTTTATTGAGTTGTAAGAGTTCTTTATATATTCTAGACACAAGTCCCTTAGCAGACATATGATTTACAAATAATTTCTCCTATTCTATTGTTGTCTTTTCAGTTTTGAAGCATAGAAGTTTTACATTTTGATCAAATCCAATATCTATGCTTTTCTTTTGTTCATGCTTTTGTTGTGATTTCTAAGAATCCTTTGACAAAACCAAGGTCATGCAGTTTTACCCTAAGAGTTTTATAATTTTAATGTTCATATATGGTATGAGGTAAGTGTCCAATTTCATTGTTCTGCTAAAGAGCTGCATTTCTAACTAGCACAAGATAAAGTTCAAAAGAGGGTATACTAAATGCAGTGTAGTCACTTGGAGCAGATTCCAGAACAGAAAAGAGCACAAAGACTGGGAAAATCTAAATAAAGTGTATTGTTTAGTTAATAGTATCAGTGTATCAATGCTGATTTCTTAGTTTTGATAAAGGTTCTGTGGTTATGAAACTTGTAAACTTTAAAGGATCTGGGAGAAGATTATAGGGTAAACTCTATTATTATTGCAAAATCTGCAGCTCTAGTATTACTTTAAAATAGTAAGTTAAAGTGACTGTAATTTATTAAAATCCAAACTCATTAGTAATGATGATTCCATTAAAATTAAATCAGATTAAAATGAGATTATTTTTGCCTATCACACACACAAGAAAAAACCATCAGAAAAATATTTAATGTCCACAGTCATGTTTCTCTGTCCCTTCAGGATTACAAGTTGTGCTTACTTATCATGTCTTCTTCATCTCCTCTAATCTGGAACAATTTCCTCAACTCTTCCTTGTCTTTTATGACACTGGCATTTTTTGAGACTACACAGCAGTACTTACCTTACTAAATTTGTGTTTGTCTGAAGCTTCTTCAAGATTAGATTCTAGTTACATATCTCTGGCTGAAATACTACATGAGTAATATTGTGTCCTTTTCAGGGTATCATATCTGGACGCATACAATGTCTGTTCATCACTGGTAACAAATTTTCATCACCCACTCAAGGTGTTTGGCTGTTTCTTTCCAATGTATATAGTCATAACCACTGTTTCCTACTTTGTATCTAACAAGCAATCTGTGGAGAGATACTTTTAAACTATATGAATATTCTGCTCATCAAACTTTCCCCCTAGTTTTAGCAACCACTGAAGATTCTAGCCCCAATCTTTGAAATGATGATTTCAAAATGCTGGTTTTTCCCAACTCTACCATTCCTTTCACATTTATCAGTCAGCATTCTATTATAAAGAAAAGCCCTCCCTTTCTAACTATCTATCCATCCTATATCTGTCATGGAAATTAGGAATTCCTATTTTATTCAATGGGTTATAATCAGTAGATGTCTATATTGATGCTCAAATTGTTCCAGATGTGGCCAGTGGGAGCATCTTCAAGCTGGTTCTAGCATCCTCTTGAAAGGCCTATTTTTCATTTTAAAAGCATTTAAAAAATTTCTGGTTCAACTTATTCTAAAGCTTATCTTTTATGATCCTTGTCCCCACAGTAGAATGAACCATTACTGTAAGAGCTCTTGATCCATGTAGTGAGGAATCCAAGATCTGAGTGCTAAGTGTGCTGCTTGCTACTAAGATATCAACGACACTAGAATCTTACAGAAGAGAGAGCTAGGAAATATATATGTCATGTAATTAGTTCATGTTAATGCCACAAATTCCTATCCAATACCTATCTAATCCCACGTGGTTCTTCCTTACATTTGCCAATTTCCTATTTCTATCATTCTTTTCAGTTAGGATGAGTCCAAAATGACATCAAAATTATTTACTGCTCAATCTTTTAACACACTGTTTCAGAATTGTCACACCCATACCAATATGAAACAAGTTTACAAAGAAGAGTTCAAGATTTGTTTGCAGTTTCCTCTTCCCAACCAGACAGAGGGTATACACTTAAAATACTGTGTATGAAAGTTACTTGTATTAGAGTTTTGGTTTTTACTCCAATGTGGTTATAGCCCAAATACAGCTGGATTCATTGTTCCTGCTTGCCTATTAGTGACTTCCCCCATACATAATGACAATTTTAACTTTCAAATAAACTAAATATTTATTATCAAAAGAGGTAAAACAAGTTATCATTCTATCCTCTTTCTACTTCTTTTTATTCCCCACAACTATCACCATTCTGTATCTTGAATTGTTGGTTGTATGGCATATAACTTGTCTAATTTCATCAAACTATACATTTAATATATCTGTATTTACTGTATATAAATTATACTTAATAAAATAAGTCATCTAAAAAATACTACTGACACACATTGAATGGCTACATGACAGGGATTTTTTCAACAGGGTTCTTTTATTGGGCCCATTTCTAAGAGGTTGTATATTTTTTTCCTTTTTTATTCTATATTTCTCTCCAGAGTAGTATTAATGAGAACAATGGGAGAAGCTTACATTCAGACAAAACTGTAACACAGAAAAAAGGTTGTTTATGAAATACCTGTTTTCTGAGTGCCTCTTCCCTTATTCTGTGTCCAATCCAGAAATCAAACAAACATAACCTACATCACACACACATAAAGCATGCGTAGACAAAAAGATTCTGCAAGGATGTTTATCTAAATGTTAAAAGCAGCTGTCTTTGGGTAGGAAAATTGCAGAAAGAGTTTCTACTACCTTATTTCTACCTCTAATTTACGAATGAGAAATAAGTGAAAAGTTCAAACTGTTAAGAATTTGGAACACATTTTCTCTTTTATTCTTAAGGTACCCATTAAAATGAAAAAACTAAATCTGTAAGACTACCAAAATATTAAATATCTATACAAAACTTGTTGCTGAGAAAAAAAAGCATTCTTAATAGGAAGAAATAATGAATGAATAATAATGAAATGTGTGTATGGGACTTTACGTAAGTCAGTGTTTTGCAATTTTTGATTCAATAACAATGTTAGTCATAAAACTGCTAAAGTAGTGTAAACATGGAAATTAAAGCCAAATATCTTTCCCATTTTTTCAATAATCTAAGAAGCTCAATAAATAAAATGATCTCTTTTTATATACACCTAATGCAAGTGGCTATAAAATAGACTATTGCCTATGTCTTTTTGTATTACTGATTTTTACTCTGCCAGGACTGGATATTAAATAAATTCTGGTCACTGACATTAAGCCCTTAACACTTACAAAGAACACTGCTCCAAAGCCTCCCTGGCCAACTTTTATGAGATCTGTGAAGTGCTTCTCTGGATCTTCTTTGGAGAAGAGTTCTGCAATCTCAGGGTCCTTCAGGCTCTGTGCTTGGATAGTTGATGACATCCTGCCGGGCAATCAGCTGGCTGATTCTACTTTTATGCTGCTCTCCCAACCCTTGGGAAATCGGTATGAATGAAGCCACGTTGGCATAAACAATTGTAGAGAAATGAGAAAAGAAAAAAGGAAAAGCAAAAGTTGCTAAGAATAGTGTATCATTTTCTGACAACATATATAAAATTATCTTAGATGTGGAATTTCACTGAAAAAGTGTTGCCTACTAGTGCAGGGGTCTTAAACCCAGCTCATCATCACAATCACCTGTGCTGCTTTTAAAAAAAAATTCCCACTATACATACACTTCTAAAGATTAGATAAATCTTTATGTACTGGAAGGCTTTCTGTATCAGTACTTAAAGATTTATCTAACTCTGATGCAATAAGCTCATCAACAAAAGAGATAATACAGTAGGAAGACCATTAAAAACATGCCCAACAACTCAAAATGTACCCATTATATGTTTCTAACAACAGGAAGATTCCCATCTATTAATGACCTTCAAATGCAAGAAAATAGATAATAGATTTAATTCAGTAAGATTTCTTTTCCTTTCAGATACCACATGGCAGTGTTTAATCAACTCTAACACAGACATTCCTAATAAAAATGCAATGGGAGAAAATAATGAATTTAACATAGATAGATAACTGTTTCCTCCATAACCTGATTCATATTAAAATATGGCCTTATCAAATCTGCTTCATTATGTAAGTAGATACACTACAGAATTCCCTGGTGGTTCTGGTATCAGTTCCTTTATATCAGATTACCAGATTTCAAAAATGGCTGCTATAAATGAGAGGCTTCAGAACCTGGTTCTAAATGACACTGCCTAGATAGGAATCCTGACAACAATTATTTACCAAACTATGAACTTGGGTAACCTCATTTTCCTAGTCTATAAAATGAAAGAAATAACCTACCTCCTAGAGTAGCTGTGAGGGTTAAATGAGTTAATAAATGTTAAGTGTAGACTAGTACTCAGGAACAGTAAGCAGTACATTAAATGTTAGTTAACATGTCCTCCTTAAATTTACCAATTAAAACTAAAACTCCAAAAATTGATTTCATTAAACTCATAAGGGAAAATAAAGCTCTAACCATTTTTTTCCATGCCCAAAGCATATTTTTTTAAATTTTTGAATGTTTTTAATTTTATTGATTTCAAAAATTTTTTAAACAACAGAGAATTTTTTAAGCCTGTCTCCCTTTCAGTGAAGTCAACTGAACCAATTATAATGCTTGTTATTAAATATCTAACTACATAAAACACATTTACATATCTTTTGCACTTCCCTAAATTAATACTACATTGCACTAAAAATTCAAATTACTAGTTTGTATTCCTTTTCTAACATTTTCAAGGCTGCACCATATTCTTCCCTTTTACCAATCACACTGCTCTGGAAGTTAGTTCCCTGGAACAATGCTTCAATTACAATTCTTCCAACAATATGTGACCACAGAAAAGTCATATAACTTATCACTCCTAAAGTGAACTAAATTCTATATAAAGTGCACCTATTCAACTTATACAACTGTGAAAAACAAAAAGCCTTCTATGTACCTAAGACCTTATTTAAGAACTTTGAATTATCAAATTATAGTACCTTTATTACAAGCAGGAATTTACATAAAATTTTGTAAAAATTTTGAAAAGAGAGAAAAAACATTACAAAAAATGAATACATCCTTAGAAACTTGTGGGACAGTATCAAATTGTATAAATTTCACATTAAGGTGTTATATAAAGGAAAAGAAAATTTTACTTTTTTAAAAAAAGAATTCTTACTAAAAGCAGAAAAGATACCAGATTTGACAAAAACATAAATTGAGAGATTGAAGATGCTCAGCAAGCCCCAAAAGGAGCAAATTCAAAGAGTTTAGGCCTAATAAGGTCAAAACTAAAAATCAATAACAAACAGTTATGTCTGATAAGTCCTAAATATGTCATAATGCTAAAAAGCAAAGATAAGCTAAAATCTGAATGATCACAGAATTCTTATAAAATAAAATGGAGGCCACAGAATGTTCAATACTATCTTTAAAGTGAGGAAAGAAAAGAAATGCCAATCCAGAAGAGAATCCTTTATCTAAGCAAAATATTTGTGGAATGAATATAAAAATAATAGAGGGAGAGAGACAGAGAGAGAGACTTAAATGATGGAAAGCTAAGAGAATCTGACCTACATTAAAGGAAATGTAAAATATTAAACAAAAGAAAGCTAAAGGCTATATTAATACCAGACAAAATATACAGAGCTTCAGAGTTAGGAAAATTACAAGGAGTAAAGACGGACATTACATAATGTTATGAATTCCTTCATCAAATTCTAAATGTATACTCATGTGACAAAAGAGCTTCAAATTACACAAGGCAAAAATTGATACAACTGAAAACAGAAAAGTCTGTAACTGGAACACCATCACCACAGACCAACACTACCAACCAACAGGTTCTAGTGACATTCCAGTATGCAGCCTGGCCACAGAATGTACATTCTTCTCAAGTGTGCATTATGACATACACTGTGAGATCATATATCGGGTCATAAAACTAATCTTAACAAGTGAAAAAATTTCAAATCACACAAAATGTTTTCTGATAAGAGGGTAGTAAACTTAAAATCAGTAACAAAACAGTTAAAAAAAACAGGACCTCAATTGTGGAAAATACACCTCAAGGTAACCCATGGGTCAATAAAGACATTTCAAGGGCAAAGAGAAAATAATATGAATTGTGTGAAAATAGAAATAGAACATAAAATTTACAGGATTCTTACACAGAAATTAAGGCACCAAATCATAGTAGAAAGAAAACTTCAATGAATAATCTAAGCTCCCATCTTAAAACTCTAGAAAGAGAAAAGCAAATAAAACCAAAGCTAAATATAGAAGGAAATACTAAAGAACAGAATGGAAATCAATGAAACTAGACAACAAAATCAGTAAAATCAAAAGCTAGTTCCTTGCAGGGAAAAAAGTCAATAAAACTGAAAGAACCCTTCCAAGCTAACCAAAGAAAACAAGAGCAAATTACCCAAGAGGGCATATCACTATATTCCTAAGGACATTAAAAGGATAAGGAAATACAAGAAAGAGTTCTAAACTCATAAATTTGACAAAATAGCTGAAATAGGCAAATACTTCGTAGTGGTACTTATTAATTACCAAAACTCACTCAAGAAGGAATAGAGAACTGCCTCTTCCACCCAGATGACAAACTGTGGCGACTCAGGCTCAGACCACAAGGAGGCACTGGCCTCCACTGCCTCAGCCCCTGCAGCACGGCCCTCAGGGCAGTGCTGCCAAAAAGAACAAGGCACAGTGACAGTATGGGTGTTGGGGGTGGAGGTGCAGCAGGGTGATGGGACGCATGGTGGTGCAGGCTGGAGAGCTGCCTGAGCTGAGCAGGGAGGCGGTCACTGGGAGGTGTGGCATCCTCAGAGGGGACCGTGTCTAACGACGTTTACCCAATGCTCAACACTGCCCATGGAGCAGTGAGGCCGACGGTGTTCAGCACACCTCCAGTGGACTTCCTGATTGCAGCTGGAGGCTTCCACATCTCTATTCCCAGATGTAATGACTGGATACTGCTTAAACCATCCTGGCTTTGAGGCATTGAACACACATGGAATTCAGCTCATCTCTCTAGCTGCCCATAAATTCATCTCAGATATTGCCCACGATGCTCTGCGCACCACAAAATGAAGGGAGTACACTTAACCATGGAGGAGTTGACCCCTGCCCTCAGTGAGTATGACATCAGTGTAAAGAAGCCACACTACTGAGAGGATTGGTTTGAAGATGGCAGCGTGAGAGGTGAAACAGAGGCCTCGCCCCAAAACCACATATAGTATGAAAATATAATTAACACAACTAATCCTGAAAGAGCAACAGGAAAGAAGGATCTCTAGGAATGAAAGAGTATTGAGAGAACTGTGTGACCAATCCAAATGGAACAACATTCATATTAGAGGGGTACCGGAAGAAGAAGAGAGTGTAAAAGGCAAAGTGTCTTTGAGGAGGTTATTGCTGAAAACATCCCCTACCTGGGGAAGGAGATAGTCTCTCAGGCCGTGGAGGTGCACAGATCTCCGAAAACAAGGGAACCAAGGAAGACCAAACCAAAAGGTGTACTAATTAAAATGGCAAAGATCAAGGATAAGGACAGACTATTAAAAGCAGCCAGAGAGAGTAAACAGATCACACACAAAGGAAAGCCCATCAGGCTATCATCAGCCTTACAGGCCAGCAGAAACCTTACAGGCCAGAAGGGAGTGGCATGATATATTTAATGCAATGAAGCAGAAGGGCCTCAAACCAAGAATACTCTACCTGGCAAGGTTATCATTTAAATTTGAAGGAGGGCTTAAACAATTTCCAGATAAGCAAAAGCTGAGAGAATTTACCTCCCACAAACGGTCTCTACAGTATATTCTGGAGGGACTCCGATAGATGGAAGTGTTCCTAAGGTTAAATAGCTGTCACCAGAGGTAATACAAATGTACAGAGAAAGAGTACAGAATGCAATACCCAATATATAAAGAATGGAGGAGGAAGAAAAGGAGAGAGAAAAAAAGAACCTTTAGCGTTTGTGTAATAGCATACTAAGTGAGTTAAATTAGACTCTTAGATAGTAAGGATGTTACCCTTGAATATTTGGTTGCCACAAATCTAAAGCTTGCAATAGGAATAAGTACATACCTATCCATAATCACCCTAAAGGTAAATGGTCTGAATGCACTTATACAAACATGATTCAGAAATGACATGATCATATTCAAAACGGCTAGAATAAAACCCAAAATTTACTGCACATGCTAAAACAAACAACACACACATACACACACCACTGGAGAACGCGACAAATTCTCAAGGAAAAGAAGGGACAGAAGCCTATTTTGAGATGCCTCATGTTGTAATTATCACATAAAGACTTTAAAGCAGCTATTATAACCATATTAAATGTGGAAATGCTTAATACCCTTAAAAATTAGAAACACTAAACTTCTAGCAGAAAAATAAAAACTACAGAAAAAAATCCACGTCGAGAAATTTAGAACTGAAAAATAAAATTACCAAAAATTACGAGAGGGCGGAGCCAGGATGGCGGCGTGAGTAGAGCAGTGGAAATCTCCTCCCAAAAACACATAGAGCTATGAAAATATAACAAAGAAAAATCTTCCTAAAATAGAGACCACAGGACACAGGACAACATCCAGACCACATCCACACCTGGAAGAACCCAGCGCCTTGCCAAGGGGGTAAGATACAAGCCCCGGCCCGGCGGGACCCGAGCGCCCCTCCCCCCGGCTCCCGGTGGGTGGAAAGAAACCGGAGCGGTTTTTTTTTGGCGAGTGACGGGCCCCTGTTGCTAGGGAGGCAGGGTGGGGGGACCGGTGAGCAGGTGCCTGGGACCGGCACCTGAGGACAAAGAATATCCCGCGTTTCTCCCTGCGGGACCGGCGAGTGGGTGCCTGAGACCGGTGCCTGAGGACGGAGGAAATCGCGCGTTTCCCCCCCCCTTTTTTTTTTCTTTTTGGTGAGCGCTTTTTGGAAGCTTTAAAGGGACAGGGACCCCGGTGCTAGGGAAGCAGGGCGGCGGGACTGGTGAGCGGGTGCCTGGGACCGGCGCCTGAGGACAAAAAATATCCCACGTTTTTCCCTACGGGACCGGTGGGCGGGTGCCTGAGACCGGCACTTCAGGACAGAGGAAATCATGCATTTTTCCCCTTTTTGTTTTCTCTTTATTGTGAGTGCTTTTTGGAAGCCTAAAAGGGACAGCGACCCCGGTGCTAGGGAGGCAGGGCGGCGGGACTGGTGAGCGGGTGCCTGGGACCGGCACCTGAGGACAAAGAATATCCCGCGTTTTTCCCTGTGGGACCGGTGGGTGGGTGCCTGAGACCGGCACTTGAGGACAGAGGAAATTGAACGTTTTTCCCGTTTTTTTTCTCTTTTTTGCGAGTGCTTTTTGGAAGCCTAAAAGGGACAGGGACCCCGGTGCTAGGGAGACATGGCAGCAGGACCAGTGAGCGGGTGCCTGGGACCAGCACCTGAGGACAAAAAAAAAAATCGTGTGTTTTTTCCTTTTTTTTTCTTTCTGTTCCCTCTCTCATTGTTGCTGTTGTTGTTTTGGTTTGGAGAGTGCTTTTTGGAAGTCTTAAAGGGGCAGGACAGGTCACTTAGACCAGAGGCAGGGAATCTGGGGATCTCTGGGCACTCTAACCCCCTGGACAGCAGGGAGCACAGAGGCCCCTTACGGAGATAAATAGCCTCCCAGCCGCTCCCCCTCCAACGGGGCTCCACCATTTCGGAGGAACAGCCCCAGCCAGGCCAAGCCCACAGCAACAGCGGAGATAAACCCCAAAGCAACTGGGCAGGAAGCAGAAGCCCTGTCTGCGCACAGCTGCCCAGCACAAGCCACTAGAGGTCGCTATTCTCCCAGGAAAAGGCTACAAACCAACAAGAAGGGAAGCTCTTCCAGCGGTCACTTGTACCAGCTCTGCAAACTATCTCTATCACCATGAAAAGGCAAAACTACAGGCAGACAAAGATCACAGAGACAACACCTGAGAAGGAGACAGACCTAACTAGTCTTCCTGAAAAAGAATTCAAAATAAAAATCATGAACATGCTGACAGAGATGCAGAAAAAAATGCAAGAGCAATGGGATGAGATGCAGAGAAAAATGCAAGAGCAGTGGGATGAAGTCCGGAAGGAGATCACAGATGTCAGGAAAGAGATCACAGAAGTGAAACAATCCCTGGAAGGATTTATAAGCAGAATGGATAAGATGCAAGAGGCCACTGAAGGAATAGAAGCCAGAGAACAGGAACGTATAGAAGCTGACATAGAGAGAGATAAAAGGATCTCCAGGAATGAAACAACACTAAGAGAAATATGTGACCAAGCCAAAAGGAATAATATTCGTATTATAGGGATACCAGAAGAAGAAGAAAGAGGAAAAGGGATAGAAAGTCTCTTTGAAGAAATAATTGCTGAAAACTTCCCCAAACTGGGGGAGGAAATAATCGAACAGACCATGGAATTACACAGAACTCCCAACAGAAAGGATCCAAGGAGGACAACACCAAGACACATAGTAATTAAAATGGCAAGGATCAAGGACAAGGAAAGAGTTTTAAAGGCAACTAGAGAGAAAAAGGTCACCTATAAAGGAAAACCCATCAGGCTAACATCAGACTTCTCAACAGAAACCCTACAGGCCAGAAGAGAATGGCATGATATACTTAATGCAATGAAACAGAAGGGCCTTGAACCAAGGATACTGTATCCAGCACGACTATCATTTAAATATGATGGCGGGATTAAACAATTCCCAGACAAGCAAAAGCTGAGGGAATTTGCTTCCCACAAACCACCTCTACAGGGCATCCTACAGGGACTGCTCTAGATGGGAGCACCCCTAAAAAGAGCACAGAACAAAACACACAACATATGAAGAATGGAGGAGGAGGAATAAGAAGGGAGAGAAGAAAAGAATCTCCAGACAGTGTATATAACAGCTCAATAAGCAAGCTAAGTTAGGCAGTAATATACTAAAGAAGCTAACCTTGAACCTTTGGTAACCACGAATCTAAAGCCTGCAATGGCAATAAGTACATATCTCTCAATAGTCACCCTAAATGTAAATGGACTTAATGCACCAATCAAAAGACATAGAGTAATAGAATGGATAAAAAAGCAAGACCCATCTATATGCTGCTTACAAGAAATTCACCTTAAACCCAAAGATAAGCATAGACTAAAAGTCAAGGGATGGAATAACATATTTCAGGCAAACAACAGCGAAAAGAAATCAGGGGTTGCAGTACTAATATCAGACAAAATAGACTTCAAAACAAAGAAAGTAAGAAGAGATAAAGAAGGATACTACATAATGATAAAGGGCTCAGTCCAACAAGAGGATATAACCATTCTAAATATATATGCACCCAATACAGGAGCACCAGCATATGTGAAGCAAATACTAACAGAACTAAAGAGGGAAATAGATTGCAATGCATTCATTGTAGGAGACTTCAACACACCACTCACCCCAAAGGATAGATCCACCGGGCAGAAAATAAGTAAAGACACACAGGCACTGAACAACACACTAGAACAGATGGACCTAATAGACATCTATAGAACTCTACATCCAAAAGCAACAGGATATACATTCTTCTCAAGTGCACATGGAACATTCTCCAGAATAGACCACATACTAGCTCACAAAAAGAGCCTCAGTAAATTCCAAAATATTGAAATTCCACCAACCAATTTTTCAGACCACAAAGGTATGAAAGTAGAAATAAATTCTACAAAGAAAACAAAAAGGCTCACAAACACATGGAGGCTTAACAACATGCTACTAAATAATCAATGGATCAATGAACAAATCAAAATAGAGATCAAGGAATATATAAAAACAAATGACAACAACAACACTAAGCCCCAACTTCTGTGGGATGCAGCGAAAGCAGTCTTAAGAGGAAAGTATATAGCAATCCAGGCACACTTGAAGAAGGAAGAACAATCCCAAATGAATAGTCTAACATCACAATTATCAAAACTGGAAAAAGAAGAACAAATGAGGCCTAAAGTCAGCAGAAGGAGGGACATAATAAAGATCAGAGAAGAAATAAACAAAATTGAGAAGAATAAAACAATAGCAAAAATCAATGAAAACAAGAGCTGGTTCTTCGAGAAAATAAACAAAATAGATAAGCCTCTAGCCCAACTTTTTAAGAGAAAAAGAAAGTCAACACAAATGAACATAATCAGAAATGAGAATGGAAAAATCACGACAGACTCCACAGAAATACAAAGAATTATTAAAGACTACTATGAAAACCTATATGCCAACAAGCTGGAAAACCTAGAAGAAATGGACAACTTCCTAGAAAAATACAACCTCCCAAGACTGACCAAGGAAGAAACACAAAAGTTAAACAAACCAATTACGAGCAAAGAAATTGAAACAGTAATCAAAAAACTACCCAAGAACAAAACCCCGGGGCCGGATGGATTTACCTCGGAATTTTATCAGACACACAGAGAAGACATAATACCCATTCTCCTTAAAGTGTTCCACAAAATAGAAGAAGAGGGAATACTCCCAAACTCGTTCTATGAGGCCAACATCACCCTAATACCAAAACCAGGCAAAGACCCCACCAAAAAAGAAAATTACAGACCAATATCCCTGATGAATGTAGATGCAAAAATACTCAATAAAATATTAGCAAACAGAATTCAACAGTATATCAAAAGGATCATACACCATGACCAAGTGGGGTTCATCCCAGGGATGCAAGGATGGTACAACATTCGAAAATCCATCAACATCATCCACCACATCAACAAAAAAAAAGACAAAAACCACATGATCATCTCCATAGATGCTGAAAAAGCATTTGACAAAAATTCAACATCCATTCATGATAAAAACTCTCAGCAAAATGGGAATAGAGGGCAAGTACCTCAACATAATAAAGGCCATATATGATAAACCCACAGCCAGCATTATACTGAACAGCGAGAAGCTGAAAGCATTTTCTCTGAGATCGGGAACCAGACAGGGATGCCCACTCTCCC
Organism: Manis javanica; assembly: GCF_040802235.1. Taxonomy (NCBI): domain Eukaryota; kingdom Metazoa; phylum Chordata; class Mammalia; order Pholidota; family Manidae; genus Manis; species Manis javanica. The sequence continues at coordinate 129,230,153 of NC_133157.1, read as the reverse complement.
CACTGCTATTTAACATAGTACTGGAGGTCCTAGCCATGGCAATCAGACAAAACAAAGAAATACAAGGAATCCAGATTGGTAAAGAAGAAGTTAAACTGTCACTATTTGCAGATGATATGATACTGTACATAAAAAACCCTAAAGACTCCACTCCAAAACTACTAGAACTGATATCAGAATACAGCAAAGTTGCAGGATACAAAATTAACACACAGAAATCTGTAGCTTTCCTATACACTAACAACAAATCAATAGAAAGAGAAATCAGGAAAACAATTCCATTCACCATTGCATCAAAAAGAATAAAATACCTAGGAATAAACTTAACCAAAGAAGTGAAAGACTTATACTCTGAAAACTACAAGTCACTCTTAAGAGCAATTAAAGGGGACACTAACAGATGGAAACTCATCCCATGCTCGTGGCTAGGAAGAATTAATATCGTCAAAATGGCCATCCTGCCCAAAGCAATATACAGATTTGATGCAATCCCTCTCAAATTACCAGCAACATTCTTCAATGAATTGGAACAAATAATTCAAAAATTCATATGGAAACACCAAAGACCCCGAATAGCCAAAGCAATCCTGAAAAAGAAGAATAAAGTAGGGGGGATCTCACTCCCCAACTTCAAGCTCTACTACAAAGCCATAGTAATCAAGACAATTTGGTACTGGCACAAGAACAGAGCCACAGACCAGTGGAACAGATTAGAGATCACAGAAATTAACCCAAACATATATGGTCAATTAATATTTGATAAAGGAGCCATGGACATACAATGGCAAAATGACAGTCTCTTCAACAGATGGTGCTGGCAAAACTGGACAGCTACATGTAGGAGAATGAAACTGGACCATTGTCTAACCCCATACACAAAGGTAAACTCAAAATGGATCAAAGACCTGAATGTAAGTCATGAAACCATTAAACTCTTGGAAAAAAACATAGGCAAAAACCTCTTAGACATAAACATGAGTGACCTCTTCTTGAACATATCTTCCCGGGCAAGGAAAACAACAGCAAAAATGAGCAAGTGGGACTACATTAAGCTGAAAAGCTTCTGTACAGTGAAAGACACCATCAATAGAACAAAAAGGAACCCTACAGTATGGGAGAATATATTTGAAAATGACAGATCCGATAAAGGCTTGACGTCCAGAATATATAAAGAGCTCACACGCCTCAACAAACAAAAAACAAATAACCCAATTAAAAAATGGGCAGAGGAAGTGAACAGACAGTTCTCTAAAAAAGAAATACAGATGGCCAAGAGACACATGAAAAGATGCTCCACATCGCTAATTATCAGAGAAATGCAAATTAAAACTACCCAATTAAAAAATGGGCAGAGGAACTGGACAGTTCTCTAAAAAAGAAATACAGATGGCCAAGAGACACATGAAAAGATGCTCCACATTGCTAATTATCAGAGAAATGCAAATTAAAACTACAATGAGGTATCACCTCACACCAGTAAGGATAGCTGCCATCCAAAAGACAAACAACAACAAATGTTGGCGAGGCTGTGGAGAAAGGGGAACCCTCCTACACTGCTGGTGGGAATGTAAATTAGTTCAACCATTGTGGAAAGCAGTATGGAGGTGCATCAAAATGCTCAAAACAGACCTACCATTTGACCCAGGAATTCCACTCCTAGGAATTTACCCTAAGAACGCAGCAATCAAGTTTGAGAAAGACAGATGCACCCTTATGTTTATCGCAGCAGTATTTACAATAGCCAAGAATTGGAAGCAACCTAAATGTCCATCGGTAGATGAATGGATAAAGAAGATGTGGTACATATACACAATGGAATACTACTCAGCCATAAGAAGTGGAAAAATCCAACCATTTGCAGCAACATGGATGGAGCTGGAGAGTATTATGCTCAGTCAAATAAGCCAAGCAGAGAAAGAGAAATACCAAATGATTTCACTCATCTGAGGAGTATAGGAACAAAGGAAAAACTGAAGGAACAAAACAGCAGCAGAATTACAGAACCCAAAAATGGACTAACTGGTACCAAAGGGAAAGGAACTGGGGAGGATGGGTGGGCAGGGAGGGATAGGGGCGGGGGAGAAGAAGAGGGGTATTAAGATTAGCATGCATGGGGGGGAGGGAGAAAGGGGAGGGTGGGCCGCACAACACAGAGAGGACAAGTAGTGTCTCTACAACATTTTGCTAAGCTGATGGACAGTAACCGTAATGTGGTTGTTAGGGGGGACCTGATATAGGGGAGAGCATAGTAAACATAGTATTCTTCATGTAAGTGTAGATTAAAAATTAAAAAAAAAAAAGAAAGAAAGAAAAGGGGGATTACTCCTTAACAGGATAAAACTATTGGTAAATCAAAGATCAACGCATGCTTTAAATATCCTTAATGTTGATCACTTAAAGGGTGTCAGATGATCAGCTATGGAGGTACTCTTTTCTGATAATATTCCTTTCTCTTAATTAAAAAAAAAAAAAAAAAGCAGTTACTGTGTGCTGACCTCCAATGAGTTCTGCACAGTGGTATAGAGGGCATGTCAAAGTGTGGGCAAAGGGTCTGTTTGTTTCTATGCAGAAGATCAAGGCCTAGCTTGGATACCCAGAAAATGAACTAAGATACGATATGAGGAGGAGCTTCCGGCATCAGCACTCTCTGGAGGACTTGTGCCGGGGGATGATCATCAATAAGCCTCCACAGGTATCCGGATGATGCTGCGGTTGTGGCTGCGTCCACCCCACCGTCTCCTGGACTTGCCATAGGAATGAGGAGGGAGATGTCTAGGCTGGCATGTGCATACAGTGAGACAACGAATTTGACCGGATCTGTACTGTTGGAACTCAACCAGGAGTTGGGAGGGGTGCAAGTTGTAGCACTCCAAAATCTCATGACTATAGACTATCTATGGTTAAAAGAACATATGGGATGTGAACAGATCCCAGAAATGGGCTGCTTTAATTTGTCTGATGGTTCAAGTACAGTTGGACAATATCCATCATATCATACATAAATTTTCACAAATGCCTAGGGTGCCTAAATGGTTTTCTTGGCTTCACTGGAGATGGATGATAATTATAGATTTGCTTTGTTTATGTCACCGTATTCCTATTATGTTAATATGTGTGTGCAAATTAGTTAGTAGTTTAAAACCTATACATTCTTAAGGTACTATACAAGAAGATATGTCAAAGAAATAATCAATCCTCCCATGTTTCCTTCATATGCTACCTCTATAGCTTTTCTTCTTCCTTCCTAATTACAACCCTTAAATAGAATTTGTGCCTCATATTGAATTTACCGAGTATCATAATTCCTCCAGGTGATAAAGATAACTCGAGACAAGTGCTGGGCATAGAAGCCACAGGGCATAAATCTGCAAAGAAGTAAAAAGCTAACCTTTGCAAACAATATGGCTTCTCTCTCACTTACCAACTTTACATTTCCCTGTATGGCCCCGGAAGATGACTGGTTAGCCAGAGACGGGTAAGATTCCTCAAGGGAGAAACAACCTTAAGACAGGCACAGTCACAGGGGGCCATCAGGTGAGAATTTGGGGATCAACAGAGGTGAGGCTCAGAACCTCACCCCCCCTGCTTTGAGAGAAATCTTCTGCATCCGTGGATGTCTTGCTGCCCTTGTCTAGCCTGGATTAATACTTAGTCCATAGGCACACACCTGATCATCTATCTGATCATCTACAGTTGCCCTCTTACAGCACTAAACTATGTTTTCTACCTTTACCTTGCATCTACCTACCACTTCAGCATTTTATTAAAAATAAAAATAATAATAATAATAGGAGAAATGTGGGATCAACATATAAATCAAGTATAAAAATCAAACGAATATTCATATTTGACCTGATTGTTTATAGGTCATAATGCATGATCAAAACCGAAAGTTTCTGTGATGAATGCCCTTGTACTGTTCACCATGTAAGAATTTATTCACTATGTAAGAATTCGTTCACCATGTAAGAACTTGTTCGTTATGCTTCAGAAGATTGGAGACTGATGAGAATTAGGCTTGAGATGGATTAATGATTGTACATTGAGCGTTGACCCCCCTATACTGAATTTTATTGTTGTTAACAACCATTTGATCAATAAATATCAGAGATGCCCTCTCAAAAAAAAAAAAAAAAAACTGGTGAAGTCCAAATAAAGTCTAGTTTTAATAGTATTGTACTAATGTCAAATTCCTGGTTTTGCTAATTATACTATGGTTAGGTAAGATGTTATCATTGGGGGAAGCTTGTAAAAGGATACCCAGGAGCTCTGTCATTTTTGCAACTTCTATGTGAGTTTTAATTACTAAGAAATAAAAATTTTTTTCTAAAAAAAATAAATAAATAAATTATGAAAGACATTGCATGGGCTCAACCACTGAACAGAGATGATAGAAGGGTGTGTAAACTTGAAGAAAGCAGAGCAGCAGAAATTATCTACACTGAAGAAAAGACAGGAAAAAACATTGGAAAAAATGAATACATCCTTAGAAACTTGTGGGACAGTATCAAATTGTCTAAATTTCACATTATAGGTGTTCTATAAAAGAAAAGAAAACCTTATTTTTTAGATAAAACAATTCTTACTAAGAGCAGAAAAGATCTCAGCTTTGACAAAAACATAAATTTAGAGATTCAAGATGCTCAGCAAGCCCCAAACAGAGCAAATTCAAAGAGTTTAGGCCCAATAAGGCGTAAACTCAAAATCAGTAACAAACAGTTAGGCCTGATAAGCCTGAACATGTCATAATGCTAAAAAGCAAAGATAAACTAAAATTTGAATGATCAGAGAATTCTCATAAAGTACAATGGAGACCACAGAATGTTCAATAGTATCTTTAAAGTGAGGAAAGAAAAGAACTGCCAACCCAGAAGAGAATCCTTTAACTAAGCAAAAGTTTTGTGGAACGAATGCAAAAATAATAAGAGAGGGGGAGAAAGAGAGAGAGAGAGAGAGAGAGAGAGAGAGAGAGAGAGAGAGAGAGAGAGAGAGAGAGAGAGAGACACTTAGATGATGGTAAGCTAAGAGAATCTGACCTCCCTTACAAAAGGAAGCTAAAGGCTATATATTACTACCACACAAAATATTCAGAGCTTCAGAGCTAGGAAAATTACAAGGAGCAAAAAGGGACATTACATAATGTTACGATTTCATTCATCAAATTCTAAATGTATACTCACCTGACAAAAGAGCTTCAAATTACATGAAGCAAAAATTGATACAACTGAAAAGACAAAAGTCTGTAAATGGAACACCACCACCATAGACCAACACTACCAACCAACAGGTCCTAATGACATTCCAGTATGTGGCCTGGCCACAGAATGTACAGTCTCCTCAAGTGTGCACTATGACATACACTGTGAGATCATATACTGGATCATAAAACTAATCTTAACAAGTGAAAAAATTTCAATTCATACAAAACGTTTTCTGATAAGAGGGTAATAAACTTAAAATCAGTAACAAAACAGTTAAAAAAATAGGACCTCAAGTGTGGAAATTAAATACACCTCGAGGTAACCCATGGGTCAATAAAGACATTTCAAGGGCAAAGAGAAAATAATATGAATTGTGTGAAAACAGAAATATAACATGAAATTTATAGGATTCTTACACAGAAATTAAGGCACTAAATCATAGTAGAAAGAAAACTCCGAAGAATAATCCAAGCTCCCATCTTAAAAATCTAGAAAGAGAAAAGCAAATAAAACCAAAGCTAAATATAGAAGGAAATACTAAAGAACAGAATGGAAATCAATGAAACTAGACAACAAAATCAGTAAAATCAAAAGCTAGTTCTTAGCAGGGAAAAAAAAGTCAATAAAAACTGAAAGAACTCTGCCAAGCTAACCAAAGAAAACAAGAGCAAATTACCCAAAAGAGGGCAGATCACTATATTCCTAAAGACATTAAAAGGATAAGGAAATACAATAAACAAATAAGGAATTACAGATAAGGAATTACAGATAAGGAATTACAATAAATAAATAAACTCATAAATTTGACAAAATAGCTGAAATAGACAAATTACTTGGTAGTGGTACTCATAAAATACCAAAACTCACTCAAGAAGAAATAGAGAGCTGCCTCTCCCACCCAGATGACAAACTATGGTGTCAGACCTCAAGAAGGCACCGGCTTCCACTGCCTCAGCCCCTACAGCAGGGCCCTCAGCGCACTGCTGCCAAAAAGAACAAGGCACAGTGACAGTACGGGTGTCTGGGGCTGGAGGCACACCAGGGGGCATGGGACGCAGGGTGGCGCAGGCTGGAGAGCTGGCTGAGCGCTGAGCTGAGCAGGGAAGCTGTCACTAGGCGGTGCCGCATCCCTAGAGGGGACCGTGTCTAACGGGGTTTACCCGCTGCTCAACACTGCCAATGGAGCAGTGAGGCCGACGGTGTTCAGCACACCTCCAGTGGACTTCCTGATTGCAGCGGGAGGATTCCACATCTCTATTCCCAGATGTAATGACTGGATACTGCCTGAACCATGCTGGCTTTGAGGCGTTGAACACACATGGAATTCAGCTCATCTCCCTAGCTGCCCATGAATTCCTCTCAGGTATTTCCCACAATGCTCTGCAGCACCACAAAATGAAGGGAGTACACTTAACCATGGAGGAGTTGACCCCTGCCCTAAGTGAGTACAACATCAGTGCAAAGAAGCCACACTACTGACAGGATTGGTTTGAAGATGGTGGCGTGAGAGGTGAGACAGAGGCCTCCTGCCAAAACCACATATAGCATTAAAATATAATTAACAGAACTAATCCTGTGTGACCAATCCAAACGGAACAATATTCGTATTAGAATTGGGGAAGTAATTAAAATGGCGAAGATCAAAGGTAAGGACAGAGTATTAAAAGAAGCCAGAGCGAGAAACCCCTTTGGGGATAAAGCTCAGTGAAGAGGAAAGACGTATTTACCAGGTGAAGGCAGGCCTTGAGTTCAATCAAATGCGTTACTCCTTAGGATTTACTCAGCATGGCGATTACAAAATGTCACAGAATCTTGATATTTATTAAATACGTTTTTTCCCTTTTTATGTGTGTTTGACAAAGAGTATCAAGATTTGTTTTGACACATTCAAAAGTACTTCTTTATGGTGGCATGATATCATCATGTTAATAAAAAAAACAATCTGCAAACTACATTCAGTATGGAAGGAGTTTTAAAAAGTCAGAGTCTGAGCGCCCACATCTAGTAAGGCTTGGTAATACTATCAGCAGCACAGTCAGCAAGGCCCCCCAAAGGCAGCTCAGCAGCCCCGCTGGCAAAGTGCTCAGAGCCAGTCAGGGCTGGGCTACCCGGACTTCAAGGATAATGAATCTATAGATGCTCTGGCCAGCCTTGCCATCTGTTTTCCATTTTCAGGGTTGTGTCTGAAGTTATCCTAACAGGAAACATACCCCAAAAGCCCCTTGCCGACTGGAAGGAGTAAGTAAAATGGGGTGTATGTACGTAGGAGAAGCATAGAGAGGGGAAGGGAGGAGGAGGAGGAGGAGGAGGGAAGAGGGAAGGAAGGGAAAACAAGTGGGAGGGACAGGGAGAAAGAAGGCAGAAAGTTAGGAAGGAGCTAAGGATGTTGGGAGCCCTCACCAGCACAGTGCCCAGGAGGAGCGCCAGGCTCGCACACCCCAGAGCCAAGTCTTCGTCTCTAAACTGCCACCTCCTCCACTTCCCACCCTGTTTGAAACCTTCCCCACATGCAAAGGAAGACACATGACTTCAAATTGGGAACAGCTTAGGACGGAGCTCTTGTGAATGTGTACAACAGATCTGAGTCATTTGTTCATTTTGTAAACATGAAGAAATCACACTTTTAAAACTTCCTCCTTCATGACACTCACAGTACTTGATAATATGCTTAGCATGGAACATTTACCCTTTTCCTTATCCATACCCAAAGATGTCAAGAGGTACAGATTTTTTTCACTCATTGAGACAGGTGACAATTAAGAGAGAGCTCAGTAGGGAGGCAGAAGCGGGAGGGACAGTGGCCGTCGTGTCTAAATCCTAGGCCGGGCCACACAGCACTGAGGAGCAGCCCAGGAGAGCATTTCACCAGGGCCGCTGCCTTCCTCTGGGAAACCATCCCACTCAGCTCCCCAACCCCCAAGTGCCCACTCAGTGAATCACTGGTGATGACCTGTTTATGCCACTGTCATCCCCCAACTGATCTGTAAACAACTGAAGAACAGGGACCATTTTTGTTCATCTCTGTGTCCCATGCATGGCACATGGTAGGGGCTCAGTTTCAGTACATGGAATCCAAACTTGTGGCATCCTTGGTGGCTTAAAAATTGCTCCCTAGCTTTTCTGCGGAAAAGAAGTTCTGCGTAAGACCTAGAGAAGAGTTCTGGGAGCCATGGATTCAGGAGGGTGGGTCACCTCTAGATCTAGGTACCACTTGGCTCTATCATAAATTGGGGGATACATGCTAAATTTCCTGTTTCTTCCCATTTATTTCATTAGGATAATTAAAATGAGATAAAATGAGGAAAAAACTTAATGTATATATCAAAGTAGTAACAAAAACATCATGAGTATGGAGAACCTGGCGGGTGGGGTGGGGTGACAGTTTCTGAAAAGGCAAAGCAGGATGACTGGTTGGTCTTGTTTTCATTTGCAAAGCCTACGGGTGTCCAAGTGTTAGCACTCGTGTTAAGTCCACATGCTTCATTCAAGGGCTCCAGATGATAGCCCGGAGGCAAGGGCAAGAAGAGTATGGAAGGCAGGGACAAAACAAAGTAAGTATAAGGAAGGAGTGGAGAAAAGAGGGTCTCAGAACTTATTTTACAGACTCGATAGGAACATAAAAAGGTCTCAAATCTCTGCCTTTATGAGCTTATGATGAGGATGATGTGGTTGGGTCACAGATACTTCCCTTTTCTTTATTTTGCTCCATTTCCCCTACTCTAGACCTGGTGGTAAACAGCGAGATGCCACGGGACAATCAACACATGACGCCCAATGCTGCAGGACATGGCCAGTCTCCGACTCCCCAATGTCTCTGACTACAGCTCTCCTCCTTGGCTAGAAATTCCCTTAAGACGCAAGAGAAGCATGGTGAGGGAACTGGATGGGGGAAGCCTCCCTCTCTGAGGCCCTCAACTGCGAGCCCTGTGAAGGAAAAGGTAGTATATTCATATCGAAATTTCACAACAGTCTAGAGAGCGAATAAAGGAGGCAGGCCAAAAATACATGAAGGGTGACTATCAAGGAGGTGGGGAAATTATGTAGGGGAGGTAATGAGCACACTAATTATAATGGTCCTAATTAGGGGAAATGGAGCAAAATAAAGAAAAGGGAAGTTTCAGTGTTCAGGAAAAACTCTGCTGGGCCCATTAAAGGAGTGATGAGCTCCTCAGCCTCTTCACACAGACCGAAGGCCATTCAACTTAACAAAGTTGGTTCAGAATGAGCTGAAATTGTTTAAAGAGAATTTTATTTTTGTTACCCAAAGTAGACTAGGTTACTTGATGACACACAGAAACCTCTTGTATCTAATTTTATCATTCTGTTCTCAATTCTAAGTTAAACAGTACAGTAGCTCATGATAAAAAGCCTATGACTATTTCATTCCAAAAATATGATTTGACATGTAGGGAGATCAAAACTGGCAAAGTGAGAACAAGTAAAAAGAATGAAATATAGTCAAATATGCTTCAATTTACAACAGATTTACAGATGAGAGCTAGCAAAAAGGAATACTAAAAGTAGGACTTGTTTCTATTATTTTTCAGAACTAATTCAATTTCCTTATTTTTCAGTTAATACATAGATGGCAATTAAACTTGATCCTTGTCAGTAAACAGTAAGGAACATTAGCTTTCAAGTTTTAACCTAATTTCATAATGACAGTCTAGAACAACTCTCACAGCAGTTGAATAACTGACTGTGGTTAACCTTCATGTACTAAGAGACTGTAGTATTACAGTTTATGGTTTCTTTCCTAGCATCAGGAGTAAAACTTTAAGAAAATGTATTTTTTCTTCCTCATTAGCCCAAGGTATGATTCGTGCAACTTTCATTTGGTGAATGTTTGCTGATCACCACTATTTCTGAGGCACAGAGGATATACAGGCTGGGGACTGACACATACAAATAAACCCGTGACTACAGCCTAGCATGCTGGGCACCAGGGTAGACAAGAGCTAAGGAGGCTGTGGGAGCTCACAGGAAGGCTCTAAACAGGAAGGCAGGAGGGATGCTGACACTGGGAGGAATCTTGAAGGAAAAGGAGGTAAGATGAACAAAGGCCAAGTGTGAGTGAGAGAAAGCAGGCTTGCACCCATCATCCTCAGCGGGTGTTCAAGAGCAGCAACTCCAACAGGTACAAATACAGTTACGTACACTGTAATAAGTTAAGCAATAAACACCTTTTAAAGTAGTTTTCTGATATTACTTGGTATTTTAATCCATGTAATTATTTAAATGTCTCCTGAAATGTAAGCTATATACAGGTGCTTGACTGCTTCCTCTTCCACCCACCCACCCACCCACCACCATTAACTGAGGGTTTATCATGCCTGGTGGGCCCTGCGTATACCAAGGTCAGAAAGACATAGCCCCTGATCTCAAGGACTTACTGTCTAGTGCTGGAACAGAAAGTACCATTAAAATACAGTGTGGTAAGTAATATGAGTTTCAGCAGTGGGCTCCAGAGGAGAAAGATGATTCTAAGCAGGGTAGGAGGGTTGCTGCTGGGCCCCTGGGTGGGAGTGATCAAGATGCCTTTAGAGACAATGACTAAGGCTACTTGCCATCTCTGTATTAGTTCTGAGTGTGTGGCTCAGGAATGCCAGGGGAGGATGGAACACAGGTAGACCTGAATGACACCAGAACTGCTAAGTAATGACCCTTCCATAGCAGCTAAAGTGACAAGGCACTTAAAGAAATTTATCCTCTCTGCATGTTAATTACAAACATACATTTCATTTTTTGACAAGATTTCTTAGGGTAAATCATATCTTGTGAGGAGGTACTCTGAGCTTTCCCCAGCTTGTCTGCTCATGCTTGGTCTTTAATTCAATGGTAAATTCAGGGCTAGAGCTATAAATAAGTTTTCAGAGAATGCTTTAAAAACCTTTGGTCTGATTTCAGATCCTAAGATGTCTTAAGCACCCCGATGGCCTGATTGAGTCTTTATCAAAAAACCTTTTCCATAAACATCCAATTTCATCATACATATTACTCCTGTAATAAATTTCATTTAAAATCCTACTTCTGACAACAGCACTATATTTTGAAAGGATAGACAGCCTGCAGGCAGATTTTAAAGCAGTTTATAAGACTCAGGATTTTATAATGCAGGTTTTCATCTTGTACAAGACTATATACTTGCTAACTTGATTTTTCTTTTCTTTTCTTTTCTGTATTGCTTCTGAGGTACTGATGAAATGTTTGCTGCCACTGCTAATGAAATTCAGAAAAGGACCATTGATTTTTTTACTTCGCTTGGGAATTTTGATGCAATAGATGTTTTCACACTGCTGTCAGAACAAATAAGATTTGTTATTTCTAAGTGTAGAAAGAACATAGCTTTTCAAAAGAAAAGTGAAAAGAGAATTCAAGCAAAAGGGACAGGGAAACCTGGCAGGAAGAAAGTTTTGTGTTCTGTTGATCTGAGTGCATGAGAAAAATGTTTTTAAGAGCTTTTATATCAAAGGCAATTTTTTTTCAACCACCATCTAGAAGAGAAAAACACAGTGCCTTGAAGTCAACTGTTTGTTAATTATAAGAAAATAGTACTTTGGTAGAAAGTGCACCAGAATGACTGAAAGTTCCCAGCTCTGCAAGCAATCAGCTGTGTGACCTGGGAGCGGTGCCACTTAACACTATTGTTCTTGACCTTGCCCTTCCTCCAATCTGAGAAAGGGCTGAGAATAGGAAGCAGGTAGACTCTGTAGTTTCAACAACCGTTCAGTTTTAAATCCTCTATCCTTACAGTAACTGTCAAAATTTTGCCCTGAGAGGAATCAGGGTACAAACAAACAAAGGTTTTCCTGAATATTTAGGTAGTTGCCTCCAATGACTTCATTTGATCGTAAGGGAAACCCGCTGCCTTCAAGAGTCAATCTATTTGCAAACTAAACTTGCACAACATCCTAATTTGTTACAGAAATAAGTGGCCATTAGTAACTTAGGCCACTTGGCTAGAATCTCTCATGCTCTGCAGTGAATTAGAACCTTAGCTCTACATCTGCAGGTCACTGTCTTAGCCACAGACTGGAACTTTCTAAACCAAGTCCAACAAAGGAGCTGTGAGTAAAGGGAATATTCTTTCTTTGGGGAGTTTTTTTTTTAACAAAGTGAGAGTACCGAAAAACAAATTTTTACTCTCTGAAGTTTTATTTTAGTCATTTTTAAGCCAATAATATTCCAATACTGTGTTGCGGTTCAATGCTGTGAGTGGAAACTGAGAGATAGGTAATTCAACCTTGGATTCCTCTATGGTCCACATGTTAATTATGCTGTGTCATGAGGGCCATGTTCCCTCCCTGAGCTGTTATGCTGACAGCCTTCCTTGACCATCAAACCATACTTTTCATCTGTGCATCTCTTTATGTATTGTAATACATAATTACGTTTAATTGTCATGTTATCCTAATCTTACTGATTTCATAGAGGTTAAGTGCTTTTAAGGTGATCACAGTTACTACACAGGCAGAATGAGTGTAAACCCAGTTCTCTTTATTCTAAATTCAGTGCTTTCCTAATGAAATGCCAGAGGAGCAGTGGTTAATAATTACTGTGCATTTACTAGGTGTCAAACATGGGCTAAGAGAGTTACATGTCAGGTTATCTTATTCTATCATGATAATAATTCTATGCTGTAGATATTATTACTAACCCCACTTACAGATGTGGAAAGTGAGACCACAGAGAGGTTACATAATATGCCCAAGGTCAGAGAATTATCAAGAAGCATGATCAAGATTCAAGGGCAGGTGGTTTGCTTTACCAACTTGTCTTTCAACGGTTAGGCCAGAGTGCCTTCTTACAATAGCATAGCCACCCTCATCAGTTTCTGCCCATAATTTAAGTGAAAATATCTGCAAGAGCAAAGGCCTGCCCAAAATAGCTGGACACTAGAGCTCTGAGTCATGTGTGACACAGGTCGCTGTGTCAGTTCATCCTGTTTTTGCACAGCTGACGATTACTCACAGTGGCCAGGCACAGTGTGCTATATACAGATGATGGACAGTAACTGTGCTGAATGGAACCCAGTGAAAATTACCAGGTCATCATCAACAACGACTGACCTCCTGACTTTTGCAGGCTTGTATCTGTTTTAAAACTAAAAGACAAACGCCTGAGATCACACGTAAGTTCTGACTTGCAAATCAAGGGAATAAGTAGAACAGAGGTTAAGTGCGTGACCACCAACTATATGTAGCCTGCAGACAGGTTTTGTTTAGCAACACATTGCTTTTAAATTTTCAATCAATAGCTAATATTTAAAATTTAAGCTATTTCATTAAAAAAAACAGATTTCCAGTTTCTATAGAAAAGTTGGAAGCTATAAGACACTAGACAAGGGCATCTGTTCTCTAGCGCATCAATTTCAATGGGAGGGGTTTTTATCCACTTACTTTCTTGCTTGTCCCCAATAGAATCTGAGTTTGCAAGCTATGAGCTATAGAGAATGTGCAAGAGGACTTCTAAGTCCATCTGAGTCTTCTATAATTCTTGAATCACTGTTTCAAAACACGCGATAAGCAGACTTTACTTACTCCAGTCTACCAGTTTGATTCTAATTATTACTCTTAACTAACAAAATGCTTGTTATCATAACATACTCCACTCTAGTTTGTGAGGGAAGTCTTAGCATGGTCATTACCATTCTTAAATAACAAGACCATTTCTCACATGGAAGTTATTCTTCTGACAGTAGCATAGAATATGTTAATGTTTGCACTGCCATAATCAACCACTCGCAATATATATGCAGAAGGGGGCAACCCCTGATATATCTCAGTGTTCCATCTGTGCTGCCTCAGGCTCAGTCATGTCTCAGCTCCCAGGTGCAGTGACCCACAGCTATCAAAATATTTACCCCTAAAATAGCTTTGTAATAAGAGTGGAATGTCCTTTTTAATGATTTCCATTGAGAAATACATATGTATTTAACTGGCAATTCTAAACTTTTGGAGATGATAAATCACATGAATCTACTTATTAAAAAAAATTCCCTTCATGGTGGTTATGGGTGATATATTATAATACCTATACAAATACACAATATGTTCAACATGCTTTACATTTTCACCTTTGATGATGGCCCTATCCTCCAGCTATGCCTCAATTCCAGTCCCATCCTGGTTCTCACTGTGAGCTGAACCCTCCCTGATAGATGGTTAGTAAGCAGACAACATTAGGTATGAACCTTCCTCTTCGGTCATCAAAGGCATACCAACACTATACATAGCTAGTGAAAGGTGAAGGGTGACAGAGGATTTTGACCAGATAAAAGCAAACAGCAGTACTGGAACTGCAATTTACATTACAGAATGAAAAATGAAACAACATCCAAAATAAGAAAAGGGGAAACATCCCTCCTGATTGAAGCAAAAGCATACCCAAATCTACCCAGCTTACAAATAGCCAATCCTCACTGCTGAGGAAAATACCTCTACCATTTGTATACATGGTCACTGCATAATCAGTACCTAAAAACAATGGCTGGTCACTTTGGGTTACCCTGAATGTGAAGGGCAAGGGGAAAGGTCAGTTCCAGCAAGGCTCGCACACACACTGCACTTGCCTTTGTTCCTGACTGTTCCCAGGGCCCAGCCAGGGTACCCCCTTTGCTTCACCTGGTCTAGCATTCTGCCTTCAGGGATTCTTTGCCATCCCCAACTTCCAATGCTTGGAAGAAACCAGACAGGGTGGCAAGGAAACCTGACAGTAGGCCAGGACAGGGCATTCAAGAGCCTCTAACTGGTACCACCCAAGGGCCCCAAAGATTTCTCAGTATCTGCACGGGAATGTGGCACTTGTTCTACATAAATGGGAAGAACTGTCTTAACTTTTTTCTTTTTAACAACAGAATAGAAGTAAAATAACAAAATATCCATGCTTACTTCTCTCCAAAACAACAGAGACCACCATCATATGACTACAATCAATGAAAATCCAGCAAATATTTCTTGGGCTATATGCATGCATTGCAAACCCAGACAATTTAAGAGGTCAAATATGTTTAATTTTTGGAGTCCCTCACCCTAACATCGTATCAAACATACTAAAAGCTGTACTCATAACCCACACGAAAAATAAGTTTATGGCCAAAACATTTTTGAAAGAATTATTCTATTTTTGTTTTTTAAACTATTTGGCTATGGGTTACTCATTTATGTTTCTATAATTTCGTAGTAATCACTCCCAAGTTTAACATTTAATGAAGATAACATAGTTAGTTTTATATTTGTTTGCTTAAACACTTATTTTTGATCCTATACTTTGTGTGTTTCAGCCAATCATTTTTCTTTCAAGATCTCCAACATTTTTGAGGTTTCTGAAAAGTACAATATCATTTGGTCATTGTGCCCCTAGTGCCTAATGAATACCCTGGTGGCCTTGACTGTGATACCAAGAGAGAGGCAACTTGAAGGGGAGATGCCTTCCTCAGGAACTGGCAGGAAAGATATTGAGCATCAAGAGCAGGAAACCGAGGTGAGGCAGAGGATGGCTGACAGATCTCATGTGACAGAGGTACAGGTTCAGTCAAACAGCAAACAGGATATCCAACCATTCAACAATCACTCTGTGTATGCCCATCAAGAGACACAGATGAAAAAAGCACTTTCCTCCCCTCAAGGAATTCATAACCTAGTAGGGGCAACAGGACTTTAATGTAGAATGCAGGGGCACAGTGTGAAACCTGACCTACCAAAGACCTCAAGCACCACAGAAATACAGAGGAGGGAGCTTTCACCAGGGCCACCAAATTGCACAACTGCAGGGGTGTCATTCACACTGTCATCTATGTGAATGGTATTCCCCATAGTTGTGCAGCGTGGTGGTCATGGCTGAAGGGATAATAAAAGGTTTTCCAGAAGAGATGGAATTTGGGCAAGTCTGTGAAAGACCAGATGCTCCTCCAATTATAAGCAGTGTAACCTCCACGAGTGTCTATTTATTCATCTCTAATAGGGATAATAATACCGATTTCATTGAATTATTATGAGAGAACAAAAAGATGTATACAGTATACTATCCATACTAAATCCATCCTTCCTTCCATTTTCCCTCCTTTCTTTACTTGAGCTTCTACCACATCTGGCACTCTACCAGGCACTTTATTTTTTAAAATTCATTTTATTATCATTAATCTACAATTACATGAAGAACATTATGGTTACTAGACTCCCCCCTTTACCAAGTCCCCCCATACAAACCCCATTACAGTCACTGTCCATCAGCATAGTAAGATGCTGTAGATCACTATTTGTCTTCTCCGAGTTGCACATCCCTCCCTATGCCCCCCCCCCCACATTATACATGCTAATCGTAATGCTCCCTTTCGTTTTCCCTGCCCTTATCCCTCCCTTCCCACCCCTCCTGCCCAGTACCTTTCCCTTTGGTAACTGTTAGTCCCTTCCTGGGTTCTGTGAGTCTGCTGCTGTTTTGTTCCTTCAGTTTTTCTTTGTTCTTATACTCCACATATGAGTGTAATCATTTGGTACTTGTCTTTTTCCACCTGGCTTATTTCACTGAGCATAATACCCTCTAGCTCCAACCATGTTGTCTACCAGGCACTTTATATATGAGGGACGATACACACAGTTTGTCTTCATGAAATGTACAGTAAAATGATGCTACTCTATTACTAATTATTCTACAGAGAGTGGTAGGAGGAAGGTGGGTCAACTAAAAGCATAAGCAAACAATTAAGTCATCCACTTTTTCAGGAGAAAGAAAGAGGGTTTCAGGGTGTTAATAACTCTGCTGGTGGTAGGACTGAGAGAGAAGCAAGAGACAACTGCTCAGCAACAGCAAGTTAGGGGGTACAGCAAGTGGCAAATAAGTGTTATCTACTATCTTAATTCTCATCAACTGATTTCCTGGAAGGCTGTGAATGAACTCATGACTGTCAGTATTCACGATGGGCACTGCAGGGGCTTGGGGTGCGATGTGAGTGGTAAACCAGGCATTCTTTGTCTAAATGAAATTATGTTGCCTGTCTTTGTAAAAAGCCATGTCTGGAAGATCTGTGTCATTTCTTCAGCAGAGATCTAGAGCACTAGAGCAGGCAGGAGACCCAGGAGGGAGGGGGGTAGACTGCTGGCCAACTGCTGGCACCTAGCGGGACTGCTTTAGAAAACCAAGGCACCCACTAACTCTGGGTTTCTCATCAGGAGCAGCAGATTATCAAGGAATGACCACACTCCTAAAACTCTCACACTGACCATCCAGCGACCCCATTTCCCAGGTACAGAAACAAAGTCATGGGAAAGATACCAGCTGACCCAACCTGCCATCTGAGCCAGGAATGGGGTCAGAATTTAAAAACCAGTTTCCAACTTCACCATTCATTTCTTAGCTCACTCTACTAAACGTAAAGATACAGTTCAGAGGATCATCTGATAAATCATGATCATATTGTGGTATAAATAAAGAATTAAATAAAAACCAATTGTAACCTCAAATGTGCCCATAAATTGTAAGTTGGAAAGGTAGTTTTAAATAACACTTTCCAATTCTTTTGAATTAAAATAAAATTTAAGATGCTGTAGGAAGGCAGTTCAAACAAAAGCGAATTTTGTTTAATGAACTAACCAGGAAGGCATTGTGAAAGTTATTGTGCAACTAAATGCTTAGCTAATTACTGTGAGATCAAATAACTGTTACCATAGTTACTGGACACTGTTTTCCATAATAACTTTTATCACTTCAATAAATCTTTGTGACACAACAAATATAAAAAGTTTACTGTAACATGACTATAATGTTTTGGAAGGCACACACTGATGACTGACCTACTGAAATTACCTTCCCATATTTGTCAGTGAACAAGGGGTGATATTGTATCTAGTTGACTCAGTATCAGAATGTTTCACTGGCTTCTTTTATAGACTGTGATTCCTCAAAAGTTGAATCTACCTGGTCCTGTCATTCAACGGAAAAAATCAGAGTGCACCCTCAGCGTTATATCTTGTCTTTGAATGAGAATAAAAATAATGGCAACCATTTATGAAGCAATAATTGTCAGGTTCCACATTAGGAAGCTGACATACATCATCATCTAATCCCTCCCACACTGCTATAGCCCAATGTCATTTCAGTTCCATCTTGGGAGTGATTTCAAATCAGGTCTCTATAGCTCCAAAGTCAGTTCTCTTTCCATTATACCACAGAGCCTTGTAAACACAAAAGAGACAATTTCACTAACTGCTTTCTTGCTGCTAGTTTACAGAGTTAAAAGTTATACCAAACTGCCACTGAAGTCTCCCTGACATAATGACTGACTGGTCTGCTGGCTGAAATGGTATCATTGCTCCACTGGAAAATGGGCATTCTTTCCCTGGATATACTGGAGTGGAGACTTGGTTATACTGCTAGGGTTATATTACTATTCCTGGCTCCACCTGCTCCCCATCCACATACGCAGGGCTTAGTCATTTGGGCACTTTCACTCGTATCCTGCTTGCCCTTTGCGAGACCTAAATGCAGAGATTTTTGAGTAAGTGAAATGGTGAAATGGTCTAATAAGTTAAGACTAACAATAAACTTGTAGTATGAGTGTGATAAGATAAAGGAAACTGCATATTCCAAATTCGGTTCTGTCAGTGTGAGGCTGGATGGCCTCGGGCAAGTCACTGATGATCTCTCTGGGTTTTCCCATCTGAATAATGGGGCAATAAACTCTACCTACTAACTCACAGGGATATTAGGTAGATAAGTTATTTAATGCTGTTGAGTTCTTTGAAGATACAAAGTACTAAGCATTATAATCATTATCAAGGCGAAATGAAAACCATACATATGATTACAGTTATTAAAAAGTATAACAGAAAACCACTATCAAAAGGGTGTCCTACTGCAGTGAAAGCAAGCATACATCCTCCAGAATCCTGAGGTAGGAACCTTAAGGCTCCCAGCAATGAAAACAGATTCATATCTATTCAGCACTGTTCCAAAGGTCTCAGTTTTAAGAGGTCAAAAGCCATTTCATCATTGGTCTCAAAAATGAACTGGCAGGAGTCATGTCAAAGACTGAATCAGCCTTGGATGACTCAGCAGCTATAATTTTGCTCAGTTGAGAGATAACCAAAGGTTGACACCTCTGTCTTTTGTCCCGCCATTACCTGGGCACAGAAGCCGCAAACTTTTCCTTGACTCTCCTCTTACTTCCTCCTATTCCTTCCATTCAATTGGTGACTGCTGCCCCCCAAATAGCTCTGTATTCAGCCCCCACTCTCCCAGCCCATGTAGAAAAGACCTTCAATAAGAGCTTCCTCACTTAACACAATTTCTGTAATAGTCATATAACTGTCTTCCTGCCTCCAACTTTCCCTCCCCCTTAAATCTGTTATCCTACCCAGAATGTAACCAAATGCTTATCATGACTTGCTTCTGCTTAGAATAATTCAATGGACACCATTGCTTTCAGGATAAAATTCAGATTCTTTAGCAAGTAATGTAAGGATTTACATAAACTGTAAATACTGTCTCCAGTTTCATTTGTCACCTCTCCCTTTATCATATTCTAGTCACAATCTCTCTTATAATTTCCTGTGCTCACTGCTACTACGTCTTCTACACTGTATTGAGACTGTCACTACTTGTGAAGATACTAGTCTTGAAGAATCCTATGGGCAGTGACTGGTCTTCTTCAGCCTGGAATAAGTATGTATGTACTCAATAAATGTTAAATGAATGCCTGAATGAATGAACAAAGGCTTCCAGAGGATATGTTGGCCAGTTATGCTCAATGCTCTCAGCTGGGTGAAGGGCTCTTGAGCAATTCACTAATTAATTTGATTGATGTTTTAACTAAGAGGAGGATGATAACTGATGCAGGATATCTTGTTACTAAGACTTGAGTGAACTATGTTATCCTTTGTAATACAGACCTAAATGATTCAACTGTGCCTCTAAGATTTTAGATTCAGTCAGATCCCATGAACTATTGCCAAGAAGCAAACACTCAAAGCATAAAACAAGAGTGTTAATGATTTTTAAGAAAGCTGTGATCTTGGAATGTTCACATCAGAATCCCTGCTGTAAAAACCTCTCTTTATCAAAGTCATGACAGCGACAGGAAATAAATCAATCAAGCAGTGAGTGGCATACAGAGGAGTATCATTCTAAAGTGGTAAAGTTTTCTTGGCTCCACAGATAAGAGAAAAAGTGAAGGAGAAACAGCATTTTACTCCCTTGCTCTGGAATGCTACTGGACACATAAAGCCAGTTCAGTCATATATGAATCAGCTTCTCCCACTTAAAGTCAAAGAGACAAATCTCATTTTGGGGAATGAGTGAAGACAGCCATATACAAGATTGTATTTTATGGAAATAAAAAAAAGAATTATGAAACTTAAAATACATTAAACATAAGACATGCTCTCTTCCCCAATTTCTGCGAATTGTAGAAGTCTTTGAAATTGATAAAACCTGAGAGATTTAAATATCTACCAGTCAATTAGTCATCCAGGAAAAATATCTATCAAGTTAACTTCATTTAAAGTTCACCCACTGGTCACCCAATAGAATTACCTCTTATTTTACTGTCCCTTTTTTTTTTATTAAGGTATCATTGATATACACTCTTATGAACGTTTCACTTGAGCAACATTGTGGTTACTATATCCACCCTTATTATCAAGTGCCCCCCATACATTGAAGTCACTGTCCATCAGCATAGTAAGATGCCACAGAGTCACTACTCGTCTTCTCTGTGCTACGCTGTCTTCCCTGTGACCCCACACACACCATGTGTACCAATCATAATACCCCCTCAATCCCCTTCTCCCTCCCTTCTCACCCACCTTCCCTCACCCCTCCCCTTCAGTAACCTTTAGTCCCTTCTTGGGTTCTGTGAGTCTGCTGCTGTTTTGTTCCTTCAGTTTTGCTTCATTGTTATGCTCCACAAATGAGGGAAATCATTTGGTGCTGTCTTTCTCCACCTGGCTTATTCACAGAGCATAATACCCTCTACCTACATCCATGTTGTTGCAAATGGTAGGATTTGTTTTCCTCTTACGGCTGAAAAATATTCCATTGTGTATATGTGCCTCATCTTCTATATCCATTCATCTACTGATGGACACTTAGGTTGCTTCCATGTCTTGGTTATTGTAAACAGTGCTGTGATAAACATAGGGGTGCATCTGTCTTTTTGAATCTCAGATCTTGTTCTCTTTGGGTAAACTCCTAGGAGTGGAATTCCTGGGTCAAATGGTATTTCTATTTTTAGTTTTTTAAGGAACCTCCATATTGCTTTCCACAATGACTGAACTAGTTTACATTCTCACCAACAGTGTAGGAGGGTTCCCCTTTCTCTGTATCCTCGCCAGCATTTGTTATTCCTTGTTTTTTGGCTGTTGGCCATCCTAACTGGTGTGAGGTGATATCTCATTGTGGTTTTGCATTTCTCTGATAATCAGCAATGTGGAGCATTGTAGGCCACCTGAATTTCTTTTTTGGAGCAGTGTCTGTTCGTGTCCTCAGCCCATTTTTTAATCAAGTTATTTGCTTTTTGGGTGTTGATGCATGTCGGGTATGTCATTTACAAATATATTCTCCCACACTAGCTTCCTACTTGTTGACACTCTTCCTCCTCCTGGATCTCAATTTTTACTTTCTAAGCTCAAGTCTACTTCTGTGACCATTCATTAGTTTGTATCTGCAGGCTCCGACACTGCTGGCCATATGGTTTTTCCTGAAATTAGTTCCTCCTGTGGCTTTTATATTCCTATGGGATTTTACAACTCCTCCACCCAAGACTATTCTTCCCTTGATGGTTCTTCCTCTTTCTAGACAATGGACCTGTGTCCAACTCAGACATTTGTGTTATTCCTGCTCAGGCTTCAACATTACATCTGGATATGCAACTTTGAGATGATTCATTTTTAGCTTTGATCTTTCTCCCAGGTCCAAGTTTGCATCCCCCACCACCTAAGGGATATTTTAGTTGCTCATCACACAAGTTCTTCAAAGAAAACATGTTTGCAACTGAATATAATATCTTTTCCTTCACTCTCCAAACAGTTTCTTTAGTGTTTTTCTACAATCGATTGACTGTTCTCTAGGGCACTCATGATAAAACCCTTTTGCCTCTTCCTCCTTCTAACAACCAGTATAAGCCTCAGTGACTAATGCCAAATTCCTCTACCATATATCTTACAGCCGTCCTTTCCCTGTATTTCTAATTTAGCAAATCAAAAACACTGCTCAAAATACTTAATACTTTAAACACAAAAATCAGTACTCTCCCTTCTCTTTCCTTTAGAATGCCACCAGCTTAAATTTTTTTGTATATATACATTTTTGGTTTTTGTATGAACTTTTAAAAAATCTTAGTTTGATCAGGCCTTTCTCCAATCAAAAGTCTTTCAGAGTTTGATATCACCTATAAGACAACATATCATTTCTTAGCCTTTACATTTGACTCCCTCGGCAGTTTGGTTTTGACCTTCCAGTCTCATTTCACACCATCTCCCATAAAAATACTGTATAAATAAAAGCCCCTAATCATGTCTCACCAAACTAAGGCAATAAAGAGAATATATGCTCAGGAATGGGACCCTTCTCTGTTTTTCTGTCTGGTCCTCAAACCAAATGTTCAAATCCTTTATTTATAACCCAAGTTTTATCCTATGATATTCCCAGGGACACAGGAACTCCTGACATCTCTCCTCCTCCTTTTTTTTTTTTTTGAGAGGGCATCTCATATTTATTGATCAAATGGTTGTTAACAACATAAAATTCTGTATAGGGGACTCAATGCACAATCATTAATCATCCCCAAGCCTAATTCTCAACAGTCTCCAATCTTCTGAAGCATAATGAACAAGTTCTTACATGGTGAACAAGTTCTCACATAGTGAATAAGTTCTTACATGGTGAACAGTGCAAGGGCAGTCATATCACAGAAACTTTTGGTTTTGATCACGCATCATGAACTATAAACAATCAAGTCAGATATGATTATTCATTTGATTTTTATACTTGATTTACATGTGAATCCCACATTTCTCCCTTATTATTTTTTTTTTAAATAAAATGCTGAAGTGGTAGGTAGATGCAAGATAAAGGTAGAAAACATAATTTAGTGCTGTAAGAGGGCAAATGTAGATGATCAGGTCTGTGCCTATAGACTAAGTATTAATCCAAGCTAGACAAGGGCAACAAAACATCCATGGATGCAGAAGATTTCTCTCAAAACAGGGGGGGTGAGGTTCTAAGCCTCACCTCTGTTGATCCCCAATTTCTCACCTGATGGCCCCCCTGCGACTGTGCCTGTCTTAGGTTGTTCCTCTCTTGAGGAATCTTACTCGTCTCTGGCTAACCAGTCATCTTCCGGGGCCATACAGGGAAATGTAAAGTTGGTAAGTGAGAGAGAAGCAATATTCTTTGAAAAGGTTAGCTTTTTACTTCTTTGCGTATTTATGCCCTGTGGCTTCTATGCCCAGCATTTGTCTTGAGGTATCTTTATCACTTGGAAGAATTATGATACTCGGTAATTTTCGATATGAGGCACGAATTCTACTAAAGGGTTGTAATTAGGAAGGAAGAAGAAAAGCTATACAAGTAGCAGACAGAAGAAAACATGGGAAGATTGATTATTTCTTTGACATATCTTCTTGTAGTGTAACATAAGCATGTGTAGGTTTTAAACTACTAATTAAATTGCATACACACATTAACATAATAGGAATACAGCTACATAACAAAAGCAGACCTACTCTCCTCCTCCTTAACAGACACTGCAGTGTAAATAATTCCAAGGTTTGTTTCCTTGGTGTCAACTCTCTTTACCTCTACTAAGACTTAACTTCAAAGAAAAAACAAAAGCCTACTACTGCTCCTTTACTGTACCTTCTATTTCTAATCTCAAACTCCCAGCACTTTCTTGTTTTGTGTATCCCCAACAGGTATAGTAGACATGAAATTCTAAAGGTTGCCTGTAAATTATTCAGAAGTAAGGCCAAGTATAAGGAAAATGATCAGTTGGGAGAGTTTTGTCCTTCTCAGCTACATAGCCAGACTAACTGATTAGAAAAACATCTGAGAAAGAAGACAGTTTACACTTTCATACAGTCTTATGCACCCTCGTCCCATAAAAGGTGAACATGGACAGGGATGTTTGTCCTTCTTACCATGCATTTTCATTACTCAAGAAACTTCACTGAAGGGTAAAGTCTGTAGGAATTTTAACTTTACAAGACATGCTACAGAATTCTGAGTTGCTATTCTAATCAGTATCTCATTCTACAACTTAATGGTGTTTAAAAAATAGACCTCCTTTCCCCCAGTTCATGCAGAGTTAGTGATAATCATATGTTCTTAATTTGAGTTGCAGAATTTAGTTCTAAGCAAGACAACAATTTCGTAGTGTGCCCGTGAGATAAGATTCATCCAGAAATACTTAGAAATCAAATAATTGAAACAATAGAGGTTGCATCATATGCATTTACAGAAAGAAAAATACATGAAAAAGTCACCAGGGAGTACTAAAGATACCCTCAAATAATGAGGCTTAAAAGCCTAAGAAAATTTAAAGAGTAACAACAGAAGACCAATAGATGTTCAGAGACAAAGATAATTAGGCATTTTAAGTGGCTGTGTGGTATAACAGAAAGAGAATGTGATGTGGAGTCAGAAAGCCTTGGTTCAAAGGTGGGCTCTGCCACTCACAAGCCATAGGCCCTGGGGCACTTCATCTCTAAGACAGGGAGACTTGGAGGGCTGAGACCAGCATGAGGCCAGTGAGGCACAGGTCTCAGGGGAACTTTGAAGAGGAGGCAAAGAAACTCACTAATCAAGATAAGTAATATTTTAATGCAGCTCTAAAAATTGAAATTAATGCCAAAAATATCCATTTAGAACAAAATAAAATTTTATATCATGACAGGATCTAATCCTGCACTTACTTGCACGACTTACACAGCTTGCCTCATCTTAATCCTGGCTCTGTGAGATCCTGCATGAATTTAAATTTTTTAAATATTGCATGAAATGTTATTTATTTTAATTGTTTTGTTTTTTTGGCACTCCCTTTAATTTTGTGCCTGGGGTGAGTGCCTCATGTGCCTCACCCTAGTCCCAGGGCTGCTCCTGATCTGAGATTTCTCATTTGTGCAAACAGTAACATTGGAAACCAAAAAACACCATTTTCATGGGGTTGCTGTGAAGATCAAATGAGATACTTGCATATGTTAAGGTACTGAACAGATAAGGACTTTTTTTTAAATATTATTATTATTTTAGGAAGAGTTGGAATAGTCAATGAGGCTGAAAGATGGCATAACACAACTCCCAGAAAGCAACTCTGGCCAGTTGTCCTACTTCTCTCTCCTATTCTGTGCCAGCTCTCTCTGGGCCCTTTAGTCTCTTACATGGTTCCGAAATGCCTTCAAGAACAGCCTGCTCTGTCCTGGGCCCCAAGCCGCACAGACAAGTGTTGCTGAGTGCAATGGATAAGGATGGGACCCAGCAGAGGACATACACAAGGCATCTTCCTGGCACATTAATTCTATCCATCTTTTTGAGAGGAACATACATGGAATAGAAAACCTAAAATAAACAGAAAAGCTAAGATTCAAAAAGAAACTTCAATGACACTTCACATTTGTAGTAGGCCAAACTGGGCTATGCCTCAGACTTACTGGGAATGAGTTCCTCTCGTTTTTAGGGCTTACTCTAGGGAAAGACTGAGAAGTCCTGGTCTTGGGGCATCCATCCCAGCCCTGATTAGCTTGTCCATATGTTCATTTGACAAACATCCAGCCCACTGATTATGTGCCAGACACTGGAAATCTGGAGACAAAGTATAGCCCCTGTCTTCAAGAAGCTATCAAGAAGTATCTGAAGAACTATATATATGGTAGATGGAGGCTTTCATTCATTCAAAACATTCTCATTGGGTGACACTTGTTAGGCACTGTTCTAGGCACTGGGCAGAGAGCAGTGAATAAAACACAAACATTTCTCTGTACTGTAGAGCTCATATTTGAGAGGGATTCTTGGGTTAGTCCAAGACTGGGTTTGCTCTAGGAAAGCTCAGACTTCTTATCTCATTCCAGAGCATCAGCATGGTAGACCTAAGAAACCTAGCAGGAAATCAAACATGAAGCTACAAGTTTTCAATTTCTTCGTAAGATGATCTGTTCCATGATCCAGAAGGGATAAATAGGCCCTCCAATATCTGAGAGAGAGGGCTCCTAGAATCATGATAGGGCCAAACGGACATCTCTGTACAGACCCTTGGGGAACTGCAACTAAGGCAATCATTTATTTTGGGCTACTTTGAATTTTCAAATACAAGTCTATGCTTCTTGAAGACCAATATCATCTCATCACTTATGTCTCCCTCTGCCCTCTTAGCCTGGGCACTTAATCAATACTTGATTTAATGCAGGATATGAATTGAATAATATTTTCTAAATAAGTTGTGTCAGCTGTAGATATCCTTCCTCTAGCCACCACATAATGAAGTCTGTGCCCGTGGATCAGAAGTAGGGTAGTTGCACATATGGAAGAAATGGTAAAGGCTGATGATCATATACATACAGTTCTAGTTTAAGAGAACAATGAAAATGTACTCATCCTCAACCTTTTCACAGAGGCAATAAAATGGTCAAAACACTGACACAGTCATAAGATTACTAGTTGTCTTTATATAATGTTTAATACTTTTCAAAGCTCTTTAAAAATCACAATTTCATTTGATTCTTACGTCAAAGCTATGAAGTAAATAGGGTGAGCAATACCATTTCAGGGATGAGAAAACAGACACCAAACAGGTCTCACCTAAAGTCACATAGCTAACCAGTGAGTTTAGGAGAACAGCTGGACTCCCATCATAATGCTCATTCCGTAACACCAGACTGTGGAGATAGAAGCATTGGGTTCCCAAGTTTCAAAATGCCTGGCACATGGGAAGTTCGGACTGTCTTATTTATCTCTGTTACCCCAGCATCTAGAACTACACTTGAATGAACGAATGAACAATGAATGGATGAATGGTAATGAATGGAGGCATGAAGTAGTGGCAACGCTGAAAGAAGGCTTGACTCACACTGTAGCTTTACAGGCAGCAGCTTTCATAAAATGACATGAAACTGATTTCACAAATGCTTTTCAAAGGCTTCTAAATTGCTCTTGTTACTTCCTTACCTGATTAGCTTTAAACCAAAGGAGATGTTTTTCCCTGACCTATTTTCAAAGCTAATCTTTAAATCCCTAGGTTACAAAATCCTAAGGATTAAATATTTGTTCTGTGAAATAATATAATGGTTCAGGCAAGAAAAACTTTAAGAGTGTAAGTATACTGATTAAATTCCAAGGATTCAAGATACTAAAAGTTATATTAAAATGCCTTAAGTGAGATGAGTCTTTATTGAAGATAGTTGAGCTGCCAGTATTTCAAAAGCTACTGAAATCATAAACCCAATTACATAAGAAGAGTAACAGCAGAGCGCAGAAGACAAACTGAAAAAGTAAAAATCAGATGCTTCCTTAAACAATAAAGGCTTTATGATACTGGATCGTGATTGAATTTGAATACTTAAGTGCAGTTTTCTGATTGAAAGCAAGAAGTTTAGCATTTCCAATCTTCTGAACTTCACCACTTTTCCGTTCCGCCATAAATGAATGAAGCTGGGGTTCAGCTTGCATAAACTTGCTCTGCACAATAGTTATTGTCAATAAATGTTAAACAACACATTTGGAAAATTCCACAGGTAATTCCACAAATTTGGATAATTCCATGTCCTGCAAGTAAGGACATGATTCTGTGATGACTACTGAGTATGTTGATTGACTCACCAAACAGTGATTTTTCTCCCCTTCTTCACTGAAGTGTAGACATCAGGTTTTCTCTGCTAGAGCTATCCAACTCTTTTCTCTGCAGGCTTCACTCAACACATTGTGCCTCTTTGTATACATGGAATAAGATCATTTCTCTACAGAGAACAGAGCCATGTTTGTCTTAAAATCTGTGCTATAGGATACTGGGGATTTAAAGAATTAACCCATGATAAATTGGAAGAAAAATAAAAATAAAAAGAATAAATAAGAATAGGAAGGGACTCACCTAGATCCAAATCCTCATTTTAGAGCAAACTCAAGCCCAGAGAGGAAGAATGAATGATCCGTGGTTCAACATCCAACTGGGGGAGTCAGCAAGACTACAATCCAGATGGGTGGGGATGCACAAAAGTGCAGTCACATATGCATATAAAATATATATTTAGCCCCAATAAATCAAAGTAACCTGTCCCAAACTGCAATCATCCTTTTGCTACATGCTATTTTGGTGGAGTACTGCCACTCAGATGACTTCATCTCTAATTTTCTCCTTTTGGTTCTATTTTAAAAAACACATTTTCACATTGAACTAACACCAGTAACTTAGCCTAAGGAATCAGACTCTCCCGATAATCAGACATTATCAGACAGGGGGCCCACTACCTCCGCCACAGTCTGACTCATCATAGAGCTATCTCCTCCCACATTCCTTGATTTGAAAGATAAACCCAAGAGTAGTGTAGTTAGGATGCATTCCAGCTCTGGCTTTGATGCTCCTTTGGGCCCATAGAAAAGTCAAAGAATCTTCCTAGAACATTTTTAAAAGAAATACTGATTGAGCAACTTGCAGAGCAAATATTCTGTATCTGCTACTGAACTAGACACTTTACATATGGTACGACAATTCATTTTCTAAAAGTGACAGGTACTCTGGGAAGTTTATGATCTTACCAGATCCTATTAACAGCCAGAAGGATGGTATAATTATTCTTTCTATTTCACAAAGAAGGAAACCAAGGCTTGATTAGTTCTTACATTATCTTTCCTATTTTACAGTAGGATCCTGAGATTAAAGAAGCCTTACCGAACAAATATACAATGGAATACTATTCAGCCATAAGAAGAAAGAAATCCTACCATTTGTAACAACATGGATGGATCTAGAGGATATTATGCTCAGTGAAATAAGTCAGGCAGAGAAAGACAAGTACCAAATGATTTCCCTCATTTGTGGAGTAAAACAACGAAGCAAAACTGAAGGAAAGAAATAGAAGCAGACTCACAGACTCCAAGAAGGGGCTAGTGGTCACCAAAGGGGAGGAGTGAGGGAGGGCAGGTGGGGAGGGAGGGAGAATGGGATTGAGGGGTATCATGATTAGTGCAGATGGTGTGTTTGGGGTCACCTGGAGAACAGTGTAGCACAGAGAAGGCAGGTAGTGACTATGTGGCATCTTACTACACTGATGGACGGTGACTGTAATGGGGTATGGGGTGGGGACTCGATAATAAGGGTGAATGCAGTAACCACATTGTTTTTCCTGTGAAACCTTCATAAGATTGTATATCAATGATATCTTAATCAATCAATCAATTAATTAAATAAAGAAGCCTTAGGGAGGATCTGCCTAACATAACCAGCTGACTGGCTGGGAGTGGCAGGGCCAGGATTTAAACCAATGTCTAGATAACTCCAAAGTCTGCCACGGTGGACACTGTGAGGTGCCTTACAGATGTTCCTTAAGAATGGAACAGCTGGGAGTGCTGCAGGCACAAAGTCTGCTGCTCTCAGCCCCTCTGGGGTCTGCTTTAGTTAAAGAAAGCTGCTTTGTCCAAGATCATGTTCCTTCCGGGGGTGCCTGGAATCCAATGACTGGTCAATGAGGTATAAATGGCCCTCATGTCATTATATAAAGCAAAACAAGTAATTCCCCAATTTTACACAGAATGTCCTATCTCCTTACCTTAAACAAAACTTTGTTCTTCCTGGAGGCCCTGCTTCCTTCTCTCTGGAGGTTACCTGTTTTTCCCACTTTTAGGCCAACAGGGCCAGGAAAAAAGGGAGATGAGTGGGGTGAGTGGCGGTATTCCCTTGGACAAAATCATATAATCATGCTGATAGTGACTAGCACAAAACTAGTTTTCAACACCAACTGGGCTTTCAGGCTTACCTATTCGTCCTTTTGTCTATTACAAGCCAGCCCTTATTTCCATTTCTCAGATTTTTCTAAAACTCACCACTCTCTTCAGTACAGCTATTAATCCCTGCTTTGCTTTCTTCTTTCAGTGCACAAGTTTATCTCTTTTTTCACAAAAAAGAAAGTCGATCAACTATGATCTTCAACTTCCTGCCCTAGTCCTATAAAATTATGTACATCTACACCTACCCTTGTTGCATTCCTTCAGTCTCAAACGACTGCCCTTGACCCTACGCCCTGCTCTCTCTAACTGGCAGCTACTGCATGAATCTTACCTTCTTATTCTTCTCTCTTCAACCTCTTTCATTTTACTGGCTGCTCTGGTTAGTAAAGCATTTACTTATTTTCTATCCCCCAAAACCAACAGCACCGCCACCACCACCAAACCATCTCATACTTGTGTTCTTCTCCAGCTATTCTCCACTCCCTTGGCCTATCAACTCTGTCTACTTTCTTACTTTTCATTCACTTACTTATTGATACCTGGCTTTGCCCGGCCTGCCTAAAGTCATCATTGACTTCTCATCTAGCCCTATCTTACTTAACTGGTTGTTTGCATCTGATACCAAAGATTAGCCCCTACTTGAAACTACTATTTTGTTTGTGGGACAACGACTTGGTTCTCCTGGAACTTCTTGGATCATTCTTCTCCATTTCTTTTATGGGCTCACTATTCTTTGAGCACCTTTTAAATATCAGGGTACTCCCAGGGTTCATCCTCGGTCCTCTTATCTTTATTACTGAGCATTCTTGTCCTAGGAAGCTTACCCATTAGTAATTTCAACTATTCTCTTTGTGACAATGACTGCCAAATCTTTATTTGCAGCTTAAATCTCCCATAAGTTTGACTTGCATACCCTTCCTTATATTCTCCTTGGCTCGTTTCTACTGGTATTGGTGTCTAGCTACCTAACTTAGAAATCTAACAGTCTTCCTTCACTTTGCCCTTTCTCCCCACAATCACTAACTAAGTATTGCCCTTTTTAACTTCTAAATGCTTTTTAACCCCCTAAATATTTCTTGAATCTATTTTCTCTAGCCCCTCCCCATCATTAGAGTGCTAATTTAGGTCCTTATTGTCCTTACCTGAACTACTGCAATGGCCACCTAACTGGTCTTCCTGGTTCAAGCTTTAATACCTTCAAGTCCACTTTCCCCACAGTCAACTGAAGGATCTGTCTAAAACTCAAATACGATTGGATTGCTCCATCCAATGCTACCTATAATAACAAAACCACTAAATGACCTGTATGCAACATACCTTTACTTGGCATATAAGAACCTCCGTGATTCAAACTTTGCCAGTCTCTCTGGCTATATCAATCATTACTCCCTATCTCCAGCTTTATGCTCAGCAACACCTAAGGGCTCATAATTCCTCATGCACATCATGCTACTTCCTGACTTTACTTCAGGTCACACTGCTGTCCCTTCTGCCCAGAACATCCCCATTCTTTCTCCCCCTACCTGGCTAACCATCTCTCATTCAAGATTCAGTTCACTTGTCATATTGAGGATGTCTTCCTTGATGCCAAAAGGATTAGGTTTCTCGCCTGTGTTCCTGTGATACCGGTACATATCGCTGCCATCATAATTCTACATTGCTTCAAAGTGGTTTGTTTATGTGTCTATCTCCTTGTTTTGGCAACAAAACTTGATAGCTTAAAACAAGAGTCACTTATTTTGCTCAGGAACCATCAATTTGGGCAGGGTTCAGTGAGAATGGCTTGTCTCTGCTCCATGCGGTATCAGCCAGGGAAGCTCTCCCAGAGCTGGAGGATCTGCTTCCAAGATGGCTCATCCGAAGGGCTAACAAGCGGGTGCTGGCTATTAGTTACTTTCCACCTGGGCCTTTCCACAGGGCAATTTAGGCTTCTTCACAGCATGGTGACTGGGTTTCAAGAGTGAGTGACCCAAGAAACAGGAAATGGATCCTGTTAGTTTCTTAAATTGGGTACAATTTCTGAATAGAAAATGAATAGATTTCTGCCACACTCTATTGTCAGACAGGCACAAAGCCCAGATTTAAGGGGAGAGGGCATAGCCCCATCTTTTGATGGGGGGACTGTCGAAGAATTTGGGGGGGCATGTTTTAAAACTACCACACTCCTTTACTGGACTATGGGCTCTTTTAGGACTCACAGACATGGCATGTGTCTGCTGAATGAATGGATTCATTCCTGGACCAATTTGCCTACATAGAACTTCACAGTCTTAATCAGTCAATTGCACCAAGGAGGTTCATTCTAAACAACTCAGCCACATCAATTAGTAAGAGGATTAAGGCTCAAAGGATATTAGGCTTAAAGTCTCATAGCATTTTAGAAATGGGAGGGATTTGTGAGCTAATCAAATTTTTTAGTCCATTTTACAAACAACAACAAAACAAAGCAAAAAAAAAACTGAGGTACACAGAAAAAAGAAACTATATGGGTCAGCTATATAAAATAGCAATGATCTAGATTTTGCTGAATATGGAAAACACATGCTATTCACTTGCTCAGTTTCTTCTAGCAAGTCAGAGCTAATTAAACTTAAGAATCTGACTGAGGAGAGCTGTTAATTTTCTCTTTTAAACAGGGACACTATTTACTTTTGCAAATTCGGTCCCATTACAGCTATTATTGTAATTCAATTATTTGATGACACCCTATATGTCTTGGTTAAAATGTTTTGTGGCACACCGATGACTCAAACACTATGCACCGACATGCATCTAGCCATTAAATAGAATATGAAGGAATTCATAAGACCTTAGTTATTAGACATCTTTAAACATGTCTGATTGAAACACATGTGAGCAATAGAAGTATCCGTGTTTGAATTATTAAATATGACTATTAAAGTCAAAAGAAATGAAATAATTTGACACCAGTAAGGATCAGGTTACAAGCCTAATTCTAAAAGGTGAAATTTTTACTAAAAATAAATAAATAAATAAATTAGTTTACTGGATTCAGAGAGATATCTAGGTATAGCTTTAGAAGTGCACACTTAGACAGACCTAAAAATATTTAATCTCTTCTAAGGCTTTCTGAGGAGCCTCTAAAACACTAGGTAATCTTACGTAAGTTATGACTGTGACTACCAAAAAAAGAAAAAAATCACTGGGAATTGCCAATTAACTGAACAAGCAGTAGCATTCTACCAAGAAAGTAAAATCATTCTTCCCAAAGGAACGAACCTTTTTCTCCGAATTCTTCTGTGTGGCAGAACATTCAGGAAATTGCATTTCCTAAATGTAATTATCTTGTAAATTAGACTGCTTACATGACTTCATTTCAAGCAATCTGGTTCTAAGGATACAATTCTAATTTAGCAATTCCATAATAAAGATAAGTTATATAGGATGTTGGCTTTTGAAGGGCCCCCACCAGTAAGATGGCGAACTTCCGGCTTCTCTTGGGGGGGGGGGTCCTCAGTTCCCGCTGGCGCCACCTGAAGCCCAATCACCTCACGCCCCCCTCCCAATCCCAGCACCTAGCCAACAGCCACCAGCCCCGTAGAAGTGACACCTCAATCAATTCATGCCCCTTCCTATATAACCCAGCACCTTTCCCTAATAAAGCAGAATTCTCAGGTGAATTGCTGCTGTGTGTCGCTCCTTTCCTTTCATTGGTGCCGAAACCCGGGAGACGGGACACCCCAACTGGGCCCCGTCTTCCCCCCAACACCAGCAGCAGCTTGCCCTCATCCTCTTTTTCCGTCGCTGGCTCATCACACTCACCACTCCTCTCTGGCCTTTAGGTAAGTTTTCCCCCCAGAGTGGGCCACTCTTCCCCGAGCTATTGCAGGGCCATTGACCATGATCGTCTGGCAAGACCCTGACGCTCGGGGACGAGGAGGGAACGCTCCCCGCCTCAGGCCTTCACGGCTGCGGCGGACCCTCAGGCCCCTCCTCCAACAGCCATAAATCCCGGCCTCAAGCCTTTACGGCTGCGGCGGACCCTCAGGCCCCTCCTCCGACAGTCATAAATCCCCGCCTCAGGCCTTCACGGCTGCGGCAGACCCTCAGGCCCCTCCTCCAACAGCCATAAATCCCCGCCTCAAGCCTTCACAGCTGCGGCAGGTCCTCAGGCGCCCCCTCCAGCAGCCATAAAGAGGTGACTCCTTTGCGGATGAGAATGCTCCCTTTTTCCTCCCCCTCTTCCTTCTGTTCCGTCCGCCGAAATCCGT
This sequence comes from Manis javanica, assembly GCF_040802235.1. Classification (NCBI taxonomy): domain Eukaryota; kingdom Metazoa; phylum Chordata; class Mammalia; order Pholidota; family Manidae; genus Manis; species Manis javanica. Next base: position 129,195,796 of record NC_133157.1, on the reverse strand, counting down.
TCTGTCTGCCAAAAACTCCTAGCGCTAGGTACCTCGTGACTCCGGCACTCTGCCTTCTGAGGGAAGTCTGGGTGACGACCCACACTTCCTAAGAAATTCTGACTCGTATACGAGTTTCCGCAGACCACCAAGGATCATCGGGGACGCCCTTTGTCTCCTTGCCGTCTACCTCCAGTCCGAGGATCTCCGTTCGTCTTCCCCTGTTTGTCTCCTTCTCTGTCCTTTAGCCATGGGAGCCTCCTCATCCCTCCCTGAAAGTTCACCTCTTGAATGCCTGCTTAAGCATCTGGCTACCCTCTCCCTGACGCCTGATATAAAACCAAAACTTCTCCATAAATATTGCTCCCAAGATTGGCCGACATACCCCCTAGACAATAACAACAAATGGCCCGCAGGGGGAACTCTTGATCCTAACATCACTCGAGATCTTTTTAACTACTGCCAGCGCCTGAAAAAATGGAAGGGGATTCCCTATATGGAAGCTTTCCGCCTCCTCCTCCCACCCCCGCCCCCTCCCAACTTCTCCTAGCCTGCAAGCTGCCGCCCCCACAGAGGCCTCCTGTTCACTCCCTTCCCCTTCTTCTCCTACAACAGCCCCTCCCCCTTCCTCTACCGCCGACTCCGCTGCCTCCACCCCCGCAGAAGCCTCCCATCCTCTCCCTTCCCTCTCCTCCCCCACCTCACCCCCTCCTCCTCCGTTCTCCTCACCTCCCCCCCTCCAGCAGATGAGCCTGAGCCTTTCAACCCCCTCTAACTAAGTTCCAGGAGCCTCCTCCGTCTTTGCCCCCTCAGACTCGGTCCGAGGGCCTCCCAAAATTATCACGGCTTTGCCCCCATCACCTGTTTCCCCCGCACAGACTGAGCCAGAACCCTTCAGTCCCCCTCAGACTCGGTCCCAAGGGCCTCCCATAATTATCGCCCCCCTCCGAGAGGTAGCAGGATCTGAAGGCTCGTGCGCGTTCACATCCCTTTCTCCTTAGGAGATTTAGCCCAACTAGAGAAACGCCTAAGTTCCTTTTCCACTGATCCCACGACATACATCAGGGAGTTTCAATGGACCCTCCAGCCTTACAGCCTCACACATCATGACATTTTCATGCTCCTGGCCAATACTCTCCTCCCTGAAAAGCGTAGACAAGTTTGGAACTTTGCCCAAACGCACGCTACCGAAACCCAAAGGACTGACCCCACCTATCCCCGTAGCCCCACTGCTGTCCCCGAACAAGACCCACACTGAGATTATAACACCGCCATGAGTCTCCGCTCTCGAGATATTTTTGCCTCCTGCTTAATAGCAGGTCTGAAAAAGGCAGCTCGGAAAGTAGTCAATTTTCAAAAGCTCCAAGATGTAATTCAAAAGAGAGACGAAACCTCCTCTGAGTTCTTAGACAGACTCACTCAAGCCCTATTACAGTATACCAGCCTAGACCCAGAAACACCTGAAGAAAAACATGTCCTTATGACATACTTCCTAGCTAAAAGCTACCCCGACATTAAAGCTAAACTCAAAAAGTTAGAACAGGGCCCCGCTACCCCACAGACTGAGATCCTAACAGTGGCCTTTAAAGTCTTCCATAACTGGGAGGAGGAGAAAGAACGCCGTAAACAAAAGGCTGATCAGGCCAATTTCGAAATGTTGGCCCAGCTGATAAAACCACAACCTGGGTGCCCCTCTACAAACAAGCCCCCCCAAGGAGCTTGTTTCAAGTGTGGAAAAGAGGGACATTAGTCAAGGGCTTGCCCCTCCCCCAGATCTCCTAACACACCATGCCCCAGATGCCACATAAAGGGCCACTGGGGGTCTGATTGCCCAACCACCCGAAAGGGAGGCTGGACGAACAACCCCCATCCTAAGCCCGCCATAGTGGGGCTGGCAGAAGAAGATTGATGTGGCCCGGGGGCTTCTCGCACAACCATTTCCATCACCAAACAGGAGCCCAGGGTTACTTTAACAGTAGACGGTCGCCCCATCTCCTTCCTCCTAGATACAGGAGCCACCTTCTCATTCTTGCGAGAATACCGGGGCCCTACCACGCCAGCCATTACTCCTATAGTTGGGGTAAGAGGTAAACAGATTTTCCCATTACACCCCCACCCCCTTTTATGCACAATCCTAGACAATCCCATACCTTTTTCCCACTCCTTCCTGGTTATGCCCCAGTGTCCCATCCCTTTACTAGGACGAGACATCCTTTCCCTCCTCCACGTTTCCATAACTATATCCACTCCCACAGCCCCCAGTACTCCCTTTCTGATGGCCTTCATAGCCGACAACCCCCTCTACCCAAAGAAAGCTCCGGTTCCGCCCTCATACACCCTGTAAATCCCAAAGTTTGGGACATTACAAGCCCCTCCGTGGCCCTATGTCCCCCTGCCTCTATCGAATTACATGACCCCTCTCAGTATATCTGTCAGGCCCAATACCCCCTAACCACTTCAGCCCTCACAGGCCTCCAACCCATCATTCAAGATCTCTTAAACAAAAATTTCCTCAGACCCACTCACTCCCCATTTAATACCCCCATATCAGCTGTTAAAAAAACCAACGGATCTTTCCGCCTTGTCCAAGACCTTCGCCTCGTCCAAGACCTTCGCCTCATCAACATAGCCATTGTCCCTATCCATCCCTTAGTTCCAAATCCATACAGCCTTTTATCGCAGATCCCTGCCTCGGCAACCCACTTCTCAGTCCTAGATCTCAAGGACTCATTTTTCTATCCCTCTAGACCCCTGCTCCCAAGATTTTTTCATCTTCACCTGGACGGACCCATACACAAGACATTCTGAACAACTCACTTGGACAGTTTTGCCACAAAGCTTCTGAGATAGTCCCCATATTTTTAGACAGGTCCTAGCTCAGGGCCTCAAACAGTATCATCATGATCACTCCAAGTCCACTTTATTATAATACATGGACAATCTTATACTCTGCAGTCTCTCGTGGGAACAGTCTCAACTTGACACTGCCTCCCTACTTAACCTTCTAGCTTCCAGAAGTTACCGAGTATCCCCCATCAAAGCTCAAATCTCTTCCCCTCCTGTCACTTACCTCAGATTCCTTCTATCTCAACAAAGAAAGTCTATTACCTTAGACAGAAAATGGCTCCTCTCTGACCTGCCCGTTCCCAAAACCAAGACAGAAATCCTTTCCTTTCCACGCCTGGCTAGATATTTTAGAGCGTAGATCCCTAACTTCTCCCTGTTGGCAAGACCCCTATACGACCTCAGCAAGAGCCCCCCTAAAAAACCATTATCCTCCTCACCCCGACACTCCTTCATTAAGCTCCGTCAAGCCCTTGTGGAAGCCCCAGCTCTCCATCTTCCTGATTTGTCGAAGCCCTTCTCATTATACATTCATGAGAGGTCCAGTCAAGCTCTAGGAGTCCTAAGCCAATATTATGGCCCATCCTTTGCCCCAGTAGTTTATCTCTCCAAGCAATTAGACCCCACAGTTCAGGGATGAGGCCCCTGCCTACGAGCATTAGCCGCTAGACAGCTCTTGCAGAAGGAAGCTCATAAACTGACATTCAGGGCGCCCCTTACCATTCTGTCCCCACATCACCTAAAAGATCTCTTAACCTACAAAAGTTTACAGAATCTCCCTCCCTCCAGACTACTGACATTACTGTCCTCTTTCCTTCAAAATCCCGTTCACCCCCTTTGCCATCCATACTCGAATCATGACTTTTTTCTCCTTTACTGTGCTCTTGCTTTTTTTCCCTCATTCCTATTGTCTTCCCCACCACCCAGCCTCCTTTGTATGGTGATTCAAAGTCAGAGAGACTTACACACAGCATCAAACAAAAGTTACTGCCCTCATTGCCACACCAGACTGCTCTCTGAAAAGCTGCTCTAAGCCTTTATACCTCCACTTTCCTCCCTCCACTGAAGTGTTCACTAGCAGCTACCCTTATTCTCCCTACCTCTGCTTCCTCTATAACCAAAAACAAGCCTATTGCAGGCAATGGCCAGACACCTACGGGAGATGTCCCTACTAGTCTTGCGCCATTCACTACATGGGTAACTTCCAGTACCCACAGTATTACTCCTCCAACCGTTTCATGAAATATCCCAACGGCTCATTCTCCTTATCAATCCCAGATCCCTGGGCCTCTCGATGGGCTGCCGGAGTCACAGCCTCAGTTTACTACGGGGGGTCCTCGACTCCCCCACAGTACCCTTCATATCTCTCGAAAGTATGTTCCCTCTCATTCCCAGATCTCTCAAGTTGCATCAGGTATCAGACATTCCGAAAAAGTCATTATCCAAACTCTTGACGGCGCCTCTTCATCTTCTTATCCCCGCCCCTCTTCCCATTTCTCCTACTCTTCGTTACAGCTCATTCAGGACACCACCATCTTTCTCAACCACACCCTTAACACCGCCAATTGTTTCTTGTGTGCATCACTACAGCGCCCACTGCTGGCCGCCGTGCCCCTTAATATTTCCAACTACTCCTTCCATGCAGAAAGACAACCCCTCTGCCCCCTGGCAGACATACCCCTATGGGAACCAGTATACGCAGATAATCTCACCATCCACCACTGTGTAAGCCCAACTCCACCCACCTCCAGCGCACTTCACTGCCTCTCTATCTACACCCCTACCTCCGGCTCTAAGACTTTTACGCAACCGGGATACTTCTTGTGGTGTAATGGCAGTCTTTTCAACTCACTGCCTCTCAGCTCGGATACACCCTGCATTCTCGTCACCCTAATCCCACAGCTTACACTTTACAGCATGGCAGAATTTCTTGAGCTCCAACCTCCCTTGCCCTCGTGCATAAAAAGAGCTGTTTTCCTTCCCATCATGGTCGGTATCTCTTTGATCACCTCAGCCATTGAGGCACGGTTTTCGGGAGAAGCCTTGGGTCACTCTCTATGGGCAGTCAGAGATCTCAATGCCAAACTTGAGGGAGCCCTGACATCCAATGCCGATTCCCTAGCCTCTCTCCAAAGACAGGTCACTTCGCTAGCTAAGGTCACCCTTCAAAACCGGCGGGCCCTAGATCTGCTTAAAGCCAAGAAGGGCAGCAGCTGCGTCTTCCTCCGGGAAGAGTGCTGCTATTACATCAACGAATCCGGCATTGTAGAAACTGACATCACCAAACTCACCGACCTTGCCTCCAGTCTCCACTCTGCTTCCAATTCCAACCCATTCTCTTCAATACTAACAAACCCCCTCCTCACCTGGCTCTGGCCCATTGCAGGCCCCATAATAATCATTCTTCTCGCCTGTCTCTTCTTACCCTGTATGATAAAGTTCATCAAATCCCAAGTTGGAAAAATCTCTCATCAAGCTTTCAACCAGCTTTTACTCAGGAACTACCAGCTTCTGGCCACAGAAGATCCCTTACCCTCACGTGACCTCCTCACCACACGCTGAGATGGACCCCTCTCTCCGCTGGAAACTGTTTCTGGAAACAATGGCCGCAGACCCCTGGCTCCTGACACCCATATCCTCTTCGCACCATTGGAATCAACAGGTCCTCGACCTATGGTTACAGGGAACCTTCATTGATTTCCAACCTAAAGAAGTCCACATCTACTCATCCTTACTGTGGGGAGTCCTATCAACCCTTTCCTCCCAATCCTCAAGCCCTCACTCCCTTCTACGCCCCCGTTCAGCAGGAAGCAGCCAGAGAGAACGCAAGGTCCACAACCCCATAGAGGAGAAAGGGGGGAATGAAGGGCCCCCACCAGTAAGATGGCGAACTTTCGGCTTCTCTTCGGGGTCCTCAGTTCCCGCCGGCGCCACCTGAAGGCCAATCACCTCTCGCCCCCCTCCCAATCCCAGCACCTGGCCAACAGCCACCAGCCCCGTAGAAGTGACACCTCAATCAATTCATACCCCTTCCTATATAACCCAGCACCTTTCCCTAATAAAGCAGAATTCTCCGGTGAATTGCTGCTGTGTGTCGCTCCTTTCCTTTCAGCTTTACAAGACAAACTATGAGGTATATTAATATCATTATCTGCACTCCCTACCCACTGTTTATGCAGTTACTACTTTTTACCCAGTATAACATCTGAGAAGCTGCAAAGTCCCCTGGATCTTATCAGTGACAAAGGGAAAGTAAAAAAAACAAAACAAAAAAAAACCCCATTCCCAAAAACCCTTCATGTAACCTGAGACACCAGAAACACCCATCCACAAAGACAGCATCTTTTTTGTTTTAAAAGACTGTTAGACTGCATCTTCTATGTTAAACTATTAAAACCATGGCAGATTTGGAGAAAAAAATTTTGCTTAAAAACTTTGATCGACTTAGGCACTGAGTATTCGTGCTTTTGGAATTGGCATGGGAAAGGGAACTCAGCGTGAGCCATGCTTGATCACGCTGCTTTGCTTTTAGTCACAAAGGGAGAAAAATCAGCCTTGCAAATGTATGTTGATGAAACGAGTGACATTCAAAGTCCACTCACTTGTTTTGGAGTAAACAGGGAAATATTTTATTCAAAATTTCTTCAAAGTGATTTTCTGGAAGTTATGTTGGCAACTGAGCAAAACTTGAGTTCCAAACCACACAAAAATCTGGCAAAGACTGGATGTAGGTGAGAAAAGGATTCCTCACAAGCTACCAATGATTTTCAGTCCTGTGTTGGGAAGCTACTGTCCAAATTTATTCTTTAGACAGATTGAGTTACATTTCTCCCCTTGCTGAATTCACCTTCAGGAACCTGCTTTTTGAGAACTTTAGTAAGTCAGAAAATTTTAAGACATGTTTGGTACAGCATAATGGTTAGGAAAGCAGACTCTGGCAGCAGACTGGGTCTGAATCCTGGCTCTGCCAGTTATCAGCTGGGTGTTCCACAGCAAGCTCCTGAGACCTCTCTGCACCTCTGTATCCTTATGTGTAAAATATGTAAACACTATCTGTACCTATTTCTGATGACTTTGAGTACTACATGAGGTAATACACATAACAAAAAGCATCAGAAAAGTATATAACATGCAGGAAGCTCTTTAAAAGTGTGAGTCTCATTAGTACAACAGCTGGACTTCAGCTGCAAAAATATAGTCTATCAAGTAATGATGTTTGATTTTACCCCTTGAAATTTCAGTTTTTTGTACATAAACCTTCAAGGGCATCTTTCAGAAATGTTATGCTTTGCTGAATGTTTGCAAGTTTGAAGCAGTTGCCTTTGTCCTTATTGACTGTTTCAGTAACGATACAACATAATTCTTCAGTTCGGGAATCTTTCCAAGCACTTTTCCTTCTGACATGATTGAAAAGGTCCAACAGAATATAAAATAATATACACAGTCACTGTTTATTTCTTCCTGTAGTTTGGTTTCAATTTTTAACATTAAACTCTTCAATTCATTTGGAATGTATTTTAATGTGAAGTATAAATTTTGGATTTAAATAGTGTGATTAAAATGTTAGCCAATGGTTCCAGAAATTTTTCTTGAATGAGCCAACTTCTCCATTAACTTGAAAATCTATCACATGCCAAAATCTTATATGTGCTTATTACAATAGTTGTCTATTTACTTATTACTGTTCTCCCACTGAAACTTAAGTTTCACAAAAAAAGAGACTCAGTTACTTTGGTTCACCACTGGTCACCAGACAGAGTACTACTACTGGGCTTTTAGGAATGAATGGCTGAAAAAGGCTTTCCTCTCCCAATCTCTGAATGTGATTACTGTTATTACTGATTTTCTAAAGATAAACAGATGCTACATTATTGAAACAAATCTGAACTGATCATATTTATGATTCTTTCAATATGCTGCTATATTTCCTTTGCTAATATTTGACTTAAGATTTTGTATAGGTAGCTTTAAGTGAAGGTGTTCTTAATTTTTATGAACAAAACAAAGTAGAATTTGGTCACAGCCATCCTAGGTCCATAAAATAACATGAGAAATTTTCCATATTTTACCATGCTTTCAAATAAATTAGATAGCAAAGGAAATACCTGTTCCTTTAGGCTTTGACATAATATGATAAATATATCTAGAATTTGCACTTCTGAGGAGGAAGGAATCTTTGTTTCAATCTGACTTTTGTCAATATCATTCATAGTTTTTGCTGTATTGAGTCAATTTTGGTTATTTTAAATAATTTGTTTTTGCTTATTCATTTTGTAGATTGAATTTACTGTCATAGGGTTAAAATTCCTTTTTTATTTTTAAAAAAGTATTAAAAATTTTGAAATTTAAAATAAGTTCTCTGTGCATCTATGGTCATACGTTTCTTTTTTTAAAAAATATTTGCTTCTGGGTCATGTTATGATTGGATTTAAAAAATCAACTTAAATCCTTGTCTTCTAACAGAACCGGGGAGTCACTGTGGTAATGAATATGTTCAGTTTTAATGTTAAACTACATTCTATTTTTTTTTATGCTTCCAAAATGTTTTCGCCTTTCCCGTTCTCCCTGAGCCATACTGATTAAGAAGATCCCTCCCCCCAGCTTTTAGCCAATTTATTAGGAAGCTACTCATTTTATTTCTACTCTAGTTCTGCTTATTTTTAACCTTCCCTTACCCTGCCTTTCTTTCTTGAAGCCAATAATAAAACAGCATTTTTGAGTCTCCTTGTAACCTTCCCTCTTCCGTCTGCCAAATTACTGAAATACTTTAGAATCCCAGATCCCTGTTATTATTGGTCAATTATATTATTCTTTTTATGAAGAATGATTATCAATAGTATTAGGTTTACTCCTATACTGTTATTCACAATTAATTCCATACCACTTGAAAATACTCTAATTTCTTCTCCCTATTGAGTTCTCTATTCTAATTATTTGTTTGTCTCTACTATATCTTCGCATAATTTTTTTCAGAGCAAGTACATGAGTGGGATATTCTGCAGGTTTTCAGTATCAAAGATGATCTTTTTGTTCTCCTTTCAAGAAAAGATGCCTAGGCTGGCTGTGCAATTTGAGTGACAACCCTTTTGAAGGTGATGCTTTCACCCTTTCATCCTTTCAACCTTTCAATCTTTCCAAGGCGATGCTCCTTTGCTTTTCCTATACAGTGTTACTAGGTAACTGGATACAAATGTATCGTCCTTCTTTTGTGGATAACATCTGCTCTCTTACTCCTGCACTACCTCCACATATCTGGATGTTAATAGTTGATTCATTTTTAAGTATAACAATTTTGTTAGAATACTTATAACAGTGAATTTTCATCCTCATTATTTTTATTTAATAAAAGCTTTATTGAGATATAATTCACACAACATAAAATTTCTTCATTATTTTTTTGCTGGCACCCAAGCCCTTTGATGTGATGATTCATGACTCCCTTTAGCTAAGGTGGTAGTGAACATGCGATGTTTAATATGTAAGCTCAGGTTATCATCTTGAACCTGAAACCTATCCAATGTATCACGAAGCTGGCTGTTGTTGCCCTACAGCTCCTCCTCCCTGCTGTTCTACTGGCTGCATCCTGGAACATACTTTACCTTTCTTTATACTCTCCTCGCTTTCTTACCAGGCTCCTTGACTTTCTCCATGGTTTTACCAGGACCAAGCCCCAGCCTTCCTCTCCTCTCATTCTCTATACTCTTCCTGGTAAGATTTCATACACTTCCTGGCTCCAAATGTCATCTATATGAGAGGGTCTCAAGCCCCTCCCCAAATATTGCTTATACATAAACATTCTCCCATTACTAACATCTCTCATTTAGACACAGTGATTCTCAATTACAGGGATATCCTGAAATCTCAGGAGGCGCATTTATAGCTTGAAGAAGCACTTCTTTCTGTCCAGGAACACGTGCCTGTCCCATCATCCAATGAGCTGTCCACTCCAGAAGCCTGGGAGTCATCACTGTTAGACCGGAGGATGGTATCTCTCCAGTTCACCACCATATCTAACAGAGCCTAACATATAGCAGCCCAACAAATACTTGTCATAGGGATGAATTCAATCACTAAATTCTGTGGTTTCTAGTTCACATCCTTTCAATTCATCCTCTTCTTTTCATCCACACTATCAGTACACTTCAGTTAAAATCACTATTACTGCCCACCTGGCTTACTACCAAAGTCTCCAAGCCTCCAGTCCTGCCTCTGCCAACCCATTCTACATGTTATAGTTAGCGTTATCTTTTTTCAGTCACAGACCAGTTCTTATCTCCCTCAATCTAAGGCCCTTTAAAATCAAATCCCAATTTCTCAATGTGACAAACAAGTCTCTAATTCTCTTGACTTTGTATACAACATCCCTTCTACTTGGGAGAACTCAGGTGCCGATGGAAGGAGAATTTTGTGATGCCCCAAAGTTGAGTCAAACCCTCATCTTACATGCTCCCCAAAGTAGCCTGTACTTCCCCTTATTGCATCTATTCTGTATTATAATTGCCTGTTTGTCTCTCCTCACCCGTGGTGTAAATTTTGGTGGGTGGTCATTGTCCTTTGCCATGTATCTCAGTGCCTTGCACAGGTCTTGGCACAGAGCAGGCATCTGATGAGTATCTGATGAGTGAATACATTTTCAAATATCACCAGTGACCATGAAAGAAGGTAACCTTAGAATTCCATTATGGGACAGAGATTCTGGACCCAGCTGGGATCCATGAATAGTTACTAAGAGTGCATGAACACCATGAAATTGTACCCAACATTTTATGTGTATATAAAATTTTTTAGGGTAATTTGCAGATTTCCTAGGGAGTCAATAATCCTAACAGTTTAAGAAATATTACTGTAGGGGCTTATTTGGTTAGAAAGGAGTATTTTGAAGCATATTGCAAACTAACAAAAACAAATTGTAGATACATACACACAGCATGTACACACACACACAGATACAAACATGGACTGACTTTATGATATCAAGCCTATGGTAAACATTTTGTTGAAAACGGACAAGAATCAGAAGAGCTAGAGGGCTGCAGGAAGAATGAAGAAAACAGAGGATGCCAGAAAAAGAACTGAGAAAGGCAGAACAGAGAGAGAAAAGGAACTTCTGTCCACTCTGCTGTTTTATATATGGCCCTTAGGCAGCCGGTGTGCGAAAGGTTGGCTGCAGTATGGAGGACGTCAGTGTCTGAAGATACCTGTGTAATTCTGAAAATTGCAAACTTCAGCTTGCCACATGCTACCCAACTTCAGGACAGTCTGGTCCACCAGTCCAGCTGTCTTTTCAATTCTGTCCAGTGAATTCCTTTCTAGACTCTGATCTTCAACAGAAGGAAAGAGAGAAAGAAAACAGAAGGCAGTGGCCTGGGCCCATGAGAAGAGGAAAGGGAAAGGAGGTCAAACACTCCCTACTTCTCAGGTGACCATCTTTCTCTAGCTCACTCTCCTCCTTTGTCTTTATTCATTGAACAGTTTATGTATGTGCCTGTGTGCAAAAATTGTTGACAATATAGGATGCACTTCAGTAAACAAAAACATCTTTGTAAGTTCTGAAAAATACACGTAGTTTTCAGAGTTCTACGTGTTTTTAATAAATGTTGGCTAGTTCATCCTCTCTCCATCAATTAAACACTTAATAAAGAAAGGGAATATGATCTTTTTGGGGGGTAACTTCTCATATCAGCACGTAACATATTATACTGCCCAGTTTGCTTTAGCAAATGCTAACTTTTATATCATAAGATATTGTTACTAATCTACTAAAGTAGGAAAAGTACTTCAGAAATGGTGATAGGCTGGATTATTTTTGTTTTAAAGCCACCCAGCCTAACTTCCATTATTGCACAGTCCAAGGATAGCTACTGATATTACATCTAAGACGTCTCTGGCTGTGAAACAAACGTTAGTTAGGTGGGAATGAAAACTGGACGCTTTCGTCATTAGCATCATCTTTCATCCAAAATAAAATGAAAGCCTGAGGATGGTTTTCATTTGGTCAAAAGGCCTGAACAATTAACTGACTGGTTAATCTGCATCTAAATCCTCAGGAATAGTCCATAACTACCTGTTTAGCAATTCAGTTTCATATCATTTAACATCAACACACAAGAACAGCTCTGCTGTGATGTATAGGGATAGGAGCCGCATGAATTTATCAGACATACTAATAATCCAACAGTGTCTACTTTTGCTGCAAAACTCTAATTGTGTAGAGGGACAAAACTGTGATTGTTAAAACAATATTTTGTTAAAAAAAAAGTCTTTTCAAGATTCTATATTTACCTATACTATCTGAAATTTTTGTGAAGTCCTAATCTACTAATAACAAATACGGTATTTTAAATCATAGTGACAACTGAAGATTCCTCTGAGTAAATGCCTGATAAATTTATGGTGAAATTTAGTGACCAGTTATTCTGGCTGGAAGTTAGGGTGCAAGGGGAGGAATAGGAGAGAAAGGGGAAAAACTACTGCTCAGCAAGTCCCACCTAATAGTGTAATATTTGGGGCAATATCCACTTAAAACAAATTCCAGGATTCACTTAAGAGTTGTAATGGTTTTTGCCCTGTTTATTTAGTCTGATACCCTTTTGGCAAGAAATTGCTGTTGAAGATTTATTGAAATCTGGTTTAAGTTCCATTCTTTTCACAGATAAGCTGAACAGGTCACTGAGAACTTGGGCTTCACTTTTTTCCACAGCAGGGTGTGGAATCTGAAACCCCTTCAAATGTTACTGGGATCCTTTGGAGGAAAGAGAAGAAGATTGAGAATGGAAGAAAAATATTCTACAACCTAGTTCGTTGCTTGCTCTACTTGCATCCTTACCTTTAATCTTGGCGAACTCATTTGTGTCCTTCATCTTCTTTAGGTTTCACTGCTGCAAGAGATCCAGGTTAGGAAGTATGATGCCAGGATCAGTGGTGACAATGAGATGAGAGCCAGAAGTGAAGCCAAAAGAGGCTGTGAAGCCAGAACTAGAAATGAGCTGTTGGAGATCATATCATGTGGCATCTACAATATATAGTCCATTCATCCATACCGGAATGAAGTGTGCAAAACCAAACAAATACACATCCAGAAAAAAAGGGCCTGCTGTCACCAAGGTAATATTATTTGGCACTCTCTAGCTGAAATGTGCACATCGTTAAGATGTCCTTACTATAGTCCTTTTGGGAAGAATTATTTTGGTGAAGTGTGGAATGAAAAGCAAACATGGAACATGACAATACAGATGGGCATCACCTGGGAAATCCAGCAGTCCACTCCAACAGATGCCCTCAAGGTGGTATTTACCTTGATGAGCCTTGCAGACTGATACCTGATTGCACTGACTGGACACAGGAATGCAGACTCATGCTGACAAAACTCACAAGACACTAATGTATAAAAAAAGAAGGCGACTTTATTATTTACAGTAAACAACAGAAGAATCAGACATACTTAAGGTCTGTGTCAGCCTGATAGTGAATGATCTCTTTGGGAAGGCAAGTTACCAGAGGGAAGTGTGGTGTGTATGGAGGCAGAGTAAGTGGAATTAATTATGCAGGATTCTACGGCAAAAGGGCATGAAGCTCTGCAGCTCCTTATAACACAACGACTGACCTTCCAGGGAGGCTGGATGCTTGCCTCAACCTGGCAGGTGCTATTGGTCAGACATTGTTGTGTCAGGTATCATAACAATTACACTGATAGCTTTCATTTCCTCCATAGTGGAGACAGAGAAAATGGTCTTCTGATGAAGATTTTATATGTTTGTGTGTTATTAAGATGTTGATACCCTCAATAAGGTTACAGTCAGATTTTTACTGCCCAAGAAGTCTTTATGATTCTTAAGATCATATTATCTTCAATCTATTAGGTATTCATTTCTTAGTTTAATTTTCAGAAAGTATTTTCATTGTCCTGCTTTCTGGGTCAAGAGGGGCGCCACATGGTGGACTCCACATTTGCCTACCGGTTCCACAAAGTGTCAATTAAATTCAAATCAACCTGTATTCACTGTGCTAACTTTATGCCAACTGCTGTACCAGGTACAAACTAATATGCAAAGTGTAGTAAGAGCCTCTAAGAAAATGTTATATTTCTCGGATGCCTACTGCCCTTTGCTCTTCACAAGGTACATTCATTCATTCATATTTTGCTATATGTACAGACCCTCTACTAACAACCAGGATTTATTAGATCCAAGAAATACAAAGAAAAACTTGACATTGCCATGTTGCTGCTGAGAGCTTACAGCCTGGCAAAGGAATAAGACATGTTTTTTAAAAAAAGGTACTATGCCAAGTGGTATAAAGCAGAACAGGGGGAGTGCTTTTATATCTTTGGGCAGAGACAGAGGCCGCATCTTTTTTAAAGTCTGATTTAAAAAAGAAACTGAATAATAATAATGATTATTATTTCATTTAATGACAACATACAAACGATAAGTTCCTTCCTTGTTACTTACTTCTGACCCCTGTTTCTACCTCTCAAGGTTGCCCTCAGTAATCTGGTGAATGCTCTTCTGGATATTTTTCTATGTATGTGGAACACACGTATATACAAAACATCATTTGCAACTCCAACATACACATACTCAGATGGGCATATAAACATAAATTATGTATTATTATCAAGGTGTAAAATGTATATATTACAAATCCCATTCATGTAATACACACATGTACACATCCATTTACGTAATACATATACATATGGATCACACTATTATTTTCTTCTACATTTAATTATTTGTTATGAATTATAACATGAATATAGCAAAGTGCACAAAATAAATATGCTGAGTTGAGAAAATAAATTACCCTGGAGACTCTTACCAGGTCAATAAATAGAAAATTTGAGTACCCTAGAAACTCCCTGCATCCACCTGCCCAGCTCCCCAAAATATCATTATGTTGAATTTGATGTTAATCATTTCCTATCTTTGAGTCTGTAGAACCTGTCCACCTATGAGGCAGGTAAAGTTCAAATTTCAAATGTTCTTAGAGCAAAAACAGCTTTAAATCTCTAAGCTTCTCTGAACTCTCATTTTTCCTTAGAATTCCTTAGATTTTTTCAGCCCTTTGCTGCTCTGAGGAAGTTTTCTTATACATATTCAACATTCTCCATTATTTTCACCAAGAGGATTATTCAAATAACCTACCTGGCCAGATTTTCAGTAACAGAAATCTGTGTCACTTCTCAATTTCTTCCTTGTGTTATGGTATTTTGTGTAAATATAAATCCTTAACAACTAGATCCTAACTCCCTGGGGTTTATGAGAAGCAAACATCTCTAACTTCTTACAGCACAAATAGTGAAATACGCAACAAATGCACTAAAAGTAAAGAGTAAAGGAATGGAAATGAGAATGAATATGTAATTCCTCCGTCCCTTGAAGAGTTTCCATTTTCTTTTTTTGAAGGAAGATGTATATGCATAAAACAATTTGAAATGAAACAATTTTAAGGCAATAAAGATATATGCTTAAATGAAATCATTTATATTCACTGACATGGAGAGATTTCTAAGATATATTGTCAGGTGAAAAAAAGAAAGTTGTAGGATGGTGTGTCAAAAAATATACCTAGTCTATCTCCCAGGTGTGTCAGTGTGTGTGTGTGTGTGTGTGTGTGTGTGTGTGTGTGTGTACATGCCCATGCATACTCTTGTTTATGCACAGAAATGTGATTATAAAGACATAACAGTAGTTACTCCTATGGACTGAGAATGGGAAGCCAGGAACTATCTTTTCACTTTTAAATATCCTATATAATACTTTTATACAGAGCATATTGTTTTTATTGTTGAGGGAAATTTTAAAATTATATTCAAGGGCAAACATCTCTGACAAAGGAATCAAGAAGAATAAATAGACAGGAAGACAAAAACTACTGGGAAACGCTCCTTCAAAAAGGTAGGATCTGAAATGGGCCCAGTAGGACTGGGAGAGTTTGAATTGGAGAAGGGGGTGGGGGGAAAGTTGGTGAAGGGGACAAGAGCTGTGTTTTGAGCAAACATTAGGGAGAAATGAGAATGGTGCCCCAAGGGGACCATAAGCAAGTTGACCTGGCTGAAGCTAACTCCAGTTTACAGTGAAAGAAATGATTGCGTGGACATAACAAAGCCACAGCATAAAATGTGGATGTCATCAATATAAGGGTTTATAACCGGTTTGATGGGACACAGAAGTCATTAGAGGTTACTTTGCAAGGTGGTAGTGTGAGATAATCTTAACCTTATGAAGTAGTCTATGCAGAATGAGATCAAACTTGGAAAATTCCTGGTAATTTGTTAAGTGTTAGATCAGTAATCTTAGGTTTTATTTAGTAAGTTGTCATATTAAAAGTTACATGTTAGGGAGATTATCTTGGTATTCTTGTACAGAATGTACTCCAGGGGACAGAAAGACTTAGATCAAGGAGATTCCTTAGCAATATAATACACTTGCAAGAGCTTGCCCCATCTTCACAATCTGAAAAGTGCAAATCACTATCCTCTCAGGATAGTTGTAAGGATTAAATGTACAGGAAATGGGATGGTTCAAATTTATTAGCTTATTTCTTCTCAACTGCTATTACAGCCCAGATGTATGTTGATACAGAACTGATGTGCTGGACATGGGAATGGGAAAGGTAAATTCAAGAGATTTTTCTAAAAAAATAATAAGGATCTATTTATTGGATGTAGGGAATGAAAGAGGAAAAGATGAAGATTTCTAGGTTTTCAGCAGAAGAGATTGACAGGCTGGTCCCTGACAGAAACCTTCCTGGATCTGAGATCCACAACATTTTTGGAGTCATGACACTCTTACCATGGGAGTATCACCTCCTCTATCTCTGGTAATCCTGACCTGTGACTCCCACAACTTGGGATCAGCAACCTCCTTGTATTAGTACGAACATGGCTTGAGATATTTTAAAATAAAAGTACACTTATACTGATCTTAAAAAAATTTTCAAGGATGCATTAAAAATCTTAAAACAGTTAAGACATACAAAGTTCCTCACTATTCAGTTATTGCAGTAGGCAAAAAAAAATCCATATATTTGACTTTAAGGAAGAAAAAAATCTACATAAAATCTGATGGAATTAAATGTCCTTAGGGTTTCAAATTAACTCCTAAATCACAAAATTATGAAAATCAAAAAGATCACTACAAATTAGTAACATAAGTGATTCTAATTTACTGTGCTTTTAAAACTCTTTTCTTCCAGGAGGGTTCTGACTTCTGGCTTACATGTTACAACACTGGGCTGTAGAACAGAATTTATCATAGCTTTACAGTATTCCCAAAGTCTGGGCTGGTGCTCTTTGTTGTCCACTTGAAGGTCAAAAGTTTGAGGACTATTTTATGATAGAAAACAAAAATTCAAAAAGCTCAAAGTGATTTATCATGCTTTAAACTCTTCAGTGTTCTGTAAGGTCCCATCTTTGTAGAAGATGACAGTTGGCAATTGTGTAACTAAGCCTCCAGAACTAGCTACAACTCTGGAATGGGATCGTTTTGCCATGCAGTTGGTCACCACCATACGAACATCTTGGGAAATAAAAGAGCTTGTTTACCTGCTAGTTCCTGTCAGAAAATAACTCATTCACACAACAGTACAACAGTACTTTGGCTTAACCTACCAATCTACATTTCTTGGTATTTATGATTATATTTTAAAAGAAAGTTAAGAACATTTCTGCATATTTGAAAAGGTAGAAAGGAGGGGAAAGGGAGGAGCAGGAGAAAGACATACATCTTTGTTTCATGGTAATATGGGAAGGGGAGGTAGGGGAAGATGTAAATGAAACAGAATTGGCTGTGAACTGCTGTTTGTGAAGGTGGGCATGAGACCACAGAAATCCATCTTCCACTGCACCTATGCAGGGTTCACAGTGAGCCACTTTGGCATGTGGATTATTCCAAGCTGAAGACAACCAAGGCCCAAAAGACTCAGAAAGAGCTTTTTACCTCCCCCTTACTTAGCTCTAAGAATTCAGAAAGAGGGCCTGGTCTAGGAAGAACTGCTATAATCAGAGATAACTACAAGGAGCAAGTGAGATGGATGCGGTAAGCTGTGGGAAGCTGGCTCGGCCTATTCCTCTTGGGACGGTGTCCCCTTGTCTCTCTACCTGGCACAACAAACGTGTGTTTTATCAAACAATTGCTCTTCTCATCTACCTGTGAACTGTATTCCTTGCCTCTGAAGCCCTAGACTCCTACCGCCTTGTCCTTAGCTCAGGACAGCATATAAGCCTCGATTGCCTGCCTGTATTTGGGTCTCTCATGTCGTGTGGAGCTCCTGTACATACAAAATTAGATTTTGTTTTTCTCCTGTTAATCTGTCCTATGTCAATTTAACTAATAGACCAACCAAAAGAACCTAGAAGGAAAAAATTTCCCTTCCCTATATCTACTTTGTTATGTTGAAGTGTTACAAATAAAGTTTTAAAAAGGCACGTGCCTATTTTTTCTCAAGATTGTCTCCTAACTCTATACCTAAAAAGATACGTCACAGTACTATTAATAGAATTATAACAAATACGTGATCTTTAGAACACTGAGTTAAGATTTCAAGAGCTCCTGAGGCTGACTTGCCTAACAACAAAATTTATGCCAGAAAATTATCCTTATTTTGTACATAATGCTTACATACAGCACTTTTATATCCATTCTCGCAACTGATTTTCATAATAATACTATGAGATCTGGTGGGTAACATTCTAATTTATGAAAAATAAATATGAGACTCAAAGAAATAAGTGGTTTTCATTTCTTTCATCCATTCATTCCATAAAGATTTACTAAACACCTAGCATGTGTTAGTCAGATTTGCCCTGGGTATTAGGAATTAAGAGAGAAAGCAAATGTGATTCCTTCTTTTAAGAGATGTGTAGTCTAGTAGGGGGGACAGATGTATAAACTGATAACTGTGTGATGATGTGGTTCATGCTACAATGAAGTATTTTTCAAAGATACTTTCTGCCATACCTGCAGTAAGAAATATACATTACAACCCTGTACGTATAAATGTAAGTTTTATGAAACAATTTTTCCTGTGTATGACACATATGGTATTTTCTAATCTACCCTATTTGCTATCTTTTCTCTTTTAATAAAATGCTGGTCACAACATTTTACAATGGAGTGGGTTGTTACCTACAGTGTGCAAAAGTACTATGATGAGTATGATAAGAGTTCTGTGGCAACACAAATGGAAACAAAAACTCTGCTCCAGGAATGAGAAAAGGCTTTAAAGAGAGAGACTGGTCTCTCAGAACACTTATTAATATTAAAGTGGCATAGCTAGAACAAAGGTCTTGGGATGCTTTAATCACTTTGCTCTTGCAGTAACTGTACTGTTTTACACTAGCTAAACACAAAGCAGCAAGTCTGTGAACTTGCTGATAAGCTATGGAAACAAGTTGTTTTCTTGAAGGGATGACGGCAATCATTCATTCACATTTACTACATCCTCATTATTGGCCCAGCACTTCCTGTACATTGGCTCACCCTGCTACTACCTGTAAAACAACCATATAACCATCCTGCAACTACAAGGTTTATTCTATGACTAATAGTCTTAAATATTCTCTCAAAAATTCTCTAGAACTAAAAGCAAGAGACCAGGATAATATGTGTTAAATCTAAGATCAGACACTGTTACTTTTAACAATCACCAATCTCTATTGTGGTTTTTGTTCAATGCCTTAATCCTCAGAGTCTCAAAAATCTGCTGTCCAACCAGGGCAGGCGTGCCTGTGATATACAGCAGAGCTCAGTGGAGGGAAGAGCTAGCAAAAGCTCAAGGCTCCATGAGTACTTGTATCTCATGCTGCTGCCCTCTGCTGTCTAAAACAGAAAGGGGCAAGATCAAGGGAGACCCACAGACTTGATTTTGCTTTGCCATTTCTTCCAATAGGAAAGTTTCCATTTTCAGATACTTGTTTTGAGAATATATTTTGCCCAACTGCACCAAACACTCTTTTTTCATGAACTTGACCTAGTCTGCTAAGCTCTTTGTGCTTTTTATCTGTTAAGCAAGAAAAAAGAAAGGTGCTTTTCCACAACAGCATGTGATGAGCTTACAATAGCACTATTATTCTTTGGGTATTCAAAAAATACTCATCAAGGATAGTGAGAGTGACACTGAATAGGAAACAGACAGAGGAAAGTTAAGTGGACTTCATGTGATTTGGAGGAACTACAGCTGTTTCTCATCCCTAACTTTCCCAAGGGAAGCATGCTTTGAGTATCAATGATAAAATATTTTGTTGGCTGAAGGTCGAAAACAGTATTCATAATTAAAATTAAACCAATTTGAACCAGCCCCAAAACACCAACCAGCATTTGTGCCTGATTCATAAAATTGTAGGGTCTTCGATTGTAAATTGAAAGTATTCTGGGCTAAGCTTTATAGGTATTAACCCAGTAATGGAGGATTGGGCAGAACAAAATGAGACTTACACTTTTGAGAAAGTTACTGAAAAGCAAGGATCATTTATAAGGATATTCTGATCTGTACATGAATTCCTTTGTTTGGGAGACATGTTTAGGCTTGATACCTTTGAATATTCTAAAGAAGTCTCTCAACTACAATCTATAAGGTCTTTAAAAAGATTTTCATGTGTTAGACTACATAGAAGATCTATTTTAAAAGAAGTCACTTTTTTATTCAGACCACAATGATAACATTTTCAAAAATCTGCAAATATTTAGTTGAGAATCAAATGATAAAATGCTAAAACAACCAATGAACAATCTACAGGTCTTTAAAAAGATCTTGTTGTAGACTACATAGATCTATTTTAAAAGAAGTCACTTTTTAATTCAGACCACAATGATAACATTCTCAAAAATTTGTAAATATTTAGTTGAGAACCAAATGATAAAATGCTAAAACAACCAAGTGAAATATGTAGCTAAAAATAATAAGACTTTAACTTTTTTTAAATTAAGGTTTCATTGATATACACTCTTACGAAGGTTTCACAAGAAAAACAATGTGGTTATTACATTCACCCTTATTACTGAGTCCCCCACACACACCCCATTACAGTCACTGTCCATCAGCGTAGTAATCAGAGTTCCTACTTGTCTTCTCTGAGCTACACTGTCTTCCCAATCATGACACCCCACAATCCCCTTCTCCCTCCCTCCCCACCTGCCCTTCCCCACCCCTTCCCTTTGGTAACCACTAGTTCCTTCTTGGAGTCTGTGAGTCTGCTGCTATTTTGTTCCTTCAGTTTTGCTTCATTGCTATACTCCACAAATGAGGGAAATCATCTGGTATTTGTCTTTCGCTGCCTGACTTTTTTCACTGGGCATAATACCCTCTAGCTCCATCCACGTTGTTGCAAATGGTAGGATTTGTTTCTTTCTTATGGCTGAATAGTATTCCCTTGTGTACATGTACCACCTCTTCTTTATCCATTCATCTACTGATGGACACTTAGGTTGCTTTCATATCTTGGTTATTGTAAATAGTGCTGCAATAAACATAGGGGTGCATATGTCTTTGACTCTTTACTTTTTTTTTTTTTTTTTTTTTATTTTGGTTAATATTTATTCAGTTGCAAGTAATCTTTTCCAAAAATGCTTAAATGGTAAGAATATATATTAGATTTTACAATGAGTGGAATGTTTTATTCCAGTGACTCTGGGTCTCTTTGTGATTCCTTAAGCTATACTCTTCTTTCTATATGGACTTCATTTCCAAGCCGGTTTCTCTTTCGTTAGGTAGATGAGTATAGATTGTGACAGATTTTGTATCCACATACCATTACATTCAGAGTGAGAAACAATACTTTTACTATGGATTTCTTTTTTTTTTTTTTTTTTTTGAGAGGGCATCTCTCATATTTATTGATCAAATGGTTGTTAACAACAATAAAATTCAGTATAGGGGGGTCAATGCTCAATGTACAATCATTAATCCATCTCAAGCCTAATTCTCGTCAGTCTCCAATCTTCTGAAGCATAACGAACAAGTTCTTACATGGTGAACGAATTCTTACAGAGTGAATAAATTCTTACATGGTGAACAGTACAAGGGCATTCATCACAGAAACTTTCGGTTTTGATCATGCAATATGACCTATAAACCATCAGGTCAAATATGAATATTCATTTGATTTTTGTACTTGATTTATATGTTGATCCCACATTTCTCCTATTATTATTATTATTTTTATTTTTAATAAAATGCTGAAGTGGTAGGTAGATGCAAGATAAAGGTAGAAAACATAGTTTAGTGCTCTAAGAAGGCAAATGTAGAAGATCAGATGATCAGGTGTGTGCCTATGGACTAAGTATTAATCCAGGCTAGACAAGGGCAGCAAGACATCCACAGATGCAGAAGATTTCTCTCAAAGCAGGGGGGGTGAGGTTCTGAGCCTCACCTCTGTTGATCCTCAAATTCTCACCTGATGGCCCCCCTGCGACTGTGCCTGTCTTAGGTTGTTCCTCCCTTGAGGAATATTACCCGTCTCTGGCTAACCAGTCATCTTCCGGGGCCATACAGGGAAATGTAAAGTTGGTAAGTGAGAGAGAAGCCATATTGTTTGCAAAGGTTAGCTTTTTACTTCTTTGCAGATTTATGCCCTGTGGCTTCTATGCCCAGCACTTGTCTCGAGGTATCTTTACCACCTGGAGGAATTATGATACTCGGTAAATTCGATATGAGGCACGAATTCTATTTAAGGTTTGTAATTAGGAAGGAAGAAGAAAAGCTATAGATGTAGCATATGAAGGAAACTTGGGAGGATTGATTATTTCTTTGACATATCTTCTTGTATAGTACCTTAAGTATGTATAGGTTTTAAACTACTAACTAATTTGCACACACATATTAACATAATAGGAATACGGTGACATAAACAAAGCAAATCTATAATTACCATCCATCTCCAGTGAAGCCAAGAAAACCATTTAGGCACCCTAGGCATTTGTGAAAATTTATCTATGATATGATGGATATTTTCCAACTGTACTTGAACCATCAGACAAATTAAAGCAGCCCATTTCTGGGATCTGTTCACATCCCGTATGTTCTTTTAACCATAGATAGTCTATAGTCATGAGATTTTGGGGTGCTACAACTTGCACCCCTCCCAACTCCTGGTTGAGTTCCAACAGTACAGATCCAGTCAAATTCGTTGTCTCACTGTATGCACATGCCAGCCTAGACATCTCCCTCCTCCTTCTTATGGCAAGTCCAGGAGACGGTGGGCTGGATGCAGCCACAACCGCAGCATCGTCCGGATCCCTGTGGAGGCTTTTTGATGATCATCCCCCGGCACGAGTCCTCCAGAGAGTGCTGATGCCGGAAGCTCCTCCTCATATCGTATCTTAGTTCATTTTCTGGGTATCCAAGCTAGGCCTTGATCTTCTGCGTAGAAACAAACAGACCCTTTGCCCACACTTTGACATGCCCTCTATACCACTGTGCAGAACTCATTGGAGGTCAGCACACAGTAACTGCTTTTTTTTTTTTTTTTTTTAATTAAGAGAAAGGAATATTATCAGAAAAGAGTACCTCCATAGCTGATCATCTGACACCCTTTAAGTGATCAACATTAAGGATATTTAAAGCATGCGTTGATCTTTGATTTACCAATAGTTTTATCCTGTTAAGGAGTAATCCCCCTTTTCTTTCTTTCTTTCTTTTTTTTTTTAAATTTTTAATCTACACTTACCTGAAGAATACTATGTTTACTATGCTCTCCCCTATATCAGGTCCCCCCTAACAACCACATTACGGTTACTGTCCATCAGCTTAGCAAAATGTGGTAGAGTCACTACTTGTCCTCTCTGTGTTGTGCAGCCCACCCTCCCCTTTCTCCCTCCCCCCCATGCATGCTAATCTTAATACCCCCCTTCTTCTTCCCCCCCCTTATCCCTCCCTGCCCACCCATCCTCCCCAGTTCCTTTCCCTTTGGTACCTGTTAGTCCATTTTTGGGTTCTGTAATTCCGCTGCTGTTTTGTTCCTTCAGTTTTTCCTTTGTTCCTATACTCCTCAGATGAGTGAAATCATTTGGTATTTCTCTTTCTCCGCTTGGCTTATTTCACTGAGCATAATTCTCTCCAGCTCCATCCATGTTGCTGCAAATGGTTGGATTTTTCCACTTCTTATGGCTGAGTAGTATTCCATTGTGTATATGTACCACATCTTCTTTATCTATTCATCTACAGATGGACATTTAGGTTGCTTCCAATTCTTGGCTATTGTAAATAGTGCTGCGATAAACATAGGAGTGCATCTGTCTTTCTCAAACTTGATTGCTGCATTCTTAGGGTAAATTCCTAGGAGTGGAATTCCTGGGTCAAATGGTAGGTCTGTTTTGAGCATTTTGATGCACCTCCATACTGCTTTCCACAATGGTTGAACTAATTTACATTCCCACCAGCAGTGTAGGAGGGTTCCCCTTTCTCCACAGCCTCGCCAACATTTGTTGTTGTTTGTCTTTTGGATGGCAGCTATCCTTACTGGTGTGAGGTGATACCTCATTGTAGTTTTAATTTGCATTTCTCTGATAATTAGCGATGTGGAGCATCTTTTCATGTGTCTCTTGGCCATCTGTATTTCTTTTTTGGAGAACTGTCTGTTCAGTTCCTCTGCCCATTTTTTAATTGGGTTATTTGTTTTTTGTTTGTTGAGGCGTGTGAGCTCTTTATATATTCTGGACGTCAAGCCTTTATCAGATCTGTCATTTTCAAATATATTCTCCCATACTGTAGGGTTCCTTTTTGTTCTATTGATGGTGTCTTTCGCTGTACAGAAGCTTTTCAGCTTAATGTAGTCCCACTTGCTCATTTTTGCTGTTGTTTTCCTTGCCCGGGGAGATATGTTCAAGAAGAGATCACTCATGTTTATGTCTAAGAGGTTTTTGCCTATGTTTTTTTCCAAGAGTTTAATGGTTTCGTGACTTACATTCAGGTCTTTGATCCATTTTGAGTTTACCTTTGTATATGGGGTTAGACAATGGTCCAGTTTCATTCTCCTACATGTAGCTGTCCAGTTTTGCCAGCACCATCTGTTGAAGAGACTGTCATTTTGCCATTGTATGTCCATGGCTCCTTTATCAAATATTAATTGACCATATATGTTTGGGTTAATTTCTGGGGTCTCTAATCTGTTCAACTGGTCTGTGGCTCTGTTCTTGTGCCAGTACCAAATTGTCTTGATTACTATGGCTTTGTAGTAGAGCTTGAAGTTGGGGAGTGAGATCCCCCCTACTTTATTCTTCTTTTTCAGGATTGCTTTGGCTATTCGGGGTCTTTGGTGTTTCCATATGAATTTTTGAATTATTTGTTCCAATTCATTGAAGAATGTTGCTGGTAATTTGAGAGGGATTGCATCAAATTTGTATATTGCTTTCGGCAGGATGGCCATTTTGACGATATTAATTCTTCCTAGCCATGAGCATGGGATGAGTTTCCATTTATTAGTGTCCCCTTTAATTTCTCTTAAGAGTGACTTGTAGTTTTCAGAGTATAAGTCTTTCACTTCCTTGGTTAGGTTTATTCCTAGGTATTTTATTCTTTTTGATGCAATGGTGAATGGAATTGTTTTCCTGATTTCTCTTTCTATTGATTCGTTGTTAGTGTATAGGAAAGCTACAGATTTCTGTGTGTTGATTTTGTATCCTGCAACTTTGCTGTATTCCGATATCAGTTCTAGTAGTTTTGGAGTGGAGTCTTTAGGGTTTTTTATGTACAGTATCATATCATCTGCAAATAGTGACAGTTTAACTTCTTCTTTACCAATCTGGATTCCTTGTATTTCTTTGTTTTGTCTGATTGCCGTGGCTAGGACCTCCAGTACTATGTTAAATAACAGTGGGGAGAGTGGGCATCCCTGTCTGGTTCCCGATCTCAGTGGAAATGCTTTCAGCTTCTCGCTGTTCAGTATAATGCTGGCTGTGGGTTTATCATATATGGCCTTTATTATGTTGAGGTACTTGCCCTCTATTCCCATTTTGCTGAGAGTTTTTATCATGAATGGATGTTGAATTTTGTCAAATGCTTTTTCAGCATCTATGGAGATGATCATGTGGTTTTTGTCTTTCTTTTTGTTGATGTGGTGGATGATGTTGATGGATTTTCGAATGTTGTACCATCCTTGCATCCCTGGGATGAACCCCACTTGGTCATGGTGTATGATCCTTTTGATATACTGTTGAATTCTGTTTGCTAATATTTTATTGAGTATTTTTGCATCTACATTCATCAGGGATATTGGTCTGTAATTTTCTTTTTTGGTGGGGTCTTTTCCTGGTTTTGGTATTAGGGTGATGTTGGCTTCATAGAATGAGTTTGGGAGTATTCCCTCTTCTTCTATTTTGTGGAACACTTTAAGGAGAATGGGTATTATGTCTTCTCTGTGTGTCTGATAAAATTCCGAGGTAAATCCGTCCGGCCCCGGGGTTTTGTTCTTGGGTAGTTTTTTGATTACTGTTTCAATTTCTTTGCTTGTAATTGGTTTGTTTAACTTTTGTGTTTCTTCCTTGGTCAGTCTTGGGAGGTTGTATTTTTCTAGGAAGTTGTCCATTTCTTCTAGGTTTTCCAGCTTGTTGGCATATAGGTTTTCATAGTAGTCTTTAATAATTCTTTGTATTTCTGTGGAGTCTGTCGTGATTTTTCCATTCTCATTTCTGATTATGTTGATTTGTGTTGACTCTCTTTTTCTCTTAATAAGTTGGGCTAGAGGCTTATCTATTTTGTTTATTTTCTCAAAGAACCAGCTCTTGGTTTCGTTGATTTTTGCTATTGTTTTATTCTTCTCAATTTTGTTTATTTCTTCTCTGATCTTTATTATGTCCCTCCTTCTGCTGACTTTAGGCCTCATTTGTTCTTCTTTTTCCAGTTTTAATAGTTGTGATGTTAGACTATTCATTTGGGATTGTTCTTCCTTCTTCAAGTGTGCCTGGATTGCTATATACTTTCCTCTTAAGACTGCTTTCGCTGCATCCCACAGAAGTTGGGGCTTAGTGTTGTTGTTGTCATTTGTTTCTATATATTCCTTGATCTCTATTTTGATTTGTTCATTGATCCATTGATTATTTAGTAGCATGTTGTTAAGCCTCCATGTGTTTGTGAGCCTTTTTGTTTTCTTTGTAGAATTTATTTCTACTTTCATACCTTTGTGGTCTGAAAAATTGGTTGGTAGAATTTCAATATTGTGGAATTTACTGAGGCTCTTTTTGTGAGCTAGTATGTGGTCTATTCTGGAGAATGTTCCATGTGCACTTGAGAAGAATGTATATCCTGTTGCTTTTGGATGTAAAGTTCTATAGATGTCTATTAGGTCCATCTGTTCTAGTGTGTTGTTCAGTGCCTGTGTGTCTTTACTTATTTTCTGCCCGGTGGATCTATCCTTTGGGGTGAGTGGTGTGTTGAAGTCTCCTACAATGAATGCATTGCAGTCTATTTCCCTCTTTAGTTCTGTTAGTATTTGCTTCACATATGCTGGTGCTCCTGTATTGGGTGCATATATATATAGAATGGTTATATCCTCTTGTTGGACTAAGCCCTTTATCATTATGTAGTGGCCTTCTTTATTTCTTGTTACTTTCTTTGTTTTGAAGTCTATTTTGTC
Source organism: Manis javanica (assembly GCF_040802235.1). Classification (NCBI taxonomy): domain Eukaryota; kingdom Metazoa; phylum Chordata; class Mammalia; order Pholidota; family Manidae; genus Manis; species Manis javanica. Next base: position 129,168,402 of record NC_133157.1, on the reverse strand, counting down.
TGATATTAGTACTGCAACCCCTGCTTTCTTCTCACTGTTGTTTGCCTGAAATATGTTTTTCCATCCCTTGACTTTTAGTCTATGCTTATCTTTGGGTTTAAGGTGAGTTTCTTGTAAGCAGCATATAGATGGGTCTTGCTTTTTTATCCATTCTATTACTCTATGTCTTTTGATTGGTGCATTAAGTCCATTTACATTTAGGGTGACTATTGAAAGATATGTACTTATTGCCATTGCAGGCTTTAGATTCGTGGTTACCAAAGGTTCAAGGTTAGCTTCTTTAGTATCTTACTGCCTAACTTAGCTCGCTTATGGAGCTGTTATATACACTGTCTGGAGAGTCTTTTCTTCTCTCCCTTCTTATTCCTCCTCCATTCTTCATATGTTGTGTGTTTTGTTCTGTGCTCTTTTTAGGGGTGCTCCCATCTAGAGCAGTCCCTGTAGGATGCCCTGTAGAGGTGGTTTGTGGGAAGCAAATTCCCTCAGCTTTTGCTTGTCTGGGAATTGTTTGATCCCACCATCATATTTAAATGATAGTCGTGCTGGATACAGTATCCTTGGTTCAAGGCCCTTCTGTTTCATTGCATTAAGTATATCATGCCATTCTCTTCTGGCCTGTAGGGTTTCTGTTGAGAAGTCTGATGTTAGCCTGATTGGTTTTCCTTTATAGGTGACCTTTTTCTCTCTAGCTGCCTTTAAAACTCTTTCCTTGTCCTTGATCCTTGCCATTTTAATTATTATGTGTCTTGGTGTTGTCCTCCTTGGATCCTTTCTGTTGGGGGTTCTGTATAATTCCATGGTCTGTTCGATTATTTCCTCCCCCAGTTTGGGGAAGTTTTCAGCAATTGTTTCTTCAAAGACACTTTCTATCCCTTTTCCTCTTTCTTCCTTTTCTGGTATCCCTATAATACGAATGTTTTTCCTTTTGTATTGGTCACATATTTCTCTTAGTGTTGTTTCATTCCTGGAGATCCTTTTATCTCTCTCTATGTCAGCTTCTATACGTTCCTGTTCTCTGGCTTCTATTCCTTCAATGGCCTCTTGCATCTTATCCATTCTGCTTATAAATCCTTCCAGGGATTGTTTCACTTCTGTGATCTCTTTCCTGACATCTGTGATCTCCTTCCGGACTTCATCCCACTGCTCTTGCATTTTTCTCTGCATCTCATCCCACTGCTCTTGCATTTTTCTCTGCATCTCATCCCATTGCTCTTGCATTTTTTTCTGCATCTCTGTCAGCATGTTCATGATTTTTATTTTGAATTCTTTTTCAGGAGGACTAGTTAGGTCTGTCTCCTTCTCAGGTGTTGTCTCTGTGATCTTTGTCTGCCTGTAGTTTTGTCTTTTCATGGTGATAGAGATAGTTTGCAGAGCTGGTACAAGTGACCGCTGGAAGAGCTTCCCTTCTTGTTGGTTTGTAGCCTTTTCCTGGGAGAATAGCGACCTCTAGTGGCTTGTTCTGGGCAGCTGTGCGCAGACAGGGCTTCTGCTTCCTGCCCAGTTGCTTTGGGGTTTATCTCCGCTGTTGCTGTGGGCTTGGCCTGGCTGGGGCTGTTCCTCCAAAATGGTGGAGCCCCGTTGGAGGGGGAGCGGCCAGGAGACTATTTATCTCCGTAAGGGGCCTCTGTGCTCCCTGCTGCCCAGGGGGTTAGAGTGCCCAGAGATCCCCAGATTCCCTGCTTCTGGTCTAAGTGACCTGTCCTGCCCCTTTAAGATTTCCAAAAAGCACTCTCCAAACCAAAACAACAACAGCAATAATGAGAGAAGGAACAGAAAGAAAGAGAAAAAAAAAAGGAAAAAAAAGGAAAAAACAAGCGATTTTTTTTTTTTTTTTGTCCTCAGGTGCCGGTCCCAGGCACCCGCTCACTGGTCCTGCTGCCCTGTCTCCCTAGCACCAGGGTCCCTGTCCTTTCAAGGCTTCCAAAAAGCACCCACCCACCGGTCCTGCAGGGAAGGAACGCTCAATATTCTTTGTCCTCAGGCACTGGTCCCACGCACCCGCTCACCAGTCCCGCCACCCTGCCTCCCTAGCACCGGGGTCCCTGTCCCTTCAAGGCTTCCAAAAAGCACTCGGCAAAAAGAGAGAAAAAAAAGGGGAAAAACGCGCGATTTCTTCCGTCCTCAGGTGCTGGTCTCAGGCACCCACCCACCGGTCCCACAGGGAAAAATGCGGGATATTCTTTGTCCTCAGGTGCCGGTCCCAGGCACCCGCTCACCAGTCCCGCCGCCCTGCCTCCCTAGCACCGGGGTCCCTGTCCCTTTTAGGCTTCCAAAAAGCACTCGCAGAAAAGAGAAAAAAAAAAGGGGAAAAACGCGCGATTTCCTCTGTCCTCAAGTGCCGGTCTCAGGCACCCGCCCACCGGTCCCGCAGGGAAAAACGGGGGATATTCTTTGTCCTCAGGCGCCGGTCCCAGCCACCCGCTCACCAGTCCCGCCACCGTGCCTCCCTAGCACTGGGGTCCCCGTCCCTTCAAGGCTTCCAAAAAGGGCTCGCCAAAAAGAGAAAAAAAAAAAGGGGAAAAACGCGCGACCTCCTCCGTCCTCAGGCACCGGTCTCAGGCACCCGCCCCCAGGTCTCGCAGGGAGAAACGCGGGATATTCTTTGTCCTCCGGCGCCGTTCCCAGGCACCTCCTCACCGGTCCCGCCACCCTGCCTCCCCAGCAACGGGGGCCCGTCCCTCTAAGGCTTCCAAAAAGCGCTCGCCAAAAAAAAAAAAAAAAAAAAACTGCTCCGGTTTCTCTCCACCCGCCGGGAGCCGGGGGGAGTGGCGCTCGGGTCCCGCCGGGTGGGGCTTGTATCTTACCCCCTTCACAAGGCGCTGGGTTCTTGCAGGTGTGGATGTGGTCTGGATGTTGTCCTGTGTCCTGTGGTCTCTATTTTAGGAAGATTTTTCTTTGTTATATTTTCATAGCTCTATGTGTTTTTGGGAGGAGATTTCCACTGCTCTACTCACGCCACCATCTTCCCTTTCTCGACTCTTTACTTTTTAATCCATCATTATTCTTATACAGAAAGAAGGACTAGGAAAAAATACATATAGTGAACTCCCTTTTGAGGATAAAGCTGAATTTCACCTAGAACATACGCTTGACACCATTTTAATTCCTAAAATCTTTAATACTTACTTCCAACTTTGTATGAAGCACTGTCAAAAGACTGTACTGTTTTGGGTATCTTGAACACAGTAGGTCCAAAACCAAGACTCTCATTTGCTTCTTCCCTTTCCTCCTGCCAACCTCCCAAACACCCATTCTTCTTAATTAATTCCAGTGATCTCTAAAATGGCTATGCACAAGAAAACCCACTGGAAGGCGGGGGGGTGTTAAAATATTAAAACTTTATACTGGATAAATGCTCAAAAATATTTAACTTTGAAGCTATTTAACTGTTAAGGCTCTGTGACTTTTTAAAAAAGTTGAGTTACTAATCTAGTCTCCTCTTTAGACCACTTAGAATCTAAGTGCTTAGATTCTCTCTCCAAGTCTCTTCCACTTCTGTTTTCATTTCCATTTCTCCTGCCACTGCAGTGGTCCAAGACGCTCCATGTCTCACCTGGATTTCTGTGGTAGTTATCTGTCTTGTCTCATTACTTGCAGTATCTTTTTCCAACTCATCCTTTGCTCTGCCACTAGAAATACCTTCACTAGCCAGTAATATCACTCATAGAAATACAGCAATACCTACTAGCATCTTAACACAGTTTTCAGGGCTTTCTATACTCTTATTCCAACCTAGGAAGTAGTCAGGAAAAAGCATAAACTTCAGGCCTTGGATCGATTTTTGCTTCTGCCCTTTATAAGCTTTGTAACTTTGGGGGAAATCACTTTGGCTTTCTCAGCTTTTATTTCCATTTTCGAGGGGTGGTATTAACAGCTCACAACGCTGTCATGTAAATCAAATGAGATTATACATGAGAAGGAACTTAGCACAAAGCCAGGCACACACTAATTGATAATCAACTGACCCCTTCTTGCTCTAGGTTCATCCACTACTACTGCCTTCTGCCTCGCTTCCACTACTCCTGCTCCCATAATCCTGGCACATTACACACCCCTCTCTGGGGCATTTGCTTTTCTCAAATATGACATGCACTCTCAGGCCCCTGTGGTTCTGATAATATTATACTGTCTGCCTCATATGCCCTTTATTGACTTCTCCGAGTGAAATTCTACCCATGCACCAAAGCCTGGCTCAAATGTCAACAACTCCCAGGAAGTCTTCCCTTTATTCCATGGATCAGAATTAACCACTTTTCCTTTGTGTTCTCCCTTTACACTGCTTGCAGCTTTACTTTAGTGTTTATTTCTTTGTGCCATAATATTATTATTTAAATTAAATATAAAATTACATTTATACACATGTTGCCTTTATCAATTACAAGCTTCTCAAAGGCAGAAATCAGACTTTTCTTCTTTTTATTCTCAGCAATTAACACCTTTTACTGGAAGGGATTTTAAAAATGTTGGCTGATTGAATAAATATATGTATGAAAAACATATTCAAAAGGACTTAACTTTTATCAGAACAAAATACCAATCACGTTCTAACTTTTGAAGTAGTTTTTAGAAAACTTCTCCCTGAAAAACACACCATTTTTAATCTTTATAATACATTTATTAAAAATAATGAAGACATGACCTAAAATGGCACATTTTTTGAAACTTCACACTCAGTGTATATAGCAAGGTATTACTTTCAAACTACCAAACTGATTTTCAAAATTGGTATCAATTGTTATCCACTGATGGGCTACCAGTGAGTGAATACTAATAGTGGGGTGATGATTCAAAGAGGAATAATCATGGTACACACATAAAATGAATATTAGGCATCATTTTAAAATCATGTTTTCAAATACTTCATCAGCTCACACTATATGAGTGAAATAATCAGGACATAAAGCTGATTCCAATTTTGCAAGTATATAACTTAGAGAAAAAAAGACTAAGGAAATACAGAAGATGTTAAAATGTGGTTACTTTGGAGTGGGGAGATTATAGGTGATTTTTATTTTTTGTCCCTTGTATTATCTGAATTGCTACATACACAATTATATAGTTAGCAGAGTAATTTCTGAAAGATTAAATATAAAGAAATTCTAAGTAAACTTTAGTCAGATTTGCAAATAAGTAAAATTAAGTTTTATTAGCCCAGTAAAGAGACTCTGATTTTTAATATTAATTGCAACATATTCATGCAGACATCATTAAAAACCAAGAGTTAATGCTGTAGTTTAGCAGGTATTGATAAAAGTTGCCCTTAATTTAAACAGAAAGCAGAGTAAGTACCCATTTGACTAGTTATTTGGTAGGCAGAGAAGTCCTAACTCTGGAGGGGGAAAGACTCAGCTGACATCCAGCTCGGCTGCTGCTCAGCTGTGTGACTTGCTCTCTCTGAGCCACAGCTACCCTATCCACAGACCAGGAAAATCCTCATTTTTTCTTGTTACTTGCAGAACTGATGCAGACATGGTTTATGGAATCTCGACCACAACGTCTAGGACGTGGCAGGACCTGGGTCTTGGGTCTCATGGACCTGGAGGCTGTCCCCTCAGTTGGAAGACGGACAAGGATGAGTGCAGGGGTTCATTCTGCCTAAAAGGGAACACGGGAGGTCTGCCTAAGCTTGTTGGGTAGTAAAGGCTGATTGTAAAACTGACTCCGAGTCACCACAGGTATCGCAGACTGCACCAGCCACAGTCAGCCATGGCCGTGAATGTGGCACGCAGTGGTAGACCCCTCTGCAGAGCGGGATGATGGGCCATTAAAGGAAGCTGATGGGGGGTGAGAAGTTGGGAAGAACAGAACCAATGGGAGAGAGGGAGGAGAGAACAAGTTTCAAAGGGTAGTGCCACCAACAGGGCAGAGAAAAAATGAAGCCAAGGGAGAGAGCAGAAATAACCAGACTGTCAAACAGCGAGAAGTAAGGGGAGAGGCAAAGCAGCTCTTCCTTGCCTGTGACTTCCTCTCGAAATTTTCTCCCCCTCTTGTACTTATTCCGTATGTCTCCTCTTTTTAATTCCCACCACTTCATTTCTAAAACTACATTTTTATTCTCAAGAGTCACTCCCATGCGCTCTCCAACAAGTGGTATTCCTCCCACCAGGAGTCAGGAAGTGAAAACCCAGGGAAACACCAACCCACAGTGGCTTCCCCAACCCCCAAGGCCCTCCAGCATCAAGGATGAGATCTAGAACTGATCCTGGTTCCAGACAGGAGGGGTCCAGTGCAGAGGGAGCAGCTGCTCACCTCTCCACTTTCTCTTCCTGGCCATTGATGTCCTCATTTGCACTCTTCAATTACAAAGGATGCACTTGTCTTCAATTACAGGCGACCCAGAAAATGTCCCATGATTAGAATTTACCACCTAACTGGATGGTCACCTTCCCTTTCTGGCAAATTTATAAAATGTTATTTTAAAACGTCAGTATTGGACATGTTTAAAAGAAAGTTCACACAAAAACAAGGCCATGAGAATATGTGGTCAAAAGCCACAGTGCCCCCAGGGTGGGAATGCATTTACTTCCATAGTGCACCAGTTTGTCTCCCAGTCTGTCAGTTTAACATGCCAAGAAAATGCTCAAGTAAAATGTTTCATTCTGGTTTTCCTCAAGAAAACTGTATACTTTAAAATAAATAAATAAATAAAGGTTATACTGAATCAAGAGTATAAATGACAGTTAAGTGTTACCCATGTGGGTGCTAAGGGAGGGTGACTTCAAAGACACAGTGATACAATTTGATAAAAGTGTAACAACCCATGAAAAAGTTCATCTTTCGGAAATCACCACTTGAAAAATAAGATAACACTAATATTGCACCTGGAAATGCATTCATTCTCTAGTAAAAGCGTGTCATCCACACCATCCACACCTCATCAAAGGGATGCTAATGTCTACAATTGCCAAAAGCTGGGCTGCCTGAAGTGAAAGCTGCAATGTTCTTGCAAACGACTTTGTTCAGTAAATAAGTACAATGTTAAGAGACATTTTCTTGTAAGATACACCAAGAAATAAAAAGGGAGTACCCTACCAAATGAAAACAAATGCACCCCAAAACACAATATGAAACAAGTGGTGGGGGACCTCCCTGGAGAAGCTGATTTGCTCATTGCACCTTTGGACCCACCCTGCTTCTCAGGGAAGGGGTCCTGACAAACCACAGGACGTGGGAACAGGCTGACTGATGCTTTGCATTTCTTCCACTTTGCTTGCGGTTCTCAGGAACTTGGACAAAGCCAAGAAAGAAACAAGAGCTGCCAGGCTCTGAATAACTCTTTAGTAGTGTGCACTCTAAAAAGGAATCACCGGGTTTGAGGTGAAAGGGATTGAGAGGACAGAAAGAAAAGGACAGAAGGGCTGTCAGAGAACTTCAGAGCCACAGACAGAAACAGCTCTGCCTTCCTCAGAGGGAAGCTTTACTTTTTGCTGAGCTGTCCCCAGGCACTGCCCCATGGGGCCTCCCCGTGTGGCAGAACCCGGCGCAGGTGTAAGAGCTGATTTTAGTCTCTGAGGCAACGTGGAAGGACATTACATTCTCAGGCTTGGCTCACTGTAGGGATTAGCACATATGGCCTAAGAAAGATATGCTGGATATGTGGTAAATCATTCTCAGACGTAGCCCATTATGAAGCCCACTTTGTTTTAACAACACAGATTTTAGCTAAAGTACTACACAATCACTCATTAAAAGAAAAAAAAAAAGAAAATCCCACTAAGGAGATCACATTTTCACCGACTTCCCATTTTCTTCTAAGAGTTTTTTCTTTTTCCTCAATAAAGCCAACCAACAAGAGGCAGTTTACATAATCATTAAGAGCATGAACTCTGCAGCCACATTTCCTCGGTTTTGAGCCATAAATATGAAATTGGGTAATTTGTTCAACCGGCATAAGCCTCAATATCCCCCTCTGTAAAATGGGCATGATACCACCACTGACCTCATAGCACCCTGAATAGAGCTGGCACACAGTAAGTGCTCAGAGAAGGTCAGTATTTGTTAATGGTTATAAAAAGAAAAAGTTACTACTGCAAAGTCATGACATCCTTGTGCCTAGACTGAAAAAATAAGGCATATGATTAATGTGTTTAATAATCTGTACATCTGCCTCTCAAAGTTAAGAATGTATTTCTTGAAGGCTGATTCATTTTTTGTCTCAAATGTCTCACTTTCTGGCATATAAGAGCTCAGTAAGTGTTTCAGTACAGAAGTGAAAGGAAAAGAACAAAACTTTGCAGACCAAATAATGTGAGCAATTGTTAATATTTGTCATATAAATTAATTCAGATTTAATGAGCTTTTACTGAGTGCCTACTTGATGCTAGGCCCCACATGAAGACTTCACGTTATCTTAATAGATTTCTACAGACAAGACACATCTGTGCAATTGCAAAAATAAGAGACTGGCTACTGAGCTAGACTGAGACTCAGACTATAACCAGTTTAAAACCAGAAAAGGGTTGGTTAATTAAATCTGAGTTAATTTTCAAGCTATACAAATAACTCATTTATATGCTTCCAAAATGTAGAAGCAGAGGGTCCATGGACCACAACATAGGGGGATGCTATAGGACTACACTGCCTCCTCTAGATCTAGGGCAGGGTGATGGTACCCAGCTGGGATACAAAAAGCACCTTGGGGATAGTTCTATCACCCACAGAGCCCACATCAGAAAAAAAGCCCTGTTTTAAAGGATCTCTTTAACCACAGAATAAGGAACTACATATTACATTCAAGACTCGGCAGCAACTCAATTTCCAAATGTTAGTTTTTTCATGAAATCATCATATATCCCAGGAAAAAGTCATACTGATCTCAGCTCTTTTACTTTTTACTTTTTTGGGAAGAATGTTAAGCCAGTGTAAAATGAGTAAGTGGATTTCAGTCTTCTGAAAGGGCTTTTGGGTGTGGTTGAGACAGCTAACTTTGAAAACTTAGCAACACAGGATACATTATGAGTAAGTTCCTTACTTTTTTTTTTTACTAATGATGCTAACTCACCAGATCCTTCTGGAAGAGTCCTTTTATTAATTTCAATGAAGTCAAGTCGAGAACAAGTTGTAATATGAAACACACTTTATGCAACTATGTTGAAATTCTCTGCCAGAGTTACATATTCCCATGTAAGAATTTTATGGTAAAACAATTTCAAAACAATATCAAGCATCAGGTTGGGTTCATTTTGGTTTTAGGTTGCCACAGGAAAACTCTTTCTATACAAATCATTGAAATCCTAAGGCAAAATGATAGTGCTTTTAGTAGGAAAAAAAATCATGTTCCCTACAGTTTATAATAAAAGAGCTGAAACTGAGCCCCAACTGAAATTATACTTTAGGCAACTCAAAAACTAAACATAAAAACATGTTAAAATGCAACACAGAAGGAAAACCATTCTCATATATAGTTTTAGATGCTTAGCCATTCCTGACCCCAGCCCAGATGAGATCAACTGATCATAGGGTTTCCTCCCATCAGCCAACAAACTCACGCCCTTCTCAGCCACACGGTTACTCAGGAAAACGCAAGCAATACATTTAAAGGGCCAAAGAAATCCCGTGGGTGGGTTTGGTCTGCTTTTCAAAACCAACGAACTTCTCATTAAATAACCTTTAATAACAAGAGAGAAGTTTACAAGACATACACCCAACTTAACTACAAGGCAGGCTCTGATGCACATCTCACCCTATTTTTTTTTTTTAAAAGAGAAGCTTTCTGAATGGCACAATCCATTTTGCCAGGTAATGTCAGAAAATTAATGAGTTCTACTTGGAAGTACTACCAGGCTCATTTTTAGAATGATTTTCAGGAAGTATGATGTTTCGATCACAAAAGCCCAAGCATCTAAAACCTCCACGACACTTTATTAATTCTTTATAAAATAAAGTCTTGCAACCACAGGAGAATTCTGAGAATTCAGCTTTTCCAGAAAGCTTAAGAAAAATAGTTGAGTTTCACCATTCTCAAATTTATTTGAGTTTGAAACAAAATAAACATTATTCTATTTAATATCCTTGCACAAGCAAATTCACAAGAATGAAATGTGTTCAAAGTTCCTAGAAAAAATGTAGCAATACAGGCTGCCAACTTGTTCAATGTCAAGCTCTAGGCAGTATAGCCACACTAGCAGTAAATGACTGACTCAGAGTAGTCACGCTTAAACTATTTTTGCTTTTTTTTTTTTTTTTTTTTGAGAGGGCATCTCTCATATTTATTGATCAAATGGTTGTTAACAACAATAAAAATCAGTATAGGGGGGTCAACGCTCAATGTACAATCATTAATCCATCTCAAGCCTAATTCTCGTCAGTCTCCAATCTTCTGAAGCATAACGAACAAGTTCTTACATGGTGAACGAATTCTTACATGGTGAACAGTACAAGGGCATTCATCACAGAAACTTTCGGTTTTGATCATGCAATATGACCAATAAACAATCAGGTCAAATATGAATATTCGTTTGATTTTTGTACTTGATTTGTATGTTGATCCCACATTTCTCCTATTATTATTATTTTTATTTTTAATAAAATGCTGAAGTGGTAGGTAGATGCAAGATAAACGTAGAAAACATAGTTTAGTGCTGTAAGAAGGCAAATGTAGATGATCAGATGATCAGGTGTGTGCCTATGGACTAAGTATTAATCCAGGCTAGACAAGGGCAGCAAGACATCCACGGATGCAGAAGATTTCTCTCAAAGCAGGGGGGGTGAGGTTCTGAGCCTCACCTCTGTTGATCCTCAAATTCTCACCTGATGGCCCCCCTGCGACTGTGCCTGTCTTAGGTTGTTCCTCCTTTGAGGAATCTTACCCGTCTCTGGCTAACCAGTCATCTTCCGGGGCGATACAGGGAAATGTAAAGTTGGTAAGTGAGAGAGAAGCCATATTGTTTGCAAAGGTTAGCTTTTTACTTCTTTGCAGATTTATGCCCTGTGGCTTCTATGCCCAGCACTTGTCTCGAGGTATCTTTACCACCTGGAGGAATTATGATACTCGGTAAATTCGATATGAGGCACGAATTCTATTTAAGGGTTGTAATTAGGAAGGAAGAAGAAAAGCTATAGATGTAGCATATGAAGGAAACTTGGGAGGATTGATTATTTCTTTGACATATCTTCTTGTAGAGTACCTTAAGTATGTATAGGTTTTAAACTACTAACTAATTTGCACACACATATTAACATAATAGGAATACGGTGACATAAACAAAGCAAATCTATAATTACCATCCATCTCCAGTGAAGACAAGAAAACCATTTAGGCACCCTAGGCATTTGTGAAAATTTATCTATGATATGATGGATATTGTCCAACTGTACTTGAACCATCAGACAAATTAAAGCAGCCCATTTCTGGGATCTGTTCACATCCCATATGTTCTTTTAACCATAGATAGTCTATAGTCATGAGATTTTGAAGTGCTACAACTTGCACCCCTCCCAACTCCTGGTTGAGTTCCAACAGTACAGATCCGGTCAAATTCGTTGTCTCACTGTATGCACATGCCAGCCTAGACATCTCCCTCCTCCTTCTTATGGCAAGTCCAGGAGACGGTGGGCTGGATGCAGCCACAACCGCAGCATCGTCCGGATCCCTGTGGAGGCTTTTTGATGATCATCCCCCGGCACAAGTCCTCCAGAGAGTGCTGATGCCAGAACCTCCTCCTCATATCGTATCTTAGTTCATTTTCTGGGTATCCAAGCTAGGCCTTGATCTTCTGCATAGAAACAAACAGACCCTTTGCCCACACTTTGACATGCCCTCTATACCACTGTGCAGAACTCATTGGAGGTCAGCACACAGTAACTGCTTTTTTTTTTTTTTTTTTTAATTAAGAGAAAGGAATATTATCAGAAAAGAGTACCTCCATAGCTGATCATCTGACACCCTTTAAGTGATCAACATTAAGGATATTTAAAGCATGCGTTGATCTTTGATTTACCGATAGTTTTATCCTGTTAAGGAGTAATCCCCCTTTTCTTTCTTTCTTCCTTTTTTTTTTTCTTTTTTTTTTTTAATTTTTAATCTACACTTACATGAAGAATACTATGTTTACTATGCTCTCCCCTATATCAGGTCCCCCCTAACAACCACATTACAGTTACTGTCCATCAGCTTAGCAAAATGTTGTAGAGTCACTACTTGTCCTCTCTGTGTTGTGCAGCCCACCCTCCCCTTTCTCCCTCCCCCCCATGCATGCTAATCTTAATACCCCCCTTCTTCTTCCCCCCCCTTATCCCTCCCTGCCCACCCATCCTCCCCAGTTCCTTTCCCTTTGGTACCTGTTAGTCCATTTTTGGGTTCTGTAATTCCGCTGCTGTTTTGTTCCTTCAGGTTTTCCTTTGTTCCTATACTCCTCAGATGAGTGAAATCATTTGGTATTTCTCTTTCTCCGCTTGGCTTATTTCGCTGAGCATAATACTCTCCAGCTCCATCCATGTTGCTGCAAATGGTTGGATTTTTCCACTTCTTATGGCTGAGTAGTATTCCATTGTGTATATGTACCACATCTTCTTTATCCATTCATCTACCAATGGACATTTAGGTTGCTTCCAATTCTTGGCTATTGTAAATACTGCTGTGATAAACATAGGAGTGCATCTGTCTTTCTCAAACTTGATTGCTGCATTCTTAGGGTAAATTCCTAGGAGTGGAATTCCTGGGTCAAATGGTAGGTCTGTTTTGAGCATTTTGATGCACCTCCATACTGCTTTCCACAATGGTTGAACTAATTTACATTCCCACCAGCAGTGTAGGAGGGTTCCCCTTTCTCCACAGCCTCGCCAACATTTGTTGTTGTTTGTCTTTTGGATGGCAGCTATCCTTACTGGTGTGAGGTGATACCTCATTGTAGTTTTAATTTGCATTTCTCTGATAATTAGCGATGTGGAGCATCTTTTCATGTGTCTCTTGGCCATCTGTATTTCTTTTTTGGAGAACTGTCTGTTCAGTTCCTCTGCCCATTTTTTAATTGGGTTATTTGTTTTTTGTTTGTTGAGGCGTGTGAGCTCTTTATATATTCTGGACGTCAAGCCTTTATCAGATCTGTCATTTTCAAATATATTCTCCCATACTGTAGGGTTCCTTTTTGTTCTATTGATGGTGTCTTTCGCTGTACAGAAGCTTTTCAGCTTAATGTAGTCCCACTTGCTCATTTTTGCTGTTGTTTTCCTTGCCCGGGGAGATATGTTCAAGAAGAGATCACTCATGTTTATGTCTAAGAGGTTTTTGCCTATGTTTTTTTCCAAGAGTTTAATGGTTTCGTGACTTACATTCAGGTCTTTGATCCATTTTGAGTTTACCTTTGTATATGGGGTTAGACAATGGTCCAGTTTCATTCTCCTACATGTAGCTGTCCAGTTTTGCCAGCACCATCTGTTGAAGAGACTGTCATTTTGCCATTGTATGTCCATGGCTCCTTTATCAAATATTAATTGACCATATATGTTTGGGTTAATTTCTGGGGTCTCTAATCTGTTCAACTGGTCTGTGGCTCTGTTCTTGTGCCAGTACCAAATTGTCTTGATTACTATGGCTTTGTAGTAGAGCTTGAAGTTGGGGAGTGAGATCCCCCCTACTTTATTCTTCTTTTTCAGGATTGCTTTGGCTATTCGGGGTCTTCGGTGTTTCCATATGAATTTTTGAATTATTTGTTCCAATTCATTGAAGAATGTTGCTGGTAATTTGAGAGGGATTGCATCAAATTTGTATATTGCTTTGGGCAGGATGGCCATTTTGACGATATTAATTCTTCCTAGCCACGAGCATGGGATGAGTTTCCATCTGTTAGTGTCCCCTTTAATTTCTCTTAAGAGTGACTTGTAGTTTTCAGAGTATAAGTCTTTCACTTCTTTGGTTAGGTTTATTCCTAGGTATTTTATTCTTTTTGATGCAATGGTGAATGGAGTTGTTTTCCTGATTTCTCTTTCTATTGATTCGTTGTTAGTGTATAGGAAAGCTACAGATTTCTGTGTGTTAATTTTGTATCCTGCAACTTTGCTGTATTCCGATATCAGTTCTAGTAGTTTTGGAGTGGAGTCTTTAGGGTTTTTTATGTACAGTATCATATCATCTGCAAATAGTGACAGTTTAACTTCTTCTTTACCAATCTGGATTCCTTGTATTTCTTTGTTTTGTCTGATTGCCGTGGCTAGGACCTCCAGTACTATGTTAAATAACAGTGGGGAGAGTGGGCATCCCTGTCTGGTTCCCGATCTCAGTGGAAATGCTTTCAGCTTCTCGCTGTTCAGTATAATGCTGGCTGTGGGTTTATCATATATGGCCTTTATTATGTTGAGGTACTTGCCCTCTATTCCCATTTTGCTGAGAGTTATCATGAATGGATGTTGAATTTTGTCAAATGCTTTTTCAGCATCTATGGAGATGATCATGTGGTTTTTGTCTTTCTTTTTGTTGATGTGGTGGATGATGTTGATGGATTTTCGAATGTTGTACCATCCTTGCATCCCTGGGATGAACCCCACTTGGTCATGGTGTATGATCCTTTTGATATACTGTTGAATTCTGTTTGCTAATATTTTATTGAGTATTTTTGCATCTACATTCATCAGGGATATTGGTCTGTAATTTTCTTTTTTGGTGGGGTCTTTGCCTGGTTTTGGTATTAGGGTGATGTTGGCCTCATAGAATGAGTTTGGGAGTATTCCCTCTTCTTCTATTTTGTGGAACACTTTAAGGAGAATGGGTATTATGTCTTCTCTGTGTGTCTGATAAAATTCCGAGGTAAATCCGTCCGGCCCCGGGGTTTTGTTCTTGGGTAGTTTTTTGATTACTGTTTCAATTTCTTTGCTTGTAATTGGTTTGTTTAACTTTTGTGTTTCTTCCTTGGTCAGTCTTGGGAGGTTGTATTTTTCTAGGAAGTTGTCCATTTCTTCTAGGTTTTCCAGCTTGTTGGCATATAGGTTTTCATAGTAGTCTTTAATAATTCTTTGTATTTCTGTGGAGTCTGTCGTGATTTTTCCATTCTCATTTCTGATTATGTTGATTTGTGTTGACTCTCTTTTTCTCTTAATAAGTTGGGCTAGAGGCTTATCTATTTTGTTTATTTTCTCAAAGAACCAGCTCTTGGTTTCGTTGATTTTTGCTATTGTTTTATTCTTCTCAATTTTGTTTATTTCTTCTCTGATCTTTATTATGTCCCTCCTTCTGCTGACTTTAGGCCTCATTTGTTCTTCTTTTTCCAGTTTTAATAGTTGTGATGTTAGACTATTCATTTGGGATTGTTCTTCCTTCTTCAAGTGTGCCTGGATTGCTATATACTTTCCTCTTAAGACTGCTTTCGCTGCATCCCACAGAAGTTGGGGCTTAGTGTTGTTGTTGTCATTTGTTTCTATATATTCCTTGATCTCTATTTTGATTTGTTCATTGATCCATTGATTATTTAGTAGCATGTTGTTAAGCCTCCATGTGTTTGTGAGCCTTTTTGTTTTCTTTGTAGAATTTATTTCTACTTTCATACCTTTGTGGTCTGAAAAATTGGTTGGTAGAAGTTCAATATTTTGGAATTTACTGAGGCTCTTTCTGTGAGCTAGTATGTGGTCTATTCTGGAGAATGTTCCATGTGCACTTGAGAAGAATGTATATCCTGTTGCTTTTGGATGTAGAGTTCTATAGATGTCTATTAGGTCCATCTGTTCTAGTGTGTTGTTCAGTGCCTGTGTGTCTTTACTTATTTTCTGCCCGGTGGATCTATCCTTTGGGGTGAGTGGTGTGTTGAAGTCTCCTACAATGAATGCATTGCAGTCTATTTCCCTCTTTAGTTCTGTTAGTATTTGCTTCACATATGCTGGTGCTCCTGTATTGGGTGCATATATATTTAGAATGGTTATATCCTCTTGTTGGACTGAGCCCTTTATCATTATGTAGTGGCCTTCTTTATCTCTTGTTACTTTCTTTGTTTTGAAGTCTATTTTGTCTGATATTAGTACTGCAACCCCTGCTTTCTTCTCACTGTTGTTTGCCTGAAATATGTTTTTCCATCCCTTGACTTTTAGTCTATGCTTATCTTTGGGTTTAAGGTGAGTTTCTTGTAAGCAGCATATAGATGGGTCTTGCTTTTTTATCCATTCTATTACTCTATGTCTTTTGATTGGTGCATTAAGTCCATTTACATTTAGGGTGACTATTGAGAGATATGTACTTATTGCCATTGCAGGCTTTAGATTCGTGGTTACCAAAGGTTCAAGGTTAGCTTCTTTAGTATCTTACTGCCTAACTTAGCTCGCTTATTGAGCTGTTATATACACTGTCTGGGGATTCTTTTCTTCTCTCCCTTCTTATTCCTCCTCCATTCTTCATATGTTGTGTGTTTTGTTCTGTGCTCTTTTTAGGGGTGCTCCCATCTAGAGCAGTCCCTGTAGGATGCCCTGTAGAGGTGGTTTGTGGGAAGCAAATTCCCTCAGCTTTTGCTTGTCTGGGAATTGTTTAATCCCACCATCATATCTAAATGATAGTCGTGCTGGATACAGTATCCTTGGTTCAAGGCCCTTCTGTTTCATTGCATTGAGTATATCATGCCATTCTCTTCTGGCCTATAGGGTTTCTGTTGAGAAGTCTGATGTTAGCCTGATTGGTTTTCCTTTATAGGTGACCTTTTTCTCTCTAGCTGCCTTTAAAACTCTTTCCTTGTCCTTGATCCTTGCCATTTTAATTATTATGTGTCTTGGTGTTCTCCTCCTTGGATCCTTTCTGTTGGGGGTTCTGTATAATTCCATGGTCTGTTCGATTATTTCCTCCCCCAGTTTGGGGAAGTTTTCAGCAATTATTTCTTCAAAGACACTTTCTATCCCTTTTCCTCTTTCTTCCTCTTCTGGTATCCCTATAATACGAATGTTATTCCTTTTGTATTGGTCACATATTTCTCTTAGTGTTGTTTCATTCCTGGAGATCCTTTTATCTCTCTCTATGTCAGCTTCTATACGTTCCTGTTCTCTGGCTTCTATTCCTTCAATGGCCTCTTGCATCTTATCCATTCTGCTTATAAATCCTTCCAGGGATTGTTTCACTTCTGTGATCTCTTTCCTGACATCTGTGATCTCCTTCCGGACTTCATCCCACTGCTCTTGCATTTTTCTCTGCATCTCATCCCACTGCTCTTGCATTTTTCTCTGCATCTCATCCCATTGCTCTTGCATTTTTTTCTGCATCTCTGTCAGCATGTTCATGATTTTTATTTTGAATTCTTTTTCAGGAAGACTAGTTAGGTGTGTCTCCTTCTCAGGTGTTGTCTCTGTGATCTTTGTCTGCCTGTAGTTTTGTCTTTTCATGGTGATAGAGATAGTTTGCAGAGCTGGTACAAGTGACCGCTGGAAGAGCTTCCCTTCTTGTTGGTTTGTAGCCTTTTCCTGGGAGACTAGCAACCTCCAGTTGCTTGTGCTGGGCAGCTGTGCGCAGACAGGGCTTCTGCTTCCTGCCTAGTTGCTTTGGGGTTTATCTCCGCTGTTGCTGTGGGCTTGGCCTGGCTGGGGCTGTTCCTCCAAAATGGTGGAGCCCCGTTGGAGGGGGAGCGGCCAGGAGGCTATTTATCTCCGTAACGGGCCTCTGTGCTCCCTGCTGCCCAGGGGGTTAGAGTGCCCAGAGATCCCCAGATTCCCTGCCTCTGGTCTAAGTGACCTGTCCTGCCCCTTTAAGACTTCCAAAAAGCACTCTCCAAACCAAAACAACAACAGCAACAATGAGAGAGGGAACAGAAAGAAAGAAAAAAAAAAAAAAAAAAGGAAAAAACAAGCGATTTTTTTTTTTTTTTTTTTTGTCCTCAGGTGCCGGTCCCAGGCACCCGCTCACTGGTCCTGCTGCCCTGTCTCCCTAGCACCAGGGTCCCTGTCCTTTCAAGGCTTCCAAAAAGAACCCATCCACCGGTCCTGCAGGGAAGGAACGCTCGATATTCTTTGTCCTCAGGCACTGGTCCCAGGCACCTGCTCACCAGTCCCGCCGCCCTGCCTCCCTAGCACCGGGGTCCCTGTCCCTTTTAGGCTTCCAAAAAGCACTCGCAGAAAAGAGAAAAAAAAAGGGGAAAAATGAGCGATTTCCTCTGTCCTCAAGTGCTGGTCTCAGGCACCCGCCCACTGGTCCCACAGGGAAAAACGTGGGATATTCTTTGTCCTCAGGCGCCGGTCCCAGGCACCCGCTCACCAGTCCCGCCACCCTGCCTCCCTAGCACTGGGGTCCCTGTCCCTTTAAGGCTTCCAAAAAGCACTCGCCAAAAAGAGAAAAAAAAAAAAAAGGGGAAAAACGCGCGATTTCCTCCGTCCTCAGGCACTGGTCTCAGGCACCTTACTGCCGGTCCCGCAGGGAGAAACGCGGGATATTCTTTGTCCTCAGGCGCCGTTCCCAGGCACCTGCTCACCGGTCCCGCCACCCTGCCTCCCTAGCAACGGGGGCCCGTCCCTTTAAGGCTTCCAAAAAGCGCTCGCCAAAAAAAAAACCGCTCCGGTTTCTTTCCACCCGCCGGTAGCCGGGGGGAGGGGCGCTCGGGTCCTGCCGGGCCGGGGCTTGTATCTTACCCCCTTCGCAAGGCGCTGGGTTCTTGCAGGTGTGGATGTGGTCTGGATGTTGTCCTGTGTCCTGTGGTCTCTATTTTAGGAAGATTTTTCTTTGTTATATTTTCATAGCTCTATGTGTTTTTGGGAGGAGATTTCCACTACTCTACTCACGCCGCCATCCTGGCTCCGCCCCTATTTTTGCTTTTAAAGTACTGCCACGCACTGTTAGTATTCAACCCAGAATAAATTTAGCCCAACAAGAAAAGAAGTGTTTTTATGGTTGCTTCTTCAGAGTGTTTATGATATATATGCAGCCATTAGGCACAGAAATCCAGCCAGATAAATTAAGTAGAAATGCTCATCTTTCATTTATATCCAGGCTTTCAGACACTGGGAATGCTAAATGCAACCCAGGCTATTCTTCCATCTCCTTTCATCTACCCACCCCTCCAGACCTCAAAAGTTTCGAAGTTTGTACCATTAAAGTGCCTTTGGCAGATTGCTGTTTGCAGATTTTATTTGGCCCTATGTTAAGGGTCACTACCACTTATATTCCTCTGTGCAGCTACAGGGCTGAAATGCTTAAAAAGTATCTAGCAAGAACAGTAGAAAATGTGGACTGCAGATACCAAATGAATTCATTATACAGTATCACGCATAGTGAATGGTCAGAGTCTGTTAATGTGGTAATGTGAACACTCAGAAAGTGTTCAAAAAATACTGGTTGTGAGAGATGAATGGCTAGCATCTGATTGATCCAAAAATATCTCAATTTCTTTCAAAATATGCTATTTCTATTCCAATGCACATGGAGCTCTAAGACTTGGATTGCACAGTGAATGAGAAACAGATGCTAGGATTCTTTCCTAATGAATTCACCTGCCTGTTTACAATAAAGCTGCTAGAATCTCAGCACTAACTATACAGAACCTACACTACGGTCAAATAGGGGGGTTGGCATTTTGCTCAGGAAAAAATCTTAAAGCTAGCTATCTCAGCTCCAGGTTTTAAAGTAGGATGTATACCCCTTAGTATACAAACTTTCAAAATTGCTATTCAAAATTAGCTTTGATCTAAAAATGAAAAATAATTCGATTTCACTAATAATATATACTGCCATTAAGCAGGACATGCATAAATATGAATACAGCAAATATCAGAGGCCTATGCTCTTTCTCAGGGGGCAGAACAGTCTAAAATGTGTGGAGACCACTGTTGTACCAAATAAAATCTCTTGGAGTTTAAGAGCCTTTTCTTCTCTTCGTGTTCTATCCTAGTACAATGTTTTTTACATTTAAATGGTCACTGGCACAAAGGAAGTATAGTGGAAAAGTCTAGGTCAGCAAGCAACTGGAGAAGACAGAGAAATGGTAATCTGAGTGAGGCAGGTCTGGAAAACAGCCACACGAAGGAGCTCAGTGCAGCTGTAATGATACGACTGGGAACACAAAGTCACTCAGACCAGCCTCATCCAAGAGCCCAGCTCTGAACAAAAACACTGACCTGTTCTCTTAACAAGACACCTCCACCTCTAGGGCTCCGTGAACATTAAAATAATGGTTTAAAAGCTCTTTTCAATGAACTGGAAAAGCCTCACACAAGTGTAGTTAGATAACAGATGTCTTTAAAAACACATGGCTCTTGGAGAACAACTGTGAAAGGGGTTCCCTGGTGGTGCAAAAGATGGAGACTGCTAAAATAGTCTCTGACTTGCTTGCATGGAATCTTTCAGTCCTATGGGAAGCATCTAACACAGGGCTTGGCCTAGAGCAGGTGCTTAATAAATCTCTGAGGAATAAACGGATAGAATACAAAACTCTTTACTCATAAAACACCTTATTTGAAGCCCATACATTCTAAAGCTCTGTGTTTGTTATGTGTATGTTTACTGCACTGGTAATTTTCAGACTCTGAAAGCCTAAGGGACTATATACAAACTTCATCAGAATGTTTTGCTTTCTGACTCCTTCGATCACTGACTTCACTAATTCTACTTACAGTTCAGACAACCTATTCTTTACCTGAAAGTTCAACATTATAGGATTATAAATCCTATAATCTCCACAGAGGCAAAGACAGAGAGGGATGAATAGTTGAAGCATGAGATTTTAGGGCAGTAAAACTATTCTATATATTATTATGGTGAATACACACCATTACACATCTGTCAAAAACCCATAGGCCGTTTGATCTAGTAATTCCACTTCCGGGTATAAAAATTAAAACTAGGGACTCAAACGGATATTTGTATACCAGTTTCATTAGCATCACTACCGCCATGAGGTGGAAACAACCCAAGTGTCTGTTGACAGATAAATCGATAAACAAAATGTGGTATGCGGGCGCGCGCACACACACACACACACACACACAGTGGAATATCATTCAGTCTTTAAAAAGGAATGAAATTCTGATATGTGCTATAACACAAATGCACTTTGAAGACATTACGCTAAATGACATAAGCCAGACACAAACGGATGATTTTGGACCTGTTCGGCTCCCTCCCTTCCCGGGCGGCCCCTCCGGCGGAGCGCGCCTACTCCAGGACCCCGGCCGGGCCCCGCGAGCCCACCACCCGCGTCGGCCGCTTCCCGGCCCCACGGGCCACGCGCTGACCGCCGAGCAACTCGCACGGCCGCCCGCCCCCTTGTCCGGTTTCCCCGTGCCCTCAGGCGGAGGCAGGGGTCCCGCCGCGCCCCGCGGCCACGTACCTTCCAGCCCGCAGAGCCGTCGCTGTCGTCTTCACCCCTGAAGTGGGACTCGTTCAGGAACCTCCACCGCAGATCCGCGGAAGCGGGAGCCGCTTCTCAGCCGAGGTCTCTGAAGTCCGGTCGGCCGGGCCAGCGGCTCCAAGTCCGGGCCGACCGCCGCCGTCCGCCCGTCGCGGGAGAGCCGAGAAGGGGCGAGTGCGGCGACGGGAGCCCAGCGGGTGCGAGACGGCGATTCAAGGCTGGGGGGCAAGGTCGGCAGGAAGGCGCAGCCAAGCACAGTGCGGGCCCCGAACTTCGCGGGCCCATCATCTGGTCTCCGTCGGCCCGCTGCGCAGACGTTACGGTGGCCCGAAGCACGGAAGGCGCTGCGGCGGCTGGTGTCCCTGCGGCGCTCATGTGCTACTGACCGTTGAATAAAGGCGGCGGCGGCGCCTGCAGCTACTACACCGCCCCAGGGTTACGCACTCTGCGCCCAACGGCTGTCCGTCCCCGACAGACGGCCCTCACGGCCAATGAGCGCGAGGCGCCACGGCGCAGGCCCGCCCCCAACCGATGGCAAACGTTAGAAGATAGAAAATAGGAGGAAAAAAATGAAATCACAGTGCAAGTAAATGAAATAAACACTAAAAAAAAAAGTGTAAAAGAAGAATGAAACTAAGAACTGATTCTTTGAAGACAAAATGGGTAAACATTTACCTACACTTATCAAGAAATAAAAAGGACAGGACTCAAAATCAGAAATAGAAATTTAAAGAGAAGTGACACCACTGAAATACAAAGGATTGAAGAGATAAGTAGGAAAAATTATATGGCAATAAATTTGACACCCTAGAAGAAATGGATAAGTTCCTAGAATCATACCATGTTAAAAACCTGTTCTGGAGGAAATAGAAATCTGAACAGACTAACAACTAATAACCAATTGAATCAGTAATCAAAAACTCCACACAATCAAAAGTCCAATATGTTTTCATAGGAGAATTCCACCCAAACATTGAAATGAATTAATACCTATCCTTCTCAAACTATTCCCAAAAATTGAAGAGGAAGGAACGTTTACAAATTCATTTCTATGAGGCCAAAATCACACTGTTACCAAAACAAGATTAGGACACTACCAAAAAAAAAAAAAAAAAAACGGACAACTACCCACCGATATTCCTGTAAAGCATAGCTGTAAAAATCCTCCACAAAATATTAGCAAACTGCATTCAAAAATACATTAAAGGATCATTCACCAAACCAAATGGGATTTATTCTAGGGATGCACAGATGGCTCACTACCAGCAAATTAATACATGCAAACACCGTGTTAACCAAAGGAAGGATAAAAACTATACAACCATCTCAATACATGCTGAAAGAGGATCTGACAAAATTCGTATCCACTCATGATAAAACATTTCACCAAAGTTGGTATAGAAGGAACCTATATCAACATAAAAAAGGCCTTATATGACTTACCCACAGCTAATATCATAGTCCATGGTGAAAAGCTGACAGCTTTTTCTCTCAAATCAGGAACAATTCAAGGATGTCCAGTATCACCACTTTTATTCACCATAGTACTAGAAAGTCCTAGCCACAGAAAATGACAAGAAAAAGAAATAAAAGGCATCCAGATTATTAAGAAGTAAAATTGTCAGCCTTTGCAGATGACATGATACTCTATTTTAAAAAAAACTCTAAAACTCCAAAAAAATTAACAGAATTAATAAATGAGCTCAGTAACATTGCAAGATGTAAAGTCATTGTACAGAAAAACGTTGCATTTCTATGTACAAAAAAAATAAACTATCCAAAACAGAAATTAACAAACCAATCCCACTTACAAACATATCCAAAAGAATGAAGTTCTTAGACATAAATCTAACCAAGGAAATGGAAAAAAAAAAGTATGATTTTGTATAATTCCACATTTATGAGGTACCTTAGTCAGATACACAGAGACTAAAAGTAGAACAGTGGTTTCCAGAGTCAAGGGGTAGGAGAGCAGTTATTGTTAATGGATATTGAGCTTCAGTATAGGATAAGGAAAAAGTGCTAGAGACGGACAGTGGTAATGGCTGCACAACAATGTGAATATACTTAATGCCACTGAACTGTATGCCAAAAAATAGCTGAAATGGTAAATTTCATGTTATATATATATATTTACCACAAAAGAGCCCCACAGAGCAAGACAGCACAAAGAGTGAACTCTAATATAAATGATGGATTCTAGTTAATAGTACAGTATTAATATTATTGGATTAACAACTGTAACAATGTACCACTAAAATGTAAGATGCTAAAATTGGGAATGGGTAGGGGGAAACTTATCAGAAATCTCTGTACTATCTGCTCAATTGTTCTTTAAACCTAAAATTCTTCTAAAAAATAGTCTACTCATTAAAAAGAAAAACCTAAGCAAAGGAGGTTGCTCTGTAAAGAAGTAGACATTTTTCTTTCATGTAATGCTGTGTACTCACTTCTTGGTGACCCATTTTCTTGTCTGGGACCCTGGAACCCCCATCAGAACCCTGAGCCCCACCACTCAGCCTGGCTCCAGCCTCTTTTCCTGCTGATTCCGACCTTGTTCTTTAATGTTCATGTATGTCCTAATGTTAGGGACCCAGATGCAGGTTCTCTTGCTCCCATGGGCCCTGGATGCTCTTACTATGCCCCAGTCTGTCTGCCTTGCTGTGACCTATGACTTGTCTTGAACTCATTATTTGTGTATTTTCTGGCTGGAAGTGACTGACCTACTACTGACTGTTGGTACTCTAAGCTTTGATACAGTTCCCTAACCTTCTATTTATTTTGCTGTAAGGCCCAAACCAGCCTGGTAGTAATTAACTATGAACAGTGCTTGTGGGAATGATATTGATACAAAATGGTTAGATTCAAGAACATTTCTTAACACTGAAAATAGGAGAGTTCTTTATTCAATGTAAAATGCCTCTTTATAAAGCTCTTAGGGGTAGAACTGTACTCTACCTTCTCATTTCCTGCCTTAATTCTATGTTCATAGGGTATCCTACATGTAAAGGGAGAACTGCAAACTTGAATGCCTACCAGGAAAAGCAGTGAAAGTGTACCAGATAGAAGACAAAGGGAATGGTCAGAATGGTGTCTGACTGAGAAGTACAGCTCTGATCTAAACACATTTAAAAACAACAAATCCCAACACTGTGTGAGCCAAACAAAACTCACATTTCAGGCTAATGTGTGATTTGGAACATTAGAAAAAGAGAGAGAGAAGGTGGGAAAGCATGAACACCTTAGGTAGACTCTGATATTCATGACACAAAATCTGGGCTAAATCATTCCATAAAAATGCATATTTATTAAAATACCAGAGAGAAGCTCAGGCCTGTGAAGGAGATGGGCATTCAAATCACATTTCAGGACACCTAACCCTTTGGCCAAGTGAGAATGTGATTAATAACATGACTTGCTTCATGTGTAATGTTCAGATGTTGGTAACCTATGAAGGCTGAAAAGACCTTCTTCTATGGCCTGATTCATTTTGCTTCTGGTGTCCTCAAAGGGAAAACTAGGTAGGGAGCAGAGAATAAAATCTTAAAATGAAAAAAAAAGCCCCACAAATGTTCAAAATTCTTTTCTCGTAAAGAGGCATACTCTTTTAACGCCAAATATTTAAGCTCTTTTCTTTCCCATTCTCATCTTATAAAAGGGAATTGAACTATGACCAGTTGTTATCATTTACTGCTAAATGTAACGTTTAGAACAGAAAGTATTATTATGCATTGATTCTAAGATTATTTTTTAACAGATTAGAGAATGTTCTTCACAGGAAGCCTATGCCATGAGGTACATGGAACAAAGCCTCTGCTTGCCTACCCTGAGCATTTGAATTAGCAGATGAATTAGAAAAAAGGCACATGCTCCTCCAGGCACACTAGGTACATACTTTGGGGATTAGAGCACAGGCCAGCACGTAGTCATCCACGCCTCCTGGACCAGGGTGCTCGGGTGTAGTGCGTAAGAAACTGTACAGCTGTGTAGAGCAGAGACATCCTATCCCACAGTTCTGCTATCTTAATAAAGGGATTATTTAGATTCTGTGAGTCAGTACTTTCTAGCCCACCATCTCTTTATCTGACCAACCATCCCAAATTTATAACCCATGTAAATATAATTCATGCCCTGGCAATGACTTTCAGTGGTTTCATAATGAACCACTTTCCTGGATCCTCCCTCCCTTCAAACTTCAGCCTGGCTAACAACATGGTTGCCCTCTCTGCATTTCTCATCTTGCTGTCTGTGGAGAGGTGACAAAATATCCTGGTTATGAACTAGGTGTCCCCTCACAGTGGCCTGGCTCTCATGGCCTCAGCTCTGTGTGTGATACCCCGTTAGCTCAACCAAGTCCCTGAACTTCTTCATTCTCCAAGAAGAGCATCTTTTAAGAGGTTCTTCCCACCTAACTTGCCCAGCTCTGCAGTGTAGACCCAGAAAGGCTCTATCAAGGGCTAGTAGGCAACAAGTCATAAATCTAATTGGTATCTTCAAGAGTTAGCATCTCTGGCAAGGGAAAAGTCAGTAGTAAATGGGGTGGCTTTGAGCACTATCAATCTTTCCTATATATAGATACATATAACAGATACTGATAATGTAAAGTAAAATATTTAACACAAAGGCAGGACCAGTATAAAATGTTTAGAAAGCAAAATCCCTCTCTGCTTCAAAATTACATATATAAATTCTGCACATATAAGATAATCAATCCATAAACATTCACAGAGCACTATGACGTCTAAGTAATCATGGAGGAAAACAATGCAAAGATGCATAATGGAATGATGATATTTTCTTTTTTTTCCCCATGCTTTACACGTCTTGAGAAGCCTTGCAGAGTCTAGCCTTTCTCTAGACTCCCCTCCTCTTTGCTCTTTTTTTAAATTGAAGTGCTGTTGATAAACAATCTTATGTTGGTTTCAAATGTATAACACAGTAGTTCAACAGGTAACCATATTATTAAATCCTCATCCCCTCTAGTACAGTTACTATCTATCAATGAAGAAAGATGTTACAGAATCATTGAGTATATACTTCATGCTGTACTACTGTCCTCATGACTAACTTATACTGTGATTGTGAATAATTGTGCCCCTTTATCTCCCTCACCCTCCTCGCCCACCCATCCCAACTCCTCCCCCTTAGTAACCACTAGTTATTTCTCAGTGTCTATGAGTCTACTGGAATGAGTTTATTTCCCACACCAAAACTCTGGATACATGGCCAGTGGGATAGAACATCAGAAACTAAAACTCTCCTAAAAGTTAAGGAATATAAAGTCAATGAAAATATCAGATTATCCTAAATTGCAAAGAGCTGATAATACAAGGGAGATAAATGGAAATATTCTGAAGGATAATGAACAATATGACACAGAGTAAGAGCACTTTATCTGGGACATGTAGGTGGCAAAGACCAAAATGTTCAATAACACCTGAGTTGGCCATTATGTAGGAAATGGTCTCTCTCATACATTGTTGATAGGAATTTCAATTAATGTAATATTTATGAAAGGCAGTTTGCCCTTCATAGTATAATTTAAAATTTCACATATGTTTTGACTCAGCAATTTCACCAGCATTCACCTTACATTTACAGATACAGACTACTTACATGGAATGTAATAAGATGTAGATATAAGAATAGTTATATCTACTTACATGTAGATATAAGAATAGTTACTGCAGCAATGTTGGTACCAAACAATTATCCCCAACATCAGGAGATTGGTTAAAAATTATGAGTTACTATATGGCCACTAAAAAGAATGAAGAAGCCCTATATGCACTGACATGGCAGAATACCCAAAATATATTAAGTGAAACAAGCAAATTAGAACAGTATGCCTAATATGCTACCATCCTCTCTCTCTCTCTCTCTCTCACACACACACACATACACACACACAGAATGATATTTCTACCAGAATACATAAGAAATTGGCAACAACTTCCTCCATGGAGGCAAGACCCTACTTTTCACTACATAGTCTTTTTACTTTGTGAATTTTATCAAAAAGATAAAAACTATAAAGAGGGGCAGGGAATATATATATATATATATACAAGAAATGCTATAGAGAGGAAGGGGCTATCTTGAGCAGGACTGGTTAACAAAGATCTCCCACAGAAAGCACTCTGAATGAAATCTTCCTGGGAGAGACAGTATGGAAGGCTGGGGAGGTGTCCTAGAGGCCATCCAGGTGAGGAAGAAAGGAACAAGCCATTTTTGTCTACAAAGAGTAAGTGGATCAGAAAGGGACTAATGTTATACCAATACTGAACGCTACTCCCTTTTCCACGTTCTCATACGGCACTTGTATGTTAGTAGGTCATATGCATGAATCTGGAATGCAATCTATTCACTTACTGAATCTCTATTATGAGCCAGAAACTATGCTAGATGTTGAGGACAGAAAACAGTGAGACAAGGACTGAGTCTCACCGTTTTCTGTCCTCAACATCTAGCATAGTTTTCTATCTGAGGAAAATGCAAAGCTAGGAGAGAGGAGGAATTCCATAGAGAAAAACTTGAGCAGCATATAGCCTAGGGAAATTCTCTCTCTGATCTGCATGGTGCAGGGATAATGAAGGTGCTGATAAAAACAATAGCCAACACTTATATAACATTTAATATGTGCCAAGTCACTATTCTAAGTCACTTTCATATATTAATTCATTTAATCTTCACAGCAACCCTATGAAGTAGGTATACTATTATTAGGCCACCTTAAATGGAGTACCTAATGTACTGCAAGGTTTTTAAGAGCATACCATTGCTACACAGCTATTAAGGGGCTGAACCCAGATTTGAACTCAAAAAGTGTGGCTCTAGAACTAAGCAGTGAACTACTACTAGGGATCCTGAGAGAACAAGTGCCAATCTCGGAATAATAATGCTACCTTACACTTATTTGTATAGGACTTTGCAGTTTATAAGATACTTTCACATGCTTTTTTCAATTTAGAAAAGCCCCATGATATATTCTCTTTGAAATGTACACACATTCCAGCTATTGAAATAGATAAAATTATAAAAACTATTATAAACTCTCAAAATGCCCATCACTAAAAATAACTGTAGTAGAAAAGTTTCCCAAGGAGTTCTACACAAATTCATCATCTGGTAACATTCAAGTTAAGACAGTATTAGTTGAACATCACTGCTTTCAAAGGAAAGGCAGTGATAAACTAGACGATGGATTCAGGTTCTTTAGATGCCACTTAAACAGTGAAATACTGCCTTTGACTTACTAAAATAAAAAATCATAATTCTTACATTCTATTACTCATTATATAGTTATTTGAGCACTTTGGCAACTGGTATAGGTTTAAATATTGTACTATTCAATTAGCATTAAGTGAAATGCACTTTAATCAATTCCTCTCAAAATAGTTTAAATTGTTTAAACAGGACTAACTACAACAGAAAATCTGAAAGACAAATTTACCTGTCAAATTTAGGAAAGGAATTTCCCCAGTTTCTTTTACCAATTTAGTTCTTAAATAGATCCAGACATACTTGTAGAAAGTACCAGCTGACATTACTCAGTGGGGGTTTCCTTACTTTTGTTAATTTTGGATTTCCTTGTCAACAGAGAGACATAATCTTTGCTTCTATTTTTTAATCAATACATGACTAAGCAGAGTACTACCCAGTGAAAATGAAATGGGCACTGCCCTTATAGAGTGAAATAAATATTCTCTACTCAATTTTCCAACCAAAGCGCACAAATATCTGCTGAAGGAAAATAAAGCCTTGGCACCACTGGAGGGAAAAAAATTTGCCAGCTGTCTTCCCAGCATAATGCTTTCTACAGTCATGTACAGTATTATCTCATGCTCTTTAATATCTGCCACTTTAAATGACTCTCTTTAATTAAATAATTATCTTTTTGGGAAAACACAACTCAATCCTAAATTGAGTAGGATTCTACCTCTCCACTTATTCAAATTCTACCTGTTCTTCAAAGTCTTGTCCAAAACTCATTTTCTCTATGAAGCCATCACCCTCTGGTTTCCAAGATCTCTCCCTTCTCAGGTGTTAATTATATGAATCACATCCTGATTCATTTGCTCCCTTTTTCTAATTCAATAGCACTCTGCTGTATTTCTCTCATGGCACTTATCTTTCTTTGAACTGCAGTGATTTTAAATGTTTCTCTTGTCCACTAAGAGGACTAAGTCATACCCATCTGGGTATTATCTTTGATTAAAGCCCAGTGCTTGACACATTAACAATAAATATTTGTTGTCTGGAATAAATGTTGTCTATCCTATAAGAATACAAAAGAAAAAAAAGCCACATTTCTTTCTTCTATATTCCTAGATACCTAGCCCAGTGCCAGGCATCAATAAGCCACTTGAAGATATTCAACGAATACTATATAAGTAAACCAGCTGTAGTTTAGTTTTACGTAAATCTGAATAAACATGTCCCTGATCAAACAAATGACTCAAAAAATTGAGGTCATTTCAAATACCTCTTGCTTTTGTGGGTTAGTAACACACACACACACACACACACAGACACACACACACACAGAAAGCCAGTACTGTTTCAGTAGTTAAAAACTGATATTTGAGTATTCAAAATGAACAAACAAATAAGAGCTGGTTGGTATGCTGAAAACCTGGCCACAATACTTGCTATCACCTCTCAGCGAGAGGCAGAGTCTATTCTCCCACCCTTTGAAGTTGGGCTGCCTTGTGATTGCTTTGACCAATAGTCTGGCAAAAGTTACACTGTCCAGTTTCCAAGCCGAGGTCTCAGGAGATCTACCTTCACTCTTGAGGCTCTTATCTCCCTCCTGCCATAATGGGAACAAATCTGAACTAGTCTGCTGGGGAATGAGACCACCTGGGGTGCAGAGAAGCTGTCCCAACTGAGGGTGTCCTAGACGGAGAGGCTGCAAGCCGATCAGGGAGCCTAACTGGCCCAGCAGAGGGATCACCCAGCTAAATCCAGTCCCAATGGCCAATCCATGGGATCACAAACCCAATAACAGTTATTTTGAGTCACTAAGTTTTGGTGTGGTTTGTTACACAACAAAAGCTAAGTCATCACCATTTAATTTGAAACTGAACACTTACATGGTGCCACGATACTAATTTCTATTCCACAGAAGTTTTAGACAGCCAATGTAGATCATTCCTATATGTTTAATATTTATTTTTAAATAATCTTAAAATCTAATTATGATTAAATAAAAACTCTAATTACGATTAAAGCAAAATTTCTAAATAAAGAGTATTTGCAATCTTTTTGGTTGATTTTTTTAAAACCTATTATTTAATAAATTAGTACACCTCATCACTGTCCCCTTATGCACCATGAGACTTTTTTTCATTACACCATGTGTATCTTGCTTACAAAATTGGATGGGGGAAGTCAGGTGTCACCTCTAGTCTTCATTGCTTTAAATACCTATAACTGGGAGGGGCAAAATAAGCAGTGAAAAACTCTAAATCAATACTACCAACAAGGAGTAGAAATGCAGAAAATTAAAAAACAAATAGCTATTTCCATTTCCCCATCTCATTAGATTATAGAATCAGTTAACAAATTTTGGACATGAAAAAAATGAATAGCTTTCAGAATCAGACTGAGAAATTTGTGCATCCCTGGTAATAGGAAATTCAACTAAAATAGGAAAATGACGCTAAGAAGAAAAACTCTTTCTCCCTTTAATGTTTTTGACCGTAAGCCCCTTTGCTCCTCCTTTCAGCCCCTGGCATTCCGTGCTGGCTCCTCCTTTTCTTCCTCTCCTTGACTCTCGGACTCTCCCCTTGCATGGGTCATCTATCCCCAAGACTCCAACCATCTTCTGGGAGCATGTGGAAAGCCTTTATCTCCCTCTCATTAGCCAGAGTTTTATACCAAAACCTTCCTCATTTCCAACCATCTGGTAAAGATCTATGCCAAAACCCAGCACCCTAAATATAATATACTTTAATTAAAGTTATCCCCCCACGTCACTTAAAGACCAGATTTTCCATGAGACATCTTGCCTCTTTTAATGGCATCACCTCTTTCTTATCTACTCAAACTAGAACTTGAGTGCCATCTTCAATTTCTTATTTGGCTACATCTATTGTTATTATTATTTTAAATAAGTTGACAAATCCTACAGTTTTACCTCCACAATACCTCTTGTATTAATTCTCTCTTTTCCTATTTCCCAACATGATTCAGGATATTATCAGTACTTGACTGGACCACTGTAACAAAACCTCTTCCCATCTCAATTTATCCTATAAATACCATATCTGGATCTGTCTTGTTAACGTTCAAGTCTAAACAGATGGTTCACCCAATGAAAACCTTAATGTACCCCATGACTTACTAATTAAACTCTCCTATTCAAAGCAACAAAAAACTCTGTAACTTAGCCCCAACTTACCCTTCTAATCTTATCTCCCATGTACTTATGATGTGACTGGATCACCTGCTGGTCCTTGGGTCCTACGCCTTTTCCTACTTCTGTTCATGGCTTACAGTATTTCCTTACCCAGTAATGTGGATCACAATACATATACAATATTTATATGACCTTAACATTTAACAATATATGATAAAGAATTTTCTAAACATTTTATTGTTTTGATAAATGATTTTCACAAATCTCTTGATTGTTTTCAAATTTTCCTACTGAATATCACTGAGAAATATCTTTGTAGGTAAAGCATTCGCAGTTTGGACTATTTTATTAGAATTGATTCCTAAAAGTACAATTACCAGGAAAACATTTTTAAAACATCTTGGCACACCTTCTGCACATGATTTTCAGTTGACTATAGCTATCTTAAATTATCACTGTATTATCAAAGCTTAAGGTTGATCCTCATATACAGCTGGTGTATTCTATTAACTACAATGTTGGTATCTATAACCTATAATTCTAACATGTGTCTCCCAACCCTCTGTTCCTTTGGGGCTTCCTCTTCTCCAACCATGACCTCCAATCTCCAGCCCATGCAATTACCAGAATTCAACTGCAGGCCAATGGCCATCAGAGCAAAAACAAAGAACAGTTCACAGGTTCTCAAAGATTGGAATTCTGAAAACAAAATAACATACTTTCTATTTTTAGAGGTGGGGTCACGGGGGAACTTGTTATTCAAGTCAAAGGAGTCAGTCAAGATGAGAAAGTTAGTATTTCAGTATGTCTGTGCCAGCATGTACCACCACCAAAAGCAGCACATGCATACAGAATATTTTATTTTGAAGGGTGGTATTAATACATGTTCAAAATCACATGATAAATTGGATACTTCTGTATTGGCTTCCATTTTGTACACTATTTAAACAAATAATTAGCATATTTCAAAGCTACCATAAACTTTGCTTCAAATTCCTCTTCTTGCCAAACAATCTTACCTGCTAATCTTCCTAATCTGCAGTTAAATTAGGAAGACTTTAAACCACTTTCCACATTAAAACTTCCTTAAAGGTCCCACATTCTATATGTGTACTTACTCTACCTTGGGAAAGACTTCTTGAAATCAGTGGTATCTGTGATAAGGCAGAAAGATGAACTTGCCTTAACCAAGTAAAGAGAGAGGGAGTAAACAGAATATTCCACAAAGAGATCAGCTAGTGTAAAACCTGCAGGTGAAAGCGAACATAATACTCTCTGGGAATTCAAATGTGGGGATCAAAGAGCTAGAAAGGAGAGTAGTGAGAAAGTAAAAGAAGAAACCTGGTGCCAGGAGGGCCTTTATTCCAGGAGGGCCAGGGGACCATGTGGCAGACGACCATGACCAGATTAATACCTTAGAAGGATCAATCACTGTAGCAGAAACTGGCAGGCAGCAAGTCAGGAGCAGGGAACATGGAGGAGGCCGAAATGGAGCAGCCTCAGCAGTGGGAGCACATGGAAATTAAGAGGGGATTGGCAGAGGTTTTTTAGGATGGGCCCAGATAGCACATCTTGTTCAGTGGCTAATTCCTATTCATCTCTTTGTAGGAATAATTTTTTGCTTTGGATAAATTTAAGATAAAAATCACTGTGGTCTGAAGCAGAAAGAAAATATTACCTAAATAAGCTGGTACTATATTTTCTTGACTCCATGATGCCATCAAATCTAAGAAGCACTGTCAACCTAATACACTGTGTAGGGGGGGATATCTCATGCTACCACCTAACAGGAGAGACGGGGGTCACGAAGGCCGATGGTTGGGAGAAAGAATTCAAAGTTCTTGAGTATAACTTGTATGTTTCCTGCTTTACGCAACTGAAATGAAGTCAAAGAATAGTGTTCCCCTTGCTAAAGAGGAAGGAAGTACTTTCCAGTGGTAAGCACCCAATGGTCAAACTGGGAAAGGAGAGTAGTCAGTAAGTCTGGGAACACCTCTAGCCAACCGGCAGTCACACTTCATCCTGAGAGCAAGGCTGCTGCCCAGGTCTCCTAAAGGAGCCTTGGTGAAAAGGGATGCAATGCCTTATCTGACCTACTACCTCACTCCCAGGACTACTGGGTGTCGAAACAGCTGCCATGGAATATTTTTCCCAGGGGAAAAAAGGTTCCATGAACTAAGTTTTAATCCCATTTTGTAGTCTTTCATTCATTCCCCAAATACATGTGAAGCACTGGTCCCATGCTGTTCTAGGCACGACAGACAGTATCTATCAAGGCAGACAAGTGCCTGCTCTCACTGAACTGACTGACTTTCTAACCAGTTGCAAGTTGCAAAATGAAGACTAAGGAATCCCACAGTAAAGAAAATTGACTCATTTATCTAACTCTGAAACCTTTACTATTTTATCTTAAAAAATTAACTACCTTTATTTTACTCCATTAAAACTCTACTCAGCACCTTTTATCTATGCCTCCTCCCCCCATGCCAACCCCCACTCTCATTTCTTCTTCAAATTTTGCATGTCAAGTTCTAGGACCCTGCAATCTCAAGAGACCAGTGTCCTTTTTCTCTCATTCCCAACACATTAATTATCTGCCTCTGTTTCTTGTGCCTAGCACAATGCTCTGCTTATAGGAGGTGTGTGTTCACTAACAATATATAATTTGAAATACGTTATTAGGTGATTAAAAGAAAAGCTAACTAAATAGGTAGGTGCAAACAGCAGAGCTGATTCCCCCCAGTTAAATATAATGCACATCTGTAAGAGAATCCCTAATATATTAAAGGCCATACAGCATACAGTGACAGCTGCAGCTCCATTGTATCTGCTCATTATAAGTGCATTTCACTAGACACAGGATGGCTCATTATGAGAATAGTGCTGTTCTTAACTCTGCTTCCCTATCAAGAAAAGGTTGCCAAAATCAATATTGTGTTGAAAAGTGATTCGTTCCTATCAACATTAATTTTTTCACACTCTTGTCAATGACAGAACATCCTTAACTACTTGACAGTTTAGCAATACTTTCTACTTCCTTCATTAAAATCTTGTGATCCTTTAGAAAAATGACTATAACACTCTGAGCTTGCTTCCTTGCACTTGAGAATTTATGCCAACCATTAGTAACTTTAAAAATACAACTGTTACTTGGCTGAGCTAGAATCTGAATTTATACTTTCTAATTCCAAACTCCACGCTCTTTCCATGGGTTGGACAGTCTCTACCCCCTGCATACTGTTATCAATATATCTAAATAATTAAATAAGTAAACATAAAAAGTTATCTAGAAAACAATTTCATGACTAATATATACTTTTTAACAAATACAAGGCAAATAACTCTGAAGGAAAGTACTTGAATGCAACAAATACACAAATATGATTATTAAGGCTATCATTTATGCTTATAGGTGGATACCTTTGTTTTAGACTTAGTAAGAGATGCACTCACTTCTATCCAAATAAGATAAAGCAGAAGCTAACTAGGTGCCATGAACACAGGAACTTGCCTATTCTGTTCACTGTTGTATTCCCAGCACAGTCAATAAACACTTGCTGAATGAATGAACGTTAAGTATAAGATGGAATATAAAAATGAAGCTCTCAGATATAGAATAATAAAGTTAGTTTATACTCAAACCCAGGAGATAAAATACAATCTAATTCATTAAATAATTACTGAGTAACTTACATATGCCCACAACTATGCTATGTACACACAGATCTTCACTTTTAGGTAATAAGCTGCAAGGGATCTGGAATTGGAAACCAGATTTGCATTCTCTAGAGTGCCTAGCTAAACAACCTTGAGCAGATTATTTTCAACCCTTGTACCTAAGCATTACCTGGAGAACTTTTTAAAAAAAGGCCCAGAGCCCCACCAGACCCAGTGAAACCTGAATCTCCGGGGATAGGGACCAAACTCTGATTTTATTTTTAAAGTTCATATCTGATACTGATACCCAGTGATGGGTGAATGACACTACTGTAAGCCAATGGTTCTCAGATTCTGGTGCACAGGAGAATCACTTGGAGGGGCTGATAAAACTCAACCCCACTCCCAGAGTTTCGGCTTCAGCAGGTCCTGGTGCCTAAGAAGCTTCCAGGTGCTGTGCTGCAGCTGGTGTGGGAACTGCTGCTGACCAGATACACTAATTGGAAAACATGAACACTATATGATAATTTTAAATATAAAAAAGGAACTTCATGCTCAATATCATTGGTCATTAGAAAAATGTAAATTAAATCCACAGTAAGATATCACTAAGTACTTACTAAAACGGCTAAGATTCAAAACAAAACCAAAATAACCCAAGTGCTGGCGAGCGTGCATGGCAAGCACAATGCTCATACATTGCTGATGGGGATGAAGAACGGTACACCACAATAGAGAACAGCCTGTCAGTTCTTCTAAATTCAAATATACTTAGCTTATTAGCCAGCAATCCCATACCTGGATACTTACCCAGGAGAAATTAAATGTTATATTCACATAAAAACGTGTACACGAATGTTCGTAACAGCTTTATCCCCAAGCTGGAAACAACTGGAATATCCTTCAAAAGGTGACTTATGATAAATAAACTATGGAACATCCATACAAGGGAATACTACTCAGAAATACAATGCAACAAATGGCTGGTAACAGCAATGCTATGGATGAATCTCAAATGCATTCTACTCAGTGAAAGAAGCCACTTAAAACGCTAGATACTGTATGATTCCATGTATGCCACATTGTGGAAAAGTTAAAGCTCCATGGAGAAAAAAACAAAACAGTGGTTGCTAGTGCTGGAAATGGAGGAAGGTATCCACTTCAAGGGGCACCCATTATATACATCTAACAATTATAAAACTTAGATCATTCCAACCTCAGGAATTAATGATTTGACAAGATAATTATTTTCTTAAGTATGATGTGCACTGTCCCCAGAATATTTAGGATTTGGTCCTCCTATTCTAGGTTCAGGCTGCTTTCTGAGCATGAATGACATCATACTCTCTCAAAATGAGCTACCATGAGAGAAACACCCATAGTTCAGTTTGTGTTTAAACTTGCTGCTGACTCATTTCTTCCTTGATAACTGAACCTTTCTTTCCTAATAACTTTAATTATAGCCATCTCTCATTCTAAAGCTTCCCTTTTCCTGGGGAACACATTTGTTATCCTTGTGACCTCCAGACTGTGAGACACTGGGTAGATATGTCACCTCCAGGATCTAGTCTGCTAAAAGCAGAAGCTGCACTTTCCATGTATCCTTCTCCTGCACGTGGATGTTGCAAGGATTAAGAGAGATGAGGTATGCATGTGGGATTATTGCTGTTATGCTTGAAATAAATTTCATGGAATGCATGCACTAAACTTTAGTGCAATAAATATTCTACTCTTCTTTGCCATAACACAGCAACAGTTCACACTGGAAATGGCATTCTTAGGTACTATTTACTGAATGCACTGCCAAGACCATGGTATCTGGTAAAGGAAGACCATTTTTGAATCTCACTCTCTAACTTTCTTTGTGACCTTGAGCAAACCACTTACCTTTTATGAGCCTCATTTCAACTAATGTTTCTCTAGGAACTACTTGGAAGCCAATAGGAAGCAAACCTAAATACACTATTATGTCTGATATGATTCCTACTCCCTGATCTCTAAATGGAAATGATTCAGATTCTAAAAAGCAAAGAGATTCTCTCTCAGCTAGATGAAGCAGATTCCCCAAATAACAGAGGACATCAATGCAGACATAGGATCTCGGAGACCCAAACAAATTATTTACTCTCAGGAGTCCTATGACAAACTAATTTTTCAAGAGATGAATAAAATGCTTGAACTGAGAGAAAAGAAAGCCGCATGGTAGTCCTTTCTAGAGTTGGTGCTTTACTATATAGAAGAAAGAATATGAGCTTTGGTGTCACCCAAACTGAAGTCTGAATTTCAGCACTTATATATATATATTTAGGGAATTATATATATATATAATTTAGGGAAATTATATTACCTCTCTTTGCATATTTCCTAATCCATAAAATGGGTATAGTTATCCTGTAGGGTTGTATGTCCATAGTTTTAATTCAACAAACATTTATTAAGTATCATATATAGTAGGTACTATACAAAACCTGGCTATTACTTTTATTATTACTATTTTCAAAAGAACCAGGGCAAACTTTAGAGGAAGGCAGAAGAGATGGGGTCTCTACTGCTTAATATAAAAGGCATGCAGAAAAGCTAAGTTCTCACTCATAAACTCCTTGATCACTTCATGCCTTGAAACTCCACTATGATAAGATCAATCTAATTTGAATTAATCTTTGTTTTCTTTTCTTCTTCACTTATTAATTACTTACTTGGTACTCTAACTTTGCCTTAAAATGTGAGAATTCCTGGAGAGTAACAACTTTATGAAACAGAAGAAAGAAGATAGCTCTCCCTAATGCTCCTGCTCTATCCCTGGTATCTCCTATCCTTCAGTTCCACTGTTTATTAGCTTTGTAACCTTGGGAATGTCACCTAACCTCTCTGAACCTACTTCATCACTAAGATGGGAATGGTACCATTTAGCTTCACTGATGAGTAAACATGTATGGGAAGAGAAACTTCACGGTGGGGAAAACAGAAAGAAAGCAGCTGGGTATTAAGAAACACCAAAAAAATTAAAAATCTGCATAAGGCAGAAATCTCACTCAGTGAGCATGAGACCCCAGGCCAGGGATGTAATCCAGCCTGAAAAAGTCAATCTCAATCTCTACTGTGCAATTTACGATTTTTAGCATTTACCAACAATTCACAGTCATCCAGCAAGTGAATGGTGATGGGTTTACCAACATCATCAGGAAAGAAATGAAGTTCAACTGAGGGTCACAGAGATGATAAAACTGTCCACAGGAGAGCCAGCAAACTTAAGTTTTTATAAAGTTGCTTAAATGTTCCTAGCAGTCACACTTAGAGTGAGGCACGTTCACCTAATTCCTGGGCATAATGATACTAGGGCATTAAAAACTGTATCTTACTATGTACACTACACATTTGCACCAAAAAGTAAAAGGTTATATACACAAAATCATGTATGTTGACTTTTTTGAGCAATGCAGGGATTTTTCAAAGATAACTGTTTTTCAAAGACAAATTGATTTTTCAAAGACAAATTGTTAACTTTTGCTGATTTTTAATAATTTTCTTTCCCCTTATTCTCTTCTTTACTGATAATATATTATTGAAGGGAAAGGAGTTCTATCATCAGACTGCCTTAACTAGGTTCTAACCCTCTTTTTCTAGTTGAGTAATTTTGTTCTATAAATATTAACTGAGTCCTGATTATGTGTAGAATAAAAGGAACACAGAGATGAAGAAGAAATCTTATTCCAGCGTTAAAGGGTCTTGGGCTTTCGTTAATTGCAGGCCAAGGAACACACTGTTTGGATAGACAGTTACCTTATGACAAAGAGATTTATGTGTTGAGGGGTATCAGGATTAAGTCAGTTTAGTCATCACTTTGCCCTGTTTAAATGCACTCAAAATATTTTTAGGCATAGCCAAGCATTTTCCCTCTTGGCATCACTTGTGTTTCTCATTTCTTTCCTTGTAGGTTTCAAAACTCACACATGCCTTTCTAGCCTTCAAAGGAGCTAATCTTCCCTATGGCCCCTGTTTACCTTCATGTGGGCCAGGAGCTCGCAGACCTGTCCTGTCTCCATAAAATCTCCATCTCTTTGCAACAGCACCCACTAAGCTTCTACTATATATTCTTAAATGACATTTCATGCACATTCTGGCCTTAGTTTGGAGTATCTTGAAAACAAAGCCACCATTTTCTCTGAAGAAATTGTAATTTTCTGTCAGTTGGCCAAATTAATGCTGATGTCCTTCTTCTGAGTGCCAACCAAGTCACCGAAAAATGGTATTATGAGATGGGGAAGCCATAGGTCACAAATTAATAGCTTTGTTCCTACAGTGTTTTAAAAAAGCCTAGTAATGGAAACATAATCACCTAGCTCTCTGGATTTTCCAAAAGAACCTGAAAGCCTGACAAAAGAACCACACCCACTTACAGCCACAACAGACAGGCAAGGGGGCAGGTGTCTCCCTACTTAGGGCAAAAGCTTGCAAGTGTATGGTGGTTTCCCTCAAGATTCTCCTTCCAATCAAGGGCCTGTGCTTTACATACTGTGCGTGTAGACTTCATGCTGGAGTTTAAGGAACACAGCAGTAAGCAAAACATAAAAGCCCTTAACTTCCTGGAACTACACGATGGTTTGAGCAGATGCTGAAGGAAAGGGAAAAGCAGCCCACTAGGAGTAGTGACATGAGGGCATTCTAATGTTCCTGAGGACCTCACTATTTAATGGCATCCCGAGTGAATCTTTTGTCATGTGAATGGCCATGCCCTATTTTACCAGTTTTGAGATCTAGATTGGGTATGCTTACAATGAAGGTACAAAGTTAATCTGTGAGTCCATATAATAATTATGATTACAATAGTAAATTCCTATGTCTGTCACCGAAAATAATTTTTAAGTTTCACTCATGGATTCCATTATCTCCATATCTTATATGCTGCATATCTCATATATGACCTAAATATACTGTCTAAATCTGTGGTGAACATCTTCAGATTAAGAAATCTGCATTAAAAATCAGAAATGCTCTCATTTATTTTTGCATTTAAATGTACCAACAAAACTATACTTCGCATCAGATTATTTTAATACTTAGATTCACACAGTCAATTCTGTTTTTGACCACAAAGCGAAGACCTTATATTTTAAAGGCTTCTAAATATCAAATTATTGTCTAATGCCCCCAATTTTTGCCTTGCTGACCTACAGTAAAACTTCTAATGCCCACTAGATATGTCATAGGTACATGAATAAAGCACACCAGAAAACTGCTTGATGACTTGAGAAAGTATCTACACAGAAGTACCCCTACATTCTAATTAAGTTCTCCTGATGTTAAAATTGCAGGAAACCATGGGTTATAATAGTGGAGACAGTTTGAGTAAAAGAGGTAAGGAAGAGAGAAAATTACCTAAACATATTGTTTAAAGAAATTAAAGTAATTTCATCTAAAGAAGTCTGGTTATATACAACTTAAACCAAATCATATAATTGGTTTCACAACTTGGGTTAGTAAGAACATGATTGCCAGAATTCTTTTCCCTGAAATTACTCCCTAACTCAGTTATCACTGCTACCAATTCTAAGAATTATCTTCATTCAATCTTGATTTGTATAACTCCAAGAATAAGAACTAAGAAAAACAGTGGCATGCATACAGAGACCAGACTACATATTAAGTGACTCAAACTCAGATGGTTAAGCTCACATACTGTCCACTATACTGCACAGGTTCTTTCTCAATAATAATTAAATCTAAAGTAAGCTTTTAGAGTTTACAAAGATTCACTATCCCACTTACTCTTGATTAATCCTAGAAAGTTGGGGCAGACAATATCTCTAATATACAGGATACTGAGTCCCCCAGGTATGGTATTTATAGAAAAACCTATAGTTAAAACAAAAACAAAAAATGGCTCTTGTTTTTTATTATGATTTAGACCAGATATTAGCAAATGGTCCAAAGAAGTTGGATAGAGTGCCTGGCAATATCCACAAGGCATATAAAACTACTAATGGAAATTAATGTGCACAACTAAATTATGTTACTTTTAGAGTAACCGTATCTTTAAAAAGAGTAGTAGAGTATCTATTATGTTTGTATTTTGGGGATGGTAGATACCAGATATCTGTACTACCCCTTCTCTTCCCTACTATAATGCTCCAAGCACACTCTTTTCTGCTAGGCCTGAACCGAGTCTCAGAATCTTTTTGAACATACAGCTCCACACAGTCTCAACCGATATATTAGCCACACATATAAGTCCTGCATTCCGATTTTGACTCTCTTCGTTTAGGTCCACATTGTGTAACATTCGTTTCTGGCATTTTTTTTTTCTTTGCTTCTGATTGGATATTTGTCATCAATATTTCTCATATTATTTCATGTTTGTATGTATCATCTTCTCCCAAGTACAGGGACTCTGCCTTTATTCATCTCAGAGCACCAACTGCAGTGATTAATACACAGTAGGCACTCAAAGTGTTCTGAATGTATCTGAGATTAATATGTGATATTTATGGAAAAATCTAAAGTTAAAAGAAAAAAACAACTCCCCTTGTTTCTGATTATGGCTTGGACCAAAGGTCAGTACACTTTTCCTGTAAAAAGCCAGAGAATAATTATTATAAGCTTTCAGGCCAGCTGGTCTCTGATGCACCAACTTGACTTTATAGTGAAAGCAACCATAGACAAAATATAAACAAATGAGCTGAGTCTATATTCTAAGAAAACTTTATTTATGGACACTGAAATCTGAACTGTATATAATTTTCACATCTCACAAAATATTTTTCTTCTCTTGACTTTTTCCTCAACAATTTAAAATTGTAAAAATCCCTTCATAGCTTGTGGGCCACAGAAAAGCATGAGGCAGGATGGACTTGGCCCACAGGCCCAGATCTGTGGCTCTCAAAGTGTGAACTTTGGGTGGCCTGCAATATCCTGTCAGCAAGTCCAGCTACCTATGTGTAGGCCAGATTTTCTTTGTATGCCTCAAACAAAACAATGGACCACACGGACTGAGTAGAGAAGCAAATATGAGGATCTGGCTGTCTTCTGTTAAGCCAGAAACTGAAGAGATTTGCAAAACTGTAAAATGATGTCACTCTCCTCACTGATTTTTCTTTGTTTGGAAAATACAGTTACATTTCTTTATGTTAACCTGTAATGGGTTTCTTATTGATTTTTAAAATGGATTAATATTTTTTAAATGCTTCAGTTTTGATTTTTAATTATAATAAATGTCAATAGCTTATAACCCACGCAAACAAAAGGTCTCTAAGAGACCCCAGTAGATTTTGAGAATATAAAGGGATCTTGAGACCAGTTTGAGAACCCGCTGCAGAGAGAACCCGCTGTAGATGAAGCTGCGCTGACTTACTCCTGCTGCACAGTGTTCTCAGGCCATATGCAGGGTACTTCCTCAGGCTGACCCACTAGGCAGACCGCCTGATTTCAATCTCTACCTTGACTTCAACT
This sequence comes from Manis javanica, assembly GCF_040802235.1. NCBI lineage: Eukaryota > Metazoa > Chordata > Mammalia > Pholidota > Manidae > Manis > Manis javanica. The sequence continues at coordinate 129,125,703 of NC_133157.1, read as the reverse complement.
CACCTAAGAGCTTCCTGGCATTCTTTTATTAGATCCTGATTTGGTAAAACTTAATCCCATGCAATTTATGTTCTTGTATAATAAATTTGGTGAGAACATTATGATTATTTTCATCAAAGAACCTTTCAGATACATGCAGACCATAAAAATGCTTCAGCCTCTACTTTGCCAAAATAGGCAACTTGAAGCAAATATCTCTCCCTGGCTTGTATTTTCTAATCTTAAAAAAAAAAATACTATTATAATTCTTTGCCACGAGAACATATCTCAAAACAGATTCACTTTATAAATTAAAGTGCTTCTGACATGGCTCCACGAAAATTGTGGGAGCTAATCGGCATCCTAACATAAACACTGTATCCAAAGAATTAAAATCCACTAGACATGGTGCAAATTTAGTGCTAATAGTAATGCACTAAAAATTACATTTTGCAAGTAAATTATACATATCTTAGCATTTTAAGAGTATTAATATTTTGCTTGTTCTGTCATTTGAGATTTAAAACCTTTGCTAAAGAATATTTTAGGAGAAATAAAAGGGAAAGTTATCTTGATTCCAGTGTTTCTCATACAGGGAACCTTACATAAGGGAGCATTTCTTTCAATATAAATTGATTTTGTCATAAGGTTTAACTGTCTATCCAAATGATACTGCTGGCCTGGGGGAACTCCGCTCCATTTTAGGGAGAATTAAGGCAACAATAATCACGATTTCAACCTTTATCACCTTACTGAATAACATATTCTTACTTAGAAAGTATTTCTCATGAGTATACAATTGTAAAAATCTTCATAGTTTTCTTTTTTGGAATATTATCTTTGTACACAATAACAAAGAAGGAAAAGATTTATATTTTGGGGCATTTATCCTTTAATCTGTCTTATAAAATGCCTAAAAAACCAAGAACTATGATCAGATGCTAAATCTGCATAATAATTTGTGATTACTGGCTCCAAGTAGAAAAATAAAGTACATCTGACTCTTCTTACCAACACCAAAACTGAAATTCACTAGCATCATTAAGATCAGAAAGACACTAGCAAATCATTATTTCCTGTTGGGGAGGTGATTACCTGTTTGGGGGAACAGTGCCTATTATACTAGAAGGATTTTGGTAGCTGTGATGTTCAGTGAAGAACAGAAAACAGACTTAAGATGTGGGGGGAAATGCTTACTGTTTAAATCTACAGTAAAAGCAAAAGTCTCACTATGATTGCAAAACATTCCAAATTGTGAAACTTAAGTTACTTGTAAAATAGACAAAAGTAAAGCTGCTTCCTCAGTCATTTTTGGAGATCTCAGCATCAATTTAAAGAAAATGCTTATATTTAAAAGAAAGCCTATTTCAAAATATGAATCCTTACATAACTACAAATAAGGACATGAAGTAAATTTATATACCATATTATACAACATTCTTATTCCATGTGTTTGCACATGAAGGAGATGTGAAACTAAAGTTTAAAAAAAGTTATTTCCTTTACTATTGAATTCTTTAAGGAATAAAACAGCACAAGAAATAACCACAATTGATGTTAATGCAAGAACAATCAAATTATATAAAACTGTTTTGTGGATTATATGAAAAAAAAGGATGGATGGATTTCCTTGTGTGGAAAAGATACATTTCTGTATCTACTGTAAAATACTGCCTATGAAAATGTTTTTACATAATAAATAATGTTTCCCACTCTCATTTTTAAATCAAAATTATGTGCATATAAAACCCTGGTTATAATAAAGTTTGTTGGGAAGGCAACAGATTTAAAAATCACATGGAATTTGTGCTGTCACAAAGACAGAAGGGATCAAGAGGGTTTAGGGCCATATTTGAGAAGGAAAAAATAGTCTGAGGAAACATGCTACTCCAAAGCAGCAAAACTATAATCAAAATGTGGTTGTTTGAAAGTATGGCACAGTAGTAGTTTAACATCTGGAAAATACTGCTGCTATTTCAATTAGGTAGTTCCCAACTCCCATCCCCAGTGGTGGGGCAATGCATTGTAACTTTCTCTAGCTACTGGGGTATTTTCTTAGCACTTTGTGGAAACTGTTGGCTTTCAGAAACACACAGGCTGATCTGAAACAAAAGTTAGACAAAATACAGAATTGCAACAACAATAAAAAGCAATTTAGAAAGAGGATCAAAGACAAGCAGATAAGCAAACATTTTTAAATCAGCTGAGATTTTTTTTTCAGATCAGTTCCCTAATTTTAAAGAGCCAAACCAAAGCAAAGCATGCTGACTTACACTGATTCTTCAGTTCTTTCAGCTGTTGTTTAAATTGTACAAATTTTTCATTGTTTTGGAAGTCTGCATCTGAATTCTTATTCTGTAAAGCCAAAAATTTCTTCTCCACTAATAATTTTAGATCTGGTATTTTTTCTGGACGTTCTTCTTTTACCTGAGGAGGATAATAAAATTATCTTAGTTAAGTGTTAACAAATAGTTTTGTAACATTACTTTTATCTCAATTCATTCAAATGAAAATACCATGAGGTAGAAAACACAAACTCGCCACAGTGAACCAGAGAGGTCGGGACTAGTTGCAGAACAAACTGTTGGGAAAGAGTGGAGGGAATCATTCACCCCATCTACTCAATTTCATAAGCCACTCTTCAAGGCCCTCCTAATTTGCTGTCTCCTGGCAACTACGGGGGGAAAATCTCACGCCAGCACAATTCCGTGTCCTCTAACCTGAGCATTGTGGCTTCTGCTCTTTACCCAGCAGTCCCTCTCCTGTCCCCATCTGTCTCTCAACATGCTCCTCTTCTCTGGCAGGTGAGAGTGGCTCTTATTTCACAAGAGGTTGACTTGAATCTTGAGCTTTACCATCTGCTGCCACAAGAAGGAACAAGTGCCCCCTTTACGTTCAAGATTAAACTCTCAGCTCATATTCCTTTTCTTACTATCAATATTTTATTATAAAATGAAACATGTGAAGAGTTGAAAGAATTGTGTTTTACCATTCATCTATCTCCTCGATGCCACAATAATGTTTTGCTCTTTTATCACATATCTATCCATCTTTCTGTTTTTCTGTCCACCCTCAACCAGGTTTTTAAGTTCATTCTTAATTTCATCTTCTTCATTTTCAGAACACTCTTTTCCTCTCTAGAGGCTCTTAGCCCTAAAATGTTAAATTTTGCCCTTTACTTCCATATTTAAAATCAGCCTCTTATAATCCCCTCAGTTATTTTCTCCTTACAGTCCAGCTCCTTTGAACAAAAAACATCTGTATCCACTACTGCTACTTCCTTATCCTCAAACTTTTGCCACTAGTGACGCTGCTGGCCTCACCACTTCACTGTAACTGCTCTTCTGCAGGACTTCATAACAGGCCCACTGAATCACTGGTCTTTTCCTGGTGCTCCTGCCATCAAAAAAAATTCACCAACCTCTCCCTCAGGCCCCAGCAGGCCTCAGCCACGCTCCTACCATAGCACCAGTAATATTAACTGGATTTATTTTTATATTGTATGTCTCTTTCCTCTAATAAATTCTAAAGACTTTCAAAGGTGTCTGATTTATCAGTGTTGCCAGCACCTGACACATTAGAAGTAGTACTTAATATATTTCAAATGAATCAATCTTAGTAGATTCCAAATATACTCACCACTAAAACTTGTAACTTACTGACTGTTGTTATCCTTAGTAGAGTACACAGCACAATTTCTGAGCTGGAAGACAACTTAGAGATCATGTAATCTTGAGCTCCGCACTCCTCATTTTCATAAATGAATAAAATGATACACAAAGAAGTTAAATGACTTGTCTACAGTAATCCAGTTAATTAGAGGCAATGCTAAGACTACAAGGTAGATAAAGAAAATTCTTGGTTTTGGTTCTAGTCAGCAGGATATATTTCTGATCTCTGAATCTGAGTAGCAATGCATGTGAAGTCAAAAGATTACATGCAATTTATCTGTTTTGATTATCCTTTGTCATGGAGAAAAGAATTACATAATCTTCTTTTGCCTAGTTGTTAGGCATTTTAATTAGCTAAATGGGAAATAAAAATTAAGCATGAAACCAAAATAGTCAAATTTATATTTATGGTACAATGTGTAGGAACTATCTTCTCATTATATATTGATGGTAATCAACCAGTGCTGAATTCACCATCAAAGAAAGTTGTGAAAAATATGGAGAGGCTTTAATGATAAGTCTTATATGTAATTAAAAATTTTAAATAAGTCCTGTAAGGCTAAAGAAACAGTAAAGCTCAGTTTGGAAAAGAGAAGGTAGAAAGGCAATTTAATAATGCCTTTCCTCTAATAAAATGAGGAAATGAGCTCAAGAGTAAGAGCTATTATACATGGTGACTAGCTATCCTCCACCTCTACAATGGCCCGAACAAGATGAAACAAGTTCAAGATTGTAGCATGAATAGTTTAGAATAGATACAAAAAATAAATTATGAGTTTTTACAAGAGAATTTCAGTCTTTCTGAATTTATAAAATAAAATTAACTTGCAGCCACCTGAGATGTTAATGGTAATGTCACAGGCAGGCATACAGATAAACCTTCTCAAGGTCTTTAATGAGTCTGAAATTATTTAATATGGGGTGATCAGGAGAGGTCTCATCTGAGCACATGATCAGTAAATGCAAAAGCTCTTTTCCAACAAGGTCTCTAACCCACTCTACATACATAATTTTCCTGGTTCAACTACAACTAATGTTGGGAAGTTAAGGTGAGGGGTGGAGAGAACAGGTATTTTGAAGTTGACAACATGGCAACCTGAAGTATCACTAGGAAAACCTGAATAGACCAAATTTAGTGGTTCATAGTACTTTCTCCCCTGACAGCCAGACCTCAAAGGAACAGCTGTAAAGCACATAAACTCACTGTAGTAAGTAGCTCCTCTGGAAATCTGAAGCTGCAGTGAGCATAGCTATCCACTGCAAAGAGAACTTAATGTACTCTAGTTACCAAAACAAAAGTCTGGAAGACATTAAACCCACTATGTTTAACTCTATGCAATAAATGGGGATTAATTATATTTTAATGATTTTTTGCTTTGTATCTTCAACAGAAATAGATAATTTTAAAAGGGGAAGGAAAAAGTCATTCTTTAGGTAGTGGATCATAAGTGTTATCTAGCCTGAAAAAGTAAGGATGGCCCTCTTTTCCTAGGTCAAATTTAAAAATCCCTTAAAGAAATTCAAAGTGGGAAGAACCATCCCTTTCCTAAGGATAAAGTTCCTAGACACAGGACTTAAAATCTCAGTGAATTAAAATTTAAAGACACTGTATTAATTCATTATGCCTGTCGTAACAAAGTGCCACAGACTAGGTGGCTTTAATGACAGAAATTATTTCCTCACACATCTGGAGACTAGAAATCTGAAACCAAGGTGTCATCAGGGCTGGTTTCTTCTGAGGCCTCAAACTTTGGCCTGTAGATGGCTGGCACCCCCTGTGTCATCCATCACAGGGTCTTTCTTCTGAATGTGCCTATGTCCTAACTCCCTCTTCTTACAAGGACAACAATCATACTGGATTAGGGCCCATCCCAATGATTTCATTTTTACCTTAAACACCTCTTTAAAGGCCCTGTATCTCTAAATACAATCACACGGAGGTACTGGGGATTAGGACTTCACATATGAATTTTGGGGAATCCAATTTGGCACATACACATAGATTTTTTAAAACAAAATTTTAAAAACAGCTTATAGATTATTAGTCTTTACAGCATTTTAATTTTAAAATGATAGAAACTACTGAGAAGTAGATTTAGCAGATATCATACTTACATAATGGGAATTTAATACTGCTTTTAAGAGAGAAAAAGTCAGGCCCAGGGGAGAGGAAGCTGCGACACAGCTCCAGATGACTGTGGCCATGAGAAAGCGCCAGCCCAGGTTTTTAAAGAAAAGTAAGAAATCTAGATGTTTGTCAGATACTTTCTCAGAGTATGTAGTCTAAACAATACATCATCCTAAAGGTCATGAGTTTGAAACCTCTATTTAATGTAAAGGAAATATTTTGGACATAAAAATAAAAGTACTCTTGTAATCCACAATATCTGGGGGGTATTGTGCATATCCCATACTTTTACTTTAGGGATGAAATACGGTCCTTTCAAGCAGAACAGGGAATAATGGGTGAGGATGGTTGTGTGTGTGTGTGTGTGTGTGTGTGTGAGAGAGAGAGAGAGAAAAAGTAAGGGATTTCATTTTAACATGTGCATTCAAATTGCTTGTTTAAAACTTTGGCTCCATACTTGAGATTAAAAATGAGGCTCTGCTACTAACTGAATGACCTTGGGAAAGGTACTAAATGCATCTCACCTCAGCTTCCTCATTTATAAATAGAAAATCATAACAGTATTTACCTCACAGTGTTGCTGAAAGGAATAGATGGAATGAAGCAATAAACTACTGAGCTGTCTGCCAGAGCATTCGGTAGTGAGTAGCTGCTGCTGTTGTGACTGTCCTTGTTATCGTGTATATATATATATATATATATAATCTTCAGGATTGCTGGACACACAGGTCTGCAGCTCAGCAGCTGACATGGGGACACACAAGTGGAGGAGTCAGTGCATGGATTTTAAATGGAAACTGCAGAAGTCTACCAAGGAGACTGAATAGGAAAAAAAAAAGGAACCAGGGACCGAACTCTGGAGAACACCCCATTTATGGGGCAGCAAGAAGAATCTAAAAAAAAGGTACAAGAGTTAAAGAAAATAAACAAAAGAAAGAGCCCCAAAATCTAGGAAGAAATTTCAAGGTCTATCAAATGCTGCTGAGAAGTCAAGCTAAAAGGCCTGCGATGTGCCCACTGAACTTGGTGATTGCGTCATAGGGACTTTAGCAAGAGGAGAGGTAAACACAAAGTATTGACTCCAAAATATCCAGACCTTTGTTTAATGAATTGTTCTAAAAAGATGGTGGGGTGATAAGCAGAAACATACAAATCTTCAAGTTTCTATAGGTTCTCCAACCAACTGCTCAGTTTCAGCTCCAAAACACCTGTGAATGTTTAGCTACATTTAACTGGAACTCAACACTCTGACTGCAGTATTTCTCGTGTTAGCAAGGGGAAGGCAATCAGTGAGCTCAGTCAGGTCTCTGATGGCTCTGTCCCTACGAACAGACGCTACTTGTTTGGGGAAAAAAGACAACAGTAGAAACAAAAGGCAGAACTTGGTTCTTATCCATACTGAAACTACATAATATTTTCAACATGCTTTAACATAAAATTTTAAATATTTATATGATGATAATATACCTCATTTCTTTCAGACAGTACTGTATACATATGCAATTACTCAAAGTGTGCCATTTTACCACCACAGGGCAAAGTCAAGATCTCCTACTCCAATTATCACTACTGCCTTGTAGCTATCATTTCACTGGGAGGGGAGATCACAGGAGCTAAACGTATTAATGGGCTGAGTCTCACAAACTTTTGAATCATGGGAGAATCTGGTAAAACATTAGTTATTCTTTTAACTTAACCAAGACTCAGATGGATGTATTCTCTCCAAACAGCCATGGTTGGATGTTTGGCTCCCAAAAAAACATATACCTGGTGATTTACATTTTGGAAATCACACTGCATTTTAAAGTTCATTACAAGTACATAGTAGTGATAAGCAATTTGCTCTGTGTTCTGCTCTACACACTAAGTATCCCAAGTTCTAATTCATAGTCAGCTTGAGCTAAGGCTATAAGACTTGCTTTCATGCTGGGAATCCACAGGGAATTGCTTCAATTGGTCCTAGAACATTCATTCAACAAATATTTACTGAGTCCCATTTGGGTACCTGGCATTATGATACTATTCCAAGAACTAAGACATTTATGGACGTTGGCCCACACTTATGACACATCACCAACACAACTGGTCATGCACAGAGTAAATTTATGAACACTAACACTGTCTCCAGCTTTATACAGCAAAAAAGCTTGGCAAAAGTTTTTATTGAAAGGCATGTCTAGGCTAAGAATCATTATGCTTTCATTGGGTATAACCTAATTGTATGTACATATGGTATATTTTCTACAGAGTTTATATTATACTGCCTTAGCCCTGTTTAAAAAAATAAATTCCACACGCTAATGATGACCGTGGGTTATACCCTTCATCTCATGCCAATTTCTGTTGTCAATTGCACAATCTGCACTGAACTCTGTTGGACCCAATTATTTGTACCTGAGTGAGTTTCTAGTGCCATTATTTAGTTTGACTTCTGACAAAACACTTAAGAGAGACACTTCCTTGTGGAGCATTATGACACATCAAATGGACTTCACAGTTTGCCAAGGTGTTGTAATGCACCATTACTGAGCACCAGCCAACCAGACATGGAAACATCTTTCCTCGTTCAAGGCTTTCAGAAGAATTTTGAAAATAAACTTAAAACATGTGAGACAGTGCTATTGGTCTAGTTCTAATGGACCAGTCCTATTAGAATAGACAGTTGTCTAACAGATGGCACTGGAATGAGGCAATCTGCCATCTACGTGCATCTGTTACTAAATATTTATGCTGTTGAAAATCACTCCAATAATTTCTCATGACATCGTTCCCACTACAGGATTATGACCAACAGGAATCACTTATTTATACAGGCTAGCACATTAGCATTCCCATACTGGAGGACAGAACCAAACTGCTAATTTTGCCTCTCTAGGGTTTTGTTTTATTGTTTTAGCCTTTTTTTTTTTTGCTTTGTTTTGTTTTAGTAGAATTCATAGAGAAATGCACTATTTACTTTTTCATTAATTTGTCCACAAATCAGTAGACACTGAACTAAATTCTGGCTATAAAGAAAATCAAAAGTTACTTCTGAAGCTACATAAACCCTTTCCTTTATTAAGATCATGGTCTCAATTATGCCAAATTCATAGTTAAGAGCAAGGCCTCTAGAATCAGAATGCTCAGATCAAACGGAGGAGTTTGTAAGAATAAATAAAATGGGTTACTTCATGTAAAACGCTTATTTAGAATGGGCATATGGGGATGCCCAATGTATAACAGCTATGATAATTCCAGCTGTGGCTCTACCATTTTCTAGTCATGTGGCCTTGACAAGTAACTTACTCTGCTTCCGCAGTTATACAATGGAAATAACAACAACCTATTTCATAAGGTGTTGTTAGATTAAATTATGCAACACATGTAGTGATTCATTCAATACCTGCTGTTTAATACATTTTCACATATTATTACTACAACTCTTATGATCATGGCTTCAATCATTTACTTTATAGTTAATATTTCCTTTAAATTTTATTTAATTATATTTTAGTTTATATTTAAATTTACTTTATATTTAGTTGTCTCCACTTTCTTCTTATTCCATAAGTGATCCCTGCCCCCTAAACAAACATTAACTGTAAATACATGACTCAGGGCTCAGCATAAACCAAACAAAGAAATAAGAATTTGGAGCCAGGCCTTGCTGATGGAGGTTTCATAGACATTAGTTTTGCAGGATTTCATTGCATTTATTATTAAAACCTATGGGATTTAATCTCAGCAGGAATTATGCATCACATCAGACACTGGGAAACAAGGCAAATTCCTCTTTCTTTCTTTCTCTTCCCTGTTCTCACTGCATTGTTCAGGCTGATTTTATGGAACAGAGCTGAAGCTAAATTAGGTGCTGGAGGAATGCAGTGAAAAGGCACACAGCTGTCTAGCACCTCTTGGCTCCAGCACACTTTCCTCCTACCTCTTTCTGGTTCAGGGCAGAATGCTACTGTCTGCCGGGTTAGTTTAACTGAAGAAGCCCGCAGGCCACTGGAATTGCCTGTATCTCTCCCATATCTGTATTTCTCACCATCAGTTACTGTCAGGCAGGGTCATCCACAGTGGGCTGCTCTGGAAAGTGTGGTCAGCATTACTGTCACTTGGTTGAGCCTTAAACATTATGGAAGCAACAAGGCAAAAAAAAAAAGACAACTTATAGCCATCATAACAATACAACTAGTGAATGACTCACGCTTCTACTCTTTCAACCAGCATGATTAATTTATATGTGAAATGTTGCTGCTCAGCTTTAAAGTTAGCTTAACATTTTATGCTACACAATTAACAATATAGAAGATCATAGGGCGTAAGGAGAGAAGAACAGTTAAATATATTACAGTGAGTTTTCTTGAATTTTAAGAACGGGGAAAGTGAGGTCAGCAAGTTTGTGATGTATCCTACCTTGTGGCAAAATTCAATGAACTAGGTGATTGATATGACATCTCCTTTTCTGTTCTGGTTTCTTAGACTTTCTCCCCACCCCAAACACACACACACACACACACACACAAACACACACATACAAACTGTACATGTTTCAACACCCATTACTGCATTCATCCATTCAACAGATATTTACATTTTGGGAACATGTAATAGACTCCAGGCAGTTAGGATGAGCTGGGATGAAGCAAAGACAAGGTCCTTGCCCACATCCTGATGGAAGACTTAACAGTAAATGTCAACAACAAAAAAAATAAAGATAATTTCGCTAGGACTATGTGTGGACAGATTCATTTTTGGAGGAGAATATGTTAAAATCAAGAATGTAGCACTGGATACTGCTTCAAATATTACTCAATTAGTTGACAAAGCCATATTTGCTCACATGGGTTTTGAAAATACCTAACTCCTATGCAGTTAATTCAGGCACGTAAAATTAAGTGCATAAAAGCTTTCTCTGTAAATTAAACCCTTTAAAAGCTATTAAAGTCATAAGGAATGATTAAGAAAAACATGTATATTCTAATAACAAAAATTCCAAAAGAATCTGTAATTGTGAAAATATTTTACATCTTTCATGTCCCTTTTGGTCCTTGCTATATCCTAAGTACCTAAAACAGTAACTGGGATACAGTAGGTACTCAATGAATACATGTAGATGGAATAAAATGGACGAATAAATTATTATTTGTCAAGGGAATATATCTAGTACAATCTTCATCATTACCATAATATGATATCCACATTTGTCTGAAACAAAATGATCGTTTTTGAGTTTGTGCAAATAATAGCTTTGAATTTCTCTTAGTATCACATTGGATATTTCTTAAAATGAGGAAGTACACCCAAATTTTCATAAGAACATTTAAATGTTTCTATAATTTTATACATTAGTGAATATCTAATCAATCATGACTGTTTGTTGTTCTGGCCAACTTTCAGTTTTCCAGTATCAAATGATTTTTTTAAATATACATATATGATTTGTTCAATATTGACTACATGCCAGGTACCAGACAGTAGAACTGTAAGGCAAAAAATACACATTTATAGAGAGTGACAGCTATAGGTTTTAGAAGGACATTTTCTTTACAATATCATATCATTTAAATGACTTTTTAAAAAATCTCTTTAAAATCTATCTTAAAATCTAAGTGTTCAATTCAATTCAACCAATATTGATTGAGACCCTGCTATATGCAACACGTCCTAAATTTTTAGGGGTTACTATAGGTGAAATGGGATCTAGATCCTGCATTCAATAAACTGTAGTCTTTGTCGCTAAGGAGGAGAGGATTCCAAAAGCTGAGAAAGAGTATTTGCATGTGGAGTGGGGACTGGTGGGTGGCCAACTCTGAAAGAACAGCATGCGTAAACTGACAATGGCCGGGACAGTGGTGGTGTGCTATGGCCAGAATATAGAAGGTATGAGGTCAGAGGAGGGCATGATTTTTGAGGCATACAGATGTCTTAAATGCACCCAAATTCCGAAAGCCCTGAAGGCATAGCATGATTTTCAACAAGGCCTGGAACTCCTCTGGTGTTTATCTCATCAGCTGACCCCACCACCCAATCATGAGCACACACCAGGAATCTCCATCTCTTTGACCTCCTATACACACTCCACCACCAAATTATGCTGTTTTCATCTCAAAATTTCTTAAGTCTCCATTTTCTTCTATCTGCATGGAGGAGATGATGGTTCACTGCCTGAGATGAAGTGATGAGGTCAGGAAGAGTGAGAAAGGAGGGAAAGAAAATCAGATGCCATAAACGCTACAGAACATATGTAAGAACATTTCAGATCATTCACCTGGGGCTGCTGACTTGATACATGGGTAAAAAAAAAAAAGGACTTTCTTACAACTGCACAGTATTCTCCTCCTCTTCTAACTCCTAAACAGAAAGTATTTAATAAAACCTCAAATGTCTATTTCTGAGGTAAAACCTCCTGTGCTACTACCCTGATCTTTAAGCCCTCATTATTTCGTACTTGGACCACTGCACATGGTGAGAATAGTCTTTTTGAAATGTAATTCAGATGTGTTACTGGTCAGTACCCTCCAATGGCCTCATGTCACTCAGAGAAAGGTCCTATGGAAGCTGACTGCAATGTTTCGGTTACCACACTATTCAGCTACCCAACTGCTTCCACTTTCACCTTCTAACTGGCCCCCTGCTCACTCCTGGCAGTGCCTATAGCACTGTGACACACCTGCCCCAGAGGCTCACGCTGACCCTTCCCTCCTGGAACTCCACCAGGTGAATGGACCTCTGTCCGTGTGAGGCCTCAGCTGGCCACCCTCTCTCTGACACTGCGAGTCCATGCCCTACCCCCACTGGGCTCTCAGTCCTCCTGACCCTGCTCTGTATTTTCTTTACATACACCACCATCTAATACGGCACATCATTCACTAGTGATCAGAGTTTTCTGTCTATGTCTTCCCATTGATATGTAAACTCCATGAGAATGGGTTTTTAAAAAAATATATCAGTTTTTGACTAATAAACCCCATGCTCTTAGACCAGGTCCTCACAAATGGAAGATTCTCAAAATATATTTCAAGCAAATATTTTGCTTTTAATAAATGTTCTTCTACTGTAAGACCAAAGAAAATTTAGTATTATTTTTCACTCTGGTGATAAGCAATTCAAATGCTCAAAGAAAACACACACACACACACACACACACACACACATGTACATATGTTTCAAGATAGTTTTACACTTTTAATGTTTTCCTTTTTCCTTCATTTTATAGCACTGGCTTCCATTTTTGTTACTTTATTAAATATTTAATTTCTGTATGACTTGGAAAAAGCAACACAGAATCCTTGCATAAGATTTTCATTCTCTTGTGAAAAATACAGCTTGTTGACCAGGTTATATTTTCCATTTACTCTGTAATATTGGAGAGACATAGTTTCAGACTATAAATATTTTCTTTCTGTGTTGTCAAAGGTCACAAATGCCCTTAGGGGTAGTTATTATGGCTTCACTTGTATTTCAGTTCTACACATGGAAAAAAGAAACAACTACTGCTGCCTGTTAAATTTTTATCCTTACTATTCAGTTGTATTATTCTAATGCAACAGCTTTATTTGCTTTTACTTTGGTTGAATATACTCTTGTAAATATCAAGCTCTATCTTCTAAGGTGATTCAGGAGCCACTGACGGTCATATAAAAATCCTCTCTTAAACATACATCTAAGCAGTGTCTTTGTTTCAGTTTCCTTAACCATCCTTAAATTTCAGTAACTAGGTCACAACTGGTATTACCAGTGGGAGTACAGGCTCTCACTGGTGGGATCTGGAGGACTATTTTTCATTTATCTGCATTTGACCTCCCTGGCCAAGTGTGCAGTTCTGAAGTAGTGGTGGGGAAGGGAGCACACACCAGCCTGGCACCGACTGGGGCAACAGGTACCAGAGTCACTCCGGCCACACCACATTGTTATAGCCCTGTTCATTCCCAGAGCCCTTCCTCTTTCACATATAATCTGTTAAAGAAGTACTTCCATCTGGACTGTACAGATAAACACTTGTTCATAAAACTTGTAGCAAGGCTGGAAGGAAGGATGAAGTTGGAAAAGTGATATATGGAACCAGATGAAAATCTAGACCTATATTAGCATCTTCCTTAACTTCTTCCAAATCTCTGTACTTCTTTAATTATTCTAAATCTTTGTACTAAATCTCCCTATTATTTTCTCAAGTGCTCTCTGCCCATTCATTACCATGACCAGGATTTCACCCTCCAGGGCAATCGTTGGCAAATTTTCTCTGTAAATGGTCAAATAAATAAATATTTTCAGCTTTGAGGAACATATGAACTATGACAGAGCTATTCAATTTTCTCATTTTGGTGTGGGAGTAGCCACAGATAATTTATACATAGAACAGGGGCGACTGTGTTCTAATAAAACTTCATTTACAAAAAAAAGGCAGCAGGCCAGATTTGACCTGTAAGTCATAGGCTGCTGACAAGCTGTTAGGCAAGAGATCCGGAGGAAAGAGCAGGGTCTGGAGGAGAGGGATAGCAGATACTGTCAATGATCAGCGGTTCACAAAGCAGACAATCCTTTTTAAAAAATATATGTATTAATGTATGCTCTATGATAGGGAGAGTTAAACTGTTTTTAAAAGTTAAACCATGAAATGCTTACTATTACTATTAAAGCTTATAAGTTAGTTGCGGAACAGGCTAAATATTTCATTTAATACAATGGGAAGTGTGAGTGGAAGAGGCATGGGCATCAGCTTTCAAAAACTGAGTCTTTTCCCTAATCACACTCTTATTTCCAAAAAATATTAAATTCCCTCTGACTTTTAACTTTCAGTGGCTTCTAATGTTATAGGCTTCTCTGACCACCATCCTTGATGTTTTTCATAAAATGATGAAGAATATTAAATAATGTTGCAAAGCCTTGTTAAATTTTCCATCAATGCTCAGTTATTTGCTTGTCTATCAATAAAGTACCTCTGGCAATACACACAAGAAGCTGGATACACTGGTTGCCATTGGGGAGGGACAAACGTAACAAGGACGCTATTTTTCACTGACTGTCTTTTGCATTATTTCAATATGTATGGGTAACCTATTCAAGAACAGAATAAAAGAAAATATGTGTTATGATCTAGTTTAGATTTTGATTTATAACCAACAAGCAACCTGCATCAATCAAGAAGTATATGATCCTTTGTTAACGAGTTGGGCAATAGGCACAATCTCACCTATTAAAAAGGGCCATTTTATTAAGGCTATTAGCAAATTTTAAGCAACATATACCATCTCGTAATCCCTTTTAGGTGGTTCTGGACAAGGTGAAAGTATGCCTGTGTGCTCTTAAAAAGGAATCAGATATCTGGAGGCCAAAGAAAAGTATCTCCACTGGGAAATCTTGTCTGTTTCTGCTGTGGCTGTGACTTCTCTGTGCTGTCTGTTTTAGACAGAGTGACCTGTTTTTAGATGTTGAAATAAAACTGACATCTGTGTTTGCAAGAATATTTGATGGCTATTCTCCATTTGACAAGAGTTTCCAACATCTTTCTTCTTCTCACTATTAGCTTAGAGACAAGAGGGTAGAGAATATAGCGTTTCAGAAAGCATAATTTTGTTGCAAGGATAGTGCACAGTTTCTTCAGTCTGAAGAGCTGCCAGCACCACTCTAAGTGTCTGTAGGGCAAACGTCATTATGGAAAATTAATTTGCTGAAGAAAAAACATAGCTGGGGAATTTTATGTAGTTTGCCTTTTCAAAGAACAGTGACTTGAATGGTCACTCAGAACCATGCAATTCTCCTTGTCACATATATTTCCTATAATAAAAATAATATACATTCATTTTTTTAAAAAATTGAAAAATGCCAAAAGGTATAAAAAATCACCTATAACTCCACCACCAAGAGATAACCACCATTAACATGCTGATGTTTCCTTCTTATTTTTTCTATGCACATTAATTCCATCTCTGAGTCAACTTATTCTCTCAGCATCTGCTCTGGTCACAATGGGTAAACTCTCCTTAAGAGCAAAGGCCCACTCTTGTAGTGGACATGTGTTTTCTCCAGGATTTGCTGCTATAATACTGCCCTTGAATATGCATCATCAACCTCTCCCTCTATCAGCATACAAATGCACTCTAGCATATCCCATCTTTAAAAATCCCTTTCAGGCTCCACACCTTCCAGCTACTGCCCCATTCCCATTACAGCTGAGCTTCTGGAAAGACTAGTTCATGTTTTTCATATCTTCTTCATCTCATGTCTCTCCTTAATCTCACCCACTGGGGCTTCTTTCCAGCCCCCTCTGCTGAGATGGCTCTTGTTGAGCTCATTTGAAGAATATCCTGTGTCCAGACTCAGCATTACTCTACTGGCCTTGAGTTTTCGGCAATATTTGGCAGAGTCGAAGATTCCCTCATTCTGGAAATGCTTGATTTATGTGGCCTGCCCCAACCACATTCCCCTGCTCCTTCTCCCTAGAGGGCCATGCTCCTTGTTTCCTCTCCACTGCCAGGTTCCTAAATGTTGGTGTCACCCAGAGCTCTGCTTTGGGCCCCCTTCCCTTCTCTTTCTAAACACTCATATTCAGTGACCCCACCCAGCGTCATGGCATCAAATACCTCCATATGCTAATTGCCTATAAAAACTACCCTTAACATGAATTTCTCTTTTGGAGTCCAGACTCCTATATCCAACTGCCTCCTTGGTAACTATTCCATGTTTAATTGGCCTATCAAATTTAACATCCCCCAAACAGAATTCATGACTACCCTCCACCCTATGTGAATAAACACAGGAGAATTACATCATCATCTATGGACAGGGAACAATACCCATATTCTAGGCTGGGCTTCCCAGTAATGTTTTATAGATATATAAACATAAATACAAATATATACTTTTTTGCCTTGAGGGGAATTTGTGATAGTGAAATCTATATAAAAATCAACTAAGAAATAATAGTATTTTACTTTAATTTCTATTCCCAAGACTGGAATTGCCATAGTTAGGTGTTTATTTATTTCCCCTTCTTTCCTTCTTTTTGAAAAAAAAACACTGGGCATTTTGATTTCAGATTTTTCAATTAAAGAAAAAGCCCAGCTGTATTTATATAAATGTATAAAATTCTAGCTACAAAGTGAATCAAAATCTTCCACAAACTAACAATTTGTTAAATACAGTACGTACCCCACTCACCCCCCCTTTTTTTTTTTGCAGAGATTACAGAACTAAATAGGGAAGCAAACAAGATTAGGGTAGTTGAACAGCCAGAGATAAAGCTTTCCGTGCCTGGCAGTAAGGAGTGAGGGACATGTCATTTTGAATTGTACTCAGAAACTGAAATATTTTTCTCTAAACCTTGACTATTACCTTAACATTTTCTTTCCTCTTCCCCAGCAAAAATATGGTTAACTTTAGCTATTTAAAGCACAAAATTTTCCAGTAAATTACTCTCAATAGATTTATCACTGAGGCCTTTGACATGAGGGTAAAATGTATATAGAGGATTACAAATGTAAATGCCTTCAGGGAAACCAGCTGCTCTGCCTTCACTCAACTCGGGTGTTTCATGCATCTGTTTTGCTGCAAAACAAATTCGTTTCATTCACACTCAGTGTCCTACCTCCCATTGGCACTACAGAAATCAACAGTAAATGTACTTCTACGCAAATGGGTCTTTCCTTATGGTGACAATACAAAAAATGGATGCAGTCAAATCCTAGGCTATTGCTAATTTGAAAGAAAAGAAACAAATAGTCAATATTGTACTATTTCTTGCAACCTTTGTAAAGTAGGTTAAGGCTCTTGATAATTTCTTAGGTTATTTTTTCATTCCAGGACAAAAATTTTTTCAAGACTAATGCCTTTTAAGAGAAAGATCAAAAGATGTACATGCAGAATTTTTGAGGAATTTGTGTTATTTTTAGAAACACATGTTGTATTTTGCTCTGTATAAAGTAAGTATACTGTTGGGTAAATAGCATTTTAGCCACTGAAATCAAATGTGGTAATTTTCAGTTTTAAACAAGGAGTTCAGTCGGTTTAATATAGTCAAAAATAGGTAAATGCCATCATTAAAATAATGATTTCCAGAACATCACTAGAAACACTAACATTACAGGAATTTTGGAATCTGATATAAACTTTCAGAATTTGTAAAGTGGTCCTAATATCTGATAAAATTTAAATTTCCCTGTGAGTAATTAGCATGTTTTAATACTAAATGCTAATGAAAAACATCTTCCTTTGAATGATGCTGAAGATACCAAGAAAATTACATAAATTGGTCACATGAACTTCAGCGAAATGTCTTGAGATTTCATTCTTGTATAGATTTGCCGAAATCATTTTTATGGGAAAGTACTAAGGATAACGTTTTTCAGGCTAAATTAGGACCCAGATCATAAACAACGAGCCAGGGACAGCTTTTTACTGTACCCAATTCTCTACTTGTACATAGCTAACTTCACAGATGGTAATCTATTCTGGGTTGTTAAATAAATGTATTCAGATTTTTCCCAGAGTCCTGATCCACAGCCCACACTGCCCAGCTCCAGGAGCACCACTAATGTGGGGTCTCTGCTCCAGGGTGAAAGTACTCATGTGGAATGTGAAATGAATGGTACTTCCTGGAGTCGTATAGCATGGACATCTCAGAACACTTCTGGGCACCAGAAGGATCATTACACTAGCAAATTTTGCTGGCTCACTGCCATCACATGCTACTGTAGGACTCCAGTCACCAGTTTTGTGAGTATTAACTTTTACTACTAGTGGGGAACACAGATATTAGCAAAAGTGCTGGTTTGAAAATCATAGTATCTGATTTATGGCCCAGGGCTGGTCATTAGTTGGCTGTGGAATTGGCTGGATTGGATTTCTCTGGGCTTTAATATTCTGACCTCTAAAATAAGGAACCTTTCCACAAATAATAATCATCTATGATTATATGTTATTCTCTGGAGGAAAAAGAGAAGGCAGCATGAAATAGACAGGAATTGAACTAGGTGTTGAAGACAAGTAGTTTCTGGCCCCAGCTCTTCTGATAACATGACAGGACCCTGTTGAACAAGCCTTTTTTTTCTTTTTTTCTTTCTTGACCTCAGTTTCCTCTAGTGACATGAGTCAACAGAGGTAGAAGATTCTTATGAGTGTGATGGTTCTATACTCTGTTTTGTTTTGTTTTGTTTTGAAGCTTCAATGTAACTTACTCCTAGGAATTTTTTACAGCTTCTCAGTTCAGTTTAGCAACTCTCTTTCTATTTGAATTCCTTTATTTGTTTGCTGCATAGGAGCAGAGATATTCACAATGGTTTTCTGCAAGGAGTGCTTATTCAACCACCTATCCATACAAAATTCCTGTAAGAGACCATGTTTGGAAGCTATGTAGCTCCTCTCTGGGAGCTTTTCCAGAAGAGGAAGGAGTAAAGACAGGTGTAAGGGAACATCTCAGGGGGAAGGGTAAGTTATCATTTCTTTCCAGATTTCCTGGTCCTAGAGGGGCCCTTACCACAGTCTGAGTTCTCTGAGTTCTCTATCTTGGAAAGGCACTGCCATCAGCTTGTGCCTTGATGGGACCTTTTCTCCAGATTTCACATAGACAATTACTTTACCACCTTGTTTTGGCCAAGATTGGAATTTTCCAAAATGCAATTTACTTAGAATATAAGCATGCATGCACGCACACACACACACACGCACACACACACACACACACACACACAAATTATGACACTCCACCAAAACACAGAAATAACGTATCAATATAATATGTTGCATTATACGTTGTAATGAATATTGTAACCAGTGTTGCTCATGTGAAACTTTCATAAGATTGTATATCAATGATACCTTAATAAAACTTAAAAAAAATATATATCAATAGATTCCTCATCTTAAAATACCCAGATATCCAAACACTAGCCACTAACTGCCTTGAAAATCAAACATGACAGCAACCAACCAGCCCCGCCTCCCACCCCCACCTGCATCCCCTGCTTTTAAATTTAAGAAGAAATATTGGGAACAAACAAAATGCATACAGAATCACTGCTGTGGTCTGCCTCGGTACAGCCATGGTTCACCTTTAAGAGCCAATGAAAAGACAGCAGAGTGGGACAGAGGTAGCTTCAGGGTACCTCCTAGTGTAGGCTGTCAAGAACACAGTCAAACCACTGAGGCTGACTTTCAATGCTGTCTGTAGTCTGGTCTCTGCATTTCTCTCCAATCCTGTTTATGAGTTCTCTGCTGGATTAAATGCCTGCCTTTCTGTGGGTGTATCTCCTGACTTTCATGGTTTGGCTCCGGCTATTCTTTCCAGCAATTATATTCATCTGGTGGTAACTCTATCTTCACATGACAAAATCCTGTTTATCCCTTGCAGTGCTGATTCAAAGGCCATCTCCTGGATAAGCTCCCCTTCCCTGCTAGTGGAAATATGCTCTGCTTCTTCTGAACTCCCCCAGGATGTTATTTGTATTCCTTTTACGGGACTGGAACTTCCTACTTTGTGTAGTGACTATCTACACACTTGTCTTATTTCTTTTCTGAAAAGGAAGCCTCTGGTGTGCAGACTCTAGGGCTGCCATTCTACCAGACACTGTGTGAGGCCTGATTCAGAGCTTTACACAATGGCCTCAATAAATATTGAGACAACACTGGTGTGTTCTCAACTCATGATTCCTATGGTAGCAAGGATTACATCATAATTGATACTGGATTGGGTAGGGGACATATGACATTTAGTCTTGCTATGGTCTGGAAACAGAAAGTAGGAGAGAGGAACATGTCAAGATAACCCCAAGACTTCTGGATTAATTGTTGTGCATGAATAAGAAAGGAAACAAATAATTGATTTTGGTTCTGCCAGCTTAAGTTCAATTTCAGACATGTTGAGTTTGAAGTCTTTGAAACAGTCATATGGAAATGGGAATCAAAAGGATGGTTGTGTAAGAGCAGCCAGGACAGCATTTGAGAAGCTGCATATGTTAAGGGAAAGGAGTAATGTTCCGAAGAATAATTCTCACCATGACACAGTCACAGCCATTAGAGAAAAACTGCCTTGCCCGGAATAGAGAAAACAAATGAGTCACAAGTTGTATTGCACTGAAAGAACCCTATTATCACTGCCTATGATAAATGATTTCTCTGCTTTCTCCATTCACTTTTTTTTTTTTGGTAAAGTCAGAATCCCATTCAAGTAAATTTATATTATATAATATCCCACACCTAAATAAAGAATTGACAGCTTGAACTGAGCACTTTTAGCCCCTTATGGCTAGACAATATTTAGTTTGTCTTCCATTTGTTAATCGTTGGAGATGGTCTCAAAGTTGCCTCAGATCCTGGTCTGAAGACCATGTATGCTGAGACAACTGGAGTGATTACAACAGAACTACAGAAACAGCCAGTATTTTTGGCCTAAAAACTATGTCTGAATTACTAAATTCTTATAAATATTCCTTTTTGCTTCCATACAATTATTACATGTCAAAGTTAATCACCACTAGCATATCGAGGGTATCAAGTAAAATATTCAAGTGATTTCTCTTTCTATATAAAACAAATTTTAAATGATAATGTGTTAATAATGTAACTACCACAAAAAGCTATTTTAACTTGGAGTTTATCACTCAGATTCTAGGCTAAGTTTTTCCATTATTACGAGGAGTGTAAGTCATAGCTGTGAAAATACTTTTAGGTAAATGTTCAAGATATATGAAAGAAAGAATTTTAGGAACCAGTTTACATATTTTACCGAACAGGTATTCACTGCTTCAGCAGCTCAAAATGCCCTTCCTCTGTGGCAAGAAATTCCCAGATGCTTGTAAGGACTCTGCCTCACACAGGAACTGGAAGTGAGGGAAAACCAGTATTTCTCACTGCATTTTTTTCACCTGCACCATGGGCCTGTCATCTAAGTTTGGGGATTACATGGTCTTGTATGGAACCTAGAATCTCGAGGGAGGGACCCAAAGCTCAAGGTCAGTTTACAAATATTTGGTAGTGGCTGTGCATTCAAGAAACCAGTGCTGCTGTAGCAAGTGCAGGGAGGGTGGGCACCAAGGCAACCTCTTACCAGGCCGGTGCTCAGGAAGCATATCTAAGGCACCCTGCTTCCTCTGCTTCATGCCCAAGCCTGGCTCTATGCCTTCCTCTTGGTTCTCTGAGCCACCCAGTAATTTTCACTAAGTTGGTTTTCTTCTGAAGTTGGCTTGTATCTTTTTAGTTAAGAATGCTGAATACTACATTTCAATCACAAATGACTCTTATGTATTCCCATTAAATCAGATAACTGAAAACTGTAAGAGTGGATTCAGGAGTAAAACTTTAAAAAAATTTATAATTCAAATTTCTCACTGATTCAGTTTTACATTCTAACATTGTCAATTTCAACTCCTGGGGGGAAAAACATGTTCCCATGGTTTGAATATATTCTAGAAGCAACTGCAGCATGCATATGCATCTTGACTTTTCCAAACAGTTGGGTAAGTTATGAGCGACTTGTTCTATTCAGGCCTTGTCTTAAAATAGGAAGTTCTTGTATCCATTCCTTAAATTAGTAAGTTCTTGTTCTTCCAATGCCTACCCTCCCCATTACAGTTCCCTGGTATAGTTGACCCTTGCACAATGCAAGGGTTAGCAGGCCAACTTCCAATGCAGCCACAAATCCCTTTTACAACTGACTCCCCCAAAACGTAAGTACCAATAGGTTACTTTTGACTGGAAGCCTTACTGATAACATAACGAATCAATTCACACACATTTTGTATGTTATATGGATTATATACTGTATTCTCACAATAAAGTCAGCTAGAGAAAAGACATGTTTTTCAAATTGTCACAAATCTTCAAAATACTTTCCATTATATTTATTGAAAACAACACAACTATGAGTGGACCTGTGCAACTCACAACTGTGCTGTTCCAGAGTCAGCTACAAGAAGGCAACAGATTAAAATGTTATGCATGATTGAGTTTGTTATACACTTCTCTATATCCTATATCTTCTAAATTTCTTAAAAATAAACATATATAGGAGCCAAAATTAAACAATTTGGAAGAATGGAACAGTAATGTGTTGAATTCAGAAATGAGACAAAATTAGAAACATGAATAAACAAGAAAAACATAGGAGAGGATGTGGAAATAACTATAAAATGGCCTAATGCAATCAGGTGACCATAATAAAAGTCATTTCCTAATAGTACCTTAGCCATTGAAAATTATTTCTTAGTTTACATTAGAGTGTGCCCAGTGGTGATTGTAATTCACACATTCAACATGAGTATTAATTTAAAACTATGCAAACTACCAAAGGCATTCTTTATCAGCAGGGATAGCAAATCATCAATGAAATTATACACATTTGTCCCAAAAGAGATTGTGAATTAGACAATATAAAATATCAAGAATGGAGCCTAACTTAAAAGTTTTTAAATAAAAAAGAGAGAGAGTTGAGCCCTGCTGAAGGAGGAGTCAAGATGGCGGCGTGAGTAGGGCGTTATGTTATCAGCGGAAATCTCCTCCCAAAACCACATATATTTTTGAAAATATAACAAATACAACTAATCCTAAGAGAGAGATCAGAAGATACAGTACACAGCGAGGCTACATCTACATCTGCGAGAACTCAGCACCTCACAAAGGGGGTAAGATATAAGCCACAGCCCGGCAGGATTCAAGCGCTCCCCCCACCCCAGCTCCCCAGCGGGAGGAAAGGAGTTGGAGCAGGGAGGGAGTGGGAGCCCAGGACTGTTGAACACCCAGCCCTACCCATCCGCATGGGAAGTGCAGACACACACTGCATGGTGTGCTGGATATTGGGGAAATGGAACAGAAAAATCTGTGAGCAGATCCCCACAGCCAACAACCCCTGGGACAAAAGAAAAGCAAGTGCTTTTTGGAGTCTTAAAGGGACAGGGGCCTCACAGGTGGATGGCAGCGTCCCAGCACACTCAGCTAAGCAGCTGGGAATCCTGGGGAATTCCAGGTGGCCTAACCGCCTGGGCAACAGCACAGCTCTGAAGCCCCTCATAGCGATAAACAGCCTCCCATACATTCTCCCTCTGGTGCGGACCCACCATAGGAGGGGAGCGGCCACGGGAGACACCGTGCCCACAGCAACCGCACAGAGCCTCCTCCACAGTTGCCCGGGCCAGACCAAGAGGTTCCGGTGGCGCACAGCAGCCCAGCACAGACACAGGAAGCTGGGACAGGGAACGAAAGGTCACCGTTCTCGCAAGAGAGCACACCCAGCATGCCTGCCCCTCCCCGCGGGACGCTGGGCTGCCCAGATGGCTATTCCACCTGCAGCAGCTCAGGAAATAAAACCAGAAGCTGCTCACCATGTGTGGGATGTTTTTCTCCCAGCTGACACACATCCCAACTGCCTACAACTACCTCTATTGCCATGAAAAGGCAGAAGAATTGGATCCAGTCCAGGATTACCCAGACAACCCCTGAGAAGGAGCCTGGAGAGATAGATTTAACCAATCGTCCTGAAAAAGAATTCAAAATAAAGGTCATAACCATGCTGATGGACCTGCAGAGAAATACGCAAGAGCTAAAAGATAAAGTTAGGAGGGAGAATATAGAAATAAAACAATCTCTAGAAAGACTTAAGACCAGACAGGATGAGGTGCAGGACACCATTAATGGAATAGAAATCAGAGAATAGGAGCACAGAGAAGCTGAGGCAGAGAGAGATAAAAGGATTTCCAGGAATGAAAGAATATTAAGAGAACTGTGTGACCAATCCAAATGGAACCATATTCGCATTATAGGGGTACCAGAAGAAGAAGAGAGACAGAAAGGGATAGAAAGTGTATTTGAAGAAATAATTGCTGAAAACTTCCACAAACTGGGGGAGGAAGTAGTCTCTCAGACCATGGAGGCCCATAGAACAACCTACACAAGGGACCCAAGGAAGACAACATCAAGACACATAATATTAAAATAGCAATGATCAAGGACAAGGACAGAGTATTAAAGGGAACCAGAGAGACAAAAAAGATCACCTACAAAGGAAAACCCATCAGGGTATCATCAGACTTACAGGCCAGAAGAGAATGGCATGATATATTTAATGCAATGAAACAGAAGGGCCTTGAACCAAGAATACTTTCTCCAGCACGATTATCATTTAAATATGAAGGACGGATTCAACAATTCCCAGACAAGGAAAAGTTGAGGGAATTTGCCTACCACAAACCACCTCCACAGGATATTTTAAAGGGACTGCTCTAGATGGAAGCACTCCTAAGGCTAAAGATGTCACCAGAGAAAATAAAATCACAGCAAAGAAAGCAGACCAAACAAATACTAAATAAAGGCAAAAAATAAAATCAACTACTCACAAAAGCAGTCAAAGGAAACACAAAAGAGTGCAGAATAAAACACCTAACATATAAAGAATGGAGGACAAGGAATAAGAAGGGAGAGAAATAAAGAATCATCAGACTGTGTTTATAATAGCTCAATAAGTGAGTTAAGTTAGACAGTTAGATAGTAAAGAAGCTACCTTTGAACCTTTGGTAACCATGAATCTAAAGCCTGAAATGGCAATAAGTACATAACTTTAAATAATCACCCTAAATGTAAATGGACTGAATGCACCAATCAAAAGACACAGAGTAATAGAATGGATAAAAAAGCAAGACCCATCTATATGCTGCTTACAAGAGACTCACCTCAAACCCAAAGACAGACACGGACTAAAAGTCAAGGGGTAGAAAAAGATATCTCATGCAAACAATAGGGAGAAAAAAGCAGGTGTTGTAGTAATAGTATCAGACAAAATAGACTTCAAAACAAACAAAGTAACAAGAGATAAAGAAGGACATTACATAATGATAAAGGGCTCAGTCCAACAAGACGATATAACCATTATAAATATATATGCACCAAATACAGGAGCACCAATATATGTGAAACAAATACTAACAGAATTAAAGGAGGAAACAGAATGCAATGCATTCATTTTAGGAGACTTCAACATACCAGTGAGTCCAAAGGACAGATCCACCAGACAGAAAATAAGTAAAGACAGAGAGGCACTGAATAACACACTAGAACAGATGGACCTAATAAGACATCTACACAACTCTACACCCAAAAGCAGCAGGATACACATACTTCTCAAGTGCACATGGAGCATTTTCCAGAATAGACCACATACTAGGCCACAAAAAGAGCCTCAGTATATTCAAAATGACTGAAATTCTACCAAACAACTTCTCAGACCACAAAGGTATAAAACTAGAAATAAATTGTACAAGGAAAACAAAAAGGCTCACAAACACATGGAGGCTTAACAACATGCTCCTAAATAATCAATGGATCAATGACCAAATTAAAATAAAGATCAAGCAATATATGGAAACAAATGACAACAACAGCACAAAGCCCCAACTTCTGTGGGATGCAGTGAAAGCAGTTCTAAGAGGCAAGTATATAGCAATCCAGGCATATTTAAAGAAGGAAGAACAATCCCAAATGAATAGTCTAATGTCACAATAATCGAAATTGGAAAAAGAAGAACAAATGAGGCCCAAAGTCAGCAGAAGGAGGGACATAATAAAGATCAGAGAAGA
This sequence comes from Manis javanica, assembly GCF_040802235.1. Classification (NCBI taxonomy): domain Eukaryota; kingdom Metazoa; phylum Chordata; class Mammalia; order Pholidota; family Manidae; genus Manis; species Manis javanica. The sequence goes on along the minus strand of NC_133157.1, from coordinate 129,099,385 downwards.
AATAAATAAAATTGAGAAGAATAAAACAATAGAAAAACATCAATGAGACCAACAGCTGGTTCTTTGAGAAACTAAACAAGATAGATAAGCCCCTAGCCAGACTTATTAAGAGAAAAAGAGAATCCACACACATCAACAGAATCAGAAATGAGAAAGGAAAAATCACAACGGACCCCACAGAAATACAAAGAATTATTAGAGAATACTATGAGAATCTATATGCTAAGACGCTGGAAAATCTAGAAGAAATGGACAACTTCATAGGAAATTACAACCTTCCAAGATGGACCAAGGAAGAAACAGAAAATCTAAAAAGACCAATCACCAGCAATGAAATTGAATCAGTAATAAAAAAACTACCCAAGAGCAAAACCCCCAGGCCAGATGGACTTACCATGGAATTTTATCAGACATACAGAGAAGACATAATAAGCATTCTCCTTAAAGGTTTCCAAAAAAATAGAAGAGGAGGGAATACTTCCAAATGCATTCTATGAAGACAGCATCACTCTAATACCAAAAACCAGGCAAAGACCCCATCAAAAAAGAAAACTACAGACCAATATCCCTGATGAACATAGATGCAAAAATACTCAACAAAATATTAGCAAACCGAATTCAAAAATACATCAAGAGGATCATACACCATGACCAAGTGGGATTCATCTCAGGGAAGCAAGGATGGTACAACATTCAAAAACCTATCAACATCATCCACCACATCAACAAAAAGGACAAAAACAACATGATCATCTCCATAGATGCTGAAAAAGCATTCGACAAAATTCAACATTCATTCATGATAAAAACTCTCAACAAAATGGGTATAGAGGGCAAGTACCTCAATATAATAAAGGCCATATATGACAAACCCACAGCCAACATCATACGGAACAGCAAGAAGCTGAACGTTTTTCCTCTAGGTTTGGGAAGAAGACAGGGATGCCCCCTCTCCCCACTGTTATTCAACATGTTACTGGAGGTCCTAGCCATGGCAATAAGACAAAACAAAGAAATATGAGGAATCCAGATTGGTAAAGAAGAAGTCAAACTGTCACTATTTGCAGATGACATGATACTGTACATAAAAAACCCTAAAGACTCCACTGCAAAACTACTAGAACTAATATCTGAATTCAGCAAAGTTGCAGGATACAAAATTAATACACAGAAATCTGTGGCTTTCCTATACACTAACAATGAACTAGCAGAAAGAGAAATCAGGAAAACAATTCCATTCACAATTGCATCAAAAATAATAAAATACCTAGGAATAAACCTAACCAAGGAAGTGAAAGACCTATACCATGAAAACTACAAGACACTCTTAAGAGAAATTAAAGAGGACACTAACAAATGGAAACTCATCCCATGCTCTTGGCTAGGAAGAATTAATATCGTCAAAATGGCCATCTTGCCTAAAGCAATCTACAGATTCAATGCAATCCCTATCAAAATACAACAGCATTCTCCAACGAACTGGAACAAATAGTTCAAAAATTCATATGGGACCACAAAAGTTGCTGAATAGCCAAAGCAATCCTGCAAAGGAAAAATAAAATGGGGGTGATCTCGCTTCCCAACTTCAAGCTCTAGTACAAAGCCACTGTAATCAAGACAATTTGGTACTGGCACAAGAAGAGAGCCACAGACCAGTGGAACAGAATAGAGACTCCAGATATTAACCCAAACATATATGGTCAATTAATACACAATAAAGGAGCCATGGACATACAGTGGGGAAATGACAGTCTCTTCAACAACTGGTGTTGGTAAAACTGGACAGCTACATGTAAGAGAGTGAAACTGGATCATTGCCTAACACCATACACAAAAGTAAATTTGAAATGGATCAAAGACCTAAATATAAGTCATGAAACTATAAAACTCTTAGAAAAAAACATAGGCAAAAATCTCTTGGACATAAACATGAGTGACTTCTTCATGAACATATCTCCCCGTGCAAGGGAAACAAAAGCAAAAATGAACAAGTGGGACTATATCAAGCTGAAATCTTCTGTACAGCAAAGGACACCATCAATAGAACAAAAAGGCATCGTAGATTATGGGAGAATATATTCATAAATAACATATACAATAAAGGGTTGACATCCAAAAATATAAAGAGCTCAAGCACCTCAACAAACAAAAAGCAAATAATCCAATTAAAAAATGGGCAGAGGAGCTGAATAGTTCTCCCAAGAGGAAATTAAGATGGCCAACAGACACATGAAAAGATGCTCCACATTGCTAGTCATCAGAGAAATGCAAATTAAAACCACAATGAGATATCACCTCACACCAGTAAGGATCACCACCACCCAAAAGACAAACAACAAATGTTGGCAACGTTGTGGAGAAAGGGGAACCCTCCTACACTGCTGGTGGGAATGTAAATTAGTTCAACCATTGTGGAAAGCAGTACGGAGGTTCCTCAAAAAGCTCAAAATAGAAATACCGTTTGACCCAGGAATTCCACTCCTAGGAATTTACCGTAAGAATGCAGCATCCCAGTTTGAAAAAGACACATATACCTCTATGTTTATTGCAGCACTATTTAAAATAGCCAAGAAATGGAAGCAACCTAAGTGTCCATCAGTAGATGAATGGATAAAGAAGATGTGGCACATATACACAGTGGAATACTATTTAGCCATAAGAAGAAAACAAATCCTACCATTTGCAACAATCTGGATGGAGCTAGAGGGTATTATGCTCAGTGAAATAAGCCAAGCGGAGAAAGACAAGTACCAAATGAGTTCATATGTGGAGTATAAGAACAAAGAAAAAAAACTGAAGGAACAAAATAGCAGCAGAATCACAGAACCCAAGAATCAACTAACAGTTACCAAGGGGAAAGGGACTGGGGAGGATGGGTGGGAAGGGAGGACTAAGGTGGGGGAAAAAATAAAGGGGGAATTATGATTAGCAGGTATAATGGGGGGCACAGAGAGGGCTGTGCAGCACAGGGAGGACAAGTAGTGATTCTACAGTATCTTACTTCGCTGATGAACAGTGACTGTAATGGTGTTTGTGGCGGGTACTTGGTGATGGGGAAAGTCTAGTAAACATAATGTTCCTCATGTAGTTGTAGATTAATGATACCAAAATAAAAAACAATAATAATAATAATAATAATAAACATATATATAAACTATAATAAGTAAAAAACATACTCCATATTATAAAAACTAAACATAGTAGTTTATTAAAAATCCAAACAGGAAGTATAAATAAAGATATTAAAAATGCTTTGAGGGTATAATTTAACTAGGGAAAAGAATACCAACATGTAATAGTACCAAAAAGTCTTTGAACTTTTGTGATCTTTTTAAAGTCTCAAATCTAAGTTACCTAACTTTACAGAAGAGCAGAAAATACAAGAAGACCGATACCAATACTAATCATCTACTGAAGTCTACATTCTTCGTTCTGATGAAATTGCTTCAAAAATGCTGTCAGTGATTTTTACTCCTACTGGGATACAACCCAACATATGACATTCACTTTTCATACGAGTACCCCATTTTCTCTAAACCCCAGAGTTCTTTTCTTACCTTAACAATTATTGCATTATAAAACTACTCAGAGTCTTTAGATGTTCTTTAGATTTTTGGAGTCAAGATATAATTTGATTACCTGGCTTTTTCTGTGCCTCCCACACATTGATGAACATCGATGAATTCCATGAGTTGTTTTTGCAGCACTACATCTTTGCCATCAATTTGAGTAATGAATTTATGCTGTAAAAGATCTGACACTGTTGGGCGCTTTTCATCATCTTTAGTCAAGCACCTGCACTGGCAAAAAAAGTACATGCAATTATTTGATAAGTTAGAGTCTGAAATTGTTTTTCATATTCCTAAAAACTGCTCTAACACAAAAGAGCAGTGCTCCTCACAAAGCTCAACCCGAGGAGCATATCTCAAAAGATGTTAAACTGAAATACAATAAAAGGAATATTCGTGAAAGCACACACATCTGTGGGTGTGATTAGGCTGTAGTAACACCAACTTCCAACTGAACGCTCCGTCCCCAGTCTCCCAGCAAGCATTCTTGCAGAGTGATAATTAAACTTGGTCTCTACCAGGGTCTCCTTCACAAGCCAGTAGCTAAATATTAGCAACAATCAAGTCATTACAGTTTTAATGCTTATCTAAAATTAAAACAAACTTTTCAGTTTCTCTTCCCAAATGCTTTTAAAGGCTTCTCAATTGATGTACTTTTCCTACATGATAAAACTGATAACACATTTGAGAAGACTGATGTGCTGTGGATGTTTAAATTCCATGTCAGTAGATGTTTTTGGAGGTCAGACAGTAGATGTTCTATAGCATATCACACTTCTTAATAGCTTCAACCAGAGCCATGGTCATGAGAAAAGATGGTGAGTGAGAGCATCTGAAACAGCATCACTGAACAATTTAAGGATGTTGAATTAGCTGTGACAGCTGTCTTCAAATATTTGGAAAAGGGTTTAGATTAGTTTTCAATGATCACAAGGGACAAAACCTAGGATCAGTTGGTGGAATTAAAAGAGAAACATTTCAGGTCAGCATATGGAAGAACTTTAAAACTGTGAGGCTTATCAAAGATAGAATGGGCTGCATTGGGAAGTGCAGTCATTTTTATTAGGGATGATTAGGCACTGACTGGACGGCCACTCAGTGCACATGTTCTAGAAGGATTTACACTGTGGATAGGACTTGGGCCCAAATATATTTCCAATGCCTTTTTAACCCCGAGATTCAGAGGATTATGAGAAAGCTGGTCAGCTAGGCTGCCATTTGGGGATATAGAAAAAGAAAAAAAGAGGAAGCTCATGCCTTGACTTGAGCAGTGACATTTCTTATCTGTTTTGTTACTCCTCGTAGGAGAACAATTTGGTGATTAATTTTTGGAGCTAAACAAAAATGATACTTCCCAGGGATGCTAAAATATGCCAAGGAATTGGATGATAATGTTTAAAGATAATAAGTACTCTTAGTTTTCATTCAGTTTAACAGAATGTGTCAGTTTCAGATATCTGTAGCACTTGTGTCAACGTATCAGCTGTCACATATTAAATCATTTTATTCAAGTAAAACTTTATCGAATGGCTGATGAGTATGGGCACTCTAGCACTGTAGTCACAGCAACAAGTAAGGCATGTTCAGGCCTCTGAGGTTGCTTATGGTCTATTTGGGGAGAAAGACACCTAAACAAGGAGTTAAGTAAAAGTGGCCATACTACCACTGGAAGAGAAACAAAATACAATGACAGCACACAGGACTGAAGACTGACTGCCTGGAGGAAATCAGGAACTGTTTCTCATAGGTGAAACTGTGAAACATGTCAAAGTCACCTCATGTCACCGAGGATCTGCATGGAAGGATCTGCAGACATGGCGCCTGATTGTGAATCATGGGGAGCCCTTCCATTACCAGTGATTCTCCCAAGGGATCTGTGAAATTCGACTGCAGTTTACTAAATATTCTGTATTGTGTGGTACATACAGTAGTTCCCCCTTATCTGAGCTTTCCACAGTTTCAGTTACCCATGTTAACCACAGTCCAGAAAGAGACCATCCTCTTTCTGACACATGTGGTCAGAAAGTCAACAGTAGCCTAAGGCTAGTCACAGTGCCATGTCATTCACCTCATTTCATCTCATCATGAAGGCATTTTATCACCTCACATCATCAAAAGAAGGGTGAGTATAATACAGTAAGATATTTTGAGGGAGAGACCACATTCATACTTCTTATTACAGTATATTGTTATAATAGTTCTATTTTATTGTTAGGTGTTGTTAATCTCTCACTGAAATTTCTATATTAAACTTTTTCACTGGTATGTATGTTTAGGAAAAAACAAGACTATAGAGGGTTTGGCACTCTCTGTAGTTTCAGGCTTCCACTAGGGGTCCTGGAACAGATCCCTGGCTGATAAGGGGGGTCTACTATACTCGGTAATATATAGGTAAGTGAAATCTGAAAAAAAATCCTAGCAGATTATCAACCTTCCTTGGGTTTGCACAACCCTAAATTTAAGCCTCTTGTCTTTATAGTAATACAAAGATATTCTTGGTAGAAAAAGCAATGATGACAGCATGGATGGGTATTGCCAGTACCTTTTATCTTTGCACTTTCTACAGTGTCTGAGTAGTGCTTGACACACTAAATCTTAATGTCTCCTCTCCCTCATTTACAGCCTGGGATAATCCCTTATCTTATTTTTTAAGGTGAAGACATAATAAAGATTATGAAAAAAAATTTGTGGGCAGATATTTAGAAATGGTTGTCTCATAGCTTCTAGCCAATTTTTTGTAAGCACTGCACTTGTGCTAAATATTTGTCATATTAAAATGTTCACTGAATCTCAAATGCACAAGCATCTTATCAATGTCATTATCTAATTCACTGATTGCAATGAAAATTCTCTGATTGTAATGAGAATTAGTAACAGATAAATGAGGGATTAAATCACTGAAAAAAATAGATGTAAGTGAGCAGGTGGGAGATGCTAAGGGCATAACTGCAAAAAGCAGGTGGACAGAAGATTGTGTTCATGGATGATGAAGCATCTGCAGAAGCATAGCCATCGTTAAGCGACTAAACATGACCCCAGGATCATTATTTGAGCAGCAATGAATTCACTGAACATTCAGAAGACTCTACAAATGCTTCTTTTGAAGAAAATAATGGAAAGCTCTGGGGCAATTTAAGAGGCAAGAAATAAGGAGGAGATTTAATAGACAAGAAATTTAGTAGATAAAAAATAAGGAAGAGATTCAGAAGCATGGAGGAATTGTATTTGGCACACTTCAAAGTTCCAATGGGACGGTATCTCTGATTTTTTAAAAAGACTTTGTTGTTACTCACTTGCTGATGAAGTCATTGAATTCTGCTGACCATATCTCAGGCTGCCTTAGTTTTGGGGGTGGATTCCTAGAACAGTAAGAATCAGAGTTGGATTGTGCACATTGGTCAGTCTGAAAAGTCAGAGGCAGAGGCAGCCAGGTGCTGCCAGGTGTAATCAAGCAGCACCATCATTTCCCAGTTCAGACAGATAATTCATTATTAATCATTCTTTATATAAAATGACAGATTCCTTGTTTCTCCAAAAGCATTTAATGTATGACCCAATTGAGAACAGTGTAGCACAGAGAAGGCACATGGTGGATCTGTGGCAGTGGCATCTTACTACACTGATGGACAGTGACTACATTGGTATGGGTGGAGACTTGATAATATGGGTAAATGTAGTAACCACGTAACCACATTGTTTTTTCATGTGAAACCTTCATAAGAGTGTATATCAATCATAAAAAAAATGTATGACCCAATTTTTCTAACTGATAATTTTTTTTCTTTTTTTTTTGTAAAGGTAATCCTTTTTTTCACTTGTTTCTCAGACATTAGCGAAGTTCCTACTAGCTGCCAGGCATTTTACTGGGTTCTGAGGTCACAACAAAGAATGAGACAAACTTTTCTCTTAAGAAAGGTACAGGTTTCGTAGGGCAGAAGACCTAATTATAACTGGATGTTATAAAATATCAAGCAGATGCTGTGAGGAGTACATAACAGGCATTGTGGGAGCACTCAGAAGGGGCACCTAACTCTGTAGTGGAGGAGAGGCAGTCAGGGTCTGGGGTGGGGGCTGGAGAGGCGATGCAGGCAGGAAAAAGGGAAGAGCCTTCCAGGCAGAAGCGATGGTGTGAACACAGGCGGAAAAGCACGGTCAGCATGGAGCTGCAAGCAGCTAATGAACTATTGGCGCTGCTGAAGCCTAAGCTGGAGAGAAGGTGAGGCGTGAGGCTGGAGAGGGAGGTAGGGATCTGCCTTGCAGAGAGATGATGGGTTTTGAGATGTAATAATATAGTTGGTTTAAAATTGTTAATATATCTCTTTTTTGGATTTGGAGAGGATAAAATGGGAAGAAAGGACACCAGTTAGGAGACTAGATCAGTTAGAAGTTCAGAAAGATGATGAGACCCTGGACCAAGACAGCAAAGCTAGAAGGGCTGTGATGAATTTGAGAAATATTCAGGCATTAGAATTGACATGGCCTGATGAAAATTGACATAGGATGAGAGATAATAAAGAAAAAAGAAATGCTGAGAACTTTAGGGACGGGTTGATATAACAAACTAAGAGAGACTAGACTAAAGGAGGAAAGATTAATTCTGTTTGTGCTATGCTGAGTTGACATCCAGGTGTGATGTTCAAGTGGGCATGTCAATCAGAAATTTTATTGTGCAAGCGCAAATTTGAAGGAAGAGGTCTGGATTAGGGGCACAGATTTGGGAGGTGTCTACATACCTGTGGGTGCAAAAAATGCAAGTAGACAGTCACCAGAGTCCATTAGAGTCGTAAGACACAGCGGAGTGATGGGCTTAGGAACCCCAGGAAGTGGGACAGAAGTGGATGATGATGGGCCCCTGAAGAAGCATAAAGGACTGCTTAGAGAGGTGAGGAAGACCAGGAGAGCAGGCAGTCATGGAAGCAGAAGACTCTATCGGCTGTATGACAGGAGCAGAGAAGGCATAACAAGTATCCACAGCAGGTTCTTGTGCAAAATATGGTCACTGTGAGCCTGCCACGGAAGCAGAAGACTCTGTCAGCTATATAATGGTGTAGACAAGGCAACACAAGTATCCACAGCAGGTTCTCATGGAAATACAGTAATTGCGAGGTTCTTGTACAAAATACAGTCACCGCAAGGTTCTTGGGCAAAATATAGTCACCGTAATGCTGTCACGGAAGCAGAAGACTATTTCACCTATAATAGTAGTAGACAAGGCAAAACAAGTATCCATAGCAGTTTCTTGTATAAAATATGGTCACCGCGAGCCGGCCATGGTAGCAGAAGACTCTTCATCTATATAACGGTAGTAGACAAGGCAACGCAAGTATCCACAGCAGGTTCTCGTGCAAAATATAGTCACTGCGAGGTTCTCGTGTCAAGTATAGTCACTGCGAGGTTCTTGTGCAAAATGTAGTCACTGCAAGCCTGCCAAGGAAACAGAAGTCTATGTCAGTTATATAATGGTATTAGACAAGGCGACACAAGTATCCACCACAGGTTCTCATGCAAAATATAGTCACTGCGAGGTTTGGATTCCCCTGGTATCACTCTCAGGGATAAGTCAAGTCACACATCTGGGGATTTGAAAACTGAGGGTTGTTGATTTTCAACAAAACTGGAAGTTTCATCTTTAGAATGTCAACTAGTTGAAAGAAATCAAGTTCTTCGATAACAGCTGTTATTTGGGTGGGCATGTGAATCCGCAGTGAAGCTGAAGTGCAGCCATCGAAGGGCTCATCTGCAGCTGGCGGATCCACTTTCAAGCTTCTCCTGTGGCAGGTGGCAGGTGGCAGGTGACAGGAGTCCTGAGTTACACTCCACATGGGCCTTTCCACAGGATTGCTCACGACATGGCAGCTGGCTTCCCTCAGAGTGAATGATCCCAGACGGGGAGACACCCACACACCCAAACTGTAAGGTCTTCTAGAACCTGATCTCAGAATTGACATACCAGAAGGAGCGGGGAACATGAGGAGGAGTCTAGATATCACAGTAGGCAAAATCCATAGCCTAGGTGTGAAGTGGTAACTTGAAAATTATAGTAGGTGATGTGAAATGATATGAGCTAACGTTTGAACACCTACTATGCCCAGGAACTGTTCTAAGCACTTGACTTGTATTATCTCATTCAACCCTCACAACAGAATGAGGCAGATGCTGCTGTTATCCAGAGAGGGAAACTGGAGTGCAGAGAGCTTAAGTGGACTCGTTGGGTGCGGAAAAAGATTACATGTAGGGGAAGACGACTGGCTGTGACCAGTGTCCTGTGGGATTTTTACTAGTGGATGAACCACCCCTTATGGTTCTTCAACTGTTCAGCCCATGCAGTCTGGGCTGGCCAGACCAGCTAACCAGGGGCAAGTGACGGTCCAGCCAAAAGCAATTCACAGGCCACTTCATAGGCAGTGGGAGCAAAACCAGACCAGAAATTCCCGGACAGGATCCCTAGAATGGTTCCTAAATAGCTAAGTCTGGAGGACTGATCTCGGCCCGAGGACTCTTTCTAACTTCGAGCATCTTTTGCAGTCCAAAGACACAAGGAAAGAGAGTTTCCTTTTTGAACAGAGTAGGTGAGGCTCCTGAATACATGAGGCTGGCTGTGGAGAGGACTCCTGGATGCCCTGTTTCAGGTGCCCCCAATACGTGCAATCTGGGCTACCCCAAAGCAGGCTGATTTCTCCACACATTCTGAGTGTTCCTCTAGGTTGGAAAATGCCCTCCAACGTTTCTACCTGCTTCTGCTGAACTTCCTCCAAGAATTCCAGCGGGCTCCTTCCTTCAACCTGTTCTTGCTGCAATTCACAAGATTCTTTGGCTTTCTTTCTTGTTCTCCAGATTTCTTTCATTTTCTCTCCCTGCTCGGTTGTTTTCAGTCTCCAGCTTTCCAGCCTTTCACCTCCTTGGTCCTGTCCTACAAAGCCACACCTGTTCTGACAAGGGGCTGAGAGTTTGATAAACTTACTTAATGTCAACAGAAGAGAGAAAGAAATAAAAGTAAGTTCAGAGTCGCAGGAGCAAAACCTGAGAGGTGAGCTGCCTGGGCCTGTGGGCCTGGTGTCACGGAGAAGGGCCTGGTGTCTCCGGGGTGAGAAAGGGCCGGGCGGCTGACATTAATAACGTCCGCAGGTCCCGGGATTGGGACACGCCACCACCGAGTGCAGGCGGCGCGGTGGGCGTGCAGCCCGCCGCCCGCAATGGCCTCCGGACGCCGCGCGGGGCGCGTCCAGGCGGCCGGGTGGGGCCCCGCGCCCCGTCAGTCACCCGGCATGTGCGCCGTGGGTGGGGCCGCTGTTGGCCGACGTCCCGGCCGGCCGGGTGTTCGTCCCGCCAGCCAGGGCCGCTCGCACCGCCTCTGCCTTCCGCTGCCCCCGACGGCTCCGGCGGCCCGGCTGGACGCGGCGGGCGCTCGGGCAGCTTGAGCAAGTGGGTGCCGGGGGGCGGGAGGCCGAAAGGCGCGGCGGCGGAGGCGCCCGGCGGTTGGTGGGGGCCCCGCGGGGCGGCATGCGCCCTCCCCGGCCCGGCGGCCCAGGTGCGGGCGCGGCGCGCGGCGGTGTCGGGTGTCGGGGCGGTCGGTGGGCGGGAAACTGCTGGGCTCGGGCACGAGGGCCTCCGCCGCCCCGCACGCTCCGCGCCCCCGCCCCGCGGCCCGCGCGCTCTGGGGTGGGGCCGGGCCCGCGCTCGGACCGGGAGGGCCCCGCGTCCGGCTGCACCCCGCCGCCGACCCCCGCCGCGGGGCCCCGGACGGCGCTGTGGGGCGCGGGGTCCGGGCCGCCGCGCTGCAGGTAGCCCCGGCTCGTGCCTCTGCCGCCCCCGCGGGACCTTCCGCGGCCCGGGCGCCCCCGCGCGCTCCCGCCCCCGGGGTGCTCGCCGAGCCGGCGCTGCTGGGCCCGGGGCCGCCCTCCCTCCCAGGGGCCGGGCGGGAAGTAGGCCTAATTTTTTTTCTTTTAAGGAACTTTCTTGCTTCCACTTGAGAGCCCTGGGAGAAAACATCAGTACTCAGCAAAACAGAAACAGTGAATATGAGGAATAATATTTTGTACTCTGAGTCCTGCAGAAGTCTCTGAGGGAATGTGTAAGACACACACACACATATACTGGGATGATTCCTATTTCACTCAAGGTCACAAATATTTTTTGAATAAATGAGTAGGAAAATAGAAAAATTAGCCATGGGAGACTCTGTTAAGAAGGCTGATGATAAAGACAAGTAAAAGAGAGAGCAATCTCGAAAGGCTTTTTTAGGCTAGTAGAAATCAGAGCAAGAGAAAGGACAATAGAAGAGGAGTAAGTGAAAATCATGTGCCAATCTAGCTTGGAAAAAAATACAGAATATATTAAACTCATACATCATGCCCTGCACAACCAGTTTTCCATAAATTTTCTCTCTCACAGTACCTTTAGAAAAGATATGACACCATTGCATTAGAATTTTTCTTTCTATGTCTCCTCAAAGGCAGAGACTATCATGTATTCATTTTGGTGTCATGGATGCCTTAGCACAGGGTAGGAGCTCTGTTTGGTGATTGAATGAATGAATGGTTGAAAAGACATGGAGAAGAGGAGGAAGCAATGGACAGAGTCTGAAGCGGGCAAACAGGACAGGCACCTGAACACAGAGGCACTGCTAGCCCTGGAAAGGTGATGTTCACCTTTGGGAATGTAAATCAAAGAAGACTTGGGAGTAAGGACATAGAAAGATTCAGAATTGGAGAGATGAATGTAAAGTGAAAGTGAGCCAGTGCTGTTAAGCGGAGCAGGACTACATCCTGAGAGTGTGTATGTGTGCAATTGGGGCCGAGCCGGATGTCCTGGTGGAGAGATGGAATTTGTATCACGAAGCTCCAGGGGAAGAGTAGTGGCATTGCTGGGTACCCATGAGGAAGTGTGGTGGGGAAATAGCTGAAATAAACTCAATCACTGGAGCAAAAATCTCTTCTCCTGCAATAGCTGGCAACTGAAAAAAGGGAACCGACAAGGTGAAAGGGGCAGATAGCTGCAGGAAGAAGCCACTGAGGGATGGTGACAGGCATACTGAGGACACCTGGCTGGGGAATCCAGTTTGGGGAGAGAAGGGAGGCAAGAAAATTAATGCAAGTGACCCCACCATTTCTGATTGGGTCATTTTTTCCCCTGCTAAGCCAAGGCTAGAAAAGATGGAGATTTGGGTGCTCAAGTTCATTGGAAATGCTCTCTGAATCAACACCTGTGAAGTAAATGAAGCAGGTTTCGGCCGTGGGAGGAGCTGGACTCAATGTGCTCAGTGTGGTTGTAGCAAAGGCCTCAGCTGGTCCCAGAGCTCGGGAGCTGGGGTGGCCCCTCTGGGGCATGCCCCTGTTAGACCAGAGGCTGGAGATCCCCCCACCGACACACACACATCCAGGACCAATTTTCAGAGGAGGACCATCCCTGGGATGAGGCACGACCTCAGACTAGGCAGTTCTCTTTCCCTGCACTCCCAGAGCTGGAGACGAGGGTCCAGGTGACACACCACAGCATCTACCCCTGTCGATTTTACATATATTGACAAAATTATTCAGTAACAGCCAGGGGCCCCTGAGATGATAAGCACCCAAACGACAAATACCCACCTGAAGAAGAAACTAGTTTTTGATCATCCTTGATCAAAAATGGGTGAATCCTATGAAACAGGTGGTTGTACTGTTGGTTTCAAACCAAAGTATCCTCTAACATTGAACAGATTTTTTAAATGGAACTGGCCCTGAAATTGTCAACTAAGTAACTTCAATGAGCAAAATGCCTGAATTTACATTTTCCTTTTCAACATGACCTCTTTCTGGATAATGGAATTCTTAAATAATCACTCTGTGTAGAGTGAGCTATTTTTAACCATTTCAGGATACATATAAACATATAAAAATGTATTATCTCACATTTTTTCATCTTTGACCTTGTAATGAAGAGTGAAAAGAAATTATTATACATCTAATGAATTTTAACTTTGGAAATGTACAAGATTGAATTATTCAATTCCCATGTTTTTCAACAAATATTTACTATTTAAATCTTTACATTACAAATATTTACATCTTCTCTATGCCCAGCACAATGCATAAACTAAGCATGAGGAGTGCTTCAAAGGAAAGATAAAATATGGCTCTAGACTTCAAGTTATCTACAGTCTTTGGGAGGCACAGAGAAAGTAAAAAGTAAAAAATGAAATAAAATAATTACAAATTGTCTTACATGGTGTTAAGAAGGTGGCATGACAATCTGGAAAATAAATGAGGTGAAGAAGTCAGCTGCTTTAGTTGGAATGCTGGAAAGGCCCCTCTGAGAAGGTTACCTTGAAACTCTGGTTAGATTAAAAGCTCTGGTTTGACGGTCAGGAAGGTACCAGACATCTGTGCAAAAAAGGAAGTGTCCCAAGGCAGAGTGAATGGCATGTGCAAAGGCTATGAAGTGGGAAGGTGCTTGGCTTGTCAAATGACTGACATATCCAGGGAAGGAATGAGTGATAGCAGGTGGCATTGGGGGATGTTCGGATGCAGATCATGCAAGGCCTCAGAGGTGTTAGATTTATTCCAAGTACAATGGGAGGTCATTGAAGGGTTTTCGGCTGGGAAGAGAACTATCTGATTTATATTTTAATAAGATGGTTCTAGGTTTGCATGGAGAATGGACTAGAGAATGGGCTTGGATCAAAAGCTAGGAGAAGAGTTAGGAAATTTACAAAAAACTAGGGAGGGTTGGTGGTGGGATTAGCGTAATTGGAATTGCCTAGTGGGTGAGTGGGGCCAGCCAGGAAGAGAAAGGGGCATGTTGAGAGTGGCTCAGAGATACTGACTTGAGCAGCTGGGTAGATGGTGACTCCATTTGCTGAGCTAGAAAGGACTATGAACAGAAAAAAGGAAAAATTGAGTGTTAAGAGTTGGGGAGTGAAGTGGAATTTATTTTCTACTTCTTCTTCCTCCTTCCTGTCACCTCCATCAGCATGCCTGCACATACCTTCACAGCATGTAGACATAAATTATACATAACACAACAAATGCATTAATAATATAAAAACAACAATGATGATAATAAATTTTATTGTGTTATCCATACAGACCAGGGATTGTCCTAGGTGCTGTATATATGTTATTTCATTAATTGTCACTATAATCCCAAAGGCTATCCCATTTATCATCATATGAAGAAACCAAAGTCTACAGTTTAAGTCACTTGCTCAAAGTAACATGATGTATCTATCTGGCATTGAACCCAAGAAGCTGGACTCCCCTGCTGACAGCTTTTCTACCTATTGAATTTAAGCCTTTTAAGATTTTTTTTTGACAGTTTTTATGACACATTCAAATAAACATTTCTGCAAAGAGACTTATTTCCTTCATATTGTCATATGGTGGTTTCATTTCATAGTTCTTCACCATCTGTCATATGATCAGTTTAGCATCAGTAGATCAAAGTCTGCAAATATTTTATATCAACAAACGCCTCCTAGTAAATTTCAAGTATGCTGAGACTGAACCTAGAATAGAGAGCAAGAATTGTCAAATCCACAACGTCCGTTGTTTATAAGGAGGATTTCTGCCCATAGTTTCTATTAATGTTAAAGGCAGTTAGGTGCATTAATTGTCTGAAGTCAACAGAGCCTTTTGCTTTGAGAATAAGAATGATTATGTATCTACCAGGAAACTTAATATTTGGATTTTGTGGATTATTGTTAACATCTATTGCCCCTTCTTTATTGCAGGCTAAGCCCTGCCATCCCCCTCTGGCCACCTGGATTGGGTGGGAAAGAGGGTCTCTTGTGGGCATGAATGCAAGTGGTGGTGGCCAGCTTCCAGGAGAGCTGCTCTGTGTACCTGGGGCCACCCAGGTTTCTCTGCACCAACAGAGCATGAGTCAGAGAGGGCTGTAACTAGGTGCCAGCCACAGTGGTGGTGGCATCACATACATTGTCTCTGAACTTCATACCCTATTAGAGGGGAAAACCAGGCCAACAGCCAGTCTGCCCTGGTGGCCCCCATCATTTTTTGGCACTCACCTTTAGGGCACTCAAGGATTAAAGCTGTATTTTAGCAAAGCCACAGAGGTCAGTTGCAGAATCACAACTGGGAGTTTCTTTTCTGGGCAAAATGATTGGTCTCCAGTGTTAAACTAATACTTTCTTTACCACCATGACCTCTGTAATACATCCAGATGTTTTTCACGTCCTCACAGACTTTCTTCTTTATCAACCACTTTTTCTTATACCTCCATATCACTTTATACTAATTACTGTTATACTTTCAATATTTATTATTAAAAAATGAATGGTCATTGTAGGAAATTGAGACAGTACGCCAAAATAAAAATAAAAATAAAAATGTCACCCACATTCACACTACCCAGATATAACCATGGTTGAAATATAATTCCTTCAGGTCATAAATTTATATGTGGAGTCAGACTAATTTGATATGTACTACTTTAATCTTATTTTAAAAGAATATAACACAGTGAGGATTTCCCTTGTTGTGTAGGTACATTTCCCATGGAGCCACTTGTTGAAATAAAAACAATAAAAAATGTTTATAGTGTTGTAGAATATAGCTACACCTAAGAATTCCTCCAAAATACATAAAGATGCATAATATTTAGATGTATCCAACTGGCAGAAAGCAAAAGATAATTTGGGAGAAATACACCTGCATTTTTGTTAATGTAGTTATTTTGAAATAATTTCAAACTTACAGAAATGTTTCAAGAATTTTTTTTATTCATTGACCATTTGAGATTAAGTGGCTTTCGTGATACCTCGTCACCTGTGAATTCTTTAGTGTGCACTGCCTGAAAGCACAAATATTGTGCTACATAATCACAATACTACCATCAATTCAGGAAATTAACATTGCTACATAACTACTTTCTAATCTTCAGGTCCCATTCCAGTTTCAACCACTGTCCCCTAATGTCCTTCCTTGAATGGATTAAATTCAGAATCACATTGCTTTTAGCTGCCACATCACTTTAATCTCCTGAAATGTAGGACAGTGACTCTGCATTTCCTTGGTTTTCACAACCTTGGTCTTTTTGAAGATTACAGGTCAATTGTTCTGTAGAATGGCCTGGCAAGTTTGATGTCCGCCCCGTGAGTATATTTGGGTTATGCAGTTTGTCAGGAATATCACAGAGGGGACGGTGTGTTCTAATTACATTCTATTTGTGCCATTACTGGTGATGTTCACCTTAAACACTCGATGAAGGTGGTGTCTGTCAGGACTCTTCCTCCTTTGTCATCAGCATTTTGAGAGAAAGGATTTTTCACTTCAAATTTTCAATTAATTCATTATTAATTAAAATAATTAATTAAATAATAAAATAATAAAATTAATTAATTAAAATAATTCATTATTAAATAAAATAATTATTATTTTAATTTCTATTATATTCAATGGAATGATCTGTTACTATCATTTATTTTGGTGCTCAGCTCACCCCAGATTTGGCCAGTGGAAGCTCCTATGTCCTATGGATTTATCTCCAATATTCTTTGAGCACTTTCCTACTTTTGGCACAATAAGATGTTCTAGGCCCATTTTATATTTTTCCACCCTAGCCCTGGAATCAGCTCTTTCTCCAAAGAGTCCTAGATCCTCTTAGGGGACCTGGTATTTAGAAGCCAGGTCTGGTACTAGGTGTGCTCATTGCTTTTGTGCTATCAGTGCTCCCAGGCCTGCTGAGCAAACAGAACTAGAGGGGGGAATTACATACACATGTATGTTCATGTCAATATTTATTTCTAGAACTATGTATCTTGAAAGCATCAGAATTGTTATATATTCAATGTATCATGTTTTAAAATTTATAGTTTCTTCCATTATTTTTATATCATAAAGTCCTTGTCCATCAAGCTAATTATTCATTCACATATTCTCATTTACTGGTGTTTTTTTTTTTTATTATTGATGATGATTTTTTTTGTCAGATGAAGTTTCCCTCTTCATCTGAAATTTACCTGGAGTATGTTAAGAGATGAAATTCTTGTTTGTTTATTGTTTCAAGCAATTAGTCAAACTCTAATAAACTTTATGGAATAATATATCATTTCCTCATCTATAATATTCTGTTTTCAAATATGTTCTCATATATTACATATTAAGGCCCCAGGAATGTCCATTTTGTCTATTGGTTCTTTTGCCTAGCCACCCAGTTTTCATTATTGTAGCATTATATTAATTATATTATATTATATTGCATTATATTTTAATGTCTGTTGTGGCAATCTTCCTACACCAGAAATCTTGCATGCCAATGGACTGTTTTGCTGTTCCCAGAACATTTGGAAGCACTGTCAAATGACTAAGGACAATATTTGGGTGTGGGGACTTTGTGTCATTGCCCACATTTTGTTACATGTGTAGCCATTTTCTTTACTTGCCCTAGACTCTTGAGAGGGGAGAATAGGTGCCACCTAGAACATACTGGAAGAACACAGTTGGGGGCCCCTTTCTAACCAGACAGTTCACCAGAGCATCTGCAGGGATATGAATAGCTAACAGGGAAGATGGATTGGGGTCCTTCCACACAAAAAGAACAATTAAGCTCCAGGACCAAGTTCATATTATTCAACACATTTCCACCCCTCTCTTTTGTTTCCTAATCATTACCTATCATTTGGGCAGGACAATTTGCACTTCAAAGGCAACCTAGGGGAACAAACCCCAGATAGCATAGACATTAAAATCTAAGGCTAAGAATTAAAACAAAACCATAGAAACAAAGCATTTAAAAAAGGTCTTCATTTTTGTATTATCAAATCCAGGACTTTTATTTCATCATATGCTAATCTCATTATTACTGTGCCTCATTTATTCCTCCTGGTGATTAAGATAATGATGCCAATTTGGAGGAGTAGTGTTTTAGTTAGATGTACAGTAGGCAGCAGGAAGGCAGCAAGGCGATCCTATTTGCTGTTCTTGGTATTCCACAGGCAAGGCTGCCAGTATGGCTTTAATTTCTTGTTCCACTGATTTGCACATGGTAACTGTATAGCTGGGAATCCACACAGTGGTAGACTAAGACAAAAAAAAAGGCCCCTAATCTCTTAAATGGCTAGGAGGCAAACGTCCAGAAAGCATTGTTATCTGAAACAGCAGAGTGACAATGGAAACATTGATGTCAGAAGATAACAAGCCACACAGCTAGACGAGAATACTAGTCATTGGTGTTTAAATGTTTCATATTGTCTTCAAAGGTGCAACTTTTATTATTCAGTTCTGCAATATATCGTTGCACAGAAAATAAATGGTTTTTTGATAAAATTATTTTAGGCATGAAAAATAAAAAGAGCCTTAAACTGAAAAATATCAATACTTCAGTTTGAAATAGGTCTTCCTAGGTGCCTATGTATTCACAATGCACTGCTGAGTCGTTTTTTTCTACATCTAAACAAATAATTGAGAGAGTACAGTATAGGGAATAGAGTCAATAAAATTGTAATTGTAATATCTTCATATGTTGACAGATGGTAAGTACATCTATCATGGTGGGCATTTAGTAATGTACATAGTTGTCAAATCACTATGTTCTACACCTGAAAACAATATAATATTGTATATCAAGTATATTTCAATAAAAATCATTGCATTTATACCATTATTTGGGTTTATAAAATGCTTTTATATATATTACCACATATTTTTAAAAAGGCAAACATTTATTAAGGCCTGGCTTAGCATCAGACACTGTGCAGAAAGCATATAAGGATTATCTAATTAAATCCTCACAAGGGCTGTAAGAATAGAAATAGGTTAGCATAAGCATAGCCATCTTAAAGGCTGAGAAGCCATTTTCTGAGTATGTGACTTAGAAAGAA
This sequence comes from Manis javanica, assembly GCF_040802235.1. Classification (NCBI taxonomy): domain Eukaryota; kingdom Metazoa; phylum Chordata; class Mammalia; order Pholidota; family Manidae; genus Manis; species Manis javanica. The sequence continues at coordinate 129,079,999 of NC_133157.1, read as the reverse complement.
AAACTGGAACTGGGTAAGGCCTTGAAAAACAAGTTAATCATGAGCACCGGGTGGTGGGCAGCTGTGACCCTTGGTCAGCTAACCTTGGTCAGTAAATCTTACATACCAAGCTTATCGTGCAGAACCTCCCTAACCATTGAGGAGTAGTCTTACCCTGCCCTTGCTTAACCCCAGGATATATGTCTTGCAAGAATAATGTATAGTTATAGAAAATTGCTATGAGTTAAGTGCTTTGAAATTGCTATATAAACCCTTGGCTCTGAGTGCTCGGGGTCCTTGTTGAGACCCACTGCATCGGGCTGACTTGGACCCCAACTAGTTGGCTGAATAAAGACTTTGCTTGAATTTACATCTCTATGCCTGTGTAGTTTGTTCTCTGGGGAAGCCTCGGAAGCCTGCACCCTAACATTTGGGGGCTCGTCCGGGATCTCGAGCGGCTTCCCTGAGAACAAAGGACAGCTGGAGGCAAGGTCTAATTGTCCGGACGGGGCAGTGTAATTCGAGGGTCGCCCCCTCGTGTCTGCATAAATCCATTATAAAGCGGGAGTCGCCATCCCGTGTATGGTCTCGGGTTAGTGGTCCCGAGTGAGGAAGTCCGGGCTGGTAGTCCCGGCCCCCAGGTTAGTGACCCTGGGTAAAAGTCCAGGTAACCAATCCTGGCCCTAGGGTCCGAGTGACTCGGCCTTAGGAAGGCAAATCCGATCGGCAGAAAACTGGCGCCCGAGGAGGAAAAGATTGAGCTCGTCACTCTGTGGCAGTCCGAGTGGACGCCCTTCAGGAGAATTACGAGAGTTTTTGAAGACCCTGAAAGTGGTGAGTGTGGTGCGCACCAGAGTGAGAGAAGGACCGGTCCGAACGAGTGCGATCAAATGTGGTGTGTGTGTGCTTAGTGTTATCATTGACTGTTTTACTGTGTTTTGGTTTCAGTTTATATTTTTTTGCGCTTCTCATTTTAAGTTTCCTTGTTCTAAGGTTCTCCTGCTCTCTCCGTTCCTCCTTTCTGCCACTACATCATTCCCCGCGGGCACGGGTCGGGCAATTAAGAGCCATTAGGGCGCCCGCCGCTAGAAGACTCCCGTGACAGGATAAGGGGGTCACAGCCGCGAATCCCAGATAAATTCGCGTCCCCCGTGGAAGAAAAACTGTGCAACGACAGGCACTCGTTCACAAGCACATACAACAGTCATTTTGTTTGAAGTGGCATCTTCATCCTTCGCCTTTGTCTCCCTCATATTCTTTTTCCTTCTTTCTCACCATGAGACAGACTCAGACGACCCCCTAAGTGTGTAAATGAATATATCTTTCTACCTCCGGATGGTATTAATGAAATTGATTTAAAGACAAGCGCTTGTGAAAATTGGGTATTCTAAAACTTCCAGAAAACCTGATAAAAAGTGTTAAGCATTAATGCTAATTTGAGTTTGCCTGAGGCGGGCATGTCCTTGTAGTTATCAGCTGCCTAAATTTACCTGAGGTCATTTAAGTCATGTTATCTGCTAAATCTTTTAAAAATAAAATGCTTAAAGGCTTGGCTTTGTCTAATATTCAGTAAAGGTCTTGTAAGTAATCTAGAATAGTTGTTACGAATGAGTGAACTAAATGACTGAAGCAAGTGAACCTCTTTTTAATTGTGTGTTACAGTGTGTATACCTACCTACTGCCTGAGAATCTTTGTAGAAACCTAAAACCTTAAAGTTTTGCTAAGTTAAGAAGATATACTCTATGAGAGATTGTGCTGTAAAGCTCATGGTTACAGAAATTATAAAATGTTTTCATAAATTTGTCAATCTAAACAATGTTAGTTTAACAGTTTACAATGGCCTGCTTCTCGGTGTTCACTGGAAACTAAAGTTTCTAATGGTTTTAAGTTTTAATTAAAACTACTTAAAGTAATAAAACATTTCTCTATGCTAAAAATGTATGTTTTAATAAGAAAAAGTATAAAGAATGAAAACTCTTCTGCATGCTAAAAAATGTGTTTTGTGGTAAAAGAAAGTAACTTTGTTCTAAAGTACAGCTATTTATTTAAAGAAAGAAAACAGCGTGGTGCCTTTTGTTGTAGAAGATTCGCTCAGCCTGTTGCTTTGGGGGGAGGGTCAAGATGTTTAGAGATAAGGTGAGATAAACCCAGTCAAGCTGCAGGCAAGCCCAGGCATAATTCTCACCGGTTTATGTGCTTGGGACCATGGGGCAAATGAAGAATAAATTACTATATTCTTACAGATATAGTCGTGCCTAGTGAAATTAAAGCAAGTGAGTCTTGATATCAAGTGCACAGCAAAATTAGAATCTCGTTTCCAGTTAAACAGTTTTCTTTAACTGTTAGTCGGCTCTTAATGTTGAAAGATCAAAGCAGTTTCTCATGCTTAAAGTCTCAGTGAGTTGCCAGAAGATTAAAAAAAAAAAAAAATGAAATCGTAATATTAAAAAGACGAAAAGCTAAAGTTTGTTAACAACTGTATAAGCTTTATTTGCCTTTGAAATATTTTGTTATTGAAAACGATTGCATGGCCTGAGAAACTGAATTATTTATTCCATATATTTTTATAAGTGGAAAAATCTCTAACCAACAAATGATTAAAGTTGTTACTGATTATTTGTTTTCTTAATTTATCCACCTAAGCAGAATGGTAACAAAGCTTTTTTCAGCTGATTAAATGCACTTAGTTAACAAACCAAAATTTATTCTTAAAAATTAAACTAGAATCTAGACAAGATTATGTTTCTCCCAGAAAAACAAGTTTCACTGTAAAAGTTTAAATGGACAAACGTGTGACCACTTTTGAGAAAGGTTGTAATAGATTTTTTTGACAACCACCAGGTCTTCTTGTTTAATTTATATGCTGTATGTTTAAAAAAAAAAAAAAAAAAACATGGGGGATGAAAGGAAAGGAGCGACACATAGCAGCAATTAACCGGAGAGTTCCGCTTTATTAGGGAAAAGTGCTAGGTTATATAGGAAGGGGCATGAATTGATTGAGGTGTCACTTCTACGGAGCTGGTGGCTGTTGGCTAGGTGCTGGGATTGGGAGGGGAGCGAGAGGTGATTGGGCTTCAGGTGGCGCCGGCGGAAACCAAGGACCCCCGAAGAGAAGCCGGAAGTTTGCCATCTTACTAGTAGTAGTCCTTCAGAGGACTCTTCATATTTTTTTAATGCAAATGATCTTAGAGCTTTTAATAGAATTTCCATAGCAGCTTATATCTACTATTAAAGAGTAAAACATTCTTGAAGCTTTCAGAGAAGACCTGTAGACTTAAGCACTTTCTCTGCTTTTTTTGTATCTGGTCTTGGACACTTATGCTAAGTTAAAAAAAAAGTGCTTTTACCTCTAGTTAACTCTGATATTTTCCAGAGGGCCCCTGGAACATGTCAGAAGAATTTTTTTCTCATTAGAGAAAGTATTTGACTAATTTAGCTTATTTATCTGATATATATTTATTTATTTACCAGGAAAGCACTGTCAAAGAGAATGATGCTAAACTTTGTTACTAAATGTTTTGTATTACAGAAATAACAGAATTTCCTTATGTCAACTGTCTTACAGTAAGCTCTCATCAGATCTTTAACCATTGTCATTTGTAAGTCTTTTGTCATTTATAGTATTATCCCTAAACTGGTAAAGAACTAGATTTCAGCAGAACAGGTATTAGTTACATAAGATTACATAAACTAAAGAAAATGATTTTGTGTCTTTTTGTTTCAAATGTTGCTGATAAAGTGTTTTAACCTTGTTCTCTTAAACTGACAACAGTTTAGTAAATGACTATCTTTATGAGCAGAATTGAAACTTCCTTCTCTCTACCTGATCCCTCCAGAGTTTAAAAACTTTCAGTGACTGTTTTTGTATTCCATGGCAGTATGTTTATTTGCATGAGTTCAATAAGAATCTGCTTTCCTTGTGAGAAGACTACTTAAGAACACTGGTTATACTGCTAGGGCTTTGACTGGAATGTCATACCTGAGAGACATGTGCATGGACTCAGATGTGAACAACTTTAAGGAACTAAGATTGACTTTATAAAGCCAACAAAGCCCCTTGGAAGAACTGGCCTGGTACCTTGCTTACAGAGTTCCCAGCAGCCTTACCAGGTGAGTAAAGAAGGTCACTTCCTGGCAGGTTCAGAGACCTCGAGAAGAGAAGAATTCATCCAAATCTACAGGTACTGCAGGCAAAGCCTGATGGCAAGTCTAGCTTGGCTGTCTGGCCTCAAGAGGCCTTTAAAAGTTCAATCTGAAATTCCTTATAAAAAGTTCCAGCAAAGCATATTTAAAAGAGCCTGTGTAATCAATTGCTCTTCTTGCTGCACTTGTGCAAATGATCAAGCCAGCTGTTAATTATTTTCTTAACCTGGTTACTTCTAACAAAAATGAGGGTGATTTTAGAGAAAAGTATTGTTTCAATAACTGCAGCCTCCAGAATAGAAAATCCAACTCCAGATGTTGCTACATAACCTAATAACACAATTTGTTTTATCTTGCCTAGAAGCCACAAAACTGCAAATAGTAATAGAAGCGCCAGCCTTCTGAAGCCCTCTCAACTGACCAGTAATAGAGACCTAGCTGCACCCTTTACTGCACCCCCTTCTCAGCACGAAGCAGCCAGAGCGGTCATCGCCCCTTTTCCCTAGCAGCAGCTAGAGTCCCTATCTGTAGAAGACAAAGACCGAGACTCACTTTATCCTCTGCAAGTAGGCAAAGAACCTGCATTGAGAGAGTTCCTAAAACTTACACCTCCCTCTACAACAAGACAGAAGTAATCAGCACCACCCCAGCTTATTCTAACAAGTAGTAGGCCCGCCAAACCGGAGTCACTCCATGTGTTACCTTTATCAAAGAACGCATTAGCACCGTGCAAATCATAGTGTTGAGACAGAACTATCAGAGTGTTAACCAAACAGATGACCCCTAATTTCATGATTGAAATAGATACATGAAGAAGAGGGGAATGTAAGAATAGAAATAGGTTACCATAAGCATAGCCATCTTAAAGGCCTAGAAGCCATTTTCTGAGTATGTGACTTAGAAAGAAAAACTGGAACTGGGTAAGGCCTTGAAAAACAAGTTAATCATGAGCACCGGGTGGTGGGCAGCTGTGACCCTTGGTCAGCTAACCTTGGTCAGTAAATCTTACATACCAAGCTTATCGTGCAGAACCTCCCTAACCATTGAGGAGTAGTCTTACCCTGCCCTTGCTTAACCCCAGGATATATGTCTTGCAAGAATAATGTATAGTTATAGAAAATTGCTATGAGTTAAGTGCTTTGAAATTGCTATATAAACCCTTGGCTCTGAGTGCTCGGGGTCCTTGTTGAGACCCGCTGCATCGGGCTGACTTGGACCCCAACTAGTTGGCTGAATAAAGACTTTGCTTGCATTTACATCTCTATGCCTGTGTATTTTGTTCTCTGGGGAAGCCTCGGAAGCCTGCACCCTAACAGGGCAATCTAGGGTGGCATTCAGCTTTGATCTGTTAAATAGATGAGGGAACAGAGGTTAAAGAGGTCAGGTAATTTCCCCGTGGTTATGCTCCATATCTACCAAGTGCTAAGAAATGAGACAGTTTTTTCTGTATTTGGTTATCCTGGCCCAGCTTCCCATAGACTTCAGAGGCTATTTTGGAAATTTCTTGATAAGCTGCTTTTTCCAGTATTAGATATCTGATGTCTTCTCTGGCATCCTAACCCCTTTTCTCCCCATCCTCAAAGTTTTTATGGAGCAACCACAAAAATGGTTTAGTTGGAACCTGTGGATAGAGCACCCATTATCCTGATCAGTTGGAAGGCTCAGGTATGAGGTGCGACCAAATACAGAACATCAGAGTCTGCCAAAATGTGTTTCAACTGCTTAGGACTCAGAGATGCTGACAGTGTCAGTTCCCCTCTAGCATGGGGACATAAAGTTATACATTTTGTCTTTGCAAGATAAAATAGGGAGCTTCATTCCAGGACCGAAGGGAGAAAGTCCTGTTCCCTCAGCCCAAACTGAGTCTGAACCTGAATACAACGTCCAGATGATGGGACTCGGGAGTTACTTACCCTCCCTGGGCCTCCATTTCTTGGTGTTCAGAGGGGAGTTAATAGTAAGACTGATGTCCTCACGGCGGTATTGATGGCATCCAGGCACAGAATAAGCACAAAGCATGTTAGCTATTATTATTTAACAAGAAGGCCTGTGGCTTTTAAAAGGAATCCTTAGAACATCTTGTTAGGGTGCAGGCTTCCGAGGCTTCCCCAGAGAACAAAATACACAGGCATAGAGATGTAAATTCAAGCAAAGTCTTTATTCAGCCAACTAGTTGGGGTCCAAGTCAGCCCGATGCAGTGGGTCTCAACAAGGACCCCGAGCACTCAGAGCCAAGGGTTTATATAGCAATTTCAAAGCACTTAACTCATAGCAATTTTCTATAACTATACATTATTCTTGCAAGACATATATCCTGGGGTTAAGCAAGGGCAGGGTAAGACTACTCCTCAATGGTTAGGGAGGTTCTGCACGATAAGCTTGGTATGTAAGATTTACTGACCAAGGTTAGCTGACCAAGGGTCACAGCTGCCCACCACCCGGTGCTCATGATTAACTTGTTTTTCAAGGCCTTACCCAGTTCCAGTTTTTCTTTCTAAGTCACATACTCAGAAAATGGCTTCTAGGCCTTTAAGATGGCTATGCTTATGGTAACCTATTTCTATTCTTACATTCCCCTCTTCTTCATGTATCTATTTCAATCATGAAATTAGGGGTCATCTGTTTGGTTAACACTCTGATAGTTCTGTCTCAACACTATGATTTGCACGGTGCTAATGCGTTCTTTGATAAAGGTAACACATGGAGTGACTCCGGTTTGGCGGGCCTACTACTTGTTAGAATAAGCTGGGGTGGTGCTGATTACTTCTGTCTTGTTGTAGAGGGAGGTGTAAGTTTTAGGAACTCTCTCAATGCAGGTTCTTTGCCTACTTGCAGAGGATAAAGTGAGTCTCGGTCTTTGTCTTCTACAGATAGGGACTCTAGCTGCTGCTAGGGAAAAGGGGCGATGACCGCTCTGGCTGCTTCGTGCTGAGAAGGGGGTGCAGTAAAGGGTGCAGCTAGGTCTCTATTACTGGTCAGTTGAGAGGGCTTCAGAAGGCTGGCGCTTCTATTACTATTTGCAGTTTTGTGGCTTCTAGGCAAGATAAAACAAATTGTGTTATTAGGTTATGTAGCAACATCTGGAGTTGGATTTTCTATTCTGGAGGCTGCAGTTATTGAAACAATACTTTTCTCTAAAATCACCCTCATTTTTGTTAGAAGTAACCAGGTTAAGAAAATAATTAACAGCTGGCTTGATCATTTGCACAAGTGCAGCAAGAAGAGCAATTGATTACACAGGCTCTTTTAAATATGCTTTGCTGGAACTTTTTATAAGGAATTTCAGATTGAACTTTTAAAGGCCTCTTGAGGCCAGACAGCCAAGCTAGACTTGCCATCAGGCTTTGCCTGCAGTACCTGTAGATTTGGATGAATTCTTCTCTTCTCGAGGTCTCTGAACCTGCCAGGAAGTGACCTTCTTTACTCACCTGGTAAGGCTGCTGGGAACTCTGTAAGCAAGGTACCAGGCCAGTTCTTCCAAGGGGCTTTGTTGGCTTTATAAAGTCAATCTTAGTTCCTTAAAGTTGTTCACATCTGAGTCCATGCACATGTCTCTCAGGTATGACATTCCAGTCAAAGCCCTGGCAGTATAACCAGTGTTCTTAAGTAGTCTTCTCACAAGGAAAGCAGATTCTTATTGAACTCATGCAAATAAACATACTGCCATGGAATACAAAAACAGTCACTGAAAGTTTTTAAACTCTGGAGGGATCAGGTAGAGAGAAGGAAGTTTCAATTCTGCTCATAAAGATAGTCATTTACTAAACTGTTGTCAGTTTAAGAGAACAAGGTTAAAACACTTTATCAGCAACATTTGAAACAAAAAGACACAAAATCATTTTCTTTAGTTTATGTAATCTTATGTAACTAATACCTGTTCTGCTGAAATCTAGTTCTTTACCAGTTTAGGGATAATACTATAAATGACAAAAGACTTACAAATGACAATGGTTAAAGATCTGATGAGAGCTTACTGTAAGACAGTTGACATAAGGAAATTCTGTTATTTCTGTAATACAAAACATTTAGTAACAAAGTTTAGCATCATTCTCTTTGACAGTGCTTTCCTGGTAAATAAATAAATATATATCAGATAAATAAGCTAAATTAGTCAAATACTTTCTCTAATGAGAAAAAAATTCTTCTGACATGTTCCAGGGGCCCTCTGGAAAATATCAGAGTTAACTAGAGGTAAAAGCACTTTTTTTTTAACTTAGCATAAGTGTCCAAGACCAGATACAAAAAAAGCAGAGAAAGTGCTTAAGTCTACAGGTCTTCTCTGAAAGCTTCAAGAATGTTTTACTCTTTAATAGTAGATATAAGCTGCTATGGAAATTCTATTAAAAGCTCTAAGATCATTTGCATTAAAAAAATATGAAGAGTCCTCTGAAGGACTACTACTAGTAAGATGGCAAACTTCCGGCTTCTCTTCGGGGGTCCTTGGTTTCCGCCGGCGCCACCTGAAGCCCAATCACCTCTCGCTCCCCTCCCAATCCCAGCACCTAGCCAACAGCCACCAGCTCCGTAGAAGTGACACCTCAATCAATTCATGCCCCTTCCTATATAACCTAGCACTTTTCCCTAATAAAGCGGAACTCTCCGGTTAATTGCTGCTATGTGTCGCTCCTTTCCTTTCATCCCCCATGTTTTTTTTTTTTTTTTTTTTAAACATACAGCATATAAATTAAACAAGAAGACCTGGTGGTTGTCAAAAAAATCTATTACAACCTTTCTCAAAAGTGGTCACACGTTTGTCCATTTAAACTTTTACAGTGAAACTTGTTTTTCTGGGAGAAACATAATCTTGTCTAGATTCTAGTTTAATTTTTAAGAATAAATTTTGGTTTGTTAACTAAGTGCATTTAATCAGCTGAAAAAAGCTTTGTTACCATTCTGCTTAGGTGGATAAATTAAGAAAACAAATAATCAGTAACAACTTTAATCATTTGTTGGTTAGAGATTTTTCCACTTATAAAAATATATGGAATAAATAATTCAGTTTCTCAGGCCATGCAATCGTTTTCAATAACAAAATATTTCAAAGGCAAATAAAGCTTATACAGTTGTTAACAAACTTTAGCTTTTCGTCTTTTTAATATTACAATTTCATTTTTTTTTTTTTAATCTTCTGGCAACTCACTGAGACTTTAAGCATGAGAAACTGCTTTGATCTTTCAACATTAAGAGCAGACTAACAGTTAAAGAAAACTGTTTAACTAGAAACAAGATTCTAATTTTGCTGTGCACTTGATATCAAGACTCACTTGCTTTAATTTCACTAGGCACGACTATATCTGTAAGAATATAGTAATTTATTCTTCATTTGCCCCATGGTCCCAAGCACATAAGCCGGTGAGAATTAGCCTGGGCTTGCCTGCGGCTTGACTGGGTTTATCTCACTTAATCTCTAAACATCTTGACCCTCCCCCCCAAAGCAACAGGCTGAGCGGGTCTTTTACAACAAAAGGCACCACGCTGTTTTCTCTCTTTAAACAAATAGCTGTACTTTAGAACAAAGTTACTTTCTTTATCACAAAACACATTCTTTAGCATGCAGAAGACTTTTCATTCTTTATACTTTTTCTTATTAAAACATACATTTTTTAGCATAGAGAAATGTTTTATTACTTTAAATAGTTTTAATTAAAACTTAAAACCATTAGAAACTTTAATTTCTAGTGAACACCGAGAAGCAGGCCATTGTAAACTGTTAAACTAACATTCTTTAGATTGACAAATTTATGAAAACATTTTATAATTTCTGTAACCATGAGCTTTACAGCACAATCTCTCATAGAGTATATCTTCTTAACTTAGCAAAACTTTAAGGTTTTAGGTTTCTACAAAGATTCTCAGGCAGTAGGTAGGTATACACACTGTAACACACAATTAAAAAGAGGTTCACTTGCTTCAGTCATTTAGTTCACTCATTCGTAACAACTATTCTAGATTACTTACAAGACCTTTACTGAATATTAGACAAAGCCAAGCCTTTAAGCATTTTATTTTTAAAAGATTTAGCAGATAACATGACTTAAATGACCTCAGGTAAATTTAGGCAGCTGATAACTACAAGGACATGCCCGCCTCAGGCAAACTCAAATTAGCATTAATGCTTAACACTTTTTATCAGGTTTTCTGGAAGTTTTAGAATACCCAATTTTCACAAGCGCTTGTCTTTAAATCAATTTCATTAATACCATCCGGAGGTAGAAAGATATATTCATTTACACACTTAGGGGGTCGTCTGAGTCTGTCTCATGGTGAGAAAGAAGGAAAAAGAATATGAGGGAGACAAAGGCGAAGGATGAAGATGCCACTTCAAACAAAATGACTGTTGTATGTGCTTGTGAACGAGTGCCTGTCGTTGCACAGTTTTTCTTCCACGGGGGACGCGAATTTATCTGGGATTCGCGGCTGTGACCCCCTTATCCTGTCACGGGAGTCTTCTAGCGGCGGGCGCCCTAATGGCTCTTAATTGCCCGACCCGTGCCCGTGGGGAATGATGTAGTGGCAGAAAGGAGGAACGGAGAGAGCAGGAGAACCTTAGAACAAGGAAACTTAAAATGAGAAGCGCAAAAAAATATAAACTGAAACCAAAACACAGTAAAACAGTCAATGATAACACTAAGCACACACACACCACATCTGATCGCACTCGTTCGGACCGGTCCTTCTCTCACTCTGGTGCGCACCACACTCACCACTTTCAGGGTCTTCAAAAACTCTCGTAATTCTCCTGAAGGGCGTCCACTCGGACTGCCGCAGAGTGACGAGCTCGATCTTTTCCTCTTCGGGCGCCAGTTTTCTGCCGATCGGATTTGCCTTCCTAAGGCCGAGTCACTCGGACCCTAGGGCCAGGATTGGTTACCTGGGCTTCACCCAGGGTCGCTAACCTGGGGGCCGGGACTACCAGCCCGGACTTCCTCACTAGGGACCACTAACCCGAGACCATACACAGGATGGCGACTCCCGCTTTATAATGGATTTATGCAGACACGAGGGGGCGACCCTCGAATTACACTGCCCCGTCCGGACAATTAGACCTTGCCTCCAGCTGTCCTTTGTTCTCAGGGAAGCTGCTCGTATCCCGGACGAGCCCCCAAATGTTAGGGTGCAGGCTTCCGAGGCTTCCCCAGAGAACAAAATACACAGGCATAGAGATGTAAATTCAAGCAAAGTCTTTATTCAGCCAACTAGTTGGGGTCCAAGTCAGCCCGAAGCAGCGGGTCTCAACAAGGACCCCGAGCACTCAGAGCCAAGGGTTTATATAGCAATTTCAAAGCACTTAACTCATAGCAATTTTCTATAACTATACATTATTCTTGCAAGACATATATCCTGGGGTTAAGCAAGGGCAGGGTAAGACTACTCCTCAATGGTTAGGGAGGTTCTGCACGATAAGCTTGGTATGTAAGATTTACTGACCAAGGTTAGCTGACCAAGGGTCACAGCTGCCCACCACCCGGTGCTCATGATTAACTTGTTTTTCAAGGCCTTACCCAGTTCCAGTTTTTCTTTCTAAGTCACATACTCAGAAAATGGCTTCTAGGCCTTTAAGATGGCTATGCTTATGCTAACCTATTTCTATTCTTACACGTCTCAGATCCCTGTTGCTACCAGTTTTGTCTGTCTGCCCCTCAGGAGCACCACCTCCCCTCCACTACCTCAGGGCAGATGTGGACGTGAGTAGGGGTTGAAGATCCTGCCTGGCGAGCCCTGGGCTGCCTCCTACATCATGGCCAGCTTGGTTGAGCACAAAGTGTTCCTCCAGGGCTTAAGACAGGATCTCCTTCCTTTGCTTCTGGCACCTGCTCTTATCTCCAGTTGTTGAGTGGACAATTCTTGGGCATCTCCAACTGCCCCTAAACTCCGCATGTCCTAAACCCACCTCAGCACGTTCTCTCTCACACGACTGCTCTTCTTCCTGATTTTCCTATCTCCATTCTCTTCAGTTCCTTCCTTTTGCTTAAAATATGAGTTATCAAAACAGGAGGGTCTGTTCTGGGGATGGCAGCCACTAGCCAGTATCTCAACTTTCAACTCTTTTTAAAATTGATACTTAGAGTTATCTATTGCTGTCGGTTGAATGTCTTTTCCTTGCTAGGCTATTGGCCCCATTCCTCAGTACCTAGCACAGCCCCTGAGAATGAGGGCCTTGGAACAAATAGCAGTTGACTGTTGATCTGCTCTCTGTGACTTTTTTTGCCTCATTCCCATCTCACCATTCCCAGTGACACTTTCCCTCATGGAACCATCAAAGCCTCTCACTTTTACCTTTGAAAGCCCCTCCTGTAAAAATAGCTGTATCCTCAGACATAGGTGAATTTGAATCCCAGTTCTGCAACTACAAGCTGTGTGATCTTGGGGAATAGTTGAGCCTTGGTTTTCCTATTTCTAATATGGAAAGGATAAAACATACCCATAAAGTTAGAGAATTAAATGAAATAATATATTTAAAGGGCTTTGGAAGTGTCTGGTACATAGTCAATTCTCCATGCATTTTGCCTAGAGGGAAATGTTGAACGAGGGGAATAAAAGACAAATTCACCCCTAATTTTCAATATGGGTAAGATTACCTGCTCTGGAATTCTGTTTCCTTCAAGTATCCTTTAAATTTAACATCTGGATTTCATCCCCCCAGGACCTTACTCTGAAACTAACAGCTAATCGGATAAACTAATACATGCTAATGATCTCCCCTTAGGGGCTTAAAGTGATATCTCTCTAGTAATTGGTTTTATCTTAACAAATCCTCTAAAAGACCTCAAAAATGATTCTAAACATGAAACACTTAAGTCCGTAACAGGCAACCTGGTGGTTTCTGGCCCTGCCAGTGTTTTCACTCGGGGTGATTAGGAAAATATTCATCAGAGCCATTAAGGTCAGCAACCTGCCTTTTTCCTCCAGTTGGCAAGCACCCCCAGCTCCTTCCTCCCCTCCTCCAGGCCCCTCTTTTGCCCTGAGTATGCCAAAATGCCACATATCAAAATAATACAGATTTCTCCCCTTGCTTGTGCTCAGGGCTCAGACCTGGGGAGATTACTCCCCTCTGAGCCCACTAGTGTAAGAATAAAACCTCAACACTCCCAAGACCTCTGAGTGCCGCTTGGTTCTTCCATCAGCAATCCAGTCCAGGTTTTCCAGTATTTTCCGTAACTGAGGTCTTACTTTTTTTCTCCCCATAGCTCTACGTTATCTCCTCCATTGGGTTTAGCTTCATAAAAAACTGCCAAGATCAACCTATACAGGTAACCAAAGGGATTAGAGAGTTCTTGCCTGACACTCTGAGAGTCTGAATGGGTCTTCCAGCTGCCTGTTCAACTTGGACCCAGGCCTCTGCCTTGATGCTGTCCTAGTGCTATTGTGCTTCTACAATTAAGGCTTGCATTTCTTTCCAATCTTGCTCCAAGAGACTGACGCTGTTCCCCCAAACCCCTGGTCCTCTGCTGGGTTCCCGCAATGCTCTGTCCGGTAGATTTTCCTCAGTGCTAATTCTTGCTGCCTGATTCTTATGCCATCCACTTTGAAATTACCTTTTCTGCTTGCCTGTGTGGGATCCCCCTGCCCCGGCACCACGTCAACTGCCCAGAGTACCTCATGTCTGGTCTCAATAGGTTCTGGATGTCAGCTCTTTCTACCTGACCGACCTCCCCTCTGGAACCTGTTTTTAGATTCCCTGGGCAACCCAAGAAATCATGTCTAGAAATAGCACCTTCCAGTCCACCTTTATGCAATGGAGTTAACTGAATCTGTTGGAGACTCGGGGGTTCGGAGACGCAGGGAAGTCAGAGTACAAGGTGAGGAAGGAATTCATTAAAGCGAGGGTGCTAGGGAATGACAGATGTAATAATAAAGGAAGTTCAGTGAACAGCCACTCAGCATGGGGAGCATCCCCCGCTAACTCCTGAAGTGTCACCTGGTGTCCAGTGTCTGCTCGGATCTGCAGGGCGTGGGAACTGAGTCCCTACCACCCCAGAATTTGGGGCAGCCGCAGAACACTTGGATGGAGTGAGATTATGTTCTGTGAATTTCCTATAGGTAAAGAAAGAAGACTTTCAGGTAGTCTACTAAAGAGCATGATTGCAGTCTGCAGTTCCCGATCACCCAGGCGATGGTAATTTGCAAGATCACATCTGAGCCCTCAGCGGCCCCTCCCTACTTGTCTGAGGTAAGACAGAAAGAGTGAAGGTTTGAGCTGAAATCTGGAGAATTAGAATGACAAAGCGAAGTAATAAGAACACTTACCACCGGAAAAGCCAAGAGACAAAATGTCTAAGTTGAACAGAGAGAAGTTTATTTAAGTAAAAAATGAGCACACTCGGAGAAAGGCGGGCTGCCCCGGAGAAGAGACACCCCTAAAAGACTGGGAAGAAGTTAAAGCTGCGCACTTAGAAAGTGCAGGCGATCTCGGAGAGAGGAATGCCCTGAAAGGTTCAAGTTTACTGAAAGAGGAGGAAGTCTACGCATTAGGACGCGCGGGCGACCTGGGGAGGGAAACGCCCTCAAAGGTTGAGCGTTTCCTCTTCTAAGAATTTTTCAGGAATGGACAAAGGGTTGCGGGTGCAGACTTGTTAAGACTTAACACAAGAGATTTACTGCTAGATACCGGCGTCTTGGTCTGGGAGCTTTCAAACAAGACTTCTTGCCATGCCCGGGCTGAGTTATTGTTTGTTTGCTAACGAGAATGTTAAGAAAGTTACTTTTCAACTGATTAGGTTTTAAAAGGCCATCTTGTCTTTAAGATGGGATGCTTTTTGTTTTTACTAAGTTGTTTATGACTGGGCTTGCTTGCTGTATTAATTGCCCAGGTGGCAAACCACTTGATTAAAGCAACATCTGGGTAAAGGAAAAAATAAGGGGAGCCTTTTAGCAGCAGGCTAAAGTAAATCTTACAGTGGCATGATCTAATTGAGACAACAAAGCATAGGCTATGCTGAGCCTTATCCAGGGAGTATTTAAACTTTTAGGCCAAGTTACTCCTGGCCCTCGGAACTTTCTACTTTTAACTCATTAACTTTGGGTCTTTTCTGGCTCTTTAATTTTAATTAGTTAACTTTTGAGTGTTTTTTATTCCTGGCCTTACTCTCTTTCCACCCCGCTCATACCCATTTTCCTGCCTAACAAATCTTTCTTAGCTGTGCTCCCAAGGTGAGCGAGATGGAAGAGAGAAGTACAGGCCAGCCTTTCTGCCACCTATCTAATAAGTCTGTGCAGTCATTTCTTCTACATGCGTGCTAACATCTTCAATTCCTTGAGTTAGACATAATTAGAGAGATGTTTAAAAGCATTTGAAATAGTAAACAAACAAAACACAAAAACAAAAACACAATAAAACTCCCTGATGACTTGTAATTAACCCTAAATTCCCATATTATATATTATTTTATTTACTCTATTTTATATTATTGTTATAGCTTATTTCCTATTTTGTTTCATTTTTATTTTATATTTTATGTAATATAATATGTAAACATATAATTTATATTTTATTATATATGTAATAGAATTACAAAAATGACTATAATATACCTGGCATGAATGGATTTGTAAATCATAGTCACAGGGCATCCTATGTAAGGCCTACTGTAAAATTATGCATAAAACTCAAAAATGGTGACCTAAACTTCATTTCATATTGAAAACAAATATGCAATGGCACATTTATCATGCGATGTGACAAATTTGTGTAATTGTAACTTCAAATCGATCAATAATAATCATTTCCAAAATATACAGAATGATTGGGGTCAGCTGTTGAAAGCATGGCCTCTGTTATAATTGAGGATTAGTGAAACATAGGTCATCTGTCACATTTGGGAATTACTTGGAATTCTTGAGGCATTTTCCTACCAACTCAGTGTTATAAATTGTGATTAAAATCATAGGCCATGGAACCCACATCTTTGGACAACTTACAAATACCTGATTGATAAGGAAAATATTCAACACAGCTGTCAAGGCCAGCTAACTGCTTTTTTCCTCACTCCCACTGGCAAAATCAGCAGGACACTCCCAGCCCCCAACTCCCCTCTTTCTCCGGGCTCCTCTTTCACCCTGTGCACGCCAAAATGCAACATATCAAAATGATATCAATTGCTCCCCTTGCTTGTGTTCGGGGCTCAGACCTTTGGAGATTTACTCTCCTCTGAGCCTGCTGGTGTAAAATAAAGCCTCAACCCTCCAAGGCCTCCTAGCATCACTTGGTTCTTCTGTCAGTGATCCAGTCCAGGCTGTCCAGTTTTTCCATAACATGATAAGCTTTCAATGAGAAGTATATTTCATTTTACAAGCAACTGATTGATAAGGGAAGATTGATGCACAACTCACATGAGGGAAGCTGCTGCTTTGTTAGTGTCATAGTGCCACTTTAACAATGAAAACAATGGTCAGGGAGGACCCCTGCTTCCTTAGAGGTGGAATAACTAATTGGCACTGGACTTGCCCTCCCTTGAAAACAACTGGAGAACTGGACAACCTGTTTTTAGACACTGGTTGACACACAGCACAGGGCTTTAATACCTGACACAAAAGCAACAAGCTATGTGAGCCCCAAATTACTTCAGATTCCTGTCAAGGACTGTGTGATAACATAGGGGCACCCAAGCAGAGTATGACCACCTTCCTGAGCTGTGTTATCAGAGTCTGTGAAGTTCATGGAGGCTGAGGCAGCTAAAATTTTCTGGGAAGAGTCAAGAGAGAGGGAGCCACCCAGAAAAAAATGTCTCCTTAGTGTGAAATTTCATGAAGTAGAGCAAGGAACTACCAGGGAGCTGTAAACTCAACATTTACACACAACTGAGTGCTGAGTAGTCAGAGTGACAAAGCTCATTGAACACCCAGGGTCTACTGAGGGAATCCTAAGACTTGGTATAAGGCTAAACCAACCCTGTAGTAAAGGCTATTCTAGACGTGCCCCAACATTGCTTCTTTACCATTAGAATACTGATTTTGATCCAGGTGGCAATGGGTCCACTCAAAAACCAATTTTAAAACAATTTTATCAGCCTTCCTTGCAGCTAGATTTGGTCATGTAATAGGGGTAGGTAATTGTAATATGAGTGAATATCACTGTGAATGGTTTCTGAGAAAGCTCTTTAAAAGGAGACAACTCATCTTGCTTATGCCTTTTTCTCTCTTACCACTGGAATCCAAAAGTGATGTAGGATGTGGAGCAGCCATCTTGCAGTCATGAGGAACAAGCTTGAGAATTAAGGCCTTCAGTGAGGATGGATAAAAGGAGCCTTAGAGGGAGCTCATTTTCTCTTGATGGTGTCATGGAACCACTGTCCAGGTAATCAACTGCTTACATAGGTTTCTGGTTAAGAAAATTGTTGAGAAAAATAAAACCTATAATTTTAAACTAGTTTTCTGTTTTCAAAATATAAATATCTACTAAGTTATTCTTCTTTTTGGAGACTTTTAATAGCTACTCTCAGGTGCTTATTCCTAGGCATAAAAAATTCTGGAGAAATATTTATTTGGATTTCAATTGGAATGTCTTCAATTAAGAGAGCTGTAGGCAGTCTAATTTAGGCTGTGGAACCAGACTGCCTGGCACTGAAGCCTGATTATGCCACTTAGTAGCTGTATGACTGTGGGCAAGGTATTAATCTCTAGGTAGCAGTTTCTCACTGGTAAAGTGAGGGATATTATAGCATCAACTTCTTAGGGGTGCTTCTTAGGGATTGAATGAGTTACTATATCTAAAGAATTTAGAACAGAATCAGGCACATAGGAAGTGCTTAGTGTTAGCTAGTATTATTTTAAATAGACTATATTTGTAAAGTATTGATTCTGTGATATTGAATCTTATCATCTAGAAACAACTATGCTCTTTATTATATCCAAATTTCCTTTAGCAAGACTCTAGAGTTTGACACATTTTATTAAAGACTTGAGCTTTTCTTTTTTAGACAATCTACAATTAGATGCAAAGGATTATATTTCAATGAAAACACGCTTGTTCTTTCCATCTGAAAATCAGATCCTTTCTGGATATAAAAAGGTAACAATGTATGCTGACAAACTAAGTAAGTCTGTTACCCCATTTCAACAAATATTCAAGATATAATTATATTTTGAGGAAAAAAGAACATTATAAAATAATCAGTACTCAATTTTTCAGGTTTGTTAGTTGAGGATATTTTTAGCAATCTTAGTGATTTGTATTTTACAATGATTTTCTTACATAGCACTCTTTTAAAGCACAAAGTATTATTTTCTGGAAAGAAACATAATGAAAAAAGAATTGTGAGTCTCATTAAAATTGGTTACACTGGTTGCTTTCATTTCCAATAAACAAATATACATCCAAATTGAAACATGAATACCAAGGGAAAATACTATTAATAAAGAGTATCCAAATGTCAAAGCCATACAGAACTCTTAGTTTTGAAAATACACTACCAAACCCAAATGTCATAAACACTCAGGAGACCTTTGTGTTCTAAACAGAGAACAAAGGGCCAAATCTGGCTTGTGTTACTATGGAAGCAAACTTTGATGGAAGGACCTCTGATGAAGTTGAGCAGCGTGAATGATTAGGGGCAGTGTTGTGATAAATAATAGTATGTGTCAGTGTGGCACCCCCTGCAAGAGATTAAGGGTGTACAAGCTGGGCACATACACGGATAACACTGTTAAAGAAAATTCATCAGTTAAGGTCTTAAGTGATGAGCAAATCAAAATATTTTTAATATTCTCTTGGGGAATCTAAATATACAAATGTGAAACCTGAAAGAGACATCAATTCAATTTTAGGGATGAAAGTGAATCACAAGTATAATTTATTTTATTATACTTCTTAACAAATATCATTTGATGTTCTAAGAAACATGGCATACTAAAGTAAAAAAAAAAACACCATAGAACACTCAGCTCAAGCACAGTATACAATGAATTTTCTTTTGTTGGTGGGAACTGGCCATAAATTCAAATTATTTCAATTTCAGTCACAGATGTTTGTCCCTACTGTGTGCAAGGCAGGCACTGTTAGGCACAATGAGATTACAAAGATAACAAAAACACCATACACAGTGTGAAGGAGTAATAAGTTCACAGATAATAAACTCTGCTTTACCTTATCACTTAGTTATAACAGAGATTCAATTGGACAGTAAGGATTCACTGGAGAAGAATATTAACATTCAGACTTAGGGATCAGGGAAGCCATTGAGGAATGGAATATCCTCAGGATGGGTAAAGAAATGTGTAGCAAGACTCTTACTAGAACAGGCAAGGCTTGAAGAAAAGAAAAGCTCTGTTCCCATAAATGTTATTAGGTGCATGTGGTTGGTATACAGGGTATGAAAGGGGATACGGTCAGACAGAAATGATGTTGGGTCAAAATGGCAGACTGAGCACAAGTACCTTCCCTCATTCCTAATAATTATCCTATGAAAACATTATGCCAAACCGAAAAAAATTCCATAATTGCATGGGAAAACAAGAAAAGTCTAATTAATGCAGAAATTTTGAAGAATCTTTTATATAAATCAGTCAGGATCAGGTCTATGGAGAAATGTAAGTGGGAAAAATCTCAGCTCTTCGAATATGCTGTCCAGGTGGGAGAGTCCAGGGGAGCTCCAACCCTAGAGGCAAAAAGTGCAAGGGCAGGAGGGCCTTATGGTAGTAGTCAGGGTAATCACTGGAGAATTGAATCTTAAAGGTAAGACACACGGATCTTCCCTCCTCCTACAAACCATGGACAGCAGAGCCATTTGCCCACAACCAGAAGCAGCAGGTGGGCGCTGAACTTGAGGTACGGGCAGGACCTCAGAAAGATCCCGACACATGGGAGTGGCAGGGAACCTTCACTCTCTACAAACAAGCTAAGCACGTTAGAGGGCAGTAAAAGTGGGCAAAATGTTCTTGCCTTGTAAATGCAGATGATGAGAATATTCTACATTTAGAAAATAAAATGTATGTTAGAAATGAAAGGATTTAAGATGAACAGTCTCCCAACAAAAGGGGAAAAACTGGAACAAAGGAGCATGCGACAATCTAACAAAAGACAAAATTTCTGTTTTAATAAACTACCTTAATACTCCTGGCCAGAGGGGTGAAACAGACTGATCCTGCAGACAAAAAAGAATGTTCTGAGAAATTGCTAATTAGAATCTCAGCTCTGCACTTTCAATTGGGTGACCTTGAATTGACTTTGAGTAAGACACTGGCTCACCACATCCCTGCCTTCTTGTCTGTAATTTGAAGATGAGAATTCCTCTCTTACTGGTCTGTTATGAAGATTAAATGAGATAAGGCACATGAGACCCAGCTGTCCCAGACCTGTGACTACAGAATAACATCACATTCACTTTACTATTTCCGTGATGTGATTCTACATCTTCAGAGGTCTTCCCTAAACAGCAAGTCTCATTTCCCAGGACTTGGATTCTGGAATGTCCCGGAGTTACAGGTGCCTTCTTAGCCATAGAGATTAGCCTTGCAGCTCTCTCCTCTCCTGAGTCAGAGGAGGAAGTCTACAGGCAAGGCAGGGGCTTAGGGATATCTTTCCCATATCCTAGAAAGAAACAATATTTAATTCTTGTTTTTTGGTTTTACTGAAATATAGTTGATATACAATATTATATTGGTGTAGGTGTACAACAGAGTTACTCAACAATTACATAACTATGAAATGCTTACCACAGTTAGTGTAGTTACCATCTGTCAACATACAAAGGAATTAGAATGTTACTTCTTGTTAACAGGAGGACTAAGGTCCAGGCAGGTTGGGCTACTTGCTCAATATCATTTACATAGATTTTGGTGTTTCGGGGCCTAAATCTGTATGCTCAGGGTACTTTCCATCGTAATGAAATAAGGCAAAAATGGGTAACAGAAAAGGAAGAAAACGTTTTAAGGGTTTAGGGTAGAGTGATGGTGGTGAGTGTGTTTTCTTTCTCTGAATTGATTTGCACAGATAAATTTAAGGAATATGAAATGAGAATAGAATATGAATTGATTGAAACTGTACATTTAAACTCTCTCACTCAATGCTGCCAGTGCTTGTTGAAAATGAAAATAAAAAGCAACAAATGTGCATATTCTAGAAATGGGTATCTTTATCTCAATGGCAGGTTTCACTTCTTTCTGGTGTGATTTTGGTAAATGTTAATACAGTGTTTTACTTGTTTCTCCATGAATTAGATTACATAGTGTAGTATGTATTACACAGGAGTGAAACAATCAAAAAACAAAAAACTGCAACCATTTAATTTGGTCCTAATTCGTACCCCATTTGTTTTTCTCGAAACCCTGTCAGTGCTTTTTTTTTCATTATTTCTCTCTCTTTTAAACCTATCCTGTCAGTACAGTCCCTACAGTCTCTCAGCCTAGTGAAGTTGCTGGATATAAAGACAACTTTTTTCTTCTGTCTCTATGCTAGTGATCCATAGGGCCAGTATAAACTGAAGGATTGATATTCAGTTGTTCCTCAAAATACTTTTAGATTTTAGTTGATATACAATATTAATATTATGAACTATCATCAGTCTATTCAAACCCCTGAACCCTCTCCCTTATTCTCAGCAGGTGACATTGCTTTTTGCATTAATATATTTATTATAATTATACATTTACATTTAGTGTAATTATAATATATTTATTATATATGATTTTATATTATATAATAATTATGATATATTCATTATGAATTGAAAAGATTTGAGAGAGATGCCATCAGAGCATTTTCTCCGTCCATTGCCCTCTCTACAAATGTCTCTTCTTCACGTTGGCATTTTGACTTGTCTCTATCGACTAGAGGCCCATCATTCCAGCCAATTCTTAGGTCATATCAATTACCTCCTGACAGTCCCCTCCCGCCTTCCTCTGACCTCTCCCATTTCCAGAGATGCCAGGAAGTAGAGCAGTAAATGCCTTGTTTAGGGAGCCCTTCCCCTCTCACCCCCCACCACTAAAATATACCCAAATGAGCTTCAGTATTGACAAGATTACAATGGGGTGGGCAAGCTATGCCCCTGCAAACCTTTCCATCCTGAGCAAGGGATTCCAAGTATTTCAGAATCCTTCTCGTTGGCATTACTGGGTTTATTCTTGTCTTTCATGGTCATAAAACCAAGTGACACCCCCCCCACCACCACCACCACCGGGAACATGGGCAACAGCTCCTTCTTTTGGTTCATCTCAAATCCTAACTGCTACACGGGTCCCTCTTCTCAGCTCAATGCCTGGCGACATGACCAGCCCGCTGGGCTCTCCCTCCCTGCAGCCCTGATTGACGTTTCATTTTCCTCTTCTACTCTCGCATGCTGTTATTCCATTTGACCTGCTTGCTCTTTTGGCCTCTTCCAGACTGAACCCGCTTCTGCCACACTTACCGCTGGATGGCTGCCTCCCGTCCCTCTTGTCCCTTCTATTGTACAGTTTATCTATTTCATTTGCTCAAAATGACTAAAGTTTTCATGCAATTTCTGCTGATCTTCCAGGGTTAAAAGGACAAAGGATCAAAACGTATGGGGGGCGATGAGGAAATGGAGAGGGCAAAGGGAGAGAAGTGAGAACTCAGAACAAGGTGTCAGAAGTTTATTCTTAGGTTAGGGGTGACTCGGTCCTCCAGTTCCTGGGTGAAATTAAGGATGGCAAACTAGAAAAATAGAATGGATCTCCCTCCGAAATGGCTTCTTATTTAATAATATAAATAAGATTCAAAATGATACAAGTTAGCAAAGAAAGAAAAAGCTCAGGAAATGTAGCTATAAAAACTTAACTAAATTTGAAATGCACGAAATTATATTTTACAGTGAAACCCAAGAGACTGCACAGTAATTGTATTTTAATCAGTTTTGACCACCATCCCTGGTTCAAACAAGGTGTCGTAATAGGATAGTCATGGAAATTAATACTTGGACCAGAGTTATTTGTCTCTTTAAAGAGATAGTGATGAAAATGATTCTCCTTCCCTCAGAATGACTTTGAGACCTAGGACAGAAACTACAGAGAGAATGTGTCACCCATACCTCAGAGCCAGTCAGTGCTGGCTCCAGGAAATGAATGGAAATATGAAAGATTTGTAGCAAAGGGTATCAAGGATCAAGGCACAACTCAATAAAAATTCAGAGCAGATAATCAGGGATTTCATGGAATTTTATATTTTTCTTAGTATTCACTCTGCAGATAGGAGGGGTCTAGAGTGTAACTAGAATTGCTGACATTTCATTTTCTGGAATAGTAACTTTTTCTAAAAGGCACATCCTGTAGCAGGAATTTAAAATGGAAACTGTTCTTCCTACTGTGTGTTTGTTTGTGTGTGTATTGCTTTCTGATTGGTTCTGGTTACTTTTTGTAACTGGTTAAAAAAATCACATGTTGAACTTAACGAATAATTTTGAAAATGAGAGTTTATAAGAATTGCATTTAATCAGGTATATAGTTCCTTTGTCTGAAACAAAAATAATTTGTGACCTGGATAATGTTCCTACAACTGAACATTTCTTTAGTTTGTTATTCTTTTGGAAAGGCTAATTTTAAAAGAGGAAACTTAGACCATGTCCAAGCAACAGGGATATTTTAATTATATTGTCTATTCTTGTCTAAATTTTCATTTAGTTTTTATGTGGAATCCTTTGGTTAATAATATAAAATTGAGATAAGAATGAATGCTATTCCTTCATGAGAATGAAGGCTGGAGGCTGTCAGCTAATAAAGTGTTCTCTGCTAATCTGTTCCCATTGGGGAATCAGAATCCCAGACCTTATGTAGTAGACATATGTCACACATGTTGATGTTCACTGGGGTGCTAACACCAAACCCAAATCCAGTTTGCCAGTGTTGGGCACCTCACCATTAGTAGTCTTTATCAGAGGTTCACTTCACCAATATTAACTAGAGATGCCATTTCAATTCTATATATTAGAAAGGCAATTTAAATTAATTTGTGAATGAGTCTTACATCTGACAAAAGGTTTGGTAGAAAAGAGAAAGTCAACATTTTCTTGAGATATTCCAGGTACTGTTCATATGACATAAAGCTTCCCCCAATCCTTGAACTTTGTATTGGTATCCCCATTCTACAGCCAAGGAATATAAAACTCAGGATAATGTGGTGATCTGGGTCTAAATCAAGATTTATTTGACTCCAAAATCTTGGTTCTTTCATTTATCCTATATTTTTCCCAAACAGGAAAGATGGAAGCCCCTTACTGAAGGACTGTTTGGAGACCATCAAATGCACTCCAACCCTGTGTCGGATTCCTGTCACTGGTACAAAAGACTTAAAACAGTGACAAAACCAGTTGATAACATACCAAAACTCCAGATGCATTATCCTCACACTGGTCATTGGGTTCACAGAACTCTTCTATGAAATATGTAAACAGTGTTACATCATGTAGCACTTGCTACTTGAGTAATAATACTACTGAGAATAGAACTGTTGTCTTGGGTGATGGCTAAAATGCTGTGAATTTAGGCACATGGATACCCTCTGGGGAGTTGGTTATAGTACTCACACTTGGAAGCCTCTGAACACCCTCTTTTACCTCTATCATCTCCTTTTGATTTGGAAGCTACAGCCAGTTAAAAACATAATTCTATCTGCACAAATAGGTGTGGTTAGTAATAAGGCATTGTCAGCCATTAACACTTTAGCTCAAATTAGATTGCCAAATGAATAAGCTTGTCACTTAGCAGTCTCTCCCAGGGAGTAGGGACCACAACTTGGTTTTGAGGGAAGAGGTGGAAAAACTAAAGAACACTGGGCAAGTTTGGGTAGAATTCTGCACTGAAATAAAATTCCTGTGTGAAAAGACTGTAAAACTCCAAGTAAAATGCCCTTCAATTCTGAATTTTATAATAAAATAATGATACAGGGTTTATTTCTCAATTGTGTTTTGCTATTTTGCCTAAGACTGACCTTGTATGAAAGGAAGTCAATCAATACAGATTTCTTAAATTTCAAATAATGGAAAAATAGACAAAGAAATCCCTTCTTTCTGTACCTGTATTGGCCAACAGTGTCACTACTGTACTCTAAATGCCACACTCCCTCTAGTGCACCCCTCTGGAAGGACAGCTGCCGGTTCTATGCTTATACAAGTATTTTCTAGTAAAAGAAGAGAATTTCCAGAGCAGTCTGTGCTTAAAATCTGTTTATCCTGCATAGCCGATTCACAATGGTATCTTCCTCCAGGGTTCATACAAATCTGTTGCCTTATTTATTTATTCTCCACCTATTCTCAAAAACTTCTTACAAGGAAGGATGCATACAATATGACTCAATTGGATATCTTAAACTGTGTGGAATAATAAAAGAAAAACAAGAGTGAGGAAAATGATCAAGATCAAAATGAAGGACTGTTTGGAGACCATCAAATGCACTCCAACCCTGTGTCGGATTCCTATCACTGGTACAAAAGACTTAAACAGTGACAAAACCAGCTGATAACCCTTACCAAGATAGTAGATCCTCATTGATTCCTTAGAGGACATCATGAATGCCACTGCTGAGATTCTACATTCTCCATATTTACAGATGAAAACTACATAGAATAACAACCAGACATCCTTCCATCCATGGGCTGTATAGTTAGCTGGACATATTTATATTAATCAGGATAAACTAGATTTTGCGATGGTAAAAACAATTCCAAAATCTCAGGAGCTCCTAAAAACCATGCTTTAATTTCTCTTTCAGGTTACAGACCTACTGAAGGTGAGCTGGAGGCCTGCTCCCACTTGCCTCTAATTTCTGTGCTAATGGAGCAGCCACTGTCATTCGTAGTGCTGGTCACTGTGGCAAAAGGGAAAAACAGCTCTGCTCCTTCCTTTGCAAAATCAGATTGTTTATTTTCTTATTATTTGAATTGTAAGAGTTCTTTGTGTATTATGGCAATCTGATTTTTTTTTCTGGATTCCTTTAAGATTTTCTCTTGTTCTTGGCTTGCAGTAACACTTCAGTTCCTCTGAGCTTCTTTAATTCTGTGGGTTGGCTTTGTGTTTTGTTTTTATCAATTTTGAAGAAGTTTGACCATTTCCTCTTTGGGCATTTCTTCTTTCCATTTTCTCCTCTCCATCTGGGATTCTGATCATGTATATGTAGAAATTTAAACATGTCCTTTATATCTGTTATTTGAAATGTTCTTCTCTGTGCTCCATATTGGTTGTTTTCCATTTGACTTATCTTCCTACTTGCAAATTCTATTTTCTGCTGTGTCCAAATTACCATGTTGATATAAACTGCTCTATATTTGATTCTTTTTAAAAAATGATTTGGATATTCTGGTAAAATTCTCCATTCCTTTATTTTTACATTTTTTAAACTTACTAAAACACATTGGAAGACTTAGCTTTTTAAAGGTAAACTTTTTTGTTATTTTAGAGTAGTTTCAGATTTAAAAAGAAGTTGAAAAGGTACTAGAAAGTTCTTATATACTCCACATATACTCCACACTATTTCCACTTTGTTAACATTCTACATTATTCTGATACTTGGATCACCAGCTCCTAGTCCTTCTTTCTACATTCCGCATTATCACAATCTCCTGCTATCTGATTCCATCCACTCTACCCTTACCAAGATAGTAGATCCTCATTGATTCCTTAGAGGACATCATGAATGCCACTGCTGAGATTCTACATTCTCCATATTTACAGATGAAAATAGTCTTGCTTACAGATAAAGAGGTCATCAGAAGCAGCAAATGGACGATACCAAAAAAAAACTTGTTACCAACTCAAAACTCATTTTACAGAACAAAAAAATAAAGATTCCCAGTTCAACATAAACTGCCAAAACTGAAGTTTAACTGAGAAGAACACAAAGTTTCTGCTTAATTCCACCCACTGATTTTCTTACCTGACACATCTATTATCATGATTACTACTATTTAAGTCAAAGCCACATCTATATACTTATTGGATCCTGGAGGAGGAAGACTGATTTCAGAGCTTTCTACTAAAGATCTTCCCCAAAATAGCCATTGTTGAGAAAATGGAAAAAAAGAACACAGGAGGAGCAAATGCCTTGCGGGGGGAAAAAATGCACATCTACAATTTCAACCACAATTTTCAAATCCTGTTACCACGATCCTTATAATTTATTTAGACTTCCAAAATTTTATAAGATATAAAACACAGCAAATGGGACAAGACAAAACAATACATGTAAAATACCACAACTGGCAAATATTGCCATCACTCCAAGTCAGAGGACTACAAAAAGCTTGTTTAAAAATGAATATTATTTGATCAACACAAGTTTGAACCTAGAATAAGGGCTGAGGAAAAAAGCAAAATCATTTTATTTAGAAAAGATGAAGATGAAGATAAAATTAGGTGAATTTATGTAGAAGCTTAATATGTCAACCATAACCTTTTGTTCGGTTTCTTGTACACTGCCTCAGGCCCTCCAAAGGAAGCGAGGTATAGAGCATTCCATCAGCACATCACATACTAAAGAGAAAACACGAGGCAAAATTTCCACTGTGTCCTGTGACATCTATACTGTTTCTGAAATTTTCTTTTCCATTCTTCTCTTCTCAATAGTGCTGGCAGTACTTCTAAATGCTTCTTGAAACTTTCTCCTTGGATTACCAAAACTAAATTCACCATCACCTTCCACCTGCCAATGCACCCACTTGCTCATTTCCCACTCTCTGTCAATAGCACCATCATTTTCTGCTTATTAAAGCTTCATTTTTTGAGTCCTCATTGACTCATTTTTCTTATCTTCTGATTCTAGTCACCATAGAATCCTACATATGTAATTGCTTTGCAAAATATTCCTGGATGCCATTCATTTTCTCCTATATTCATAACCTCATCACCTTGTCCTTGTGTAGCTCAAATACTCCTTGTGTGCTTGAGTCCCTATTGCTACATTAATTTAGATGAACAGCAGTCTGACTAAAAAATAAAATTGATGTCAGTTCCAGTCTTTACTTAGTCCCTCAAGAAATGCACAGTGTAGTAGTTCAGAGTGAGGGTTTGAAGCCAGACTGCCTGGGTTACCACCTGGCCCTGCCAATTCCTAGCAGTTACTTCATCCTCCTCAGTTACTTTATCTGCAAAGTGGGAATAATAATAATGATACCCGTGTTGTACAATGATTGTGAGACTACAATGACTAAAAACATGTAAAGCACAGAAAGCATCTACAACAATGCCTGGTGCATAGTAAATTATTATCCTTTATTACTGATTTTATTGCTATTGAAAATCCTTATTAGTCTCTGTCACTATCAAAGAAGATAGGAGCATTTTCCCTAAGTTATCCCTTATCTCTGCTCTCAATTTTCCACCCAAATCCTCTCCCAGAAGCCAGCCCACCCTGATTTTAATTTCTGTGGCCATGTTTTCAGCTTGCATGACACTTTTCTTGCTGTTTCCCAAAATACAACTTCCTAGCTCATCTCTGACCTTTTGAGATTTTTCTAACTTTCTGCTAAGAGAAGGATGGTGAAAGCAATTTACCAGGTGCAGGTGCTAAGGGGGAACATCCACTGCAGAGAATTCAGCCAGCAACCAAACTGATGAAAAGTCAGCTGATGTTTATTTTTGCCATGTGCTGGCAATTCTTAAGTAACAGTGATAAATGACTCCCTGACCCCAATATGTTATCAATCTAGTTGCTGTGGTTACTGTTGAGTTTTAATAACATATACATGTATAAATATAAATATACACACATAATGCAATATCAATAGTGTTTCTTTGTGGGTGGCTATGCATTTCAGAACACACTGTGATGTCCATGGAAAAGTTACTAAAATGAATTGATGGGTTACAATGAAGGAAGATAGTGCAGCTCAGAAAAACACCTGATTAAAAAAAGAAAAGAGAAGATCTGGCAGGAAATCATTCCCTATAAGGTTCGATTTGTTGCCTCAACTGTGCATCTTTACATCCCAGAGTTAATTTACAACTATTTATATTCTTTAAGGCTTTCTGTCTTGTTCTGCCTCTGAAGGCAGAGGGCATGATGTGGAGGAATTCATTTCTCTCTTACACCCACCCCCAATTACATTTAGTGAGAATGTCTCCAAATCTGTTCTTACATTTTGTTTCAAGAGACATGACTGTTTTTTGTTGTTGTTGTTTGGTTGGTTGGTTGGGTATTTCTCTACCTATGTGATGCTTTTCATGAGAAACTGGAAGACGTCTCTGCTGGTATTCTGCACTGATAACCTGGAATTCTGTATTTGAATATTTCCCTGTTTTGGCTCCTCCATGATTTTAGGGACTTTGTATTCTTTCTGTAACACTGACTGTATCTCTTGGAGATAGCTGATTTTCTTTATATCAGATCATTGATCTATTCAGAGAAGAAGAAATTTTCCTGACTTCTGCTAATTTCTCCTCTAGAAGAGTTGTCATTTCATGGAATTGAATCAGAGAGATTCTAGGACAGGCATCTGATTGGCTGACTCGCAGGATGATGAACAGATTAGCTCTCTCTCATGGGATTAGAGAGTTAAGTGTTTTGAATTTAGAGCAGCTACATTATTCGCACCATGACTCCCTCAGTAATCTCAGCCATTTTTCATTTGGATTTCTGACTTCATGTAAATACTAAAACTGCATATATCCCAGCTTTTTATTTTGAAAATTTAAAACCAACAGAGAAGTTGAAAGAATATTACAACAGACACTCAGATAGCCTTAGCCTAGATTAACCGATTATTTTGCTATATTTTTCTCCCCTCTTTGTGTATGTGGGCAATTGTTTGATTTTTGTTATGCCATTTGAAAGAAGGTAGATTTGTAGACTTCATGTCACTTCACTTCTAAATACTTCAGCATGTACTTTCTGGGACACACTCATTCGCTAATATAATGACAATACCATTATATACCAAAAAAATTTAGTTACATCAATATTATCTGATAATAATATACAATATACAGTGCTAGTCAATTTTATCCAGTTGTCCCAATGATACACTTTGTAGCTATTCAGTCTAGGATCTAATCAAGGATCAGGTTATTTTTCTTTAGTGTCCCTTAATCTTGATCAGTTAACCTGCTTTTATTTTTCAAATCCATTCATCAGTGCAGCTACTGATAGGGTTACATTTTAGATGTATCTGAAAGTTGAATTTCTCTGATTTGTAACAGTAATAAAATGATTTATGTCTGAATTGATTATGTTCCAACCAAAAAATTAATCATCCCTTTGTAAATCTGCAAAGTATCTCCTAATGGCTATCGCTTTGTCTTCCTTTATTCTATACACATAAGTGGAACAAATTATACTCATTATAAACATTTATAGTTTACAAGTTGTTGTTCAAATTAGAAATAGTTTAACATAAGGCTCATTTCACCCATCACTAAGATGCTTAAGTGTCTTATAATCACCAACCATTCCTTTATTCTGTCCATATTCAACATTCATTTTATTCCTTCTCAGTTCCCCTCTAATTCTATCACCTCTTCTTCATTATTTCAGTATGTTACTCCCCACCCTCCTTTTCTCTATTCCTTATCCCTCACTGCCTTCCCTCTACCCACTGTACTATCACCCATAGCAGCAATGAGTAACCTACCCCTGTTAGGAGCATTTTGATGGTATGCAGTAAACACCTAAACACTAAGTCAAAGAACTGGGATTAATTCTTGTTTCTATTAAATGTTGGATGACTTTTAAAAGTTAATCTCAATTAGCCTAAGTATAAAAAGGAATTAAATAAAGGGGTAAAAACAGCCTAAGAAAATGAACACCATCTGAAGCACAGAGAAGTCAAGTATATGGCCCAAGGCCACACAGCTGATCAACAGTAAAACTGGGATGTAGATGCAAGTGGCTGAAACCAGAGTCCCTGATCCTGCACACTCTCTACTGCCTCCCCCAAACCAGATTCCAAAAGGCATTGGAGCTTGCAATCCCTGTTTTGTCTCTCAGGACAGTTGCCTGTGGCCATTCCTCTCCCATTTGGCAGAGAGCTCCCCAGTGGCCCCCTTTGGCCCCACTCTCTGAGGCTTTTCCTGTGCTTGCATTTGTGGGCTACCTCCAGGACCCACCTCTCCTTGCCCCCTGCAGCGTGGTCTATGACTGCTTAGTTCCACACGATGTGCCTTCTGTCAGGGCCAGGGCCAGGCAGGCTTGCCACCCCACAGACCCCAGTGGGAGAGAAAACAGCCCTTCATTGTGCAGGGCCATCCATCTGCCTTCTTCAGCGAACCCGTTTCTGTGCCTGGGATTCCGTTTCCA
Organism: Manis javanica; assembly: GCF_040802235.1. Classification (NCBI taxonomy): domain Eukaryota; kingdom Metazoa; phylum Chordata; class Mammalia; order Pholidota; family Manidae; genus Manis; species Manis javanica. Next base: position 129,048,701 of record NC_133157.1, on the reverse strand, counting down.
AATGGCCCCCTCTGTTTTCTTTGACTTAGTACTTGTCAGGCGCCAAAAAGGGGATGTGGGTGGGATAGAAAACATACAATGCGCTGGAATTCACTGTGATGGGATGAGTTCCTTTATTGCTGTGGGCCTGAGACAATCCATCCCTAAAATAAGGCTATGAATGCCCACTTTGCAGGACTTCTGTATTAGGTAAAATAAATCATGTCAAATACTGAGAAGAGGAAACTAGTAAAAACAAGCACTTAGAAAGAGGTAGCTATTCTCTTTTTTCCTCTGAATTGAAGCAATTTTCTCTGAAACTCGGATGATATTTCAGTATAGTGATTAGTGTTCCTGGGATCCTGCAATACGTCTATCTCACCAAGACCTGATATATGGCCAAGGTTATCAGAAGTAATTCTGAATATATGGATATTATCCTTATGCTGTGTTTTGCAAAATAGTCACACTAATTTACTCTCCCCTCCAGGAATGTATTAACATTAGCTGTTCTATAACCTCTTCCATATTTTTATTTTCTGTTTTTTATTCCTATCAATGGGTGTTTCATGGCAGTTTTAATTTGCATTGTTCTGACTTGATAAGGCTGGGAATCTTATTTGCTGATTGATCAGCCATATTTCTTCTTTTAGGAATTGTATTTTTCCATTTCTCTCTTTATTTTTTCTTTTGTTGTTATTGAGCCATAGGATTCTTTAATATTCTGAATACAAGTCCTTTATTAGATACATGTTTTTATATCTTCTCTCAGCTTGTGGATTATCTTTTTATATCCTTAAGGAGTCATTTGATGATCAGTTTTGCGTATGATCATATTTATCATTTTTAATGATGTATGCCTGTCGGTCTCATTTAAGAAGTCATTTCCTTCCCCAAATATGTATATGAGTGTGTGCATGTGCATAAATTTTTTTGTTTAAAGTTTTTAATGTTTTATTTCATATTAAATCCTCACATGGAATTATAGTTAGTGTGTGGTGTGAAGTAAGGGTCCAGTTTAATTTTTTTCTCATGTAAACCAATTGTCCTTGCATGATTAAATAGTTTTCTTTCTCCATGAATCAATTCCACCCTTGTCATATATTAAGTGTTCATATATGCCTACCTGTAGTTGTGGGTTCTCTAATCAGCCCATTGGCTGATTTATCTATTCATGGAACAAGCCACACAGTGGTATTTGGTAGGACAAGTCACCCTAACTTTCTTTAGGAATGACTTGGCTATTCTTCATTTTAGTTTTTTGACATTAAACTTAGAGTTAGCTTCTCAGGTTTTGTAAAAGGACTGTTGGGGTTTGCATCAAAGCTATAGATTAATTGGGAAGAAAAGATATCCTTCTGATATTGATGACCATGGTTTGTCTTTCTATTTCTTCTGTTGTCCTTTAATTATATTTGGTAAAATTTTCTATCGTTTCCGACAAAAGTCTTAGACAGATAGCTTAGATCACCACTCTTGTCCCCTCTCCCCCATCTAGGATATAACTTTTGACAACCAACCTAACTTCTTATTGATTTTACCAATTTATATGTGGATTCCTTGTGGTTTTCTGTATAACAACATTGTCCTTAAGTAATCAAGTAATAATATTTTTGTTTCTTTCTTTTCAATTCTGACACCTTTTATTGCTTTTTATTGTCTTTCTCTTTTGAATCACCAGGGTGTAGCCATATGGGTAGGCCATTGGCCACCGTGCATGAGTTGGTAATAACCCAAACATAGGGGAAAACCTGTAATTCAGCCCTTTGAGCTGACTTGTTTTTATCTTCATCGATCACAGTGGTAGCCTTCTAAACAGGATGCTCTCTGATCACCTTTGAACTGCCATCCATAAACTAAGCAGCTCTTTGCTGGTCAACCAAGAGGTGTTTATAAGGCACTGTCCAAGTGGTAACAAAATCCAGCTGCTCCTAAGGTGGTTCCACAGTCAGTCCTAGGGGAAAAGATTCGACCTGCTTGTACTGTCTAATAAGAAGAAAATAGTATGTTACTGCACAGATCACTTCTATTTTATTATAGAATTGCTCTGGGCACTGCCCTCACCAGTAAATTATTCTCTGACATCACTCAAGACAAGATTATTTCATGTTTCAAGATTAGTTTGTTCCTCAATCAGAGAGGCAGTTTCAACGAAAGTTTGAGAACAAGCTAGTAGTTGCTATCTTCCTTCACATACACACTTCTGTTCCTCTTTGCTTTGCTTTATTTTTCTCTTCACAGCACTCTTTACTATCTAGTAGAATATATATTTTACTTATTCAACTTTTATTTATAATCTCCTCTCCACTCCATGTTAGAATGTAAACTCCATAAGGGGAGGAATTTTTGTGTGTGTTATTTACTGCTTTATCCCTGTTGCCTATAATGATGCCTAGCACATAGTAGACCCTCATAAACAGCTGTCGAATAAATGAGTTGACAAAGACACAGATCAGTGTAACATAATACTTAGCCCAGAAAGAAATCTCAGGATATAAATTGTGTGTGATGAAGGTAATATCAAAAGTCAATGAGTAAAGAAAGGAATAGTCAAGAAATACTGTTGAGACCATTTGTAAGCTGTTTAGTCAATAAATTAGACTAGGTAATAAAAAATGTTCAGATGTATTCAACAGAAAAATTTAAATGAAATAGTATAAGACACAAACTCTGTTAGACACTGGTGTGAAACAACTTTCTAAGCATGGAAGTGGTCAGAGGAGTCACAGAAGACAAAGTTTTTAAAACTAGTAACATGCAATGTAGAATCATTTGCATCAATATTCTTAAAAACTAGGAGGCTGTAATGTCAAATAAGAATGACAAGTGGAGTGAGAGTTGGTGGGAGTGACAATTATTATACCTCTCAAAATGAATAAAGCAAGATTATACAACTCAGTGTCAAGTCTCAAAAACATTCTTTTCTTTATCCTATACCACTTATTATAATTTTTCTTAAGGAATGGATTAGAGACGTGACTAAATATTTATGTATAATTGTGTTCATTAAAGCATTCATTTGCAATAATAAACAGATTTTTTAAATGTTAAAAACTGGGGAATGATTAAATTACGGTACAACCACATGTTGGAATATTATGTAATCATTAAGAACACATAGGATATTTAATAATGGGCCAATGTTCACACTATTAAATAAATGAGAAAAGGGGATATATAGTTACAGTTACTGTATATAGTTCATTGTATGTATATGCTTTCACATATATAGCTCACTGTATTTATGTACTTGGGTATATGTATGAATGTGAGTGTATAACATTTTAAAGAAAATACACTGTATATTAACAGTAGTCATCACTGGATAATGTGGTTATATACACCTTGTAATATTCATTTAAATACTTTTCTATATTAATTAGATACTGTTTTTATAAGCAAATAAAAAAAATCAGTGAAAACAATCTCAAAGATATTGTGAAAATATCCCAAACAGAAGTGTGAATAATACCTCCCATCTTATATTTCTTTGGGAAAAGTTACCTATTTGCAGTGTTCCTGAGGTGTAAGTATTTGAAAGAATACATAAGAGCTGACTTTTATCACAGAAAAAATTCTTAAATGTATATCATACAAGTGAACTTTTAACTTATTTATGTGCATACTATGTGTTTCCATCAAAAGTGTGAGAATCGGTGCAGACCTCAAAATGAGTGGATTGTATGTCCTCTATAAGAACTCTGAACACTTTCAAAGGGAGTCTCACTTGGAAGAGTCATGCACATTAGAGCTCAAAAGTTGGCCATTGTGAAAGGAAAGTCATTTCTGCGAAGACTCATGAGTTCTCAGCCTGTCTGATGAGCCAAGAAGAAGAATATTCCATTTCTTTAAACAAGTCAGGGATATGCACCATACTGCCAAATGTGAAAATAGCAGTACTGTAGGCTTAAGGATGTAATGCTAACTACTGAATCCAAGGGCAGCCTGTATTCTAACAGATTAATATACTCTCTTGAAATATTATATTTTCAATTATCTATATTTTATTTTCATTTTAAAACAAGAGAAATTAAGGAAAAAGTTATATTTGTGCTTAATCTACCTTGTCTTTTGAAACTTCGAGTCTATTATTTCTCATATATTTGATAGTGTGTGGTAAGGCTCTGAATTTCTTTTCACTTAGGCAAGGAACACAGCCCTTTTGTAGAGAGCTGTGTCTATCTGAAAATGAGCTTATTTTCAAATAGGAATTAAATGCAATTGAATTAAACACATACTTTCAAATCAGAATAGTTAGGAGTGATGTGACTTGTTTATACGAGACCACAAAACTCTGGCCTTGACTGCTTCTTACAAGATTTAATAAGGAAATTGACTGAACTTCATGGTTCTGTGTTTCACAATTAGAAAAATTTTCTAAATCACTCAAGTCTCACAGTTTCTACAGCAAAGTTGCTCAAAACATGAGCCTTGCCTTCCTTTTTTTCAATCCCCACCACTCATCTCCTTTGACAATGAAGCCCAGCAGTCTTGAAATACTTCCACACAGACCTCCGTTTCCCATGACTTCTGCCTGTTGCCCGCTGTCTGCGGTGATGGGGATTGAAACGGGCTCTGCATGAAGGTAACCAAAGCTTACATCATGCTGGGTCTCATGCAAGCATCTACCCCAAAAGTTAAATGTACTAAATACAGCAGCAATCTAATAAGTGCAACATACTTGAATTTTACCTAATCAATTCTTGGGACTAGATAGGATAGTTGGTGCCATTTTTTGAACATTCAGCTTTCTGAATGTTCTCCTAAGTCTCTTTTGTGGCTTTACTCATTATGATTCTCTATTCCTCTGCTTCTCTGAATAGGATTCTTTTCTGTATTTTATTTGCATTTGACATTATGTGGAATAGTGCCTTTTTCTCTTAATAATATCCCGTAAACAAACTGCAAAACCCTGAAGCAGTAATGACCTGTAGCCAAAACAATAATAAGCCCTCATTACAGCTTCTCAGTGCCCAGACATCTTGCAGAAATAATAAAATAATCCAAAGATTCTGAGGTCAGGGACTATTTCTTCTTCACATCCCCCTGTGAGCACCCTAATAAAAATACATGTTAGGAAGATCATTGGAAGAGTAGCTTTTCTGATGCTTCTCCAAAGGCTAGCCTGGATTGAAAAGTGGTTTAAATTTTCTCTCAGCTTTCCTCTTCTGCTTTTCATTTAGAATAAGAACAGGTCTTTCTTTTGTAGCCAAAATAAATAAATAAATAAAATAACTGTCAGCAGTGACATTGTACAAGAAATTCCAGGCTTGTTCTTTTTCCTTGTGCTCTCTGAAGAGAAAATGATTACACTGTGGTTTGCCATTGATTAACTAAAATCATCCAACTATAGAGAGAGGAGAAAGTATAGCACAGAAACCATGGCAACGTCCACGAAAATGACTGCCATAATGACACGCTTTCAAAATGTCCAGGCTTCCAGGCAGCAATTGCTTATAATTTTTTGCCTGAGGTCCTGGATCATCCACAATGGAGTTTGTATGTGGTTCACTTGTGAGGACCATTCAGTTTAAGGAGGGAAAGCTCACACTGGCTGCTGAGACACAGCAACAGAGAAATTAGCATTTGATGTGTTAAATGAGCAAGAAGGGATCATCTCTCCTCACCTCACTGCATTGAGTCTATTTGTATCTTTTCCTAGTCTGTCCAGGCTGCTGTAACAAAATTCCATAGCCTGAGTGGCTTAAACAACAAACATTTATTTCTCACAGTTCTGGAGAGTGGTCAGTCCAAGGTCAAGGCACAAGCAGATTTTATATCTAGGGAAAGACATCTTCTCACTACATCCTCACAGGACAGAAGAAGTAAGAGAACTCTCTGAGGTCCTCTTATGAGGGCACTAATCTCATTCATGGGGCTCCACCCCAAAGACCTAACCTCATCCCAAAGGCTGCACCTCCAAATACTGTCACATTGGAGATTAGGTTTCACCAAATGCATTTTGGGACAAGCATTAAGCCTATGGCATATCTATAATCATTAATTGATCTTTTAATGTCACTTGATCAACTAGATACTGGTCTCATTTCAGACTCTGAGGAATCACTCACATTTTGTGGACCACAGATAGTTCTTTCATCAGGGTCTACTCTAGTTACTTAACATGAGAATATGGAAACTTACCAGTGGTATTTCAAGAATATATTTTTATGAGGACATCTATTTCAGCGCCAACCATAAATTGAAAAGATTAGAGATTGCAACTCTTGAAAGGAAAACTCTAACAACAGTGATATCATGGGGAAGACCAGAAGTAATAACCTTTCTTTACTTAAATCAGCGTTTTTGGGGGGGAATAATCATTCTTGTACATTTGCAAAAAATTTTAATTCCCATTCATACATACAAAGCCAAAGGAATACAGCAGTTTTTCAACATCATTGCTCTGGAATTAAGAATTTATTGATGCTTGGTACAGCCAACTTGTATTTTAACAGTCATAAAGAATGCTCTTATTTATTCGTTCTTTTTTTTATCAAGCAAGCAGAGAACTTTGAATGTCTAAGGTGTGCTAAATACTTTGGTGGGTACTGGGACCACCAAGATAAAAATTATCTTCCCTTAAGGGGTCTATAGACTAGACATCCTCAAGTTCCTGCTGGTTAAGAAATCAGTGAGTGAGTATCTAAAGATTTTAGGGTATTTGCAGAGGGAAGTTTGCTACCAGTTGAAGTGGCTCCAGACGCCTTACTCATTTTCTCTGGAGCTCTTCTGTTTTATAGACTGCTTAAGACTTATGTCCTAATTTTGTTTTAAAAGTACTCTCGAGAAATAAGGGTAACCTTCCATTTGATAAAGAAAACCTGCTTTAATCTAAGGTTTCTGTAGGCTGCGGTTAGATGGAAAAGAGCTAGGCTTTCAGCCATGAACACATGAACTTTGAGTCATTTCCATGTACTTTTTATTTATCTGTAACTGTTTCCACATGTCTGAGTCTTTCCTCCTCAGCAAGACTTCACTCCCTGGGTAGACAAATTGTATCTTATAGTCCATTCCTATGTCTATGGTAGATATGGGTGCTTAATGAAATTTATTGGCTTGACTCAATATCATTCCCATAGTTTAAATTATGATGTCAATTCATGAAACAATCAGAAACATATTAAGTGCAATCTATGACTTCAGAAAATTATGACAGCTTAAGAGATTTTATGTCAGCTTCAAACATGAAGTTGGGTTTTAGTCATCATCTGAACCCACTTTGGGGTTATGTGAGGCTATTGCTTGAAGCTAAATATAATGATGAATACATAAGTTTGCATTTCACATTCTCCCTTCAAAGGACAAATTTAGCTTATCTCTCAGAAACAAGTTTGATTAATTTAAAATATGCCCTTGTATATTGACTTTTCAGAACAAAAATCTGCAATAGGTTTGGTGCACACATAAGCTGTGTACTGATAGGGAAAATAAAAAATCCCTACCACTTTCCAAGAGCTTGACCTTCTGTGTCATGTAGCTAATATCTAACTCTTTCTCATCATTCATTATTGCTTTCAATGTGATTGATAAAATGTGCATTATGTTCATCAGGAGATGCATTTATAAGCTGTTATGTGAAATGTTTTTCTGCAAAACAAATACATCATGAGGAAAGAATTTACATAGCAAGTCTTGTGGCTAATCCTTTCCTTTGAGGGGAGCATTATTTGTTGGAGGGCAGAGTGATAAAGCATTTAGTTAATATTTACTGGCTGCCAGATTTTTACAGCTGAAGTCATAATAGAGATGATTTTGCTTATATAAGTAAAAATTGGATTATCTGTGCTATTAGAGGCAAAAAGGCATGGAAAATATGAAAATTACTGTCAACTTATGCTGAAAGGTAACTAGATATAGAGGATTTTGAAAGAAATGATGATGAGTCAGAAATTTCTTCAAATCCTGCATGCATCCATTTCATGATGATGAAAGAATAGTTTTTCCTCCCCTCCTGTAATGCAAATAGCTGACTTGGGAGTTGCTTTTCCCTAGACCTTGTGGTGTTACAGAAGTCTGAATAGCAATTCCAAACTCTTTCACTGTACCTAGCGTTTATGCTTACATAACCAGATATTTCATAAACAAGACATTACTCTCCAGAGAGCAAGTATTGGACTCTAAATCCAAGTTTAAGGGAGGCATCCCACTATACTGGCTTAAAGCATACATAAGAGTCAACTAAATTTGGTTTTTAATCAGACACCAAATTTTCATTTATTTGCAGATGTGATTATCTGGAATCTCAAGAAAATAAAATAAAGAAAGAAACACACTAGAATTAAGAAAAGAGAGAATCATATTTTAAAATACAGATACATAACATTGATTAACAGTTTCTCTGTTAGTAGACAATAACCAGAACACACAACAGGAAGGAAGTGCCCTTCACTGTAACAATGAAAGAAGCAATAAATCAATTTAATAATAGTGGTAGAATAGTCATTACATAAGAAAATTTAAAACATACTGAGATAATTGAAAGAATACTTTGAGCAGTTGGAAAGTACCCAAAAATACCCAATAGTGATTTGCTATTATTTTTTTCTATTAGTAAGTGAAATTGGTTTGTAGTGCTTTTTGTACTATTAGAAAGAGTAATAAGGGCAAATGACCAAACCAATTTAGAATAAGTAAGCTAGTAGTGAGGAATAATTATACAAATTATTAAATCCTATTTAAAAAATATAAACAATATGCTATTGGTTCAAGAATAGACTTGCAAATAAACATGACAGAATAGAAAGTCCAGGAACAGCCCCCAATATTTAGAATATTGCAAAGCCTGTTATTTCGAATCAGTAAGAAAATTAGCTATTATTTAATATATTTTGCTGAACCAAATGATCATTTTATTTGGGAAAAAAGTTTGACCCCTGACTCATACCTTGTATTTCTGGAAAAATTGTAACAAAAATAAAAACTAACTTGCTATGTGCCAAGCCCTAGTGTACGCACTTCGTGTACAGTAATTAATTATATCCGTACAACAATAAATCAGGTAGGCACTGTAATTATCTCCATTTTACAGATAAGAAAATGGACACACAGAAAGGTTTAGTAACTTTTCCAAGGTCCTACATTTATTAAATGGCACAGCCAGCATTCACACACACATTCTGGCTCTAGAATTAGGGCTCAGTCTCTATGCTGAACTCTCTGTTTCTTATAGTGCTACTCTTTTAGTTTCCTGAAAAGTTCTATTAGAAGTTTGTTTTATTTAAACTTCTCCCATTGGTATTCATCATCAATGAGAATTGTTTCTGAAAGTTTTTCTTTTGCACTATCTTCATCTGATTTTGGTATTATTTTGGAAGCTTTCCATCTTTCTGTTCTCAAACATTTTAAATGGCAGCAAAAGGATCTTTTGTTGAATGTACGAAAAGACACACATAGTCTTCTTTCCTCATCTTAATATCCTAAGAGATGTTTCTATGAACGCAATTCATTTCCCAAAGGCATGGGCAGGTGCCTTGAAATGGTCACGTGGTATTTCCAGTAGCGGTGCTGTTGGAACAGGAAACTGAACGCATCATTTGACAAGAGGGCAGAGAACTGAAAATCAAAGAAGTGTGTTCACTGTGTTGTCTCGTGACCCTGGGATGCAGCCTGTGATCAGCCACGCAGCTCCCTGAGGTGCTGTCTGAGGAAGTGATTTGTCTGAAGGCGAGGGGAGAGGGTCCTGTCAGGGCACAGACATACCAGACCCATATTTAGAAGGAGGTGCAGCTGACTCAACTCTTGCTCATGACTCCTGGGTGCTAATCAGAGGTCTATTATGAGCTTCTGTGGCTGAGCCATCACTTCAGCAACTCTGGCTTATGTGCAAAATGATGCCCATCCTAGGAAGTTTCTTCCTGAGAAATGATCCATAGATTGTGCAAAAATGTTCTCAAAGTTGCAAGTGCTGCCCCAAAAACTGGTTTCTGGGCAGAGCTATTACATACTGTATGATGGCAAAGGCATAGAAGGGTACAATAAGTCATATAATTTTAACCCCAGAGAATTTACTACTAATCTGCCCATTTTACTGATGAGGAAATTGAGGTTCAGAAAGTTGAAATGATTTTCTTAAGGTTTCCCAGTTATTAGTGACTAAATGAACTGTCAAAACCAGATTTCCTGCTTTTAAGCCTTTCCTGTCCATCATTGTCTCCTACTCCAGCAGGGAGTTGAATTTAATATTCTAGACAAGGACGCTTGTATTTGGCTGCACAGGTTGTGCACTGTAAAACTCTGGGTGGTGGCATTCATATAGTCTAAGATGCAGAGAATGGATAGTGCTGCCTCCTACCCTTGACTAGGACCATGACAGTGATACCCTGGGTTAAGGTAGGGAGACAGCTTCCCTGATTTTTTCCTCCTTAGTAAATTCTTTTAAGACTATAGTTCCCTCCTTAGAACTCAGATATTAATCAACTAGGATTGAATTGAAAGTTGTTCATTCACTGACAGAAAAATGATCCTTTTCCTTAGAACATGACATTCTTACTAGTCCTATCATGGGCCTAGTTCACTCCTCCTTTGGATGAGTTATTTTGCAAAACTCTGGTTATTTCATGTAAAGAAATCCTTGGCTGGTTCATGCCACTAGGCCTCCAGACATGGTTACACATGTCTGTATCTCAGCAGTGAACATGGGTCAGGCTCAAGCTAAAAGAACCCTGGTGCCTGAGGGTAAATTTGATTCTCTAAAAGAATAGTGCATGTTCAAAGAGGGTTTTCATGATCCAGAGGAAAGAAAACAGAACAAGGGGTTCAGGGAATCTGTGCTTTTAATCTGACTCCAGTGTATACTACCTGGGTGGCTGGGAAACTTATTTCATCTCCCCAGACCTCATGTTCTCAACTCTGACTCAATGAAATCATAGTAGCTATTCATTTTTTCCTTCTTGTGACAAATATTATATGACATAAGTGCCTTTTTCTCGGGGGTTTCTCATTCTCCAGAGACATTTGATTCAGCCAGAGGTAAAAACCCCCAGGCACTAAATTTTCCTTTCACTGTGAGTTAGCAACTCCTGCAGTGGGTTCATGTGATTGAATCAGATGCTGGGGTGGGAAATGGAAGCAGAAGTCACTGGCACAGCTTGAAAGGAAGGTGGGAAATCTTGAGTGGTGACAGATTCCCTTGAAGTTCTGCTTATGGCTTTGGGTGTAGAATGAAGGGGTGACTGCCTACCTGCAGGGACATGAGAGGCACTATAAAATCCTCTTACTGGTTATGTCCCTCACTCCACCCTGTAGTGGTGGCAGGAGAGACTGTGGCTCCAGAACAGACTTAGTCATCAAGAATGCCAGGAGGAAGCCCGGGTGACAGAGGTGCATGAAACCTTCAGGACCTCCAGTGCTAGGAGGGACCAGCTACAACACAATAAGGGGCCCATCCCGGCATGAGTAGAGCAGCCACTGAAAGAACTGGGGGGTCCTGAAAGGGGAAACTCCAAATACAGACTCCCCACATTTTGCAATTCTCCCAGAATTGGAAAGACTTTCAGTCACCATTGGCTGAACAGGAAGAGTGGGTCCCAATTCTTTCCTCCCACAGACAAAGCTCCCCTACCATCTGCACAGATTAATTTACACATTTCAGGTTCACTTGGCAATCTGGGTAGTTGGTTCCATCCTCCTCTCACACAGGGAGCAGAGCTGAAGGCACTGGTTGCTCACTTGTATGGCAGAGCCTGAGATGCACATGGTGTGACCTCTGTTTCTATATTATTCCTACCCACTCAGCTCTTCTGAACTCATCAGGAACCAGAAAATTTGAGGGCCTATTGCACACATAATGCTAGCTTATCTTCATTTTTTGGTTTCAGTTTCATTGCCTTAATAATAAAAGGGTTTTCTTTTTGTCCATCCTTTCCCACCATGCCCTGAATGGCTACTTCCAATGAATTAGCCAAAGGATGAAAGACATTAAAGATATGGGCAAATACAGCTAGATGAAAGGGGGAAAAAAATCCATGGACTAAAAAGTCAATGCTTTGTAGCTACACAGTTTTCTTCTCTCACCAGCCATCCACAAAGAAAAGAGGGCAACATGGAAACTTTGCAAATCCACTAAAAGGTTACTCTATAATGTGTCAAATCTGGGGAAACCCAAAGAATAAGTGTACTCAAAGCCATTTATGTTGGACTGCAATTTTCCCCTCTATTACTCATATTGCTAAAGATGAGTTTACAGGACAGCTTTTTCCTCCTACAATCACACAGTAAAATTGGAAAACCCAAGTTATTCCAGTTAGAATTTTCAACATCATTGTATTCTCTTTAGTCCTCATGCTAAGATGGAAAGAGGAAAAGATAAACAAAAAACATTCAACTCAGACTTTGTCTTTGTTTTCCTGAGGGGGCAGATTTTGCTGCTTAGAACCAGGGCTTTCTATGAAGTAATTTCTTGAGATGGATGTGAGTCAGAAGCAAAAGGTAAGCCTAAACCCATCAATTTAAAGTGATAGTCAACTAGGATTCATGCTTAGATTTATCTATTTCTGTAACATTTTTCACTAGTGTTAAAATCAGCTAAGTAGGAAATCTTTTGATGGGAATTTTGCCACTGAATAATGCTGAACTAAGAGGTGTAAATGGGAAGCATAGGCAGCATCCAGTTACTAGTTCTACTCCCCCTACTAATGGTTAAAAGATTTCTGTTTGAGGAAATTTTCTCTCTCTTTCAAAAAGCAAGATCTAAGATATAAAACAGATTATAATCAAGCCATTGGGATATCATGGACTATCTCCAGAAATTGTAGAATTAATACTTTCCTTTTGTTGCGGATGTTGGGTTAGTTTCTTTACCTCCCCATCGGCACTGGAATATCAGAAACAAAAGCAGAGTGGCTGTGCCTAGGATTTGTCCTTCATCCTTCCCTACCAGAGCTAGAAGTCAGAAGTCTGGATGCCTGATAGAATTCCAGGGCTGGCCGTGTGTCCTGCCTGGGGAATCCAGCAGGACTTGAGATCAGAAGCCTAGGGAAGCATTTCATTCATTCATTTAACAATGATGTTCTGATTGGCTGCTATGTGTCAGGAGCTTTTCTGCACAGTTGGGACACATCATGCAATAAAGATCCTTATCTTTGTGGTGTATACATTCTAATGGTAGGAAATTATTAATACCCAACAAACATGATCATTGAGTTACATAGTTATAATGTTGTAGTGTGTTTCAAGGTGAGAAATGCTATGGGAAAAAATTAAGTAGGACAATAGGGGCCAGGAGCACCACGGACACATGTGGGGTATGGGTTTCATATTTTAAATAGGGTAGTTAAGGGTACTCCAATTAGAAAGTTGTCATGTGACTCAGATTGGAGGGACATAAAGACCTTAGGCTGGGCAGAGCATTCCAGGAGGAGGAAGTGATTAATACTAAGGCTCCAAGGTAGCGAGAGTAAGGAGGTAAGTTGGCTGGAACAGAGACATACAAGGCAGAAAGTAGGAAAGATGGTATCAGAGATGTAAAGCAAAGTGGGTGTGGTTTTCAGAGGCCACTGTAGGTACCTTGGCTCTTACGAGTGAGATGGGAGTCATTGAGGGTTGTGCAGCCCTTTAAATATTGAAAAAAGACTTTCACACATTGGCTGAGAGAGGGACATTTTAATGATCATTGTGCAGGTCAACCGTGTTTCAGCAGTGCTGTTAATTTGTACAGAATGCTTTTGTAATTATTTATTTACATTTTGACTTCATTTTTTTTTCGTAAAACTTAAGTTCTGGCTCTAACACAGTTGAGACAAAGCTGGGAATCATATCTGTCATTCTCAACCCTGGTAGTGAATTAGAATGCCCTGGACCGCTTTTAGAGCCTACTAAAGCTGGCACCCACCCCCAGAGATTCCAATTTAAGTAACCTGGGAAAGAGCCTAAGAATGAGTATTTCTTAAAAATGCCAAAGAACCAGAAGAAAGAAACCAACTTTCTGGGTGAGTCTCAGGCACTATGAGGATTAAACAATTCTACATTACATGTTTGAAGGCAAAGATCTTTAGCCTATTGAACTTAAACCAACAGACCATGTGTTTACTTAGGATTAAAAAGAATCAAATTTCAACACTACATATGAAATCCTCAAAAGGTATCATATGTTATTATGCCTAAAAGGAATGATGCAATTAGGGATTTTATAATCTTTTCTATCTTTTGAAATGAACCTCCACTTACAATATGTATGGCTGTGGAAATTCCTGCAATTTGGTTTATGTATTGTTTCTAAGACTAGTTTTTAAGAATAGGGATTTGGGATCCCTGAAAATGGACGTCTTTTTGACAGTGATTGCTATGGACTGAATGGTGTCCCCCTTCAAATGCATATATTGAAGCCCTAAGTACCATTGTGATGGTATTTGGAAATAAACAGGGACTTGAGGAGGTAATTCAGGTTGAATGAGGTCATAGGGCTGGCCCTAAACCATAGGACTGGTAGCCCTATGAGAAGAGGAAGAGAGAGATCTCTCTGTGCCCATGTACCAAGGAAAGGGCATGTGAGGACGCAGTGAGAAGGCAGTGATCTGTATGCCAGGAAAAGAGGTATGACCAGAAATCAAATTAGCTGGAACCTTGATCCTGAACTTCTAATCTCCAGAACTGTGAGAAGATAATTTCTGTTGCATAAGCCACATTGAGGGTTGTGCAGCCCTTTATATATTGAAAAAAGACTTTCACACATTGGCTGAGAGATGGACATTTTAATGATCATTGTGCAGGTCAACCATGTTTCAGCAGTGCCGTTAATTTGTACAGAATGCTTCTGTAATTATTTTTTTACATTTTGACTTCATTTTTTTTCATAAAACGTAAGTTCTGGCCCTAACACAGTTGAGACAAAGCTCAAGTCTGGTACTGTGGTACGGCTGCCCGCACCGAGGAACTTAGTGACTGAGCCCACCTCGGTGGTGGACTGGACAGGCCTAAATGCACAGCTGGTCCCTAGTCCCCTCCTCTCACAGGAGGCTCCACTGCCCAGACTTCAGGATGAGGCAGCCATTCACCTTAGCTAGTACTTCCATTAATTAGCCTCATTAAAATAAATAAACCACCCATGTGCAAGGACTAAAGGTGCCTGCTGCCTGTGCAAGGGCAAAGTATGAAGCAAAATAGGCAATGAATAGGATAGGAGCTACTAACTGGAATCTCTGTGTCACTCTTTGCCTTCCTGTTTGTGGGGCAGGCAAGGAAGGGGAAGCCTGCCTGTCATCACCAAAGGCAGGGCACCGTAGGAAGTAAAACCACCTGCAGTTATTGCAGGGTGGGTCTGGCATTTCTTAAAACATTGTCATTATCATTATTATAATATTAGCTATATATTCATTATCTTATGTCATTTCTACAACAATCCTAAAAATGAGGTGTTATTTTCACCCCTTTTACGTATGAGGAAACCAAACTTGAGAAAACTCCCCATTCACACAGCTAGTGCATTGCAGTACCTGGTTTGGGGCGCCACATTCAGCTCCCTGCCTGGTCCTGCCCATCCCACTACAGATGAAGGCTGAATCCCACATCCACTGTGGCTCCTGGGAACAGTTAATAAATAGAATATACACTGTGACCATTTTTGATGAGTACTTTCTTAAAATATTCTCAGCATTTATGCGTCTATTACTCGCTCTGAACATGGGCATGGCCACCCCTGTTCTCCTGTTGGCACTAAGTGACATGTCACCAGAGGGAGCACTAGGACATCCATGATACAATGAAATAGTTTCCAAACAACACTACTCAAATTGCATCCTCTCCCTTGCAAACTGCTGTCTGCCTACTCATTTTGAATTTATTTGATCAGTGCCCTCAAAATACAGCAGCCAAAATCCCACTAACGTGGGGTGGGGGAAAAGTCCATTCTCAAGTAGCCTGGTTATCCAGATGGAGCAGAGGAAGCTGTTACCGGCCTCTGAATATCAACAGTGCATAATTAGCAGCTGCTAAAATAATAGAAGTCAATGGAACAAAAATATGCTATGCTCTGCCTTCATTTATTACATACCTTATGTTTCCAAACACTGCTTTCCATAGTGGCTGAAAAGTCTTCGTGGAGCATTTCAGCATGTATCCCAGGACACCAAACACAGGAATTGACAGACATTTTTGACAAACTTCTAAAATGAGCTATTACCATATCCAACAAGAAGGCATAGACATGACTATTTTGCATTTTCCTGATGAAACAGTACATTGGTCAGAAGCAGCCTCTAAGTGGGCTGCCATCATCAAAGCCGTCAGCAGCCCATCTCCCCAGGAGACAGCGAAACCCCACATTTATCTAAATTATCTCAGTAATATGACAGAGTGATTGCTCACTAATGGTCAATAACAGTTTTCTTTGTCGTTTTCCTAGTATTTACCTCCTCAGAGTGAACTCCAGAATAAACTTCTGGCAATCTGTGACTGGAATGTTAATTTCCTCCTTATATTTGTGGCCACTTCTCTTAAACATAAGTACCTGGCTATCACATTTCTGACATTTTCATTTTGTGGAAAGGAACACCTGCCTTGGCGAGCCTGAGGAGCACAGAGAAACTTCGCATGCAAACAAAAAATGCTGCTTGCCTTTCTCCTAGCTGTGAATCTGTCTCATCTGATAAAGCATGTAGTGACTGTGTGTTCAGAGAAGGCTGGTGGAGATATCTGCCAGAGGGCTGGTGGAGATATCTGCAGGTGCGTGGGCTCCATTTCTGTGGCTTTAATAGGTTGTGCCTCATATTTTCATATTTCAGACCATCCTCCGTTGAAGATACAAATGATACAGCAAAACTGCTTGCATTTGAAAGCAGATTCTGTGACTATTTTGCTGCACCAGTGTGAGTACCTGAACCTCTGGTCCTTTCTGAGGAAGAGGGGTGACCATTTGTTGTACACATTTTTCTATCCAATAAAAGCTGCATCAGACTTCAAAAAGTTAAAAGCCCAAGCCAAAAGGACAATGGTAGGTAAGAAAACAGAACCTTTTTTTCCCTTGCAATAGAGCTGAGGAGGATTTTTTTTAAACGAAGATTTAAGAATATGAAAGAACTGGCTGTACCAGGAAAAGGAGGTCATTGTGGTTCACACGGCCACTTCACTGGGACACCCAGTCACAGGGGCCAAAATGCTGATCCAGGACTCAGTAGGTAACTGCCGTGGCTCCTACAGGCAGGATGAACTGGGTCTGTTGTGCTCCCCTCCTATGCAAAACTGCCCCCTTAATAAAAGATGAAACGAAGTGAATGAAGACACTACAGAGAAAAATATCTAGGAATAGCACCACTGCACATCTATGCGCAAATGGAGTGGTGAGCAATTCAATAGTCTCTGTTGAAATGCTGTCTCAGCCACACTGTTTCTCTGGTTGTTTCGACCATTTGTTTGTTCACTTAGAAAGTAACAATGACCCGTACTTTCTGGGACAGTCTTGACCTGAAGTGATTTGTCCTTTCTACTTGGAAATACATACATGCTTTTCAGAACAAGTATCACAATCTGGACTTGGAAAAGTATGGTCACTAAGCTCACACTAGACCCAGGCCACGGCCAGATACAGGCTCTCTCCCTGTCATTCCATTGTTATCTTTCCCAATCCTACCTGGTGCATGAAGGGTCCCCACCAGTAAGATGCCAAACTTCCGGCTTCTTTTCGGGGTCCTCGGTTCCTGCCGGCGCCACCTGAAGCCCAATCACCTCTCGCCCCCCTCCCAATCCCAGCACCTAGCCAACAGCCACCAGCCCCGTAGAAGTAACACCACAATCACCCTATGCCCCTTCCTATATAACCCAGCACCTTTCCCTAATAAAGCGGAACTCTCCGGTGAATTGCTGCTGTGTGTCGCTCCTTTCCTTTCATTGGTGCCGAAACCCGGGAGACGGGACACCCCAACTGGGCCCCATCTTCCCCCAACACCAGCAGCAGCTTGCCCTCGTCCTCTTTTTCCGGCGCTGGCTCATCACACTCACCACTCCTCTCTGGCCTTTAGGTAAGTTTTCCCCCCGGGGTGGGCCACTCTTCCTGGAGCTATCGCAGTGCCATTGACCGTGATCGTCCGGCAAGGCCCTGACGCTCGGGGATGAGGAGGGAACGCTCCCTGCCTCAGGCCTTCACGGCTGCGGCGAACCCTCAGGCCCCTCCTCCAAAAGCCATAAACCCCTGCCTCAGGCCTGAAACTTTTTAAGCAAAATTTCCCCGGGGTGGGCCACTCTTCCCTGAGCTATCGCAGTGCCATTGACCGTGATCGTCTGGCAAGGCCCTGACGCTCGGGGACGAGGAGGGAACGCTCCCCGCCTCAGGCCTTCACGGCTGCAGCGGACCCTCAGGCCCCTCCTCCAAAAGCCATAAACCCCTGCCTCAGGCCTTCACAGCTGCGGCCGACTCTCAGGCTCCCCCCTCTCCAACAGCCATAAACGAGGTGACTCCTTTGCGGATGAGAACCCTCCCTTTCCCGCCCCCTCCTCCTTCTGTTCCGTCCGCCGAAACCTGTTCGGTCTGCCGAAGACGCCTAGCGCTAGGTACCTCGTGACTCCGGCACTCTGCCTTCTTAGGGAAGTCTGGGTGACGACCCACACTTCGCAAGAAATTCCGACTCGTATACGAGTTTCCGCAGACCACCAAGGATCATCGGGGACGCCCTTTGTCTCCTTGTGGTCTGCCTCCAGTCCGAGGATCTCCGTTTGTCTTCCCCTGTTTGTCTCCTTCTCTGTCCTTTAGCCATGGGAGCCTCCTCATCCCTCCCTGAAAGTTCACCTCTTGAATGCCTGCTTAAGCATCTGGCTACCCTCTCCCTGACACCTGATATAGAACCAAAACTTCTCCCTAAATATTGCTCCCAAGATTGGCCGACATACCCCCTAGACAATAACAACCAATGGCCTGCAGGGGGAACTCTTGATCCTAACATCACTCGCCATCTCTTTAACTACTGCCAGTGCCTGAAAAAATGGAAGGAGATTCCCTATATCGAAGCTTTTTGCCTCCTAGCTCAAAATCCCAGCCTCTGCACCACCTGCTCCCCGTCCCAAGTTCTCCTAGCCTGCAAGCCGTCTCCCTCCCCTCCACACACTCCCAGTCCCTCTTCAATTACCTTTGACCCGGCCGACGAGCCTCCGCCATACAGACTTCCCCCTTTGGCCCCTCCCCCTCCTACAACCCCTCCACCCTCCGCCGCCACCACTGCCTCTTTCCCCGCGGCAGAAGCCTCCCGTCCTCTCCCTTCCCCTTCTTCTCCTACAACAGCCCCTCCCCCTTCCTCTACCGCCGCCACCGCTGCCTCTTTCCCCACGGCAGAAGCCTCCCATCCTCTCCCTTCCCCTTCTTCTCCTACAACAGCCCCTCCCCCTTCATCTATCGCCATCGCCGCATCCACCCCCGCAGAAGCCTCCCATCCTCTCCCTTCCCCCTCCTCCACCATATCTTCCGGCACCTCACCCACTCCTCCTCTGTCCCCCTCACCTTCCCCCCTCCCGCAAATCGAGCCTGAGCCTTTCAGCCCCCCTCTAACTAAGTTCCAAGAGCCTCGTCCATCTTTGCCCCCTCAGATTCGGTACCGAGGGCCTCCCAAAATTATTGCGGCTTTGCCCCCATCACCTGTTTCCCCCGCACAGACTGAGCCAGAACCCTTCAGTCCCCCTCAGACTCAGTCCCGAGGGCCTCCCAAAATTATTGCTCCGCTCCGGGAAGTAGCAGGATCCGAAGGCATCGTGCGTGTTCATGTCCCTTTCTCCTTAGGAGATTTAGCCCAACTAGAGAAACACTAGGTTCTTTTTCCACTGATCCCACGACATACATCAGGGAGTTTCAATGGACCCTCCAGTCCTACAGCCTCACGCATCATGACATTTTCATGCTCCTGGCCAATACTCTCCTCCCTGAGGAGCGTAGACGAGCTTGGGACTTCGCCCAAATGCATGCTACCGAAACCCACAGGACTGACCCCACCTGTCCCCCTGGCCCCACTGCTGTCCCCGAACAAGACCCACACGGGGATTATAACACCGCCGTGGGTCTCCACTCTCGAGATATTTTTGCCTCCTGCTTAATAGCAGGTCTAAAAAAGGCAGCTCGTAAAGTAGTCAATTTTCAAAAGCTCCAAGACATAATTCAAAAGAGAGACGAAACTCCCTCTGAGTTCTTAGATAGACTCACTCAAGCCCTATTACAGTATACCAGCCTGGACCCAGAAACACCTGAAGGAAGACAGGTCCTTATGACATACTTCCTAGCTCAAAGCTACCCCAACATTAAAGCTAAACTCAAAAAGTTAGAACAGGGCCCCGCTACCCCACAGACTGAGATCCTAACAGTGGCCTTTAAAGTCTTCCATAACCGGGAGGAGGAGAAAGAACGCCGTAAACAAAAAGCTGATCAGGCCAATTTCCAGATGTTGGCCCAGCTGATAAAACCACAACCTGGGCGCCCCTCTACAGACAAGCCCCCGCCAGGAGCTTGTTTCAAGTGCGGAAAAGAGGGACATTGGTCAAGGGCGTGCCCCTCCCCCAGATCTCCTACCACCCCATGCCCCAGATGCCACAAAAAGGGCCACTGGGGGTCTGATTGCCCAACCACCTGAAGGGGAGGCTGAACGAACAACCCCCATCCTAAGCCCGCCATAGAGGGGCTGGCAGAAGAAGATTGATGGGGCCCGGGGGCTTCTCGCTCGACCATTTCCATCACCAAACAGGAGCCCAGGGTTACTTTAACAGTAGACGGTCGCCCATCTCCTTCCTCCTAGATACAGGAGCCACCTTCTCAGTCTTGCGAGAATACCGGGGCCCTACCACGCCAGCCATTACTCCTATAGTCAGGGTAGGAGGTAAACAGATTTAGCCATTAAAACCCCCCCGCCTTTTATGCACAATCCTAGACAGTCCCATACCTTTCTCCCACTTCTTCCTGGTTATGCCCCAGTGTCCCATCCCTTTACTAGGACGGGACATCCTTTCGCTCCTCCACGTTTCCATAACTATATCCAATCCCACAGCCCCCAGTACTCCCTTTCTGAAGGCCCTCATAGCCGACAACCCCCCTCTACCCAATGAAAGCTCTGGTTCCGCCCTTATACACCCTGTAAATCCCAAAGTTTGGGACATTACAAGACCCTCCATGGCCCTATGTCCCCCTGCCTCTATCAAATTACATGACCCCTCTCAGTATATCTGTCAGGCCCAATACCCCCTAACCACTTCAGCCCTCATAAGCCTCCAACCCATCATTCAAGATCTCTTAAACAAAAACTACCTCAGACCCACTCACTCCCCATTTAATACCCCCATATTAGCTGTTAAAAAAAACAACGCATCTTTCCGCCTTGTCCAAGACCTTCGCCTCATCAACATAGCTGTTGTCCCTATACATCCCTTAGTTCCAAATCCATACACCCTTTTATCGCAAATCCCTGCTTCCGCATCCCACTTCTCAGTCCTAGATCTCAAGGACGCATTTTTTTCTATCCCTCTAGACCCCTCCTCCCAAGATTTTTTTGCCTTCACCTGGACGGACCCATACACCAGATATTCTGTACAACTTACTTGGACAGTTTTACCACAAGGCTTCCGAGATAGTCCCCATATTTTGGGACAAGTCCTAGCTCAAGACCTCAAAGAGTTTCACCATGATCACCCCGAGTTCACTTTATTACAATATGTAGATGATCTTCTGCTCTGCAGTCCCTCGTGGGAACAGTCTCAACTTGACACTGCGTCTCTACTTAACCTTCTAGCTTCCAGAGGTTACCGAGTATCCCCCATCAAAGCTCAAACGTCTTCCCCTTCTGTCACTTACCTTGGATTCCTTCTGTCTCAACAAAGAAAGTCCATTCCCTTAGACAGAAAACGACTCCTCTCTGACCTGCCCGTTCCCAAAACCAAGACAGAAATCCTTTCCTTTCTAGGCCTGGCTGGGTATTTTAGAGCGTGGATCCCTAACTTCTCCCTGTTGGCAAGACCCCTATACGACCTCAGCAAGGGCCCCCCTGAAGAACCATTATCATCCTCACCCCGACACTCCTTCATTAAGCTCCGCCAAGCCCTTGTAGAAGCTCCAGCTCTCCATCTCCCTGATTTGTCAAAACCCTTCTCATTATACATTCATGAGAGGTCCAGTCAAGCTCTAGGAGTCCTAGGCCAATATTATGGCCCATCCTTTGCCCCAGTAGCTTATCTCTCCAAGCAATTAGACCCCACAGTTCGGGGATGGGCCCCCTGCCTACGGGCATTAGCCGCTGGACAGCTCTTGCAGAAAGAAGCTCATAAACTAACATTCGGAGCGCCCCTTACCATTCTGTCCCCACATCACCTAAAAGATCTCTTAACCTACAAAAGTTTACAGACTCTCCCTCCCTCCAGACTCCTGACCTTACTGTCCTCGTTCCTCCAAAATCCAAACATTTCTTTCCTCCCCTGCCCGCCCCTGAATCCGGCCACTCTTCTTCCTCTGCCCTACTCTCCTCATACTCCCTCACATGATTGCCTGGAAGCCCTTCACAACTTCCTTCCGTGCCACTCCACGATCTCTGAAGGAGCCCTCTCACACTCCGACCTCATCTGGTTTACTGATGGATCCTCCTTTAGACATGAGGGCATCCACTACTCAGGATATGCAGTAGTCTCCCTCGAAGATGTCATTGAGGCACGAGCCCTACCCCCTGGTATAGCCAATCAGCAGGCTGAACTCATTGCAGCCACCAGAGCTTGCACTCTGGCCCGGGACACGTCTCTCACATTGTACACTGACTCCAAGTACGTATTCCACATTCTCTTGTCCCACGCGGCAGTATGGAAAGAACGAGGCCTCCTCACCACAAAAGGGAATTCCATAACTAATTCAGCCTTAATTACTAAACTTCTAGAGGCTTCACAACTCCCACACCGACTAGGCATAGTCCACTGCAAATCACATCAAAAAGATGACTCCCCCATTGCAAGAGGTAACAACAAAGCTGACAGAGTAGCCCGGTCAGTTGCCCTATCAGAAAACGCACCAGACAACAATCCGTCTGCCCTTGCGGTTTTAGCCTTATCAGAAGACGCCCTCTGCTCTCAGGACAAAGAGTCTCTCTTCCGCCTCTTACATGACCTGTTCCATCCCAGCCTCCAATCCTTCATCCATTTTTTGCAATCTTTTTTTCCTCTCTCTCCTGAAGACAAAACCCTACTTAACCAAATCACCTGCACGTGCACCATCTGCCAACGCACTAACCCTAATACCCCCGTCAAAGCCCGACCCTTCCCGGCTCATCAAGCAAGGGGTAATGTCCCCGCTGCAGATTGGCAAATAGACTTCACTAACATGCCCCCTGTATGACATACCAGATACCTACTCGTGCTAGTAGATACATTTTCAGGATGGGTTGAAGCTTTCCCCACCACTAACAAATGAGCGTCCACAGTTGCCTCTATCCTCCTCACCCAGATCTTTCCTAGGTTCGGGATGCCCACTTCCCTCCAATCAGATAACGGCCCTGAGTTCACTGCCCAAATTATCCAGAACCTCTCCAAGTCGCTCCTGCTCCCCTGGCATTTACATTGTCCTTATCAACCACAAGCTTCAGGAAAAGTAGAAAGAGTCAATAGGACTCTAAAAGACATCCTGACCAAACTATCTCTAGAACTACACCTTGACTGGGTTCGCTTACTTCCCTTAGCTCTACTCCGCATTCGAGCCCTCCCAAAGAAACCTTCCTTCTTGTCGCCCTTTGAGATCATGTACGGCCACCCGATTCTACCCCCGGGGCTCCCTTCCCACAAAGGACCAATTCCTCCCAATATAGCCCTTCCACTACTCTCTCTCCTCTGCACTGAATTGTGGAAATATCAGGATTGGCTCCTTCCTGATCCATCCGCCTCCCAAAATCCTCCTGTCTTATAGCCCGGCCCACTAGTATTTTATAAGCCACCAGAGGATCAGCCCTCTCTCACCACGAAATGGGAAGGTCCACACCCAGTTATTCTCTGCACCCCCTCGGCCGCCAAGCTCTCACTGCCTGATAACTCTGTCACCCCTTGGATTCATATCTCCAGGTTGAAACCAAATACCCAAGATCCACCTTCTCTGGACACCTAAGACCCATCAGTCACAATCCAGAGTCCTTCGGATACAGCCCAAGACGCTGTCTACTCTACCACGCCTCATCCCTCTGATCCCTTGAAGCTCCGCATCTCCCGTGCACCCCCTTTGCCATCCATACCCGAATCATGACCTTTTCCTCCTTTACTGCTCTCTCGCTTTTTTCCCTCATTCCTATTGTCTTCCCCGCCGCCCCACCCTCCTTTGTATGGCGATTCAAAGTCAAGCAGACTTACACACAGCATCAAACAAAAGTTACTGCCCTCATTGCCACATCAGACTGCCCTCTGAAAGGCTGCTCTGAGCCTTTGTACCTCCACTTTCCTCCCTCCACCGAAGTATTCATTTACAGCTACCTTTATTCTCCCTACCTCTGCTTCCTCTATGACCAAAGACAAGCCTATTGCAGGCGATGGCAAGACACCTATGGGGGATGCCCCTACTGGTCTTGCACCATTCACTACATGGGTGACTTCCAGTACCCACAGTATTACTCCTCCAACCATTTCATGAAATATCCCAACGGCTCATTCTCCTTATCAATCCCAGATCCCTGGGACTCTCGATGGGCTGCTAGAGTAACAGCCTCAGTTTACTACAAGGGGTCCTCGACCCCCCACGGTACCCTTCATATCTCTCGAGAGTATGTTCCCTCTCGCTCCCAGATCTCTCAAGTTGCATCAGATATCAGACATTCCGAGAAAGTCATTCTCCAAACTCTTGATGGCACCTCTTCATCTTCTTATTCCTCCTACTCTTGGTTACAGCTCATTCAAGACACCACCATCTTTCTCAAACACACCCTCAATACCGCCAATTGTTTCTTGTGTGCATCACTACATCGCCCACTGCTGGCCGCCGTGCCCCTCTATATTTCCAACTACTCCTTCCTTCCATGCAGAAGGACAACCCCTCCGTCCCCTGGCAGACATACCCCTATGGGAACCAGAATACGCAGATAATCTCACCATCCACCACTGTGTAGGCCCAACTCCACCCCCCTCCAGTGCACTTCACTGCCTCTCTATCTACACCCCTACCTCCGGCTCTAAGACTTTTACACAACCGGGACACCTCTTTTGGTGTAATGGCAGCCTTTTCAACTCACTACCTCTCAACTCTGATACACCCTGCATTCTTGTCACCCTAATCCCATAGCTTACACTTTACAGCATGGCAGAATTCCTTGAGCTCCAACCTCCCTTGCACTCGCGCACAAAAAGTGCTGCTTTCCTTCCCATCATGGTAGGTATCTCTTTAATCACCTCAGCCATTGGGGTGGGGTTTTCGGGAGGAGCCTTGGGTCACTCTCTATGGGCAGTTAGAGATCTCGACGCCAAACTTGAGGGAGCCCTGACATCCACTGCCGATTCCCTAGCCTCTCTCCAAAGACAGGTCACTTCGCTAGCTAAGGTCACCCTTCAAAACCGGCGGGCCCTAGATCTGCTTACAGCCGAGAAGGGCGTCACCTGCGTCTTCCTCCAGGAAGAGTGCTGCTATTACATCAACGAATCCGGCATTGTAGAAACTGACATCACCAAACTCACCGACCTTGCCTCCAGCCTCCACTCTGCTTCCCATTCCAACCCATTCTCTTCAGTACTAACAAACCCCCTCCTCACCTGGCTCTGGCCCATTGCAGGCCCCATAATAGTCATTCTTCTCGTCTGTCTCTTCTTACCCTGTATAATAAAGTTCATCAAATCCCAAGTCGGAAAAATCTCTAATCAAGCTTTCAACCAGCTTTTACTCAGGAACTACCAGCTTCTGGCCACAGAAGATCCCTCACCCTCACGTGACCTCCTCACCACATGCTGAGATGGACCCCTCTCTCCGCTGGAAACTGTTCCTGGAAACAATGGCCACAGACGCCTGGCTCCTGACACCCATATCCTCTTGGCACCATTGGAATCAACAGGTCCTCGACCTATGGTTACAGGGAACCTTCACTGATTTCCAACCTGAAGAAGTCCACATCTACTCATCCTTACTGTGGGGAGTCCTATCAACCCTTTCCTCCCAATCCTCAAACCCTCACTCCCTTCTCCGCCCCTGTTCAGCAAGAAGCAGTCAGAGAGAAAGCAACGTCCACAAACCCATAGGGGAGAAAGGGGGGAATGAAGGGTCCCCACCAGTAAGATGGCAAACTTCTGGCTTCTTTTTGGGGTCCTCGGTTCCCGCCGGCGCCACCTGAAGACCAATCACCTCTCGCCCCCCTCCCAATCCCAGCACCTAACCAACAGCCACCAGCCCCGTAGAAGTAACACCACAATCACCCTATGCCCCTTCCTATATAACCCAGCACCTTTCCCTAATAAAGCGGAACTCTCCGGTGAATTGCTGCTGTGTGTCGCTCCTTTCCTTCCAGTGTATGTGTCCAGTCACTTAACCTCACTCCCGAGAGCATGCATATTTCCAACTGCAAACAAAAAATGCTGCCAGTTGTGAAATCTGTCCCATCTGATAAAGAATGTAGTGACTGCATGTTCAAAGAGGGCTGGTCGAGGTATCTGCAGGTGTGTGGGTTTCAGCTGGCAGCCTACATGCCCCATGGGCATCTCAAAGGTATTTTATCCAGAACAATGAATTTTCCCTCTCAGACTTGTGTTATAGTCCCTTATGTCTGAGGCAATCTTAGTTTATTATCTAACGGTTATCCTAGAATCTGTCTTCTCTTTCAATTCCAAGCCAAACTCAAACAAATCTGCTTCACTGTTAGAATACATTCATTCCCACCTGTGGATAACTGATACCACTGCAGATGAGGCCCACTCCCTCCTTTGTGTAAACTATTCCAACAAACATTTAACTGACGTCACCATTTCTGTTTTGCTCAATTCTAGGCAATTTTCCACATTGCTCTCATTTTTTTTTAAATTAAAAAGCTAAGAATTACCTTGCTATTCTCCTAATTTAAAACACATAATACCTCCTTCCCCCACATTCTCCAAATTCCTTCTCATGGCATTCGGTTATTAACTTCAACTCAGTTTCAGCCATTCAATCCCTAAACCTCACTCCAGAAACCTTAGGCCTTCAGCACAGTGTACAGATTCCAGATTCCATTGTGTTTTGCTTTTATTGGCACTTTTGTCAAAATTGTCCTTTTCTCTCTCTTCCACTTCTATGCATCATTTAGAAATAACCCTAAATCATATCTTCTTCGTTTAAATTGCATTCCATCCCTAAGTATGTTAACCTTACTTAATGCTTTCTTCATTTGATATTTTTTTCTTCTCCATGCTTTCCTCGCTCAATTTCCATGCCTATTAGAGCACTTACTACCTTGAATTGTGGTTGTTGACTTATGTGTTTGTGTCCCTTTCAAGTGTGGCAGCCGCTCAAGGGGCTGATTGTTCACTCATCTGTGTGTCTCAGTTCCTGGCATATCACAGATCCTTAGTGAATATGTGTTGAGCAATTACACAAGGTCACATTTGATATTCTAACTTACTCTTGCATTTTTCTTTTCAAACAACACATCAGTTTTTTAAAATTGCTTTTCTCATATGACAGTATTTCAACAACAAATACTTTTATAAAAGTGCTTATAAATACATTTAAATTCATGTATTAGAATGTATCCAAGGCCAAAAAAATCATATAAGCTGTATACCATAAATACAAAAGTTTGCAAAGCATACAAGACACAATGTAACAACCTTTATATAGACAAAAATGCAATGCAATTTCCAATACAAAAGCAAAGCAGAGAAAATGCTTGAATCAAAACGCTCACCTGGAAGCACAAAATGAAACCTTCCTTTTGCTGCCTTGAGCTGCCATGAAATCTGCAGCTCTGCCTTCGTAGGTTTCTCTGTCTTCCTTTTGTTACTATGTCTTTCTTCCCATTTTTCTAATTTATTTTTAAGATGAGGTCCAATCAAGACTTTTTAAAAGCCAGTGTTTGTTGTTACACTTAAACAGGCCAGTGGGTTTTAATTCCAAACCTTAATATGTAGGTCCCTCCCTGCGTCTGTCCTCAGATAAGGGAGGAGACGCTGTGAGACATAGAATATCTGAAAGGGCCAGCCAGGGGGCTCAAGGCGTAACAGCGCAAGCATCAAGGCGAAAAGGCACTCCTCATATTTATTGAGAAAATGAACCTAAACATCCAAAGAATTTTGAGTAGGGAGTTCAACACAGGATCAACCACAACCGTTATTTGACCTTAAGTCCAGCCCTAGGGCGTGACGCTCCTCAAGGACACCGAAACCATGTGAGGGCAGTCACGAGCTGTAGGAACTGTTTTGTCTTTACTCATTTTGTTATTGATCATGCATCAGGAGTTGTAGGAGAAACAATCAGGTCATATGCATTTGTACATTTGATTTCTATATTACTTGATTTATGTATTAATCCCATCAATCCCTCATTAATACTTATACCCTGAGCTATAAATGAGTTTGTCAGCATCATCTGTGTCTCTGTACCCAACATATCATAGACCATTAGTAAATTGTGTTGTATTGAATGGCTATAGATAATCTCATTTGATATGCTAACTTGATCTTATGACAAACTTGATTTGTCTCTTAAAACAAGGTGCAAATAATTTTTTAAAAAAGCACTGCTTTTCTCCCATGATAGTTTTCAACTCCAAAGATATTTTGTCCTGATAATAATGCATCTTTTGTCTAGTGGTCAGATGTTAGCTAGCTCAATCATTCAAACAGCAAGAATCCTGGGTAAAGAGTAAGTCTCTTCTGAATGGCTGAATCATAGATAAGGAAAGGGATATACCCATTTTTCTTTTCTTTTTTGTTTTCAGGGCTGCCCAGTGGACAATGACTAGTGTGGGTGAGGGAGAAGCATAGGGGCAATAATCCAGACAGGTAATACTCAGATTTTATGTTGCCCTTTCAAAGCATTTTTTTCCCTGCCCAGTATTTTCCCTTGAATCTGCAGTCCCCTGATGTTAGGTTGAATGTGATGTAAAATTGGGGTGATTTGCTAAGAGCTATTCATATTTTTCCCCTCTTGATTAAGAATAGTTTTTGGCCGTATCAGTCAGCATCCATGCACCTTGCTCTGAGAAGAGGCACTGAACCACCTCATTTCAGAGAAGGGGGCTGAGAATATTGTACATTTAAACTGCACTGATTCAATAAACTCAAGGTCACAATAGGAAGCCAAAAGCTGAACCCCTGAGGAGCAGAAACTCCAATTATACAAAAACCAGCCTTACTTCCTCAGTGGGCCTTACCAGCATATCTGTATTAATACCGAGTGCAAGGACTGGTGTTTGCAAAACTGATGCTGGGTTATCAATAAAAGATTAAATTATGCTCAGTCCACTTATTTAAGAAGCCAGATGAGTATGGGTAATTTCCCCTAAAGTGGTGTAATTTTAAGAATGTTGTACTTAAAGGAGTCAATTGCTATTGCTTTGCAACTCATTTCTTGTCAATTAGATCATTTCCTTTCCTACCCATGCAGAATCAACCAAGGTATGTAACATTAGACTCGCTCCAAGCAGTAACATATTCGAATTCATTTTTAGGTGTAAATGGTTTTGAAGAGTATTTTGTTTAGCTTGTGAGAGATAAATGGTAGACATGGACCATCATATATACTCAAAAACAAACTGAAAAAAATGCAAAACATTTAAGATAATTACATAGTGTGGCTTTTGATTTTGCCTTATTATAAATATGTACTCTGCTAACTTTTTTGCCTTCCTTTTAGACTAGATGGTAAGTTGTTTGAAGCAAGACTGTGCCTAACTCATCTTGTATCCTGTGCAGTGTGTAAAAGGCTAACACTATGAATGTTGTCAACATTGTGACAAGGGACCGTTAGCATGGAACTCTAGCCGGACTGTCATAGACAGAGCCTACGTTTAAGACCAAGGTCTGTCTCTATCTGCAACACCCAGGACACAAATGGGTGAGTCCTTCATGCTTTCTGAAATTGAAGAAAAGGAACTGAATTGTGGTTAAAACGTGGGCAAATACATGCAGGATCCAAGGTTTGTATCCCATAGAATAGTCACAAGTGATGGTCACTTTTGGTACCAATGTAATTATTCCAACCTCCAAAAAGCCTGAAATAACATCAACTAAAGAAAGTTTTCCTTCTCTCACTAAGTGTGTATCCAGTGGACTGACTAGGACAGCGGAGGCATGAGACCAAGTTATGAAGGAATGTTTATTTAACTAGAAGAAAATGAATCCAGATGCCCTGATATTTGAAGAATTATCATGCAAAAGAAAGAGAAAATGTTCTTTGTTATTTAAACTGGTGAAAGTAGAGTCAGTAAGTGAAGCACATTACAGAGAGGCAGAGAAATGCATGTGTGGGTGAGTATGTGAGTGAGAGAGAGAGAGAGACTCTTGTTTTCAGACTTTCTCTGAGGGAAGTTATAAAAATGAACCCTCCAATTGGTGAGAGATCAACTTGATCACCTTCCCAACCCAAATTCCTTGGATTCCGTACCTAGATGGTTGTTTTGCTCAAGAGGAAGGGAATGACTCGCCGAAATAATGACTCAATTCCAAATGGAATCTTAATAGCCATCTTTGGTTGTCATAAAAATACGAAAGAAGCTCCAGCTTCTTAAAAAAATCCAGTGGAAGGTCACAGACAATGTCTCCTTGAGTGTCCTTCAGTCGAACTGTGGCTACATTCTATGCTATACCTGACACAAGGCTGATATCCTCCGAAAGTCACTGGGAAATACATATGCTGGTTGACGGCTATACACTCACACAAACTCATTCAAACGTAGATGACACAACCTCGAACTTGCAAACAGTTCTGATTCACATTATCTTCTGTGTTATCTGTCTGTGTTTCCAGATTCCATTGCACTGGCATTACATTAAAAAAAATTAGAGAGTTCTTTGAGATTGCTGACTTCTGGGGTGTAAATATCCCCACCATGGCCAATTTCAAGCTACCTAAAAACCTCACTAAATGTGGAGTTGGGGAGAAATGCATGTTGTAAGAATATAGTAATTTATCCTCCATTTGCCCCATGGTCCCAAGCACATAAGCCGGTGAGAATTATGCCTGGGCTTGACTGGGGCTTACCCCGCCTTATCTCTAAACATCCCACCCTCCACCAAGGGAACAGGCCGAGCGGATCCGCCACAATAAAAGGCACCACGCTGCTGCCTCCTCTCTCTCTCTGTCTCTGTCTGTCTCTCTGCTCTATTTCTCTCTGTCTCTGTCTCTCTGCTGCTCTCTCTCTGTACCCCTGCTCTCTCTCTCTCTCTGCGGTCTGCTCTCTCTGTCCCGCTGCTCTCTCTGCTGTTCTCTCTCTCTCTCTCTCTCTCTCTCCTCTCTCTCTCTCTCTCTCTCTCTCTCTCTCTCTCTCTCTCTCTCTCTCTCTCTCTCTCCCCCTCTTCCCCTCTCTCTCCCCCTCCCCTCCTACTCCTGTCTGGGGCAGCCACTCTTTCAGATAATAAAGTCTCTTGCGTGGGCCTGTGTCTCCTGAGTCATTCTGGGTAAGGATGTTAATCATGTGAAGGTGATATCAGTGACTAAGGAACACAAACCAAACCCACAATGAGATACAGTTCATATCAATGAGGATGGCTATAATAAAAAAATAATAAGGGAGATGTACTTAACATGGTACATGACAGCAAATTTGTGGTCTTAAATGCATTTGCTTTAAAAAACAGAAGAAAATTTGGAAATAAGTTAGCTAAACAGTCAATTAATAAACTAAGGTAAGAATATAGTACACCTGAATAAATTATAAAGAAAAGAACAAAAAAGGAAAAAAAAAGCAGAAACCCATCAATAAAAACCAAACAGAGAGAAGCAACAAAACCAACTTTATCTCCCACTACTTGGTCTAAATTAAGCAGAAGTTTCCTTGTGAGGAGACTCTATTTCCCTAATTAATTTGAATACCCATTTAATACATCAGTGGGAGTGCTATGGGGCAGGGGTGCCGTGTGTGTTGCAGGGGAATGAAGTACCAGTGAATGGGCAACTGATTTTTAAAAAGAGCTTTGAAATAGCAAATAAACTTTTCAATTGTGAGAATATGCAGAAATGGAAAGATGAAATGCGGTCCTAACGCTGGCCTCTGAGTCCCTCTGGATCTGCCCTTTCATGGGTCAGACCCTTTTCTAGCTGAGCACAATTGCCACTTACCATAACTCCAGCCTGGCAATGCCTTGTTAGCCCCTGTGTTGGCTCTGCCAGCTGTGGGTGGCCCAGGTGCATTAGCAATAGAAGGGTGGGTGTTTGTCCTGCCGGCAGATTAGGGTCAGGGGGATCTGGGGACCTGGAGCTTGCTGGTGACTGAGCAGAACTCACTCTTCCTCAAACATCTGCAGCTCCAAGCAAAATTCCAGTGAGCTGGAACCCTATTCTCATTTGGTGGTGTTTCAGCAATTTATTTTTTGCTGCTAATCTAAAGAAAGGTAGCAATATGGATGTACCTGACATAGCGTGTTCCTATCAGGAGAAATCAATCAAATGCAATTAGAAATTTTTTACTTTTTTAAAAATGGAGTTACAGATTGTGGTTCCAGTGCACAGCATGACATAACAATTTCTATCCTTGGCACAATCTATAGGTCACACAGGACTCTAATAAATAGCATAATATGACAAAAAAACATTCAACACATTTTCATTTGATAAATATTATGAGCATTTTGTTTGTTTCACATTTGCTTTTTGCCATGATGCATATTCCATAACAAATCTTTATCTTTAGAGGTAACCCTTTATCATAAAGAATATTCTGGATTTTGAAAGCTGAATCTGGATGTTTTATTAATCAATGATCTTACAGCTAGTGAAATGGAGAGGCCAAGTTTTCCTGATTTGCCCCCAAGATCACACAGGTGGTAAGTGCAGAGAAGCAGGCTGTAGAGTCCACTTCCTTCACTGCTTAGCATATTCTCCCTCTCTTATTTGGTGGCAGGAAAGAGTCTCTTCTTGACCAAACCCCAGCCAGGATCCTCTGAGCCCTCTCCTCAATCAGGCCCCAACCTTGACCTCTAAAAACTTGAACAAACTCTAACCCACTTTCTAACAGCTCAAGGCTGGATCCCTAGGATGACACTCGCCCTTAAGGAGCCTGCTAAATCAACTGAGTGTTTCAACCAACATCCAAAGACAGGGACCCCTCTGGCCAGATTCGGTGGGACAATAGGAGCCCAACTTTGATAAGTACCAGTCGGCAAACCAGATGGGTTTCCCGTGACAAACACCACTTCCCCACTTTTTTGTAATTTTTCACTTCTGTGATGCTACTTACCACTTCCAACTCCCTCTTTCTTCCTGAAAAATTCCTGTTCCCTTCTGTACAAATCAAACTTGGGTTCCGTTCATGCTGGGCTCTTGCCCTTATCCCGAAAGTTATTACAGTTAAAATCTGACTTACCCCTTTAGCTAGTGTCCTTAGCACTTTCATAGTGCCCAGCTTGTTTCACCCTGACATGTGATCTTTTGTTCAGTTTCAGTTCCCTTGCTTCCCCTTGGTGCCAAACCCCATCCAGGTAAGTCCCCAGCATTTGCATCCTGTTCCCATTGTGTCAAACAGCGGGCTGTGGCCTTCTCTCTCCAGATGCACCTACATGTTGGAGCTCTTACACTTTTGTCCAAGAGAAACAGCTGCAGACATTTCTCCTTATGTCTTCCCGTACTCAAATCTGACTTCACCTCCTAAAGACCATCCTTACGCATTAAGGTCTGGGGTCACAGCTGCCTCCTAGAGGAAATGTATGTGTTTATATTCAATTCTCAGTGTTTTTTAGAATGATTTAGAAATGGAGAAAAAGGCAACACCATTTTTAGTCTGCTATTTTAAAAGTGAAATTCAAGATTTATTTTTAAGATTAAATTCACAAATGGTACACATCAAATCTAAAAACCAACAACCTTGGATTTATTAAAATCACAATGATTGGCAGGTAATACAAATCATATATGCAACAAATAGAACTCAGTGACAATAGGCAGATCTGGTGGTACTATATATAATAGTCTGAATGTTTTAAATTTGTTCCATAGAAAATATCATTAAGGTGTACAATTGGAGAATCTTTTTCAGTTAGGAGTATTTGCAGGCCATTACTCTTCCTACTGTAAGAAGTTTAAAATGACCTGAAACATAAAATGGACTGAATGAGAGAAAAGGAGTCTCTCTCTGGTATTAAACCTTATAGGAAGACAGTTTTCAAGACATCCCAGAGGGAAGCGAGGCTTCCTTATTAATTAATTCTCTCAGATGAGTCAAGGGGTAAGAACCATGGTCCCAACAGGATATTTTACTATAAAGTCTGTACAGGGCACTCGGACCTGAATTGAGACTGAGAAAAACCAAGCAAGCAGAGTTGAAATTTTGATGCTCTGAGTAAAAACCAGGGGGAAAAATACCTGTTATTTAATTTAGTCACGTGAAGGCTAACTGCTTCTCTGAGTGTGCCAGATTTCACATGTAAAAATTTTGTTTATAATCTTATCAGTTCATTGCTTTATCCATTCCTTCATTTATTCATCAAACAGTTTTTGGGCTTAACATGGTAGATAACTACTGATGAACAGGGAAGAATTTCTATCCAAATCAACTTTTCCTAAGAGAACGTAGACTTCTAGACTTGAAAACAATTCTCCACACCAGCCCTGGAAGAACAAAACAATATACTTATGTTTTAGCAGAATACTTACAGAATCAATGATCAATCTGTTTTTTAAATATAAAATTGAGTTGGGATGATGTCCTATGTCGCTTTTCCCCAACCAACATCTGTTGTCGTCATGTACATAGTAGACCCTCAATGGATATTTGTTAAAAGAAAAAAAAATGTCATGCAAACACAAATTTATCATGGTGCATATCAACTGTATTAATTTGAATAAAGAATTACTATGTAAAAGGAATTGCTATGATAAATCATAGTTCTATTAGCAAAAAAAGCAAATAGTATATCTAAAAGGCTAAGGGAGGTAATCATTCATCCATATAAGTGCCAGGGTGACATTGCCCATTTATTAGAAAACTAGTTATTGTCACATTCAAGGAAACCAAATATTTTCTTATTTTCCCAGAGATTGGACAATAAACTTTCTTTCATAAATGCTTTGGATCTGTAAACATGCTCATTAGTTTAAGGTGTCAGAATTCTCTGGAAATCAATACAAATAGCCCTGCCTGTCAGCAAGGTGACAGAACACATTTACTTGCTCAAACGCCCTAGATACCAACGTCAGCTAGCAACAGCCGCGTGAAAGCCATGGCACAAAATTCTTAATTAAAAGAATCCACCTGAAACAAAATTGATGAATATACCACTTTTCATATTCAGCTTTATTTAAAATGTTTGTTTTGTAGCTTAGAAATACGAAAATTCTTGGTAAAAAAAAGTGGAATAAAATGCAATAAGGAGAGGAAGGCTTATTGAAACAATGTAAGGAAGTCTCAAGGAAATAAAATGAAGTTGGTCTTCATGAAAACTGTACTAAAAAAGCTGGAGAGTCAAGGACCAAGTTCTGTCTGTCTGTCTGTCTTTCACTTAATATTTCCCTCCCTCGTCTCTGTGTTCTGTGTGTGTTTCCTGGCCCCAGGGCCTCTCCTCTGCCCTTCTCCTGGCACCTCTATGCAGTTCCATCTCTGCATATGGATTTCCCCTACTTTCTCTTTGATTCCCTTTTACTGTGAGTGGTTGCAGCTTGCTATGGTGACCTTTAATTTCTGATTAGAACTTCCGGTCTCTTGTTCAAGCTGTTAATAATCAGAGATAATCATATGGGTCACCAACTTTTTGGAGGTCAGGCACCCATCCCTGGCCCAACTGGATAAAACTACATAGTTTAAAACATGGGCCTTTTGCCTGGGCTGGGGCTGGAAGGTGGTGACCAAGAACATGGTCTGAGGTGGTGGTGGACACTTAGGCTATGCCTACCACCTCCAACAATGGTCAGAACTCTTAGACATCAACTCCCTTCTACCACAACAGCCCACGTGTCCTAGAAAGTACAAACTGGGTACTGAGTTTCGGCTTTCAATTCTCTTTTGTCCTATCATTTATTTATCCACTTTCAGTAAATACAGAAAATCTGCCATGAGCAGACATTGTGCTGTGGGTGAAAAAAGTTTTCTCTTCTTCCTTGCTTAGTGGGAGATAGTGTTTTGATTCTAACATATTAAGTCACTTTTTAATGTCAAGTGAAAGAAACCAAAGGAATTAATTACATTTAAAAATCCCTTCCTTCACCCTAAGTATGCTTGTCACTGGATATCTTCTAGAAGAAAGGCACTTGGAATATAAGGACATCAGCCTTGACCTCAGGGTGACCCTTTGGGAACTAAACATGTAAATCTAGGCAAGTCCATGTTCTTAGTTTTCTCATCTCAGACTGGGATGAATAATATATGTTGTGTACACCTCACAGGGGCTCTTCAAACAGGGTGAAAAAGTATATGTTCTGTATGTGCAATGATATGAGATTGTTACTTCTCAAAAGGTTGCCAAGCAAAGCAGTTTTCGATTTGACAGGAATTCAGACTATGCCCTGCCCTGTCTCACTCTCATTATATTGCTTTTAAAACATAGTTGGAGGTCATAGTCTGTTGTTTTTTCCTTCTTAGTCATCTAATTTTAAGGCCTCTGATGTCCAACATAGTAAAGTCATAAATATATGTGCTAGTTGATTTTTCAAAAATCCCTGAAAAAGAAAAAATTTCAGGGACTTCTTAGATGTAAAATTAGCTCAGTTTTCCAGTTTTCCCCAAAAGTGTGTAGATTAATATAAGCAGAACTGCCTGGGACAAAACCTTAAAATAATCTTGAATAATCTCTCCACCACTTCTGGCTAGCTACACTCAGAGACCTTTCAAAATCAGAAGCACACAGTTCATTGTCTGAGAAAACTCCATTATTTTCAAGGCCAGACAAAAGAAAATGAATTTCAATTAAGCTCAAAGACATTTAAGTGAGACCTAAGGCAGACTCTCTTGAGAGTACTTATTTCTTTGAATACTAGAATGCCTTGGAAACTTCACACTAAGGGACAGAAGCAGTTCTGTGAATTAGACTAACTGCTGCTTTGAATAAGATGTATCAGTATGTTTTATCTCCATGTTCCTCTTCTGTCTGGCTAGAATGTTCTCCCCCCGCCTCTCTGCCTCTCCCTCCCCTGGTCTTCACTACCTTGGGACAGATGCCCCTTCCAACCAGGGCCAGTCCTCTCCTGTGCTCTCTTATAACTTCATTTTTAAAACCATAACCATTCTTGTTAACAGTTGTCCTAGGGAGCTGGCCCCTGGGTGAATGTTTGCTTGCATCCTCAGAGCCCGATACAATACTCATGCATACCTGGACAGGTGCCTCCACATACGAGGCACTGGTATGAAAACTGCCCCTGAAGAGCTGATTTCCCCTTACAGGACAGAGGAGAAGGAAGTGCCAGCCTAGGTGTGGGGGACTGTGCACAGATGTTTTGTGATCATCTTCCCTTTGGAACAAGATAATTAAATGCACACATACTGTGTTTAAGCTTAGATGCTGTGTGTTTGTTTAAAGTATAGGATGAATCAGAGACATCCTGCCAAAAAAATGTTTTAATCCAATGGCGGTTGAGCCTGGTGACTCAGGAAGACACTCTAGAGGTGAACTTCCTGTGTTTGAATCTTACTAATACACTTTGCAGCTTTGTAAACTTGGGCAAATAATGTCATCTATAAAATGGAGAAATAACTTCACAAATCTTCCATTCTGACTAAAGTATCTTTCTAAATTACAGATCTGATCCTGTCTCTTCCTTTAAAACAAAATGTAGGTTCTTCCACAAGGCAAAAATGTCCCTTCCTGAACTTTCCATTTCCTGCACACACCCTCCTGTCCCCTGTGCATTGATTGCCAAGTATTCATTCATTCATTCATTCATTCATTCATTCATTCATTCATTCATTCATTCAAGTATGCAAGTATGTTATTGCATGCCAACTATTGACTGCTGCTGCCAGGCATTTAGCAGTGCCAAGCAGGTGGCATGCAGCTATGGGCAGTTTGCATTATATCACAGCATAGGGTCCTGGCCTGTGATGAGGGAAAGACAAAATCAAAGAAGAAAGATACAATATGTCTCATGGCCAGAAGTGCTATGAGGACAAATAAATCAGATATGGGAGAGGCTGGCAAGGTGGGAAGGTCTTTGTTTGTTACACTGGGTGAAGGCTGCTTGACCAGGTTAAATTGGAGCAGAGACCTGAAGCTGGGAGGATGAAATGAGGGACCTGTGGAGCCTTCAGGGCCCTCAGGTGAAGGAAGTCAGCAGGGTACCTTCTGCGTTTGATCTTAGAGGGGCCTTGGGAAGCAAGGGGAAGGACCAGAGATGAGTCAGAAGCAAGAAAGGGCCCCATAATGTTGGGCCAACTAGACCATCATGAAAACTGGATTCACCCTCAGTGAGATGCAAAACCACTAGCAGGTTTGAGGGAGAAGCAGTATTATCTGATCTAGGTTGTGACTAGTTCATGCTGCTACTGAACTAAGAATAGTTTGAAGGGAGCAAGAGCAGAAGTACAGGGACCAGGGGGAGGCAACTGCTGATGCCCAGATGGAGATGTTCCTTCATGGCCTCTGAGCTCCAGGCTTCTTGAGGGCAGGCTCTGCATCTCATTTTTCCATTTTTTTTCTCCAGCTATTTGCTCCCATCCCTGCATAGAGTAGGTATCCAGTAAATATTTATTAAATGAATGAATACTTCTATGCTATTACAAATGTATTTCTCCTTTCCAGAATGTTCTTTCTGCCCTAGAGGTAGTTCAGCCTTTTAAAGCAACTTACATATTAGTGTTTCCTTTTGAAGCAGGGCAGAGACATGGGACAAGCCTCATGATTAAGTTTTCCTGACTATGATGAAAAAGGCCAAGATATACAGTATATCAAGAACAGGAAGGACTCCATCTGAAGGCTAAGATTCCATTTTAAAAACCAGGGAGTTAGGAGGTAAATTCCTAACATATTCTTTGGTTATCAGACAATAATCCACCCTATCTTAGGGCAGTGCAAGCAGTCTTAACCAATATGTTCCCAAGGCTTGAGGGAAACCACTATCTTGGAGAAGAACAACATCAGTGAATTCCTCTGTTAAGTTTATCTTACAGAATTATCTAGAGGACTGACTGTGGATTGTTGAGACAGGAACGGTGAGTTCCTGTTGAGACAGGAACTCTGGGTAGTCAGAGTATGGTGAGGGCCTCCAGAAAAGCAGGGTGGAATATTTACAGTCAGAGCAATGTAACAATAGGCAAAGAAGTCCCTACTAAAACTCTGTGCTAAGCATTATACAAAGTCCAGGTCACACTGGTTCTCCAGGGTAAAGATACAGACATCTTCAGTGAAATCAGTTAAAGGTCAAAGGCCAGGAGAAACTTGGCCTGGAATGTTTGAGTGTTCTGCAAGGGTATCAGCATAACCTGTGACTCCGCTGTCAGCCCTAGAAATCAGACTATGACCCAGCCCACCTTGAGGACAGGGCACGTGGTACAAGTCCACACCCCTAAGGCTTTTTTTGATGTTCTCAAAAAATCCTCAACTGCCTATAAAACCCCTAGACAACACACCATCATGGGTTGTCTTGTCCCCTCCTGGCGTGAGCCAGGAGCTCTATTCTCTCACTTTATTTCTAAATAAAAGCCTGTACCTTGCTCTCCTACCTTGAGTGTTTGTGAAGTTCATTCTTCAGCTTCATGAACAAGAACCCCGGCATTGTTGTGACATAATGTCTTTCACCAGAGAGAGACATCATGAGACCACATGTCATGCCTATGTGCCCCATCCCTGCTGCCCTTTGCTCCACTGAAAGTCTTAAAAGACAGAATCCTAAGCCCTTTGGTGCACCTCCTCTCTGAGGTTGCCCACACTCCCATTCTTTGAGTGTGTACTTTTTAAATAAAGCCTCCTTACTGCTCAACTTACTGTGTTTTGTCTCTGTGCTCTTCCAGTGATGTCTTTGTCACTTTGCTATTTCATTGTTTTCCAGACTTAAGCACAAATCTTCCCTCTATCTCTGTTCTATTCCAGATAAGTAGGGAAGGGCTACTGAGAGCTCTGATTTTGGGTTTGCAAGTTCCCATTGCCTGGGTGACCTGGACAGAACTGTGGTTGTACAATCATGTTCTTTAGGAGCCTGTCTAAAAATCTCCTTTTTCTGTCCTTGAAAGCTCTCAGAACATAATTTCACTCCATCCAGTGCTCTGTGTTTCCCCAAATCCTCGGGTGGTTGGGGCTTATCTCCTATGCCATGCAGATACAAGCAGACACTGGACGCCAGGTGACCCTGGCTTCAGGAGTCGGCAAGGGATTTGCCCTATGCTGAGCAGTAGTTCAATGAACTTCCCTTTTCTCTCTCTGGTATTCCTTGCCCTCTGCTGCCTGCAAAGCAGCTGCTATTCCCTGTTTTCTTGCTTTAATGAATTCCTCCCTTATCTGTCTGACCTGTTCGAGAATTCTTTCTCTTCCAGAATCAAGGACCCTCCCACATCCAGGCTGAGGTTTCACCTAGTGCGCAGTGAGAGAACTCCCCAGATGTAGTTTCTTGGCAACACTTTCAGTGACCTAGACCTTTACATCAGAGTCTCCAGGTGGGCCTGAAGAATTAGTCTTTTCTAGAAGCTTGCCAGGTAACTTTACTGCATAGCCAGGGGCTATACAAGGAACCACAAGGAGGAAGTGGGGAGGAGAGTTCTCAGGCTGTGTCTGTCCTGAGCCCAGAGTGGTAACAGCATAAGTACCATACATGCTTAGGCACCTTTCCCCAAAGAGGGATCAGGGGAACGTTCTCCTTGCTGGATTATTTCAATCAACTTTGCCAAAATGAGCGAATTGGTTTCATGTCAGGTGAGTGGTGAGAGGGCCAAATCCCTTGCCTCAAATTTCCCAGAAATAAGGTGGTAATTAATTAGGAGTAAAAATGTGGGCTGGAAAAAAATGGTTTTGCCAAGCAAAGGAAATAAACCAGGGAATATATTTTTCCCTTATTTCTGTTACCTGCAATCTATGAGGCCTCTGCCTTGGTATAATTTAAGTAGAGATTTTAAATGTAAAGTCTTAACATATAAAGTACATTTCTGGAATGCAACGCATAGACCATCAACCTTTATTAGTGTCTCTCAAAGAGAAGTTTGAGGATCTCTCCTCAGTGCCTCCAGGTACTTCATAAAATGCAGATTCCTGGGTAAATGAATGAATAAGAATTGCTGGGGTGGCTTTGAGAATCTGTATTTTAATTAGATTTCACTTATTCATGTGGCCTCAGGGTGTTTTTCTGAGAGACATCCCCTCTTAATAAATGGCCCTTGCTTTTATTGTAGCAGTGCAGGAAGCTGCAGAAGGCTGTCTGTCTTCCCTAAAGTACCAAGGACAGCCCTGGGCAAATATGTAAATGACAAAGCTCTGTTCTCAGCCTCCTGCCTCTGGAGGAATGTGGCAGCAGCCAGGACAGCAGACCCCTGGCAATCCACAGCTGAGATT
Organism: Manis javanica; assembly: GCF_040802235.1. Taxonomy (NCBI): domain Eukaryota; kingdom Metazoa; phylum Chordata; class Mammalia; order Pholidota; family Manidae; genus Manis; species Manis javanica. Next base: position 129,007,241 of record NC_133157.1, on the reverse strand, counting down.
AGGGTACTCCTGCTCCCATAATTTGCCATTTAAATAGTCAACAATCTTTTGTTTCAGAGACTATTACTGATTCACAGAGGAGCAAGAATCTATGTTGCAAGACATTAGAGCAAATAATTATTTTTGACTAAAGGAGACCTGCAGGTGGTGTCTGGGAAGGCTTCAGAAAGCAATACAGCCAAAAGGCAGGCTCCAGTACCATCATTTGAAGAAGGCCAACCTGATAGAGAAGGTGTAGACAGCCAGTGGCCTTAGAGAAGTGATTCAAGACCACAAAGTTAGCCCTACCCCCACCAGGCAGATGTCAGAAATTGCTCTGCAAATAAAACCCCCGATTGTTCCAGGAACTGTCCCTACTTTTGAGAAGCAATAAGAAGCAACAGAAGGAGAGGGGTATCCAAGGCCAACCACTCCCAGCAGAAACCAAGGGGGAAAGGATTCAGTCTTGTCTTTAAAAAAATGGAAAGAGGCATTTTCTTGTCATACAAACCATGTGTGAATACACACAGTTCAGGTTTATAAGATTTTAGAATTTAATCCATAGATTGGAGAATAAAGTTCATTAAAATGGTTTCCTTATAATGTGTGTGATGGGAAAAAGAACAAAGTTTTTGTTAGGCAGAAAGACAGAAATGAGAAGGACGAAAAGGAGAAAGGGCACCCAAAGGTGACTCAGGGCGTTGATCAAATAGAGCCAGAAAGCCAGAAATGACTCAGAGAGTTAATCAGATGAAGCCACAGGGTCCAAGAGTGACTCAGGAAATGTCCAGGATCCCCCCAAGTCCTCATTTTACCCATCAGAACAAGCCTAGAGAGCTGACAGCTGTCAATCAAGGATATCTCTCCCTGACAAAACCACATAAAAGAAGCTCATGAGTATCCACGCCTGCCTGTCTTACCTTAGGCAGGCCAGCCCTGTTACTCTGTGCACAGAGTGTATTAAAACTTACTTTGCTTTCATGACTTTGGTCTCTCATCTCACTGTATCTGACTTCCCTGCAACACCAAGCCAAGTCCTTTCCTTTCTAACATCTGGCACTCATCACCTGTGGCCACCTCCACAGGCTGTGGAATAACACTCTACTGGCCATGGAAATGGCAGAGTCTTAGGCCAGTTGTAAGCATGACTACCATATTTCAAATGTTTCATATTCCAAGCTTTGAGTAGGCATTCCTGAATACTTGCTGTTGTGACTTGTGTAGCAATTGGCCATGAGACAGAGCTTCCTCTCAGCCAACCAGCTGTTGTCTATTTTTCACAGACTGTCAGGATCTGTTCTGTGATAGACACGGCCTCACAATATTTGGTGCCAAGAGTAGGTTTGAAACCAAATGGAAAAGAATCCACCAGGTGAGAAATATCCAGGTATTCCTGGAGTTACAGTGATGTCACCCTTGTTATCACTGAAGAGAAGGGAACTTGATATTAAACCATAATTTGCTCATAAAAAAAGTCAAATGTTGGACCAGAAAGCAATCTGAGTAGTTTAAATAGACTAAAAATTGCACATAGAAGCTCCACAGAGCATGTGGGGATATAGTAGTGTAACTTTTATTGATTTCTTAAATAGTTTAATTAGTATAAATCTTCATTTAAGATGAAATGCATCAAAGGATAAACAGATGGCTGTCAAGTAAACATATTCAATAAATTGGTATATTACTCCTTAATGTAGCCATGCAAGCACAATGCCTGCTTGCTTGATTAATGCAGTTGTTTTTATCCATTATATAATAAATGGCAGTGATAACTGAATCACAGTTGACCCAATTCACACACCGCTGCTGGCCTGTTACAGCATTGATGTTTATTGTGAACCCATATTCTCTTATAGGAAGATGTAATCATCCTTTATTGTGCAGGTATCAAGGGTCCAGATCCACAAAATCAGCAACAGCTTCATTCAAAGTGTGATATCAATACAAAATACTGAACAGTAACTCATAAGCTCAAATTGAAAATTTAGAAAACAAGTCCATCATTAGTCAAAGCATTTACACGAGCAGTTCACTAAAATGCAATTGCAAACACATAAGCTCTGGGTTCTCAGCCTCTTCTTTCATCAGACCAGTCAGCTGGTCTCCAGTTCTTGCCTGCAAGTTGCCAGTGAAATCAGCTGGTCTTGGAGTCATCATAAAGAAGGAAGCACATAGAGAGAAGAGCGAGTAGGTCACCTGAACAGAGAACAGGGATGCCCCAAATAGGAAAGGTAGGGATGCTAATCATAGCAATAATCAAGATGGATCATGGAACTTGGAAATGATGACACATTGCAGCATGGCAAAAATGCACAGACTACAGAGAAAGAATATATTTTTTTATGAAATTAATTTTCCAAAAAGGCAGAATATGAATTATTATTTAAAGGAAAATTAGGAAAGACTGGATGAGACTCTGACTTTATCCAGGGAATTCTCTTATAGGAGACTAGTAGACTGGTGGATAATAATGTCTCTCCTAATTCTAGTTTCTCTGAATGTAGATAGTCAAAATAAGTAACAATAGAAATAAAGTATCTTAATAAGCATAATAAAAATTAAATGTAAAGGAAACAAGATGACAGCAGAAATGGCAATATTTATTTCATATAAATGAAGAATTATGTTTAAATGGCCACAGACTTAAAGACTCCAAGAAGGAACTAGTAGTTACCAAAGGGGAGGGGTGTGGGAGGGCGGGTGGGGAGAGAGGGAGAAGGGGACTGAGGGGTATTATGTTTAGTACACCTGGTGTGGGGGATCATGGGGAGAACAGTGTATCACAGAGAAGGCACATAGTGGATCTCTGGCAACTTGCTGCGCTGATGGACAGTGACTGCATAGGGGTATGGGTGGGGACTTGATAATATGGGTAAATGTAGTAACCACATTGTTTTTTCATGTGAAACCTTCATAAGAGTGTATATCAATCATACCTTAATAAAAAAATTTTTTTTTAAATGAAGATTATGTTTGGTGGTATTAATACAGGGACATTAATATTGAAACAAAGAAAAAAGTGTCAATGGAAAATGTGTGATAGGTAAAACAAAGTAAAAATGAAAGAAATCATCTGGAAATTGTTCAAATTAAAGAAATAAACCAAGACCATAAAATGGTATTGACTGGGGTTTGATAACTTTAAATGAAAAATAAACCAAAGAAATTATTCTGGCCTGCTTCCCTTCTTTATTGAGTAGTTATACTCTTTTTAAAAATTAGCTCATTATGTTCCTAGAATTATGGGATTTTGTGGTATAAATACAATGAAAATTAATAACTCAAAATGTTGACACTGACAATATATCAACACGTATGAAGCAACCAAACACGTGTTTTGAAGGATTTTCATATTCCTTCGGATCAAAAGATTTTGGAAAATACTATCCATATAGTTTTAGATGAAAATATCAGGTCACAAAATTGTATACAAAATGAACCTTATTGTGTTTTTTAAACACACACACACACACGCACATATACACATATATCCACATGCATAGATAAAACTAGCAGAGTGGGAGGAAATATTCCACCATAACCATAGTGGTTATCTCTCATGGGGAAAATGGAAGTTCCAATGCCACGATCCTTATCTGATCCTAATCTAACCACTGTGTACATGCGGTGATGTGATACTTAGCCTACTACACAGGTGCATGCTTATGTACCCACTGGCAATAAGCCATTATGCCAGTATTGCTGTGAAAAGAGCTCCCCCAGTGCTATGAGCCAAGCCTAGAGAAGAGAGCAAGAGAGCAGGAGAGAGGGGAGTAGAGGCTGGAGGCGAGGGCAGAGCCTGGGGCAGAGGCTGAGCTGGAGGCAGATGGGATTCTAGTGCTTGACCTAGTGCTGTGAGAATAAAGACTGGTATGAGCACCTTTTCACCCACAACGTTCCATTGTTGTTATTGGGTCTCACTGAATCCAGAGTGAACTTCCCTGGGGCCGAAACTCTCAGGTGAGATATTTGGTGCAGCAGGCAGGATTCGCTGCAGACTGAAAAACAGAAAAAGCTTCCCTCATGGGAGGGGTACTTCAGCGGGCTGCCCCTCTGGGTAGGGAGACACTCAGGTATCCCCCAGTGGGCATATGGTCTGAGGTGGCTTGCCTCCTGGAGAAATGGGCCCCGTCCCAGGATGGGGTGACAGGCAAGTGGAGGTGATGCCTGAGGCAGTAGAGAAGGCTCTTTGCAAAATAGGGAATTCCTTAAAGAAACAGAGTTCCTGTGAGATGGCAGGAACCCTGGGTTGGCTATTTCTCACAGTGTTAAGAAAGGCCATACAGGAGAAGGATGTATTCCTGTGAGAAGCATGAGAAGCAGCACCAGAACACGAGCTTTAAGGTGCTGTAGAGGAGGTAAAAATTCGTTGATGATTGAGATGTCATCACCATAAGGTGCTATGGGGGAGGTAAAAGATGTAGTGGTGCTGTCAGCTCCAGAAGTTGTGGAAGCTGTATCAGATGAGAACAAGGGGGTAGAGATGGTGCCAGAGGCACAATCCCTCCTCTATTGAAATCCCACTTGGTTGTAGTTAAGAAAATAAAGACACAGCAACTGCAGGCTCTTCCAGGAGAGGTACAGCCCCCTCCCCAGGTCACGGAGCTCTCCATGCTCCACTCCTATACTCAGGCAGAGCTGGTGGATTTGGACCCCTGGTTTTGGCAGAAACCCTTGGAGTCCACGTCAGCCTGCCTTCTGCATCTTTGGGATATAGGGGTGGATGGGCTTATTCTGTCTGCATTAGAAATGGAAAAGTTGGCTTTCCTGACAACTCATCCTGCCCTGTGGCAGCAATTAGAAAATGCACACCAGGCCCCAGGAAACCACTCCCTCCTGGATTGGCTAATGGCCACACTGCACTGTATGGCCTAATCAGAGTGACTGACCATCTCTCCCTGCTAGGTGGCAGGTGTATGCCAAACTCTAACAGGCAGTATGGGAGCTGAGCATGAAGAATGCCATTTATAACCTAGGAAATTATGTCCCAGATGAAGAGCTGTTTACCTCCGGGAAGAGGGGTATTGTGCTGTTTACCTCCGGGAAGAGGGGCCCCTTTCTCCCTCTTTGAGTCCTTAGTGGCCATTCTTACCCCTCACTTAGGGCAACCCATAAGTGAGGTTACCTGTACTTTAGCAGATTTTGGAGAGGTGGAAGCGATGTGGTCATGGAAGGGAGTGTGGTTCGCTACTGAAAGGAAGGGCTTAGGGGCCCCATGAAAGTCATGAGGACCCAGATGTGGGTTGATTTGATAAAGGCAAGGCAGATAAAGAAAAATTGGACAGGAAGTCAAATAAAATATTACTGGAACTGTGGCAACAACTGAAGCCAGAGCAGTGGTTTTGGTAGTTGGCTAAGGAGAGGACCAAGAAATGGAAGCCAGAGACAAAGCCACAAGTCCAGCCCTTGTGTCTTCAGGACTCCCTGATGGAGAGTAAGCTGACTCCACCTGGACCCTCACAGGAAGACAATTGGGTGAAACAGTTTGACTGAGGGGAGGGTCAAAGCACCCACCTTAGGGGACTGGGTGGGGACCAGAGGCCACATGTTGGAATATCAATACAATGGTCCCCAGTGAATGTGCAATATGTCCTGGCTCTGGTGGATGTAGGAGCTGAGTGCTCACTGATTTATGGCAACCCTGAGCAGTTTCCCAGGACCCCCTTAATTATAGATGGATAAGGGGGTAAGGCTATTAGAGTGAAAGAAGCCCAATTTTCACTGGGAATAGAGCATCTAAAACTGTGTATAATATTATGCTTAATTCTGATTCTCTTACAGGTAAATGTGGCACTATTGCAAAAGGTTTTGGGTCTTCTAGGTTACTGGAGAGTGCTTATCTGCACTTTGCACAAATTCTGAAGCCCTTATACTGTTTAATATGAAAGGGTATCAGGTGAGGCTGCAATGAAACATGTGCATTTGCCTTTGCCCCTGCAAAATGGGCAGTCAGGGGTGTGCAGGCCTTGTGTGTGATAGGCCCTGTGAGCTGGATGTCCATGTGACTGAAGATGGTTATGGCTGTGGCATGGCAGTGGCTTGAACAAACTTGCCAAGCTCTTGGATTCTGGTTACATCTCTGGGAAGGAGCACAGGCTATTTGCCACTGGCATCCCCAGGAAATGATGAAGCAGATGAACTGGCCCAAGTACCTTGGCTAGAAAGAAAGTCTGCCTCAGGGCAGAAGACAGTGTGGGCTGTAGCCCATAGGTGGGGCCTGACTTTGACCTTTGAAGAAGTCAGCAAGAGAGTTCTTTTTGTGCATTTTGTGACCAAGTCTGACCGCAACCTGGAGACTCCATTCAGTGGATGTGGCCTTGGACATTTCAACACATGGACCAGCACTGGCTAGTCCTCCTGATACTGTGAGAACAAGACCTGGAGGCTGGCCTCCTGTGTATTACTGAAGTAACAGCAGAGTGGCCCCCAAAGATCATGGTAGTGTGCCCTAAGCAGCTGGAAGGTAAGAGCATCTTACTGGGGAGTTTATCTTTCTGGCCAGGCATGCACCTCCAGTAACACTATGCATAGACCCCTCAGTAACCACCACAGGGAGAGGAATAAAGGTATGGTATACTGGACCCAGATGGGACCCCCTTCCTGCCATGCTCTTACCATAGGACCACTTTTTTCCATGCATCCTACCTAATGGACAAGATTTGCCTATGTTGGTGTCATTAAAATGTATCTTCATTTTATTCCTTATTTTTTATTAGGGTATCATTGATATACACTCTTATGAAGGTTTCACAAGAAACCATTAAAATGTATCTTATCACCCTTAAGGTGAAACAGTTTGACTGAGGGGAGGGTCAAAGCACCCACCTTAGGGGACTGGGTGGAGACCAGAGGCCACATGTTGGAATATCAATACAATGGTCCCCAGTGAATGTGCAACATGTCCTGGCTCTGGTGGTCCATGTCTTTGTGGATTGGTCATACACCCTAGAAAAAACTGCTGCTTGCTGGGTGTGCATGGAGCTGGGTGTGCATGGAGCTGGGTGTGCATGGAGCTCACTACTGGTTCTGCTTCTGGCCTCCCAGGGAAAGCGAGTCATGGACTCATCTGAGTAGAACTGGTTTGAATACAGATGGAATGACCACTTGGTGGTGATCGATCTCCTCAGACTTGAGGATGACTATTATTCATCATAATTTTGTTGCTATTTCTATCATAATTTCTATTTTTATTTGTATGTTGTTACAGCCTCTGCTGCTGTTGTGGAATCTGGTTACAGTGCTCCAATTTTCTCGCACAGGGACCATCGCACAAGACTGAGGGCATGTAGATTATAGATTGTGAGGTGAAAAACCTGGAGTGTTGGGAAAATGAAAGTTCCATGACTAGGATCCTCAGCTGTTGCTAATCTTGCCCATTGTGTCCGTGTGATGATGTAACACATAGCTACTCTGCAGGTGCATGTTTGTACACTCATTTGTAATCAGCCATTACTGTTAGTATTGCTATAAAAAGAGCTCCCCCAGTGCTAAGAGCCAAACCTAGAGAAGAGAGCAAGAGAGCAAGAGAGAGGGGAGCAGAGGCTGGAGGTGAGGGCAGAGCCTGGAGCGGAGGCAGAGCCTGGGGCAGAGGCTGAGCCAGAAGCAGAGATGGAGGCAGATGGGATTGTAGCGCTAGACTGACCACTGTGAGAATAAAACATGGTATGAGCCCCTTTATTCTCAACATTCCATTGTTGTTATTTGGTCTCACCAAATCCAGAATGAACTTGCCCGGAGCTGAAACCCTCAGGTGAGATATCACTGATTGATGGGATTGTAGGTGATTTTGGTACTTCTGTTTACTTACGAATACTTTCTCTAAATTCCTACAAAGATTAGGTATCACTTATATAAAGAGAAACAACAAATACTTTTTAAAATATTTTTCTAATCATAAAGACAGTAAATATTAATTTTTAAAGGAACTGAATGAAATAAGGAGCTATCCCTTCATAGTGTCTAAGTATGTGATCCCTCAGGGAATAACAGAAATTTTGCAGGAACTCTTTCCCCAGGCTCAGAGAGTGTAGTTATCTACATTAAACAGGAGCACAATGCAAGCAAGAAGGGCCAATACTTTGCAATTTGCATTGAATTGGTTGAGAAATGTGCCTTTTGGGTCCTTGAAACTTTATCAAATGTCAGTGTCATATACAGATGTAAAACAGTAAATTATGAGTGAATGAGTGTTTATCCCAGAATGACGATGCTCCTTCATATCTGAAAAAATGAAGCCTGTGGTACAAGAAATGAAACATGTCCTCTTTTTGCATGATCTACTAGGAGCAGAACCAGGAGACAGGCTTTAAGAGAATCAATTTGACCTAAGTAATGAAAAAAGATGTGTGCTCGTATTATACTTGTTTTTCTAATTCATCTGATCTTGAATTCATGAAACCATCCATAGAAGGCCCTACAGAAGCCTTTTACTTAACAGATAAATCAGTTTGAGAAAGGAGAGAGATAAAAATACCCCTCCGCCCCCACACAGCATCAACTAATAAAGGATCAGGGTGTCCTGCCTTCCCAGTTTCATTAAATCCAGGTACCTCTAGCCAAGTAGGTGTAAACTATAGAATCAAAGAACTAGAAAGGCTTCACAGACTGTCTGATGCAATCACCATCTTTTACAGATGAAGAAACAGAACCCCTACACAGGTGAAAAGCCTTGTCCAAGATCACACAGTAAGTTAATGCCAATCAACTTGAGAATTCTGATCTGACTTCTGGGCCACTCTCATTTCACTACAACACACTGTTTTGCAGTGAAAAATGCCTCCTTCGATCTCTTTCAATTATGCGTCTAGTCACAGAACGTCCCCACTGACCATAGCCAATGAGCCTGGAGCACAGGTATAGTAAATAACACATTCTCTAAAGATACCGTCTTTCTGTGCAATGTATTTTTATCAACTCTGATAGGTCATTTTCACTTCAAGCATTATAAAACACCTTTTCAAGTTAATTCTAAGGAACTCAAAGATATCATTACCCAGCAAGACCTGTGCCACTAAAATCATGATATATTTTATAGAAAGGTAATGATTTTTTCCAGCTAAAAGCCACAGGCTTCTCATAGATATCAAATGTAGGTTAAATGGGATTTTTGTGGTCTACTAGGAGAGATCATAAATACACACAAAAGCTAAAATACATCCAGGTAGTAAATCAGCTATATATCACAAAAATCTAGAAATATTTTCAGTGGGGAGGGCAGATACAAGAACAAAATATGTATAAGAATATCTAACATTTATTGAGCACATTCACTGTGCTAGCAGGTTATACACATCATTACATTTAATCTTCTATATAGCCTGATGAGGTAGGTACAATTATTTCCACAATTTACAGATAAGGACTAAGGCGCAGAGAGTTTAAGCAAGTTGACTAAGGCAGATTCAGGATTTTAACAGAGACAACTTGGTTCTATAGTCCAAGCTCTTAACAACAATGAGGAGAAATATGATTTATGAAATCAGAGAGAAAAAGAATAGCTGAGAATTTTAAGAGTGAAGTCCTAAATACTGCTTTTTGTAGTATCTCCCTTTTTATCTACAAGCCTGGAGGATTCGTAAGTCACATTTAAACACATTTATGACAAACAGATTCCTAAACGTTGATTTTGTTGGCTCTTTCGTGGACAGTGTGAGGCCATCTGTGTTAATGAGATTTTAGTACGGCCAGTTCACTATGGATTTAGTGAAGGAACCACATGGAAAAGACACAGGAGCATTGCAGGAACCATGGGAACTTCAAACAAGGAGTCAGGACTCCAAGACGTTTGGGGAGAAGCAGAGTTTATTAGTGTTATCACTGGTTCCGTGGATTCATATCCAAAGGCTGAGCCCCAAGCGCAGCAGGGCCATGCCTTTCACGTGTTCACTACAAGTAAAAGGTGAGTCCGCCCCCAGGAAATGTTTCAGTGGGAGCAATTAGGTCACTAGAGGTGTAGCCAGGATGTAGTTATGTTGTAACCTATCTCTGTAAAGGTTACCCGGATACTCCACTGTAAATTAATGGACCCACATGACTATGATTAACAAACACGCTTTTCTATATCACTGGGTTCCGGGGTGGGGGGTGGGGGGGGTGCATTGTTTCAACCTCAAGCACCCTGTTATTCCTCAATATTCCTGAAGCCTCAACAAAACCTTTGTCCCTTTCCTTGGCTTCCTGCCTCAGAGAACACACAAAAGAACCTTCCCAGCTTTTACTTCCAGGGCCTCAGAATCCAACGGAGGAGATGGGCATGTATGCCTCTGATGAGCAGGGACATGCTAACCACTGACAGTAACTGATGGAATGTGATACCCGGAATGCTGTCTTGAGTGCTTTAGGTCATTGGTTCTAATCTTATGCATTTTGAAGATGAAGAGAGGTTGGTAAAGTCTCCAACAGATACTAGCTAAGTTCTTTGGAACTGTGCTGGCAAAGCCTATGAAATTTGAAAGTAGTAAATCTAAATACTATCATTCACAATGGCTACGATTGAGCCTTACTAAACATAGCACATCAGTTTTTTCCTGAAGGTCATAAATAATACCCGTGTTTTTCTCAACCTCCCCATCCATATTTCCTGAGCGACTATCACTCTGGTGAGTATTTTGGCAACAATTGTGTCAATGTGGTTGTAAAGATGTGGTTGTAACTCCTGGGTTCCTTCTCAGCTTCCCCCAGCCCAGACTGTTAGTGTTACTGTAGACACATACTTGGTCTCCTTTCCAGAAATAATTCAAGAACAGATGCAAAAAGCTCTTGAGCATTAAGAGTTTATTTGGAGATTTAGAATTTGAAGAAAGACAAGAGTACATGCCCAGAGAGGGTCAAACAATGGGGAGCCTTTTTATAGGAAGGGAGTTGAATATTCACTAAATGAGGTTAGGTTTCAAATGGAACATGGGGAGTCTTCCTGGAGTTTGGGCTTCCTCCACCTTCCTGTTGGGTGGTATCATGGTGTGGGGTTGGGGTGGGGGTGGGGGTGAGGGGAGGCATTCTATCAGTTACTATGTTAATGGATTTGGGGATGAAGTTAGGGTCACCTTCTCATGTTGGCACTGGCCAGTTTTGGCAGTCTGTTATCTATATTCTCATTTCACCTGCCGTGGGAACAGCTTGCAGGGAATTTGTAGAATAGAAGCAAGCATCTAGCTGAATGTAAACACCAGCAGAAGTCTCCTTCCCCCTTTCCTGCTATGTCTGGCTATCCACCTACTTAGTGCTGGGAAGATATGGATTGTCATCCCCTGACCAAAGACAAGAATCTCAAGAGAGATACAGCCTTCTACAGACTTCAACTTGGAAGGAATTCCCATTCATTCAACAGAAATATCAGGTGTCTACTGAGTGCCAGCACTGGGGATACAGTAATGAGCAAAATAGGGAGAGTTCCTGGTCAAATTAAAACTTCCATTTGAAGAAATCATTGTTAAAATCCTTAGACATGAAGTTAATATAATTAGGTAATAGCTCTGAACTTAGATCTCTCAGCAAGCTGACAGGGTAGGAAAGGTGGCTAGACTGGGCCTCATTAAAACTAAACAAATAAACACCAAGCTTCTGAAAGAAATGCCGAGGGTGTTGGGGTGTGGGGGATCCAATGAGTGTGAGATCAGGAAGGGGCAGAAGCAGAGCAATGGAGCAGGAAAAGCTCTAAATTGGATGTCAGGAAACTTGAGTTTGTGTCTGGCTGGCAGCTGCATGGCCTCAGACAAATTGTTCAAGCTAGTGCTTCTAAAGCCAAAGCATGAATCAGAATCCTCTGGAGGACTGCTTAAAATGCAGATTGCTGGGCACTACCCCTCCAGTTTCAGATTCCCTATGTGCAGGGTGGGGCCTGAGAATTCATACTGCCAAACACTAACCAGGAGAGGCTGATGCTGCTGGTCCCAGGATCAAACTTTGGAACCCACCAGGCCTGCCTGGGCCTGTTTCCAAATCAATGAAGTGAAAAAGGAAAGCAGGTAATCTCAGCTCTCCTCCTGTTCTAAAATTCTCTGAGATGAGCAAGCCGGGAAAAAAACAAGCCGTCCCTACAGTAGCAAGAGAATTACCCCATGACAGTGGGCGCAGCAATTTCAGGAAGCCACAGCTGAACCTGCTGTCAGGGACGAGCACACTAGTGGTTCAGCGGCCCAAAGCCCGACATCTAGACAGACAGCGAGCCTGGACTCTAGGCAGTTACAGCGCAGGCCAGAAACGAGCGGTTCCGACCACTTGCTAAAAAACAAAAATGAGAAAAGCACAAGAAATACCAGAGTATTATCAGTCAAAATGATGTCAATTTAGTAAGAGTCGCAGGCAGTTTGTGAGGAAGGCACAGGCAAAAGGGACTGAGGTGTGAAGCTATTTGAAACAATAGGAGAACTATTTAAAATGATATGTTATCCTATTTTAAATGCAAAGCTGTTGTTCATTTTTGTCATAAATAATAGCTGTGTTTTTCTCAAACCCCCCATCCATATTTCCTGAGCGACTATCACTCTGGTGAGTATTTTGGCAACAATTGTGTCAATGTGGTTGTAAAGATGTGGTTGTAACTCCGGGGTTCCTTCTCAGCTTCCCCCAGCCCAGACTGTTAGTGTTACTGTAGACACACATTTGCTAAGTACCTGATATGTGCATTATGTACTTTTGTCCACCCTTGACACTTTGATATGCTTCTCCATGAACATGTTGGCTATGCTTGGGATTTTGGTAGGAAAGAAGTATTAAAAAATTATGTATAAATGCCTGAGCCTATTCAAGGGTCTGAGAGCCCTGTGTTCACTTTATACTTGTTAGTTTGTATAAGTAAATGCAGTAATAAAGTTTGAGTCTTTGATATTCCTTGACTATTTGGTCTGTTCCCCCACATTTATGAATAAGTATATATCTCTTGTAACCATAATGTTTATGTGAGAGTTTGTAAAACTGGTATAACTAAGGATCACTGAAAAAAATTGATTAAAAAATATATATTTATTAATATTTATAATTAATTGAGCTTATATATACATATCATACATATATATGTAATTAAACCTACATAAGTTTCTTAATAAAACTTATATAACTTTACATATAATATTTATGTACTATTTCTTCCACATTTTCTCCCCTGTTCCCTCACAAACAGTTTTATATAGTAAAAAATCTTGTTTTTAGATGAAAGCCTTATTTAGTATATATGTATACATATATATATATATATATATATATATATATTCAATTACTTCTGTGGTTAAAAATATCTTTGGAGCAAAGTCAACCTAAGTTCCAATTTTGGCTCTATCGTTTGGTGGCCAAGAGATGTTGGGCAAGTAACTTGACCCTCCTAAACTTTGGTTCCCCCGACCCAGGGAAAATTGGGGTAAAAGTATTTACCTCAGACAGTTATTGTGAGGATTACATGAGTTAATGTATAATAAAGCACTACATTCAGAAAATGGTGGCTATTATTATAAAACAATGTGACATGTTTTTTCATTAAAATATTTAATAAATTATGTATAGGAGCTTTAATAAATATTATATTGACATAATCAGTTTCTAACTTAAAAAATTGGTCCCTATTTCCAAGGTTAACTTCAAAAATATTGTGCAACTGCTAGATGGATCTGAAGAGGGGAAATGTTTATAAACATGGTAACCTAACAAGCAATGACCTTAACCTAAAGGAAACTGGATTCATTTTATGAATTTGCTAGCTGGTCTTTCCTGTTAGATCTTTAGCCATAAGTTATAGCCAATAATTCATGTGTGAAATGGTCCTTTTTACCCATATCTCTGACCTTAACTACTGGCTCTTTGTATTCTCTCACCACCACTTTCTGCATGACGTCCCACTGCCTTTCTGCTATTTTCATGCACAGCTGTCTTCCATATTATTATGCCTGGTATCATCCAGTCACATTTACAGATAGCTTAAGGCGCTGTATTCACCTACTGTGTACAAAGCATGCAAAAAGACCCAGCTTTTGCTGTAAGCAGCAATTCTCATCTAAGGTCTTCAATTTTATGTTTGGTTAATAATTCATTAGTATATTAAATCGGCAAGCTTTTAGAGAAACACTCCATGGACCAGGAGTGGGCTGAACACTCTGGGGGGCTATGTGGGAGTAAAAACATGATCTTAGAGTCTAACAGGAGAATTAATATCTAGATGCACATAACAATCCTAAGTAGAAAGTAGGATGCGGCAAGTATCACCAAGGAGAGCTCCAAGCTAACACGGATCTGTGGTTCAGAAGACAGAGTCCCTCCCTGTGAGGAGAGGCCTAGGGAGGCAGGCTGGAGCAAGGAACACGGAGCTGTTGTAAGGTTTTGTATTTCTCTATAACTGTGTAAGTTGAGAGAGGAAACTTTTAGATGAAGGGATGATATTTATAAAGATATTGACATATAAAATTAGGTGGGGTTTCCTCTGGTCACAGGTAACATAGGACATGGAAAGGAGTGGATAATATGGGTTAATAATGCCTAACATTTGCTAAGTACCTGATGTGTGCTTTACATACTTTTGTCTATTCTTTCATTTAATCTTCAGAACAACCTTATAAAGCTAAGTATTCACTGAAATCAGCACACTTTCCTATCCCTGGAAACAATACTGCAATCAGGCAGATACTTATTCCTGGAAGATAAGACTGTGAAGAACAGAAACTCACTCTAAGATCCTCACCTCACGGCATCAGCCAATCCAAAGCTGTTCTTGTAAACTGCCCAGTCCCAAACTCCCCTGTCTTTCCAACCCACCTTAAAATCATGCAGTCCAGGCCCTAAAAGCTCTGACATCCCCTTAGGAGACACTACAGTCCTTGCCAAATGGTGATCTCTCCTTTGCAGCAGTTAAGTCTAATAAACTCCTCTGTGCTTGATATCAGATGTTTTTCTTAAGCTGTCTTTTGAAGAGCCAGCTGTTGGCATAATAATATTATAGTCCTATTATTACAGATGAGAAAACTGAGGCACCAAAAGGTGAGCTGACCTGTTCAGTGTTTCAAAATTAAATGGCAGAGATGGAACCAAAACTCAGATCTCTCTGTTGCTATAGTCTAAGCTCTTAACCAGACAGTGGAGGCTGTAAATAGCAACTTAGAAGTTGGGATATTTTTGGTACCCAAAAGGATGTTCCTCCTCCTCCAGCCTTTCTGCCCCCCACTTGTTTGCCCCCTATCCTGTACCCTCTGCATCACTAGCAAGGGGCCACATAGCCTCTGTGTCCACACTTCCAGATACGGACCTTGGTGATTCAGAAGAGTCTCTTGCAGGGCTCAGCTAAATTAGGCACTATTTAACACTGGGCTTTTTAAATGAAAAGAAGTCCACATATTAGGAGCAGGGACCCACCCCATATTCCTTCATCCCTAGCTCAAGAGAAGAAGATTTTCCAGAGTCTTCTAACTTCTTAGGATGGAGTTAACTTACGGTGTCATGATTTTAATCATTGTATCTATACCATGGTTTGGCCTAGAAGGACCCATGATTTTCCTTCTGAGGTAACCAGGCAAATAGAGTTGTACCTTCAGACATCTCCTGATGCTACCAACTACCTCCAGTTAGTACCCAAGGTTCAGGTGCTAATGCTGAATTTCCTAACTTCTGTTCATCAGAGCATAGCCAGCTTCTCACTGATCCTTTCCCCACAGGTATTACTTTAGAAGCAGGGAGCACGGTAGGGACTGGGAGGGCATGAAGGAGGGTAAAACTCATCAACTGATTTCCTCCTGAGACTCAGGCAGAGGACTGGGATTCTAACTTCTATTTGACCAGTTCTTTTTTAAATTTAATAAGCAAGAACATCCTTCTGGCTGAGTCGTGCTGACAAGTAAAAGTTAACTTTCAATACACGATCACTTCTGAGTCAAAATATAATTAGAAATTCCTTGACTTCTGTCTTTTTCAAAGGGGAGAAACATTTACAGAGGAAATTTATCATACATAGCACAATATCTCATTTGTCTTTTTTTATTCCAGCTTCAAGTTTAGAAAGGCACCCAGAGAATTTTAAGAAGAATTTACTACTTGAAAGATACTAGCTTAGCTCCCAAATTCACATCAACCGTAAAACTTGAGCACCGAGTCTTCCACCAAAATCATTAACTTTTTGAAAAGGAGAGTGGAAGCAAGAACAGGTTTATAAAACTCCCTCCTCCCGGTTTATATTAATTAATTTAACAATTTAAATCCTCCAAACCATACAATTATTCAGACTACATTGTTCCAACTTCTGCATGAGAATTTCAAACTCATCAAAATTCTAACTGAAATTCAGATAAACTGAATCTATCTCCTACTGATTTTAACTCCAGTGATTATATTAAAAGAGAGAAAACAGGACCAGCCTGAGATGGTTTGTTCATAGTTTGCCCAGGTTCATGCCATCTTCTTACTAAGTCTTATAATTTTTCTCTATATAGATGTCAAACTCACTAGATTATAGAAGATAGAATCTCCTATCTTCATTTTTTAAAAAAAATTCAGACATCTACTTCTCTTTAATCTCTCAGCACCTTTCCAAATCACTACCATGCCCTAAAGCCTCCCCAGCTACCCGTTTGTTTCAATTGTACCTCTTTCAGCTCCCTGAAATGAAATTCCCCTAGGCCCAGAGATGTGAGCTCACTTTCAGAAACTAAGTACACTTCTATTACCTCCTCCCAAGTCTTGTACTTCACTTTCCTGAATAATTAACTAGAATTGTTTTTCCTTTCTGAGAAATTAATATCTCCCTGCCCTAGACCCACGTAGCAATTTATTGGTGCTTCTAGAACTTACTCCCTGCCTTGCTCCATAGCTCACTGTAATCTGCTTAAATGCAGGACCCAGGTATGAGTCATCTCTGTGTCCCTTCAGCACCTCTCACCACGTGAGTGGGAGTCCCATCGTTGTTGGTTGAGCTGTTGCTGAAATGACATTTTAAAAGAATAGTTCAGGATGATTAGTTGGGCTTATCATAGTGGCATGAGGGAGTGGAAACAAGGAGACCACTGAAGAAGCTAAGATGGGATCTTCGGGTGAGATCAGATGGGTCTAAACGAGGGTGGTGGCAATGGAAATGGAAGTAGAGCACCAATATGAGAGGCAACTTAGAGAACAGGCATGGCTGGCACGTAACTGGATGTGGAGTGAGGAAGTGCGGCTGAGATGACAAGCTGATGACCAAAAATTCATGCCTCCCTAGGGTATCATCAGGAAGTGACTGCCTAGCCAAGACTCCATTTCCCTCTCTCCTTGCACCTAGGTTGGACCACACAACTAGATTTGCCACTCAAATGTAGAAAGAAGGGATGTATGTGACTCTTGGTTGAAAGTGCATGAAAAATTTATTCCATCCACTAACCAGAAGGAGAGAATTCCAAGGTCCTGGAGGAAGGTGAACACATTTTGGAAGAATCCTAGATCCTTGAATATGGATAGGCTACTCACCAACTGGGAACTGAAAATATGGATACCGCAATTTATATGAGCGAGATGTAAACTGCTATTGGGTTAAGCCCCTGAGGTTTCTAGTTTATCTGTTAGAGGACCTGGTGTTATCTTACTGAAAATAGGAAGGAGCAGGAAAAGTCGTGGATGCATTGGGCTCCCCACTGGCATCCAGTACTTTGAAGAATGGTAGCCCTGTCTTAATATGATGAGAGATATTAGGAGGAGGACCATTTAAGAAGGTAAACCCAGCTGAAAGACATTATCCTGTGAGAAGAGCAGCAGAAACTGAGAATCAGAAGGCTCACCTCTAGACTCCGTTGCTCCTCTTAAAAAGTATGTCCTTTAACAAGTACCTGATTTTAGCCTCAGTTTCCTTATCTGGAGAACAATACATGGAGACAAGCCTTATAAACAGTAAATAGCTATTTCAGTATGAAATTGCATTATTATCTTATCACCCCCTTTAAAAACTACAGAGGACCTTACAAGTCATCAAGTGAGAAAAACACTAAGCCTCATAGAGCAGGTCCTACAACGGGGGCACCGCATTAACTCATATCATTTTCATGATATAGATACTTACTAACATCACCAATTTAATAGATGAACAAATTGAAACATAGATGGGTTAAGTAATCTTCCTAAGGTGACACCACTAGTAAGTGGAAAAGTAGGGATCAACCCCAGGCAGCCTGGCTCCCAAATCTCTGCTCTTTGCCACCAAAAAAGATGTCCTCTTGAGGTATCGTTTCATTTTAGATGTGGTAACTCAGGTCATGTCACACAGGTGGTTAGGCATTATCCTGTGAGAAAAGCACAGGATAATGTGCTCCCCGGGAAAATTGTACTTTCTCATAAAAGGCTGGTTCTGCATAAAATCACTGATCTGAGAAGGCATAAATTATGAAAGAAACTGAACCAGATATTTGAGCAGAATTTATGTTGATAGGAGAAAAAACAAAATGAGTTTTACCCTCCCCATATCTTGCAATTTTGAAACAGGAGGAATAAGCAGATGGATTTATTTAAATGTTTTCTAGGCAAACTTTTCCTGTGGCTCTAAGACATCAAAGTCCTTAAAGAAGTGAACTTCAGTCCCTTGAACCCCTCCAATGTAAAGCAGAGAAATGGCCCCAGAGTGATCACAAATCCAGATTAAGCTCAGCTCTCCTTCTGCAGGCACTGAGCCAGGGTCACCCACATGTGAAGAGCTGCCAGGAGAGCCCACAGCATGCCCCCTCCTCTTGGGCCTCCTGAGATATTTGTCCCTGAGGATCCTGAACAACATCCAAGTGGTTGATGCCAATTGAAACTCCCCTGGACAAAGTCACCTGAGACAAGACTTCCTCCAGATGCCTTCCGAAGCCACCGCACACAAGAGTGGCTTCTCCTGGTGCGAGACCATTCCTACTTGCTTGCTTTCCGATCGGAGAAGATGTCTGAAAGCTCCAGGGGCAGCATGGTTCTCCCCAGGACCAAGGGATGCAAGGATTCACACAGCTTATTCATCCCTGCTGAGCTGTTACATTCTCCTAAGATGTAGGTGGAACACTGCAGATGAGTTTCCACATGGCTAGTCTGCCCCTTTTCACTCCCACTGAGAAAGATGCAGCTCTATGGGCCTGCACAGTCACTTTTGAATATGTTAATCATCCTTCTACAGACTGCATATTTCCAACTATGCATGGACCTTGGGAAATTTAGGAAGACCCCAAAATCACGGCACACTGATGAAGATCTTTGATGCAACATGTCAGGAAATGATTAGATTCAACCAAGAAGAAAAAACAAATCATAAAAAAAGGAGAGGGTAAAGTACAGGGATGGGAGGCTCTACATGATGAAAATAAAGAGGCCAATATAGCAATTCCTGTCCCCAAGCCAGGGGTCTAGACGTACGCATAAAGCCTGCCCGCCTCACAGACTATTGCAGAAAGGCAGGGGAGACAGTTGGTCTCTCTTTGGACTTCACCACTTGCAAAGCCTCTCCTACGTCTTCCCTAATTAGCAGCCCATTTTATAGAAAACTGAGGTCAAATTGCTTAAGTGGTTTGCTCAAGGTCACAGAGTTCTAGACAGAACATGTCTACAATTCCAGCCCTGAACTCTTTGCCCCGCCCTCACTCCCTCTTGCATCACCATGACAATTTGTGAAAGAACACAGTTCCTGCTATCAACCAGCTGTATTGTCAAGGATGAATAGCAACTTCTTTAGGGCTCAGTGTCTTCACTTGGAAAACGAACTTACACCAAAAAAGAATGATCTACAGTTCTGAAAGTTTACAAATCTGTGTATCTATGAATTTTAACAAACCACTATTTTTTAAATTGCCAGTTATGATTTATTATTACATCATGAAATTAATTTAGAGGGTAGCCACCATTCCCTCTCTTTTTTTTTTAATAAAATAGAAAATGTTTGAATAGAGTATGATGGGGTTAGGCAGGGAAAAATGAAGTAGAATAGGATAGAAAAAACGCCAGCTGCTTCCATGAAGTGGCGGTGCATACTGGCCTGTAAAACTGTGTGTGCGTACTGAGTAACAACATGAAATTTATTTCTTATCATGGGACACAGTCCAAAGTGATCAAAGCTCAGATTTAAAGACTCACTTAACACATTATAGGAAAGTTTTTCTATATTCTCCAAATATATACACATTTGCTGGGTTTGGTGGTTAATTTTGGCTCTGGTTTGACTTTCTCTTCTCCCTTTGGCATCTTTCCTCTCGTGCCTTCCTCCCTCTTTCACTTGCTCAGCCTCACGCTCTTTGGGGAGGCTTCTGGCTGCTGCCAGAGAGGGGAGTTCGGAAGGAAGGGAAGGCGTCGAGGTGTTAGATGGAATTGCAGGTTCTACTAAGCTCATGACATCTGGTTTCCTGAAAGGGGAAACACAAAAGCTGAAGAAAGCCTGACTGGGCCGATGCTGACGGCCCTGGAGATTCTGGACAATAGTGTCATTGTCTGGGAGGGACTGGGCTATAATTAAGTAGTCTCCCGATCTCTCACCTTACCTTTGCAGGGGGTGATTGATGTAATGTGACCCGAGTCTCCAAATAAGGGTCTCTCAGAAGGCTCGGGAGCTGAAGGAGGTGAGGGTTGTATTTCATAAGGCTGACTGCTCAGGAAAAATTGTCTAAATTCATACAAGGAATGGAAGTTTGAGGAGGGAATTGAGGACTAGGGCTTCCAGTCTGTTGCTCAAGGCTACTCTCTCCCAGAAAGAATTGCCCCCTCTAGTTCAAACTTAGGCAAGAAAGACAGGAGCTCATGGCTCCGGATGGAGCTCCATGACTCTAGAGCTTCCCATGGGAGATTTCCAGTCGTTACCCTTTCTGGAGCCTCTTGGGTACAAAGACTCTCACTTTCTGTGTAATTTAAAATTTAAGTCAAGGTCAGTGGCTAGAAAATGAAGCTCTCTATGCTATCAGATGCTCAGTCATTCGATGTTTGAGATGCAGGTCAGTAAACACATTCAACCATGACATACAATTCTAACTCATCTGGATGGAAACGTGAGCTGTGGCACCTAATTCCTTCTATCAGCCTGGTCTCAAGGCAGCTTGGTTTAGAATCATGTCCAGGAAATTATTAATAATGAGAAAACATCATTCACAGCAGCCACAGTCTATTAAAGGGATGTGAAAGGTAAGCACCATCTCATGGGCTCTGCACAAATATTCTCTTCTGGGCTCTTAATGACTATACCAGCATTTCCTTCAAGAGGTTGCAGGTGGAGATGAGATGAGGGTGGCCCTAGGTTCTCCCTGGCGCCCTGCTCTGAGCTCTGCATACCAGGGATCACAGTGTCCATTTCAGATCTACCTGACAATGACTCCTTGTCAGGTGTACTGTGTTAAGCAGCCCCTACAGTTTTATAAAATGGGTGACCTGCTGCTGACCTATTCTGTGTCACTGAAGCTTAGGAGCAGTCTCTCTGGCTAAATACTTATGGGCCCCATGATAGGTTGTAATAAAGATTATAAAGGTGCAGCCAAGTCTAATAGCTCGTAACTGCCTCACAGCTCAAGGAGCAGTTCCTGTTAGAGGAGCATGGGTGAGCCCCTTCAGGGAGGTCAGGTCACCAGCAATGATCCCAGAGCTGCCCTCAGACAACCCCTCCTGACTCCTATCCCTCCAAAGAAAGCCAAATGGTCCATCAGAGCCAGCCCCACATTTTTCAGAAAACAAACCTTTCCTTAATCAATTCCCAGATCCAACGGTGGCTGCAACAAATTTCCACAGGCAAAACTTCATTTTATCATTGAACATGTATTACCAGGAATTAAATGCTTTTGGTTGGGCAAGGGACATTAAGCATCACTCTTGCCCCAACCACAGTCAGATAAGGTAAGCACATGCAGATAAGAGAACCAAAGCACTAAAGACACACTTAGATTAGATAAAATCAACATCGAGTCACCGTGTGAGACAGGAGGTTCAGCACAGATGACAGGAAAGACTGCTCTGCAGTTTGGAAAGGGTACTAATATTTTTCAATGCCTACTATGTGTCACGTGCTGTGTTAGGTATTATATAGCTTTATCCCATTTATCATGCCTGTGGGGGAAGGTATTATCTCCTTTGAACAAATGAGGAAGCTAAAGGCTAATTTAGTTTTTTGTTTTGCTTTGGTTTGGCTGTTTTGTTTTTGTTTTTCCAGCTTCATAAAGGTATAATTGACTATTAAAAATTGTATACAGTTATGCATGCAGCTTGATGATCTGACATATTGTATACATTGTGAAATACCACAATCAAGCTAAGAGGTATGACCCATCACCTCACACAGTTACCTTTTTCTTTTTTATGTGGTATCAGTGAGTTTTAAATAACTTGCCCTGGTATCAATGGCCTATTGGTCAGTAAACACATTCAGATTAAGTGTACAGATTAAATGAGGTGATGCAAGTAAACTCTTAGAACCCTTGGTTTAAGGCCTAGTAGGGGCTGTTTGGTGACTGCTTAGGTTTCCCTCACTTTGAAAAGTCAGGGACTGTTACCTAATGGGGGACAGTCCAGAAGGCAGTCTGGATGCAGGAACGAAATTTCATAGCCCATTGCTCTCTCTAGTATGGTTTGCTTATGTTTGTCTGCCTGTCTGTTTATACCAGTCCTCATTTTTTGAGATATTATGAGATGGTTAAAAGGGGAAAAAATGCATTTCTAAAATTCAGGATCAAGAAAAACTAGAATATGGGAAGACCAGGCCAAGAGCACAGAGACAGAGACCATCAGCGACTGGGCAGCTGCTGCAGTTCAACCTCAGTTCACTGAGACCCTAGTTTCCTGGACACCAACACAGAGGGAGGCTTGATGAGTTCGCCAGTTTTCCTTGTTCAAGAGGAAGGAAGTGTGCCAGTTCCATAGAGTCAGTAAAGTTGTCCTTAAATTTTTCCCGAAAATACATTTCACACATGGAGCTTCATATTAGAAGACTGCATATAGATAATGTCCTCAACAGAAAATGCAGTGACAACTTCAATAGTGTGCTTGTAATTTCTCTTAGTGGAAGCCAACAGGATAGCAAAGCACAGCTTAGTGAGAGCAGTCTCCTGGAAGCCGAGCAAGGTGGCCCAACTACATCCTTCCTGAGGTTTGACCAAATAATGAAGAATAGAATATCTGAAGAAATGAATGGACCTTTCAGTAGTCCTCCACAAAGAGCACTTTCTATATAGAAATAAAGGAGGGGTCAATCAGGGCCTACCCCACCCTCCAATGCCCCCTCTTCTAAGGGATCTACTGTACCATGTCGCCATGACCCCATCCGCCCCGGACACAGGTGGTCAGCACAGGGCAGGCATTCCATCAGATGGCCAGACAGCTCTGAGCACTGGCTTGAAAGAGGAGTGGAGCCAATCAAACTGTTCACTGGGCCCTGTTCGGAATCAGGAGTGTTTTAAGGACAGGGGTAGGGAAGATTGTGATGGCCAAGTACTGAGGTTGAGGGAGATGGAAGTAGATACCAATGTAATCAGGAAAAGCATCCTGGGGAAGAGTAAGAACAAAGCACATCTACGCACGGAGGAAGGAGTGCGAGAGACGGTGCAGGTCCTGAGACAGATCATGATCACATACTTTCCCCAAAAGCTGCCTTGGAGCCAAAACCACCTCCCATTTCCAGACTTGGCTATGATGAGAGTCTTATTTTTGGATTCCTGGGAGAGCCCTGGATTCTTATAATAAACACTCATTTTCTCACAGTTGGATGGGTCTTTATTCCATGATGAGACCACAGACTTTTAGTAAGAGTTGACAAGACAGGTCTCTAGATTACAGGCTCCATACTGCTGAGTGAGGGCAGATCCAATACAAGAGAGATCAAAAGCAGATGGTAGAACACACAACAACCTGGATGAGTCCCCAAGGCCTTATGCTGAGAGAAAGAAGGCAGGCTTAAGAGGTTACACACTGCATGACTCCATTTATACATTAGTCTTGAGAAGACAAAATGGTAGTGAAGGAGAAAGATCAGGGGCTCCCAGGGGCAGGGCTGAGGGAGACTGAAGGAGTTTTCGGGATGAGGGAACTGGTCTGTATCCTCACTATGGTGTTTCCGCTGTGTTTAAAGACCTGGAACTGTAAAAAGAAAAGGAAAAAGAAAGGGAAGAAGGGAGGGAGGGAGGGAGTCATTATGCTCTCGAGTGAAAAGGGTCACTAAACAGCCAGAGCAGGAGGTCCAACTCTCAGCAAAACTGCCCTGGCGAAAGCTCTCCCCAGCGCTCTGAGCTTGTCTTTTCATCCCTCAGTACTGCTTTCTCTTCTTTCTGGCCGGCAGTGCCTTCATAACAAAGTCAAGCCGAGGAAATGAGTAGTGAGGGTGGAATTTCAGATGCCAGCCAAGAGGGGAGGGAAGTTTTGACAGCTGGGATCAGAAGGTCTTGCTGTGCCTCCTAAAATCATGCTGTTAATATGGAAAATCCTCTCCTCTTCCTACAGATGATCTAGGTATGAGAAGAAGCAAGACAATCTAGAGGCAGCACTAAAATTTCTCAGGGATAAAGAAAGAAAAATCCCTAAGCAGGAAACAGACTGAATATGAAGATAGAGAGAATTAAGGCGAAAGCAGTTTTTGGTCTAATTAGGTTGTTTATGTCAGGATTTGGGGGTTGGAATCATGGGCGGAAAACAAAGGCCTTAGCCTCCTCTAATTTAAGCTCCTTAGGCCTTCTCCACGAGGCAAGAAGGGGCTGTCTACATGGTCCGGCACAGCTGCCTGGCATTGACCAACGATGACACCTGCTTTTCATCACTCCATTCCCCATATAGCTATTTCCTTCAAGAACCTTGCATAGAAGTATGGCCAGGGCAGGACAGATATTGGACATTTCTGTGTTCCCTGACCAGAGGTCATCACAATACTACCTAAACATGTCATTTATAATGATGCTGTCCTATCGCTGTAGATAGTCTAGTGCCTATCACAGTGGTTTGTCACACAGCACACAGCCAGTAACCAGCACTTATGGAGCAAGGGGGGAAAAGGGAGGCAAACAGAGAAAGAGAAGGAGCAAGCAGGGAAGAAGGGCAGAAGGAAGGCGAGCCATCAGCAGCCTAAGGCTCACTCCCTCAGCAAACATGCTGCGTGGGCCTGACAGCCACTCCTTCACCAGGGACTTACTGAGGGCTGAGCCAGAGATCTCCCTTTCACCTCTGCATATGCACCCCCATCCTTGTCCACCCTGCCCTGAGTCCTGGAAGAGCAAACTGTATGTAGACTGCACCAGTAGGGCACACGGGTGGCTTCAGTCACTGGGAAGCACCAGCAGGTAATAAGGGAGGGAGGAGAGTAAGATCAGAGAATTGGTTCCCCTGCTTCCTCTCCAAATGTGGCCACGGACAGGCTGCAGCCATGAATCGAGTGGCCCTGTTCTCCCAGCCATGGGTGCCTCTGGGTTCCAGCAACCCCTCCCCTTCCTGCCTTCAGGCTTGGGCTCCCTGCTGTTGCTAGCTTGGGGTGCTGAGCTGTACCTTCTGGTTCCCTGCCTCCTACCCAGACTTTTGCAAATAATTATATTAATAAACTTTGAGTTATAGCTTTGAGGCTACCAACTGCTTTCTGTAGGGACCCTGACTCATACCAGCACCACTCAAGCACCAGGCACCTTGCTAATCTCTGGGACTGCAAATATGGATTAGACACAGTTCCGCCAGGAGCTCACTGTGCAGCAGGCAGCCACCTAATAGCAAATTCTAATGCAGGCTGGCATGTGCAGTGAGGGTGCCAGGCACAAGGGAGAGCTTTTCAAAGCCAGGTAGGCTTTTTTTTGCCTCTCTGCAAAGCGGAGAGCTCTGACTGCCCACTGCCCACTGCCCAAAATCCAGAGGGAATACTTACTCAGAGCTCATCTTGCCAAGTTGTTTACTGGTTCCTGGAAGACAAAGGAGAAACCTTTTTGGGGCTTCCAATTTTAGTTGCAGAAACAAGAGCAAGTTCAACATGAAATCTAGCTGTTCAACTGATGAGATTCTTCAGGTTCTCCAACTGGTTCAGTACAGCCTTTTTAATCAGAACTTTTAGCTTCTGATTTCCCTTCAGTTATTTTTGCTAATTTCTTAAATTTTTGACATAAGAAGTATCACAGTACTTTTATTGTAAACAAATAGGGTTTTACTTTTCTCATATAAGAAGAAAGTTACAGATAGGCTGTTACTGGCAGTATTTCAAGACGGAGATTCCTTCTGCATTCAGCCCCACCAGCAGCAGCCTGCTAGCTTTTCCTCCCATGCTTGCTGCCTCATGGTCACAGGAGGACAGCCGTACCCCAGGCATCAGGGACAGGTTCAAGGAGAGAAGGTGATAGGTACCTTTTATCCAGAAAGCAAAGACATTTTCAGATATCCCAAGCTGACTTGCCCTGCATCTTATTGACCAGAAGTAGTGCACATCACCCCCCACGGTAAGCAGTGCTGGGAAATTTAGTATCTGGATCTCATTTTTGTGCCTAGTAATCCTCTTTTCCTGTAATTTTCAAGTTCATTTCCCCCTTTTTCATACCTAGCACAATCTCTGCTTACCAGCTCACCAAAGAGATGTTTCTGGGTCCTAAACATGGGACTCAACTGGCAAAATTGGGCTGGTGGCTTTCAGTTATCTGTCAACTTCCCTCTTTATTAGGAGATAGTGGCATGTCCTGACAGACAGCAGAAGCTTTAGCTATAATGACCCTGTATGAAATAAAAGAAGACCTGTGTTAGTGTATAAAATAATAGCAATTATATCCTGGAGGCTCTAAACTGTAACTTGAACAGGATCCTCAGATAAGTAGCAAGAAAAGACTCACAAGTTTTTACAGAGGGTAGATGCTAACTCTGCAGGTCAGGCAGGTCTCAGAAGCATTGGCAAAGGAGATGGGGAAGAGCACATACCATGAGGCTGGCCACCCACTAGCCATCTGCCATCTCCCATGGTCATCGTCTCCCAAGCCACTGAAACGTACGGACACAGTGTAGCGGAAGGGTCCCAAGCAGAAGCTCTGGAGCCAGACCTGGCACTACGCCTTCCTCGCACCACGATCCTTGTCAAGTTATTTGGGCCAGTTTCCTCAGCTTCCCCATGTACAAACAGAGATAATAACAGTACCTGCCTAATGGGGTTGTGAAGATGAAATGAAATATACATATAAAACACTTTAACAGTGTCTGACTCAGTGTGCTGCATGCCCTGCTCCCAACACATACACACACACCACCACTACTAACACCATTACAAACTTATTCAGGATCTGGGTGGAGCACTGACATCGTCCACTGCACAGAAGCACTCAAAAATGCTTGTTCTCATGAGATGTCCCTGATCATGAGCCACCCCTGTTCCTCATGAGGAGAGTCACAATGAATGAATTAGGAGGTGTTCTCCATGAGAAGATTTACAGCAATAAGACAGGGCACAGTAAATAAAAGCAACAGATTAGTGCAATATTACTAAATCTCATCATTTAAGTTCTCACCTGACAGATTTAACCAATGAGATGTGTCTCTTCTTGGTGGATGCACTTGCATAAGTACCATCTAAATCAGGTCTGCGGAGAATCAAGTGACCTGATGGAGATCTATCTTCTGGCTCCGTGGCAGCAATCCATGGAGAATTTGGAAAGATTTGTGCCAGGAATCAGAGAATGGAATGTTTGTCTTGAATTAACTAATTTTTATAATCAGTGTACTGTGAATGATATGCTCTCACCAAGTAGATTTGTGACCTGCCTGAAGTAAAAACTATGTTCCAATTTATACAGTCAATCTATTTGGTATTATGAGGGGTTGCAGCAATTTTAACACATCGGTAAAGATGGAAATCAGTTTATTTTCCTTACTGCTTGGCAGTAAGCTTTGTAAACAAAATAAGGATATATGGGGCTTCCAGGGCCAGGCCAGCCTTTTACTTCACGGCTGCTGGCTGAGGACAGGGTTTGTCCCCCTAGAGATTCCACTGTCAGAGACCACAAGACCACACAAGACCAAGCCAGCTAGCTGCCCCCGGCCACTATGCTCTTGAGTTCTTGGGAAGAGTTGGGTCTTCTTCAGGGCAGGCCTGTTTCTGGGTTGATGGGCTGGAACTGAGCTTTGCGAGCATCTCAGGTATTGCCACACATCTTATCTCACCTAGCAGAGGAGGTTAGGCAGATATTGGCCTTCCTACTTTAAAATAAGGCATCTGAGGCTTCAGTATAACAAGGGATTTGCTGAGGGTAAAGGTGAGACTCAAATTCTGTTTTCTGATAGTAAATCCCGATTTTTGTCTATGAATCCACAAGGTTATTTAATAGTTTAATCTTTGTGTAAACCCGCCCCTGTCCTGAGAAGATGAGAACATGAGCTCACTGAGACAAGTAGGGGTCTTCCGAATAGAGAGAAAGGGAGAGCAACGTCCCTCCCTTTGTCCAAGTGAGGCACAATGCGTTCAGAAGCAGGGAGGCTTGCAGCTGCATGGGGAGACTGCCAATTTCTGGTTGAGACAGAGAAATCCGAAAAGAGCAGCACTTACACTGACAAAAAAGTACTGGCAAGGAGCCAAACAGCACATCTGAAAGTTTTCTTGAAATCATTAGAGAGTTGAGGTGACAGGGCACTAAGACAGGCTTGTTTTGGACCACAAAGCAAACCTTAACAAATTTAAAGGAGTGGAAGTCACACAAAGTTTATACCCTAACCATAGCAGAAATAAATTCACTTTGT
Organism: Manis javanica; assembly: GCF_040802235.1. Lineage (NCBI taxonomy): Eukaryota > Metazoa > Chordata > Mammalia > Pholidota > Manidae > Manis > Manis javanica. Next base: position 128,978,672 of record NC_133157.1, on the reverse strand, counting down.
GAAAGAGGGATCGCAACCAGAGTATAACTAGAAAGTTGAGGACTCCAAGCTGGGAGGAGAGCTCAGTGGGCTTTTCCCTGGTCTCAAAGCCTGTGCTGCACATGCCTGTGAGGCAAAAGCTTTCCGATTCACCTGCAGTTAAAGCAGCAGGAAAAGTCCTTGGGGTTGTAGCATTCCCTCCCATCCAGCAGGAAGTACCTAAGCTTTGCTTTGACTTGAGATGTAGATACAGAGAAATGCAGTGAAATATAGACCAGAGTCAGGGATCCAAACCCAGGGCCCCTGCTGACCAGGCCCTGCTCTTTCCTCTGACAGATCACACGCTTCAGGTGACACAGTGTGGTGACTCAGCCCTCGGGCCTTAAGGGGCTCAAGAGCCATGCTCAGTCCTTGCTCCATTGCTCACTAGCTATGTGGTGATGGATATATTACTTACCCTCTCTAAACTTCATTTGCTCATCTGTTAAGTGGAGATAGCAATCGTATCTATCGCAAATGGTTTTTGTGAAAATTAAATGGAGATGATGTAAGAAAGTACTGAGCACAGGCTGTGCAGACCCTAATAAGCTCTCAATAAAGATAGTTATCACCATTACCATCCGTTATTATTATCCTTAGGAAAAAAATTCTCCAGGGAAGCTCTCCATAAGGCTAATATACTTGTGCTGTTTAGAGACTATTTATTTAAATTGGGAACCTGGCAAGAGATATAAAATCTGTAGGTAAGAAGAAATTAAATCTGCTGTGGTTTTCCATCTTCTCCCTGGGAAGGTCTAGAAGAATTAAAGGGATTCAAAATATAGGGCTGCCCTTTTACAGACTCTCTCACAGGAAGACCCTATGCCATCCCCAAACCCCTAAGTTGAAAAGGGGAGACAGTGCACCCTAAAGTCCCTCTGAACCCAGAGAGAAAGGCAAACAAGTAAAACCACGAGGATCCTTTAGGGCAGGCGGGTCAGAGATCACTGGACAGCAGACCTCAGACGAGTTTGTTAGAATTATGTGAAGAGTTTGTTAAACATACCAACTCCTAGGCTCCACAACAGACCTCCGGAATCTCCGCCTTTGGGAGGGCTGATGGGATTTTAATGGCAGGAGGAGCCAGATGGGGGATTCATGCATCAATAACAACTTCTCACCTTACAGAGGATGAAACCTGAGGCAGGATAATGAAATGGCTTTGTCCGAGGTCTTTTCACCGCTTTTTTCAACAAACTTGGCTTAGCTGTAATGGTGGGAGTGAGAATGCAGTGAGCAGGCACCTCTGGTCACTTATCCACCTGTCCTAAATGGTCCACCCCAAGCATTTAACACATGGATGGTGTCACCTTCCTGTGATCCCTGCCTCTTTGTGCTACCCCTGGTGACACCTCTCTCAGGATGGCTGAGCTAAGCTCAAACTCCTCTGTAAATTCAGTTTCTTGATTGCAACTTCAACTTTTCTCCAAACATTAAAACTATCAAAGGTGGAAATGTCCCATTTGGTCACTAGCTGGCAGTCATGACTGGAGCAGCACACACTAACAAGAGGAAGTAGCAAGAGGCCAAAAATGAATCTAAAGGGAACAAAGGGGCCTCTAACCAAGGAGAAAACATAGGCCAATCAACCAAGAAAATCAATGAGGTGAAAATGGTCAGCACAGAAAAATCAATAGGGTGCAACTCCACTGCATTCAGCCCTGGGGCCTTGCACCGGCTCTGCCGCCAGAGCTGAGCCACATCATTCCCCTTCCCCAGGACAGCTCCTCCTGCCCACCTCAACCTCCTCCCCCCAACACCTGCCTGTTTGCACAAATGTGTGTTTCCCCCTGAAATGCCCTAAATCCTATCATCACAGGAAAATGCCCTTTCTCCCCCTCCAGGATCACTACTGGAACCCAGGACATCATCATTTCACATTTAGATTATTTCCAAAACCCGCTCCCTCTGCCTCCATCTGCTCCCCCCGCCCCCACTACACATGACATGGAAAGCTTAGAATAAACTGCCTCCTTTGTCTCCCTTCCCTCCCTTATGTGACTCCCCCGCCAATAGGCAGGTGTCACCTTATCCCTCCCTGAAACGCAAAGCTTTTGTTCAGACTGGTCCTTAGAATACCTTTTCTCTTCTCTCCCTGAATAGTCACATCTTCCAGTACTTTGGGTTGAGCTACAGTGCTACCTTCTCTACCAGGCCTTCCTGGAACACCAGCAGCCCCTAAAGACCGCCTCCTTCTCTCAGCACCTGTGGAAATTTCCAACTACACCCCTTTTCTACATGATGCGCATGCCCGCTCTCACTGTAACAATGCTGGGCGTTGGGCATAAGGGGCAGTGTCTCCACAATATTCCAAATTGCTGGAGGAAGGCAGCGTAGAGTGGGAAGTACACTGGGATGAGAGCTGGGAGTTACTGATTCTGTCCAGGCCCTGCCTCTAATCACTGCATGTCCTTGGGGGAAGGATGGAACCTCTCAGAGCTTTTCTATAAAAGGAGGTGTTTGTAAGGGGGATCCCTCTCATTCTAACATTCTAGACTTCTGAGGCAGCAATTGTTTCTTTAATATCCCCCATAACACTTACAAGCTATTTACCCTTAATTTTCATTAACCTCTTAGAATTCTCTTTCCTTATTTATTAAATGGGATTGATAATAATACTTCACAGAATTTCTGAGAGGCTCAAATACTGCTTGCAAGATACTTAACACAGTCCTCAAACAAAGTAAGGGCTTTGTGAATTTTTGTTATGATTATTATTATTAAAGAAATAGAAGGAACATGCTAAATACCTGCCTGAATAAATGAATAAAAAGAACCTTTTAAAAACAGCTATTATTTCAGGCAAAAAAGAGATAAATAAATCCCAAATAAGACTTAATTGTTATTTAAATTATAAAGCATGTTTTCTTGCCAGTGGGTTTCAGCCCTGGACAAGTTTACTATGGATTCAATGAGACTGAAAAATGACAATGGAACTTTCTTGGGGTGAAAGGGTTTATACCCAACTTTATTCCCACAGTGGCAGGTCGGTCACTAAAATCCTGTCCACTCAGATGAGTCTGCATGCAGCAAGCCGGTCCCTTTACCCACGCACCCATCTCAGTCTCTGTCCCCAGGGCTGCCACCACTCCAGTCTCTGCTCTCCTGCAGCCGTGGCACCCTGTCACCTAGAGCACTGGGCAGAGCTCTTCATATAGAATCAATAGCAACAGCAATGTATTGCCCACACATGTGTAGTGAGCTAACCCACCAGGGCCAGGTAAGAATCCTGGCCACAGGAACTTTCATTTTATCCACACTCCACCCCTGTAGGATTCTCACCTCTCAATCTATATGCCCTCAATCTTCTGCAATGGTCCCTGTGTAAGGAAGCTGGAACATTGTAACCAAGTTCCATAATAACATACAAATAACAAAAATTATGACAAACTATAATAACCCTCAAGCCTGAGGAGATCCATTGCCACCAAGTGGTCATCCTGGCTGTATTCAAACCAGTTCTACTCAAACGAGTTAACCAAAAGGACCACGTGGGCCTTACAATACCCACCTTCTCCAGCCTCTCCAGTCTTTCCAGAAAAAGTCTTGGAGACACACAGGCCAGTCTTGTCACTTTGTCTCTGGCTTCTGCTGCGTCCTCAGCAGCTGGAACCACTGCTCCGGTTTCAACTGTTGCCACAGCTTCAGTAAGAATATATTTGCCTTTCCATCCAATTTCTCTCCATCTGCTAATGCCTTTATCAAATCAGCCCACATCTGGGTCCTCGTGACCTTCATGGGGCCCTTGAAACTCTTCCTTCAAGTAGCAGACCGTATTTCCTTTCCTGTTTTCATTGCATGAGGCTGAGGATAGGAGCAGAGCATAGAGTGCTCCACAGCCTGGGGAGGGGGCTGCACCCCTCCTGGAGGGATCTGCAGTTGTCTTTATTTTCTTTGGGGCTTTCCACCAGCTTTCAGCCAGATGGGTTTTCAACTGAGGGGCTGATACCTCTGGCACTGGCAGGGCCTCCACCCCCACCTGTTCCTCAAACCTCTGCTCCTCCATTTCTGACGTCTCCACTACCTGCTTCACGGCACCGGGCGGCCTGCACTCTCTCAGGCCACTGCTTCTCCGGCTGCTGCTCCTTCTCGTGCTGCTTCCTCTTGGGCTACCATGGCATCCTTTACCATTTCCACAGCACCTCATAGTGATGCCATTTCAGTCACCAGCAAATTTTTTACTTCCTCAACGGCATGTCGCAGCTCATGTTCTCCTGCTTCTCGTGCTTCCTGCAGGAGGGCATCTTTCTCCCTTACAGCCTTTCTCAATACTGTAAGGAAAAAAATCCCCAGCTTTCCCACTACCTTACCGGCACGCTGTTTCTCAAAGAACCTACTTATTATACCAAGGGCATCCCTACTTGCCTGGGTGTCGCCTCCACCCCTTCCCAGTCCTGGGATGGGGCCCGGCACTCTAGGAGGCAAGCCACCTCAGACCACGCGTCCACTGGGGGACACTCGAGTGTCTCCCCATCCACAGGGGCAGCCCGCTGAAACACTCCTTCCATGAGGGCAGCCTGTTCTTTTCCTTGGTCAACAATGAATCCTGCCAGGGTCACCAATTGTCTTGTCAATGGGTTTCAGCCTTGGGCAAGTTCACTATAGATTCAATGAGACCAAAAAATGACAATGGAATGTTATTGGGGTGAAAGGGTTATATCCAACTTTATTCCCACGGTGGCAGGTCAATCACTAGAATCCTGTCCACTCAGATCAAGTCTGCATGCAGCAAGCTGGTCTCTGCCTCTGGGCCTCTACCCTGCAGCTGTCTCTGCCTCTGTCCTCCACGCTGCCCCCACTGCAGCCTCTGCTCTTATGCAGCCATGAGCCATGCCACCGTGTCACCCAGAGCACTGGGTGGATCTCTTTATAGAGTCGATAGCAATGTATCACCCACACGTGCGTAGGGAGCTAGCCGACCAGGGCCAGGTGAGAATCCTGGCCACAGGAACCTTCTCTTTATCCACACATATTATCTCTCCTTCTAAAACAGTATTTTCTTTTCCTTTCTCTGAGCTAGGAATTCCCATTTATAACAGCCCTTCAGCATCTCTGAAAGCAGAGGCTCAGAGCCATTTCTGCAGCTCACAGTGCTGGACAGTAGGTCTCAGGGAGGCCAGGGAACGATGTCCTTGCCCACTCGTGATGGCGCTCCTGAAAGCCAAAGCCGCTGTCCCCCTGAATTGGAAGGAGGCAGGAAGACTAAACATTCCATTTAGAAAATTTATGGTCATTTTCATCTGAGACATGAAGGTACTATTCCTTGAGAATAAAACAAGAAGGCTACAGTTGAGAAGCCCTTGGTGCCTGACTGGCAAGGTGTTAATATATCAGTGAACTCGCTGAATCCTGTTCCTTCTCAAGGGAAATCCACTTGAAGATCAGAAGAGAGAAATCTCACCCACTTGTGGGCATTTATTTAGACAGCCAAGTCTAAAATAGAGGAAGCATGCCCTGGGTCAGGCCCCCAGGAATGAGGTCACACCTGAGCTAACCAACTGGGAGGAAGCATCCCAGCTCAACCTAGAGGAGAATTGCAGGAAGAACCGTGACAGGGCCTGTGACTAACACAAGAAGGTCACACCCTAAAAGAGAACTCAAGGAAATGGAGTTAGGCTGCTGGGAGCACAGTAGGAAGCCACAATTCATGGCATTCCAGAATTCCAATAACCTAGACTAGTTTTGGGGAAAATGACAACATCCTCAGAAATATAACTTATTAAATCAATAGAAGAAAGAGCTTCATACAATTTTAAAAAAACTTTTTTTTTATGCTTGTATTTCCAAACTTTTGAAGTATTGCTTCAAGTGCCACAAAAAATAAAAATAAAAAATGAAAACTCAACATGCTTCCTCCCATCTGGTGGAATTCCACTGGGGTTGGGAGGCAGCTATGAGTGTTAGATGTGCAGTGTGATTAAAAAAGAAATTGGACACCTTCAAAAATGCATTATTCAGTAACCAGGTTATAGATGAACAAGTAGTCACAAGGGATTTGTAAAGGCAATCACAGTATTTTTGTAATCTTACAAATGCTCAGTAGGTAAGCCTTATGTCATAGGACACACATGAACCCCGAAGTCTAATCCATTCCAGACCCTTTGTGAAAGGTTGGTGGTTGAAATGGCAGCCACAGTGCCTTCCTTCATTTATGCGGGGTCACAGGGAAGATGGAACAAACACAAGCTTTTTGGTGTCCCTCTGTCAGAAGTCAGATGGTGTGATATCTGGAGATAAGGTTAACCACTGTTCAATTGTTTTCTAGTTACCCTGTGTTTTTATAGGGTCTGACAGCAAACATATAAAGTATATATGGGAACTTGAGCAAAATAATTTGTTGACAGACAAGGGAATCCTGAAAGTGGGTACAGTCTGCCATGGTGAAAAGTGGGATATAAAGAAGTCATGTAGCAGAATAGTCAATTTAGGGCCAAAAGAATGAAAACAGGTCATTGCTCTGCCTCTTACCAATTGTAAGACTGCGCAAGTCCTTCATATTCTCTGAGCCTCAGCTTCATCATCTATGAAATTGGGAAAATAGTAAATACCCTTTGTGAAATCAAAATATTAATTTTTTAATGTGAGATCATGCAGGATCTCAGGGAGCAAAGTATAAAGACAAATCAGTGATAGACCCAGAATCCTATTTAACAAATTTATGAATCTGTTTTGAAGAAATGTTGTTTGTGTTAGTATTTTATAGTCTGAGGGTGGCCTGCATGGCATGGGCAAGGAATAGTCAATCCTGAGTCCCTGAGTCAGGAAGCCCCACAATGCAGGAAGAATCCAACACCCAGAAGGAGAAAGATGAATTAAATAGGTTAGTCCTGCTTCTACAAAAGAGACACCCTCAACTCTGTTGTTCATCCACAGTCTGAGCTCACACACACATGAGCCCACATGTGTGTGCTTCCAAGTCAGCCACAATAGGAGTGCCTTGTATCTAGAAGGCTGCTGACCTCTAGAAGTCACTGAAGGAGAGAAAGCCAAAGTGATGAGCTTGATCCTAGCGCCCATGGGAATTTCATTCCTGACCAGTGGTGCCTATGGGAATTCCATTCCTCACCAGTGGAGCCTATGGGAATTCCATTCCTGATGCTGACTCTGCCTCCTCTCAGGGTCCAGTCCCTCTGTGTGCCAAGGCTGCCAGCCAAGGGACCACTTAATGTCAACACTTTCCTGGTGAGTCCCACATCCAGCCACATCTTCCTAAAGAAGCTCTCAACTATTTAATTAGAAGCTGCTCTGACAATTCTGTCCTTGTCACATCAGCAATAGATTGGAACACAAGGGAGAAAATTTCCATTGAACCTGTGCCACGGCATTTGCTCTGTGAATTGAGATGAGTGGGATGCATTCACCTTGCTAATGTATAGAAATAAGAGGCAATGTAATTTCTCACAGTATCAAGTGGGAAGGTACAAAAACACAGCCATTCACAAAACAAAGGATGTTTGTTTTTCTCCCCATCCAAGCATTTGTTTGATCACCATTTCTTCTTTCTGAAACATGAGTGCGCTGTGTTTAGAGGCATTGCCTTTAGCGCCAGAGGGACCTGAGTATGAATTCTGCTCTGACCTTTATTAACGGCCTGAACTTGGGCTAGATTCTTACCTTCTTTGAGCCTTAGTTTTCTCACCTGTTAAACGGGGATAGTTATGCCTCCTCTGAGGTTGTTAGGATGATTAAAACAGAAAGTGAATATAAGGCACTAAGCATAAGTACTAAATATTCAATAAAGGATTATTCTTATTACTTCACACCTCAATGTCCTATGTTCTACATTAAAAGGTGAGTTCCATTCTATGATAATATAGCAGTATTTTTTACCTGCCTCTTCTGTTTCCCATTCTAGACCCTTCTCTTTACCTACCTAGGTACTTCCTCAGTCCTTATATAATGTGGGTTTCAGCCACCCCATCACCCAAATTGTCCTCCTCTATCAATTACAGTTTATAGGTAATTTTCAAAAAGTAGGGTTTCTGAATCTGAACACCAGGCTCACCGTCACAAAGTACAATGGGATTTACTTTCCCTTGAACATGCTGACTTCCTCACCAACTCAGTCTTGGATATCATTAACTTTTTCAGCCCTTCCACACAGGGATGGGACAGGGCCCTTCTAGCCTAAGGGCCAAGAAAAGGTAATTTACTTGGAAGAAACCACCTAACTCCACCCATTTATGTTTTTACTAAATCATTAACTTTTTCAGCCCTTCCACACAGGGATGGGACAGGGCCCTTCTAGCCTAAGGGCCAAGAAAAGGTAATTTACTTGGAAGAAACCACCTAACTCCACCCATTATGTTTTTACTAAATGGAGAAGAAATGAGATCTCGAGTTATATGATTCATTTGTGATTATTACCTTCTTTAAAAAGGTTAAGATGCCTACGACAAAATATAAAATAGTAATCTGCATCTTACTGCTGAAATTTCTGGAAAGAGATTTGGGAATTTAGGAAGGCAGCCATTCCACTAGAATCCTGGGAGACAAACAGAATATTGGGATAGAATCTGACAAGCAAGGAAGAAAGAAAAAAAGAAGATGTAGGTCATTTCAAAAGCTAAAGTTGCCTTAAAAAAAAAGTATAACAGGATTTCTTTCTTTTTCTAAAGATGATCTTTTTAAACACTGCCCTTTTACCCTTGAAACCACTTTTCCTTCTCCCTGAAGACACCCAACCAGTGCATGCTGCCCGCCAGCAGAGAAGGGATGCCCCAGCAGAGAGACCCACAATTACCATGTGATCACAGCACAAGACAAGATTAACAGGGTACAAGATCCATTTAGAACTTTTCATTCCTTGTTCAATTTGTACCAAGGTCCCTAGTAATTTTTTTAGAAATCTGGCAGGGATTTCTACATTCCAAGCCCTCCCCATTACATCTGGCACATCGGCAAAGCCATTACTTCCCTACAGAGCCAGGCGGAGAAAGAAGGAAAAGTGGCTTCACCAGGCTGAGTTTTATGAAAGCAAGAGCAACCCGGGGCAGAAACCGAGTCTGAAGATGACAAGGGCGGAAAGTCAAAACTCTTACATTATTAACAAAGGGCCATTTTCACTGACGACTAAGAGGTAAGAGTTCTCTAATTCTCCCATTGAAAGGCAGAACCAAAAGAAAAAGATGAAATCATCTGCCCCCCGCCCTGAACACAGAGGCTCCAGGGCTCCGCACCACGGACTCCCCCGGAGATAAACAGGCAGGCCGAGGATGAGGGGCACAGAGGCGCAGGGAGCCTGAGGGCACCCGGAGGGAGGGACGAGACAGAGAATATATGATTCAAGGTGGTGAAGGAAAGAAAGACATAGGGAGACAGAAACGGAAGAGGCCCAAACTGAGGGGAAGAGAAGTGTAGTGAGAGGAAATCAACAGCAGAAGGAAAGAGAAAACTTATCTGCTGGGCAGGCCAAGAGAAACCGAAAGGAAGGGAAAATAATAGAAATCAAAATGGAAGGGAAAGCAGAATGGACGAATGAACGCTGGTGGGCTGCTGAGACACTGAGACGCTGACGGGGCGCTGAGGCCGAGCCCTTTGTGCATTTCTTCTGGGGGCCTGGTGACTGCACAGCACAGCCTAAGGTTATTGATGTTTTCCAAGATGGTGGACTTTGGGGACAGGCAGGTACTGATTCAGATCTTCAGACAAGATACTTAACCTTTTGAGTTTTAGTTTGATTCTGCAAAATGAGGGTAATAACCAGCTTCACTAGATTGTTGTGAAGAATGAATATAATAAGACATATAAAATCCCAGTGCAATATTTGACATATAATGAATGATCAATGAGTGTTAGTTTCCATTTTTTAATATTATTAGGCATTCCACACTGGCTTTTTAATCATTAACAATTCTCTGTACTGCCTCCCCACCCCACGGCAGCACTGGCTCTTACTCTAAATTCTTTAAGGGCAGAATCTGTGTCTCGTCCACCAGGGACGCCTCAGTTCCTTGGCACAAGGCCAATGCTCCATAACTCCATGAGCAATTGTTGAATGAATGAATAAACAAACAAATGAATAAATGCATTAATGAACAAGTCTTCCTTTGTGGTGAGTTTAGTTACTATACAATCAGGACTGAGTGCAGAAAACAGAAACTACTCCAGATAGTTGAAGCAGAGAGCTTAATATTGGGTGTTAGGGATTTACAAAGACATTGGCAAGACTGGAGGAGCGTCAGAGCTGCCATTCTACTACAAATTTCAAGGTCACTCCAGCACAACAAGCCACAGATTAGGAAGCTGCAGCTTTGGCCATAGCTTCAGTTACCCTTCTTACTCACAAATCCGATGACCAGACAGGACCCCGGGCCCCTCACCCAGACCCTTCCAACTCTCGCATGTCATGACCCAGCTTGCCAACAACAGCTTTTGAAAATGGCATGTGTATCCTTTCTTCCAGATCTCAGCCTGAGTACACCTAATTGGCAGAACAAAATTTACATCTATGAATCTGGGACATGTAGCTTTTATAGCTTTCTTTTTTATGTATGTTTCTAATACAAGTTTATTGAATTTGTGCAATTTGTGCTTTCTTCAAGATAGACAATCTGGTGATGTAATTGCATAAATAATATTTCCTCACTCTTCTTCTATATATCCTTTAAAGCTATTATGCCCCATTTATTTATTAGCTGTTTTAACTAATGAATGCCCTAACTTCTTTCTTTCTCATTATACATAGCATACTGATTTCTCTTTTTATCTAAAATTTAATTTATTACAGGAATTTTTACAAATAGTTTTTATGGAATATATTTGACATGTAACATTGTATAAGTTTAATGTATACAGTGTGTTACTTTGATACATTAGCCTTGTAATATGATTGCTAATGTAGTGGTATTTATCACATTGCACATTCATAGTACAATATTATTGTCTATGTTCATTATACTGGGCATTAGATCTCTATGGCTTATTTACTACTCATTACAAGTTTGTACCCCTAAGTCACTATCACTGTTATCCTCCCCACCATCCCCTGGTAACCACCATTTTACTCTGTTTCTTACAAGTTTAACTTTTTTAGATTCCTCATATAAGCCATATCATACAGCACTTACTGTGTTTCTCTGACTTATCTCACCATAATGTAATCAAGGTCCACCCACATTTTGCAAATAGGAGGGTATCTTCCTCTCTAATGATTAAATAATATTCCATTGTGCATATGTACCCATCCTTTTTATCCATTCATCTTTTGATGGGCATTGGGATTGTTTCCCTATTTTGGCTATTGTGAATAATGTTGCTATAAACATGGGAGTGCATATATCTCTTCAAAATCCTATTTTCATTTCCTTTAGGTATATACTTATAGGTGGAATTGCTGGATGGTATAGTATAGTATAGTAGATCTATTTTTAATTTTTGAGGTAACTCTGTACTATTTTCCACAGTTGTTGGACCAATTAACATTCCCAACAATAATGTATAAGGGTTCCCCTCTCACCAGAGCCTCACCAGCACCTGTTGTCTCTTGTCCTCTTGCTGATAGTCATTCTAACAGGTGTGCGGTCATATCTTAGGATTTTGATTTGCATTTCCCAGATGACTAGGAATGTTAAGCATCTTTTCATGTGTCAGTTGGCCATTTGATGTTCTTTTTGGAGAAATGTATATTAGTTCTTCTGCCCATGTTTTAAACAGATTGTCTATTTTCTTATTATTGAGTTAACTGAGTTCTTTATTTTAGATACTAACTCCTTACCATACATGGTTGGCAAAAATTTTTTCCTACTGTGTAGATTGTCTTCATTTCATTAAATTTCTTTTCTGTGCAGAAGCTTTTGAGTTTGATGTAACCCCATTTGTTGATTTTTTTCTTTGATTGCTTATGCTTTTGGCATCATGCCAAAAACTTATTGCCAAACCAATATCAATGAGTTCCTCTCCTACATTTTCTTCTAGGAGTTTAATGATATCAAGTCTTATGTTTAAGTCTTTGATCCATTCTGAGTTAATTTTTGTGAGTGTTGTGAGATAGGGGTCCAGTTTCATTGTTCTGCATGTGTTTCCCCAGTTTGCCTAGAGCCATTTGTTGAAGAGACTGTCTTTTCCCCACTGGGTATTCTTGGCATCTTTGATGCTTATTAATTGACTTTATATTCCAGGCTTTAATTCTGGTCTCTCTATTCTGTCCCACTGGTCAATGTGTTTATTTTTGTGCCAGTACCATAATGTTTTTGTTACTATGGCTTTGTAGTAAATAGTTCACCCTTGAAAAACACTGGTTTGAACTGCATGAGTTCACTTACACACAGATCTTTTTCAATAAATATATTGGAAAAAATTTTGGAGATTTGAGACACATTGAAGAAACATTTTCTTTCCTCTAGGTTACTTCATTGTAAGAATACAGTATGAAATATACATAAAATACAAAATATGTATTAACAAACTATTTATGTTACTGTTAAGGCTTCTGGTCAATGGTAGACAATAAATAGTTTAGTTTTGCAGGAGTAAAAAAATGATAGGTGGATTTTTGACTGCACAGGGGTCAGCACCCATAATACTCATGTTATTCAAGGGTCAACTCTATTTTGAAATCTGAAGTGTGATATATCTGGCTTTGTTCCTTTTTCTCAATATTGCTTTGGCTATTCAGGACCTTTTGTGCTTCCACACAAATTTGAGGATTATTCTTTCTATTATGGGAAGAATCCATTTGGTATTTTGATGGGGATTATATTGAATCTGTAGATGGCTTTGGGTAGTATGGACATTTTAACAATATCAGGTCATCTGATCCATTAATGAATGTCTTCCCATTTGTTTCTTTTTCAATTTCTTTCAGCAAACTTTTGTAGTTTTCACTGTACAGATGTTTCACACCATTGATTAAATTTATTCCTAGGTATTGTTTTTGATGCTACTATGAATGAGATGGTTTTACTTCTTTTTCAAATTTTCTGTCATTAATGTAAAGGAATGAAGTTGATTTTGTATCCTGCCACTTTGCTGAAATCATTGCTTAATTCCAACAGATTTTTGACTGGTTCTTTTGAATTGTCTATATATAGGATCATATCATCAGCAAATAATGACAATTTTACTTCCTCCTTTCCAGTTTGGATGCCTTTTATTTCTTTGTCTTGCCTAGTTGCTCCTGCTAGGATTTCCAGTCCTATGTTTAATACAAGTGGTGAGAATGGGCATCCTTGCCTTGTTCCTGATCTCAGGAAAATGCTTTCAATTTATCTCCATTAAGTATAATGCTACCTGTGGGTTTATCATTTATGGCCTTTATTATGTTCCTATACCTAAGCTGTTAAGGTATTTTATCATGAAAATATGTATTCTCAAATGCTTTTCTGCATCTACTGAGGTGATCATGTGATTTTTATGTTTTATTTTATTGCTGTGATGTATTACATTTATTGATTTGCATACATTGAACCATCCTTGTATCCAGGGATAAATCGCACTTGGTCGTGGCATATAATCCTGTTCATGTGTTCTTGAATTCAGCCTGTGAATATTTGGTTGAGAATTTTTGTATCTATATTCATCATTCACCAATGATATTGGTCTACAGTTTTCTTTTCTTACAGTATCCTTCTGTAGTTTTGGTATCAAAGCAATGCTGGCCTCATAGAATAAGTTTGGAAATGTTCCTTCCTCCTTGATATTTTGGAAGAGTTTAGAGAAGATTGGTATTGAATCTTCTTTAAGTATTTGGTAGCATTCTCCTGTGAAGCCATCTGGTCCTGGAATTTTCTGTGTTGGAAGTTTTTCTGATTACTGATTCAATCTCTTTACTCATTATTGGTCTGTTCAGATTTTCTATTTCTACCTTATTCAGTCTTGGGAGGTTGTGTGTTTTTGGAAATGTGTCCATTTCTTCTAGGTTATGTAATTTGTTGGCATATAATTCTTCATAGTAGTCTTTTATGATTCTATGTATTTCTGTAGTATCCATTGAAATGTCTCTTTCACTTCTAATTTTATTTATTTGAGTCTTCTCATTTTTTCATAGTCTAGATAAGTGTTTATCAATTTTATCTTTTCAAAGAAACAGGTCTTAGTTTCATTGATCCTCTCTATTATTTTTCTGTTTCTATTCTCATTTATTTCTGCTCTCATCCTTATTATTTCCTTCCTTCTGCTAACTTTGGCCTTAATTTGTCCTTCTTTTTCTAGCTCCTTGAGACACAAAGTTAGGTTGTTTGAGATTGTTCTCATTTCTTAATATATACATTTATTACTATAAACTTTCCTCTCAGAATTGCTTTTACCGCATCCCACAATATTTGGCATGTTGCGTTTTCATTTTCATTTGTTTTCAGATAATTTTTTATTTCCCTTTTGATTTTTTAAATTTGACCTAATGGTTGGTTAGAAGTGTGTAGTTTAGTTTCCACATATTTGAAGATCTTCTTACTTTTTCTTGTTGACTACTAGTTTCTTACCATTGTGATCAGAGAAAATATGGTACGATTTCAATTTTTTAGATTTGCTAAGATCTGATTTATGGCCTATCATATGACCTATCCTGAAGAATATTCCATGTGCACTTGAGAATAATGTGGATTCTGATGCTGTTGGAATGTTCTGTATATGTCTATTAAGTCCATTTGTTTAAATTGTGGCTCAGTCCCAATGTTTCCTTGTTGATTTCTTGTCTGAAATCTATCCAGTACTGACAGTGTGGTACGGAAGTCCTTACAATTATTTTATTATTGTCTATTTCTCCCTTAAGATCTGTTATTAATTACTCAATATATTTTGGTGCTCAAGTGTTAGGACTATACTTATTGTTTTACCTTCTTGATGTATTGATCTCTATCACTACATAATGATCTTCTTTGTCTCTTGTTACCCTTTTTGGCTTGAAGTATATTTTGTCTGATATAAATATAACTATGCCCACTTTCTTTTAATTTCCATTTGCTTGGAATATCATCTTCCATCATTTCACTTTGAACCTATGTGTATCCTTAGAGCTGAAATGAGCCTCCTGTAGGCAGCAGATAGTCAGGATCTTGTTTCTTTAATCCATCCAGCCACTCTGTGCCTTTTGATTGATGAGTTCAATCTATTTACATTTATGGTGGTTATTGGTACGTAAACTTATATTTTTGTCATTTTATCTTCTACCTTCTGGTTATTTTGTCTCTCCATTGTTTCTTTTTCCTTACATTTCTGTCTGCCTTTGTAAGTTGGTGGTTTTCCATGGTGATTTGCTCAGTCTCCTTGGCTTCTTTTTTACTCTTTCGTGTCTCTTTTCTAGATTTTTGCTTTGTAGTTACCATGAGGTTTACATAAAACATCTCATAGATAAAATAGTCCTTTTTCTGCTGGTGGCAATTTATTTTCATTTACCTATAAAGGTTCTATTCTTTTACTCTTCCCCTTTTATATTTTTGACATCACAGATCATCTCTTCTTATGCTGTGATTTTGTTAGCACATTGTAGTAGTGTTATTTAGTTATTTAAAAATATATATTTATTTTTAATGCTCCTTCAGTGTCTTTGTCTGCTGAGCTCCCTTTCCTCTTCCTCCCCCAGTCACTGTGGTATCTTCTTAGAGAGCACCCGGCCCCTCCAGCTGCAGCAGGCATGGCCAGGCAGACCCCCGCTCTCTACCTTCACCCTCCCCTCCCTTTACCAAAAAGGTCACGCTGGCTGCTGATGGACCTGCTGACACCTTCTCTGTTGTCACTGCCTCTTCCACAGCCATCTCCACTGCCACCTCCTCACTCCAACCTGCTACACAGCCAATCCACCCACTTTCAGAGATGGATCACTCAGATGTCCTGGTATGCTGTGCAGAGGTGCTTCTTTTTCATTTATGGATATCTGATTAGTTGTAACCAAAGGAGCGAGAAAAGAGAAATGACTCAGCCACCATGATGCTTCACATTGCTTTTTTAGCTTTTAACATAACAGAGTAGAAAGAGGGTGGAGTGAAGTCCAAAAGAGCCAGTCCATGTCAGGAAGTTCTTTCAGTCTAACAAGGAAACAGGTTTCAGTCATGAAAGAGAAGCAACAGGCAAAGCTAGGAGATAAATGTAATCCTTACAACCTTGATTTTTCTAGTATTTTTCCAATTCAAATATTTGCATCCATCATCAGACTTCATTGGGCCTTTTTGGATTTATAAATCTTGCTTATATCAGATACAAAAGAAAGTCACCCCATTCCACAAATATCATTTCTTCTATGACTTCATCCATTTTGAAGACAGAAGATAGCCAGCATTCTGGAAATTGTGACTGGGATCTGTCCTGCCAATGTTTCCTTAGAATCTTGAAAACAATTCCATCTGCTGTATAGAGGAGGCATGCTTTACAAACCAACTTCTGATAAGTTATCAGCTGTGGCAGCCATGAGAATGGGTTTCACAAACTCCCAATTGCAGGGAGCATAGCTGTAAGATTCATTGAGCCCACATACCCAGGGCTCCATTGGCCAGTAGGGTTCAACTCAAAATGAAACAGAAACTTGGTGTCTGGCCTAAACAGTCCCCTGACCTAATTGTTAGCACCTTTCTAGGGGAACTTTGACCATATAAGCCAGCAATGCCATTTTTTAGTAACCTAGAATTTTAATGAGAACAAATCTTTTTAATAATAAAGATAAGACTATTGGTGTGATAAGTTTGTATCTTTTCTTATGATTGTTTTCTTTATCCCTTACTATTTTTTTCTGTACCACTCTGGATCCTGCTGCTACACAACCAGGCACAATTCTGAGGTAGAAAAATCCTGGCCCTTATGAATTCATTCAAAAATTATTTATTGAGCACATACTATATTCCAGGCTTGAAGTTAGGTTCTGTGGAGAAGATGGTGAACAAAACTGAGAGACTTTCTGCTATCATTAGGGCCTTAAGTTGGGAGGGAGACGGTCAGCAATAAAGTAATCCCACAAATCAATGTCCAGTTATGAATAAGAAATGTTCTATGAAAAGCAGGATGCTATGAATCATCTCAGAGGAAGTAACAGATAGAGCTGAGCTGTGAAGCATGGGTAATCATTAAGTCGGAAAAGGGGTATAGATAAAAACTCTATCTATAACAGGGTAAGGGAGAGGGGTATAAGGGAAGGAGATCAGCATGTGGGAAAGCAGGATGAAACTCAGAGCATTTTAACAACTAGATGAAGGCCCCAGTGGCTAGGCCCCAAGCATCGGGGGAGTGCAGTGAGATGAGGCCATAGAAGGAACACGGTCAGGCCAACAGACCCCTATACACATGCCAAGTGCTGAGGATTTTCTCTTCTTTGGCTTTCCTTTCTCCTCTCACCCCAGCACCCAGTGCCCTCCGAGTTTCCCCAAGATTGCTTCTGATTCAGCTTTGCACACTCTCCTCTTACATTTCAAACTCGTCTCTCACCCTCCTTCCTCCCCATGAAAACACCCAGGCTCTCATCCTAGGCTAGCCTGTGACAACACTATTCTAGTGCCCCTGTCCATCCTGCTATCAGCTCTGCCTCCTGGGCCCTGCTGCTCTTTCAGTGCAGTGTCTTGCTACTTTTTTCTCTTAGTTCTAATTTATTCTTTGATTCTCCCTTTGTTGTTTTATAAATACTTGGCCAGAGCCTCCTGTGCCATCCTTTCCAAGGATATTAAACATTAAAACAGAAAGCAAGGCCTCTCTGCTTAACCCACAACAAGGGATCCCTGGCCAAGGTCTCCAGGGAATATGTCTTTCATGGAGAGGAAACATTTGTGGGCATCACCTTCCTGCTCCTCAAGCCTCTGCCTAAGCAACTGCTGTTTTCTCTGTACTACACTGGTCTACCTCTTGGGAGAAATATAAGATCAGATCATCCACAGCTGCATTCAGTGAGCCAGTGGTCCTCAGCTGGTGGGGTGGTGTTGGCCCCAGGGAACTTATGCAATGATGTAGACATCACTGGTTTTCCACTGGAGTCGGGTGTGATGCTACTGGCAGCTAGCAAATAGAGGCCGGAATACTGTAATACCCTAAACAGCCTACAATGTGCAGAACAGCAAAGAATTGCAAAACAAACAATTATTTGGCCTAAAATGTTAGTAATGCTAAGATTGAAAAACCCTGCAGTAAACTCCTCCAACTTTAAAGTGACAGTTCAAGGTCTCTACCCATCATCCCTGATTAATGTCATTAATGTATTATAATTAATATCATTTGGTGGCTAACCACCTCCACAATGCATTCACATAATTACAGCTTGTATTTGTACATATTTTTGTTGATTATAGTTTCATCCTTCTTGTTTCTCCAACTTAGAAATTTAAGGTCTTTAAAGAGATGATACTAGACACTTAGTAACCCAGCAAGACCTGGTTGAGCAGTTGGAATCCAGCAGACTTACTCTGTGTTGGCAGAGATGGTTCGATTGTTGAGAAGTACTAGGTCTCCCTTCTGCTTTGTACATTCTCTTTATACAGGGGATGGAACTGCTGCAATGGACCCCAGGGCTGCCCTGTGGAGGGGATGACAAGGATCTTTAATAGTCAAGATGGAATTTAACATGCTGTAGCAAAATATTCAGTAGCATCAAAACTACAAGAGTTTGTTGCTCACTCATACTACATATCCATGCAGTGGATAGGGTGGGGGGTGGTGTCTGCTCCTCCTGGCCATTGGTGGTGTCAGAGAATTAGTGGTGATGTGGGTAATCCCCACAACATGTATACAAAAGAATTGGGCTCAGACTCTTTAATAACCCATGACATACTTCAGGCATAGAGTATGGCTCAGTAAGTGAAAACTGCTATTGTTATTGCAACAATGACAATACTGTGTTTTTTTTAGTCTTTGGGCCACCAACATGTGAAGATCCAATATATTTCAGGACCAAAAATAGGTTACTCCCTGACTGGCTTTTATCACTGTGATAAACATGTGATTAACATAATTTAACATGGTGATTTGTGAAAATTTGTCAAATTTTCTTTTGTACCCCTGAGAATAGTTTTACTGTTTTCCCATTCATTTAAAATCACTTTTGAATGCCTGCTATCTTCCAAGCATCATGCAGAGAGCTGAAAATAAGATGAGTAAGAACTCTGTCCTGACCTTTAAGAGTTCACAGTCTGGAGAATGGAGAAGCCGAGGTCTATGGAAGCTCTAGGACAGCACCCCACAGGCCAGAAAGGTGAAAGCCAGGCCACAGAAGGCAAATGGAAGTTATAAGGAAGGGGGATGGTCTAGACAAGGGAGGACAACCCAGTCAGGTAATAAACATTTGCAAAGATACAGAGAGAGCTTGGCCCATTCTGTTATTTAGCAAGGCCAGAGTACTGAGTGCAGGGGAGGGGCAGGAAATACAGAGGGGACTTTACACTAAAAAGAAGATTAAGCAGGACAGCAATGTGATCAAATTTGTTTTTGAAAGAATCTATTTCAGTGGGTGTGGCTCCAAGAGGAAGTGGGTTCCCTGCCAAGGGCAAGTTCCTTATGGATCTGATAGGACTGAAGGAAGAGGAGGATGAGAGATTAGGGTAAAGGGTTTTTATTTGTCACAGCTCAGTCCCCTCTGCTGTGGTGCTCTCTAGTCCTCCCTCTCTGGGCTCGCTACAAATCAAGCTCCAGCCCTCCCTGTGACAGTGGTGGGCACTCCCCATCACCCCACCCCTTCTTCTGGGAGTAATACCATGGGCACATCTCTTATGACTGGTGACCGCCTGACCAATTGGGCACCAAGAGAGAAGAGGAGGAGAAAATGGCCATTTTTTTTCCACCTCATGCTCCTGACCTGCCCTGAGATGGACCAGCGATGGTAAACTTCACACTGAGTATAAACAGGCCCTTATATGCATACCACTATCAGGACCAGGTAGGATGTTCTAGTTGAAAACTTCCATTTACCCAACAGTGGGTGTACTAGAATACCAGAGGCCGGATGGTTTAAACAACAGAAATTCATTGTCTCACAGTTCTGGTAGCTGGAAGTTCAAGACCAGGGTGTCAGCGGGCTGGGCTTCTCCCGAGGCCTTTCTCCCTGCTTACAGACGGCCACCTTCTTGCTGCATCCTCACTTGATATTTTCTCTGTGGTGTATTCATTCCTGCTGACTCCCTCTTCTTATGAGGATACCAGTCACATTAGGTTAGGGCCCCACCCTTATGACCTCATTTAACCTTAATTACTTTCTGAAAGTCCTATCTCAAAATATAGCCACACTGGAGGTTAGGGCTTCAATACATGTATTTTGGTGGGATTGGTGGGGGAGTGGGTCACCACGTGGTCTATGACAGTGGGAAACCTGGGTGGCAGGCCAGCCAGAGGGGTGAAAGCTGCAGCAACGATCCAAGCAGAAGGTTATGTGGCCTTCACAAGCTAGTGGGAGTAGGGATGCAGAAAGGGGGAAGTGTCTCAAGTTGGCAGGATTGATGAGACCTAGTGGCTGGTTAATTGCAGTATGATAGGCAACTGAGGGAATAATTATAACATGCCTGTGGTAGAGGGAAAAAACATGGAGGGGAAAGATGAAGAGTTCACTTTTCCACTGTTTATTTGAAGTCCCTGGGGGAACATATGAGTGGAGAAATTTAACAATAGTAGGTATGTGGTCTGACCCAGAAAAAAAGCCGAGGCTGGAAATACAAATTGGGAAATTGTCAGCATAGGGGCTGGCTAAGGACATGCAAGTAGATGAAATCACCCGAGGAAAGTAAATAGAGTGCAAAGTAGAGGTGTCCAAAATCCAGAACTCAGAAAAGGACATGTAAAGAGTAGGTGGAATAAGAGTTGCTTGTGCAGGTACCTGACAAAAAGAACCAGGAAGGTAAATGAGAAAGCAAGAGGTCAAAAAGCCAAGGGAGGAGAGGGTTTTAGTAAAAGCCTGGTTAGCAGGGTCAAATGCCACCAAAACAATTAACGATGTGGATTTTAAAAGGATTAAGCATGCAATCGTGATGCATGACCCCCATCAGAACAGTTCCAAGCACAGTGCAAGAAGCAGAAGCCAAGCTGGCGGCTCCAACAAGGGGGCATGAGGAAAGGCTGGTACCGAGTAAACTAACCCTTCCTATTTGCTTGTTTCTGCATGAAGGAAACAACAAGGAAAGTAAAAACTAAAGAGGAACTGAAAAGCAAATTAAGGATTTGCTTCTGTTCAGGTAAAAGATTTAAACACATTTATATGCCAAGGGGGAGGTGTGCCAGTAAACAGCAGACTGAAAATATAACAGAGGGTAGGAAACTGATGGTATAAGGATTCCAAGGCAGCAAGGTCCAGGAGGAAGGAATGGCATCAGGCATAACCATCTTTTGCATGGACAGATTACATCCCTGAAGCCTAAAAAGAAAATCAGCATGCCGAGGCTCCTACCTCTCACGGAACCATTTCTGCTGTACTGAAGAGCTTTGTCCTGCTCAGACGTCTCTCTCATTTTCAAGACAAACTACATTTTCCCAGACTGGACTATGATTAGCTAGACATCTGGGACTTAGCACAGTCCCAACACCTAGTAGGTCCAATAAATAATTGTTGAATAAATGAATCTAAGGGTGGAGCCTTAGCCTGTACCTTCCTATGGTCACCAGAGAATGGACCGTACAGCGGTCAGGTGGAGAGAAAAGGAGGACACACTTGCAGGGACAGTCTCTGAAGAAGATTCATTATTCATTCCACAAACATATGCTGAGTGTATGGTGCTGCCTCCAGCCATAGAACAGATGGCCAAAGGCAACTGATTCACAAGGACTCCTCTGAACTGGAGGATTCCCTGCTCCTGACACATGACAAGTCAGTGGCTTCTGCATGCACCCATCTGCTGTGATCTGTAGCCCATATATTCTCTCTGAATCCCCAGCATCAGGAAACAGATCGCTACCAATTTTTCTTTCTGTCAATAAGAGCTGAGGAATAATTATGCCCAATTGACATAAGCAGCTCCAACTGCTTTCAGAATTTGGCTTGAAGCCCAATTATATTTCTCTAGCTTGTGCCGCAGGACATGAACAGTACAATTTGTCTCATTTCTTTCTCTTGCTTTTTAGAATACTCAAAAAAAAACTGGCTCAGTGAAACCAAACAAGCATGTTCTTCAAGAATAATTTTGAGCACGATCCATGAGCCAAGTTAATATGATATATATTTTGAGAGAAACTCAGCTGAAAGCATCCAGATATATTATTTTTAAAATTATATGCACATGAATAAAGTAGATTGCACAGCAATAATTTTAAAATGCTGTTGCTAGGTTGAGCATAAATCAAGGTTGTAAATATGTACATGCTCATACACCCACATTCCCAAATTCACCCATGAGCTGTTTTGTGAAACTTATTTTCTAAGCCGGTGATTTGAAATTTAGATTGTGTGTTTCCAGAAATAATGCCATGAATAGCAGGTAGCTTCCCCAGGTTATCTGCATAAACCAACCTCACCTGTAATTCAGATGAACTAGGTAGGACTGGTCTGGTTCTTGGAGAGAATGGAGTAGCTGTTCAGGAAGGAAGCAAAAGAGGACACAGGACGTAGGACAGAAACAAAATCGGCTCCAGCCAAAAACCATCAGTGGGTGGTGGTCTTTGCATCCTCTGCTTTCCAAGACCTCCATCTGCACTGTCTCATGTTCTGGAATCCTTTTCCCAAGTTCAGACCTCCACTTGATACCAAAGGTGCCATGCTCCAGTTGTGCTGATGCCTGCCCATAACCAAAATCCATATTACTTCAGAAGCAAAAATCTTAACCCATGAACAGACCAGCACTGCCTACAGGTCCCAGTCCAGAACCCACTGGTAAGACCCCAGAGTAAAGGAGGGTTTGTTTGGCTCATTCGATGTTGGCTTGTTCAGTCTTGTTTTCTTTTTTTCAAACTATATTAGATGCTAACACTCTAAAATCAGGAGTAGAAAATAGATATTACTAGTGCTTACCAACATCCACTTAACCTCTCCTGGACATATTTTCCAGCCCCACAGCAGTCAGTGGGGCCATATGACTGCATCTGGCCAATGGACTGTGAACAGAAATGACATGTGTCTTTGAGGCTGAGGCTGGGAAAAGCCCCAATGCGTGTTCCCTAGTCTTCTGTTTATCGGGGTATTCATTTCCTAGAGCTGCTGTAACAAAGTACCCCAAACTGAATGACTCCAACAACAGAAATCATTGTCTCACCTTGAGAACAAAGTGTTGGCTGGGTCATTCCCCCTCTGGCACTAGGGAAGGACCCATCCAGGGCTCTCTCCTTGCTTCTGATAGTTCCTTAGGGCCCACTTGATGACCTCATTTAAACATGATTAGCTCATAAATACTGAATCTCTAAATAAGGTCACATTTTCTGCTACCAGGGTTTAAGCCTCCAACATACATATTTTTGGGGGATGCCATTCAGCCCATAACACTTGGCCACTGGGAACACAGAGGCCTGGTGCTGAGATGCCAGAGCGTGGATGCTGGGTCGATGCATAGCGGGAAGTTGCACTAAAGAGTTGTCAGACTCCCAGAGGTCACATGAGGCAGAAATAAACCATTGTTAAACCACTGGGATTTGAGAGCTGTTTATTATTACAACATAGGCTGGCTTACCCACCTACTGATACAAGAACAGCTCATGTAAAAATCCAGATTTCCTCCTTGGAAGTTCTAGCTTGCTCAGTGGCAACAACCAGCAGACAACTAAAGATGAACAGTTTCCCTGAGATGGAACCAAGTACTGCTCCCCAGGTCCAAGTTCTCTACAGTCCTCACTACTCATTCTTCCCCAACCATTATATCCCATTATATCCATTACCATTTTCCATTACATGTCTGTCCCCATTTTTCTTATGCTTAAGCTGTTTTATTTGTTTCTATTACTTGCCTGGCCTCTTTAGCCTTGTGAATCTGCCACCTCTGCTCTAAATGGGCCCTAATATTCATAGCTTCTTCCTTACTTCCCTTTCTGAACCTTTAAATTATTATAATTTGTGTTTGTGTTCTCAATAGCTCCCCAGGTAGCTGCAGGTTATAATGGAAGAGTAAGTCTCTTCTAGCTCAAGAGTTCATAATTACCTGTCTTCCCTGCTCACTTTTAATGTCAAGGCATAAACACATTTCCAGGGTGATTTCAAATATATGCTGAAAAATCCTCATAATATCATAGATTGTTATACCTACGTTTAAAGCATTTTTTCACTCATAACAATTCCAATGAGAGGCAGAACTATTGTTCGCATCTCTTTATCAATGAAGAGATTAAAGAGCAATAAAATTAGATGATGTAACCACAGTCCCAGAACTGGTGATTGGTGACAATGGAACAAAGTTTGCAGCCTTTAGCACTCAAAAGCAGTGTTCTTTCCAACCTCTGGGCCTTCATTTCCTCATAGAAAAAAATGAAGTTATTAGGCAAGAAGTAGGAGTTACCAAACTTACATGTAGTTGTGTCAAGTTTTATTCTCGTCTAAGCTGCTGGAGAAAGGCCCCAAATAGGTAAGTGGCTCCAGCTGATAGAGAGATGGGCTCCGGAGTCAGGTAAGTGACATTCTGATATTGGCACACGTTTTGACCAAGGAATATTTTGACTCAGAAGAAAATACAATAAACTGAAATTTCAACTTCTAAGCTTCTAAAACAACTACCCATTTTGTTTTTTAATTATCAGTGCAGTAGGTTGAATGGGAGCCTCAAAAAGGCATATCTACAGCCTAATCCCCAGAGCTTGTGAATATTACCTTAAAAGGTAAAAGATTGAATGCTACCTTATTTAAAAAAGGGGATTCTGCAGATAGTTAAGGACTTTGAGATGAGGAGATGATTCTGTATTATCTAGGTGGACCCTACCTCCAATGAGAAGTATCCTTATAAGATACAGAAGAGAAGACACAGACACACAGGAAAAGGCCATATGAACACAGGGGCAGAGACTGGCATTCAGTGGTCACATGCCAAGGAACACTGGAGCCCCCAGAAGCTGGGAGTGACAAGGGAAAATTCCCCCCTAAGCCTTCAGAGGAAGCACAGCCCTGCGGACACCTTGATGTGGCATTTATGGCATCCAGAACTGTGAAAGAATAACCATCACAGACCACAGACTGAACCAAAAACCACACTTTGAATAGCACTGGTCTAAGATTTCCAAATTATTTGGTATGAGGAAAATGTATTAATTTACATTAGACTTTAATAAGACAAGGATGCATGCTATAATCTCTAGGATAACCAATACAAGAATAAAATAAAGCTTAATCTAGGATACAGAAAATAATTCAAAGACAAAAGAGATTTTAAAAGAATATAGAATAGAAAGAACAAATTAAAAGCAAATGGTTAGATAGCAGTTTTAGGCCCAAATACATCAGTTATTATCTTCAATGTAAATGAATTAAATATGTCAATTAAAAGATAAATATTTCAGGGATGGATTTTTTAAAAACTACACTACTTAAATAAATGCATTTAGGTATAATACAGAAAGGTCAAAAGGAAGACTCCAAAACAAGATATACGATGAAAACACAAATCAAAAAAAGCTATGGTAGTTATACTGCTATCAGATAAATATGACTCTAGAACAAGAAATATTACAGTTAAAGAAGAATATTGCATAATAATAAAAATGCCCATACACTCAGAAGATACAATTCTACATTTGCTTGTATCTTGTAATACAACTTCAAAACACACACAGCAAAAAATACAAAAAGAAATGTTCAAGTCCACAGTTTGACAGATTGTAGTGAAAGATTTTAACACACCTCTCTCATAGTTAAAACAAGTAGTCAAAAAAAATCAATAAGGATACTAACAATCTAAACACTATAAATAAACCTTTCTTGATGTATATGCATATAGAACATTGACCTGATAACTACAGAATATATATGATCTTCAAAAACACACAGGGGTGGAGCCAGGATGGCGGCGTGAGTAGAGCAGTGGAAATCTCCTCCCAAAAACACATAGAGCTATGAAAATATAACAAAGAAAATTCTTCCTAAAATAGAGACAGAGGACACAGGACAACATCCAGACCACATCCACACTGCAAGAACCCAGCGCCTTGGGAAGGTGGTAAGATACAAGCCCCGGCCCTGGGGGACCCGAGCACCCCTCCCCCTGGCTCCCGGCAGGTGGAAAGAAACTGGAGAGGTTTTTTTTTTGGCGAGTGCTTTTTGGAAGCCTTAAAGGGACAGGGACCTCATTGCTAGGGAGGCAGGGCGGCGGGACCAGTGAGCGGGTGCCTGGGACCGGCACCTGAGGACAAAGAATATCCCATGTTTTTCCCTGCGGGACTGGAGGGCGGGTGCCTGAGACCGGCGCCTGAGGACAGAGGAAATCGCGTGTTTTTCCCCTTTTTTTTTCTCTTTTTGGCGAGTGCTTTTTGGAAGCCTTAAAGAGACAGGGACCCCGGTGCTAGGGAGGCAGGGTGGCGGGACTGGTGAGCGGGTGCCTGGGACTGGCACCTGAGGACAAAGAATATCCCATGCTTTTCCCTGAGGGACCGGAGGGCCGGTGCCTGAGACCGGCGCCTGAGGACGGAGGAAATCGCGTGTTTTCCCCCTTTTTTTTCTCTTTTTGGCGAGTGCTTTTTGGGAGCCTTAAAGGGACAGGGGCCCCGGTGCTAGGGAGGCAGAGCAGCAGGACCGGTGAGCGGGTGCCTGGGACTGGCGCCTGAAGACAAAGAATATTGCACGTTTTTCCCTGCAGGACCAGTGGGCAGGTGCTTTTTGGAAGCCTTGAAGGGACAGGGACTCCGGTGCTATGGAGGCAGGGCAGCAGGACCAGTGAGTGGGTGCCTGGGACTGGCGCCTGAGGGCAAAAAAAAAATCACGTGTTTTTTCCTTTTTTTTTTTTTTTTTTTCTATTCCCTCTCTCATTGTTGCTGTTGTTGTTTTGGTTTGGAGAGTGCTTTTTGGAAGTCTTAAAGGGGCAGGACAGGTCACTTGGACCAGAGGCAGGGAATCTGGGGATCTCTGGGCACTCTAACCCACTGGGCAACAGGGAGCACAGAGGCCTCTTACGGAGATAAATAGCCTCCCAGTCGCTCCCCCTCCAATGGGGCTCCACCACTTTGGAGGAGCAGCCCCGGCCAGGCCACGCCCACAGTAACAGCGGAGATAAACTCCATAGCAAATGGGCAGGTAGCAGAAGCCCTGTCTGCGCACAGCTGACAAGCATAAGCCACTAGAGGTCGCTATTCTCCCAGGAGAGGAAGGCCACAAACCAACAAGAAGGGAAGCTCTTCCAGCGGTCACTCATACCAGGTCTGCAGACTATCTCTATCAACATGAAAAGGCAAAACTACAGGCAGACAAAGATCACAGAGACAACACCTGAGAAGGAGACAGACCTAACCAGTCCTCCTGAAAAAGAATTCAAAGTAAAAATCATGAACATGCTGACAGAGATGCAGAGGAAAATACAAGAGCAATGGGATGAGATGCAGAGAAAAATGCAAGAGCAATGGGATGAAGTCCGGAGGGAGATCACAGATGTCAGGAAGGAGATCACAGAAGTGAAACAATCCCTGGAAGGATTTATAAGCAGAATGGATAAGATGCAAGAAGCCACTGAAGGAATAGAAGCCAGAGAACAGGAACGTATAGAAGCTGACATAGAGAGAGATAAAAGGATCTCCAGGAATGAAACAACACTAAGAGAAATATGTGACCAAGCCAAAAGGAATAATATTCGTACTATAGGGGTACCAGAAGAAGAAGAAAGAGGAAAAGGAATAGAAAGTCTCTTTGAAGAAATAATTGCTGAAAACTTCCCCAAACTGGGGGAGGAAATAATCGAACAGACCATGGAATTACACAGAACCCCCAACAGAAAGGATCCAAGGAGGACAACACCAAGACACATAGTAATTAAAATGGCAAGGATCAAGGACAAGGAAAGAGTTTTAAAGGCAGCTAGAGAGAAAAAGGTCACCTATAAAGGAAAACCCATCAGGCTAACATCAGACTTCTCGACAGAAACCCTACAGGCCAGAAGAGAATGGCATGATATACTTAATGCAATGAAAC
The DNA here is from genome assembly GCF_040802235.1 of Manis javanica. Taxonomy (NCBI): domain Eukaryota; kingdom Metazoa; phylum Chordata; class Mammalia; order Pholidota; family Manidae; genus Manis; species Manis javanica. The sequence goes on along the minus strand of NC_133157.1, from coordinate 128,950,747 downwards.
AGAAGGGCCTTGAACCAAGGATACTGTATCCAGCACGACTATCATTTAAATATGATGGTGGGATTAAACAATTCCCAGACAAGCAAAAGCTGAGGGATTTTGCTTCCCACAAACCACCCCTAAAGGGCATCCTACAGGGACTGCTCTAGATGGGAGCACTCCTAAAAAGAGCACAGAACAAAACACACAACATATGAAGAATGGAGGAGGAGGAATAAGAAGGGAGAGAAGAAAAGAATCTCCAGACAGTGTATAAAACTGCTCAATAAGCGAGCTAAGGTAGGCAGTAAGATACTAAAGAAACTAACCTTGAACCTTTAGTAACCACGAATCTAAAGCCTGCAATGGCAATAAGTACATCTCTCAATAGTCACCCTAAATGTAAATGGACTTAATGCACCAATCAAAAGATACAGAGTAATAGAATGGATAAAAAAGCAAGACCCATCTATATGCTGCTTACAAGAAACCCACCTTAAACCCAAAGACAAGCATAGACTTAAAGTCAAGGGATGGAAAAACATATTTCAGGCAAACAACAGCGAGAAGAAAGCAGGGGTTGCAGTACTAATATCAGACAAAATAGACTTCAAAACAAAGAAAGTAACAAGAGATAAAGAAGGATACTACATAATGATAAAGGGCTCAGTCCAACAAGAGGATATAACCATTCTAAATATATATGCACCCAATACAGGAGCACCAGCATATGTGAAGCAAATACTAACAGAACTAAAGAGGGAAATAGACTGCAATGCATTCATTTTAGGAGACTTCAACACACCACTCACCCCAAAGGATAGATCCACCGGGCAGAAAATAAGTAAAGACACACAGGCACTGAACAACACACTAGAACAGATGGACCTAATAGACATCTATAGAACTCTACATCCAAAAGCAACAGGATATACATTCTTCTCAAGTGCACATGGAACATTCTCCAGAATAGACCACATACTAGCTCACAAAAAGAGCCTCAGTAAATTCCAAAATATTGAAATTCTACCAACCAATTTTTCAGACCACAAAGGTATAAAAGTAGAAATAAATTCTACAAAGAAAACAAAAAGGCTCACAAACACATGGAGGCTTAACAACACGCTACTAAATAATCAATGGATCAATGAAAAATCAAAATAGAGATCAAGGAATATATAGAAACAAATGACAACAACAACACTAAGTCCCAACTTCTGTGGGATGCAGCGAAAGCAGTCTTAAGAGGAAAGTATATAGCAATCCAGGCACACTTGAAGAAGGAAGAACAATCCCAAATGAATAGTCTAACATTACAATTATTAAAACTGGAAAAAGAAGAACAAATGAGGCCTAACGTCAGCAGAAGGAGGGACATAATAAAGATCAGAGAAGAAATAAACAAAATTGAGAAGAATAAAACAACAGCAAAAATCAACAAAACCAAGAGCTGGTTCTTTGAGAAAATAAACAAAATAGATAAGCCTCTAGCCAAACTTATTAAGAGAAAAAGAGAATCAACACAAATCAACATAATCAGAAATGAGAATGGAAAAATCACAACAGACTCCACAGAAATACAAAGAATTATTAAAGACTACTATGAAAACCTATATGCCAACAAGCTGGAAAACCTAGGAGAAATGGACAACTTCCTAGAAAAATACAACCTCCCAAGACTGACCAAGGAAGAAACACAAAAGTTAAACAAACCAATTACGAGCAAAGAAATTGAAACGGTAATCAAAAAACTACCCAAGAACAAAACCCTGGGGCCGGACGGATTTACCTCGGAATTTTATCAGACACACAGAGAAGACATAATACCCATTCTCCTTAAAGTGTTCCACAAAATAGAAGAAGAGGGAATACTCCCAAACTCATTCTATGAAGCCAACATCACCCTAATACCAAAACCAGGCAAAGACCCCACCAAAAAAGAAAATTACAGACCAATATCCCTGATGAATGTAGATGCAAAAATACTCAATAAAATATTAGCAAACAGAATTCAACAGTATATCAAAAGGATCATACACCATGACCAAGTGGGATTCATCCCAGGGATGCAAGGATGGTACAACATTCGAAAATCCATCAACATCATCCACCACATCAACAAAAAGAAAGACAAAAACCACATGATCATCTCCATAGATGCTGAAAAAGCATTTGACAAAATTCAACATCCATTCATGATAAAAACTCTCAGCAAAATGGGAATAGAGGGCAAGTACCTCAACATAATAAAAGCCATATACGATAAACCCACAGCCAGCATTATACTGAACAGCGAAAAGCTGAAAGCATTTCCTCTGAGATTGGGAACAAGACAGGGATGCCCACTCTCCCCACTGTTATTCAACATAGTACTGGAGGTCCTAGCCACAGCAATCAGACAAAACAAAGAAATACAAGGAATCCAGATTGGTAAAGAAGAAGTTAAACTGTCACTATTTGCAGATGATATGATACTGTACATAAAAAACCCTAAAGACTCCACTCCAAAACTACTAGAACTGATATCGGAATACAGCAAAGTTGCAGGATACAAAATTAACACACAGAAATCTGTAGCTTTCCTATACACTAACAACGAATCAATAGAAAGAGAAATCAGGAAAACAACTCCATTCACCATTGCATCAAAAAGAATAAAATACCTAGGAATAAACCTAACCAAAGAAGTGAAAGACTTATACTCTGAAAACTACAAGTCACTCTTAAGAGAAATTAAAGGGGACACTAACAGATGGAAACTCATCCCATGCTCGTGGCTAGGAAGAATTAATATCGTCAAAATGGCCATCCTGCCCAAAGCAATATACAGATTTGATGCAATCCCTCTCAAATTACCAGCAACATTCTTCAATGAATTGGAACAAATAATTCAAAAATTCATATGGAAACACCAAAGACCCCGAATAGCCAAAGCAATCCTGAAAAAGAAGAATAAAGTAGGGGGGATCTCACTCCCCAACTTCAAGCTCTACTACAAAGCCATAGTAATCAAGACAATTTGGTACTGACACAAGAACAGAGCCACAGACCAGTGGAACAGATTAGAGACCCCAGAAATTAACCCAAACATATATGGTCAATTAATATTTGATAAAGGAGCCATGGACATACAATGGCAAAATGACAGTCTCTTCAACAGATGGTGCTGGCAAAACTGGACAGCTACATGTAGGAGAATGAAACTGGACCATTGTCTAACCCCATATACAAAGGTAAACTCAAAATGGATCAAAGACCTGAATGTAAGTCACGAAACCATTAAACTCTTGGAAAAAAACATAGGCAAAAACCTCTTAGACATAAACATGAGTGATCTCTTCTTGAACATATCTCCCTGGGCAAGGAAAACAACAGCAAAAATGAGCAAGTGGGACTACATTAAGCTGAAAAGCTTCTGTACAGCGAAAGACACCATCAATAGAACAAAAAGGAACCCTACAGTATGGGAGAATATATTTGAAAATGACAGATCCGATAAAGGCTTGATGTCCAGAATATATAAAGAGCTCACATGCCTCAACAAACAAAAAACAAATAACCCAATTAAAAAATGCGCAGAGGAACTGAACAGACAGTTCTCTAAAAAAGAAATACAGATGGCCAAGAGACACATGAAAAGATGCTCCACATCGCTAATTATCAGAGAAATGCAAATTAAAACTACAATGAGTTATCACCTCACACCAGTAAGGATAGCTGCCATCCAAAAGACAAACAACAACAAATGTTGGCGAGGCTGTGGAGAAAGGGGAACCCTCCTACACTGCTGGTGGGAATGTGAATTAGTTCAACCATTGTGGAAAGCAGTATGGAGGTTCATCAAAATGCTCAAAACAGACCTACCATTTGACCCAGGAATTCCACTCCTAGGAATTTACCCTAAGAATGCAGCAATCAAGTTTGAGAAAGACAGATGCACCCCTATGTTTATCGCAGCACTATTTACAATAGCCAAGAAATGGAAGCAACCTAAATGTCCATCGGTAGATGAATGGATAAAGAAGACGTGGTACATATACACAATGGAATACTACTCAGCCATAAGAAGTGGAAAAATCCAACCATTTGCAGCAACATGGATGGAGCTGGAGAGTATTATGCTCAGTCAAATAAGCCAAGCGGAGAAAGAGAAATACCAAATGATTTCACTCATCTGAGGAGTATAAGAACAAAGGAAAAACTGAAGGAACAAAACAGCAGCAGAATTACAGAACCCAAAAATGGACTAACATGTACCAAAGGAACTGGGGAGGATGGGTGGGCAGGGAGGGTTAAGGGGGGGAAGAAGAAGGGGGGTGTTAAGATTAGCATGCATGGGGGGGAGGGAGAAAGGGGAGGGTGGGCTGCACAACACAGAGAGGACAAGTAGGGATTCTACAACATTTTGCTAAGCTGATGGACACTAACCATAATGTCGTTGTTAGGGGGGACTTGATATAGGGGAGAGCATAGTAAACATAGTACTCTTCATGTAAGTGTAGAATAAAGACTAAAAAAAAAAAAGAAAGAAAGAAAGAAAGAAAAGAGGGATTACTCCTTGATAGGATAAAACTATTGGTAAATCAAAGATCAACGCATGCTTTAAATATCCTTAATGTTGATCACTTAAACGGTGTCAGATGATCAGCTATGGAGGTACTCTTTTCTGATAATATTCCTTTCTCTTAATAAAAAAAAAAAAAAGCAGTCCCTGTGTGCTGACCTCCAATGAGTTCTGCACAGTGGTATAGAGGGCATGTCAAAGTGTGGGCAAAGGGTCTGTTTGTTTCTATGCAGAAGATCAAGGCCTAGCTTGGATACCCAGAAAATGAACTAAGATATGATATGAGGAGGAGCTTCCGGCATCAGCACTCTCTGGAGGACTTGTGCTGGGGGTGATCATCATAAAGCCTCCACAGGGATCTGGGTGATGCTGCGGTTGTGGCTGCGTCCACCCCACCGTTTCCTGGACTTGCCACTGGAATGAGGAGGGAGATGTCTAGGCTGGCATGTGCATACAGTGAGACAACGAATTTGACCGGATCTGTACTGTTGGAACTCAACCAGGAGTTGGGAGGGGTGCAAGTTGTAGCACTCCAAAATCTTATGACTATAGACTATCTACAGTTAAAAGAACATATGGGATGTGAACAGATCCCAGAAATGGGCTGCTTTAATTTGTCTGATTTATCTCAGACTGTTCAAGTACAGTTGGACAATATCCATTATATCATAGACAAATTTTCACAAATGCCTAGGGTGCCCAAATGGTTTTCTTGGCTTCACTGGAGATGGATGGTAATTATAGATTTGCTATGTTTATGTCACCGTATTCCTATTATGTTAATATGTGTGTGCAAATTAGTTAGTAGTTTAAAACCTATACATACTTAAGGTACTGTACAAGAAGATATGTCAAAGAAATAATCAATCCTCCCATGTTTTCTTCCATATGCTACCTCTATAGCTTTTCTTCTTCCTTCCTAATTACAACCCTTAAATAGAATTTGTGCCTCCTATCGAATTTACCGAGTATCATAATTCCTCCAGGTGGTAAAGATACCTCGAGACAAGTGCTGGGCATAGAAGCCACAGGGCATAAATCTGCAAAGAAGTAAAAAGCTAACCTTTGCAAACAATATGGCTTCTCTCTCACTTACCAACTTTACATTTCCCTGTGTGGCCCCGGAAGATGACTGGTTAGCCAGAGACGGGTAAGATTCCTCAAGGGAGGAACAACCTAAGACAGGCACAGTCGCAGGGGGGCCATCAGGTGAGAAAGTGGTGATCAACAGAGGTGAGGCTCAGAACCTCATCCCCCCTGCTTTGAGAGAAATCTTGTGCATCCGTGGATGTTTTGCTGCCCTTGTCTAGCTTGGATTAATACTTAGTCCATAGGCACACACCTGATCATCTATATTTGCCCTCTTAAGCACTAAACTATGTTTTCTACCTTTATCTTGCATCTACCTACCACTTCAGCATTTTATTAAAAATAAAAATAATAATAATAATAAAGGGAGAAATGTGGGATCAACATATAAATCAAGTATAAAAATCAAACGAATATTCATATTTGACCTGATTGTTTATAGTTCATAATGCGTGATCAAAACCGAAAGTTTCTGTGATGAATGCCCTTGTACTGTTCACCATGTAAGAATTTATTCACTATGTAAGAATTTGTTCACCATGTAAGAACTTGTTCATTATGCTTCAGAAGATTGGAGACTGATGAGAATTAGGCTTGAGATGGATTAATGATTGTACATTGAGTATTGACCCCCCTATACTGAATTTTATTGTTGTTAACAACCATTTGATCAATAAATATGAGAGAGGCCCTCTCAAAAAAAAAAACAACACAGAACATTTTCCAAAATTGTCATATTCAGAGTCATAAAGCAAGTCTCAGTATTTTTCAAAAAAGTCAAAATCATACCAGAGTATGTTCTTTAATTCCAATGGAATTAAGCTGAATAACTAGAAAATCTTCAAAAATTAAGAAGTAAATTTCTAAGTACCTGTGGGCCAAAGAAGAAATCACAAAGGAAATTATAGAACCAATATTAACCCAACGACCAAAAAAATATATATTCAAACCACACTTACATGAAATGTGTAACTCTAAAGGCATACAATAGAAAAAGAGACTGAAAAATCGATGCATTGAATATCCACTTCAGGAAGTTAGAAAAAGAACAGAAAATTCAGCACACGGAACCAAGAAAGGAAATAATAAAGATAACATTTTAATGAAAAGAAAACATATATATTAGAGGAATTGTCAAGGAAGACAATGGGTTTGTTTAAAAGACTAATACAATGGTTAACTCCTTTTTAAAAAGGCACAAATAATGTCAGGAATGAAAAAGATGCATCCTGTAGGATCGCTCTACATCCCACAAACATAAGATATTATTAAAAAAAGAAACTACATGCCAATATAAATTAGACATAGTGCATAAAACATACAACTGAGCACAATGCAAATTAATGTAAAATTATTTCACTTATTAAAAAACCTTCCCCCACTCTCCCTACTTTTATTCAACATAGTACTGGAGCTCCTAGCCATAGCAATCAGACAACACAAAGAAATAAAAGGCATCCAGACTGGCAAGGAAGAAGTTAAGCTGTCCCTGTTTGCAGATGACATGATATTGTACATAAAAAAAACCCTAAAGAATCCACTTCAAAACTACTAGATCTAATATCCAAATTCAGTGAAGTTGTGGGATAAAAAATTAATACACAGAAATCTGTTGCATTCCTGTACACTAACAATGAACTAGCAGAAAGAGAAATCAGGAAGATAATTCCATTCACAATTGTATCAAAAAGAATAAAATACCTAGGAATAAACCTAACCAAGGAAGTGAAAGACCTATACCCTGAAAACTACAAGACACTCATGAGAGAAATTAAAGAAGATACCAATAAATGGAAACACATCCTGTGCTCATGGATAGGAAGAATATTGTCAAAATGGCCATCCTGCCTAAAGCAATCTACAGATTCAATGCAATCACTATCAAAATACCAACAGCATTCTTCAACAAACTAGAGCAAATAGTTCTAAAATTCATATGGAACCACAAAAGGACCCCAAGTAGCCAAAGCAATCCTGAGAAGGAAGAAGAAAGCAGGGGAACTATGCTCCCTAACTTCAAGCTCTACTACAAAGCCACAGTAATCAAGACACTTTGGTACTGGCACAAGAACAGACCCATAGACCAATGGAACCCACTAGAGAGCCCAGATATAAACCCAAGCATATATAGTCAATTAATATACGATAAAGGAGCCATGGATATACAATGGGGAAATGACAGGCTCTTCAACAGCTGGTGTTGGCCAAACTGGACAGCTATATGCAAGAGAATAAAACTGGATTTTTGTCTAACTCCATACACAAAAGTAATCTTGAAATGGATCAAAGACCTGAATGTAAGTCATGAAATGATAAAACTCTTAGAAAAATACACAGGCAAAAATCTCTTGACTATAAACATGAGCAACTTCTTCCTGAACGTATCTCCTTGGGCAAGGGAAACAAAACAAAAAATAAAAAAATGGGACTACATCATGCTAAAACCTTCTGTACAGCAAAGAACACTATCAGCAGAACAAAATGGCATCCTACAGTATGGAAGAATGTATTTGTAAATGACATATCTGACAAGGGGTTAACATCCAAAATATATGAAGAACTCATACACCTTAACACCCAAAAAACAAATAACCCTATTAAAAAATGGGCTAAGGATATGAACAGACAATTCTTCAAAGAAGAAATTCAGGCGGCCAACAGGCACATGAAAAGATGCTCCACATCGCTAATTATCAGAGAAATACAACTTAAAACCACAATGAGATATCACCTCATGCCGGTTAGGATGGCCAACATAGAAAAGAATAGGAACAACAAATACTGGCGAGGATGAGGAGAAAGGGGAACCCTTCTACACTGCTGGTGGGAATGTAAACTAATTCAACCATTGTGGAAAGCAGTAAGGAAGTTTCTCAAAAAACTCAAAATAGAAATACCATTTGAGCCAGGAATTCCACACCTAGGAATTTACCCTAAGAATGCAACAGCCCAGTTTGAAAAAGACAGATGAACCCCTATGTTTATCGTAGCAGTATTTACAATAGCCAAGAAATGGAAACAACCTAAGTGTCCATCAGTAGATGAATGGATAAAGAAGATGTGGTACATATATGCATTGGAGCATTATTCAGCCATAAGAAGAAAACAAATCCTACCATTTGCAACAACATGGATGGAGCTAGAGGGTGTTATGCTCAGTGAAACAGGCCAGGCAGAGAAAGACAAGTACCAAATGATTTCACTCATCTGTGAGGCATAAGAACAAAGCAAAAATTGAAGGAACAAAACAGCAGCAGACTCACAGAACCCAAGAATGGACTAACAGAAAGGGACTGGGGGGTGGGTGGGAAAGGATGGAGATAGGGAATAAGGGGCAATACGATTAGCACACATAATGTTGTGGGAGGGCAGAGGGAAGGCAGTATAACACAGAGAAGACAAGTAGTGATTCTATAGCATCTTACTACGCTGATGGACAGTGACCATAATGGGTTATGTGGTGGGGACTTGATAAGGGGGGGAATCTAGTAACTACAATGTTGCTCATGTAATTGTGTATTAATGATAACAAAATTAAAAAAAAATAGAAAAAAAAACTTCCCACTAAGAAAATTATAGGCCTAGGTGGCTTCACTGTGAATTCTACAAAATATTTCAAGGAAAAACAATGCCAGTTTTTCCACATACTTCCAGAGAAGAGAAAAGGAAAGATCACTCTTCAATTCATTTTTTAAGGCCAGTATGTTCTTAATACAAAAACTGGAATTACAAGGACATTGCAAGAGAGGAACATTAGAGGCCCATCTCTCTTATGACATTGATTTAAACATTTTTTAAAATTCTACACACATTCTAGCAAATCAAATCCAGCAACATGTAAAAAAGGTTATACATCGCAACCAAACCAGGGCTATTCCAAAACTGCAAAGTTGGCTTGACAGTAAAAAATTATTCAATGCAATCTGCTCCATTATTAAAATAAGGAGACATCCTATGATATTCTCAATAGGTGCAGAAAAAGCAGTTTATAGAATTGAACATACATGATTTTTTTTAAGTTGTAGCAAACTGGAACTAGAAAGTAGCATCCTTCTTCTGCTAAAGGGTATCTAGAAAAAACCTAGGATAAACTAAAGTTTTTAATTATCTGCTCCAGATCCACTATCCAGACTTCCCCACCTCAGCAAAATTACATCTCCATCCACCCAATGGATAAAACTGAATATCTGAAAGTTATTAGAGTTCAGGGTCTCTGCTCCCAGATTCACACATAATCCATTGCCAGTCTATTGAATCTACTTCCAAACATTTCCAGAATTCACCCACTGTATTCCATCTCTTTCCTTACCACTCTGGGCTACTGCCATCTCTCACCTCGACTCCTACCATAGACTTATAACTGATCTCCCTGTTACCATTCTTGTCCCCTCCAAACCATTATCCAAATCCATTTATCAGAAAGTGGTAATATTAAAATGTCAGTCAGGTTATATCACTGCTTGCTTAACAATTCCCCACTGCCCTCAGGGAAAAAAATCCAAATCTTTATCAGGGTCAGCATGCATCCATGCCTTATGCTAGCATCCCTTCCCCCTCCCCCACCATGTCATATTGGCCTCTTTCAGTGCTTTGAATTTGCCAAGCTAGTTGCCTCCTCAGCACCACCTCCACTCTGGCAATGTGCTTCTCCCCGCTTCTTCCTAGCCAATGCTTATTCAATCTACAGGATTCAGCTTAATGATGCCTCCACACAGAACCCTTCAGGGCCACCCTATCCTTTGCTTTCCCAGAACCCTATACTTTTCCTTCTAACTTCTTGCCCTAATTTGTAAGGCTATGCTATATTGTATTTATACTTTTCAAACTTCTGTCTTTTTCATTACACTGAAAGCTCCACAAAGACAAGAATCATAAGAATCATGACTGTTTTGTTCCCCTCTGTTTCATCTCTATCTATCCAAGTGTCTGGTACATAATAATAGGCATTCATTAAGTCATTGTTAAAATAATGAAGGAATGAATGGATACTTCATATATTCCCAGTATATTAAAAGTGTGTGCAGCTGTTTCAATAGAATCCTTCCAGCATGTACATTTTGAGCCACCATTGTTAGCAACTGTGACTGTAAGAGGTTTCAGCATATAACCTTGAGCTTCCAGACAAACCTTGAAGCAAATGATTACTGCGTCTCACCTAGACCCTTGAAATTAATTCTAACTCCCAAACCCTTATCTATTGACACTAGAGTTTGCTAAGCATTCATCTTATAGGAATTATTGCAAACAGGCATAAAAGCAACCAAAATCAACATATTAAGAATTAAATGCTTTTATTCAGCTATAAAAAGTTTTCCAGTTGAGCAGACTTCAAAGTGAGGTTAAAAACCTTCATTTTCATGGTAAGCAAATAATGTTCCTAAAAGAAATTGCATCCAGTGATATTTATTTACAAATGCTCTATAACCACCTTGAAAGAAATACTAAATGAGGGTAAAACTTCTAAAGATATCAACACAACCAATTTGACCTTTTCCTTAAAAATATTATCATCTTTGTGTGATAACCCCAACAAAGCAAACTTAGTCTTGCAACTAATCCCCAATTTCAGAGTGAAAAAAATTAATTTGGTTATTCCTTTGTATCTTGTGTTTTTGACTTACAAAAGGTGGCTGCTAATGATACGTGAAATTAGAAGCTATAGAGGCCCATGTTCCTAAGAAACTTTAATGATGGGTCACCTCCCTTGTTATCCCAGAAAGAGAGAAAATAAAATTTTCATTTTTCTTCATAGGTTGAAAGACATGGCCAGACTTTGTACCATAACTGGAACCAGTCCTTTCTAGGATTAAACCAAAATTAAAATCACCATATGATAATCTGATACAAAAATGTAGTTAACTTAGCCTTCAGAGAGAAGGAGAGGCATCCAGTGTCTCACCCCTACTTAAAGAAAACAAGCGGAACCCAAGTAATCATGCGGCTGTGGACACAGGGGCACTTAGGGACCTGGAAGCAGCAGCAACCAGCGAGAGCAACAAGGGCTTCGTTCGCGCATGCTGCTGAGTTCCGACTCCAGCTCCTTCACACACAAGCTGTGTGACCCCCGCCAGCTTACCAGACCTCACTCCGCTTCCATTGGTTCATCTATGGAAAGAGGATAACAATGCCAGCTCGAAAGTTACCTGTGAGAAATAAGAGATTATCTGTGGGAAGTACTCAACACACAATAGGAGTTCAATGAATGGTACTTCCTTAGTGGAAGAGATATTGGCCTTTCTTTTTATTCCTCCTTAGTTAAAAATAAATGAATGAAAGGAGAATGGCAACTAACAAAGGCTTTCTTAAATACTAACATTCCTCCTGGGGGATGTTTTATACTGCCTGGAAACCTAAAGCCCAACAGAAAAAGAATGTGAGCTTTTAGAATAGAAACATGGCTGGCCCCAGAACTTTGTTATCTCACATTCCCAAATTAACATTATCCAATAAACCGAATGACACCAAATCTGTATCGTCTTGAGAATAATTTTAGGACCCCCAATATTAGTAAGAGATAGAAAGGCAGGGAGGAGGGGGAGAAGAGGGGAGGAAAAGGGAGGGGGAGGGAAGACACAGAAAGAAAGACAAGAGAAAGAAATCAACTCCATTTGGATTAAAGTTTGCTTATCATTCAATAAACAGATTGATATGGGACTGTCTTCTTCTCTGTGCTATATTCTCTGTGAAGGCAAAGACTATAGTTGCTTTGTTGAGTTCTTATGCCCATAACTAATACAGTGCCTGGGACATCATAGCTATGTAGTAAATAATTGTAGAATGTACAAATGAATAAATAAATGAATGCTGCATATGTCTCTAGAGTCTTAAATATTCACCCTGCAACCAAGAACTTGAAAATACAGAGCTGATTTTATGCATCAACTCTGGGTGCTCGGAACAGAAATTCCAGACACAAGTGTCCCTAGGTTTGCACCTAGTGGCTGTCACCTAGTCATTTCTCCAGCCTGCAAAATGGCATTTGAGGGTCCTGTGGGGTGGCCTCAATTTCAGCTCTCTGCCCTGTTCTCAGTTGTCTTGTAAAATGGTTTCTGGTACTAGATATTAAAAGGCAGAAAGAAGTGTTTAGAGAAAAAGGAATCAAAGATAGAGCTGAGCAGTTAGAAATCAGTCAATACAGTGACTGCTTTCATTATTGAGGGATGCTTAATCTCATTATACAGTTTCAGGAGAGAACAGGAGAAAGACAGTGAAATTCAATACAGACAAAATACATAGCTTCAAGTCAGCAACAGAGAATAATGTTGCAATTACCAATTTCAACATAGTTTACTTCTCAATAATTAAATTATTTAATCAAAGCATTGTAAGAATTTGTTTATATATTACATATAACATTTTTAATCTATTAAAAACAACTCAAATGTCCCCATCAGATATACAGGATATAGAGATTTCACCTGGTTGATAAATCACTAGATTTATGTTTTAGGACTCTTTCTAGAACGATTTATGTAAACCCACTACAACCAAGACACAGAGCTATGAGGATTAAATTTAGTTGTTAATGTGAAAGTGCTTTCCAAACATCTGAGTCTATGTATGATCACATTACTGTTTCTTTCTCAGCCAATTAGCATGTAACATGTACTGAAATCACTTTCCATCCTTCCCTGCCTCTCTATTAGGGGAAGACTTTCTTCCCTTTCTTTTTTTAACTAATGAGATTGTGAGAAAACAATCTCTGATCAAAAGCCACCATATTTCAGAAATAAAGTGATTTAAGGATGGTAATTATAATACAAAGTTATACATTGTTTGGGCACCATTCAGGGAAAAAGGTACAGTATGTTACTGCTGTTATTAAACCCCCAAGACCCATTGATCAAGAATATAAAGATTAACCACTTGCTTTGTTGAGTAATTATCTTAACTCTTCCCCAAAGCTCACATTCAGTCTCAGAATGATCCTTTTCTCATTGGCAGTGAGAGTCCCCAACAATGTATTGAAAAAGGTTATTGAAAGGTGATGCCAAGTGATTGTCAGGAGTAATTGTCATTTTGTAATCACACTATTATCTAATTTGCGGCCACCAGATCATTAAAGGGCCAATTATGCATCTCTGTTTTAATGTATTAATAAAAAAGCAATCATTCATTTATTGCCTTTATAATTCCTAAGATAATTGTACAACAGGCTGCAGGTATTTTTCTTCTGTGACTCAGCAAACTTAGTAACTATATTGAAGGCTTCAATGGTTAGGAAACTAAAATACCAGAATTGACTATTAGAGTTAAAATCAAATGTTCTCAGCTACTTCATTCAAAGTGCTGTAGGGCCATTCCAATGAATGGGGTTGAGGAGGTTAGAGCTTGCCTCTGTAATAGTCTATTTCCTCTTTCTCCATTCCTTTCCCAGAGGAAAATGAGGTCAAATAGAAAGAAATTTGTTCAGGTATAAGGAGATGGTTTCCAGGCTTGTTTATAGGTCATGTGCTCTTGACTGGGCATATGGTCCAGGAGAGGCTTCATTTCTAGGCTACCAATGAACAATTTCATCCTGAGTAAGTCCCATTCCTGCCCGAGGAGAGGCTGAAGCATCTCTGGAGCATGGAGATGTAAGTCAGGTGGCTGAGGTGGTGGCCTGAAAACTATGTTTTCAGGGTTTGGTTTCATTGTTGTGCTTGAAATTCTGTGAATTCCCAGATCATAAGTCTCTTCCTTAACATAAATATAAAAATCTATTGTGCAGATAAATAGAAATAATTTAAGGAGTCTCAGTTTTGGATTATCTGCATTCTCTACTTCTAATCTAAATAACTGAGCTTCAAGTTAATTGAAGTGCCCTTTCTTATCAAAAAAGTTATGGGACTGCACATCTTGTGGTCCACTCTGCTCCACATTTGCTACATTTAAGAGTGAAGTAGTCATATGAAGTGCTCCCTGGAGCCACGCATATGGCAGGAGAATTCCCCAGGACCTTGCAAAAGCCACTTCCTTCCCTAATAAAAGATTCTATGCTACTTGCTTCTCCAGCTGCCACAGTACCTCTGATAATCCTTTATTCATTCCTGACATTATTCTAGTGCAGACATCAAACTACAGCCCACAAACCAACCCAGCCCACCTCCTGTTTTTGTAAAGTTTTATTGGACACAGCTATGCCCATTTGTTTACATACTGTCTCTGTCTGCTTTGTTCTACAACAGCAGTGGTGAGTAATTGCAACAGAGACTGCATAGCCCACAAAGCCTAAAATATTGACTCTCTGGCGCCAATCCCTGGTCTACTAGGGTTTTTTCATCTGACTTCTCCTTCCCTACAAATAATGACCTTTATTCTTCCCTTAATGTTTTCATTTCTTCTCTCTGGGTTGTTCTTTCTAAATTTTAGCATCTTCTTTAACTTCTGAATTTTAATTCTCTGTTAACATTTCACCCACACACTTCCCAGTACCTTTGAGATGTGAGAAGACACTTGATAACTTCTCCTTTTGATCTGCAGCCTGGTAAGGAGTCACCCTCTAAGAGGGTGATTCATCCCTTCAAAGGAACATATTCAATGTTCCTCAAAGATATTCATTCATCCTCTCATGGAACAGACATTTGACAAAGGCCTTTTCTATTCACCAGGCACCGATGCTGAGATGCAAAATTCCATAAATAAGGCACAGTCCCAGCCCACCTAGAAACTCACAATCTGGCAGGAAAGGTCTCATGCATTTCAGGGTATTGTTACAGTGATTGTTGTCTTAACACTTTCTTAGTTTCATGCCAAGAACTGTGTTAAGAGCTTTACATATATTAACTCATTTAATCCTCATTACAATCCTATGAGGAAGTTGCTATTACTATCCTCATTTAAAATTTTATAAAAACTTAGGTATGAATAAAGTAATATAAACATAAGGTAGAATCATAGCAAGTGTTTATAATAATTTGCCCAAGGTCAAACATTTACTAAGCAGCAGAGCTGGGATTTGAACCCAAGCAGTCTGGCTCTAGAGTCCAAGCTCCTAACTACTCTGCAGTACTAATTTTACTTTCTCTTCCTAAGGCTTAAGAAGAGACACCTGCTCACATGGAATACCCCTGACTCCCTATCACAAACCACACGGACAGGATCTGGATTGCACTGTGCAGGTTCACACTCACTTTGAGCCTCAGCCTTCTTCACTTCAGGAGAAGACAGGTGGGCAGTGGCACCATCAGACTCCCAGAGATCTGAGGATGTTTTATTTCCCATGTACTCTTATCAGACCAGAGCCTGTCAAAAAAGAAAAAGGTGGCTTTTAACTCCTCACTGCACAACTCCCCTTGGTGGACTGGGAGGAACTACTATCTTTAGCAATACTGATGGCAGCTACTTCTGACTTCTAGGGGAAAGCAAAATTCCTCTTCAAAGGAGACAATTCTTTAGTTTAGAAAAATACTTTGATACATTTTAATGGGGTATTTTTATTTGGGGCTTGATTTTGGTTTACTTTTTAATTTTTTTGCTGTTATTGTGAAAGGTCTCAGAGCATAAATGGATAGAAGTATGTGAGAAGATGAAAGTTGAAGTTGTCTGTAATAAAGTGAAAAATTCAAGGGAATCTCAAAGAAAGAAGATAAGGGGCTTGGGATATTGAAAGTGGAAGAAGTAAATGCCACCTAGAGAGAGGAGGAGGCCCAAAATGTCCATGCATTGAGACCATAAGAAGACAAAATTGGCCAGAAAGAAAATCCCCAGCAGAGAGACAGATTGTCAATGGCCTGTAGGACTGTGATTCCTGATATCAAGTTCAAAGTTATTTGCTGTGCTGCATGATCCTGGGAGAGGGTAATAGCTCCAGAGGAGACAAGAGCCATGATGGAGGGAGGAGGTCATTGTGTGAGCAAGACTAATAAAAGGTATCATCAAGGTTGGGAAGGAAGAAGTAAACCTACCTCTATTCCCAGATTATATGATCTTGTACATAAAATATCCTAAAGAATCCACAATAAAAATATCAAAACTAATAAAAAACTTATACAAGCTTGCAAGATATAAGGTCAATATATAAAAGTCAGT
Source organism: Manis javanica (assembly GCF_040802235.1). NCBI lineage: Eukaryota > Metazoa > Chordata > Mammalia > Pholidota > Manidae > Manis > Manis javanica. Next base: position 128,934,105 of record NC_133157.1, on the reverse strand, counting down.
TGTATTTCTATACACTATCAATGAATAATCCAAAAGTGAAATTAAGGCAATAATTCCATTTTCAATAACATCAAAACAAATAAAACACTTAGAATAAATTTAACAAAAGAAGTGCAAGACTTGCACACTGAAAATAATACACCATCATTGAAAAAAATTAAAGAAGACTTGAATGGGAAGATATCCTTTGTGCTTAGATGGCAGACCTAATATTATTAAGATGACAATTTGCCCCAAATTGACCTATAGATTCAACACAATCCCTATAAAAATTCTTATTACCTTCTACACAGAAATTGATGAGCTGATGCTAAAATTGATATGGAAGTATCAGGAACCCTCAGTAGCCAAAGCAATTTTGAAAAATAACAAAGTTGGAGGGGAGCAGTACTTCCTGATTTCAAACCTTTCTAGAAAACCACAGTAATCAAGAGAGTGTGCTACTGACATAAGGAAACACATAAAGAGCAATAGAATTGAGAGACCAGGTAAAATCATATAGTTATGGTCAATTGACTTTCAAGAAGGGCAGAGAATTTAATGGGGAAGAGCAACCTTTTCCACAAATGGTACTCAGATATGTAAAAGAATGAATTTGGATTCTATCTCATACCATATACAAAAATTAATTCAAAATGGACCAAAGACCCTCATGTAATAGTCAAAAGTATTAAACTCTGAAGAAAACATAGGCACAAAAATTCATGATTAGAGGTAAGGCAATGGTTTCTTAGACATGACACCAAAAGAACAAATAACAGGGAAACAGAGATTGAATTTCATGAAAATTTTGGTGCTTCAAAAGACAGGATCAAGAAAGTGAAAGACAAATCCACTGAATGGGAGGAAATTTTTGCAAATTGTGTGTCTGACAAGAGACTCGTATAAAGAATATATAAAGAACTCTTATAACTCAGAAATAAAAGTCAATCCAATTGAAAAATGGTAAAAAATTTCTTGACATTGCTCCAAGGAGAATACAGATGACCAACAAGCATATGAAAAGATGCCCAATGTCATTAGTCTTTAAGGAAACAGAAATTTAAACCACAATGATATATTCACACTTACTAGGATAGCTATGATCAAAAGATCAACAATCACAATTGCTGGGGAGGATGTGGAGAAATTGGAACCCTCATATATTGCTGGTGGGATGTAAAATGGTACAGCCACTTGGAAAGCAGTTTGACAGTTCCTCAAAAAGTTAAACAAAAAGGTGCAATGTGATCTCCTAGGAATGTATTCCATGCCACTCCTAGGAATATATTCAAGAGAATTGGATACATATCTCTACAACAAATTTATACATGAATGTTGATGGCAGCATTGCTGATTATCACCAAAAAGTAGAAGCAACTCAAACCCATCAGTTAATGACTGGATAAACAGAATGTGGTATATCCAACAGGGTGGATATTATTCACCAATGAGAAGGAATAAAGTACTGAGACATGATACAATACAGAAGAACCTTAAAAATATTATGCTGAGTCAGAGAAGCCAAACACAAAAGGCCACATGCTGCGTGATTCAATTTATATGAAATGTCCAGAATAGGCAAACATACAGAAACAGAAAGTGAAATGGTGGTTGCTGGACCTGGGAGAAGCCAGTAATGAAGAGTGACTACCAATGTATATACCATTTTTTTTCGGACTGATAAACATGTTCTGGAATTAGATTGTAGTGATGTTTGCACAACTTTGTGAATATACTAACAACCATTGAGCAGTCCATCTTTAAAAGCATGAATGATACAATATGTGAATTACATTTCAGTTTAGTAATATTTTTCAAAAGCCTACTTTTCACTAAATACAACCAAAAGAAGGTGATCCTGAAAAGGAGAGGAACTGTTGGAAATCCCCTCATTCCTAAAGAAAGACCTAAGGAAGAAATTTTTTTAACTCAAGAGAATTAGAGACAGTTTCTAAGGCATTCATATTTGAAATACTGCATCAAAAGCAATTACACTTAATCTAGAAAATGGCTTCAGACAGTTCTGACTGAATAAAAAGGAAAAGAGATTTCCAAATGATGTGCTGTGGACAGATGCTTTTCAGAGAGGTTAGAGTTCAAAGGTGGTAGGAGTTCTCGTACTGCAGAAAAGCCTTCCGTCTCATGCAACTAGAAATGTTCTCAGCAAGAGCAGGCCGAGCATATACTCAGGGTCTAAGAGCCAACCTCAGGTAGAAGTCAACCCAGTAAACTATGACCCCACTGAATACTAGTTTATCAGACGACTTAGCTTCCCTCACCACCTTGTGAGCCTGTCTGGTTTGTTCAGCAAACATATTTGAGCACATTTTGTGTGTCAGGAAAGTGGTAGGTACTTGGGACACGAAGATCAAGAAGCTTACAGATGAGCAGAGACAGTGACAGCCTGGGAAGAGGTCAGTGTCATGGGGTCAGAACAGACACCTGGTGGGGCGAAGGGCCAAGTGGGAGCAATGGGTGTACAGGGATCAGAGAAGGCTTCCTACAACAGGTGGGGTCCCGCACGGTCCTGAAGGAAAAGCATGAGGTCACCAGGCAGTGGGAGGCAGCAGACAGAGGAACAGAGTTCCAGGGAGGGAAGCATGTGAGCATAAGGTGGAGCCGTCCCAGCCTGGCTCACGGGGACTCAAGGTGCTGGGTGCTGATAGGCCACGATGTCATTTCCCCCATGTACTCTGATTTCAGAACCTCCCAGAGCCACTGGATGTGAAACATCCTTTGAATGAGCGCTGCTGGGTAGGAGGTGCCAGGGCTGGGCTTGTTTGTCACCCCCAACTAGGGAGCTCGTGGGGAAGTCCTTGGGAAGGGCAGAGCCCTGGAGGGCAGGCCTGTAAGAATGACACACTATTTCCATTTGTGGAAAGATTGTTTCATGCTGTTCCCTTTGGCAGACATGGTTCCATGGTTTCAGGGAGCCCTCCCAGCAGCTCCCAGGGTGTGCAGGACTGTGTATCTCTCGGCCTATGTGTCATTTTCCTTTGTTTTGGAAAAGTGTACTACCCGCGGGCATTGGCCTGCCCTCGTAGGTCTGAGAGCACGCAGCATCTGCGGGCCCACCTGGACCGGAGAGTGAATGCCGTGTGGAGTTTTCAGCTACGTATGCTGCCCTGCAAATGCACTAGACCCTGATGCTGTGGAAAAGTAACATGCTGTTTGTCTTGTGTGTGGTCAGCAAGGGTTGTCCTGTGGTCGGAATCACACACTCCTTTGGGCCAGAGGTCCTGTGCTAGATGGGTGCTTCCCTCCTGACCTGTGCACCCAAAAGGGTCAACAACAGGGACACAGTTACACACTGTGCCTTGTTCCCCTGGGACCTACTGAGTCCGTTGGGCCCATCAGCCTGCCCCCTGCCTCGTGACATCCCTTACGCCTGTAGTCTTCCTCCTTCTCCCTCCCCATCATCACAGATGCCACGTTTTTATTTGGACAGCTGTGTGGGGAGCTGAGGGCTAAGCTCATGCCTGGAAGCCACCCAGGATGAAGAGCAACCAGACAGGCCAAGTGGGCAGGGTGTGTTGGGGCCCGCCAAGGTCTGCTTGATGGTTGGCAAACGTAGGTGATGTCAGATAACAGAATGTTTCCCAGCCCTGCAGCAGTTTCCTGCAGTGCAGGGAGGACAGACGCCCACCTCTCCCATCATGTTCAATGGACAGTTTGAATTACAGAGGATGGGCCTGGAGGGAGAGAGAAATGCATGTGACAAAAGGAGCAGCCTGGCCCTCAGATCTCAGGGCTCAGACCTGCTGGGGGGAAGGCAGGAGCTGCAGCTCAGGGCCACTGTGTGGTGGGCAGAGGAGGGGCCCTGTGCCTGACCTCAGGGGAGGCGGCCTGGCCCGTCCCACCAGACACAGAGGTGAGGAGGGGCAGATACAAAGGCCGTTGGCCTCGGCCAGAGTCTAACATTCAACTGAGCGGGGGAACCAAAAGCAGCGAGGAGCTTCTCTCCCCACCCAGACTGGGGTGCTGCTGACAATGTCACCCTCCTTCCTGGGTCCTGCACTTGCTCCGTCCTCTGCTCGTGATGGACAGGCATTATTTTTCAGAGCAGCTTTAAGGTCATAGCTAAATTAGGTGGAAAGTGTATATTTCCCAGACATTCCTGTCCCCCCTCTCTTACAGCCCCCCGTCAACCCTGCCCACCACATGGTACATTTGTCCCAATTGAAGAACCTACATGGACATGTCATTCTCACCCAAAGGCCATGACACTGGAGTCACTCTTGGTGTTGCACATTCTGTAGGTTTGGACAAATGCGTAATGACATGTGCCTGTCATTATGAGTTAAATGCCCTAAAGTCCTGTGTGTCTGCCTGTTCCTCCCTCCCACTCTGAACTCCATCCCTGGCAACCACTGAACTGCTTACCGTTCTCACAGCTGTGCCTTTTCCAGAATGTCAAAGAGCTGAAACTGTGCAGTATGGGCCTTTCCGTATGGGCTGATTTCACTTAGGACATGCATTTAAGATCCTCCATGTCTTTTCATGGCTGAGGGCTCATTTCCTTCTGGTGCTCAGTAATACCCTGTAGTCTCAGGGCTGGACCACACTGGTCTCTAATTTGAGGCTTTCTCAGGGCAAGCCAGGGGGTGCAGGAATATCCTTCCGGCAATGGGCTGCAGAACCTGGCCAACCCTCCCATGATCTAAACCAGGGAAAGAGGGGGTCACATCCATTCCCCTTCACCCCTGCTTCTGCCAACCCTGCACCACTCTCCTCTATTTCACACAGAAATAGCCCACCAGCTGTCCTGGAATGGAAGGGTCAGTGCACAACACTGTAGGGCTGTGAGGACCGCCCTCTGCCAGTCTCCCCTCAGGGCTGTAGAGCCCAGCTGTAAAACACTCCCCTCCCACCCACCAACTTGGGGGACCAATCATGAACACAGTGAGAGGGGAAAAGAGCACTGGGTCGGAGCCTAGTGTCTAGTTCCATCTCTGTGAACTGCTAGCTTTGTGGCCTTGGGTAAGGCTTACAGTCCGAGCCTGCATCTGTACAGCCAGGAAAACAGAGTGCATTCTGCTCATCTCAGAGTCCCTGTAAAAGTGACGCTTGCTTTGAAAAGTGTAAGGGCTCAAGTGGATGGAAAGAACTCTGATTTTTGGTTTCTAATTTGAGAAGCGTTTAGCTTCTGGAAACAGAATGAAATGTTTCTGTAGTGCTGTCTAAAGATCTGGGTGTTACCAGCTGCCTATTCAGTGGGGAAAGGTATTATTTAGAGCATGATTATCTTGAGACTAATGATGAGCCCTCTGTCTAGAAATGCCTGTAGTCTTCCTCCTTCTCCCTCCCCATCATCACAGATGCCACGTTTTTATTTGGACAGCTGTGTGGGGAGCTGAGGGCTAAGCTCATGCTAAAGATACATACATATATATATATATACACACACACACACATATATATAATTAAAAACCAAGTACTGTGCTGGATCTGCATATTCAGAAAAGCACGAAGGCAGACAAGCCAGCACAAAGGTGGCCAGTTCCCACCTCCTGAGGCAGGTGAGGAAATGCCAGTGCTGATTCATGGGTGATTCAGTGACACTATGACCCCACTGACTACTAGTTTATCAGATACCTTCGCTTCCCTTACCACCTTGTGAGCACACATCCCAGGATGGAGCATAGCTTTAAAAAGACCTTGCCAGGTGGAGACTATCTTTTGCTCCTAAATATACAAGCACACTCACTGTTTTTTATGAAGTTCAAAAAGAAAAATCAGGCTATCTTCAACTCAGACTCTGAACAGCTTAGGCAAGCTGAAGACAGTAGATGTATGTCAATACTTATGTATCATTTACATAATGGCTGTTGGCTAGATCAGTGATTACCAGATGTAGATCCAAGGAGGGAATGTTTACACATATGAATCAACAGCCCTCTGCTTCCTACCCCCAAGCTACTGACTCAGTGAAATGGGGGCTGTGGGGGGGAATGAGGCCCCGAGACCTTTTTCTTGAAGCACACTTGGTGTTCTGATGTCCGAACAGGTTAGAGAACTACGGGCCAGATCATCAAATGTTCTCAAATACAGATGGAATTTCTGAAGAATGTTCATTCCATATAATTACTGAGTTTCTGGGTCTTAATTTCTCCGTTGAGTGAACCAAAGGAAGATTTTTGATACATCATCATTCCATTAACATTTGAACTACTACTTCCTTATGTAACTTTAGAAGCTGATCAAGGTAATTCTGGAATGATAATCTATATAACATCTCTAGAAATGGTTAGAAACTTGCTTTTTGATTTTTCTGATCAGAACATTGGTATAATCTACATGTTTGACTTTGAATATCCAAACTCAGAAACCTGAGATCCCTAAATTAAAACCTTAAATTAGTCAAATCAGGATGCTTTGCTATTAGATTTACAAGTGTATCCAGAAAGCGGCTAGATGTTCACCCCTCTTCAATCTGATTGCTCTTTCTGACTATACTGCTTTCGAAATGGTTTCATAAGTCACAAAACTTGACTTAATTGAATCTTTCTCTTACTCACCAGTGAATTTCAAAGGCTTAAGTATTTATGATTTTTAAACCCTTGTGAGGCCTGGCATGACCTCCTTTGCCATAACAACACGTTCTAGCACATGTCTCCCAAACATCCACCAGCCAAGAAGCTTTTAAGGGCTGATTATGTGTGTGCTTTTTTAACTGTATAATTCGTTTTTACAGAGAAGTCATTTGGACTGATCTATTTACAATCTTTCTCCATTTTAACTTGTGCTGGCCAAATGTAGTTCACAGAATAGTCAACATTTCCTTGAATGATCCACATTATAAAGTCTGTCATGACACAGAGCACTTAGTCCTCCACTTAAAGACTATGATCTCATTTGAACAGCAATATTTTACAGTAGAACATTCATTACTTTTTCCTTCTTATAAATAAATCCACCAAAATTGATATAATATGGTCAGATTTTCAACACACCTGCTTCTTTTCAAACTCATTATTTGCAGGTATTATAAACCAACACAAATAAAATTCACTTCCCCCAAGCCTTCTATAACTTACTATACACCCTCAAGTTTAGCTTTTACTATCTTCTTGCATGTTTTAGCACAACCAGACATTTTTACCTTAAGACCAAACTACTCTTTTTCCCTCTTTTTTATGTATTAGCAGCCAACTGTCTCCCCTTGTGCTTTTCAGACAACACTAAAGCTTTCAACCAAACCCTTCAGGTGGTTTTCTTTCAGTTGTCCAGAATACACCGCGACAGTTCATGTGTGCTCACCACCTTGCACTGCTACACCGGAAAAGTCACAACGTTCTTCATTGGCTCAAAAACAGTATGGCTTGGTTTCAGTTGATAAAGGTAATATGATTTCAAAAACATAATATATATATATATATATATATATGTACACACACACACACACACACATATATACGTACATATGTACACATTTTTATTAATGGGGAAAAATAAAGGCTATCTGAAAAGGTGACAAAGTAAAAAATAAATAAATAAAGCAAATACTAAAAACTACTTCATAATTTAACAAAAATAAAAAATTGGCAGGTTAAGGGAATGAAAATGAGGAATGTGTAGTGACAAAAACTAATATAAAGTATTCCAGTCGATAGAATGGAAAATCTGTATAAAGTTTTATACTTTGTTTCAAAAGGAACTTACGTTTCAGTATAAATTTTAATGTATTACACACCTGTATTCTGTGTAGATTTTAGGAGCTAATGTTAAAATTTCAAATTCTGCACACACAGTTTATCAAAGAAACACTGATAAAATCCCAGTAATTGCAAAATTTTAAGGTTTGGTAGATATTGTAAATATCACAACAGGCAGTTATTGGAAAGTCCTGATGAATTTAGAATGAAGAAGAAACTCATTCCATAAATATTTCATTTGATTAAAAATATCAGGCTTGCATGTTCCAAATTATGAGAATGTATCTTTAAAAAAGGTTGCAATTTTAACAGTAATCTGTATATGTATCTTTAGCTGCCATTAAAAAACACAAAAAGAACTAAAACAGAAAATGTTAATACTAGTATTAAGTAACCCTGCAACGCTCCCATGCTCACTTTTCAAGAAAACCCAAACTATATACATTTATAAATAAACAGACTCTGCACCAGTAACACACAGAACTTCCTTTATACCGAAGTCTCTTTCCATTCGCCACCCAATGGAGATTTGTCCCTTGGCTTTGGGAAGCCAGGCTGTGCTCGGTGCGCTCTGACACTCTTCATGTTGTCTGTGGTGCATGCAGGGGAGATACACGCTGAAGCGTCCCCATCAACTTTGACCTGAGTCACACTGGATGCTGCAGATGCCCTTCTCTGGGTTTTGACATTCCCTGCGGAGGGGTTGTTCTCGACACACTCCTGATGGAACCCGGGCAAACCCTGCAGCTCGGCTGGACTGGTGGCCTGCTGGAAAGGGGCTATGGCGGCTCGAATACAATTGAACCACTGCTGCTTGTGGAACACATCATTGGCTTGCAGAGTGTGAGACTGGTCTGAAGAGGGGTCTTGGAAGCCAACTCTAAAGATATTTTTAGCTAGGAAAAAAATTGGAAAAAAGAAAGGAAATCAGACTTAAAAACAGTTTGTGTAGATTAAGTGGTCATATAATCTAAGTGTGGGTGCCGGAATTTCTGTACATGTACACTTGTTAGGTGGAGGCATTAAATAAAGCCTTAGGACATTATTTCTTAGATGCACCTACTGGTGTCAGAGCACAACTTGATGACAGCAGCAGCTATAGGACAATGGAATCCTTTCATTTATAACTTTTTGTGTGGAGACACAATTCTCTTTTTCTTTTCCCCATGCTGTACCTTCAGTCTGTGACTAATTTGTAACTGGAAGTTTGCACCTGTTTATTCCCTTTACCTATTTTGCCTACTACCCCTCCCACCATGGCAACCACCTATTCTTTGTCTGAATAGCCTATTTCTGTTTTGTCTATTTTTCAGATGCTGTATGAAGGAAGTGAAATCATATGGTATTTGTTTTTCTCTTTTTTCACTTAGCACAATATCCTCTGGGACCAACCATGCTGTCACAAATGGCAAGATTTAATTATTTTATGGCCGAGTTATTGCCCACGTATCCACATCTTCCTCATTCATTTATCTATTGATGGACACATATCTTGGCTATTGTAAACAGTGCTGCAGTTAACATAGGGGTACACATATCTTTTTGAATTAGTGTTTCTGTTTTCTTCAGGTAAGTATCCAGAGGTGGAGTTACTGGGTAATATGGTATTCCTCTCTGTAACTGTTTGAGGAGCCTCCACACTGTTTCCACAGAGGCTGCACCAATTTACATTCTCACCAGCAGTGCACCACAATCTTGCCCATACTTGTTATTTGTTTGTTTTTTAATACTAGCCATTCTGACTAGTGTAAAGTGATATCTCATGTGGTTTTGACTTGCACATCCCTGATGATTAGTGATGCTGAACATCTTTTCATGTGTCTGTTGGCCATCTACATCTTCAGAAAATGTCCATTCAGGTTCTCATTTTTTAAATCAGATTTTTTTGGGGTGTTGAATTGTGTGAATTTTTGAATGTATCTTATATTTTAATCTGAGACAGAATTTTTAAAGATTAAAACTAAATTCACTTAGGTTCTGAGTTTGTTAATTTAAACAATTTTACAATTTGTATCTTTACCAATATGTGAACTGCTGAAAGCCTCTCGAAAGGACCGTCCCATTCTCATATCTCCATCCTGCAGGTCTTCCAAGACCAGCTCTTGTATGGGGATTGGTTGTTGGTAAACTTGGTAAGAGTGACGTTCATTTTGTGTAACAGCCCGAGTCAAAACCAAGATGTCTTGAAACAGGAAAATGTAAAATTTCTGCAGAAATGAGAAACAAATACTTCCTACATGTGGAACCCTGTGATTTTAAGTAAATGGAATTTAGACATGATTGATCTCATCACATTTATTTCAGATTCCCCTTGTAGATGACCTCAGAAAGAAGAGGATTCTAAGGCTATGCATGTTCTGCTTGGAGCGCCTGTCTAATCTCAGACTATAAAAACTTTTTATTGGCATATAACATTAGATGAGGTAGCAGCAGAGTAAACACTGCACCCCACAAAGACCTATCAGTAGGAACATGACTGGAAAGACCAGTATTGTATACCAAAATTTTCTAACAAAGTAAGGATTTAAACAATGCAAGCTTGTACAAATGTTAATGGTTCTGCTTTGTCCCACACAAATTTAAGTCTTTAAAGAACAGCTGGGACTCACAGTATAAATAAGAGACGTCAGATTTCATCTTTTTCCAAAAAGAAACTCAACTTATTAATCGTGCTTCTGAAAAGCAAATAATGAAAGAAAAAATACCACTCATGCTTATACTCAGCTCTGGCAGGTACTTTTTCAATTAAAATTCTAAAAGTAAATTTGATTCCAGGTAGTCTGCTGTAGAAATCTGGTTAGTAATGGTAAAACTACTTCCATCACTACCAACTCTTCAGAAAAATCTTCTGACAGATGTTATTTTTTTATGAAACATGGAACTAATAATTTATTCAGAAAAACTGCTAGCCAAATTGATTTATGCTCCAAAACTAAAAAGTAAAATATTATTGATTCTCTAGAGACATCTAAGTTATTCTGTAAAGACAGAAACCAAATGTTTGCATTATGAAAGCTGGTAACAAAGAACAAAAACCAGTAATCTTCTTTCACTATTTGATGAGTTTATTTTACAACCTGCTTCATAATCTATGTGGAAACAAACTGGGTGAGAAAGGGAAGCAATGGCTCATTTCCTGTTAGTTCTAAGATACACTTACACGTCCATTTTTATTCTTCAGCTCCCCGTGGCAAAGCAATACTTTGCTTGCTTCAATTCGAGGATCCTTCTGCCTTTCATTCAGATACTCCAGTTTGTCGATGTAATACTGACATTCTGATTCTCCTTTCTTCAAGTTGATATCAGAGAGAACTCCTTGTATTATCAATATCTAAAAATTATCAAAAAACTGATGGAGCCTTTTCAGAATAATGTAGTCAGTGTCCCTATAGGACTAAAACACATCAAAGTGATAGAATTTTAAAGCTTGAAGGGACTCTTGAAATCAGTTAATTCAGTCTGCCCCTTCATTTTACAGATGAAGAAACAGTTTCAGCCTAATTAGGTAATTTGCCCAAAGTTCTCCAGCTAGCTAGTGGAAGTGGTAAGACCAGAATCCAGTCTTTTGATTAGAATATAAATACAGATTGTGTCCTGCCTCTTTATTACAGTGTGTGGTGCATGAGCATATGGGGTGCTTAAAACATCCACCAAACACCTCCCGATGCTGAGTCACTATGCATAACTGAGAGTAGCACTGCATAACTTTCTAGACAACTTATGTATAAATTTGGAAAACACAAGAATCATTAGTTGGACTACTTACAGCTTCCTGCAGAAGCTGAACATCAGGGTGGTCCTCTGGAGTATGTCTAAGAATTTCTTTTAACAGTAAAGGGTATTTGACTAGGCGACTTCGGGGATTATCGAGGAAGCTCCACAGATCTAGTTTTCGGCTGAAGGGAGACTCAAGACATCGCTGGAGAAAGTCCTGGACTCTTGGGTCCTGTTTCTTTCGGTCAAGAAGAGCTTTGGCTGCCAGCTGGTTACTACAGTAGCCTTTGTAGGCATTCAAGCCTGGCAACTGAAGAGTGACAAGACAAAATGAAGTACGGTAGGTCCCTGCTATGGTCAGTCCATTAGTAAGCTTGTGAACATGAAACATAAAGCTCACAGCTGTTCTGGAAAGGTCTGACAAGCTGTGAGCATTGTCCTGCAGGTGATATTAGGGGGAGTAGAGTATTCTGGGCCAACACCAAACACCCTTTTCTCATTTCCCTAATTTAGCTAAATTCAACCAAACACTCATGACTTTTACTTTCCCCAGCTAGTTAGATGCTAGTCTTCTCTAGTCCCAGGACACCGTAGCCTTCCTGTATCACCTTCATCACCAACCTTCAGACTGTTTCTTTACTGGACTGTCCTTCACTAGATTATTCATGTAGAGACTGCCTTTTATCTCTCAATTCCCAGTGATCCCTCCCACAACAGTGCCAAGCATCTGGCAGGCACTCAAATATTAATTGAAGGAATGAAACAGAAAATTAATTGCATATAATGTGAGAACTCTGTACAAGGAGGAACATATTTTTAAAACAAAACTGTATCATTCATCATCATTCATCAAGTAGGTTTTTAAACAGAGACTGTAAGTTCTTATAGCTACAAAAATTTCTTCAATTTTAATGCCTTGTTTATCTCTTTTTATATTCCAGTTCCTGGATCATGTGGTTCTGATATTCGTTACAATGACAAGTGTGGCATGTACTTGTGAAAAACTCTCTGGAGTAAAATACTCACTACATACCCAGTTCACAAGAATGTGACCAATCTGCTCCACTCTCCCATCAGGCTTCGTTGCTTCTCCTATTGTTGCCAACAAATCTGAAGCATAAAAAAGCAGAAATACCAAGAATAGGTTTATTTTAAAAATAATTCAGCACTAAATTAGAAGCTTAGATTTAAACTTACTTGTATTCCTGCTGTTCAAGATTCTAAAGAAAATTAAGCAGCGTATCTCACCTTCATGCAAAGGTATGTAAGCATCCAAGTCACCAAATATATGTGTGAGTTCCTCTTCTGACATGATAGACAACTTTAACATGGGGTCGTGGTAGGCCTACCAGAGGGGGAGAAATGCGTCACACAGAGAGATCAAGCAAAGAAGACATTATGAGAGATCTGTACTTGAATGCAAGTATGAGTAACTGTACAAAAGCCACTGTGGATTCTACTGTAAAACATAGAAGAAATTAAAGTATATGTTTGCTAATCCCCCTAAAAGACTCTATCACTGATATTCATGTTTGAAGATGTGTCTATTAAAGCTCATGTAAAAAAAAAGTATTCACTAGTAGATGTTTTCTGCTTCTAAAAAGAAAACTATGTTAGAATTTGTTAAATATAATTTCTAAAAACCAGAGTGTATGATAAAAAGTTATACACTAACCTTTCTTGCAAGTTTGAGATCTTCAATTAAGTCCTGTTCACCTCGGGACATTTCATATATTGCCTAAAAAAAATGAAGCAAACATCATAAGTCACCATCCCTTCCTCCGAGAAAGGAAAATTATGTACAATTGATATTCACCATTATTTAACTGATGTTTCAAACAGTCCTTTTTTAAAGTTGTCTCAGTCTGAAAACTAAAATTCAGAATGGAGTCTCAATGTTTTATATAGTGCCTACGTATTATAACTTCACCCCATCAAGAGTTCAATCCGATGAACCCCACCAATCACAAAGTGTTGCTTAGCATGTATTAAGAATTACTGTCAAATACAAAATTGCAAGTTGATTTTGCCTTAGGCATTAGTTTGCTAATCTTCTGGCAAAACACCTATTTAAAAAACAGGCACTATTTTTTTTAGTATAAGCCAATATATATGGTCTCGCTACTGAATGGCAGCTTACCTCCTGACGTTTGATTTCTTGGGCAGTTAAAGACTCTCTCGTGTTGACGCCTAACGTCTCTGACCACAGGACGCTACTTCTCCTTTTGGCAGGCGTTGGAACTGTCGATCTGCATGATGACTTTTGGGCAGAAGCTGGGGATCTGCTGTCACCATGACGAGTAAATGGCTTAAGAGAAGAATAAAAGAGGTGAACAAAAGAGAAAAGCTTTGGAGGACACAGGAATTATTCTTCTTTTTCTTAAAAAAAATTGACAAATTAGAAAACAAAATTCAGAGAATTTCTCCAGGCATTTATCCAAGCTTCAATCTATCATTGTAAAATATTATTAGCCAAAACTACTTTTTAGAAATAAAAGCTGTCCAAGATCATGCTTTGATAGAAGATGTAAACTAATATAGTGAGATTGGATAAATATTGTTCTGGTATTTATTACCAGCATATTCCAAAGGGAAATTTATGCTTAGTAAGAGTGCAAACCTGTTTGTACACCTCAAGGAAAAAATACCAATTTTAGGCTTTTAGAAAAAAGCCTCCTCACTACATTACTCACCGCCAGCCCCATTCCCCTTACCTGTACTCTATGACCAAAGCTTCTGACTGCTCCATTTCTCACAGGAGAGATTAAATTTGCCAAGGATGTACCTCGAGTTAAAGGTCGAACTCTTTTATTGCTTGGTTCCTATAAAAACAAAATCAGGTTATACTAAATGTGTGTTTAGGTATAATGATTTTAAACAAGTTTCGACAAAACTGAGCCCTCTCAAAAAAGCTAGTATTTACATTTGTAAAGTATAGAACTTAATGGGATTCTGAAAATGAATGTTTTCTTCATTGTTATAATACTAAAAACACTATTGAATAGCAGTAATTTATAAAAAAATAAATGATGGAAGAAATTCCAGTTAAATACCTGAGTATCACTGAGAACATACCAAAAATTATCATTAAACACAAGAAAAACTAAAATTAAAGAAATGACCTTCTAGAACACTATAGAACTTTCAAGTTTAACACAGAGAGTAACTTAAAAAAAAACAAACTATTATGAAAAATTTCAAACGTACACAAAAGTGGAGAACAGCAGAATGGATGCCATGTACTTATCATTCAGCTTCAATAGTTTCTGGTGAAATAATCTGTTTCATCTCTGCCCCTCGTGGAGTATTTTAAAGCAAATCCTAGACATGATATAATTTCATTCTTAAATACTTCAGTCAGAGACTAGTGTTTAATTGCACACATCTGTCTGACGGTGGAATGGTCATTCTGAAGGCAGGGAGGACCCTGTCGTGGGAAGTGTTCTGCAGGGCAGGACGGTGGCCAAGGGAGTGAGTGCTCAGGAGTCCGGACGGCTGGGCTCCAGCCCTGGTTCCAGCACTTGCAAGGGAAACACCCTGGGCCTCCATTTTCTCCTCTGTAGGAAGGAGTGAGTACTGAAACTTCTCTTACGAAGTTGTTATGAAGATTAAATAAGTTATGCTGAAAGGGCTCAGAACAGTGCTTGGAACACAGGATGTGTTAGCCATTGCTAAGTTAAATTTTCTTAGGAATTATCCCCAATTCCAAGTAAAGGATGGGATTTATAAATAATTAGAGCCTCACTCATACATTTAACTCATTAAGTTAACACAAATTCATAGTAGTTATAATTCTATATGTACTGTTTCAAAAATAATAGTAGTATAGCAAACATCACTTATTGTTCAAGGATCTCAAACTTTACAAACTGTGTTATTCTTCTCTTACTGGTAGGAAAATGGAGGTATACCATTACATGACTCATATAGCTAGTGAAATAAAGAAGGCTGATCACAAAACAGTCGTATGTTTATAACGTTTGTGCAATAAAGTTGTTTGTATTTAATGCCTTTGACAACTGTGGCATTCTTGAAAAAATGATTTTGATGAGACTTCAGAAGGACATATAATTAAAAATTACATTAAAATTACCCTTTAAAAGTAAAAACTACCATTTAAAAATGACAGATGAGGGTGGCGGAGCCAAGATGGCAGCGTGAGTAGAGCAGTGGAAGTCTCCTCCCAAAACCATATATATTTTTGAAAATTCAACAAATACAACCTTCCCTAAACGAGAGACCAGAAGACACAGGACAACAGCCAGGCTACATTAACACGTGGGAGAATCCAGCGACTCGTGAAGGGGGTAAGATACAAGCCGCCGCCTGGCGGGACCCGAGCACCCCTCACCCCAGCTCCTGGCGGGAGGAGAGGAGTCAGAGCCGGGAGGGAGAGGGAGCCGAGGACTGCTAAACACCCAGCCATAGCCATCTGCACCAGAGCGCAGAAACAGTGCGTGGGGTGCTGTATACTAGGGAAACGGTACAGTAAAACCTGCGAGTGGGTCCCTGCAGCCAGCACCCCTGGGACAAAGAAAAAAGAGTGCTTTTTGAAAGACTTAAAGGGACATGGACCCCACAGCTGGATGGAAACGTCCTTGGGACACTTAGCCCAGCAGCTGGGAATCCCAGGGAAATTCGGGTGCCCTAACCCCCTGGGCAGCAGTGCAGCTCGGAGGCCCCTCATGGAGATAAACAGCCTCCGGCCCATGTCCCCTCCGACACCACTCCGCCATACTGGAGCAGCAGCCTGAGGCAGCAGGGCAGAGCTTCTTTCACAGCAGTCAAACAAGAATTAAAAACCACGTCTGCACGCAGCCGGCCTGCACAAGCTGCTAGGGGTCACTGTTCTCTCAGGAGAGGAAGGCCACAAACTAGCAAGAAGGGACATTCTTCCAGCCAACACACACACCAGCTTCCCGCAACAACCTCTATCACCATGAAAAGACAGAAAAATTTGATGCAGACCAGACTAACCCAGACATCCTCCCCTGAGAAGGAATCTGGGGAGACAGACCTAACCAATCTCCCTGAAAAAGAATTCAAAATAAAGGTCATAACCATGCTGATGGAGCTGCAGTAAAATATGCAAGAGCTAAGGGATAATATCTGGAAGGAGATTACAGAAATGAAATAATCTCTGGAAGGATTTATAAGCAGAATGGATAAGATGTGAGAGGCCATTGATGGAATAGAAACCAGAGAAGAGGAACACATAGAAGCTGACACAGAGAGAGATAAAAGGATCTCCAGGAATGAAACAATATTAAGAGAACTGTGTGACCAATCCAAACGGAACAGTATTCGCATTATAGTGGTACCAGAAGAGGAAGAGAGAGAAAAAGGGATAGAAAGTATATTTGAAGAAATAATTGCCAAAAAATTCCCCAAACTGGGGGAGGAAATAATCATTCAGACCACGGAAGTATACAGAACTCCGAACAGAAGGGACCCTAGGAGGACAACACTAAGACATAATAATTAAAATGGCAAAGATCAAGGACAAGGATCAGTTGAAATCCTACCAATCAACTTTTCAGACCACAAAGGTATAAAACTAGAAATAAATTGTACAAAGAAAGCAAAAAGGTTCACAAACACATGGAGGCTTAACAACATGCTCCTAAATGATCAATGACCAAATTAAAATGGAGATGTAGCAATATATGGAAACAAATGACAACAACAACATGAAGCCCCAACTTCTGTGGGATGCAGCAAAAGCAGTCTTAAGAGGAAAGTATATAGCAATCCAAGCATATTTAAAGAAAGAAGAACAATCCCAAATGAATAGTCTAACGCAACAATTATCGAAATCAGAAAAAGAAGAACAAATGAGGCCTAAAGTCAGCAGAAGGAGGCACATAATAAAGAACAGAGAAGGAATAAATAAAATTGAGAAGAATAAAACAATAGAAAAAATCAATGAAACCAAGAGCTGGTTCTTTGAGAAAATAAAGAAAATAGATAAGCGTCTAGCCAGACTTAATAAGAAAAAAAGAGGATCAACACATATCAACAGAATCAGAAATAAGAAAGGAAAAAGTCACGATGGACCCCACAGAAATACAAAGAATTATTAGAGAATACTATGAAAACCTATAAGCTAACAAGCTGGAAAACCTAGGAGAAATGGACAACTTCTTAGAAAAATACAACCTTCCAACACTGCCCAAGAAAGAAACACAAAATCTAAGCAAACCAATTATTAGCAAAGAAATTGAAGCAGTAATCAAAAAACTATCCAGGAACAAAACTCCCAGGCCAGATGGATTTACCTCGGAATTTTATCAGACATACAGAGAAGACATAATACTCATTCTCCTTAAAGTGTTCCAAAAAACAGAAGAGGAGGGAATACTCCCAAACTCATTTGATGAAGCCACCAACATTACCCTAATACCAAAACCAGGCAAAGACCCCACCAAAAAAGAAAATTACAGACCAATATCCCTGATGAATGGAGATGTAAAAATACTCAACAAATTATTAGCAAACCAAATTCAAAAATACATCAAAAGGATCATACACCATGATCAAGTGGGATGCATCCCAGGGATGCAAGGATGGTACAACATTCTAAAATCCATCAACATCATCCACCACATAAACAAAAAGAAAGACAAAAACCACATGATCATCTCCATAGATGCTGAAAAAGCATTCGACAAAATTCAACATTCATTCATGATAAAAACTCTCAGCAAAATGGGTATAGAGGGCAAGTACCTCATCATAATAAAGGCCATATATGATAAACCCACAGCTAACATCACACTGAACAGCGAGAAGCTGAAAGCTTTTCGTCTGAGATCGGGAACAAGACAGGGATGCCCACTCTCCCCACTGTTATTCAACATAGTACTGGAGGTCCTAGCCACGGCAAATAGACAAACAAAGAAATATAAGGAATCCAGATCGGTAAAGAAGAAGTCAAACTGTCACTATTTGCAGATGACATGATATTGTATATAAAAAACCCTAAAGACTCCACTGCAAAACTACTAGAACTGATATTGGAATTCAGCAAAGTTGCAGGATACAAAATTAACACACAGAAATCTGTGGCTTTCCTATACACTAACAATGAATTAATAGAAAGAGAAATCAGGAAAACAATTCCATTCACAATTGCATCAAAAAGAATAAAATACCTAAGAATAAACCCAACCAAGGAAGTGAAAGACCTATACCCTGAAAACTATAAGATACTCTAAAGAGTATTATATCAAAGAGAAATTAAAGAGGACACTAGCAAATGGAAACTCATCCCATGCTCTTGGCTAGGAAGAATTACTATCGTCAAAATGGCCATCCTGCCCAAAGCAGTATACAGATTTGATACAATCCCTATCAAATTACCAACAACATTCTTCAACGAACTGGAACAAATAGTTCAAAAATTCATATGGAAACACCAAAGACCCTGAATAGACAAAGCAAACCTGAGAAGGAAGAATAAAGTGGGGGGGACCTCGCTCCCCAACTTCAAGCTCTACTACGAAGCCACAGTAATCAAGACAGTTTGGTAATGGCACAAGAACAGAGCCACAGACCAATGGAACAGAATAGAGACTCCAAACATTAACCCAAACATATATGGTGAACTAATATTTGATAAAGGAGCCATGGACATACAATGGGGAAATGACAGTCTCTTCAACAGATGGTGCTGGGAAAACTGGACAGCTAAAGGTAAGAGAATGAAACTGGATCACTGTCTAACCCCATACACAAAAGTAAATTTGAAATGGATCAAAGACCTGAGTGTAAGTCATGAAACCATAAAACTCCTACAAAAAAACATAGGCAAAAATCTCTTGGACGTAAACATGAGCGATTTCTTCATGAACATATTTCCCTGGGCAATGGAAACAAAAGCAAAAATGAAGAAGTGGAAGTATATCAAGCTGAAAAGCTTTTGTACAGCAAAGGGCACCATCAATAGAACAAAAAGGTACCATACAGTATGGGAGACTATATTCATAAATGAAAGATCTGATGAAGGGTTGACATCCAAAATATATAAAGAGCTCATGCACCTCAACAAACAAAAAGCAAATAATCCAATTAAAAAATGGGCAGAGGAGCTGAACAGACAGTTCTCCAAAGAAGAAATTCAGATGGCCAACAGACACATGAAAAGATGCTCCACATCGCTAGTTATCAGAGAAATGCAAATTAAAACCACAATGAGATATCACCTCACACCAGTAAGGATGGCTACCATCCAAAAGACAAACAACAACAAATGTTGGCAAGGTTGTGGAGAAAGGGGAACCCTCCTATACTGCTGGTGGGAA
This sequence comes from Manis javanica, assembly GCF_040802235.1. Classification (NCBI taxonomy): domain Eukaryota; kingdom Metazoa; phylum Chordata; class Mammalia; order Pholidota; family Manidae; genus Manis; species Manis javanica. Next base: position 128,914,451 of record NC_133157.1, on the reverse strand, counting down.
TGTAAATTAGTTCAACCATTGTGGAAAGCAGTATGGAGGTTCCTCAAAATGCTCAAAATAGACTTACCATTTGACCCAGGAATTCCACTTCTAGGAATTTACCCTAAGAATGTAGCGGCCCAGTTTGAAAAAGACAGATGCACCCCCATGTTTATCGCAGCACTATTTACAATAGCCAAGAAATGGAAGAAACCTAACTGTCCATCAGTAGATGAATGGATAAAGAAGATGTGGTACATATACACAGTGGAATATTATTCAGCCATAAGAAGATAATAAATCCTACCATTTGCAACAACATGGATGGAGCTAGAGGGTATTATGCTCAGTGAAATAAGCCAGGCAGAGAAAGACAAGTATCAAGTGATTTCACTCACATGTGGAGTATAATAATAAAGAAAAACTGAAGGAACAAAACAGCAGCAGACTCACAAAACCCAAGAATGGACTAACAGTTACCAAAGGGAAAGGGACTAGGGAGGATGGGTGGGAAGGGAGGACAGGTGGGAAGGGAGGGATAAGGACCAGGAAAAGGAAAGGAGGCATTACGATGAGCATGTATAATTAGCATGGGGGGGGGGCATAGGGAGGGCTGTGCAACAGAGAAGACAAGTAGTGATTCTACATCTTACTACACTGACAGACAGTGACTGTAATGGGATGTGGGCAGGGGGAACTTGGTGAAGGCGGGAGCCTAGTAAACATAATGTTCTTCATGTTATTGTAGATTACTGATAACAAAAAAAAATGACAGATGACACATTTTTTTCCTCAAACTTCTTGGATATGACTAATGTCACATAAAAATGCGAGCAAGGGGTGAGAAACTGAGTAAAAATAATCCCGTTAGAATAACTTAAGAATAAAGTAGCAGAAAGAGAACATTCTCTGGAAAGAGACTTACTTGATTACTCAAAGAAGCAATTAGGCTCATTAAAGCTCCTCAGGGTATACATACATATCAGAAATGACTGACATACAAAGTACTGAGACTTTTGAAGATAACCAGAGAATTCAGGCCTTTGAAGACTTAAGAGGAGGAGCTGTAGACCAACCCAGCTCTGCCAAAATAATTAAGTCCAGAGTAACACTTCGAATATAAAGCCACTAAAGTGCAAATGTTAAACAGACTGAGAAAGAAACCTTTAAGATATATAGTAAAAATGCACACTGTGTGGCCAGAGACATGTGTGATTGCCTTTATAACACACATCTGTGCAAGTCTGAGGTGACACATGCATGGGCAGAAGGTCCAGTATGAGGCATTCCTTTCTATTGAATAAAGACAGTACAGTCCTCTGGATGAATGGAGATGCAATTACCTCACAGGAAGACAGGCCAATATTAAGTAGCAACAAAGCAGTTGTCAGAAAGTTGTGTTCTTTTTGTAAACAGAAGTTAATTTCTCTTCTCTATTTAAAGGATAACAAATTTGACTTCCTAGTACATCACAAAACATTTAATTTCAATTTAAAAGTCTTTGGAAAGGTACCCTTCCCACTGAATTTGAAAGGAAAAAAGTTAGTTTAGCTGGGAGGAAAGGAATTTTGAAATCCTTACCTTTATAGGATCAGATATTGTACAACTAATACCCTGTAACTCAACATTATGTGATATTTAAAATTAAAACTACAGAATTTAATTTAGATAATTAAACGTAAATATATTTAAAGCACCTTTCTGAAACTAATAAAACTTTGTTTATACAGCTTCCTTAGGGTGGCAGGATATTATGTTCAGTAGTATTTGTTGTTTAAATATGTTCTGTATTTGACCTTTAGAAATTCATCTATAATCTCACTTGTTCACAAGGTATGTTATTCTTAAAAGAGTTCTAGTCTAAAATGTCTTCGTAAGAGCAACCGGCTAGCTCAGTCTGTAGATCTTAAAATGTCTTGGTAGGAAAATATGGTACTAAGGTGGGATATACAGGGCTTGGGGTGGAGGACACCTTCGTACTTTTCACATATGCTTTTGGGGATCCAATACTAACTTTATTGCCTTACTAACAGGATATGTGTGCAGAATGTTTGCCAGACACAACACAAACTTTTCATAAGTAAGAAAATTTTTAATGAATAACATAAAAAGTGTGATTAAAATATAACAGTGTTAATATTGGATATGGTTCACTACCAATTCAGGATACATATACACTATTTGAGAAAAAATATACAGAAAGCTTTTGTGGGAAAGTGATAAGGATTAGTATTCATGGATCACCTATGAGGTTGGGTCAAAAATTTCTCACTTCTGCAATACAGGTTAGGATTTGGCCCATGTGAGCTACAACCAAAAGCAGTTTTTCTGTAGAGGATCAGCTGGACCATTGATTTGGTTTGGTTATTAAATTGCTAAAAATCTTAAACATTCTTGGTTTGGTTATTAAGAACCTAAACATTGCACCTGTCACCAAACACACTTTAAAGACAAAGTTCTTTGAGAGCTGGTGTTGCACCCGCATCTGCTGGTTCGCCAACCCAGTGTTTGGAGGTGATGTAGGGAAGAGAGACCCATCCTACTGTCACCCAACTGGGGCTCCCATAATGGTGTTGCTAGTGTTTATTTTGTTGTGAAGTGTTATTAACAGCGTTATGATGCATACACACAGCCTAAAGAATGAGTGCAGGTCGTAAAACTATAGTTTCCTCAAAAGACAATCTGGAAATCTATGAGGATAAACACAGAATAAGCCAACAAGAGTAACATGCTCAAGGGACTTTCTATTGTAGGTAACCTTTCGACAGGGCTAAAGTTCACTTAGATGAGAACAAACCTCAACACCCACTAATATAAATCCATATTATTTATTTTGCTTATTAGCTTTTAACCAGACTATCTGGGTTTAGCTAGGCAATCACATGATTATATAAAAAGGCACTCTGTCTTTATACCAAGTTTTTAATCAATCTATTTATTTTACTAATCCACTTGTAGTCAGATTTATGTCTTGAAATAGTTTCTGGATATCCATAAACAGAAAGTGGTTAGAATCAATTTGAAGTCTATCACTGGTACTACCCTTGCAGATAAAAGCAACAACATGGAAACATTCTGCTGTGCACTCAGTTTCTTTTTTTTTTAAGTTTTTCTCAACTAGTAATGGCATGTAAGAGGATATGTTTTAGGAGGGTCTTCCCTATAGTAAGCCAAATCAAAACACTTAAAAAAAATAGTATTTGTCAGTTTGTTTGGATTACTGGATGAATAATCTCCTCTGACTGGCAAGAACTCTAAAATGAGAAGAATGAACAGAAAAACTTATTTATAAAAAGATACAAATGAGTTGTGATCACATAGGATTTCTTCCCTTTATACTTAGTAATATAAACAGTCAAATTTAGTTATTTATTTATGTTCCATTGCTAGTACTAAAAACCTGACAACATCCCTGGTGTTTATCATTTTTGGAATAAAGGTGCGCCACAAACATGACCAGTGTCTGATACCGAACAAAAAAGACTAATTCTTGATGGTACAAAAGATGATCAGTTTCAGTATTTACAATGCAAAGTAGGCCTTGCTCTACTCAAAGGAAATGCTTATATATTTTGAGAAAATTGAAACATAGAAGCAAAAGCCAAAATGAAACAGAGAAGCAGAAACCAAAGCTAAGCCACATCAAATGAAAGCATACCTCCTAAAGATGGCACCTATTTTAACTACCAAAATGTGTATGTACGACACACAGCGCCGCTGAGGTATACAATAAGGTGCACATATTTAAAACATGTAATTAGATAAGTTTTGATATATGCATATAGCCACAAAACCATCAGTACAATCAAAACAGGAAGTATACAGTTCATTGAATAAAAGAACACTATTTCTATCATGTAAGTGATAATATTGTATACACTATAGAGTTTTTGCAGTAGGGAGTATATATATTGTACTATGCAGTATAAATAAAATTACCCATGTAGTGTTAAATATTATCAAATTCAAAAAATGGCATAAAAATCATGACTTATTTTGATAAATGTTCATAAAGACCTTTAAAAACCACAATGACTTCACAGAGCAAATAAGGTAGAAGCCCCCTAAATAATAATGATTTGTTGGTTTAAATATTTTAACATATTTTTCATTCTTAAGAAAAAGAAAGTCATACACAATGAAAGCATTAGATGTGGAAAGGAAAATAAAAAAGAGCACTAGGTCAGACAGCATTTTAGGGGCAATCTGTTCACTGACTTGCAAGAAAGGGACTCGTTTTCCACTCACTTTGTAAAGCGGTTTCTAAGACCAGGTAATAAAATGAAAGTTAAAGTAAGCCACAACTATATTAAAGACCAGAAATGTGACCAATTTAATCAAACTGAGCAGCATAAACAGGTAAAATATTTTTCTTTTTGTATAAAGTTTATGTACACTCAAGCTATGCTATGTATAGACACCTATCTATACCATAGTTCTTAGACTCACACCATAGTTCCTAAACACATTTCAAGCTTGCATGTAAATCAAAGCCGTATATTTTAACACTCAGTAAGATCAAAAATGTAAGATTAGATTGTTATTAAATTGCTAAAAATCTTAAAAGTTCCGTGGAGTTAGAAAACATTCCTCTGGCTTCATTTTTCTCTAAAAGTCTTACCTCTTGTTCTCTGAAGGACTGATTATTAACATCGAGGACTCGTTTAGTCCTTTTAATAGGTAGGAGACCTCCAATCTCATCGTGCGCCACCATGCTTTACCAAGCATCCCTTAAAATCTTGGGAGTTCAGTAATGTCCAAGTCAGCCCTATAGCGGAGCACTACACAGGCACACGGGCTTTTCTTTCCAGGGCTCGGCCACCCTGGGAAGCCATTTGCTCTGCCGCATACTTACGGCGGAGTTAACAGCTTCTGAGAACAGTGGGGAGAAAGCACACAGCCCTCAGGGCTCTGTGGGCGGGGCCAGCTGCGGACTAGGGGGCGGGCACCTAAGGGGCACGTGACTCCGGTTAAGTGACAGCTGGGCACACCTAGGCTTCTCAGTTTGCACAGTGCCAGAGAAAGCCCTTTAGCAAGAGGTTTGGAATTTCTATAGTAAAAAAGATGGGGCAAGGAAACTGGGTTAATGCACAACTTTTCCTAATTTAAAAAGCACTCCCAGAAGGAGACTAAATTCTTATCTACGTACCTAACTCTTAGTACTTGATCACAGGGGTACTTTTTCTGTAAAACCCTGTTACCTAGGAAAGGAATTTAGTGCAGACAACTTGACAACTTTAATTTAAAAAATCATAATTCAGAGCCAAATGAGTGTATACACTAAAGAAAAGCCTAATTATCCAGGCACCTTGCTTTTATTTACGTAACTGCAAGCATATTCACGACTGTAAAATCATCACAAACTAGTTCCCACTATCTTTTCTTAAGATTAGCAGAGTAAATGCAGTAGCCATACTTCAGTTAACTCTTTCCTAAGTATATATCTTCCATAGGGCTATGGGTAAAGTATAATGGGGCTACCATATCAGATTTGAAGGTTCAGTATTTCTAAGATTTCTTGAAGGCAGAGATTTTTTCTGTACGTTTTAAAAACCCTATATCTGTATAATAGATGTTTTATAAAATAAATGTATAAAAGGTGATTTCTATCCTAAAAATGCCTGACAGGGTACCTTGCTATTTTGAATTAATGGATCCTGATATAATCCTTAAAGGGTTGAAATACCTTCTTAAAAGTCTTACATTTTCTAGGTGAAGAAATGAGGTTCCCAGACATGAAGTGACCTGCCCAAAGTCACATACTAGTGACAGTCTCTAAATTTCTGCTCTAATTCATTTTCTCTATGGAAAAACACTATTACTGTTGGATTGGCAGAACTGCTCCAGATTTTCTTCTTTAACAGAAAGAAAATCTATTTTACTTTGAAAGGAAGAATTTTATTAACTATATACTACTATGAATGATATGATGCCAGTAATTTGCAAAAACATGTCCATTCTTGGGATTTATTAGGACCAGAGAAATCTATGGAGAAGGCACTAGTCTAGATGCTGTGGACAATCCAAAAAATAGGTTTCATACCTGCTCCTCAAGTGCTAGTAGACCACTGTGTAAAAGGCAGGCCACACACAGAGATAACTAACACAAGACAGCTTCTGAGAACACCAAAGTAAGTTGTATAGCTGGCAGTGCTACAGGAGTTAGGAGAAACCACTTCTGGCGGTCCTCTGAGAGGAGCTGCAGTAGGGAACGATGTTAAGGAAGAGGCTGTAAGACAGTATGTCAGTGGTGGCTATGTTTTGTTTTTCATAGGTCTGATCAAGGGCAAAGTGCAAGGCTCTCCCAAAGGAGGATGAGGGAGAAGGCTCACGGTGGGAGGCCAGGGGCTATGGGCAAAGACAGCTGAGCAGAGGGCTTTGTTGAGTAGGTGAGAAAAACAATGAAAGTTATGTTTTAAGCTGTGTTGAGACGGTTTAAAAGATGACTGGAAACATAATGCACAAATCACAATCAGGTGGTATCAGGTGCCTTACCTAAGGCAGGGAAAAGGATATATAGGCAAGGAGTCAGAAATGCCTACCTTAAAGTTAGGAGGGTTAGTGTGACTGCAAATAAAGAAATGAGGAGGAGCAAGCTGTGAAAGGGAATTCTGAGTTTCATTTTAGGTACTGAGTCTGAGGTGGTGAAAGGTCACACAAATGAAAACACTGAGCTAGTACCTGGAAATGCTGGAAGAGGTCAGAGGGCAGATTTCAACTGGGAAGTCAGACACACAGGGATCAGAGCTGAAGCTTTGGGAGAGAATGAGATGCCTGGGAGAGGAAATCTGGATACTTTCTTCTTTTGAACAGAGGTCCAAAGTTCAAACTTTGCAGAAATGCTGAGGGAATAAGAATTTTGTAAAAGCAACAATCAGAAGGAAAGAAACAAGGCAAGGGTGCCAAGAGAAGAGAAGGTGTTAATTACAGAAAAACTGTTAAGACTGGTAAGAACAGGTTCCTGGATTTAGTGATTTCAAGGTTAATGAAGACCTCATGTGTGCCACTTCAGTGGAATAACGATAGAAGATAAATTATAGAGGTTGAGGAGGGAATAAAGCTAATAAGTAGTGGGCACACACTGTTTATAACGACAAATCTGTAAAAGACAGTTTACTAGGGTTTGCAGGTCAGTGTGACTTCTTGCAGGAAGGACCAAAGCTGCCCTTCTGTAAATACCTATGTTTTGTATTCAAGATGATTAACAATTCATCTTTCTGCTTTGAAACTTTAAAAAAGTAATACTGACTGGTTATATTTACCATCTATGCTTCGTTTCCCAGTCACACCTGGGCAATATGTGTGACGAGATTGGCCTTTAGAGTGGCTGACTGTAGATGATAGGTCCATGCAGCATTAAAGTGGAAGCCCGTCAGAGATCATGGAATCCAGATTCTTCATTTTACAGATAAGAAACTGACCTGCCTAAGCCCTCAGTGTTACTAAGAGGCTAGCCTAGAACTCACTAGTCTCGTTCGGTTTTATTAGTTGAAAAAATGGTGCAAGTAAGACCAATATTGACTTTATGGTCACTTGGTTTCATGAAAGTATAAAGGATTTAAATTAGGAAAGTACAGTAAGTTAGGAACAAGGCTTCTCTTAGGTCTCTTACCTGACATCTTTCTCCAAACAATATTTCTAATTCATTCTGACAGAGGCCAAGAAAACAAGGGAAGGGACATCTTTCATTTCTCTCCTTTAGCTGAGGACCCAAGATATAAAGGCAGAAGTGTTTATATTTAAAAACAGAGAACCTACAGGAGTCAAATAGGGTCTAATGGTGATTGTCACAGCACAAAAATCCCAGCTCACCAACCCTAAAATCTTAGTTGCATTCTGAATGTACAGGGTTGTGGTCTCCATATCATTTAAAAAACTGTAGCCAGCACCTGAAACAGCACTAATGAACATGGGATATTTAGTTCGCCTCAGTGATGAGCCTGAGAGAACCTTGACTCTAACAATATTCCATGAAAGCAGAGGGCTGAAAGGACATTTGAGATCATGAACTCATCCTCCTCAGTTTTCCTAGGTGGAAATTGAAGGACAGTGGTTTAAAAAAAAGGGAAATTTGAGTTCTTACTTCATGGTTTATGCATATTATCTTATTTAACCAACTTTATGCAGTATGTATTATTACCTCCATTTTACAGATGGAGGAAACAGGAACTCAGGAAGTTTAATGAACTTTCCCAAAGTTGCATGGTTAATCAATGGACAGGTTTGAATCTGGTCTGCTCAACTCCTATTACAACATACCTTCCAGATGAGCCAATAAACGTAACACCTTTAGCACAGTTTGGTAAATGCTCACTGCTCGGTCAATGGTAGGTGTTGCCCTATGAGTTAGGAGCAGAGCTAGGTTTAAAACCTGACTTTCCTCGTCTCAGGCTACAGTTTGGTAAATAATTTCCAGCATTTTACAGAGAAGGAAACCTTAAAAAATGTTGAGATTACTTGCCTTATAACCTTTTTATAACAGAGCTTAGAAATAGAAAGGGAATAATAAAATAGTTCAGTTGCTTAAATGTTAGAAGAGATCCTATTTCAACTGGTGGTTTACTTTAGTGATCACGTAACAGCAACCACTTATATGATTTACAAATACTACAGATGGCAAAATTGGAAGCATAAACTGGGTGTCTTTTCTTTGTGTAGAAAACATAGAATTTATAAACTTAAAAACTTAACTGAGTCATGTAAAAATAATGCAATTGTGTAAAAGATAATCAAGTTTTTGGGAAAATGACTGGTTTTCAAAGACCAGGTTTGGTTACAGTCTCTGTTCATCTGCTTGTATGAGCCTTCAATGCTTTCTTTCCTAAAATAGGAACAAGGTAAAGAGAAAGAAGATAACATTGTTTCCCTTCTCTATAGAAAAAGGACTGTATTTTTTTTATGACTTACGTTTTTTTCTCCTTTTAATGTGAAATTAAGAATTCTGGAATTTAGAAATAAATTAAAGCTAAAGAATAGTCATTACTTTGTTTCATTTAGAGATTACTTGTTTTTATTTACTCTCATCTGGAACAGAAACAAGGAATTGTAAATTAGGCTAGGAAAGCCATTCCAGTAAAGAGTAACAAAATCTAAGTTCTCTTCTGCCCTCTATATGGGATAATGTGAAATGCAATTGCCAAGCAGCTTTTTTTCTAGTTTTTAATTATGTTAGTAAGATGATTACATGAAAAACTCTTAATCGTAGAGAAGTATGGATGACAGTAGAATTTTATTTTTAGTCCTTATTTTATATTACTAAATTAAATGTATATTTAAAAACCACACAAGTGCATCAGAAAATTCCACAGTTCACAAATATTTTAAGGGCTTTTACTAAATATAAGAAAACTTTGTTCTACTTTGAAACCCTGGAGTTCAAGATTACAAATTACTACTATATATCTCACTAAAAACAGCTTGGTTGAATAGAATTTCAAGTCTTACTAAAAAAGGAAGCATTGATTGAAAAATGAACAAAATGGAACTTCTGAGAAACCGGAGTTCCCAAGTATCTCAAGTTAAAAACAACAGAAAAGGCAGTTGTATTTGGACTAGATGAGTACAAAAGAAGTTAATAATGAAGTTACATGTGGATTTAAGTTTTTAAAAACATTACTGTCTCCAAGCTTCACAGAGAATTTGGTTTGGGAAAAGATCAATTCAGATAAATTCAATACTAATAGAAATAACAATAGTCCCTGCAAGACTTAGTTGAGTCTGATCAGGGAGTGAACCATACTCGCTATAGACATCTCCACTTCACTGTTCCAAGCAGAATAAGAAAAGGACGGATAAATAAAGTTGTTGGTGTTTGGGAGCCTATAGTTTACATTAAAAGAGACTATTCTGCCTTCAAGCCTTCCTTCCCCTAGGGATTCTCGAGAGATGAGAGGGCCGGGGACCAATGGCAGGGACCCTACATTGAGTTTCTGGCTCTATTATGAGGATAGAGAGGAGACTGGGGATATGGCCTTGCTGGGATGGTTGCTGCAGGGTAGGCAAAGAGTAGCATGTGTTGGAAGGCTGGACGGTATGCTACTTGCTAGACGTCATCCAAAATATGTGGCTAATCTCACAAGGGCCTACCAATACCCGGGTGTTCCACAGGAATGGATCCCCCATCAGCAGGGTTTGGTGGAGTCATTGCTCTCATTGACCCATGCAGGACAAGTTGGAACAGAAGTTACAGCCAACAATGAAAAGGATCACTAGTCTCATTTAGTCAGGTAAAGAGACTTTATCCCATTTCTCAGGCCTCGGCCTCAAGGAGATGGGAAGGAAATGTATGCAAACAATAGGATACATGTCTCCCCCACAAATTGCTAGTACAGACAAACATAATCTATGGCCCCCACTAGAAAGTAAGCTCCATGAGGTCAAAGACTATTTTGTTCTCTGTGGCTGGCACATAGTGGGAGCTCAATAACACAGGAATGAATTAATAAATGAGTGAATGAAGACGCAATGTGCTGGGGATCTGAGAAGAGCTATGAATCAAGTTTGAGATTAAAATTTTATCTTTAAATACAGAAAACAGAAGCTTAGAATAGTTATATAATGTACACAAAGTCACACAACTAACTAAAAAAGTCCAAAAATGACTTTGTAACCTCTAAACAGTCTTTAATGGTGCTAGCATAATTTCATTTGATTTATGGCTTATTTTATATTAGTTAACAGAATAGGAGATGTTAAAAGAAATATAATATCATCAGAAAGGTATTACAGTGATAATACATTAAAATGTAATTGTCAAGATGAAAATGTCAATAGTTAGCCTAAAGAGCAGAATAGATATTAATGAGAAATTAACAGGGTAGAAGATGAAGTTGAGGAATTCTCCCAGAGAATAGCATAGAAGACTAAAGAGGTAGAAGGAATAAAAGAGTTAACATATAAAATAATTCCACATGCTCCAAAATCTTGCTAATACAAGTTCTAGAAATAAAGATTAGACAGTAAGAGGGTGAAAATAATCTAACAAATGAGAACATTTCATAAGGCTGAAATAATATGACTCTTTAGATTAAGGTAGTCCAAAGAATGCCTACCAGGATGAACAATTTAACAAAAAACTCTGGCTATAAGAATATTAGATAAACAATCCCAGAGAGACAAAAGCAAAAGACTGGAAAATACTCTGCAATATGCATAATAGAGCAGATGTTAATATCGATACTACAAAAAGAACTCAAATTATTTTTTCCACTTTTTATTCCATTTAAAAATTGTGAGGAAACACATGTAACATAAGTGACCATTTTAAAGGGTACAGTACTGTAGGGTTCAGAAGTATTAAATATGTGCACATGGTCATACAAGTATATCCACTACTCTTCTCCAGAATTTTTTACATCTTCTCAAAACTGAAACTCTGTACCCATTACTCCCCATCTTCCCCACCCTTCAGTCCCTGGTAACCACCATTCTACTTACTGTCTCTATGGATTTGACTATTCTAAGTACTTCATATAAGAGGAATCACATATTTTTCCTTTTGTGTCCGGCTTACAGCACTTAGTGTAATGTTTTCAAGGTTCATCCATGTTGTTGCTTATATCAGAATCTTATTCTTTTTAAGGCTGAATAATATTCCAATGTATGTATATACCACCTCTTGTTTATCCATAAGGAATTTTCTCTCTATTCCTAGTTTGTTGGATTTTTTTAATCATGAAAGGATATTTTGATTTTTGTTTATTGCTTTTTCGGTATCAATTGAAATAAGCATGTATTTTCCCCCCTCCCTTAATTAATTCTGTTAATGTGGTGTTATTACATTGACTGGTTTTCATTTGTTGAGCCATCCTTGCATGCCAGGAATAAACCTTACTTGGTCACTGTATATAATCCTGCTTAATATGTTGTTGCAACTATTTTACCAGTATTTTGTTGAAAACTTTTGTATATATACTCAGAAGAGATGTTGGTTTATAGTTTTCTTTAATTGTAGTATCTCTGTCTGGCTTTGATGTCTGGGTAATACTGGCCTCATAGAATGAGTTAAGAAATGCTCTTCCTCTTCAAGTTTTTGGGAGAATCTGAGGATTGGTGTTAATTCTTCTTTAAGTATTTGACAGACTTCACCAGTGAAACCATCTGCTCAAGGTCTTTTTGTTGTTTTGGGGATGTTTTTGATTATGTATCCAATCTCTTTACTAGTTCTAGGTACATTCAGATTTTTTCCATGATTCAGCTTTGGCAGGTTGGGCATTTCTAGGAATTTGTTCACTTCAGCTAAATTATCTAATCTGCTAGTATAAAACTGTTCATAGTGCTCTCTTATAATACTTTTTATTTCTGTAAATTGGTATTAATATGTCCATTTGCATTTCTGATTTTAGCAATCTGAGTCTTTTGATGAATAATAGTTTATAATATAATACAATATAATACCTGTCCTAAGATTTATATATCAAGTCAGTCCTCCTTTCTAAAACTAATTTTACAAAATAATGAGCAATAGAAAAAAAGAACAGTGAAATCTACAAGGTTTTCATAAGAAGGAAGGTATAGGGAAAAAAATAACATACCTACAAAGGAAAAAAAAAGCATAATAGAAAAACATGTCCACAAAAAAAACTGTGTGTTCCAAAATTAGCTATGAAAGAGCGTATGTCAGGAAGGTGATAAAGTTAAGGAAAGAATTAGAAATATCCAGAACCTGAAATCAGACAAAAAGGATGCCTGAATGCTTTTCAATGGATTACCTCATTTTCTAGGGCCATGTACCTTTTATTTGATTCACTGTTTGTTATTGGTTGGGTTTTTTTTTACAACCATAAGGGTTACATCTGTAAGATGTTAACACTGTAGAAAACTGATAGCACTGCAAATACTTTTGCAGGTAGAGATGCAGAGGCCATTATTCTGCTTGCACCTAATTTAGCAACCTTATTCCATCACTCTTCAGTGATTACAATACTTCCATATTTCCACAGCACTCTGACCAGCTTCATCGTTCTGCTGGCTCACTCTTTACTATGTAAATTAAATCTTTAACAGGTCTTCACTGTTCAAAGAAAAAAAAAAACACATAGCAAAACAGAAAAGCCAAGCTACAACAAAATGAAGAGACAGTTTTTCCCCCAAAACCTTTAGTTTGTCAGACAGCTCTGAGACCTACATGGTGTCAGCATTTGTGCACAAAGATGCGGAGAGAAGACAACTGCACTTCTCTGGTGGCCCTGAGCAGAAAGCCCCTCAGTGGCATGAAAACAGGAGACTAGCCTGGGAAGGACTCCAAGGATTGAATTCTCAGGCTAGGAGTAAGAACACCGCCACACAGTAAGGTGTATTGGTGCTGAAGCAGTCTGGGCCTTATAAACTCTCGAAACTGACACTGCTCTGAGAAAAACTTGAAGGAGTAGGATCCAAATAGAGTAGAACAGAATAAGAAAAACAAAGACAAGAAAAAGTTCAGATAAAAGAAAGGTGGGTCAAAAAAAGGAAAGCTCTCAGATAGCCTGAGGGTTGTATTTTTAAAAATCACTTTGTGAAAACAATAGAAGAGAGAACTTCAGAGTTACAAAGCTGAAAAACAGGCTATTTGACCCACTCCTCTTACCTAAAATTACAGGAAAACTTACTGCACTTAAAAAGTATCAGAAATATTTATCTTGCATCTACCTACCACTTCAGCATTTTATTTAAAAAAATAAAAATAATAATAAGGGAGAAATGTGGGATTCACATATAAATCAAGTATAAAAATCAAACGAATAATCACATCTGACTTGTTTATAGTTCATGATGCATGATCAAAACCGAAAGTTTCTGTGATATGACTGCCCTTGCACTGTTCACCATGTAAGAACTTATTCACTATGTAAGAACTTGTTCACCATGTAAGAACTTGTTCATTATGCTTCAGAAGATTGGAGACTGTTGAGAATTAGGCTTGGGGTTGATGAATGATTGTGCACTGAGTCCACTATACAGAATTTTATTGTTGTTAACAACCATTTGATCAATAAATATGAGAGATGCCCTCTCAAAAAAAAAAATTGAAAAACAATAATGAAACTGGTTCATTTAAAAATGCTGGTAAATTATTAAAATTATTTAAGTTTGAAAAAAAAATATCAGAAAAAATCATGTGTCCCGTTGAAAAATATGATAAAAAACAGAAAATGTGGAGTAGAATAACGTCTCTATAGCATAAAAGAAATGTGAGTTGTCATAATCACACACAGAAAACAATTAGATCAGTAATTTTAAAATACAGTAATTTGTACATCCTTACTATGACCTATAAAAATGACAAGTAACCCATAAAATGTTTTCTGTAATTGTAACATTTAGAGTAATGCAGTAGTAATTTATAGAAATGTTGTCTTTGACCCATGGGGAAATCAAGTGAATAATTAAGTCAGTATCTCCAGGAACCCAGATTTTTGGTGTAGTTGAAAGAGATCTAGATAATAAAAGTGACAAACTTATGTGAAAAACCCTTAGCCTTGAATTTGAAAGAGCATAAATTTGTGATTTATTATATCTTTAAAAATTACATGTATTTCCTAGCTCTGCTCATAAAACAGGATGAGAAACAACGATCAATCCAAGGAGTGTAAATAAAAATGCCCAGATTTTAGTCTCTACCATTTCCTAAGGAAACCACGGCTTTTAGAAATGACTGGTTTCAGGTGTGGAGCAGAAAAAAAAGTGCAAGTGGGCCTGGAGTATCTTGTTATCTTGGAAGAAAAGAAGGTCTATCAAACCTCTAAGATATGAGGTGAGGGTCTGTCTTGCCAATGGGTTTCAGACCGCGGCGAGTTTGCTATGGATTCAGTGTGACCAAAGAAATGACAGCAGAACGATTCTTTGGGGTGAAAGTGTTATCACCTGGCTTGTTATCGCGGCGGTGGGATGAACACTAGCATTTCTGCCTCGGCCCACTGGGCCGAGCTCTCTATATGGTGCAATAATAGCTCATTGCCTAAAGGCGTGGAAGTGGCAGACTAGCAGCAGGCCAGTTACATCAGGTGGTTTAAGTTCAGGGAGGATCCTGGCCATAGGAGCCCCAACTTCCGCACACTCCACCCCTCCGGGATTCTCACCTTACAATCTACATGCTCTCAATCTTCCACAGTGGTCCCTGTGTGAGAAACCTGGAGCACTGTATCCAGATTCCACAACAGCAACAGAGAATAACAACAAAACTTAAGATACAACAAGATTTTGATTCAGATAACAAAAATTATAATAATCCTCAAGTCAGAGGAGGTTCCAAATTACAAAAATTATAATCCACCTCAAGCCAGAGGAAGTTCCCAATCCACAAAGACCTTAGGGGCAATAAGACACATGTTTTAATGACAACAACATAGGCAAATCTTGTCCATCAGGTAGGATACATGCAAGAGTGTGGTCCTGTGATAGGACTGTAGCAGGAAGGGGGTCCCTTCCAGGTCTAGTAGACCATACTTTTACTCCTTTCACCGTGGGGGTTACTTAAGGATCTACACATATAGTGCTACTGAAGGTGCGTGCACTGGCCATAACGATCAAACAAACTGCCCGGTAGGATGCTCCTGCCTTCTGGCCGTTCAGGATATACTACTGTGACCTTTGAGGGCCACTCTGAGGTTATTCCAGGAATACACAGGAGGCCAGTTTCTAGGCCTTGTTTCCAAGGTGCCAGGAGAACCAGCCATCATTGGTCCAGCTGTCAAAAGGTCCAAGGCGATGTCCACTCAATGGAGTCTCTGGGGTTCAGTGAAGTTGGCGCTGGCAGAAGATTTTATTCTTGTGGTCGAACCTCAGCTTCAGTGATTCTTCCTTGCTTTGTACTTGCAGTTGTATATGGGAGGCAGCCGTATGTGTTAACATGTCTATGGGGCTCAGGGCTCCCTTTTGGGGTCTCTCATTCAAACGCCATAGCACAGTCCATAAACGGACTGACTGACCCCACAGATTATTGGTATCTGACGTTAGTCCGGATTTTGACAAGCCATTGTGCCTCTCTATCATGCCCGCTGCAGTAGGATTTATGACACATGAAACTTGCATTTGATTTCCAGCTGTGGCACCCATTCTTGCAGTGTATGTCCAGTAAAATGGGTGCCCTGACCACTCTCAGTTACCTGTGGTCAGCCATAGGTGACAGAATTGCTTCAGGCCTCTTTGGGTTGTCTCCTGGTGTGCACAATGGGTAGGAAAAGCAACCAGAACTCCAGCAGCCCTGTCCACACAAGTCATGGCATACCGATATCCTTGACACAGGTAGAGGCCCAATATAGTCTATCTGCCACCTGATGAGGGGTATAGGCCCCTTAGTTATTGTCCAATGTTGATGTGGAACTCGGTGTAAGTCCCTTTGGAGCATACGGCACACTCCTGCCGGGCTCTACTAACTTCTTCAACGGTCAAAGACAAGCCCCACTGATGGGCTACAGCCCACATTGTCTTTTGCCCCGCATGCAACAAACATTGATGTAACCACTGGGCTACATCAGAAGCAGGCTTTCCTTCTAACCAATGTATCTGGGCCAATTTATCTGCCTCATCATTTCCTAGGGATGCCAGTGACAAATGACCTGTCACATGGTATACTGTAATTATTTTAGTCTGACCACAGGCCCATAAGTATTGCCACAATTCTTTCTACCAGAGGGGTCAGTGACCAACCAGCCACTTGGCATGGTAATAGGCTGTAGCCACAGGGTCAAGCCCTGATAGATAGCCCAGCTGTCAGTGCAGACAACTATAGGGGAGGGCTCCTAGCTGATCACAAGCCACACAGCCCGCAACTCTGCCCATTGGCTGCGCTTACCCCACCATCTTCCATCCATACTGTCTCAGTCTTAGCGTGGAAAGCTATTGCCCTCCATTTTTTGGAGGCTGCCCATGGCTGGGGCCATCTGTGTACCATCCATCTGTGGGTATAGGGGCTCTTCCCTCCCAATAGGGTCTTTCTGCTACTAATGGTTCAAAAGCACATTCTTCCTTCTTTTCACTAGTATGTCACCGGCACAAAAAATATTGGAGTTCTTCACTCGAGGGGCCACTACAGAGGGCACTATGCTGCTGTGGGTAAGAACCCCACTTGGTCAGTGTGGGCATTTGTGCCACACCATGCCTTGGCTTTTGCATCCAGTCTCATACCCACCCCAAGACGGAATTGGTGAGTATTTCCCTTATCGGGGCCATTCCAGTGATGGGTTCTGTAGCCAGCAAGGAGTGATACATGCCATTCCGTTGTTTTTCTATCAAAGTGTATCATACCTCTGTCCATTTCGAAGTTGTGAATAGAATCCAATAGGTTGGCAAATTTGTTCAAGCCATCGCCAGAGACCCCAGCTATAACCGTCTTCATTCACATGTACATGCAGCTCACTGGGGCTTAATTGCTCTATCACACTCAAGGCCTGAACGGCCTTGACTGCCTGTTTGGCTGAGGAGAAGACAGACGCACAAGTTTCATCCCACTCCCAGCTGACGCCTGTTCATACCAAACGGTATAAAGGCTTCAGATTTGTGCCAAGTCTGAGATAAACTCTCTCCAGGAGCCAAGATGACCCAGAAACTCCTGAAGCAAAGCTATAGTTGTAGGGGTAGGAAAGGCCTGGACATTATCTATAACTGTTCTTCTGGTATAGCTTTGGTCCTACCCAACCAGACAACCCCCAAGAATTTGACAGACAAACCAGGTCCCTGAACCTTGGTACTGTTCACAGCCCATCCTTTCTACGGTAGATATTCTAGCAGTCTAGGTGCTACACCTTCTAGATCTGAAACAGAATCAGACGTGAACATGACAGCATCAATACAATGGTACAGCCACACCACTGGCGGTGTCTCCCATGTAGCCACGTCCTGGGCTACAAGTCCATGACAGATGGTGGGGCTGTGGAAGTATCCCTGTGGAAGGACGGTGAAAGTCCATTGCCATCCTTCCCACGTGAAGGCAAACTGTTTCTGACTTTCCTGCTCTATGTCAATGGAAAAGAAGGCATTAGCAACATCTACCACATAATGGTATGTTCCTAGTTTATGGCTGAGGGTATCGACCATACCTGCAATAGAGGGGACAGCAGCATGCATAGGGGGTATGACTTTATTCAGTTCTCTGTAGTCCACAGTCACCCGCCAGGAGCTATCTGGCTTTTGTACTGGCCACACTGGGGAATTGAAAGGACTATGGGTGGGCTTTAAATACCCACCTCTTCCAGATCCTGGAGAGTTTCTCCAATCTTTTTATGTTGTCCAGGCAGTTTGTATTGTTTGGTATTAGTCACCTGCCGAGGCACAGGCAGAGCTATGGGCAGGTGCATACCATGTCCCCTCAGAACTGCCTTCACCACACGTACTCTCAGTCTGAACTCACCTGCGGTGGTCTGCAACCACAGATCCTGCAGGATATCAATCCCCAAAATATACTCAGGGATAGAAGATATAAACACAGTATGCTCTTTTTGGGGTAGATACCCTATTCCCAAAGGGATTGGGCTTGTTTCACTCAACCTTATCCCTATATCCATCTATGATACTGGGGTCTCAGGGAAACTGCTCAGGGTTACCATGAATCAGTGAACATTCAGCCCCTGGGTCTGCCAGAGCCAGGATACATTGTATGTTCACTGGGGAATAACGGATAGCTATTTCCATATGTGGCCTCCTGTTCCCCCCTGGTCCCTCAGGGAAGATACCTTGACCTTCTCCTCAGTCAAACCGTGTTCTCCAATCGCCTTCCTGTGTGGGCTCGAGTGAGGTTGGCTCGCTCTCCAGCAGGAAGTCTTGCAAACACCCAGGTCGGACTTGTGGCTCTGGCTCTGACCTCTGCCTCTTTGGTCTTAATGGCTGGAACTAAGTACCACAGACGCAGGAGCCAAGCTGATATTGAATCTGAGGGCTTCTGCCTAAACCGGGAGCCCAAATCCACCAGCTCAGCCAGAGTATAGGGGTGGTCCATAGAGTGCCCCATGATCTGGGGAGGGGACTACTCCTCTCCTAGAGAAACTTTCAGCTGCTGGGTCTTTATTTTCTTTACAGCCACTGGGCTAGCTTTCAATACAGGAGGGGCCAGTGCCTCTGGCACCATCCCTCCATCCTTCCCCAGCTCCTCCATTTCCGGGGCTGATGGCACCTTTCTCTCCCCTCCCCTGAGTGCCTCCACTGCCACAGACTTTAGCTTTTCTACTGTGCCTCACAGCAATGCTAGCTCAGTCTTCAGCAGCTCTTACCTTCACCTTAATTCTCCACATCTGGCCTTCTCGTGCCTCCTCCTGTGCTTCCCTTAGACAATTCACTGTCTGCCCCCTCCTAGGGGCAGCCCGCTGAAGCACCCCACCCATAAGGGCAGCGTTTCTTTCTCCTTAGTAATCAATGAACACTGTGGACTTCGCCACTTGTCCTGCCAAAGGCTTTCAGCCCCTGGCAAGTTCGTTGTGTTGGGCAGTTGGGGTTCCTATGGCCAGGATTCTCATGGAATTTTAACCACCTGATGATGTAACCGGCCTGTTGATAGGCTACCTACCGGCCTTGCCCCTTTTTCTCATTGGATGACACCACCAGTACCAGAGTGGTTTGAGTTCTGAGGTGTCTGCAGCGCACCTGTAGGTGTGGCTTGCTCACCTAGCTGCCCGAGGGCAGAAGTTTCTCAGTCTCTAGAAAACAGCACAGTATCAGGCACATAGCAGACTTTCAACAAATAACTGTAAATGGATGGATGAATAAAGTACACATTGAAAGAAATACTTGGCTGTTAATTCTCTAGAAGCCATCACTATAGCTTTGTTTTTGCTGTAAAAGAGCCCTGATCACAATAAAGCTTTAACTCCACAGGAGGGAGCTGTCACCACCAAGACACATAATAATTAAAATGGCAAGATCAAGGACAAGGACAGAGTTTTAAAGGCAGCTAGACAGAGGAAAAAGGTCACCTACAAAGGACAACCCATCAGGCTATCATCAGACTTCTCAGCAGAAATCTCACAGGCCAGAAGAGAATGGCATGATATATTTAATGCAATGAAACAGAAGTGCCTTAAACCAAGAATACTGTATCCAGCATGATTATCATTTAAATATGAAGGAGGGATTAAACAATTCCCAGACAAGCAAGAGTTGAGGGAATTTGCCTCCCACAAACCACCTCTACGGGGTATTTTAGAGGGACTGTTCTAGATGGGAGCACTCCTAAGACTTTATAGATGTCACCAGAGAAAATAAAATCACAGCAAAGAAAGCAGAACAACCAAACACTAACTAAAGGCAAAAAATAAAATCAACCACCCACAAAAGCAGTTAAAGGAAACACAAAAGAGCACAGAATAAAACAACCAAATACATGGAGGCTTAACAACATGCTCCTAAATAACCAATGTATCAACGAACAAATTAAAACAGAGGTCAAGGAATATATGGAAACAAATGACAACAACAACACAAAGCCCCAACTTCTATGGGATGCAGTGAAAGCAGTCTTAAGAGGAAAGTATATAGCAATCCAGGCATACTTAAAGAAGGAAGAACAATCCCAAATGAATACTCTAACATCACAATTATCAAAACTGGAAAAAGAAGAACAAATGAGGCCTAACGTCAGCAGAAGGAGGTACATAATAAAGATCAGAGAAGAAATAAACAAAATTGAGAAGAATAAAACAACAGAAAAAAATCAATGAAACCAAGAGCTGGTTCTTTGAGAATATAAACAAAATAGATAAGCCTCTAGCCAAACTTATTAAGAGAAAAAAAGAATCAACACACATCAACAGAATCAGAAACGAGAATGGAAAAATCACGACAGACTCCACAGAAATACAAAGAATTATTAAAGACTACTATGAAAACCTATATGCTAAAAAGCTGGAAAACCTAGAAGAAATGGACAACTTCCTAGAAAAATACAACCTTTTCCAAGACTGACCAAGGAAGAAACACAAAAGTTAAACAAGCCAATTACGAGCAAAGAAATTGAAGCGGTAATCAAAGAACTACCCAAGAACAAAACCCCGGGACCAGATGGATTTACCTCAGAATTTTGATCAAACATACAGAGAAGACATAATACCCATTCTCCTTAAAGTTTTCAAAAAAATAGGAGGGAATACTCCCAAACTCATTCTATGAAGCCAACATCACCCTAATACCAAAACCAGGCAAAGACTCCACCAAAAAAGAAAATTACAGACCAATATCCCTGATGCACATAGATGCAAAAATACTCAATAAAATATTAGCAAACAGAATTCAACAGTATATCAAAAGGATCATACACCACGACCAAGTGGGATTCATCCCAGGGATGCAAGGATGGTACAACATTAAAAAATCCATCAACATCATCCACCACATAAATAAAAAGGACAAAAACCACATGATCATCTCCAAAGACGCTGAAAAAGCATTCAACAAAATTCAACATCCATTCATGATAAAAACTCTCAGCTAAATGGGTGTAGAGGGCAAGTACCTCAACATAATAACGGCCATATATGATAAACCCACAGCTAACATCATACTGAACAGCGAGAAGCTGAAAGCTTTTTCCTCTGAGATCAGGAACAAGACAGGGATGCCCACTCTCCCCACTGTTATTTAACATAGTACTGTAGGTCCTAGCCACGGCCATTAGAGAAAACAAAGAAATACAAGGAATCCAGATTGGTAAAGAAGTTAAACTGTCACTATTTACAGATAACATGATATTGTACATAAAAAACCCTAAAGACTCCACTGCAAAACTACTAGAACTGATATCGGAATACGGCAAAGTTGCAGGATACAAAATTAACACACAGAAATCAGTGGCTTTCCTATACGCTACCAATGAACCAATAGAAAGAGAAATCAGGAAAACAATTCCATTCACAATTGCATCAAAAAGAATAAAATACCAAGGAATACACCTAACCAAAGAAGTGAAAGACCTATACCCTGAAAACTACAAGACACTCTTAAGAGAAATTAAAGAGGACACTAACAAATGGAAACTCATCCCATGCTCTTGGCTAGGAAGAATTAATATAGTCAAAATGGCCATTCGGCCCCAAACAATATACAGATTTGATGCAATCCCTATCAAATTACCAACAACATTCTTCAACGAACTGGAACAAATAGTTCAAAAATTCATATGGAAACACCAAAAACCCCAAATAGCCAAAGCAATCCTGAGAAACAAGAATAAAGTGTGTTTGGGGGTGTCTCACTCCCCAACTTCAAGCTCTACTACAAAGCCATAGTAATCAAGACAATTTGGTACTGGCACAAGAACAGAGCGACAGACCAGTGGAACAGATTAGAGACTCCAGACATTAACCCAAACATATATGATACAGGAGCCATGGACATACAATGGAGAAATGAGAGTCTCTTCAACAGATGGTGCTGGCAAAACTGGACAGCTACATGTAAGAGAATGAAACTGGATCACTGTCTAACTCCATACACAAAAGTAAATTCGAAATGGATCAAAGACCTGAATGCAAGTCATGAAACCATAAAACTCTTAGAAAAAAACAGGCAAAAATCTCTGGGACATAAACATTAATGACTTCTTCATTAACATATTTCCCCGGGCAAAGGAAACAAAAGCAAAAATGAACAAGTGGGACTACATCAAGCTGAAAAGCTTTTGTGCAGCAAAGGACACCATCAATAGAACAAAAAGGTACCCTAGAGTATGGGAGAATATATTCATAAATGACAGATCCGATAAAAGCTTGACATCCAAAATATATAAAGAGCTCACGCACCTCAGCAAACAAAAAGCAAATAATCCAATTAAAAAATGGGCAGAGGAACTGAACAGACAGTTCTCAAAAGAAGAAATTCAGATGGCCAACAGACACATGAAAAGATGCTCCACATCGCTAGTTATCAGAGAAATGCAAATTAAAACCACAATGAGATATCACCTCACACCAGTAAGGATGGCTACCATCCAAAAGACAAACAACAACAAATGTTGGCAAGGTTGTGGAGAAAGGGGAACCCTCCTATACTGCTGGTGGGAATGTAAATTAGTTCAACTATTGTGGAAAGCAGTATGGAGGTTCCTCAAAATGCTCAAAATAGACTTACCATTTGACCCAGGAATTCCACTTCTAGGAATTTACCCTAAGAATGTAGCAGCCCAGTTTGAAAAAGACAAATGCACCCCTATGTTTATTGCAGCACTATTTACAATAACCAAGAAATGGAAGCAACCTAAGTGTCCATCAGTAGATGAATGGATAAAGAAGATGTGGTACATATACACAATGGAATATTATTCAGCCATAAGAAGAAAATGAATCCTACCATTTGCAACAACATGGATGAAGCTAGAGGGTATTATGCTCAGTGAAATAAGCCAAGGAGAGAAAGACACATACCAAATGATTTCACTCATATTTGGAGTATAAGAACAAAGAAAAACTGAAGGAATAAAACAGCAGCAGAATCACAGAACCCAAGAAGGGACTAACAATTACCAAGGGGAAAGGGACTGCAGAGAATGGGAGGGAAGGGAGGGATAAGGGCAGGGAAGAAGAAAGGGGGTATTACGATTAGCATGTATAATGTGGGGGGTGAGGGAAAGGAGAGGGCTGTGCAACACAGAGAAGACAAGTAGTCATTCCACAACATCTTACTACGCTGATGGACAGTGACTGTAATGGGGTTTGTGGGGGGGACTTGGTGAAGGGGAGAGCCTAGTAAACATAATGTTCTTCATGTAATTGTAGATTAATGATAACAACAACAACAAAAAGTAAATACATAATATGTATTTATATTTCAGCCCTTAGATAAATGGTAGCGTATACTACAAAAACAAAATTACATATTATTTCCTAGCTCTGCTCATAAAGCAGGATGAGAAACAATGATCAATCCAAGGAGTGTAAATAAAAATGCCCAGATTTTAGCCTCTACCATTTCCTAAGGAAACCAGGGCTTTTAGAAATGACTGGTTTCAGGTGTGGAGCAGAAAAAGAAAGTGTAAGTGGGCCTGGAGCAACTTGTTATCCTGGAAGAAAAGAAGGTCTATCAAGCCTCTAAGATATGAAGTGAGGGTCTGTCTTGCTAATGGGTTTCAGACCCTGGCAAGTTCGCTATGGATTCAATGTGACCAAAGAAATGACAGTAGTAACATGCTTTGGGGTGAAAGTGTTTATTACCCGGTTTGTTATCACAGTGGTCGACCACTAGCATTTCTGCCTCTGACCAGAGCACTGGGTGGAGCTCTCTATATAGTGTAATAATAGCTCATTGCCTAAAGGCATGGAAGCGGTAGCCTAACAACAGGCCAGCTACATCATCAGGTGGTTTAAGTTCAGTGGGGATCCTGGCCATAGGAACCCCAACTTCCCCACACTCCACCTGTGGATAAAATGAGAGTTCCTGTGGCCAGGATTCTCACCTGGCCGTGGTCGACTGGCTCACTGCTCACCTGTGGGCAATACATGGCTGTTGACTCTATATAAAGAGCTCAGCCCACTCTCTGCGCGCAACATGGTGGCAGGGCTGCAAGGCTGCAGAAGAGAGCAGAGGCTGGAGCGGTGGAAGCGCCAAGGACAGGGGCCCAGAGGACGGCTGTGCGGACAAAGGGGCCCAGAGGCAGAGACTGGCTTCCTGCATACAGACTCAATCTGAGTTAATGGGATTCTACTGATTGACCTGCCATCTGGAAATAAAGTTGGGTATAACCCTTTCACCCCAAAGAACGTTATGCTGTAATTTTCTTTGGTGACACTGAATCCATAGCAAACTTGCCCAGGGCTGAAACCCTTTGGCAAGACACCACCCCTCAAGGATTCTTGCCTTACAATCTACATGCTCTCAATCTTCCTCAATGGTCCCTGTGCGAGAAAGCTGGAGCACTGTAACCAGATTCCACAACAGCAACAGAGGATAAAAACAACTTAGAGGTTAACAAAAATTGAGATACAACAAGATTTTGACACAGATAACAAAAACTGTAATAATCCTCAAGCCAGAGGAGGTTCCCAATAACAAAAAAATTATAATAATCCTCAAGCCAGAGGAAGTTCCTAATCCACAAAGACCTTAGGGGCGATAAGACACATGTTTTAATGACAACAACATAGGCAAATCTTGTCCATCAGGTAGGATGCATGCAAGAGAGTGGTTCTGTGATAGGACTGTAGCAGGAAGGGGGTCCCTTCCAGGTCTAGTATACCATACTTTTACTCCTTTCCCCGTGGGGGTTACTGAAGGGTCAATATATAGTGCTACTGGAGGTTCATGCACTGGTCATAATGATAAAACAAACTGCCCGGTAAGAATCTCCTACCTTCTGGCCTTTCAGGATATACTACTGTGACCTTTGGGGACCACTCTGTGGTTATTCTAGGAATAGACAGGAGGCCAGCTTCCAGGCCTTGTCCCCAAGGTGCCAGGAGAGCTAGCCATCGTTGGTCCATGTGTCAAAAGGTCCAAGGCCAGGTCCACTAAATGGAGTCTCTGGGGTTCAGTGAAGTTGGTGCCGGCCGCAAGATAATATTCTGGTGGACAAACCTCAGCTTCTGTGATTCTTCCTTGGTTTGTACTTGCAGTTGCATAGGGGAGGCAGCCATAGGTGTTCACACGTCTATGGGGCTTAGGTCTCCCTTTCGGGGGTCTCTTGTTCAAATGCCGTAGCACGGTACATAAGCAGACTGACCATCCCCACAGACTACTGGTATCTGACTTTAGTCCGGATTTTGACAAGCCACTGTGCCTCTCCATCATGTCTGCTGCGGTAGGATTGTATGACACATGAAACTTTCATTTGATTTCCAGCTGTGGCACCCATTCTTGCAGTGTATGTCCAGTAAAATGGGTGTCCTGATCACTCTCAATTACCTGTGGTGGGCCATAGGCGGCAAAGACACTCTAGGCTTCTTTTGGTTGTCTGCTGGTGTGCATAATGGGTAGGAAAAGCAACCACAAGTCCAGTAGCTGTGTCCACACAAGTCATGGCATAATGATATCCTTCTGACACAGGTAGAGGCCCAATATAGTCTATCTGCCACCTGACGAGGGGTATAGCCCTCTCAGTTATTTTCCCATGTTGCTGTGGAACTTGCTGTAAGTCCCTTTGGAGCATATGGCACACTCCTGCCGGGCTCTACTAACTTCTTCAAAGGAAAAAGACAAGCCGCACTGACGGGCTACAACCCACATTGTCTTTTGCCTCATATGCAACAAACACTGATGTAACCACTGGGCTACATCAGAGGCAGGCTTTCCTTCTAACCAATGTATCAGGGCCAATTCATCTGCTTCATCATTTCCTGGGGATGCCAGTGGCAAATGACTTGTCACACAGTAAACTGCAATTATTTCAGTCTGACCACAGGCCCATAAGTCTTGCCACAATTCTTGTCCCCAAAGGGGTCAGTGAACAGCCAGGCAGTTGGCATGATACCAGGTTGGTAGCCACAGGGTCAAACCCTAATAGGCAGCCCAGCTGTCAGTGCAGACAACTATAACGGAGGGCTCCTGGATGATCACAAGCCACACAGTCCACAGCTCTGCCTATTGGCTGCTCTTCCCTTTTACCATCTTCCATCCATATTGTCTCAGTCTTAGGATGGAAAGCTATGGCCCTCCATTTTGGGGGCTGCCTACAGCTGGAGCTGTCTGTGTACCATGCATCTTCGGGTACAGAGGCTCTTCCCTCCCAATAAGGACTTTTGGCTACTAATGGTTCAAAAGCAAGTTCTTCCTGCTTTCCACTAGTATATGTCACCAGCTTCAATAAGTGTTGGGATATCTTCACTCAAGGGGTTACTAGAGAGGGCACTACATTGCTGTAGGTAAGCACCCCACTTGGCCAGTGTGGGCGTTTGTGCCACACCACTCCTTGGCTTTTGGGTCCAGTAGCACACCCACGCCAAGATGGGAGAGTTTGTTATTAACTTTATCGGGGCCATTCCAGTGATGGGTTCTGTAGCCAGCAAGGCATGATATACGGCAGTCAGTTGTTTTTCTATCAAAGTGTATTACGCCTCTTCCCCTTTCCAGAGTTGTGACCAGAATCCAATAGGCTGGCGAGTTCCTTCAAGCCGCTGCCAGAGACTCCAGCTATAACCATCTTCAGTCACATGTGCATCCAGCTCACAGGGCCTTGATGGGTCTATCACACTCAAGGCCTGAACGGCCTTGACTGCCCATTTGGCTGTAGTAAAGGCAGATGCACAAGTCTCATTATAGTCCCACCTGATGCCCTTTTATACCAACTGGTATAAGGATTTCAGAATTTGTGCCAAGTGCGGGATAAACTCTCCAGTAGCCTAGAAAATCCAGAAACTCCTATAGCAATGCTACAGTTGTAAGGGTAGGAAAAGCCTGGACTTTACCTATAACTGCTTCTGGTATAACTTTGGTCTCACCCAACTAGATCACGACCAAGAATCTGACAGACAAACCAGGTCCCTGAACCTTGGTAGTGTTCACAGCTCATCCTTTCTCCTGTAGATGTTGCATCTACAGCAGTTTACATGCCGCACCTTCTAGATCTGAAAGAGAATCGGATGTGAGCATGACAGCATCAATACAATGGTACAGCCACACCACTGGCGGTATCTCCCATGTAGCCACGTCCTGGGCTACAAGTCCGTGACAGATGGTGGGGCTGTGGAGGTATCCCTGTGGAAGGACGGTGAAAGTCCATTGCTATCCTTCCCACGTGAAGGCAAACTGTTCCTGACTTTCCTGTTCTATGTCAATGGAAAAGAAGGCATTAGCAACATCTACCACATAATGGTATGTTCCTAGTTTATGGCTGAGGGTATCGACCATACCTGCAATAGAGGGGACAGCAGCATGCATAGGGGGTATGACTTTATTCAGTTCTCTGTAGTCCACAGTCACCTGCCAGGAGCTATCTGGCTTTTGTACTGGCCACACCGGGGAATTGAAAGGACTATGGGTGGGTTTTATAATACCCACCTTTTCCAGCTCCTGGAGAGTTTCTCCAATCTTTTTATGTTGTCCAGGCAGTTTGTATTGTTTGGTATTAGTCACCTGCCGAGGCACAGGCAGAGCTATGGGCAGGTGCATACCATGTCCCCTCAGAACTGCCTTCACCACACGTACTCTCAGTCTGAACTCACCTGCAGTGGTCTGCAACCACAGATCCTGCAGGATATCAATCCCCAAAATATACTCAGGGATAGAAGATATAAACACAGTATGCTCTTTTTGGGGTAGACACCCTATTCCCAAAGGGATTGGGCTTGTTTCACTCAGCTTTATCCCTATATCCATCTATGATACTGGGGTCTCGGGGAAACTGCTCAGGGTTACCATGAATCAGTGAACATTCAGCCCCTGTGTCTGCCAGAGCCAGGATACATTGTATGTTCACTTCACTGGGGACCAATGGATAGCTATTTCCATATGTGGCCTCCTGTTCCCCCCTGGTCTCTCAGGGCAGATACCTTGACCTTCCCCTCAGTCAAACTGTGTTCCCCCATCATCTTACTGTGTGGGCTCGAGTGAGGTTGGCTCGTTCTCCAGCAGGAAGTCTTGCAAACACACAGTTCGGACTTGTGGCTCTGGCTCTGACCTCTGCCTCTTTGGTCTTAATGGCTGGAACTGCTGCTCTGGTTTCAGATGTTGCCATAGTTCTAGTAAGATCTAATTTGACTTTCCGTCTAATTTCCTTTCATCTGGTACTGCCAGTATTAAATCAACCCACATCTGGGTCCTGGTAACTTTCATGGGATTCTTTAAGTTTTTCTTGTGAGGAGAAGACCTTATTTCTCTCCATGTTCTCACTGCTTCAACCTCTCCTAAGTCAGCTACTATATGTGTTACCTTGCTTACGGGCTGGCCTAAGTGAGGGGAAAGAATGGCCACTAGAGACCCAAAGACAGATGTGGGGGGTGTTTGAAACACAGTATTTCTCAATCCAGTAGTGAAAATCTCTTCATATGGGCCATAATTCTCTGGACTATACATGGCATGTCTTATGCCTAGTTCTCATAACACCTGTTGGAGCTCAACATACACCTGCCATCTAACAGGAGAGGATGGTAGATCACCCTGATTGGGCCACACAGCACGAAGTACAGCTATAAGCCAGTCGAGGAAGGAGTGATTCCCTGGGGTCTGATGTGCATTTTGTAATCGCTGCCTGCTTTCCCATCTCTGATCCCAACAGAACAATTTCATCCACCCCTAAGTCCTACAGACACAGGAGCCAAGCTGATATTGACTCTGAGGGCTTCTGCCTAAACCAGGAGCCCAAATTCACCAGCTCAGCCTGACTATAGGGGTGGGGCATAGAGTGCTCCATGAGGGGACTGCTCCTCTCCTAAGTGAACTTTCAACTGCTGGGTCTTTATTTTCTTCACAACCACTGGGTGTGCTTTCAATACAGGAGGAGTCAGTGCCTCGGGCACCACCCCTTCATCCTTCCCCACCTCTTCCATTTCTGGGACTGATGGCACCCTGCCCCGAGTGCCTTCTCTGCTATGACCTTTAGCTTTTCTACTGTGCCTCACAGCAATGCTAGCTCAGTCTTCAGAAGCTCTTACCTTCACCTTAGTTCTTCGCATCTGGTGTTCTCGTGCCACCTCCTCCTGTGCTTCCCTTAGACAATCCACTGTCTGCCCCCTCCTATGGGCAGCCTGCTGAAGCACCCCTCCCCTAAGGGCAGCCTTTCTTTCTCCTTAGTAATCAATGAACACTGTGGACTTCGCCACTTCTCTTGTCAAAGGCTTTCAGCCCCTGGCAAGTTCGCTGTGTGGGCCAGTTGGGGTTCCTATGGCCAGGATTCTCACGGAACTTAAACCACCTCATGATGTAACTGGCCTGTTGCTAGGCTACCTTTATGGAATAAGGTATTACTGCACTATATAGAAACCTCAGCCCAGTGCTCTGGGCGGAGGCAGAGACACTAGTGCTCGACCTACCTCTAGGGGAAGAAGATTGGTAATAAAGTTTTTCACCCCAAAAGAACATTTGCTGTCATCTTCTTTGGTCACACTGTGTCTTGTAATGGGTTTCAACCCCCAGAAGGTAGCTATTTTTTCATTTGTAGTATTTTATAAACTCACAGATATGAACACACTTGTTGTATCTTGATCCACTTCAATTATTACTCTTACTATGATCAAATCATCACATCTTTGGCCACTGGGTGCTTCTTCAGGATGGTTCCTACGTCCTTTCCCCCTCTGCTTTATTAGGTATAATTCACATGTTATAAATTTAAGGTGTGTGATATGTTGATTTACTGTGCTGTATCGAAATTCATTAGAGAATTTTAATAAATAAAATTCATGATTTTAAAAACTGGTAAAGGAATGAATCAAACACTTGTTCTGCCTTCAGTATAAATTAGTACTTCGTAGTAACCAAATGGTTATGAGGGGAATTTTCTTTTTAGTGAAATGTTTCAGTTAGTAAACAGAAGGGCTGATAAAGTACAGTATCACTGCTTTGTCACCTCCAATGAAAAAATGGATCTAGGAAATGATATCTAATTTTGAAAGTAGCACAAAAAGACATATACCTCCCTGTGTGAAGCACACAGTCAATATAAAGAATCTGCAGACCTAACCACCAATCAGTTGAAATATAGGGATAGAGGAACATAGAAAATGATACCAGGGGGATATATTCATGAATATCCAGGCTGTTGAAAGCTCTATAGGAAAAAAGACATGGTTTCTTTAACAACAACAAAATTGCAAGAAGACAAAGAGCTAGAGAGAAAACCTATAGATTAAAAGATACTTAAGAGATATAATCGATCACTGTGTATGGACCTTATATGAATTTTAATCAAACTTACAAGATGAACAACAACAAAACCAAATGTGTGAATACTGAATTTGATGATACAGATGAAATGACAGAATGTCTAAGATTTGCTTAAAAAGTAATCTAGGGCAGGGTAGGTGAGTGGATAGATGATGTGAAATGGATCTGATGGTACACTGATAATTGCTGGAGCTGGGGTGAACAAAAGGAGGATGATCTTTAAGTACACTTGACCATGGATTTTATTGTGGTAAACTGCAAATACCGTCTTATTTTTGTATTTGATTTGAAGCATATCTTAATACCCAGGGTTGTCCTTTCATGCTATTTTCTTCCTTTAAATACAAATTTAAAAAATGCAACTAAAACTGTTTTGAAAAAAGCCCAACACTTAAAATACATAATTCTTGTATAAAGATGTTGTAACCACACACACACATGTGCGCACACAATCTGGCCTCCTGTATTTGCTAAAATGTTGATGACCCACCTATAAAAATTTAATTTTTAGAAAATAACTTGTCTTCAAAGCAGTAGCAGCTGTCATCCTTAGACATGTCAAACATATAAAAAAACTTACTTAAAAAATATGTAACTTCTTCATAACAATGTTTAAAAAAGGTTCCTTAAAACCAAGATGGCTCTATAAAATTCGCCAAATCACAAGAACAGAATAAGCAATTTCAAAGATACCAGGTGTTTGGACTTAACTACAATTTTACACAAAAGGATACATAATTATTTTTAGGTGTGCACTGAGTTTTAGTTTATTGTAGGTCACACACTCTCAACCCATGGGCTATAACTGACTTGCAGGCAAGTTGTCTGGCTTGCATGGTCCAACAGTTAAAAATCAGGACATTTCACATAAAAATAACCTTTATTTTGACAGTGCCACACACAGCAATAGCTGGAGCACAGCAGCAGCTACCTCTTTGAGGGAGGACATGGTACTCTTCTTTCACCATACCTGCTTTCTTTTTATTTATTTGTTTATTTATTTATTTATGAAGGTATAACTGATACACACTTATGAAGGTTTCACAAGAAAAACAATGTGGTTATTACAGTCACTCTTATTATTGAGTCCCCACATACCCCATTGCAGTCACTGCCCATCAGTGTAAGAAAATGAAGCACAGTCCCTATTTGTTTTCTCTGAGCTAGGCTGTCTTCCCCATGACCCCACACATACCGTGTGCACCAATCATGATACTCCAAAATCCCCTTCTCCCTCCCAGGCCCACCTCCCCATCCTTTGGTAACTGCCAGTCCCTTTTTGGAGTCTGTGAGTCTGCTGCTATTTTGTTCCTTCAGTTTTGCTTTGTTGTTATACTCCACAAATGAGGGAAATCATTTGGTATTTGTCTTTCTCTGCGACTTATTTCACTGAGCATAATACCCTCTAGCTCCATCCATGATGTTGCAATGGTAGGATTTGTTTTCTTCTTATGGCTGAATAGTATTCCATTCTGTATATGCACCACATCTTCTTTATCCATTCATCTACTGATGTACACTTAGGTTGCATCCATATATTGGCTATTGTAAGTAGTGCTGCAATAAACTTACGGGTGCATATGTCTTTTTGAATCTGAGAAACTGTTTTCTTTGGGTAAATTCCTAAGAGTGGACTTCCTGGGTCAAATGGTATTTCTATTTTTAGTTTTTTGAGGAACCTCCCTATTGCTTTCCACATGGTTGAACTAGCTTACATTCCCACCAGCAGTGTAGGAGGGTTCCCCTTTCTCTGCATCCTCGCCAGGATTTTTTGTTGCTAATCTTTTCGACATTGGCCATCCTAACTGGTGTGAGGTGATATCTCATTGTGGTTTTAATTTGCATTTCCCTGATAATTAGTGATGTGGAGCATCTTTTCATGTGCCTGTTGGCTATATGAATTTCTTCTTTGGAGAAGTGTCTGTTCATATCCATACCTCCCTTCTTTGCAGATATATGTCTGGTCTTCTTAGGCATTTGAGTTTGTGATTACTAGATATGACCTAACATCATTTATGGGAGGTTTTCTCTGAATTTTTAACAAAGTAGTAGAGCAGAAAAAACAATTTATCTATAAGAGCCAATATTACTCAGTTTTGCACTTTAAAAATGCCAAAGAAATCAGCATTCATATTCTTACAGCACAGAAATAAAATCCTACCTATGTATTTTTAAATTGCTTTTCTTTGACAGAGTAGTATAAGGCTTACCTTCAGATCAAGGCTGCTAAGGCTTACAACATCATCAGCTTTCTCTCTTCATTTTCTTTTCTATAAGAAAAAAATGGTTTCATTTTTACATGGAGGGGAATGCATGTTACCCATTAGACTGCATACAACTAGTAAAATTACTTAAAAAAAATAGCCTTTGGCTGTATTCATAAGAAAATTATTTGGGATGCTCATAATTATCTTTAGCATACATATTGTCTAAAGAGCCCCCTGACCAAATCATGTGTTTGTGAAGTGATTCCACCCTATTAAATAATTTACTTATGTAAAATTTGTAAGAACACAACTCTTACGTAAGTCAAGGACTGTTAGAAAAAAAGTAAAATATGTTTTACACATAATGGGAAACAAGTTTTTTTTTAAAGGAACATATATATTTTTCCCATGGGGAGAGTTATCTTTACCATAAAATTTTCTCATGGCGCAAAGTAAGATTTGTTGTTTGAAGCAGGATTTATCAACTGGAAGATGAATATACACATCCCTGGCATACCTTCCAGGAACCATTTATCCCTTCATTCAGCACTACTGGTGCTAGCAGTAGCAAAAACTGTGTATATCTCTTTAACTTTTGGTCTTTAATCAATATTGAAGAGGAGTCCTTAAGTAACACTTCTTTCTCTCACATCTCAAATAACTCTTCAGATTACTTGTGGTACAGCCTAGTTCTTAATGAACTCTCAAAACTGATGAGCCAGGGCTCCCTTCCAAGTCCTGGCTCACCCTGAGGAGAAACTGGTGGGAGTGCAATCAAAATTGAGCAGGATCAGAACAATGGAGAAAAAAGGGAAGATAAAGTCCAGATGGAAGTGGGGAAAATACATGAAGACAGCATCTCAGGAACAAGCCACCATGAAAAGAAGAGAGAGAGATCTATGAAGTTAGAGAAGCTATCTAAACCAAGCTCCTTTTAAAAGTTTAGGAAAACTAAATTCACATTAGAATGAGCAGAAAATTCTCCAAGTCAAATCCAATACAAAATTGCCCTAAGAAAAAAGAGAATAAAGGCAGAATAATATCCCTATAGGGAAAGCACCTCAGAAGGAAATGCTCAAGGCTGCAAAGCAAAACTATAACATACAATTTCAAATTTAACTAAAGGACATTAAGAAAATGGTAAGGTGGGAAAGAACAATACACGTCTATTGGAAAAAACTAAAAAATGAGGAAATCTTTTCTCACCTTAAGGTCATGTTCAGAAGATGCAGAAAAGTATGAATAATTTGATCCTAATTTTGAAAGCAAACTAAGCAAAAACCCCGCATCTGTTATTTGTGAGGCTATGTAAATAATTCTCTAAGCAGAACAGAGAAGGGTACATATAATGTTGCTGACATGGATTAAAGTAGAGGTTGGGGGGATGGAAAGACTTAGAGGAGACGAGAGGAAAGGAGGACACCTCGAGGCAAAAAGAAGAGTGCACTGAGGGAAAAAGCACATACATGATAATATTTATACATTTACATAAAATCATACATGTGCATGGACATATGTATGAAGAAATTTAACAGATTTTAAAACATCCTATGTTTTCTTTCAAATTTTTTAAGGTTTTGCTTTTCATATTTATATACTCAGTCCATCTAGAATTTAACTTTTGTATGTATGTGCTATGGGGTAACACAGCCAACTGCCCCCATTCCAATACCACTTACTGACAGCACCACCTTCATAATGCTTATGATACAGGAAGTTCTCATATGTAGATCAGTGTCTGGGTTCTCTATTTTGTTCCATCAGTTATTTGTCTATACCTGCACCCACATTATGCTGTGTAATTATTGTACCCTTGGTGTTGTCTTAATAGCTAATACAGCACATATGTCCCCTGACTTGTATCCTACTTTCACTGTTCAGGGTTTTCTACTTTTCAACATGAAGTATAAAATGAGATCTATTATACTCTAACGTGATTTATCAGAACTGCACTGAATTTATTAATTAATTTGGGGAGAATTGACATCTTTATGCTATTAAGTCTTTTCTTGAATGAATATGGTATAATCATTTAATTACATGTCCTTTGTTCTTTACTAATGTTTTCCAATTTTTCCCATAAAAGTCTCACAGATCTTTTATTAGGTTCATTCCTAGTTTTTAAAATTGTTTTTATTTCAATAAAAGCATCTTTAAAATTACTGTTTCAAATAAAATTTAACTGTTTACTGCTAGGTTATATACATTCTATTTTTTTCTTTTTATGGCTTTTATAGCCAGTAACCTTGCTTGAATTCCTGTTAGTTCTAATAGCTGTTACTGCCATTGTTTGGATATTCTATGTAGACAATCATATTGTCTCTAAGTAATGAAATCACACTATCTCTTTTAATTTGCTTCCGCTTGTTTTCCTGTCTTACTGTGTTGGCTAGGAGCACTAGTACAATTCTAAGTAGATATGGTGACAGCAGTCATCATTTTATCATTATGTATGCTGTTTGTGGCAGGTCTCAGGCTAAGGAAGTTCTTTTCCATTCTTGGTTTGTCAAGAATTTTATCATGATTGGTGTTGATTTTATAATTTTTTACTCTTGCTTTTTATGTTTTCTTTGGTTTACTCCATTGTTGTTTTTTTAATCTCTTGAGTTATATGCTTGATTTTTGCTCTTTTTCTTTCTTAAACTATGCATTTAAAAGTTACACATCTTCCTTTAAGTACTTCTTAACTGCATTCCAAAGTTTTAATACATGAACCATCCCTTTGTCATGGGAGACCTCTATAGAAGTGTTTTTGCAAGATAACTTCCCTGAAGTGTAGGAGCAAAAATGTTAGAACTTATATTTTTATGCATTTCTTAATCTTAAAAAGCTGTATAATATTTAATATACAGATGAGTTAATCATCACTCATAATAAGGTTAAAGACAATAACAATCTAATCAGATCCAATAAAAAGTCAGCCTCAAACTGTGAATTTATCATGGCTATTTGAAATAAAGATTTATGTCCACTATCATTAACCTTACCCTAAATGAGTACTGTGCTTTGAGATATTAGCAAATAATGGTGCTACATACATAAAAATTACAAATAAATATATCAGGAGTACTTGATCAAAATATTTTTGCTGGTATGTTTGAAAAATCAAGTTTGGAGGCAATTCTCCACTAAAGATTTTAAGTTTAGGTTCGTAAACCAGTAAAGGAAAGGGACCAGATGAAAGTTTCAAAGGAAAATGCAGAACTGAAGGCAGGATAATCTTGCTGTGAATGTTTTACCGACCAACTAGTGTATATAATTGGTATAAGAGTAAAGAAATATTGTACAGGACTCCCTGACAGATATATAAATTAAACACAA
The DNA here is from genome assembly GCF_040802235.1 of Manis javanica. NCBI lineage: Eukaryota > Metazoa > Chordata > Mammalia > Pholidota > Manidae > Manis > Manis javanica. The sequence goes on along the minus strand of NC_133157.1, from coordinate 128,878,233 downwards.
AAGAACAGGATACAAATTAAATATGTATTGATGAATCATTAGGACATCAATACGTGTAGACAAGTATAGTTTGGCAAACTAGAAACAGCCATTTTTTGATATGTTCCCCAAATAAGAAAAGCAGAAAACTCATGCTTTATTTGTACATTATTTGTATGAGTAGTAAGAATAGGTAATGAGTTTTTAATTATAAAAAGAATCAATTCTCCAGTGTTACTTTGCACAAAGTTGATGCCTCTGTAAAGTCTCATTCTAAAAATAATGTACTCCTTCTATACTACGATGATTAATAAGGGAAAATTCATTCAATATATTTATTCTCTGCAATGATTTTTACATTTTCAAACAAGAAAAAAGCCATTAGAATATGTACCAAAAAAAAGCTTCATATTTCATGACATAGTATCCTAATTTTAACACTGATAGGAATAAGAGAAAGGACTGCATTGAGCTAAAGATGAATAGATCTGGAACTTTGAAAATATGTTTCATATTTAACTGAAAGAAAAGGTTCAGCTTGTTTGCAGAAAAAATTAAATTAGGCTGCTAAAGATGGCAAAAGAAACTCTGTACCTCAACATATTCCGAGAACTACAGAAAACTGAGCTGTATACCAGGCTGAAAGACAGCCCGTGAGTGAATGCTCTCTAATGACTTGAAATAAAAACTCATTATCTACTCACCAAAGTGAAGTCCCAATGGAGGCCAGGTGTTAAACATGTGAAGGAGCTACCTCTCCGAAGGGAATATCTGTCAATAGACAATTCAAACAATAAATAGAGAGTAACCAGTAAAATAAAACACTAGATAGATAAAAAAAACTATTCTTTCCATAGTTTTAGAGTTAAAGTAGCCTCATTAGTCATTCAGTTGTAGAAACAAGAGGGAGGTATACAAAAATCAAGGTATAGGTTCTGGTTACTTTCAGAATTTTTACAAAAGGGAGAGACACTTTATAAAGTTAAGATTATTTAAGCAAAAATAATAATTCACTAAACCAAACAGTTTATTTTGGATCATATACATGGTTCAATTACATGAAATCTACATATAGAAAAAATATACTCCTGTACAATGTATCTTTTTTTTTTTGAGGGCATGTCTCATATTTGATCAAATGATTGTTAACAGTTAACAACAATAAAATTCTGTACAGGGGACTCAATGCACAACACACAATCATTAATCCACCCCAAGCCTAATTCTCATCAGTCTCCGATCTTCTGAAGCACAACGAACAAGTTCTTACATGGTGAACAAATTCTTACATAGTTGTACAATGTGTCTTTACTCTTATACCAATTACATACACAAATTGGTCAATAAAATGTTCATAGCAAGAATATCCTGCTTTTAATGCAATTCTGTATTTTCCTTTGATATATATATATATATATATATATAAAACCAATGGGTTAAATAAAAAACAGTAAATAATGCAAGAAATTATTTGATAAAATTCAACATACCTAATATTTTAAAAGAATGAAAGGATATTCTTAACCTAAGAAATAAAACCTAAAATGCATTTACTTATCATGTTTAAATCTCTACCATACACTGATTTCTTTTAAAAGTATGCTTTAATACACCAAATGAAAAGCTTTGAATAACTACATCTAAGACAAAGACGCCAAGATTAAAATTTGACTACAATTTTGTTTCTACTGTTAAGTGAAAGATTTTTCTTCTGTGTATCTTTTAATTAAAGAAATAAAGTAAGAGAATCCTTATGACAAAACCTGTCTTCACCTTTATAAAATATAAGCCTCTATGTTTACAAAACATGGAGAAAATCATAAAACATAGCTAGCACAGGAATTAAAAACAGTTTTAAAACTATACTTATTGTTAATCACTTCAGATATAAATAAAATAATAGGTTTTTTCTGCCATCGTGGAAATGAAGACCAACCAAATAAGAAAGGCAAAGACTATTTATTCAGAGCTTACTATATACAGCAAGTGAGTCAGCCACCATCACTTCATTTCGGCAGACTCAAAGGCAGGCTAAGAGGTGGAAAAGCTTTACTGTGGAAAAAAGAGAAGGCTTCAGGTGTGCCCTGATTGGAGTCTGCTGGGTGGGGAAGCTGTAGGCAGGCTAACTAGTAGCAGGCATCATGTGTGTTATTTGGCTTTCTCTGGTGGGTTCTAAGTTGGAAGCAAGAACAAAAGTTAAGGAAGCTGGCAATTACCAATCAAGTCCTGGTCCTTTTGGGTCAACTGTTATTGTTTAGCTTCCTGGATTGCCAGGCATATTGTCCATTGGTATATTCTGCCTCTCATCCTTAACCCTCATGGGCTGTGTTCTCTCCATAAGTTACACAAACACCACAGATGGCTGTTATGCCTACAAAAAATGTACAAAAAAAAAAACATTTAAAGAAGACCTAGTATCCATCCTTCTTCAAGCATTCCAAAAGTAGAAGTAGAGGGAATACTTCACAACTCTTCCTATGAGGCCAGCATCACTCTAATACCAAAAGCAGACAAAGAAACCATAAAAAAAGAAAATTACAGACCAACAACCCTGATGAAAACAGATGCTAATACACTGAACAAAATATTAGCAAACTGAATTTGAAAATACATAAAAAAGATTATCCATCATCACCAAGTGGGATTTATTCCAGGGATGCAAGGATGGTATAATATTAGTATATTCATCAATATCACACACCACATTAACAAAAAGGATAAAAATCAAATAATCATCTCAATAGATGCTGAAAAAGCATTTGACAAAATTCAACATCCATTCACGATAAAAACTCTTAACAAAATGGGTATAGAGGGCAAGTACCTCAACATAATAAAGAGCATATATGACAAACCCACAGCCAACATTGTACTTAAAAGCAAAAAGCAGAAAGCTTTTCCTCTAAGATTGGGGAAAAGACAAGAATGTCCACTCTCAACACTTTTATTCAACATAGTACCAGAGGTCCTAGACATGGCAATCAGACAACACAAAGAAAAAAAAGGCATCCAGATTGGGAAGGAAGAAGTTAAACTGTAACTGTTTGCAGATGGCATGATATGGTGCACAGAAAACCCTAAAGAGAATCCACCAAAAAAGTACTAGAATAACTGAATTCAGCAAAGTTGCAGGATACAAAATTAATACACAAAGATCTGCTGTATTCCTATATACTAACAATAAACTAGCAGAAAATCAGGAAAACAGCTCCATTTACAAGTGCATCAGAAAGAATAAAATACCTAGGAATAAACCAACCAAAGAGGTGAAAGACCTATATTCTGAAAACAAGACACTCATGAAAGAAATTAAAGAAGACACCAAAAATGGGAACCTATCCCATGCTCACAGATAGGAAGAATTAATATTGTCAAAATGGCCATAGTGCCCTCAAAGCAATTTACAGATTCAGTACAATCCCTATCAAAATACCAACAGAATTCTTCAATAAACCAGAACATATAGTTCTAAAATTCATATGGAACCACAAAAGACCCTGAATAGCCAAAGCAATCCTAACAAAGAAGAAAAAAAGCTGGGGGTATTATGCTTTCTAACTTCAAGTTCTACTACAAAGCTGAAGCTGCAGTAATCAGAACAATTTGGTACTGGCACAAGAACAGAGCCACAGATCAACGGAACAGAATAGAGAGCCCAGATGTAAACCCAAGCATATATGGTCAATTAATACATGATAAAGGAGCCATGGACATACAATGGGGAAAAGACAGCCTCTTCAACAACTGGTGTTGGCAAAACTGGACAGCTACATGTAAGAGAATGAAACTGGATTACTGTCTAACTCCACACACAAAAGTAAACTTGAAATGGATCAAAGACCTGAATGTAAGTCATGAAGCCATAAAACTCTTAGAAGAAAACATAGGCAGAATTCTCTTGAATATAAACATGAGCAACTTTTTCCTGAACACACCTCCTCAGGCAAGGGAAACAAAATAAAAAATGAACAAGTGGGACTACACCAAATTAAAAAGCTTCTGTACAGCAAAGGACACCATCAGCAGAACAAAAAGGCATCCTACAGTATGGAAGAATATATTTGTAAATGACTCATCTGATAAGGGTTTAATATCCAAAATATATAAAGAACTCATATACCTCAACACCCAGGAAACAAATAACCCGATCAAAAAATGGGCAGAGGACTTGAACAGATACTTCTCTGAAGAAGAAACACAAATGGCCAAAAGGCACATGAAAAGATGCTCCACATTGCTAATCATCAGGGAAATGCAAATTAAAACCACAATGAGATATCACCTGACACCAGTTAGGATGGCCACTATCCAAAAGACAAGAAATAACAAATGCTGGTGAGGGTGCAGAGAAATAGGAACCCTCCTACACATTTGGTGGGACTCCAAATTGGTGCAACTGTTGTGGAAAGCAATATGGAGGTGCCTCAAAAAACTATAAATAGAAATACCAGTTGACCCAGTAATTCCACTCTTGGGAATATACCTGAAGAAAACAAAATCTCTGACTCAAAAAAATATACACACCCCTATGTTTACTGTTGCACTGTTTGTAATAGCTAAAATATGGAAGTAACCTAAGTGTCCGTCAGTAGATGCATGGATGAAGATGTAGTACATATACACAGTGGATTATTATTCAGCCATAAAAAGAAAAGAAATCTTGCCATTTGCAACAACATGGATAGATCTAGAGAGTATTATGCTCAGTGAAATAAGCCAGGAGGAAAAAGACAAATACATGATTTCATTTATTTGTGGAATATAAAAACAAAGCAAAACAGAAAAAACATAAAACAGCATTAGACTCATAGATACTGAGAAGTGACTAGTAGTTACCAAGGGGGAGGGGTGTGGGTGGAGGTGGGGAGGAACTGTTGAACCACAGTGATATACATTTGATAAAAAATTTTTTTAAGTTTTCCTTCTCAGTATACAAAAAAAAAAATTAAAAAATTAATGAAATATATTCAGGAAACTGCAAGTAGTTCCTCTGGTTTGAGCATCCAAAGACATAAGGAAGGGCTAAATCATGAGCAAAGACCTTACATAGAACCCTTAGAGTCTGGGGCTTGATTCTGACTATGTATGGTAGCTATCAGCTATTGATTTCTAAGTAACAATAAGGACAGACTGGAAGAAGGGATGACTGATGAGAAAGGCCGATTAGGAGATAGATCCAATATTTCTTACAGTAGATGATAAGGGGCTTAGGCAACAGCAAGCAAGGTCAGAGAAAGGTAGATTAGAAAGAGGGGTCAACAACAAAATTGGTAGGAGATTTTCTTTTTTCTCTCTATGCTTGATCAGTTACTACCAAGGCTTTTGGCATAGTAAAATATAATACTACTAATAGTAATTAGAAATAGAGGCAGAAAGATTTTAATTTATTTGAAGTAAACATTTCCTAAATAGTTATTTGAGAAAGATTAAAATACAATAAGCTTTTCATTACTCTTGGAGTTCAGATTTTTTTTGAGGGCCTCTCAGTGGAGCAAAGTAACTTCAGGAACTGACTTTTCTTGCCACTCCAGGAAAATCAAGCAAAAATGAAGAAAAGAGCATGATTTTTGATAAAACATGGAGTAAGGTATTTAAGTTAAACAAAGAAGGCATCTGAAATAAATTGTAATTCATATGACTAAACAATACACATTTATATCATAAACAAATGCTAAAAGATTATAGGGACAACAGGACCTTCATATCACATGAGTTCTCAGAGCATTTTTAAAAAACACTGCTCAAGGTAAGTGAAGTACTATCATATCCTACATGGTTAGAAAGAGCCATCAGTGGGGGAATGGGTTGAGAAGCAGCAATTATGATTTCTCAGAAGATTATTTTTAATCTAGTACAAATATTCATTTCAAGATGGTAATCATGGTGGTGCTTAAAATATTCAATAGATACTTCCTTTCAGGTATAAGACAAATATTAAGGAGAACACAAAATCAAAGTTATACATTTCTTTATTCTCTAGAATTGGCCATACTGACCTCAGAATGGGTTTATGTCTGAAAGTTGGAAAGAAAAATAGTTCTTAGGAATTTTAAGCAGGTCAACAAACTGGAAAAATATTTCCAATCAGAGGGCAAGATTCTTTCCAGCACTAGCTGTAATCAGCTTTACAGTAATGCTATTTTTTCCCATTTCAATAACAAGTATCTATTTATTTTGAACACCCATGAAAAAATCGAACCCAAAAAACAAACTGTGCCCAGAAAGCATGCAAGACAGTGCCAATTTTCAAAAATCTTGGAAAGACATACAGTCATTTTTCAGAGGTCTGACTCAAAATATAGTAGCTATTTTAAATCCTTGTGGGAAAAAAACTGATTTCCCAAAACATTAAGATTTTAAGTAGCCTTTCTAGAAGATATCCAGTATAGTTCATTTGAAGAGAGGTTTAAGAATTCAAGAACTTTTGTCCAATTCCCTTTTTTCATATATCTAAATAATTTTAACATTTAAGGCATAAAATAAATGAAGTAACCAGCTTGGTGTGTTAAACTGTGTTTCTTATTATCCCCACTGTGACTTTTCCTTGTCCTCTAACATACTTCCTTTTGTATCATTTCATGTGTTTTTAAATAATGTAAATTATTTTTACACTAAACTAGTTTTAGTCTAAACAGGGCATAATTACAATGGTAAAGCTGATGTTCAAAAAGAGAATTTGATTCATTTTTAAACCAAATTATATTTTCAGAGATTATATTTGTGTCTCTGTCCTTCTCTATCATGGCAGATAATTAAGACCTGAACTGGAATATAAATGGCAGAAAGATAGGTCAATGAACATTTTCATAAAATATAGCAGACAATGTGAGATAAGTCTTCCAATGAAAAAGGAAAATAATCCACAAAAATACAAAGATACTGGCTTATTACTAGGTAGGTTAGTTAGGGGTTTAAAATGAGAACCAAAATGACCTAGCAAAGTAATGTTTTTAAAAAGCAAGCAAAATAGAAGGACTAGAGGAATATAGCAGAGTAGGTCACTGATAGTGGCAAGAAAGAAGACTTGAAGCACAGGGACACTCAAAATATGACAAAATATAATTGAAAATTGTGTCAGATGCCTCCAGGTTTGTTAAGAATTACTTCCTATGTGAAAACAGGAAAAGAATACAGTAGTACAGAAATGTAGCTGCTGGGCTAATAAGTAAATTGTCCCCACACATCAGCAGTGCAACCCAAATAAATGCCTCAGCCCAATTACAAACTACTGTGCATAACTCACAAATAGCTAAAATTAAAAATGTTAATCTGTAGGGCACCATGAGTATAGAGAAAATGGTATAAAATAACACAGTTAACATTTGTTGATATTTGGGTTGCTCAGGTTCTTGATTTCTTTGCAATTCAGGCAAAAAATAATGACAATTATTGCAGACACAACTCATTTCTTTGGGTCAAATATCTGATAGCATCTGTTTTGATTGCCCCTCATCTTTGCTATTAAGTCTCTTCTCCTGCCTCATAAAAATTCTAGAGGAGTGGATAATCATGTAGACTATATCCCCTCCACACTGGGGGCTTTTTGTATCTGAAATTCCCAAATAATAGATACATCCTGGAACATCTCTAGTCTAGAAGACAGCTGAGTATCTAGAAACCACACACACACACACATTCCAGACATCACAATGTCCTTTATACTAATACCCACACTATCACTGCCTTTGTATTATGCAAACTTAATACATTCATCAGGATGCCTTGCCATAGCATGTAATTCAGGAGAGGGGATACAGCAAGTTAACTTTGAGGCAAGAGAAAATGATCTAAAAGCATACATCATTAAAAGTCTAGTAGCCTTTGAAAACACTTTGGCAACTCCTTAAAAAGTTAAACTTAAGACCTAGCAATTCCACTCCTAGGAAACTACTGGAGAGAAATGAAAACATACCATTCAAACAAAGACTTGAATATAAATGTTCATAGCAACATTATCCATAGTAGCCAAAACTGGAAACAATTTAAATCTCTAACAACTGGTAAAAAGAGTAACAAAATGTGATACATTCATTTCATATAACAGACTACTATTTAGCAATAAAAAGGAATGAAATATTCCCACATGCCATAATATGGATGAACTGCAAAAACAGATGCAAAAGACAATATGCTGTATGATTCCATTTACATGAGATGTCAAGAAACAGAAAATTATAAAGACAAAAAGTAGATCAGTGGCTGCCTAGGCGTGGGAGTGAGAATAAGGGCCGACAACTAGTGAGGGAGTATTGGGGGTGATAAAATATTTTAATAGTGGACTGTGGTGATGGAAGTACATCTCAAAACATTTAACAATAATCATTGAATTGCACACTTACAATGGGTGCTATGATATTCAAGTTATATGTCAATAAAACTGATAAAAAGTACAGTCATTTGATGTGGGAACAAACAGCTGCAGGAACTAATGTGGGCATCCTTTTACTTTTAGCAACTATTAGTATAAATAGTAATAATAATGACAATCCTGGGTTATCAAGAACTGACTCAACTATTTGTGTTTATATGCACTGATTTAGGTTAAAGTATATTGTGAAAAATAGCCCATCCCAAAAGTTAAATTCCCTAAAAGGGAAGAGAATCCTCGATCTGAGTTTCTACAGCAGCTATCCCGGCTTAAGACTGTACCCGTAACCCTGCATATCCACTCTACAAATTCACCAATTTTACTGGAAAAACAAAATTGAAAGAGTAAGTTCCATCACTACTGGTAGACCACAGATACAGACATATTATTTTTCTACCAATATATAGCATTACTTCTAATCTATTAAAAGGAAAATATAAAATCCTTATAAAGGTCAGTTTTTAGATTCCTGCCATACAGGTGATGCCTAATAGTCAATGGGTTCTCCTAAGATCCCAAAGGGCAGGAACAGAATTATTTAAATGCTATTTATATGCAGTATTTTAATATTTGTGAAGAGTTCCTTAAACGTGGTTGAGTGCTCGTAATTGTTCCACTAATTTTACTGATGCATCTCTTTACAGACATTCAGTGGAGGAAGCATGGCAAACAGAACATTAAATTAAGAGTTAGAAAACACAGGACAAAATTTTTCCAGTGTCTAACTGTGAAATTTCACTAAGCTTCAACTGCCTCATATATAAAAGAAGTTGTACTATTTTGTAAGGCCCTCTTTCAGTACTAAAATGAATGAACCAGTGTTTTTTATGTGTAATAGCTGCAAAAAATTTACTGAATGTTTACTATATACCATGTACTATTCTAAGCATTTTAGGGGCTGATATGAGTTACATGCATTAACTTACAATCCTCACAGCAACTCTATAAAGCAGGAACTATTACTATTTCTACTTTATAAATGAAGAAGCTGGGGGACATGCATTAATTAACCTGGTCAAGGCCTCAAAGTAGAGAATCAGGATTCAGATCCAGCTCATTTGGCTCTAGCATATTGTGTTGTTACTTATTATATATACCAACTCTACAAAAAGTTGATTGTAGAGCTAATTGCTAAATATTCTTTGATAAAGGGTACATAAGTGATACCTCAAGTGTTTTCCGTAGAAAATGAAAATGATATCTGGTATTTATTTGTATGCTTAGGTACTATTCTAGTGCTTTACATGAATTATCTCACATAATTTTCACAACCTTATGAGACAGATACTATGAAGTGAGATGTAAAGAGATTAAGTCCTTGAAAGCCAGAGTCTGAACCCAGGAAATGTGATTGTAAAGCCTAAACTATTTAAACACTGATGTTTTATTTGCCTGTGGGTCTCACTCTTAAAGAATGTACATTCTCAGAGAAAAGAGCTGACTTAAACCTGGGGCCAGAACAAACTGTCAGGAAATCTAGGCCAGAAAAGCAGGCCTTCTCCTGAGCTCTGAACCACGTGGTGCAGCTTAGGGCTGTCAGTAGACACAACTCCTTCTTACTACCCAGAACAGACAGAGAAGGAAGTTAAGAGGGGAATGCAGTTCAGAAACCTGACATAAAAAGCCTAACATAGAAAACTTACACCTCATTGGATTCTGGTTGTTTCTGCTCTTTTCTCCCCCTAATAATCTTTCCCTTGCTATTATTCTATAGCAGTCAGCACACACACATTATGTCCAACCAAAAATTTTTTTCTTTACCTCAGCATGAAGTAGTTTCAAGTATGAACATTTGACAGAGGCAAATCAGCTTCACAATTCTTTATTTAACTTGGTACAGATTTAAAACTAAGTCATTTCTTTTAGGTTCTGCACATCCTAGCCATTTCTATTCCCTAGCTCCTTCTATAGTCTAACCAATTTCTTGCTAGGATGGGAGGATTGACAATTAGCAATGGATATAGCTAGCAATGAGCTCCAACCACTTGGGCCAGGTTGATTAAAGGGCAGGCTCTGTAAAAAGTAGTTATGCATGCACATGTACACATATACACACTCACCAAAAGCTGACAAGTTTCACTTTAAACTCCTGACCACAAATTTCAGATGGGTCTTGAGTTCTGCCCAGAAAGCTATTATATTTCCCTTGTCATTTCTCTCCTACCCTCAGAAATAACTATTTCAAATCTTTCTCTCTTTACCCTTTCAATATTCCTTCCTCATCCCCACCTCATTTGCAGCTTATGAATCTTATTGTATTATATCCCACATGCTTGTACTGTCCAATCTGCCAACATACCATAACTTTTTCTTTTTTCTTTTATACTGTATTATCTAAAGCCAAAACCTCTATTTGTACACTTGGTCATATCTCCTCTTCCCTACTCTTAAAAGTAGCCAAAGACAAAACACATTAACTTCAAAGGAACAAGAATTAAACATTAAATGTAAATGGATCATATGTATCGATTTAAAGATACAAATTGCCTGGAAGGGGGAAATCCTTTCTGAATAAGGTAACAGTGTAATCAGGTTGTCTTGAGGAAAAGTAGTTGTGTGACTGAATTGTGAGCTATATTAGCTGTTCATTTCCATAGTACAATATTTTTATGTGAGAGTGTGGCCAACAGATAAACTATCATCATTATTTGGACTTGTATTTTGCAGACATTTACTCTATAATGGTACAATGGAGCATTGCTGCCAGTGATAAAATTCGAGCTTTCAAATGAAAATCAGAATTTTTGAAAATTGTACCCATCTCTGTAAGCATGACATCTTCTCAACAATTAAAAGTTTTTCACATGAGATTGGTGGTGATATTAATAATTGTGATTTTTTGCTGGCATGTATAACTCAGTGCACCAATATTTTCCAAATGATCAATGCATAATGTCACAAAAATATGCATTGGTAAAAAAGATCTATTTAAAATTTAAAAGACCAATGGATTTTACTGTAACAGAGAATGAAAAGTTCACTAATATAGTTTCAGATTCCAAACTGCAGCCAACTATTAAGAAACTAAACTACCACTTGTGAGTTCTAGCATATTACTGAAGAAAAATATCCACAATTGTCTGAAAAGACTATTAAAGATCTCATGTTTTTTTGAACTAAAAATCTATCAGGGCAGATGGCAGCATAAGAAGTGAGGCAGAAACCTCCTCCGCAAACCACAAATAACATGAAAATACAGCAAATACAAATAATCCTGAAAGAGCAACTGGAAAGAAGACTGCAACAGACAGCCTACATCTGGGGAAAAGAGAAGACCTTACAGAAAAGGGTAAGTAGCAAAGCTGCAATCCAGCGGTACCCAAGCCCTCCTCATTTGCAAACTCACCGGCAGGAGGAAGAGAAACAGTGGGGAGGGAGTAGAAGCCCAGGACTGCTAAACAACCACCCCTGGAGATCTGCTCTGGGAGCACGAACCCATATTACATAGTGTTCTGAAGATTAGTGGAGTTGGAAAGCAAAGACAGGCAAAATACATGGAGAGACTGTGATTTCAACCACTTGTGGAGAACAGGTACCCACAACTAGATGCTCTGGGACAAAAGAAAGGTGGGCACTTTGAAAGACTTCCCAGTAGTGAGCGGGCTGCTAAAGGGGCAAGGATTACACAGAGCTTACTGCTCAGGAGAAAGTACAGGTGGATGAAATTGTCCTGGCACACTCAGCCCAGCAGATTAGGAACTTTCAGGAGCTTCAGGTGCTCTCTCCCCCTGGTAGGCAACGCACTGAGGTCCCCTAATGTGACATGCAGCCTGATGCTCCCTCCTCCCGGCTGGTACCAGTTTGCAAAACTGCTGCCCCCACCATCGTGCCAGGCCAGCCAGAGGGCAGTCCCACCTACAGCAGCTACAAGGGCGTAACACAGAGGCTTCTCCATGCGTGCTCAGCCCACTGGCCCTGGCAATGAAGGCAGGCACTGCAGCTGGTGAGCAGGAAAGAGCTCTTTCCTCCCAGCAGGCACCAGCGACACTCACCTGTGCACCTGCCATCACTCCAGGTGCTGGGCAGGTCCAGAGAGTAGAGCTTCTGGACAAAAGAGAGCACCACTACCTACACAAAGTTATTATTCCATAGTAATCACTAGAAATATGAAATGGCAAAAGAATCTTGTACAAACCAAAATCCCTCAAACACTAGAAAGAGAGCCAAGTGCAACTGAAATCACCAATCTTCTTAATAAAGATTTCAAAATAAAAATCATAAACATGCTAATGGAACTGGAGAAAAATAATCAAGTTCTCAGGGAGGATTTCAAGATAGAGATAGAAACTTTGAAAATGCAGTATCTGAAATGAAACATACAATGGAGGGATTTAAAAGCAGATTTGATGAGGTGAAAGAGATGGTAAATGAAATAGAAATTAGAGAACAGGAATACAAAGAAGCTGAGGCACAGAAAGAAAAAAGGATCTCTAAGAATGAATATACAAATGAAACAATATTAATATTATAGAGGTACCAGAAGAAAAAAAGAAAAAAGAGGTAGAAAGTCTCCTTGAGTAAATAAATGACAAAAACTTCCCCAATCTGGGGAATGAAATAGTCTCTCAGGCCATGGAAGTGCACAGATCTTGTGACACAAAGGATCCAAGAAAGACAACACCAAGACATATAATAATTAAAATGGTAAAGATCAAAGACAAGGACAGAATATTAAAAGCAGCCAGAGAGAGAAAAATGATCACATACAAAAGAAAACCCATCAGGCTATCATCAGACTTCTCAACAGAAACTTTATAGGCCAGAAGGGAGCGGCATGATATATTTAATGCAATGAAACAGAAGGGCCTTGAACCAAGAATACTTTATCCAGCAAGATTATCATTTAAATTTGAAGTAGGGATTAAACAATTTCCAGATAAGCAACAGTTGAGGAAATTTACCTCCCACAAACCGTTTCTATAGTGTATTTTAAAGGGACTGCTCTAGATGGAAGTGCTCCCAAGGCTAAATACCTGTCACAAGAAAAAATAAAACCACAGTAAAGGAACTAGACCAATTAATAACTAAGCAAATGCAAAATTAAATCAACTACTCCCAAAGTCAGTCAAGGGATATACAAAGAGTACAGAATATGACATCTAATATATAAAGAATGGCAGAAGAAGAAAAAGAAAGGAGAAAAAAAAACCCTTTAGATTGTGTTTGAAATAGCATAATAAGCGAGTTAAGTTAGAATGTTAGATAGTATAGAAGGTGCCCTTGAACCTTTGGTAAATATGAATCAAAAGCCTGCAATGGCAATATAAGTATCTATAAATAATCACTCTAAATGTAAATGGGATGAATGTACCAGTTAAAAGACACAAAGTTACAGAATGGATAAAAAAGCAAGACCTATCTATATGCTGCCTACAAGAGACTCACTTCAAACCCAAAGACATACACAGACTAAAAATAAATAAAAGGATGAAAGAAGATATTTCATGCAAATAATACAGAGAAAAAAGCAGTAGCTCCAGTACTTGTATCAGACAAAATCAACTTCAAAACAAAGAAAATAACAAGGGACAAAGAAGGACATTACATAATGATAAAGAGGCCAGTCCAACAAGAGGATATAACCATTACAAATACCTATGCACCCAACACAGGAGCACCTACATATGTGAAACAAATACTAACAGAATTAAAGGGGGAAATAGAATGCAATTCATTCATTTTAGGAGACTTCAACACACTACTCATCCCAAAGGACAAACCAACCAGACAGAAAATAAGTAAGGAGACAGAAGCACTGAACATTAGAGCCAATGGATGTAACAGACATCTACAAAACACTCCACCCAAATGCAGCAGATACACATTCTTCTCAAGTGCATAGGGAACATTTTCAAGAATAGATCATACATTAGGCCACAAGAAGAGCCTCAGTAAATTCAGCAAGATTGAAATTGTACCAACCAGCTTTTTAAGATATAAAACAAAAAATAAATCATGCAAAGAAAACAAAAAAGCTCACAAACACAGAGGCTTAACAACATGCGTGTAAATAATCAACAGATCAATGACAAAATAAACACAGAGATCAAGCAATATATGGAGACAAATAACAACAATAACTCAACACTGCAAAACTTGTGGGTTGCAGCAAAGGCTATGCAAAGAGGGAAGTATATTGCAATACAGGCTTTCAGGAAAGAAGAAGAAACCTATATGATCAGTGTAAACTCACAATTAATGAAACTAGGAAAAGAAGAACATATGAGGCCCAAAGTGAGTAGAAGGAGGGACATAATAAAGATCAGCGCAGAAATAAATAAAATAGAGAAGAATAAAACAAGAGAAAGAATTAATGAAACCAGGAGATGGTTCTTTCAGAAAATAAACAAAATAGATAAACCCTTAGCCAGACTTCTCAAGAAAACACGAGAGTCTACACACATAAATAGAATCAGAAATGAGAGAGGAAGAATCACTATGGACACCACAGAAATACAATTATTAGAGAATACTATGAAAAATTATATGCTAACAAACTAGATAACCTAGAAGAAATAGACAACTTCCTAGAAAAATACAACCTTCCAAGACTGACCCAGGAAGTAACAGAAAATCTGAAGAGACCAATTACCAGCAATGAAATTGAACTGATAATCAAAAAACTACCTAAAAACAAAAGCCCTGGTCCAGATGGCTTCACCACCACTGAATTTTATCATTTAGAGAAGACCTAACACCCATCTTCCTTAAAGTTTTCCAAAAAGTAGAAGGTAGGGAATACTTCCTAACTCATTCTATGAAGCCAGAAACACTCTAATGCCAAAACCAGGCAAAGCACCATAAAAAAAAAAAAATTACAGACCAATGTCCCTAATGAACAAAGATGCAAATATCCCCAAGAAAATATTAGCAAAGTAAATTTAAAAATACATAAAAAAGATCATCCATCATGATCAAGTGGTATGTATTTCAGGGATGCAAGGATGGTAAATATTAGAAAATCCCATCAACATCAGACCAAATCAACAAACAGAAGGGCAAAAATCACATGATCATCTCCACAGATGCTGAAAAAGCATTCGATCAAATCAATATTCATTTACGATAAAAACTCTCAACAAACTGAGTATAGAGGGCAAGTACCTCAACATAATAAAGGCCATATATGACAAACCCACATCCAATATCATACTTAACAGCAAGAAGCAGAAAGCTTTTCCTCTAAAATTGGGAACAAGACACTCTAGATACTTTTATCCAACATAGTTCTGGATGTCCTAGCCACAGCAATCAGACAATACAAAGAAATAAAAGCCATCCAGGTTGGTAAGGAAGAAGTTAAACTGTCACTGTTTGCAGATGGCATGGTATTGAACACAAAAAACACTAAAGAATCCACCAAGAAACTACTGGAATAACTGAACTCAGCAAAGTTGCAGGATACAAAATTAATGTGCAGAAATTGATGGCATTCCTATATACTAACAATGAACTAGCAGAAAGAAAAATCAGGAAAACAATTCCATTCACAATTGCATCAAAAAGAATAAAACACCTAGGAATACACCTAACCAAGGAGGAGAAAGATCTATACTGTGAAAACTATAAGGCACTCATGAGAGAAATTAAAGACATTAATAAATGGAAATGCATCCCATGCTCCTGGATAGGAAGAATTAATATTGTCAAAATGACCATCCAGCCTAAAGCAATCTACAGATTCAATGCAATCCCTATCAAAATAGGGATTCTTCAACAAACTAGAATAAACTGTTCCAAAATTCATACGTAACCACAAAAGACCCTGAATAGCCAAAACAATTCTGAGGAAAGAATAAATCTCAGGGGTTTATGCTCCCAAACTTCAAGCTCCACTACAAAGACATGGAAATCCAGACAATTCGGTATTGGCACTAGAACAGATCCATAGATCAATGGAACAGAATTAGAGAGCACAGATATAAACCCAAGCATATATGGTCAATTAATATATGATAGAGGAGGCATGAATATACAATAGGGAAATGACAGCCTCTTCAACAACTGGTGTTGGCAAAACTGGACAGCTACATGTAAGGGAATGAAACTGGATTATTGTCTAACTCCATACACAAAAGTAAACTCAAAATGGATCAAATACGTGAATGTAAGTCATGAAACCATAAAACTCTTAGAAGAAAACATAGGCAAAAATCTCTTGAATATAAACATGAGCAACTTTTTCCTGAACACATCTCTTTGGGCAAAGGAAACAAAAGCAAAAATGAACAAATGAGAGTACATCAAACTAAAATGCTTCTGTACAGCAAAAGACACCATCAGCAGAACAAAAAGGCATCCTACAGCATGGGAGAATATATTCATAAATGACATATCTGATAAGGTGTTGACATACAAAATATGTAAACATGTCACATGCCTCAACACCCAAAAAGCACACAACCTGATTAAAAAATGGACACTTCTCCAAAGAAGAAATTCAGATGGCCAACAGGCACATGAAAAAATGCTCCACATCACTAATCATCATGGAAATTCAAATTAAAACCACAATGAGATATCTCCTCAAACCAGTTGGGATGGCCAACATCAAAAAGACAAGGAACAAGAAATGCTGGTGAGGATGCGGAGAAAGGGGAACCGTCCTACACAATTGGTAGGAATGTAAATTAGTTTAACCATTGTGGAAAGCAATATGGAGGTTCCTCAAAAAACTAAAAATAGATATACCATTGGACCTAGGAATTCCACTACTAGGAATTTACCCAAAGGAAAGAAGATCTCAGATTCAAAAAGACATATACACCTCTATGTTTATTGAAGCACTATTTGCAATAGCCAAGAGATGGAAGCAATCTAAGTGTCCATCAGTAGATGAATGTATAAAGATGTGGTACATATACACAATGGAATACTATTCAGCCATAAGAAAGAAACAAATCCTACTATTTGCAACAACATGGATGGAGCTAGAGGGTATTATGCTCAGTGAAATAAGCCAGGCAAAGAAAGACAAGTACCAAATGATTTCCCTCATTTGTAGAGTATAACAATGAAGCAAAACTGAAGGAACAAAACAGCAGCAGACTCACAGACTCCAAAAAGGGACCAGTGGTTACCAAAGGGGAGGTTGGGTGGGCAGGGAGGGGAGAGAGGATTGAGGAGTATTATCATTGGCATACATGGTATGTGTGGGGTCATAGGGAAATGAGTGTAGCACAGAGAAGACAAGTAGTGACTCTGTGGCATCTTACTAGGCTGATGGACAGTGACTGCAATGGGGTGTGGGGGGGGACTTGTTAATACGGGTGAATGTAGTAAGCACAATGTTTTCATGTGAAACATTCATAAGAGTATATATCAATTATACCTTAATAAAAATATGATTACTTTCATGTACATACACCCATATATGGTGGTGCAATTACCTTAAGAGAAATTGCTTGGTTTTAAGTACATAATTAAAAATTTGTTTTATTTACCAGATTTCCCTGCAACATATATGTAACAGAAGTACTAGAAGAAGAGGAGAGGAACAGAAAAAATAATGTGAAGAAATAATGGTTAGAAACTTCTCAAATTTATAGAAAAACAATAGCCTACACATACAGAAAGTTCAAGGAACTCCAAGTACCATAAAAAAGAGATGCACAGACTTAAACAGTAAAAATGGTCAATAATAGGAGAAAATCCTTTAATACTTGCTGCTTAAAATGGAATTCCAAGAAGATCAATAGCTGACTCATCAAGAAACAATGGAAACCAGAAAGCAGTGGGATAACCCAAAGTGTTCAAAGAGAAAAACTATCAACAAATAACCCTATATCCAGGAAAACTATCTTTCAAATATGAAGGTGTAATAAGTACATTTCTAGATAAACAAAAATTGAGAAAATCTGTTGCCAGTAAGCCTGTCTTAAGAGAAGTATGAAAGGCAGTATTTACGCTAAAAGCAAGTCAGCCCAGATGTAATCTGAATCCACACAAAAAAGAGCACCAATAAAATCAATTTAAATGAAAAGGTCAGCAAAGAAAATAAAATGTTATAAATAAGAAAACATTCACTTAAGGCAAAAGAAAGCAATAAAGGAGAAGTAGAGAAACAAAAGACATAAAACAAAAGTAAAATAGCAAGCATGAATCAAACTACATCAATAATAACATAAAATGTAAATGGTGTAAGCAACCCAGTCAAAAGACAGAAAAAAAGACAGGAGAGGAGAGGAGAGGAGGGGAAGGGAGAGGAGAGGAAGGGGAGGGAGAAAGATGACCTAACTATATATTGTCCATAGAGACATTAGTTTCAGAGATACGAACAGCTTGAAAAAAGGAGAGAGAAAGGTATCACATAAACAGCAAATCACAAGAAGCTAGATTGGCTACATTAACATCAGACAAAATAGAGTTTAAAACAACAACAAAAAAACTTATCAAAGATAAAGGGGGTCATTTTATAATGATAAAAGGATTGATTCATCAGTAAAGTTTAATAATTACAAATACGTATGTACCTAATAATAAAATACGTGAGGCAAAAACTGACATAAAGGAAGGTAAAAATAGACATTTCAACAGTAATAGCTTCAATATCTGCTTTCAATAATGGTAGAATAACTAGACAGAAGATCAACAAGGAAATACAAGACTTTAACAATCTTATAAACCAACTAGATCTAATAGACATCTATAGAGTATGACATCCAACAGAATATATGTTCTTTTCAAATGCATGGAACACTCTCCTTGATAGACCACATTCTACAGCATAAACCTTAATATATTTAAAGGGATATGAATAATACAAACTATTTTTTCCAACTACAATGGAATGAAATTGTAAATCAAAAGGAGGGAAAAAATTGGGAAACTCACAAATTTGTGGACATTAAACAACATACCTAAATAATCAATGGGTCAAAAAAGAAATAAAGGGAAATAGAAAATAATTTAAGATGAATGATAGTGAAGATATAAAATATCAACATTTCTAGAATGCAACTAAAACAGTGCTTATGGGGAAATTAATAGCTATAAATGTCTACATTATGAAAAAAAATTTCAAATAAGTAATAACCTTTCACCTTAAGACACTGGGAAAAAAGGGGCAAGCTAAACTTCAATCAAGCAGAAGAGATAGAATAAAGGTTAAGATGGAAATAAATGAACTAGAGAATAGAAAAAACAGTAGGAAAAAAACCAAGAAAGCCCAAAGCTGGTTCTTTGTAAAGATCAACATGGTTGATAAATCTTTAGGCATATTGACCAAGATAAAAAGACAGAAGACTTGGTAATTCAAGTCAGTACTCTCATGCTGCTTATGTCAACACCCTTTTTCCGACAGACATGATTTCCAACCTTACACAAAAAGTAGAAACCTGGTGGGAAAACCCTCAAATTACTGCTCACAATTTACCCGACTCCTCAAACTTACCTAAAACTATACCATCCATAGCTCTTACCCAGGTTAAATTCTCCCAAACTTACCTAAAACTACACCATCCATAGCTCTTACCCAGGTTAAATTCTCTACCCTTAATTTGGAGGGAATCTTGGTCCTTCTCTGCCTTCTCGGTTGCTTGTTCAATCACTTGCCCTTTCCTATCTCCTCAACCTCTTCTCTACTTACTTATTTCTCTCAGCATATCAACTTTATCCCCTATTAAAAGTCTGCCCACAAACCTGGGTGGTCTCCCTGTATTATTCTTTCTTGCTCTCCTGTTGCAGTGAAACCTCTTGAAAGTGTAATCCACAAAGTTTCTTGTTCTCCAATGTCATTACGAGCTATCATATTAAACATGCATCATTTTTCATCTAGGCTACTGCAGATTGACTTGCCATGAATTTATCATATACACTTGAGATTTTTAATTTGGTATGCACAGGTGGGCTGCAAGGGTTCACAAATTTGAAAGTTTACATATATGAGCATTTTTTTCAGGAGTCGTTTTCATAAAATTTAAATAGTGCTAGGATGCCAAAATGTTACCTATTTTTCTTATGGAAAACAGAGCAACTTTAAGAATGCAAACTGATCATGTCATTGGCTTGTCTTTCAGTATTCCTCCATCACCTTGAAAATAAAACCCAAACCCCTCCATGATGTGGATCTTACCTCTTTAGCACAGTATTTCATCACTACCTACCTCCTCCCCACCCCTATTTCAGTCCTCTCCCCTACACTACTAGCATCTAGTTACAGTGAATTATTAGGATACCTAGAATTCATAACTCTCATTTGTTTTAAGGCCTTTTAGCATGTTTCTCCTCCTCTACATGAAATCACCCATTCAGACCTATTCTCTAAACTGGGATTACAAAAGTGAGGTAGAGCAGGGACATGAGACATGCATCATGATTAATTTTTCCTGCCTATGATGAGAAATGTCAAGATATAATGGTCAGTAATGTACGAACAGGAGGGACTTCATCTTAAGGCTAATATTCTATTTTAAAAAACCAGGGAGTTAGGAGGTAAGATTCCTAACATATTTTATCATGATTCACCAACAAAAGACCCTATCCTAAGGCAAGGCAAGCAGTTCTCAGTGATGTGTTTTCACTGCTTGAGGGTAACCATTATCTTGCAGAAGAACAGGATTAATAAATTCCTTGTGTTAAGTTTATCTGACAGAATATTCAGAGGGCTGATGATGGACGGTGATGTAATGTTTCTCATTGGAGACAAACATCATGACACCACACATCAGCCTATGCTCCCCTGGCCCTATTCTTGAAATCCTTAAAGACCCAAACCCTAAAACTTAAGTGCATCGCCTCTCTGAAATCAACTGCACAACGGCCGGAGTGTGCACTGTCTTAACAAGCTTTCTTGTGGCAGAAGCCTGCTGCACTTCTCTGAACTCTTTTCATTTTAAAGACAAGAACTTGCTGACCTCCTCTGGAGGTAAATGTCTTTGTCACTTTGCTTTTTCATTCAATTTTCTAGTCTTAAACCCAAGTCTTCTCTCTATTCTGCTGCAAACAAGTAGGATAGGGCTACTGAAATCTTTGATTTGGGCTTGCAAGTTTCTGTCACCCGGGTGACTCTGATAGAACTGTGGCTGCATGATCATGCTCTTTGTAGCCTGCCTGAAAAATCATTCTTTGACTTGGGAAGTTCTCAGAACAAAATCTCACTCCATCCAGTGCTCTGTGGCTCCCTCAAATTCTGTAGTGGTAGGGGCTTACTTAGTTCCCACACTGTGCAGATCAAGTGGACACTAGATGCCAGGTGACCTTGGCTTTAGGAATTGCCAAGGGAGTTTTTAGCAGTTCAATGAACTTCCCTTTTCTCCCTCTGCTCTTTCCTGTGCTCGACTGTCTGCATAGCTGCTAATATCCACTAATCCTCTTGCTTTATGAACTCCTTCCTTACCTACACTCATTCTCAGGACACTTACCTAGTCTGGGTGAGGTTTCACCTAGTGCACAGGGAAAGGCCTCCCCAGACACAGCTGCCTGGCAACAAAAAGGAATAATTTCCTGTTCTCCATCAGGATTAACTATCCTTTTTATTTGCATTTATGGCATCCTGTGTATACTTACATAGTAACTTTTATCACACATTATTATAATTAACTTACCTTTCTTCCCTGTAAGATGACAAGTTCTTATAGAGTTAAGGACAGTATTTTCCATCTCCATGTTACTAGTGTATTGCATTCATGTACTTCCCAGATAAATCATACCTTATTCCCTTGTCAACCCACTGCAAACACTGTAAATACAATATTTTTACTACTCTATGGAAACTAGTTAAGATGAATATGCTCTTCCCATTACCAGATTTAATGATCTCTTCATTCCTTATCAAATTTAAACTTTCTAGTCCTTCCTTATAAATAACATTTGACACAGTTATCATGTCCTCTTTCTTGAAATCCTTTCCTCATTTAGCCTCCTGGATACTATTCTCACTTGGTTCTCCAGAACACTCTCATTACCCTGACCTTTTAAATGTTGGGAGTGCCTCTGGGTTTATTCCTCAAACTCTTTATTGATATTCACTATCTAGATGACTTCCCAGTACCATGATTTCAAAAGTATTTGCTGATAACTCCCAAACTTATATGTGGTGTGTTCACTTTATGAAATTTCACTGAGCTAAATAGTTATGATCCATACACGCTTTCATTTGAGTTATACTTCAATAAATGGTTAAAAAAGAGAAAAGAAAAACAACTATTGTCATGAGCTCTTAACAGAAGTCTTATATCATATCCCAAAGCAAACCTTTTCTGTAGTCTTTCATTTCTGACACCATGGAAACCTACTCTTCTAGTAGTGCTCAGGCCAAAACCCTCGGACTCAACCTTCATTCCTCCTTTTCTCTTAATCCTACATTTAATCCATCTACAAATCTTGTTACCTCTACTTTCAAAATATATGCCCAAAATGAGTATTTTCCACATCTCATATGATGTCTCAACTAAAATAACATAATTGGTGTCCCTGTTCTATCCTTGCCACATAGCAGTCAGTGATCCTTTTAAAATGTAGATCACATCGTTTCCTTTTGCTTCCCAGCTCACTAATTCAAATTTATCATCGACCATCCTCTCTGTTTCATTCCACTCCAATCACCATGGCCTCTTTGCAGTTCCTTAAACGCACCAAAGATGATTCTACCGCAAAGCCTTTGCACTTGCTGTGCCTCTCTCCAGTCCCATGGCTTAGTTTTAATTTCTTTGGATCTCTGCTCCAATGTCATCATCATCAAAGAGGCTTTTCCTTGTGAGCTTTTAAAAATAGCAACACCATCTTCTCCTTATCTCTATCCCCCTTACAATGCCTTAACTTTTTTCACAGCAGATATTTGATTACTGTCTTTCTCCCCAACCAGAATTTAAGCTTCATCAGAGCAGCTCACCAGAACTCCCTGTATCTATAATATCTGACATTAGGCAAGAGCTGAAGAGTATTACTGAATTAGTGTAGAATTTAACACTGCCTCTCTTCATTGTTTTTGACATGTTTTCCTTCTCTCTTCATTAGCCTTTTCTGGTTCTCCCATTTCTCATTCTCAGAGATGATAACTTCTTCTCTGCTCTTTGACTACTAAAGTATAGGCTATAGTCAGTATAAAGGTTTCACAAAGGTATAGTCAGGCAAGGATAACTCTAAACTTCAAAATAAGACTCAGTATATGATGAAAAGTCTAGCTCTCTGCAGAGTAACTTACAATGGGCTTATTGTTGATGAAAGTACGGTTTCCCTCTCTCTCAAAATGGGATCGTACATCCAGGCATGACTGGAATGCAAATTACCTAAGGGACTGTAGTTTATCTAAAGCAATAATGTGAAACGGACCAAAGGGACTTTTAAAAAGATGGGGCAGATATGGAAATATTCTAACAGAAATCGACAACAGTTAACATTTATTAAGAGCTCTTTGTGTACAAGCACTTGGTATGCGTATGCACCTTACATGCATTATCTCAATGAATTGCACGACTTATACATAGGAAGTGGATACTATTATAATCCCATTTTACAGATGAGGACATAGCTTTAAAGACAAAAGGTCCCAAAACCAGTCATTGGGACCTACCACCTCCAATACTGTGATGGGAAGCAATGTCCTCAGTACTTTTATTTTACACCGTTCCGCTTCCAGATACAGCCTTCTGAAAGGCTCCACTAGTGTCGACCTTTTCTAGACACGCAAGGCAAATGTGACAAACAGCGAAAAAGTCAGCGACCGTCCTCCCCCATCTCTTTGCCCGGGAGGATGGAACTGTGCGGTGTGCTCCGTCCCCACTTGGCCGGTTCTCGGAAAGATAGGATTCTGGCCTCGGCAAAACATTTAACGCTCGCTTTTAGGCTAAAAGTTTGGTGCATGTTAGGAGTCCTCCGACTCCCGTGACAATTCTCCGCGCGCCAGCAAGGTCCCTGACAGTTTCGGGCCCTGGGTTTGCATGCAGGGACCGCCCACATCCCAGCACAGAGGCGCGGGGTGGGCCGGGCTGACCCGTTCCACCGTCCCCGCCCAGCCCAAGGAACAGGAGCCCCCGGCGGGGGCAGGGCTGGGGTCGACGAGGAGGGGGTGGAAACAGCGAGAGAGCAGCCCGCCCCTCCCCGTCCCCGCTTCCCCCGACCCCGAGCCTCGGACCGGAAGCCCGGGTTCCCGGTTGCTGCCGCTCCTGCTCTCACCTGCCTTCCGGCCTGGGGAGGAGGGTGTCGGCCGAAGGCCCGCGGCGGGGGCTGTTTCTGGGTTGCCTGCTCTGGGCCCATGGCGCGGAGGTAGGGGGAGGCGGTGGCCGCGTGCCCAGGAGACCCGCAGGGACGGGCTCCGTGCGCGGCCGCTTCTACCCCCACGGCAGTTCCGGTCAGGAGTGCGTCGCCGCCGCCACTTTCCGGGGTTTGAAAATGGCGGCCGCGAAGGGGCCAGCCAATCAGAGGACAGCAGGTTGTTGCTAGGATGCGTGGAGTCCCGCCCTCTACCCTCCTAGTCCCTCAGGCTCCTGACCGAAGCTGAAGGAGTGAGGTGGTGCCCTGGGCAGTCGATGGCCTTGGTTTAATAATGACTCCGTTCCTAAATCCCCAAAGCCCAATACCTATTGCACTGTTTATTAGGACTTTTCATCACAGGCCAAGACAAATTGCAAGCGTTTTAATTCCTTTTCAGCATTTGGGGAGAAGAGAGAAAGTAATGACCGAATATGAGGTGGTGTTATTGGTCACATACACACTAAATTATTCATGTGAGAGAAATCCCAGTTATCAAAGGAAAGGGAAATGTGTTCTCAGGGCTGCCTAGGAAACCAGTAAAACCTAATTTTGAGCCCTCCTGCTTCCCAATGGGGAGGAGTGAAAGTGCCTTCATCCTCTAATTATAAGGCAGCAAAAGGCACAACGTCAAATAATGGATGTTCTCAAATAATGAAGTTGTTAAATAGCACGTTCTTTGAATTTAAATACTGCTTTTTTTTTGTATCAAACTCTTTCAAAAATAACTTTTCCTTTGACACTTAGGAATCTATCCTAAGAAATAAAATTTCATAGGACACTGAAGGGTGGCAGAATATGCCATCCTAATATGCTACTGTGGCATTAGGATTATTTTGCGCTACAGGCAGTTGAAGAACACCAGGTGCAGGAAGGGCATTCTGGCCTCCTTTTTTTCACTGAAAGCAGGAGATGAAGTTCTAGTGTGAAAACTGCCCTTTCTATACCAGGAGGAAAGAAACATTCTTATTCCCGGAGATGGGGGGAAGTCAAGGGAGAGAGAATAATGTACATACAGACCTTATTAAAATAACATCTTCCTTTGGTCTCCTTATATGTTTTAGTTACTTTCCCACAATTGCCTCTCTTCACCTACTCTAGTATATAAATAAGCACTAAGATTTTGCCACTCCTGTGGGTCTTTGTTGTCCTATGGAGCTCCCTTGTTTGTGTGAAAATCCCTTTACTTTTCTCCTATTAATCTGTCTTCTGTCATTTTAACTGTCATGCCCAGCTGGACACCCTAACAGGGTAGAACTGAAGTTTTGTTTCCCCTACAACATGAAGGTATTAATGGCATGGTTGTTGTTTATGATATCAGAAAGATTAAATAAAGGCAATCTAAAAAAAATGATAGGGAAATGGTTAATTATGGTTGATTCACTGGAAAGAATATTTTCAGCCAATAAAAATTAACTATGAAGTGTGGAATAGAATAATATGTTGTAATTTTTAAATAAAAACATGGAATGTAGAGGTATATCTAGTATATTCAGAGTTATGAATTATAAGAGATTTAATAGGAAAAAGAGATCAATGAATTAAAATGTCTCCATGTGGTCAGACTTTGGGTATTAATTTTTTTTACTTATATTTTATAATTTTTTAATTGTGAAGTATTAAGCTTATATTACATTTATAGCACAAGGTAAAGAATGTTTAGTTTTAAAAAGGGAAAGAAGTTAGGGAGTAAGACACCCATAGTTGAGAACTACCTCTGTTATGCCTTATCAGACCCTTCCCCCCCAAATTAAGAAGGAAATACTGCTTTGTAGCAGTTAAAGTAAAACAATACAGAAATGTCCTCTGGGGAGTTGGTAAAAAATTTATTTAATAACATTTTGACACTAAAGTTCCAAAATATTATCAGTGGAAGCAATGGGGGCAAGGGTAGAGATTAAAAAAGGAGTATTGAAAATGTGTGTGTGTGTGTGTGCGTGTGTGTGTATGCGCACGCACATATGTGTGCTTTGGGGAAAATATTTCTAAAGGACTAAAATACATATGATGGAGATAATATATGTAATAAACATACATAATTAAGTATACACATTAAAAATTTAACAGTAATAGCTAGAAGTACTGAAAAATGTCTTACAACTTTCAAACCACTAGAGGAAAAATTGTGGTACAATGAAAAGTCAATCAATCTATCAAATAGGAGGAAAATATGGAAAAAAGAAAAAAGCATTGTTAAAAGAAAGCATTAAGAAATAGAAAACTTCTATTAATAGAAAACCCAACCAAATGAAGGTAATCACAATAAAAGTGACTACATTGCATTTTCCCATTGAAAGACAGAGACTCTCACTATATTAAGACACATCCAAAACAAGTTTAAAAATAAACAAATGGAGTTCCAGCTCCAGTAATATGATGCAATAAGTCATTGAGACCATTTTGATTACTAAGTAAAACAAAAAATGCTGACTAAAGTGCAAAAGAACATCTTGAGGCTTTGATGAATAAGATAGTAAAAAATTATTGGGCCAAATCTTGAGGAAATGAGAAGATAAGTGGAGGCCAGAAACTCCTTTTATGTTACAGGTACTTTCCAAACAAGGAAATTTCAGTGTTCATGGATTTAATTGGTGCAAGGGAGAGGAATCAATGTCCAGAGCCCGATCCAAGGTAATTTAATAGGAGACTTTTCACCATACAGTTCAACCACCAAAATACTTTCAGAATAAGGATAAACCCACCCACCACCGCAACACCCATGACACCACAAGGGGATTTTCCTTGGTATTGAGCAGGGCTGGGCATTAGGAGGGACTGTCTCTCAGAAGCTATGACCACAAGTTGGCACTAAGACCAGTGGGCAATCCAGAATCACATCACTTGGATGGTCTGAAAATTAAACAAATATATTTAAACAGATAAACATCCCTTAGGTGTCTTGTTGAAAATGCAAATGCTCTCTGGAGAACTACACTTTTATCCCAGACTACAGAGACATCCCTCAAATAATTTTTCAAGGAAAATCACTAGCTCACACACAAAAAAACCAAGCAGATACAGAATGAAGCCACTGCTGGTAAGAATCAAAAGACATAATTGACAGAAAAAAACAGACCTGCAAAGATTTTGTCTGAATAATCAGACAGAAACGTTTACAATTACTATGTCGAAAGAAATAAAAGACAAGATGGAAAATATCTTCAGGAAGTATACAATTACAAAAAAATAAGCATAATGGAGCAGATTTGAAAAAGAACTTAAAAGACCTTGTAGAAATGAAAAAAATACAGTAATTCAAATAGTAAACTCACTGCATGACTTTAAAAGATTAGATAAAGCCAAAGAAAGACAGCAAGTGAACAGGATGATAGTTGGAGAAATTAACCAGAATGTAGCATAGACATTCAGATTGGAAATATAAGATGTGAAGGACTCTACAAGGTACAGCAAAAAGGTCTAACAAAAAGGAGAGGAAAGGGAATATGGGAAGAAAGCAATATTAAAAAAATAGCCACTGAGGACTTTCCAGAACTCAAGAAAGACATGAATCATTAAGCCCAACAGATCATTAAACCCAGCGAATCCAAAGCAGAACAAATAAAAAGAAATCCACATAAAGACACATTATGTAAAACCAAAGAAACCAAGGACAAAGACAAAAATTCCAGAGGAGCCAGAGAGAAAAAACCTTAAAAGGAACAAGATTTATACTGACAGCCTCTCATATGCAACAGTAGACTAAGGAATAAATACCAGCATTGCAATCTACCCAGTGAAATACCTTTCAAGAATATGGATGAAATAAAGATATTTTCAGGCAAAAGCAAAAAAAAAAAAAAAAGTTTGTAACTGAAAGATGCTCTCAAAGAAAGTCTAAAGGATTTACTTAAGGACCAAGTAAGAAAAGTAAAATCTGAAATGGGAGAAGAAATGCAAAGCAAAGAAAGTGGTAAATATGTGGGTGAATCTAAAACATTGTTTAAACCAACAATATTACCTTGCAGACAAATATATGACAACAATAACAAAAAAAAGCACAGAAGAATGACAAATGGAATTCAATTATTCTAAGGTCTATGAAAAGGGTGTTGTGCAAGAAGAAGGTAAAGATACTGATTAAATTTAGATATATAATATGTGGTCATTGTGTCTGGCTTTTTTCACTTAGCATGTTTTCAAAATTCATCCATGGTGTACCACATATCATCATTCCTTTTTACTGCCAAATAGTATTCCCTTGTATGGATATACCACTTTTATTTATCTATTCACCAGATGATGGACATTTGAGTTATTTCCACTTTTGCCCTTACAAATAATGCTGCTATGAATGTTTGTTTACAAATTTTGTGTGGACATATGTTCTCATTTCTTTGGGGTAGTGAAGCATTTTTATTGTTCCTTTTTCCTTATTCTATTTGAAAGCTAAATACTCCATTTCTATTTTTAGCAATTATCCAAGATATTATTACATATCTAAATTTAATCAATATCTCTACCCTTTTCTTGCAAAAGATAACCTAGGATGTGAGGACAAACAGCACAGAAGTAAACACTATATCTAAACCCAACTATATGAGTTATTGCATTGAATGTAATGGACTAAATTCTTCAGGTTGAAGACAAAAATAGAAAAAAAATCATAGTGTGTTTACAAAGGACACATAAAAAATGTGAGAACAATGAAGAATGTAAAGAATGTAAGAATGTAAAAAGTGGAAAAAGATATTCAAATACTATCCAAGAAAACTACATTAAAGTAGTAATTCTTATTAATATTCAATAATATTAATTGTAGTTCAATAGTGTTAATATTCAATAATACAAACTTTAAGGCAAAAATCCAGTTAAGATAGTTATTTTAAAATGGTAAAAAACATTTCAATTCTGTAGGAACTGTAACAATTTAAAATTCACATGCTCTTAATAACATATTCTGAAAATAGATAAAGCAAAAATTGTCAGATAAAGAAATAATAGACAAATCAACAATCATAACGGGAAATTTTAATACATCTTTAAAAATAATCAGTACTCAAAATTCAGACTACACAATAAATGAGTTTGATGTAATGGAGACGCATATATCTCCATTGCATCCAACAACTCCAAAATACACATTCTTTTCAAGCATTCACAGAACATTTTAAAAAACTGACCATATAGCAGAATATAAAGGATGTCTTAAGTATATATAGAAATTATATAGAGTATGTTCTCTGAAATTAATGAACCAAAAAAATGTATGAATATAATTAAAAATAAAATAAATAATAAAAACCTAGACTATCCCCATATACTTGGAAGTGGTGGTGGTCCAGGTGCATGGATGAAAGGTAGAGGTAAAAAGGCCACTTTTTTGGTTTGCTTTATGTATTAGGGATTGTTTGAATCTTATTTAAGGAATAGATATTCATACAGTACTTAAGCAATAGAAAGAGCTCTTTGCTGGCACAGCAGATTCTACTCAGACACGTTCCTTTCCCCATAAATGCTTAGTACATTCTTAATTATGTGAGGTGGATTTTTTTAAAATGCATTTGTTATTTTCAATCCAGGGATAAGCTGGAAGTAATTCATCTGTAGTCGTGCACAAACTCAGTTCAGGTTGTTCAGGCCCACCTCCACTACTGTGAGACTGAACTGACAAAACGGCGAAGAGTCTGTACTGCTTTAAGTGGAGCAGGTATCTCAGTCCGCAGGTGGAGTCATTTCCTGCCCTGTGATAAAGCTTACCTGGGTGTACTTCTCCGTCACTCCTGCGGGCAGTGGAGCGCCTTTCCGAGGGCATGGTAAGTGGCTACTGTACTCCTAGGGTGCCGGCAGTGTTGCTTTGCTGTTGTAGCAGGTTTGACTCCGTATTTGGCCCTCTTCCCACCAAACAATTCTTTACTTAATTCTTATTACGTGAGAAGACATTTGGTTCTTGCAATATCCATGTGGGGTGCAGATCTGGACAGGCTCTCCTCTATTCATCTTCGCTTTTGCTGCTTTTGGAAAAGTTGTTGATTTGAAGTTGTTCACTTAATTGAAGTGCTGAAGTGAGCACCTCTGCTTCCTTCAGTTTCTGTGCTTGTTTGAGACCTGGTGTTCTGATTCTCCTATAGGAATCAATCATTTCACTTTTAACTATGCTTTTAGAGTTTCTGGGGATTTCAGACCCAGGTTTCCATTGCTAAGCTCATAAATGCCTGGCAGGGTAAAGTGCAACATTTTCTCTGTCCTCTCTGGAGTTCTTTGGGGACAATAATGATGATAGTTACTTACAGTGATTCTGTTCAGGGCACCTTTTAAGATCCACTGTCCCTTTAATCACTTATGTGTCAGTCACAGAAATGTTTAACATCTTAGAATTTTTAATTCTTAAATGGAAACCTTTCAAACTGCTTTTTCATCTTTGATCTTCTCACCCCATTGGACCCTCTCTTTGACATTGTAAGGATGTTTAAATTGTTTTGCTCTTAAAATTATGCTTTCCCACATGAGGGATGGAAATATCCTGTCTTAAGTGTATCAATGTCAATATTATGGGTGTGATATTGTACTATAGTCTTGCAAGATATTTCCATTGGGGAAAATGGCTAAGGGGCCCATGAGATCTTTCTGTATTATTTCTTACAACTGTGTATGAATCTGAAGTTCCTATTTATCTCAAAAAAAAAAGTTAACTGGAAGATTATGCCTTCCTAGTAATTCAAAGAAGCTTTGTAGTAGCATTTATTAATGTTCTGTGCCTTACCAATGTCAGTGGGCATTTTACAGTCTTAGAGTGTGACTATTATTTTAACACATAGTTTGGAAAGGAGGGAAGAATAAGGTGAAGACGCCTTCGGTACCTTGGAACAGAGTGATGTTGTAAGCTCAGTTGCTTCTCAAACCAGGAAGGGCAAAGTTGATTCTTCTTGGGCCAAATATTCCTGCCAAATTAAAAAAGGACAGTATCACTCCTCTGTCTGAACTACGTGGGTAGCAGATCACATGCAAAGCAGCAGTTGTTTTTTTATGTTGGTATTGTGAGCACATGGCATGTGTGCATCCCACACGACTGGGTCGTAAACAGCTGAGGAAGACTGCTGTGAGAGAAATCTACATGTACATGCTTTCAATGATATAGAGACACAAAATGCCCCCTAACCTTTAATTTTTTACCTACATCTAGGGATTTAGGTGAGTCTGATCTGTTTACAGTATCTTACAATGTACTGGGATCACTTTAAGTCCCACAGGTGAAAGGAATGAATTGTTCTTTGCAGATAGGGGTGGTAGAAAGCTGTTTATGATGGAATGTGTTGTTTTGATTTTTATGTGCCAGATAAAGGTGGGAGTATTGATTGGTACTAAGTGCATTGCAAATTGAGTTCACAACTACTGTCATGAGAGACTGATAATTGCAGAGAAGTAACACAAGAGAGAGGTTCTGCTCAAGTAGTGAACTTGAATTCTTCAAAGAGGAGAGAGAGCTGTGTTGTGCCTTGAGAATCAAGGAGACGAAGTACAAGGTTTGACGGGGCTGAGCAGAAAGAGTCCAAGTCAGATTGCAGGGGTGTGACCAGCCAGAGCTCCCTCCCACCTGCAACTGGTAGGCTTTTTGTAGCTGAAGCTCAGACCTTGGGAAAAGGGGGTAGGGTTACCTAGCACATCAACAGGCAAACCTCCTGAAGGGCCCTGATGATGCAGAAAATGGCCTTCTCACTCTCTAAGACCTCCTGTGTAAACTTGTTCCATGACCCTGGCAATCAAAGCTCAATGATATTAAAGTCAGTGAGTGTAATCCCTTTAGATTTTTAGGATTTAACTTTTCCTTTCCCTCTCTTAGATGTCTACTAAAACTGTGTCTGTTTAAATTACAAAAAGAGTTGTTTGCTATTTTAAAAAATGTGGATAGTGATTTAAAAGTGGGATAGGAAATGTTGGGGCTGATATGGGTGAAGGAAAACAGTGAAGTTTAAACCAAAAAGACCACTTACTACCCAGATATAACTAGAGTTAATACTTTGCATTTTTTTCATTAAGGTACCATTGATACACAATCTTATGAAGGTTTCACATAAGCAACATTATGGTTACTACATTCACCCACATTATCAAGTCCCCCCCGCCAATACTTCACATTTTCCAAGACTGTTTTCTTTCTTAGTTTTAAATGTATTTGACATACTTTATATACAATCAACATACAGCTTATATACTCTGTACTTAATATGTTATGAGCATTTCCCACTTTATACATTTTTTGGGGTAAATATTTAAGACAATATTAATTAAGGTAATATTAAGGGTAATAATGCATAACATACTACTATATTGATGATCTTCCTTTAAATGCCCAATAGTAGGTGAATGGTTAAGAAGATGTTTTCACTCTTATAGTTAATAATACTGTGAATGCCATTGTGCCTAATCTTTGTGTTTTAGATTATTTCTTTCTTTTGTAATTCATTTGTTTATGTCGTTTGCCTGTTTATCTAGTAGATGTAGCAAGTGTTTCTTTCGTAACTGATGAATATAAAACTGCTTTATATATAACCCTTATATATGAAGGGTTGTATATAAATCAATTTTTGTATACATCAGCATTTATTATGGTATAGAATTTTTACATTTTGGAGTTGTCAAATCTATTGCACGTTTCCTTGGTGAATTTTTCACTACTTTTAAAAATCTTTCTATTTTTTTTATTTTGATATCATTAATATACAATCACATGAGCAACATTGTGGTTACTAGATTCCCCCCATTAGTTTTTCACTACTTTTAAGATTAGGCCATCCTTCCTTATCTAGAGCACTTATGAACAGTAAATGTAAAAATCTTAAGATCTGAAAAGGTAACATCTTTAATTTATCTGTAGTGGGTTTTAAACTGTGTCAAGGCTATACATTGATTTTGGTTTTATGCCTTTCCAATAACTAGCTAATTTTTTCGGGGGTAAGACAGCTTGATTTTATACATATATGGTATGTAATATATATATAGTCTTAACTTGTTCTTAGCCCATTACACAATAGGTGCTTAGTTTATGTTGTTGAAAACTTTTAATGGAATTGTTGTCCTTAATTCAACTATTCCTGTACCCTGGCTTTTGGTTTCCACGAGATACTTTTAATTAGCCTTATAATATATTTCTCTTGTTGGCTTAGGCTAGCTTGGTGTCTGAATGCTGAGTGATGAAGCTCATGTTATCTGAGAAGGCCTGCTCAGTGCTAACTTACTGTGGCTTATTTCAGAGGGAGTGCCTTTACATTCATATTGGCCAAGCTGGCATCCAGACTGGGGATGCTTGCTGGGAACTCTATTGTCTGGAACATGGAATCCAGCCGGATGGCATTGTTCTCAATGGTGAAAAGGATCAGTTGGAAAGTGCTAGAATGGATAATATGGATGCATCTTTTGATACCTTCTTTTGTGAGACAAGAGCTGGGAAGCATGTGCCCAGAGCACTCTTCATGGACCTGGAGCCAACTGTTATAGGTGATGTAAGTTTACATTCTAGTGCACTTTTCAGGCCCACAATCAAAACAAACACACCAAGTATCCAATGGTGAGATTATCAGATTATACAAATCTATCTAAATGGCATCATGTGCACCTTTTCCAAATTTAGAGGATCACTCGATGGCACTTATGATGAACAGCATGGCAAACACACCCAGAGGGAAGACTGGTGGAGCCTTTTTCTGTGTGGCAAAGCAAATTAATTCTTAATTTCTCCACACACATCTATCATAACAAAACTTTTAATTTTCTCCTGGATTTGAAAAACAATTGCTAGAAGCTTCTGACAAAGAACCTGAAATTTGATATTAGCTGCTTATGAAGGGTAGAATATTTGAAAATGATCCCACAGAGGCAAGGAGCCAAATAAATCTAATTGTGGGCAAAATCAATACAATTCTATGATGATTAATGGCTGCCTTTGTAGTATCTTGTGCAAAAAACACTTCAAGTGGAGCTGGAGCAATCCTGGGTTGAGAAGTGGCCCCAGTGTGGAGAGGAAGGTGGATTTGGGTTTGGGACTATGTATTAATTAGTTATTGCTGTGTAATAAACTAGCTCCAAGCTGAGTGGTTTAAAACAATAATGATCATTATTTTGTCCATGAATCTGCAATTTGGACAGGGCTCAGAGGGGACAGCTTCTCTCTGCTCCATGTGGTATCATCTAGGAAGGCTCAAGTGGGACCTGGAGGATCTGCTTTGAAAAAGGCTCATCTACTTGGTGGCCAGCTGTTTCAGGCTGTTGGCTGAGAGCCAGGCCAGGGCTGTGGGGAACATGGGCCTCTCTCTGGGCTTCTTAGGCTTTCTCACAGCATGGCGCTGGATGCCGAGAGCAAGCATCCATGTGAGAACAAGGCAGAGGTTCATTGTATTGTAATAACCTAGCATTGGGAGTCACACGATGTCACTTCAGATATTTTCACCTGGTCAAGGTGGTTAAAAGATCTACCCTGGAAGGGGTATAAGCCTCACCTCTTGATGTGGAAATAGGTTCTAGAAGCACATGTGAGATGAAAAATCTTGTTGTGGCCTTCTTTGGAAAATGCAATCTGTACATACTGGACTGATTGGAGTCCATTTCCCTATCAGAACAAAGTCAATCCATCAGAACAGTGGATTGATGTCAATATGAAGGAAAAGATAGAAGGTTTTATTGAAAGGGGGAAGGTACAAATTGTCGAGGCCAAGATGCTTCAATAAAGATTTAGGGTTTACTCTGGTAGATGCTGTGAAAGAATTTAAAATAAGGAGATATTGATAACTTCAAGAACAGAGGAGACTAGTACAGAGGTGAGGAGGAGCAATTGCGGTATGTTCAGATTTGAGTTATAAGTATCCTCAGAGAATATCTGAGTTTTTGTTTCAGACACATGGGAGTTAGCTGGAGTCTGCTGTCGTAGGAACCTGAGCAGGGTGGAATATGTCCCCAGAGGACTTCAGTAAATGTAGCTGAAGGAGCCATGTGAGAGGCCACATCCCAGTATTAGGATTATTGTAGCAGACATTTTAATTTGTGCCAATGCACAGATGCTAGGCCTATAGGAGGCTTAAGGCCCAAGATCAGAAGCTAAGCAAGTAAGAGAAGAGACAGGGGCAGGCAAAGACCCAGAAGAAATTCCCTAATCCTTTAGAATATAGCCTGGTAGGAGGGTGATTTTGAGGGTCCTGAGCTGTCCAAACAAAAAGGCCTAAGGTCCAGGGTTTAGGGAGGAGGCCCTGGTTTTCCTTGTTCTGTCCAGCACACCTGTCAGGCACTGTTCTTGACATTGGAGGCGCATATAGTCTCAGTGTTCATGGAACCCACATAGTCAGGTGCAGACCTATAAAAGCCAAATAGGGTACTTGAAAGCTGACTGGGTAGTCATCAGATGTTTACTCCTGAGGGAACAGCATTTGCAAATTCACAGAGGTGTAGAGGAACATGCAGCCTAATAGTTCACTGTGGCTGGAATGGAGGGTGTGGGCAGGAGGGCGAAGAGAAAGGAGTCTGGGCATTGGGCCTGGTAGCGGGAAGTCAGGAATTTGGACAGAGAAAGGACTTTGCAGGGGACAGCTGTAAGGGATGGAGAATCAAGTGGAGAGGAGTTAAATGGCATTGGAGGTGAGGCAGTCAAAAAGCCATCAAATAATTGTGTTTAAAAACCATCAAAGCCCCTGCAGATGCTGGTTGAGGATGCTGGGCCAAGCACTGAAGTCTCCAAACAAAGTGCTAAATGGCAGGAAGTTAGAATGGCAGTTTGGTGTGCATATGAAGCAGGCTTCTTTGGGAGTATACAGTTGGGTTTAGGAATTCACGGTCATATGCAGGAGAGCACGGTGAATTGCGAAAACTGCCTTGCTCTTAGAAAATTAGAGCATTTGCTCTTAAGCAGTGAGCTTCTCCTACTAACTATAGATATCTGGTGCCAAGGCCTGGGAGGCAGATCTGCATAAATACATGCCATGAGGCCAGTTTTATTATTGTCTTTTGTAACTGTTGCTATATGGGCCATGTACCATGTCCTGAGAACTTGTTTAATCCTCATAACTCAGTAGGGCAGGTCTTGTTAATATCCTGCTTAGTAAGATCAAATAATTGAGGCATAGATTTGCTAAGTAACTGCTCTGTAGTCAAATGGGGAAGGCAAGATGTGAACCCAGGAAACTAATTCATGAACTCCTGCTGTAGCCTACTTAGCCCTCTAACACTGCTGTGTGACTCCTGAGGAATTGTGCTGTCGGGGCATTCTAAGGTGGGGGATTGGGACCCAGGCCTCAGACACACTGTGTTCTGCTGTCTTCTCATGCTACCCAGGGTTTGAAGGCAGTGAAACTAAGCACGAGTTGCACTGGTTACATTTAATACTGCCAACATCTTAACACCAATTTCCCTGCATCACACATTTATGTGAACTGCATTTGAGTCTCGTGGGTGTTTGAGTTGCCATATGGGCCTTCTTTGTTAAAGCCTCTTTTAAAGTATATGGATAATACAGATTGTCATGCCTTTCCAGCGTACAGTTGGCTGTTTGTAGATAGAAATAGTTGTCTTAGAATGCCGAAGTACCACCAGGTGTGTAGTGGGTTAAATAGTGTCTTCCAAAAATCTATGTCCACCTAGCACCCCAGAATATGACTTTATTTGGAAATCAGGTCTTTGTAGATGTACTTAGCTAAGATGGGGTCATACTGGATTAGGGTAGTCCTAAATCCAGTGACCTGTGTCCTTATGAGAAGAAGACAGGAAAGAGGGGGTACCTGTGCAGGCAGAGACTGGGCATGTGGCTGTAAGTCAAGGAACCCAAAGGACTGTCAGAGTCACCAGGAGCTAGACAGAGGATGGAATAGTCTCTCCATCAGAACCTCCAGAAGGAACCAGCCCTGCCCACACCTTGATTTTGGACTTCTGGCCTCCTGAACTGTGGAAGAAAAAATGTCTCTCGTTTGAGGCCACTGAGTGGGTTGTAATTTGTTGTGGCAGCCCTAAGAGAGTAAGAAAGGGGCATGATGGGAAAACATACTGTCAGTTTATAGGAAATGCTGGTTCCTTTCACAAGCCTGAGGAAGGCTGGGTCAGCAGTTTAAATCCATCCCTTTCCCACCATGTGGGGGAAGACCGGGGGTCAGGGTACAGGGCTGTGCATGGATCAACAGGGGGCTGGCAGCTGAAGGGTGTGAAGCACACTGACCCTCCCCTCCCTCTGCAGATGGCATCCGTGCTGGCAAGTACCACTCCCTCTTCCACCCCGAGCAGCTCGTGAATGGAAAGGAAGACGCTACAAACAACTAGGCCCGAGGTCGCTATTCTGTGGGGTCAGGGATCACTGACCTCCTGCTGGAGAGGTCCGAAAGCTGGTGAGTGGCTCCCTTCTCCTTAGGCAGGACCACACCCAAGAGCCTGGGGGTCTGCAGGCACCTCCCCAGCAGCCCCTGTGTTTTCTGGCCTCAACGTCACACCACCCAGCCTGTACCCTGGAGCCTCCTGAGGCTGTCACAGTGGGGAGGCTTCCTGGTGTTGGCTTTGAGTAGCTTTGCTACTTACGAAGGGCAAAAGAACCCTCTTTACTTACTGTAAAGCCCATCTTCTTTTTCTCTCTCATTAGACTTATGAGGAACCATATTATTTCCTCCCCGCCTCACAGCTTTATTGAGATATAAGTGACGTGTAACACTCCGTAAATTTAAGGTATACAGAGTGATGATTTGACACGTGTATACACACACACACACACACACACACGGTGAAATGGTTACCACAATACACTTAACCACCCATCTGCTCACATGATTACCTTTCTCTGTTTTTTTTATTTGTAGTGACGATATTTAAGATCTGCCCACCTAGCAACTTTCAAGTATATAATACAATGTTTTCAACTACAGTCACCATGCTGTACATCAAATACCAAGAATCCCAATTCATCTTCTCACTGAAAATTTGTGCCCTTATACCAACATCCCCCTGTCTCCCTGACCCCTGCGCCCCTGGCAACTACTTTCTCCTCTCTCTTTCTACAAGTTTGGCTTTTGATTCCACATATAAATGAAATGATACAATATTTGTCTTCCTCTGACTTATTCCATTTCATTTAGCACAAGGCCCACAAGGTCCATCCGAGTTGTTGCAAATGGCAGGATTTCCTCCTTCATATTGACAGTGCCCCATCTACTCTTCTGCTGCTCATAGTTTATCTTGTTATCCAAGACTTCCAAAGCATGTTAAAACTTGTCATTTCCAATAGTGACCACTGTTTGTAAAGTTAGCTTGGGGAACACCCCTCAAGATGACTCTGTTTACTAACAGTTAATTCTTCTCCAAGGACCTCCATCTGGAGAATTCCTTGTCCAGTTAACATTTTGACATTTGGCATAGTCCTTAGGCGATGCCATGCCTTCACACAAGCCCAATAAGCAGGGTGTAGAAGTGATATGTATCTACTGGGAGGGAAAGTGATAGTTCAACATTTGCTAGTCATTTTCTCTTCTTTGTTATTGATAAAGACCTTGCTTTAGATCACATACAGATAAATCCATGGAGGGCAGCCAATGACAGTTGAATGTTTATGCTTAACTTGGAGTAACACTCTAAAGTGCTTCCCCCACTACAGAACTAGCCCCTCAAATGTGTTCCCTCATGGATGTTTGTCTGGACTTGAGCATGGTAAAACCAGTCCTTTCTGAAGGTTTTTGTTTTTTTTTAGGAACTTGTATCGCCACCACCCTGGCTTCTGGTTAACTTGGCTGAGTTCTCACATCTCATTCACTTTCCCCAGGCAGAACAGTGCAGTGGAATGCAGGGATTTTGATTTTCCAAAGCTTTGGAGGAGGCAGCGGATCAGGATTTACATCCCTCTTACTGGAGCAGCTCTCGGCATAATATGGCAGGAAGACAAAATTGGAGTTCTCTGTCTACCCAGCCCCCAGGATCTCCACTACTGTTGTAGAGCCTTACAACTCTATCCTCACTACCCACTCCACCATAGAGCACTTGGACTGCACCTTCATGGTGGACAGTGAGGCGATCTATGACATTTGCCATCATAAACTTGGTGCTGAATGCCCCTCTTATGCCAGCATTAATAGCCTTATAGGTCAGGAGGTATCTTCCATCACGGCTTCCCTACGATTTGAAGGGCCCTTGAATGTGGACCTAATTGAATTCCAGACCAACCTAGTACCTTATCCGAGAATACATTTCCCCATGACAACCTTTGCTCCCATCATCTCTGCTGACAGTGCTGGGTCTAAAAATAGGCAGAATGGTACATCATGTGACTGGTGCTCTTGAGGCCACATGTCAGGGCGGTGGTTTTCATACAGAAGAGCAGCTAGCGGGAAACTGTTAAGGACAGAGCAGCAGTTCTGGGGTCCAGGTGACACCTCCAGTAGGCAGTAGTGTTGCAGTTGCCTACCATGAGGAGTTTTCTGTGTCAGACATCACTGCTGCTTGCTTTGAGTCTTCCAACCAGCTGGTCAAGTGTGATCCTCGCTTGGGGAAGTATATGGCCTGCTGCCTACTCTACAGAGGAGATGTGGTCCCTAAGGATGTGAATACAGCAATTGCAGCCATCAAGTCAAGGAATTCTGTGCAGTTTGTAGATTGGTGCCCCACTGGTTTCAAGGTAGGCATCAACCCTCAGCCCGCCATGGTAATGCCAGGGGGAGAACTGGCCAAGGTCCAGCGGGCTGTCTGCCTGCTCAGCAACACCACAGCCATTGTGGATGCCTGGGCCCGCCTAGACTACAAGTTTGACCTCATGTATGCCAAGAGGGCATTTCTACATTGGTACATCAGAGAAGGCATGGAGGAAGGCGAGTTCTTAGAGGCCAGAGAAGATTTGGCAGCCCTGGAGAAGGACTATGAGGAAGCAGGGCAAAGTCTCTGAGGCAATGTGACTGATGGAAATGAACATTAAGCTGAAGGGTCATGCTTTCTTTCCAAGACATTATACATTAGTGGGTAGAGTTGCCTTGATTGCAAGAAAAAGGAAATCAAATCAAGCAAGATCCCCAGCTCCACCATAAATTAAAGGGGCACTGTTAACAAAAAGCACATTTTTCCTTCTCTGTTCCTGGGATCCAGCACTGCTACTTGGGAGCCTGCAAGGTTTGGAGTCCTTTGAACCTCTGGATTATGTCTATGTTTTTTTTTTTTTTTTTGGTCATGATAGAAACCTAACTTCATTCTTCACTTTGTTAACCATGGAACTATGAAACCCTAAAGTTAATGATTTCCCTTTCCTGCACCTGAGGCAGAACACAGCACATATTGATTATTAATGTTATTTCCCCCATATCTATGTTTTGTACATTGATTAAATAATGAAGATTTTCAGTGTGATTCTTCTCCTTCTTCCAGATGTGGGCCTTACCGTCTCAGTTTGCTTTTCATTCAAACAAATAAAGAAACAACAGGAATATTCTTGGTCTTTTAAAAATGTGAACCTGTGTCTTGCAGCCCAGAAGGTGAAAATGACCTCTTTTGGCTCCCCTGCCCTTGAGGTGTTCTCAAAGTGTGGCCAGCAGAACCCCTCATCAGAGCCATTTAAGAGGTTTAGATAAACTGTAGATTCTTGACCTTCACCACAGACTTGCTAAACATCAAGCCCTGGGGATTGGAGGGGGCATGTGTGACCTGAGAGTTTCAAGTTCAGAAACACTTAATGGAATTAATTTTTGGTATTAAACTCTCCCATTTTTTAAACAAGTGAGAATTTAAAATAGAACAAAGAGCTATTAATGCCTTAAAACCAGTAGCCTCAGCACGGCCAGTGCTTT
This sequence comes from Manis javanica, assembly GCF_040802235.1. Lineage (NCBI taxonomy): Eukaryota > Metazoa > Chordata > Mammalia > Pholidota > Manidae > Manis > Manis javanica. The sequence continues at coordinate 128,836,983 of NC_133157.1, read as the reverse complement.
GGTCCCGTGGACACTCAGAGGAAAGGCTCTCACACCTTGGCTGGGGGCATGCAGTTGGGTGTCTTTGTGTGAGGTGTACCAAGCTGCAACACTACTGCCTACTGGAGGTGTCACCTGGACCCCAGAACTGCTGCTCTGTCCTTAACAGTTTCCCGCTAGCTGCTCTTCTGTATGAAAACCACCGCCCTGACATGTGGCCTCAAGAGCACCAGTCACATGATGTACCATTCTGCCTATTTTTAGACCCAGCCATTGTCTCCGTGGAACCCAATGAGCACAGTTTGGTGGAAATAATATTCAGGTACTCTCCAGTGCCCATAAAGTTATGGCTGTCCAGCCTACCCAACCGTCAGTGGGTTTTTGCTGGATCCTGAGCCTCTCAGCATTTGGCTGCATCCCCTTTGAACTCTACTTACATGGCCCTCTGCTGGAGGGCTCAATTTTTGCTGACATGAAAACAGCTTCATGGCAGAGCTCGCTCTGGAACCTGAGGCCTGTTAACCTTAAGGTCTGCCTTATCTTCCAGTATAGCAGTGGGAAAAGAAATACGATTCTCACTCTCATGTCTCTGACTTGCTGTGATCAAACATTTGGAGGAAAGTAAAAAATACTGTTTCTTCAAATAAAAGGAGTGACTTGGTGAACCAAATCTGAAAGTGGACTATCTGACTCTACATAAGGGTAGAAGAAAACCTGCTTCAGTGCTTGAAGGAGCCTCTGCTAGTATCCAAATTCCTGGGGGCTCTATTTGTCAATTCACCTGTGTCTCTCATGTTTGTATTTTAAAATCATATCTCTTATTCAGTAGTAAGTAAAGGTATTTGATAACCTAAATACTATGGTGTCTCACCTGAGGGTTTCAGCCCCGGGCAAGTTCATTCTGGATTTGGTGAGACTGAGAAATGACAATGGAACCTTTGGGGGTAAAAAGGGGCTTATACCAAGCTTTATTCTCATGTTGGCAGATCAAGTGCTAGAATCCTGCCTCTGTAGTAGCCTCTGCCCCAGGTGCTGCCTCCACTCCAGGTTCTGCCCTCGCCTCCAGCCTCTGTTCTCCTCCTTGGCTGCTTTCCTCTGCCCTTAGCACTGGGTGGAGCTCTTTTTATAGCAATACATGCAATAAAGGCTTATTGCCAATGGGTGTGCAAGCATTCACCTATGCAGTAAGCTAAGTATTACATCATTACATGTACACAGTGAGTAGATTAGGACCAGGTAAGGATCCTGGCCATGGACTTCCATTTTCCCTACATATGGACATTTCACATACTTGTGAGTTTTAGGATTAGGTCTCTTAAAGAGTAGTCATGAAGACTCAAATACTTTTTTTTAGGCTCTTCCTTTTAATAAAGTTTATCACTGTCAAATGGCAGTGACTAACATGGAAAGAATATTTAACTAGATATTAGGAAAGATGGATCCAAGTCATGGCAATGTTACAATGATGTAATCTTAAAATATATACCTCTCCATATCTTAAAGTCCTCATCTCAGATACGGATATTTCTAAGGTTCTTTCCAGTTTCAAGATTTTGTCAGGCTAAGTATTGATTAACTTGTGATGCTGCTTGCCTCTACATGCCATATATAAATTAGATTTACCAAATATTTTTCTTTATTCATATTTCCTATTAGCTTATTAAACATTCATTAAAAAATTCTTTTAGTGTATATCCTAGAAATTGAGCTTATGAGCATCTGCCACACATAAGTGTTTTTACCACTTCCTGGATGATGAAAAGACCATAGAACACCTCACCTTCGTATACTACCCTTCTGTCTTTTGTGTATTGTTACTTTATGGTTTGATTCTCTGTGTATTTTAAACCCCACAGATGTTGATTACTATTACTTTAACCAGCATGGTTTGCTTAGATTTGCCCACCTGCTACGTCAAAGCTACTCTTCATTCCTTCCTGTATTACCATACTTCCATCTGGGGTCATTTTCTTTCTGTCAAAATAACTCCCTTTTCTATTCTTACTGTGGACCTGGGGTTGAGAGGATGTGCATTTGACTATCCAAAGAGTGAGATCGCCTGAGATGAGGATTTATGTGCTAGTTAAATGCGACCTTGGGGCAGGGACCCTCTTATTCACTGGGTACCTATAGGGTCAGGCATGGGTAGGTACTCAAATGTCTTTTAAATTGAAAAGTGCCAGGAGATGATCTTATCCACTACTTTATTGAATACCACCCATCTGACTTTACCATTTTATGTTCCTCTTCAGTCTCTCCCTAAAATTAAGTTGGATCTTCATATACCCTCTACCACCGCAGAGGAAAAATGCTCCCCTTTCTAGGGCCATTTGTTGCTTCTGAATCTTCTCCCTTTGACTTACCTTCTAGGAGATTGCTCCTTCAGTCTCCCTTGTATATTCTCTCTCCTTTTCTTCATTGATTTGTTTTCTTCTCCCTACCAGTATGTCAAGGTCCCCTCATTCAAAAAAATCAACCCTTTTTGCTGGATTTTACTGCTCCCATAATGTGCTGTCACATCTGTCCACTCTGCCAAACATTGCAAAAGGATATGCATTCCATACCGCTGCCTCATCCTCTGCTCACTCCTCAAGCTTTGTAACTTGGTGTCTTTCCCATCATTCTACAGAAACTGTTATCTCAGAGACCACTGATTGTACTTATTTATTAAAACAATGACTCTCAGCCTTCAGATTTCTTGACCGTAAGCATTTGGTTATTCTTTTATCTTGAAACTTGTCCTTTGACTCTTGTGGCCCTACCTGGTTCTCCTCCATCTGACATCTCCACGGACTTCTCTTCTACACTGTCTTTTCCTAGTGGAGACACCTTGGCCCTCTTCTCTGGCCCTTATGTATCTTGTTCACGACCTCTGTGTGGGGGACATTGTAAACTCTAAGTTTTCTTTCTTTCTTGAGTTTTATACTAGAATTCTTACCTACTTGCTAGACCTTTCCTCCCAGATGTATTGCCTACACTTAAACCTCTAAGAATTTACCAATTTCCTCAGAAGAAATCTACTCTTCCTTTAGCATTCTCTACTTGTCTATTTGTGTCATCATCTTTCATAAGCACATTTTAAGTGATGTCACTTTTCATTGTTGTCTCTTTCTTGCTCTCAACATAGAATAGGTGCTGTCAACTCTACTTCTGTAATGTTTCAGGCATCCATTGCCTCCCCTTTCTTCCCAGTGCAGTCGTCCTAGCTCAGGTCATCAAATCCTCTCTGTAAGTGGCATACCAGTCTCTAAATGCTTTTCTGCCTTCCACTTTGTCTTCCTGATCCATCTGTGACTGAACATTCAGAAGCAGAACTTAGATCATTCTTTTAACTTAGTCAAAGCTTTAAAAAGTCTCCATTGTCCTAAGCCTAAAGTCTGAACTCCTGCACATGGCATGCAGAACCTGTGCCAACCAGTTCCTGTGTAATTTCCAATCCCATCCATTACCATGTGGACCAGCATTCCATGCATTCAGACTGTTTGCCATTCCCTAAGTCACAGTTGCCTCTCTCCCGTGCCTCTGCTCTCCTCTCTGCTTTCCCTCTATGACCATGTGACGTAATGCCTACTTTAAACCCAGTTCGAACGTTGTCTTTTCCATGGAGCCCCTTGGACTCCATTTACTTTTACCCCAGGATTTAGGGATAGTCAAGATACACTCTGAATGTCTCTCGTCCATTGAAAATATTGTAATAAATACTGATAAAATATGCTTGTTTCATGTGCATTCCCACATAGTGCTTTGAACTATTTCACTTTTATGTACATGTGTTATTTCTCTCTTCAGACACTGGAGGGCACTAGTGAAATGCTTAAATCACTGCTCAGTTCATATGTCTTGGCGTTCTGGAGGGCATTTATGAGTGTGCATATTCATACACTCAGAAATGACCATTTAGAGGTTTTGTTTTTAAAAATCCACTAAAATTAAGATAAAAACCTAATTATGGATTAAATTGTTAAAATTCAGCTTGTGACTTACATTAGTTCTAAGTTTAGCAAATTTAATCACTTTTAAAGGGAATAACAAGAGTTTTTGGGACCCTCTGTAATCCCCTTTGCAATGGCAAAAATTAGGGAATTTTTGGTTCCTAAGACCAATCTTGGACTGCATTGACAAATTTAATATGTTTTCTTTATTTTTAAGGTCTTTGTCTGATAAATCTTGCCAAGTGCTCTAAGTAATTCTTTCAAAATCTAATGAACTATGATTAAGGTGATTAAGTACTTTGAAGTGTTCCAAACTGCCTACAAACTAGTAAGTTTTTTGTTTAAGATCACAAGTGTAAATTATTTACTCAATTTACATATTTTAAAATTGGAATTATAAAACTGAATGTGATTCTATTAGGCGAAATACTCTAAAGTATTATAAACACTGCACTTCAAATGCTCAGTGTGTACAGATTCCTTATCACAAGAACTTTAATATATCCCTGAGGACGATGACAGGGGCTGAGGATGAGTACGATGACAGGGAAGAGACAAAGTTGTGGCAACAGGGGAGTGAAAAGTAACAGAAAGAGGGAAATGGATTCCTAAGGTGGAGAGACAGAGCTTGGGGTGAATTCAGGGAAGGAAGAGGCGGGACCTGCAAGGCCTCAAGCAACCTGGCCTCCTCTCCTGCTTGGAAGCAGCTCAACAGCCACTCGCACTGGGGCCATGACCATACAGGAACCCATCCCCTTCCTGCCCCCACTCTGCCCTTGCACCATGCTGAGGGGTGGAAATGTGTTACCAAGCCTCACAGCGTTGGAGTTAGAAGGTGACAGCAACAGGAGCTGTCATTTATTAAACACCTATTGCCCTCCAGGCATGTTAAGAACACTTTTCCAAACCTCCCCAAAGCTGGGGAGAGGCACTGTGGCATGTCAGGTCACAGTTCAGGCGAGGGGGCAGTGTGGTGGCATCAGGGTGTGGGCTTGCCTTCAGCCCCATCTGTCGCTCACCAGTGGGGGTCAGCAGGCTGATTTCTTAAGCTGTCTGTGTCTTTGTTTCCTCCTCTGTAGATGGGGAAGTACTCAGATCAGGTGCCCCATGGGAAGGCAGTGGGGACCAGCACACAGAGGGTCCATGACAGGGCCTGGCACCCGGGGGGCCAAAGCCATCACCAGGGACAGAAGCCATCTGAGCACCGTCAGCAGGGCAGCGACAACGCAAAGCCACCCATCCCTGGCCATGCACCCCAAAGCCCATGCTCATTTTATATCTGAGGGAGCGTGCACAGTGGGGAGGGGTGTGGTGGAAATGCCCTTACCCAAGATTGGCCACCTGCTCTGCGACCACCGCGGCTAGGAGCACTGCTGATGAGTCCCAGTGATGTGTCCACCCCAGAAAATGCTGCTCCACTTTGGAACTAAAATAGCCTCTGACAAGGGCCCTCCAGCCCCTGGAGGGTGTCCACCGCGGGCGCACCGGCTTTAAGTTCTGGCCCCACACGCACTGGCAGGCTGGGGGTGCTCGCTGCCCGCAGGTCCTGAGCCACAGGCACCACAGCAGAGCAGCTGGTCGGGGCAGCACCAACGGATCGGAATGCCCACCACTGCCAGCCCTCAGCTCTTCAGGGCTCTGCCGGGACTTTAAAATGCTCTTTGCTACTGATGGATCCATTTTACTTGAAATAAATATTCCAGATTTACTTTACCTAGGCTTTCCTCTTTACGCTACGCTCACCAATAGAGATTTCGCTGCATTTTCAAAAAGCACAAAAATGCAGATTCCTGTCTCATTTAAACCCTGGACTTAATGAACAAGGATCATGTCAGTGGGAACCAGGAAAAAGGAAACATGAAAGGACCACAAGAGTTTTTTACTCCTTTACAGCTTCCCTCTCCCTTGCACTCAAGTCTCCCTCCGTGAAGGTGAATTCAGACATGCTACAACCGACCCAGGTTTACTCCCAGCTTGCCGAGATGAGTCACGGTGCTCGGCGAAGGCAGAAGGGAGCGCACAGGGGCCGCGGGGAAGGGAGGAGATCCTTCTGGGGGCCTGATGTCAGCTGTCAGAGCTCCATGGCCCCTCACCCCGGGCCAGACTCCTCCTCCCCCCTGGGACTGCCTCCGAAGGCGTCAGTCAGGCCCTGGGGACTCTGCCCCGCGGGCTCGTGGTGTCAGCTGCGCTCCCCGTGGACAGAGGGGTCAGTGCAGCTCGGTGGATCCTCGGCCCATTGTCTGTGCAGGGCAAGGCCCTTCGGTGCTGGAGTGATGGAAGCACCAGGGTTTGCTGGGCTTGGGGGTGGGAGGGGGGAGTGGCGGGAAAGAAGACAAAGGGAGCTGTGGAAAGCTGGCTGAATCAGCCTTGCCCGAGGAGAGGAGAGTGGGTGCGGGGTGGCTGGAGCGGACCCCGCCCTCACTTGGAGACCAGCACGCGCACGAATTCCTCACAGTTCACCTGCCCATCGCCATCCATGTCGGCTGCCCAGAGCATCTCATCCACCTCCTCGTCCCTCAGCTTCTCCTCCAGAATGTAGAATGATGATGTGGAAGATATCAACAGCATTCCTGGCGGAACCCTATCCCAGGTTTCACAGGAATGTACTGAGAACAGACTATGTGTCAAGTCCATTTCCTGAGTCACCTCATCTAAAATGTAAAACAGACTCCAGTCACTAAGTGTGAGAGGAGGAGCCGAGACTGTACCTCCACCTCCTCTGGCACAGCTCTGGTCTCACCATCCTTCCATGGCCCCCTACCCTTCTGCCAGATTGAGGACAGCTCCTGGGCAGTGCTGGGACATTGCCTGCATGCATGGTGGGGCTGTGACCACACAGTGAAGGCCCCTTCTGCTGCTCCTGCCAGGCTCCTGCTATCTTCCATGGCCAAAGGAAGGACAGGTGAAGTGGTCAGGCCCTGGGAAAGTAAGAACATAGTGCCAGAGAGATGGGCTCTGGAGTAGGTGAACATAGATTCAAATTCCTGGCTCTTTCCTGAACGAGTCTGGTGACATTTCTAAGTTTCAGTTGCTTCATCTATAAAATTGGAATAAACTATTGAGTGAGGACCAGATGAGGTCATGCATGCAAGCCCTTACCATATACCTGGCGTACAGAAAGCACTCCGTGCACCAACATGAATGTCCCACCTTTCCCTCAGGTAGATGGGGCAGAGGCATGGATGTGGCTCTACCCAGGTTAGGCAAGCAGGTATTGCCAGGTTGGAATGGATAAAGGATAAAGCTGGTGGCAACTGCCATTATTGGCCTCTGATGCAAAGGGTTTCTGAAATCCCATTACCAAGGGTGGCAGGAATAACATGTGCCATGTTTTCTCAGGCACAGAGTTGTGCCTTGACTAGGGGCTTCAGAAAATCATAGAAATGCACATGTCACTAATATACCAGAAACTAGTTAAGGCTGATATGAGGCTCCAGAGCAGGAGAGAGCAACTTCCCCAAAAAAGGATGCTCTGGTCGAGAGAATGATGAGAAACAAGCTCTGGTAATAAGAAACTCAGTAGGTTGGACAAGATGTTGGGGAAGAGAGGAGGCCAGCTCTAGTGGTGCAGAATGAACTTGTAGGGTCTTATTATGAGGAGAAAAGAGAAGACCTATAGTGTCAACAAGACATAAAATCCTCTTGGCCAGTGGACACCTGAGTGCTTCTTAGACTGTAAGAGAGTCAAACAAAGAAGTAGGCCTAGGAGGTGAGCCCATCACAGGAAAAGCTGACAGCAGTTAGAGTCAGGGGGTGAGACTGTGGGACATCTGGGCTGGTGAGAAGGTTACAGAGTGGCTGGGAAAAATCTAGTGGTGGATAACAATTGAAATATGGACAGATTTTTATAACTGAACATTTGTGCAACTGCAGGGAGATCCAAGAAAAGACCTGAAAAGGTATTTGTGGCTCATAGTCTTTGGAAGTACAATGTTAGAGATCTGGGCAGTGGTGAGCAGTAGGGGTGGGTGACCTAGAAGAGCTAAGAGGTGTCTGGTGAGGGACAGGGAGTCATGTGCACCTGGGAAGTAAGTAATCATAGGGTGGTCAGTCCATGTAAACGCCAAGTCGCTGGGGCACATATTTTGCTTCCAGATTCCCTCCTGAGAAGCAAGTAATTCTCTTGGTTCTTCAGTCTCCTAAAGGGGATTAACCATGCCAGCTGTCACTGTAATTGGCCCCAGGAAAGGGTCATTAATAAATGAATATTGAACATTGTTCACACAAGATGAGGTGCTGGTTAGCAGGAAAGCACATTTCTCCTCTTCAATGCAGTCATTTCACAGTCAGAAGATCCAAGGAGCAGATAAAGGTCTGGAGTCTTAGACCATGGTGGGAGCCTTAAGCCAGGGGAGAGGGGCAGTAGTTCTGGGACACATTCAGGCACAGGAAGGAAGAGCTGGACCTGGGGCATGCCCTGGAAGCAAGGGCACCAGGAGTGCCCAGTGCATGCATCTCCCCTGAGTCAGGAGCACCCACACTTAGCCCCTGAGTCCATGCGCAGCAATGCCAAGGGCCTGTTCCTGGCAGGACCCTACCTGGAACTGGGTGGCAGAGGTTAGTCTTGATTGCTTCTGAGCCTGTTGTGTGAGTCAATTACCTTGGCCACTGACATGAAGGTGGTGAGACCAGCACGAACCAGAGCCAGGAATTGCAGGGAGAGCGCCATGGCATCGGCCCCCACATTCACCCAGCCGGTGCTCAGCACCCAGCATGTGCGGAGAAAGCAGCCTGCCTCCCCTTAGGCCTGGCCAGGGAGACAGAAACTAAACAGAGGCCCACACTTGCCACACTCAGCTGAGGGCTTGGACCAAGTGCCATGCAGGAAGGGGAACAAGTGGGAGGGCAAGAGCAGCCTCCTGGTGGCGCTAAGTCTGGGGTGATGCCAGGATATGGCCTGAGACCAGCCGGAGGTGGGATGGGCTGCCAGTCCACCCTGAGGGGAGGGCAGGTTACGGAGGGCTCCACTGAAGGAAGCACGGTGGCCTTTGGGGCTGATCTTTGCACCCTGTCTCTGAAGGCCACTCCAGTCCCTGCCTCTGTTTCTCTTCTTTCTGACTGCAGACAGCCAGCTGTAACTGGTAGCAAGCACCAGCTTCCCTCTCTGGGCTGTACAGGGACAGGAATCTAGGGGTGGGGTCAGGCCCCCTCTTTCCTTCACTCTCCCCAGTCTTGTCTCCCCTCCTCTGAACACAATCTGTCTGGGCTGCAGCTGCCTGCAGACTCTGAGCCTGGTGTCAGCACTCAGTCTATCTGGAGCTGCACGTGGCTATGCCTGCCACGTGGGATTTTTGTGCTGGGAGCAGGCATCTCGGTGAAAATGGCTCCTGCTGAGGCAGTGGGGCAGTCGGTGCTGGTCCCCATCTTGTCCTGAAACTGGCAGATGGAGGACCCTCTCCTAGAGGATGACAGCCTTCCCAGGGGTCACCAGGCCACCCCTCTCGTCGGGTAATGACGTCCTGCCCTGGTTAGGCCATGAGCTTGTCAGGCTGGGTGGGGCCAGTCCTGCTCTCCCAGTGCTTGGCTCCCATCCGGTTTAGTCAGTGCCCCCTGTCTCTGCATGCCAGTGTTGCCAAGGACAAACATGGAGGAGACCAAGTACTACACGATCTTGTGCCCATCCCCGTCCTCTGTTTTGTTACATCAGTGGTCCATTAGGACCCAGGAAGTGTAACAGCTGACCAGGAGACAGGAGGTGGGAAGGACCAGTGAGAGGAATTACTGCTACCTGGGCCCATCTGGAGTGAGGCTGTGCGCCTGCCTCTCTCCCTGAGGCACTGCTCACCATGACAAGACTGAGTACTCCACTTACTTTGTTTACAATAATGGGAAATAAAACATATTATATATACTTTAGGAAGGTTTCCACAAGATGGTTAAAGTTCAAATGCTTGGTGTTTGGAGAGCCAAGTTCCTGTTACCTGGAAAATACCTTACTCAGAGCACTTCTGGCCAAAAGTGCTAGATAACTGGGGTGCCATTGTCAGCAGGCCAGAATGTGTGGGGACTAGGAACAGAGAAGGGTGTGTGCCCTGCAGAGTTCCCAGATGTGTCACTGACTGAGAAGAGGAGCAGGATCCCCCGCCAGTGAGCCCAGTAAGTCTAGGCCAACTGTGGGCACTGGCTGCAGCTGCACCAGCAGGCAGTTCTGAGTGCAGAGCAAGCAAACACACAAGCCTCACAGCACACAGGCATGTGATAGGTCTCTCTTGAACATAATCTCTATGAGAGTAGGGCCTCTGCCCTTTCCGAGGTGACTCTCTGTTAGCCCAAGACATGCCTTTGCCTGGACAAGGGTCTAAAGTGGAAAGGTGACGTTCAACTCCTGAGTCCTCACAATGTGACCATTTCCTGGAGAGTGATGTCCATCCCTCGATGAACCACTGCTCCGGGCTGCGCACTAGGAATAGAAGAATGAGCAGGTCAGACCTTGTACCACTGACAGCAGGTATTTAACATGGTCTAAGACTTTCTGAGAACTTAGAATAGCCACCCTGTCTGCTTTGGCCTGGAAGATGCCTGCAGGCAGTGGAAGTCTGGTGAGGGCCCAGCAGAGACCTGGCACCTGCGTGAATGGGCGGATGAGCGACAGTAAAGCTCCTGTTAGTGTGCGTTCATCTGTGCCATGTACTGAGTGAACATTTTCCCTGCAGCTGGCTTAAGTGTCTGCACCCCTTAGAGGGTGGGAACTGGTACTATTTCCTGCAAAATGCAGGCAGCTGGCGCTGGGGCAGTGAACTCGCCTGCCCCTGCACACAGCCTGTGACCTGGGAAGCCAGGGCCACAGCCCAGGGCTGCCTGGTTCCAAAGTGCAAGATGGACATGCTGACCCAACTGCTGCAGCTTTTAGTGAGTCCTGAGGTCAGGTAGTGTGTGTCTGGCTTCAGTACGTCTTCCCCTTCAGTATGGGGTGGGATCCTCCAGGGATAGCACACAGTTCGGTGTTCCTACTGCTCACCTTGAGAGGTGGCAGGGGGCAGCTCTGTGAAGCTGGGACTCCCCTGGGGAGGGAGGGCCCTGCACAGGCTCCATTCTTGTCATCATGAGCCCTCATTGGGGGATGAGGAGCCCAGGAGCCTCCCAGACCAGCCTCACTGGTTTCTCACCAGTATTTCACCCACAAAGCCAGTCATGGGAGGGCCCAGGGTGTCTCTGTTCCTGAGTCACATCCTGTGGACACTGGAGCCACCTGCTCCTTGCCCGCTGGCTCCAGGGGCCCCTTTTTGCACACACAGAGCCCCCCATGCAGCTGCCATGACTCTGTGCCCCTCAGCATCTTCCCCTGTCTCCTTTGCTCAGCAGGGGGAGGACACACACTGATGTGGGCCATCTTCGCATCTCACCTCTCTTTCTGAGCATGCTTGGGGCTCTTCCTGATGGACACCCTGCTCCCACAGCACAGGGAGCCTGGCAGAGGTGCACTCCGAGCTTTCTCCCACTCCCTCTGAGAAGCTGGGCTGGGCGCTGCACCCACCTGCAGGGGAAGAAAGGGCTTAATCAAGCTTGCTTAGATTTTGGCACCAAATGCCAAACTGTGCCCCTTTCCCCAGCCCCAGGTTTGACTATCAGATGCCCTGTGATGTTGGTCGCTCATGGACAGCTGGCTCAGTGAGGTCAAATGCTTGCCTACTGAGGCTGGGTGCTGGGTCTGGAGGGGTAGAGAGACGACTCCAGTGGAGATAAAACTCTGTTCTAGGGGAAGTAGGAGGACCAAACAGTGCATGGAGGGTGGAGAGGCACTCAACCAGGGTCTAGATCTCTCCCCAAAACTCCTGGGTGGCCTGGGCACAGGACTTCACCACCTGAGACTCCATCTCCACATGGAGACAACGAGCCTCAGCTAATCATCACCTTCCTGTCCCGTGATGACCCTCAGCTTGATGCTCTTTCTAAGTAGAAGCCTCCGCTCTACGCAGAACTCCATCTGTTAGGGCTGCTGTCCTAGAGCTGGCTAACATTTACAGACTTGGACTGTTTGATGTGACTGAAACCCCCTGGCAGACAAGTTTAATTTATCAGTTCAATCAAGAAAGTTTAATAAAATGGAGAGTGAGGTCCCCTTCAAGGGGACATTATCTTGAGTGTTGGTTTACATCAAACAGAAACCAGCTTCCTACTAAACATGAGGTTTATCATAGAGGAATAACACCTCCCATTGATCAAAGACATTTTGATCTTTGCTCCTGGTGCCCTGGTTAGATAGGTGGATGCATTGTCCTGTTTTATATATGAACGTATTGAGGTAAGTTTCCAAACCAGGGAAGGAGCTAGAACCAAACGCCCAAGTCCCCTGATAGTGTCTGAAAAGCTTTCTGTTGTTTATGATGTGTTTCTTAATGCCAAGGGAAAATAAGAAAATAATAAGCATGTTGGATTTTTAATCACAAGTCCTGCTAATAAGATAAGAAGAAAAGGAGATTTAAAATATAGATTTATATCTTCAAACATTCTTAAAAAATAGATGAATGAAGGAGCTGAGCTGATCCTGGCTGTTGGGAGCCCCACCCTTCCTTTGTGCTTACCCCTGAGCTGGTCTCCCAGGTGGACCCTTAGTTCCACACCATACTGCCTTTCAGTTTCATTGAAAATTGGTTTCTCAGTATTTGTGGAGGCCTCTGTACAATTCCAGCACAAGGATAAAAGAGCAATCCTTCGAGATGTTTCTACAAAGGGAGTTAGGCAACTAGGGCCTTCCTTTGTGTCTCTCTCCACATTGTGGTGCCCTGGACTTGGGGGTCTCGGGGTTTGTGTGCAGGGCTGAGGGTGGGGAGGTGTTTGCCTGGCTGCCCTACAGGGAAGGAGACAGTTCTCAATCTGTTCAATGGGTGAACCAGAGAGAGATGGAATTGGTAACATTTCTCGGGAGGAGAGCAGAGCAGTTTATTCCTTACTTACAGGCAGAGGTCAGGCAAGTCTTGGGGAATTAGAAGGATCAAGAGGGGATCTCTCGAGAAAGTCACTGTTGGGACCCCAATGTAATGATCCCCTCACAGGCTTGGGTTTCACTTGCTGAGGACTTGGGGACAATTCCCAAGGTCTGAGCTCTCCATCTAAACTGCTACTCAGGGCACTGGGCAGAGCTGATTTCCTTCCAGGGAACAGGTAAGGTTGTGGGCCCAGAGGCACCCAGCCTTGGTTTCTGCACTTGGGGCTGATTCTGAGCACATCTGCAGGCCAGGCCAAGTCAAGTTCACTGTTTCAATCCCAGGTCCACATCCTTCTACCCCAGCCTCTTCAGGGCTGACCTGCTTCGGCATGCAGCTCTCCTGCGGCTCTCTGGCAAGATGCGTTCATGCACATGGACAAGTGCCCCTGTCCTTCCCGTGTCTGCATTAAGAAACATGGACTTGATAGGATGGAATCAAGAGCCAGGGCCCAGCAGGGAGGTACTCTGGGAGTAGGCAGCCATTTCCTCACCTCTGAAATCACATTATGGACATTGGTCTCACAGACAATCCCCACTTGTGCTCCTAGTTCTGAATGCAAACCCGCTCCCTGTTTTCTCGAGCTCCGGGTGGCTACCACGTCTCTGTCTATCGACCTGCTGGCTGTGCTGGCCTGGGAATTTGGTGATGCCCATGGTTCCACAGGTTAGGATCCACTCAATTCTTCCACCATCTGCCTCCACTAGCCCTGCCCTGGGGGACAAGAGCTGGACCAGAGCTGAACAGCAGCCCCGCGGGAGGAGAGCAGGCACACCGCACGCAGTCTCCCACCACATGGGGCCTGCTGTGTCCTCTGAGGGAGGGCCCTGCCCCTTCTCAGCCTCAGCCTCTGTGTGCTGGGGAAGCTGTGGTGAAGCCCTCAGCTTGGCTGGGCCCCTGTGAGGACAAAGGCTTCTGGAGCAGCGTGGTGAGCTGTGGGGCCGGCAAAGGCCGGCTGCCCTGGATGGCCCCGTGCTGGCTCCCTCCAGCCTCTCCTGGGCGGGCCCTGTTACTCCGGTTCCTGCATTTCTTGTCTGCAGCTGCCTTCTTGTCCCTCCCTGGGAGGAGGGTTTGGCCTGGGGACATGGGAAGGGTGGGGAGCCTCCCTCCTCCCTTTACTCTGACTGCAGAAAAGGAGGGGACTCCCACCTATGGCCAGGCACCGCTGGAGCTCTGACCTCATACAGACTCGGCCTGGCACCCTGACTGCAGGTCCCCAGCTCTGACGTGGGCCTGTTGAGCTGGCAGCAGGCTAGGAAGCTCCGTGACACGAGTGAGCAGCATGGAGGAGCAGCTGTCTCCAGAGCAGGTGGCCGAGTTCAAGGAGGCCTTCTCCAAGTTTGACAAGGATGGAGATGGCAGCATCAACACTCAGGAGCTGGGCACCGTGATGCAGGCCCTGGGCAAGGATCTGTCGGAGGCCGAGCTGAAGGAGTTCATCAGCAAGGTGGACACAGATGCTGACGGCGTCATCAGCTTCCCAGAGTTCTTGGAAGAGATGGTCAGGAGGATGAAGGCCTGGAGGAAAAAGCAAGATCTGCAGGAGGCCTTCCGTGTCTTCGACGTGGACAGCAACGGCTACATCAGTGTGGACGAGCTCAAGCAGGTCATGGCCAAGCTGGGTGAGGAGCTTTCCCAGGAGGTACTGGAGGCCATGATCCACGAGGCTGACGTGGACCAGGACGGGCAGGTGAACTACGAGGAGTTCGTGCGCATCCTCTCCCCGAAGTGAGGGCCCAGCCACCTCCTTCCACCTGATCCTGGTTCTCCTGCTTTTTTGGGGCCCCTGTTTTTGTGGTGGAGTATAAAGGGAGGGCCTGGGTGGTGGGAATTGCCTGCCTGGTGGGAAAGCCTTGCCTCTCTTGGGCCTGGGTGCTGAGCCCCTGGGGCTCCTTGGGAGGGAGCCCCTCTGCCCTGTAACTCTAGGCTAGTTCCTGTTGCTTCTCCCTGCAGGGGAATGGGGGTGCTCCCAACCTCACAGGGCTGCTGTGAGGAATGCCAAAGCCATGTGGTGGTCAAAATAAAAGTAATGTCAGCTCCAAGAGTGTGTGCACTGGTGTTTGAATGTTTGACTGGGGAGTGTTAGGTCACGGGTCCCCCAAACACTGGTGTCTGCCCCCAAACACTTTGAGTCTCTGTCCCTTTTCCTCGGCCCTGGTGGAAGAACCAACCTGAGTTGGCTTCTCTGATGCCCACAGCAGAGGAGTGTGTGGGATCATGGGAATTGGAGGGGGGATGGAAGAGGCTCAAGGGTGTGCCTGAGCTTCTGAGTCAGGACCAGGGGCCGAATCCTCTACTGCTGCCCAGACCTTCTTGGCTGCGGCCCCTCATGGCCCCTCTGTGAGCTGGGGGCTCTGAAGTTGTTCCCCAGGCTGGGGGCAGAGATGCCCCACACTGGAGGGGCTGGGAGACAGGGGACCTGCCAGTGGTTGCTCCACCCATCCTGAGGTCAAGCAGAGCTGTCCTTTGAACTTGAGTTTGGGACACTGCTGTGTGCCTGTGAAAAATTAGATCCATTTGAGGCAGCCTGTCTCAGCTCTGAGTTTCCAGGCTCCCTTGTCCTGATTCTGAGAGATCATTTGATCCAGTGAGGAAACGGAGGCCCAGGCTGGGTAAGGGAACAGTTGGGCTTGGAGTAAGAAGCTGACTCGTCAGTGGTGCCAGACTGACATCGGGGCAGCCAGGGAGGTGAAGGGTCACCTGGACTTGGGATTCAGAAACACATCATTTTTCAGCATGGTCAGTAACTAGCGCCATGCTCTGGGCATCACTTAATGGTGGGCTTCTGCTTCCTGCTTCCTGAAATGGGTTTTTCTTACTTTTAGGGACATTTTTGTTTTTGGTGATGGTGCTTTTGTATCTTGTCCTAGCTTGTGCCAAGTCAGTGGTTCTCAGCTCAGGGTGGAGAGGCAGAGCCGGCTTACCTGGGGGTTATTGCAAAATACTGGCTCCCTGCCAGCCCTTTATCTGGCATGGGTGGTGGGTGAGTGACAAAGCACATTGGTTTGTGCCCAGTGGGTGGAGCAGGCTAGGTCACTGAGGTGGGACTGCTGTACGGATGGATTTTCTTATCTTTCTCCCCTTTGACATTTCAGCAGGTCACTCTGGTCTCCTGTGACCCTTGCACACTGCTGACTCAGGGGCTGGCCAAGTGCCTCTGAGCACAGCCAGTGCCATACACTGTGAGGGGAGGTCCTGGGTGGTGGCCAGTGTGCTGGGGACACTGGAGAAGAAGGGAAGGGATCGTGTGAGTCCTACAGGTCTGAGCTGGGATGGGGATGGGCTGGTGAGGTGTGGTATCAGATAAGAAAATGGGGCCGGCAGCTACCAGACCCAGTGTGGGGCATCTGAGGGGCATGGGGTGACAAACGCCCCCTCTCCATCCAGGATGGGGTGCTTCCCTCTGGAAGGTCCCCACCTCTTAGAGACACAGGTCACAGAAGTCTGGGTTTCTAAATTAGTGAGTCCTAAATGCCAAGCTGATCCAACATGATGTTTTTCTAAGCTTTGTGTGGAAATGAGAAAAACAGAGACTTTTTGTCTAAATGTATTCCTTTTTTAAATTCTGAGAATATGTTCTTTCTACATTTTCTGTGACAAATGGCCTTTCTTTCATGAAGCTACTGTGATGGCAGATGATAGTTTTCTGGGTTTCCTTTTTTCATGTTCTTACTCTGATAAATGGAGAGTCCTACCAGCGCCCTAAATTGATTTTGACAGCTAACTCTCCCATGAGGCCCAAATGTCTGACAGCCACTGCTCCTGTCTGTGGAGTGTGAAATCAATTTTCTTTTTTTTAAAAAAAATACTTTTTTTTTTGGAGACTTTGTATAAATACGTGACTCATAAATGGGAAGAGTAAATACCAAGTTTATTTGGTATTTGGAGGATAGGAAGGGATTGGGGAGGGACAGGAGGCTCTCAACCAATGCCTTCATAATGGGTTTCTTAAGCTGGTCAAGAGCTGCACAGATCTAGCTATTTGATTCTCCATATCTTCGTGTGTTTAAAATATGTTAGACTAAAAGTAATGCATGCAATGCGTGGGCCATTAGAGCTCACGGATGGCGAGAGAAATGTAGGCATGGATAGCCCAGGGAGGCAGGTGGTCTGGCTGCTATTAGAGGTGGGCCATTTGAGGCTATCACTGAAGAGTCCTTCCCGAGGCCACAGGGCAAGAAGAAAGCCACAGAAACTTCTCTACTTATTGGCCCAGGAGAACAAAAAGCGAGTCTGAGGGTCTGGGAGAGAAAGTGACTCACTTCAGCTCTGGGAGGAGAGAGGGCCTGGGATGGACTTTGAGGGTTCAGGATGCTGCCCCTCCAGTGGTGCCTCCTGTCACCTGCGGGGCTGGTTTCAGGTGGAGGTGGCTGGGACACCTCTCCTGGGTGGCCTGCTCGTCAGGACCCACAGGGTGGAATGTCTTCTGGAAGCCAGCAGCCCTGAGTTGTCGTGAAGTCCTCCTTGCCCCCGACCCTCTGCAGGAGACAGAGATGGCTTCCGTGTTGACTCAGAACCCCTTGCAGACCTTTGAGGTTACATTCCCCCTGGGTCTCAAAGTGGCCTGGCCTCAACGTAGGACTCTGAGAACTGGACAGTGTGTGAGCAGCATCAGGAGCCAACTCGGCTTGAGGTCACTCCGGGGAAACCCACTTCTCTGGAAGCCACTTCTCTGGAAGCCAGTTTACCAAGACTAGTTCTGCAAATGGTCAATCTGCTGGTATTTCCCAATTTACCAAAAAATTATTTAATTAAACACTTTATAACTTTTGCAGAGATCCACATCAGAGGAGCTGTTTTACCAGTTTTTTAATATTCCTCTGAAGTTTACCTTTCCCAGCGAAGGTCTCTGCCTGTTAGTTTTCCAGAGGTGCCCTGTAGTAGCTGCGGTCACCTCTCCTAACCTTGCACCACAGCCTGACTGGCTTTTTTCAAATCGTGTCAATGATTTGGGGAAGGAGACTCAACTCATTTTGAGATTGAGGATTTGTACATGTTTCTGATGTCAAGGGTTTTATGAGTTACAGATGCCCTGCTGGTAGGCTACTACTTCCACACCCATAGGCAATAAGCTATTATTGACTGTCACTATATAAAGAGCTCTGCCCAGTGCTCTGGGCAGAGGCAGAGATGACGGAGGATTACAGACCTGCAGACTGTTGGATGCGGATGTAATTCTAGCACTTGACCTATTGCTGAGAGAACAAGCTGGGTAATAAACCCTTTCATCCCAAGAACGTTTCATTGTCATTCCTCAGTCTCACTGAATCCATAGTGAACTTGCCCAGGGCTGAACCCATTGGCCAGACAATTTGCGATGTTGGTAGGATTCATTGTTCATCAAGGAAAAAAACAGGCTGCCCTTATGAGAGGGGTGCTTCAGTGGGCTGCCCCTATGAATGGGGAGACAGTTGACTGTCCCCCATTGGGTATGTGGTCTGAGGTGGCTTGCCTCCTAGAGGGTTGAGCCCCACCCCAGGACTGGAGGCAGGTGAAGGTGATACCTGAGGCAGTAGAGGTATAGTAAGTAGGTCCTTTGGGAAACAGAATGCCCGTGAGGCAGTGGGGACTGTGGGTTGGCTGCTTCTCACAGTATTAAAAAAGTCTGCAGATGAGAAGAATATGCTACTGAATGACACACAAGAAATGACAGCATGAGAACGTGAGCTGCGAACTGTTGTGGATTCATCGAAGAATGAAATTACATTGATACAAGAGGAGGCAGCACAAGAACACTGGCTGCAAGGTGTCATTCAGAAGGTAAAAAAATGTGTTGGTGACTGAAATAGCATCACTACGAGGTAATGTGAAAGAGGTAAAGACCATGAAGAAAAAGGACACACCCCTGCAGAAACCACAAGAAGAGGAAGTGCAAGAACGTGAGCTGAGAGGTCCAATGGAGGCGGTAAACGATTCCTAACAGAATGAGACAGCAGTGCTGCCAGGTGCTCTGCATGGAGGAGAAGGACATATTCCTGAGGGAAGCACAGGAAGAGGTGGCACAAGACTGCCAGCTGCGAGATATTGAGGTGGACTGAGCTAGCATTGCTGTGAGGCATGGTAGAAAAGGTAAAGGTCATAGCAGAGAAGGCACTCAGGGGAGGGGAGAGAAAGGTGCCATCAGCCCCAGAAATGGAGGAGCTGGGGAAGGATGAAGGGGTAGTGCCCAAGGCACTGACCCCTCCTGTATTGAAAGCACACCCAGTGGTTGTGAAGAAAATAAAGACACAGCACCTGAGGGTTCCTCCAGGAGAGGAGCAGCCCCTTCCCCCTGTCGTGGAGCACTCTGTGCTCTGCCCCTATACTCAGGCTGAGCTGGTGGATTTAAGCTCCCAGTTTAGGCAGAAGCCCTCAGATTCAATATCAGCTTGGCTCCCACGTCTGTGGGATTTAGGGGTGAATGGAATTGTTCTGTCTGGATCAGATGTGGGAAAGCTGACTTCCCTGATGGTTCATCCTGCTTGAGGTAGCAATTACAAAATGCACATCAGATCCCAGGAAATTACTCCCTTGATGGCTACAGAACCCATCACTGAAATGGCCCTGGTAAAGGTAATAACCACCTATCCCATCATGGGGTGGATACGAGACTGGACCCAAAAGCCAAGGAGTGGTGTGGCACAAACACCTACACTGGCCAAGTGGGGTACATACCTACAGCAGCTTAGCACCCTCTCTAGTAAGCCCTTGACTGAAGAACTCCAATGCTTTTTGGGTCCAGTGACATATACTAGTGAAAAGCAGGAAGAATTTACTTTAGAACCGTTAGTAGCAGAGAGAGTCCTTATCCGGAGGGAAGAGCCCCTAAACCTGAAGATGCATGATACACAGACGGCTCCAGCCATGGGAAGCCCCCAAAATGGAGGGCCATACCTTTCCATCCTAAGACTGAGACAATATGGATGCAAGATGGGGTGGGGGGAAGCGCAGCCAATGGGCAGAGTTGCGGGCTGTGTGGCTTGTGGTCAGCCAGGAGCCCTCCCCTATAGTTGTCTGCATTGACAGCTTGGCTGGCTATCAGGGCTTCACCCTGTGGCTACTGACATGGTACCATGCCAACTAGCTGGTTGGTCACTGACCCCTTTGGGGACAAGAATTGTGGCAAGACTTATGGGCCTGTGGTCTGACTAAAACAGTTATAGAGTATCATGTGACAGGTCATTTGTCACTGGCATCCCCAGGAAATGATGATGCAAATGAGTTGGCCCATGTACGTTGGCTAGAAGGAAAGCCTGCCACTGATGTAGACCAATGGTTACATCAGCGTTTGTTGCATGTGAGACAAAAGACAATGTGGGCTGTAGGCCATCAGTGGAGCTTACCTTTGACCTTTGAAGAAGTCAGCAGAGCCTGGCAGGAGTGCATTGTATGCTTTAAAAGGGACTTAAAATGAGTTTCACAGCAACATGGGACAATAGCTAAGGGGCCGATACTGCTTGTCAGGTGGCAGATAGACTATATTGGACCTCTGCCCATATCAGAAGGGTACCAATATGCCATAACTTTTGTGGACACAGCTACCGGACTTCTGGTAGCTTTTCTACATATTGTGCAGACCAACAGACATCCAAAAGAGGCCTGGAGCATCTCTTTTCAGCCTATGTCTGACCACAGGTAATTGGGTGATCAAGGCACCCACTTTACTGGACATGCACTACAAGAAAGTGTGCAACAGTTGGGAATCGAATGGAAGTTTCATGTGCCATACAATCTTAGTGTGGCAGGCATGATAGAGAGGTACAATGGTTTGTTAAAATCTGGACTGAAGTCAGACACCAGTAGTCTGCAGAGATGGTCAGTCAACTTATGGACAGTGCTATGGCATTTGAACAAAAGACCCCGAAAGGGAGCCCTGAGCCCTGTAGACATGTTAACACATATGGCTGCCTCCCCTGTACAACTGCAAGTACAAACCAAGGAAGAATCACTGAAGCCGAGGTTTGGCCACCAGAATAGTATCTTGCTGCCAGCACCAACTACACTGAACCCTGGAGACTCCATTGAGTGGACATGGCCTTGGACATTTTGACACATGAACCAGTGATGACTGGCCTTCCTGGCCCCTTGGGGACAAAGCCTGGAAGCTGGCCTCCTGTGTATTCCTGGAGTAACAGAAGAGTGGCCCCCTCACCCACCCAAATCAAAGTGGGATATCCTGAATGGCCAGATGGTAGGAGCATCTTACTGGGGAGTTTTGTTTTATCATTATGGCCAGTGCGTGCACCTCTAGTAGCACTATATATAGACCCCTTGGTAACCCCCATGAAGAGAGGGGTAAAGGTATGTTATACTAAACCTGGATAGGGACCCCCTTCCTGCTACAGTACTATCACAGGACCACTCTCTTGCATGCATCCTACCTAATAGACAAGATTTGCATATGTTGGTGTCATTAAAATGTGTACCTTATTGCCCTTAAGGTCTTTGTGGGTTTTGTACATACCCTAGCAAAAACAAACAAACAAACAAAAAACTGCTACTTGCTGGGATGCGTGGAGCTCCCTATCCATACCATTACTAAGTGTGAGTCATGAACTCATCTGAGTAGAACTGGTTTTAAATATAGCTGAAATAACCTCCTCAGTCTTGAGGATTATTATAAATTTTGCTACCTGTATCAAAATTTTGTTGTATCTTAATTTTCGTTACTGTCTGTATGTTGTTGTTATCCTCTATTACTGTTGTGGAATCTGGTTACAATGCCCCAGCTTTCTCTCACAGGGACCACTGGGGAAGATTGAGAGCATGTAGATTGTGAGGCAAGAATCCTGGAGGGGTGGAGTGTTGATAAAGTGAAGATTCCTATGGCCAGGATCCTCACCTGAACCTAAACTACTTGATGATGTAACTGGCCTGTTGCTAGGCTACTGTTCCCACACCCATAGGCAATAAGCTATTATTGACTGAGTCACTATATAAAGAGCTCTGGGCAGAAGCAGAGATGAGGGAGGGTTACAGACCTGCAGACTGTTGGTTGCAGATGTAATTCTAGTGCTTGACTTATCACTGGGAGAACAAACTGGGTAATAAACTCTTTCATCCCAAGAACGTTCCATTGTCATTCCACGGTCTCACTGAATCCATAGTGAACTTGCCCTGGGCTGAAACTCACTGACAAGACAATAAGTAAATTAAAAAAAAAATTTTTTTTTTGTCCTGAGATCCCTCTCAACTTTACTGAGACAACATATGGAGCGGATAGATGTTGACAGCAGAGGCTGGTCTGTGCTTGGTTGGTTACAGGACAGAAAATGGTTCTTTGGTCTGATAAGGACCTGATGACACCTGCCTACCCACCTCCTTTTTTTTTTTTTAATAATGCTTTCCTGCCCTTTCAGAAATGAAAACTGGCTGCTGGTTTAAACTTTTCATTAATCCCTTTAATCATATGATTTAATTCAACCAGGACATCTGAGGCAACCAATTTGAGAATCGGTATCTTATTCAAGCACCTGATCACAAACTGATCAGACTGAAATCTCAGCACCTAAAGATTACCTTCTCAGTAGGAATTGGGGGTGGGGGCGGGTGGGCATGGAGAGGTACAACCAGTGGTCCTCAAAGTGTGGTCCCCAGCCAGTACCATCAGTACCAACTGCAGCTTGTCAGAAATGTAAATTCTTGGGCCTCACCCCAGATGTCCTGACTTAGAAACTCTGGACGTCGGCCCAGCCATCTGGGCCTCCAGGTGATTCTGCTTTGCTAAGCATTTTGCTGACAGTCTGAGGACCATTGGTGTAGCTTCTCCAGAGTCACGTTCTTAACATGGTCTCATTCCCCACTGCCTCCTTCTTTCTTTCCTCCCATAAACATTGAATGTATTGATCCCTTATGAGTGTTTTTATGATAGTAATTTGGAAATACACACATTTGCAGATTGCATGTCTATCTGTAAACATCAAATTCGTGCATGCCAAATTTTGAGTATCATTTCTAGCAATCCCAAGGAAAAGAACTCTTGAAGAACCTGTTAGTAATGTACAGGTGAAGATTTCTTCATATACTTTGGCCACATGCTTCATATACTGGCCACCTGGGACCAGTTTATCCTTCTTTTCCCAACTTTAACTCCAGTGAAATCCTTTCAAATATTGAAGCTCTACACTTCTAAGGGCTTGGTTGCCCTCTTTGTTGTTACCCTGCCTTGGTAATTCTTCCATGGTCTCTGTTCTTTGAACTTCAAAATTAAGGGTTCAAGGGAAGAGGGCTAGTTTAGAGGACTGAGCTAAGGACAAAAAGATTCATAGTTAGCAGTCTGGAGTTCTTAGAGACTGTTCATTCAGGAATATGACTGGGAGAATGGGCTAGTCCAACAGAGGCTGGAAAGGGAACTGTGTGGATCATGTGACAAGGTACAATTTCATAGGACCTTACATAGGGAGTGTGTGTGTGTGAATTTACATTAGTGCTAGGGTTTTCCTTGGATTTCTTGACTGGAAAGTTGGAATGACATTAACATGAGGCTTCTTTTCTTTATACTCTATGTGGTGTGGAGAGAGTTCCATGCCATTCAAGCTTTAATTAATACATATACATGAAAATAAGACTGAGAGTTCTAGTTGTTCCTTCCTGTTCTTCCAGTGACCTTGGAAATGCTGCCTAGAAGCAGATCAAGCTCACTGGTTGATACTACAGAGCTTCATGGTGGGTGTGCAGGTGTCTGGTGTTCTGTGAGGGACTTCAGAGCTTTCCAGATCCAAGGGGGATCACAGGAGGTGCCTCTTGGGTGAGTGTTCGACTTCTTTGATTTCACTTGTGCTCCATGACTTGGGTGGGCTGTTCTTGGCTTCTTAGCACTCTTGGTTTTCTAGATTGTTCTTCTACTCTTCCTCCTGTAGTGATATAACTAAGTAATAGTCATAGGTGTAATATTACACCAAGAAAAATGGGTTCCCCACCCCAAACTGATGTGGTAGAGCATTCAACATAAGCTCCCACTGACCTGCTAACTTTAGGTTCCACCCCAGGGTACCATTACCTTCCCACATGCTGAAATCTGACCTCAAGGCCTCTTCCGCCCTCCAGAGGCTGAGACTGGCTGCCCCTGGGTTCTTGTGTACTACTCAACCCCTCACCTTCCATTTCATCCTTGTGTTTGTGACCACATGGTCCCACTATTGATTCTCTAAAACTTCTTCCTTAACCTTCACTTCCAATCAGCAGCCAGTACTGCTACCTTGACCTCCTTTGCATATTTCTTGATTCTTCTCCTCCTTTTTAACTTACACCCACTGACCTAGTTCATGCCTGCATCATCTCTTGTGCAGATTTATTCTGTCATAACATAACCAAACTGCCCCTACTATTACCTGCCTCAAACTCAGACCACTCAGAGGGCCAGTGCTACCGCCTGTCCTATAAGTAAAGCTTCTGGGGCTCTCTGTAGCCCTCAGGACAGAATCCAAGCCCTTCAGTCAGGCATGGTCTTCCATGTCTTGGTCACTGTGTCACTGTCCATCCCCACAATCTCATGTTCCCGCTGCCCCCATGTACTTGACCGTTAGTGCTTAGAGCTGCTTGGTGTGTCCCAGACATCTGTAGCTGCACCACTCTGCTTTCCTCTGCCCATTTTCTCTGTGCTGAGCAGTGACTCCTGCCTTTCTTTGACTTCATGCATCTCAGGCACCATCAGCTCCAAAAGCCTTGCTGGCACCACCCATGTAGGGCTAAGTGTCTTTTCTCTTTGCTCCCATAACACATCAATTTTAGGCTCTAACAAATTATATTTAAAGGCTCTATTTTTTTCTCTTTTCCTCTGCTCATCTACGAGCTCCTGAGAGTGGGGACCACTTGTATTTATCTTTGGCCCTTAGCAAGAGCCTGGTACATAGCAAATATTTTTGTAATAGTTTTTTTCTTTTATTGAGATACAATTGACACATAATATTGTGTGAGCTTAAGGTGTACAATGTGCTGATTTGATATGTTTATATATTGCAAAGGATTATCACTATAGGGTGAGCGAACACCTCCATCACATCACATAACTGTCATTTCTTTTTTGTGGTGAGAACATTTAAGGTTTAGTCTCTTGGAAACTTTGAAGTTTATAATATAGTATTTTTTACTATAATGATGGTGCTGTGCATTAGATCCCCAGAATTTACTCATCTTCTAACCGCAAGTTTGCACCCTTTGACCAACATCTAAGGAGGAGATATTCTATAAAAAGTTTTTTTGAACTATTTAGAGAATAATAGCTCCAGAAAAGGTATAATAAAAGCAACTAATTGTGCTAAATTATTTTCTTGAGTTGAAAATTCCTAGTTTCTAGCCACTGGTACACTTTCTCTGGTGGTAGAAATGTTTTGTATCTATGTTGTCCAGTCACGTAGCCACATGTGGCTGTTGGACACTTGAAAATAGGACTAGTGCAACCAATGAACTGAATTTTTAATTGTGTTAAACTTATTTAAGTTTAAAGTTAAATACCCACGTGTGACCAGTGGCTACTTTATTGGGCAGCACAGTCCTGGATTTTCACTTTACTTAGCCCAAGGAATACCTGGTTACTTCCTACCTTGCTCTGAGCTCCCACGGAGCAAGGCTCCAAGAAGTGGTATGCTGGTGAGTTTAACAACCAGTTCTCTGAAAAAGTTTGCCTAGTTCCATGGTATAATTGCTCCCACCATGCCCAGTTCCAAGCTACCAATGTGACATCAGCATACAGAAAACTGGATTGGAAAGAGATATGCAATAGCAAACAATTACATAGTATTTTCTTGATACAGACACAATAGGTACAAATAACTCTGAGAAAAAAGAAAGTAGTACAATATAAAATAATTATAAAGTGATTAATTTTGAGTATTAACTTTGTTTTTAATATAATTTATTTAATTATAAGTTCATATACTCAAATTTTTTATAATGGCTCTGCTTAAAAACACTCTGCAAAATTCCTGAAAATTTAACTTTTGGCTCTCAGGAACCAGTATAGGCCAACTGTAATTTATTACTGGCTAGTAATTGCTCAAAAAATAAATAAAGTAAAGTAGAATAAAGTAAAATAAAATAAAGTAATAACATGTAGGGTTTCTGTTTGGCCACAAGAGGGCATTATCAGGTGAAATTAGATTGGAGGAAGGTTTTTGGACTGGCTTTCTTGTCAGGTTCAGTCTGAGATCTCTAAGTCTCCTGGAAGATTTTAATTCTGGGAGGTATTGTGGGAACTCATATAGTTGCAGGCCATTCTTTATTTCACAACATAAACTCCAAACCGTTACCACACCCAAATAGCTTCATCCCTTTGTGTCTGAAGGCTTTAAGGCTTTAAGTTACCAAATGAAAATTTCTCTATAGACATTAAGTCCTGTCAGTGAGGGAAGAAGACAAGCAACAAGCATTTACATTGTGTCAGGCCCTTGACAAACGTCATCTCATGTAATCCTAAAAGAATGCCTCCGTGATCACCTAGCCTAGTACTGGAATTGGTAGACTGCCAGGCATATGAATAATTACTAATATAATAATTCTACAGGGCCTATCCTTGGCATTGCCAAATAGTTTGTATACTTTTTAATTCACCTGAGGAAAATTAGGAATATATTGTGGGTCTGATGACCAATATAAGAATAGAAGAAATCTGATGATTTCTCTCTGGCTGGTCTAACTACAGGATCTAAGACCTTTGGTTTTTGAAGGGTATCTATGTCTTCTCAGAGTCTTACTAGGGAGTTTATATCAGGGTTGGTCAGAGTGCCCTCTAGGGTGTGTTGGGGACACCCTGGACAGTAGAGATGTGACATAGTAGGTCTCCCTCAACCACTGTGTAAAGGGAGGAGAGACTGGCCTCTGTGTGTGTGTGTGTGTGTGTGTGTGTGTGTGTGTGTGTGTGTGTGTGTGTGATTGTTCCACTCTCTTGATCCGTAATACTATTAGTCTAGTGCAAGTGTTCTCAAAGTTTAATCCCTGAAGCAGCAGCATCAGTTCCACATGGGGATTTTTTAGAAATGCACATTTCCAGGCCCACCCCAGACCTGCTGAATCAGACCTGCAGTGTGTGTTTTAACAAGCCCACCAGGAAATTCTGATGCCCACTCAAGTCTGAGACCTGTTGGCCTGGTGCAGAGTTATCAAAACTAGATGCGTATGTATTAGATGCATCCTAAGAACTTTAAAAAGGTACTGATGTCCCAGCCAAAAAGGTCAGATATGGTATGATTCCATTTATATGAAATGTCCAAACAGTTAACCCCATAGAGATGGAAAGCAGATCAGTGGTTGCAGGGAATGGGGGGAATGAGGAGTTGGGAAACATGCTGTTTCTTTTTGGAGTGACAGAAATGTTCTCATGTGTGATTAGATAGTTTGGGTTTATACACAGCAGTGCTGAAAACCCTTGAATTGTATACTTAAAAATGGTTAAAATTATTAATTTTATCTCAACTGAAAAAAAAAATAGCACTGCTGTCTGGGGCCCATCCCCAGAGACTCTAGTTGGGACACAAGCATTGGTATTTTTAAAAAGCCCTCCTAGTTGTTCTAATCTGCAGTCAGGGTTGATAATCTAAATTAGTGCAATAAGGCCACCCACGGGCCATGTCTAAGTTAAGGTAGCTGTGGTGTGAGTGGCTGCAGTGGGGGTTAGGGGGTGAAGGAAGGGAGAAGTGCAATGGATGCTGCCTTTGGTTCCTCTTTAGCCAGGGGATCAGGCAGACAGGTCTGGGGCTCTACATTCATAGTGTGTTTGACCTCTGCTGTTTGTGCAATCTTGCCCACATTGCTTAATCTGCCTAAGCTGTAGCTATTCCAAAGGTTTCTGAGAAGATAGATCGTGATCATGTTCAGCAGATAAGCATTGAGCCTGGAATACAGTAGTGGCTCAACAAATGTTAATCTCCTTTGCTTTCCCATTTCCCTGTGGCTTCAATACCTACTGATTGACTCCTTAGAAATGCGTGCATTGGCCAGTTCTCTGTCTACCACTCCCTGAGCTGCAGGAGGTTAGTAGGAGAATGAGATGGGCTGGGGGCAGAGGTCTCTGCCAGGGGCTTTCCCCATGCTGGGCTTCACCACCAGCTTGGGCAAGGCCTTCCTGGAGAAGACAGGACTCACCGTCTCCTCTGCCAGGTGAGTCCACTTAGAAGGAGGACACTGATCAGCAGGAGGATGCAGCCAGCCACTGTCAACAGAGAAGCAGCTCAGCAAGGCCTGTCCTGGTGAGGTTCCAGAGCAGGCCGAGAAAGTCCCCCCAGTAGCAAGGATTTCTGGGAAGAGGTGGGCACTGCAGTTTCTGCTTTTCCCATCTCAGAATGTAGCTCTCTCCCTGGAAGGGCCTGGCGAGGTATGGAGGGTTCCTCAAGGGACTGGCTGTCTCTGGGGGATGAACTGACAAGCAAGCTCTTCAGAAAGGCTCAGAGGCCAGGCCTCAGTTAAGGAGCCATGAGTGAGGCCTGCAGCGGGTAAAAGAAACATTGCAATATAAAGATAAATGATAAACACATGAGCATCTCTGGAACGTGTTCGTAGTTCCCAAATGCTGCTTTCCTGTGTCCTAGAGTGAGCAAGCTTTCTATCATCCATCCATGCATCCATCTATCCATCCATTTATCAACCTTAGATATACCTCAAAGCCTGTTTCTCTTTTTCTTTTTCCCAGCTATAGCTGATATATAACATTGTGTAAGGGTAAGGTATACACCATGATGATTTGATACACTTGTGCAGCTGACCTTTGAACAGCATAGGGGTGAGGGGTGCCAACCACCCCCACCCCCCAGCATAGTCAAAAATCCACATATAACTTTAGACTCCCCCAAAACTTAACTACTAATAGCCTACTGTTGGCAGGAAGCCTTACTGATAACATAAACAGTCAATTAACACATATTTTGCATGTGTTATATATTGTATTCTTACAATAAAGTAAGCTAGAGAAAAGAAAAATTTTTTTTCAAATTGTCTCAAATATCCAAAAAAAGTTTCCAACATATTATTGAAAAACTCTGTGTGTAAGTGGGCCCATGCAGTTCAAACTCATGTTGTTCAAGGATTGACTGTATATTGCAAAGTGGTAATGACTGCAGCTTAAACATAATCATTACATAATTACTTCTATCACATCACGTCATTACCATTTCCTTTTTGTGGTGAGACCATTTAAGATCTACTTTCTTAGCAACTTTCAAGTATATAATGCAGTATTATCAGCTATAGTCACCAAGCCCCACACTAGATCCCAGAACTGATTCATCTTCTAACTGCAAGTTTGAATGTGTCTCCATCTTTCCCACCTCTGGTAACCACCATTCTAGTCTCTGTTGCTATAAGCTTGTTTTTTTACCCCTCAAAGCCCCTTTTTCCCTCCTACCAAGAAACAACTATAATGTTTATGGGACATATTTTCTGTCTTCCCTGGTTATACTGCATCCCTCCCACTTCGCCTCAGCCCCACACACCCCCACAGAAGTACGACTAGTAGGGAGGAAGTGCCTGGAGCTGTCTACGGCTTCACTCACAGCTTACTATAACCCATTCCCGGGATTGCTTAGGTTAATATCTGTATGAGTCTTTTACTCTTATAAGCATTATACAGTGTAAGGAGGGAGTCATTAAACTAACCAACTAACTAATCAACCAACCACCAACCCACCAAGTTGCACGGCCCACAGTGTCTGTCTGCTGTACATTGTCAGTCAAAGCAGTCCTACCCACCTGCTATCTGGTACTTGGCTGCAAATATGAACGTCTCTATGGTAGTAGCCACTTCTGTATATTTTTGAAAATCTGTGCAGAAGAGAGAGGGGAGGATGCTCAGTTTATGCTAATTATTGGGCTGTGCAGGCTGGAGAGCGTTAGGGCTGCTCAGCTGATGGAAGGAGTGTGAAGCTTAGAGAGGCCATGGGTGGGCTTCTTGTTCTTCTGCCTCGAGATGCCACCCTCGGGCCTGTTTCTCCTCTTCCTGACACTTGCTTTCTGCATGTTTGAGGACTGCGGGTCAGATGCAGGCACTTGGTGATCTTTTACACCCACGGGGCAACTCTGCCCGGCTGCTGGAGGGCTGCTCTGGGCCACCAGCCTTCCCTTTCTTGCACCTCGCTTTATGGCCAAGCTCACCTACACGGAAACCCCAGCCATACCTGTAGTACCTGTGGCGCCTGTGGGGCCTGTAGTTTTTAAGGGACAGGAAGTGTCACTCCCAGGAGGAGCATCAGTACTTGCTTGAGGCTTGTCCTCACCTGAAGGAGAGAAGAAAAGTGGGGAGTGGGGGTCCCACAGCACGAGTCCATCACAGCCGACCCAGACACACCAGCTGAGGGGTGTCTCAGTCTGGGCACAGTATCTGGGGGTGCCACACACAGCTCCACATCCCAGTCACTGGCAAGCGGGCAAGTGGCCCCAGGACCACCAGGTGAGAGGCAACTCTAACCCCAATCCTGGCTTTCCATGGAACTTTGAGTGACTCTCTCTCCCCAGGCTTCCTCCTTAGCCCTGCTTTCCATCTGAGACTTGGAAACAGGTCATAACAACACAAATACCATGGGACCATCGCATGCAGTAGACATGCACACAGTAGACATAGCCTTTCTGTGTGACAGGCTTCCCATTCCTTAGGGGTGTTGTTCGTTACCCAGGACACTGCTCCAGCTCATCCTCCTTTCAAAAGGAGGCAACCCACACACCCTGGCTGGCAGTGGCTCCCTGGAGGCAGGCTGTGGGAAAGAAACACAGCAGCCCCAATGAATCCAGAAGGAAGACATGGGATGTGGAGAATGTGTGAGCAAAGGAACCAGTAACA
Source organism: Manis javanica (assembly GCF_040802235.1). NCBI lineage: Eukaryota > Metazoa > Chordata > Mammalia > Pholidota > Manidae > Manis > Manis javanica. The sequence continues at coordinate 128,806,408 of NC_133157.1, read as the reverse complement.
CTAAGGCTAAATGTAAGTAGCTTTTCATTATAGAAATGGTAATATGATTTCAGAATGAAAATAACAGAAGAGCCCAACAGAGGTGGGTTGTATGTGTGTGTAAATTAATGAGTGTGTGTGTATGCACACGCACACACATGCACATGTGCTGAAATAAACTCCATCCCTACACATTTGCACTTTTAACAAAGTGCAGGTGGAAATTGCCCAAGAGGAAGGAGCATGCTCACAGTACAACACTGTACAGACAATGAACTTCTGTTATGTATCAGTAAGCTAGAATCATAGGGAAGGCAGGCTGGCCTTTTTTGAATGACAGAAGTCTTGGCTTAGAGGACAAAGTGGAATTTCAGAATCAGCTGAAAAGAAAAGAAAAGGTGCAGCATTTTCAGCAATGAGGGGAGCTTGGGGATACTTGAAAGGCCTTTTCTGCTCTTCATCTCCTGCTATCTATCCCCATTCTGGGTACAGGGGACCTGAGATGATGGAGACCTTAGAGTTTATCTAGTCTGTTTTCTGGACTGAGAAAAATCAGAGGCCCAAAGAGCCTGATTGGCTTGCCCAAGGTCACAGAGCTGGTGGGTGAGGAATTCCACCCTGGTCAACATGGTGGAAAAAGCAAGGCAGTGGGCCTGAGAAGTGCCACCATACCTGGGAACTGACTCCCCCTTTCATTTATGCACTTGAGCTGTGGCCACGTCCACCTCGTCTCCCCACAGTGCAGTTTGCAGATGCTCTCAGCAGGACCTCTCTGCTGGGCCCTGAATCCCTGGGCGCACTGGTAGTGAACTTTCTGCCCTACCCTGAAATGATAAATTCTTTCCAAAGCTTCATGTTCCCACGGTGGAGGCTCCCCGCAGTGGCCTGGAAGAGGGAAAGGAAATTCTGAAGGCAGCTTGAGGAAAGCATTGTCAGTAAATCCAAGTTGCTTCTTCCTAGAGAGTGGACCTTGGTTCTCATTCTATTGTGTCATGCATTTGTTCATTCATTTATTCATTAATTCTTTCATTTAACCAATATGTATTGAGAATGTCTATATGTCAGGAACTTTGCTAGGCACTTAGTGGGAAAGCACAAAGACCCAGTCACGCAGGAGCAAACGGTCTATTGGGTAAGAAAGATACATGGAGGCAGAATCTGTCGAGGGCCATAGTTGAGGAATAAATGCTTGCTATGGGAACCCAGAGGAATGAGTAATTGCTTCTGATGATGGTGAGGATTTTGATAAGTAGGCAAGAGTGGGAAGGGCAGATTAAACCCAGGGACAAGAAGGCATTCGAGCCAAGTGGGGCCAGTGAAATGTGAAGATCTCCGTGGCTCTCCACAGCTAGTGAGGAAGCACGTCCTTGGGCTGAAGCTCGTGGTCATCTTGGGACCATGGAAGAAGGATCTGACAAAGCCATAACCAGGAAGAGAGAAGGGTGAAGAGAATCCTGGGGAAGGGAGCCCAACCTCTGGTCAAGCCACGCCTGAAGCTTGCCCCACAGAGGCTCCTGTCAAGGCCTGTGAAAATTCCCCATGCTCACTAACTTTCCACTCACCCAACGAAAACCCAAGCCTGACTACCCATTAATCTCAAGGATCATGACCTTCTCAGACTTAATGTCAGGATTCCCCACCCCATGCCAGTCCAGATGTATGGGACCACATGTACTGTCTACCCCCAAAGGTGTGAAACTGTACCAGTGCTCTGGCCTTCCACAGCTTGAGCACCCACTATAACCTCTTCAGCTTCCCTAAATAACTCCTCTGTCCCAGCAGGAAGCTGAGTGGTCCCGCTCTAAATGGTATGTTCTAGTCTAACATCTTGCAAATTACAACTGAACTTGTGTTTTAGTTGCAGAATAAAATTTCTTTTACAGCCAAAAACATTCGTAATGGTCTGAGCCTGTCTGAGTTAGGTTTGCTCCTTTCAAATGAAAATATCCAAATTGATGCAATCTGTGAACTGTCTCTTAGCCAGACCAGTTGGTTATCTCTTGAGTAAGGGCAGAAAACATTGACCTTTGGAAAAAACCTTTCAATAACTGTGGAGGTAGTATGGAAGAAGTAGAGAAGAACAGAAAAATAAATGACTTTTGAAACACCATTCTAGTACAAAGTTGGAGAGATAAATGGTTAAAAACATCATTTTGCAACAATGCCCCTGGATTTGTCTTTTTTTTTACATAATGGAAGCTACAAATAAATTCAAACTAATTTAAAGTAAGTAACCAGTAGACAGATTCCTAGTCTAATTTCCAAATTATGTGAGTTTCACCAGACCCTTTAACTTCTCCATGTCTCAATTGAAGTAGTTCTCCTGTCCCCCACTTGCTAGGTTGTAAGGTTCAAATGAGATTATACATAATATGATAAAGTTCTTTGTAAGTTTATGCAATTAGCATAGGTCTAAGGTCTTATAAGGTCAGCTGCTCCCCCAAAAGCTCTGATTTTCCTGTCGAGCTCTATTTCTTCCTGAAATTATGACTTGACTTGAAGATGATTCATTCTGGAAAGTTGTGGCAACAACTTGGTACTCACAGTGCTCACTCATCCACAGCCCACTATCTAAGAGGGGTTTGTGTGCAGCATCAAGACTTACCCTGCATGGCATGGCATAGCTTACCACTCATAATGTCCATAAGAAACATCTTGAAATAAATTGCTTTGCTGGCAGTTCATTATCTTGTGGTTAAGAGAAAAACACAGAGCATTTCCTTAAGGGCAGGGACTGTTGTCTACTCATGTTTCTATTTTGTCAGCAGTGCCTGGCACAGTTAGTCCCAACATTTGGAATTGAACTGAATTCTGTTTGGCCAGCTCTCAAACCAGGAGGAAGCCCAGAGCCCAATCACACAGGCTCCAGCTGCTGTAAGAGTGGCTTGAAATGCTGAACCTGGAAATAGTCTGTAGATGCTATGCAATAGTTCTTGTCCACATTACGTCCTTAGAGGAGAGGCTAGCAGGATAGACTTTCCCCCTTTGCGGGACACATCATATACCTGCAAGAGAGCGGTTGGCTCCTAGAAATCAGCCAGATGATAGTGTTCAGATTCACCTCTTACCTGGAAGGTTGACTTGGTCCATGGGCTGCATTTGGCTTTGTATTTCTGTGGTTTTATTTTCCTTCTTTTCTTCAGGAATAACTTGTTTTTCTCTGTTCCCAAGGGCTAGAGAGTATGGATGGAATGAAGCAAATAAATTCACAGATGCTTAAAATAGAAAACACTCTGCATGTATTCATTTACTCAGAGTATCTTTCTAATGCCCTTGATGTGCCAGGTGGTATTGGGGTGCTGGGTTTACATATGAGCCACATGCAAGCCCTGCCCTTGGGTGCCCTCAGTGGGGCCTGCTCACACCCAGCCCAGCACTGGCCTGTTGGTACCCATGTGGGTAATGACAATGGCCTACAACATATTTCTTAAATAACTGAAAGTTTTTCTGGTGGAATTTTTTGGGTATGTATGTCTCCCCAAAAGGGATTCCATTCTGGCCACCAGCCCTGCCGACATTGTACATGGGTATTTATGATGGCAATGAGGAGTGCTCCGACTCAACAACCCACTGACCCCTTTGTTTCCTTGAAGCAGTTCATTTAAAAGTTAGAGAGATGTAATCCAAAGCAAAGAAAGAAAACCTCTCCTACAACACTCCTCTCTGTTGTGGAGAGTTTGGCAAAGGAGCTGAGTATGGGCATAGTAATGAGGGGGCATCAGGATTCCAGCTTAGGGTCACGGAAGGGATCTGCTAGGTGCATCAGCAGAGCTGCAATCTCCAGACTGCAGGGCATATATGGTTTAGGGGGACAAAGGTCCCTATGGCTCACCATACAACATCTCCAGGGTTAAGAAATAAAAAGACAAGTGAACTGCCACTATTCGCCACATCCTGATATCACAAACGGAACTAAAGACCTACTAGGGAAATGGGGCTCCTGGGAGAGCCTTCAGGATTCAAAGGAGAAAGTTCAGTGGCAAATCATGGTATCAGATCCACTTAGGTTTAGAAAGTCTTGGGTGTCATTCCTCTCAAATTCCACTCCAGGGAGGTGATCCACCTCCAATATCCAAGCAGTTGGCTCTGCCATCTCAGCTTGCCCCCACCAGCCACAGGGAGGTTTGGGACCCTTATTCCACTGGTGATTCTGATCACAGCTGATGTTGAGGACCAGGAGTCTCCCAAGCCGTGTTTTGATGCTCAGAAATAAAGAGATTCTAAATGAACAACTTCCTCTGCCTCTCAGCTTCCCTTATGCTGATTTGGAGCCTCACCTGCACACCAGTCTGACCAGCCTGTGGGCTTGTTATTCTCCTCACTCTCCAAGCCCACAAGGGCTTCACAGGGCAAGAATAAGAGTCAGCAAGCTTCTGAGGATGTGGGGCCTTTGGGGAATATTCCTTATGCTCTGGAATGCCAGCTCCGGACAGGAGGCTGGGGAAAGCTCTGGACTGACTGTAACTTCTGCTTGATAATAAGTTGGCCCTTGAACAACACGGGTGTGACCTACATGGGTCTACTTATATGTGAGTTTTTTCAATAAATACATTGGAAAATTTTTTGGAGATTTGCAACAATTTGAAAATCATTTTCTTTTCCTTTAGCTTAGTTTATTGTAAGACTATAGTATATAACACATATACATGTTAAATTAACTATTTATCTTATCAGGAAGGCTTCTGGTCAATGGTAGGATTAGTAGTTAAGTTTTGGGGATGTCTAAGGTTATCCACATATTTTCGACTGCGCAGGGGTCAGCACCTCTGACCCCTCATTGTTCAAGAGTCAACTGTGTAGTTTTCCTCCAAAGAACTCCCCCAAAGGCCCCATGGCACCCTGAGTGGAAGATGCTGGTCCTCAATTAGACTCCAGAATTCAGTAGCATGAGCTTCTCTTCCCTTTTTACCCTGGCAGGCAAGACATGCCTCTCCCACTGCCTCCATTTTTCTACCCAGAACTTCCTTAGTGCTGCAGAGATGGTCACTGAAAAGGGGCAGGTGGGGGGTCCTGGGCAGCTGTTAGGGGCTCACATTGCTGTGTTACTGGAGGCGGAGTTAGGATGAGGTTTCATCAGCCAGGATGTGGGTGGTATGAGGTAGGTGCTTTGGAAACCAAAACAAAAGAGAGTTAATTCAGCCTTACAGGTAAATATTGCCCACTAGAATCGTTATTATTTTTCATATTCTTTATATGGGCTCATTCTGACTGTTCTTTTTTTATTTTTTATTTTTAATAAAATGAACATAACCAAATTTTACCACATTAACTATTTTAAACTGTACAATTCAGTGGCATTGAGTACATTTTCATTGTTATGAACTGGAATTATTTTTTAATTGTTCACTAATAATTCATGTCTGTTCTCTCCGTGCCTCCAAAATACAAGTTCCTTGAGAGCTGGGTATCTCGGTGTCTAGACCAACCCTCAGGACCAGGAGATGCTCCTTCAATGTTTGCAGTGAATGAATATTCCAGAAACTACTCAAATTCATTTTCATATAGTTTGGGCTGGCCAACTTTTGTCTATAGGGCTGAGTGAACAAAAGCTCACACTTGACTACAGCTCTTCTCTTTCCCTAGATAATTACAAAAGGAGACACTTACAAGTCCTTATGCACTGACATTTGTTTTCCCAGAAAGTGTGGCTGGAGTTTCCTTTACAGAGCATGTAGGGAAACCTGTTGCTTATTCTTCGGAAGCCTTTCTTGCAATGGCAGTTTAATATGGTGCCCTCCTTGTACGTGAGGGCTTTGAATGTGGCAAATCGGAGATGTGGTGGGTTGTCATCACAAAACTCTGCAAGGAAGAAGAAGCATGTTAGGAGTTCAGGAGACTGCAGTCACACACGCACATATTTTACCATGCAATGATTGAATTGTGCATTTCTTCCCTTTAAAAGATTTATTTATAACCTCACTTCTTCCAGCAAAGAAACTAAGGCTGTTGGCTTTGTTCTCTAGAAATCTGTGTATCAGAGACAGTTCAAAATCTAACTTCAACCAAATTTCTCTCCAAACTACAATGTACTTTGAACTAAACGAATAGAAGTGAATGAGGTTTTGTTCTGAATATGCCTCACGGCAAGCAAGTATAGAAAGAGAGAGGAGGAGAGAGGGGCATGAGGACAGGGAGGGAAGAAAGCCAGGGAAATAGAATTGAGCGACAAAGTTTGTCCATGAGAAATACTTTTCAGAAAGTAAGGACTGGCAGGTTTTCTGTAATTAATGATTGTGTACCTTTTTTTGCGGGGGTCTGAGGGGGAACGTATATACAAAGTGCTTTGCTTAATGTCTGCAAGTAGGAAATGTGTGTCTCTCACCCACCTACCCACCTCTGAGGTTAATTCCTTCTCATATCATGAAGATCTGACCTTTCCTCCACTCCCCAAGATGGACACTGGCTTCCCACTGAAGACACTGGAAGTAGGGGCCAAATGCTCAACTGTTAACAGGAAAAAAGGCACTGCTCTAATCAGGGAAACGATTCCATTGCATATCCTGCAGCAGGTTCTCTTGCTTCAAGAGATTAAATTTTTAGGGAAAATGCCACAGGCTGGGTAAAGGAAGTGAAGATGAAGGATCACAGGAAACAGGACAAGGTGAGAAGGCACAGCCAGCCTCTCCACCCACCCAGCAGAGTGGGCACGGGGTCTGGGCTGGTTGCTGCACTCATTGCTGGCGGGCACAGTCTGCTGTTGGCTTATTAATCACCCAGGCTGGAGTGAAGCTTCTATGTGCCTTTATACTGGGCCCACCATCTTCTCATGGAAGATTCATTTTTTTAAAAAAAGATGTCAATTTACTTTAAATTGATAATAACTGCAGTGGAATTACAATTAAAAAACCTGACACACATTTTGATAGAAGTTTGGCAAGTTTAGAGTTCTCAAAACCTCTTTAGAAACACAAAAGACCTAAATTTCTAAGACAGTCCTAGAAAGATATACAAATTTGGAGGATTCACATCATTTCATATCAAGATATTCTATAAAGCTGCAGTAACCAAGACAGTCTATATATTGGTAAAAAGATAGACAACAGAGTAATGGAGCAGCCCAGAAGTAGACTCATACATGTATATTCATTTGAGTGTTTTACAAACATGCTGTGGCAATTCAAGGGAAGGAAAAACTCAGCAAATGCTTCCAGAACAAATGGTTACATGTATGGGGGAAAAAGAACCTCATCCCACATACAAAAATTGATTTCATTAATTACAGCTAAACATCAAAGATCCATACACTAGATCTTTATGTTAGAGATATAACTATAAAAGTTAAAACTATTAAGCTTCTAAAAGAAAATAAAGGCAAAGAGCTTTGCAAGCTAGGAATAAGCAAAGATTTCCTAGAGAGGACACAGAAAGCACTAACCATAAAAGAAAAGTAAATTGAAAGCTCTGCTCATCCTAAAACATTAAGAAAATGAAAAAACAAAACAAAAAACAGAAGTAGACTGGGAGAAAATACATCTGACAAAAAGACTCGTGTCCGCATTATATAAAGAATGACAAATTAATACTACAAGGCAAACAGCCCACCAAATAAATGGGCAAAGAATTGAAAGGTCACTTCTTCAAAGAAGATGCGATTATCAGTAAGCACGTGAAAGGGTGCTCAGCATCACTAAACATAAAGAAAAAGTAAATTGGAGACCACCATGAAATACTCCATTAGAATGAGTACAATGGGTAAGAGACCAACACCACCAAATGCTGGAAAGGAAGTAGAGCTACCGGAACTCTTTTACATTACTGGTGAGAGTGTAAAATAATACCATTAGTTTGGAAAGCTGAAATGATTTTTTCTTTCATGAAGTTAGATATATGCTTACCCTATGATTTAGCTATTCCACTCCTAGGTATTTATATGAAGTCCAAGAACAAAGAAAACTAGTATACAAAAAGAAATCAGAACAGTAGTTGCTTGCGGTGGTTGAGGGCTGGCTGCAAGGAGACAATGAAGTGATAGAAATGTTGTTATATGGGTGCACCTATTTACCAAAATCCATCAAATTGTACACGTAAGATCTGTGCATTTCTCTCTAAGTAATTTTGCCTCAAATCAATAGGAACAATAATAAATAGGAAGAATACTTAGCAACTCTTGTAATTGTTCATTAGCACAAATAAGGATTGACCTCAGATGCATTTGGAATCTGATAATTCAGCTAAAACCAACTCAGTGTCTACACACATAAATTTTGAAAAAAAGGCAAATTGCCTTAGGGGTAATTTTGTGTCCTTAAAAAATCTACTTACACGGTAATATGTTTTTCTAAATAAGGCCTTGGAAATTTCCAGAGTCATCATACATTAGCCTGAATGTCTGAGGTCATGTGGAGCAAGGGGAAGTTCCAGAGCCTCTGACTCCCACAGACTTTACTTTCATAAAATCACTTTTCCTAGAATTTAGAAATACTGAAACTTCCCAGGCCTACAGCTGAGGACCAGTACAGAGCTTGGCTGTTATCCTTTTCCTAGGAGTGCCTCGCCAAGGGTCTTCATCTGAAGAAAGAAGTAGCAACGTGTGTGGAAAAGGTAGCCCTGCAGGTTTGTTTCTTTTTAATCTCACAGAACTAAATCTGGGGCACTCTTCAGCCCTTCTCAGCATGGTGTCATAAGAGAAATAGTAGTACTACATCTGAAAAAAGGAATAAAAAATACTGTCTATCCTGAAGTCTTGCTGAGGAGTAATGAAGAAGTCCATTTATGTGACTCAGCAAAATGTCTTTAAATCCTCTTTTCCCATATTATCACTTAAAATTTTTCTTCCCACACAGTATAGCAGCTCCCCTCCTCTAGTTTTACTCACAAAAAACTGAAAAATTCTTTCTCAAAATTCAGCTGATGGAGGCTTTTCTCCACCTTTCCTCTTGCCCCCGTTTGCCCAGATCTATTTCTTGCTGCTGTCAGCAGCTCTGACTTTTTCACAGAACTCGGTCTGTGCTCTCAGCTCCCTCCCCTGGCTTATGCTGCAATGGTCCTGGAGGCTCAGAAGGCAAACACAGGATTTCCTTTAGAAGGTGGGAAGGGAAACATTTTTCTCTCTGTAATTTTCAGGTATTCGGTACAATTTTGGATTTAGAAGTCTTTGTCTTCTGTATTTAAATATCTCTGCCTGTGGAGTGGTAAATGCTCTGCTTGGAAAATGGTGTGCTACCATAGGCCTAGGGGCACACAGATGTGGCCTAGCCTTTAGCTCTTATACCTTTTATGTGGGCAGAGGAAGAAAGAGCCAACCAGCACTTGCTGTTAATCCTGAAAATCCCTAGGGTTTCGGTGTGCACTAAGAGAGGGTTAAATTCAGCTCTTCTGATGTTGGAAGTGTTTCACATCTTATCTGGGATGTTTGCCATGAATGGTAATTTGAAAGACACAGGCAGGAGCCCACGTGTTCCACCCACTTCTCACACCCCACCTCATCACTGTCCCTGAAGCACCAGCACAGGAGCATTTTCCCCTGGGCTATCTGCAGGTTTGTTGCCCCCAGGAATTCCCCACTCAATGCAAGTGCCATACTCAGCGGGCACTTTTCACTTCTTAGCTGACGTCAGTGAGAGTAACGGAGAGCCACCCTCCTCTGGACTCTGTCCCAGACAGGTTCAAAGGGAACGATAGGTGAGGGTGTGGAACCTTCGGTCACTCTTCTCTCTTCCCTATTGTTTGGTTTTGTCTTTCATCCAAACCATTGCTGGAGTCTTAACTTCTTCATGTGTGCGAGGGAGATTAGGCATTTATGTGCTTGCATCATAGACGACAGGAATGACTTAAGCAAGGACACACAGCAGATACAAGAATTCAACCCAGATTTCTGTCCTCTCCAGTATGTGCTGTCTCCTTCTCAGTATTAGACCATACTTTCAACTGCCTGCTGCTGTCGCCAGGATGCATGCAGCTTCCATTGCTTGGGTCTCAAAAAAAAGGGGAGAAACTTGGGGAAATGCAGTGCTCTCTTCTCTCCCTGTAAGTGGCCTTGTCCACAATAAGAAAGGGGAGCAAGAGATGCAGACTTGGGATTCCTAACTGTATTTGGAATCCCAACACCCCTTTATTCTGCTTCACCCTATGGCTTCAACTCCACTCCCCTACTGTAAAACTACCCCTTTATTTTTCACCCGTTTATTTTAAGAAGGGGAAGAGAACCCAAATGAGTTTTGTGCTGAGATATTTTGTGTCCACTGAGGTACCAGAAATGCCAACACTTGGAGGGCAGTCAGTCACTTCATCTGTGTGAATGTCTCTAAGTTGAATTCTCTACAGCCAGTAGGACTATGTTTTAGTTGTTCACACACGAGCTTCCCAAATTCTAATGTGCACAGAGAAATCATCTGGGGCTCTCGTTGGAATGCACAGTTGGGTTCAACTGAGTGAGTGTGGAGGCTAAGAAATCTAACAAGTTCCCAAATGCTGCTAGAGTAGCTGTGGCTGCTGCATCCTCCCCTGGCCCCCTTCCTAAGGATGTGCCAACCCTCAGTGGACGGCACACAGAGTCCCCCCCAGAGGCACTACCCAAGCTGCTTTCAGAGCACTAGTCATCAGGGAAAATTTCCTTGGCTGGAGGAAAGGTGGGCGGGTGAAAAGCGGTTGTGGGCTAGGTGATTTTTTTCTTCTCTTATGTTGTTCAAAACGAGAGAGAATTCATTTGGCCCTTTTGGCCCATGTGAACTGCATGAAAGATAAGGAAGAGGAAGGGGTTTCAAAAGGATGTGGACAGTCTGACTTAAAATTCTTTGCACTGTGGGAAAATCAAGGTCAAGTTCTGTTTCTCCACAGCCCAACAACACTGAGTAGAGGGCTTCATCATTGTGCCTCTCCTCTCCATCCAGATAACAGATGTGGGATGCACATTAGAATAATGCACCAAACACAGAAACTTGTAGATGATGGTCTACTAAGCTTTACACAAGGGACATAGGAGTACAGCAGATTCATGGGCACCTGACAACGAAGTGTTCTGGTTCTTGACCTAAAGCCATTCATCTTCTAGGTCAGATCTAGAACCCCAATATATACCTAATGTCAAAGACAGTCTCCAGCTTCCTTAGGAAAACTAACCAGCAGTTTGGGCCTTATGGAAAGCAAGTGTTTTGGTGCAAAATAAAATGCCACAGGACACATTGAATAGTCCTCTGATGGGACTCGAGGGCCTGGGAGCTGGAAGAGACCTAACAGCCATTTAGGTCAATCTCCACATTTTGTAGATAAGGAAGCTGAGGCAGCACATCATTCCTGGCATTGTGGCAAGTCTGGGAAGAGAGTGGAACCCCTGAGTCCAATTCAGGGTTTTCCCATTGCATAAAATCCTGATCTGCAGAACAAGTGTACTTTTCACTGACTGTGGAAGGTTCTCTCTCACTGAGAGGCAGAGCTACATCTAAACTATCTGGGTCACTGGTAAGTGTTTGTGAAATGCTGTGGTTTAATTTAGATCATTATCTTTGAAGAAGTCAGAGAGCTCAGGTCTTGTATTTGGGACTAATATAGATAATGGTAATGCAACATCTGGGCTTAACCTGTATGCTGCTCACTTGTATAGATCACCTTTAATGCTCACTACAACCCTGAAAGGCAGATACTGGCATCCTCACTTTATATAGCAGGATATTGAAGTTCAGAGAGATTCAGTATTTATTTTGCTTAAACCAAGCAGCTCAAGGCGATGGGACAGGAATCACAAAAAAAAAAACAATTATTGTACCCCTCATGTCTGCCTTTTTAAAATTCTCACTTTTACTTAAAGGAAATTCTTTCAAATAGCAAACTTAAGTGTGTCAGAAATAAGCAGGAATGAGAGGACAGAATCGAGGAGAAAGGGTTTGCATTGACCTCAGGTCACCATAAAAGCTCAGAGGAGGATTCAGTTGGCTTCTGTGCTGGAGTAAAATCCAAAATATTCCTAGATGGAGCAAGATAGCAGGGTCAGGAAACAACGTGAAGGCATGCCCATGCAGGATAAACCAGAGACTCCTGGAGCCGCTGTGTGCCAGGTGTTAACCCTGTGGGCACTGACTATGGAGGCATCATTTGAGAGGCTGGAGGCAGCAGGTATTTACCAACAATTTTGGAGGAATTTCCATTTTTTAACAACCAACTTGACTAGGTAAGTGCTTCTCAAACCTTTTGGTATCAAGACCCCTTTTATATTCTTAAAAAATTATTGAGGACCCCCAAAAGATTCTGTTTTTTGTGGGTTATATCAATCATTATTTACTATATTAGAAGTTAAAACTGAGAAAGTTTAGAAATATGTATATATTAATTCATTTTAAAATGACAAGAATAAGCCATTGCACTAACATAAATAGTTTCTATGAAAAATGACTAAATTTCCTCCAAGCAAAAAAATGCAATGAGAAGAGGGGCATTGTTTTACATTTTTGCAAACTTTAAGAATGTCCGGCTTAATAGAAAGTGGATTATCACATTTGTTTCTGCATTCAAGATACTGCATGGTGTTGTTTTGATGAACTACATGAAGAAAATCCAGCCTCTTACTGTTAGAAAATGGAATAGTATTTTATAGCCTTTTCAGGTGGTTGTGGGTATTTGTTGATACTAACTCAACAGGTGGTAGTTTCTTTGTTGTTAGTTGCAGAGCAATGATCTTTCAGACTGAAATCCAAGGGTCTGTCTTGCCCTTTGAATGGACCTTGTGCCCATGCCTGATTTGATAACATCCTACCTCAGTCATTTGGGAAAAAATGGTTCATGGACTTATACAATTCTTCCAAATAGTGACACATTCATTATATAATGCCAAAAAATCAGGTTTGTTAATGTCACCTCTGATCTCATCAAAAGAAATGTTTAAGTATTGGGAAGTGGTCAAGTTTACAATGGCAATACAAGTTTTCCAAAATTCTTATTTTGCTCAGATTTATCATTTCATCAAAATGTATCATTTGTATTTATCAAAACTCAAAATTCATCAAAATAAATACTATAACTTGTGTTCCTTGAATTGACAGGCTCACTGTTCAAGAAATGCCTGCAGCCTATATACTTTGAGAACATGTGTGCTAGGGTATACCAGATGAATATTAGATGCTTCTGAGCTTCTAGAATGTGGCTTCCTTTTGCATTTGCTGGCAGTGGCATAGGACTAGAGCTAGTTTCAAGAATCACATATGGCAGTTGTTAAAAAAACCAAAAACCTGTCCCAGCTCCCTCTGCAAACTCAACCTGGAGTGTCACAGGAGCAGAAAGGCTGTTTTGAGGTCTGAGAAACTGGCATGAACATGATGGAAGGTGGTTGGGTCTTTTTTTAATGTATTTGTGTTAGGAGGCGCGAGGCAGCCAGACTGGGAGGCTGGGAAGCCGTGTTCTGGAGACAGAGCCTAATTGCTTCCTTCTCTCTTCTGCATCTTTCTCTATGGCCTGCCTCCATGAGACGGTCAGCAGCCAGCCCAGTGCCAGCAGTGAGTAGGCTTTCCCCAGGGCAACGCTGAGCAAGGCTGCGCGGAAAGAGGGACATGCCTGGCTGGTCCCTGGGCACTCTTTCCTCCTGCTGCTCTCCTCTCTGCTTCTGAGGCTGGGTGATTACTGTGGGGAGAGACCGCTCTTGGAGAAGAGCAGTCCCTTCTCTTCAGAGGGGATGTGAGGGTGGTGGTGTGGCCAGCAGGGGAGAGGGAGGCACAGGTGGTGGCATCCAAGCTTCCTGGCCTGAAGAATCATACTTTGAGGGGCAAGGAATTACAAGAGCATGACAGTAGGCTGAGTGGGAGCTCAGAGGAGCCACGGGAATGGGAAAGAACAGGTGACAGGTAGATAGAGAGATGGGAGAGAAGTGGGGGATCAGTGTGACTGGACAGCGCTTGCAGGTGGGAGCAAAGGGAGAGCAAAAATAAACGACACCGAGAAGCCTGGCCAAGCAAGTAATAGAAAAGGATGTTGGTAAGAGTAGCCATCTTTAAAGAAGAGAAAATTTTGTCCTTGTTTTTAAATGTCAGATATTTAGCATGATGAATTCACATTGAGAGCCTGCTGGATGACTGGATTCTATCACTTAAATGCTGAGTGGAAGCAAATGAGCTCCGAGTGTAAGAGACCCAAATTTCTTCCGTCCCTATCACTGGTTCTCAACGGCGCCTTGTTGTCTCTAGTGCTGTGTCTGTAGATGGAGCCAGAAGAATTCCTCCAGATCTCAGGTCAACTCTCAGAATGCCTTAAGGTCATCTATCCCCAGAGGAATACCAGTGGGAGGCTAGAAGGGGAACATGGAGACCAGCCACTCTCTTTGATAGTTGGATGAAGTTTCTGAGAATTTGAGAATCCTTAAATTGGGATTTACTAACTTGGAAGCTATAATATTATTTTTTGGCACACAGATTTATCTTTAAAGTTTACCCAAGATTTTTCATAGCCTTCCTTTGAAAGGAATTACAGTCTCACTCATAGGAAACATAGGCTAAGATTCTGAGTAGTTTGTGCAAAGTTACACAGAAATCCAAAGAGTAGGAACTACTTCCACATTCCTGCTGCCACCAGTCCTAGTGATGCTGGGAATCCAGCCAGGGAAGTGTTGGCTTGGCTGCCCTTTCTCATTTGGTCTGCTTTCTCCCTTGTTCCTGAATGTCCTCAGCTCTCCTTCCCATGTCTCACAATGTCCACATCTTTACTCATTTCCTCTTTTTTCTGTCTTTCCACACAGAGTATGTTCTTGGTCTCTCTAAGGCTGACACCATGACCTGGGTTCACTTCCCCTCTGTCCCTGCAGCTGTGCCCTGCCAGCTGGTCCTTCTCACACCTCCAGTCCCACCAGAACTCTCCTTTGCTCTTGTTACTCTGTTCCCTCTCAGAAGTCTCCACTTCAGTTCTCCCCTCTATGTTGGTAGCTTCCAAAGGATACAAGAGGTCTAACCTTCTCTGAGTTCTTACCAAGTTCCAAGAGCTGTTCTAAGGCCTCTATACATACTAACTGTTTAATTCTGACAACTGTGCTATGAAGTAAATATTATCATTATTTCTGCCATTTTACAAATGGGACATTGAGGCACTGAGATGTTTGATAAACTGCCTGAGGTCACTCAGCAAGGTCACACAGCTGAAGGGCTCATAGTAATGGAGCTGAGAGTCACACCTTGGCTTTTGAGCCCATGTTCTTAACAATGACACCATGCTGCCTCTTCCAGGTACAGATTCCTAGGCTCTAATCTAGACATACCACAGCTCCTCTGCCTTTCCACCTAATATCCTCTGGTGCCACAATTCTTTTCAAAAATTGTTTCTCGGTAAAGATAGTATTTCTTCTTCTAATTGACATTGCTGTTGAGGTTATAACCAACACAATCAGATAAAAGAATATAGAAACATAAAAATTGGAAATAAACAGAACTCTTTCCACTTGCAGGTTATATGACAGCATATCTAGTGAGCAAAAAATAATCAATGATGAAAGCAATAAAGTAATGAAGGAATTTGAAAGAAGAGCAATCCATAATGATACTAAAAAAGTGTGGAGTGGGTGGGAGAGAAGAGAAAGCTCTCCTTTACAGGATCATGCCAGCTAAAAAATGCAGAAAGGTGGATCGCAAAGGAGGTATGTTGAGTGAAAAAAGCCAATTTGAAAGATTACATATAATATGATTTCATTTATATAGCATTCTTAAAATGACAAAATTATACAGATGGAGAACAGTTTAGTGGTTGCCAGGGCTTAGGAAGGAAGGAGGCAGGTAGCTGTGGCTACAAAAGGGTAGCAGGAGGGATCCTTATGGTAGGAATGATTGTGTAACCTAACTGTGGTGGTCCTGTGAATCTACACACTTGATAAAGTTGCATAGAACTAAATACACACCTACCTAATGAGCTCATTAAAATTGGTGAAATCCAAATAAGATTGATGGATTGTGTCAGTGTCAATATCCTGTTATGGGGGAAACTGAAGGAAGGATAGATCATCTCTCTCTGTATTATTATTTACAACTGCATGTG
Organism: Manis javanica; assembly: GCF_040802235.1. NCBI lineage: Eukaryota > Metazoa > Chordata > Mammalia > Pholidota > Manidae > Manis > Manis javanica. Next base: position 128,790,493 of record NC_133157.1, on the reverse strand, counting down.
ATTCTATAATTATCTCAAAATAAAAAGTTAAAAACACACAAATGATCCTGTTTCTCCTCTGCCTGTTTCTCTTAATGACCCTCACATCCCCATCACCTGTGTCACCCTCTCATTTCAGCACCCTCTTTAAATCCTGCTCTTCTTTGCCTTCATTCCAGTCACTTCCCAAGAGCCATTTGTCCCTCTGCAATTCTCTTGCACACATGTCCTCTCATCTCCACTAACTGTCACCTTCTTAGCTGCTCACCGTCCACAGCAATAGCATCTCATCATCTCTCTCTACCCCATCCACCCCTGCAGTATGTCTCTGAAATGTTGTCAAATCAAGCATCATAAAGCACAGAACTGATTGCACCTGTGGCCCAGTAAGTGGCCTAGAGGGGAGGTCCAAGGTGGCTCTACCTCTGTGATTAATTTCTGGTTATGACAACAGCAAGCCTCCCTTCGTTTATTTTGACCCAGGAAGTGGGTTTGTTGAACACAGACTTTTTGTTGGGAGATACTGACTGTGGATAAAATGCAAGTTCCTGTGGCCAGGATTCTCACCTGGCCCTGGTTGACTAGCTCACTGCACACCTGTGGGCAATACATTGCTGTTGACTGTAAATAAAGAGCTCTGCCCAGTGCTCTGGGTGCAACACGGTGGCACAGCTGCAAGGCTGCGGGACAGCAGAGTAGAGACTGGAGTGGGTGGCAGCACCGAGGACAGAGGCCCAGAGGACGGCTGTGCAGGATCATTGTGCAGAGAGGCCCAGAGGACGGCTGTGTGAGACATCTGTGCAGACAGAGAGGCCCAGAGGACGACTGTGCAGACAGAGGGGCCCAGAGGCAGAGACTGGCTTGCTGCATGCAGACTCACTCTGAGTGAATGGGATTCTAGTGACTGACCTGCCACCTGGAAATAAAGTTGAGTATAACCCTTTCACCCCAAGAACATTTTGCTGTCTGTTTCTTTGGTCACATTGAATCCATAGTGAATTTGCCCGGGGCTGAAACCCATTGGCAAGACAATTGGCAAAAGTCGGCAGGGTTCATTGTTGACCAAGGAAAAAGACAGGCTGCCCTTATGGGAGGGGTGCTTCAGTGGGCTGCCACTGTGAATGGGGAGACAGTGGATTGTCCCCCAATGGGTATGTGATCTGAGGTGGCTTGCTTCCTAGAGGACTGGGCCCCACCCCAGGACTGGAGGCAAGTGGAGGTGATACCTGAGACTGTAGGGGTGGCCCTTGGTGTAGTAAGTAGATCTTTTGAGAGAGTGCCCATGGGGCAGCGGGGACTTTGGGTTGGCTGCTTCTGACAGTATTAAAAAGGTCTACAGAGGAGACCCAAGAAATGACAGCACGAGAACGCGAGCTGCAGACTTCTGTGGATTCCCTGAGGAGGGAAATGGCAGTGATGCGAGAGGAGGGAGTGTGAGAACTCCGGCAGCCATTGGAGAGGTTACTGCCATCAAAGAAGAGGGCCTGTTCCCCTGGGGGAGCAAGAGGGAGGCTGCGTGCCTTGAGGGAGAGCTCAGCACAGTGGGGCCCATTCTGTGGAGTCAGCACCAATCATCTGTGAGATAATATGTGTTATCTGACCCACAGCTTCTGAGGCTTGGCATGGCCTGGTGGGCCGAATAGTCAGCTTCCACAGCCCAAGAAAGAGTGATTAATGGGGTAGGATGTTTTGGGGGAACAACTTGGGCCCTAATCAACACTCATTACTAAGAAAAATGTGGGGGTGGTGGGTAAGAATCCAGTTGTTTTCTCTTTATCTTGGAAGGGCAAAAGGTTACATCCCCCCCACCCTGCCCCACACCCACACAGCAGCTGTCTCTAAATCCAAACTGTCACATTTCAGGATCTCAAACGCTTCTGCAAATGAAACAGGGCTGGTTGTTATCTGCCCCTGAGAGTCCTCTCAGTAACCTTCCAAGCTTCAGTAAGTGAATGAAGCCCAAGTTCAGCACAGAATGTCAGCCTGATGACAATAAAAGTGTTATCAGATAAGAAAAACAAGGGAGTAGAAGTATACTCCTGTTCTTTCTCTGAAATCTAAAAGCAGTTTTACTTTAAGCCTTTGAAACCTAGTTCCTGGGACAGAATCATATTTTTAGTAGAAGTATGCTGAATCGGTGAATTCCACCCACAGTCCTCAGCAAGGACAGTCTTCTGCGAAATTAAACCATAGAGTTGAGGAGATTTTCAACTGCATTGTAACGGAATTTCCACTGAGATTTTAAAGAATACCAGATAGGTAAGTATGATACTGGTAGAAACTTAAGACAAGAAGGGAAACTTAGAAAAGAAGGAAAAAGAAAAAAAGCCACATGAAACAATGCACCCTTTGGGAACAAGAGTGTGTCCTGAGAACCGTGGCCTGTGCTGCCTGTCAGGCGAGGGCTGGCCACATGGCTGCAGGCCCTGATTGTGTCAGACACACCAGACCACCTGGTCAGAGCCTGGCATGACCCTGGTCCAGTGTTGCCAGCAGCCACCCCATCCTGCTGTCTCCACACGTTCCATGCAAGGACCTCCTGCACCCCTCTGAGGCACTCTTCCATCTTGCCATCACGAATCATATTCAATTCTAAAGATACAGATATCTACATTTGTATTGAATGTTTGCGATCCCCCCAAATTCATATGTTGAAACCCTACTGCCTAATGTGATGGTGTCAGGACATGGGGCCTTCAGGATTAGATGAGATCATGAGGGTGGATCATTGCAATGGAGTTTCGGACTCTATTGGGGTCACAGGAGAGCTGGCTTCCCCTCTGCTCTGCACTGTGTGAGGATGCAAGACAATGGCAGAGTGGCCACCTGCAGCCCTGATGTGAGTCCTCACCCAATACCCCCCACCCAACCCCTGCTGGCCCCTCATTGCAGACTTCCAGTCTCCAGAGCTGTGAGAAACCAGTACTGGTGTTAATGAGCCCCCTAGTCTGTTCTGTTACAGCAGCCGAATGAACTGAAACTTACACACAGTGCATTTTTTAGGACAGTCTCCCCCTTTCACAGAAAATGGAGGTGTAGGCCACAAAGTAACTGAAAGGGAAGTGCTGATTTGGGTCCCAGTGTTCTTGGTGCTCTGGGGACAGCCGTGACCTGCTGTGACTTGCTTCAGTTGTGTCCATATAGACAAACAGCAGCCTGAAAGTATTCCCCAAATCCACGCGTGGATGGGTACTATCCTGTAGATGGAAGAATAGGGACATTTCACTGTGGGCACGGTGATGGGGGGTGACACAGAAAAGGGAGGAGTTATGCGAAGATTGCCAATTGAATTACACAAAAACTCTCTCCTGTCCTCAAGGGACTGGCCTCCAAAAAGCAAACTCAACTTAAGGGTTTCTGTGGAGGGCAGTCTGTGGACTCAGAGTGGGCCGCTCACTCTCAGCCAGCGCCGAAGTAAACAGCTTGCCACACTCCCCACATCTCCAAAGCATCGGCTTTGCCCTCTTCCTGCTTACCTAAATTTTTAGTTAACATGGAAGTCATGGTCTGGATATTTCCCTAGGCAATGCTATTCTTTTCAAGACACGAAGTCGGCAGGCGTGTCCGCTAGCACTGATCCTGCAGGGGGCGCTAGTATTGGGCGGGCTTCTTGTAGAATTTAAATGTAAAGGGCTGCATTTTTCAAGGACATGGGGCCTTAAAATCTGTTTGCCATAATTCACTGGAAATTGCTTTGTGCTAAAATGTGTGACAATTGTGACTCGTCAAGGATGTGATAATTGTAGCATGAACCAGATATACTTCCTTCCTTGGCTTGAACCAATACCTTCATTCTGCTTCTGCGGGGACTGCTTCTGGGAGACTGTGTCCCCCTAGGAGGTTGACTGGCCTGGTCAGCATGGTGTTGATGAGATGTAACTTTTGCTCTGCTGTAGGGCAAGTATGTATGAAGCCACAGAATGTCAGAACTGAAAGGCTGTCAATCTGCTTGCTTGCACAGAGAGTGCACACTTTGCCCAAGGCACCAGAGTTGACACCTCCCAAGTATTGTTCTGGTTGCTTTACACACACATAACCCTAACAACCACCTATGAAATAAGGTGTTAGGAATATTAATGATAATTAATAGAGTTACTGTTTTGTACGATTGTATATTATCATAATTCAAGTATAATCAAATATATAATAAAGCTTTATTTTGCAAATTGCTATAGTATAATAATAAAACTATAATGAGAATCATGTAATAACTAATTATTGGATAAGGAGTTCTTACTGTTCCCATTTTATAGGTGATGGAAACGGGGCACCAGTAGGTTAAGTGACCTTCCCAGAATCACACAGCCAATTGGTTTGAAGTGAGCATTTGGATCTGGCAGCTTAGCGGGCGTGAGAGTGGGAGTGGGCACCCCCAACAGCTATGCTCCCACTCTTCCTCCCTCTGGGTCTTGGCTGCATCCTGTTCCCATGGCTATTGGAACCTCTGATGCCCTCCTGCCCCGTCTGCATCTGTCCTGCCTGGTGGGAAGACTATCACAGGCATCTCTCAGAGAGCACATGTTGCTCACATTAAGACTGTAAGGGCTGGAATCATCAGGGTTGGGGTTTGATTGGGTACATGGGATGAGAAAAAGGGAAGAAACAAGGATTTTGCCCGGGTTTCCAGGACAGTTGGGTGCCTTTCATTGAAATGGGAAATAGAGGAGAAAGAGCAGACCCTGGGGGGACAATTCTCGATGTACTGAGCTTGAGAAGGCTGTAAAGTATCCATGTGGAAGGGTCTGTTGGGCTTTGCTGATGCAGGTTAGAAGTCTAGCAAGTCATTATTGTTGCGCATCTGCTAGATCCTGGAGACTCTAGGCAGGCTGTGGAGCGGAACCTTATGGCCACCTGGTGGGGTGTGTGTTATTCCCATTTTATACCCACAGCAACTGAGGCCCACAGAGGTTTAAAGAGGCGGCCTACCATCCACTCTCACCTGGGTCATCCTGCACCTGTGGGTCTGCAGCCCCCTGCTTCCCACCTTGCCTGCCATCAGTCATTCACATTGAAGCCAGTGTGGACTCTGAAGCACGGATTGCACATCCTTCTGTTGCCTAAGACTACTCTGTGGCTCTCTATCCCTCTCAGAATGCAGTCCAAACCCCTGGACTTGGCAGGCTCTCTGCCCTAGCCATGCCCGGCCTTGGGATCTCTGCCTCCACTGCCCACCTGAACCCTCCAGCCTGGTGTAACCATGCTCACCATGTCTCTTGTCCATGGCCTTGGTCCTGCTGTGCTGGCAACTGAGGTCCCACCTTCTTTACTCCTGTTTGTCCAGCAGGCCTCCCTTCTCATTTCTCTCCAGGAAGCCTCTGGATGCTTCTCTTTGGCTTTGTGACATTCCCCTGCACTCCTAGACCACCCTGGCATTTTTTTTATGTGGTACATTCCACACTGTGTGTTCCAGACCCCTGCCACCTTTCTAGTGCCTGTAGGGAACAGCACTCAGTGATTGTTTAAAGCAAAGTAGAGTCACACCAAGTCCAGGCTAAGATTTGAATTCAAGCCCAGAGACTCCCTAATTCATGAGCCTTTCCACTCCCCCAAGATGCTTTCCAGTTGGGAAGAATGCCCAGGAGGCAGATGAGATGTGGAAGATTATTCCACCCGAGGAAGGTAGCCCAGGAGCTAAGCTGTGAAATTGCAGGGGACACATTTGTGTTTGCAGGACAGGAGATCAGCTGGCTAGGGTGCCTGGAGCCTGGGTATCCTGTGTGCAGAGGACACGTGGATGAGCCAGGTGAGATTGGATAATGGATGTGAGGCAGAGGAAGTGGCAGATCAGGCAGCAGGCACTGATCTGAGCTTTTTGATCAGGGCAAAGGCATCATAAAAGTTGCTTTCAGGGAAATTAGTTTGGGAATGGATCAAAGAGAGAATTAAAATGGGACACTGGGGATGTGCCTAAGAAGCCCATGGGAATTGCTAAAGCCCATTCTCACCCTGTTTCCCTTGTTAGAAGGATGGAGCAGAGAGCCAAGCTCCATCGCTTTCCTGGGCACTTGAATTACTGCCTCATGCTGGCTGCCCCTCTTCAGTGAATGGGAATGGCAGTGATGGCACCCCTGCTGTGGGGTTCCAGGAGGTAACAGAGGCAGAGCTTGTGGCTCGGCCGGGCCGGCCCACAAAAAGCCTCCCGGCCACAGTCACTGCCCTACGCAGGGAGGAAGGCGGTGTGCTGAGGTGGCCCAGCGCCCTGAGGCTCGGGTTCCTCGTGCTAGCCCCCTTGCAAACTCAGGCCAGAGGAGTGCAACCCCAGTAAACCCTGGGAGAGAGAAAGTAAAACCAATGGCCTGGTGGGTGAAAGGCAGTGAAAGCCAAAAACAGAGTCAACGGCAGAGTGAGTGAACGTGGAGTTGAAATGCTAACCACTGCGGTCTCTGCTCTCCTGGGTGTTTGTATGGTGTGTGAGGAGACTGCCCTTTTATTTTTAAAAGGTTGTCAGGGTTTTTTTGTAGTTGTTTATTTTGCTTTCCACTTAAAATAAGGAGTTTTTTCTTTACAAAGGTCCTTTTATGCTAAACACAGCTTTCAACAGAGGTGTCACTTCAGGGGGCCGGAAGCAGATACCACAGGAGGCTCAGCGGGCTTGGGGGCCCTGCCCAGTTTCATTAGCAGGGGAACTGTGGTGGCCTGGCCACAGCCAGGAAAGATGTCAGATGTGTAGCCTTGTGTAGTCATCAGCCCCCAAAACTCCCAGAGCCCTGAGACAGGAAGAAGATGACGTCAACTTATGTCTCAGGGACTCCAAGCAAAGCTCTCAGAAATGACTCCTTTGCCCTTTCCCTGGTGTCCTAATAAATGGGTCTTTCTCTGAGGAGATGAACCAGTTTGCTCCAAGGGGCTCATTTCATGAAACTATATATGGAATGTGTGTGTGTGTGTGTGTGTATATATATATATATATATTTAAATTATTAATTAATTATTTTTTTAAAGAAACACTGATGCTATTCTTTTAAAGTAAAAATAACATAAACAAGACTGATTAGGTTCCCTTCATCTCTTTCTTGGAGGGGAATGTCCTTTCTGGATGTTTAGAACTGGGGAATGGTTCACACACAGTGGGGCAGTTGGACAGCACCATCTATAAATGGTGCTTCTGAAATATTTGAGGGCTATTACAGTTTGTTCTTAAAGGAAGGTAGATACTCCTGTCAGAGATGTTCCCATTTTCTCTGTAAGGAGTTTCTTGAGTGAAAGAAGGCTCCTGAATGCTTTCTGTCTATATAATTCTAAATTCAAAATCAGCTGTTTTGATTTTAGTAACTTTGGTAATTAATAATGATGAAACAATGCTCTCAGTTTTCTGTCCCAAATGTTAGTGTAAACATGAGGCAATTATTGACGTAAGATGTGCTGGGACTACAGCAGGAATGAACTTCTCTGTGTTCCAACTGCTCTTTCTTTACATTTGTATCTTATCTCTTAACTTAAGTTATACTTATCTGTGCAGTATATTTCCCTCTTGTGGGATGGTGAGTTCCTGGAGGTCCAGGACAGGGTTACTGTCATCTCTAACCTTGTATCTGACACATAGTAGTTGCTCAATAAATACTTGCTGAATGAATGAATCCACAAACAAACGAACAAATAAGATGACGTCAACTTATGTCTCAGGGACTCCAAGCAAAGCTCTCAGAAATGACTCCTTTGCCCTTTCCCTGGTGTCCTAATAAATGGGTCTTTCTCTGAGGAGATGAACCAGTTTGCTCCAAGGGGCTCATTTCATGAAACTATATATGGAATGTGTGTGTGTGTGTGTGTGTGTGTGTGTGTGTGTGTGTGTGTGTGTATATATATATTTAAATTATTAATTAATTATTTTTTTAAAGAAACACTGATGCTATCCACAAACAAACGAACAAATAACTCAAAGTCCTGCCACAAGCAAGATTGTCCTCACCACCCTATTGCTTCCCTTTTCCACCTTGACAGTGATGTTTTCACTCTGAAAAACTCCGTAGCAGAGAAAACTCCTGCCATCACGCCTCAGTGTGATGCACCTATCCTTGCCTTTGTTGTTTATTGCTGAGAATACAAAAAGCAGTGAGCCTTCTGAGGGACGTATCTATTTTGGTCCCAAACAGAAAAGAGTAGGTGACTCTGTGGGCAGAGATTCCTGAACGTGGCAGGGTTGAGTCATGACTGGAGGTGCTCAGAATTTCCTCTGTTTTGCGGGCGGCCGGGGCAGATGTGGCCTGACTGAAGTGCTTTCTTTGAAGCACAGTCAAATGCGAGGAAACCACTGCATGCTGCTCTCGTTGGGTAGAAGGAGCACTAGCTGGGGAACAGCAGGATTCAGAGAATTTCAGGCTTGGTGGGCCTGAAGAGGTGAGCCCCACCACGAGCAGTGGAGGGGTGACTATGAGTCAGTGGGGTGTGGATCCTGCAGGCACACATATGTTAATCTAAGTGTAGCTGTAGGCCCAGCAGGACATTCCTCACAGCAAACTTACTCCAACTTTTTAAAAGGTGAAAATAAACCTCTTTACTGAAACAGTACATATATTTTGGACCTTTAGCAACAGTTTAGAGGAAGAGTAAAGAATGACACTGCCTGGCTCAAATCCTGGCTCCTTCCTAGTTGTGTCACGTTGGCAATTTATTTAATCTCTGTAAGCCTCTGTTTGCCAGGCATAAAATGGGGAGAGTAATAAGGCTCTCAGTTTTCTGTCCCAAAGGTTAGTGTAAACATGAGGTGGTTACTGGCGTAAGATGTGCTAGGACTTGCAGCATGAATGAACGTTCCTGTGTTCCAACCACTCTTTCTGTACAGTTGTATCTTAGCTCTTAACTTATGTTGTACTTATCTTGAGGATTAACTGAAGTAACACTATATTTTCACATAATATCTAACAGATAGTGTAGAGGCCATGACTATTAGCTCTTGTTGTTATCATTCTGCTTAAAATGCCTTAGCCAGCCCTCTGTTTTCTAGTTCACAGTTCCACTCATCCGCCCCACCCTCTCTCTCATCTTGGGCCACCACAGCCTGCTGGAGATCAGGCAATTTTCCTTGCTCCTTCACCTATGGGCAGAGGAACCAGTCACCTCCCCAGAACTTCCTTTTAATTCTTTAGAATCATGCTGGTTTTTCCTCTCCTTTTGGGAAAAAATGCTCAGCTGCTCCCAGTCTCCTGACACCAGCCTACTTTTGCACTGATTGGCCGAGCAGGGCGGGAGCCCATCTGGCCCACACCTGCCGCTGGGGACAGCCCAGCTAGAGGCCAGACTTCTGATCAGCACCTGACCGGTGTTCCTAGGACAGTGTCCTGGCCACCCCAGCCTTGCCTTAGAGTTTTCTGCAGCTTGAAACCCTCCTGCACATAGGATACCTGGATTGAGGTTGAGAGCTGCTGCTCAGAGCCCCATGACTTGGATGGATGCGGGTGTAGGCGGGGGCTATCGGGGTGGAAGCCCCGGAATCTAGACTTGTGGCATGCGGTAAGCAGGAGGTAGGTCAGTGGCGGAAGTTGGATTAGGGGAAAGAAGACCCTGGATGTCCTGACTGATACCCTGAGGTGTCATGTGGTACTACTGGTCATGCTGATCCAGTGACCCATGTGCAAGCAAATCTGCCAGACCCCAGTGACAGATGCAGACACTAGAGTATTAAATTGAGAGGACTCAGGTGCTTTTTGCCTGAGGAAGTGTCAGTTTTTATCAGAGAATCACTAGCCATTTGAGCTTCCTCTTGCTCAGTACAACAAAAAACTGCTTATATATATGAAATATGGGTCAGTAATTGCATTGCCCTAGTACCCTCCTTGGTTTTCAGTTTATTACTCAAGGAGCAAGATCCATTTGTACAACTTTGGCAAAATCATTAGAAAATACCCTCCTCCAACCAAGTCCTGATACTCACAAGCCATGTTCAGAGCCAGAATGTCCCAGGGCCATCTTCCCCAAGAAACCCTTCCAGCCTCTACAGGAAGCCCTTTCCCCACCCCCACCCCCCAGTTCTGATCACTGTGCCACGCTCGGATCAGCTTTGCCATGTACTACTTGGTAATATTTGATCTTTTGTCCTTTCAGATGGATCTTCCCTTCTAGTTGCAAGTTCTGGGTGAGTAGATAAAATGCATATTTCTTCTCTCACACAAAAGCCTTGATACTCAAAATGGGATCATGCACCCAAATATACCTCATACAGGACCTGTTCGAACCAGAATCTCAGCCCCCTACCCCAGACCTCCTGAGTCAGAACCTGCTTAATAACAAGATCCCAGGTGATTTGTAAATACGTTAAAGTTTGGGAAGTGCCATATTAAGGTATCTATTCTTAGTGGACAGAAATAATGAATCAGACCAACCATGGGAATCATTTCTCTGCGGATTTCAATGCTGTGTCTTGAATCATTTGAGGACCCTTAAACCATATTATCTTTATGTCTGATACTCATTCCCAGAGTCCACCCAAACTTGCCTTAACGGGTCTTGGGTGGGTTTGGATACACTTGTTAAGGCATCCCAGATGCACACCTAATGTGCTGTTGGTGCTGGGAACTGCTGCTCTCGATACATTTCCCAGCGGGATCCATGTTCCTTTAGTGAAGGATGCAAATTCCAGAGCAACCTGACACCAAGGCTGAGAGCCACAAACCATCTGAATAATCTTTGAGTGGAAAATACCTAAAATACCTAGAGACAGTGATATTCTTATCTTCCCCTAAATGGGTGACTTATTTGAAAGCTTGGTGAGGGACGCAGCGATGTGTTATTGACACATTGGCAAGTGCTGTGGGCTCTCCTTGGGCATTCTTCAAGATAGGAATTGCTCAGCACATGTTTCATCTCCATTGGGAAACCATGGGCAGCTTGAGGGCAAAGACTGTAACCATGGCATGTGGGTCATCCTAATGTGTGAATGGGCAGATGGATGCCTGTCACTGAGAGTCACCGTAAAGACGTGCAGGAATTTAGGAGGCCTGGTTTGGAGTCCTGCCTCTCCACTGTTTTGCTTGCCTAGTGTCCTCGGTTTTTCCCTGGCACCCTTTTCTTTCTGCCTTTTCTAGGCACCCTGGCCTCTTAGGATGCCTTTGCCAAGCCAACTACAGCTCCCTTACTTTCAGTTCTCATTCTCTTCTGTGTCTCGGCCTTTCTGTTCTGCTCATGACCATGGGTGTTAAGATATTAAAGAACATCATCAGAGGTCCTACCTGAGGACCCTGGTCTACAACCCCAAGAATTATAGTTAGAATTTTCTGTGTATATACATTTTTTCTAAGGAGACAGTCAAGGGAGCTCATCAAATTTTCTCAAGGACTCACCATTTAAAAAAAAATTGAGAACCAGACAACTATAGGGACTCTTGCTATCGCCTCGTTTTTCTTGTTGAGAAATTCCAACAGTGTGTATATAAGTAGTAAATAAGGTCCATCCTTATGTAGTGAGGCTCTCTGGGCCAGTTTTTTGGTCCCCTTGATGCTACCTGGGGTCAAGACCGACTCCATCTTTAAGAAGCAGAACTTCTCAAAGAAATTATTAGAAAGGGCCACCAAAGAGGAAGGCAGGAGAGGATGAAGTTCTTTATGGGTCCTCCATCTTTCCTTACCTGCTGCCTGCCTCGATGAAGAACTGATGAGAAAGGAGGGTCTCAGGAAGGCTAGAGATGCCCAGTAGCTTTAGGGGGCTCCCAGGTGGGCCAGGGACTGACATCAGGAAGCCCATTGTGTCACCCCAGAGAACAGTCCTTGAGTCTAAGTCTAAAGGCATCTGAGGCTGTCACTTCAGCTTCCTGCCCAGTTTGGGAAAGCTCTTCACTATCTGAAAAATTTTCATGTAGGCTGCTCTGTGTAAACACTTTCAGAGAAGGGGAGTGCATGACCCTATGGAGAGGAGGGCATGGAGGAACTCTCCACCCTGAATGCTTGGCTACTGGGAGCTCTCTAAACACAAACTCTGAACCTGTGGCTCAAGTTTCCCCTCTTCAGCAGCTTCCCCTCACCCAGCCTCCAGCACCTTGCCACTCAAGTTCCCCTTCCTTCTCTGGGTCTCCCTTCCACCCTGAGTTTGGGGCAGGGAGCAGACAGGGGACTAGACCTTGCTTTCTTTCCTACAGCCAAGAATCCACATTTGTATGTGATTCTGTACTCTTGGGTTTGAAAAATGTGCAACCACATATCCCTAACTTCATTTTCTAGGAAGTGGAAGTAAAAACTGAGGTTGGAAAACAGCAGAGGACAGCAGGATGGACTGGCTAGGAGGAGCCCAGGAGGCTGCCAGTCTGTCTCTCAGTGGCCTGGGTGCCCCCAGTGGTAGCTAGCCTCCTTCTGGACATGTTCAGGCATGGAAGGCATATGAATTTTGAAGCAATCAATTGCACTGAGATCCCCTTTCCTTTTCTCACAGGGAATGGCTGACAATAAAGAGATGGAAAACAGGCTCCCAGTCATGTAAGATCTTTCCCGTGAGAAACAGGGAAATTGTTCACAGGCAAAAATCCCCTAAACAAGCAAACAGCAGAGGTTCCCACCAACAGTTGTGGTGTTGTAGCCTCAAGGCTTCCAACTGTAGCAGGTCACCTTGGATGCAGCGGAGCACTTCTCAGGAGCCTACAAGGAAACAGCCTACAAGGAGCTGTCACACATCAGCACCTTGCTGGCCAAAGGGCTCTTAGCCCAGATCCTGTGCTGCGTGTCTTCAGTTTCTAAACGTTTTTATGCAGAAGTACCCCAGCTGGAAAACATCTCCCAAGAAGAGCTAATTTTGCCACCTTTTCTGAGCTCTCAACAGAGCGATAGAACTGGAAGGGCTCTCAAAATAATCTCCTGAGCCTTCCCATTTTAGAGAGAGAAGCTGAAGCTCAAGGAGAAACAGCTATCTGCCTACAGTCACACCCTTCACGAGTCTTCTCTTCAGTCCTCCAACAGTATTTGTTAGCAAGTGCCCTGGCCCACTTCCAGCTCCCTGCAAATCAATTTCCTCCTAATTCCTCTCTCCACTGACCTGGGATGATGTGCCCCCCTTCCCATGGGAACTCTGTTTCTGATTGCTGGGCACGAAGGACAGCAGGGAAACTTAGCGCCTTGTGTTGAGGAGCAGCCTGGCTTGAGGGTGACTCTAGCTATTATTGGAGTGACATCAAGAAATTACACAGAAGTAGCCCAAGTGCCCAGAATACTCAAGGGCTTTAGCCAAAGAAGTCTACGAATACTTCTCTTTGAAGTCCACGGGGTCAAGTGGTAGAGTTGTAGAGCTCATCCAATTCCATGATAGAGTCTCTAACTGACCACCCATAAAGTCAATTCATTTTGTGCCTTGGTTTTCTCAGATCTAAAAAGGAGCATATACATAGATGATATGCAAGCACTGCCTATTTGAGACATGCTGTTTTAAAGAAAACAACAACTGTTTTATGGGAATTCCCTAAGCTTACCAAAGTCCTATCTCTCCAAGCTGTTTCTTAAAGATTGACAAGCTAGCAATGGTGGTAGCACTTTGGGATCTAGAGAAGTTGAGTGACTACATGTGAAAAGTTAGACATCTTGTGTTTTAATGACATTTTGTGTTTAATGTGAAGATGGGAAATTCCAGTGTGGGCAGAAGTCTTTACAAGAAGGGATAATTAGACAAAAATATCATCTTCATGGGTTTCCGCACTGTGTGTGTGTGTGTGTTTTGTTTTGTTTTTAATCTAAGGGATGAAGATTTGATCACAGAATTCCTAGAATGAGAGAAAGATCATCAAGGCATAGAAAAACTCTCAGAATTTCCACAGTTCTGAGCAAGGTGCCTCCAATAACTTGTCAGATTGGTAACATCAGGAGAATTCTTTTTAACCACATCCCAGGACCCAGTAATACAGAGACTTAAAAACACCCTGGTTGACTAATACATCCCCTGTAACCCATCACAATTTTAAATGGTGGCTTTGGAAATTTTCAGAATGAAAATCTGCCTTATGAATCAGCTAGAAATTGCATCTGTTGACAGTCTAATTGGAATTCGTTAGAGATCTCTCACCCCTGAGGAATAAAAAGTCTTGTGTATTTTAGGACTTGGGGGAAGAGGTCTGAGATAAAATCATTTCTTACCCTGGCATGGTTCCCAGAAATGAAACCTTTTCATTCTCTTTGGCCTCATTTACCTCTTGACCAGACTATTTCAGGAGCCTCACAGCTGGTCTCTGTGCACATAATCTCTCTTCACTCTACGCCAGAGTCATCTCCATAGAGCTCTGGCCCTGCCTGCAGTGAACAGAAGAGGCACAAGCCAAGGAGATTGGGCCTTGAAGCCCAGCTCTGTGTACTTCTGAGTTTTGGGTTCTTCATCTAGTGGATTTGTGACATCCATACGACAAAGTGGTTATAAATATTAAAATTAGACTTATGTGTATGGCACTCTTTTATCAACTACCAAATGGAGTTAAAATTTTTAACTTGCTAGCCAAGGCCTTGTGTCACTCATTTGACCCCATCCTGCCTTTTCTGTCTTAATTCCCAATATCCCCACATGCCCATCCTGTGCTGGTGGTTACAGTGGACTACCTGCTCTTCTCCAGTGCTTTGCTGTGTCTTTGCTTATATGATCTTCTCTATCTGGAATCCTCACTTCCAGAAACTGACTAGCCCTTCGGTGTTCATTTTGCATGTCACCTTCATGAAGCCTTCCCTGATAGCCTCATGTGCTCATGCTCCTGGAGATCCTGACATTCCAGTTTGTATTACTGTTACTATATCTGCACATTTCTCCCCTCTATCAGGTTATAAATCCTCAAGGATCAAGGCCATCTTATTCATTTTTGTATTTCCTACAGTGTTGAAAAGGAGAATGAAAGGAATTGGATACATTTTTGGAGAACTGAGTGAAGGAAAGAGTCCTCATAATACTTCCACGTCCCACTGCCACCAAGACCAGTCATACCTTCAGGTAAGTCACCTATGGCTAGTGATAACAGGAGGTGACTTGAAATGTTTTTTCCAGAGATAGGATATGAATAACTGTAAAGGCTTTTCTGTTCTGGCTTAAACTGACCGTCCACTTTGCAAAGACCCTGCTGAGGTGGAAATCACATGACAAGCCTTCCTAAAATCATGCCCACTTTAACTCCAAAGCAAATAAGTTCCTACAAATAAGTTGGGTCAGTTTCACCGCCCAACACAGCTTGACCACATGCCTTAAACAAGCAAACAGAGTCTTTATATGTATCATCATGTTTCATTTCTTAACACATCTTAAAATGGGTAGTTAGCATTATTATATATCTAGAAATTAAAGATATGAAATTATAGACTTTGATATCTTATCTGTCTTCATGGGTAAGCAAGGGAAGATGTTATTAGAAAATTCACACTTGATTAAGAAGGGTGGTTTGAGGTAGAAGTTGGTGGTTTCTTATTTCTTAAAAAAAATCTTTGACAAAACCCATTTGAAAGGATGAATGAAATTCAAAATTTGCATATACACACACATATATATGTGCATATAAACACACAGGAACATAAGTAGAGTTCTGAAAGTGAGTATGCTCATATTTTCAAAATTTTCTATAAAGTTGCACATGTAATGAGCTTCCTGAGTATTATTTCCCAAGGCAGTAAAAAGCAAAGTACACATCCTTGAAGCTAATCTTTCCTTTTTTGAGATCTTAAATTTTCCCAATGTTCCATCTATTAGTTACTAACCTCTTGGACATGTTAACCTGGTCTTAGAGTGTTTCCTAGTAGCTTTTTAGTATTATCTTACAGCTGGGGTGTGCAGTGGAAAACTACATCCATTGAAAGAAAAAAAAGTCTTAAGAAATCTGCTCATTAGTACCCCCTGTTAACATTCAAATATGATGCCACTCTGTCCTTCCCAGAATTAACAAAGCCTTTGAGTGACAGGAGAGCCCACCCTTCCAAGCTCTGTTTATAAATCGGGGACAATTGAAGTGTAAAATGGTGGCCTGGGTCACAGACAAGGGGCAGAATCCCGGACTCACCCCCTTGTCTGCACTATGTATGTAGGTACCCCCTCTGATTCTGTTTCTGGGGAGAGGCAGCATCAATTATCCTTTCCAAGATTCCAGGAGCATCTGTGACCCTTACCTGCCACACAGCCAGGTACTGTGATGACTGTGAAGAACCCCCACATCAGCAAGCTTGGCTCCATCTTCCTGGCACCTGGGATCAGCTGTCTGCTTGAGGGCAGTGAGGAGAAGGTGCTTCTCTGCAGAATGTTAGGCCTCCTGTCAGCCTCCTGTTTGCATTGTGCTGGGAGGGTGAGGGATGAGGAATCAACCCATTTGCTGGTCTGTCCAGTCTGAATGACAGTCAGGAGTGCTCTCTATAAGTATTAGGCTGGTTTGTTCAGCCAGGAAATTGTGCCTAACACTCTCTTCTGTAGTCTCAAATATAGGAAGTGGTTTTAACCAGGTTTTTTTCAAGTTCAATTGCTGGGAGGTGTGGGCTGGGGTTGGTGAGAAGGATCGGACTTCGTTTATGAATCCTTTTCTCAGCTTCACCCAGAAAAAGAGAGGGAGATTCCCCTGCCGTTGAAGGAGGCTGAGCAAGCGCTTCTTGGCAGTGGTCTCATCTAGCGTTTCATAAAATGACATCACTGTGAAGTTGAGGTCTTCCCCTCAACTTGCAGCTCCCTGAGGAGTCAGCAGGGGCCACGGATGGCAAGGCCATGCCCAGTGTGGAAGGGCAGTCTCAGCCATAGATGGGCATTTCCTAAAGCTGTCTGACCACAGATCCCTTTCAAAAGTCTGGTGGGCATCAGGGTGAGATCTCCCATGTTCAGATAGTTAACAAGGAAAAAGCAGACCAATCCATAATCAGAATTCATGAATAATTTCCCAAGATTTATATTTGGTGCTAGCTATAATCATTCTACCTGATCTCCTGGGTTCCTGAATGTGAGTTGCTGTTCTATATGATATTTTGCCTTCCGATTTTTCTCTCTCTTAAAGGATCACACTAAAAGTAGGCTTTGGTTTTAAGTCTTGGCCATTTTGGAAAATCTAATCTTGTTTTCTTGTTTAATTATCAGAGCTATCTTCTGATTTTTTATGATGTGGTTGTTTTGCTCTCTGGAAATTCATGTCTATTAGCAATCATCTGGTTATAGTAAAATACAATTAAAACAATATGAAAAAGCAAACAAGATATTGACAAATTCCAATATGTATTACCTCTACCCGTGACATTCTCTCAGAAAGGCAGCTACCTCTGAAAAGAGCCTTGGAATTTTGCAAATGAACTAAGAATGGTTTCCAAACTAAGTACCAGAGTCTGCAGAGAAAAATAGTGAACTGATCTCTTTCTAAGAGTGGGATAGTTATGCAAATGTGACAAGATTATCTTTCAAGGTGCCCAAGCAGGCTGACCCTCACTGCTAGAATCGTTGACAACTGCACAGTGTGCAGTAACTCCTTGTTACCCCAGGATCTGTCCCAATTAGTAAGCTGGATATTTTTGCAAGCTATACTTATTACATAGATTAGAAACACACTTATGGAAAACTTGAAAGTATAATATAAATAACTTCCCCTTCTAACCATTTAGCTGTTGTTGCCAAAGTACCTAAAGAGGGGTCTTTTGTTTTGGTTTGTGTTGCAGTTTTGTTGTTTGTGGTTTTGTCTTTCCCAACAGCAGGTTAATCTAGCCTGGCTACTATAAGTGGTTTCAATGACAGATCAAACATCACATGCTCCTGTATTAGTGATTTCCTGTGGGGCCGCGGGATTGCTGAGGAATGCTCCACAATTCTCAAATCACATAAGAACAACCATAGTTATGGCCATCCTGCCCAAAGCAATATACAGATCTGATGCAATCCCTATCAAATTACCAACAGCATTCTTCAACAAACTGGAACAAATAGTTCAAAAATTCATATGGAAACACCAAAGACCCCGAATAGCCAAAGCAATCCTGAGAAGGAAGAATAAATTGGGGGGGATCTCGCTCCCCAACTTCAAACTCTACTACAAAGCCACAGTAATCAAGACAATTTGGTACTGGCACAAGAACAGACCCACAGACCAGTGGAACAGATTAGAGACTCCAGACATTAACCCAAACATATATGGTCAATTAATATATGATAAAGGAGCCATGGACATACAATGGAGAAATGACAGTCTCTTAAACAGATGGTCCAGGCAAAACTGGACAGCTGCATATAAGAGAATGAAACTGGATCACTGTCAAACCCCATACACAAAAGTAAATTTGAAATAGATCAAAGACTTGAATGTAAGTCATAAAGCTCTTAGGAAAAAACTTAGGCAAAAATCTCTTGGACATAAACATGAGCGACTTCTTCATGAACATATCTCCCTGGGCAAGGGAAACAAAAGCAAAACTGAACAAGTGGGACTATATCTAGCTGAAAAGCTTCTGTACAGCAAAGGACACCATCAATAGAACAAAAAGGTACCATACAGTATGGGAGAATATATTCATAAATGACAGATCCGATAAAGGATTGACATCCAAAATATATTAAAGAGCTCATGCACCTCAACAAACAAAAAGCAAATAATCCAATTAAAAAATGGGCAGAGAAGCTGAACAGACAGTTCTCCAAAGAAGAAATTCAGATGGCCAACAGACACATGAAAAGATGCTCCACATTGCTTGTCATCAGAGAAATGCAAATTAAAATCACAATGAGATATCACCTCACACCAGTAAGTATCACCGCCATCCAAAAGACAAACAACAACAAATGTTGGCGAGGTTGTGGAGAAAGGGGAACCCTCCTACACTGCTGGTGGGAATGTAAATTAGTTCAACCATTGTGGAAAGCAGTATGGAGGTTCCTCAAAAAGCTCAAAATAGAAATACCATTTGACCCAGGAATTCCACTTCTAGGAATTTACCCTAAGAATGCAGCAGCCCAGTTTGTAAAAGACAGATGCACCCCTATGTTTATAGCAGCAGTATTTAGAATAGCCAAGAAATGGAAGCAATCTAAGTGTCCATCAGTAGATGAATGGATAAAGGAGATGAGGTACATATACACAATGGAATATTATTCAGCCATAAGAAGAAAACAAATCCTACCATTTGCAGCAACATGGATGGAGCTAGAGGATATTATGCTCAGTGAAATAAGCCAGGTGGAGAAAGACAAGTACCAAATGATTTCACTCATATGTGGAGTATAAGAACAAAGAAAAACTGAAGGAACAAAACAGCAGCAGAATCACAGAACCCAAGAATGGACTAACAGTTACCAAAGGGAAAGGGACTGGGGAGGATGGATGGGAAGGGAGGGATAAGGGCGGGGGAAAAGAAAGGGGGCCTTATGATTAGCATGTATAATGTGAGGGGGGCATGGGGGTGCTGTGCAACACAGTGAAGACAAGTAGTGATTCTACAGCATCTTACTACACTGATAGACTGTGACTGTAATGGGTTTTGTGGGGGGGACCTGGTGAAGGGGGGAGTGTAGTAAACATGTAATTGTGGATTAATGATAAAATGAATTAAAAATAAAGAACAACCATAGTCATATAATAGCTTGAAACTGAATCATCATAAATGGAGAAGAAACAGCATTTTGTGAGCTTCTAACCAAAAATGTTTTGTCTTATTTGTTCCACATATGGAGGCTCTGCCATTTTGCTTGAAACAATAAATCTAGCTAAATGATTCAACTCTTTGACATGTTGCTAGTCAAGGTTTCTACCTAATACTTTGAAGTTTCACATAAACCTATCTTGACATTTGAACCAAGATGTTGCTGAAGTTCACATAGGTAAGGAACACCTAAGGCCACTGGTAAAGCATCAGAAAAAAATATGTAAGCATTTAATCAATTCTAATTTAAAATACTTAAATTCATATTAATGAAAATTTTTTAAAAATATCACATCACCGAGCCCCTACAAATTTTCTGACAAAGTAAGAGGACCAACTCTTGGTGCTGAGGCAGACTAGGATAAAACAACTAACTTGGTTGACCTCTGCAGTGTACACTGAGCTGAATTTTCAGTGACCTTGAGCTTTTTAGTTGGTGTTTCTCTGCACTATGCAGACATGGAAGGTGAAGGGCAAGGAGAAGGAAGCACATCCACTTTGATGTGAATTGCATATAATCTCATCGTGAGGTTCTATATATCAGAGATGCTGCCCTTAAAGAATTTACAACGGACATGGAAAGACACTTGAATACACTTCCTCCAGGAGGCCTCTTCTAATCCCTTACATTCACTGTCATAGCACTCACCACATTGCATTGTAGTCCACTGTTTAGATGCTTTATACTATTTGTTAAGACCCATTCACATAAAAATATACCAAGCATGTTTTAAACCAATTTCAGACAAATTCTGTATGGACATATGCCAAAATCTGTTTAAAGCCTACTACAAGGAGGTAATTTCCAATGAGTTGAGTTTAAAGATTTCTTTCCAAAAAAAAATTTTTTTTTTAGGAAGAAAGTGTAGCTAGATAATATAGATAGATTATGTTCAAGAAGAGAACATTTGGTTAAAAATAACTAAGCTCCTCACAGGATAGGCGGTCAACTGTGCAAGTTGAGTCTCAGTTTATCAGGAAATTGCTCATCTCTGTTACAAGAAATGCTTGGTATTTCCTAGAAGAAACTGTTCCTTACATTGGACAAATTTCTGACCCAGACCGCTTTATCTTAAGATTGAGACAATTTTCTAACAGTAAAAAGTAACAAATATTCATGATCATGATAAGAAAAGTAATAGAAATTCAGAAAGGGAAAGGTTACTGGGTCAATCTGATAGGGAAAGGCCTCAGAATTGTCCTTGAAGGCTGGGTGTAGATACTGAAGTAAAGAGGCACAGTCTATGGTTGACCAGGGTAGACAGGTAGTAGAAGGCATCTAAACAGGGGAGAGACATAGTTCAAGTGACATCATAATTAGCCTGAGCTGGTGTGGCATGCAGGAGAGAGCGAAGGTGCAGGGGATTGGATGCATAGAGGTGCTAAATGTTCTCCAGGCATGAATGAGGTGACGTAAATTGGCATTGCAAGGAGGACCAATGTCAAAATATGTCTTGCACAGGAAAAATGCAGCTTGTGTATGGAGGTGAGAGGTAGAACATGGAAGTTGTGAGCTTTGCCAGAGGTAAAAATCCCTGATTTAACTTTCATATTTTCCTTTCTTTGAACACTCCCTGGTGAAGATGCTGGTAAACACAAAATGAAGAGACCAGCAGGGAAAATGGCAGAAGACAACAGATGATTAAATGCAGGCACTTGAGGCTGAGGTCGGGAAGCTGCAGGGAGGTGGACCGTTCATGGTAGGCGTTGGTGGTCCACTCTTGGTTGTTCTCGGTTCTCTCATTCCTGATATATTGGATGGTCCTGGAAGACAGAAGCTTTGCCCTTGGCATTTATCATCCAAACTATCCTAAACTTGGTTCCCCAATCCAATCCCCAACCCCTCTAATGAAGAGTTAGCTTGTAACAGAGACTGTTTCCATTTATCAGAGTCTAGACAGGGGAACAGTGGGTAAAGGAGTAGAGGTGAAAGAGGAAAAGGTGGGAGAAATCACTCACCTTCTTTCATTTTTCATTTTTCCTTCATTTACCTTCATGGCTTGTCAATGGTCATCTCAATGATGTTCCTAGTCCTAAGGGATATAGACTTATGAAAGAAAAATAAAAGAAATGGATCGCAAATGGTTGAATGCAGAAATCAAAAGTAAGAAGAAAGGATGGGGTACAGAAGACAGAGGTAAGAAAGAACCTAGTGAGGGATGGTGAGACCCACTTGGTGATAGGGTACCATAGTTTGCTGACTGCAGATCATTGAGGATGTGTGATATTGGAGATCCTGCAATATTGGGAAAAAGATTGCTAAGATGAGCTCTCTATTTAATCCACTTGTTTTCACAATTATGAAAATACTAAGCAGGGTAGGGATGAGGATGCACATTGCAGTTTCCCAGAGTAAGAAAAATTGCTCTATAGAAAAGAAGACATGGTGGATAGACAATGGAGAAGTTGAGAGAGTGTCAAAGAAGGGATTACAAGAGATAAAAAAAAAAACAAGGGAAAATTCAGGGATGTAACAGAGGGCTTAAGAGGGTTTACAAATCACTGGAAGATAATAACTTGCCTTTTGTTGTGCAATGTTAGCCCTTGCCCCCACCATCCCACAAAAATCATGAGTAAAATTCCCATTTCTCAAGTAAAGTTCCCATTTCTCAGTTGAATTGGTTTCAAGGATGTGTTGAAGTGCTGAGCATAGCTTTCTCTGTGAGATTGTGACAAGAGGAAATTCACTCTGTTCTTGCCTGCTGCGACCCTCTTTCCCACTTCATTGTTTACTAGCATCTTTACCAGGGAAGTCAAAGGAAGGGAAAAGGTGGAACTTGGAGAAAAGAATTCACCTCTGTCAAGTGACCCAGCAACAAATGTCAACTGAACACCTACAATTAAAGCTTTGTGCCATGCTCTGGGAGAGATCTAAGGCGTTAAAACACATCCCTGCTCTGAGGATGTTCACAGTCTACTGAGGAGAAGAGATGGGCCCTTGACAAGGGAGATAACAGGCATGTTCTGCCGAGATCCTCCCAGCTGCACCACATGAAGGCTGCCCACTCTCTCCTCCCATGCTCTCCTTTGTCTAGCAGAGTGATGTGCTAGACTGTGGCCTCAAAGTCAGAGTCCAGAGAGAACCCTGCTTTCTTGGACAGTGGCAGGACAATGACCAGAGTGGGGCAAAGAGGCTGCTGTTTACATGGCTGATGTCTTGTAGCTCAGTAAGTGGTTGTCTTCTCAGGTCTGTGGTGTCCCAGGCCTGTCTGACCTTCATCTCCTAGACATGGACCTGAAATCCCCATTTACGATGCAGCAATTTGCCTTTTGCACTGTCCTTGCATACTGGGGTGCATCCTTTAGTATAACTGAATTCACTGATTATGGATCAAGGACCCAGGAACAAGGCATTCAGTCCAGGGTTTGGGAGATGCAAAGACAAATAAATACAGAGTTCCTGCTCTCAAAAGAGCCCACAATCTAATTCTGGGACTTGGGGAACAGAAGGGCCCCCAACTAACCACAAATGTGTCTGTCAAATTGACAGTCCCCCAAATAGCAAATCAACGAATGCAAGGAGCATGGAAGTCTTCAGTACATGTTTGTTAAGCAGGTGGTGGATGGATGGACAAAATCTGCCATGACTGCTTCCACCACTAAGAGGCATGTAATACTACTTCAGATTTTGCCCCAGTTGGTGCTGTATAAACAGTCTTATTTCTCTCAAACTGAAGTTGAGAGAATGCTGCTGCTAATTCTATGAAATCTACAGGTGCATCCTGTTATTGTGCCACTGAGCTGAATTTCTACAGTTTGTAATTTCCACCAGATTTTACTAGATGGGGCACAGGGGTGGTGTGGAAAACCAAAATCCGCTACGAATCAAATAACTCTCCCCAGCTCACATCACAGTCTAGTTCCCAGGGAGCTGTTTGGCTGTTGTGAATTGTCCCACCAATGAAACACTGGGAGAGAGCAGTGGTTTGTTATTGGTGAAAAGCCGAGTCCTCTGTCTCTAACAGCTGAAAGTTGACTTTGCTATCATTTTGCAGCTTATGATGACTACTCCTGTTGGATCTCACAGAGGTTGTCAGAAAGTCAGATTCCTTCTCCCCCTGCCCATTTGAGAGCAGGATGTGTTTGCTGGATGGATTTCAACAAAAGTTCCCTCACCTCTTGCCTAGTGGCTCCAATTTAGGGATGGATAATAATGCCTTTTGCCTTTCAAGCCAGCCCTCATCAATGACCAGTGCCTGCCAGGAGCATTCCTGGGGCTCCTTCTGAGCCCAGGGGGTCGTAGGTACTCAGAGGGGGTGTGATGGTATGCCTGGGTCATTTTGTGTCTAGACATCTACCAAGATTTCCAAGTGGTCCTGACTCAAAGGTGTCTCCCCACTCCTCCGTCATTCTTACCCAGTGCTTTCAGTTTAATCTTCTTTAAGAGCACTGTCATTTTTTTCTGTTCCCTTATCCCAAATTTAGAGTCTTAGAAATGTCTGTAATGCCTTTGAAATTGAACCAGGATGCCTTAGCCTGGCATTCAAGAGCCTTCATAATCTGTCCTAGCCTTTCTCTTCAACATGAATTTTCCACTATTCCCCTTCATGCCATCTTTACCACAGAAAAAATGAACATCAAAAATCACTCAGCACTCACTAATCCCCCAACAGGACCTCCTCTTTTCTGCGTTCTTTCTGCTAAATCCCTAAGTCCAAATCTAGCTCACTCTTGGAGGCCAGTTCAAATGCTGCATCCTATAGGAAAACTCACCCACCCTGCCACCTGGCAGTGCCCACCTCCGTGTGCCAGTGAGATCAATAATGATCACTAGGATTGATTAGCACACACCGCATGGCAGTTGCTGCACTGAGTGTTTCATGTGTGTGAGCTTGTTGACTTCTTACAGCAGTGGAACGATGGCAGTGGACTATCCGAATTTCCACTTTCATGAAGGCATCAAGTCTCCTTGTGGTTGCAAAACACCCATACTCCCACACTAGTTAGGGATGGTGTCATGGATAGGTCCCAGGTCTGTCTACTTCTTAAACAATGCCACTGTTCCATCACTCTCAGAGCATTTTTAAGTTTACAACTGTGTTATGGTCTCTGGAGACATGTCTGATCAGTCCAACTGTTTGTCTTTTACAGGCAGGAAATGCCTCAAGTCACCTTTCATTCCCAGCACCTAGTGCAGGACCTTGATATAATAGGTACTTGGTAGTATCTGTTGAATGAATGATTGCACAGAGAGCCCTTTTAGAGCTCTGGTTTGGGGAGACAAGATTAATATGGTTCAACCTTAACTGGTTTACATCAGGCTTTTACTTTATGGAATTGGATTGGAGGAAAACTCCTTCAATTGTGTTATATCTGAGCCCACAGTCATGCACTATGTTACAAAGGGTGATTGTACTCACACCTTCAGATTCAGTAGGCAGGAGAGTCAAGATTCCCAACCATGACTCCAGAGAACTTGATGCAGTTAGCCAGCTGATATAAGTTCCTTGCTGTTTTGGAGCAGGGTGTGTTCTGGACGTGCCCGTCCTTAAGAGCAGTGGGCCTCCAGAAACCGAGCTGGGTAGCCATGTCTTCTGAATGTGTGGGCCAGGGAAGGGTGCGGAGGGAGGAGCATGGCATTTCACTTACTTAGGCTCTCAACAACTTTGCCTCTGCATAAAACTCAAAGCTTTCCCCACAATTCTCTCCAGCAGCTTCTATTTTCAGAGCTTGAGGAAACAAAACAAAAATAAATAAAAATAAGAAAATAAAAACAAAACATGGGCTTTCTGGGTCATGGGGCCAGAGATATTTCATAATAGGAAAACTTTTTTTATATGACACATGGAGGATTAAAATAGAACAAAGGAACTCTTGTCTGAAGGACCTAATAATGACATTAGCAAGTGGTTAAATTCAGAGAATCCAAACATCTGTTCCATCAGTCACGGCCAGATGCAGTATTAACAATACCGCGAATCGCTGACACTCATTTTTTTCTGAGAAGTTGAAACCTTTTTGTTTGAGTTATCTCATTTTTTTTCTTCCCCAAACTACTGTGAAATATTCCATTTCTTGTTTGATAAATGAGGAGACTGGATCTGATGAGCCTAGGTTAATTTCATCCATGGTGGAGATAAGACTAATTTCTAATTTTCTCACCTTTCTGTCTTTTTCTGAAAAACCTATATCACTCCTGTTATTACCCATATTTCCCCATGTTGGTGACTCATCTGTCTGTTTTAGTCAAAGAAGGGAATTCTTCACTGACTGCTCCATCACCACCACCCTTTATTGAGTACTTGGTGTGTGGCAGGCACAATGCACTGGCAATATAGAGAACAAAACAGACAGAGTCCT
This sequence comes from Manis javanica, assembly GCF_040802235.1. NCBI lineage: Eukaryota > Metazoa > Chordata > Mammalia > Pholidota > Manidae > Manis > Manis javanica. Next base: position 128,764,691 of record NC_133157.1, on the reverse strand, counting down.
CACCATTATTATGTTGCTAAGTTCTGGTGAGTCAGACAGACAGACAATAAGCAAGTAAGCAAACAAATACATGATGTAGTATTCCATGATGGTAAGTGTTACAAATAAAAATAATGCAGGGAAGTAATGCATGCCAATGATGGGGTTGGAGAAGATGCTTCTGAGGTCAAGAAAAGGCCCTTGGAGGAGGTGACAGCTGACCAGAGACCTGGAAGAAGCCAGGGAACAGCCATGTAGCTATCTGGGGGAAGAGCATCCCAGTGGCAAAAATGCACTCAACACCCTCGGAACAGCAAGCATGCTGGTGTGAGTGCATGAGCCAGGTGACAGAGGTAGGAGCTGCAGGTTGGAAAAGTACAGAGGGGCTGGGTCATTTATGGTTTGTAGACCAGGTCAGGAGTTTGGGATGTTGATTGAAAGCTACAAGAAGGGTGAGAGTGAAATAGGGCAGAGACAGGAGACAAGCATCATGATTCATTTTCCAAAAAGCTGAGATATAAACAGTATGGTAAGAGCAGGAAAGATTCTATCTTAAAGCTAATATTTCAGTTTAAAAACCAGGAAGTTAGAAAGTAAGATTCCTAACATATTCTTTAGCAAACAGACAATAACCCAACCTACTTTGGGGGCAGGGCCGGCGGTCTTTATGGACATGTTCTCAGAGGAAAGCCACTATCCTGGGGTGGAACCAGATCAATAAATTCCTTGCGTTAAGTTTATTTTGCACAACTAGCTGGAGGACTGATACTAGAGGAGAGGAGACATGGTGTCTCTCACCAGAGATAAGCATCTTGAGACCACCTGACAAGTCTGTACTCCCTGGCCCTTGGTCACATTCCTGAAAATGCTTAGAAGACAGAAATCCCAGCCTTTTAGTGCTCCTCCTTTCTGAGGACACCCGCACTTCTCTTTCTTTAAGTGTGTAACTTTAAAATAAAGCTTTCTCACTGCTTGACTTAATAGCATTTTGTCTCTCTGCACTTTTCCAGTAGTAAGCGTCTTTGTTTCCTTGCTATTTCATTTTTTTTTTTTTTTTGAGAGGGCATCTCTCATATTTATTGATCAAATGGTTGTTAACAACAATAAAATTCAGTATAGGGGGGTCAATGCTCAATGTACAATCATTAATCCATCTCAAGCCTAATTCTCGTCAGTCTCCAATCTTCTGAAGCATAACGAACAAGTTCTTACATGGTGAACGAATTCTTACAGAGTGAATAAATTCTTACATGGTGAACAGTACAAGGGCAGTCATCACAGAAACTTTCGGTTTTGATCATGCAATATGACCTATAAACCATCAGGTCAAATATGAATATTCATTTGATTTTTGTACTTGATTTATATGTTGATCCCACATTTCTCCTATTATTATTATTATTTTTATTTTTAATAAAATGCTGAAGTGGTAGGTAGATGCAAGATAAAGGTAGAAAACATAGTTTAGTGCTGTAAGAAGGCAAATGTAGATGATCAGATTATCAGGTGTGTGCCTATGGACTAAGTATTAATCCAGGCTAGACAAGGGCAGCAAAACATCCACGGATGCAGAAGATTTCTCTCAAAGCAGGGGGGGTGAGGTTCTGAGCCTCACCTCTGTTGATCCCCAAATTCTCACCTGATGGCCCCCCTGCGACTGTGCCTGTCTTAGGTTGTTCCTCCCTTGAGGAATCTTACCCGTCTCTGGCTAACCAGTCATCTTCCGGGGCCATACAGGGAAATGTAAAGTTGGTAAGTGAGAGAGAAGCCATATTGTTTGCAAAGGTTAGCTTTTTACTTCTTTGCAGATTTATGCCCTGTGGCTTCTATGCCCAGCACTTGTCTCGAGGTATCTTTACCACCTGGAGGAATTATGATACTCGGTAAATTCGATATGAGGCACGAATTCTATTTAAAGTTTGTAATTAGGAAGGAAGAAGAAAAGCTATAGATGTAGCATATGAAGGAAACTTGGGAGGATTGATTATTTCTTTGACATATCTTCTTGTATAGTACCTTAAGTATGTATAGGTTTTAAACTACTAACTAATTTGCACACACATATTGACATAATAGGAATACGGTGACATAAACAAAGCAAATCTATAATTACCAGCCATCTCCAGTGAAGCCAAGAAAACCATTTAGGCACCCTAGGCATTTGTGAAAATTTATCTATGATATGATGGATATTTTCCAACTGTACTTGAACCATCAGACAAATTAAAGCAGCCCATTTCTGGGATCTGTTCACATCCCATATGTTCTTTTAACCATAGATAGTCTATAGTCATGAGATTTTGGGGTGCTACAACTTGCACCCCTCCCAACTCCTGGTTGAGTTCCAACAGTACAGATCCAGTCAAATTCGTTGTCTCACTGTATGCACATGCCAGCCTAGACATCTCCCTCCTCCTTCTCATGGCAAGTCCAGGAGATGGTGGGCTGGATGCAGCCACAACCGCAGCATCGTCCGGATCCCTGTGGAGGCTTTTTGATGATCATCCCCCGGCACGAGTCCTCCAGAGAGTGCTGATGCCGGAAGCTCCTCCTCATATCGTATCTTAGTTCATTTTCTGGGTATCCAAGCTAGGCCTTGATCTTCTGCGTAGAAACAAACAGACCCTTTGCCCACACTTTGACATGCCCTCTATACCACTGTGCAGAACTCATTGGAGGTCAGCACACAGTAACTGCTTTTTTTTTTTTTTTTTTAATTAAGAGAAAGGAATATTATCAGAAAAGAGTACCTCCATAGCTGATCATCTGACACCCTTTAAGTGATCAACATTAAGGATATTTAAAGCATGCGTTGATCTTTGATTTACCAATAGTTTTATCCTGTTAAGGAGTAATCCCCCTTTTCTTTCTTTCTTTCTTTTTTTTTTTTTTTTAAATTTTTAATCTACACTTACCTGAAGAATACTATGTTTACTATGCTCTCCCCTATATCAGGTCCCCCCTAACAACCACATTACGGTTACTGTCCATCAGCTTAGCAAAATGTTGTAGAGTCACTACTTGTCCTCTCTGTGTTGTGCAGCCCACCCTCCCCTTTCTCCCTCCCCCCCATGCATGCTAATCTTAATACCCCCCTTCTTCTTCCCCCCCCTTATCCCTCCCTGCCCACCCATCCTCCCCAGTTCCTTTCCCTTTGGTACCTGTTAGTCCATTTTTGGGTTCTGTAATTCTGCTGCTGTTTTGTTCCTTCAGTTTTTCCTTTGTTCCTATACTCCTCAGATGAGTGAAATCATTTGGTATTTCTCTTTCTCCGCTTGGCTTATTTCACTGAGCATAATACTCTCCAGCTCCATCCATGTTGCTGCAAATGGTTGGATTTTTCCACTTCTTATGGCTGAGTAGTATTCCATTGTGTATATGTACCACATCTTCTTTATCCATTCATCTACAGATGGACATTTAGGTTGCTTCCAATTCTTTGCTATTGTAAATAGTACTGCGATAAACATAGGAGTGCATCTGTCTTTCTCAAACTTGATTGCTGCATTCTTAGGGTAAATTCCTAGGAGTGGAATTCCTGGGTCAAATGGTAGGTCTGTTTTGAGCATTTTGATGCACCTCCATACTGCTTTCCACAATGGTTGAACTAATTTACATTCCCACCAGCAGTGTAGGAGGGTTCCCCTTTCTCCACAGCCTCGCCAACATTTGTTGTTGTTTGTCTTTTGGATGGCAGCTATCCTTACTGGTGTGAGGTGATACCTCATTGTAGTTTTAATTTGCATTTCTCTGATAATTAGCGATGTGGAGCATCTTTTCATGTGTCTCTTGGCCATCTGTATTTCTTTTTTGGAGAACTGTCTGTTCAGTTCCTCTGCCCATTTTTTAATTGGGTTATTTGTTTTTTGTTTGTTGAGGCGTGTGAGCTCTTTATATATTCTGGACGTCAAGCCTTTATCAGATCTGTCATTTTCAAATATATTCTCCCATACTGTAGGGTTCCTTTTTGTTCTATTGATGGTGTCTTTCGCTGTACAGAAGCTTTTCAGCTTAATGTAGTCCCACTTGCTCATTTTTGCTGTTGTTTTCCTTGCCCGGGGAGATATGTTCAAGAAGAGATCACTCATGTTTATGTCTAAGAGGTTTTTGCCTATGTTTTTTTCCAAGAGTTTAATGGTTTCGTGACTTACATTCAGGTCTTTGATCCATTTTGAGTTTACCTTTGTATATGGGGTTAGACAATGGTCCAGTTTCATTCTCCTACATGTAGCTGTCCAGTTTTGCCAGCACCATCTGTTGAAGAGACTGTCATTTTGCCATTGTATGTCCATGGCTCCTTTATCAAATATTAATTGACCATATATGTTTGGGTTAATTTCTGGGGTCTCTAATCTGTTCCACTGGTCTGTGGCTCTGTTCTTGTGCCAGTACCAAATTGTCTTGATTACTATGGCTTTGTAGTAGAGCTTGAAGTTGGGGAGTGAGATCCCCCCTACTTTATTCTTCTTTTTCAGGATTGCTTTGGCTATTCGGGGTCTTTGGTGTTTCCATATGAATTTTTGAATTATTTGTTCCAATTCATTGAAGAATGTTGCTGGTAATTTGAGAGGGATTGCATCAAATTTGTATATTGCTTTTGGCAGGATGGCCATTTTGACGATATTAATTCTTCCTAGCCATGAGCATGGGATGAGTTTCCATTTATTAGTGTCCCCTTTAATTTCTCTTAAGAGTGACTTGTAGTTTTCAGAGTATAAGTCTTTCACTTCCTTGGTTAGGTTTATTCCTAGGTATTTTATTCTTTTTGATGCTATGGTGAATGGAATTGTTTTCCTGATTTCTCTTTCTATTGATTCGTTGTTAGTGTATAGGAAAGCTACAGATTTCTGTGTGTTGATTTTGTATCCTGCAACTTTGCTGTATTCCGATATCAGTTCTAGTAGTTTTGGAGTGGAGTCTTTAGGGTTTTTTATGTACAGTATCATATCATCTGCAAATAGTGACAGTTTAACTTCTTCTTTACCAATCTGGATTCCTTGTATTTCTTTGTTTTGTCTGATTGCCGTGGCTAGGACCTCCAGTACTATGTTAAATAACAGTGGGGAGAGTGGGCATCCCTGTCTGGTTCCCGATCTCAGTGGAAATGCTTTCAGCTTCTCGCTGTTCAGTATAATGCTGGCTGTGGGTTTATCATATATGGCCTTTATTATGTTGAGGTACTTGCCCTCTATTCCCATTTTGCTGAGAGTTTTTATCATGAATGGATGTTGAATTTTGTCAAATGCTTTTTCAGCATCTATGGAGATGATCATGTGGTTTTTGTCTTTCTTTTTGTTGATGTGGTGGATGATGTTGATGGATTTTCGAATGTTGTACCATCCTTGCATCCCTGGGATGAACCCCACTTGGTCATGGTGTATGATCCTTTTGATATACTGTTGAATTCTGTTTGCTAATATTTTATTGAGTATTTTTGCATCTACGTTCATCAGGGATATTGGTCTGTAATTTTCTTTTTTGGTGGGGTCTTTGCCTGGTTTTGGTATTAGGGTGATGTTGGCTTCATAGAATGAGTTTGGGAGTATTCCCTCTTCTTCTATTTTGTGGAACACTTTAAGGAGAATGGGTATTATGTCTTCTCTGTGTGTCTGATAAAATTCCGAGGTAAATCCGTCCGGCCCCGGGGTTTTGTTCTTGGGTAGTTTTTTGATTACTGTTTCAATTTCTTTGCTTGTAATTGGTTTGTTTAACTTTTGTGTTTCTTCCTTGGTCAGTCTTGGGAGGTTGTATTTTTCTAGGAAGTTGTCCATTTCTTCTAGGTTTTCCAGCTTGTTGGCATATAGGTTTTCATAGTAGTCTTTAATAATTCTTTGTATTTCTGTGGAGTCTGTCGTGATTTTTCCATTCTCATTTCTGATTATGTTGATTTGTGTTGACTCTCTTTTTCTCTTAATAAGTTGGGCTAGAGGCTTATCTATTTTGTTTATTTTCTCAAAGAACCAGCTCTTGGTTTCGTTGATTTTTGCTATTGTTTTATTCTTCTCAATTTTGTTTATTTCTTCTCTGATCTTTATTATGTCCCTCCTTCTGCTGACTTTAGGCCTCATTTGTTCTTCTTTTTCCAGTTTTAATAATTGTGATGTTAGACTATTCATTTGGGATTGTTCTTCCTTCTTCAAGTGTGCCTGGATTGCTATATACTTTCCTCTTAAGACTGCTTTCGCTGCATCCCACAGAAGTTGGGGCTTAGTGTTGTTGTTGTCATTTGTTTCTATATATTCCTTGATCTCTATTTTGATTTGTTCATTGATCCATTGATTATTTAGTAGCATGTTGTTAAGCCTCCATGTGTTTGTGAGCCTTTTTGTTTTCTTTGTAGAATTTATTTCTACTTTCATACCTTTGTGGTCTGAAAAATTGGTTGGTAGAATTTCAATATTGTGGAATTTACTGAGGCTCTTTTTGTGAGCTAGTATGTGGTCTATTCTAGAGAATGTTCCATGTGCACTTGAGAAGAATGTATATCCTGTTGCTTTTGGATGTAAAGTTCTATAGATGTCTATTAGGTCCATCTGTTCTAGTGTGTTGTTCAGTGCCTGTGTGTCTTTACTTATTTTCTGCCCGGTGGATCTATCCTTTGGGGTGAGTGGTGTGTTGAAGTCTCCTACAATGAATGCATTGCAGTCTATTTCCCTCTTTAGTTCTGTTAGTATTTGCTTCACATATGCTGGTGCTCCTGTATTGGGTGCATATATATTTAGAATGGTTATATCCTCTTGTTGGACTAAGCCCTTTATCATTATGTAGTGGCCTTCTTTATCTCTTGTTACTTTCTTTGTTTTGAAGTTTATTTTGTCTGATATTAGTACTGCAACCCCTGCTTTCTTCTCACTGTTGTTTGCCTGAAATATGTTTTTCCATCCCTTGACTTTTAGTCTATGCTTATCTTTGGGTTTAAGGTGAGTTTCTTGTAAGCAGCATATAGATGGGTCTTGCTTTTTTATCCATTCTATTACTCTATGTCTTTTGATTGGTGCATTAAGTCCATTTACATTTAGGGTGACTATTGAAAGATATGTACTTATTGCCATTGCAGGCTTTAGATTCGTGGTTACCAAAGGTTCAAGGTTAGCTTCTTTAGTATCTTACTGCCTAACTTAGCTCGCTTATTGAGCTGTTATATACACTGTCTGGAGAGTCTTTTCTTCTCTCCCTTCTTATTCCTCCTCCTCCCTTCTTCATATGTTGTGTGTTTTGTTCTGTGCTCTTTTTAGGGGTGCTCCCATCTAGAGCAGTCCCTGTAGGATGCCCTGTAGAGGTGGTTTGTGGGAAGCAAATTCCCTCAGCTTTTGCTTGTCTGGGAATTGTTTGATCCCACCATCATATTTAAATGATAGTCGTGCTGGATACAGTATCCTTGGTTCAAGGCCCTTCTGTTTCATTGCATTAAGTATATCATGCCATTCTCTTCTGGCCTGTAGGGTTTCTGTTGAGAAGTCTGATGTTAGCCTGATTGGTTTTCCTTTATAGGTGACCTTTTTCTCTCTAGCTGCCTTTAAAACTCTTTCCTTGTCCTTGATCCTTGCCATTTTAATTATTATGTGTCTTGGTGTTGTCCTCCTTGGATCCTTTCTGTTGGGGGTTCTGTATAATTCCATGGTCTGTTCGATTATTTCCTCCCCCAGTTTGGGGAAGTTTTCAGCAATTATTTCTTCAAAGACCCTTTCTATCCCTTTTCCTCTTTCTTCCTCTTCTGGTATCCCTATAATACGAATGTTTTTCCTTTTGTATTGGTCACATATTTCTCTTAGTGTTGTTTCATTCCTGGAGATCCTTTTATCTCTCTCTATGTCAGCTTCTATACGTTCCTGTTCTCTGGCTTCTATTCCTTCAATGGCCTCTTGCATCTTATCCATTCTGCTTATAAATCCTTCCAGGGATTGTTTCACTTCTGTGATCTCTTTCCTGACATCTGTGATCTCCTTCCGGACTTCATCCCACTGCTCTTGCATTTTTCTCTGCATCTCATCCCACTGCTCTTGCATTTTTCTCTGCATCTCATCCCATTGCTCTTGCATTTTTTTCTGCATCTCTGTCAGCATGTTCATGATTTTTATTTTGAATTCTTTTTCAGGAGGACTAGTTAGGTCTGTCTCCTTCTCAGGTGTTGTCTCTGTGATCTTTGTCTGCCTGTAGTTTTGCCTTTTCATGGTGATAGAGATAGTCTGCAGAGCTGGTACAAGTGACCGCTGGAAGAGCTTCCCTTCTTGTTGTTTTGTAGCCTTTTCCTGGGAGAATAGCGACCTCTAGTGGCTTGTGCTGGGCAGCTGTGCGCAGACAGGGCTTCTGCTTCCTGCCCAGTTGCTTTGGGGTTTATCTCCACTGTTGCTGTGGGCTTGGCCTGTCTGGGGCTGTTCCTCCAAAATGGTGGAGCCCCGTTAGAGGGGGAGCAGCCAGGAGACTATTTATCTCCGTAAGGGGCCTCTGTGCTCCCTGCTGCCCAGGGGGTTAGAGTGCCCAGAGATCCCCAGATTCCCTGCTTCTGGTCTAAGTGACCTGTCCTGCCCCTTTAAGATTTCCAAAAAGCACTCTCCAAACCAAAACAACAACAGCAACAATGAGAGAGGGAACAGAAAGGAAAAAAAAAAGAAAAAACACGCGATTTTTTTTTTTTTCCTCAGGTGCCGGTCCCAGGCACCCGCGCACTGGTCCTGCTGCCCTGTCTCCCTAGCACCAGGGTCCCTGTCCTTTCAAGGCTTCCAAAAAGCACCCACCCACCGGTCCCGCAGGGAAGGAACGCTCAATATTCTTTGTCCTCAGGCACTGGTCCCACGCACCCGCTCACCAGTCCTGCCGCCCTGCCTCCCTAGCACCGGGGTCCCTGTCCCTTCAAGGCTTCCAAAAAGCACTTGGCAAAAAGAGAGAAAAAAAAGGGGAAAAACGCGCGATTTCTTCCGTCCTCAGGTGCTGGTCTCAGGCACCCACCCACCGGTCCCACAGGGAAAAATGCGGGATATTCTTTGTCCTCAGGTGCCGGTCCCAGGCACCCGCTCACCAGTCCCGCCGCCCTGCCTCCCTAGCACCGGGGTCCCTGTCCCTTTTAGGCTTCCAAAAAGCACTCGCAGAAAAGAGAAAAAAAAAAGGGGAAAAACGCGCGATTTCCTCTGTCCTCAAGTGCCGGTCTCAGGCACCCGCCCACCGGTCCCGCAGGGAAAAACGGGGGATATTCTTTGTCCTCAGGCGCCGGTCCCAGCCACCCGCTCACCAGTCCCGCCACCGTGCCTCCCTAGCACTGGGGTCCCCGTCCCTTCAAGGCTTCCAAAAAGCGCTTGCCAAAAAGAGAAAAAAAAAAAGGGGAAAAACGCGCGACCTCCTCCGTCCTCAGGCACCGGTCTCAGGCACCCGCCCCCAGGTCTCGCAGGGAGAAACGCGGGATATTCTTTGTCCTCCGGCGCTGTTCCCAGGCACCTCCTCACCGGTCCCGCCACCCTGCCTCCCCAGCAACGGGGGCCCGTCCCTCTAAGGCTTCCAAAAAGCGCTCGCCAAAAAAAAAAACTGCTCCGGTTTCTCTCCACCCGCCGGGAGCCGGGGGGAGGGGCGCTCGGGTCCCGCCGGGCCGGGGCTTGTATCTTACCCCCTTCACAAGGCGCTGGGTTCTTGCAGGTGTGGATGTGGTCTGGATGTTGTCCTGTGTCCTGTGGTCTCTATTTTAGGAAGATTTTTCTTTGTTATATTTTCATAGCTCTATGTGTTTTTGGGAGGAGATTTCCACTGCTCTACTCACGCCGCCATCTTGGCTCCCGCTACCCCTTGCTATTTCATTTTATTTCCAGGTCTTCACTTAGTCTCTGCTTTACTCCTGATAAGTATGGAGAGGCTGCTGAGAGCTCTACTTAGTTTTTGGGGTATTATTGGTGGAAACTAATTACCATTCATTAGTCACTCACCTTATTCATACATCATTTGATAAGCATATGTATGTAGCAGTCCTGGGGATAGAGGGATGATCCTAGACTCTATGTGGAGGCCTGGAGAGCTCTGTCTGTCTTGAAAGGCAAAACCATGCCCTTTAATGGGAACAATCTTTTGTGGGGAAAGATTATTGGCAACAATCTCTTGGCAAAGAGGCCATCACAGGCTTACACTCCACAGCTGAGTAGATTCTTACTGCTTCCTGTACTTGCAGAAGAGTTTTAAGTTGTCCTATTGAAATGATAAGGTTTTTCCATCAGTGTTAATGAAAAGAATTATTTGTAAGGTCATAACTTGTAGATGAAGAATAATTTTCCTTAGATATTTAGTTATTTTTTACTATTTCCAATTCCAAGCTTTTTGGTATATTTTTTGTCCTTTATAAATGAATGTGATTTTTAAAACATATCTATTAAAACGTATTTAATATACAGACCTAGATAGTGAGTGGGTGAAAAGCTGTTCTTTTGAGCACCTTCAGATGTTCACCTGAGAGAAGATGGGCAATGAAACTGTCTAAATGTATATCTCAAATCATTTTTTAAAAATTTTGGTATCACTAATGTACAATTACATGAGCAACATTATGGTTACTAGACTCCCCCCATTATCAAGTCCCCACCAAATACCCCATTATAGCCACTGTCCATCAACATAGTAAGATGCTATAGAGTCACTAGTTGTCTTCTCTGTGTTGTACTGCCTTCCCTGTGCCTCCTGCTTATATTATGTGGGCTAATCGTAATGCCTGTTTTCCCCCCTTACTCCTCCCTTCCCACCCATCCTGTCCAGTCCCTTTCCTTTGGTAACTGTTAGTCCATTCTTGGGTTCTTTGAATCTGCTGCTGTTTTGTTCCTTCAGTTTTTTCTTTGTTCTTACACTCCACAGATGAGTGAAATCATTTGGTACTTGTTTTTCTCTGCCTGGCTTATTTCACTGAGCATAATACCCTCTACCTTCTTGCATGTTGCTGCAAATGGTAGGATTTGTTATCTTCTTATGACTGAATAATATTCCATTGTGTATATGTACCACATCTTCTATATCCATTCATCTACTGATGGACACTTAGGTTGCTTCCATATCTTGGCTGTTGTAAATAGTGCTGTGATAAACATAGGGGTGCATATGTCTTTTTGAATCTGGGATCTTATTTTCTTTGGGTAAATTCCTAGGAGTGGAATTCCTGGGTCAAATGGTATTTCTATTTTGAGCTTTTTGAGGAACCTCCATACTGCTTTCCACAATGGTTGAACTAATTTACATTCCCACCAGAAGTGTAGGAGGGTTCCCCTTTCTCCTCATTGTTGCCAGCATTTGTTGTTTCTTGTCTTTTGGATGTTGGCCATCCTAACTGGTGTGAGGTGATATCTCATTGTGGTTTTAATTTGCATTTCTCTGATGATTAGTGATGTGGAGCATCTTTTCATGTGTCTGTTAGTCATCTGAACTTCTTCTTTGGAGAACTGTCTGTTCAGCTATTCTGCCCATTTTTTAATTGGATTATTTGCTTTTTGTTTGTTGAAGTGTGTGAGCTCTTTATATATTTTGGATGTCAACTCTCTCTCGGATCTGTCATTTATGAATATATTCTCCCTTACTGTAGGATCCTTTTTGTTCTATTGATGGAGTCCTTTGCTGTACAGAAGCTTTTCAGCTTGATATAGTCCCACTTGTTCATTTTGCTTTTGTTTCCATTGCCCAGGGAGATATGTTCATGAAGAAGTTGCCCATGTTTATGTCCAAGAGATTTTTGCCTATGTTTTTCTCTAAGGGTTTTATGGTTTCATGACTTATGTTCAGGTCTTTGATACATTTTTGAATTTACTTTTGTATATGGGGTTAGACAATGATCCAGTTTCATTCTCTTACATCTAGCTGTCCAGTTTTGCCAACACCAGCTGTTGAAGAGGATGTCATTTCCCCATTTTATATCCATGGCTATTGTATCATATATTAATTGACCATATATGTTTGGATAAATGTCTGGACTCTCTATTCTGTTCCACTGGTCTATGGGTCTGTTCTTGTGCCAGTACCAAGCTGCCTTGATTACTGTGACTTTGTAGTAGAGCTTGAAGTTGGGAAGCAAGATCCCCCCATTTTCTTCTTCCTTCTCAGGATTGCTTTGGCTATTCAGGGTCTTTTGTTATTCCATATGAATTTTAGAACTATTTGTTCCAATTCATTGAAGAATGCTGTTGGTATTTTGATAGGGATTGCATTGAATCTGTAGATTGCTTTAGGCAGGATGGCCATTTGGACAATATTAATTCTTCCTAGCCAAGAGCATGGGATTAATTTCCATTTGTTAGGGTCCTCTTTAATTTCTCTTTAGAGTGTCTTGTAGTTTTCAGGGTATAGGTCTTTCACTTCCTTGGTTAGGTTTTTTCCTAGGTATTTTATTCTTCTTGATGCAATTGTGAATGGAATTGTTTTCCTGATTTCTCTTTCTGATAGTTCATCATTAGTGTATAGGAGTACAACAGATTTCTGTGTATTAATTTTGTATCCTGCAACTTTGCTGAATTCAGATATTGGTTCTAGTAGTTTTGTAGTGGAGTTCTTAGGGTTTTTCATGTACAATATCATGTCATCTGCAAACAGTGACAGTTTGACTTCTTTCTTACCAATCTGGATGCCTTTTATTTCTTTGTGTTGTCTGATTGCCATGGCTAGGACCTCCAGGACTATGTTGAATACAGTTGGGAGAGTGGGCATCCCTGTCTCGTTCCTGATCTTAGGTGAAAAGCTTTCAGCTTCTTGCTGTTAAGTATGATGTTGGCTGTGGGTTTGTCATATATGGCCTTTATTATGTTGAGGTATTTGCCCTCTATACCCATTTTGTTGAGAGTTTTTATCATGAATGGATGTTGAATTTTGTCAAATGCTTTTTCAGAATCTATGGAGATGATCGTGTGGTTTTTGTCCTTCTTTTTGTTTATGTGGTGGATGATGCTGATGGATTTTTGAAAGTTGTACCATCCTTGCATCCCTGAGATGAATCCCACTTGATCATGGTGTATGATCCTCCTGATGTATTTTTGAATTTGGTTTGCTAATATTTTGTTGAGTATTTTTGTATCTATGTTCATCAAGGATATTGGTCTGTAATTTTCTTTTTTTGTGGTGTCTGCCTGGTTTTGGTATTAGAGTGATGCTAGCTTCATAGAATGAGTTTGGAAGTATTCCCTCCTCTTCTATTTTTTGGAAATCTTTAAGGAGAATGGGTATTATGTGTTCTCTAAATGTCTGATTAAATTCAGCGGTGAATCCATCTTGCCCAGATGTTTTGTTCTTGGGTAGTTTTTTTATTACCGATTCAATATAATTGCTGGTAATTGGTCTGTTCAGATTTTCTGTTTCTTCCTTGGTCAGTCTTAGAAGGTTGTATTTTTCTAGGAAGTTGTCCATTTCTTCTTGGTTATCCTGCTTGTTAGCATATAGATTCTCATAGTATTATCTAATAATTCTTTGTATTTCTGTGGTGTCCATCATATTTTTCCTTTCTTATTTCTATTCTATTTATGTGTATAGATTCTCCTTTTCTCTTAATAAGTCTGACTAGGGGTTTATCTATTTTGTTTATTTTCTCAAAGAACCAGCTCTTGGTTTCATTGATTTTTTTTCTATTGTTTTATTCTTCTCAATTTTATTTATTTCTTCTCTGATCTTTATTATGTCTCACCTTCTGCTGACTTTGGGTCTCATTTGTTCTTCTTTTTCCAGTTTCAATAATTGTGATTTTAGACTATTAATTTGGTATTGTTCTTCCTTCTGTAAATAGGCCTGGGTTGCTATATAATTTCCTCTAAGAACTGCCTTCACTGCATCTCACAGAAGTTTGGGCATTGTGCTGTTGTTGTCATTTGTTTCCTTATATTGCTTGATCTCTACTTTAATTTGGTTATTGATCCATTGATTATTTAGAAGCATGTTGTTAAGCTTCCATGTGTTTGTGAGCCTTTTTGTTTTCTTTGTACAATTTATTTCTAGTTTTATACCTTTGTGATCTGAGAAGTTGTTTGGTAGAATTTCAATCTTTTTAAATTTACTGAGGCTCTTTTTTGTGGCCTAGTATGTGGTCTATTCTGGAAAATGTTCCATGTGCACTTGAGAAGAATGTGTATCCTGTTGCATTTGGGTGTAGGGTTCTGTAGATGTCTGTTAGGTCCATCTGTTCTAGTGTGCTGTTCAGTGCCTCTGTGTCCTTACTTATTTTCTGTCTGGTTGATCTGTCCTTTGGAGTGAGTGGTGTGTTGAAGTCTCCTAAAATGAGTGCATTGCATGCTATTCCCTCCTTTAATTCTGTTAGTATTTGTTCACATGTCGGTGCTCCTGTGTTGGGTGCATATATATTTATAATGGTTATATCCTCTTGTTGGAGTGACCCCTTTATCATTATGTAATGTCCTTCTTTATATCTTGTTACTTTCTTTGTTTTGAAATCTATTTTGTCTAATATGAGTACTACAACTCCTGCTTTTTTCTCCCTATTGTTTCCATGAAATATCTTTTTCCATCCCTTCACTTTTAGTCTGTGTATGTCTCTAGGTTTGAGGTGAGTCTCTTGTAAGCAGCATATAGATGGGTCTTGCTTTTTTATCCAATCTATTACTCTGTGTGTTTTGATTGGTGCATTCAGTCTATTTACATTTAGGGTGATTATTGATAAATATGTACTTATTGCCATTACAGGCTTGGATTTGTGGTTACCAAAGGTTCAAGCATAGCTTCTTTACTATCAAACCATCTAACTTTAACTCACTTATTATGCTATTATAAACACTGTCTGATGATTCTTTATTTCTCTCCCTTCTTATTCTTCCTCCTCCACTCTATATGTTTGGTGTTTTATTCTGTACTCTTTGGTGTTTCCCTTGACTGCTTTTGTGGATAGCTGATTTTATTTTTTGCCTTTAGTTAGTATTTGGTTGGTCTGCTTTCTTTGCTGTGATTTTATTTTCTCTGGTGACATCTATTTAGCCTTTGGAGTACTTCCATCTAGAGTAGTCCCTTTAAAATACCATGTAGAGGTGGTTTGTGGGAGGCAAATTCCCTCAACTTTTGCTTATCTTGAAATTGTTTAATCCCTCCTTCAAATTTAAATGATAATGTCACTGGATACAGTATCCTTGATTCAAGGCCCTTCTGTTTCATTGCATTAAATATATCATGCCATTCTCTTCTGGCCTGTAAGGTTTCTGTTGAGAAGGCTGATGATTGCCTGATGGGTTTTCCTTTGTAGGTGATCTTTTTTCTCTCTCTGGCTGCCTTTAATAGCCTGTCCTTGTCTTTGATCTTTGCCATTTTAATTATTATATGTCTTGGTTTTGTCCTCCTTGGGTCCCTTGTGTTGGGAGATCTATGGGCTTCCATGGTCTGAGAGACTATTTCTTTCCCCAGCTTGGGGAAGTTTTCAGCAATTATTTCATCAAGGACACTTTCTATCCCTTTTTCTCTCTCTTCTTCTTCTTGTACCCCTATAATGCAAATATTGTTCCATTTGGATTGGTCACACAGTTCTCTTAATATTCTTTCATTCCTAGAGATCCTTTTATCTGTCTCTGCCTCAGCTTCTCTGTGTTCCTCTTTTCTGATTTCTATTCCATTAATGGCCTCTTGCACCTCATCCAATCTGCTCTGCAGTCCTTCCATTGGTTGTTTCATTTCTGTTATCTTCCTCTGGACTTCATCCCTTAGCTCTTGCATGTTTCTCTGCAGGTACATCAGCATAGTTATGACTTTATTCTGAATTCTTTTTCAGGAAGATTGGTTATATCTATCTTGCTAGGCCCTCTCTCTGGCGTTGTTTGAGTGATTTTGGATTGGACCAGGTTCTTCTGCATTTTTGTGATGATAGAAGTGATCACTGGCAAGTGGCGTGTGTGTCAGCAGGGAGAAGAAAGTTCCTTCCTGCTTGTTGGTCACCTTGCTTTTCTCCACTGCCTGTGCCGGTTATCCACACACAAGGAGCAGTCTCTGGGTTAATTCCCTGACCTGCCATGGGCGGGTGGCCCTCAGGATGGTCTAGGACACTGCCAGGGGTCGCAGGCACGTGGCTCGTGTTCTCCTGTGAGAACAGCAACCCTTCGTACCTTCCGGACCTTGCACCAGCTTCCTCTGTCTGTGCCAGGCAGCTGTATGCTGGTAGCAGCCTCTGGGTCTGGCCCAGTTATCTGTGCACTGGGAGAAGACTCTGTGTGGTTGCTGTGGGTGGAGCTGCTCTCCCGCTGGTCCCCAGCAATAGCGGGTCAGCTGGTTTGCTTGCAGTCCTGGCGGGTGGGGAATGAATGGCAGGTTGCTTATCGCCGTGCAGGGCTTCGGAGATGCATTGACACCCAGGGGGTTAGGGCACCTGAAGTTCTTTAAGATTCCCAGCCTGCTTGGCTGAGAGTGCTGGGACGATTTTGTCCACCTGTTAAACCCTTGTCCCTTTAAAGCTTTTAAAGTGCCTGCTTTTCTTTTGTCCCAGGGGAGCTTGCTGTGGGGACCCTCTTGCAGTCACCATCTCGGATTTTACTTTTCCATTTCTCTAATATCCAGAACACCATGCAATGTGTGTCTGTGCTCCCAGTGCAGGTTACTAGGGCTGGGTATTTAGCAGTCCTGTGCTTCCACTCCCTCCCCACTCTGATTCTTTTCCTCCCGCTGGTGAGCTGGGGTGGGGGCAGTGCTTGGGTCCCACCAGGTCACATCTTTGTATCTTACCCTTTTTGTGGGATGCTGAGTTCTCAAAGATGTAGATGTAGCCTGGCTGTTGTACTGTATCTTCTCATTTCTCTTTTAGGAATAGTTGTATTTGCTGTATTTTCAAAATATATATGGTTTGGGAGGAGATCTCCACCTCCCTACTCACGATGGCATCTTGAGTGCCTCCTATCTCAAAGCTTTTTAAGGGCTGTTATAAGCAAGAGAGATGTCTTATTCTAAAACATCTCCCCAAATATTACAGGTACTGCAGCAAAATGGAATTTAGGTCTACCTGAGGAATTTTCTAGAAATTTCAACTGTCCAGATATGGACAATTTCTGGCTATGGGAAGTACTGGGTAGAAATTGCTACCTTCTCTCCTTCTCTCACTGCCTTTCTTCCAAACTTCACCCTCAGTAAAGCTGGTATTTTTGATTCCTGTGTTTCTCCTATTTGTGTTGTGATCATCAGTTTCAAGGTGGGGGGTGATGTCTCCATACCAACGAGCAATTTTCAGGCACTTGCTGGATATCCTCCAATTCAACTCATCTGGTAGATGGTGTCAGATCCCATGGATTAAGGGCTCTGTCCCACAAGACTGCCCCCACCTGTGACTTCACATGCCAGCTGCAAGCCCAGGGTGCTATCTATGCTTTTGACTGATGCACTGAAAAGCGCAGGTTCCAAGGACCTCCTCCAACTCAGGATGCCAATCACAAGTCCATGTTATTACCTGTACTTCTGACCAAGTGGCTATAGATCAGAGGTTCCAAAGACCCCCTCCTTGGGTTTGTTTAATTTTCTAGAGCAGCTCACAGAACTCAGAGAAACATTTTACTTACTCGATCACTAGTTTATTATAAAAGGCCATAACTCAGGAAAGCCAGATGGAAGAAATGCATAGGACAAGGGGAAGGGTCTGCCATGCTCTCTGAGCATGCCACAGTCTCTGAATCTCCGTGTATTCACCAACCTGGAAGCTGTCTCACACCCATCATTTTGGGTTTTTATGGAGGCTATATTACACAGGCATGATTGGTTAAATCACTGGCTGTGGGGGACTGAACTCAATCTCCAGTGCCTCCCACTTTCTGGAGCTCAGGGTGGTGGGACTGAGAGTTCCAACCCTCCAATCACATGATTGGTTCCCCTGGTTACCAGTCTTCATCCTTAGATGCTTTCCAAAAGTCACCTCAGTAACAAAAGCCACTTCTGTCATTCTTTGCACTTAGGAAATTCCAAGGGTTTTAGGAGCACTGTGCCAGGATCAGGGATGAAGGCCAAATATATTTTTCTTATTGTAATCATAGTATCACGTTAATTCTTTTATTTCCCAACAGGTTCAAAACTCAGAGGGGAGAGATCTGACTAATTAGCAGCCTGAAATCCTAACATTATGGGTATAATGGAAAAGATTTTAGCACTGAATAAGATGATAGGGCCTATAGTTTTTTCAACCCTAAGATTATATAACTCTATAATAACTGTTCAATTCCATCCCCTTCTCTCATTCAAGAAAGTATAGAGGCATGCGGCCTTTGACAGAATAATTCCCCAAATCAGGTTTGAAGAAAGTGTTTCAGATTTGGTTTCTTTTCTGGGACGATGTTCAGGTTCAAACAAATAACAACATATCTACTTAGAGTGGGAGAAACCAACTATCATAGAAGAGGGAAACAAATTAAGTTTTCTTTTTCATCTTTTTTTGTAACACAGAGAAACTGTATTTTTTGCTTAAGGAAGAAGTCTTAGATATAAAGGAAATGAAAAGAAGGAAGGATACCTATGAAAAATAAGAAAATCACTAACACTTCTTGTGCTGTGGCTTTGAAGGTCACAGTAACAGATATTGTGATAAAGACATCCTCTTTGATGCTTGTGGTCTTTGCACATGATGGGGGAGATACAGTTGGCCCTGTTCAGTCACAGAGCTGCCACCTGACCTTGAAAGGTGGTAGTAGGTAGTAGGTGGGGGAAACAGAAGAAAAGGTTTTTCATTTTCTCCGAGGTCATCATCATCACTTTTCTAACCGTACACACATGTGTACTCCACATTTTCTATTTTTATTTTCATGTTCCCTGTGAGTACACAGTCCTCTGTGTTAAGAATATGTGTTTTGGAACATGAGAGAAGACAGTGGGGAATCATTATTTGGAGCTATTAGACTAGAAAAAGAACTGGAAAAGCATCCTACATTCAAGTAGGGTCATAAATAAATCATTGAACAAATCAATAATCCATCATTGAGTTCGTAATTGACTATATAAGAAGTGATTAGATGATTCCTTGAGAACTATTACAAAGGACATTTTTATAAGATATTGAATATACATGTGGCCAGTACACAAAACCATAGAGCTTGGAAATAAATTACCTTCTGAAATGGAAATTTACAGAGGGATGTAAGGCCCCATAGAAGTAAAATCAGAAATTATTGCCATGAATGTCTGGGAAAATCTGAGAACACATGTCTGATGCAGATAATGTGTGTGTGTAAGAAGTGGGCAGAGCTGGAATAAGAATGTAATTTTTAAAAACTTAAATCTGATAAATTTCTGGTTGCCTGTTGAGGAATGTGCTAATGGAAGGAAGACTTCTTCAGAGAGTTTCTGACAGGGAGCCCAAAGAGCAAGACTTTGTTGTCCAAGAAGAGAGTGACCTAACCTCCCAACGTGCATGTTTCCTTGGAGATGAGGATGACCAAGACAATGCTGCAGAAGATGACGTGGCCACTGACAGGCCTTACCTAGATTCTAAATGGCTCTGTTCCAACCCTCCTCTGTTTTCCTGTCCCTTAAAAGGAAATCAGAAGTAGAGCCTCAAACCTGGCTTTCAGTTGCTTGTTAAATGCCCTCAGCCTTTTATTTTCTTCTTGTAAATATCGATGGAACCTAGTATTAGCCATGTGCTATGGTTTGAATGTTAGTGTCCCTCCCAAATGCATAAGTTGGAATCCTAACCCCCAGGGTGCTGGTTGCAGAAGGTGGGGCCTCAGGGTGTTGGTAAGGCCCTGGAAGTGGAGCCCCACGATGGATCAGTGCCTTTGTGAGGGAGACCCACAGAGAACCCGCTCTCTTCCCCAGGTGAGGACACAGCGAGAGCATACTATTAACCAGGAAGCAGCCTTGCCAGACTGAATCTGCCAGCACACTCAGCCTGAATTCACCAACCTCCAAGGGCTTGAAGAAGTACATTCCTGTTGTTTATAAGCATTGTGGTATTTTGTTACCATCCCTCAAATGGACTGAGACACCATCCAATCCCTTTGTCTTTATGGCTCCCATTTCCTCAAACTTCAAACCCCTCTCGTCTCCCACTAACTAGCGCCATCCCTTCCTCTGGCATATGACCTCTTCACCTGGAGAGTTCTCTACAAGCATGACTCTGTTTCCATCCACTCATGTTTGCCCTCTTTCCTCCATCTTGCCATCCAGTCTTCATACCATGCTTTTGACTGGGGCTCTTATCAGATGTGCCACTTCCAGGGCGACCTTTGAGCTAGTTTCCTGAGCACAAGCAGCCCAGGTTGTACCTCTTTTTTTCACCATGTCTTCTTGTAAGTCTCTGCTTTGAGCTGTTACTTGTGGAGGCCTTTGCTTCATAACGTTTAATAGTCATGGCAATGTATTTGGTTCCCAGACTTTTCTGCTCCATCACAATAGCTTTTTTGAGTAATTTTACTTTCCTCCTTTTTTCTTGGTATAACTTTGTATTGATCTGTGTTGGATATGTTTTCTACTTCAACGAGTCCAGTCCTTCCTAGACAAGCCATTGCAGGGGCTTGGGTAGGGAATATTCTGGGGTCGGGGTCCAGCATAGCAGGAATTTTGAGTCATGGGGAGTATGTGTTGGACTCTGGTTTTTTTTCTTTTCCTGTCTTTCTGATCACTGGGAACCTTGTTGGCAACTGTCCTTTAAGTCTGCATTCAAGGAAGTGTTGGTCTAACCTCTCGGCTCGGTCGTGACTTAGCAGTGCCTCCACTGATAACAGTCTCCTACTGGCTCTTATTCTTGCAGACACTGAGGATCTCCCTGAATATCCATCTTTGAATGTCCTACCTGAGTGACTGGTTCAACCTGAAACTGTTCCTCCAAAACACTCTATTTAGGAGGCTATCTGGTGTCCCCTTTGTCTAGTTATGGCACATCATCAAGTCTACATTTCTATGCATGGCAAGAGAGGAAGGGAAATTGGGACATAAGTCATCCTGCTCTTGAATCCCTCAAAGTCCAAGTTCTTTGCTTTACCTCTGATTTCCTCTTTCTCCCTGACTCAAGGAATTTTTAATTTCTTCTGAGACTATAGAGAAAAAGACCTGTCTCAAAATTTTTTCTTTCAGGATTATTGTTTATAAAATTTATGAGCTGGGTTTTCAGGCTTCTGGGTTTTTATACTGAAAGCTTCTCTCAAACTGTTTTCTCTGCCATGAGTTTAAAAATAGCAATTTTTAAAGATATCATTGATATACACTCTTATGAAGGTTTCACAAGAAAAACAATGTGGTTATTACATTCACCCTTATTATCGAGTACCCCCCCCGTACCCCATTACAGTCACAGTGTAGTAAGATGCCACAGAGTCCTTACTTGTCTTCTCCAAGCTTCACTGCCTTCCCTGTGACCCCACATACACCATGGGCACCAATCATGATACCCCACAATCTCCATCTCCCTCCCTCCCCACCCACCCTCCCACACCCCTCCCCTTTGGTCCTCCCCTTTGGTATCCGCTAGTCCCTTCTTGGAGTCTGTGAGTCTGCTGCTGTTTGTTCCTTCAGTTTTGCTTCGTTGTTATTAGTCTGTTGTTTTTTAGCCTTTATTTCTCTCTGTCAGCAGCTTCACACTGTCACACTGCAGTTTCTCTCCTCTGCCCTACCTCAGTTACAGACAGCTTCCTGCAAAAGTGCTTTTCCTCACCCATCCCACTTCCTCTGCATCTCCCAAGTTTTATTTCTACTAGTTCCAACACAGGAAAGTTGGTGGTGTTCATCCGCATAAGCCCTCCCCTCTGAGGAGCTGTCTCCTGCCGTCTAGATGCGCGCTGTATAGACTGTCATCCTGGACACTCCTCTCCTTGCTTGTGGCAGCCCTTCCCCAGAATCCAGACCCAGAGAAGCCTTCTGGCTAAAGGCAGCATTCACACCTGTGTTTCTGATCCTGTCGACTTCAGGTGGTATCTGAGAAGGTGAAGAGCAGTGCCAGCGCCATCTCTCCCTTTTAAAACTGGAGGGTTCTTTCAGCTTTAACTTTGATATTCAAAGTCAAATGAAGTACTTAATTTCTGAACTGTAATACTGATCTTGGATGAGTTTCTAAGAAACTGGGCTCAGAAATTCCACACTGGAACTCACCAAAATCTAAGGACACATCCAAGAATTTGAAGTCCTACCTCAGTGCTGTTAGAAATAAAATGCTATCTCAGACTTAAAAATATCTTTCACTACATAGAGATGGCATGTTATAGTGAGGCCATCCTCTGCTCATGTTAGTGGATTAGTGGAGTAAGGTGTAGAGTTTAAGAGAACAGGCTTTGAATTAGGGAGTGCTGGGTTAAGTATTTAGGAGCTTGGACAAATAATTTCTCTAAGCTGCCATTTCTTCATCTGTAAATGGGGGTGATGATAGCTACCTTATAGGGCTCCTATGAGGAATAAGTTAGATAATATATGTAGGTCACTCCACCAAGAACATGGTATATACAAAGTGCCTGTTAAATGGCATTGTTTGTCAGAGTGGGAAGAACAGGAGCGTTCCAATGGGTGTGTGGAAACTAAACTGTAAAGTACTGTAAACTGGAGAGTGCCAGAGATAATTCTGGTGGCAGCATCACTGTTCTGCTCACTAGTTAAATTGCCCTCTTGTCAAGAGGCAGCCTAATATATTAAAAAGCACAGTGTTATCAGCAGAGTTAGACACACCTGGGTTTTTATCACAGTTCTGCCATTTACTGATTGTGGAACATTAGCAAGTTCAATCAATGGTCTCTCTGAGCCTCAGTTTTCTGTTCATCTCCACACCTGTCTCACTGGGTCCTTAGGGATAAATGAGATTGGTCCCCATTCCCAGCACGTGGTCAGTACTGGCCCCCTCTGCCATCCCAGGAGTGGTTTGCCTCTGTGCTGAGCTGTCACCACCACTCTGCATTGCTGTTGCTCCACCGGGGAAGAGAGAAACTTGAAAGGGTTACTAATCCCTCGAAACCCTCTGATCACAGATAAACTCATTTCCCGATCCTGCCACGTAAGCCGCGGATCTGGTTTTGATGGCCCGATCACACACTGAGGACCACATTAAGGTTGTCACTCAGAGCTGTACTCATGATCAAAGTTCTGGAGCAAGGCTTGCATCTGCCCACACACTCTGAGAATGGCACTCAGCAACATGATGGGAAAGATAACGGACCCCCGCAGAGCCGTCACTCACAGATCAAGCTCTTGGTCTTGCTGCTTGAAGAATGGGAACCTCACAGCTGGAAAGGTATTGCATAATTGTATTGACCATTTTAGATGTGTACATATGGAAACTCAGCACCTAAAGAATATCCACACTGAAGTCATAAAACATGCACAAAAGTTATGTTTTTTAAAAAGTAAAATTTTTGTTGAAAGGATTGGTCTTCAACCAATCAAAGAAATAAAGACATTTATGGAAAATCTTGTCAAACAAGCAGAATAGACATCAATTGGTAGAAAATGAATTAAAACTTTTTTTTAAATGCAGAAAATTCTATGTTTTTTAAAAAGTAAGATTTTTATTGAAAAGATTGGTGTCTTCAACCAATCAAAGCAATAAAAACATTTATGGAAAATCTTGTCAAATGAGCAGAACAGACATCAATTGGTAGTAAATGAATTAAAACTTTTTTTAAATGCAGAAAATTCTACATACTTTAACAGATTTTTACTGGGAAAAAAATACAAACAAGCAAAAATGTCAACAGAGTGCTGCTACCTCTCTGGAGAAAACCATACTAGTACATGTCTCTTAGACATTTTGTCTGTATATATTCACATATTTTTAAGGGATCCTTCCATATAAATAGTCACCCAACATAATTGAATTTCACGAAGTCTTTATTACTGTTTGGTTTGTTTCTAAGTTTTTGCTAGGCAAACATTACAGAGCAGGAGTAACTATAGGCAATGACTTACAAAGGAAAAAATGTAGGGAAAAAGACCAACAATTCTGGAAATGGATATGTAGATAATATGAAAGTTAACAAAAATCATCCTCTATGGTTTATTAAAGTATCACAACACACCGAGTCCCTGGGAATAATTATTTTTGATCAAGTTATAATTTTGGTCATACTGTCGTCTTAACCAGCTTATTTTCTATCTAGTGCACCCACCCCTTTATTTTCACTCCTCCTGACCCTCCTCAGGCCTCTGTCCTCTATGCTAGGGCATTTCGTGCCAGCTGCTCTCCTGCCAGGCCAAACATAGCCCTCATCTCCCTTCTTTCTAAAACATCTACCCCACCAATTTCTAATTTTTGATTAATTAATTCTGCCATGTACTTTGTGCCTCCCTACCTTGAGACTGCTGAGCACTGCTGGAGAAATATCACAGCACTGCTTCCCTAGGTGTCACTAGGAATGTGTGCTCCTCAGCCTGGATGCCCCTTTCCCTCTTGCCTTGTCCCTCTTCCGAATCTCCACAGTTTGTTTATCCTGTCTGCTCATTGCATGCCCGGGGTCATACTCCTCCATCTCATTAAGCCTCAGATTCTCAGTTTGTAAAATAAAGTTAATATTAGTTACCTTTGCCAGGAAGTAGAAGCAAGAATGTTGTTTCTAACATACTCAGAGATGAGGGAGAAAAAAGGTTTCCTCCTGAGAATTAAACTAGAAAATCCCCAAACCACAGAGACGATTGCATCTCTCATCTGTAAACCAAAAAGTTGTCTGTCGTTGTGTGACTTACTGATCTGGACGAACTCCAACCAGAACGGGAGGAGCAGCAGTTGTACACAGCCTTCCAACTGGGGGCAGATGTCCAGCAGTGAGGGAGGTTTAGGGGACACCAAGTCCCACTTGGAGAGCCCTCTGTGCCTGGGAATCAGCGCTTTTTCACACCCACCTGCGTTTTGATGCTTTTGCACACCCACCTGAACTTTGATCGGGGGCTGGGGACCCAGTCTAGACACCTGTCTGCTTTTCGAGCCTTTTTCCTTCAGAGCTTGGTAAGAGCCAGAAGGGATCAGAGGCACTCAGAAAATTCATTTTCTTTCTTAAATGTTCAGTGAACAGATCCCATTTCAAGAATGACCTTCCTTCTCTTGGGTTCTCTCTTCCAAGATGACCAAGAAAAGAAGGAACAATGGTCGTACCAAAAAGGGCAGCGGCCACGTGCAGCCTATTCGCGGCACTAACTGCGACCGATGTGTGCCTAAGGACAAGGCCATTAAGAAGTTCGTCATTGGACACATAGTAGAGGCCGCCACGCTCAGGGATAATTCCGAAGCAAGCATCTTCCACACTTAAGAGCTCCCGGCGCTGCAAGGGAAACTGCATCAGTGTGTGAGCTGTGCCTTCTCAGCAAGGTGCTCAGGAGTGGTTCCCGGAGGCATGCAGGGACCGAATGCCCCCGCCCTGATTTAGACCCGCATGCGTTGCCCCACAACCTCCCCAAAGCCCATGTAAGGAAAAACTGTTCCCTGAGGAAAAAAATAAAATGGAAATTATACTTAAGAAAAAAAAAAAAAAGGAACGACTTCCCCCGTCCTTTTCCGTTAACCACATTTTAAGTCTGCCTGGAAGCTGAGCCGAACCCCCCTGTTTCTCTTGGCGTCAGCATGGCTAGAGCAGGTTGGGAGTGGCTGTGTGTTCACCTCCTGGCAGTGCTACTTGCTAACTGTGCCCACGAAGTGTCCCCTAAAATGGGGATAATTTTACCACTGCACAGAACTGGTAAGAGTGGTACCTGTGGATGCCCGGCCCCTCCCCTGCCCAGCCTATGTGTGAAGTGGCAGGGCCAACAGATCCTACTCTAGAAGCTGTGGCCAAAAAAAGTAGATCGGAAGCAGCGCTTGCTTTTAAGAGCATCATGCAGGACCTGACAGTGCTTCACGTGGAGAGTTTCCTCAGACTCCAGCAGGGATGGCTCACACCACCACTCTGTGCTTCCTGTAAGAAAGGCTAAAATCTTTTCTTCCCATCACCACACTGCTCTGGGTCTCTGGACTCCAGGGATGAGGGCCATTTCCTACAATCTGCTCACCTCCTGACACAGAATGGATGGAGAGATAGCCCCTGGTCTCTCCAGGGAGATCTCTATCTCCTGCTTGGTTGAGCCTGTGTATCTAAAACAGTTCCTTCCTCCGAGCATTCAGTGCCCACTCACTGCACGTCTTCCTGCCCACAGGACCTGCTACCTGGAGTTGTAGAAATCCTTCCTTCATGCCCTGACCATCTCTTCCTAGTTGTGTTACCTCTACCAAATTCTTCAATGTCTTATCCTTTTTTCCTGCTCCCTGCCCTTCCAGCAAGCCTGAAATGCTGCGTGGTCTACAGGCTCCAAGGGCAGCAGCGCCCTCAAGAAGCCTTGGCTTCCACAGCTGAGTCCAAAGCTGGGAATCAGGTCCTTTTATGACCTTGAACCTAAACCTGATTGTATTTGAACCAGCATTTGGGGTTTCCCTCCCAGAATGTCTCCCCAACTCTGGAAATCCTCTTTTCTCAAATGGAGCTGACCCCCACAAACCCAGGTCTCCAAGCCAACCTCAAAAATAAACACTGAGAGACCAGGATGGACTCCTCCAAAACTATAGCTGAGCACGCTGGCCTTGAGCACCTGTCCTTCTGCCAGAATGTAACCTTCTCACAGAGGGTGGATCCGCACAGCTCTGGGAACAACCTTACTGTGCTACTGAGGATTTCTGTCCTAATGGTGTACTCATGTTTTATGTAGGATTTTTGCATTGACAGTCATAAGTAAAAATGGCCCACACTTTTCTTCAGGCTTCAATTGTTAGGTATCACTATTGTGTTAGGTCCATAGATAAGCACGTCAGAATTCAGTGGCCCTACAGCTCCAGTAAAATTCTCCTGTGGAAACATCTGGATGCTTGCTATTTTGGAGCATACTCTTTGCTCTTCTTCCCTATTTCTCCTGTAACAGTTGCTCTGTTTAAATTTTATAACTTGTCTGAAGTCCATTTTGAGAAATCATATTGTCCTAAAAATTATCTTTCACCCAGATTTTCCAACTTATTGGGTAAAATTGAAGTCATCTCTTAAGATAGTTTTACTTTTCCCTGTATCTGGAGTTAATTCCCCCTCTTCCGTATTTTGTGCATTTTTGCTTTCTCCCCTTTTTCTTTTTTAGTTAACAGCTTACCTATTTATTTTCAAAGATTCAGCTCTTGGGTTTATTTTTCTAATTCTATATATTTTTTGTTTTATACACCATCATTTTAGGCTCTTGTCTTTATTAATTATATCCTTCTGCTTTTCAAAGGTTTATTTTGTTCTATTTCTCACTTCCTGCATGGGTGCTTAATTGATTTAGTTTACACTAACTTGTTAATCAATGCAATCATTTAAAGCTAGCAGTTTTCGTCTTAGGACTATTTTAGCTAAACCCCATGGGTTTTGATGTGTCATTTTCATTTTCATACTTTTCTAGGTTCTATCTATTTTGTTTTTGTTTTCCTTTTTGATGCAAATATTATCTAAGCATTAAAAAATTTCCAAGGAATAGGAGTGTTTTATTTTCTGTTTGTCATTAATTTCAATTTTTTAAAAAATTGTGGTCAGATAATATTATCAATATAGTTCAACTTACTGGATTTTCTTTATGGCCTAAAATATGGCCAATTATTATGAATGTTCCAAGGACCCTTGAAAAAACATAATCTCTGTTTCAGGTACAGAATTTTATATATTAGATCTGCCATATTACTTATATTTTTAGGGTTTCTCTGTCCTCACTTATCTCTTGTCCTCTTAATCTGGCAAGGACTATACCAATTGTTTTTGTCTATTAATTCTTTTAAAATATCCTGTAGGGTTTGCTATGAATAATGAAATTATGGTACTTGGTACATAGATATTCTATTTTTTCTTCATTGTGAATTATAATTCTTGTGATTAGAAGATGTCCTTCTTATTTTCATTTAATGCTTTTGCCCTGAAATCAACCCTGTGTAATATTAAGTTTGTGATGCCTGATTTCTTTAGTTTGGATATTCCCAGTATATCTTTACCATTCCTGTATTGTTAAACTTTCAGAATCACTCTATGTCATACATTTTCTTGTATACAACATACAGTTGTGTTATGGTTTGTGCTCCAATCTGAAGTTGTATTTTTTTAAAATAGGTATTTAGCTCATTTATGTTTATTCATGTAAAAGATGTTTGGCCTTGTGTCATATTATTTTATTATGCTTTCTTGTAACCTTTTCAAATATTTCACTGTGTGATTTTGTTTAATTTTGTAATTGGATGTGTTTTGGTAATTTGAAGGGTCTGCATTTTTGTTCTGGGTCACCATAATAATTACAATGTTACATGATGACCTTAACCATCTATTGCATTAGATAGTCTAATGAATCCCGATTATATTGCTTTTCTCCCTTTTCTCCCCCCCACCCCCCGCCCCACCACTTAATCAGATTTTTCATTATATTATTTCTTAGTATCTTCCTTTTTTTACTAAGATGTATACTTAAAATCTCTACTATTTATCAGCTCAAAATACTTTTACCCCCACTTACAGACAAGAAAATCATATTTACACGAAATCCCATGTTCTATTTCCTCCCAACTTTTGTTGTATCGTCTTTAAATAGTGAGGTTTTAAAAGATTTACGTTCTTTTCTGTAACCCTAAAATCCACATGTATTGTTTCTTTAGTTAGACACTTAATTCAGCGCGAGTTGTTGTTTCTCTTGCAGCAGTTTTCCATTTGTCTGAGCTGTGGTGATTTATTTTCAGCTTTGCGCATGTAGATGAATAGTTTAGAATGAACGAGAACTAAGGGCTGGGAGGGAGTCTCGCCCTCACTCCTCCTAGCGCGCAGCTGACTCCAAAGAGGCCCTTTGCAGCTTTGGGCCAGTTCTCCTCACCATCTGGGGTCACGGCCAGGAGCTCCTGAGTCTGAAATGTCACAAACTGGTGCCACTGCGACACCTCCAGGTGGAAGAGAGCGACGCGGCGGAGGGGAGCTGCAGTGCGGTCCTCCGGCAGGCAGGTGGCGCGTCGGCAAGGCACCCGTGGGCGCAGACGCAGGCGCGCCTCTCTCGCGGCGGCACGAGATCCTGACCCCGCGCGCCGCGCGCGCCGCAGACTCGGCGTAGGGGTTGGCGCTGGCCAAGGGTCGGGTGTCGCGGGCCGCCGCCGAGTGCGCGCAGCCCGCCCTCTCCGCGGCGCCTAGCCGGGTGCGCCGCCGCGGCCCATGGGGAGAGTTAGCCGGGCGGTCCAGGTAAGTGATGCCCGTGGTGGCCTTGGGCTAGCGGCCTGGCGGGAGCCGGGGCGGGAGCGCCTCCCCGGAGGCGCTGGACGCAAGGCCGCGGCTTTAGGCCGCGCCGTGAGGAGGCGGGAGATCCCGGGCGGTTTCCCCAGGACGCCGGCGCCCTCAGCTTCCAGGCGGTCCCCGGCCTCGGGCGATATCCGGGTTTCCCACCGCGCCCCACCACCACTTTTCCTTTATTTGTTGCGGGTCACCGAGGCCCTCGAACTCTTTTTCTGGTCTTCCCATTATTCCTTTTCCCGTCCGTTCCCGTTTCTTTTGCATCCCAGGACTTTTTTGTTCTCTGCTGGTAATGTTTTGAAAAAGTTTCTCGGTCCCTAGACCCCGGTGGCCAGGCCTGTTCACTGTGGCCCAGCACACTTGCACCCCTCCATGGCCCAGGGAGAGGAGAGGGAAGAAGCCGTCTCCTTCTCGGGCCGCAGAACGGGGAACTCCAGATGCTGACAGCCCTCAAAGATGGAGATTTACCTGGACAGGCGAAGGAAGACGTAACTCAGGCGTTATCCCGGTCCTTGTCCTTTTAAAAGAGTTTTAGCTCTGATATTCCATCACCAAGCGTCTTCGCTTGCTCGGACCACTGTTAGGAACAGCTCGTGTAAGATAAACAAGGTTCTGTCCCTACTCTCAGGGAGTTTGCTCTCTAGGGAACAAGCATAAAAGCGCATGCCTGGCTTGGTCCGAGGGACTGGAGTGGGGTCTGGAAAGGCTTCCAGCAGGGTAGTGATGGTTATGACTGAGTGTTGGAGGTGTTTGTTGTTAGATGTGCAAGATGGAGAAAAGGTTCTCTACAGAGGAAGTAAGTGTAGACGCAGCAGAATTGAAGCCCCAAAGTGTATTCTGGAAACTGCACAGGTAAGGCAGAGAGAGCTTCAAGGACGGGTATCAGGTCAGATCAAGAAGATGGAGAAGTCAGTAGAGGAGAGCTGTGGAGAGCCAGGCACGTGGATGGAAGTAGGATACTCTTGATAGGGCAAAACCCTGCATATGCTTGGGCAGATGAAGACACTTTCCTGGCAGCAGGTAGGCCTTTTAAATTTTTAAAGGATGCAGCTCAGTTTCCTCATTTTAACAGGATAAGGCTGCAGACATTTTGACTATACCGAGGATATTTAGGGAAAACGGAGTAATAAATTTAGTGACTTAAGTTGAAGGTGTTTTATTTTTCGAATTTTATTAAGAATTGTGCTGCATGCTGTATGGTTGAGAATAGAGTAGGATGTAAGATGGACAGGAATACAACAAGGTGTAATGGAAGCGTTACCAGTGGAGAGCAATTCTGTTGTGGAGTTCTGTGGTAACAACTAGAGACAGCCTTTATGGGAAAGAAGAATTTTGAGTTTTGTTGTGCATTCCCAAATGTAACTTTGAACTGGATCTCTTTTTACCTGGTTTGTTTAAAATTCAAGGGAAATCTATCAGGGAACAGATGATCAGGGTTAGTAACTGACCCAAGTCTTTAATGATCGTAAATAGGAAAGGATGTTGTGTTACACAACTAAGTTGCAGGTAACTAGTGGACCTTGTTTGCAATACCCTCTAGCCTATGGTATTTTGGTAATAATCAGAATTGATGAAAATGGGTGTAAATACTAAATTTTGGCAAGGATGTCAGAGGTGGAGGTACAGAGATATTCTCTATCTGTAAATATAAAGAGGTACTTAATTTTTAATTAAAAATTCTTTAAAAAGTCATTAATCTTACACATGAGGCATGTGCTTTTTATTACTTATATCCTTTGTGGACATCAGTGCACTGCCCCTTAGAGTTTGTTTCCTGTCTGTATATACTTTCCATATTCTCTAGGCGTTTTTTGCTTAATGATACATGAATATGTTTTGTGGTAAATTCACTGGTGTTTGTAGCATTACATAATTAATTAAAAGCAGGCCATATATGAGTGGCTGGATAACAAATGTGTTGTTGCAGTGATTAATCAGTTCTATGAATTTGTTCAAGTTCAGTGACAAAGCAAAGAAAGGTCTGCATTTATTGTGGTGCAGAGATCTGATGATAAGCTCTGAGTTTCAGAAAACTGGCAGATATGGTAAGATGACATAAGTTTCTAATATTTAAAGTGTGTTTGTTTTTAAAGGTTTTGAGGATGGAAACAAGGAACTTTAAATAAACATAAGACTTTTGTGCATAATGAAGCTTGCAAAGCAAGGCAAATCGAATGGAATAGTCAACAGATTATCTTCAGTTTGGATTCTTAGGTAGAGGAACTGTTGGAGGCAGAGGTCCTCTACACCATTTTATTTGTTTAACCCCCAAATTTGGGGATAGATTTCTATCAGAGTTTACTGTTTTGGGTAGGGAGTAGTGGTGGTGCTGTTCCGTGTGTGTGTGTGTGTGTGTGTAAATATACATAACATAAAATTACCCATTTCAGCCATTTTTAAATGCACAGTACCATCACACTGAGTACATTAATTTTGTGCAACCATTCCACACTTCTATATCTAAAACCTTTTGCTTATTAAGTTTAACTTTATGGTGGATCCTTTGGGCACTGTGTAGTTGCACTGCTGATTCATGTGACGAAATAGACTTTATTATTGTTTTAACAAATATTTATTAAATGCCTACTCAATGCGGAGGTGGAGAAATGAATAAGCTAATTTTTTTCCTTCCCAGTTTTGCGGGCATTTGCTTAACCTATTTCCATTGGCACTAACATATTTGTAAATATCTTATTAAATGAAGTTCTCAGATTTCTTATGAAGAGATATTAGGAGATGTAAAGTGGAGTTTGGGTTGCAAGCAAATGCTGATAATTTATCTTTCCATTTATAACTTCCAGAAAGCTTAGTTTGTATTAGTTTCCCCAAATGTATTTATATTAGTTCCCCTTGCCTTTATAAAAATAAGGACAGAACACATGAACCTGTTTGACTAGGCTTTGGTTGGGTGACCGATTGAATGAAGAGGGCTCAGAAAATTAAACTAGGTTAGATGAAAGCTGCATGGTCATTTCTGAAGTAGTTTTTGAGATACTAAGATACTTAATATTGTGAGGTCATCACAATACTAAGTGGGACATTGAACACTGTCTTTCACAGTAGGTTTAAAATTTAAGGCTATGTATCTGGGTAAAAATGATTCATTTTTAATACAAGGTAGGCTGGGAGAAAGTGCACAAAAGCCTCTGAAGCTCTGGTGTGGTGGTCTTCCTTCAGGTCAGTCACTGTTGGCCAGAAATTTCTGGGAAGATGAATTGGGAAGGGTTTGCAAATAGAGTATTAACTGTGCAGTTGGCCTAACTTGTATTCAGCTCTGGGTGGGACACTGATATTAGTCTGGGGATAGAGCAGTGAACTCCACAAACGATCTAGGTTTTGATGGAGTTTACAATAGCGTGGATTAAAATGGGTTCTGAAGTGGACCCCCAAGGGGATTCCCTATAAAACTTTGAAGACATGGTCATATTTCAGCCATACTTAATTAAGAAATGGAGTTCACTGCTTTTTCTTCATTTAGCCTCTGACTCAAGCTTAACAAGGCAAGGCGCTGCTGCCATGTTACTGAATAAAACCTTCATTTTGTCTGGTATAGAAGGCAGTGGGCATCCATCTCACTGGATGTGCTCTCTAGGAGATGCTGTGTCCTCGGTGCTCTCAGCCTAGCTGGTGGGTCGTCCCAGAGGCCTTCCTGAGGAGGAGCAGAGCATGCTCCTCCTCGCCTGCTCCTGTGCCTCCCGGGCCTTTCATTTGGAAATGAAAACTGAGAGCTTTTAGGTAATGGAGGAATGGAAGAAACTGGAAAGCTGCAGCACTGACTTCCAGGCCAAGAAGTCTGCTCAAACCAGAACTGCCGCTCTGAGAGTGAATTAGTGTCCACCCCTTTTGCCCCAGCACGCACAGTGGAGCCAGGGTGTTGCTGAGGCAGGGTCTTGGAAAACCAGTCATTGGAACAGAGGAGGGCATCTGCCAGAGACATCTTTGCCCTGAGTCTGATGTAACGCTGGGGATTACCATTTTCCTTCTTGTCTCTCTGACCTTCTCTTCCTGAGACACAGACACAGGTGAAGCAGGATTTGTTTAACACAATTTCTCTGGCAAAATGCTGTCCGCGTCTGGAAACTGACTTTTGGAATGTGTCCACAAGTCAGAAACTAACTGTGCTGAACGTTTATTTGCAATTTAGGGATTTCAATCAAAAAATTTTATCTTTCTATCTGTAAGAAAGGTGGATTTTTGATTTTGAGAAGTAGGCCATGTTATGTGGGACTCAGGATGGTATGGTATTTAAAAGTGTGGTAGGACTTTGCTCGCAAGCACTGTGGAATTCACCTGAGTTTGAAATGGGTCTTCCCACCATGACCTTGGGCAGATTTATCTCTAAAATCCCAGTTCCCCATCTGTACCACACTAGGCTTTAGTGGTGGCCCTGTGCTAGGCTTCTGCAGCAGAAACTGCATTTACCACCACACTGGCCCGACAGGCTTCGGGATTCTAAATGTTAACTGGTCCTCCTGTTGTCGTTGTCTTGTATTCCTCTGTTCTGCAAGGATATTACGTTCTGATCATTCACAAGCAGATTGTTGATTATCGGTAATCAGTGTCACTAAGATTACAAATTTCTACATGGTAGTATACCAGGAGGTCAGAATATTTAAGCTCTTACTCTATTCTCCCCTCAACAACCTATCATAATTTATGAAAATACAGCATCTGTGAGATCATTTTTTTCTTAATTCTAGGTTTGTGTTTAAATTGTTTCTTTTTAAAAGTATAACCCAAAAAAAGGCAGCTAATGTGCAAAATCAACATGGTGATTGGTGTTTTTGTAAGGCTTCTACTTTTTTGCTATTAAGACAAAATAGTTTTTTTTTTTAACTGGATATATGTAAATAATATGTAAATAATGAATCTAGAACTTCCGTCTTACATCATTATATACTATAGAACAGAATGATTTCATTCATGAATTACTTGACCACGTGATCTTATAGATAGGAAAATTAATTCTAGAAGTTTATTTATTTATTAAGGTATCGTTGATACACTCTTATAAAGGTTTGACATAAAAAACATTGTGGTTACTGCATTCACCCATATTATCAAGTCCCCCTGGATACTCCATTGAAGTCACTGTCCATCAGTGTAGTAAGATGCCACAGAGTCCCTACTTGTCTTCTCTGTGCTACACTGTCTTCCCCGTGACCCCACACACATCATGTGTACTAATCAATACCCTCTAGGGGTTTATTTTAAAAATAATACATGGGTATAGCCTCATGTATTAGGGCACTAATTGGTGATGTCAGGCATCTTGACTTCTGTCACTGAAGTTCCCTGGACTAGGTAGTCTTTTCAGATACCTTTTACCTCTGAAATTTCATGATGCTGAGTTATTTTAACACAAAAAGATTTTAAATATCTGCTACTTTTTGCATTCTTTTAACTCTACCCACCTTGCCTTTCAGCATTAAATTGAAAAAATGTCCCTGTATGATGATCTGGGAGTGGAGACCAGTGACTCAAAAACAGAAGGGTGGTCCAAAAACTTCAAACTTCTGCAGTCTCAGCTTCAGGTGAAGAAGGCGGCTCTCACTCAAGCCAAGGTAGGATAAGCCCACAGTGTGAGCAGGCAGAAGTCTACGGAGCGGGTTTCCTTAGATTTAGAGTAACTTGGTTTTAGCTTGCTTTTCTGCTTCTTTATTGAATATATAGGGTTAAACATTTATAGGAGAGGCTGGGGAGAGAGAAGCAGATGTTTGACGTTCTTGTGCTCCTGTCGACTCTGGGAAATGCAATAATTTCAGGGAATCAAAATGAGGAAGAGCAGTACTCGCGGTTTCCAGCAGTGATCCTGGTTTTCAGACTTCAGTAATGAAGAGTGACTGAGAATTCCAGCAAAATGCTGCTTCAGGAGCTGTATTCCTGATACTCTGGTTAATCCTGGTTCAGGGGTGGGTCCCCAAGAGTCTGCATTTCTCGGTAGCATTCCTCCTGTTTGTTGTAGGTGGTTTGGAAGCAGCATTTTGAGGAATGAAGCTCTGCAGTAATTGTTAAGCTATAACAGAGGTTATGCGTTTTTGAGGACACTGAGTGACTGTGAATGTGTCAGATGTGTGTAGTCTGGGGGTAGTTGTTTTCCTGTTGTATACATGTTGGTTATTGGCAATATCCTTGAAATTATTCAACATGTGAGACATTAAAAACATAGTTGGCCCCTGGGTATTTGATATTAAGATGTTACTGTCAAATAGTTTTAGGAATGAGAACGGTATTATGGTTTGCTGTTTTTATGTATAAAGCTCAGAACAGTTTATCTGGCATTAAAATTTCAAGGATGGGGGAAAAATGTATTAGAATATTTCCTTGAGCAGGAAGGCAATAATGAAAAAAGTTGAAAACGGCTTTAGAAATAACATATTAAAATACTTAGTGGTAAAATGATTTAATTTGGGGGATTTAGGTTAAAATATTCTGGTCTGGGTTAAGGGACCTAGGAATGTACATGAAACAAAATTGACCAGGAGTTAGTAGTTGTTGAAGCAGGATGGTAGAGACTTAAGAATTCATTGATATGTTCTCTTTAATTTTATGTTAGAAATTTTCCATAACAAATGGTTTTTTAAAGTTGGAATTAGTTTTTGTTTCCTTTACCCCATCAACAGATACTTACATTGAATGCTTTCATTTGATTGCTCAGTATTATAGAAGGTTTTCAGGATTAGGATATGGGTAAAGCAGCATCCTCTTATAATTTAAGTGTGTTTTGTAATTCTGTTGATTAGAGTTTTTGTCTTTTCAAATTTATCATTACCAGATTTAAATTTTTTTATGCCAGTATTTCTTTTAAAGAGACAGAATTTTGTCTTTTTTAAATGAGCTTTCATCCCACATGAAAGGAAGATCAGCAGAACAAATTCTGTTTATCCTTTTTTTAATTTGGTTTCATTTTTTAAACCTTTGTTAAGTTTCATGTAACTTGCTTTGCACATAGTTGTATAAATAAAGTTTTATATTCCAGGGCAGTACCATCTCATGTATTTTATCCTTGAAAACTAATCTTTTTGTAACATGACTGATTCCAAGCAGCTAGTCATATACTTAGTAACACAAACTCGAACTTTAAGCTGACATAATTAGTGGGCAATCTTAGTTTAATGGGAGTTAACAAATTAGAGAAGAAGATATCAAAATAAACTACAGATATGCAGACTAAAAACTGCTTGGGAAAATTCTTTACTACCAGCTTAAAAATTTTCAGCTTTAGGGATTACCTGCAGCCAGTTTTTTTAAATCCTAGAGAGTTCGTGTCTTCCTGCCCAGTATATGTCAGGATCACTTTCTCTATCCATCCATTGCATATTTGTAAACTGTAGATTAAAAACCATTTCATATAAAATACAGTTGCAAAAGTAGATCCCTCCAAAAAGTGTTTACTATATTTATATTAAATATATTTATATTAAAAAGTCAAAATTTATGGATCACATACTGATTTCCTGTACCATTATTTTACTCACATGGAAAGTAAAGAGATGCTGATAAGTAAGGAATTATGTTTTCATGTAAAATCTAGACTCTTAGACATCCTCGCCAGTATCTGCTTCAGTCTGTTTAATTTATGCTTACCATCTTTTCACTTATGCAGCTTCAGTTACTAGAAAATATGTTGCGATTTTAAATACTTTAATTGGTTGAAATAAAAAGTTGCTTGTGAAATCATTTCTGCTAACTTCTAACATCTTTTGAGATTGGTATGTGAAATTGTTATTGTGAAGTGAAGATACATTGCTTTGATTCTGTTAAACTGATTAGTTAGCTAATTACTCAGCATTAAGTTTGCCTAACCAAATCTGTGAAGGCATTTGTTAGAGAAAATTTTACCTGTAACTGAAAGATGGAGCTGCAGTTTCATCTGTATCTCCATTTTAAAAGTATGTATTAAGTAGAAAAATTTAAAAATAGAAAAATACTTGGTTCTGATAATCTCTCCACATTGTCCTTTAAATTTTGGTATTTACCTTGTGAATTATATATTTAATGACTGGATTAAAATTGTTCAAAATTATAAGCACTGTTAAATTCAAGAGAGATGGTGGTTTATTGCTTCTACAGATGTGCCCTCCTGGGGTCATACTGAAATCCAGTGTAAGGCTTTTTTTATACATATTTCACATGCACATTTAAATAAAAGTGGCCAGGTTTCTGTAAACCTTTTACAAAAATGGTGGAAATTTGTGTTCTTAAAAAAGGCTAAAGAAACTAGTATATGTGATTATCGTAATAATTGAATTGATAGGCTGTTAAGATTATTCTTTTCTTCAATGTGAAAGGTTTGTTACAAAGACAGAAAATCTTCGATACAAATAGTAAGAAGACAAAAAAACTTTGCTACAAGTAGTAAGAGTTTTATTTTGAAGCTTCAGTATGCTTTTCTTGTTCTTCAATGATTTTAGAGCCAGAGGACAAAACAGAGTACAGTCCTTGCCCCAGTAATTGACCTAAAGCGGGGAGGCTCCTCAGATGAGCGGCAGATTGTGGACACCCCACCGCACGTGGCAGCGGGCCTGAAGGTAAGCCCCACCTCTGACCTGCCAGGCCTTCCTGCCTTCTGCACATCTTACTTTATGCATATGTCACTCTGAACACAGTGTCTCCCTGGTGGACCTTTGCAGTCTAGTCACTGTCATCTTCAACTTATTTTTTACTTTTGTTTCATGAAGTTTAAAACATATCTATTAAAAATAAAATAGTACATCATAGAAAAGTCAGAAACTGAGATATGTAGAAAGAAAAATAAATGACTTTGAGTCCTGCCCTCCAGAGTTTTAAAACTCTAGTTTTAAACCTCCATTCTATGCCTCCTCCACCTTCTGTTTTCTAACTTGCCTTTCTCACTTAATATATTGTGAATGTTCGTCTGTTCAAAAACTGAAGGACTGTTTTGATCATTTTGATGGCCTCACTATGTTCCCTTGTATGAATGTGCTGTAGTTTATATAATTCATTTAAATAGATAGTTGTTTTCTGATTTTTACTATCGTAATAAATGATGATACTGTTTTATGGTGGATTAAAATAGACAAAAGTTTAAAAGAAAATTCTACCACCCTAACCTTTATGATCCCAGTGATTTTACATAAGCTTAAAAAACAAAGAAACAGATATGGTCAACTCTAGGTTAGTGAGGATTAAGAAGGTCTGTCTGTAAAGGTAACTGAAAATAATAATTAAAATATACACTGTGAGAGGCAAATGAATTTAATAAAAACTGTACTCAAACCCACAGATTATATTCAAATAATATGACTGCATACAGCATGGAGAAGACAAGTAATGACTCTATAGCATCTTACTACTGCTGATAGACAGTAACTGCAATGGGGTTAGGGAGGACTTGATACCTTAATTTTAAAAAAAGGTTAAAACACTAATAATAGTAATATGACTGCAGTAGTTTAAACAGCACTGTGCACATAAGTTGCTTGGTGAAAAATGACCAAAAGGTTAATAGAATATGCTATTACTGCTGACTTTCTTAGCAAGGTACTATTCCCTTTCCCAACTATAGAAAGAACCCAAAACAAGCTGAGACACAGTCCCACTTGCATGCCCCCTCCTTTCTTTAGTTTCTCTGTCCTCACGGTTTGGACTATTTTGGGTTGGAGCCCACTTGCTCCCCAAATTGCCTTTTTTCTGAGACTGGGTGCAGCTGAAGATAGGATTTCTTGGCCAGAGGAACTAGTGCTGCTCCTGTAGGCTGACAGTCTGTCAAGAGGGGAACACACCCTATGGTGGGCATGGTTGTTTGGGTTTCTTAGTCTTTGACAACTTTTTCCCATAAATTCTCTAATTTTTTTCTTGCCACATCTATTCTAAAACTGATTCATCATTTTCTGTACTGTGTATTGACTCTAAAACCTGTATTATTGCTCCCAAGTTTAATCAGTGAACTATTTCCTTGTTAACGTAGTTTTCATAACCAATTTTTAATTGTAAAGTGTCCCTATCAAGTGAATATATTTTAATTTATACAAGTATTTCTTAACTGTAGAACCATGTAGGTCAGCTTTCATGTTGTCATAAATAATACACTACAGAGAGCTTTCTGTGCATTTAAAATTATTTTCTTAGGATTGATTTCCTGAGGTGGCATTAAGAGATCAGTCCTCTTTATGGCCAGTTTATTTTAGGGCCAGCTTGTTTCCACAAAGTTGTGTCAGTATACAGTATCACCTATGATAGATGAGGGGTTTAGTTGTAGCCGCCTTTCCCTGCATTGCAGTGTTAATTATTTTAATTTTTAAGAAATCAAACTGCTCTGTTCTTTATAGCATTTAGAGAAGGATGGTTTATTGTTAAACTTAACAGGATTTATACATTAAAATTTGCTTTCGAACTTTGAAATGACAATTTCATATAGACAGTTTGTTCTGTCAGACTTGATAATAGTTTTATACAGGTTGAGTGACTGGCTATTAGTTTCTCTCCTGTCTTAATAATAACTGAAAGGCAATCTTGTTCATGTGCCTCTAAAATGTCTTTTAGATGACTACAAATTCACAGTACCCTTTGGGAGCCCTATATTAGATAGATTTGTGTAAATTTTCCAATGATAGGGCCTGGGAGCTGAATTATTTTTCTATATCTTAAATCCATTAGATCATAGTGTTCCTGATTTTTGTTACAAGAAAACAATGAAATTTGTTTTACCATGCAGTATGTCAAACTGAACACTGTAATACGGAATTGTTAGATTTAGATCTCTTGATACTGAGCCTAAGCTGTCTTTATCAGACTAGTTTTGTCTTCAGATACAAAACCCATTTCACAAACACCCTTCCTCCCTTTGATTGGCAAGGAAAAGTACCTCCTGAAAGAAGTACAGAGTGGGCTCTCAGGGACGCTAGTCCTAAGATGTGCTTCACCAGATATTACAGACCGTAAGGAAGAGTTATGCTAAGAAAATTAACAGAAGGAAGTGTGGAGGTTTAGGGAAGACCACGCAATAGATCAGGGCTTACCAGAACTTTGTAGAGGTAAGACTGCCAACCTCGGAAAGAAGCCCACTTCTCATCACAGGCCTTCTAGGAGCCTCCACTCTGCCTGGGCTACCTCTCTCTTCTCAGAGAGTGCCCCAGTTTCTAAATGTATAGAAGAGAAACACAAAATGGTATCATCTGGGGGCGGGAGGAGAAAGGGGGCATTAAGATTAGCATGTATAATGTTGGGGGAGGCCCCGTGCAACACAGAGAAGACAAGTAGTGATTCTACCGCATCTTACTACGCTGATGGACAGTGACTGTAATGGGGTTTGTACGGGGGACTTGGTGAAGAGGGGAGTCTAGTAAACATAATGTTCCTCATGTAATTGTAGATTAATGATACTGAAAAAAAAAAAGGCAAAAAAAAAAATGGTATCATCTGAACCTGATCTTAGTGGACCTTAAAAAAATTAATGATGGGAAGGGAATCACATCCACCCATGACAGCACCTGAGATGCAGCCTTCCTGGGAGGAGATGTCTGTTCCAGGGGATTGCAGAAAGC
Source organism: Manis javanica (assembly GCF_040802235.1). Lineage (NCBI taxonomy): Eukaryota > Metazoa > Chordata > Mammalia > Pholidota > Manidae > Manis > Manis javanica. The sequence continues at coordinate 128,724,103 of NC_133157.1, read as the reverse complement.
TCAGAGGGCTGCTTTTGCCTTTTTTTTAAATATATCATGTCTCCATGTAATCATCATCTAAAGTTACTGTATTAAATGACAAAAATGATTGTGTCATTCATGGGGTTTTTTTTAAGTTTCACAGAGATATTTAAGCAAGAATTATTCAGTGTTTAAATAATCAAATGTATTGCTGAAAAATTTTAGATGGTGGAATCTTGTTTAGGAATTCCAGGGAAATGCCATGGCTATTTATGGAATTAATACTGAATGAAGAAGAGGTAAAATTCTTTGTTAGGGTTCTGCTGCTACCTAGCTGGGTATGTGGCCATGTGAGGTCATTAACCCTCCTTAGGCTTTTGTTCTCTCATCTGTAAAACAGAAGAGGCACGTAGAAGGTCTTTAAGGTCTCTTCTAACCTCATCTCCCTTGACCTTAGTTCTCTGGGTAAAGTGATAGGACACGAGGCTGATACTTTGGCATTTTTACCTTCCTCAGGATCCTGTTCCCAGTGGGTTTTCTGCAGGAGAAGTTTTGATACCCTTAGCTGATGAATATGATCCTATGTTTCCCAATGACTATGAGAAAGTGGTGAAGCGCCAGAGAGAGGAACGACAGAGACAGCGGGAACTGGAAAGGCAAAAAGAAATAGAAGAGAGAGAAAAGTAAGGCTCTGTTTGGATTTGTGGATGTTTTATGTTTGAAATGTGTATAAGGATATTAATGAAAGAGTATCTAGTGCCATCCATAGGCCGAGGTTATTTTTCTTGGTTGATTGGAGCAATCCTCAGAAGAATTCAAACTTTTTAAGAATTTGTAGTTGTTACATCCCAGTATGACAACAAACTGTAGAGCAAATTTCATGTCTAGACACAGAAAACTTTATACAGTTCAGGTGAGTTGTTAGAAAAGCAACTTAGAAAACTGATATTGAATGATATCATTTTTCCTGTGCTGTGACTACCAGAATCATAGCTATTTAAAATACTTAAAATGTTATTCTTATCTGTAACTATTTTTAAGCTAGATAGGATTCTTTAAAACTTACATACATCTTTTATTTATGTTTTTGAACATGGGTAACAAGGATTTATTTGTATTTTTTTTAATATTGAATGTTAATAACTAGTTGCATAAAATATCAGTATACTATTTCTCATTATTTATTGAATTATTTCATGAAGTGCAAATGTTCTAGAGAATCAACATTAATAAACTATTACCTGTGCTGTTAGGCTTTAAAATTGAAGGAGATAAATATCAAGGAAAATTTTCTTGCTACTTAACTCATGTGCCTATAAAATTTACTGTGTTTACACAGTGTTGCTCATGTGAAACCTTCATAAGATTGTATGTCAATGATACCTTAATTTTTTTTAAAAAGGACAAAAAATTTTCTGGGTTTTTCTCACTTCTCATTGTTTTGCTACTTTAGTATTCATCCAGTTGTTTGTATCACCACCACCACCACCCCTCTCCCGAGGTTAATAATTTAGCGTGAAAGGGACAATTTGGATATTTTTCAGCCCAAGGAAAGTCAGGAGATGTCTTTGGGTTCACATCTCCAAATTGGTGAACGATTGGTTCTTTGTTATCACAGGAGGCGTAAAGACAGACATGAAGCTAGTGGGTTTTCAAGGCGACCAGACCCAGATTCAGATGAAGACGAAGATTATGAGCGAGAGAGGAGGAAAAGAAGTAAGGCACGGATTATTACGTTTCATACGTGGTGCAATTAATTCCACTATGTGTTTTTCATACCCAATCTGATAAACAGTTCAGTTGACATTGATTTGGGTAATTTTCTCTCTGGAATCCCAGCAATCTCCTTTTGCAGAACAGTTTTAATTTACACTGTGTTTCACATATGTTCTCCTTTGAGCATCCCAGCCACTTTTTAATATTTATTTATTGGCTACCTCAGGCATGCTTTACCATATGTACACACACTTTTTACTTGCAGCACAGTCACACTGACCTGTTCCCCCATGACCAGTTGCATTTCTGATCAACACTGAGTGGAGAGGTAGGGCACTACTTTCAGATTGTTTGCCACTAACATGCCCGAATTAGAGGAAATCACTCAGCTTTCCCGGATGTTGTTTTCTTTCAATGTTGTGTGGAGGACAGGGACACAAGAGTTTGAAGTAGGTGCTTTGTACGGCCCCTTCCATCTCTAAAATTTGACAAGTGGAGGCATAATTGTGGAAGCTAAATTCGTAGTGATCACTAGTTAGACAGTGTTCTTATTTGAGGGAATGAAATGCTGCTTATTTTAGCTGCATCGTGTTTTGATTGCTGGGGTTTCCTTGATTTAGTTGACCAGTTTGGTTGACAGATTGAGATTTAAGTGAGAAATTTAAATCGTCTACTTGTTTCTTTGGTACGTGGTACTGTCCTGAGCACCTTCGTATGATCTTTATAAACACAAGAGTTTGGGGGCTCTGTGGTTGTCCCCATTTTAAGGGAGAGGGACTAGTGCTTTATATGACACAGGTCCACTGCCTGTCACATCCAAGAGCTTAATTTGCCTGAAAACCTAATTATAATGTGGTCATCCTGAAATGAGACCTGAGAATAATGGTCTGCCTTCTTTTGGCTGTCAGATAGTAAGTGGCTCATTTTGGTTCATTTATGCCCATCATTCTCTGTCCAGGAAATGTGAGTAGTAGGAATGGTGACAACACAGAACAGGTTCTTCAGGAGCCAGAAGTAGCTACATTTCCAAATAGGTGTTTAGTTCAGTGGTTTGCACCTGGAAGGGAATGTACTATATTGCGCAGGTGGGGAGCTTTGGCATCCCAGGAGACTGGATTTATTCTCTCTCTGCCCAGTAACTCTCCTCCAGTCATTTTCTCACCTGCAGAATGAAAACAGTAATGCCTACGTCAGAGGTTTATTAAGCCTGAATGACATAATGTATGTAAAAGTGCATGGTGGGCAACATGCTCTCAGTAGTGATGTTACTGTATTTTAAGAAACTCTCTGGGTTGTGTTCTTTTCCCTTAAAACTCATTTAGTAACTACATTCTGGGGCTTTTGAATGTCTGCTCTGAAAAAATAACTTTGCCTGGGTTTTGCCAGTTTTCCACATTTTTAATCCTATGTTCAGATATTGAACAATTAGGGGGTATAATAGCAGGTCTTTTTCTTTGTTGGGGGCTGTGATATGGCAAATGGTGTATGTCACAGCCTTTGAGAGTCTGGCGTCTGAATGGTTTTCCCTCCTGTAATCCTTGGAATTAATGTTTCTACAGGTATGGGTGGAGCTGCCATCGCGCCACCCACTTCTCTCGTGGAGAAAGACAAAGAGTGTATGTATCTGTTGTATGTGTTTTCTTCTCATTTCTTCTGATGCAAATCTGTAACTTAGTCATGGGAAATCTTAGCTCAAATCAGCCAGGTTCCCAGAGTGTAAAAGGAAGTGGCCAAAAACGGGTCCTTTGGCTCTAAGGCCGAGTGTGGGTCTGTGAGGCTGGTGCTCTTATCCACCCCTTGTAATTTAGAAGGTCATATGCCAGGCTCTGGGCTTGAATTAACTCAGTTTGTAATTGTCCTCAGTAGTATAGAAGCTGTTGAATTCATGGCCTTCCACAAGGTGGCAATGCTCCCTTGATTAGATTTTCTGCCATTGGTTTCTGTTTCTGCACATTTATTTACATTGCAAGGGCAGCCCACCTGCTATTTCTTCTCCCAGTGATCCATTCTAGAATTCTGGGGTTGGGATTGGACTTTGGTATAGCATGTAGATCTTTTTCCTGTCTTCTGGGTTGTGTCATATCTAAATTATCCTACTGTTTAATGGCTATCTCACTGTTGGTGCTCTTTTTAAAGAAGAAAAATTAAAAAGTATTATTAAATGCCATTTGTGGGAAAACACCTGACAAACCATAAACCCCAGCTGAAACCAGTGTCTGGGAGAGGGGCCCAGGCATCTTGTGCTTTTTGAAGCTCCTTGTTGATTCTTAGGTGTAGACAGGGTGGAATGTCCCTGCTCAGATGGGTGGTCCCTGACCTCACAGACTTTCATTGTCTACTAGGCTAATTGGGTGGTGAGATTACAGTCTTAAGACATATACACAAGATGCTGTGGGAATCAAAAGAGACTTTGAATCTACCTGGAATATGTAGAAAGTCTTAAGGATTGAGGCAAAAATTGTTATTTAAGAGCACTTTAAAGTGTGAGATATGTTTCAGTAAGATGTAAAGACATTTGAAGAGACATAAACAGCAGGAACAAGCTAGAATCAGAAAAAGTGTTCTACCTGTATGATATTTTAAGAAGTCATGTAGAGACTATAAAATGGACTTGGTTTTTTCCCATTGCTTATGGTAGACCAATAATATCAGTTAAATGAGTTCAAGATAACTGATTTATATGAATGTAGTTGAGAATTTTTTTGTAGTATTTTGGTAATCTTATTTTATTTCATCCCAACAGTACCCCGAGATTTTCCTTACGAAGAGGACTCAAGACCTCGCTCACAGTCTTCCAAAGCTGCCATCCCTCCCCCAGTGTACGAGGAACAGGACAGACCCAGATCTCCCACTGGACCTGGCAACTCCTTCCTTGCCAACATGGGGTAATGGTTCCAAGTGCTGTCATCTCCGCAGGCCTGAGGATGAGCCTCAGTGTGAATTGCTGCGAGCCCTTTCAGTAGCTGCAGCTTGTTTGGAAACTACGGTTCATGGGGAGACACTGGGTGTGTTCTCACACAGGGTCCTAGAGAGTCAGTGCTGGAGTCCTGGGGGGTAGTCCAGCATGACACTGTTATGTTTTGTACAAAACTCAAAGCCCCCTAACAAGTTTTTAATGATTGAGTTGCTGAACATTGTATTCTCTAGGTAGGAAGTTTTCCTGATATTTATTTATATACATTTTTATAATACTTGCAAGTAAAATAGCTCACGTAAAAGCTAACTTACACTATGCCCAAAGGGTGAATTTTTTTTTTCTTGATAAAATGAATTTTTAAGGAAATTACATATGTGAGAATGTAGGTGCATTTGTAGTCAACACAGTTTTGTGATGGGAGTTTAATGTAGGGTAGCAGTGGTCGCTGGGGGCCCCCTTGAGACCAGTGAGGTACCTCAAGGTGCAGTTGGAAAGCTGTCGTGGTATTAGGGAAAACAGTGGACTGAAAACCAAGCCTCTTGGGTTCCGATTTCAGTTCTACCATTAGTACCTATAGAAATGATTTCTAAATGTGGTGTCTTATTTTGCTCCTAGTCAACTTTAAGCTAGTCGGTGAAACTGGGCCCATTTATTTTCTCATTGAGTAAATAGATGATCTCTAAGAGTTCTTTAATTTATAATGTCTGTCATTGGAAACTGTTGTACATATTTAGAAAAGTGCAGTCATCTTCATTATATGAAACTTCATAGTTACTTTTCTGTAGGCACACTTTTAAGTCAACGTGGTGTGAATCTAAAGCATTGCAGGTACTAGAGCACAAAAGACCTAGTGTATTCAAGAGGGATGCTAGGGAAGTGTTGTCAGGGAAACTGGTATTTCCCTTACTTCAAAGATGATCTCAGGATGTCAGGATTTCAGCATTAACCTTTTATATTATTTCATCCTAAACATTCCCACACTTCCATCTCATGGGTCGTTGTTAATTATGTGTGGCCTCAGCAAAGCCCTTGTGGAATTTATCCTCTCTCTTTTCAGGAGATTGTTGTGATATAAAATCCATTTATGCCATAGCTGATTACTTCAAGTACAGGGGGTCTCTCTCTTTCCTCCTCCAGTGGCACAGTAGCACATAAAATCATGCAGAAATACGGCTTCCGGGAAGGCCAGGGTCTTGGGAAGCATGAGCAAGGACTGAGCACAGCATTGTCAGTGGAGAAGACAAGCAAACGAGGAGGCAAGATCATTGTGGGCGATTCCACAGAGAAAGGTGGGTCTCCCCTACAAGCAGGGTTTCCAGGGTGGGCACAGGGGTGATGGAGGCCACAGTGGGAGTGCTGGCCCTCTTGAAGAGAAGAGAATTCCTGACTGTGACGTATTCCACTTTGTGCAGTGAAAACCGAGAATCCTGAGGCTCATAATTAATGTTCAGAACAGATATAGAGATAGGAAGGCCTGTGGGAGAAAAAGAAGACAAAAGACTTTGGCAGAAGATGAACGGCATTCAAGAAAATAATTTCATGTCTTTTTCTGCTAGGCAGACAACCTTGTTACATTGATAACAATCATAGCTTTTATAGCATGAGAGACAAAGTCAGATACAGTGTATTGAGTTACCTCTGCTCTGTCTCCATCCTGAAAGGGTTCTCTACTTCTTTCTTAAGTGTGGTTTCTAATTTTCTTAAAAATTGATTGCTCTGTGAGATCTGGTGTTATTTTAGTCTACTGGTTGATGATGCCTACTTGGTGTTTTATTTTCAAATGATTATTCCTCTGTTTTGTACTGGCGGCATATTGGAATGAGTCAAACATATCTTAGCCTTTTAACAGGAGAGTTCAGTATATTCTGTCAACTTAGAGAAAACTTGAATGGCAGCCCTGTTGACACAAAGCTTCAGGAAGCAGCCAGCCCACCTGACAGACTAGTACCAAAAACCAGCAGTTGTTCCAATTGTGAGGAGATCAGAAATGAGCCAGTGGCTGCTTTTTATGTTGGGCTAGTGACCTTCAGCCACTGCTGGAGCCAGATTCACCCGTAAGGGCAGTGACTGATACGCTCTGTGAACCCTTTAGGAAGTGAACTAAGCAAAAATTTCAGATAATCGGGGAAGCTGAAAACTTCAAGAAGTTATAGTAAAAACCTATACCCAAGCAAAATGAATGGTTTCATCACAGATGAGGCCACATTTTTGCTCAGAGATGGATTGAATATATGCTTACAGATGATTCTAGGATATAAACAGTGAGGATTGCTGTTACTAATAATTATTCGTTAAAACTGGGACACAGTGCTCTGAAATGCCTACATCTGATCATATGTTTTCCTGCAGATGCATCCAAGAAGTCAGATTCAAATCCATTAACTGAAATTCTTAAGTGTCCTACTAAGGTGGTCCTACTAAGGGTAAGATGCAGGTGGAAAACCTGTTGGCCTACTTGGGTTTTGTGTGTCACATTGTCCTCATCAATCCCTGCATGTTTTAAGCCCACTGATACCATGACAGTCAAAACTGAAAGTAATTCTTTTGCAAATGATACTTTTGGGTAGATTGCATGTAAAACTGATTTTAGATTCCTTTTTCATTAAGGTTTCTTTACCAGATAATAGTGTTGTGAGTAATTACTGTAGAATATTTTAAATTGCTACAAGTTCAACTTAGTTGCATTTCAATGCTTGTGTAGATGGTCTTGTAACTCTGTGAAGCTTCATGTATATTTTTATTTTGTTTTTCTAAGAAATACCAACTTTGAGTACTACAATGATAAAACTTCATTGTATCCTTTGGGATTAAGAACATTTGCTTTCCTCATGAAAGAAAGTTATTTACATGTCTCATTTATATATTGGTATATTATACTTGATACTTGAATGTATTTATTTTTGTTTATAGAACATGGTTGGTGCAGGAGAAGTAGATGAAGACTTGGAAGTTGAAACCAAGGAAGAATGTGAAAAATATGGCAAAGTTGGGAAATGTGTGATATTTGAAGTAAGAAGATTTTCTTCGGTTGTTTCTAATCCAACTTGTAATTGACAGATTACAAAACATTTTATCCAAATAGAGAAGGTGTGCTGTCTGCCACACTGTCCTACTATGGAGAATGTGTGGCTTAGACAGACTTCCTTACTCGGTTATAACAATTTTCAGCAGACAAGAAGGACTTCATATTTTATTCAGATAAAAAGATAAAAATGTTCCATTTTGTGATTTAGATGTAGGTTGTTTGATTAAAGCCTTTGATGACAGGTGCTCAGTGGTTAGTTACCTGAACATGCCTTTGCGTCATTCACTTAGGAGGTAAGGATTTAGTGCCCCCACATACCCAGTACTGTATTGGGAGCATTTGGGAGACAGGAAACATGTTCTGAGCTCTCAGTGATGTGTGCATTTGAAGAAACAACAAAAAAATGTAAAAGTAGAGACTATTTAGTTGCTAGGCTCAGTAGTATTGACTACAGGTATAGGAGTTGGGGAGAGGACTAGGTCAGCAAAAAGAGAAGGCTTTGTGAACAGTGTCAGATGTGAGCTGAGCTTTGAAATGAATGGGTCAGATTGGATGGAAGGAGAGGGTGTTCACATTAGGATGACAGCCTCTGGGATCTGGGAGACGGGGGTGCCCATGTTGGGATTTGGCTAGAGGCAGGCTTACGTGGATGGAGTGGTACCCTATGAGGCAGGGCTTAGAAAGCTCGCAAAGGCATTTAGCCCATAGGAGGGGCAGTTAGAGTACACATCTGTACATCTTTTTGTCTTAAATTTCAGCTGTCACTTCTGCTTCCTTCTGTATCATGTTGCTGTTTGTTGACCACATAATTAGTTTACAGCAGCTGGCACAGGACCATGGTGTCAGACGCTGCTCTCTTAGCTGTGTTCCCTGCACCTGACACAGTACCTGACATAAACAGACTTCAACAGATTGTGTTGACAGACAAATCATACTTATTTCCTTAGTATTTGACTGCTGCTTGTCTGTATATGATGATAATTTAACTACTTTGGCAGAATAATTTAAGGGAGAAAACATTCAATGACCCCTCAGGTGATGACTTGACCTGTTATGCTTTCATTTCTTTTCCAGATTCCTGGTGCCCCTGATGATGAAGCAGTACGAATATTTCTAGAGTTTGAGAGGGTTGAATCAGCAATTAAAGGTAAGTTGTATAGCTAAACATAAGGAATAAAAAAGTTGGATTCGTGATCTTGATCATTGTAATTAAGACATGTTCTTGAACTGTCTCAGGATACCTGTAATAACTGACTGTTCTTCTGTTTGCCTTTTAGCTGTTGTTGACCTGAATGGGAGGTATTTTGGTGGACGGGTGGTAAAAGCATGTTTCTACAATTTGGATAAATTCAGGGTCTTGGATTTGGCAGAACAAGTTTGATTTTAAGAACTAGAGTATGAGTCATCTCCAGTGACCCTTAAATGAGCTGAAAGCTGAGCAGAGAAGAAAATGGCAGCAGCCAGCCTGTATGGCTCTTGGGTACAAAGACTCTTGGAAGGACTTCTAAGATATATGTTGATTGATCCCTTTTTTATTTTGTGGTTTTTTAATATAGTATAAAAATCCTTTAAAAAAAAAAAACAAAACCAACAATCTGTGTGCCTCTCTGGTTGTTTCTCTTTTTTATTACATTTTTTTGCTAGGATTTCATGGTAATTCTCAAGTGCTTCAGTGATCCAGCATTTCTTGCACTAAAAAAATCTAGAAAGTTTTGGGATTTGGGGTTGTATTGTTATCCTTTGCTTTTCGTTCTTTCTTTTTTGATTCATTTTAATAAAACCTGCAAGTTACTAAACTGTAGCTTCCTAAATTCTATAATAAAGTATCATCTTGGCAGTCTGCCAAAGGTGAAAATGTCTTCTTTCTCTAACAGAGAAATTCTTATTGACTCCAGTCAGAAAAAAAACTTTATGACCTGAACTGAGGTTGAAGAATTGTGAGCCTACCATGACCTATTTGGATGAATCATTTTTGGTTAAGCTAAGTCAGACTACAGAGTTTGTGGTGGATTTGGGGTATATGGATATAGAAATCATGAATCTAGCATTTTTTTCAGAGATTCAAGCATAGTTGTTAGTGTAGATCAGAAATTAAGTTAACTCAAAACCTTGCAGGTACATTGTAAATGAGTGCCCAATTATGTTTTGGAAATGATGGTTCCTTGGGGTCACATTTCTACTGGCAAAATTTGTAGTAGTAGTTCTCGTATGTAACTTAAAACTTCATAAAATTCAGCCATATCATCTACTTAAACTGTACTGCCAAGTAATACAATTCTGAAATGGTGAAAAATTGTACCATTAAAGTGCAGTAGTATGTGTGGCTTAAAAATTCAGTAGGACCACAAAAAAGAAAAGAGATAAAAATATTTGGTACTGACATTTATTGCCAGAGCAGGAAGTGTTTCCAGAATATACTTGTGCCTGTGTTCTGTTCCTTGCTTGCCCGAATACTGCATGTGACTTTTCTGAAGGACATGCACCTGTGTTATCTCTAGATTATTAAGACATGAAAGTGTGTTGTGACCCTTCGGGGAAGAAAGCACTCAACATTTCTTTGCATCCATGGACTTGGTTTGGAGACATAAGGAATATTCTGACCCTTTTTAAAAAAGGATTTTCTCATGTTTTTATTTAACATAAATAAAAAGGATAACATTTTCTCTTTTGTGGTATTATTTTACTGAGTAATTTTTAATTAAGACTTGGTTTTTGTGATAAAAGTGCACATATTCTATAAAATAAGTTGGGGTTAAAGAATGTAAAGAAAGTAAAAGAATCTCATGATTGGACATTTCTTGGGACATAAAAGTAAACAGCCACCTGGAACTTGGATGGGTCTATCTGCAGACTTAGATACTGAGTGCCAGTGTGGGTCCCACATTTGGGTTTACAGGCACCTCTGTGCTATGCTGCGTGCACAGAACTTTCTCGGCATAAGTTGAAAATTTGTACTTTAACACGCCTAACCCACACCAGTCACAGCTTAGCCTCACCTACCTTAAAAAGTGCTCAGAACTCATACATGAACCTTCAGGTGGACAGAATCTCTAACACAAAGGCTACCTGATAATAAAAGTTGACTATCTCATGTAACTTATTGGATACTGTGTTGAAAGTGAAAAACAGGACGGCCGTCAGGGCAGGGGGACTGTCAGTGTCCCAGTTGTTGATGCTTGTGATTGCGTGGCCACCTGGGAGCTGAGGGGCTGAGTGCCACTGCCCAAGATCACAAGAAAGGATTGGAAAGAGGGTCCCCATCAACCTGGGAAGAGTACCAAATTCCAAGTACAGTTTCTGCTGATGTGTAGCACTTTTGCACCATTGTAAAGTCAAAAAATTGTAAGTCAAACCATCTTAAGTCGGGGATGTATTCATTGTGACAGCTTAGATTAATTTGTATAAACTCTGTTCCTACAGCATAAATTCTAAACTGCCTTCAATGCCATTATGCTTTCAAATAACATCGTTGCTTATTTGCACTGAGATGGCTTGCCCCAGCATTCTCAGCAGCAGCAGCCAGAAATGGCAGATGACTTACACTCCTTTGATTTTTACTAGCATGAACACAACTTAGTCTCCTTCATTACTTTTAATGTTCAGAGTGATTGAATTTATTTTTTTAAAAATTTTTTGCAGTACATACAGTAAAATGCTACATACAATAAAATGCACAAATTTTAGTGTACAGCTCAATCCATTTTGACACATGTATGCACATATAACCATCACCCAGATCAAAATACTAAATCTACTATTTTCCTCTTCACTGATTTTACCCATCCCCCACTTCCATTCTGGTAACCATCAGTCTGTTCTGTGTCTAGAATCTGTTTTATTTTGCTAGATTCCACATATAAGTGAAATCATACAGTATTTGTCTTTTCTGTTTCACTTAGCATAATACCCTCTAGGTCTATCCATGATGTTACAAGTGGCAAGAGTTCGTTCTTTTTTATGGCTGAGTAATGCTCCATTGTATATACATACCACATCTTTATCCATTCCCCTATGGGCAGAGTTGGGTTGCTTCCATACCTTGGCTATTGTAAATATTACTGCAGTGAACAAAGGGGAGGTGTGCATGTATCTTTTTGGATTAGTGATTTTGTTTACGTAAATTCTGCAGTTGCTGGGTTGTTAGGTGTTTATATTTTCAGTTTTTTGAAGAACCTCTGTACTATTTTCCATACTGGCTGCACCAATTTACATTCCCACTATCAGTGTATGAGGTTTCTTCATATCCTCGCCAACACTTGTTAACCTTGTCTTAACTGATCCTAGCCACTCCAACTGGTGTGCGTTGATAACCTCATTGTGGTTTGATTTGCATTTCCCTGGTGATTGATTAGTGATGTTGAGCATCTTTTCATGTGTCTGTTGGCCATCTGCATATCTTTGGAGAAATGTCTCTTCAGGTCTGATGCTCATTTTTTTAGTGATACTTTTTTTGGTATTGAATTGTGTGAGTTCTTTGTATGCTTTGGATATTAGCCCCCTTATTTTATATATCACTTGTGAATATATTTTCCCATTCAGTAGGTTGCCTTTTTGTTTTATTGATGGTTTCCTTTGCTGTGCAGAAGCTTTTTAGTTTGATGGAGTCCCATTTGTTTGTTTCTGTTTTTGTTTTCCTTGCCTTGGGAGACTTACCCAGAAAAAATTACTCATGCTGATGTTCAAGAATGTACTGCCTATGTTTCCTCCTAATTATTTTTAAGTTATCATGACTGCACTAATCATTAAATGCATTATTTGTAGTGAATTTCTGATACTGAAATAATTTCTTAATCTGTAAGATAGTACTTGAGAAATCTGAGTTTTTCAGTATTAGCTCAAATTCAAATTAACTTCAAATTACAAATTCATGTAAGACATTGGGCATTCCTGGCCCATCTGTGATCTTATGAAAGCCCTTCTTGTGTTTGGGAAGTTCCCTGCATTTGCCCTCTCCCTAAGGTAGAGATGGGAAACTTGCTTTCCTAGCTTGTCTTAACCCGAGGCAGGGGCTTGACTGGGCTCTTCTCATCAGATATGCTACCCAAGGCTTCAGCTTGGAGCGGAGCTTGTAAAGAAGCCATCCTCGTGCTGGCAAGGGTAGGTTCATTTTTGTCCAGCATTGGAGGAGCCAGGGGCAAAGACGTCATCCCATACTGACGTGTGTTGTGGGGTCATTTGTGTCACAGGGAGGTCTTTACAGCAGTTTCTAGGTATGACTTAGGAGTATTGATGCTTTATATAAAACCTGCAAGTGTGACAGGGGCCTGTCTAGAGATTATGTGCTATCTAGTTTTTTTGGTCCATTCCTTTCCTGCTTAAGCCATACTGAGTTCTCAACTAATAACAACTGACTGATAAACAAGTTGGTATCTGGAATTGCAAATGACAAATCCTAAAAGATGGAGGATACAGGACAGGATATGGGAAGACCAGCTAGGTTAGTTGGTGAAAAATTGATGGGCCTAGTTATTTTTTGGCAAAACATTCTGCCAAACTATTGCTGTATTGTAGAATACAGATCAGAATGGTGTTAAGGGAAATGATAGGGAAGCTAATGTTGGCATGTGTTGGTTGCTCTTAGGCAGCTGTTGTGTTTGTGCCAGACTACATGGGTTCAAACCTTGTTCTGCGTACTTGCTCTGTGACCAGTGCCTTGGCTGAAAATAAAAATGATAATCACACCTACTTAGGAATGTTAGAAGGCTTAAATAAATCCTTCATGAAAGCGTCACAGAAGGTTGAATAAATAGCAAGCTGCAAAGTTCTACAAGAGTGACAGTCAGACTAAAGGAAGCCAGCTTGAAAAGCAGAGTGAAGAAGATAGAGCCTCACTAACATGTTCTCTCTGCCTGGAACCTCAAGTCTGAATGATTGAGTTCCAAGTGTTAGAGTCTTCCTGGTTTGGAAAAAACTACCATAATTGAAACTCAACCAAGGGGGCCCAGCAGGCAGCCTTAGCAGGAGTTTAGAGAACTTGGTCTTGAAAAAAATGGAATTAAACTAATTTTCCCACTTCAAGTGATGGTTTTGATTTGCCCAAGAGAAGAGTCATTGAGGTGAGCGGGAAAGGACAGGACAGAGCCCCAGAGCAGCTCCTACAAGACATCATGCTCCATTTAAATGACAAGGATAAGGTCTGTATACTCAAGTGTGGAAATGCAGACATCCTGTCCTTTCCTGCTTCGTGTGCTAGGGCCTGGGTTTGGGGCAGATAGCCTGGCATTAGCTGTAGATGTGCATCATGTAAGGCCACATCTGGACCTGATGGAGAAAAAATGCCTTCAAAAATTTTGGACTGGAATCTATAACTGGAAGAGACTTGGAGTCGTCTTCTTGAGTTCAGGGGTGAGTGGTTTTAAAATGTGTATGTGGGAAGAATAGTCAATATTTTGGGGGGAGACAAGTCTGTGGCAAACACCGCATATCCCAACACCTAGTCCCAAACTTTCCTTTCTGTATTTGCCTCTATTTTGAAGGCTAGGAAAAAAATTAAACTTTTAACCCAGAGCTAGTGCCAGCCATGTGAAATTTCTGGCCAGTGAACTGTAAGTGGCAATGTAGTTTACTCTTAAGTAGTTTTGGAAATGCTTTTTACCTTCCCAGTTAAGCCATGGTAGCTCCATAGTGAACTTCAGGTGAGGAAGCAGCATGCTCAGGATGGCCGGGAGGAAGGCCTGGTCACAGCCGTGATACACTACAACTGCCTGAGCGCAACTCTTCTGGGTGGAAAAAGCAGGAGGCCCCATACCATGGTTTCTCTTCTGCTTAAGAGCAAATTCACCTCTTGCTGATACAGTCTGTCTGCTTCTCAAAATGTGTGTGATATATTCAAAAGCTGGGGGCAGTTTTTTTGCAGATAATTAAAAATCATCCAGTATTAAAACCTTGCAGACTGTATTTTTCTCAGTTTGTTTTTCCTAGTAGTCATCCCTACCTAAGCTGAAAGAGAACTCATTTTGTTTGAACAGGCATTTCTTTTGTTTAGCATGGGGAATGAAAACATGAATAAGGTAAGAACCCTTGCTTTCAACAAGTTCATAGTTGGTTTCAAAGAGAAATGAAACCAAAACCAGTGTGAGGTGAAATGCTCTGGAGCAGCACGTCAGTTGACCAAGCTCTTTGTGGTTAATAGCATCAGTTTATCTCGTCCCAGCATCCAGCACGTAATCCAGCACACAATAAATTGGCAATAAACTCGGTGGCTGTAAAGTGCTGAGAGGTTAGAGATGACTGAGCAGATCTGTTAGAAGTGATAAAGTGAGATCGCAATGAAAGAGAGGTGAGCTGCGCACGGGCTGAGGGAAGAGGAGGGCTTTCCAGACAGAGCGGCAGGAAGGACATGGAGGGACAGCACCGCCCTGACTATCTCATTGCCCCTGGCACTCTAGCATCTAGGTAGTACTGAGTTGCTCCCCAGATGTCCTGGTTATTACTATCCCTTTTTTTTTTTTTTTTTTGAGAGGGCATCTCTCATATTTATTGATCAAATGGTTGTTAACAATAAAATTCAGTATAGGGGGGTCAATGCTCAATGTACAATCATTAATCCATCTCAAGCCTAATTCTCGTCAGTCTCCAATCTTCTGAAGCATAACGAACAAGTTCTTACATGGTGAACGAATTCTTACATAGTGAATAAATTCTTAGATGGTGAACAGTACAAGGGCATTCATCACAGAAACTTTCGGTTTTGATCACGCATTATGACCCATAAACAATCAGGTCAAATATGAATATTCATTTGATTTTTGTACTTGATTTATATGTTGATCCCACATTTCTCCCTCTATTATTATTATTATTTTTATTTTTAATAAAATGCTGAAGTGGTAGGTAGATGCAAGATAAAGGTAGAAAACATAGTTTACTGCTGTAAGAGGGCAAATGTAGATGATCAGATGATCAGGTGTGTGCCTATGGACTAAGTATTAATCCAGGCTAGACAAGGGCAGCAAGACATCCACGGATGCAGAAGATTTCTCTCAAAGCAGGGGGGGTGAGGTTCTGAGCCTCACCTCTGTTGATCCCCAAATTCTCACCTGATGGCCCCCCTGCGACTGTGCCTGTCTTAGGTTGTTCCTCCCTTGAGGAATCTTACCCGTCTCTGGCTAACCAGCCATCTTCCGGGGCCATACAGGGAAATGTAAAGTTGGTAAGTGAGAGAGAAGCCATATTGTTTGCAAAGGTTAGCTTTTTACTTCTTTGCAGATTTATGCCCTGTGGCTTCTATGCCCAGCACTTGTCTCGAGGTATCTTTACCACCTGGAGGAATTATGATACTCGGTAAATTCGATATGAGGCACGAATTCTATTTAAGGGTTGTAATTAGGAAGGAAGAAGAAAAGCTATAGAGGTAGCATATGGAAGGAAACATGGGAGGATTGATTATTTCTTTGACATATCTTCTTGTAGAGTACCTTAAGTATGTATAGGTTTTAAACTACTAACTAATTTGCACACACATATTAACATAATAGGAATACGGTGACATAAACAAAGCAAATCTATAATTACCATCCATCTCCAGTGAAGCCAAGAAAACCATTTAGGCACCCTAGGCATTTGCGAAAATTTATCTGTGATATGACGGATATTGTCCAACTGTACTTGAACAATCAGACAAATTAAAGCAGCCCATTTCTGGGATCTGTTCACATCCCATATGTTCTTTTAACCGTAGATAGTCTATAGTCATGAGATTTTGGAGTGTTACAACTTGCACCCCTCCCAACTCCTGGTTGAGTTCCAACAGTACAGATCCGGTCAAATTCATTGTCTCACTGTATGCACATGCCAGCCTAGACATCTCCCTCCTCATTCCTATGGCAAGTCCAGGAGACGGTGGGCTGGATGCAGCCACAACCGCAGCATCGTCCGGATCCCCGTGGAGGCTTTTTGATGATCATCCCCCTGGCACAAGTCCTCCAGAGAGTGCTGATGTCGGAAGCTCCTCCTCATATCATATCTTAGTTCATTTTCTGGGTATCCAAGCTAGGCCTTGATCTTCTGCATAGAAACAAACAGACCCTTTGCCCACACTTTGACATGCCCTCTATACCACTGTGCAGAACTCATTGGAGGTCAGCACACAGTAACTGCTTTTTTTATTTTTTTTTTATTAAGAGAAAGGAATATTATCAGAAAAGAGTACCTCCATAGCTGATCATCTGACACCCTTTAAGTGATCAACATTAAGGATATTTAAAGCATGCGTTGATCTTTGATTTACCAATAGTTTTATCCTATCAAGGAGTAATCCCCCTTTTCTTTCTTTCTTTTTTTTTGTAATTTTTAATCTACACTTACATGAAGAATACTGTTTACTATGCTCTCCCCTATATCAGGTCCCCCCTAACAACCACATTACGGTTACTGTCCATCAGCTTAGCAAAATGTTGTAGAGTCACTACTTGTCCTCTCTGTGTTGTGCAGCCCATCCTCCCCTTTCTCCCTCCCCCCATGCATGCTAATCTTAATACCCCCCTTCTTCTTCCCCCCCCTTATCCCTCCCTGCCCACCCATCCTCCCCAGTTCCTTTCCCTTTGGTACCTGTTAGTCCATTTTTGGGTTCTGTAATTCCGCTGCTGTTTTGTTCCTTCAGTTTTTCCTTTGTTCCTATACTCCTCAAATGAGTGAAATCATTTGGTATTTCTCTTTCTCTGCTTGGCTTATTTCACTGAGCATAATACTCTCCAGCTCCATCCATGTTGCTGCAAATGGTTGGATTTTTCCACTTCTTATGGCTGAGTAGTATTCCATTGTGTATATGTACCACATCTTCTTTATCCATTCATCTACTGATGGACATTTAGGTTGCTTCCAATTCTTGGCTATTGTAAATAGTGCTGCGATAAACATAGGGGTGCATCTGTCTTTCTCAAACTTGATTGCTGCGTTCTTCGGGTAAATTCCTAGGAGTGGAATTCCTGGGTCAAATGGTAGGTCTGTTTTGAGCATTTTGATGAACCTCCTTACTGCTTTCCACAATAGTTGAACTAATTTACATTCCCACCAGCAGTGTAGGAGGGTTCCCCTTTCTCCACAGCCTCGCCAACATTTGTTGTTTGTCTTTTGTATGGCAGCTATCCTTACTGGTGTGAGGTAATACCTCATTGTAGTTTTAATTTGCATTTCTCTGATAATTAGCGATGTGGAGCATCTTTTCATGTGTCTCTTGGCCATCTGTATTTCTTTTTTAGAGAACTGTCTGTTCAGTTCCTCTGCCCATTTTTTAATTGGGTTATTTGTTTTTTGTTTGTTGAGGCGTGTGAGCTCTTTATATATTCTGGACGTCAAGCCTTTATCGGATCTGTCATTTCAAATATATTCTCCCATACTGTAGGGTTCCTTTTTGTTCTATTGATGGTGTCTTTCGCTGTACAGAAGCTTTTCAGCTCAGTGTAGTCCCACTTGCTCATTTTTGCTGTTGTTTTCCTTGCCCGGGGAGATATGTGCAAGAAGAGGTCACTCATGTTTATGTCTAAGAGGTTTTTGCCTATGTTTTTTTCCAAGAGTTTAATGGTTTCATGACTTACATACAGGTCTATGATCCATTTTGAGTTTACCTTTGTATATGGGGTTAGACAATGGTCCAGTTTCATTCTCCTACATGTAGCTGTCCAGTTTTGCCAGCACCATCTGTTGAAGAGACTGTCATTTTGCCATTGTATGTCCATGGCTCCTTTATCAAATATTAATTGACCATATATGTTTGGGTTAATTTCTGGAGTCTCTAGTCTGTTCCACTGGTCTGTGGCTCTGTTCTTGTGCCAGTACCAAATTGTCTTGATTACTATGGCTTTGTAGTAGAGCTTGAAGTTGGGGAGTGAGATCCCCCCTACTTTATTCTTCTTTTTCAGGATTGCTTTGGCTATTCGGGGTCTTTGGTGTTTCCATATGAATTTTTGAATTATTTGTTCCAATTCATTGAAGAATGTTGCTGGTAATTTGAGAGGGATTGCATCAAATCTGTATATTGCTTTGGGCAGGATGGCCATTTTGACGATATTAATTCTTCCTAGCCATGAGCATGGGATGAGTTTCCATTTATTAGTGTCCCCTTTAATTTCTCTTAAGAGTGACTTGTAGTTTTCAGAGTATAAGTCTTTCACTTCTTTGGTTAGGTTTATTCCTAGGTATTTTATTCTTTTTGATGCAATGGTGAATGGAATTGTTTTCCTGATTTGTCTTTCTATTGATTCATTGTTAGTGTATAGGAAAGCTACAGATTTCTGTGTGTTAATTTTGTATCCTGCAACTTTGCTGTATTCCGATATCAGTTCTAGTAGTTTTGGATTGGAGTCTTTAGGGTTTTTTATGTACAGTATCATATCATCTGCAGATAGTGACAGTTTAACTTCTTCTTTACCAATCTGGATTCCTGATATTTCTTTGTTTTGTCTGATTGCCGTGGCTAGGACCTCCAGTACTATGTTAAATAACAGTGGGGAGAGTGGGCATCCCTGTCTGGTTCCTGATCTCAGAGGAAATGCTTTCAGCTTCTCGCTGTTCAGTATAATGCTGGCTGCGGGTTTATCATATATGGCCTTTATTATGTTGAGGTACTTGCCCTCTATTCCCATTTTGCTGAGAGTTTTTATCATGAATGGATGTTGAATTTTGTCAAATGCTTTTTCAGCATCTATGGAGATGATCATGTGGTTTTTGTCTTTCTTTTTGTTGATGTGGTGGATGATGTTGATGGGTTTTCGAATGTTGTACCATCCTTGCATCCCTGGGATGAACCCCACTTGGTCATGGTGTATGATCCTTTTGATATACTGTTGAATTGTTTGCTAATATTTTATTGAGTATTTTTGCATCTACATTCATCAGGGATATTGGTCTGTAATTTTCTTTTTTGGAGGGGTCTTTACCTGGTTTTGGTATTAGGGTGATGTTGGCTTCATTGAATGAGTTTGGGAGTATTCCCTCTTCTTCTATTTTGTGGAACACTTTCAGGAGAATGGGTATTATGTCTTCTCTGTGTGTCTGATAAAATTCTGAGGTAAATCCATCCGGCCCCGGAGTTTTGCTCTTGGGTAGTTTTTTGATTACCGTTTCAATTTCTTTGCTCGTAATTGGTTTGTTTAACTTTTGTGTTTCTTCCTTGGTCAGTCTTGGGAGGTTGTATTTTTCTAGGAAGTTGTCCATTTCTTCTAGGTTTTCCAGCTTGTTGGCATATAGGTTTTCATAGTAGTCTTTAATAATTCTTTGTATTTCTGTGGAGTCTGTCGTGATTTTTCCATTCTCATTTCTGATTATGTTGATTTGTGTTGATTCTCTTTTTCTCTTAATAAGTTGGGCTAGAGGCTTATCTATTTTGTTTATTTTCTCGAAGAACCAGCTCTTGGTTTTGTTGATTTTTGCTGTTGTTTTATTCTTCTCAATTTTGTTTATTTCTTCTCTGATCTTTATTATATCCCTCCTTCTGCTGACTTTAGGCCTCATTTGTTCTTTTTCCAGTTTTGATAATTGTGATGTTAGACTATTCATTTGGGATTGTTCTTCCTTCTTCAAGTGTGCCTGGATTGCTATATACTTTCCTCTTAAGACTGCTTTCGCTGCGTCCCACAGAAGTTGGGGCTTAGTGTTGTTGTTGTCATTTGTTTCTATATATTCCTTGATCTCTATTTTGATTTGTTCATTGATCCATTGATTATTTAGTAGCATGTTGTTAAGCCACCATGTGTTTGTGAGCCTTTTTGTTTTTTTTGTAGAATTTATTTCTACTTTTATACCTTTGTGGTCTGAAAAATTGGTTGGTAGAATTTCAATATTTTGGAATTTACTGAGGCTCTTTTTGTGGCCTAGTATGTCGTCTATTCTGGAGAATGTTCCATGTGCACTTGAGAAGAATGTATATCCTGTTGCTTTTGGATGTAGAGTTCTATAGATGTCTATTAGGTCCATCTGTTCTAGTGTGTTGTTCAGTGCCTGTGTGTCCTTACTTATTTTCTGCCCGGTGGATCTATCCTTTGGGGTGAGTGGTGTGTTGAAGTCTCCTACAATGAATGCATTGCAGTCTATTTCCCTCTTTAGTTCTGTTAGTATTTGCTTCACATATGCTGGTGCTCCTGTATTGGGTGCATATATATTTAGAATGGTTATATCCTCTTGTTGTACTGAGCCCTTTATCATTATATAGTATCCTTCTTTATCTCTTGTTACTTTCTGTGTTTTGAAGTCTATTTTGTCTGATATTAGTACTGCAACCCCTGCTTTCTTCTCACTGTTGTTTGCCTGAAATATGTTTTTCCATTCCTTGACTTTTAGTCTATGCTTATCTTTGGGTTTAAGGTGAGTTTCTTGTAAGCAGCATATAGATGGGTCTTGCTTTTTTATCCATTCTATTACTTTATGTCTTTTGATTGGTGCATTAAGTCCATTTACATTTAGGGTGACTATTGAGAGATATGTACTTATTGCCATTGCAGGCTTTTGATTCGTGGTTACCAAAGGTTCAAGGTTAGCTTCTTTAGTATCTTACTGCCTAACTTAGCTCGCTTATTGAGCTGTTATATACACTGGAGATTCTTTTCTTCTCTCCCTTCTTATTCTTCCTCCTCCCTTCTTCATATGTTGGGTGTTTTGTTCTGTGCTCTTTTTAGGGGTGCTCCCATCTAGAGCAGTCCCTGTAGGATGCCCTGTAGAGGTGGTTTGTGGGAAGCAAATTCCCTCAGCTTTTGCTTGTCTGGGAATTGTTTAATCCCGCCATCATATTTAAATGATAGTCGCGCTGGATACAGTATCCTTGGTTCAAGGCCCTTCTGTTTCATTGCATTAAGTATATCATGCCATTCTCTTCTGGCCTGTAGGGTTTCTGTCGAGAAGTCTGATGTTAGCCTGATGGGTTTTCCTTTATAGGTGACCTTTTTCTCTCTAGCTGCCTTTAAAACTCTTTCCTTGTCCTTGATCCTTGTCATTTTAATTACTATGTGTCTTGGTGTTGTCCTCCTTGGATCCTTTCTGTTGGAGGTTCTGTGTAATTCCATGGTCTGTTCGATTATTTCCTCCCCCAGTTTGGGGAAGTTTTCAGCAATTATTTCTTCAAAGAGACTTTCTATCCCTTTTCCTCTTTCTTCTTCTTCTGGTATCCCTATAATACGGATATTATTCCTTTTGGCTTGGTCACATAGTTCTCTTAGTGTTGTTTCATTCCTGGAGATCCTTTTATCTCTATCTATGTCAGCTTCTATACGTTCCTGTTCTCTGGCTTCTATTCCTTCAGTGGCCTCTTGCATCTTATCCATTCTGCTTATAAATCCTTCCAGGGATTGTTTCACTTCTGTGATCTCCTTCCTGACATCTGTGATCTCCTTCCAGACTTCATCCCACTGCTCTTGCATTTTTCTCTGCATCTCATCCCATTGCTCTTGCATTTTTCTCTGCATCTCTGTCAGCATGTTCATGATTTTTATTTTGAATTCTTTTTCAGGAGGACTGGTTAGGTCTGTCTCCTTCTCAGGTGTTGTCTCTGTGATCTTTGTCTGCCTGTAGTTTTGCCTTCTCATGGTGATAGAGATAGTTTGCAGAGCTGGTACAAGTGACAGCTGGGAGAGCTTTCCTTCTTGTTGGTTTGTGGCCTTCCTCTCCTGGGAGAATAGCGACCTCTAGTGGCTTGTGCTGGGCAGCTGTGCGCAGACAGGGCTTCTGCTTCCTGCCCAGTTGCTATGGGGTTTATCTCCGCTGTTGCTGTGGGCGTGGCCTGGCTGGGGCTGCTCCTCCAAAATGGTGGAGCCCCGTTGGAGGGGGAGTGGCCGGGAGGCTGTTTATCTCTGTAAGGGGCCTCTGTGCTTCCTGCTGCCCAGGGGGTTACAGTATCCAGAGATCCCCAGATTCCCTGCCTCTGGTCTAAGTGACCTGTCCTGCCCCTTTAAGACTTCCAAAAAGCACTCTCCAAACCAAAACAACAACAGCAACAATGAGAGAGGGAACAGGAAAAGAAAAAAGAAAAAAAAGGAAAAAACACGCGATTTTTTTTTTTGTCCTCAGGTGCCGGTCCGAGGCACCCACTCACTGGTCCTGCTTCCCTGTCTCCCTAGCACCAGGGTCCCTGTCCCTTCAAGGCTTCCAAAAAGCACCCACCCACCGGTCCCGCAGGGAAAAACGCGCTATATTCTTTGTCCTCAGGCGCCGGTCCCAGGCACCCGCTCACCAGTCCCGCCGCCCTGCCTCCCTAGCACCGGGGTCCCTGTCCCTTTAAGGCTTCCAAAGAGCACTCGCCAAAAAGAGGAAAAAAAAGGGGAAAAACACGTGATTTCCTCCGTCCTCAGGTGCCGGTCTCAGGCACCTGCCCACCAGTCCTGCAGGGAAAAACGCGGGATATTCTTTGTCCTCAGGCGCCGGTCCCAGGCACCCGCTCACCAGTCCCGCCGCCCTGCCTCCCTAGCACCGGGGTCCCTGTCCCTTTAAGGCTTCCAAAAAGCACTCGCCAAAAAGAGAAAAAAAAAGGGGGAAAAACGCACGATTTCCTCCGTCCTCAGGTGCGGGTCTCAGGCACCCGCCCACCGGTCCCGCAGGGAAAGACGCGGGATAATCTTTGTCCTCAGGCGCCGGTCCCAGGCACCCGCTCACCGTTCCCGCCACCCTGCCTCCCTAGCAACGGGGTCCCTGTCTCTTTAAGGCTTCCAAAAAGCACTCGCCAAAAAAAAAA
Source organism: Manis javanica (assembly GCF_040802235.1). NCBI lineage: Eukaryota > Metazoa > Chordata > Mammalia > Pholidota > Manidae > Manis > Manis javanica. Next base: position 128,700,829 of record NC_133157.1, on the reverse strand, counting down.
CCGCTGCAGTTTCTTTCCACCCGCTGGGAGCCGGGGGGAGGGGCACTCGGGTCCCGCCGTGCCCGGGCTTGTATCTTACCCCCTTCGCAACTTCTTGCAGGTGTGGATGTGGTCTGGATGTTGTCCTGTGTCCTGTGGTCTCTATTTTAGGAAGATTTTTCTTTGGTATATTTTCATAGCTCTATGTGTTTTTGGGAGGAGATTTCCACTGCTCTACTCACGCCGCCATCCTGGCTCCCTACTGTCCCTTTTTTAAAAGAAAAAATTTCATTTTAGATTCCAGGATTTGCCATTATTATAGTAGAGTTCCCCAACACTCCCAGTTCCCCATTACTAATACCTCACAGTAGTATGCTACATTCATCACAATTAATGAGCCAATAGTGACCCATACATTTCACAGAATATATTTTATTGTGTATTATGAAGATATTTTATTGTGGACATCATTCAGACTTCCTTAGCTTTTACCTAAAGTCTTTTTTTTCTGTTGTAGGATCCCATTCAGGATACAACATTATACTTAGTCCTACCTTCCTTGGCTTGTCTGGGTTGTGACAGTTTATCAAGCTTGCCTTGTTTTTGCTGACCTTGAGTTTTGAGTACTGGTTATGTATTTTGTAAAATGTCCCTCAACTGGGATTTGATGTTTTCTCATTAGACTGAAGTGTTTTATTGGGAGGAAGAATACAGAGATGAAGGGCCATTCATCACACAAGGATAAACACTCTGAACACGACTTACCAATGTTGATGTTGACCTTGGTCACCTGGCTGAAGTAGTGTTTGTCAGGTTTCTCACTGTGAAGTACTCTTTTTTTCTCCCTTTCCATACTCTGTTCTTTGGAAGAAACTCACTGTGTACAACCACATTTAAGGAATAGAAGGTATGTTCCACTTCCTGAGGATGGAGAAGCTATGTAAGTTATTTGGAGTTCTTGTAGATGATTTGTCTATTCTTCCCGCCTTTGTTTACACAACCATTTGTATCAGTATGAACTTACAGATATTTGTCTTACCTTTTGGGTTATAATCCAGTATTACTTTATTTTGTTGCTCAAATTGTACCAGCTTTGGCTGTTGGAAGCTTTTTCAGTTACACCTGTATGCCTTTGGACTTTATCATCCTCATCATTGTGTGATATTTGGCTTTGTTTTGCTTCTAGCACTTCCTCAGATCCTGGCACTACAAGATGTGCTAGGCTCCTCTTATCTATTTCCTGCTCCAGTCGTAGTCAGCCATTTCTCTAAGGAGCCGTGGTTCCTTTCACTGGAGAATGGTATTAGGAACCAAGATCTGGGCTCTAGGTGTGCTCACTGCTCTTGGGGTGCTGGTGCTTTTAGGCCCTGTCAGCTAATAGAGCAAGGAAATACATGTGTGTAGAATAACCGTGTATGTGTAGCCACCTGTATCTATGTTAACAGGTAAATAAGAGTTCATACTGATGGCTCCAGCTCTGATCCCTCACCACATGGATCATCTTACCACCTCCCCTTGCTTCTAACCACTTACTCCAACTCCCAACTCCCACCTTCTGCCATCACTTAATTGTTCAGTTTCAATATACATATATAGTACTTTCAGAATCATTAATCCATACACTTGGGAACAAACTCAACAACTAGATCACAGGGCTTGTGTCTGGTTTATCATGCCTTTAGTCTTACAGACTTCACTCATTTCCAAAGTTACTTGGTCAACATTTTATTTCCTCACTTAACCTTCAGTAAAGTTTTATATGTTTGTTATACATTTACATGTATTTGTCTCCGGCTGCATTCATTCTGGAATTTCTCCCAACATCCTAAATCAGTTTTTTAAGATTTATATACATTAAGATTTACTCTTTGGGCTGTACAGGTTTATGGGTTTTGATAAATGCTTAATGTCTTGTATTTACCATACGGAATAGTTTCACTGCCCCAAAAAAATCCCCTCTCCGTGCTGCACCGTGCAGATTTCCCCTCTCCCCCATGCCCAGCAGCTACTGCTCTGTTTCCTGTCTCCATAGTGTTTTTCCATATGTCATATAATTGGAATCATGATATATAGCCTTTTCAGATTGGCTTCCTTCACTTAGCATTGTGCATTTTAGATGCATCCATATCTTTCTGTGGCTTGTTAGCTCATTTCTAACTGGTGACTGATAATCTGTTGTCTGGACGCACCACCGTGTATCATTCTCCTACTGAAGGACATCTTGATCACTGACAGTTTTTGGTGGTTATCAATCAAGCTGCTATAAATAACATTTGTGTGCAGGGTTTTGTGGCCACAAGTTTGTACATTAGTTGGTATCTAGGAGTGTAGTTGCTGGATGGTATGGTGAGACTTTAGTTTTGTCTCTCCAATATTTTCAAACTCTGCTTGTACTAGCTACTTTTCTGAAGTATATAAACATTCACAAATCTCTCCCTTGTGGGGAAAACAGTCAAACCCTTGAATTTTTAGCCCACTCTCCTACTCCCTGGTGTCCCTGTTCTTTCCTAGTCTTCTCAGTCACCTACACTCTATGGCCAGCCACCTCCTTAAAACTTAACTTTTGGCCAACCCTTCAATTCAGCTCACACTTAAGGAATGGCAGTTGTAATTGACTACAGATTAGACCTTTGCTTCCACCAGGTTTCCTCAATCGCTCTGTTGAAGATCACTGTGACCCCCATTTATTGGCATCTAGTCAGTTCTCCTTCTTGACCTTTTATGGCATTTGACACTGCTAAGGGTTTGAGGTTAACTCCCTTTGTGAGGCCTGTGACCACCCTTCCTGTTAGCATTACCCTTCACCCCTTACTAGGTGATTTCATCGACTCTACTGGCCTTTAGTTTCTTCTATGACTAACATGTCTTTATCTCAGCCAGTATTCATTGCAAAACTTCAGATCTGTATCCAACTGCCTATTATAGACATCCCCTTCCTGCCTCAAACACATTCCAAACTTCACTCACTTTTCCTCTTTCAAACCTCCTGCAGAGTCATCTGATTTGGGCAAAGGCATCACCAGAAAGTCAGGAGCCTAGGAATCACCCTGGGTTCTTCTCTTTTCCATATACCCCAACCCCATCTGTACCTGAGACCTGTCAGTTCTGTTTCTCTTCCATCTTTTGTATTAACTCAGAGGAGCTCCTTGATTTCAGACCCTCATCATCTCTTGTCTAGAATAGACAGTGGTCTCCAACTAGTATCCCTGCTCTAATCTTCCACTTCTCTAATCTGCCGAAATAATGCCTCAGCTTTCAGGTTGCTCCCATACAAAAGAATTATCCAGTTGCTCTCCGTAGCTAAGCCTAGACCCTAAGAGAGTGAGTTTGGGGGTTCTCCCCTACCATAATGCTTATTGTCCCACCACACTGCCACCTATGTCCCAGCAGGCAGAGACACTGGCAAATTTTTTAACTCATATGTTATTTCCTCTGCCTGGAGAACTGGCCCTTTCCCCTACTCTTCAACAGTTACCTTGCAGCTAGTGGATTGCTACTCATGCAGGGCTTTTTGGCACATAAGCCTTAAAATGGGAAACAACAGTCCTCTGCTCTCTACCTGGTACTTTTAACTGTTAGCTGTATTACTTTGTCTCAGACTCCATATTTCTAAATAATCCTCAGAAAGCTACTTCCCCTCCCTCCATTACCCTCATTCTTCATCCTTCTCTTCCTAAGCAGGTGTCTAAGAATAGTCTGAACTCTCCACCTTCTTTATTTCCACTTACTCTTCAACCCACTACAACTCCAGGAGTAAATCCAGAAAAAGATGACATTGACTTAGGGAAATGGGACACAACATGGAGAAAGGGAAAAGTAATTCCCAGGATGATGGCTAAAGGAAATCTCAGCCCAGTGACTGGGCAAAAGGCCTGGAGAGCTCAGTGCTGTGAGAGAAGGAAGATGAGGACCCTCAGACGGTGTCTGCCTCCAAATGAGAAAGTGGAATCCATTATACACTCTGACTCAATTCCAGGAAAAATCTGACTCAGATGAAAATCATGGTATACAACTGGCTCAACTGAGAATGATATACAAAATGTTGTAATATAAATACTGATTTATATTATAAATAGACATTAACAAAATATGTTTAAGTTTTTAAAAGTAAACTAAAAAAAAGTGTGAGGGAAATATTTTACATATAGAATGTCTTGGGTTCATACAACTATGATAACAGAAAGGCATTATTTTCCTTTTAAAAGGTATAGGGTCTGTGGATATTTTTATAGAATTTATTTCCCTAAGTTTCAGGATAACCAGCGATTTCTGGATTTGGTAACAGCTGGGGCTTCTTTAGCAACCATCTTTTTCTCTCTGCATGCTCACACAATATTTTTAAAAGCTCTTATTAAGACTCTTCTATATTCTCTTCTTGTTGCACTTCTCTCCCACTCCTGAAGTGTCCTAAGCAAGGAACACATGGAGTGTTCAAGGTGTCTGAGAAGCTAGGCACTGTCCCCGAGGATGGGTTTGGAACAGAGCCCATGGCGGGTCTGCAGAACACTGAAACCAGTGGGAGGAAATGGGTCCAGAGAATGGAGTTGCTAAGGGGATTGTATTACTGATCTTGGAAAAACAGAAGCAAGTAGAATCAAAGTCTAATAATTTGGCAAAAAAAAATCTTAAACTAGCAGACACACTTTACAGTTACTTGCAGTACTGTTCTTAGGGTCATAATCAACAAAGACAAAATCATGCTGACACTGTTATCACTTTGAAAATAAAGTGATGGCAAGTCAATAAACCATGCTAGCCAAGTATGGATATGAGTATTTTATGAGGGACCAACTGTAGTGAGTCTGCATAATTTTGCATAATTATTACCAAAATTTGGGTTAAAAGTAGGGCTGTTATTCCTGTCTTCAATTTTTAATTTTAACTTTTGTCAAAATAATATGGGCACATAATTATAAAATCACTTAAGTGCTCAAAGGCTTGAATCAAATTAGAACAGCCGTCTGTCCCACCAGTCCTATTCCCCAAAGGAAAGCACATTCAGCTCTTGTAGCTATCTTTTTATAGCGTTTATTTCCCTAGTTGTAACTTGTTCATAATGCTATTTCTTGATTTAGTATTTCTAGACATTTTCCTAGTGGTTTTCTGTTATGTGAGAGGAGGATTCAGCTCTCCTAACTGAAGCCCCAAACCCCATGTCCCATTTCACCTCCTGTTCTGGTGTATTCACATCAAAATTTTACACTGATGTATCAGGCATTGCTAACTTACTGCTACATTCATATGATTCACTTATGATCCAGCTAATATGATATTTTCTTACATAACTAGTAGGTTTTCCTAGAGTTAATGACAGTTTCTAAAAATTGTGTAGATATGTATGTACATAAGGTTTTAACTTTTTTCCTAATTCTTCCACTGTTTTTTATCTGCCATTCAATTTTCTCCAGGTCCAATGTATCTATCAGTTTTGTACTTTTTCTTGAGACTTCCCTTGGCTATGTTCCCATATTGGGGCTTTTTAGTCTCCTATCTTCTGTATTCTTGCTTTAACAGAATACATTCCCCCCAGGCACTTGATGAAAATTTTCTTACTTTTTGTATATATGAAAATGTCTTTATTCTACCCCTCCAACCATTTTTGTACTTATATATATGTGGTTGGGTTTTAAACTGTATTATATCAGTCTTCTGATATATTACTTCATTTTATGTTAGTCTAGTGCCATTCTGATTTTTCTTTAAATGTGACATGTCTTTTTCCCTGGAAACTTTTTGAATCCTTTCTTTATTCCCAATGTTTAGAAATGTCATGATGTGGTGGTTGGTCATTTCAGTCTAGAGACTGTGTCTTTAAACTCTGGGAGTTTTATCTTATATTACATATTATTATTGCTTCACCATTTAGTTTTCTCTTTTTCTGAAACTCCAGTTAATCAAGTGTTGGATCTTTAAACTCTTACTGAAATGTTAATTTGATATATTTCCCTTTTTTTACCATGGCATCCTGGTCTTCCCTTTTTTCCCCTATACTTTATCTCTTTGAAAATATTAATGAGGTTGTTTGTTTTATTACGTCAACAAATATTTATTGAGCAGCTACTATGTACAGACAGTTGTCTAAGCACTCAAAATATAATGTGGACAAGATAAACCAACAACAACAAAATAATAAGACAAGCCACCCTGACTGGAAGATTGATGGCTGCCTACCCAAATATCCTCTCCTACCCCTTTCCTTAGAAAGATAGCAAATTTTAGCTAGACACAAAAATATCCAAACAAAAGCTACATTCACCAGCTGGCATGCTGGGAGGTTCTCCCCATTTCACTGAGCAAACCCTCTTTTTTAACTCCACGATTTCAGCCTGAGGCCTAGACTTTATACCTAATGAGTTGGTGTCCTCAAGCCCAGAGCTACCCTGATTTTCCTTCTTATGCTTGACAGAGGCCCTGATCTCATGACATGTGTACCTCTCCATCCTCACGGCTCACCAGCCCCTGCCCCATGCCTGCCAGAAAGGAAGGTTCTGGGCAGAGACAGGGTGCAGCTGATAATAATGCTGTCTTTATCTCCTATAAATCAGGAAATCATCAGCCATTTGCCTGTAAACTTCCCAGTTGCTGAGTAAACAATGACATTAGAGTCAAGTGGAAAAGTGTGTTTTGTAAGATTAGTATATGAGGGTTAGGTTAGGCGCCATATAACAAAGACAACACAATATAACCGTAGCTATAGCAGTTTCCTGGGGCTGTCATAGCAAATTACCACAAACTGGGTGGCTAAAAAACAGCAGGAATTGATTCCTACAGTTATGGAAGCTACAGGTCCAAAATCAATGTGTTCTCTTCGAAGGCTCTAGGGGGAAGACCCTTTCTTGCCTTTTCCTAGCTTCTGAAAGAGTTAGGGTTTCTGCAACACTCAAGTCTGGGCATTATTAAAGAAAACAAAAGGGAAGACTTTTTTAGTGAAGACCTCACATTCATTAAAAATAAAAATGTTAGCCCCATAGGGAATCTTGGGGAACCTGGGACAAGCTGAAGGAAGAGAATTTTCTCATTCTCCGTTGCCTCCATCTCCCCAGTTCAGTGAGTCAGCCTCCTCCTGTGACTCACGGCTTCTTCCTCTGTCTGCCTGTTCTTTGTGCTCCTGTTGAGGTGAATGTCCTCTTTGCAAAGATTGTGATCCTCTCTAAGGTTTTCCTCACAGTTCTGTGTTCTCTTTAGCCTTGAGAGGATGAACAGTGATCACTGCCCCCAGTCAACACATCAACATGCCTTGTCAAGGGGACCTCAGGACTCCAGCCAGGCCCTGGGCAGGAGCTCCTCTCACACATCTCCATTTTCCAGGCCTGGGAGGAGCATACACTCCCAAAAGGCCAGCCAGCTGTGAGAGCTTCTAAGCAAAGAATCCATCCTTTTCCTTGAGGAAATAGGAACTCATCAATTTCCCTTTAATAGACTCAGATTCTCGACAGATACAACTTTGTAGTGGACAGTTACTTCTAAGCCTCATGAATGCATTCATCTCATCAGCTCAGATGGCCTATCATTTCCACACTTTGCTACATCTCAGCTGTGTTATTTTTATAACAATGACTATGCAGGAATGCAGGTAACATTTTTCCTCCTGTGTTGAGACAAATGCATGTTCTCTGACAAAAATAAGCCTTCCTCCTCACATGTCCTTCCCTTCACCCCGATCACCCACACAATCCCACTTTCTGAATAGCTAGTCCCTCCTCCTAATGACAGACTTTTTGGGCAGACCCAGTAGTCATCTCCAACCACTGAAATAACCTTCCCAACCACCTGGTGCTGTTGGACCCACTGAGCTGTTTGATGGCTCTGAGCAAGCTTATTTGTGCTGAAATATTTCATCTTCCCAGGACTTAAAGGGGAAGCAGAGGGTGGAATAAGACGACGAACTTTGTTGAAACAGGTCCATTTGGAAATTTGGGGCAAGGTGGAAGAGTGATATCACTTGCTTTTTCCAGTGTTAAAAGATGCCATTTCTCTATTTATCTACACAGAGTAATCATTTAAGTCAAATTATGTTATTTATTTTTTGACTGGGGCAGGTTGAAAAAATATTCTTGGAGATGATATATTTTTATACCAATTAGCTTCCAAAGAAGTACTTATTAGATGCTTACCATTCTGTTAAGCAGTATGATAAATTAAAAACATATCAGACATCCTCAAATCATGCTGAAATATGGGCATGATCATGGTCCTAAAATATGTGAACAATAATATAGCAAACAGACAAAGGCAACACTGCCCTGAAAAACAGATTTAGAGCTTAGAGAAAAAATTTTCTTTTCTTTTTTCCGGCTCTAAAACAGAAAATTTCGAAGCATGAATGAATACCTTACTAGAGCCACTTCAGATATTGGACACTCAGTCTTCCCTGAGAGGTAGGAGACATCCTACAGAGCAAGGTGGACAAACTATGGGGTCTAAGGCCTCATCCCCTTTCAGTTCTCAGCCCAGTCAGCCAGAGATGGGCCACCAAGCCTCGCTGGTCAAATGGCAAAGCCATGGCGTTGGACTCACCTATAAGAAAGACAGCGTGCCAACTGTGAACTTCAAATCAATCTTGAAGATCTGGAACAGTTCATTCTAGTACAAAGGTTTTAAAATCCTTAGTCCAAGATTGTCACTTAAACATTTGCTTTGAGTACGTTTTAAGGACTGGGATATAAAGAACCTTAAATATCCCATGGAGAATGCTTTTCCCAGCCAACACTGGGTCACTTTGAACAGGTTTGCATTCTCTGTGAAATTATAAGGTGGACTTATAGCTGGGAAGTAGAAAATGTGTTTCCTAGAATAGAGGTAGGTGGGAAAAGGGGAGGGATGATGTGTCACCACAGTGCTCCTGGAGAGAGACACGGGGGTTTGCAGGCCTTTTCACTAGCTTGAAGTTCACCCACAGTCATCAGCTGGCCTTCCATGCTGGAACCCTGTGCTGACGAAGCTCTGCACAGTGGCTGCAGGGCCCCAGACACAGTCCCTGGATGCCTCCAGAACACAAAACCATTTAGAAATGAATTCCCTGGTGAATTTTTGAAGCCCACTTTAAGTAAGCAGTGGAGGCCTTTGTAATAGCTCAGAAGTTCCTCTTGAACCCCATCTAGACACTCCCTAGTAGAAGACCTGTAATTGAGCTTCCTTTTTAGTTTTAAACATTTTATTGCAAGAATAATATTATCCACAATTCAGAAGGTGTGGAAAACCATTACTGTGTTGTGTGGTTTTTGCTATCCCAATTAACGGCTTTCTGGTATATAAATAATCTCAGTGCCTTGGGACAGGACCCCAACTTGCTGATAATGATGTAATTATGTCATTATCAAGTATGTTACTTTTCATCCTGGGAAGGCTTCTGTTCAAGCAGAGGAATGTGAAGCAAATTAAACGCATCCTTTTGATATTTTAGGGTTAAGTTTAGGTGATCTATATCATTTGGTATTTTAAGAACTTGTAATTTTAAGAGAATGTGGCAAATTTGAGTATCCAATTGAGGCAGGTGATAGAGGGAGGGAGGCAGAAAAGAGTTCAGGGTCTCTGTAATTTTCAAGGCCCTTGTAAGTTTAAAAAAAAAAAGAGCTCCATCGTGGCTAGGAAGAATTAATATTGTCAAAATGGCAATCCTGTCCAAAGCAATCTACAGATTTAATGCAATCCCTATCAAATTACCAACAGCATTCTTCAACGAACTGGAACAAATAGTTCTAAAATTCATGTTGAACCACCAAAGAACCCAAATAGCCAAAACAAACCTGAGAAGGAAGAATAAAGTGGGAGGGATCTCGCTCCCTAACTTCAAGCTCTACTACAAAGCCACAGTAATCAAGACAATTTGGTACTGGCACAAGAACAGAGCCACAGACCAGTGGAACAGAACACAGACTCCAGACATTAACCCAAACATATATGGTCAGTTAATATACGATAAAGGAGCCATGGACATACAGTGGGGAAATGACAGTCTCTTCAACAGCTGGTGTTGGCAAAACTGGACAGCTACATGTAAGAGAATGAAACTGGATCATTGTCTAAAGTAAACTCGAAATGGATCAAAGACCTGAATGTAAGCCATGAAACCATAAAACTCTTAGAAAAAAACATGGGCAAAAATCTCTTGGACATAAACATTAGTGACTTCTTCATGAACATATCTCCCCGGGCAAGGGAAACAAAAAGCAAAAATGAACAAGTGGGACTATATCAAACTGAAAAACTTCTGTACAGCAAAGGACACCATCAATAGAACAAAAAGGCATCCTACAGTATGGGAGAATATATTCATAAATGACAGATCCGATAAAGGGTTGACATCCAAAATATATAAAGAGCTCACACACCTCAAAAACAAAAAGTGAACAATCCAATTAAAAAATGGGCAGAGGAGCTGAACAGACAGTTCTCCAAAGAAGAAATTCAGGTGGCCAACAGATACATGAAAAGATGCTCCACATCGCTAGTTATCATAGAAATGCAAATTAAAATCACAATGAGATATCACCTCACACCAGTAAGGATAGCCACCATCCAAAAGACAAACAACAACAAATGTTGGCAAGGTTGTGGAGAAAGCGGAACCCTCCTACACTGCTGGTGGGAATGTAAATTAGTTCAACCATTGTGGAAAGCAGTATGGAGGTTCCTCAAAAAGCTCAAAATAGAAATACCATTTGACCCAGGAATTCCACTTCTAGGAATTTACCCTAAGAATGCAGCAGCCCAGTTTGAAAAAGACAGATGCACCCCTATGTTTATCGCAGCACTATTTACAATAGCCAAGAAATGGAAGCAACCTAAGTGCCCATCAGTAGATGAATGGATAAAGATGTGGTATATATACACAATGGAATATTATTCAGCCATAAGAAGAAAACAAATCCTACCATTTGCAACAACATGGATGGAGCTAGAGGGTATTATGCTCAGTGAAATAAGCCAGACAGAGAAAGACAAGTACCAAATGATTTCACTCATCTGTGCAGTATAAGAACAAAGGAAAAACTGAAGGAACAAAAGAGCAGCAGAATCACAGAACCCAAAAATGGACTAACAGTTACCGAAGGGAAAGGGACTGGGGAGGATGGGTGGGAAGGGAGGGAGAAGGCGGGGAAGAAGAAAGGGGGCATTATGATTAGCATGTATAATGTGGGCGGGGGGGGGGGGTACGGGGGGGGGGGGCTCTGTGCAACACAGAGAAGACAAGTAGTGATTTTATAGCATCTTACTACACTGATGGACAGTGACTAATGGGGTATGTGGGGGGGACTTGGTGAAGGGGGGAGTCTAGTAAACATAATGTTCCTCATGTAATTGTAGATTAATGATACCAAAATAAAATAAAAAATAAAAAAAAGAACTCCAATCCAACTAAACAATTCAAAAGTATATTTAGATAGAGTCCAGCTCTGAATGGTTTTGCCATTTGCAAATGAAGCATTGTACTTTCAGCCAATCAGGAGTGGGTTGTGATGTCATCAGTTCAGTTCTCTATTTGGGGGAGAGTGGACTTCCTTTTCTCAGGAGGCAATAAAAACCCCAGGCCCCACAGCCCTCACAGCATCTTCCCTTGGAGCCCCACATGAGTAGCAGGACCCTTCTCTTTTCATTCCTTAAAAGCTTTGCTGGTTGCTCTGTACTCTGCTGGCTTTGTTGCTTCTGAGACACAATCCTGGGAAAAACAGCAGCATTCATAGTCGGTAACACAATGACCTTGTGATTCCAGTTTAAAATATGTACCTGATGTAGACTTGTGATTTAAGCTAAAAGATGCCATACAGTTTTAGTAAGATTGTAAGCAATATGGAAATGTTTAAGGGAACCGAAGATTTACTATATTTAGTTGGTTAAGAACTTGGGAAGCTTGTGAGCAAACCGAAGTATTCTGAAGTGCTCTTACCTTGTCTGGCTGAGCAGCCAGGACAAACCACATTCATTTCATAAATGCAGTTTTAGATTGTTAAGGCTGTTTAAATTTCTAAATGGAAGCAGTTCTCAAAGTTTCCCTTGACAGTGACTGTTAAATTCCACTAAACATATTGTATACAATAGTTATAATAATGTAGAATAATAATTTTAAGTTAAATTTAAAAGTAAGGAAAACCTAAAATTTTGAATTTGAATAAATATTAATTAAAAATAGAAATAATTCCAATCAATCTGAGTATATATAAAAGCCATTCTCAATTACAGTAAAAATATACAGTTAATCTTTCAACAACATGGATGTTAAGGGTGCCCACCTCCACACCATTGAAAATCTATGTATAACTTCTGATTCCCTAAAAACTTAACTATAAATAGTCTACTTTTGACTGGAAGCCTTACCAATAACAATTAACATACTTTGTATTTTTATTAAATACTGTATTCTTAAAGAAAGCTTGAGAAAAGAATGTTTTTCAAACTATTGTAAATCTCCAAAAAATGTTCCAATATAGTTATCGAAAAAAATGTGTGTATAAATAGACCCACATAGTTCAAGTGTCAACTGTATGTTCATCTCACATTGGGAACTTGATGTACCATTTATTTTAAGCAGTCATTTGCTCCTCACATTCAGCCAATAACTAATATTCTCTGCTTTTTATGGAGGGGGGATTCTTTTGCCTTTTTGTGTTATGAAACAGAGGAAACAGAGGTAGGGGAAGGAAGAAATGGTCCCAGCAAGCAGAACAAGCTGGAACTGAACTTGGTTACATGTCTCCCATGACCTGGCTCTTCCACTGTTTAGTTTGCCTCTGAAGTGTCCTCATTACAGGTGAAATGAAACCCATAACGAAGAATTACCCTTTTTCTCTAGAAATGATTATGTGACCAGTTTGAAATCACGATGACTTCATTTTCCTCCGCAGAAGGCAGCATCATATTCTAGGACCATACTGGAGGTGGAAAGACAGCACTTCATCAGAGATTAGCTTGACAACTGGGAAATCAGGAGACAGCCTGGCTCTTCTTCAATCATAAGGCTGACTACACTAAGATGGAGTGGCCCTCAATTCCCAGCTGAGGTGACCCTCTGTGGACATGACAGAAGGAGGGAACACAGCTCTGGAGAAAGGGTGAGGTGCAGTGGGAAAGGTGGCACTGGTCAAGAGGCCTAGATTTGGGTCTCTGCTCTTTCCTTGTCTGGCTGAGCAGCCAGGACAAGCCACATCCCCTAGTTGAGGCCAGCCTTGTCATCAGTGAAATGGGGTGAATGTTTGCCTCTTCTTGAATCAAAAATTTGTCAGAATCCTTTGAAAAAAATACTGTACTGTAAACACCCAGCCTGATTGTGTATCGACATGGAGTGCATCATCAAAGCAAACTGGTTACACTTGGAGTCATTGAGGGAGGGCTTTGATATTTTCAATGGCTCTGTCCTCAATGTAGTCCCAGCCTCTGGCTCAGCAGGTTTCAAAGGCCTGAGTCAGATCCTGTGAACAGCTTGCCAAGGCATGCCACTGACTTTAGAGCCTCACTCGGCTACTCTTTCCTTCTGAAGAAAGGGGTATTCCTGGAATAACAACAGAGTGGCCACCAAAGGTCACTGTAGTATATCCTGAATGGCCAGAAGGTAAGAGCATCTTACTGGGAAGTTTTGTATTATCATTATGGCCAGTGCATGCACCTCCAGTAGCACTATATATAGACCCTTCAGTAACCCCCACAGGGAAAGGAGTAAAAGTGTGGTATACTAGACCTGGATGGGACCCCCTTCCTGCTATAGTCCTACCACAGGACCACTCTCTTACATGCATCCTACCTGATGGACAAGATTTGCCTATGTTAGTGTCATTAAAACATGTGTCTTATCACCCCTAAAGTCTTTGAGGATTGAGAAGTTCCTCTGGCTTGAGGATTATTATAATTTTGTTATTAGGAACCTCCTGTGGCTTGAGGATTATTATAATTTTTGTTACCTGTATCAAAATCTTGCTGTACCTTAATTTTGATTATCTCTAATTTGTTATCCTCTGATGCTATTGTGGAATCTGGTTACAGTGCTCCAGCTTTCTTGCACAGGGACCATTGCGGAAGATTGAGAGCATGTAGATTGTAAGGCGAGAATCCTGGAGGGGTGGAGTGTGGGGAAGTTGGGGTTCCTATGGCCAGGATCCTCACTAAACTTAAACCACCTGATGATGTAACTGACCTGTTGCTAGGCTACTGCTTCCACACCTTTAGGCAATAAGCTATTATTACACTATATAGGGAGCTTGGCCCACTGTTCTGGGCGGAGGCAGAGATGCTAGTGCTCGACCTACCGCTGGGAGAACAAGCTGGGTAATAAACCCTTTCACCTCAAAGAACGTTTTGCTGTCAATTTCTTTGGTCACATTGAATCCATAGCGAACTTGCCTGCGGCTGAAACCCATTGGCAAGACAAGGTACTGCCATGAAGGAAATTCCCGATGTAATAAAATCCCAAATCAGTTGACCTTAAAATAGATTATCAGGGTGGGCCAGTCCTTTCAGTCAGAGAGATTTTTCTACTTCATCCCAGAAGAAGAGGTCAGAGTTTTAAGTGTGAGAAGGAGTCAGCCTGACTTGGCTGACCTGAAGGTGGAGGGGTCACGTGGCAAGAATCCAGGAGTCCTCTAGTAGCTGAGAGAAGCCCACTGTCACTAAACAGGAAAGGAACCTTATTGCTACAATCACAGGAACTGAGTTCTGCCAATGAGAAATAAGATTGGAAGTGGTTTTCTCTCAATGGGTCTTCTGATGGAACTCAGTCTGGGAGACACCTTGATTTCAGTCTCCCGAGATCCTGAGCTGAGAACCCATTTGGAGGTATGACTTCTGACCTATAGAAATGGGAGCTTATAAATGGGTGGTATTTAAGTCACTAATTTGTGGTAATGTTCCTTATTGTGCCTTTTGGAAATCAGGCAGTTCCCATGATTAATGGTAATTAGTAGCTGATTACACAGCCAAATCAATTTGGGAGTTTTCTCATTTAGTTAGTGCCCCAGCATCTGTAATTACTGATTAATTTTTTTTTAACTTTTCACTTTGAATTAATCAGGCTTACAAAAATGTTGCAAAAAGTACAAAAAATTCTTGTATACCCTTCTCACCAGGTCCCCAAATGTTACAGAGCCACAGCATAATGATCGAAATCTGGAGATTAATATTGGCACAATACTAATCATATTTCATCAACAGGATGGCCTTTTTGTCATTCAGGATAAAACCCATTTAGCTGTCATGTCTCTAGTCCCTAATGAGGCACACGTACTCATTCTTTGTCTTTTCTGATGTTGATGTTTTTGTAGAAGTACTTGCTAGTTACTTTGTAGAATGTCCGTTATTTTAGATGTCTCACCTTTTCTTTCAAATTCAGGTTATACATTTTTGGGCAAGATTACTACATTTTGATGTGTGCTGCTCAGTGCATGTGCATCTGAAAGCACATGACGTTGATTTGGGCCATTACTGGTGGTGGTAACTTGGATCACTTGGTTTGGGTGGCTGCCAGGTTTCTCCACTGTAAGGTTAACAGTTTTCCCCTTTGTAATTAATAATTATCTGTGGGAGATACTTTGAGGTTGTCAATATCCTGTTTCTCATCATATTTTTGCTCATTAATTTTAGCATCCATTGATCCTTCTGTGAAACAATTAGTACTATGGTATGTGCCAAATAGTGACGTCTAATTCCATGAATCTTTCTATATTTATTAACTAGAATTCTAATAATTTCTATAAATTCTAGAATTTGTGAGGAGAGCTTTCCCTCCTCCCCTATTTATTCATTCATTTGTCTATTATGTCACATGGATTCACAGATTCTTGCTTTATTCTATGGGTCAGTTACTACAAGATTTATCTTTTTGCACAAATTGTTACACCTGAGCCTTTTCAGGTTGGCCCGTATGTCTTTTGAACATGGTTCTGTCATTGTTAGCACCTCAGCAACATGGTTATTTTTTGGCACCACAAGATGTTCCAGGCTCTTCTGTGCTTCCCTGCATCAACCTTCCAATGTCTCCTGGTTCCTCTAATTGGAGAATGGTATTTAGAAACCAAGACTGGTGAGTTAGTCATGTCCATATAACTACTCTTAATGTTTGTAGTTTTCTCTGATACTGTGGATCATTAATCCTTTCATTGTCACATACTCGCTCCCACCCTGTGCCTCCCAGGTGCTCCCATCCCTTCTCTCCTCTTCTGGGACCCTTCCCACTCAATACCCAGACAACTTGAAAGTAGCCTCTCCCTGCTTCCAGTCTAATAATGTTAATATTAATAATAATAATGGCAGCTACATTTCACTGAACACTTGTACCCTGGCAAACATGATGTTGAGTGGTACAAGAGAAATCCAGCTTCCTGGGGTGAACTCAACTCTTTTTCCAAAATGTGAATGTGTGTGTGTGTGTGTATACACTCACGTGTGTGACTCCCTTGTATTTTCCTCATGATTCTAACAATTAGGCTAGATTTAATAACACACCTGATGTGCTAAGAGCTCCTTAGAGTGGTAAATCAGTAGCCCATTAGACAGAACAGAAATGTCAGCAGACACAATTGAAAGTTTGGTGAATGAATAATGAATTACTTCATGCAATGATTCATACTATATTATTGACAGGGCCTGGGACTATATTCTCAATCTAAAATGACCTCAAATCTTCCCTCAACATCTGAAAACCAGAGGGCTGTGTCCTGCCCCACAGCCCATTTCCCAGCCGATTTTGGCTGCAAGGAGTTAGTTCTTCAGCAAATCCAGTTCTCCACACCATTCTTTTACCTCCTGTGTGAACTTGCTAGGCTGTTTCCTCCTTTCTGTGAGGGACAAGCAGATCCCTCTCAGAAACACTCCGAGTTTGTAAATATAAGCATTAATCCTTGTTGGTGATTCTGATTTCCAAAGAACAAACATGCCCAGGATTATTAAACAACCATCTGAGAGGGGTGCTCCCTGAACATGGAATGAAAACAAGGCAGCAATGAGTTCTGTGTTCTTTTTCCTACATGAGATTTGACTCAAAGTGGGGAGATAAGGCTACATGTGTTGGAGTAGTTTTCACTCACAACACTCCTGATACCAAATCTGCGGGCTTTCCCACCAACAACCAGTTCCCTAGCTCTCAGAACAACCGAGCGTCCTGTGATTCAATTCAGCTCTGATGCTGTATACTTGGAGTTAGCGCAGACCCCACAGGATAAGGACTCAGTCCCTTAAGACTGTCCCCACCTCAGATGTGAGTCAAAAGTTTTAGATGCCTAAGTACCCACTCTTCTGTCCAACATGGCTACAGTGTTGGGGATTCCCACAACTCCCTCCCCTTCAAGTTTGATAATTTGCTACAATGGCCAATAGATTTCAGAAAACTGCTTTACTTGCTAATATCAATTTGTTACGGATGATACAGCTCAGGCACAGCCACATGGAGGGGAAGCATAGGGCAAGGTAAAAAAGGGTAGGTATGCACAGAGTTGCCATGCTCTCTGAGTGTTATCAAGTTCCCATTATGATTGGTTAAATCAATGGCCATTGGTGATTGAGCTTAATCTCCAGCCCATCTTCCCTCACTAGAGGTTGGGGTAGGTTGGAAGGGCTGAATTTCCAACCCTCTAATCATGCCTTGGTCTTTCTGGCCACTAGCCACCATCCTGAAGCAATCCAGGGCCTCAACCACCAGTCATCTCATCTCATTAGCATGCAAAAAGCTCATCACTCTAGAGATTCCAAAAGAGCAGTGTGCCAGGAACTGGGGACAAAGACCAAACATATATTTCTTAACATACCACGATTAGCCACTGACCAAGTCCACAGGGCAGAAAAGATGCCAGCTAGAAGGAAGAAAGGCCCAGCCACCTCAAAATGCATGTCCTCTGGCCTTATATGACTCAAAGCAGGGCAAGTCTGAGATGGACAGTCTCTTGGTGTACTTTATCTGGCTTTATATCAAATCTGCCTTCAATGACACCTCAGTTCATGGAGTAAAGAGCATAACCACTGCGTGGAAGGTCATGGCAGGGAAAAGGACAGAGGAAAAGGGCTAGGAGGTGATCTCTCCAAGCATGGAGTCTGAGACTCAACATCCCTTACATCCTGCTCCTCTCACACACCACATTCCCAGGGCCATGGCACAGGAGCTGAAGTCTGTATCCTCATAATCCCAATCTCTAGCCATGCAACAGTATTGCCAGAAGGCACAGCCAGGGCCGCGTTCCCAAGCCAGCTGACAATACTGTTTGACCCAACAATTACTTCCTTCTTCCAGGCAGCGGCTCCCTCCGAAAGTGGGGAATGAGTTTGGACTATTGCTCATAGAAGACAGCAGGCTAAGAAGTGGATTTTGACTAAGAAATTATTGAAAAAAAAAAAAAACTAAACACCAACACCACTGGCTCCGACTTTTCAGTTCACCTGGATGGCATTTTTCACTACAAAGAAGTGGGTAAATTGCCATTTGCATGACTGCTTTATATATTAGGTCAGGAGAATGTTCCTAACGTCTTTTCTTCAAGTTGTAATACACAACAACACTCCGCACAGGAACTCGCTAACCGGGTGGAAAGATGACCTGCCTTTTGAGAAGGTGAGCCCACCACATCATAAAGCCCCTCTCAGGTGCCCGCCGTTACGGGATAAAACGGGCAGTAATGTGAGGAACGATGTCCTTCCTCCTTTCTCTAGGTTACAGTCCTGCAAGTCCCACTCTTCGGGTTATTTCTGACATATTTACCGACGAGTGTGTGTGAGGTACTGTTCTAGGTTCCCGGAGCACAGCAGTGAACGACAGGGAAAGACAAAATTTGTCAGAGGTGGTAAGTGCAGGGGAGAAAACTAAAGCGGGACAGGAGCCCAGGGAATAGGAGGATTTTGAACGAGGACGGCTGGGAGGCAATCAGGGATGTCCATGGGGGTTCCTCCCTCCAGCCCTCATTTAGTTTCAGTTCCAACCAGCCAGCCATTGGAGCATCCGCTGGGCCTGAGGACATTAAGTGCGGTGAAGGTCCCAAAATCCTTCCCGGAACCCGCCCGGGACTCGGTACCCCGCTCCCGCCCCAGGCCCAGGATTCCGCGCGCCCTCCCGTCCCGGGCTCAGGGGGCCCGCCCCCCGCTCGGGAGCGCTGGGGTTAAGCGATTTCCGCAGTCCGCCCACCGCCGTGACGCGCCAGCTTTTGCCCAAATATGTCCCTTTCCCCCTCCCTCGCCCGGCGCCGGCGGGGCCGGCACTTGGAAGTCCCCCCGGCCTTAGGGAGCCGGGCGGACCCGGCAGAAAACGGCGCTCCGCGATGCCTTTTCGGAAAGGTAGGCGGCCGGGCGGCGCGTAGCGACCCAGACCTGCGGGCAGGTGCGGAGCGCGGGCGGCCGGGCCGGGGGCGAGCCTGCGCTGCGCTGTCCCTCTGGCCGCTTTGTCTCCGTCGCGTCCCAAGCGCCGCTCGCGGCCGCCGCCACGTGCCAAGAGCTCCGCAGCGCCCCGGGCGCGGGGCGGAGAGCGGGTTCCGGGCGCCGGGGACCAGCCCGAGCCGGGAGCGCGGGGCGGGGAGCGGGTTCCGGGCGCCGGGGACCAGCCCGAGCCGGGAGCGCGGGGCCTGTTCCCCAACCGCCGGGAAGGGTCTCGCCGCCCTGTTCGGGGCGGGGTGCTGGAGGCCCTGCTGCTCCCATGTCTCTGTAGAGCTGGCTGGGACTCCAGGGCCACCTCGGGTCTAGGCTAGGGAGGGAGCCCCAGTTTTACTTCCCATTCCGAGCCGCTTGGTTCCTCCATTTCTCTAGTTGCGTGGAGAAGGGGCTTGGGCTCTGGTGACCCACACCACTCAAAACTCAGGGCTCCCCAGGCCCACCTGGATGCTCCCTTCTGGGTACCCAGGGACTGCCCGCTGCCTGGGTTCTCTTTTCCTGCCGTTTCTTCTTTTCTCTCATAATTCAGATTGTCAGGTTAAGGCTTCCGTTGCAGGTTGCTCGTGATGCCCTGCTGGCCTTTGTCCCTCAGAGACTGCTAAGATATCATTACTAGCACCTGGTTGTGAAGGAGGATGGTTGACACTTCATCTTGTTGGGGATAGCAAGAAGGAAGGTGACAGCTAAGAACAGGGACGAAGAGGCCTGTCCCACTTCAGCCAGCAGCTGACGAGTTAGTCCCATGGTCACTGTCCTCCGTGTCTCCATCATTGCATATATAATAAGGCCACCTTGTCACTCGGGGCTCAGAGCCCTTGCCTCACCCCGTTGCACTGCTGTGAGAACCGTCATTTATTCCTCTGCCTGCTTGTTTCCTTGTGGTCTCTGGAGGCAAACTCCTAGAAGGTGGAGATGCCTGCCTGTGTCCTGGTCACAGCACTCGGGCCT
Organism: Manis javanica; assembly: GCF_040802235.1. Taxonomy (NCBI): domain Eukaryota; kingdom Metazoa; phylum Chordata; class Mammalia; order Pholidota; family Manidae; genus Manis; species Manis javanica. The sequence continues at coordinate 128,680,573 of NC_133157.1, read as the reverse complement.
TAGGCAGCAAGATGAAATAATGGGGCTGCTGAGTGAATTTATGTATGAAGATTCCACTTTATGACAGCATTGTTACATTACACAGGACAAACATTTGCAAACTGCCAACCAAGTTGATCTTGTTGTTGTTTTAATCTGAAGGGAACATTGCTGCATGAAGAGGAAAATTCTGCCCCTCCATTCTGTGGATGCCAGTTCCTGGAGGTCCTAGGGTGTGGAACATAGTTGTTGGGTTTCCTGGAAGCTTTAGTGCCATTCAGGGCAGGGACTCTGGAAGGCTTTGCTCGAGCCCAGGACCAGACTTCTTCACTTTATTGAATTGTGATCTCCTATTTAGAAGTAAGCATGAGTGGAAATACAGCACAGGGAGACAGGGTGAGGGGACATCACTTAGAGTGCCCAGAGGTGAAAAGATCAGCCTGTGATGGGGTGCAGCAGCCATCCCTAGAACTGTCCAGATGGACTAGACTTTGGTGCATACACTCATCTATATTTCTGTGAATGTTGAATCATCTAAATTATTCACTATTCATAAAAGTAACTAAAAAAACAGGAAACTTAAAGACTTTACTAGTCCCTCCCCAAAATGAAAAGAAGCCAGATGGGGGCCTTCTGTCTCACTAACCTCTGGAAAGCTCCTTGACTGCTGGTTCCCTTTCCACACCGTGTTTCTGTATTGTGACACATAAGATTTTGGCATCAGCTTAGCAAGGGCCTGGCAGGAAACACATGGCACCCTCTCTTGTATAGGGCAAGTTGAGAAGAGTGTAATAAAGGGACAGTTGAAAAGGTGAGGATAGGGTATAGGAAAACTGGAAAGGGGAGCACAGAACCAGGTGGAAAGGGTTGAGGGGCTCGACAGTCACTGGAGCCTGTGACCTGCTCACAGCCGAACCTTCCCAAGAATACAGGCAGCTTGTAACCCTGCAGAGAGCAACTGGGCATCAACAGCAAGCCCCACATTCCTCCCTTCCAACCGCATGGCACTGGCAGCCAGAGGGCCATTGATGGCCTATTGAAGTACATGCAAGGCTGCCTGCTGGGACCCAGAGCTGGGTGGGTTTCCCTCCTGTGGAGAGGGGATCTGGTGAGACAGACAAGTGGCCCCAATCCTAGGTGCTGGGTGTGTGCCTTCAGCATGGGAAGAATGCACTGGATGCCTACTGAACTTAATTAGGGCAGAGCCTAGTGACTGCTGGCTACGCCATTCATTTGTTCATTCATTCATTAATTTGTTCATTAACTAGACTGAGTGCTTGCCATATGCCAGGCATGAAGGAGGTACTGTTTAAAAAAAGATGGACCTGGCAGTTCCCTCCCTGTGGTTAGACCTCCTAGTCTGCCTCTGCCATGTGGTCCACAGTGCTGTGATTATGTTAGGCAGAAACCAGGCACATGAGTGGGATGAACGGTGGTGGCTGAGATTGGCCCAGACAGCAGCTGACAGTGACCTTCCTGGCTGGCCAGCAGGTGGGGATGAAATGCAAGGAGTAGCATCTCTTCTTAGGTTCCAGGGTGACAGTGACTGCAGTTGGATGCTCAGCTGAGCTGCTGGAAGAAATAGGTCTGAAGAATTGGGCTTTAAGATTGGCTTGTGTAAGGAGAAAGGAATGTCCTGAGTGAAACATGGTGGAAACTTGGGAGAACAAGGTGGGCAGGGAAAACAGGCTGGTCATTGGAAGGAGGCCATGGCAGTGGTTAAAGCTGGACTGAAGTGTGGCTCTCATCAGACCCTGGGTTTTAGGACTAAGTTCTCAAGGTCTCTTGGGTCGAGAAACCTACACAAACTCCTTCAGACAGCAGTGTCCCAAGTATTCCCACACATCCCTACCTCAGAAGGGACAAGGGAATAGCGGGTGGGGTTCTGATAGTAAATCATAACCAGAAACCAGACTAACACTAATGCATTGCCTTCCATGCACCAGGTGCTGTAAGTCTCTACCCTCTGAGGAGTGGGTGTTACTGTGTCCATCGCAAAGATAAGGGAGGCTGACGGGAGCCTGCAGCTTGTCTACATCCAAACTGTGCTAAGCTGGGACTGAGACCTCTGTATTCTGCTGCCCAGCATGGCCCAAGCTGGTAGGACAGGACAGGATGGGTGCTATGACTGGTATCAGGCAGAAACCACATGTTAACCTGAGTCGGCAAAATCACAAATATGTGACTGAGTCTCTGTTGCAGGTGGCTGACCTGCAGGAATCCCAAAGGTGTTGAGTCCAGTGGGATGGTGTAACTTGTTTTCCCCATATTCCCTCGCGCCCTGGAACCTTGTGCCCAGCAGGGGACTGATCAGCTCACCGGGTAGCTGTGGCCTGACAGGTGGCTGGCCTGTCGGCTCCATGACACCCACCTGGGGTGATGAGATCAGTGCCTATGACAGCATCGCCCAGGGCCATTGCATGTGCAGGCCCACTTGCGATGGCAGCAGCTGCCTCTCAGATGCAGGCCTCTCAGGTGACTGAGTGTCTCCATTTGTCTTCTAGTACTGCCATTACCAGCCTGTAAATCCTTTCATGTTAGAAACAAGTAAAGAGATTTAGCTGCGATTTTACTGACTTAAATCAACATTTTTGGACCCCAGACCTGGTACCTCTCCTTTCCCATCCCTGGTGAGAATGTGGAGAGCAGGTCCTGAAAAGCTGCTCTCCGGCAGGGTGTCAGGCCACAGCTGCCCGGTGAGCTGATCAGTCCCCTGCTGGGCACAATCCCAGGGTGCCTTTGGTGGGCTCCTGTGCCCTGCACGCCTTCTGCTCCAGGTGTTGGCAGTTGGCAGGCTATGTTCTGGGGTGTTCTCTCCTCCCTTGGGGCCTGGAGCCTTCCTGGGCAGAAACGAGCTCTACCCTTGACATGAGTACCGCATGCTCCCTAAGGAAGGGGACTGTGTAACCATATGGATGAGAATGCCATGGCACTGGGGTAAATACCCTGGCCTGGGAGCTTGGATACCAGGTGGGGATGGGTCCATCCATGTCAGTAATTGGCTGAATGATCTCAAGTAAGCCACTTGAGAGCACTTGGCCTCAGCTTACCTATCTGCCAAAGGGGGTGAACTAAGATTCCCTCCAACTCTGATCTGAGATTGAAGCTTTCCAAGCTGAGCTAAGATGGCTGCAGGAGGCAGAAGGGATTCCCTCCATGCCCTTATCCAAAGACTGCCCTGGGCACCCTGGACTGAGCTTTCCCGGCATCTCCAGGTGAGAGGCGAATGAGTAAGTAATGGCCTTGCATTCCCTGGCCTCTGTGCTCCTCCAGCTTTGACTTCAGGACTGAAACTTTGCCAAAAGGAAATCAGTGTTGGTGTCCAGCTTCGTGCCTTTGTGCCCCAGTGAACCAGCCATGCAAGGGGTGCACCCCCTTGGGCAGGTGTGGGCCAAGAGCCCTGCTCTCCTTCCGAGTGTGGGTATTCACCAGGAGCAGGTCCTCCAGGGACTGTGCCACACACTGGCCCAGGGGGTCAGGGGAAAGAGCTAATTTAATGCACAAACCAGAAGTGTTATGTTATAATCTTAAGCAACTTGAAAAATGCAAATATGTTAAATGCAAATAAACAACATACAATTGCTCGTCATTTCATGAGCTGCAGAGGAACAGTTCCACAAATCCCTCCCAGTGGTCAGGACAGTGGAGAGACAAGAGGAAGAAGGACCTCATGGAGGAGCAGCGCCCCCGTTCCTGAACAGCTCCTGGCTGCATCTTGTGTCCAGGGACTGAGCCAGGGGCCTGGGCCCAGGGACGTCTGCAGCCCTTGGTCAGGGGCCAGGCAGGGACATCCCGGGAGCCGGCTGGTTTACTCCCTACCTGGTCTGTGAGCAGCCTCCCCAGATGTCACTCTGGAAGGCATCTGATGCGACAGTTCAGCAAGCATGTTTTCCCCAGCCTGTGTGTTAACAATCAGTTTACCAGAAAGAGCCTCTTGTGTCCCTGTGGCCTTGGCCAGGTGAATAGCAAGCAGGTCCTCTAGAATTGTGACCCCTGGCCCTGGCTTTCCCACCATGCTGTGTGGGATGCTGAGCCATGCCTATGCTCTTGAGGAAACAACTGTGTTCTTAGGGCTGAATTACTTTGGTATTTTGACTGTCTGCCTGACACATTGACTGCCAACCATGGGTCGGATTAAGGAAGCTGTCCCCTAAGGCTGTTGTCATCATCTAGGGGGGTTGGGGACTTGGGCCAGTCCCCTTACAGGATGCAGGATGAGCAAGGTTTCATCAGTCAGTGGGTGGCAACAGCTTAGAGAGGTGCCCCCAAGGAAGTGTGGGCTTTGAAGTGGGAAGAGAGAGAGAGAGAGAGAGATGCATTTTGATGCAGATGGCTCTAGAGAAAGCCTGGTTCCCAGCACTGTGCCCACATGACTATTGGGGCAGCCAGGTGCTGGCGGGAACAAGGGGTACATAAGCATAATTTCTCTAAGGACAAAACTAGACCCCTGTGCCTCTTATTCCTGGCCACACGCTTGGATTAGCTAGGGAGCTTTTAAAAAGTGATGTGCCAGAAATTCTGATTTAATAGTTCTGGATTGATGCCTGGATAGAAATTTTCATCAAACAGTACTTAGAATATACAGTAATACACTCTGATATTTTCTAGCCTATTACATTTCATTAAAAAAGTCTGGTATGCTTCCAATAAGCCACTTTCAAAGCCATTAATGGGGAGTAACCCAAGATCTTGAAAATGCTGTTCTAGTTTGGCAGCTCTTGCTGCAGAGGCTCAGAAGCTGGGACTGCATTTCCAGACTCCCATGCAGCTAGGGTTTGGAGTGTGATTTACGGTCTCTGGCATGATGTGGGTAGTCCGGCTTTGGGGCCTCTGCTGGCAGGCACTGCTGTGCTGTGGAGGCATATGACCTCTCTTGGGGGGCTTTCTGAGCCAGGCAACCATGGGAGAAAGCAGTGAATCTGGATAAAGGGTTGGAAGCCCCACAAACAGCCAGCTATCTGTAAGGGCCACATTTCTCTGGGGACAGTCACCAAATAAACATTTTGGTAAGAAAAGGAGGGTTATAGACTCAGTAGCTGAGAAAACTTAGTAGAGAAGGCAAGAAACACAATTGGATGTCGTCAGCTGCCTCTGCCTGCTGGCACCTACCCCAGCCTGCCACATTTCTTCAGTCACTTCCATAAGCCCCTCAGTCATGCAGCAAACGTGTGTCCAGTGCCTCGGAGACCAGCTGTGGGTGAAGTACTGAAGGTGCAGCAGCGAACAAAACAGACAAAAAAAGCCTTGTGGGACTTGGGTTCGAATGGGGACAGGCAGACCATAAGCAGATAAGTGAGCAGATCTAGAATGTGCCATAAATGCTGCAGAGAGAAGGAAACAGGCAGGAGGAGGGAGAGGGAGAAGGGCTGAGGGCAGGCTGCTGTTTTATATGGGATGGTCAGGGAAGGTTGCATTTGAGTCCTGAGGGAAGGGAATGAGGAGTGGACCATGCAATATCTGAGGGGACTGTTCTGTCAGGGGGAAGTGTAGGTGCAAAGGCCCTTTGGCCACATGGAAGTAAGCAAGGGTGGAGCTGAGTGAGTGTGGACACGGGTCAGATCTTGCACATGGAGTCTATGGTGAGGCCTTGGCCTCTTGGAGTGAGGTGGGAAGCCTTGGAGGGTCCAGTGGACGCATGGCGAATTAACTGTGTTGTAAGTCATACATACAGTATTTGACTGTCCTGAGATTAGGCTGTAGGATTAGAAGGGTGAATCAGGAGGACCAGGTCAGAGTCTGTTGGTGAGCAGAAATGTTGGCAGGGCAGGTTATTAATGGTTGGATTCTGAATCTGTTTAGAGATGGAGATGGCAGGATTTGTGGGTGGATTGGATGTGGAGTGGGAGAAAGTGGATCATGGATGACTATGTAGCTGCTTCTAGCCAATAGGTAGAGATTCTGGGAGCCCTGATTGTTAACAGCTGCACCCCCACTAGAGGTGGAGCTTACAGTGAGTGTTCAGAGCTCTGTAACTAACTACAAGAATGGCAGACTCCCCCAGAGCTGTTCAGCTTCTGCTCGTGGTTCAAAAGGACTGGGACTCAGAAAGTAGCCTTTGAGAAAGATCCATTATGATCCAGGTCAGTTGCCAGACAGACGCTTCTTTTAAGAAGAAACTGGTGTTCAGAATCAGGATTGATGATTATTGTCACAAATAAGGGATTCTTAATGTTTTGGTGTGGTTTACATATTGGCACTAAGCATGGATATTTTCCAAGCTTGCAGGGAAGCATTTGGTATGTTTTCTATGTTGTCAGTGGTATCCAATTACAGTTAAACTTCTGTTCATTCCTCAGGTTTCTTAAACTGTGAAGGGCTCAGTTGTGGGGCAAGGAACACCCAACTCCAGGAAACTTCCTCAACAAACTCAGCCCAGCCATTAGCTGACCAAGTCAGCCTCCAAACAGGGCACCTCTTGACCAGGCTTGCCTGGGATTTCCCTGAGTTAGCATGGAGAATCACCCAGGAACCTCAGTCCCAGGCAAACCCAGACAGTCGATGACCCTACTTCGGCGACCAAACCCTTAAGTTTGATGACAGCTGGATGGCCTCATTTTAGAGAAAGAGGTTTTAAACTTCAGTAATGTTTGAATAACAAAAAGGAAAGAAATCGAAGTTAATTTTATAGCCCTGGGCTGCAGACTTGAAACTCTGGAGTTCTGTCAACAGATGTGTTAGAAATTTTTTTTAAAAAAATTATCAATTTTCTGGCTCATAACAACAGGAAATGTGCACATTGTCTGTTTTCTGTGTGAAAAATCTAAAACTTGAATGTCATCCCTTTTATGATAAAATGAGTCATTTAGTATCCACTTCACCAGGAATCATGTTTGCTGCTGTTACATCACTTCCATCAAATGTATGTGGAGATACATCATTATATCAGACATAAATGGAGAACAAAATCAGATCCACTTCGAGCTGAAATCAGATTTTGTACAAATCCTGATTATATAAAAGCTTTTCATTTAGTCATTTGAATGTAGCAAAAGGTCACGTCACTATTGCTTCATAGAAAATGGATTTCTTAACGGTATAAAACTTTAAAAGTTTCATTTTGGAATGCACACCCCTACACGCATGACAGCAGCATCATAAACCACACGACCCAGGGACACACTGTACTGAGCAAGGAGGCAGCCCTTTTTTCACTGTGGCTGTGTTCCTTTTTTCTGGCTTCTGTTAAAAATAACCGAATGGCTGCTAAGACCTCTTAAAATAAATCAGGCAGTATATAACGTCAGGATATGAGGAAAGTTGACCTCTTCAGTGACCAGGAAAATGCAGATGGAGACCACAGCATGAGATGGGATTGTGCCCTTGTTTGGTTGGTGGAAATGAAAGAGTTTGATACTTGGTAGCAAGTGTTGGCAGGAATGTGGAGCGTTGCCTGATTGCCTGATACTGCGCGGGCAGGCAAATTGATACAAGTGCCTGGGAAACAGTTTGGGATTATTTTGTGAAGCTGACATCCACATACCCTATGACCAGCTGTGTCATTCCTAGGTGTATTGTTGACAGAAACTGATGGATAAGTAAACTGTGGTATATGCAGACAGTGAAATACCCTTCAGCAGTTAAAGGAATGCTACATACTACGACACAGGAGAATGTATGATTTCACTTTTATTTAATGTCCAGAAAAGGCAAATCTGTAGATGTAGAAACTACATTCATGGTTGCCTAGAGGCTAAAGGAGGTGGGAATTGTGTGTGTGTGGAGACAGCCAAAAGGTCCATTGGGGTGACAGAAACTGATGTGTACACAAGTCTGTAAATAGCAGAAAAATGTTGAATTGTGTAGCTTCAAATGGGTGAATTTTTTCTCAATAAAGCTGTCCCAAAAAACAAGTAAAAATAATTCATCATCCTTCACAGAGGCTGGTTTCGCAGCCTTTGAAAAGCTAGGCTTTTGTCTCTACTTCTGGATAAACAGAAAAACAAAGCTTTTACAGACTTTCGAGGTGGCTGGATGGCCAGGAGGAATGGCTGAGGCTGGGACCTGGGCTGCATTTCCCTCCATTGCTGCTGGAGGATCATCTTGTCTTGCGTGGGCCCAGCTTTGAGGCAGTGGTGACAGAGGCTCCTGACCCAGAAGTTGCACCCGAGGCAGCACAGAGACCTCAGAACAGGTCAGGGAGGAGAGACCTGTTTTCTTGTCCTGTGATGTCCCTACTTGTCATGTGGCCTCCGGTGGGTCACTTTGCCACTCTGGCCTTTCATTCTCCCACCTGTAACATCAGTTACCTGGGTTAGCTCTTCCACTCTTACATTCTCTGAGTCTAGTGATTCCCTTTAATCTCTCATGTTGTCATGATTGTTTTTCAAAATATACATTTGATTTTTATCCCTGAAAGCATTATGATGATTCTTAAGTTTGATTTGGGTTACTTACAGTGTGTTTAATTATCTCAGTGGGTATTCATGAAAGCCTTTCAAAGTTAATTTTAATTAATAACCCTTCATCCTCCCCACAAAACGTGTGTGAAACTGAACGCTGTAAGAGCATACGTGGACTCTAATTTGAATTGATCTTCCAGGTCAATCTCCTACTATGTAATGGCATAGCTCTACCCTGTTCTGGCCTCAGTACATCTTACATCTTTAGTGATTTCAAAAAAGTGGTTCATAGCAAGGCCCAACTCACTGTTTTTTGTTATTGGCTTACATTATACAATTTTTAAAAGCTGAGGCGTTATATATATATACAGTAAGTGTGCAAATCCACTGGATATACTGGATATACTGTGTATATCCATTTGACCAACACCTGGACAAGCTATAGAATATTTCCAGTGTCCCCAGAAGGCTCCTTGATGCCCTTGCCATTCAAAAGTGATCCCAGCAGTAAAACCTCTATTCCCATCATTATAAATAAGTTTTGCTCGTCCATGAACCTCACATGGATGGAATTAATACATTATGAATCTTTAAAATGTGGCTTTGGTGCTCAACATTCTGATTGATTTGTCCATGTTGTGTGTAGAAATAATCCAGTTCATTCTTGTTGCTATATAATGTATTCTTTAGTGTTACAATTTGTCCCTTCTGTTGTTTCTGGTTTCGGGTTATGATGTCCAGAGCCCCCATGAACTTTCTGTTGTACCTGCCTTTTGGTGGATAAGAGCATTCATTTCTGTGGAGCTGTGGGTCACAGAAGGTTTAGATGTATGTAGGTTTAGCTCCTTAATCACTCTGGCTGTAGATGATTTTCTCCTCTGCAAAGTAGAGATTGTTTTGTCTATGATCCAGAGGAAAGGTGCTGTCTTCCTTAGGAAAAAATTACTTTTTGAAGATCCCCTTCCCCACATCTTCCTTACTGACTTTGCTCCTGAAAACATTGTTCTCCAATTGTTTACATTTTTTACAACTTCCTGGCATGCTTTTCCTTGTGCACATCCCCTCCCCCCCAACTTCCTCAGCTCTACTGTGCTCATCAGCTCTCTCCTTTGATGTGTTTGCACCCTAGTCTTCAAGGCCCAGGTCAAACCACAGCTGCCTTAAAGTCTGAAAGCTGGTGTAATCATGGTTTTTGTGCTATCATTTATGTTCATCCCATCTCCCCAACTTGACTGTAAAATCCCTAGGCAGTGCCCCCCCCTGTCCAGTCTAGCACCTGGTGGTAGTTGATTGATAACTATACATTGAGGTAATTGATTAATTAATGGGAACATTAATATTTCAGTGCATATAAGAATCTCATTCTCTTGAGTGACCTCTTCTTGAACAGATCTCCCTGGGCAAGGGAAACAAATGCAAAAATGAACAAATGGGACTATATCAAGCTGAAAAGCTTCTGTACAGCCAAGGACACCATCAATAGAACAAAAAGGTATCCTACAGTATGGGAGAATATATTCGAAAATGGCAGATCCGATAAAGGGTTGACATCCAAAATATATAAAGAGCTCACACACCTCAACAAACAAAAAGCAAATAATCCAATTAAAAAATGGGCAGAGGAGCTGAATAGACGGTTCTCTAAAGAAGAAATTCAGATGGCCAACAGACACATGAAAAGATGCTCCACATCGCTTGTCATCAGAGAAATGCAAATTAAAACCACAATGAGATATCATCTCACACCAGTAAGGATGGCTAACATCCAAAAGACAAACAACAACAAATGTTGGCAAAGTTGTGGAGAAAGGGGAACCCTCCTACATTGCTGGTGGGAATGTAAATTAGTTCAACCATTGTGAAAAGCAGTATGGAGGTTCCTCAGAATGCTCAAAATAGAAATAACATTTGACCCAGGAATTCCACTTCTAGGAATTTACCCTAAGAATGCAGTACTCCAGTTTGAAAAAGACAGATGCACCCCTATGTTTATCGCTGCACTATTTACAATAGCCAAGATATGGAAGCAACCTAAATGTCCATCAGTAGATGATTGGATAAAGAAGATGTGGTACATATACACAATGGAATATTACGCAGCCCTAAGAAAAAAATAAATCTTACCATTCGCAACTACATGGATGGAGCTAGAGGGTATTATGCTCAGTGAAATAAGCCAGGCGGAGAAAGACAAGTACCAAATGACCTCACTCATATGTGGAGTATAAGAACAAAAGTAAACTGAAGGAACAAAACAGCAGCAGAAGCACAGGACCCAAGAATGGACTAATAGTTACCAAAAGGAAAGGGACTGGGGAGGACGGGTGGGAAGGAAGGGATAAGGGCAGGAAGAAAAGAAAGGGGGCATTACGATTAGCATGTTTAGTGTTGGGGGGGCACGGGAAGGGCTGTGTAACACAGAGAAGACAAGTAGTGATTCTACAGCATCTTACTATGTTGAAGGACAGTGACTGTGAACGGGGATGTGGGGGGGTGGGACTTGGTGAAGGGGGGAGCCTAATAAACATAATGCCCTTCATGTAATTGTAGATTAATAATACCAAAATAAAAATAATAATAAAAATAAATAAATAAAATTTAAAAAAAGAATCTCATTCTCTGGCTTCAGGTTATTTAATTCTTTGCTTGTGATTGCAGATTTGAAGTACAGTAGAATCTTCCACTTAAGCCTTAGAACAATCATATGCAAGGGTGATTAGGGAAGCCCAATCTGCTGACGAAGGCATAGGAACCTGGAAAGCTTGCCCCTTTTCCACAGTCACTTGGTTTTGCAGCTGACTGGATCATAGAACTCCCCCCCAGCCTCAAGGTCTCTATGTGTAGGTGAGCTTGACTTTTTTGGGGGTGTTGTCTTTTATTTTATTCTCCACTGCACCTTTCCTATGTTCCTCCCCCTTCTAACAAGTCAGACACTTATTTTTTTAAAGAGAGACTAGTATTGGTGACACGCTGCTTTCTCCAAGTTGCTTAGATTGTGTCCTGTTATTCCAACTGGGAATACCATCCATCACAGTCAGCTGGGGTGTCTGGGTGGATGTTAAAAATGAATCAAAACCCCTGAGAGGGTGGCCCTGGACTATGCAAGGTAATGAAGCTCAGAATCTTTGGGGAGGTTTCAGAAGTTTTTCATTTCTATTAAAAAAGTTACATTTTTCAGAAAAGTTGCAGGAATGACACAGTGAACAACCCCTGTAATCTAGACTCACCAGTTGCTGCATTTTATTATGTTACTTTCTCAACTAGTTTTGTTGCTATTGAACCATTTGAGAGCTAGTTGCAGACATTAGGACACTTCATCCCCAAGAACAAGCACATTCTCTTAAATTATCACAGTACAGTTATCATCCCAGTCGGAAATTCCACATGGGTGTAAGGCTGTTATCTGTTACCAGTCCACATTTGGATTTGCCCCATTATCTCAATAATGACTTCCACAGTTTTTTTTTTTTTTGATCTACGATCCAACCAACTGTCACTCATTTAGGTGTGTCTCTTCAGCCTCTTTTTACCTAAGAGAGCTCCCCAGCCTTACTTCATCTGATTCTTCATGATGTTGATATTTGTGAAGATCCAGGCCACTTCTTTTGCAGAAAACTCTCAATTTGGAATTGCTGGGTTATTTCCTCATCAGATTCAAATTAAACATTTTTGGCAGGAAAGCTGCATAGATGATGTGTATTCTTACTGCCATTATATCAATAGACGTTCGGGGTCCGTTTGTCCCTTAGGTAGTGGTGTGAAATAACATTGGTCATTCATTTGGGTCATTTGTAAAGGTAACTTTTCTACTTTGTAATTAAAAACTTATCTGTGGAGGATCCTTTGGGATCACTCACAAAGTGTGAATACAATATTCTGTTCCTAACAATTTTTATGAAATGGTTTTAGCATGTATTTATTTTTTACTGAAATACTTATTATGGTGGCTAGAAAATGGCAATTTACTATTTCTGTCATTCTTTCAACATTTATTATTTGGCATTCTTTTGTAAAGAAGAGCTTTTCTGCCTACCCTTCCCTTTAAAATGAGTCTAACTCTCATTATTATTAATAGTAGTAATAGTTATATCAGTGTGGATTCAGGGATTTAAAAATCATTATTGCTTGTTTTATAGTACATTTCTGACATTCATTTGATGCTGAAATTATCCCAGTTTGGCTGAGAGTCCTTTCCAGCTGGTTGCCGTGTCCCTGTGACATGTCCCTATTCGATTTCAAGGTCTTCTCCCATTCTGGCACAGACAGATTTCCTAGGTTCATTCCTTGGGATCAGCCACTTCCCCAAGTCAGCCTGGTTATTTGTAGTGGAGAATGATAGTTAGAAACCAAAATCTGGCCTCTGGTGTGCTCCTTGTTGCTGGATGTCATTGTTTTCAGGGTCTTTTTCATAGGCACAGCTAGGAAATACGTATTTTTAAAAATCATAAATTCATATTGCTATCTCTAATCCCAGTCCAGTACAAGAAAGCTGTTCTTCCCCTTTGCTTATTCCATATTTGTGTCTTCCATTTGCTTTTTATATTTCACCCAGGACTGTTTTTTTTTCTTCAAATCTTGAATCTCCTTTACTCCTGATATTATTAGGAAAATAAAACTCCTCATGGTTAATATCTAATTTCCCATAAGCAATGATACATAGAGTAAATCATAAATTCAGTGCAGAGGTGAAGGCTAATACCAAATCTTATGGGCCTTTAAAAATTTCTCCACAAACAGGAGGGTCGGAAGGAAACATAACCAGAATATTTTATTCTTTCCATGTTTTCCAATCATTTCACAATGAGTATATATTACTTTAATAATAACAAATAGGTTTTTTTAAGGCAAAAAAGCCCTATATAGCTTCGGTACAGCAAAGGACACCACCAATAGAACAAAAAGCCATCCTACAGTATGGGAGAATATATTCATAAATGACAGATCCGATAAAGGGTTGACATCCAAAATATATAAAGAGCTCATGCACCTCAACAAATAAAAGGCAAATAATCCAATTAAAAAATGGGCACAGGGACACTTCTCCAAAGAAGAAATTCAGATGGCCAACAGACACATGAAAAGATGCTCCACATCGCTTGTCATCAGAGAAGTGCACATTAAAACCACAATGAGGTATCACCTCACACCAGTAAGAATCGCCACCATCCAAAAGACAAACAACAACAAATGTTGGTGGGGTTATGGAGAAAGGGGAACCCTCCTACACTGCTGGTGGGAATGTAAATTACTTCAACCATTGTGGAAAGTAGTATGGAGGTGCCTCAAAAAACTAAAAATAGAAATACCATTTGACCCAGGAATTCCACTCCTAAGAATTTACCCTAAGAATGCAGCAGCTCAGTTTGAAAAAGACATACGCACCCCTATGTTTATAGCAGCACTATTTACAATAGCCAAGAAATGGAAGCAACCTAAGTGTCCATCAGTAGATGAATGGATAAAGAAGATGTGGTATATATACACAATGGAATATTATTCAGCCATAAGAAGAAAACAGATCCTACCATTTGCAACAACATGGATGGAGTTAGAGGGTATTATGCTCAGTGAAATAAGCCAGGCGGAAAAGGACAAGTATTAAATGATTGATTTCACTCATCTGTGGAGTATAAGAACAAAGAAAAAAATTGAAGGAACAAAACAGCAGCTGACTCACAGAACCCAAGAATGGACTAACAGTTACCAAAGGGATAGGGACTGGGAAGGATGGGTGGGAAGGGAGGGATAAGGGGGGGGGAAAGGGGGAGCATTACTATTAGCAGACATAATGTAGGGGGTGGGGCACCGGGAGGGCTGTACAACACAGAGAAGACAAGTAGTGACTCTACAGCATCTTACTATGCTGATGGACAGTGACTGTAATGAGGTATGTGGGGGGGGACTTGGTGATGGGGGAGTCTAGTAAACATAATGTTCCTCTTGTAATTGTAGATTAATGATACAAAAAAAAAAGCCCTGTATAAGTTGGATGTCAACATTAGGTCCTACATATCATAGTGGGGGAGGAATAATTTTTCCTCTACCCTTCCTTCTAGGTTCTTGATTGAGGGACATACTCCTCCCCCAAATAAAAAGCTAGCTTAACAGGAAAAAAAATGATTTTCCATTATGTACTATACCTACATTCAGGAGCCCCACAAAAACATGAGACTCAAAGGTTGTAAGGTAGTTGAGGCTTACACTGAGCTAAGGAAAGGGATAGGGATCTGGGGCTTCAAAAGCAAAGAAAATTCTCAGTTAAGTGATGACGAAATACATGGTGAACAGTGTGTCCTGCCCTATAGACTAAGTCTCTCAGGTGAAGCATCCCTGGTCAAGCTGTCTTTTTGGCATAGGCCCCCTTTCTAATGTACATTCCCCTTCTAAAAGGTAACCTCAAATTTCAAAGCTTCTGCGTCTGCAGTTTCTCAGAAATGATCAGCTCAAAATAATCCTTATGTCTAAGAGGCACAGTTTGGGGTGGAATATTCCTGTGCCCTTCTGTATACTCTGGGAGCCAGGCCTGTGGGGACAGAGATGATTAAGGGCCTAGTGACAATGAGGGGCCAGCAGAAGGCAGGGCTTGGAGGCCTTTCCACAGGCCGGGAGGTCAGGGAGGAGCATGGGACCCTCCGCGTCCCGCCACAGGAAGCCGGCTTGGGAGGGTACCCGGCCGACCTTTGGGCGGTCCCAGTACGGGGCGGGGGGTCGCGGCGGCGGCGGCGGCGGCGGCGGCGGCGGGCGGCGGCGGGCAGAAGCCGCTTCGCTGATGTCTGGCACCGATGTCCGCAGAGACCAGCCGCCGGGAGGTCAGCCCGAGCTGCGTAAAGCGGGCGGAAGGGCCGGCGGGGGAGGGGCCGGGTGTGCGGATTGGCTGGCGGGCGGCTCACGAGCTCTCAGCGCCCGCCCCGCCCCGCGCTGCACGCCGTATTCACGTGGTGCCGCCCCAGCCTGCTCCGCGCCGCGGGCTTAGCACGTGGACGCGGCGTGGAATCTCCGTGCAGGCCGGGCGGCTGCTGGTTTTCCTCTTCACCGCCGGGGTTTTTCCGAGGTCTGGGAGCGACCGTGCTTTGTAAGTGAGCCAGAGGAGCTAGATCGGCAGTCGGCTGGCCAACCTGGCCGCGTGGGCGCGTCGCAAAAAAGGAACGCGAGACAGGGAGGCGTTGGAAGAAAGTCCTGAGCGAGGGAGGTGGCCCAACAGCATGCACTGTTTTTATCTTTGGGGAGTAAAGAGTTCTCGGCTGAAAGACGGACCAAACCTGCTGACTGGGTTCTGTGTCCTGTGTAACAGCAGGCAAACAGCGGTGCAGCTGCTGTGAGAACATGCCTCCTGAGGGTCAAGGGCCACATTGTACCCCAAAACCTCAGCCATCACTTGGATGCACCTGCCTCCCCCGCACGACCTGGGACATTGGCTATCCTCTGACTCTTCTTAAAAACGGCCTGGATTGACTTGTACAGAGTGACCCAGCTAGTGAAGCGGCAGGAAACCCTGTCATGAAGAGCAGTTAAAGAACTGGGGGTGTTTAGCTCTCATGTGACAAGCCCTGGGGTCCTGTGAGCCACTCTGAAACTATTTGGAAGACTGTTCTTCAAACAAACTTTAGGATGATGGTCTGCTGCCTTAGGAGCCAGGATAGAAATGTTTACAGGAGGTGGATTTCAGGTCAATTACAGAGAAGGGGCAGGATTTATGCCATTCTCACCTGCAACCAGGTACAGCTAGGTGTTTGAGTATATCAGTAAGAAAATGTGGAGCTCATTCAAATTCTAGTTTGCCCAGTGCCAAAGCCCTTGTCTTTTTATGAAGCATTTCTTTTAACAATGGGTTACTTCAGGAGTGATGATAGTGCCTGAAGATTGTGCATTGATTGAGCACATTGGACTGGAGGATTCATCCAGCCGTGTTTAGCCGTGTCACTGATTCTCTACCTCAGATGAAGACAGAGGTTGGCTGGGCCAGATGAAGATGCCAGGGCTACCTGAGATGGAGGAGGTTTCCAGTCTCACCAGCAGGTTAGATTTTCGAACACTGAACATTTCTGACACATTGCCCCTATATGCTCTCTCACGCATTAGAACAGTAATTTTCACTTTGTTTAACAAATGTGACCACAGCATCTGCCTGTTATCCATCATTCTTACTGCCGTCTAGCCCTTATTTCAAATCTGACACTCCTTCCCCTGTCCACATAGTCTGCCTAGATCAAGCTAAAAGTGGGACCAGTGCAGTAAGAGCTGAGGACTAGAGGAATAACTCTTGAGTACATTTCAGCCCTCCAGGCAACACCAGATACAGTGCCCTGAGAACTTAGAGGACATGTGTAAAGGAGGTAACCGTCCCTGAGGTCTTGGGTTCGTTTTATGAATTAATAGCTTCATAATTTTAAAAGATGAGAGCTCTTTAGTCGTCTATTTTTGTCTTCACTACATGTATTAAATTGTCCAATATAACCCATTTTAGCATCCCTGAGAGGAAGGTAGGGGTACGGAATGGGCACAAAGAGGCAGTAGTATCTGGTTTTTCTTCAGTCTCTAGCAGACCTACAGTTTCTTACCAAAAACCTAGCCAGAAAATTCCAAATTGAGCTCTTGTTCTCCAGAGGAATTTGCCTGAGATGGCATCCAAACTTGGTTGCCTGTCTACCTTAATCACAATTTTTAGAGTTCTCAGAGCTCTTTCTGAAGATACATGTTCTTTCAGTAAGTCTCCTGGTTATTCACTCAACCTGGGTCTTACCTCTTTCCTCTGTCTCCAGATACCAAGGCACTGGCAATCTCCCAGGTAGCCCAGCCCAGCCCTGACAGCCTGTAGCCACAGTGAAGTGTTACTGTTGACCTGCTTCCCCCTGGTCCCTCCTCCTCCGGGTCAGCCCCTGGGCCTCAGGTACTCCTGCCTCCCCTTCCATCAAGTCCTTGATTCCTTTCATCGGCATCAGCTTTAGGGTTAGTAGTTCAGTTTACATTTTAGCTAATCTCAAAGATCTTTAGCTTGAGACATACCCTAATGATTGACTTTAGGCCGTAAACAGTTTTGGGTTAGGGTAGGGATAAAGGGTCAGTCACGCTGTTCTCTCTCCCTAGCCTTCCCCCCTCCCCACTCCGGCATTCTCATCCTATAGGTCACGCAGGCAGGCAGTGCAGGCAGAGGTAATGAGTGATTTGGAACACTGGCAATGACCTTGGCTTCTGCTTTTGCTTACTGAGCCAAGGCCCTGGTCACCTACCATGGCTGTCTTGATACTCATTTGTAAGGGCACAGGGACTTGTTCAATAAGATGGATCCCCCAGGCTTTGTGCTAGAGGCTGGGAGTGCAAGTTGGAGAGGTGGGATGTAGTGTGGGCTCTGGAGTGAGACTGCCTGGGTGCAGGCACCAGCTCCACCACTTAGTAGCTGTGTGACCTTGGAGATGTTCCTTAATCTCTCTGTGCCTCAGTCTCTTCCCCTCTCAACTGTGAAGGGTGGTTGAGGATTAGGCACCAAGCCCTCCAGACATGCTTAGCATGTGTTTGGTGCTCATGAGGGATGGCTCTTTATTCCTTGAAGGAGCCCCCAGGCCAACAATAACCGCTCTGTGTTTACTGCCAACCCTGCTTCTGTGTGAACTAAATAGACTGGGAGACTCCAGGACAGGTGGTCAGCATGGAAACTGCCCCTGCCAAGTGCTGGCTAGCCTTCCAAGCCTGCCCTGCAGAAAACCAGGCTGTATTTGGGGCTCTGGCTCCCTTCTAGGGAACCTCCTAAAGGTTCATCTGCCCCAGACAGCACCTCCCGCAGGGTTCGTAGTGACTGCCTCTCCCCCACTGACTCTATACTGTCCTTCGCAGAGTTCTTTGACAAGGCTTCCCCCACCATACTTTCTTGCCAGGATGCAGCCGCTGGGGTGGTCACCATGCTGGGGAAGAGAAGTTGTTCCATTCTTTCTCCACTATCTGTGGGATCATAATGGGTCTGGTGGCTGCAAGAAGAGCTGGATCTTAATTTTAGTGATGGAGGAATTAAGGCTGCTCAGAACTGGGCCACAATCAGTGCAGTTGCTGGGAGGGGAAGGAGGCAGGCACCATTAGTAGTTAAGGGAAGACCTATCTTCCTGTGGGATTTTTTGGCTTTGATCTTGGGCCTTTGTATCAGGCCGCCTTGGGGGTGCCCTGGTCCCTGCTGATTGGTAGTGTGGGTGTGGATGAGGTACAGGGAGAAGGGGTTTGTTTGCTGAGGTCTAGAGAGAGGCTTACAAGCGTGCAGAATCTTTAAAAATCCTTCTGAAAAACTTGGCACCCTCTAAATATTATGCCCTAGCATGAAATCTGAATCACTGAGCTCGGTGTATAAAATTGGCCACAAGGAACAGAGATCCAGGGGAGGACTGTTCCCTTTCTGACTTCCAGTCTTACGGTTTTACAAAGTTTTTATTTCGTGGATGTTCATTTCTTTAAACCTTTCCCAGCTTCATTGAGGTTCTGGGTCTAGATACTGAGAAGATTGAAGTATTTATTGGTAGTGTGCATGACTTACTATCTGGAAAGATTTTATTTTTTCTAGTCCCTATTTGTAGGAACCCTAAATCAGTAACATTTTTCATTGAATTTCCTGGGCTCTGTGGTTGTTTTGCAGTAGTAGTATTGGGGGACACGCCTTGGAGGCCCCCATCTGGCTCTCTAATGAGGAGACCATGGTTTTGTTTTCCAGCGGGAGAATCATGTTTACCATGTACTAGAGCTCCAGAAATAGATACTTAACCTAAGACAGGAGGCTGAGCTGTGCACAGAAGCAATTTACAAACTTCTGCAGCTTCACTGTCACCTTCTCTCTGGTGACTTCCTGTCTTGTTTGGTTATCTAGACATGGGAAAGAAGTATAATTATTTTAACACAAAAAAAGAAGTCTACCTTCCAAATTAACTCTCACATGGTTTCTTTCTTAGCAGTTTTCTTTATTATTCCTCTAATAAGTGAAATACAGAAGACATAAATTTAAACAGGACTAGAAACTTCCAGCCACAAAAGTTCCTGGGGCTTCGGTGATGTGAATGGGAAGATTAAGATCAAAAGTGTGGGGAAGGGCAGGGGTTGTATAAAAGTGGGTGTCCAGCAGGGCAGGTGGGAGGGGGTGCAGAAGAGCAAGAGCATTCTGAAAAGTCAGGGGAGATTACCAATACTGAGACCCCAGCCTCTATACTGAGAGCTCTCCACTTAATCCAGGAGCTGGGAAAGGTAGGGCATGCCTCACGTCCTTCCTTAGCCTCAAAGGAATGCTATGTGTGCAGGAAGAAAGTATTACAACTTGTCTTTCCATTTATATTTAGCACATCCTTTTTATTTTCCAGTTTTTGTCTTCAAGTTCTGCAATGTACATATCAGTGCAGTTGCACTTGTGTGTAGTTTATAACTCAAGAAGTATCTTACTGGGAGGTAGTAGTTTGTGATCAAACAGGTTAGGATGTCGCTTCTCAAAGATATAATGACAGAGCAGGGAAGCAACCGCTTTCTGTTTAAAGTGAATACACAGGACTCTTTGGAAGTGTTAAAATGCAAATTCGTGTTGTGTGGATCTGGGCTGGAGCCTCAGACTGCGTTTGGAAGGCTGACTCAAAGGAGCGAGGTGGTGTTTTCCTCTTTTATGCCGCAGTATTTCATTTGGTGTCTTAGTCAAATAGGGAAACCTGAAATCCCCCAGATGTTCAGGAACAAATGCTCTGGCTTTCTGCCCTGAAACACCCAAGCCTTACCCCTGATGCTGGAGGGAAGTCCCGTGCTTGGGGTGGGGAGTGGGGGCCTGTCAGAGGACCCCTCGGCTTCCATTCCCATAGGGATGTGTCATTGCATGTCATGTGATGTCACATTGTCCAGATGGCTTTGGTAGCCCACTTCACAGGAAGGGGAGGTTCTGGGTGCTGCCACCAAAGAGCTGAGGCCTTGGGAGTGCAGCAAAGGAGGTGGACAAACAGTGCACCTTTAGAGCTGGGGCTGCTGTCCTGAACCCAGTGGGCTTCAGTGCTTACTTGCCTTTCCTGGCTCTGCCTCCGTGCTCTGTGAACACAGCATCTACTGCGTCTAGTGCAATGGCATGTGAGGAGCACTTTTATGCACTGCTACTTAAAAATAGTGGCTCCAGACCCCTGTATTCTTTTTATCACTTTGCAAATGAGGAAACGGGGCCGAACAGTGAAGCAGCTTAGCTGACAGGGCTAGTAAGCAGGAGGGCAGGGCCAGTTCTTCCACCTGCTGCTCAGTGTTCCTTCTATTTGAGTAAAAACTGCCTCTATTCTGGGAGCCAGTGAGAGTTAAGAGAGTGTTTGAGGACTCAAAGTCTCATTCATTCACCAACTAAGTGTGTACAATGTGTCCAGTACTAAGTGTTTAGAACCCAGAAATGAACAACACAGCCCTTGGCCAGAATGAAGGAGACGGAGAAGCAAACATGCATTTACCAGATGCTGTTGAGTGCAGTGGTGGGGTCAGGTTACTGCATGACAGGAGGGTCCCATTGCCCACAGAAGAGAAAGCTAATTGGCAGAAGTGTCCAGGCTGAGACCGGAAGGGTGAAAAACACTAGCTGCGTAGACAGAGTGGATGCTGCCAGCAGAAGAGCCCATGTGCAGCACCAGGAACTTCTGGATACCAAAATAGTGATGATGCTAATCAGTACATTTGAAGCTTAATACAGGGAGCCTGGTGATTTACACTCATAACAGTCTGTGTTTTGGAATTTACTTTCCTTTTAATGCAGCAACTCCTCTGTCTGTCTGTTGATTAGTGTTTGCATGGTGTATCTTCCCTTTCCTAGGTCTTCTGTCTGTCTATGTCTTCATATTTAAAAAGAATTTCATAGAGTGGGGCTTCCTGTCTCTCTTTTTTTTTTATTTTGGTATCATTAATCTACAATTACATGAGGAACATTATGTTTACTAGAAATTTACCATCTGAATTTCTTCTTTAGAGAATTGTTCAGCTCTTCCCATTTTTTAATTGAGTTATTTGCTCTTTGTTGAGGTGTGTGAGCTCTTTATATATTTTGGATGTCAACCCTTTATCGGATCTGTCATTTATGAATATATTCTCCCACATTGTAGAATACCTTTTTCTACTGATGGTGTCCTTGGCTATACAGAAGCTTTTCAGCTTGATATAGTCCCACGTGTTCATTTTTGCTTTTGTTTCCCTTGCATGGGGAGATACATTCATGAAGAAGTCGCTCATGTTTATGTCCAAGAGATTTTTGCCTATGTTTTTTTCTAAGAGTTTTATGGTTTCATGACTTACATTCAGGTCTTTGATCCATTTCGAATTTACTTTTGTGTATGGGGTTAGACAATGATCCAATTTCATTCTCTTACATGTAGCTGTCCAGTTTTGCCAACACCAACTGTTGAAGAGGCTGTCATTTCCCCATTGTATGTCAATGGCTCCTTTGTCATGTATTAATTGACCATATATGTTTGGGTTAATGTCTGGAGTCTCTATTCTGTTCCACTGGTCTGTGGGTCTGTTCTTGTGCCAGTACCAAATTGTCTTGATTACTGTGGCTTTGTAGTAGAGCTTGAAGTTGGGGAGCAAGACCCCCCCCACTTTATTCTTCCTTCTCAAGATTGCTTTGGCTCTTCAGGGTCTTTGGCAGTTCCATATGAATTTTTGAACTATTTGTTCCAGTTCGTTGAAGAATGCTGTTGGTAATTTGATAAGAATTGCATTGAATCTGTAGATTGCTTTGGGCAGGATGGCCATTTTGATTATACTAATTCTTCCTAGCCAAGAGCATGGGATGAGTTTCCATTTGTTAGTGTCCACTTTAATTTCTCTTTAGAGTGTCTCGTAGTTTTCAGGGTATAGGTCTTTCACTTCCTTGGTTAGGTTTATTCCTAGGTATTTTATTCTTTTTGATGCAATTGTGAATGGAATTGTTTTCCTGATTTTTCTTTCTGTTAGTTCATTGTTAGTGTATAGGATAGCCACAGATTTCTGTGTATTAATTTTGTATCTGGCAATGTTGCTGAATTCCGATATTAGTTCTAGTAGTTTTGGAGTGGAGTCTTTAGGGTTTTTTATGTACAATATCATGTCATCTGCAAATAGTAACAGTTTGACTTCTTCTTTACCAATCTGGATTCCTTGTGTTATGGCTAGGACCTCCAGTACTATGTTGAATAACAGTGGGGAGAGTGGCCATGCCTGTCTTGTTCCCAATCTTAGAGGAAAAGCTTTCAGCTTCTTACTGTTCAGTATGTTGTTGGCTGTGGGTTTTTCATATATTGCCTTTATTATGTTGAGGTACTTGCCCTCTGTACCCATTTTGTTGAGAGTTTCTGTCATGAATGGATGTTGAATTTTGTCGAATGCTTTTTCAGCGTCTATGGAGATGATCATGTGATTTTTGTCCTTCTTTTTGTTTATGTGTTGGATGATGTTGATGGATTTTCAAATGTTGTACCATCCTTGCATCCCTGAGATGAATCCCACTTGGTCATGGTGTATGATCCACTTGATGTATTTTTGAATTCGGTTTGCTAGTATTTTGTTGAGTATTTTTGCATCTATGTTCATCAGGGATATTGGTCTGTAATTTTCTTTTTTGGTGGTGTCTTTGCCTGGTTTTGGTATTAGGGTGATGCTGGCTTCAAAGAATGAGTTTGGGAGTATTCCCTCTTCTTCTATTTTTGGAAAACTTTAAGGAGAATGGATATTATGTCTTCTCTGTATGTCTGATAAAATTCTGAGGTAAATCCATCTGGCCTGGGGGTTTTGCTCTTGGGTAGTTTTTTGATTACCGCTTCAATTCATTGCTGGTAATTAGTCTGTTTAGATTTTCTGTTTCTTCCTTGGTCAGTCTTGGAAGGTTGTATTTTTCTAGGAAGTTGTCCATTTCTTCTAGGTTATGCAGCTTGTTAGCATGTAGGTTTTAATAGTACTCTCTAATAATTCTTTGTATTTCTGTGGGGTCCGTCATGATTTTTCCTTTCTTGTTTCTGATTTTGTTGATGTGTGTTGATTCTTTTTCTCTTAGTAAGTCTGGCTAGGGACTTATCTGTTTTATTTGTTTTCTCAAAGAACCAGCTCTTGGTTTCATTGATTCTTTCTGCTGTTTTATTCTTCTCAATTTTATTTATTTCTTCTCTGATCTTTATATATCCCTCCTTCTGCTGACTTTAGGCCTCATTTGTTCTTCTTTTTCCAATTTCAGTAATTGTGACTTTAGACTATTCATTTGGGATTGTTCTTCCTTCTTTAAATATGCCTGGATTGCTATATACTTTCCTCTTAAGACTGCTTTTGCTGCGTCCCACAGAAGTTGGGGCTTTGTGTTGTTGTTGTCATTTGTTTCCATATATTGCTTGATCTCTATTTTCATTTGGTTGTTGATCCATTGATTATTTAGGAACATGTTGTTAAGCCTCCATGTGTTTGTGAGCCTTTTTGCTTTCTTTGTACAATTTATTTCTAGTTTTATCCCTTTGTGGTCTGTGAAGTTGGTTGGTAGAATTTCAATCTTTTTGAATTTACTGAGGCTCTTTTTGTGGCCTAGTGTGTGTTCTCTTCTGGAAAATGTTCCATGTGTACTTGAGAAGAATGTGTATCCTGCTGCTTTTGGGTGTAGAGTTCTGTAGATGTCTATTAGGTCCATCTGTTCTAGTGTGTTGTTCAGTGCCTCTGTGTCCTTACTTATTTTCTGTCTGGTGAATCTGTCCTTTGGAGTGAGTGGTGTGTTGAAGTCTCCCAAAATGAGTGCATTGCATTCTGTTTCCTCCTTTAATTCTGTTAGTATTTGTTTCACATATGCTGGTGCTCCTGTATTGGCTGCATATATATTTACAATGATAATATCATCTTGTTGGACTGACCCTTTTATCATTATGTAATGTCGTTCTTTATCTCTTGTTACCTTCTTTGTTTTGAAGTCTATTTTGTCTGATACTAGTACTGCAACACCTGCTTTTTTCTCCCTGTTGTTTGCATGAAATATCTTTTTCCATCCCTTGACTTTTAGTCTGTGCATGTCTTTGGGTTTGAGTTGAGTCTCTTGTAAGCAGCATATAGATGGGTCTTGCTTTTTTATC
Organism: Manis javanica; assembly: GCF_040802235.1. Lineage (NCBI taxonomy): Eukaryota > Metazoa > Chordata > Mammalia > Pholidota > Manidae > Manis > Manis javanica. The sequence goes on along the minus strand of NC_133157.1, from coordinate 128,656,206 downwards.
CATTCAGTTACTCTGTGTCTTTTGATTGGTGCATTCAGTCCATTTAGGTGAATATTGAAAGATATGTACTTATTGCCATTGCAAGTTTTAGATTTGTGGTTACCAAAAGTTCAAGGTTAGCTTCTGTACTATCTTGCCGTCTAACTTAACTCGCTTATTAAGCTATTATAAACACTGTCTGGTGATTCTTTATTTCTCTGCCTTCTTACTCCTCCTCCTCCATTCTTTATATGTTAGATGTTTTATTCTGTGCTCTTTTGTGTTTCCTTTGACTGCTTTTATGGGTAGTTTATTTTATTTTTTGTCTTTAGTTAGTATTTGGTTGTTCTTTCTTTGCTGTGATTTTATTTTCTCTGGTGACATCTGTTTAGCCTTAGGAGTGCTTCCATCTAGCAGTTCCTCTAAAATACCCTGTAGAGGTGGTTTGTGTGAGGCAAATTCCCTCAAGTTTTTCTTGTCTGGGAATTGTTTAATCCCTCCTTCATATTTAAATGATAATTGTGCTGGATACAGTATTCTTGGTTCAAGGCCCTTCTGTTTCATTGCATTAAATATATCATGCCATTCTCTTCTGGTCTGTAAGGTTTCTGTTGAGAAGTCTGATGATATCCTGATAGGTTTTCCTTTGTAGGTGACCTGTTTTCTCTCTCTGGCTGCCTTTAATCTCATTCTTGATCTTTGCCATTTTAATTATGTGTCTTGGTGTTGTCCTCCTTGGGTCCTTTCTGTTGGGAATTCTGTGGGCTTCCGTGATCTGAGCGACTATTTCCTCCCCCAGTTTGGGGAAGTTTTCGGCAATTATTTCTTCAAAGACACTTTCTATCCCTTTTTCTCTCTCTTCTTCTTCTGGTACCCCTATAATGTGGATATTGTTCCTTTTGACTTGGCCACACAGTTCTCTTAATATTCTCTCATCCCTGGAGATCCTTTTTTCTCTCTCTGCCTCAGCTTCTCTGCGTTCCTGTTCTCTGATTTCTATTCCATTAATGGCCTTTGCACCTCGTCTATTCTGCTTTTAAGTCCTTGCAGAGATTTTTTATTTCTGTATTCTCCTCCCAACTTTATCCGTTAGCTCTTGCATTTTTCTCTGTAGCTCCATCAGCATGGTTATGACCTTTATTTTGAATTCTTTTTCAAGAAGATTAGTTAAATCTATTTCCCCAGGTTCCCTCTCAGGGGATGTCTGTGTGATTATGGTCTCCATCAAATTCTTCTGCCTTTTCATGGTGATAGAGGTAGTTGTGGGCAGTTGGCACGTGTGTCAGCTGGGAGAACAAAGTCCCTTCCCACTTGCTCATTGCCTTCCTCTCCTGTGAGAATGGCAACCCCTAGTGGCTTGTGCTGGACAGCTGCGCGCTGACAGTGTCTCTGAGTCTTGCTCGGGTGGCTTTGGAGGAGACTCTGCGTGGCTGCTGTGGGTGTGGCTGGTCTCAAGCTGCTGCTCTGCTGTGGCGGGGTCGTGCCGGACGGGGAATGGGTGGGAGGCTGTTTATCGCCGTGAGGGGCCTCAGAGCTGTGCTGCCACCCAGGGGGTTAGGGCGCCCAGCGTTTCCTGGTATTCCCAGCTGCTGGGCTGAGTGTCCCAGGATGCTTCCCTGCAGCTGTGAGACCCCTGTCCCTTTAAGACTTTCAAAAAGCACTTGTTTTTTTTTGGTCCCAGGGGCACTGGCTATGGGAACCCGCTCGCAGGTTTTACTGTTCCATTTCCCTAGTATCCAGCACACCACACATGCGCTGTGTCTGTGCTCTGGTGCGGATGGCTAGGGCTGGGTGTTTAGCAGTCTTGGGCTCCCTCTCCCTCCCGGCTCCGACTCCTCTCCTCCCGCCAGGGAGCTGGGGTGGGGGGTGTGCTTGGGTCCTGCCGGGCCACGGCTTGTATCTTACCCCCTTTGTGAGGCGCTGGGTTCTCACAGATGTAGATGTAGCCTGGCTGTTGTTCTGTATCATCTGGTCTGTCTTTTAGGAATAGTTGTATTTTTTGTATTTTCAAAAATATATGTGGTTTTGGGAGGAAGTTTCCGCTGCCCTGCTCACGCTGCCATCTTGGTTCCTCCATCTTCCTTTCTCTTTTTATCCCATCTTTTACTTAGGATTTAGACCATTTGCACTCAATGTGATTATAAATTACCTTAAAGCACAGGAACTCTGTTCCTTGTCCCCTTCAGGGAACAAAGATGGGAGTGGGTATGGTTGTTTTTCCAGTCTGTTGAACCAGAGTCTGGATTTGGGTTTGGCCTGTCATCTCAGTAGTCAGCTCCAGAATCAGGGACCTGGGTGTGGAGCTGGGGGAACTCAGGTCTGCTCATGTGGAGTGCTGGCTTGAGATGGGTTCTGCCAGAGAGCAGTCAGTCTGGGAGCCACCCCCCTGCCTTCTCACCTCTGTCCTGCCATTGAGGGCCTCCACTCTATTCCTGCTAAATCCCTGTGTGATCTGGAAAAGCTAATGGGTCTCATGATGGCACCTTATGATGATGCAGAGCTGACCAATTTACAACAGGGGTTTACTTATGTGAGGCACATCAACTCAGTTTAAATTTTATGTTGATCCAGTGCTGCAGTGAGCAGTGCGAACACAGCATAGTAAACTTTCTTTGAAAACAGAATTTCTAACCCTTTACCTTAAGCCTAAAATGTAATGCCTGGACTAGGCTGGACACGTCCTAGAGCAGAAGGCATTGGCCCTGGGTGTGGGAAAGGTGGATGCCCACTTCACTGTCCAAATGAAAGGTCACTCTCCAGGTAACCATCCAAATGGCCCATGGATGTGCCCAGTCACTGCTCAGTGACCCTGCAGTCCAACCACTAAGTTCCCTGGTCTCTAATGAGACCCAGTGGTCAGTGGGAATGGGCTCCTTCCTGGCCGGGAGCCATGAGAGGCTTCCAGTGCCTTAAAGTGGAGCTGAAAACCCATGGTTCTGCAGGCCAGGGAATCCTGCCAGGTGATCTTCAGACCTGGTTTTCCCAAGGCAGAGTGTATCCTTTTGAAGTCACCTGCTGGTCAGTGAAAAGCAGGATGGAATTACCCATTTTAAAGGCCAAGGCACTGAGGACCAGAGCCCATGAATGCTTGCCCAAGGCCAGCTGACTGGATAAAAGAAGGACAGAGCTGGACCTTCTGCCTGCCTGTCTCCCTGATGTGGCCTCTGGATTAGCATCTTCATACTCCTGAAGCCTCGCGTCCCTGCCTGTCAGCCGCCACCCCTGCTTACTCTCATGGTGAGCCCCTCATGGTGACTCCTGCCCAGGCCTACCTCAGCTTCTGGGGGCAGAGCTGAGTGCTGCTTCCATCAGGCCTGACACTGTCCACCCTGTTGTTGCTCATTTTCACACCATGTCCACTACAGCCCAGGGGAGGCAGAGCCGGCGTTCTGGAATATTCCACCCCCAGTGCTGAGCACAATGCTTCTGAGCTGGAGCAGAGTATCGTAAGAAGCTGCTGATGCCATTGGCTGCTTGGGTGCGTTGGTCTGTCCTCATTTTTGCTGCATGCAGCCTGCAGGGTGTAGGCAGGATGTGTGCTTGAGCAGCAGGCTAATGGCTATGGAGGGCAAGGACAGAAACTTAGTGGTGCTGGGAAGAGTGGGGTGGCTGTGGCCCCCCACAGGGAGTCGACTGTTCAGGAAATGGGTGTCAGTGGTGGCCTGTTGGCTTCACTAGGCGAGGCTGGGCGAGGAGGAAGCCTGGTCTGTGCTCTGGGCTGGGCTTCCAGGGTCTGCTCTGAGTGGAGAGAGTAGAAACAGGAAGGATGCACATTACTTACATGAAATTACGTGAATGGGACTTGGTGAGTCATTCGTTGTGGGGATTTAGCAACTTGAAGCAGCAAATTACAGTAAAGGGGAAATCAGAGATCACCAGGTGGGCCTTATCTAAAGCCCATGCTTTGACTCCACCTCACTGAGCCTCAGTTTCTCTGTCTGTAAAATAAGGGGATTGGAACTCTATGACTCATTCTGGTCTCACAGTGTAGAACGCTGTTTCATTCACTTCCCTGTCCCAGGCCTGTTTATTGGAACAAACTGAGACCACCCTGACATCTTTCTGTTGGCTGGATAACCTGCTTGTGGGGTTCTAAGTGAGGTCACAGTGTCCCCAGCACTTGGCCCGGCTGTGCCCATGCCATTCAGGCAGAGCACCTGGGTGCAGCTGGAGTGCCGCCAAACAAGGGCCTCTGTTGACTCAGGCCTGCTGCCCGCAGCTGCCTGTGCCCCCTGCCAGGGCAGCCACTGTGGGCCCAATGTCAGACTGCTTTAGTCTCTCAAGCACACTGCTGACACAGGCTGCAGAACAAGAGTAGACACTGGTTCTAGGCACTTGCATTCCCTCAGTTAAGGTCCTTTTAGCCCCATCTTACAAATGACATGGTGGGGCCTGGGAGAGGAATTGAGTAGCGCAATTGTCACTCCTAGAGCTGGAGCATGACCAGGGTCGTCCGGCTCCGGAGCCCATACCCAGGGGACAGGTTTGTTCCCAAATGTATAGATCCACAGAAGGCACTGTGGAGAGGGGGAAAACCCAAGCGCACCAAAGCTAGCTTAGTGTGGAAACACAGTTAACACTTTTTGTAGCATGCAGAACAGAAGATACCAAATGGCCCATAAACAATGAAAGCTGCTCTACCTCCTCAATCATCTAGGAAGTACAAATTAAAGCCCCAGTCAGATAGTGCCATATACCTATTCTAGCCAGAATGGCTGGAAAGAAAAAGACCAAGTATAGGTGAGACTTTGGAGTAAGAGGAGCTCTGATGTGGTAGTGAGAATTGATATAATCACTGTGAAGAGTAATTGGGCAGTAGTTACCGAACGCGTGCTGTGATCCAGCGATTCCACTCCTTGGCCCAGGCCATGCCCAGATGCCTCTGTGTGTGCACCAAGACCCATGTGGGTGTGCTCCCAGCAGCAGTACTGTGCTAGCCCCAGAGTGGGCACAGTTCATCATTCCATCAGCATGTTCATCAGCATAAAACAGTTGCAGTGTATTTGTGCAATGGCATTCTGAAACCAATGATAACAAAGGACCCACAGCTGTAAGAGGCAGTGAGAGAATCCCATGGGCAAAATGTTGAGTGAAAAAGCCAGACCCAGTAGATGATGTAACGTGCTGTTCCACTGGTAGAAGGTTCATAGAAGGTTCAAATCATGCACTCTAGGCCATGTTGTTACCAAGTCAAGATACTGGTTACCTTGGTTGGTGACTTGTGGGGGTATGGGGGTCTTACAGGGCTCTAGTAAATGACCTAGTTCTTGAGCTGGGTGATGGTTCTACAGGTGTGTTTGCTTTGAGCATATATCAAGCTATGCCTTTTCATACATATGTTTCTGTAAGAAATGACTTGGGTGACAGGAGACCTGGGTTCTAGTCCTAGCTGCCACTAACTTGTCAGTGCCTCAAGCAAGTAACTTCTTAGTGGATCCACTTTTCTGTAAAACTGATGACTCAGACTAGATCATAGTTTGAGCATCTATCATAGCTAGAGAACCATCTCTTCAAACAACGTCTAATCTGAAATCTATATGAAACAGATCAAGTGAGTTGTGACAAAATCGGGGATGACATCCGAATAGGAGGTGCAGCTGCTATCTGGCCAGAGCTCCAGGAAGCAGGCAGGAGCGCTCAGGCAGCTGCAGAGCTGGGCTTCCTGCACTGGTTGGTAACTCTGAGGGGTCCTGCGACTCCGTGGTTCTAGCACTCAGCCTCTGTTGAGCTACCTGAGCACTTTATTGTTCTTCATATGTACAAACTTGCCAGCTCCACGATGCACTCTGACAGGGTAAGGCTTGACTGACTGCTTTGGTTTCCAGAACAGAAATTCAGAAGCTACCCAATGACTGAAATGTAGCCATTCACAACTTTGTATCAGTTTCTCTTATCAGCTTCCCCCCCTCCTACACAGAGTTCAGTAATGGAGTTTATGGGAAGTTTTTGATGCAGGACTAGGGTAGGGATGGTTTTGGGAGTGTGGAAAACTACGGAGAGGTGGAGCACATGTCTGAGGGTGCCGGGCACCTGGGAGGGGGAGTGTGTAAGGGGTGGGTGCTGCCTCGGAGCTGGTGTGAAGACTTGGGAAAGGCTGAGGTGCCTTTGAAACCCCTGAGGCTGCACACTGATATTACAGTTCTGGGAATAAGGGAGAGAACATAAGGAGTCTAAAACCAATGATTCCTGGCCAGCGAGAGCCATGTTTATTCAGGGTTATTTAAGGTTTCCCTTCAGCCCAATTACTTCCAGCCTCTCCGTGACCTGAGGGCACACACTGATGGCACAACTATCAGTCTGCCCTTTATTTGTCCACTCAGCAGATGTTTAGTGAGCACCCACTCTGTGCCAGGTTTGATTATAGGTATAGGGATTCATCAGTGGTAGAACAAACCAAAATCTCTGTCCACGTTGGGGAGATAAGCAAGGTAATAAACAAGATACATTGTGGTAGTTATAAGAGCTCGGGATAAAGTGACATAGGAATGTCAGGGTGTGTGTGCTAAAGTCTTAGGTAGGGAGGCCTGGCTGCAAGGGATGAGAGCTGGGGGTCAGAAGCAGGGTCAAGTGGACAAGCTCCCTCCTCCCTCAGGACCTGCCAGAGGGGCACTTGGTGTTTCTCTGGAATGCAGCCAAGTGTTACTTCCCCTGGAGGAGTGGAGCAATGTGTGTTTGCCTTGAATGTAGTCTCCTGGGAAAAAGGGATTTATTACAGTTCCAGCCCTGGAGGGTGTGCAGAAAGGGAGCAGGTGGGGACGTGTTTGGGGGCTGAAGAGCCCTTGGGTGCCCCTCTGTGTTGGGCCTATACAGGCCGCCTCTGCCCTAATGTGTACCGCTACCCTTCAGCACTGCCTGGTTACCGCCTTTGAAACCAGCAGTCCCTGTTCCCAGCTTCTTGCTCCCTCCCATAAATAAAGCTGTCAAAGGCCTCCATCACCTCCCCACCACTTTGCTGTGTCCTAGGGCAAGTTATTTAATCTCTGAGGTGCTTCCTTATCTCTAGAATGGCAACAGTTAGCTGCCTGGCTTGGTAGTTCTAAGGATGCGAGATGATATGTTTGAAGTACCTAACAATGGCTGCCTGGTACCTTCAGTGAAAAGTAGCTGTTAGGAATTTCTCCACTAAGAATAAAAATAGCTAATACCCATTGGGCCATTTATCTCCCCTGTTCTACGAGTGGAGAAAACAGGGCCCAAAGAGGTTAAGTTCTTGGTCCAAGGTCACATAGCTCGCTGGTGGTGGATCTGGACCTTAATTCCAGGCTGTCCTGTTGCTACAGGGCGGGGCAGCAAGGGGAGGTGAAGCAGGCAGAAGCTGGCCCCACACGGTGCTGTGCTGCTTTTGAGCTGCTTATCCGTATCCCTTACTCTTTACTCGGTTTTCTGATCATTTATCAGTTTGTTCCCTTCTGTGCAGAAGACCACGTCTACAGGCAGAAGGAATGGGGCGTGGAGACAAGGCTGAAAACATGTCACTCCAGCACTCCTCGGCGAAAGGATTTTCCGGCCTGTCCTCCCCCTGCCACCCTGTTCTGGGATGTGGCTGTCAGCGGGGACTGTGAGCACTGGTATAGAGGCCCAGTAAGGCAGCAGGCAGAAGGTGGGAGGGGAGAGAACCTACCCCTGACTTCCAGCTGTCTCAGGCGGGGTTGGTGGTACGTGGAGCCGCTAGAGCCCCAGGCGCCCAAATGGGAGGGAATTCCAGCGTCTGAGCACGTAGATACCAGAATAATGGAACTCAGGAGGTGCAGAAGGGACCTACGTGGGAGCCAGACTTAGCCAAAGGCTGCTGGCTACAAAGGGGGCAGTGGGGTGGTTGAAACCAGTGCTCCTGGCTTAGTGACTTATCAGATGACCACTGAGCCTCCTGCGTGACAGCCATGCTCCAGACTTGGAGCACCCATTGACCAGCTCCTAATGAGGTCTTAGTCTGATAGTTTTGACTGCATAGAAATTTGCACCCCCAGTATTCAGCCAAGTAATCAGCTTTTAGAAATTTCTGTAATTAGCATTATTGTGAATAGATGAGTGAATGCATGAATGATGTGCCATAATCAGTATGGACCGTGGGTCCTAAAGCACTTGGACTGAGAGAAAAAATAGAACCTTTTTTTTCTGATAACAGTATAGGCCCATTGTAGAAAGGGCAGGATGTCTGAAAGAAAGAAATCATGCATAATTCTATAACATAGAAGTAGCCACTGTTGATAGCCATGTCCTTCCTGCTTGCCTTTTTTCAATATAGTTGATTGTATGATATGTGCAATCTCATATTCTGGCTGCCTCACTTGTAATAATCCAAACTAGCATGTTCCACTTGGTGTATTAGTTCCCTGGAAAAGAGCAAATTATTTAATGTGATCCTAAAACTAAGACATATCCTAGCATATAACACAGAGGCTGATCCTGGTATTTTTTTTAAAGATAAAAGGGTTTGAAAGTAAAAGTAGGGATTTGAAAAGGTATTTGTACACTCAAGATCACAGCACTGTTCACAATGGCCAAAGGATGGAGGGAGCTCAAGTGACCATAGAGGGATGAGTGGGTAACAAAATGTGGAATATAACTATAATGGAATTGTTCAGCCTTCTGAAGGAAGTAAATTCTGACACATGCTACAGTATGGGTGAACCTCGAGGACATTATGCTCAGTGCAAGAAGCCAGTCACAAAGGACAAATATGTGATCCCACTAATATGAGGAGCTTAGAATAGACCAAATCAGAGAGAGAAAGTAGAATGGGGGTTATGGGAGACTATGGGGAAGGGAGAATGGAAAGTTGGTGTTTAGTGGGTGCAGAGTTTCAGTTTGGGAAGATGAAAAAATTCTGGAAATGATGGTGGTGATGGCTGTGCAACATGTGAATATGCTTACTGCCCCTGACCTGCACACTCGCAGGTGGGTAAAATGATAAAGTTCATGTTACGTATATTTCACCACCATAACACAAGACCAAAGATAAGAGTGTGGAGCCCTTGTCCCTGCTTTCTGGCCCTGTGGCCTCTGCTTCCGCTGATTCTTCCTCCCCTCCTTGTGGTGCCCCCCCATCCCTCACCTGAGGCTCTAGCGGCTCCCTCCTCTCTTGTGCCCCAGCCCTCAGGCCTAGACCAGGGCCTGAGGCAGCTGGGCCCAGGCCCAGGAAGCTCTGCCAGTGGAGCATCAGCAGTTAAGGGGCGAGACCCTACCAGGGGGCAGCATGAGCAAGAAGGGGGTTGGAAAGCAAAAAGTGGCTGGATGGGAGTCCGGCACACAGCAGGGCAACTTTGTGTCCTAATGCCACTGTGCCTCCATGCAGGCGCTGTGTGCTCGCTCTGAAGTGAGCTGGGACCAGCAGAGTAGACAGGTTGCATCTGTCTGCAGGGCAGCAGTAGCAATGCAGCATGCCTCTGCCTCCCTGACCCCGGTGCCCCTCTTGGCTGCTGGTACACCAGACTGAGCATAGGGAGCTCTGCTGTGGGGCTGGTGGGAGCCAGTGGAGCGAGGCGAAGTGGCTTCATGCCCTCACCATCTCAGTTGGATGATGTCCAAATCTGGGTGAAGTTTGTCATCTGGTCTAGGGTCTTGGGTCAGGGCCAGGAGGGCAGAGGGCTGTGTGTCTGCCAGACAGTGCAATGTCTTTACCAAAGCCCCAGGGGCCCCGCTTGCTGCACAGTGGGGCCAGCCAGATAGCTGGCTGTCCGCATGCATCCACCCCACTGACCTGAGGCTCAGAAAGGACATGGCTGAGCCCTGCAGGATCTGGAGCCCCACAGCCCTGAATGTGCACACATACATGCACATGCAGGCATGCACACACATATCTGTGTGTGTCCCATCCCTGGCTGACGTGTCACACCTATCACTCTCACCTGGGGACTTTGAATGGGTTTCCTTGTCTGTGTTGGGTGAAGAGACTGGGTGGGATCAATGTCCAATCAGGGGACTTTTCCATGCTGTGATCTCAGGCAGGGGGTTATTTTCTCTGGAAACTACCTAGTAGTTTAGTACCCTCGGAATTTATCCAGTCCTCTTTCAGGTCAGCCCAGTTCTCCATTCTCAAAAACATCAGAACAAAGGTTTTAAGGCTGCTAAGTGGCGTGTCAGGAGCCACATGGAAGAAAGGCTGCAGAGCACCAACTCCAAGGGGGATGCTTACACTAGACTTGATTTTTGCTCATGAACGTCTCCAAACACCCCAAAACTCCACTACAATTTTTACCAATTGCTTCCTGCATGCATAGCTCTTTCTTCTTCCACAAGGTATAAAATATCTGTGGTTGGGGTCATGTTCTCCCTGTTCCTATAGCCCCAACAGGAAGCCCAGCACATTGCTGGCTCTGTGGCTAGGTGTGGTGGAAACTGGGATCTTTATATGGCTAGATACTGGAATCACGCCGAAGCCCCACCCTGTGGGCTAGTCTAATTGGGTGAGCATGGTGTTTACACATTATTTTTTAAAAGTTCTCTGGATGATGCCTGTATGTCACTGAATTAGAAAACCAGAGGTCTGTGTCATGGTTCAGGCTAAGTAATCAGTTTTTCATGGGCATTCTTTTTTTCCTCATATGATTATCCAGCATATCAGCCAGGGATCTCAATTTATTGAAACCCAAAATAGAAAACCTGATTTAAATAGCCAGGAGGCCAAGTTCTTGCTTTACTAGAGAACACCAGTGGAAGAAGTGCTTAGTGACCAGATTGTGCTGCAGAGGGCTTCCTGGTGATGTGTCATGTCTCTTATCTGCCTACAAGGCCTTCCAGTTCTTTCCATATACCCTCATTGGTCCCTGTACTGTTTGGGGGGGATCATGGAAACAAGGACTGGTTTAATCTGTGGTCCACTCACAGAGCATCCCAGGATGGGCTTTTTATGCAGGTTGCTTAGCTCATCCACCTACATAGATGCTATAGCATCCAGAGTGAATGTGTCTGACTGTGGCCTCATTCTGGGGATGCACACTGTGGGAACCTCTGGCTCCTGTTTACTGCCACAGTACATGTATGATACCTAACTTTGAGTCATAAATAGCTGAGTATGGTTTACTGCTGGCAAGGCTTATCATTTTAGGCAAAGTATGCAAATTACACCATGTCCTCAGGGTCCCAGAGGTCCTGATGTGATATGGGGGCAAGCAGTCTTGTTCTTGGTTGCATATGGGAAGGGCTGAGCTAATGTGAGTGACCTTCACACAGAGGCACTCGGAATCTCAGAGACACCACATGGGAACATCTCAGTTACGGAGTCCTTTGCAAGAAAGCTCCCATTAGTATCATACGATATGTCAACACATTTTAACACGTTGCTAGAAGTGTCACAGTTACTCCTGTCCAGGCACAGCCTTGCTCTGACCCACAGCTCCAAAGTGTCTTAAAAGTGAAAAACCATGCTCCTTTTGTGCTTTCCTGCTTCCTTGTACTGCCAGGAGTATTTTCATGGACAGGCAGGTCTTCTGTTGTCAACAAGTGAACAGTCAAATAACTGTCATTATATTTTATCTTCAACATTAAATTTTGCAATACTAGAGATGTCTTGATTCATTGTATATGAACTTTGGTTAAATGTGTGCAACTTCCAAATCTGAGGAAGATCCTTTTGAGGTAAAAATGCAGAATTATTACCAATTTATGTACCTCATGAGCTTAAAAACTTTTGAATTTTAATTTTTGGTTTGAAATAATTCCAGACTTATAGGAAAATAGCAAAAAAAAAAAAAAAAATGCAAAGCATTCCAGGGTAGCTTTCACCCAGATTTTGCAAATGTTAATATTTTATCCTCTGCTTTGTCATTCTCCTGCTCTCTCCTTCCCTTTTCCCCTCACCCCTCTGCCTATCTATCTACCTGCTTATCCATCCATCCATCCGTCCATCCATCCATCCATCCTTCCATCTATCCATCCATCCGTCCATCTACTCACCCTCCCTCCCCCAGGTACCTTGTCTAAGTGGAATCATAGCATATTTATTATCTTTTTGGTGACTGGCTTATTTCACCTAGCGTAATGTCATTGAGGTTCATCCTTATTGTAGCTTGTGACAGCATGTCCTTTAAGGTTGAATAATACTGCACTGTATGTATAGACTACATTTTGTCTACTCATCTGTGGATGGACATTGAGTTGCTTCCACCTCGGCTACTATGAATAATGCTGTTATGAACATGGGTGTGCAAATATCTCCCCAGGAACCAGTTCTTTATTTCTTAGAATGTCCCTCAAGTTGGGTTGTTTGTTACTTCTTTGGGTTAGTTTCAGCTTCTGCATTTTTGGCAGGAGTACCTAAGAAGTAGTGAAGGGTCTTAAAGGAAGATCGGAGTCGCGTAGCTCTTAAGGTTGCTATTGCAAAAATATTCAAAGATTGTTTTTATTGATTAAGAAGTGAGAAATTGAAAGAGAACAATTTCTACTTGGGATGTCCTTCCCTTTTCCCCTCACCCCTATGCCTATCTGTCTGTCTACCTGCTTATCCATCCATCCATCCATCCTTCCATCCATCCTTCCATCTATCCATCCATTTGGTGAATCCTTGAGGTTTCAGTAATCACTGGCTAGGAAATGCTAGTCTAGATGTCCCAGGTCTTTCTTGTCTGGAGTCTTGAGCTAGAGTCCTTGATTTGGTTGGGAGATGCCATGACGTCTCCACCTACCCCAGGGTATGAATGGAGAGAATTAGTGGCACAGTTCACACTGTGATGCCAGCAGGGATGACTCAAGAGCTGTTGTATTCCAAGGGGCTTAGCAAAGGAATGTCTCACCCATCTATGGCTCTGAGCCCCTTGACTGCCTAACTTGAGCAATGTACGACTAAAGGCTAGGTCAGTAAGTAGCTTTATACCCAGATTCACTTAATGTTGCAGTTCTGGACTTAGAGCCTTCACAAGGGAGATTATCCCATGCTTGCATGCAGAGAAGTGTCCTGCCCAGAGTCACTGAGCTGGTGAGCTGTGACTGGGGCTCAGGCCCCTGCAGAATCAGAGGCTTGCCCATGTGCAGGGCTAGCCAGAGGCCATTAGATTGGTGTCTGCACTTGTGGGAACCCCTCTATAAAGTTTTTGACTGATGGGTATCTGGCTGCTGCTGGGAATCCTAATGGGCAGGGCCCTGCTATCTTTCTGCCCCCCTGTTGTCCATTGTGGCATGTTGGAGCTGTGTTGTCCAGCTCGTGGTCTCGTTTTTGCCCATGGTAACAGCACAGTGCAAGTCATCAGCTCCTATGTTTGTACATGGCTGTCATTTCATGTCATTATTTGGTCCATCTCACATCTGTTTCTTTTGCTATTCCTTCCAGAGCATGGCTTCCACATGGCTGCAACATCCCAGTAGCCTTTCTCTGGAGGTATGTGAGTTTGATGTTCTCCTTAGAAGGCATCCTCCAGAACAACTCAGTACTGCAGCATGGTCTCACCACAGGTGACTACAGACCACCTATTCTCTAATTTGAACACTACGCTGTGGGTAGACTTGCCAACATCTAGTCAGCATTGTTTCCCAAAACCTGAATTAAAAACTGTTTTTGGCTGCCTTTGGCTCTGTTTTTAAAATGCCTTCCACTGGGAGAAGGAAGAAGTGTGAGGGAGAACAGAAAGGCAGAGGGTGCCGGCTCTGATGTGATCCCGGCGGCTCGTGCCCCATGCCACATGAACCGGCCTTGCAGCGCTATGCCCACTCCCCCTTCCCGCACATGTCAGCATCCTGCCTTCCCAGAGAAGAGTGCATTCCTGCAGCAAGTGGTCTGCTTGGCAGGTTCTGTTCTGACCAAAGTCCTGGGTCAGGAGCTGCAGTTGTGTCGGCTCTGGCTCTCACTTTTGTGAGTGCTGGGCAAGCAGTGGATCTGGCAGGTGGAGACAGAGACGTCAGAGGGCAGTCCAGGCTAGAGGAAGCCTGTTCAGACACCTCAGCCACCCACTTTGGGTGGGCCCAGGTGATTCCGAGTGCTAATCTCCATATATTCGTGAGTACTTCTCAGTGTTTCCCAGAGCGCTTTTATTCACATCTGATTTGATCTTCATAACCACCTCTTGGGGCAGCCACGCCACTGTTATCCTCATTTGACAGAGGAACCAGCTGATGATGAGCTGAGTGCTGTCCATCCACCTCCGAGTCCTGTGGGTCTTGGAACAGTTGTGTAGGCTACTTCTAGCCACAAAGTGAGCCATCCTGAGTCATTGCAAATGTAATCATTTTCATCTAGCAAACATAAATTGAACACCTGTGTGCCTGACACCATGGTAGGCTCTGGCGATACAAAGATGGACAGCTGTCCTTATTGTAAGCTGTGTATAGTCTAGTAATCACTGCCCAGTTTCTTTTTATATTTCATTGAGAATAATTAGAATCACTGGAGAATTGGAAGAGATGCTTAGCAAATATCTAGATGGCTCGTCAGAAGGTAAAGGAACCGAATCCAGAGAGAGAAGGCCCCTGGCACAGACAGGCTCAGAAGCAGAGCTCAGGCTACTGGCTCCAAGCCTACAGCTCCTACCCCACACAGAACTGTCTGTTCTGTGGCTCCTTCTTCCACTGGATAAGCTTTGGAGATGAGAAGATTCTGGTTCTCAGTAGCTGAGAATCTAAACCTAGATTACCCATGGGTTCCCTAGATTTGCTTTTCATCATAGTGATTTTGAGTGCTTGGCTCATTTTGGTATTTGCATACATCTAATGGTGCAACTCAGCATTAACTTCTCCCTGGAACTCGATTCTTACAGCATGACGTGAGTTCACTCTTTAGTGAGTCGGCTTTCCTGTGTGCTATATGAGAACTGTGTTTATGCTGTTTTACAGACTAGGAGTGAGTTTCTTAGCCTGAAGTTTGCATGTTTTAATTGGAACATGATAGCTGCTCACAGGTATTTGAGGGCAAGCATCTGTTGCAAGCTTATTGTGTACCCATGGCAGAGAGAACCAACAGGGAAAGTCACAGGAAGATAAATTTGGCTCGGTGTAAGAAATGTTTGTCTGGCCAACAGCATTGTCTCATAATGGAACAAACAGCCTGAAGTCACAAGCCTGAAGGCTGCTAGCTCAGGTCACAGAGGGGTTTCTAGATTCACTAGGGGAGTGGCCTTAGGGGACATCCAGGGGCCCAAGGACTTGGTTTGGAAGCAGTGAGGGGAGCTAGTTCACTGTTGGAAAACTTCACAGTTGCTGTTCTCATTGAGATGTTCCAGTAGCAGAAGGAGATTCCCTGGTGAGAGCAAGTGGAGCACTTTGGAGCTTGGAACCTTCTCTGGCCCCACCTTAGCCCCTCAGCCACCTCTAACCTACAGGCCTGAAAAATATCATTTAGCTGGGTGGCTGGAAATGGGGGCTCTGTGAAGTAGGGGGGAGTGTGGGGAGAGCAGCTGTTCAGAAATGTGACCATTGGTTTTATGTGTCACCTGATGGGGCTGAGGGACACCCAGAGGGCTGGTAAACATTATTCTGGGTGTGTCTGTGAGAGTGTTTCCAGGAGAAGTGGGCATTAGATTTGGTGTACTGAGTGGAGCAGACGGCACTCCCCAATGCAGTGGGCATTGTCTTTCCCTTTTGAAGGCCTGAAGAAAACGAAAGGTAGAGGAGGGCAGATTGGCTCTCTTGAGCTGAGACATCCATCTTCTCCTGATCCTGGACACCCATGCTCCCAGTTCTCAAGCCTTTAGATTCAGATCAGGACTTAAATCAGCAGCCCTGAGTCTCAGGCCTTTAGACTCAGACTGAATTACAGTGGCCTTCCAGGTTATGCAGTCTGCAGACAGCAGATAGTGGGACTTCTCAGCCTCCATGACCATATAATCCAACGCCTGTTAAATTGTCTCCCCTTACACATATATATTGTCAACCTTGAAAATAAAAAACAGCCAGTTAGTTTACCAGCAAAATGAGTTTATTTGGGAGTAGCTGAGGAATTGCAATTTGGGACATGCAAACTATAGAAAACCACAGGCAAGTCCAGAGAACAAACAGAGGCGCTTTTTTAATAGAGAAAAGGGGGAAATTGGGAGGGGCTCTTTTGAACACAAGTCCAGTCCATTGGTGGAAACTGGGAGTTTGAAGTGTAGCAGCTTCACATTGGCTGGGCTGTTGCTGGGCGGGGAGAAAGTCTGCCTCCTGCTGGGAAGAGAAGTAAGCCTCTTCTCTTCTGCTAGGGAATGCGCAGTAAGCTGGGACAGGTGTGTGCATAGAGAGAAAGTCCCCTCTAGGACTTCCTGGCTCAGTGTCAAATGAGGTTTCCCTTTATTAATTTTCACAATATATTTATTTATTTGGAGAACCTCCCAAATATGTAATTGATTTCACTGAGTTGGATGCATGGGAAAGGAGGAAGAATCAGGAAAACCCTCTTTTCTAGCTTAGATCACTACCTGGTTTGGACTTGTGGATTCTGTAAAAAGCTGAAGGCTCATTTTGCACAGTAGCTCTTGGCTATTGAGCATACTATCTATGTGCCAGGTACTCTGCTATGCACCTTTCATATGAAAACCCTATTTTATAGGTAGGTATTATACCCATTTTAAAGTTAAACAAATCTGCTATAGTATAGGGGGTCAGACTCGCTTGATGTGAAATGATTTGTTCTCCTCTCCCATCCCCTCATGTCACTGATGCCAGGGGGCCTTCATTGAGGAATCTGGCAGTCACAGATGCCACATCAAGGCTGTGAAGCCAGAGGTGTGGGTTGACCAGGTCTTTTGCAGTTATCTCAAGTCTCTTGGAATTGTTTTTACTATGCTATCATCCTCTTCTCCTTAGTCTAGTTAACTACCCTATTGTACCCTTAACAGGTTTAATATATTCATTTTTCAGGTAGCTTTTGGTCTCTCCTCATCTGCCTTTTCTTCTTTTAGGTGAAACTGACATACATAAGATTAACCATTTTAAAATGCACACAGTTCAGTGGCATTTAGTACATTCACAATCTTGTGCAACCACACCTCTATCCACCTCCAAAAAGAAACCCCATCTGCTCTAAGCACTCCTTTCCTATTCTTCCCTGCCCTTGCTCCCTCGTAATGGCTCATTTGCTTTCTGTCTCTGGATTTACCAACTCTGGAAGTTTCATATCAGTTGAATCGTATAACACATGCCCTTTGTGTCTGGTTTCTTTCACTTAGCATAATTGCCAAAGTTTGTTCCAGCTGCCATGACAAAGTACCACAGACTTGGTGGCTTCAACAACAGAAATTTATTTTCTTACAATTCTGGAGATGAGAAGTCTAAGATGGGGATTGGTTTTTCCTGCAGCCTCTCTCCTTGGCTTGCAGGTGGCCGCCTCCTTGCTGTGTCCTCACATGGTCTTTCCTCAATGCACACACATCCCTGGTGTCTCTTTGTGTATCTAAATTTCCTCTTCTTACACAGACACGAGTCAGAACTGGATTAGGGCCCACTCTAATGACCTTGTTTAACTTAATTCTTTAAAGACCATTTGTCCAAATACAGTCACATTCTGAGGTACCAGGGTTAGGGCTGCAACATAGGAGTTTTGGGGAACACAACTCAGCCCATAACAGTAATGTTTTTAGGGCTCATCCATGCTGCAGCATGTATCAGCACTTCATTCCTTTTAATGGCTGAATAATACTCCACTGTATGGATAGAGCACATTTTGTTTACCCTATTAATCTGTTGATGGCCACTTGGACTTTTGGCTACTATGATTAATGCTTTTACACCCACTACCCCTTTACAGAAAGTGTTTACTGTCACTGGGGGATTTTTGGGAGAGGAGGGCCAGTTAGGATGCATACACTGACAGCAATGGTCAGTGGCTGGGTGCAGATTCAAAGCTCAGCCTTCTGTATCAGGTAGTGTGAACACCAGTGCCCCTCCTCAAGCTGGTACGGGTATTTAGCAAAAAACTTGTGAGCTTGCCACGTGGCAGTGAAGTGCTGCTGGGCTGTTTGAGTCTCTGGCAGGCTTCGTCAGTGTCCAGTTAATTGTACACTGTCCTTGGCATCTGTCGCCTTCGCTAACCACTGTGACGGATGGCTGAGTGATGGTTTTACTACTGATGAGGAAACAGCCTGAATTATCAAAAGCAGTAATGCCAGGAGTTGTCTGATTTATCCTCTTTGAACAGATCTATGTGTAATTTATCTAGGGATGCACTCTGAAAATCTCTCACCAACTGAAAGTCATGTCCTTTTCTTAAGGCAAAAAGGAGTTTTCTCCTGTTCCACCTGTGATTTGGGAGAAGGTATCACAAGGGTCATAGAAGACCCTTAGACAGGAGACATCAGGGTGGTTTAGTGGCAGCTGTAGTTCCTCCCTGCTCTATAATGAGTCTACCCAGAGCTGTTGTATTAGTTTATGTGAGTCTTACTACACTTCTGGATTTTTTAATATTTCTTTCTTTTGTGACAGTGTCTATAAGATGCTGTCATTGGGAAACTTCTTTGGCAAGAAACAAAGCCACAAGTGTCCTAAGGCATATTTCCAGGCTTGCAATGAAAAGAATAGGATTCTGAGGTGTCAGAGAGAAAACTGGCCGGCCCCCAGCTATGCCTCCTCGGGTGGCCAGCCCCATCTGTGTGGGTCGCTGTGATTCAGTGTCTAGTCCTCTGATTTTTCTCATTAGAAATTGTTTTTTAGCAGTGCAACCAAAGATAGTCAACCTCTGGGAGACTGAGTCACATACCAAACTGGTAAGAGATGGTATGTATACTAGATTGCCCACATGATACATTTCCAAGATCCCAACTTCTGGTCGGAATAGAACAGTCCAGTCAGCTCACCAGTGAATTCTCTGTGAGAGAATAGGTGGTAATTCTGAGGGATGGTAGGTGGTAATTCTCTCTGTGAAGGAAGATAGGTGGTAATTGGAAAGCAGCTGCAAAGGAGCATGTGGGTTATTCTCATGTCTACTCTTGAATTGCCAAAGTAGCCTGATAACATCAGTTTCTTAATAAATTATCAATTAATTTATTCTCACTGCAGATGGTAACATTTTTAGGGATATGAGGGCCCCTTACTGCCTCATATAGCACACTTAGGGTTCCAACATCTGGCTCTTTTTCTGCCCCACCCCCCACCTCTTGCCTTTGAGCCTTTGGGAGAAATTTTTCAGAATAAAGGTTCTGGCCTGCCTTCTTATTTTAGTTTCACAAGGATAAACACTATTTGGGGAAGGATGGAAGAGAAATTGAGAGCCAGGTTGTTTGAAACATGTCCTCATGCTGGGGCCTCTCCATGAGGGCCCCTTCACCACATCTTTCCTACTAACATGGCCAGAGATTCTAGGCCTTCTGGGTACTTCAGGGTCCCAAGAGCTTTACCTGCCTATTGTAACCTGTTAGCACAGCAACCGGGGCCACTCTTTAAATTCTCGTTCAGTCAGCCAGGGTTTACTGAGCGCCCCCCACAGGTGCCACTGTTCTGGGCCCCCAGAACTTTGTCAGTGCATATCGAAAGATTCCCTCCCGCCCTGGCCAGCATCTGTTCTAGTGCTCGTTCTTAGGATCTTCGGGGCCCTCCTTTCTCTCTCAGAGTAGGAGCCAGTCTTCATGATGGTCTACAAGGTTGTACCTGCTGTAGCCACTCCCATGTCCTCACCCTGCAGTCTCTGTGTCCTATTTCGCTGGCTCTTCTCTGAATCAAGATCCCGCTCCAGAGACTGTGTAGGATTTGTTTTCTTTTTATAGCTGAATAATATTCCATTGTGTATGTGTACCACATCTTCTTTATCCATTCATCTACTGATGGACACTTAGGTTGCTTCCACTTCTTGGCTGTTGTAAATAGTGCTGCTATAAACAAAGGGGTGCTTATATCTTTTTGAATCTGTGATCCTGTTTTCTTAGGGTAAATTCCTAGGAGTGGAATTCCTGGGTCAAATAATATTTAAATTTTTACTTTTTTGAGCAACCTCCATACTGCTTTCAACAATGGTTAGACTAATTTACATTCCCACCAGCAGCGTAGGAGGGTTCCCCTTTATCTGCATCTTTGCCAGCATTTGTTGTTCCTTTTGGATGTCGGACATCCTAACTGATGTGAGGTGATATCTCATTGTGGTTTTAATTTGCATTTCCCTGATAATTAGTGATGTGGAGCATCCTTTCATGTGCCTATTGGCCATCTGATTTCTTTGGAGAAGTGTCTGTTCAGATCCTCCATCCATTTTTTTTTTAATCTTTCATGTATCATTTTATCTGAATGTCTTCTGAATAAATGTTGTAAATTGGAAAATTGAAGCAAAAACTACTGAATCAAAGTCCTCTACCCATTTTTAATTGGGTTATTTGCTTTTTGGGTGTTGAGGCGTGTGAGTCCTTTATATATTTTGGATGTTAACCCTTTGTCAGATATGTCGTTTATAAATATATTCTCCCATACTGTAGGATGCCTTTTTTTTTCTACTGATGGTGTCCTTCGCTGTACAGAAGCTTTAGAGTTTGATATAGTCCCATTTGTTCATTTTTGCTTTTGTTTCCCTTGCCCAAGAAGATGTGTTCAGGAAAAAGTTGCTCATGTTTATATTCAAGAGGTTTTTGCCTGTGTCTTCTAAAGAGCTTTATGGTTTCATGACTTACATTCAGGTCTTTGATCCACTTCAGTCCAGTCCAGTTTCATTCTCTTACATGTAGCTGCGTAGTTTTGCCAACACCAGTTGAAGAAGCTGTCGTTTCCCCATTGTATATGCATAGCTCCTTTATTGTATATTAATTGACCATGTATGTGTGGGTTTATATCTGGGCTTCCTATTCTGTTCCATTGGTCTATGGCTCTGTTCTTATGCCAATACCAAATTGTCTTGATTACTGTGGGTTTATAGTAGAGCTTGAAGTTGGGGAGCAAGATCCCCCCCAGCTTTATTCTTCCTTCTCAGGATTGCTTTGGCTTTTCAGGGTATTTTGTGGTTCCATATGAATTTTAGAACTGTTTGTTCTAGTTCATTAAAGCATACCTCTTTTTATTTTTTAATGTGGATTCAGTTTCATATTAAAAACTGTTCTTTCTTTTTAAATTGACTACTGTTGTAGCAACCATGTGCTTCTGCATCATAAGGTGGAAGGCTCTCCAGGTACAATAGCTGAAACATAAAGGCCTGTCAAGCTTTGGAAGGCCAGCTTTTCATTTTCATATGCTGACTAACACTTTACATTTAGGGTCATTTGAAAGTTTTTAGTTATTAATCTTCATAATGGTTTCTTAATATGATTCTTATTATTTTCACGTTATAACCAAATACTGGGAAAGGGATTGAGCATTCTAGTTAGAAAGTGATTTAATTGGGAGAAACCTGGAATACTACCAGGCTAGTTGAAGGTCTTGTTTTTTATTCATTAGCTTGTTAGTTATGTGATCACAGGCAAGTAATTTAGTAATTCTGAGCCTGAGTTTTATTAACTTTAAGGAAAAAAAGACAGGTGTGCATATGTGTATATGTGTGTATGTGTACATGCATGTGTGTGCTTTGGGAACACTAAGAAATTCAAAGATGAATTCATAATTCTGACCAGGACCACATCTTAGTTGGCCCTGTAGCCCCTGGTACAGCCGACCCTCAGTGAATACTTGTTAAATGGAGGAAAAAATGAGAGATCTTGACATTTAGCACATGTCCTCTTGGACTGAGCCTTGAAAACAGAAGAACAACAAGATGGATGTGAAATTCCCAGTGGCTCTGCCCCTGTTTTACTTGCAGACTTTCCTTACTGTCCCAACAGGGGCTCCTCTGTAGCCAGTGGTTGGCACATTCTTACCTTCCCTAACACCTCTCTCTCAGTTCCTCCCTTTTATTCAAATACATGTATACTTTCCCCTCTGGTCTTCAATTCCAAGCTTGCCAGTGAGCTGGTTCTTTGTAATACTCTCTGTGAGGCTGGGCACGGAGCACCAAGAAGACAACTGTAGTCACCTACTTCTCTTCACTGGCTGGACCCACGAGAATGCGGATCCCAGGGCAGCTTGTTCCTTGCGGTGTCTGACACCTGCTGCTTGGGAGCATCTAATACATGCTCGGTACTGGGAGATGGCTGGTAATTACCCTTCTTTGTGCTTCCTTTCCCCTTGAGGAAGGACAGGCGCAGTGTGGACCTCCTGGGGTCCTCAGCTGAACTCTGCACGATTGAATCCTCCTTGTTTAACATGGAAATTGGTGACAAACACTACAAACCCATTGATATTCTTCCAAAGATCTATGCAAAGCCCAGAAATAGAATTGTCTCCCTCAAATTAAAACACAGCTTGAGCTTGGTTCCATTTTTCCACAGGTGCAGGATTCATGAAAATCTGTTTGTATATGTGTATCATTTGCAAGAAACAAAGGTGTTAGGAACACATGCAAATTAGAGAGTTCTTCACTTCCTTTCTGCCAGTTCCCTTCTCCTTCAGTGCCTGGATCTATACAATCTATCCTTTCCCCCCCTCCCCCCTAGAGTTTGAGCAAACTGAGCTATCACTGCCTTTAAATTTTTTGTGTTTTTAAAATTTTTATTTTGAAACACAAGAAGTTACAAAATAGTACATAGAGTTCCATGAACTCTTCACCCAGCTTCCTCTCATGGCAACATATCTTACATGACAAGTAAAATATCAAAACCAGGAAATGGACGTTGGTATAGAATAACTAGACTGCAGAATATCTGGTTTCTTAAAAAAAAACAAATATTTTGAAGTCATAAAAGAATGCTTTTAAGCACAAATAATATACATATTGTAATGGGAAGAGGAGGTTGACCAGAAGTGTAGTGTAAAATGCTCTCCAAACAGTAGCTAGTGTGATCAATGGGGATATTTAAGAGCATGGTCCCAAGATAGGGTGTGCCCTAAGCAAAGGAAAGGCCTGCAGGAAGCGGAGCACTGTGGACCGTGCAGAGGGAAAGGGGATCTGTTGGAAGGCTCAGTGGGACATAGCACACACCTGGCATCTGTTCAGCCAGAGCCAGCCTGTGACCACAGAGGAACTGTCCATGCACCCTCCTAATGGGACAGGTAAGTCCAACTGGTTGGAGAAAAGTGCATAGGACATTTGTAGAAAAATGATGATTTTTAAATTGACTTTATTTTTTTAGAGCAGTTTTAGGTCCACAGCCAAACTGACAATGAAGTATAGAGTTCTCTCCCCCTGTCCCCACACAATACCCAGCCTCCCCCACTACCAGCTTCCCCACCACAGTGGTACCCATTCACTAAGGATGAACCTACACAGACATGTCATCACCCAGAGTCCACAGTTGACATTAGGGTCACCCTTAGTGTTGTACATTCTGAGGTTTGGACAGATATCTAATGGCATGAATTCATCATTAGAGTGTCAGTGGGTTCACTGCCCTAAACTCTAATGTCTGCCTGTTTGTTCCTCCCCCAAACTCCTGGCAACACTGACCTTTACTGTCCCCAGAGTTGTCCCTTCCACAGTGTCAGAGCTGGAACCATGCAGCCTGTGCCTTTTCAGATTGGCTTCTTTCCTTTAGTGATGTGCACTTAAGTTTCCTCCATGTCTTCATTGCTGATGGCTCATTTCTTTTTAGTGCTGAATAACATCCCCTTGTCTGCTGTACCACAGTTTATTTATGCACCACCTACTTCAGGGCATCTTGGCCCCTTACATGTTCTGGTGATTATGAATGAAGTTGCTGTAAACCTCTGTGCACAGGTTTTGAGTTGGGATTTCAACTGGCTGATGTGGCATTGTGTGGCCATCTATGTTCCCATTCATATATGAATGACAGACTTTTTTTATTTAAAAAAAGATCTCCGTCTCCCTGGCTTTGGATGGGTGGTGAGGTAAGGGTTTAAGTTCAGGCTTTTATTCGGTGTGTCACTTCCCTTTCTCAGACATGGGATTGTTCTTCGGAGCGAGTGACTAGCTCTGTGTCTAATTAGCACCTTTGGATGATTACTCATAGCCTGCCACAGCTTGCTCTCCGCCATCCTCTCACTGGAGGAGGTGGGCACCAGCACCGTTTAAATGTTAGATCTGGCCATCTGACGAGGGGCTTGCTTTTCACTTCTGTTACAGCAGCATCTGGAGCAGCAGCAAGGGTTAGAGGACATTGGTCAGCAGAGGGGATGGGAAGGGAGGAGGTCATGGAGAAAAACCATTTCCACCATCCTTTCTTTGAGTCTAGACCTAGCTAAAGAACTCTCCTCTGTAAGCACCTCCATGAGGCACCACCTCACAGGACAAGAAGGTCTTCCTAGCTCCTTCCAGCCACACAGCGCAACTGTCCTGGTGAGCTGCATGTGGCCTGCCCCTTCCTCCGGATCCACTCAACACCCTGGGATTAGGCTGTGCATAGCATGAGTACCCTGGACAACTATCTGCTGTCTTGTCAAATAGGGGGGAAAAGTTCTTAACTTGCTGTGTTCCTTGACCTTTATCCTCATCCCTTAAACCCTCTAATCACCAGTTTCTCTTTACTCAAAACAAGGGGATGATTGGATTATCTGCAAGGCTCCTAACCTTAATTAGTGCCTAGGACCACAGATCCAAGACTCTCTGCTAGTACTTGGAGCTGTTCCTGTAAATATGTCATTGCATTAGAGAAAGTTTTGCCGCCTTCACAGCCTTTTCTGAAGGACTGAGTTCCTAATCACCAGACTGGGGATAGGGATGGGGCCGGGGAGTGGGAGGGAGTAGGGGGTGTTGATAAAAGCCCTAGAGACTTGGATGAAGATGGAACCATTAGCAGAACTAGGGAAAGGGTTAGGATGTCTGCACCAGTAAACTCTGAACCAGTACATTCTCAGAATCAGTTGTTGGGTCGTTCATAAACAGTTTCGCCAGGAAGCAATTTCATCTTCTTTAGGATGCTCCCCTAACATACTTGAGGATTCTCAACTGGTGTCCATTCTAGCAGCTACCCTCCTTTATTTTAGTTTGAATTCCTCCCTCTCCCCCAGACTTCTCAGTTTGTTTGCACTTAGATACCAGAAGTGAGTGGGGGATTAAGTGACCCTCTGTTTGCACCCCCCACCCCATCGGGTGCAGGTGGTGATGATGGGGAAGGACTTAGGCTTTGCTCAGCAACCAGGCTGCCTAAGGCATCATTGACACACAGGTAGAGAAGGTGCTGTGCCAGCCACCAGTGCCAAAGCTTCACTGGGATCTCTAGGGAGCCAGCTACCTCCCGCTGGAGGACACCTAGATGTTATCATCTGGCTCAGAGCATTAAAGATATGTCCCCTCTAGTGTGGACCCCTCTCCTGTTGTTTGCAAGCTTGGTGGGTGGAAGAATGCCGCCTTGCCCCCCTGCCCTGCCTGTAAGTATGTGCAAAATACCCAGGGCCAAGGAGCAGGCACGCAGGCAACGGGTTCTTCTCGGAGAGGCAAGTGTGGGGTGCAGCCTCCTTTACACGCTGGCGGCCCCTTGCCCCACCTCCGCGAACCCGGGCAGCCAGCTTCCTGGTGGCTCAGGCGCTCGCTCGCTGCTTTTTTCTCTTTGGTTAGCTCACTCTTCAAGAGTGGAGTGGGACTCTCCCTGGGACGTTATAGGGTGTCATCGGTGGCATTTGCGCCCAGTGCTGAAAAACAAGCCCCAATGCAATGCACTTGGGTTTCTGAACAGCTGCGCGAGCGCCGAAACCAGAGAGTCAGCAAAGCTGTCAGAGGGAGAGCAGGGATTGGGTGGGGGGAGGTTCCCGGGGGCACCCGCTGGGTGGGCGATGCCAGGCGCTCAGGGCTCTGAGCTGGCTGGGGAGCAGGGAAGGGGGAGAGGGCCTGTCGGGGCTCCCGGAGTGGGGGTCAGGCGGGAGCACCTGCTGGGTGGGCGACGCGCTCGGGGCCCTGAGCCGCTGGGGGGCGGGGCGAGCGGGCGGGGCACGCGCAGCTGTGCCGGCTGCCAGAGAGCGGGCGGGGCTCCAACCGAGCCATGCGGGACGTGAGCGACGTGTAGCAGCCGCTGCGCAGCCTGCTCTGCTGTGTGGATTTCAGGGAGCGCCGCCTTCTTTCCAATCACAGCACCACCTCAGCGAGGTGTGCATCTCTACAGCGCTTCTGACCTGATGCATCATGAGCTAAAGTCACAACCATGTAATGCCAATGCGGGGGCACCCCATATCTTCACAGGGCGACCACCGGCCCGGCTACACGACTGTCACATGTCGCCAGCTGATGTAAAACTGTGAGCGCCGGGGAGGTAGAAAGGACAGATACCACACCAAAAATAGGCGAGGAAGATGCCTTGAGGTGTGAATGTCATGAGTGTTTGGGGTTTACATAATCAAGTTGTCACTTCCCAGTAGTCATTCCGCGGCTTAGGTAATGAATTGCAGGTCAGCATAGGATCTAGTTTTATTTACTCGTTTACTCGGAGAGATAAAGGTATATTGAAAATATTGTGGATGGCGACTGAATACCCAGATGCCTGGTACCATTTTGGTGCAGCCCCCAGGCTTTCCCTCTTCGGTGGGGGAGCCGGGGTTTCAGGGTTTGGGACTTGGTGTTGGGGCAGCATGTTCAGCACAAGTCAGGGTTTCTAAGGGACTCGGAAGTGGGCCGTGTGGGGACAAGGGGTTAAGGAAGGGGTCGTGGTGGGTGAGACTCCGAGGTTTTATTAGGGAGCAGCTCTGGCAAGAAGTGACCCGGAAGGCTGTGTGGCACTGGCGGTCTCAACATCCGCCCTCTGACTTCCCTCTAGGGTAGCAGAGACAGCCACCCCCTTCCCCGCTAACCTCTCTCCATCCCTTAACCCGAAGCCCGGGTCTTCAAGCTGGTAGTGCCCGACCCGGAGCGCGTGTTAACAATGCAGAGAGAGTATCGGGGTCTCACTCTCGGGAAGGCCGTGTCAGTAGGATGCATTTTAACTAGCATCCAGGCATTCGGGCTGCAGGGGTCGGAGGACCTCACTGGAGGGCACCGCGGCTTTTCTCGCAATAAAGTTTTGAAGTGACTTCTGGGAAGATGTCGGGTTGTCTTTAGGGGATGATGGCCGGAGGTCCTACTCCGAGAGCCTTCTGCAGCTCGATGTCGGGCCAGTCTGGGTTCTGGCTTAAAGGAACTGCCGGAGCAGAGCGCGCGGCTGCTGCCGGCCTGCAGGGGGCACCGGCAGGCTGCCTCACGATTTGACCACCCTACTCCCCACGTGAAAGGGGCGGAAACCTGAAGAGTGCGTCTCCGCCCCGAGGCTGACGTGGGCGTCGCTGCCGGCTTAGCCTCTTAAAAGTCTGGACCAAGGGCCGGGTAATCCTGCGGAGCTGTAGAGCAAGCGAGCGACTGTGAAGCTGGCTGGAGGACTGGAGCTGGCACAAGGCGACCGCGGCAATCGCTGCGCTCCGAGCATCCGCGGGGCCTCCCGACTGGACGAGCCCGGCCCTGCAAGAGCTGAGTACGGCTCCAGCCCCCCACCCTTCTCGCCGCGCTCAAGTGGCCGCAAGCTCGGGAGAGCTTTCGTGATTTAGCACAAAGCACTTTTCCAAAAAGCGCCGGGGCCGCGCTCCCGCGCACGCAGTTCCCCTTCCCCTTTGTTCCGGGGGTCCACAGCCCGCTGTCCTCCCCTAGTCAGGATTCTTCGCAAGGGGCGGAGGGCTGTCGAGTCTAGGCTGTGAAGATGCCCTTGGAGCTGACTCAGAGCCGGGTGCAGAAGATATGGATCCCCGTCGACCACCGCCCCTCGCTGCCCAGATGTGAGTGTGGACCCAGGGGCTGGGCTCAGGGCAGGGCGTGCTGCGTGCCAAGCCGGGCCATCGTGTGGCGAGCGCTGGCGGGCTCTTTTGTGCCCACTCCACTCCGGCGAGGGGCCGGCGCCGCCCTCCGCGACTGTCCCCTAGGCCCAGCCGGCGAACGCTCCTCCCCGGCGCGGGCGGGCGCCACTGTGGCCGCGCGGCGGTGCCGGGGGAGGTGGGGGGGCGCGGGCGCTGCGACTCCCCTGGCCGGAGACGGGGGCGCTGCGCTCCAAAAACTTTTGGTAAGGGGATGCTTGGGAAAGGACAACCTCCCTAGTATCCCCTAGTCCGCGTCATTCCCGGGCACCCGCAGGGAGGACTGCTGTTCAGAGACGCGGCCCTTTCGCCCTCCTCAGGCCTTGCTTCCCTTTCTGTAACTGTGGCTGCCTCCTCTCTTCTGCTGGCCCCCATTACCTCTATTCGTGTTGTTTCTCTCCCCTTTCTCTTCTCTGGACCTCTATATTTGCACCTCTGTTTATTCCCCTTTACTATGTATTTCCATCTCCTGTTTCTCCTTTCTATGTATTTCTAATCTCCACTCTACTTCTCTTTATATTTCTATCTGTGCTCTTTCTCCTCTCTGTATTTCTGTCTTCCTTCTGCCTTTCCTTGCTCCCACCTGCCCCGTGGAGCTGGTGGGGGGGCGCTGGGAGGCTGGTAACCGTAGTGCTGCGTGGAAACGAGCCTTTGCCCCCGGCTTGGGAGAGGATCTGTGGGTCTGTGGCTGCTCTGTTGGCAGTGTTTCACATACACACACACACCACACACACATTCCACCCTACTTGGAATTTGCTGTCAGTCAACTCCCGGCCCCATCTGTCCTCAGCCGTAAATGCTTTGGGAAGGTTTACCTTGGGCTCTGTCTCTAGCTGTTGAGAGAACTACCTCTTAAAAGGATGGTTCCAATGGTTTGAGGGCAACACTGTTCCTCCTGGTAACCTGCCCAGGGGCCGTCAGGTGGATAGGGCCCAGCCCAGTCCTGTCTGTTTTGCTCCAGGCAGGGTCCAATTGCCTGAGAGGTAAGCATGGGATCCCAGCAAACCTTAGGTGACTCCTAGGCATTGATGGTGCCTGAGTCAGGGTGGCCTACTGGCCTTCTGTGCTGTCACCTTTTCTCAGGGTGGTTGCTGAAGCCATGGTGACAGCTCACCAACTCAGGTTTTGCCCAGGAGGTGGGGAACGCTGGCCCTGTGGTACTCCTACCTAATCCTGGTGATGGGGGTGGAGCCTGGTAAGGTGCTCCCTATTCTGGGGGGTCACTTCTCCACTAGTTTGTCCCCTCTGCTGGACCTGTGGGTTCTGGGACCTTAGAAGCCTTAAGGAGAACAAGGTTTCTTTGCAAAATAGCTAAGGGCTAGGGGCTTGGAGGTCTGTTTCTTGTTGCCAGCTTTCAGATAAGCTTTTAAATATAGCTTGCCACACTAGGGCTAACCACAGTCTGGTTGAAAATCTGTAAAACCTATTGGTGGTTAGGAATGAAGCGCCTTAAGTCCCAAGGGAGATGGAGAAAAAAACATCACCCTTTGGACTTTTGAATAAAACATTATGGAGCACTTTGAAAACTGTAATTGGTCATGCAAATTCAGGTTTTCTATATACACATGTATGTGGATATGGGCATTTGTATGTATGTGTGTACATACACACACACATTTAGTAGTCCCCTGAGGTTCCTGGTGGTGGAGTGAGGAATGCCCATGAAGATCCATGTGGCGAGCACCTTGAAACTGGCTGGCATGCACTCAGTCGGGTGACTCTGAAACAGAAGTGTGCAGCCATGCTTCCCTCCAGGCTTCTGAGAGCCATCCATTAGCTGCTATCCCGCTGCACGTCTCACACGCAGATGAGAGATTTGCCTAAAAATCCCTGTCGGAACCATTCAGAGCTGCGTGGGGGGAGGGGTGAAGCTGATGGATTAAATCTCCTGTCCCCACCCACTCTCCCGGAGCCCTGTGTGTGGTTCTGCGGTATAGGCTCAGACACATTTTTCCTTATAAAAATACCTACCTGCAGCCTAGATATTTGTTACGTGCCCTTATTCCAAGTAGTGGCGTCCTTCCCAGTTTATAGTCGCCTAGATCTCAGCTGAATAGAGAAAAGAGGTTATTTCTTCTTGACATCTTTCCTGACCCCCCTCATCCCCCCGCCTTCTTTAATGGCAGTTGGAACATCAGATGGATTTTCTTCTAAACCTGTTATAGCACCTTTCTAAGTCGTGTCCTAATTGGGGGTCTGCCCCAGATGCCTCTGAGGTTTATTAACTAAAATATAGCACACGGGAAACATTACTGTTCATGTACCAAAGAACAGTAAAACAACAGAAAGCCACACATTGATTAGTTTATGCCTCAGAAGCACGTCATTTGGGTTTTCTTTTGCTACACCCATAGTGTGGTAAATCTGCAGCTTCTCCCAAATGCAAACCGTAATTTGGTGAGACTTAGTGAATTGGTCAATCAGCTTAAATCAACAAGGAACTAATTTACGGGCTAGTTATCCTTTCTGTTTATCATCAGCAAAATCTGGGAGCCTCAGTGTACAAATCCCTGATTATTTGGGCAAGTTATTTATCCACTCAGAACCTCAGTTTCATCATGTATAAAGTGGGTTTCATACTGTCTACCAATAGATTTTCATCTCCACAGGGCCTGAGACAATGTTTTCACTGGTGGTATTCTAACTTAAAGAAGAAAGATAGGGGGATGTTCAGGAGAAATCCTTACTTTATCCTGGGGTGGCCACTACAGTTTACAGGGGTTACTGTGGTCCCTGGCTGCACATTAGATTCATTTGGGGGAGATTTTGGGAAAAAATTCATATTGGGACCCCAAACCAAGGTAGAATTGCTACAGGTGGGGCCTTGGCATCCAAGTTTTTAAAAGCTCCTTGGGTTCAGCCATTGGTTGAGAACCACTAGGTTAGGAAAGAGCACTTTTTTCAGGTGGGAAGAAACCTACATGAACCCCAATTCTGTCCCTCACTGCTTGGCCATGGGCCCTCCTTTTTACATGTGGGTCTTAGTTTCCTCATGTTTAGAAAGATGAAAGCCATAATCGCTGATAATGATGGAGGCCCCTGTGGGCAGCATTTCACGTGTATTATGCTGTAGTTCATGTGCCCTTTATGAAGCATCCCTCCATTTCACAGAAAAGGAATGGAGACACTGAGAGATCAAGTGACTTGTCCAAGGTCCGAGGAAGTGATGGAACCGGCTTTGAACTGTTTACTTGACTCCAGTCCCTGCCCCCCAGCCACTCTGCTATTGTATTGCCTCCCAAGGTTGTCAGATGATTCACTAAACTCCCAGGACCCCCTATTGCTGGCAAAGACCATGTCGGGTTGCTGGGAGCATTCGTTGGGTAGAGATCAGTCAGGCATGAGTTGAACTGTACATGCAAATAATTAACAAGGATGGCATCCAGCAAATAGTACAGAAGAGCTTTGGAAGAGGTACCCCCCCCCCCCACACACACACACACAGCCTCAGGCCCATCCCTGGGGCATACTTACTAGATGCTGATTCTTAACGCTACCTCGCTGAGCTGATGTGATCCCAGGAGAGGGTTTTTGTCCAGTGGACAGCAAACAAGAGTCCATTGCTTTCTAGGCCTGCATTCTGGTCTCCCAGGGCCACATGCAAGAAGCCCCAACCCAGAGAACCCCTCTGAGGTGGTGGTGTAACTGCAGGGTCGCAGCAGGTTCCCCTGGGCACCACTGGGTCTGCTCTTGTGGGGGGTGGGGGTGGAAGTAGGTCCCCATGGTTACTGTAGACAGGGGCAGGAATTTCCACCAGATCCTTGGGAGCTTATGCCGTCTCCATCTGCAGCTTTCTGCCTGTCCTAATCACCCTTTTCCACTTGTTCCTATGAGCCTGTGTTACAGCATAGCATACCTATATGTAGGAGAGAACACAAGAGACTTAGCAGCTTTCTGAGGTTGACATTGCTAGTGCCTCTGGGTAGAAGAAAAGTTACAGGAGGTTTGGGAGCAACAGCAAAGTGTCTTCCAATGGTTTGTTTTCAGAGCCTGAATTGTGGGTGTCATTGTGGTGGGTGAAGATGGCTGTTGAGTGCCAGCTATGACAGTGTGTTACACATAAACAGAGAGGTTAGGTTAATCTGGGGAGCAGGGCTGGAACTGGGACCTGAATACCAGCTGTGTGCAGGGTGAGGGGCCTCACACCAGCTGGTCTGGCTAGCCATTGCTAGGGAGTTCAGGTCACCTTGGGATGCTGCTTGCCATGCTCACTAACTGACCTTCTGGTTATCATTTGCTTTCCCATATCCACTTACGTGTACACACAGCCAGTAAACCAACTGTGCAGCTGGCTGTGCACTGTCAGGTCTTAGCTCAGTGCTGCTCAGGTACACTGACACTGACTACCCAGTTCCAACCCACCTCCACAGCTACCCTGGCCCCCTGCCAGCTGTCTACAGACCTCTGCTCTGCTCTCATCATAGCATTTATCACTTGGTGAAAGGACCTTGTGCATTTGTTTGCTTGTGTGTTTTCTGTCCCCATCCCAGACCAGAAACTCTCAGCACAGGGATTATGTCCGCACATATACTTTGTGCACATGTGTCCATTGAGGAAGTGAATATAATGACATCAGAGTTGAGGTAAGCTCTTACTCAAGTGATGGCCTCAACCCTGCATGGCATTTCTAGCCTGAGCTTGCACAAACTACCATCGAGGTGTTGATGGTCTGTTAACCCAATATTCTTCAAGTGATTGCTTCTTTACCCCCTTAATGTGTGAACATTTATGTATCTCTCCTTGTACATGATTTTGTTGACATCTAACTTTGATATCTAAATACATTTAAGTATAAAAAACTTTTGTAGAACAAGGGAGTTTAAAATATTAAACATTTGTATAACATGAAATGAAACACACAAGGTCTTTTTAGAAAATCTTGTGCTAAAATCCAAAATCTTCCCTAATCCCTATACTGCTGGGGAAGAAGAGGAAAAGGCAGAGCTCCAGGGAAGATGGCATAAGAGTTGGGAAGGGCTGTCTTTTCCCATGGGTTACAAAGGTCTGCAGAGAAGAAGACACTGAGGACTTGCAGGGAACTGAGGCAGGGCAGGTAATTGTTAGAACCATAAACGTACCTAAGATATGCTATGAGGTCCGAAGGAGAGTAAGACTTAAAGGTGGTTTAGCTGAAGGTTTTGTGATTTCCCTGCTCTGAGACCCAGCAACGCCTGGTGGAGGGGCACCTTCAGCCACCTCTGTGTGTCCCTTTTGCAGCTCCTTATAGATTAATGCAGAAGCCAAAGGAATAGGGGAAATGACTTTGGCTTTGCCCAGTAAGGCAGTGATGATTTATTTGAGGTTGAAATTCAGCTGAAATTTTTGGCTGAAGATACTTACTATGCTACATCTTTATAGTTTTTTTTCCCCTCCCAACCCGTCTATTGCCAGAGATTTGTGCATGTGATCAGTGGATAGTAGAACTAATCCCCGATTTGATACAATCAGTCAACCTCTGGCTCTGCTTCTTTGGTATGAGTCCATCAAAAGTATTCCATGGGTGTTGACAGCTGAAAGAGAGAGCATGTGTCTGTCTCTCCGAGAATGTTTGGATGCCCGGGCGTGCAGTGGCCCTGTAGAGACATCTAGTAAAACCAGGGAAAAACCAGTGTTTTGGGGGAAGGAATAATATTGTTTCCAGGCAGGAGTGAGAACACGTCAACACTTCTCTCACGTCTTGCCAGCAGTTGCCACAATGCACACAATAGGCTATGTCTTACGCCCCTGTTGGTTTTCAGGGAGGCCCTCACCTTCCTCTGCTTGTCCACTGGTGAGTTTTTTGCTCCACTTGGTGCTCATGCTGGGGAGGGAAATGCCTGTTTTCTAGGAACTTGTTTGTTCCTGGCTACTAGGAGCTGGAGAATCCCAGCCAAAGGTTTTTGTGGCTCCTAAATGTCTCTTGGCCTCTTAGCTGCCTTTCTTCTACCTCTCCCTGCATAGAAGTCACTAAAAACATGAAAGGAGAAACAGCCCCCTGTAAGTCATGCCTGCTTCCTCCTTGCCCCCAGCCTACTAGTCCAGGAGGCAGATCATCTTAGAAGAGCGTGGCAGGTGTTTGCACACGTGATCTCATTTGGTCACCAGGCTGAGCATGGGACTGTGTTGGGGCATCCAGCTTAAGAGGAAGCATCCTCCTTCAAGCCTGTGCCTGTCAGTGACCTGGCGGCTCCTCCTCTCCTCTCCTTTCGGGCGCTGCTCAGGTCAGAGCCCATCTAAGCCTGACATCTGCCTAGATTGAGGGGTGGCCTGGGCAACTTTGCCTGCATCGTGTGGCCAGTGGCTGGGGAGGAGAGTTGGCCGCAGCAGCCACGAGTTTCAGGCAGTGCTACCAGGCTGGCAGTGGGCCGGAGGCCTGCCTCTTGTTCCCGAACAGCAGCCCCTGGCTTGCCAGCACTCCTGTCACCTGGGTTGCCTTGAGAGTCTTGGGGCAGGACACCAGCCAAGGAAGTAC
This sequence comes from Manis javanica, assembly GCF_040802235.1. NCBI lineage: Eukaryota > Metazoa > Chordata > Mammalia > Pholidota > Manidae > Manis > Manis javanica. The sequence goes on along the minus strand of NC_133157.1, from coordinate 128,622,173 downwards.
TGCACCATGAGAGTGCAGAACAGGGTTCTTTGGGTGGCTCTCTTAAAACCCAGTGAATGCCTCTCTCCCTAGTGTTTTGTCTTACTGAGATTCCAAGAAACAATGTGAGTTGAGCAAAGCCACAGGAGGAGATAAACAGGCAAGACATCCAGGTTCTTTGGGGCCCTTTCTGGGGCTCTGTGGCATGGCCTGGCTGAGGCCCTGTGACCTGCTACCCCTTCAGCAGGGTTCTGACATTAGTCAGGACTTGGAAGGGAGGAGCAGGAAAGAGCTGGACTCTTGAGAACAGAGGAATTGATCAGTCACCCTCTGTGGAGGGCCAGAGTTCTGGTCCCTGACCTACTTTCATTTGATAAACTCTTACTTTTTAAAATTACCTTCTTTAAAAATTTATTTTTAAAGGCAGCCACCCAGACCCACTGTGTAGAGCTGGGAAGTTAACAATGTGGGGCCCCATCCTGGTCCTGTACCACCTTCTACCTTTATGTACACAGCACCAAGGTGCATCTCCAGCTGCCCGCACACTCACTTGTGGGGACCACCCTTGCTCACACCCCCAGAAAAGCTGTCTGTTCTAGGCCAGTGGCTAGGTTGTCAGGTTAGGGATTTAGGGCTGGGCTGGTCCTGCCACATGACTTGAAAGCATGCTGGGCTGGGTTACTGAGAGGCCTTGAGGTGGGCACAAAATAGGGGTTTCCATGGGATTCTTTGAAATTCGTGTGGTCACAGGACTTAGTGGTCACCCGCTGTTGATGGCACTCTGCTCTTCCCAGCCTGTGGGCCAAAGCTGACCAACTCCCCCACGGTGATCGTCATGGTGGGCCTGCCTGCCCGGGGCAAGACCTACATCTCCAAGAAGCTGACTCGCTACCTCAACTGGATTGGTGTCCCCACGAAAGGTGAGCTGCTTCCCAAGGCTGGCATGGTCACAGTGAGTGCTGTGCTCCCACTCGGCAGCCCCTGAAACTAACAAGATGGCACCTCCTTCTCTAGCTGCTGGGACTCACCTTGCTGGGCCATTTTGGGCTTGCCTGTCCCCTGTAGGGGTGGGCCCTTTTGGTCGGTCATGTGTCTACACACCTCCCCTCCTATTGGGGTCTTTTCTCACTGGCCTCTGTCATTCCCACTGCCAAGATCCTGCCCAGCTCAGCCCTCACCTCCTTTAGGACACGTCCATGTGGACCACTTCCCTTGGAGTCCCCATAGCACTTGGTGTGACATTCCTCTACTGTCATGAAGTGCTCCCTACCATTGATTGTTTTTATGAATCTTTGCCTGGTTTTCCCACCTACATGGGAAATGTCTTGGGGGTGGGACAGATATTTACGCCAGCCGTCCCTGACGGTGCCCAGCATAGGGCTTCATATAGCAAGTTCCTGGTAAGTTCAGTGCATCCCCCAACACAAGCTGTGGCAGCAGAAGAGTGGCTGATTTTGGCCTGGTAGTGTGTGCGTGAGACTCCCCTCGCCTGGATTCCATTGGCAGAAATCAGCACCCCTGTTTTGCTGGCAAGTGGCTGCTGCCTCTTTGCTCAGTCCTGGCTTGCTGTCCCCGACCTTGTGAAGCTGGGCAGAGGGGACACCCTCCAGGAAGGCAGACTGCAGGAGCCATGTTTGCCCTGGGAGACACTGGGCAACCTTCTCCATGGATGTGAAGGCCTTCTCCTTCAGCCCTGGAGGTGGACGCCCACTTCCTTGTTTCCATGTCTTAGCAGAATCTTGTCCAAGTCTGTGTGTTGGTTTGGTGCCCTTGTTGGAGACAGTCCTCTCAGTGGTGAGGGGCCCCCTTCCTGGTGGTCAGCTCGGTCCTTTCCTTCCACCCGCAGTGTTCAACGTGGGCGAGTACCGCCGTGAGGCCGTGAAGCAGTACAGCTCCTACAGCTTCTTCCGTCCTGACAACGAGGAAGCCATGAAAGTCCGGAAGTACGGCCTGAGCCGCCATGGGGGGGCCTTGGAGTTTGGTGTGGTTTGCTTTTGAAAGCCAGGTTCTGTAACAGAGGAAGCTGGCCTGCCGTGGCTCTCCCCTGGGGCCTGATCTATGTGTGTCTTTGGACAAGTCTCCTGGTCTCTCTGAGGCTCGTTCCTTCCACCCATCCACTCGGAGGTGGTTGGATTCAGCTGATGTGGTACAGATCAACTATAACTCATTAAGAATGAACAAAATTCAGAGAAGGGAAATCATCTGTTCATATTTGAAAGGGAATTTTTTTTAAGCCCAAGTGATCATGAAACCTAAGTGCAGTGGTGTTCAACCCTGGCTGCACTTTAGGGTCACCTGGGATCTTGGAAAGATCCGATGCCAGCCCTACCCTAGAGCAGGAAAGTGAGAATCTGTGGGTGGGACCTGGGCATCAGTCTTTTAAAAGCCCCTTGGGGATCTCAGTGTGCAGCCTGGCATGAGCCCCCTTTTCGAGGGCGACCACAGCTGTGTTTGGCAGAGCTCCGACCAGGCAGCCCTGGCCGGCCTGAGCAGCAGAGCAGTCGGATTGCTAGTTACTCTGCTTAGGGGGGAGGGGGCGGTTACTTGGGCTCCCCGTGGACTGGACCGGCCCTGAGGCAGGCATTCTCTTTCTGTGTGTTGTAGGCAGTGTGCTCTGGCTGCCTTGAGAGATGTCGAAAGTTACCTGGTGAAGGAGGGGGGCCAAATGGCAGTAAGTCTGGGAACACATCAGTCCATCTCCAGGCTGGGGTGGGATGGTGCCCTGGAAAGAGGGACACGTAGACTGGCCTGAGCAGTGCTGAGAGCTATTGTGGGGACACCTCAAATGGGGACAGAAGCCTCTGGCCTGCAAGGTGAGGGAAGCAGGTGGCCAGAGCAGCATAAGGACCCAGGAAGGAGGGCATTAGGGGCAGACTCAGGGGCACCAGCTGGTGTGCAGCCAGGTGAGGGAAGCAGGTGGCCAGAGCAGCATAAGGACCCAGGAAGGAGGGCATTAGGGGCAGACTCAGGGGCACCAGCTGGTGTGCAGCCAGGCAGCACCCATGAGACAGACAAGGCTTGGGGCAGCCAGGGTCCCCTCCATGGGCATGCTTCTCTGCATATTACTATTGTCCCTTTGCTCTCAGGACCCTGCCTACCACTCCCCTTCCGTCCCTGAGTTCTGGAGGTGGGGACAATGGGCAGGGCACAGTCTCTCCTGGAACCATATTTTTGGCTTATTCCTGGAGGTGGCAATACCCGACCTACTTCATTGGTTTGCTAAATATTGTTAAACTCAGACTTGGATTATCACTAGCCTTTCTTTCTCCCTATTAGGTTTTCGATGCCACCAATACTACTAGAGAGAGGAGACATATGATTCTTCATTTTGCCAAAGAAAATGGTTTCAAGGTGAGCCAGACTCCTTGTTTTACCTCGGAACACTCAGGAGCGAGGAAAATCGCTCAGCAGTGGGCTGATTCCTGTGTTGGGGGCACCTCTGCTCCATGCTTGGCGCTTCATCTCCCACTGCCCTCATTTGCTGCCTGCAGATTGGGCCCTCCTACTGGGGGCTCTTAAGGAGGGAGGAGCGTCCTCTGTTGGGGAGGACAAGGACTCGGGATTGAGCAGGTGGTTCTTCTATGTATTTGGGGATTATGAATGGGGTCCTTCCTCCTGGAATGGCTGATAACATTACACAATCCCAAAGCTGGCCCATTGTGTTTCTGTATTTGTTGTTTTCTAGGTATTCTTTATCGAGTCTGTGTGTGATGACCCTACAGTCGTAGCTTCCAACATCATGGTAAGACAATGCAGGACTCTAGCCTGGCAGTCTGAGAAGGGTGGGAAGCCAGGTCAGGCCTGGAGGAGTAACTAGACCCTGAGAACAAGCTGGCTCTTCCAGCTTGTGGTTTTGTCTTAGAGGTGGGATCTGGGGAGGTCTGGAGTGCAGAGCAGTGATTAACTTAGAAGCACATTCTGTGACCTGGAGTGGCTTTATCCAGGGTGCTTTCAGACAGTGGGCAGAAAGATGCCTTTGTGGGACATAAGAGAGAAAGCAGATATCTGGAACAGTTTCTGTGGGTGGCAGTAACGTGGCATCTGGGTGGTAATGTGGCTACTTGGGGCAAAGGACAGTTCCCCCTCAGTGGAAAGGAGGGAGCAGGCTGGTGGCTTCTGCTGGTAAGGTCCTTGTAGGTGAGAATGGTTGTATACTGACAGAATCACATAGGATTCAGCAGACTAAAGGCAGAATCCCCAAGTTTGGGAAGAACGGGGATGGTAAAACTACCTTCCTACTGATGTACCTACAGCCATACCCTCCCCTGTTCCTGTGCCAGTGGGAAGTTGCCTGGATAAGCTGAGGGTAATTGGCAGCTTAATTTGATCAATTCTTAAATTAATTCACTTGTCAACAATATACCATAAGCAGCAATGGTTGCTATGAAGACTTTACCACAAGTCATATTCTCATGGGACAGATAATTTTCTGTCCAGCATAAATACATTAGAGTGACACGTATCAAGGGAAAGTGGGTCTGATAGATCCGGGGGAATCGCTGTGGTAGTGCCATGTACAAGTGTGCACCTTCCAGGGATGCTGAGCACTTTCTAGCTTCTGGTATGGGACTTTTTCTCCAAGGAAGTGGGGATATTTACAAACATTTCTAAGAAATGAGTTCGTATTTAAGGAAGGGCTATTCAACTTGTGGAAAAGCAGTCCAGATTAGTTTCAGCAGGTCCTAGAGGCTCAAAGCATGAGGAAATAGAAGTTGCCATAATCTATCTAACCAAAGAGCTTTACTGTCTGGTTTTTTTTTTTTTGGTTCTGCATTCTACTTGTGAAGCAAAGTGCAGCTGTAGCCTCTTTCTCCCCATGAACAGTCACCATGTGCTTGGCTAAGAAGCTCACCGTTTAGCTTGTGCTCTGTCAAACCATTATTTGCCTGACCCTCTGTGTTCAGAAATCTGGTTCTCTGATTAAGTCTCACAGCCTCTTGGCAGCCTACGCTTTCCACTGTGCTCTTCATGTGGTGGCTGTTTTGCAAAGAAAACAATTCATGAACTTAGATTTTTTTTTTGGTGGCAAACACAACATAAAATTTACCATCTGAGCCATTTATAAGTGTTCAATTTTGTGGCATTCAGCACATTCTTGTGTTGTGCAACCATCGCCACCATCCATCTCCAGAACTTTTCATCTTCCCAGACTGAGACTCTGCACCCAGGAAGCAGCAGGTCCCCATTGAACTTGGGTTTTTGCAGAGTGGCTGCTTCTCTGCCATGGCCATGGTAGTGGTTGTGGAAGAAAAGAGCTCATCAGTAAAAATTCTGAGTTTCCCCAAAATCTGCCAGCTTTCTCAGACCTGTTGCTCAGTTATAGAGGACCACAGGCCCAGGTGTTTCTCCGCCATCTCCTTCCCACGAGAGTAAACCTTGGAAAAGACTGGGTGTGTGGTAGAGCAGCGTCAATCAGGGACCAGTTCCAAGCATGTGTTGCCCCTGTGGGTGGTGGAGGAGGAAACCTGCCTGGCATGCAGGGCCAGGGGCATTGCTGGCAACTTCCCAGTGCCCCTCTGCTAACTGACAAGCCTACTCACCATGTGGGGAAGGTTTTATATGCTTATGTGGAACCCAGGTGAATTGAGGACCAGGCTGTCTGCTTGTGACTTGGCTACAGGACTGACCCCGAACTGTGGCCCTTCAGAGGTGTCCATTAGAGTCCTCCTGGCTTCCTGTGTCTGCCTCCCTCCCCACCGACAGTGATTCCCCCTGTAATTATAGGGCTGTGACTCAGCCCCCAGAGTACTTCTTTTTTCTCTTAATTGCTGGGTGGGATCATTGTTATTCTGATCCTGTCTGTACTCCCTGGTTGTAAGCCCCAAATCCTGCTTTGTCTAAGCAGAAAGCCCCCAGCATGATTCATCAGCTGCCTCTTTGTGGCATTGCAGGAAGTAAAAATCTCCAGCCCGGATTACAAGGACTGCAACTCAGCAGAAGCTACAGATGACTTCATGAAGAGAATTAGTTGCTATGAGGCCAGTTATCAGCCTCTGGACCCGGATAAATGTGACAGGTATTTCCTAAGAGGTGGTCATCTCTGAATCACCTACTTGAGGGCTTCTAATGTTTTCTTGGTGTTCCCACAAATCATCTGCTCCTAGATACTTTAATAAACTCTCCTTTAAAATACCTTTATAAAAAAGCCTTGATGACATATTCAGGGTAACTATTTCAGACACTAAGCAGAACATCTGGAGAGTGAATATTTGAGCCTAGTGTTCCTCCTCTCCCCGTGATAGTTTACTTCCTTTCCATTCTGTCTCTTCTCTCCCCCTCTTCTGAGAGGTCAGCCAGCCTTCTGACCACACACGCTGCCATAGACAAAGCCCACTCGTGCTCTCTAACTTGCGAAGGAAGCAGATTCAGTCTGTGCCCTCAGGGAGCTCACAGCCCGATGTGCTTCTGTGGGGGCTGAGCCTGTACTAGGTCCGGGCTGGGGATTTACACTGGGCTGGCTGGGCTGCTGGGGGTGTTCTAATTAGCTGGTTGCCTTCTATGCAGGGATCTATCCCTAATTAAGGTGATCGATGTGGGCCGGCGATTCTTGGTGAACAGAGTTCAGGACCACATTCAGAGCCGAATTGTGTACTACCTGATGAATATCCACGTGCAGCCTCGTACCATCTACCTGTGTCGGCACGGAGAGAGTGAGCACAACCTTCAGGGGAAGATCGGAGGAGACTCGGGCCTGTCCAGCAGGGGCAGGAAGGTAGGAGAGGGGTAGGGGCATGGCGGCAGCTTGAAGAAAGGGGCTGGAGAGAGTGTCCCCCAGCTGTTCTTAGTCCTCCTCACATTGCAATGACATCACAGTGGCACGCCCCTGACGTGCAGTGGGAAGGAGTCCCACACTGCCTCTCCAAGAGGAGCAGGTACCTGAGTCCAGTATGTGCCCTCTCAGTTTGCCAACGCTCTGAGCACGTTTGTGGAGGAGCAGAACCTAAAGGATCTCAGGGTGTGGACCAGCCAGCTGAAAAGTACCATCCAGACGGCAGAAGCCCTTCAGCTTCCCTATGAGCAGTGGAAGGCGCTCAACGAAATCGATGCTGTGAGTCTGGCTGTGGCTCTGACCTGGGGGTGGGAGCCAGATAGGTGGCCTCTTCCCACCAAGTGTGCCCGAGGTCCCGAGAGTGCTTTCAGATCCACACGTGCTGCATCAACCACCTCTAGGAGGCCATTTGGGGCATTCTCCTTGAGTGACCTGGGTGTTTCTGCTAGGGCGTTTGTGAGGAGATGACCTACGAGGAGATCAAGGACACCTACCCTGAGGAGTACGTCCTGCGAGAGCAGGACAAATATTACTACCGCTACCCCACCGGGGAGGTATGTGAGCTGGCAGGTCCACACCGCTCTCCCTCCATCCCCAACTCCTTGGCTCACGCGGGGCAATGACCAGGTGTGTGCTATTCATGGAGGGGCTCCTAACAGTCCTTCCAAGGCCAGGAGAGGGTGTGGGATCTGATGGACCCATTACTGATGACAGTACTGTGAGCCATGTGCTCAGGGGCAGGTTCTGACATCCAAGCCTGGAGCTGTCCCATGCTCATCCAGGAAGTTCACCTTTGAATTGGGTCTTCTAATTTGAGCCCTCTGAACAGCTCCAAGAGAAGCTTGTATTTTCCTGTGAGCAACAGTGAGAGGTACATCTCCAGTAAGCATGCAGGGAAGAGTGACATCATGCGTGATGGTTCCCTCGGCACGAGGGCTCTCCTGGCCTGCGGGTGGGATGGCGCTGGTGGACATGTCTCGTGTAGACTATGCTGACAGTGATGGAGGCACCCCCAAGGGCCTGTGTAGCCAGCCCACTTTGGCTGAGTGAGCAGCTGCTTGGAGCACCAGATGGAGAGTCCAGCATGAGGTGGTCTTGGGTCAGCTGCAGGTCTCAGTATGGGGACACCCCATGGGGGTCCTTCCTGTCCACAGCCAGCTCAGCCTTTGTCTTATTATCCCTCATGCCTGGGTGTTGCCCTCTTGTCTCAGACAGAATGCCCTCATGCCCTGGAATCTGCTTAGGAAGAGGAAGGGCATTCAGAGACAATTGTGTGAGTGGGAGTCCAGGTGGTCTCAAAATCACAGGCTTGCCCCTTGTTTTTCAATTTCTTTCTATTGAGAAAAAATTCACATAATGCAAAATTCACCATTTTAACCATTTTTTAAGTGTACAGTTCAGTGGCTTTTAGTATATTTACAGTGCCATGCAGTCATCACCACTAACTCTAGAATATTCCGTAACTCCAAGAAGAAACCCCATCCTTTGGGGGTCAATCCCAGTCCCTCCCATCTAGCCCCTGACAACCATTGGTCTACTTCCTGTCTCTGGAGTTGCCTGTGCTGGACGCTTCCTATCAGGGGAAATAATTGTGCAGTGTGCGGTCTTTTGTGTCTAACGTCCATCACGGTATAATGTTTTCAAGGCCCATCTACATCATAGTGGGTGTCAGGATTGTGTAGGGTTGTGCCCTCCCCTGTGTAGAGGACTCGGGAAGGGAAGGAGTGAGAGAGGGTGACAGGCCTATGTTCCTCTTGGAGCATTACTCCTCACACCCTTCCCACATGCAGGTGACTTCCCTTTTCTAGGAAGCTGGTTACGTTGGGGCCCCCGGTGCCATAAGGGGTGCAGCACCAAAACCACAGAGGCGATCAGTTGATTGATTGGTTGTGCGTGGTTTATAATGACAGGAGGCAAAGCTCCCATTCTGCTGGCATCCCTGCCCCCCTACAGCACCCTGTCCCTCTGTCTTTCAGTCCTACCAGGACCTGGTCCAGCGCCTGGAGCCAGTGATCATGGAGCTGGAGCGGCAGGAGAACGTGCTGGTCATCTGCCACCAGGCTGTCCTGCGCTGTCTCCTGGCCTACTTCCTGGACAAGAGCGCAGGTGCCCCTGGCCCCGAAGCTGCTTCTCCTGGGGCACTGGGGTCTGGTTGCGGCCCCAAAGGGAGGGAGGGAAAGGAGCCTTTGAGTTTGGGGTGCTACAGACCCATCTTCCTCACCCAGCCTTCACAGATGGTATGCTGGGCAGCTGAGTGTTAGGGAAGGCCTCTGGCCTTCCCTTGGGAAACTCGCCAGAGCAGTTTGATGTACGATGGGCCTCCCTGCTTCTTGAAACAGCCTCCGAAAGCCCCCATCCACTCACAGCTCAGGGGCTTTGGGTTGTGTGGGGAAGGGCAGCCACCTCTCAGGAACAGCGAGCCCAGAGAACTATAATGAAACTCTTTATAGAGTTCGTCTGTGCTGGTCCAAGGATCAGCTGAACCTTGACACACCCGTGCTGCTTGGGGAATGAGTTGTCTGTTTAATTTAGGTCATTGTAGGAGGGTGGGCTTGGGTCGGTTTTGGTTTCATCCTTTAGGCTGGGCCTCTTTTCTAGGGCCACCTGCCTTGAGCAGGAGGCCCCGAGGCTGGGACCTGCGGGGACCGGTGTGACAGATGCTCTCCTGGGGGCGAGTGCTGCCCTCCAATCTCCTATCTAAGAGTGGAGCCCTTCTCTTCTCTCCAGAGGAGATGCCTTACCTGAAGTGCCCCCTCCACACCGTCCTGAAACTGACGCCCGTTGCCTACGGTGAGAGCCTGCCATAGCCCCTGCCCAGCCTGCTGCCCTGGTGGCCATGGGGCCATCAGGGCCTTCTCCTTTAACCTGAAGCCGACCTCTCTCCCACCCTCATCCAGGTTGCCGGGTAGAATCCATCTACCTGAACGTGGAGTCAGTGAACACGCACCGGGAGAGGTCGGAGGTGGGTGTTAGCTGGAGCGTCCACTCCTTCTCCCCATCCTGTCCTCCACCAGAGGACTGTCGTGTGATAGGACAGTGATTTGCACACTGGGGAAGCCCCTGATTGTGTTGCAGCACAGTGGGTCTGTGTCAGCGGCCGGCTCTCCCGGAATCAATTGAATCGGCCAGCCTTCTGGACTTTTCTCAGGATCCATGTGTTTCTACTTTGTCTTTCTGGTGGCTTCTTGGCACTTTCTTTTTCTTTCTTTCCATGTTTTCTTCCCCATTCCTACTTGACCCTAGAAGTGAGCATGACAGAGGGAGATGCACACTGCTCTGAGTGTAACTCCTGCCTTTCACTTTGGGGTGTCTGACGCTCCTTCCATGGTCTAGATTCCTGGGTAAAGCAGGACTGGCAGGTGTGCTCCGTCACCTGTGTGTACCTAGGTACGGGATTTTAGGGAAGACAAAGTTGGGACAGAGAACGTGGGCTAGAGAGCAAACAGGATTTGTGAAACAGGCAGGATGGATGGTGGGTGGGAAGTTGTGGCAGGACCCCCTGGTGCCCGGTTGCTTCCAACTGCCACTGGGGGAGGTTGAGGTTTGATGGTCAGCCCCATTGGATGTCCCGACCGCAGAGTGGATTTCTGCCAGGTGTGTGTTGTGAAAGCCAGTTTAGACTTGCTTTATACCAACTGTCAGCTGCAGGGCTTTGCCGGCGCCTTTCTTTTATATCGAGTGTGACACTCCCTCTGTGCAGGACACTTACCTTTTCCCAAGTTGCTTGGAAGGCTTTGGCATAAAACCCAGCTCTCTCTGGCAGTTGCCTGGCTAACTGACTGAAATGAGCGAGGCTGGCTCCCTTGGCTCTGCACTGTCCCCTCTGACCCAGGGAGCAGAGGCCGCACTGACTTCGGCTCTGAGTGGTAGCTGCCAGCCTGACTCCTGCAGTGGGTGCAGGCCCGAACCCAGCTCCTGTGCCCTCTGGACACTTCACTGTGCAGAACCAGGGCAGCGTCTTGGTGGAGAAAGACCCCAGCTCAGGCTCCTGGGCCATGAGTTACAGAGTGACAGGCCTTGGGGACTTTACAGGCTCTGCTCCGGTCACGGCTCAGTTGGAGGGCTGGTGTTTGGCGCTGGCTTGGCCGTTCCTGCCTCCCTTGGGTCTTCTGCATCTGTAGTCCCCTGGCTGGGGTGGAAGCTCGCGTTGACTGTCTTGAGCTGGGGGTAGTTATGGGAGCAGTGGCTGCTCCTGACAGTGCTGCAGATCCTGGCTGGTGCCAGTGGAGGGGGTTGGCATGGCCCAGCCCTTCCCTTCCATTCTGCTGTCCTCTAGGGGGTTGCCTGAGTCTCAGGCCCCGGCCTCTCTGCCTCCTTCCTTGGGCTCCCTCGCAACCTCATCATCCTCTGTATGCTCTTCCTCCCTCTGCTGCTTCGGGAACATTGTGATTGTTCCCATGGGTATTTTGGAATGACTCATGAATGGGGCCCAGGGAGGTCACCCCTTGTTCTCGCCCAAACTCAGGACAGAACAGCGACCCCATGTCCTCTGGAATGGGATCGGTCTTGTCAGTGAAATCCGGGAGCAGGGAAGCAGGGCTTCTTAGGTTTTGGTTTTGCAGCTTATTTACCTTCCCTCCTCGTAACTGTCGCCTTCTCTCTTTTGTCTTTGTCTCGCTTAGGATGCCAAGAAGGGCCCTACCCCGCTCATGAGGCGCAATAGTGTCACCCCACTAGCCAGCCCCGAGCCCACCAAAAAGCCTCGCATCAGCAGCTTTGAGGAGCATGTGGCTCCCACCTCCACTGCCCTGCCTGACTGCCTGCCCCCGGAGGTGCCCGCGCCGCTGCCCGGACAAGTGCGTTCGCCCAGTCCTCCCTTGTGAGCGAGTCTGGAGTATGGAAGGGTGGGGATCGCCCAGTGGGGGCGCAGTGTGGGGAGAGAACTCAGGGAAGCCCTCAGGGTTGTGACGCTGGGAGGTCCCTGTGTGCTGAGCATGGCTGAGTATGCATGCCTCTCTTCCCAGCACAGGAAATGGCCAAGTGTCTGTCCCATTTACATTAGTGAATAGTTTTTCTTAAACAGTTAAAGCAAAACACCAGTGCCAGAGGCTCCATTTGGCTCTGGGCTGTGGTTGGAGGATATCTTCTGTGTCCCAGGCCCACTACTCATATTATTCACTTCCTCCTGTGCTATCACTCTGTTACAGGAGAGCTCTATCAGACGGGAGTCCTCAGAGCATGTCCTCTGCAGCTAGCACTGCTGGGTCAAGCCCCGGGCAGCCTGACTCCCAGGGTCAGGTGACCTGGAAATAGCCACTTTCTTACACAACATACCTACTTGAGGTAGTGAAAAACCGGAAAGCAAAAAAACAACTAGATTTCACTTCATACACTGTGAAGATTAAAGACTGAAAGATACTGGCTACTGGGCAGTATTGGTCCCAGAAAACCAGTCTTTTCCTCAGCAACAGCCAAGAACCTTGCCAGTATATGAGATGCAGAGATCCCCACCCACAAAATTGGGTCATACCCAGGCACCCCTCAACTCCCCCTCAGCCATGCCTGGTCTCTTAGAAATAAATCACGGGCTACATTTTGTGTTTAAGATCCCGGGGCTGTGGCCTGCAATCCTTCCTGCATTTCTCCAAAGCCCATTATATCTGGTGGTGTCTGGAAATGGATGTGGGGAGAGTGCTGTGCAGCCTCTGGCAGGTCCTGAACCTGTTCAGGCCTCACTCAGTTTTCTTATCTGTGGAATAGGGGAATAGCACCTATGGCCAAAGGCTGGTCAATAAGGTCATTTGTGCCAAGTGTCTACTTCAATTGTGCCTGACACTGGCACCAGCAGGATTTTATTGTCACCTCCCTGGCCTTCACTCCTCTTATCTTTTAAAGTGAGAGGGTAGGAGTAGGAAATAACTAATTAACATTCCTTTTAGGCCTAAAGCCAGAGGTGGTTTTTGTTGAATAAAACTGAGAACTGAGGTGGTTCTCAACCTGGTGTGACCCTGTGGGAATTCAGAGGCTGCTGTCACAGACGCTTGGGGGGCTGGACCACGGCCAGGGTGGGGTCGTGTGTGGGGCTACCAGGCCCAGGGCTCCCCCAACTTTGACAGGACAGTCCTTGGGGGGGCTGCTGAACCAAATCCTCAGGAAGTCTGGGCCAGGCTGGGAGGCTCGCGGGGCTTTATCCCCACAGGATGTCCTGGTTTCAGGTGACTTGGGTCCTGTACCCTGTGTCTCTGCTGACTTCTCTCTCAACTTTTTCTCTCTGCAGCCTTTGCTAGGGAAAGCTTGTTTGTAAGTATTTTTCTCTGAATAATTTTGCTGCTCACACCTTTTTCTCCTTGCTTGCCAGTTTAGCCCTCTGCCTATTAAAATGTTGAGAATAATGACAATTTTGTGAAATAAGAGGGAGGGAGAAGGAGATTCAGAAATTGTTAGAAAAGGGACTGAAGTAGGATGCCAGCTGAGCTCCATCGTGCTGGTGCTGCCCTGCTCAGTGGTCCTCCCATTCCCTCTTGGGATCCCAGGTTATTGTGAGCACGTGCAGGGGTCTGGCCTGATATAAGTCTAGATTTTTCCTCTTAGTGTCACATTTTGGTGGTAAACTAGGCCCTCGCCAGCTCCCTTTGTCTTTTTGAGTTCCGTGCTTCTCCTAAGAGAGCTCCTTCATTTTGGCAGGAAAATTTATTTTACCCAGAGCCTAATCTGCAAAACAAATAGAGGTGGACACACTGGTGTGGAGCGGTGGGGTGGAGCCCTGTAGTTCACCCACTTCCTGGTGGGGCCACCCTACCCAAGGGGCTCCAGGACCCTGTGCTCTGGAGAGGTCTATCTGAACCATTGTCCACTGTGGGAACCTGCTCAGAATTGGGTGCAGCTTTTGAATCAGATCACCAGTTTCCCTGTCCCTTCAGCTGGAGCTCTCTGGAGTTAGCTAGAGCAGCTGCTGGGTAATTCAGCATTTCCACTGCTTCTAAGGCCACCAGCCACAGCAGGAACTTGGGGTTTTAGTAGCACCACCCTCTCCAGCTCCTCAGTCATGCCTGGCGGCTTCCCTTTGCTGCTTAGGTTGCCATAACTAACCCATGCAGTAACTGAAACAGCTTGAGGAGTTCAGTCTGATAAACGTAAATGCGTGGCTTGTTCTGAGAAAATAGGGATGTTTGGCCTTATGCTTAGATTGGGTGGCATCACCTGTAGCGAGACGCATCCCGTGTCTGGCTTTATAGGGGGAGTTAGCTGGCACACATCTACTGTCTTTCAGTCCTTAAAATAACCCCAGGAGGCCACAGGGCAGTTAACTAACATCCCTGTTGACCAAGGGGGGTCAAGGTTAAGTCACTTACCAGTGGTCATCAGCTTAGTAGCAGAACCAGGACTAGAGCTGCTGTCTGTCTGCTGCTTTCTGGGAACAGCCAAGGTACTGTTCATCACCCCTGTCCCTGACACCTGACATTTGCTATGTGTGAGGTACTGCCTAGAGTGGTTTGATTTCCTTTTCTGCTCTTGTAGCCTCTCCCATGCAGCTGCTTCCTGTGGCTGAGGCATGTTGACTTAATGGTGGGTCTGTCCATTCAATTCAGCCTGTGAGAGAACAATCCCATGTCTGTTACCCCCTGGAGGCAGGTAATGTGCACAGAATGCTCCAGCGTTGTGTAAACGCTAGCCCTTGGATTTGGAGGCTTTTACATGTGTGCATGGCCTGTTTCTTTGACCCCTAGCCTGATGTTGCCAAGAAAATCTTCCTACTGGGAGGAGCCATTCAGGCTCATGCCGCACCTTCTACAGTTGAACTGGTCCTTTTCTGAGGCTAATAGCGCCCTTGGCCAGAATCCCTCCAGTTCTGCAAAAATGTACTCTCTGGACCCGTCACACTTGCACTCCTCTCTGGGATCCCAGTGTCCAGCCCCGCCTGGGAGTGTGAGCCTATGTATGGGACTGCACATACCCAATTTATTATTGAGTTCACATCAAGCTGGGTTTGGATCTGGGTTCTATTCTCTGTCTTGGAAACTCCAGCAAGGTAATGCAATTCTAAGGCTTCAGCCTCCTCATCTATGAAGTAGAGACAGTGTGTTACAGGTGATTTGATAATGAGAATATAGATGTAGCACTCTGCAAAATATCTGGCACACAGTCAGTGCCAGGGGACAATAGCTGTTACCATAGCAGAGTCGGTGCCCTGTGCTCTGGCAGGGGTGTCCAGGGCTCTTGGATGTGCACACCACCCTGCATTTGAGGCCCTCCTGTTCCTTCTGTGCAGGCCAGTGGGATTTCTTCTCATGAGCAGCAGGAGCATGAAGAGACAGGGTGGGTGGGGGAGCCCCAGGGGTCCCAGGTGGTTTCCTGAGGATGCAAGTGCTCAAGTTTCCTGGTAAAACGGGTATGATACCTGGGCGGACACAGGTCCCTGCTGCCCTCTACCGGGCCTGCATTAGTGCACGGGGCCCACCGCCCGTTGGCATTCACAATGCATCCTTGCTTTTTAAATTTCAGATGCACACTGCAGAGAAAATAGTACTAAAAATGTTTTGTTTTTCTTGTTTCCAACATGTTTCTTTCTTTTCACCCACTATGCTTGAAAGACGAACTGTCTGTCACATTTTCTCAAAGTTTTCTCCTTACTAACCTTGGAAAGGTAAATGGCTCAGTGCATGTCCCTCTCTGTCCCCTCTACATCTCTGAGTCATGGCATCTCCACCACCTGGTCATCGTGAAGTCTGTGACACATGCAACCCCTGCCACAATTTGTGTTTTTTTTAAGAGCAGCACCATTGTCTCCAGGTCTTCTTTGTTAACTCCTGTCCCTCCATGTGTCCTGAGCCAGGGGCACCACAGTGAATGATTTGACAGCCTGTGCCTGCGGTCCCCACTGTCATTGTTGCATTGCCATCATTCGTGGGTGTTCAAAGCCTTGGGCTTGATATGTCCACGGGCGGTTGGAGCCAACGCTGCACAGGGACATGGCATCACCTTATTCTGTGACCCCACAAGTTGGCTGGGTTCTCTCTGGCTGTGAGGTGACAGGGCCCTGCCCAGGAGACCCCCATTCACCAAGCCTGTCTCATGATCTTATCGCTGCAGAGCCGAGCCAGAGGCTTGCTCAGAGCTGGGCGTAGGCTTCAGTGCTTCCAGAGATTTGTCCGTGGGCCCTCGGTTCTGCCTGGGCCAGGAGTGGGCCATGGTGTACCTTATGTATCTGTCTGCCCAGGTTCCACCCCCACATCCAATAAGACAGTCTTGGAGGAGAGACTCAGGATGAGAGTGAACACTTTTAGAAATTTTATTTCCTTTATTTTGTAAGGTGGATTAAGGTTAGGTAAAGCGGCCATCTGTCCCCAGCTGACTGAAGAACCTTTTTTTTAAAGAAAGTTTTAACACTGGCCAGCTTCTTGGGTCTGGGGCTCCTGGGAGGATTGCTTTTATTAGGATGGAAGAGAGCTTTAGTGACAACATGCTTTCTCTGTGTGCTTCCTGCCTGGGTGCTTCCAGGCCACGTCCAGCCAGCCCAGTGCCTGTGTTATAGCTGCCAAGCCCTTGTTCCCTAGAATCTGGATCCCAAAAACTGGGGTGTGCAGCTCTGTTTGAGCCAAGTTGGGAGGAGAGTCATTGTGCTTCTTTGGAGACCTGGGGCTTCTGCCTGGCCAGGGCCAGCAAGGTTCCTTGGGTGGGGGCAGGGAGCACCCTCAGTTCTACAGGACTATGAGCCAGAGGGTCCCTTAAATGCTACACCCAGCGCTCCGCAGAATGACTGTGCCCACAAGAGCTGCCTGCAATCCCCTACCTTCCATTCCCACCTCCAGGCAGCTGTGAGGCCACTGCACCTCGAGGGCCTGTCTTGGTCTTTCCCAGCCCCCTCTCCTGTGACTGGGCTCAGCTTGGCCACATTTCTGGGCAGGCCTGGGCTTTCCTCCACCTGTTTGGTGGTGATGATCTTCCAGGGTTGTGGTCTTTGTCTGGGGAGTGGGGCAAAGTCTCAGTTGCATGGCTTTAGTCATCAGCTTCAGACCGCAGCTGACAGTAAATAATTCCCCTTCCCCACCCCTCTTTTCTCCTGGAAACAGAACGTGAAAGACTCCCAGAGCAGCAGCGACTCGCCCAGGACACACTGAGGCAGACCCGGCGGTTCATTCCATTTCCATTCCTGCGGTTTAGATAGTACCCATCCACCTGCCCAAGGCCAACGATCCCAGGGACTTCTGGAATGGGGTGGGGTGGAAAGAGGGGTCTGCGGGTCGAAGAGAACCTGTGACTGAGACCCCAGAATGCCTTTCCTGTGTGCGTGTGGAATCCTGCTTCTGTGTCACGCGGGAGCCACCCCACCCTGTGCTCTCCAGGGCCTTTCAGAACTATGTGGCCTCACCAGCTTTCCACAGGGTGTGGTGAGGACCCGGAGCAGTGGAAGAGGAGAGAAGGCCCTTCGGAGAGGACAAAGGTGCCTCCAGGCAGTTTTGTTTGTTTTCATTTGTTTCTGTGCCCCTGTCCTAGAATTAAAGGGAGCCTAGATTCTAGTAGCCGAAGGGTAAAGGGGCAGTGAAAACCTTCAGGAGACTCTTGTATCTTGATGAAGAATGGACCAGGCGATGCAGTGCAGGGCCCTCCCTGAGGCGGAGGGAAAAGTCCCCAGGCTGGAGCTGCCTGTCAGCTGCACAGCCACCGCAAGGCAGGCTCATACACCTTTTGGTCTGCCTCCTGCCTCTGAAGGTGTTACAGGGACAGTCAGGCTGTGTAGGCAAAGGAAATGTTTTGCCAAAAAACCCCTAGGCCTCACCCTCCCAGGGAACTCTGTGGACCTGTGCTCTCCCTCCTGGATGTGAGGCCCCAGGGAGGCAGCTGTGGGAGCCACTTGCTTTTGCACTTTTCCTGGAAGAACGGGTGCCCTGAATGTTGCACCTTATCATCAGGAGCTGGGGTGATTGGGTTTTGTGTCCTCGGGCTGGAGCTTTTAAGTGGGGAGCCTCTCGTGCCCATGCAACAGGGGTTCAGCCACCCCAGGAGACTGGCCAGGGTGTGAGCATCTGGATCATCTCAAGACTGATCCTAGGAGACAGCATGGAGAAGCACACGAGCTTGGCTGCCACCTCCCTTCAGGACCTTCAGAACCTCCCGTGTTGCCCAGCAAGACCTCCTGTGCATGGCCTCCTGGCAGGATTCAGCTCACTTTGCACGCTTTCATCCAGCATCTGCTGTGCGCCCAGTGTTCTGCTGGGTTCCTTGGAGAGAATGTCCTTGCCTTCATGGCACCTGTGGCATTTTAGGGGGTTCAAAGCAGGACCTGTGGAACATACGGTTCTAACTACCTGTAATTTCTGCCTGCTGGTTTCTCCTTGTTGTCTCCAAGTCCCGGGGGCTAGTGGGGGTCTTGAGGCCCAGAAGAAACAGTTTGGAGACTTGGTGGTATTTTGTCTGAATGACGCTTTTAAGGATCTTTGACAGCCGGTGCCAAAGGTCACTTTCCTTTCCCACCCTCTGCTTTTGAGCCAGGTATCCTTAACCCTTTGGGCTTAGGAAGGAGTTACCGAGAGTGGGTTGAGGGCTTGGGCATCTGGAGCTGGGAGTGGAGAGAAGTACTGCTTTTGTTTTTAGCTTGAGAAGAGCTTTTTGAGAATGCATGTTTCTCTGGTTGGGATTCAGTGGGAAATGGAGTCACGCTTCAACACCATACAGGCAAGTTTGTGGGTTTCACAACAGCTGTTGACACCACCACCCACCCTGCCCATCAGCAGTCTGTCTGAGAGGGTGTCCTTTATGTCCTTGTGTAACCGAAGGCTTGGGTTTTCCCTGCTGTCACAAGCCTTGCAGGCAGCTTGTGTGTGTGTGTGTGTGTTTGTGTGCGCGCATGGTCTTGGTCGTTTTTTTAGGACCCTCAGCTCTGCTCTTGAGAATGGCTTGCACCCCACTTCCTGGCCCGCTTTGGGTGTCAGACCTGACCCTGATCTGATCAGGCATGGGGGCTGTGTGAAGGTGCATGCCCCACCCTCCTGCACGGGGAGGGACTAAATGTGGACCCAGGGGGAGACCTTGGGGAGAACCAGCTGCTGCCCAATCGGCAGCCTGGGCTTGTGCATTTGTGAGGTGGGTTGGGGGCTTCTGCTCTATTGCCTGTCGTCCCTGCCTTCTGAAAAATACCTGGGACCAATTTTTTAATGTCTCGTATTTGTTTCTGGGTGGACTTACCCGCCCCACCCCCACCTTCTATTTCTGTCCTGAGACCAAGGGCAAAACTCTTCCTTTGTGGTGAGAAGAAAACCTGTTTGAACCACACCAATGATATTTTTGTTTGTAATACTTGAAATTTATTTTTTTATTATTTTGATAGCGGATGTGCTATTTATTTATTTAATATGTATAAGGTAGCCTGGAAATAGGAAGCTGTATGGATTGGGTTAGTTGACATTGGTTGGTTTAGGGGCCTCTTATGTGTGACTTGACTTAACGCCTTCTCCGCATCCTGTATATTTGTCTGAATTAATTACCTGGGATGAAGCTGTGGCAGCTTTCAAACGGGATGCCTTTCAGAAATTTGTATATTTTGCATTTGCCAAAATAATAAAATACTAGTTGACATACACCGATGAAGTACACCTCTGGTTTTTGAGGGAAAGAAGAGTCATTTTTTGACAACTGTGGTCAGTGCACCAAGTTTCTACACTCAGCCCTTGAGCTACCACTCCCGTCACCATCCTTTAAACAGAACAAGCAGTTCCGATTGCCTAGGGTCTGCATTTGGGAAACTATAAGCTGTGTCAACTTAAAACAGAAACTAATAGGCTTTTTTTTTTTTAGAGCAGTTTTCAGTTCACAGAAAAGAGCAACTTGTGCAGAATCCCCAGACACCCCTCTGTGCTTATGCACCATCTCCCCTGTTATTAGCCCCTGGTGTTAGTATGTTGTGGTTGCTACAATTGATATGGCAGCATTGATATGATAGGGTTAATAGGAGTCCACAATTTACACTAGGGTTCCCTAAGTGTGCAGTTCTCTGGGTTTGGACAAACACATCCGGGTGTATGTCCCCTGTTTGGGTGTCCCACATGCAGATGTGTGTGTATCCCCTTCATTCCAGACCCGGTCTCCTTGGCCCTTCAGACAGCAGCAGTTCTTCCTCAAGTATCAGAGCCTGGCAGCTGTGGGCAGAATTACAGGAGGCATGTCGTTTTAGGCCCTGGGTCCGTTTCGCTTCCCCGCCCTTTCCCTTTCCGAGGTTCTGTGGGGGTCACACGTAGAGCACTTCTTTGCCATAGCTTGAGAGAGTGGTTTTGCTCCAGCATCTTCATCTCTCCAGGTGAGGAAGCTCCAGGCAAGGTCAAGGGCTGAATAGGATGTGCATGTGGTTAGAAGGCAACCCCCAGCGTTTTCCTTCAGGCAAAGTGTATGACCTGCAGTGCTCTCACTGGGCCTGACTTTGTGTTACCAAACCCCCCTGCTACACTCCCGAAATAGCTCTTCTTCCCATTAGTCTTCCTGCATCCCTCCTCAGTGTTAGCTGTGAAGAGAACGGAAGTCAGTGATCTGGCAGCTCCATTTTGAAATGACTTCCAAAGAAGTTACCTGAAACCAGCAAGACGGTGAAGGCCAGAAGGAAGGGTGTTCATTACTGAGGTCAAATACAGCCAGATACTGGCTCTTGTAACACTTGAAAACCAAACTAGAAATTCCCCTGTAGCAGATGCCTACTTGAAAATGGGAGGAGTATGTTAATATCTTTTTTAGATAATTATTAATATTCTTTGAACCCATATTCAACATGGGCAAATAACGGTTTCTTAAAGATTAGTTGCAGTGTCAAATCTGAAACCATGTCTGTGAACTTTTCATACTCTGTTTCTTTAAAAGCCATTTGATTGATCTTGCTCTTTGAATTGTTTCTTCTGCCCCACCCCATGCTTGATTATGTAACATCCAAATAGGTCATTTGGAAAATACTGCTTTACTGAGTTATATAGATCTTCCATATGTTGACACATTTCAGAAGACAATATTTAAAACTCACACCGTTTAATATCCCTTGGCTTCATTAGACATTCTTAAAGTGGAAAGCTATCAACCTTATAGTGGTAATGGTAGATACAAGTTTTCTGCAGTTCCAATTTTTACTTGAAAATGGCAACAAATACCATGAGTTGTTTTCCTTAGACTTACTTCATAGACTTAGGCTTACTTCATTTCTGTGAAACTAGGTATTATTTTTGTAATTTAAAGTTCTTTTGTATAAAGTAGAAATTTGATCATTCCCATGCTTTCCCATAAAAAAACAGGACATTAGCTTGGCTGGCAAAGCCCCCAGGCCAGGGATCCTTTTGCTTAAACTTCCTTCCAACCCCTTCCTAATGGCCCTCAGCAACCCTAAGCTGAACCTCTGCAATTTTCTGAGGGAGCCTCACTTTCTATGCTTTATTCTCCATGTTCTCCTCCCTCTTCCTAGATCACAAATCTTGCCCTCCAAATTCCACCCAGTCCCACAAATCCTTTAAGAGTCAATTTTAGGTATCTTGGACTGTCTCCTTCTTCCTTGTGGTGGTTACTTTGATGTTTTATATTGATTGGACCCCAGGGTCACACATTATTATGGGTGTTTCTGTGAGAGCTTGCTGGATTAGGTTAACATTTAAATCAGTAGACTGAGTAAAGCCCATTGCTGGCCCTCTGTGGGTGGGCCTCATCCAATCTGTTGACCGTCTGAGTAGAACAAAAGGCTGACCTCTCCCAAGTAAGAAATCCCTCCTGTGCCATAGCCTTTGAGCTGGGCTGTTGGCCTTCTGCGTTTGGGCTGACTGAAACTGGCTTTTCCTGGACCTACAGCCTGTCAGGCTTTGGTTGGGGAAAATACTCAGCTCTCCTGAGTCTCCCACGTGCTGACTCATCCTGCAGATCCTGGGACTTGTCTGCCTCCCTAACGGTGTGAGCCAATGCCTTGTAACAAATCTCTTTGCATGTATAATATATAACTTACACATAGTATATGTACAGGTTTATCAATAGACCACAATTCAGCAGTTTGAAAAGATGAAGCTAAGTATGGGGTGCTCTGAGAGGATAAAATACGGAGGGTTGTGTTATTTGGGGTTCTCCAGAGGACCAGACTAGTGGGCTGTGTGTACACACAGTAAGGACCCGATAGCCAGCCCATCTCCAGGTGAAACAGACGGTGGTGAGTGACTGAAGGGAAGGTCTCTTGCCCATTTCAAACCTCACTTGGTTGCACTGCTGCATGTGTAAAACAATTCTGGTGCACAAAACAGAAAGTAAGACTCCCTCAATTATGAATCAAGATAGGACAGGCCCTTTGATTTCCTGCCTTTCCCTGCCTTATATAGTATTTCTTTAGAGGGAAAACCACTTTGTTAAATTATTCTGAATGGTATTGGTAGGATGAAGTGGTAGAAATGATAATTTTGTTTCACTGTCTTATCTGCTTCCATTTCTGCACTAGTATCAGAGGCTGTATCTCTCTTGAGAGCAAAGAGTATCTGTAGGAATTATTGAATGCTAAAAATTGAAGGTGTACTTAAACACAAGCAATTATTTTCAGTTGTCTAGCTGGAAAGAAAAATAGCTTTAAGCAGTCAGAGCTGCAATATAGGTTACAAATATTCCTTTAAGTGTGACTAGAATGTTTCTAGGGCTAATACTATTTTCAGCAAAACAATGAAGAAAATCCCCACAGATCAAACTTCTGTGTCACCTCTTACACTACTGAAGTTTCAGGGTCATGCTGTCTGCATACATTAACACAAGTCTAAAATGGTTAAGTGAAAACCACACACACACACACAGAATGGTAAAGCAAAAGGAATAAAATGTTAATAGTTCGAGGTAAACAATAGTTTTTTTTTCTGTTTTTATTCTTGCACCTTTGCAATATTCTTGGAACATCCTTGTGAGCAAAAAAGTGTTTTTGAGTTGAAATCAGAGGTAGTTAATCCTCAAAATGTAAAGTAGAAGAGTGCACAACACCAGTATTAAAGTTTTAAATTTTATGTTGTCTCTACCACTTTTGATCTTTTGAACAATGTTATTGAGCAAAACAAGACAATTGTATGTTTATCTTCAGTAATGTAAAGGTCTAATTATTCAAACAGTTTTCATGATAGTCTGATGGCTCTCACTCTCTCCCTAAAGCGGTCTAACAAGGAATAGAAAAGAGAATTGTTCAGCATTTCTGACAAATTGGAAAGGATGAAAACAAACATGTTAAAGACTTTTTTCTTAAGGAATTTCATGAATTCTTTTAAGAGTCTGTGTCCTTTAATGTGATGGTTAAACTTATCACATTATGGAATATTTATTCCAATTACCACTGATCCTCCTCTTATATTTTAAATGTGAATAACGTCTACATCTACCTCCTTTTAAGAAATTAAAATTATGTGCCAGTTGCCAGACAGATTAGATTTTAGCTATGTAAAACCTTTGTTTCTCACAAAGTCTGTGTGGGGGAATATGAATTTGATGGTTAGTGAAAAGAACGGGGATATACTTCCTATTTTTATTTTATTTCTGTTTCATCTTCAAAAAAAGAACTTAAAAAACCCATTATTGCCATTATTTTATGTAGTCAGCGTTTGTGTGGACTTGCCAGGCCTAGAAGGCCAGGATGCCTGGGTTCTGGGGACTACTTGTTCACTAGCCATTGGGGTGAAAAGCCCATGTAATTAGAGAAGTGTTTATTAAGCACTTACCATCTACCTCGTGCTAGGATGCTGGGCATTTGCCAGTTAGCATCCTTAGATTTCTATATGTAAAATGAAGAGCTTAGACTGGATGGTTTTTAAAAAACTTTTTGTTTTAAAATATGTTTACATTTGCAGAGGAGTTGCAAAGATACTACAGAGTTCCTGTGTGCCCTTCACCCAGGTTCACCTAATGGTAACATCTCATGTAAACGTGGCACATTCATCAAAACTAAGAATTAACATCAGTACACTGCTGTTAACAAAACTGCAGACTACTCAGACTTACCCTTTTCCGGTTCCAGGATCCCATTCAAGATTCCACACTGCATTTCGTCACCGTGTGTCCTTGACCTCCTTGGATCCGTGACAATTTTCCTTTTTTTCTCAACCTTGACACTTTTAAAGAGTGCTAGTCAGGTATCTTGTAGAAGGTTCCTCAGTTTGGGTTTGTCTCATGTTTTCTCATGATTGCATTTTTGTGGGGAGGAATACCACAGTGGTGAGGTAACTGTCTCATCATACCATGCTCGGGTGAGGGGTAGGACAACATGACTATTACTAGTGATGGTAACTGATCATTTGAATAAGGGGGATCTGCCAGTTTTTGCTGCTCTAAATTTATTTTTCCCTTTCAATTTTCAGTTCTTTGTAAATGTGTCCAGCTCACATACAGGGGAAGACAATTAGATGCATCTCTTGGAAGGAGGCATATCAAAGAATTTGTGGACCTATGTTGAAACCACCACAGTAATTGATAAAACATAGTGGGAGAGGTAATTTGAGGATCTGTAGATACCCTGTTTCTTCTTAGTTTTACCTTTTGATTTCAGTGTTCTGCAGTGGATTTTCCTGACAGTTATTTCTGGGGTATCTAATGGTGATTTTCTATTTCCCTGTTTGATTTTACATTTATTTATAATTCTTCTGGAGGGAAAATATGTCCCTTCTCCCCATTTATTTACTCATTCTGTTATTTATATAACCGTGGACTCAAGGATGTTCCTTTGTAGATGAGCTTTTAAGTTTCTTACCAGCTCTTCAGTTCTTTTATTTCCATGAATGGCTTGCCTTACACTATTTTTTTTTTAAACAGCTAATTCAGTTACTGTCTGTCCCTGAGGGATTCATGTTAGTTATTCCAGTGAAGCTTTTACAATAACCAACAAGTATCTGTTGAACACCTGTTACACGCAAGTCATTGTTCTAAGTATCAGAGCTAGAAAGTGGTTTAGGACTTCGCAGCACCTTTCAGAGCTTGCAACCTAATCAATTCCCTAGGGTTGGATGCTCAGGTCCTTAAAGTCCCACAACAGCCAAGGTGGCTGTGTGAGAAGAAGCAAGAGCTTCAGAGGGTCTCATTAAAGGAAAAAAAAAGATGATTTCTTCAAACACCATTGTAATGATTGAAAACTGAGTAGCTGCTGGTCCCAGGCAGCCTGTCTGTCCAGCTTTACAACTGGAGGGAAGCTCAGTCCAAGATTTCTTTACTTTGTTATTAAATCCCAGAATGGATAGGTGGATGAAGTTAGTGAAGAATGACAATGACAGAGAGAGAAGAGAGGAGCAGTAAATCCACTGTGACAGCTTCAGAGAAGCCTCCCTTCCCCCTAAATGGAAGCAAGTTCACGGCCACTCAGAACAGGCTGGCCCTTGGGCGCTGTCACTCTGATCTATGCATGTTGAGCCATCTGAGCCATCAGCTGAAGGCAGCCCTTTTCCCTGAGCTGCTTCCCCTAAAGCCTGGGCCACTGTCCCTTTTTCTAATGTACTTTGCATCTCCTCCCACAGGGTAGGGAAGAAGGTGTGAGACAAATTGTTGTCATTTTATAACTTCAGAGCCTTGGAGGTAAATGTGTTAATAACTCTTTGTTTCCTCAGCCCATGGGGGGGCACATTGTGGCCTCTGCTAGGCTATGTGGGCTTTTCTGGGCCCTAAATGCCAAATAAACAGCATAACCCAAAATCACTTACCAGGGCTAAGAACACACATACACAAGGAGACCAAGTAAGTGCTTTTAGTTTAGTGAAGATCAAACTCTTAGTTCTCCAAGGTAGCCGAACCCCCACTGCCAAAGGAAGACACCTTGGTCAAAGTGGGAGGGAATTTCTAGAGAGACTGTGGTCTCTGGAGCAGTCTGTTTGCTCACACTGTTTGAGAAAGATACTATTTTCTAATTCAGAGCAGGCCTGTGAGCATGACACCCCAGAGAAGCTGTACTCAGCAGGTGCTCTGGGGCAGGCGGACAGACCCCAAAGCACACCTTAGCCCACTCAGGAACTGGACTCTTTTAAGTGAGAATGAATTAGCTCTGGGGCAAGCAGATTATATCTGGACAAGTAATTCTTGTGGATCTTTTAAGCCCACAACTCACAAAGGATTAGGGTGGAAGGAGAAGCTGAGAAGGGCAGTTGAGGACAAGCCGCAGTGCACTGCTATCTGGGCCCTCGTCACTCAGAGATGGTGCCAGGCAGAAGTGGGAAGGCCTGGGGCAAATCAGGTTCATTCATTCATAACTTATGGAATTCCTACTATGGTCTAAGACTGTGCCAGATGACCGGAGGGGCTTTTATAGGGGGTGAATGAGGAAAACACGTGCCTATCAAAGAGAGGCGTAAACGCATCATCATCTGAGCTTTTAATAATGAGGCCCAGGCTGCTAGAGCTGGGATCTTCAAGGCCAGCTAGTCAGACTCCACCACTTTACTGAGGAGGAAACTGAGGTTCACAGAGGGAAAGCAATTGCAGGTGTAACAGCAGCTGGGACTAAACTGAACCAATCAGGATCTAGCTCTGAGAGTTGCTTCCCTGGAAAGAGAATTCTAACAGGGCTACAGGATGTGTCAGAAGCTGTGTGGCATTAAGGAAAAAGCACTAAGCTGCCGGGTACAGCTACCTCTCCTATCTGCTAAGAAGACAATTCCCTTCCCTCCTGAAAGTTGATGCCTTGTGCCTCTTGTCAAAGACTCCCTGCATCTGAGGTGCCTGCCACCTGATCCCTCAGCCCCATTTCCCTGGGGTGGCTTTCTTGTGCTGGCTGTCTACCTTGCTAGACCCAAGCTCCTTAGAGTCTCCCCATTACAGGATGAATTTGCCATGTGACTTGCAACAAGAAACTTGGGCAGTATTTTCCAAAGAAAGGGCTGAAACAGTTTACACTCAGATTAAAACCACAGAACCCAATCCTTTAATCTCATAGCTGGCAATATTTCAGACGGCAGCAATGAGCCATTCTCGGGGGCTCTGGAACATTAGAGAAAAATAACTCAGCCTGCAAGGTTGGGTGCCTAAGGAACCCCTGAGATAGCGACAACTAGTGCACGTAGCCATGTGGCTGGTGAGGTCACTGAACACTCTTTGAGTCAGTAAGTCCCAAACAAAGGAAGACAGAGGCTTTGGCCATTCTGTAGGGAAACCAAAGGCAGTCTTGGCTCAAATTCATTCACTGCAAGTAGAAACAAGAGGTCTCAATAATTGTCTTCATGCGGTGTTTTACTAGCAGCAGCCTGACCTCCTGGTATTTAGACATCTCTGTACTTGATGGCAGGACCCGTATTTCTGTCGGGTGGAAAACTCCAGTTCAGTCTCTGAGGGAGGAAACAACCTCACATATGTGAAAAAGAGGCAATATTTCTTCTTTTGGGGGGCCAAACCCTGATCTAAAATGGAAAGGCTTTGCATCTCAGACAGCCTGATTTAATTGCTGAACAAAGCTCTCTTCTTGCAGGGAAGAAAGGAGAGGACTCCAACAATTAGCCCTCTCAAAATGTAGGGTTGGGGAAACAATTCGGAGGAAATGGGCAGTGCCATCCCCACCCAGGGCTTTGGCTAGCCCAGGGTAAGGCAAAACAAAGGCAAACACAGCCAGCTGGTTCAAGAGTTCAGCTCTCCCTTTATTAAGAGAAAAACTCACCTTTCCTTTCCCTGGCCATCCCGGATCTCTGGCCCCATCCCAGGGCTGTGATGCTTGGTCTTTGCGGCCCCTCCTCACCAAACCCTTTCTAGTCTTGGTGGGGGATCCCATATCTCTTCAGTGCTTAATTTTGTGGTTCAGAGGGTTCTGGGAATCAGAACTAGAGGAAGGAACTTCACTTGATTTTCTTACCAGCAATCCGTGAAGAAATGGCCCCAAAGAAGAAACAAACGTAATTTTGAATGCTCACCTTGGCTCTTAGATGTTTAGCCTAAAGGCATTCTGTGGACTCTTCCCCACAACTTTGTGAGCTAGTTACATGGGGTTATTTTTTCCATTTTATACACAAACAGGCCCAAAAATGGAGTCGCCAAACCGAGACTTGACTTAATTAGAGCTTTGACTCTCCCAGAAATGGAATCTTCACCCAGTCAATCAGGAATCTCCTGTTCAGCACTAGTCAGGCAGTCTGCCTGACAGACCCCTGCCATCTCCTCAAGGAAAGTGATCTGGCAACAACTAACCGGCTTCTTTGCCTCATATAGCTTCCTTGTTCCTGCTCCCATCTCCCTATAAAAGTCTTTCATTTTATACAGCTCCTCAGAACTCCTCTCTATCTGCTGGATTGGGTGCTGGCCAACTCAAATGGATTTTTGCTCAGATAAACTCTTAAAAATTTTAATAGGCCTCAATTATCTTTTAACAATATACATGACAAAACTCTGGCTCAGAGGTTAAATAATTTGAGAAGCTAATTACTTTGCCCTGGATCACACAGATTGTCATGAATGCGGACAGGGGTGGGTGGGTGGGTGTCTGGGTGGGAATCAAACCAGGTAAACAGTTTACCAGGTGGCCAACAAGCCAACGTCTTCATTGTTTTAATGGATCCAACTTGACTAGAGAAAAAGCCAGTGAGTTTCCAGAAAGAGGAGATGCTCAGGGAACAACCTTCTGAGATGAGAAAACCGATCTCTTTCATTTTAGTGATGTGACTTCCCTGGAAATGTATTCACTTCTACTTTCCTGGGCCAATATAAAAGTGAGAAGTGTGGATTTTTCTGGTCTGGATATGCCATTCTCTTTTCTATATTTAAAGTATTAAATTTGTAGTTAAAAAATGCATTTCATTTCTGATGTTGTGTTCCTGGAGACTCAGGAGGGTGCATTCATCAATTACCTTGAGGACACTTACTGAATGCCTACCGTGTGGCAGCCCTAGGTGGAACACTGTGAAAGACACAAAGGTGACCTGGAGGTGGCCTGAGCCCTCAAAGCAGGGAGGACATAAAAGAGTTTAACATGTAGAAATCTAACCTATGGTATAAGGGATGACACGAACAGGTTAAATTAAAGTGTCTCTTAATTTTGGCAGCAGACCAGAATTGTCTTATGATTTTCAGAAAATGCAGAGGTCTGGGACTTACCCACGGAGATTGTTTTAATTGGTCTAGTGTCCCTGTGCACCCTGCCCCTGTGCGTGTTTTACAAAGTTCCCTTGGTGAGTCTAACATGCCGCTGAGGCTGTGAACCACTGACCTGGAATAGCCAACTATCTCTTTCAACTCTCAGATTGCTTAAATCCAAACTGATGTGAGTAAACCTCAGGTGGTTAGTGGGCAGGAGCTGCAGTACAGAGAACCACTAGGTTTACATATTTTATTGCAGTTAATCTCCAAAGGGATTATCCATCACCTTCGCTCATCCATGGCAGAGCCTACCATCCAACCCTCCGGCCCCCTCCCATCCCCTTCCCCACCTCGGTCACTGCCTCTCTAGTTACAGGGAAGACCTCCTTGCTCACCCTACTATTTAATTCCTTTAGACTTTTTTGAATCCATAGTAGCTTTTTAAAAAATAAATTTTTGTTAGTTTATCCAGTTTTCTTTCTCTTCTTTTTCAGGTGTTGTGGTGGGTGGACATGATGGTCTTGTTAGAAGCTTCTACCTTCTAGTTGGGAGCAGAATTCCCTCTTATGTAATCGGAAAGCCCTGCAAAGGGAGGAATGTTAACTGGTGCACAGGAAGGTGGATCTGGTGGCAAAGGTGGGGTGAGTTAAATCTGGGAGAGCCAGAAAAAAAAATGGTCAGAAAGGAGGGTATTATAACAATGGAACAGAAGTTGATGCATGAGAGATATTATGAGAATAAGCTTTAAGTTGTAGGGACAGCTTCAAATGCATGTCTGACTCCAAAGCCTGAACTCTTTAGTCCACAAGAAGGTACTGCCTATGCTGAATGGCTGATAGAGAAATCATTTTCCTTGGCTTACCTTCTTATCCTGGTGTACTTATGGGATATACTTTTGGCCCTGTGACTCCTAGATTCAACACTGTTTTAAGTGAGTATGAATGAGACGGTTCAGAAAACTCCTGCCAATTGGTAGCAGATACCCAGAACACACAATGTGCTTCTTCCTATACAGGAGCTAAAGAATAGAATTGCTGGCAGGGACCTGGGTTGCGAGTCCAGCCCTCTGACTGCTCTCCATCCAGGCACCAGGCTCAGAGCTGGCACCACTGGCTGCCTGGAGCCCTGGCCAGTATTTCACTGATGCTTCGCTTCTCGGTTCTCTTGCCGGCAGCTTCCCAGCTCGGCTGAAAGATACCCCATTAATTCGAGACAAAGATGGGCCCCGAAGAGGTTTCCTTCTTCTGTGGCTGTGGGCACTTTCTCAGATGAGTGTGGGCCATGTAAATATAAGTTTCAGTGTCTTCACTTGTGTGCTTTTATGCCAGTGCATATCCACCGACGATTACTATTTCCATTAACCTGGCCTGTTTTGCTGTTAGCTCTTGCAGACCCCATTTATAGTGTTACGGTGGGGTTTACATCTATTTTTCTTTCTAATCCCCATGTAAATGAAATAAAAACATAATCATACTCTTTTTAAAGTCATTAACACAAAAATGCAAGATATATTCTTTCTGGATAAGATTTTCAGCACGTGTCTCCCTTACCTGGCTGTAAACTCGAGAGAAATCAAAGAGTAATTTTCTGTCTGTTTTTAGTGTGCTGGATGCTGCCGGGTCAAGCAAATGGTGGTGCTTCATGGACAGGCTCTGCTGTGGGCCAGCCTGGATGTGGGGATTCGTGGGGAGAGGCCCCACATTCTGACTGACGCTGGCAGGGCTCCACATTCCAGGCCCGGAGGGGTGGCTCGGGTAGGCGTGATGCTAATGTCTCCAGAAAAGTGGTACTGGTGTCTCCCACTCAGGGCCTTTCCATCTCTTTGTGTGAAAAGGCATGTGACCACAGCATTCTGTAATAGTAACAGTGATGACAGTAACAGTAACACTAATAATAAAATAATAATAATAATGAAAAGAAAGTGTAGGCGAGTGATCAGCATGGCCCTGACATTTACCCTCTGCTCTCTCCTGTGTTGTTTGTGTTTCTAGTAACATTAACAATGTACTTTTGTGGGACGAGCCCCAGCCCAGGAATTAGGAAAGCAGGCTGTAATCTCCGACTTGCTGCTAATGAGCTGGTTTGGGGTAAAGCACTTTACACATTGAAAAATTGTTATTACATCCCTGCTCCATCACCGTCTGATCTCCAGGTCCCCTTCTGTCTCTGTGACTGTAGGGCCTGTGCCTCACAACTTACTTGTCTTAGTATCAGGACTGAGATGCAATTCTGGAGACTTCCTTCTCCTCGTCGATGGTTCATCCCAGTATTCTCCACCCAGAGGACAGGCATTCCTAGGGACTGATGGGGGATGTCCTTCAGGATGGGAAAGTGGGGGATCAGCAGGAGACTGTGAGAGGTGCAGGCAAGCTGACCTTTTTAAGTTTGTCTTTCCTCATGAAAAAAAAAAAGGGGTCAGGCCTGTCCTTCTAAAAGGTGAATAACACAGAGCAGAGGCAGTCTGTGCGTGGCTGGCCCCAGGCTGCCAGGAGGCCCTTAGGCTGCAGTGCTTCTAAGTCCCAACCCTGCTGTCGTGCATCATGGAGGCTGCAGCCACCATGCCTGTTTTGTACAGAATGGCATGTGATACAAGCAAACTGACTTCTTTATTTGACCTGGAGAGCTTTCAGAATGGTCTGGGGCTACTCCCTGGCATATTTAATGTGATGGAGGTTTGTCATCCTGAAACTTTTATTTCTAACTACTCAGTGAGTGGACATCTGTAGTCTGAGATGCAAGGGCCCCTCAGACACCGATAGAGCATATTCACTGGCAAGTAGGGAAGAAAGAAGGAATCAGATCATCACTGTGTTAGGTTCCGTGCCAAAAACCTTTGTGGAGGAAGTCTCTACTCTTGTGATTCCCCAGAGAGTAAGATGGTTTGGCTTATTTTTAGAGGTTTCCTAAACAAGAGTTCCAAATAGATTTCCATAGGTACTAGCTGCCTTTTCAAAAAGAAATAGGCAACGTCCTTGGGGTCTTTTCCTTTCAAAAATTCCCAGAAAACTTCACATTAGCATCAATAAATGCTAAATAAATAAAGGAAGCTTCATCTTTCTATTTGGGACCCTCCAAGGAGTTGGGAAGAGGTTAGACACTGAGGTGTGAGACCCCATAATTTCTCAGACCAAGGACTCTTTCTGAGTCATTGAACTGAAAATACATCCATAGGACCCAGGCTTCTAGGACGGTGTGTGCTAATAACCATTGCTTACTTAGGAATGGGAGAGCAGGGCTATTGGGGAAGTTGTGTGGCCAGAGCTCTTTGATCTTAACCTAACTTCAGGGAAAATAAACAAGCATGCTGAGTCATTTATCCTCATGGCTTCTAATGAAGGTAGTGGGTTCCTTGCAGTGGTATTTATTTATTTTTATTTTTAATTAATTTTTTTTATTAAGGTATCATTGATATACATTCTTATGAAGGTTTCATATGAAAAACAATGTGGTTACTACGTTCACCCATATTATCGAGTCCCCCCCCACACCCCATTGCAGTCACTGTCCATCAGTGTGGTAAGATGCCACAGAGTCCCTACTTGTCTTCTCTGTGCTATACAGTCTTCCCCATGATCCCCCCAACACCATGTGTACTAATCATAATACCCCTCAATCCCCTTCTCCTTCCCTCCCCACCCTTCCTCCCTCAGCCCACCTTTGGTAACCGCTAGTCCCTTCTTGGAGTCTGTGAGTCTGCTGCTGTTTTGTTCCTTTAGTTTTTCTTCATTGTTATACTCCACAAATGAGGGAAATCATTTGGTATTTGTTTTTCTCTGCCTCACTTATTTCACTGAGCATAATACCCTCTAGTTCCATCCATGTTGTTGCAAATGGTAGGATTTATTTTCTTCTTATGGCTGAATAATATTGCATTGTGTATATGTACCACATCTTCTTTATCCATTCATCTACTGATGGCCACTTCGGTTGCTCCCATATCTTGGCTATTGTAAATAGTGCTGCAATAAACATAGGGACGCATATGTCTTTTTGAATCTGAGAACTTGTATTCTTTGGGTAAATTCCTAGAAATGGAATTCCCAGGTCAAATGGTATTTCTATTTTTAGTTTTTTGAAGAACGTCCATATTGCTTTCCACAAATGTTGAACTAGTTTACATTCCCACCAGCAGTGCAGGAGGGTTCCCCCTTCTCTGCATCCTCACCAGCATTTGTTGTTCTTAGTCTTTTTGATACTGGCCATCCTAACTGGTGTGAGGTGATATCTCATTGTGGTTTTTATTTGCATTTCCCTGATAATTAGCCATGTGGAGCATCTTTTCATGTGCCTGTTGGCCATCTAAATTTCTTCTTTGGAGAAGTGTCTGTTCATATCCTCCCTTGTGGTGGTATTTATATTCTTATTTTTAAACTATGACAGCTGGAGGCCTGACAACTGTCTTGACCACCAAGGCAATTCATAAGCATATGGGTGGCGGGGATGCAGTTAAGAACTGTGTTGTAGGAGTAGTATCCTAATATGTATGCAGCATGGTCTAGGGTAGGAGTGTCAGAAATAACATGAAAGTCCTTAATAGGGGACTGGTTAGGTAGGTCATGGCACATCCCGTACCATGGAGGATTATGGGTCATGGGTCATCTTCCCCAGCTCACAGTGAGGATTCATCTGCATGTGATTTATTATGGAAGTGTTCTGGAAGTGTCCTCAGAACAAAAGGGTAAAGGAAGGGGAAGGCAGACGTGGGGAAGGAAACTAAACTAAGACAAGGAGTGACTTCGGACAGAGACCCAGCACTTACCCGATCCATTTGGGAGAACTTGGGAGTATAAATTGTACCAGCTGGAGGCAAGGAGCTGGGCTTTCATAATCCTGCAGGCTCTCGTAGTTCATGTGTTCAGGCAAAATGGCCTCAGAGGCCCAAGGGCAGAAGTTGGTGAATGCTGCTTAAAATCCAGCCCTCTAGTCACTTGGTCTTTCTGGTGACCAGCACCGTCCTAGGACTGTGTAGAGGCCACCCCTCCTGTGTCACCTCGTTAGCATGAACTCAGGTTTCATCAAGAGGGACTCCTTATGAACAACGAGATATTCCTATCACTTAGGAAATTCCAAGGGTTTTAGCAACTCCATACCAGAAATCAGAGACAAAGACCAAATATATTGCCTATTATACTATATATATCTGTAGTTCAATATTATTTTTTAATAAAAATAAATTTGGGTGTATATGTGTGCAGGTAAAGAAATAACTCTGGACTGAAACAGACCTAACTGTTAATTGTGTTACCACAGGAGGGACGGGGATTGTGGTAGAGGGAGGGAAGGGTAGGTGGAGATGTTCAGATTTTATGAGCAAATATACACTTTATAATGGGAATAAAAAATAAAGCAATGTACAAGTCGTCTGCCATATGACAAGAGCATGTGCCTCTGTAGTCTATGGGCACCTCCATCTGCTGCTCTTTAGACCTAGATGGACCACACAGAGTAAACAGAATATCATGATGCTTGCTGAGTACAGTGCTATTTCCCTGCAGTGAACAAAACTGTACAGTTATATACAGTGTTGGGCTGGTAATTGTGGCCTCAGTGGTCTCCGTTCCAGAGGCCTGTTTGTCATTTTATGCTGTTTTAGGAAAACATGTTTGCAGCCTAATGTCTCCTCTTCACGCTGGGATCCCTACCTGGTAGGTGTTCAATAGCTTAGCCTCTGCTCCCTGTGGGGGTCTGTCTGTTTGGAAAAACTACTCTCATACTCTACCTGCAGCCTGAATTTGCAGCCCTGCCAGAATGTTTAATTTGTAGGTGAAATAAGCTCTCTTCACACTGATGGTAGATATTATAGCTCCAAGTTGATGTAATCCCTTCCCCTGGCCAGTAAGCAGCAAGGAAGACCCATGAAAAGGTCTGCAAAAATGGTCCCCAACTTCCCTGTTACCACAAGCCTGAAATAAAACCATATTGTGTATGATGCTGTGTTAAGCTTTGAGCAAAGAGACCTGCATGGAAAAAATCTCTACACTGTTGTAGCTGCAAGACTTGCATCAGACCAACTCTTGTTTCACTTTATCCACCACCCATGTGTCCGTCTACTCATCCAGCCACCCATCAGTCCAGTCACTCATCCATTCATCCACCCACCTATCTGCCCACCCGTGTACCTCTCCATCCACCTAATCAACTGTCTACCTTTCTGTCCGTCCATCCATCCATCCATCCATCCATCCATCCATGCATCCACGTTTCACATAATTATTGAGATTCTCTGAGCCAGGCATTGTGGTAGGCAGTATTCCTTGTACCCTGGGATTCATCTGTAGCAAATACGCAGATTCTGGGTATTGGCAATGTTCTCTGTGTTTACCTCATTATATACAAAATAGAATTTTGATAAATCACCCTAATCCTGATATACATGATGATGACTCCTGTTTTTCTTTATAGTTTATTGTCTGAGGATGCTTGTTTTTAAAAACTGTTTAGCATTAGCTACCAAAGTTGACCACATGCCTACCACCCTCCTATTTACATACCCAACAGAAATGCACCCTCTTTTTCACTGAAAGATATGTGTGAGGATGTTCATAGTGGCATTTTTCATAACAGTGCCAAACTGGAAAAACACAAATGTCCAAAAGTAGTAAAATGGAAAATAAATTGTGATATATTCATATACTAAAATACTACCTAGAACAGAGTTCTGTTCTGCAACAATGCAGCAGTTAGTAAAAATCTTAAGAATTTTATGTTAAGGGAAGAAAAGTCACCAAAGAAGACTTACAATCTGATTCATGTAAAGTTTTCTTTAAAAAAAGGCAGAAGCTATTATGAAAAATGCTATGAACATCCTTGTGCATGTCTTAAAGTAAAAAAGAGCATGCGTTTCAGTTGGATATGTAAATAGGTGGGAAATTGCTGGGTGGTAGGGGTGCATTCGAGTTTGGTAGCTAACGTTAAACAGTTTTCCAAACTATATGTACTGACTTACATTCCCACCCATAGTGTACAAGAGTTTTTAGGGCACAACATCCCTACCAGCACTTGGCATTAGCAATCTTTTTAATTTCAGCTTTTATGATGGTGTGTAGTGATATATTGTTTTGATTTTAATTTGCATTTTAATTTGACAAATGAGACTGAGTGCTTGTTCCTGTATTTTTTGGGCATTTGTATATCATCTTCTGTGAGGTGCATTTTTAAGTCTTTGCCCCTTTTTTCAGCTTCATTGAGGTGGAACTGGGAGATAAAAATGGTATATTTAAGGTGTACACTTGTCCACTGAATTTTCTACCCTTATTTATGCCTTTTTGTCTGGATACGAGGCCCTTTTTTTTTTTTTGGTTAAATGAATAGCAGATACCTTTTCCTACTCTGTCACTTACCTTTTAATCCTTTAAATGGTACCTTTCAATATTTTCACTGTAACTGAACTTCTCCATTAAGGTTAGCACTTTTTCTGTCCTGCTTAAGACTCTTTCTTTACCCAGAGGCCCTAAAAACATTCTTGCATGTCATTGTATCAGTCGCTGTAGAGTTAGGAAACAGACGTCACACTGTGTACTTCAACAGAGGCTACACAGTTATCAGAGGCTGAAAGACAGAAAAGGAAGTTTAAGATAACACTGAAACAGTAACTTCAGACAATATGGGCTGCCTGCAAGCCTAGGGGAGCAAAGGGAAGAGGCCGGTGTTCTTGGAATGCGGAAGCTCAGAGAAGGGATGCCCGGTAGGCAGGATGCCGTCCAGCTGCTATTTGATGGTGTTGGGGTGGGTAGGTGAGGAGATTGGCTGCAGATTTGCTGAAGACATGGTGAGCTGGCACCCAGGTCACCAGGGTGAAGGACTGGGCAGGAACAGCACACAAAAAGCTGGAAAGGGGAAGGATCTCCCTGGTCCCTCCGGTCTCTCAGCCTCGGAGTCCCTACTGCAGAATCTAGCGGGACGCGCCCTGGCAAAGGAGAAAGGTAGAGTCCCAAACCCCAATCGCAAAACAGAACAGAAGGTGGATTGGAGCTGAGACACGGGCTTAATAACTGACAGGGTTATTTTCTAGAAGTTTTATTATTGTGCCTTTTACATTTACCTACAATAACCCGGAGTTGATTTTTGTGGATGGTAAGAGTTAGGGTTCTGGCATCACTTCCCCGATGTCCAATGACACAATACCACTGACTGGAAGATTATCTTCTCCCTGCCTCTCTCCAGTGCCATTTTGTCAAATCTACAGCATCTGTGTCTAGACTCTCTCTCAAGATATTTGTCTAAACTTGCAAGAACATCACCTCAATTCATGTAGTCTTAAAATAAAGCTTTATATCTGATGGAGTAAATCCCCTTACTTCATTCTTACTCAAGAGTGTCTTGGCTAGTCTTGGCTCATTGGATTTCCATTTGATTCTTGAATACATTTTTCATTTGCCATAAATGCCTTGCTGGGATTTTTGTTGAGATCACATTGACCTGTAGATGACTGAAGGAAGAGCTGAATATTGGGCTTTCAATCCATGAATATGGTTATTCTTCTCTCATTTAGGGTTTCTTTTTCTTTATTTTAATAATATTTGATGCTCTAATGTTAGAGAGAATGTGAGACATCATTAGGCTGGCTCCTGTGTCCTCTGACATGCTGCCCTCTTTTATCTGAGCATTTCCTTACTTTCTGGCCCAATAGTCCTGCTCATCTGTCCTTGCCAGCCTCAGCCCTGTAATAGGCCGTATCTCCAATTAGCCCTTGTTCCTAGATCTGGGTGAATGGATGTGCATTGCTACTGGAGCATCTAGGCTATTTCAGTGACCAAAACTAGGATAAATATATGCATGTGTATGTGTGTAAATAAAACTATACACTAACTAGAATATATCTGTGCATATATATATGTGTATATATATATACACGTATATATATATATATACATGTATATATATATATATAGTTATATTATTAGAAACATAAGTTCATATTTGTATCTCCAATTGATATTTGAACCCACAGGATTCTACCTTACCATCACCCAGGACTGTCTACATAATTTGTGGAGTCTGGTGCAAAATGAAATGTGGGGCCCCTTATTCAAAATTTATCCAGAATTTCAAGACAGCAACAAAGAACATTACACTAAGCAATGGGCAGAGAACATTACACTAAGCATAGGCCCCATTGAACTGCCTGGGTCTGTCACACACACAAAGCAGGCTCTGTTTCCATCATTCCACATTTGTGTGTCTCTTTTCCACAGTGAGATGCCCACTGGCAATATCAACACATTTACTCTAGGTGTCCTATGTCATTTGGGGACCATGTGCAAAATGAAAATGCAAAACCCTTTGTTTGGAAATGAAAAAATCTCTAAAGGTACTAAATATAAAGCTTTCTCTTTTCCCTTGTAGTCTTGACTTGTCATGGTGTTTTTTATTTGCAATTTAATGTCATTCCAAAAAAATTTTAATTTAAATCATTAGCATGAATTCTAGTGTTCATATTGCATGAAGGCAATTTTAAATGCAAATATAAGAGCATTTCACCCACAAGTGGAATCCACAAAACCGTTTAGTATCGATTAGTATTAGTAATTAATAATTGATTAATTGATTGGTTTGTCCTAGCTATATATGTACATGTATTTTGTTCTTATCAAAACACAGCAATCATCCGTCAAAGCTAACTCAGCTGTTTCTGTTTCACTTCTTGATAGCTCACACTGTACCAGCACTCCCTACCTTTGGCTTACTGATGAATAAGGAAGTACTAGGGGAGAAGGAACTCCGGGCTGCCCGTCTCTCCTTTACTTCTAAGTCATCATTTTCAGCATCTGTGGTTGCCCAACGGAGGGAAGTTAGAAAGGTTATGTATGATACAGCTCCTTGGTCGTTAGCATTTCCTTGAGTCCATCTCCTGCGTCTGCAGTTAAAGCAAGTTCTGGGTCAAACAAAGCTGGGTCTCCAGGGTCGGGGGCAGTTTCACTTACCCAGTTTAAGCACATTTTGTTTGCAATCACTTTGAGCCTAGCTGAATTCCCGTGCATGATGGTGTCACACTTCACTCCTAAAACATCAGTTTCAAAGACAAAATTATTAAGAATTTCAAGATGACGCCAGCAGGCCCAGCGCAGCAGTGTTTTCCTGAGCCGAGGGCCCTATGTGACAGTGTAGTTCTCCCTGCTCCTCCTGTGCAAGGATTTTCTTCAGACTTCCCTCCCCCACTTGTGAGCACTGTTCTTCCAAGGTCTACGTTGGTAGCCATAGCTTTGCAGCAACCGGGTGCACATTTCTCTTCCAGTTTAGTTTGAAACTGATTCTTTACCCATTTTTCATGATTTACTGCTGTTAGGTGCTGCAGGACAACATTGAATAGGAGTGCTAGTAGTGGGCATTGTTGTCTCATTCCTTATCTCAGAAGGGAAGTGTTTAACTTTTCACCAATAATACTATGTCTCTTTATAGATGCTTTTAAAATACCCACACAACAAGGAGTTAACTTTTGTTCCTAGTGTTCCTATGACTTTTTTTTAATGATGGATATATGCTGAATTTTATCAAGTGCCTTTTTTTGCATCTGTTGAAATGTCTTGTGACTGATTTTTGACTGTGAGGCTCACCTGGCATTCCTGGAATGAGCCACCTGGGCTGGAGTGATTAACTGCTTTACATATTGTTGGACTTGGTTTGCTCTTGGTTTGTTTAAAGTTTTTGTGTCTGCATTCATCAGTAAGATTAGTCTGAAATTGGTTCCATTTAAAATTTACATTTTAAATTCTTATAGTATTCTTACTATTCAGCCGTGAGAAAGAAACAAATCCTACCATTTGCAACAACAGGGATGGAGCTGGAGGACATTATGTTCAGTGAAATAAGCCAGGTGGAGAAAGGCAAGTGCCAAATGATTTCCCTCATTTGTGGAGTATAACAATGAAGCAAAATTTAAGGAACAAAATAGCAGCAGACTCAGAGACTCCAAGAATGAACTAGTGGTTACCAAACGGGAGGGGTGTGGGAGGGAGGGAGAAGGGGACTGAGGGGTATTATGTTTAGTACACCTGGTGTGGGGGATCATGGGGAGAACAGTGTAGCACAGAGAAGGCACATAGTGAATCTGTGACATCTTGCTGCACTGATGGACAGTGACTGCATTGGGGTATGGGTGGGAACTTGATAATATGGGTAAATGTAGTAACCACTTTGTTTTTTCATGTAAAACTTTCATAAGAGTGTATATCAATCATACCTTAATAATAATAAAAAACATCGCAGAGATCTGTAAAAAAAAATTCTTATAGTATTCTTAAGGGGCTCTGGATCATGGTTAGGCTAGTCTCAAGAAAATGAGTTGGAGATTGCTTTTTCCCTCTTCTTGAAGAGTTTGTGCAAAAGTACTGTTATTTCTTCTCTGAGTGTTTGGTAGAATTCCCAGTGAATCCATCTGGATCAGGAGGTTCTGTTATAGTAGGT
Organism: Manis javanica; assembly: GCF_040802235.1. Lineage (NCBI taxonomy): Eukaryota > Metazoa > Chordata > Mammalia > Pholidota > Manidae > Manis > Manis javanica. The sequence goes on along the minus strand of NC_133157.1, from coordinate 128,582,080 downwards.
AGTTAGCCAGATATGGGCAGGGAGGGGTTTGGGGACTTTGGCAGTGTTTACATTTGGTTAGATGCTTGTTTATATTCTAAACATTGCTCTCTGGGATGTGGGGAGGAAGGATATAGGTATAGACCTACTAAGACTGTCCCATTGCGGAGAAGTTGGGGTTCCTATGGCCAGGACCCTCACTGAACTTAAACCACCTGATGATGTAACTGGCCTGTTGCTGGGCTGCCGCTTCCACACCTTTAGGCAATTAGCTATTTTGCGCTATATAGAGAGCTCAGCCCAGTGCTCTGGGCGGAGGCAGAGACGCTAGTGCTTAACCTACCACCGGGAGAACAAGCCGGTTAAGAAACCTTTCACTCCAAAGAACGTTTTGCTGTCAATTTCTATGGTCACACTGAATCCATTGCGAACTTACCCGGGGCTGAAACCCATTGGTAAGACATTTGGTGTACTTGGCAGGATTCACTGTTGACCAGGAAAAAGACAGGCTGCCCTTATGGGAGGGGTGCTTCAGTGGCTGCCCCTGTGAATGGGGAAACAGTGGATCATCCCCCAATGGATATGTGGTCTGAGGTGGCTTGCCTCCTAGAGGACTGGGCCCCACCCCAGGACTGGAGGCAAGTGGAGGTGACACTTGAGGCAGTAGGGGTGGCTCTTTATATAGTAAGCAGATCCTTTGAGAGGCAGAGTGCCCATGAGGCAGCAGGAACTGTGGGTTGGCTGCTTCTCACAGTCTTAAAAAGGTCTACAGAGGAGACCCAAGGAATGGTGGCATGAGAACGCAAGCTGCAAACTTCAGTAGATTCCCTGAGGAGGGAAATGGCATTGATGCAGGAAGAGGTGGCATGAGAATGTGAGCTGTAAACCTCTGTGGATTCCCTGAGGAAGGAGATGGCCTTGATGCGAGAGGAGGCAGCATGAGAGCGCTGGCAGCAAGATGCCATTGGAGACGAGATGGCAGCGCTGCCAGGTGTTCTGAAGGAGGAAGAGGCCATCAAGAAAAAAGACGAACTCCTGAGGGAAGCACAGGCGGAGGTGGCACAAGAACATCGGCTGCGAAACATTGAGCTGAAGGTAAGAGACCTTCTGAAGACTGAGGTAGCATTGCAGAGAGGCACAGTAGAAAAGGTAAAGATTGTAGCAGAGGAGGCACTCAGGGGAGGGGAGAGAAAGGTGCCATCAGCCCCGGAAATGGAGGAGCTGGGGAAGCGTGAAGGGGTGGTGCCGGAGTCACTGACCCCTCCTGTATTGAAGGCATGCCCAGTGGTTGTAAAGAAAATAAAGACCCAGCAGGTGAAAGTTCCCCAAGGAGAGGAGCAGCCCCCTCCACAGGTCGTGGGGCACTCTATGGACCACCCCTATACTCAGGCTGAGCTGGTGGATTTGGGCTCCCGGTTTAGGCAGAAGCCCTCAGAGTCAATATCAGCTGGGCTCCTGCGTCTGTGGGGCTTAGAGGTGGATGGAATTGTTCTGTCTGGATCAGAGATGGGAAAGCTGTTTTCCCTGACAGTGCAGCCTGCCTTGAGGCAGTGATTACAAAATGCACATCAGACCCCAGGGAGTCACTCCCTCCTCAGTTGGCTTATGGCTGCACTTCGTGCTGTGTGGCCCAATCCGGGTGATCTACCGTCCTCTCCTGTTAGATGGCAGACATATGCTACGCTCCAACAGGTGCTACGAGAGCTAAGCATAAGAAATAATTCTATAGTCCAGAGAATTGTAACCCAGATGAAGATATTTTCACTACTGGGATGAGAAATATTGTACTTCAAATGGCTCCCACATCCCTCTTTGGGTCTCTAGTGGCCATTCTTTCCCCTCACTTAGGGCAGCCCATAAGTGAGGTGACACGTACAGCAGCAGATTTAGGAGAGGCTGAAGCAATGAGAATCCGGAAAGAAATAAGACCTGTTACTCACAAGAATAATTTTCAGGGACCTATGGAGGTTACGAGGACCCAGATGTGGGTTGATTTAATACTGGCAGGAGCAGATGGAAGGAAATTAGATGGAAAGTCCAATTGGATCTTACTAGAGCTATGGCAGCAGCTGAAACCAGAGCAGCAGTTCCAGCCATTAAGACCAAAGAGGCAGAGGTCAGAGCCAGAGCCACAAGTCCAACCTGTGTGTTTGCAAGACTTCCTGCTGGAGAGGGAGCCAACCTCACTCGAGCCCACACAGGAAGGTGATTAGAGAACATGGTTTGACTGAGGGAAAGGTCAAGATATCTACCCTGAGGGACCAGGGGGGGACCGGAGGCCACAAGTTGGAATAGCTATCCATTGGTCCCCAGTGAACATACAATGTGTCCTGGCTCTGGCGGACACAGGGGCTGAAGGTTCACTGATTCATGGTAACCCTGAGTGGTTCCCTGGGATCCCCACTATCATAGATAGATATGGGGGGAAGGCTATCACAGTGAAACAAGCCCAAATCCCTTTGGGAATAGGGTGTCTACCCCCAAAAGAGTATACTGGGTATATACCTTCTATCTGTGAGTATATTTGGGGGATTGATACCCTGCAGGATCTGTGGTTGCAGACCACTGCAGGTGAGTTCAGACTGAGAGTACGTGTGGTGAAGGCAGTTCTGAGGGGTCATGGTAGGCACCTGCCTATACCTTTGCATGTGCCTCTGTGGGTGACCAATACCAAACAATACAAACTACCTGGAGGACATAAAGAGGTTGGAGAAACTATCCAGGAGCTGGAAAAGGTGGGTATTATAAAGCCCACCCATAGTCCTTTCAATTCCCCAGTGTGGCCTGTAAAAAAGCCAGATGGCTCCTGGCATGTGACTGTGGATTACAGAGAACTGAATAAAGTCATATCCCCTATGCATGCTGCTGTCCCCTCTATTGCAGGCATGGTCGATACCCTCAGCCATGAACTAGGAACATACCATTATGTGGTAGATGTTGCTAATACCTTCTTTTCCATTGACATTGAGCAGGAAAGTCAGGAACAGTTTGCCTTCACGTGGGAAGGATGGCAATGGACTTTCACCGTCCTTCCACAGGGAAACCTCCACAGCCCCACCATCGGTCACGGACTTGTAGCCCAGGACGTGGCTACATGGGAGAAACCGCCAGTGGTGTAGCTGTACCATTGTGTTGATGCTGTCATGCTCACATCTGATTCTCTTTCAGATTTAGAAGGTGCAGCATGTAAACTGCTGCAACATCTACAAGAGAAAGGATGAGCTGTGAACAGTACCAAGGTTCAGGGACCTGGTTTGTCTGTTAAATTCTTGGGGTCAGGTAAGACCAAAGTTATACCAGAAGCAGTTATAGAAAAAGTCCAGGCCTTTCCTACCCCCACAACTGTAGCATTGCTACAGGAGTTTCTGGGTCTTCTAGGCTACTGGAGAGTGTTTATACCACACTTGGCACAAATTCTGAAGCCCTTATACTGGTTAGTACAAAGGGCTGGGACTGGGATGAAACATGTGCATCAGCCTTTACTACAGCAAAACAGGCAGTCAAGGTCATGCAGGCCTTGAGTGTAATAGGCCCATCAAGGCCCTGTGAGCTGGATGTTCATGTCACTGAAGATGGTTATGGCTGGGGTCTCTGCAGCGGCTGGAACGAACTCGCCAACCCATTGGATTCTGGTCACAACTCTGGACTGGAAAGGGGCAGAGATATGATACACTTTGATAGAAAAATAACTGGCTGCCCTGTATCACACCTTGCTGGCTACAGAATCCATCACTGGAATGACCCCGATAAAGGTAATAACCACCCAGCCCATCTTGGGGTGGGTGCGAGACTGGACCGAAAAACCAAGGAGTGGTGTGGCATAAACACCCACCCTAGCCAAGTGGGGTGCTTTCCTACAGCAGTGTAGTGTCCTCTCTAGTAGCCCCTTGAGTGAAGAACTCAAACACTTGTTGGGGCCAGTGACATATACTACTGAAAAGCGGGAAGAACTTGCTTTTGAACCATTAGTAGCAGAGAGTCCCTATTGGGAGGGAAGAGCCCCTATACCTGAAGATGCATGGTTCACAGATGGCTCCAGCCATGGGCAGCCCCCAAAATGGAGGGCCATAGCTTTCCATCCTAAGACTGAGACAATATGGATGGAATATGGTGAGGTGAAGAGCAGCCAATGGGCAGAGTTGTGGGCTGTGTGGCTTGTGATCAGCAAGGAACCCTTCCCTATAGTTATCTGCACTGACAGCTGGGCTGTCTATCGGCGCTTGATCCTGTGGCTACCAACCTGGTACCATGCCAACTGGCTGGGTGGTCACTTACCCCTTAAGGGGCAAGAATTATGGCAAGACTTATGGGCCAGTGGTCAGAATAAAATAATTACAGTATACCATGTGACAGATCATTTGCCACTGGCATCCCCAGGAAATGATGAGGCAGATAAATTAGCCCAGATACGTTGGTTAGAAGGAAAGCCTGCCTCTGATGCAGCCCAATGGCTACATCAGCGTTTGTTGCATGCAGGGCAAAAGACAATATGGGCTGTAGCCTGTTGGTGGGGCTTGCCTTTGACCTTTGAAAAGTTAGTAGAGCCCGGCAGGAATGTGTCGTGTGCTCCAAAAGGGACTTACACCGAGTTCCACAGTAACATGGAACAATAGCTAAGGGGCCTATACCCCTCGTCAGATGGCAGATAGACTATATTGGGCCTCTACCTGTGTCGGAAGGATATCGGTATGTGATGATTTGTGTGGACACAGCTACAGGACTTCTGGTTGCTTTTCCTACCCATTGTGCAGCCCAGCAGATGACCAAAAGAGGCCTGGAACGCCTCTTTGCTGCCTATGGCCAACCACAGGTAATTGAGAGTGATCAGGGCACCCATTTACTGGACATACACTGCAAGAATGGGTGCAACAGCTGGGAATCAAGTGAAAGTTTCATGTGTCATGCAACCCTACCGCAGCAGGCATGATAGAGAGGCACAATGGCTTGTTAAAACCCAGACTAAAGTCAGATACCAATAGTCTGTGGGGATGGTCTGTCTGCCTATGGACTGCGCTACAGCGTTTGAATGAGAGACCCCAGAAGGGAGCTCTGAGCCCCATAGACATGTTAACACATATGGTTGCTTCCCCTATACAACTGCAAGTACAAACCAAGGAAGAATCACTGAAGCTGAGTTTTGGCCACCAGAATAACATCTTGCTGCCAGCGCCAACTGCACTGAACCCCAGAGACTCCATTGAGTGGACATGGCCTTGGATCTTTTGACACATGGACCAACGATGGCTGGCTCTCCTGGCACCTTGGGGACAAGGCCTGGTAGCTGGCCTCCTGTGTATTCCTGGAATAACAGCAGAGTGGCCACCAAAGGTTATAGTAGTATATCCTGAATGGCCTGAAGGTAAGAGCATCTTATCAGGGAGTTTTGTTTTATCATTTTGGCCAGTGCAAGCACCTCAGTAGCACTATATGTGGACCCTTCAGTAACTCCCAAAGGGAAAGGAGTAAAAGTATGTTATATTAGACCTGAACGGGACCCCCTTCCTGCTACAGTCCTATCACAGGACCACTCTCTTGCATGCATCCTACCTGATGGACAAGATTTACCTATGTTGGTGACATTAAAACATGTGTCCTATCACCCCTAAAGTCTGTGGATTGGGAACTTCCTCTGGCTTGAGGATTATTTTAATTTTCGTATCAAAATCTTGCTGTATCTTAATTTTTATTATCTCTAAGTTGTTGTTTTCTCATTGCTATTGTGGAATCTGGTTACAGTGCTCCAGCTTTCTTGCACAGGTGCCATTGTGGAAGATTGAAAGCGTGTAGATTGTAAGGTGAGAATCTTGGAGGGGTGGAGTGTGGGGAAGTTGGGGTTCCTATGGCCAGGATCCTCACTGAACTTAAACCACCTGATAATGTAACTGGCCTGTTGCTGGGCTGCTGCTTCCACACCTTTAGGCAATAAGCTATTATTGCACCATATAGAGAGCTCGGCCCAGTGCTCTGGGCGGAGGCAGAGACACTAGTGCTGGACTTATCACTGGGAGAGCAAGCAGGGTAATAAACCCTTTCACCCCAAAGAACGTTTTGCTATCAATTTCTTTGGTCACACCGAATCCATAGCGAACTTGCCTGGGACGGAAACTCATTGGCAAGACACCCATCCTGAAAGAGAAGTTGACCCTGACTTTACCTCAGTGGACATTACATGCTCATTAGCATACTAAAAGTCACAGCCCTTGGGCCAGGACTGTTCCCAGGCAGACCATCTTAAGGACAAGAGAGGACATCACCCTTTTTCCTGAATATTCCTCCTTACTCCAAGTAAGCCCTACTGATTCTTTAGCTCCAGCTGTAAGACACCCAATCTGACCCACACAGCTGCTCACCTCTGGAGCACGCCCCCACTCCCTCATTGAGGGTGTACATTGCCTAAATAAACTACTCTTTGCTTGAACCTACTCAACCTGCTCATGGATTTGTTCTCCACCAGAGTCAAAATCCTCTCTTTGACAGGTTTGACAGGTTGAGGTCTTACCTGGAGCACAGGGCAATCTCCCTGGATTAGATTGCCTGACAACAGCTCTTTCTGGGAGGTTTTAAATGATGAAATCTGTTATTTTAATAGTTGTATGCCTTTATTTCCTACTTTATTGTGCCAGTTTTGCTAAGTTTTATTTTTCTCGTAATTTAACCACGTGTCTAAATTGCTGTCAGGTTGTCCATGACTTCTTTCGTTTTCATGTCTGTAGGATTTGCAGCACTTTCTTTATTCCTGACATTGTAGATATGTGCTGTCAGTTAGCACTTTAAAGGTACCATTCTGTCATCTCTGGTTGAGAAGTCAGCTGTCATTTTAGTTTAGGTCTTTTTAGGGTAATATGCCTTGTTTTCTCTTGCTGCATTCCAGATATTCCTTTTGTCTTTGATTTTCGGTGATGTTTATTATGATGAGCCCAAGGAGTGGGTATCCTTTTTTCTTCTTGTTTGTTCTGCTAGAGTTCTTAGGGGCTTTTTAATTTGAGATTTGATGTCCTTCATCATTTCTGGAAATTTCTCAGCTATTATTTCTTAAATATTGCATTTTGCCCCGTTATCTCCTTTCTTCTGGAATTTCACATGCACATACACTAAACATTCTCAATGTGTACTTTATTTCTATTATCCGCTCTGTTCTAGTTTCCATCTTTTTGCTGCTCTATACTTTACTAGTATGATTCATTATTTTCCCTCTATTTTAGTTTGCTAATTTTCTCTTAAACCTGTCCATAGAATTCTTAATTTTGGTTATAATATTTTCTTTTCTTTTTTTATTAAGGTATCATTGACATACACTCTTATGAAGGTTTCACATGAAAAACATTGTGGCTACCACATTCACTCATATTATCAAGTCCTCCCCACACACCCCATTGAAGTTCCTGCTCATCAGTGTAATGAGATGCCACAGAGTCACTACTTGTCTTCTTGTACTACACTGTCTTCCCCATGACCCCCCCACACTATGTGTACCAATCATAATACCCCTCAATCCCCTTCTCCCTCCCTCCCAACCCATCCTCCCCCATCCCTCCCTTTGGTAACAGCTAGTCCCTTCTTGGAGTCTGTGAGTCTGCTTCTATTTTGTTCCTTCAGCTTGCTTCATTGTTATACTCCACAAATGAGGGAAATCATTTGGTACTTGTCTTTTCTGTCTAGCTTATTTCACTGCACATAATAACCTCTAGCTCCATCCATATTGTTCCAAATGGTAGGAGTTGTTTTCTTCTTATGGCTGAATAATGTTCCATTGTGTATATGTACCACATCTTCTTTATCCATTCATCTACTGATGGACACTTAGATTGCTTCCATATCTTGGCTATTGTAAAAAGTGCTGCAATAAACATAGGGGTGCATATGTCTTTTTGAATCTGAGGTCTTGCTTTCCTTGGGTAAATTCCTAGGAGTGGAATTCCTGGGTCAAATAGTATTTCTGTTTTTAGTTTTTGGGGAACCTCTGTGTTGCTTTCCACATTGGGTAAACTAATTTACATTCCCACCAGCAGTGTAGGAGGGTTCCCCTTTCTCTGCATCCTCGCCAGCATTTGTTGTTCCATGTCTTTTGGATGTTGGCCATCCTAACTGGTGTGAGGTGATATCTCATTGTGGTTTTAATTTGCACTTTCCTGATAATTAGTGATGTGGAGCATCTTTTCATGTGCCTGTTGGGCATCTGAGTTTCTTCTTTTGAGAACTGTCTCTTCATGTCCTCTGCCCATTTTTTTTTTCATTTGATAATCTGTTTTAATGATGAGGTTTATTTATTTATTTTTTTTTTTTTTTGAGAGGGCATCTCTCATATTTTTGATCAAATGGTTGTTAACAACAATAAAATTCTGTATAAGGGGGTCAATGCTCAATGCACAATCATTAATCCATCTCAAGCCTAATTCTCGTCAGTCTCCAATCTTCTGAAGCATAACGAACAAGTTCTTACATAGTGAACGAATTCTTACATAGTGAATAAATTCTTACATGGTGAACAGTACAAGGGCATTCATCACAGAAACTTTCGGTTTTGATCACGCATTATGAACTATAAACAATCAGGTCAAATATGAATATTCGTTTGATTTTTATACTTGATTTATATGTTGATCCCACATTTCTCCCTTTATTATAATTATTATTTTTATTTTTAATAAAATACTGAAGTGGTAGGTAGATGCAAGATAAAGGTAGAAAACATAGTTTAGTGCTGTAAGAGGGCAAATGTAGATGATCAGGTGTGTGCCTATGGACTAAGTATTAATCCAAGCTAGACAAGGGCAGCAAAACATCCACGGCTGCAGAAGATTTCTCTCAAAGCAGGGGGGGTGAGGTTCTGAGCCTCACCTCTGTTGATCCCCAATTTCTCACCTGATGGCCCCCCTGCGACTGTGCCTGTCTTAGGTTGTTCCTCCCTTGAGGAATCTTACCCATCTCTGGCTAACCAGTCATCTTCCGGGGCCATACAGGGAAATGTAAAGTTGGTAAGTGAGAGAGAAGCCATATTGTTTGAAAAGGTTAACTTTTTACTTCTTTGCAGATTTATGCCCTGTGGCTTCTATGCCCAGCACTTGTCTCAAGGTATCTTTACCACCTGGAGGAATTATGATACTCCGTAAATTCGATATGAGGCACGAATTCTATTTAAGGGTTATAATTAGGAAGGAAGAAGAAAAGCTATAGAGGTAGCATATGGAAGAAAACATGGGAAGATTGCTTATTTATTTGACATATCTTCTTGTAGACTACCTTAAGTATGTCTAGGTTTTAAACTACTAACTAATTTGCACACACATATTAACATAATAGGAATACGGTGACATAAACAAAGCAAATCTATAATTACCATCCATCTCCAGTGAAGCCAAGAAAACCATTTAGGCACCCTAGGCATTTGTGAAAATTTGTCTATGATATGATGGATATTGTCCAACTGTACTTGAACAGTCTTAGAGAAATCAGACAAATTAAAGCAGCCCATTTCTGGGATCTGTTCACATCCCATATGTTCTTTTAACCGTAGATAGTCTATAGTCATAAGATTTTGGAGTGCTACAACTTGCACCCCTCCCAACTCCTGGTTGAGTTCCAACAGTACAGATCCGGTCAAATTCGTTGTCTCACTGTATGCACATGCCAGCCTAGACATCTCCCTCCTCATTCCAATGGCAAGTCCAGGAAATGGTGGGGTGGATGCAGCCACAACCGCAGCATCGCCCAGATCCCTGTGGAGGCTTTTTGTTGATCATCCCCCCGGCACAAGTCCTCCAGAGAGTGCTGATGCTGGAAGCTCCTCCTCATCATATCTTAGTTCATTTTCTGGGTATCCAAGCTAAGCCTTGATCTTCTGCATAGAAAAAACAGACCCTTTGCCCACACTTTGACATGCCCTGATGAGGTTTATTTTTTAAAAACAAAAAGAGGAAAGTATGAGAATTAAAAAAAGTAAACATGTTTATGATTTTAGTACTTTCTTTTTTTTTGAGAGAGCGTCTCTCATTTATTGATCAAATGGTTGTTAACAACAATAAAATTCTGTATAGGGGACTCAATGCACAATCATTAATCAATCCCAAGCCTAATTCTCAACAGTCTTCAATCTTCTGAAGCATAACGAACAAGTTCTTACATGGTGAACAAGTTCTTACATAGTGAATAAGTTCTTACATGGTAAACAGTGCAAGGGCAGTCATATCACAGAAACTTTCAGTTTTGATCACGCATCATGAACTATAAACAATCAAGTCAGATATGATTATTTGTTTGATTTTTATACTTGATTTATATGTGAATCCCACATTTCTCCCTTATTATTATTATTTTTTAATAAAATGCTGAAGTGGTAGGTAGATGCAAGATAAAGGTAGAAAACATAATTTAGTGCTGTAAGAGGGCAAATGTAGATGATCAGGTCTGTGCCTATAGACTAAGTATTAATCTAAGCTAGACAAGGGCAACAAAACATCCACGGATGCAGAAGATTTCTCTCAAAACAGGGGGGTGGTAAGATTCAAAGCCTCACCTCTGTTGATCCCCAATTTCTCACCTCATGGCCCCCCTGCGACTGTGCCTGTCTTAGGTTGTTCCTCCCTTGGGGAATCTTACCCGTCTGTGTCCTCTGCCCATTTTTTAATCAGGTTATTTGCTTTTTGGGTGTTGAGATATGTGAGTTCTTTATATATTTTGGATGTTAAACCCTTGTTGGATATATCATTTACAAATATATTCTCCCATACTGTAGGATGCTTTCTTGTTCTGTTGATGGTGTCCTTTGCCGTACAGAAGCTTTTTAGTTTGATGTAGTCCCATGTGTTCCTTTTTGCTTTTGTTTCTCTTACTCAAGGAGATGTGTTCAGGAAGAAGTTGCTCATGCTTATATTCAGGAGATTTTTGCTTATGTTGTCTTCTAAGAGTTTTATGGTTTCATGACTTACATTCAGATCTTTGATCCATTTTGAGTTTACTTTTGTGTATGGAGTTAGACAGTAATCCAGTTTCATTCTCTTGCATGTAGCTGTCCAGTTTTGCCAACAGCAGTTGTTGAAGAGGCTGTCATTTCCCCATTGTATGTCCATGGCTCCTTTATCATATATTAATTGGCCATATGTGTGTAGGTTATATCTGGGCTCTCTATTCTGTTCCATTATTCTATGGGTCTGTTCTTGTGCCAGTACCAAATTGTCTTGATTACTGTGGCTTTGTAGTAGAACTCAAAGTCAAGGAACATAATCCCCCCAGGTTTATTCTTCCTTCTCAGGATTGCTTTAGCTATTCAAGGTCTTATGTTGTTCCATATGAATTTTAGAACTATTTGTTGAGTTTGTTGAAGAATGCTGTCAGTATTTTGATAGGGATTGCATTGAATCTGTAGATTGCTTTAGGCAGGATGGCCATTATTAATTCTTCCTAGCGAAGAGCATGGGATGAATTTCCATTTATTAGTGTCCTCATTATACTTTATTCTTTTTGATGCAGTTGTGAATGGAATCATTTTTTTGATTTCTCTTTCTGCTAGTTCATTGTTAGCATATAGGAATGCAACAGATTTCTGTGTATGGATTTTGTATCCTGCAACTTTGCTGAATTCAGTTATTAGTTCCAGTAGTTTTGGGGGTCAATTCCTAAGGGTTTTTTTTATGTACAATATCATGTTATTTGCAAAGTGATGTCACTTCATATCAGTGACAGTTTGAGTTATTCCTTACCAGTCTGGATGCCTTTTATTTCTTTGTGTTGTCTGATTGACATGCAAAGACCTCCAGAACTATGTTGAATAAAAGTGGGGAGAGTGGACATCCTTGTCTTGCTCCCAATCTTAAAGGAAAAAATTTCAGTTTTTCACTGTTAGGCATGATGTTGGCTGTGTGTTTGTCATATATGGCCTTTATTATGTTGAGGTAGTTGCCCTCTATACCCATTTTATTGAGTTTTTATCATGAATGGATGTTGAATTTTGTTAAATGCTTTTTCAGCATCTATGGAGATGATCATGTAGTTTTTGTCCTTCTTTTTGTTGATGTGGATGATGTTGATGGATATTCAAATATTGTACCATCCTTGCATACCTGGAATAAATCCTACTTGATCATGATGGGTGATCTTTTTGATGTACTTTTGAATTCGGTTTGCTAATATTTTGTTGAGTATTTTTGCATCTATATTCTTCAGGGATATTGGTCTGTAATTTTCTTTTTTTGTGGTGTCTTTGCCTGGTTTTGGTATTAGAGTGATGCTGGCTTCATAGAATGAGTTTGGAAATATTTCCTCCTCTTCTACTTTTTGGAAAACTTTAAAGAGGATGGGTATTAAGTTTTCACTAAATATTTGATAAAATTCAGTGGTGATGCCATTTGGTCCAGGGATTTTGTTCTCAGGTAGTTTTTTGATTACCAATTCAATTTCATTGCTGGTAATTGGTCTGTTCAGATTTTCTGTTTCTTCCTTGTTCAGCCTGGGAAGGTTATATTTTTCTAGGAAGTTGTCCATTTCTTCTAGGTTATCCAGTTTGTTAGCATATAATTTTTCATAGTATTCTCTAATAATTCTTTGTATTTCTGTGTTGTCCATAGTTATTTTTCCTTTCCCATTTCTGATTCTGTTTATGTCTGTAGACTGTAAGTCCAGGGAAAGGAAATCCCATGGCAAAATACCTCTAAAAACCGAAATCAGTCAAAGGGAGAAATAAAGTTTAAAACCCGTTTATTGCTTATGAACTGCAGTCCAGGGCCATCTCTCTTCCCTGCTCTGGAAGCAAGCAAGCAAGCAAACCAGCCCCTCCCCTTAAACTCTCAGGTTCAGACACGCCCTCCGTTGCCCAGGGAATTACCCATTGACATGAAGATGAACTTCTCTCCACCCCTGAGGATATGCAAACGCACTGAAGCCAGGTGAGATCCTCTGGAAATGTTAGTTTTACTCATAAGACTCTCTTTTTTTCTTGATAAGTCTGGCTAGGGGTTTTTCAATTTTGTTAATTATCTCAAAGAATAGATCCTGCTTTCAATGATTCTTTCTACTGTTTTATTCTTCTTGATTTTATTTATTTCTACTCTAATCTGTTTTATGTCCTTCCTTCTACTGACTTTGGGCTTTATTTGTTCTTCTTTTTATAGTTTCATTAATTGTGAGTTCTGTTCATATGGGATTGTTCTTGTTTCTTGAGGTAAGTCTGTATTGGATATACTTTCCTCTTAGCACAGCCTTCACTGCATCCTAAAGATTTTGCTATATTGAGTTATTGTTGTCATTTGTCTCCATATATTGCATGATCTGTTTTTATTTGGTCATTGATCCATTAATTATTTAGGAGCATGTTGTTAAGCCTCCATGTGTTTGTGGGCTTTTTTGTTTTCTTTGCATAATGTATTTCTAGTTGCAAAGCTTTGTGATCTAAGAAGCTGGTTGGTACAATTTCAATCTTTTTGAATTTACTGAGGCTCTTTTTGTGGCCTAGTATATGGTCTATTCTTGAAAATGTTCCATGTGTACTTGAGAAGAATGTGTATCCTGCTTTTGGGTGGAGTGTTCTGTGGATGTCTGTTATGTCTGTTTCTTCTAAGCCTCAATGGTTCACGCTTGTGGCTGCCATCGGTGGGGCCACCCTCTGCCTGGCCTGGCACAATGGTGGGGGCAGCCATTTTGCAAGTTGGTACCTGCCCTGAGGAAGGTGCAGCAGGCTGCATATTGCAGTGGTGAGCCTTGTAACTGCATAGTCAGGCAGTCGGATGGAGTGCCTGAAGGTCCTTAAAGTTCCTAAAACCAAACTGCTGGGCTGAGTGAACCTGCACAGTTTTGTCCACTGGTCCTTTCTTCTGAGCAAAAGTTCTGTGCAATCCTTGCTCCTTTAGTAGCTCTCCTGTTTTTATGAAGTCTCTTAGACTTCTTGCATTTCTTTTGGCCTAGAGCAGCCAATGTGTATCCCTGTTTTCCACAAGCAGCTGGAATTTCAGTCTCTCCAAGTATTCTGCCTGTCTTAGCTTTCCAACCCACTAATCTCCAGAGCACAATGTAATGCAGGATCATGCTCCCAGAGCAGATCTCCAGGGTGGGTTTTCAGCAGTCGTATGCCTCCAACTCCTCCCCACTCTGTTTCTCTTCCTCCCATGGTGAGCTGGGGTAAGGGAAGGGCTTGGGTCCCTCCGGATCTTGGCTTTGGCACTTTACCATTTTCCTTGAGTTTCTGCTGTTTTCCCCAGGTGTAGGCAGTCTGCCAGAGTCTTCTTTCCTGTTGCTATTTCAGGATTAGATGTATTTGCTATATTTTCATATTATATGTGGTTTTTGGAGGAGGTTTCTGTCTCAACTCTCATGCTGCTGTCTTTAAGCCTCTCTGGTTATAATATTTTCAGTTATAGAATTTCCATTGGTTCTTTTAAAAAGAAACAATTCCCGTTTCTTTGTCAAAATTCTTAGTCTCATCATTCATCTCCTTGAATGTAGTAAATATTTAAAAGTTTTTGCTTAATAACAAGTGCCCCAAGTCTATTTCTACTGTTTATTACTCAATGGTCTAGGATGACTTAGACTTGTCTGAGTGAATAGTAACACATATCAATTTCTTTTCCTTTTCAAGAGCCTAGGGTCTGTTTTATGCTGAAAATGCATGGAACATGGCCTTTGGCATAGGTGAAAGATTACAAGGTTGAGATTGACTTAGTGTGGAGACATGGGGTTGGTGTGTGTGGAAAGGAAGCAGTCAGGTGTACCCATTCTTAGGGGTAGACAGTAGGTGGCCAGTATTTCTGGCCACTGGCTGAGTTGTTTATACCCAGACAACTTCAGATGTCAGCATATCCAATGCCTAAATGAAGATTAGCTAATGTGACTACTGACACATTTTTCATCTACTTTCTAAAAAATGGACATTTACAGACTTGAGGAATGGATGAGAGTTCTGTGTTATAGCCATTAGTATGTGGTGACCTGGGCAAGTTGCCTTCCTTGTCTATATGGCAGTAATGCCATCTCCAGAGGAGGTAATGAGTCATAACTTTTTCTACTTCCTATGAGAAGTGCAGTGTGCTTGGTATTACTCATGTTCTACCACAAAACTAGAGTAATGTTTTTGAGGTAACTGATTGTGATTAGAGACATCCCAGTGATCAGAACCCTCTGGTACTTTCCTATTGCTCTGGGCTTCACAGTGAATGCCCTTTCCTTGCCATGTGCCAGGTGGCCTGGCCCTTGCCCACCTCCCCAGACTCACCTTAGACCATTTACTTCTCCAGGCATGTTGACTGTCTCTGGCTGCCTTGTCCCTGTTCTTCTCTCTTTCCTGCTCAGGCCTTTGTACTTGCTGTTGCCTCTGGCTAATGTCCCTTTCCCTCCTTACCCAGTTAACTCCTGCTGCATCGGGCACCATTGAGACGGACCATGGATGTAGTCAGAGTAGGGTGAGGGCCTCCTGGAAAAGCAGGGCAGAATATTTACAGTCAGAGCAATGTAACAATGGGCAAAGAAGTCCCCATTGAAACTCTGTTAAGCATTATGCAAAGTCAAGGTCACACTAATTCTCTAGGGAAAGATACCTAAGAATATAGACATATTCAGTGAGATCAGTTAAAGGTCAAAAGGCCAGAAGCAACTTGGCCTGGTATGTTTGAGTGTTCTGCAAGGGTATCAGCATAACCTGTGACTCCGCTGTCAGCCCTAGCAATCAGATTATGACCCACCCACCTTGAGGACAGGGCAGGTGATGCAAGTCCATACCCCTAAGTTTTTTTGTTCTCAAAATCCTCAACTGCCTATAAAACCCCCTAGACAACGCACCACTATGGACTCTCTTGTCCCCTCCTGTTGTGAGCCGGGAGCTGTGTCCTTTCACTTTATTTCTAAATAAAAGCCTGTACCTTGCTCTCCTACCTTGAGTGTTTGTGAAGCTCATTCTTCTGCTTCATGAACAAGAACTGTTGCCAGGGGAGTCTTTCCAACCTCATGACCCGCACAAATCCTTGTGAAATGGACTCACTAGGCCACATGCCAGGACTCCCAGACCTGTAGTCCTACGTTTATTGCTGTAATTATTTGCTTGGTGCCCCTTCCCCCTCACTAGAGTTGCACCTGGGAGCAGACATGGTGCCAGTGTATGCTGATCACTCTCACTCCAGCATTTATCCCACTGCCTGGGGATAGTAAGCCGCCAATAAATATTTATCAAATAAATGAACAAAGGAAAGAAATCTTGTTAATTTCATCCTAGCTATAGACTTTGCCAGTTTATTAACTTGTTTTGTGAAAAGTGAATTGTGAGAAGAAGTGGTAGGGACAGACCATTTCAATTGTGAGAGAAGTGTAAGATGCCTTCAGATGTCCTTGACTAAAAAAAATTAGTATTCAACCAGTTCCACTGTCTGGAACCTGGTTTTGGGTGCCAAGAGAAAATGTGTTTAGAATTTAAACTGAATCTCCTGGAAACACATGGAATCTCTTAGTGAAGCAATTGCTGAAGTATATGAGCTAGACTATGTGAGTGAAAAATCTCTGTTCTTTATTTGTTCACTTTTTGTTTTTTTGTTAACTGCAGGCATTATCATGAGGATCTACCAGGGTAAAGAAGGGATGCTGGTGTTTTCAGGCAATGGATAGACTTCTCCTACCACCCACTTATCAGCTGAGAGAACAGACAGACACATTATGATGGCTGGTGCTGGTGCTCCGAGAGTCCACTTTGTCTCTGATTCCTCAGATAGGGTATGGCTGAGAACCGAAAACAAGGTTTTCCCTTTAGTTTATGTCCTGGGGCCTGTTGACATCCTGGAAAGTCCTCTACCCCTGCAAGGTTTGGAAGGCAGTGTGCTGGGACCGTGGGAGCTAAGATGCAAGAAGTCAAGCTTCCGATGTGGCTATGGGATTGCAGGATGGACTGTGTGGTAACAGCGTTCAGAGAAGGGCTGGGATGCCAGCAGGCCTTTGACAGCAGTGAAGCCACTTCCAGGCTCACTGTGCAAACAGCTGATTAAGCAGTGTTTGAATGGGCCATATCTGAGCTCCAATTCTGGTTCAATACTAACCTAGTTCTACCCAGAGATCACACCAAATGTGTGGGTTTGTTTTCCCTATGCCAGCCCATATTCTGATACGAGCTGGCTGCTCAACAATTCAATTCATTTCTGACACTATATGCCTGGGGTTAAGGGCTCAGTCCCATGAGACTTCTCCCACTTCTGACACAGGTTGCCAGCCCCTGGTTTTGCCTATACTCTGACCCACTGACTATACATTTGGGGGAGTCAGCCTCCTCAGTGTTAAAAAGAAAGACACAGCCCCAACTTGGTGTCACTTGCACTAGGCCAAGTGACCAAACTGGGGCTTAATACCTAAACCCAATTGCAGTTTCAACCTCCCCCAGAAATGTGGT
Organism: Manis javanica; assembly: GCF_040802235.1. Lineage (NCBI taxonomy): Eukaryota > Metazoa > Chordata > Mammalia > Pholidota > Manidae > Manis > Manis javanica. Next base: position 128,564,754 of record NC_133157.1, on the reverse strand, counting down.
GAGTCAGGGATTTTCTGGTCAGCATCATCAATGAGATAATCTGTCACATGAGCCTCTCCATCATCCCTAAAAGAAGAGATGATCCTCAGTATAAGGCCCTGTTCTTCCCCCTGAGAGAAAGTGACCTGGCCTGAAACAATCCCTTCTTTTCTTTTGCTGATAACACCCCCCACCCCCGCCACCCTCCACCCCAACAACTCTGTAAAAATCTTCTGTTCTGTACAACTCCACAGAGTATATCTCTACTTGCTAGAGGGGATGCTGCCCGATTCATGAATCACTGAGGAAAGCCATTTACATCTCAAATTTACTTGTATGAATTTTGTTTTTTAACACTAGGTTTGATCATTTGCTAAAACAGCTTGCAGAAATCAGGGTAAACAGTTAATTGCCATTTGCCCCTTTACTGTAAAGGCTGTTACTCAGGAACACCATTGGGGAAGGGCCTGCGACATGGGGTGTGGGAAGGCCCAGGCCCAGGGCCTCCACGCCTCTCTGGGCTCTGCATCCTCCCAACACGTGCTCAAATTTCATTGTTCAGAGTTTTTATGGAGCTCAGTTTGCAGCCCCACCCCTCTCCCCAGAGGTCAGAGTGCGGGTCTGGAGTCCCCCATCCTGAAAGCCCATTCCAGGCTACCTAACTGGCCCCACCTGTGTTGCTCTATTAGCATAAGCTCAGGGGCAATTGAAAGGGACTCCTTATCAGCAACAAGGCACTCCTATTATGGGAAATTCCAAAGGTTTTAGGAGCTCTGTGCCAGGAATGGGGACAAAGACCAAATGTATTTCTTATGCCACAAAGCCCTCTAGCTATATAACCTAGCACACGATGGTCAATCCTGAGCCTGCGAGCCTGCAGAGTGAGGTCATGGTGCTGAGTAGGTGAGGCAGTGGGCACACAGCACTAACGGAGGTGGGTGTCTAGTAAAGGCAGTTGGGTTACTGTTGTCCCACACAAGCCACGGGGCCTCAGCTGGTGGGTGGGGAGGGCCTGTAAGGCAGGTTGCAGTGTGCTTTCTGCTCCCACACTCTGGGCACACTTTTATATTTTTAAGCTAAATTTAAATGAAGGAGGGCAACCTCAAGGGGGAGAAGTGCCACTGTCAAGGAGTGGGGCATGGAAGTGGGAGAGATGCTCATTTATTGGCTGCAGGAACATTGACCAGTGTCTGCCAGGCCTGGGAACCTGCTTGGCACTGAGTATACAGTAGAGAGCAGGCTTTGCCCTGTCCAATACTGTTGTCCAGACAATGAGAGACAGACCGGGGCTTGTTCGCAACAGGCAGCCTGGACGAAGGAATGGAAAGACGAGCATTGGGCGGGACAACATGGGCCCTGCCCTCATATTGCCTATGATCCAGCAGGAAAGTCAGATGTGAAGCAGTAATTATGTGCTTCATCACTGTTTTCATTACCATTGTGTTTATATTTGGTATGTTATGAAGTGCAAAACATCCTGAGTTCACATGAGGGCTGTGATGGAGAGTGGCCTGGCCACTGGGGGCCTCAGGAGGATAAATGTCCCTGATGTCACTCCCGGACCTGAAGGTTAATAAGCCCCTTCCCTCTCTTGATTTCAAACTGTCTGGAGGAGATCATTCTGATGGACCCATTAGGAAAAAGGGGTCCCTCTTGTAAGGTAAAATCGAGCTGAAACGACCAGGTGAGGAGGCAACAAAGGAGCCAAAAGTTTAATAGAGCGCAATCTCGGGTGATGTTCACTGGTCTGGTTAGTTACAGGCCAGAGAAATCACTCCTAGCAGGGCAGACAGTGAGTTTATAAAGAAGTTAGGGGGAGGGAGAGCATAGGTCTACAGTGGCGTGAGGATTGGCTAGCCTAAGGGAGTGTCATTGGCCCTTACAGTAGATAAAGGACTAGAAAGTTACTACTCCTTTTTCAGGTTGGGAGGGGGCAGCAGCCAGGGATTTTGGCATGTCATCCGGCCAGAATCTGTTGGTCTTTTTCCCTTACTAGGCTGGGGTTGGGGGCTTTGCTGCCCCCTTTATTTGGTGAGGGTTGAGCTCTTCTGACATGCTCACCACTCCCTCTCATGCCTCCAGCCTTACATTCCAGCTTTTTGGTTATAATGGGCGCTGGCTCCATCTGGCTACTTCCGGCTGAGGAGGGGTGGCATGGGCAGGGTTAAGGCTGGTGGGAGGCCAGAAGAGGCTTGGAGGGAAATGGTGAGTACTGATGTACCAGCATAGTCTTGTGCACTATCTATCAGTGGCCGGAGGTTTTAGCAGATATGTTGTCCTTGTCTCTCAGGACAGACATATCCAGCATGATCACCCGGGCTTTGCCCTGTCCAGTACTGTTGTCTGGACAATGAGAGACAGACTGAGGCTCGTTCATAGCAGGCAGCCTGGACGAAGGAATGAAAAGACGAGCATTGGGCGGGACAAGGGGGTATCTTTCCTTGGGGATTTGGTGGACGGTCTCATACCCAGCAAATAGTCTTGCTGACTTCTTCTGGGCAGCCAGTTTGGAAATCTCTTAACATTATAGCGGCCTAGTACAATTGGTCTCCCTGCTGACAAAGTATTTTTTGAAAATAGCATGTCCAGGGGACCAATTGGTGTAGTTGGAGCATACCCGATATGACGCACTGATTACAGACCCACTTTGCCAGAGCCGGATGGGTTGTTGTGGCCAGCACTAGTGCAAGTAAGGCACAAATGGAGGAGCCCTGTCTCTCTAGACCTCCACCTATCATAACTGGGTGCTCGTTTGAGCTCGGAGATTTGGTACCACGGGGAGTGTCCCAATGGCTTGGCAGCCGTGGGAGGGGTAAGGATCACCGTGTATGGTCCCGTTCACCGTGGGTGAAGTGACCGAGGTTGGAGTTCTTTAAGAAGGACTTCATCTCCCATCTGTAGAACTTCTGTGATTCCTGGATCCAAGGGAGAGGTGGGTTGAGGCAGGAAATGCTCTGCGTGTTCCCTGAGGAGATGTCTTAGGAGTGAGAAGTAAGGTAGGTAGGAGGCTAGAGGGGGTGGAGTCATAGGCAGGCCTGTGTTTAGAAGGAAGGGTCTACTATATATTAACTCAAAGGCACTTAGTCTGGTGGGTCCCCTAGGGGCTGCTCACAATCGGGTGAGAGCAATTGGGAGTAGGTCTGACCAGGAGATTTTTACCTCTAAGGAGAGTTTGGTAAGTTGATCCTTGAGAAGGCCATTGGCCCTTTCCACCTTACCCAAGGATTGAGGGTGATAGGGTATGTGTAGTTCCTAGGAGATTAAATTTAGAGAGTCAGCTACCAGTTGTGTGATCTTTGAGATGAAAGCTGGTCCATTGTCCGACTAGAATGACATCGGCTGGCCAAAACAAGGGGTGATGTGTTCCACCAACGTCTTTGCCACTACCGATGCAGTCTCTTGGCAGGTAGGAAAGGCTTTGATCTAACATGAAAATGTATCAACCATGACCGGTAAATATCTGAGCTTTTTGTGTCTAAGGCATGTGGGTTAAATAAATCTACCAGTCTTGTCCAGGTAGCGCTCCCCACAGCTGGTGGAGGGCTGCACGGCATTTGAGGGCACCTTGAGAAGAAATGTGATGACAGGTGGTGCAAGCCATATGTACCTGGTTAATGGTCTTTCGGAGCCCAGGTGGGGTGAAGATAGGGGAGAGAAACCTGTACGTAGCCTCTGGGCCAGTATGGAGGAATTGGTGAACTGTAGGTACGATTTCCCTGACTGGGCCTGGGGAAGGGCTATCCTGTCCTTAAGATGTATCCATCCCTGTTGTCTAGCCATTCCACCCTTGTCTAAAAGTTGTTGTTTTTCCTTTTTGGGATAATTAGGAGTTATAGAGAGGGAGAGAAACAATACTGGGGAATAATCAGGACCCAAGGTTAGTTGTCGGGCAGTAGCATTGGCTAGAGCATTCCCTTTAGTGACTGGGTCGGTACCTGTCTGGTGTCCCCGACAATGAACAATAGCCACCTCCTTGGGTTCCTGTAAGGCTTGGAGTAGGTGATGAATTGTTTTACCATTTACAATCGAGGTCTCTTGGGTAGTGAGGAATCCCCTTCCCTTCCAGATTGCCGCATGGCTGTGTGCGGTTAGGAAAGCATACTTTGAGTCAGTGTAAATGGTTACTTTAAGACCCACTGCTAACTGTAAGGCTTGAGTGAGGGCTACTGATTCTGCCTTTTGGGAGGTGGTCCCTGTCAGCAGAGGAGCCACCTCCACTATTTCTGAAGAGGAGGAAACTACCATGTAGGCTGCCCTCCTGCACCCATTTGAATCCCTGACTGAGCTTCCATCTACGAACAGAGTTAAGTGTGGGTCAGTGAGAGGCGTGTCCTAGAGACTCCCGTGCAGTTGAAGGGTTTCCACCAGCTCCGTGTAGGAGTGGCTGGGCATGGCAGACGAACCGGCGGGAGGAAGGAGGGTGGTTGGGTGTAATGATAGTGACACCTGTAAAGTTAACTGGGGATGTTCAATAAATAGGAGGTGAAATTCCTGCACTCATGATGGGCTGAGAGAGGCCAAGGATTTGTGGCCCAGAAGGTCCTGTAGATGATGAGAAGAGTACACGGTTATCGCTTGTAGGAGGGTTAGTTTCAGAGCTTCTTTGGCGAGGCACACTGCTGTTGCCAGGGCTCTAAGGCAGGGTTGCCACCTCTTAGTGGTGGATCCATTTGTTTTGACAGGAAAGTGACTGGTTGGTGTCCGGGTCCTGCTGGCTGGACCAGCACCCCAGTTGCTCTTCCCGTCTTTTCTGTAGTATATAAGAGAAAAGGTTTGTTAGGGTTATGCAGCATAAGCGGGGGTGAGGAGAGGAGGGCATTTCGCAGTTCTTCAAAAGCATGGGCCACTGCTGTAGGAGAGGTGAGTGGCCCAGAGGGTGTTTCTTTGGTAGCAGCATACAGAGGCTTAGCTAATAAGGCAAAGTTAGGGACCCAGTGTCGGAAAAACCCCACCAGTCCGAGAAATGACAAGATCTCAGCTCCTGAGGTGGGTGGTAGAAGAGCTCTAATGGAGGCTGTTCAGTTCACTGTGAGTGCCCTGGAAGAAGGAGTTGGGGCCACTTCAAGTATGTAACTTGCAGGGTGGATAACTGAGCTTTTGATGGAGAGACTCTGTATCCCCTCTGAATCAGGAAGTTTAGGAGGGAAGCCGTTTCTTGAACAGAGGCCTCTTTTGTGGGGCTACATAGGAGGAGATCATCGACCTACTGGAGGAGAGTGCTGACTCCCGTGTCATGATGGGACAGATCTTCTGGGAGTGCCTGTCTGCAAAGGTGAGGACTGTCCCAGAAGCCTTGAGGGAGGACCGTCCAAGTTAGTTGTTTAGTTTTGTGGGTGTCTCTGTCTTCCTAGGTAAAGGCAAACAGTAACTGGGAATCGGGGTGTAGAGGGATGATGAAGAATGCATCCTTAAGGTCTAAAACTGTAAAGTGGGAGGTATCTGGGGTAACCTAAGACAAGAGAGTATAAGGGTTAGGGACAACCAGATGAAGGCGGACTACAGCCTTGTTGATTATCTGCAGGTCTTGAATGAGCCAGTAGGCCTCCGATGGCTTCTTGACTGGAAGGATGGGAGTGTTACAGGGAAAATTAGTCGGTACCAGAAGCTCTTGGGAAAGAAGACGGTTAATGATAGGTTGGATGCTCTTGTGATGGGCTCGGAAAATAGGAAATTGGGGCCTAGAAGGAAAGGAGGATGGGTCCTTGAGGCGGATGAGGACCAGACCATGATGGCTCGCCACTACAGGAGTAGAGGTGTCCCAGACTATCAGGTTAATGTCGGTCAACGGTACAGGAGGGTCCATGGAGGCCTCAGGGCTACAACTTATACTGGCTAGGGCATTGACTGAACTCAGTTGGGATGACTAAGCAGCAGGGAGATAGAGGCACTAAGCTTGGATAGGAGATCCCTCCCTAACAAAGGGACGGGACGGGATGACTAAAAATGAGTGGGTAAGAGGATGGCCCTCAAACATGCAGGCTACTGGACCTGTCTCCAGAGGCTTAGAGGAGATTCCCGTGACACCCACGACCAAGACCTGGGAAGGATGTAAACGCCAGTGAAAGGACGGTAAAACAGAGTAGGTAGCCCCCACGTTCACTAAAAAGGAGACAGACTTACCTGCTACTCACAGCATGGCCCTGGGCTTGGCAAGGGTGATAGGGGTGTTCAAGTCCAGGCAGCTTCAGTCTTTGAGTAGGCCTAGCAGGTCCAAAGGAGAGTCCCCCAGGGGGGCCTGCCTCAAATGAGACTCTGTCGCAGGGGGATGACCTTCTCCAGCTGGGCACTCTACCTTCCAGTGACCTCTCTTACCGCAAACCGGGCAGGGTTTAGTTGGCTTATTGGTCAGGTTGGGGCATCTCTTTGCCCAGTGGCCTTCCTGGCCGCACTGGAAGCAAGATCCCAGAGGCTCACGAGCTCCAGACCGGTCTTTGGTGTGATGAGATCCCTGTTCTGCTGGTCGTAGGGCCGCTGCGAAGGCTCGGTTCTGTGATGCTATCTTCTTCTCATGTTCTTCAACACGGGTATTAAAGACTTTAAAGACTATGGTTACCAGGTCACGGAATGGAGTCTGGGGCCCCTCTTCTGCCTTTTTTAACTAATGTCTTATGTCTGGGGCTGACTGGGTAATAAAATGAATAGCCAACACCGTGGACCCCAATGAGGTTGAGGTGGGTATGTATGGAGAGAGCTTCAGTGAGCCAGTTAAGGAAACAGGCTGGGTTCTCATCAGGTCTCTGAGTGATCTCTCTCAGTTTATCATAATTAATGGCCTTTTGAGCCATCTTATTCATACCTGCCAGTAAATACCAGAGCATTCGGTCCCTCTGAGTTCCCCCGTCTTGGGTATTATAGCCCCATTGGGGGTCCGTGAGAGGAACTGCCTCCAACCCAAATGGCCTGGCCTGATCTGTGTTATGTGCCTCGTTTGCACAATGTTGGGCATCAGAGGTAACACGGCTATATTCCTTAGAGGTAAGAATTGAGGTTAGGATAACATGTATATCATGCCAGGTAAGTCTGTAGGCCCGAGTTAGGTAGTCAAACTCTTTGGTATAAACTATAGGGTTAGAGGAAAAAGAGCCCAGGCATTTCTCAATCTGGGATAAGTCTCCTAGGGAAAAAGGGGCATGAACCCAGACAACCCCTTCTGTCCCTGCAACCTCTCAGAGAGGGGCTACTAGTTGGAAGAGGTGAGGAGCAGGAAGATGGTGTGGCTGAGAAAGAAGGACCTAAAGATGGCGGCAACACGTGTGAGGGAAAGGACTTAAAGATGGTGGCAATGTGTGTGAGGGCAAAGGACCTAAAGATGGCAGTGAAGAGAGGGGGTGGGGATCGTGGGCTAAGGGAGGCAGGCAACTGAGGTCCTCCGGCAGATCTGAAAAGGAGGAAGGACTGGGCAGAGTAAGAGGCTGATAATCCTTAACTGGAGATCAGGCCAGGAGAACCTGGGTCATTGAACAATTAACGTAAAGGTCAGGGTGGGAGCACAATCTCCAAAAGGCCTGGACATACAGGACTTCAGACCACTTCCCAGTTGTGTGACAGAAAGTTAGGTCAGTGAGGAGGCTAAAATCAAAAGTTCCCTCCAGGGGCCAGTGAGATTGATTGTCCAGAGGATACTGGGGCTAAGTCTGAGAACAGAGTCAGACCAGTTTCTGTTTATGGATCTCCTCCACTATATCTAGGGTAGCCAGATTGGATATGAGACACCACAGAGGGGTCTGAGCCTTCAATTTAGATGACTGGTTCCCCATGTCTTTTACCTGTTTCCCAGCGCCCCTAAACTGGCGAGCCCAGCATCCCAAACTCACTCAGGTTAGGAGGAGGTAGGGAAGTATCATACTCTTCCCCAGAGATCTGGGAACCCAGATGAGGATGTCTCCTCTAGTTTGGGACCAAGACAGGCTTAATGCCCAGAGAACCTAGACATAGCTATGATTTCAAAGTTAACTGAACCAGGTGGAGACAGGACTGGGAAAATAGACCGGGGGAAAGGAGGCACTCACCAAATTGCCATCCAAGGTGCTGAGAGTAGGCAGAGGTTCCGGATCGGGGAAGGAGGGGTGGGAGCTACCAGTGGCCAGCTGGAGCCCTGCACCTTATCTCCTTCCCGGGTTTTGGCACCAGATGTAAGGTAAAATTGAGCCGAAATGACCAGGTGAGGAGGCAACAAAGGAGCCAAAAGTTTAATAGGGTGCAATCCCGGGTGATGTTTACTGGTCTGGTTAGTCACAGGCCAGAGAAGTCGCACCCAGCAGGGCAGACAGTGAGTTTATAAAGAAGTTAGGGGGAGGGAGAGCATAGGTCTACAGTGGTGTGCAGATTGGCTAGCCTAATGCATGTGTCATTGGCCTTTATAGTAGACAATGGACTAGAAAGTTACTACTCTTTTTCTAGGTTGGGAGGGGGCAGCAACTGGGGATTTTGGCACGTCATCAGGCTGGAATCTGTTGGACTCTTTCCCTTACTAGGCCAGGGTTAGGGGCTTTGCTGCCCCCTTTATTTGGTGAGGGCTTAGCTCATCTGATGTGCTCACCCCTCTCTCCAGTGCCTCCAGCCTTACATCTCTTCCTTACCTAAAACCTGAATGAGAACATCAGATTGACAGTCTGGCCAGTGCACTGAAATAGGTCTGTGTGGGTACCAGCTAATACTCAGCTCCGGCTAGTTTCCACTGGACTTGTTCCATCTCCTAGATTTGTGCATGCCCCTCGCTATGTGGAAGAATTTCATTTCAGCTCTTTTAAGAACAGAGCCAGATGGATGAGACAAGATTTCAGATTTGGGTAATAGGCCTGAAGTCAAGATTTCTCAGAGAGGTTCTCAGAGAGAAAAATGGGGAGAACATATTTCCCTTTTTTGTAAATGTTCATATCTTCCCCATACTAAGGGCAGTCAGGGTTGCTGGCATTTTCTTGGTGACTGCAGTGGCTGTCTCAGGCCCCAGGGCTCACCACCTTACATGTGGGACACAGGTGATGACAACTGCCATAGTAGAAGTCCAAGACAAGACTGAGAGCAGCTGCCAGATGAGTAAATAAATCACAGAAGAACCATTCTCTGCTCCTTTTCTGGGTCCAAAGTGTTAGGCTGGAGGAAGGAAAAACAAGGACATGCAAACAGAACAGAGAGATTCCATAGGGGGAGAACAGAACAGACCCCAAGGTCTGTGCCTTATATGGAAAGGGGACAGCTCTTCCTGAATTCCATCCTTGTGATGTGCCTACTAAGACCTGGATGTCAGCCTCCTCCCTCTTAGAAGGAAAAAAGTTTCTAGTTGTCTATTATGTCACCTTTAGCCAATCATACCTCTCCATGCCCCCTAGGATAGCTTGCCCACTCCTCCCCCTCCTAACCCCTTATAAGCCCCCACCTCCCTAACCGGGTGTGACTTCCCCAGCCTGTGACACCCAGACTGCAGAACATCACCTGGGAGTTGCACTCAAACTACCTGGCCCTTTGTTGCCTCTCTTCGCCTGCTTATTTCGGTTAGAATTTATTGGAATTTGTCTTATATTTGGTGCTGAAATCCCGGGAAGGAGTGTGAGTGCGGGGCCCTGACTGGCCACCAGTGGCTCCGCCCCCTCCTTCCCCAACCCGGGACCTCAGTCTGCTCTCCACTGCATGGACTATTTTCTGGTGAGTCCCTCAGTTTCCCACAGTCTGTTTCCCTCCCTAACTCCATTTCACCTGGTCCATTAGAAATTGTACGTATGTCTAGATGGCCCACCCTCTGCAGGCATCTGGCCCACCCCTAGCCCTGTGGTATGGGAGTCATCCCTACCCCAGGCCCCAGGACGTCTGTGGGCATCCGGCCCGCCCCTGGCCCTGCAGTGGGGGAGACGTCCTTCACCCAGGCTCCCAGGACGTCTCCCCTGACTTGGTGCGCTTGGGATGCTGGGCGCTCCTCTCAGTGGGATTAGTTGGGGAGTGATGCAGACATGGGGAACCAGGCCTCAAAAGCGGAGGCTCAGACCCGCTGTGGTGTCTCATTTCTAATTTGGCTACTCTGTATTTGTCCCAGGAAGTTTGCAAATAGAAACTAGTCTTTCTTTGCTCTGAGGCTGGGCCTCAGTATCCCTTGGACAATCAATCTTGCTGGCCCCCTGAGGGAACTTTCGATTTTAGCCTCCTCACTGACTTGATTAATTATTGCCACTGGAGCAGAGATTAGAGTGAAATCCCATATGTGCAGGCTTTTTGGACTTTGCACTCCCGCCCAGATCTTTATGTTAAGTGTTCAATGACTCAGATTCTCCTGGCCTGATCTCCAGTTAAAGATTGTCAGCCTCTTACTCTGCCCAGTCCTTCTTCCTTTTCAGATCCACCAGAAGACCTCAGTCGCCCACCTCCCTCAGCTCGCAATCCCCTCCCCATCTCTCCACCACCATCGTTAAGTCCTTTGTCTTCACAGGTGTTGCCATCTTAAAGTCCTACATTCTCAGCCATGCTGTTGTCCTGCTCCTCTTCTCTTCCAGTGGCTGCACCACCCCCTTGCACCACCCCCTCCCCCTCTCCTTCCACCTTCACCACCCTCTTCCCCCACCAGAACATGCTCCTCCCACCCTCTAGTTCCAGAAGCCATGGACAGGAAGCTGAAGAGAGGGAAGGCAATTGGATATCAGTGACTCAAGTCTTTACATCGGTTTGTCTGTCTGTGTATGTGTTTTTGTGTGGGGAGTGTTGCTGACTGTAGTCGTTGTATCTCAGTTTGTATGTTTGTGTGTCTAGGTGTATGGATGAAAAATATTTTCCTATCTCTGGATAGTATTAATAAAAATTGATTTAAAAACAAGTGCTTGTGAAAATTGGGCATTCTAAAACTTCCAGAAAATCTGATAAAAAATGTTAAGCATTAATGCTAATTTGGGTTTGGCTGAGGCGGGCATGTCCTTGTAGTTATCAGTTGCCTAAGTTTACCTAACTTCATTTAAATGTTATCTGCTAAATCTTTTAAGAATAAAAGCTTAAAGGCTTGGCTTTGTCTAATATTCAGTAAAGGTCTTGTAAGTAATCAAGCATAGTTGTTATGAATGAGTGAACTAAATAAGTGTGGCAAGTGAACACCTTTTTAATTGTGTGTTACAGGGTGTATACCTACCTACATCCTGAGAATCTTTGTGGTAACCTAAAACCTTCAAGTTTTGCTAAGTTAAGAAGATATACTTTATGTTTAGTGAGAGATTGTGCTATAAAGCTCGTAGTTACAGAAATTATAAAATGTTCATAAATTTGTCAATCTAAGGAATGCTAGTATAACAGTTTACAATAGTCTGCTTCTCAGTGTTCACTAAAAATTAAGGTACCTAATGGTTTTAAGTTCTAATTATAACTACTTAAAGTAGTAAGGAAAACATTTCTGCATGCTAAAGAATGTGTCTTTTGATAAAAGAAAGTAACTTTATTCTAAAGTACAGCTGTTTATTTAGAAAGAGAAATCTAAATGTAAGAAGGTTGTAGAAAGTTTTAGAAGAATTTAATATGCTCATGCTATATAAAATTAAAGCAAGTGAGTCTCTGCATCAAGTACACAGCAAAATTAGAATTTTGTTTTCAGTTAAAAAGACAAAGTTTTCTAAACTGTTAGTTTATTCTTAATATTGAAAGATTACAAAGGGTTCTCTGTTTTATCAATGCAGTTTCTCATGCTTAAAGTCTCAGTGAGTTGTCAGAGTATTTAAGAAAATAAGATCTTAATATTAAAAAGACTAAAAGCTAAAGTTTGCTAACAACTGTGTAACCTTCTTTATTTATTTGCCTTTGAGGTATTTTGTTGTCATTCTAGTTAAATAGATAAGTATTGCTTCATGGCAACCTATAATCCTATTTAAGCAAGTGCCAAAGAAACTTTCTTCTGACTACTTCCCAAAATCAAATTCAGAAAGGTACTTTTACCTCTAGTTAACTCTGATATTTTCCAGAGGGCCCCTGGAACATGTCAGAGGAACTTTTTCTCATTGGAGAAAGTATTTAGCTAATTTAGCTTATTTATATGATATATAATTACCTGCTTAATTATCTAGAAAGCACTGTCAAAAAGAATAATGCTAAACTTTGTTACTAAATGTTTTGTGTTACAGAAATATCAGAATTTCCTTATGTCAACTGTCTTACAGTAAGCTCTCATCAAATCTTTAACCATTGTCATTTGTAAGTCTTTTATTATTTATAGTCACTGTTTTATTACTCTTAAGCTAGTAAAGAACTAGATTTCAGCAGAACAGGTATTAGTTATATAGGATTAAGTAAACTAAGGAAGATGATTTTGTGACTTTTTGTTTCAAATGTTGATAAAGTGTTTTAAGCTTTTTCTCTTAAGCTGACAACAGTTTAGTAAATGACTGCCTTTATAAGCAGAATTGAAACTTTATCTTTCTCTCTACCTGATCCCTCCAGAATTTAAAAACTCTCAGTGACTATTTTTATATTTCATGGCAGTATGTTTATTTGCACAAGTTCAATAAGAATCTGCTTTCCTTGTAAAAGGACCAATTAAAAACACTGGTTATATTACCAAGGCTTTGACTGGAACGTCATACCTGAGAGACACGTGTGTAAACTCAGATATGAACAGACAGCTTTAAGGAACTAAGATTGACTTTATAAAGCCAATAAAGACCCTTAAAAGAACTGGCCTGGTACCTTGCTTATAGAGTTCCCAGCAGCCTTACCAGGTGAGTAAGGAAGGTCACTGCCTGGCAGGTGCAGGAATCTCAAGAATGTCTTGGGAAGCTCAGAGATGAGAGGAATTCACCCAAATGTACAGGTACTGCAGGCACAACCTGATGGCAAGTCTGGCTTGACTTTCTGGCCTCAAGAAGCCTTTAAAAGTCCAATCTGAAATTCCTTATAAAAAGTTCCAGCAAAGCATATTTAAAAGAGCCTATGTAATCAATTGCTCTTCTTGCTGCACTTATGCAAATAATCAAGCCAACTGTTATTTTCTTAATCTGGCTACTTCTAATAAAAATGAGGGTGATTTTAGAGAAAAGTATTGTTTCAATAATGCAGTCTTATCTATACTAAATCCCAGTACTAGTCATTGAGATGTAAACTTGATCCAGAATTCCAGTCCCCCATAATGGCCTGACTAATGCCCCTACTGGGCCCCTTAATAACAGTTTGTGGTTTACTCTTAGTTGCCCCTGTGTCCCCAGGTTCCTCCAACAGCAGCTAACCCAGATGACCCGGGTCACCACCAACCAGATGTTATTTCATCATTATGCACCTCTTCCCACTGAACCCCCTCCTTTGGCCTAATGCCAGCCTCAAACCCCCACAATGCTCCTTGTCAGCCGAAAGTAGCCAGATCAAGTCGTCACCCATTATGACCGAAAGGCTGGAATGTTAGGCTGGAGGAAGGAAAAACAAGGACGTGCAAACAGAACAGAGAGATTCCATAGGGGGAGAACAGACCAGACCCCAAGGTCCGTGCCTTATATGGAAAGGGGACAGTTCTTCCTGAATTCCATCCTTCTGATGTGCCAACTAAGACCTGGATGTCAGCCTCCTCCCTCTTGGAAGGAAAAAAGTTTCTAGTTGTCTATTATGTCACCTTTAGCCAATCATACCTCTCCATGCCCCCTAGGATAGCTTGCTCACTCCTCCCCCTCCTAATCCTTTATAAGTCCCCACCTCCCTGACCAGGTGTGACTTCCCCGGCCTGTAATACCCAGACCGCGGAACATCACCCGGGAGTTGCACTCAAATAAACTACCTGGCCCTTTGTTGCCTCTCTTTGCCTGCTTATTTCGGTTAGAATTTATTGGAATTTATCTTACACAAAGAGTGGTGACCCCCAGGATCTGACAGTGTCTGCTTGGCACATTGCTCCCCACATGCCCATGGGTTCCAGCCAACCTTTAACCTACAGCTTTAAAGCACTTCAAATCCTGAGGCCACTAGCAATTCAGTCATGGTGATTCCGGGGTTCTTGTTAACAAAGCCAAAGAATGAGCTTCACAAACACTCAAGGTAGGAGAGCAAGGTACAGGCTTTTATATAGAAATAAAGTGAGAGAATAGAGCTCCTGACTCATGCCAGGAGGGGACAAGAGAGCCCATAGTGGTGTGTTGTTTTATAGGCAGTTGAGGATTTTTCGAGAACGTGAAAAAAACTTAGGGGTGTGGACTTGTCCTCAAGGTGGGCTGAGTCATAGCCTGATTGCTAGGGCTGACAGCGGAGTCAAGGGTTATGCTGATACCCTTGCAGAACACTCAAACATTCCAGGCCAAGTTGCTCCTGGCCTTTTGACCTTTAACTGATCTCACTGAAGATGTCTATATCTTTACCCTAGAGAATTAGTGTGACCTTGACTTTGCATAATGCTTAGCACAGTTTCAGTAGGGACTTCTTTGCCCATTGTTGTATTGCTCTGACTGTAAATATTCCGCCCTGCTTTTCCTGGAGGCCCTCACCCTACTCTGACTACACCTACTGTCTCTGTCTCAAAAGCTCCACTGCTCTGGGCTTCAGATGCCTCATGAGAAAACATGGAGATTGGACCAGAACATGTCTCTCGTGGACTGAATTGTGTCCCCACAAAATGACATGTTGGAGTCCTAACCCCTAGTATCTCAGGATATGACCCGATTTGGAGACAGGGTCTTTGCAGAGGTAATGAAGTCACAGTGAGGTGGGTTCTAATGCAGTATGACTGGTATCCTGAGAGGCAGGAGAAATGTGGACACAGAATCAGGCATAGAGGGAAGACAATGTGAAGGACATAAGGAGGTGGCTATCTACATGCTGTGGAGAGAGGTCTCAGAAGGAGGCAACTCCGCCCACATGCTGATCTCAGTCTTCAACTTCCAGCAGTGTGAGACAGTGCGTTTCTGTGGTACTTTGTTATGACCACCCTAGCAGACTGGCAGGAGTTCTCTAAGCTTTTTCCTGCCATGGACCCATTTGGTGGTCTAGGGTTGACTCTAGACCCCTTCTCAGAGTAATTCATCAGACTGCAAAGGAAAGAACATTCATTAAAATGTAGTTCTCAAAATTCCAAACATAAACATTTGTGATACAGTAACATATGTGCTACTTTAATAACGGGTTAAATAGCAAGGTACAATGGCAAGTCTACATCAGCCAGAAGTTCCTAGAGGAGGTGAAGGGTGAATGATATTTCAAGATATTTGCAACAACCATCATGTGACATGAATGTGTTATGATTTTTACTGGTGGCACACACACGCAGCTCAGGTGGTACGCATAGTGGAAATGCTACATGTTCACTCTTGCTTAGTGGAAAGTGATTTTTTTTCATCCAAGTGTATGTATTCCTGCATTCTATGCCCTCCTGGACTGGAGGATGCTTTTGAGATTTGTGATTAGGTGAGTCTGGATTGGTTCCACTTGGAACCTTCCCTGACTCCCCTGACCCTCCAGCTGGTGCCTGGGGCACTTGGCTCTGGGGGCTGGGGCCGCACTCTCCTCTTTCCAGGCTCCCTCCATGGTCAGGCAGTGGGGCCTCTTTTGGTTTCTGGATGGTGTTCCCTTGTGGTCGCAGGCACCAGACTGTCGCTGTCACTCTTGAAGATTCCTCTGCAGAACTGGCCTGTGACTTGGCACCAGAGGTGTACTGGGAAGGTGCTGAGGGCCAGTTCCTTCAGAGAGTCACCTCAGTCATCATAGCGTGACTCAGCTGAGCCCTTCCTGGGGTCCCACACAGGCAGGAAGTAGCTGCTCATCTACCCAGGAAACCCAGTCCTGCCCTTGTGAATGAGCCACGTGATGAATCATGGACCTCCAGTCAGCTGGTGTGGACTCACACACAGCCATCCCGGCTTGGTCTGTCTGGGAACTTTCATCTAGTTAATGCAAAGAACACATGAATACACTAACCACCACCCCACCCCCATTTTTATCATGTTAAAAGGAAGTCTCTGTTTGGACTTTGTATTTTCAGTGGAGGGATTACATCACTGTAAGTGGAAACACTTTCCTTATGACATAAGGGAGGATCCTTATATGCAGAGATTGCATTATCTCAAATTGGAGGTATTGGGATGGAATAATCAATTCAAAACATGTTTTTTTCTTGCTTAAACATCTCTGAAATCAGGATGTGTATTGCAATTCCTGGCATCTTGTATTTGACAAACAGGGTGCATAAAGAGGGAGTCTGCTAGGAATTAGAAGATTTTGGTAAAAACAAGACCAAATCTTCTGCTGACCTAAGAGAATACTCTGGTTGCACACAGGGGACCCTCAGCCAAACGCCACCTCTGTTTTGTGAGTTTTTGGCTTTTGCATCAGGTTCATGGGTGGCGTGTTTTATAAATCAGATAACAAATGGGATAATTCTTTGAAAAGCAGCAAGGTATAGGAAAGGACAGAGTTGTCATTTATTTGTTATGGGTCATAAATATGTTTTAGATCATACTTTAGAAAATGAATGAAAATACAAAATGTATGTTTGTGGATGTATTTAATTAAAGGACCATGATTCAGAAGAAAAAAATCTGTATATGAGACTGTCCTTTGACTGCTGGCAGGTTAGTTGCATGTTGACTGCTGACTTTGTTTAACCGTTTGCTATAATCACCTAATGTGAGTTCTGCCAAGACCCATGAAATCTTTTGCTTTCTCAGGGCAGTGGCCTCAGGGCAATGGAAGAGTGGTGCAGCTGCTGGTGCAGTTAAGTAGTCTCTAAAAAAGGGAGAATACTTGCATAAGTTAAACTTAAAAAAATTTTTTTGAAATAATTACAGATTCAAGAAAGTTACAAGAAGAAAATGCACAGGGAGGTCCTTATGCTCTTCCCTCAGCTTCTGCCGCTGGTAACATCTTGTGTAACTGGAGTATATCACCACAGGGGTGTTAATGTGAGTCCACAGAGCTTATACACATTTCCCCTGGATTCATATGTGTGAGTATGTGTGTAGCTCTGTGCAATATAATTGTAAGTGTGGATTCTTATAACTGCCACCAAGGTCAAGGTACAGAACAACTCTACCTCCACAGGCTTCCTCATGCCAGCCCTCATGGCTGCAAGCCCTCTCCACCATCCCTAGCCCCTAGCAACCACTCACCTGTTCTCCACCTCTGTGTTCTGTTATATCAAGAATGTTACATTAAGGAATGGGTAAAGAAGATGTAGTACATATATACAATGGAATATTACTCAGCCATAAAAAGGAAAGATATCCTGCCATTTGCAACAACATAGATGGATCTAGAGGGTATTATGCTCAGTGAAACAAGCCAGGCAGAGAAAGACATATACTGTATGATTTCACTTATATGTGGAATATAAAAACAAAGCAAAACAGAAGGAACAAAACAGCAGTAGACTCATAGATACTGAGAAGTGACTAGTGGTTACCATGGAGGAGGGGTTGGGATGGGTGGGTGGGTGGGGAAGGTGAGGGGGATAAAGGGACACAGAAATTCTCAGTCATAGTGATGCTGGAGTTCTTGCTTGTAGAGCTGAATAATGAACTTAGCAAACACCCAAGGTAGGAGAGCCAGGGAGAGGCTTTTATTGAGAGATACAGTGAGAGGACAGAGCTCCTGGATCCCGCCAGGAGGGACAAGAGAACCCAGGGTGGTGCATTGTCTAGGGGATTTATGGGCAGTTGAGGATTTTGGGGAATGTGATAAAAGGCTTAGGGGTGTGGACTTGAATATTTAGAACTAACTTAACACAAGGAACTTCCTGCTCTGATTTTTCCCTGAGATACTGGCATCTTGGTCTGGGAGCATATCAAACAAGGCCGCCTGCCCGGCCCCCAAGGTGGGCTGAGTTATTGTCTGTTTGCTAAAGAGTAAGTTAACTATCTTACTTCTTAAATTCCTGAGTGTTAAAATACAATCTTATCTTTAAGATGGAATCCTTCGTGCCTTTTACTATCTTGTTGACGGCTGGGCCTGCATGCTAAATTAATTGCCCAGTTTGCAAATAACCTCATCAGGTTTGAAGGAGGAAAGACAGCACATAGGCCTGGGCCTTTAGCATGCTAAAGTGAATCTTACACATGATTACAAATGATTAGCATAATAAAAACATGTGTTACTCTTCTTTATTGGGGAATATTAACTGATCTCACTGAAGAATGACTCTAGAGCTTAATGTTTAACAGACTTTTGGTTAGGGAGTTTCCTTGCTTGTAGTTACATTGCTCTGACTGTAAATATCCTGCCTTGCTTTTTCCGGAGGCCCTCACCCTACTCTGACTACACCCGCGGTCCCTGTCTCAATAGTATAAGTTGATCACAGGAATGGTAGTACAAAATCGAGAATATAACCAATGATTCTGTAACATCTTTCTATGTTGACAGATAGTAACTGCTCTAGTGGGGGTGAGGATTTAATAATATGGGTAACTGTGGGACTTATTTTCACTTGGCATAATTCCTTTGAGATTCATCCAAGATGTGTATTAATAATTCATTCCATTTTATCGATGAATGTTTTTCCATGATAAGGGCATGTCTCAGTTTGTTTAGCCATTTATCCACTGGAGGACATTTAGACTGTTTCCTGTTTTTGGCTGTTACGAGTAAAGCTCCCGTCCTCCACAGTAATTGTTAGGAAGGAAAGGACTCTGCTCCGTGTGTCACAGGGAAGTCAGATATAGTGAGACAAGAGAACAAAGTCAAGAAAGCAAAGTAAGTTTTAATACACTCTGTACAGAGTCACAGAGCAGGCCTGCCTAACATACGACAGGCCCGGATGCTCATTCTGAGGCTTCTTTGATGTGGTTTTGGCAGGGCAGAGAGGTCCTTGATTGACAGCTGTCAACTCTCTAGCCTTTTCCTGATTGGTGAAATGGGGACAGGGGCTGTGCTTTGCCTGTGCTTCTGATGTTTCTTATCTGGGGAGATCCTGGACATTTCCTGAGTCACTCTTGGACCCTGTGGCTTCATCTGATTAACTGTCTGAGTCATTTCTGGCCTTCTGGCTCTATTTGATCAACTCCCTGAGTCATCTTTGGAGGTCCCTTTCTCCTTTACATCCCTCTCATTTCTGTCTTTGTGCCTAACATAATCTTAAAGGTAAACAATGGTAGTGACTACCAAGTTTGCTGAGGGCAGAGTGCATTTAACACACATTTTTATCCCAGTACTTAGCATAGTGTTTGCTCCCAGAAGCTCAATAAATGCTTGCTTGCTTGCTTAGTGAATGGACAGATGGACAACAGCTGCTTCAAGGAGACAGTATGGTGGGGTGGTGAGAATCAGAGATTTAGACTCAGACAGGCTTGAATTCAAGGCCTGACTTTATCACCTCCTGGCTGATTGAGGGCAGATCTCTATCCCTCATCTATGAAGTGGGGTGCCAGGACTGCTGTTGTAGGGCCAGTGTGAGAATCACAGGAGGAAATATGTGGAGCCCATGGCATCATCTCTGTTATGTAGCAATCACTTAATGAGTTCAGTTGTCTTTACTGTATTTGTAAGCAGACCATAGATCTAAGATTATAATAATACAAGTAATAACTTTTTATTGCCTTTATTCTGAAGTGCTTTTATCCTTCAAATGAACTACCTTTATGTATTTATGCATATTCAAATTTTGTGTTCTTGTCTATGTGAACATTTAAAATCTCTAAAGTGCCTTCTTTGTTAAATGACAACTCTTACTGAAACGCTATAAGGTTATCTTATGAACATCAGTGGTCAAATATCTCACATGCAGCTGCACATTTTTAGATTCTTAGAAGGGAGAAAATGTTCTTTTCTGTGCAGCCATTCAGGGGTTTCTCTGGACCTTGCAAAATAGCATCTGCTGTTGTAAAATTGGGCTGAGCAGATTTTATTTTAACCTTGTCACCATACTATAAATCCATTTGCTAAGTATAAATGTAGAAAAGCAGCCAGTATCTTGGTTCCTTTTCTTTTTCAGAAATGTGGCTGCTGTCTGGACACCTAGAGGGGAGAGATCTTCCCTCGCTCTGCTTGTTCTCACAGCCTGTGTTCCTGGGGCCCCGATCACCAGGAGTGGCCCTCCAGGGACCTCCCAGAATGTCACTAAAGCCCTGAGTCAGTTAGAATCTCCCGCCGGCCAGCATGAGGCAACGATTAGAAACTAACCATTAACTAGCTACATGGGCAGGAGGCGGTGAGTGAAATTTCCAGCTGTTAAATGAAGGCCAGTGATGT
This sequence comes from Manis javanica, assembly GCF_040802235.1. Classification (NCBI taxonomy): domain Eukaryota; kingdom Metazoa; phylum Chordata; class Mammalia; order Pholidota; family Manidae; genus Manis; species Manis javanica. The sequence continues at coordinate 128,544,666 of NC_133157.1, read as the reverse complement.
GTACATTCCATAAGTGGAGCTAGAGTCAATTGACCTTAACATTTCAAGGCCCCTCTGTGAGGGCGGTGCTACGCAAGGCAGTGATGGGTTTTTAAGGACTATTTAGTTATTGCACTTAACGCTGGCAGGATGCAGGGTGTAGAAAAGGTGTTTAAAGCATACTTCTTGGGGACATCTGGGCTTTACAGGTGGATAGACAGATGGACATGGGAGACAAAAGATCCAGGGCTTCTGCACACTGTGTATATCACACAGTAGCCATGCTTGCCTACACCTGACCCTTGAACAACATGGGTTGGAACTGCACGAGTCCACCATTATATGTGAATTTTTTTCATAAATATATTGGAAAATTTTGGGGGTGGGAGTTGTGACCCTCCCCCAAAAATCTGAAAAAAAATATTGAAAAAAAATTTATTTTTCCCTAGCTTTCATTATTGTAGGAATTAGGTATATAATACATATACAAAATATATGCCAATCGACTGCTTATGTTACTGATAAGGTTTCTGGTCCACTGTAGGCTATTAGTAGCCAAGTTTTAGGAGCATCCAAAATCCCATGTGGCTTTTCTTCTGTGTGGGTAGGGTGGGCCTCCCAACCTGTGTTACTCAAGGGCCCCTGTACTTCCCTTGTGGTGGTATCTTTGCTCAGCTGCGTCTTCTACCTAAAATGCCCTTCCCTGGAGAAATCCTTCTCATCCCTCAGGACCCAATTCCAGCGCCACTTCCTCTCTGATACCTTCCTTACCTCTACCGGACAGAGTTATTTCTTTTTTTTTTTCCTCTGTGGTGACAGCCCTTTATTATAATATTATAATGTATAGGATACATATGTCTATCTTTAGCCAGTTAATGAGATGGGATATCTTAGTTGATTTTTTAATATTAAGCCAGCCTTACATAGCTAGAATAAATTCGCTTGGTTCTGTTGTACAGTTCTTTTGATTCATTGCAGGATTCAGTTTGTTAATATTTTTGTTGTGAATACTTCCATCTATGTTCATGAGAGATAGCAGTCTGTAGTTCTCTTATACTGTCTTTGTTTAGTTTGGTATTAGGAGAATGTTCATAGAATAAGTTAGTATCTTCTAAGATCTTCTAAGTATCTTCTGATTATCTAAGACGGTAGATAATTAGTACGATTTGCTCCTTAAAAGTTAGGTAAAACTATCTGGGCCTGGGGCTTTCTGTTTTGGAAGGTTATTAATTATTGATTCAATTTATTTAATAGATATAGGCTTATTCAGATTGTCTATTTTCTTGTGTGAGTTTTGGTAGATTATCATGTCTTCTAAGGAATTAGTCCATTTTACCTAATTTATCAAATCTGTGGGTATAGTGTTATCCTTTATATTCCTTTATTACCCCTTTAATGTCCATGGGATCTATAGTGTTGTGGGGAGAGAATTTTCCTCTACCCCTCAAGGTTCTTCTAGCTAGTCTGAGAATCAGATTGACGTGAGACAGATTAACAGGAGAAAACACCAGAATTTAAGTACATACCAGAATCCATAGATATGAGATTCCAAAGACAGTCAGGGACAGTGAGGTTTGTCTGTCATCCTGAATAAGGTGAAGGGTGTAGGGGTCTGGGACTTCAAAGGAAAAGGGAAGCAATTCACAGGAATATGAAAGAGTAAATGTTTGGTAAACAAAATACTTTGGACCATACAGAAACAGTGAGGCACAGAGAGCAATTTTAGCAGCCTGAGCCACATCCCTCCCCATCTACCGCACCTAGGTCACATTACAATGTTGTCATCTATGGTGACAGCTCTCCTCCCAGAGCAGGTGCTCCATCTGAATTCTTTTTGTGTATCTGGAGGCAGAAAGGCTAAAGTCTTTTTCTGCATCCTTGATTGTTTTCAGCTCTGAAATGATTTGCATGTCAATGGCACATAGTGGGGTGGCCTGCCCTTGCCCTCTACAGTGGTGAGATTTCCCTTTCATTTTTGATATTAGTAATGCATGCTTCCTCTCTTTTTTTATAGAGATGTCTTTTTTCACATCTGGGTGTATTTCTAGCTCTGCTACATGCACTGCATTTTTGTTTAACACTCAAGTCACAGGTGTTCCTAAAGACCAGACTCTTCCCTCTGCTGACAGCTTCCTAGGGGCACCAGTCTGTTCATGTCAAGAATGTGGATGAACAAACATATAAATTGCATTTCCAAACTGAAGTGGCTTTTAATAATTGGGCTGGTACCATATGTCACTATGTTCTATTTAGGCAAGGAACTTAACCAGAACAGCAACAACAAAAAAAGTGGGCTAGGGAGAAAGACTCATTTCCAGGGTCTTCTTGTTTATTGCGTAAATGAGTGTGAGCTGAAAGGCAAGGGGGCACCTGCTGAGATGGCAGGCGGAAGCCAGGCCAAACCCTGCTCTGTTTTGGCTGCGGGAGCTCAGTGCTGTTCATTCCAGGGCGACCATCACAGAGCGCCCTTGAGTGGTGCCCAGGGAAGCTGGCTTGAGAAGTGAGGTGGGAGAACCATGGGGCCACGGTACGTCTATCCGTTGCTCAGTGCGCTCTTCATCCTCGGGCATTCCAGTTGTGAACGGTCCTGAATGAGTTAGGTTGTCTTCCAGATTCCAGATGCATCTCTGCAATGGCCCCCAAAGCACACACTCCCTGAAGGCTTCCCGAATCTGCTCGTGCCAAAAAGAACCCAGCATTTGGTGGCTGTGAGGGATGCTGATCATTTGAGGAGCCTATTGTGCTGTACCCACCATTGTTGGGATAATTTTATAATGTCTTATTTTCTCTGATACTAAGATCCTTGAGGTCATTCAACACTGTATTTGCCGTGTAGCCTGAAACTGTACTGACGCATGTCTTTCTCCCATAAAGCAGAAAAATCCGTATGACATCTGTGGACTCCTTGTTGCTTGACACATGTGCTTTTAAATCTGTTTTTCCTCTCATTCTCTTCTGTAGGATTGAAAACAGTGGTTTTGCTAGGACTGGGGTTAGCTCCTACCACTAGGGGTTGATAACCTACTGGGATGTATTCTGCCGGTATTTTTCAGAAATGGCACGTGCTTTTCAGGAAAGGCTGCTTTGCTGCAGTAATCTTGCCCTTGGTTTTGTCCTTCCTCAGAGGCAGATAGGGTTTGTCCCTGTGTGTATCCACCCTGTCCCTTTTCCCCACCAGGATGCAAAGGGCGGCACACCCACAGCCAGGACAGATTCCCTGGCATGTACCCACCACCTCACCTCCTGGAGCTGACGCCCCTCTGTGCAGATGGCCTTGCTGAGTCACGTGCAGTGGATCAGAGCTGTGGGAGGTGGACGCGAGCCTGGCCTCGGCATTATCTTTCACAAGGATATGTTGGTATTCCCATCTGTTAGGGCAGACAAAGCCTGATAATTTCCTGGCCTCAAGTTCTCTTTGATTTCACCACTTTCTTAAGCAGGAATGACTCGACCTGGGCCTCCCAAGGTTTGCCCAATTTTATCAGCTCTGGGTGTTTCTGGGGCTCAGGGCTCCCTCCCCTCCCCCTTGTTTCCCATAAGGCTCTGCAGAGCTGGTGCCTCCTTTCTGAAACCTCCCCCACTTCCCAGGCAAGGTTAAAGCCTGAAAATGGGGTGGGGAGGGTTATTGCGGTAAGAAGCAAATAACATAAATTTACACTCAGCATACTTCCAATACACAATACAGTAGCTCCAAGCAGACGCCCATGGTCACACAGCAGCTCTCCAGGCTCCTCATCTCCTCTTCCCCGCCCCTGCCCGGACACCACTCCCCTTTCCACCTTTCTATGAATCTGACACCTCTAGGGATCTCACAGAAATGGAATCATGCAGTATTTGCCCTTTTGGGACTAGCTTATTTCACTTAACTAGTCACAAATTCATCCATGTGTGGCATGTGACAGGATGTCCTTTCTTAAGGCTGAATAATGTTTCATCATGTATACAGACCACACGCTGCATCTTCTTTATCCATTCATTCTGTGATGGGTGCTCAGGTTGCTTCCTCAGCTTGGCTCCTGTGAATAATGCCATGATGAACATGGGCATGTCTCTGAGGTTCTGTCCAGTTCTTCTGGAGGTACACCCAGAAATGGGTTTGCTGGATCATATGGCAGTTTCAAGTTTTTGAAGGGGCCTCCCCACTCTTTCCCACAGTGGTGGTACCACTTTTCCATCCTGCCAACCCTGAGAATGTTTTGCCTGCAGCCCTTGCCACATTGTCTGGTAGCTCCGTTTCCTTGGCCTCCTCCTTCACTCTTTGCTGAGCATCTGATGGCATGGCTTTTGACTTTTTTATGTGTGCATTCCCAGAGCCTAGCGCAGGGCCTGCTCACAATAGAGCTACACCTTTTTTATGAGGAGAGAGCAATGTAAAATCCAATTGAGGTCTCATTAAGGCTGACTACTGAGACGACTTAAAAAACATCCTGCCACTTGAGAACTCCCCTGGCTATTAGCAGCACCCACGGCCCAGCGCTCAGGACTCTCTGGTGGTTTCTGGGCTTTGCTTATCTCTTGGGCAGGATACAAACTACTCAGGGCAGAGCTATTAGAATTCTTCCCCATCCCTAATGCCTCTCGTAGTGGGTCTAAACCACATGGTGAAACTTTCTGCTTTTGTTCTCAAGATTCTGAACTCCTCAGAGGTGAGACTGTGTCTTCTTCTCCTTACTTCCTCCATCCTGGGACGTGGTACCTGGCACATAATAGGTGTTCAATACATATCTATATTTATTGAATAAGGAGTAGATTCTAGAGACATGGGCAGCTCAGCTCATGGTCATTTTCACCACAAAAGTCCTGTCCAGCGTTCCCAGGCAGCCCTTCTGCTCTGTGTGTGTCAAACACTTATCAGCACATGCTAACTTGAAACGCCAAACTTGGCATTTCCAGAAAGCAGCTCACCATTTCTCTTCTGGGGCCGTAACAACTCTGCACTGGAGGGAAACTAAGCTTCACATGTCAGAGCACCTAGTCATGCTGTTTTGTTGTAACTGCCACCTGGAAGCCCACGCATGTTTAGACATAGTTCTAAATTTCCTATTTATTGTGTTGTAAGTTAACCCGTTAACACTTACCCATGAGAGTAAGCTTTATTATTTACTCATCACTCTGCATGTAGCCAGGATGATGTCCTTGCCTTCCTGATCAACATTAATCTTTCTTGTTTCTGGAATGTCCCAAGAAATCATTTTATAAACATCATTTTAAAAATGCTGGTCAACCACCCCTATGAAGTGGTCTTGCCAAAATCAAACCACCAGTTTACAAAACATAGAAGAGCAGAAGAACAAATTAAGGTCATGTGGGAATGCTTCAGCAAAATACAGACTGTGGGAAACTGTACAAGACAAACCACCTAATTTCAGAAACAATTTATATTGCCATGAAAATAGAAAGTGTAGGTGAGGAGGGGGTACAGCATCTACACAGACTTAAGAAAACGATCCTCCTCACAGTGTGAGACACTTTCTTGCATACAGATTCAAACAACCTGTAAAAAACCTCAATGCATTCATGCCATTTATGAGACATTTGAAATTTGAACACCAATTGGATTTTTGATGATGTAAGGGGATTATTGGTAATCTTTAAGGTATGACAATGGCATTATGATTATTTTATAAAGAATTATTGTTTTAGAGATGCACTAAATGATATAATGTCTGCAATCATTGCTTCACAAGTAGTCCAGGAGAGGGAAGAGGACAGGGTGTAGCTGAAACAAGATTAGTTATGAAGTGATAATTGTTGAAACTGAGTGATTGGTACATAAGGATTCACTGCACTAGTCTGTTTTTATGAGTGTTTAAAATTTTCCTCCTGAAAGGATTTAAAAAATGGGGACCAATTCTCATGATCTGCTGATGCATGAAATGAATTATTCTATATGACTTAGTTCACTTTAGTAGAGGTAAACTAACTATTCTGAGCAGCTGCCGATGCCAGGTGTTAGTTTTTTTCACGTATGTCATTTACTTTGATCTTCTTAACAACAGATGTTAAAGTTGAGATTCAGAAAACCATGAGTTCTCTACCTTATGGAAAAGGAAAGCACCAGCTCTTCCCAGATGTGGAGAGGCCACTGGCAGAGGGAATGGGAGCCGGCATTTTTCCCCAGGTGTCCACGTTCCCTTGTTTCCTGCACTGACCATGTGGAAAGTAGCCATAAATGTGCATCATGTCTAGATAGCATCCCTGCAGGTAGAGGCACAGATTGCATTTAAGTAAAGCCTTGTCCATGAGAATAAAGGGCAGGAGAAGATCCCAAATAATGAAAGAAAATGACAAAGGAGGCAAAGTCCCAGTTTGCAGGCTAGTGTGGAGTGGCCCAGTCCTGGGGGCAGCACACTCGGGTTTGTTCTCCTCTGCTCTCTCCTCTTCACTGTCTGCTGTCATACCCTCAGGGGATCCTGGTGACGCATGGAAAGGCTTGGGAGACTGTGTGGCTGGGAGGCAGTAGCTAAACTTTTCCATAAGGAACATAGAGTGAGTTGGAAGGGTGGCTGTTCTCTCTGTCAGGCTGCAGGCTGGTTGATCTTGTCAACTTTAAATAAAACAGCGGTAATTTAATTAGCAAAGTGGAGTTTATTGGGAATAGCAGAGGAACTGCAACTCAGGACAGGCAAACAGTGGTGAATCATTGTAGGCAAGTCTAAGAGACAACGGTGGGCCGGTTTTTATTAGGTTCTGGGGAGGCTTGTTTGCAGTCTAAGTCCAGCGGAGGGGGGAGAGAGTTGGCGGTGGTGGTACTTTCTCACTGGCTGCAGGCGGTGGGCAAGGCGCTGTGAAGGAGGCCATCGACAGCCTCCCTCCCGCCCCCAGGCAGTGGAGATGGGTGGTGTATGCAGGAAAATAAGTTCATAAAAGGTCAGAATCATGTGCCTCACTTTGGCCACAGTCACTGTCTCCAACCTGTGTCACTCCAAATTCCTACATTTAAACAGTAGATTCAAACAAACAGTGATGGAAAGGCAGAGAACTGTAGCATAGTAGTTTAAAAGCAAGGACAATTTCCTAATTTTGATGTTATAGTATTTTTTTAAAAATTTTATTTATTAGGGCATCACTGACATACACGTTTATGAAAGTTTCACATGAAAAACATTGTGGTTACTACATTCACCCATATTATCAAGTCCCCACCACATACCCCATTGCAGTCACTGTCCATCAGTGTAGTAAGGTGCCACAGAGTCACTACTTGTCTTCTCTGTGCTACACTTTGACATTACCTTATATTATCAAAGGTAATACTGATGGTGTGGGTAAGCTTAGATGATTCCTGATAGTAACATATCCTAAGACACCACTAGTTATAAGATTCAGGGAGATTTCTGTTTTTGGCCCCGTTAGGATGGCGTACACTGGGATCTAGAAAAGCTGGCTTCTTAGGCTCAAGGATGAAGAAAAAGTCCATTTCCAAATTTCTTCCTAGATTGTCCAACTCAACCAGGGCCAGAGAGGGGACAGGGAGTCTAGAAAATTGTCATGCTCATTAACACAGAGTGTGCATTCATGGAGGGCTGATGGTCTGTCCTCAGACAAGCTGGTAGAGTAGACGGCAGGTGGATGGGGGGATTGTAAGGTCTAGGATTCAGCAATTAGATAGCTCAATGCCTCATTTACCTGTGTTTCTATCTCACCTTTTCCCATAAAGAATGCAGATAGGAGAAATAAGATAAAATGCGTTTCTGAGTGATTTTTAAAAAGTCAGTGTTACAGAGCAACATATGCTCATGAGACAATTGTGATACTGTACCTGTGTAACATAAAACGTGCCAGTCCCTCTGCACTGCACCTTGGCCTCTCCATCCTCAACCCACTTCCCAAGACATAACTACCTTTGATGGCAACGTGTCCTTCTGGAGTTTCTGTGCTCCTCATTCTGGGGGAAGGGATGAGTGAAGAGCTCCTTCAGTGAGGAGGACCCTCCCATCCGTGTTCTCATCGGGCCCTCTGCCCCTTCTCAGGCCTGGCCCTGGGTCTGGGGGGTCTGGCAGTGTCCCAGCTGAGTCCTATTTGGTGAGACCACTGCTGGCAGGGTGGGGAGTTTGGAGGGCACAACGCCTGTCTCCCTTTGCTGGTAGGCATGCTATGATGGCCTTGAGGTTCCAGCTCAACCCAATTGGCTGACAGTTTTATCTCTGGGAAGCTCAGACATGAATAGAAAATCAGAAGGATGGGAGTCACCTGCCTGCCTCTGGAGTGGTGCTTCAGCTTCTGTTAGCAGGCCGTGGTTGTCCACATTCCTGCCAACCATTACTGGGATGTTTTGATTAGCGATTGATCTGCTGTGGCTCTGTAGTGACTGGTGTCACTTACTCCACTGTGGAAAAATCCCAGGAGCCTCACAGATCAAGACCCTGAAGGAAAGCATGTGGGAGGCTACTGACAATTTGTGTCAAGGGGAAAAATGTTACTCCCAACAGGCAAACCCTCCCCGGGGCTGTGGACTCAGGCCACTGCAGAGAACTCCAGCTTTGCGGTGAAATGGGAACGTGTCATACACACACACAAGCAGAACTGGCAAAGGCTTGGAGGCCACAGATTGTCCAAGGCTGCCTCCGTATGCTTCATCATCACCTGGCTGCAGGCGTGGCCCACAGTTTGGCCTTTTGCCCCTTGCGACCTGCATTTCCCTACATCCAAGCACGGTGTCTAGCCTGTGTCCTGGCATGGGGCCTGACAGTAGGTGCTTGATTGATATTCATGGGAGGAATCCTTTCAACAAATATTTATGGAGCCCCTCACATGCTCTAGATGTGGGGACTCAGTAGTAAACAAAAGAGACAAAAATGACTTATACTCATGATCCCTAATAAATGACCTGCCTTGGTACATTGTCTTCTTCTCTGGTATGTCTTATAATCTTTCTATATTTCTATCAACAAATTTGGTTTTCTTTCCCTTTCAAGAAAAAAAAAAAGAATACCCCAAACACCCTGTAGAGAGACCATTCTTGTTTAGGTCAATAACCATTTATTAAAATCTATCTTCTCTCAGTCACCTGGAAAAAAACCCAACCCTGTACTTGAACTGAACTACTGGATGTTGTTGGAGAAACCCGCACCCTGTGCTGACTGGCCTCACGATGAATGGCACACCCTAATGAGAGCTCAGCTCTACCTAGAGATTCTATTTTGCTTCCCCTCAAGGCTTCCTGCCTCTAAGATGTCTACCTTGCTCCTTCTTACTCCCTTTTGTTGACTTCTTCCTCTTCCTCTTATGTTTTCCAAGCTTTTTCTTCCTGTTAGTTAGCTTTATTTATTTTACAGGTGTATATGCTTTAATTTTCTCTCAATTTTCTTTAATTGAAGTATACGTGATAGATGATATTTTATTGGTTTTGGTGTACAACATAGTGACTTGGCAGTTATCTACACTACTAAATGCTCACCGTGGTAAGTGTAATTACGATTTGTCACCATACAAAGGAATTACAATATTATCGACTATATTCCCTATGCTGCACTTTCAAACCCTATTCATGCAAGGGCAGGGTGTGTTTAAATAGTTCTAGCCAACTCTCCTATCTTGAACACCACTCAATTCTTCAGTGAGAAATAGCTTCATATATTTATTAGACTCATTAGGGAACCCTCTAGAACTAATCAGAGATAAAGATCACTAAAGCCTTATTGGAGCCCCTCAACACTACCAACCACTCCTAAAGGGCAAGTCCAGTAAGGGTACTTCAGACAGTAACTAACAACCCCACAGAGGAAACATTGTAACTGGAATTTTGTGCCTCTTGATCCCCTTCACCTATTTCATCTATCCCTCCCCACTGACCCCTACGGCAAATACCAGTCTCTTTTCTGTGTCTATGAGTTGTTTTGTTTTTTAGATTCCACATATAAGTGAAATCATATGGTATTTGTTTTTCTCTGTCTGGTTTGTTTCACTCAGCATAATACCCTCTAGGCCCATCCATGTTGTTACAAATGGCAAGATTCCCTTCTTTTTTATGGCTGAGTAATATTCCATTGTTTTATGTACTACATCTCTTTTCTCCATTCATTTATTGATTGGCACTCAGGTTGCTTCCATATCTTGCCTATTGCAAATAATGTGGCAATAAACATAGGGGTGCATATATCTTTTCAAATCAGTGATTTTTTTTCTTCAGGTAGATTCCCAAAAGTGGAATTACTGGGTGAATGGTATTTCTATTTTTAATTTTTTGAGAAACTTTTATACTGTTTTCCATCATGGCTGCACCAATTACAATCCCAACAGCAGGGTAGGAGGGTTCCTTTCCCTTCACATCCTCACCAGCACTTGTTGATATTTGTCATTCTGACAGGTGTGAGGTGATACCTTATTGTGGTTTTGATTCACATTTCCCTCATGATGAGTGATGTGAAGCATCTTTACATGCATCTGTTGGCCATCTGTATGTCTTCTTTGGAACAATGTCTCTTCAGGTTCTCTGCCTTTTGTTAACTGGGTTGTTTTGTTGAGTTGTGTGAGTTCTTTACATGTTTTGGATATTAGCACCTTACTGTATATATATCATTTGCAAATATATTCTCCCATTCCTTAGGTTGCCTTTTCATTTTGTTGATGGTTTCCTTTGCTATGCAGAAGCTTTTTAGTTTGATGTATCCTTATCCATTAGCTTTAAAATTAACTTTTAATAAACCCCCAAAGACACTGCTGAACACCAAAGAAAATGCTTCTAATGCTTATTTTCAACAGTGACTTAAAAAATATATATATCAGAAACAAACTGCTTAAATGGACTGATCATGGATATTAGATTCTTTAGACCTGGGTTTGAATTCTGGCTCTTATGTTTGTCACTGGGCAAGTTATTTTGTGTGTGCATGTAAGAGACAATGAGAGAGAGAGAGACAGACAGAGACCAGGAAGGATTTTTAGTACATTAGGGGGCTCAGTGTGAATCACCTAGAAGGTTACTCTCTGGGGAAGCATTAAATAAGGTTTTCCAGTTACCCTGTGACCTGCAGGATCATAAATCCTTCCAGAAAATCTGGAGAGAGGCTTGACATATGCCAGAGAAGGGAAGAAAACTCTGTGTAAGGATAGCATGGTGAACAGAAGGGCTGCTTCAGGGGTAGATGTCCTGAAGAGGAGTAGGAACCCAGGAAAGGTCATGAGGATTTTGATAACCAAGAATGCACTACAGGAAAATGAGTCATCTGGCCTTTCAGGAGACAAACATTTCTTAAAAGACAAAAATGGCAGCAGGACTCTGATAAAAGATGTCGACAGAGTTAAAATACTGCTTCTTCTTAATTATCAATTTGATGTGGGTGATCATTACATGAGTATACACACATGTCAAAATTCATCAAGCTGTACACTCCAGTTTGCACATTTTCTCATATGTACCTCAATATAAAAAATTAAAATTAGTCAAAGTAGTACTCATTTTTTTTAAAAAGTGAGATATAAAGCAATAGGTATAAAACATTAAGTCTAATGCTTCAAAATGATCAGATATACTATTGCTATATCAGCAAGAAGGTATGTTTCCATTGACTACTTGGCAGTGTGTTCACATAGCACAGCCAGAAGAGAGGACACACTTTCACAGTGGCCGTCATCAAGATGTAAATATGAACACCTGCACATGAGCCCTTCCTTCCTGGGACTTCCTTCTGCCCCTCTGCCACCAATCTGATGACAAGTCCTCATTTTTACTGCTCAGAGTGGCTTAATAATTCTACATCTCAGGTTTTCTATTAATTATAATGAAAAGACTCCATCTGAGAGGTGGATTAACAAAGGCCTTTCCTGTAAATTAACAAAAGGACATTTATAAAGGGGTAATTTTCCTCTTCTGCTTTGAATATACTGGGGACACTTGGAACTCGTTTGCCTCTTAAATAGTCACCAGCATTAACTGGAATGCTCTGCGGGACAAGGATAGTCTGCATGTGTCTAACAGCTCCTGGGCTTGGGCCCCTCCTGCCCCCCCGTGAAGTCAGTGTACTGCCCCAAAGATAAAGCTGAACGATTCCATTCTCAGAAGATAATTGTTCCTATGGATTAACAGGAAAAAAATAACTGAAGTGTGTTATTTTACATGTCTACTTTGAACGTAGTTTGTGCAATTCTAAATATCTAAAAAGCCTGGATATTTCTGCCATGTCAGATAAAGATTTAAGATAAGGACCAGAGGAGCATCAAACTGCATACTTGTGATGTAGCCAAAGCATCATCCTGACAGTGTCTTCTAAATATGAACGACTGGCCTAGAATCTCTTTCCCCTTCTCGCTGCTGTCAGCCCAGTGAGCAACTACACACATCTGTAATACTTAAGGGAACTTAAACAAGTGCCAAGTTGTTTTTTAGAAGATAGTCTTTCCTATGAACTTTAACACAAAATGCATAAAACAGCTTCCTAACTCTGCTTCTGTGAAGCATTGGAACCTCTTCAACATCTAGAAAGACTGGATGCTGTGCAGTGAAGACTCATTTGCCATGATCTACAAGGTGTGTGGAGCCAGGCGCTGTGCAGAGCTGAGCTGGGCACCGTGGCTGCCAGGTCAGTGAATACACATTGCACAGAACCCTTTGCACCTCTTCCATCTGCTCCTCTCAAACCAGAGCACAGATGCACAGGTCTGTTTGGCTATTTTACTCCCCAAACACAACATTTCTCAAGGTTACAAAAAGTGTTACTGCACTGCCTCTACTTTTAACACTTACCAGGTACTTTAGAGCATTAAGGAAGGTTAGATATCCAAAACGTACTTGTTGTCAACCATATATGCCTTAGTGAAGAATAAAATATGCATATACAACAATAGTTATAACATGAAATGTCTTCTAAATATAACAATCTGGCCTGGAACCCTTCTTCTGAATCCTGCCTGAACTTAACCATAGCCTAAACTTGGGGGCTTTCTCAGACTGCCTAGAGCAGATTCACAAACCTTTTAGAGGGTCACAGCATCCAGGTTAAGAACCATTCTACTTAAGATTTCTGTGGGCTTCTTACTGAGTCCACAATTGATTTGCTAAAAGAGAGAAGGCCTTGAGCTGACACTTCAAAGCCTTCCAAGCTAGGCTCTGCCTTGGAGCAGTGCATTTCCAGTTACTAAGATGTCATTTTTTTCCCTTGGGTAAAGCGTTTGACTCCCTAGGTTCCTGACATTTTTGAAAGAACACTAAGCTGCAGCCAGCTTTCCTTTGGCAAGTCATTGCATTCCCTTTCTTTCACTCTTTCCTTTCCCATGGAACCTATCCTTCCATCTGTCTTTCAAACTCTACTTTATAAATAGCAATTCAAGTTTTATTTTCTTCTTGAATGCACCCTCTCTGTGAAAGAGGCTTTTCACCAAGAACATGGCGTCAGATGGCTATCTTGCCAGTGGGTTAAACAAAGATCTCCATGCTGGGTAAAATTTTTACAGACCTATTCACACTTGCCTGCTTGTCTCACACTTGGCTAAAACCAACAACATATTCATGAAAGTACAAAGGATAAAAAAACTCATTCCCAAAGTAATTGAGAAATAACTTTGACATAATTTGATACAATTATTTCTATTTTGCCTATGGTTTTTCTGGAATGCACTAATTCATATAGACACATGCAAAGCAGGTCCTACACCTACATATGTGAAAAGTAGGCTACTTATCACCAAATGTTAAAAAATGTGAAGTTTCAGAAATTCAATCAGTAACTTTTATGTCCTGAGGACTTTCACAAAATTGAGAGCATAAATACTAATTGCCCCTTGTCTCCAGAGTAGCATATAAAAAACTAGGAAAACCTCAGTTTCACTTTCAACTTTTTCTTTAAAGGCATAATGGTGGAGAGTGGCCCTTAACTGTGCTCCCTAATGCCACAAAAGAATCCACAGAAAGCAAACACACAGCATCAGCACCTTAAATACCACAGAGCTTGCCTGTGGGCGTGCCCTTGGAATGGTGGCTGCCTGCGGTACAGGGCTGCGCAGAGGTCTGAGGCCAGCAGTTTGCCCATGAACTTGTTCTTTGTGCTTGCTCCTGCACATTGCATCACAGCAGAACCCAAGCCAGGAATCAAACTGCCTGTTTGCTCCTGCTTTGCTTTCTGCCATTTTCTGTTTTCTGTCCCCTTCTACTTCCACCACCTCCAAGGGAGTTAGCGCTCTGTGCACAGGCAGAGGAAAATGCTGATCATTGGTGTGCTTTGATGGATGTGAGAAAGTTCTCAAATGCCAGGATTATTCCATTTTGCTGACATGATTGAAATTCCCAAAGCTCTGTTCTCTGCAAGAGTCCCACATGGAACTGCTCACAACTACTGACGCCGTGCGTTCATTGATAAACCAGTCTTTTACTAAGCCTCCCAGTGGGGACTCCTGCACTGCTCTCATTCTCAGCTCGTTGGCCTTCCCTTTTCCTCCTCATTGCATGATCTTTATATGAAGGCTCTGGAACTTCTCCCAGAAGTACACTTGATGTGAGGCTGAGTGGCCCCTGATTCTTGAGAGAAATGCATGCAGAAGGATGTAAAACCGAAGAGGAGGAAAGTGTACCCAGGGAACCATACTTTGTGGGGGATGATGAGACAGGACTGTGGCTTGAATGCTGGGCAAGCAGAAACCAGCTGCTCGACTGGAAGCCTCCTGTGGATTCTGTTCACCTGTGCAGGGAGGACCACAAGCTCTATTATGTTCTAAGCCAGTGGTTCTTACCTCAACTGTGTATTAGAATCATCAGTAGAGCTCAAAATGTCCAGGCCATGCCCCTACCAGAATCTCTGAGTGTAGGGCCCATGCATCATATATAATTTTTAAGCTGTCCAGGTAATTCCAATATACTGTCAAGGTTGACAACTACTGTTTGATACAAATTTATGATTTATACCTTGGCATTGAACTTCCAGCCTCCAGAACTGTGAGAAATAAATGTCTGTTGTTTAAGCCATTCCAGTCTGTGGTATTTCTATTATAGAAGCCCAAATGGGCTAAGGCAGATGCTGAGTGCATAAATATGAAGAAATGGACTACTCTCTGCTTCTGCAAATGTGACTTTTTAAGATTACATATAAAAGTGAGATCATGCAGTATTTGTCCTGTGTTTGGCTTATTTCAGTTAGCAAATTGTTCTTCTAATTTATCCATATTGTTGCAAATGGCAGGATTTCCTTATTTTTTATGGCTGAATAATATTCCAGTGTGTGTGTGTGTGTGTGTGTGTGTGTGTGTGTGTGTGTACACAAACCATATTTTCTTTATTTAGCCATCAGTGGACCCTGAGGTTGCTTCTGTGTCTTTGCTATTGTGAATATGCTGCAATGAACATGTGCAGATACCTAGTCAAGATACTGATTTCATTTCCTTTGGATAAATACCCAGAAGTGGAACTGTTAGATCATAGATAGCTCTATTTTTAATTATTTGAGAGCCTCCATACTGTTTTCCATAGGGGTGTACCTGTTTACCTTCCTAGAAACACTGCACAGGGGTTCCCTTTCCTTCATATCCTTACTGATGCTTTTTATATCTTGTCTTTTTGATAAAAGCCCATCGTAACAGAAGTGAGATGACATTTCATATTTTTTTCAAGTGCAAAAATGTGTAAATTTAATGATAAATTGATACAAATGAATACATATATCTTTGCTGATATATGAATGGACAGTACTTTCCAAAATGGACTACTATGTTTATATGGACACATTAATTCTTCACATTTGAAAAATACAACCAGCTTTAGTGGTTTGACATTGTCCTGATGATTAGTGATGTTGAGTGCCTTCTCACGTACCTGATGGCCGTGTGTGTGTCATGCTAAGTTTGTTTAACTGCTTCAGGTAGAGCCAGTGCGGGAAGAATAACCAGGTGATGTACCATGTGCGTCTGCTTAGATCAGGTACCCTCCACAAAGCAGAAAGTTGTGCGAGGTCACTTCAGCTGAACAAAATAATTTTCTTGACCTCATTTGATTCATTGGTCTTATATCAGGTTATCAGGTTTATGGCATGGAAAGTTGGGCCCAGGCACGTTTTCTTTGGCTTTCTTCATTTTTGTTTTAATTACAGTTAAGAATATTTTGTCTGGCACAGAAACAGCCAACCGGACTAATCTCTGACCTTGTCCTTGAAAACCCCTTACTAAGAGCCAAACCATCAGAAAGCTCGAGGCTTCATGCCTGCTGCAGCCTAAGTGGAAGACAGAGGTGCTTGGATGGGCAGGGCAGCTTCTGACAGGTTCCCCAGAGCCAGGATCCTGGAAGCAACCACAGGCAACAAAACCCTCCCTGGTCTGTGCCACTCTGCCTTGGGGCTGAAGCAGGGTGCTAGCCAGTTTTAGGTCACACTGCAAGCTTTCTGCCCTGCTGCTGGCGGGTCCAAGCTCGGCATCCGGAGTCTGGAGTACAGAAGACTTGCTTGTGGTATGACCCAAGAAAAGTCTCCTTTCTTCAAACCATCATTTTCCCATCTGTGTAGAAGGAAGATTTTGTAATCTGTTTGTATTGGGTTCTCTAGAGAAACAGAACCAATAGGAAATACATACATAAGTTAATAGGAATATATAATATAAATATATATAAGCTATCAGAACTGTAAAATAATTATAAGGAATATTATATATTTATATCTATTAATTATAAGGCATTGGCTTATGCCAATTTATGGAGGCTGAGAAGTCTCAAGATCCACAGTTGGCATGGTGGAGACCTAAAAAAGCTGATGGTTTAGTTCCAATCTGAGTCCCAGTCCTAAAACAGGAGAAGATCCATGTCCCAGCTTTAAGGTAGTCAGGCAGCTAGAGAGGGAGAAGGCGATCTAGGGTGAGCAAATTCTCTCCTTCTCTGCTTTTGTTCTGCTCAGTCCTCAGTAGATGGGTTGAGGCCCGCCCACAGTGTGGAGACTGAGCAATCTGCTTTACTGTCAGTTCGAATGTTAATCTCATCCAGTGCTACAGATGAATATTATGGCCTCCCAAATTAGTATGTTGATGCCTAATGGCTAAAGTGCTGGTGTCAGGAGGAGTGACCTCTGGGGGGTGATGAGGTCATGAGGGTGGAGCCCCAGGATGGGATTAGAGTCCTTATAAAAGAGACCTCAGAGGGCTCCCGAGCCCCTTCTACCATATGGAAAGAGCCGACTCTGAGCCAGAAAGCAGTCTGTGCTGGATTCTGGCTCTACTGGCACCCAGATCTCAGACTTCCAGCCTCTGGAACTGTGAAAAATAAAAAAATACTCTGAACGCTGAATTAGGGAGTTGTCATGATGATACAAGGCCAAAATTTAGCAGGGAAAATATTTCTAATTTTTGAATTGATGACTGTTATTCAGGAAATATGATGTACAGATAAATAGAAGAGTCTACCTGAATTTTGGAAAACTAGGTTTAGTTTATTGATGTGGTTGTGTTTATTAAAAAGGCCTCTGTTTCATACATCTTAAATATGTATACTCTGAATTCTAAGTTTGGATGAAATATCTTTTTAAATTAAAATAAAAGTAATTATCATAGTGTTGTGGCAAGAATAGCACAGTGCTGTGGATTTGGGGAAGAACAAAAATGTCCTTGCCAGATGGAAATATTCTGTTTCTTCTGCAGTGAAAAAGAATTCTATGATGGACTGTAATACGGTTCCAAACAGGAGCTGCTTCTTTCTAGGCCAGGATTGTAATTCTCACCCCACAACATCAGGCTATGACTGTGACTTTGACCAGTGAAATCATTGAGGGTCTTCTCTATCTCCTCTCTTCCTCCTGTCTGAGGACAGGCAATGTCTCCGATAGAGACTACCACCAGCTTGGGTTCCAGATGTAGAGCTGAGCCGCAACAGACCTACATGTCAGCTAAAAATAAACTCAACTGATGTCAGCCTTTGGAATTTTGAAATTGTTTCTCACCGCAGCATGACCTAGTCTTCCCTGACTGCGATAGCACCTGAGATTTTCCCTAAAACTTCCAGTAACTTCCATCCTCAGGAAGGCCTCCCCAGCTTGAGAAATGAGATTGACACAAAGGAGTGGTTGCTTTCAGTTGCAGTTGGGGACCGTGAAAATGAGAAACCGAGTCAGAATGACATTTAATGCAGAGGGCTTAGACTTCCTTGGAGACTAAGCACCAAGTCAACGCTCCCCTGTACTTTTATTAAGTTACAGCAAGCAAAAAGACAGGCATCAATTAATGATTATAGGATGAGTTTTCTCATCAAGCTAAACAATTGCAAACTAATCACCTCTTAAAGTTTCTCTTATGTCTCCTTAAGTCATCTGGCCATGTGAGTCTAAACAATTGCAAGCTAATCACCTCTTAAAAGTTTCTCTTACGCGTCAAGTCATCCATCTCGTGAGTCTCAGGGTGTGTTCCTTATCTGGGTTTGCCTCAGAAAAGATCACCAGAACTGTTTGCAGTCCTTGTCACACTGCTTATGACTCTCACCAGATTCCAAGACACAGCACCTATTGTTCTTCTCTCTTAGATTAGTTTTGGCTATAGATTAAGTTTAAACAGGAACTAAATTACAGCAAGGTTAACTGCTGGGTTATCTACACTGGGGTATCTACAGCTTTCCATTGCACGGAGGATGCATCAAAGAAGGAAATAGGCTTAGTCCAGGTTTCAGTGAAGATGAGGTGGACTCTTATCACTCACAGAAAATGAGGCAGCCCTGAGTTCAAATTCCAGGGCTGTCACTCACCTGCACAATCTTTTTGAGAGAGCATTTTCTTTTGCATAAATCTGGAATAAAAGTCCTTACATTACAGGATTATGTGATGATTAAATAATATCATATATAAAAAGCACTTAATATATTGTAAGAGCCCAACACTGGGGGCTTACAGCATGTAAGAGCTCAACAAAGGGTAGTTATTATTAACATTCGTGTATATACACAGAGGTATTTAAATAATGCAAACAGTCTGGACGCTGAGAAAATGCTTGCAAATGTAGAGAGAAATGTTATAATCACTCATTAGTAAGCATAACTGATACATCACATGTTTTTCTCTGATTGCAATATGGCGAAGTAGCAATTTAAAATGTTTGACAATTATCTAACACTTGAGAAACCAGGTAGATTTGGAACTTTTTTTGAGAAAAAAAATGTTCATAAACTGTAAAATTTCTAGAGACATATTGAAACCAAGTCCAAATCATTTCAGCCAACTTTTAAAAACATGCCTGCTAAGGGGATGGCTCTGGGTTGGGTTAGCAATCAACAAGCGACATCAAAAAAATAAATCACATGTGATTCCTACCACAAGTAGTTTAAGTCTGGTGATAGAAGAGGCATGTGAACCACCAGTTATCTCAGGAGACAGAACAGCAGCAATACTGATGGAAGCCTAAGTCACTCGTTCACATTATACTAGTTGAGTGTAAACACCGTGGGTATGAGGGAGGTGATGTTAACCTGGCTGCCATAAAAAATACCATAGTCTGGGTGGCTTAAACAACAGACATTTATTTCTCACAGTTCTGGAGATCAGGGGCCAGCGTGGTCAGTTTCTGGTGAGAGGCCTCCTCCTGGCTTACATGTGTCGTCCTGTGTGCTGCGTCCTCACATGGCCTTTCCTTAGTGAGCTCAAAGAGACAGATTAAGCTCTCTATGTCTCTTAAGGGCACCAGTCCCATCAGGCCAGGGCCCTGCCCCCCTGACCTAATCACCTCCCAAAGGCCCACCTCCAAATAGCATCACATGGAGGACTGGGGCTTCAACAAATGAATTTGGGGGGAGGACACAACATTCAGCCCATAACATTCAGACAGCATGGCATGGCATGGCACGGCATATAAAAAGTGCACAAGCGCCAGTAAAAGCCCAACCACCATTTCATGAAGCCAAGTACTCTCTTGCTGTTGCGATGATAAGCTTTAGCTCTGCTCCAAACAGCAGCAGGAAAAGTAACAACAAAACCCCACAGTGCAAGAGGCCGCTTCATTGGTTCACGCATGTGTTCAAGCATGGAGGGAGCGAGCGTGGGAGAGTCTGGAGCCCTGACCCCACGACCTTCACACCAGTGGACGAGGAGAGAACAGGTTATATCACAGCACACGGTGTAAACAGGAGGGCCGCCCCGCGTGGGGGCTGAGAATTCCTCTCTGATCGGGGTTGCTGAACATGAAAGAGAGACAAAAGACCCGTCCCAGCCTACTACTACTGTCTGAATGGTTCCTCTTCTCCTTCAACTAGTCTGACTGAAGCTTTGCTATTAGCAGGCAAAAGGGCGAAATTAATGCAGATGCCGCGTGTTCTCCTTAGTGTGAGAAGCAATAGCAGTCTCCCACTATGATGGTCATTAAAACGTCAGGTCCTTTACCATGTGTGTGTATTTAAAGGGAATTCTCCACTTCCCGTCTTACAGGAGACTTATTTTGGAGCTTATGATTATTTTGCATTAGTTGCCCCAGAAATGGGTTATCAGTGAGGAGCTAATTTGGGAATAATCATGATTTTTCTGAATATGCAAGAACTTCCCAAGAGCAAGTGCTACCGAAAAATCGTTATTTCCGTTTGGGCGAATTCACACTTACTTGGACTAGATAGGCGTTGTGATAACGTAGGCCAAGTAACCTGCAGCTACTCACCGTCGTCATCAGCACCATCTGCGCAGAGAATGGTGGAGGGAGGGCGAGCTGGCGGGGCGCTCGCCGGCCTGAGAAAGCTGGGCCGCCCGGAGTGCAAGGCCCGGGGCTGTGCAGGTGCCGCGCGCGCAGCACGTGCCGCCGGCAGGTACCCCCGGGGCCGAGCAGGGCCCCCTGGCGGCCCTGGAGCGTCGGCACTGCCGCTTCCCTCAGCCCCGCGGCTCCGGCCCGGGAGTAGGGCGCGGGGCTGCCCACCTGCGGTGTAGAGAAACAGAGAAGGTAGGAGGCCATCCGGGTGGCTGCTGTCGTCCGTCCATTGCTCCCGACCCCGGGCTGAGCGAGGCGGGGCGACCAGAGGTGGGCCCCTTCTTCGTCGTTTGTGGACAGGGTGGCTTGTCTCCCGCGGCCTACGGGGACTACGAGGGCGTGCCGTGCTTTGAGGGCGGCCTAAGTCGCCCTGTCTCCACTTCCGTGGGTAGTCCTTAGAGGGGTTCAGGGTTTTGAGGTGGTGCCTCATTCGGGCAAAGCAGAGCTCAGCCAAATACTTAGTCGGGTTGCAGAGACCGGGCCCCGGGCGCGGCGCCGGGAGCGGGGCTTCCAAGTCCCAGCCGGAGAGCCGTGGTGAGCCCGAAGCAGGGGAGGGCCGCAGGGCGCCCGCGGAGCAGAAGGCCGCCCAGCCTCTCTCAGGGCTCGGGCCCTGCGCGGAGGCTGGTGCTGCCATTTAGTGTCCATTCTCATCTCAGAATCTGGGCCGGGAAACGGCCCTTAAATGTCACCTGATGCGTCCGGCCGTCCCCTCCCCTCTTTTTCCTATCCATCACCATAGGATCCTGTGAAACTGGCAGGAGAGCAAGAGATTTGTTCCAAATCACTTAGCATGGATCCCAGAAGCGGGATGTTGATGCTCATGGTGGAGAAGCAGGTGGAGTTTGGTTTAAGGATAAATACCCACGAGGCCTAGGGGCGGGCAGCCAGGGGAGGGTGGACTTGCACAGCAGTAGACGGCTGTGAGGGTGATCGGCGAACAGCTGTGCCAGAAAATGAAATGCATGCTTTTAAGGAACCAATAGCTCTACCTCTGCCCTAATGAATTAGATAAATAACGTCTTTTTCATGGATGGTGACTAAGTGAGCTGGATAAATATATTGAAGACCTTGGGAAACTGGGTGGCAGAGGGAGGACTGAAGTTCCAGGCCTCTGTCGTCTCCTCTGAGTGCTGTTTCTCCAAACGGACTTGGACTGTGGACAGGCAAAGGGTATGATGAAGAATAATGAGGAAAAATTATGAGTGGAATTCCTATAAAGAAACAGAGATGATGATTGGCAATACTTCACTGTGTGAAACACAGAGAACTATTTATTTTATCATTTGGGTGATTGGATGATTTGCCCCAGGAAGAGTTTCTGAGAAATAAATTCACTTTTTCCTCCAAAATATTTGAATATATCCAAAAATACTGAATCATCTATCTGCCTATTAAGTGTTTCAGGCACAGTGCTGAACACTTTATATATATAACCCTCACAAGAACCCCATGAAGTAAATATTGACTCCATTTCACAAATTAAGAAATGAGGTTAAATGTAGTAAATTGCTTAAGGCCAAAGAGCTAAATGTAGGATAAGATTCAGATGTATCTGTCTGGTTCTAAAGAAGTCTACACACTGAACCACTTTTCTAGAATGGCTCATGATGTCTTATATACCTGCATGACAAGCAGAGAATTCATCCCAGCTAATGCACATTGACTGCATGGACACATGGCAAATTGTATTAAACGTTTAACTGATGGCCTTCGATACTTTGGGGAAGTGTTGTGTATTTTCCTCAGTCCTTGTCCCTGCTGCAACAGAGAATCAAGGGCAGAGACACAGAAGTGAAGCAGAGTAAAAGTTTTACTTAAAGTTAAAGAGAGAAAAAGTGCAGCAGGCAACCTCAGTGAGGAGAGGTGCCCTGAAAGGTTGGAGAGAAAGTTTAAGATCAAAAGGTTACACAATTAGAAAGTGTGGGCTACTTCAGAGAGAGGTGCATCCCGAAAGGTTGGGGGTTCCCCCTTTTAAGGATTCTTCAGGAATGTGACTAAGGGCTGGGGGTGCAGACTTGTTAAATGGTCTTTGAATACTTAGAATTAACTTAACACAAGGAACTTCCTGCTCTGATTACTCCCTGGGTTACCTCCATTCTTGATCTGGGAACATATCAAACAAGGCTGCCTGCCTAACCCCTAAGGTGGGCTGAGTTATTGTCTGTTTGATAAAGAGTAAGTTAAGAATCTTACTTCTCAACTTCCTGGGTATTAAAATGCAGTCTTTAAGATGGAATCCTTCCTGCCTTTTACTATGTTGTTCAAGGCTGGGGTCTGCATGCTGAATTAGTTGCTTCAGTTGCAAACTACTTGATTAGGGCCAAGGAGAAAAAAAAATAGCATATAAGTAAAGTTAAAAAATAAGCTGGGCCTGCATGATTAACACAATAAAGACATGGGTTATGCTGAGGTAGCCTCCTTTATCAGAGGAATATTCAAATATTACAGGCCAAGTTGCTCCTGGCTTTTTGAGCTTTAATTGATTAACTCTGGGTCTTTTAAGTGGGCTTTCCTGGCCTTTTTCTCTTTCCAACCTGCTCATGTCTATTTTCCTGCCTAACAAATACACGACTGTCACAACCAGTCCTTATCTGCCCTGCCTTCTAAAAGCATCCTTAAAAAGCTCAGTAAAAAGGTGTGGTGTTAGAAATCACCAGATAAGTTGGATAAGAAAAAATCATTTTAGAGGCAAAGATTAATGAAATGCAAATATCCATTGTTATAGAAATGGAACCCTTCTAGATTATGATTTATTCTATCAATTCAGATATACACACCTTTCCAATCATGTCTTCCCTAGATAGAACCACGTAGAAGAAAGCCAGGCCAACCCCAGTCTTAGGTACCAGGCCTTTGCTAGATGTCAGAATTGGAAACTTGTTCTGCTTCGTAGGTTAGCATGTACTCTTGGCCCTTCAAAGGACATTGTATTTTGGTGTTGACCTTCAGATCAACCCTGAAAGTTCATCATATGTAGTTATTTTAATTTTGTGGAGGTGCAGTTTTATATGATTTGTTACACAGGGCATGCTATGTCCAGCTCATACCTCGGGTTACACATTTAACTGGTAAGGGATGAGGGGAGTAGCAAACTCTGTAAAGCTTTTCAGGTGATAAAATATGCTTTTGTTGGAAATACAGATAGCAGTTTGGTATGGGAGAAAATTTTAATGGAAGTTGAAAAGACAGTTAACTTGTGGAATAAGGATATGTTAGAACTGTAACTCATTGCATATCTGACTAGAGAAAGTCAGGAATGGGTAGAAACATTTTGATTCAATAATTTGGAGCCCTCTACGCATCTGGGAATACATCCTTTATTAGTGTAAAGGTCTGTTGCACTCTGATGTGGGAATGAGATAATTCAGGATTGTTATAAAAATGAAGAAATGCTCTCATAAAAGTGAAGTTTACATGCATGTCTAAATATTACCACTACCTTATTACTGTTGTAATTTATCACCATTTTTTGTTTCTTGTAACAAGCCAACATACGAATACACTCTATTATGCATCTTGCTGCTGCTTTTGGGGATGAATCTGCTGTTTTATCTGAGAGAGATGACCTGAATCTTGGCCAGATACCACCCATAGAAATATAGTTTCTTTGATACGTGCCTGCCTGCCTTCGTGTCACCTGTATCAAAGTGGGGTCCTCATTTGTGTCTCTGGGCACATCTTGTATGGGGTCTCGGGTACCAGACAGCAGAGCTGAAAATTACAGTTCTCCGAAGGAGGCAGCTATCCAAGTTTCAGTGAGAAAGAACCGATTTGCTTTGCAGTGATGTAGCCATTCTCCATGTTGGCTTGCTCTGCTTCAGCTTCTCACCTGTTCATGCAGAAATGTTCCTTGAAATAGGGCTTCTTTCAGGGACAATGACAAAGGATGTCAGCTTTGGTCTTGCCCAGGTGGCTGGAGAGGGTGCTTTGCCCCTCCTTGCCAACTCCCCACCACGTGGACGGGGGTGCTTGGCACACTGTCACCATTAATTGTCACCAACTGTCCTGTAGCATGGCTGGGGACCACTACCTCTTTCAGTTTGATGTCTTGGCATCTCTACTGAAGAAAAAAGTGGGGCACAAAATGATTGGGCCAGCTGGAGCATCAGGCTGCCTCTTGTGTTCCCCCTTCCAAGTTTTTGTGCTCTGTTTAAACTTAAACTTTTGTTTTCTTCCAAAATGAATGACAGAGAGAGAAAAAAGAAAAAGCCACCCAGGGTTGAAAAGTGGTAGCTGCTTGCAGCCGACTTCCTGCCTTTGCCAAGAAGGCAGCTCAGTGTGTCCTCGGCTCACCCTTCCTGGCCAAGCTTTATGCAAATGAGAAGCCGTTTCCATGTCTGCCCATCCGAGCCGCATAAGTAAAAAAGAAAAAAAGAAGAAAACCACCGTCACCACCAACAAAAAACCCAGGACCCATTAATTCCAGTAGATTGCAGCAAAGCAGGGGCCCTGGTGGGGACACATCCTGTTTTGCCATTTAAGCTGTCAACTCCCATGCTGAACCTCCCTGATGAACTGTACTCAGTTGTGAAAGAAATTGGGGGTGACAAAGAATTCAAAACACTTGCAGGACAGTTTTCCTAAGGGTCACTAGCAATGCTGTTTTTTTCAGGCTTATTTGCTTTGATGGGAAAATCAGGAAAAGCAGACCTACATATTTAACGATGCCTGTAGATCTATTTTAGAGCCAGACTCGAAGTCAACTCAATTGCAAGAACCACCTTCATTTTTTAATGGCTGGAGCCTGGTGGTCCTGCTCCCAAGCAGCAGGGTCCCTGTGACAAGGAGGAGGACCCCCTGGGCTTTGCTATCCTACCTCTAATTTGAGGTTTGATTTGGAGAGTCACCACCTCAGCAGCACCTGGTGACTATGTCGCCACAGATTCCAGGTGTTATTTGAGAGCCAGGTAGGAAACTTAAAATCTAGCTGGAAAGATTTAGTTTAGTTGTGGGCAAAGAGTATATTAAATAGGCTGGATTTAATGCAGGCAGGACAACTTGGACAGATTCCTTAATTCATTCCTGTCCTGTCACTTTTAGCCCTGAGCATGTCTCTTTTTAGGTCAGTCAGCCTACTTTGCATGCTCACTCATCTAGTCCAGTCTAAATAAGCCATCAGCTGCCTGAACAGCCCAAAGCTTCTTCTACAGCTTGGCAGCGAGTTTTTAGGTGAGCTGGTAAGACCATTTACTGAGGGGCATGAAAGAAAATATTAGCACCTCTATCTACTTATTTTTCTATTCACTCTTCATTTTTCTTTTGTGCATGTTCTAAATTCCATCGAATTGGTTCAGTAGGGCATTTTCAATTTGTACATAATTTGTGCATAAATGCAACATAAATATTGGGGGTGGGCTCAAATGTTTGCACTTCATATTTGGGGGGCAAAAACAAATTTGGGGGAACTCTGCAATGGAGGAGGGCCTGAGGGGAGTGGGGTAGGGAACAGTGCTGTCCTGGGGAGGGTCTTAGCTGAACAAGGCCTTCGCTGTGCAGAGGAAGGGCCGGTCATAGAGGGCACAGCTGGGGAAGGGGGAGCTGAGGGCAGGGTATCAGCTTGGGCCACACAGAAATGGGGCTCCATGTCAGGACTCAGCCCTGAGTGAGAATAAAGTCTGGGTGCCCCAGGCCTGTCCGATTGCCTGGCAGGGTGTCATCTTTTCCTAAAGTCCCTTGCTCATCTCCCTTGGCTTGTCTCTCACACCAGAGCCATCCTTGGCATTGTCCCCTTCCCGCCGTTCCCCCACAACCTCCCAGGTCAATGTCTGCTGCTGTTCTTGCTGTGCCCACTTGGAAAGCCCTTTATCTTCCAGTGCTTTCTCCCTTCCACCCCAGCTTTTCCAGGGAGGTTTCTCAGAGGACAAGTGGCCCTCAGAGCTGACTGGCTTTTATACCTCAGCTGCTTCATCACAGGACAGTGACAAAATCAGATCAGACACAGCTTCCTCCTCCAGGCAACCATGTTCTCGCCATCGTCTACACTGACCTGCTCAGACAGCTAGACTTCTTCAAAGAGTTCTTCTCATGGGCTCATGCAAATGAAGAGATACGGCTGGCTGAGAGTCCTCAGCATGGATCAGAGCCCTCAAACATTTTGTGAGTGCTTCAAAGCCCAGGTCATGCTGTGCTGCTCTAGCCAGAACACACAGAGGACTGCTTTGTGAGGGTGTGGGCAGAATCCATATGTTTCTGACAGAGTCTTGCTCTGACCTGACTCCAAATACTGATACGCAAGTACTGACCAAGGGAATAATAAAGAGAAGGTGTGGGAGAAGGAGGATGAGTTCATATCTGAACAGGATGAGAACATACCTGAATTTGAAATGTGCCTAGTGGATGCACAGATGGCAATGTCCAGTTACCTGTTAAGTGTATAGATCTGTAGTACAGGAGGAGGAAAATCAAAACAGTGCTGGAAAGAAAAATGTCTCCTCTAGTCTCTTAGATTTAGTGTTGGGGGCCTGCAAATTAAACTGACAGATAGAGAAAAAAAAAGCCAGATTTTAATCACACATGTCCATATGGAAGTTTAAAATGAACTGTGCCTCTTAGAATTTGGGGCTTATGTATCATCTTAGTAGGGTGAAGGGAGAGGGAGAAGGGTTCTTATGGGAAAACAATAGAAATATTTAAACATAAAACAGTGAGCTTTCTTCTTGCAAAGACACATGGCCCCTAAGCGAATGTTGGGGAGACAGGATAACTTTGTGCCATCCGTCTGAGTATGGTGCTGACTTGGCTCCAAGGGAATCAGAGGTGCTCTGGGGGAAGGAATTTATGACAGTTGGGTTCTTATAGGCATGCTTTTAGGCAAGAAAGGGATTTCAGAAACTCAAATGCCTTCAGCTCAAAATAATTTTGTGCCACAGAGGTGTATTCTGGACCCTTTTACAGGACACTTCCATTTGGAGTGTTTCTGATCATCAAATGCGGAAATTGAAACCATAGATGAATAAGAATGTACAAGTGAGCTGGCGTCCTTTGAGAAATAGCTGGGTCGGGAGCCATACTAGAACAGCAAAGAATGTCTTGTCAGTTCAGCAAGGAAGCCAGTAAAGGCCACTGGGGTCATATCAAAAGGGCACAGAAGCTTTAACTGGCCAAAGATGGGACCAATTTGAGCGTCAAGAAAAATAATGACTTCAGTGGATTGAAACACATAAACATGCATAAAGCCATGAGTTCATATGATATTCAAAGCAAAATAAACTCATCTGTTTCCTTTGGAGGAGTCTGTCACCTTTGATTATTCTGAAAACTGGTAAAATTTTATTAGAAAAAAAGCATTTATTCCATTTTTCCTCTATGAACTGTACTCACACTAACTAAAGAGTTGATCAGGGAAATGACTTCTTTATGGAAAAACCCAGCTAAATAAATTCAGAAGAAACTAGAGAATTAGAATAGAATATCATCATTTTGAAACCTTTAATGAAACAGTTGAGCTGGGTAATAACCATCATATGACTCTGAAAATACCACATTAAAGTACACAGACGTTATGATTGTAGTCGTATACCATGTCATAGTAGTGCAATATGGGGATTACATATAGTTCTGTAGACTTTTAATCAAAGAAATTAGATTTTGATTGCCTCCTTTTGCCTACTGGAGTGAGTCAGTCAGCTTTCCAAGTCAGGAGCTCATTTGTGTCTTTGGAAGGAGTAAGATGTTAGCAAGGCCAGAGGCTTTCATTCACCACTCAATAAATATTTATTGAGCGTTCAGTTTTGCTTATTTTGGCAGAAACTCTCCCAAGTGCTGGGAGCAGACTGATAACTAAAAGAGACATGGTGTTCTGGCCCGCATGGGGTTTTGATTCTAGTAAATACACATATTAAACTAATAATCACAGAAACAAATAAAATGCCAGTGACAATAGGTACAGGGAAGGAAAAGTACACAGTGCTTTTAACAGCTTAGAACAAAGGAAACTAACCTAGTCACAGAGTTAGTTAGGGATAGCTTCTTTAGGGAAATGACCTTAGAGCTGAGATGAAGTGTGACCAAGAGTTAACTAAGTGATGGGTGGAGGAAGGAGGTGAAAGGGAGGGCTTTCCAGGCAGAAGCAAGAGTGTGTGCAAAGATCCTGTGGTAGCAACAAGCCTGGTGCACGGGAGGAACTGAAATAAGTCCAGGATGACTGCAGTGCACAGAGTGAGGAGGAAGGGAGAGGCGAATGGTTGAAAAGACAGGCGAATGGTTGAAAAGACAGGCAGGGACCAAATCATGCAGTTCCTCATAGGCCACAACAGAGCAGTGGGAAGGCATAGGAGTGACTGACCCAGAGTTAAAGGAGGAGAGAGGTAGGAATAGAGGGGACAGCAGAGCTGAGAAGACACTCAGGTGCCATGGTGTTTGGAAAGATCCTGCTCTGTTTGCGTTGTCATTATTGGGTGCTCTCTTTTCTATTGTTTTTCTCATTTGTCTTAACTAACAAAGAAGATTAAGGGCTCAGAGGATAGTGACTGTTTAGATAGCACTCACTGTTGGCCAGAGACCCTTGGGTTCAGACTCTTTGAGAAGATGAAGTCTTTGCTGAGGGATCTGTGGGGTGTTCTGGGCAGCTGTTCTGTGAAGTGCATATATCAAGAATTATGTTTGTCAGACTTAGCAAATCCAGCTAGGGTGTGTCAAGTTAAATTTGAATTTTGGGTAAATAAATAATTTCAGATTAATGTTGGATAAAGAATATGTTTTTAATGTAATATGGGACAACACATCATTTCAGATAAATTGGTATCTTAGATTTTATGTGGTGACCTTAACCAGAGTATCAGTGTGCGTGGTCAAACCAGAAAGAGTTTCAAGAAGTTATCAGAGATGCATGGAAATATCCATAGTGATCCATCCTTCAATATCCATTCATCCATATCCATCCTTCCATCTGTATCTGTCCATCTGTGTCCATCCTTCCGTTCAGTGTTGTCCACCTCTACTATGTGTTGGACACTCTCTGGAAGCTGAGGATGCTGTGATCAACAAGACAAACTCCCAGCCTTGATAATGCTTACATTCTAGTGGCAAACTGTTCATCTTACAGTGATTATAATAGAGATAACCTTTATGTCTAGCCATTATGTCTAGGAATGGGTAAATAAATGATAGTATCACAAACTGGCATGCAACCATCATAGAAATCACATTTTTGAAGGCTATTACATGTCACGAGGGATTGTTTCCCATATAAAACCAAGTTAAATGAAAGCATGCATAAACTACCATATAAGTTTATAAATTAAAATCACAAGGATGGGTACATGTGCTAACATCTGTAGATGGACCAATAGCAGCTGTATCTGGGTGCAGGAGTTATGGGTAACCTTTCATTAACTCTTTATATTTTTATTTTCTCTTACACATTTTTTACAAAAAGTTGTGGGTTATTTTTATATTTGGAAGTTTTTTTCAGAAGCTCCACAGCAGCCATGAAAGACCAAGGATTGGTGCCACTTTTTGGCTCTGCCATTTATTCTGAGGACAACCTTGAGCAAGTCATATGACTTATCTGGGCCTCAGATTGTTTGGATTTAAAATGAAAAGACTAAGTTGTGATTTTTTGGCATATAATTAAGAACTAAAGTTAAAAAATGTGCTCATTTTTACAGAAGGAGCCCAGAGACTCCGTCATTGTACTCTTGTGTGTCTTTATATAATCCATCTTTCAATGTTGTATTCTTTTGTTTTATCTAGCTGTTATATTGTCCATAAAATTAACTTTTATGTATTTTACTTTTAAGCTTTACTTTTTAGTAATTTTTCAGTATAGACATGGGGTAGGGTGGAGTGTGTGCACGTTTCCTCTGTGGGGTTGTTAGTTAATGTTTGAAGTACCTTTGCTGGACTTGCCCTTTAGGGCTGGTTGGTTGTGTTGAGGGGCTCCAGTATGGCTTTAGTGATCTTTATCTCTGATTAGTTCTAGAGGGTTCCCTTATGAACCTAATAAATATATGAGGGTATTTTTTTCATTGGAGAATTGAGTGGTGTTCAAGATAGGAGAGTTGGGTAGAACTATTTCAAGACACCCTTGCTGTTGCATGTAGGGTTTAAGGATCTGGTAATACTAGCAAATTAAAAACTGTGGAATGATGTCTAAGCCAGGTATACCAATTTGTCCTGTGACCAAGTATTAATAGAGGGCTCTAGCAACTTGATCCCACTAACATGGCAGCTGAATACAGCTGCTGGAATATTGTTACATGTGTTTTGAATTAACATTTCACGGGAAGGTCCAAGTCCTACTACTTCACTGAGCTTACAAGGAGCTTATTTTTGTGTTTACTTGCAAATAAGTATTTCTGTGTGCATCAGAATTTGGTCTGGGATTTGCTGTCTGAATCACACAGCTCCTCGTAGCACTGTGATGGGTGATGAGACAGGTAATTCTACTTGCCTTGAGTTATTGCATATTGGATCTGCAAAGAGTCTGATAATTTGGAATGACTGGATTGATTCAGGTCACTTGCCATGTTAACAGACAAGTTTATTTTTGGAACTATTTTATTTACTTGAATTTTTTTAAAATTATCAAATGAATACACATTAAAGAAGAATATAAACTATCTCACCAGCCCAGCTCCTATTCCCATGATCAGAAGTATTCTGTGCCTTTATTATGTGTCTTTTATTATTTTCAGTAGAGCCATGTCGTACAACTTGCTTTTTGGGGCTTTTATGTGCAATAATTCATTAAAAATGGGTGCCGGGTTGGTAAAGGGTCACATGAATGTTAAATATCCATAGACAGCCTCGTTCTGCCTCTCTGGAGAGAGTAAAGGGAGGCTTTGGCTTAAAGGCTTGGAAATAACTGGCTTCTCCTAGTCCTTTCATTTTGATGAGTTAATTCATGTTTATTCACATATTGAATTTCACTTAAATGCATGGAAATTTGAAATGCCAAGGAGGGGAAAAGATACTACATAGTATACATTTTTAAGTCTTCTCTGCTAAATTCAAACCACCTGATATTCAAATCACTGGGGAGAATCAATTTTGGAAAATCCAATTCCAAGATTGACAGTTGATGCTGGATAGTCATCTGAGGGTTAAGAGCTATAATTGTATCCAGA
Organism: Manis javanica; assembly: GCF_040802235.1. Classification (NCBI taxonomy): domain Eukaryota; kingdom Metazoa; phylum Chordata; class Mammalia; order Pholidota; family Manidae; genus Manis; species Manis javanica. The sequence continues at coordinate 128,513,008 of NC_133157.1, read as the reverse complement.
ACTGGACCCTCTGCACCCCCGGTCCCCAGTAAGGGTGGAGATATGAAGTGAGTGTTGGCAATGAGTGGGCTCTTCATCTGGGATTCATTTTGCTGTCTGCCTAAGGCTGGTTCTGGGAGTGCAGGTAAATCATGACACTTCTGTGTATGACTAAGTCATTCCCTATGGAGCAGCACATTTTAATTCATTTGAGGAGGCAATTCAGCAAAGCCTCTCTTGGGGGACCTTGTAAAGACACAGGCAGTTGTGTGGGGATAATGTGGCAGAATGGGAAGAGTCAGAATTCTGGCAACAGCCAGTGTGACCTTGGGCAGGTCACTTACTTTCTCAGCCTTGGCTTCCTCATTGACAAAATGGAGACAGGAAAGAGTGACCTGCGTTACAAGGTGGTTGTGAACATTCTAAGTGTACAGTCAATTCCCTCATTGATCCTGGTTGATCCTCTGAGCAGCACAAACCTATGGGTGCCTGAGGCTTATAATGGGAAAGAAGATCTACAAATATGCAAACATCAAAGCATAAGTACCCCCTTGTCGGCCGAGAGAAGAGTTGTCAGAGTAGATGAAGCCTAAGCTGATCCTTGGAGGATATGTGCCAGGTGGAGGTGTGAAAATATGCACACCTGTGTATTACAAACTGTTCTGCAGTATGTCTGTTACTGTTATGGGTGGTGGTATTGTCCTTGCCTTTGAGAGCTTACAGTATTTTGGGGGGAAATGTGGTAATTTAACCTGGGAAATGTCACAGAAAGACAGCAAAACACGTCCATGCTGTTTAGAGCTCTGCACCTGAGGTCTGGGGGGTGTTAGAGGAACAACGACAAAATAGCAGGTGACACTTCCTGAACCCTGACAGGGTGTAACAGGACACAGTATCTCTGACAGGCCGTCTAATTGCGTATCCTTACAGATAAACCAATTTCTCAGCCTGAATCTTCTTTGTGATTAAGGCTAAGTCATGGAGCTAGAGATGGGAGGACATGGGTATGATGTAGATGAAGTCCTGGTCATAAAGGAAAGCGAAGTAAGAAAAAAGCTGGAACTCTTCTGTCCCTGGAGATAGTGTAGAGAAGAAATGTCTGTGCCCACACCTGGCTACTCAAGGTGTGGCCTATGGACCAGCAGCTTCAGCAGCTCCTGAGATTTTATGAGAAATGCTGAACCTCAGGCCCCACCCCAGACCTACTGAACCAGAATCTGCATTTTAACAAGAGCTCCAAGGGATTTCTATGCACTTTTTAGTTTAGAAGCACTACTCTAGCCAGACCGCATGTCAGAAGGCATATACTCCTGAAGAGCGGTGTCTATGTGATCTGTAGGGCCAGGAATCGGTTAGTGTTCATCTACTCTGTCACTCTGAAGACCTCCTTGGCTGGAGGACTTACCTCCTGCTTATAATGGGGACTGCTGCATCACACTCTTGGAGCTGGCTGTACCAGCCCTTTACAGCAGGACGTCCCTAAAGCCAGGCCTTGCTGCTTGGAGAGGAGCCTCTGGTGAAAGGAGCTGAGGAAATGTTGCATGTGATGTTTGTGATGGTTCATTTCATGTGTCAACTTGACTGGGTGCCAGATAATTGGTCAAACATTATTTTGGGTATTTCCATGTGGGTGGTTATTTTTGCTTGAGATAAACTTTTTTGTTTTATTAAGGTATTATTGATATACATTCTTATGAAGGTTTCACATGAAAAAACAATGTGGTTACTACACTTACCCATATTATCGAGTCCCCCCCACACCCCAGTGTAGTCACTGTCCATCAGTGTAGTAAGATGCCACAGAGTCACTATTTGCCTTCTCTGTGCTACACTGTCTTCCCTGTGACCCCCCACACCATGTGTACTAAACATAATACCCCTCAATTCCCTCTTCTCTCCCTCACCCCTTCCCCTTTGGTAACCGCTAGGTCCTTTTTGGAGTTGGTGAGTCTGCTGCTGTTTTGTTCCTTCAGTTTTGCTTTGTTGTTATACTCCACAAATGAGGGAAATTATTTGGCACTTGTCTTTCTCCCCCTGGCTTATTTCACTGAGCATAATATTCTCCAGCTCCATCCATGTTGTTGCAAATGGTAGGATTTGTTTCTTTCTTATGGCTGAATAGTATTCCATTGTGTCTATGTACCACTTCTTCTTTATCCATTCATCGATTCATGGACACTTAGGTTCCTTCCATATCTTGGCTATTGTAAAAAGTGCTGCAATAAACATAGGGGTGCATATGTCTTTTAGAATCTAAGAAGTTGTATTCTTTGGGTAAATTCCAAGGAGTGGGATTCCCAAGTCAAATGGTATTTCTACTTTTCGTTTTTTGAGGAACCTCCATACTGCTTTCCACTATGGTTACGGTTGAACTAGCTTACATTCCCACCAGCAGTGTAGGAGGGTTCCCCTTTCTCCGCATCCTTGCCAGCATTTTTTAGTCTTTTTGATACTGGCCATCCTTACTGGTGTGAGGTGATATCTCATTGTGGTTTTAATTTGCATTTCCCTGATGATTAGTGATGTGGAATGTTTTTTCATGTGTCTGTTGGTCATCTGAATTTCTTCTTTGGAGAATTGTCTCTGCATATCCTCTGCATATTTTTTAATTGGGTTATTTGCTTTTTGGGTTTTGAGGTGTGTGAGTTTATATATTTTGGATGTTAACCCCTTGTAGGATATGTCATTTACAAATATATTCTCCCATACTGTAGGATGCCTTTTTGTTCTGTTGATGGTGTCCTTTGCTGTACAGAAGCTTTTTAGTTTGATGTAGTCCCATGTGTTCATTTTTGCTTTTGTTCCCTTGCTCAAGGAGGTGTGTTCAGGAAGAAGTTGCTCATGCTTATATTCAGGAGATTTTTACCTATGTTGTCTTCTAAGAGTTTTATGGTTTCATGACTTACATTCAGGTCTTTGGTCCATTTCGAGTTTACTTTTGTGTATGGGGTTAAACAATAATCCAGTTTCATTCTCTTGCATGTAGCTGTCCAGTTTTGCCAACAGCAGTTGTTGAAAAGGCTATCATTTCCCCACTGTATGTCCAGGGCTCCTTTATCATATATTAATTTGACCATATATGGTTGGGTTTAGATCAGGGCTCTCTAGTCTGTTCCACTGCTCTGTGGCTCTGTTCTCGTGCCAGTACCAAATTGTCTTGATTACTGTGGCTTTGTAGTAGAGCTTGAAGTTGGGGAGCAAGATTCCCCCCCACTTTATTCTTCTCAGGATTGCTTTGGCTATTCGGGGTCTTTGGTGGTTCCATATGAATTTTAGAACTATTTGTTCCAGTTCGTTGAAGAATGCTGTTGGTATTTTGTTAGGAATTGCATTGAATCTGTAGATTGCTTTAGGCAGGATGGCCATTTTGACAATATTAATTCTTCCTATCCATGAGCATGGGATGTCTTTCCATTTATTAGTATCTTTAATTTCTCCCATGAATGTCTTGTAGTTTTCAGAGTATAGGTCTTTCACTTCCTTGGTTAGGTTTATTCCTAGGTATTTTATTCTTTTTGATGCACTTGTGAATGGAATTGTTTTCCTGATTTCTCTTTCTGCTAGTTCATCATTAGTGTATAGGAGTGCAACAGATTTCTGTGTATTAATTTTGTATCCCACAACTTTGCTGAATTCACATATTAGATCTAGTAGTTTTCAAGTGGATTTTTTTAGGGGTTTTTTTTTTTCATTCTATTTCCTCCTTTAGTTCTGTTAGTATTTGTTTCACATACGCTGGTGCTCCTGTGTTGGGTGCATTTATATTTATAATGGTTATATCCTCTTGTTGGACTGAGCCCTTTATAATTATGTAATGTCCTTCTTTATCTCTTGTTACTTTCTTTGTTTTAAAGTCTATTTTGTCTGATACTAGTACTGCAACACCTGCTTTTTTCTCCCTGTTGTTTGCATGAAATATCTTTTTCTGTTCCTTGACTTTTAGTCTGAGCATGTCTTTGGGTTTGAGGTGAATCTCTTATAAGCAGCATATAGATGGGTCCTATTTTTTTATCCATTCAGTGACTGTGTCTTTTGATTGGTGCATTCAGTCCATTTACATTTAGGGTGATTATTGATAGGTATGTACTTATTGCCATTGCAGGCTTTAGATTTGTGGTTACCAAAGGTTCAAGGTTAATTTCCTTACTATCTAAGAGTCTAACTTAACTCACTTGGTATGCTGTTGCAAACACAATCTAAAGGTTCTTTTCTATTAGGTATCATATTCTGTACTTTTTGTATATCCCTTCATTGACTTTGGGGATAGTTAATTAAATTTTGCATTTGCTTAGTAACTAGCTGTTCTACTTTCTTTACTGTGGAGGAGACGATAAGTGAAATAGAAACTAGAGAAGAGGAATACAAAGAAGCTGAGGCAGAGAGAAAAAAGGATCTCTAAGAATGAAAGAATATTGAGAGAACTGTGTGACCAATCCAAATGGAACAATATTTGCAATATAGGGATACCAGAAGAAGAAGAGAGAGAAAGGGATAGAAAGTGTCTTTGAGGAGGTAGTTGCTGAAAAATTCTCCAATCTGGGGAAGGAGATAGTCTCTCAGGCCATGGAGATTCACAGATCTCCCAACACAAGGGACCCAAGGAAGGCAATACAAAGACACACAGTAATTAAAATGGAAAATATCAAGGATAAGGACAGACTGTTAAAAGCAGCCAGAGACAGAAATAAGATCACATACAAAGGAAAGCCCATCGGGCTAACATCAGACTTCTCAGCAGAAACCTTACAGGCCAGAAGGGAGTGGCATGATTTATTTAATGCCATGAAGTAGAAGGGCCTGGAACCAAGATTACTTTATCCAGCAATATTATCATTTAAATTTGAAGGAGGGATTTAACAATTTCCAGATAAACAAAAGCTGAGAGAATTTACCTCCCACAAACCATCTCTACAGTGTATTTTGGAGGGACTGCTATAGATGAAAGTGTTCCTAAGTTTGAATAGCTGTCACCAGAGGAAATAAAACCACACGATGGAGGGTACTAAAAGCAGGTTGGATACGGTGGAGGAGATGATAAATGAAATAAACTAGAGAAGAGGAATAGAAAGAAGCTGAGGCACAGAGAGAAAAAAAGATCTCAGCTTCTTTGTATTCCTCTTCTCTAGTTTCTATTTCATTTATTGTCTCCTCCACTCTATCCAACCTGCTTTTAATACCCTCCATCGTGCTCTTCAACGATTGGATCTCTGACCTGAATTCATCCCTGAGTTCTTGGATGTCTTTCCATACTTCCATTAGCATGTTGATGATTTTTATTTTGAACTCCCTTTCAGGTAGAGTCACAAGGTTCATATAATTTAAATCTTTCTCGGGAGTTGTATTAATAATTTTACTCTGGACCAGGTTTCTTTGGTGTTTCATATTTGTATATGGCACCCTCTAGTGTCCAGAAGCTCTATTCTGGAGCTGCTCAGCCCCTGAAGCAATGTTAGGGGTCACAGGGGAGTGGTATTGGTGCCTGGGGGGATGAAAGAGCTGTTCCCCACTTCCCAGCTGCTGTGCCTGTCTCCACTGCCTGAACCAGTGGGCTGAGCACACAGATATAAGCTTTTGTCCCAGAGCAGCCAGATATGGATCCCTACTTGCTACAAGTGGCCTGAATCCCAGTCTCCCCAGGAACTCTGCCTGTCCCAGCTTTCCAACCCCGTAATCAGAAGAGTATGATGAAAGCACCATGAAATGTAGGTTCGTGCTCCCAGTGCAGATCTCTGGAGCTAGGTATTCCACAGTCCCAAGCCTTCTACTCCCTCCCTGCTCAGTTTCTCTTCCTCCCACCAGTGAGCTGGGATGGGGGAAGGGCTCGGGTCCCACCAACCCACAGCTTTGGCACATTACCCTGTTTGGTGAGGTCTACTCTTTTCTCCAGGTGTATGCAGTCTGGCGCTGTCCTCTTTCCTGTTGCTCTCTCAGGATTAGTTGTGCCAACTATATTTTCTAATTGTATCCAGTTTTAGGAGGAAGCCTCTGTCTCTCCTCTCACACTGCCATCTTTAATCTGGTTAACATTAGGGTTTTTTATGTACAATATCATGTCATCTGTAAACAGGGACAGTTTGACTTCTTCTTTACCAATCTGGATGCCTTTTATTTCTTTGTGTTGTCTGATTGCCATGGCAAGGACCTCCAGAACTATGTTGAATAAAAGTGGAGAGAGTGGCATCCTTGTCTTGTTCCTGATCTTAAAGGAAAAGCTTTTAGCTTCTTGCTGTTAAGTATGATATTGGCTGTGGGTCTGTCATATATGGCTTTTATTTTGTTAAGGTACTTGCCCTCTATACCCATTTTGTTGAGAGTTTTTATCATGAATGGATGTTGAATTTGTCCAATGCTTTTTTAGCATCTATGGAGATGATCATGTGGTTTTTGTCCTTTTGTTGATGTGGTGGATGATGCTGGTGGATTTTCTAATATTGTACTATCCTTGCATCCCTGGCATAAATCCTACTTGATCATAGTGGATGACCTTTTTGATACATTTTTGAATTCAGTTTGCTAATATTTTGTTGAGTGTTTTTACATCTATATTTATCAGGGATATTGGTCTGTAATTTTATTTTTTTGTGGTGTCTTTGCCTGGTTTTGGTATTAGAGTGATGCTGGCCTTATAGTATGAGTTTGGAAGTTCTTCTACTTTTTGGAAAACTTTAAGGAGGATGGGTATTAGGTCTTCACTAAATATTTGATAAAATTCAGTGGTGAAGCCATCTGGTCCAGGTGATTTGTTCTTAGGTAGTTTTTTGATTACCAGTTCAATATCATTGCTGGTGATTGGCCTGTTCAGATTTTCTGTTTCTTTCTGGGTCAGCCTTGGAAGGTTGTATTTTTCTAGAAAGTTGTCCATTTCTTCTAGGTTATCCAGTTTGTTAGCATATAATTTTTCATAGTATACTCTAATAATCCTTTCTATTTCTGTGGTGTTCATAGTGATTTTTTCCTTTCTCACTTCTGATTCTGTTTGTATGTGTAGACTTTTTTTCTTGGTAAGTCTGGCTAGGGGTTTATCTATTTTGTTTATTTTCTCAAAGAACCAGCTCTTGCTTTCATTGATTCTTTCTATTGTTTTATTCTTCTCGATTTTATTTATTTCTGCTTTAATCTTATGTCAACTTTGGGCCTCATTTGTTATTCTTTGTCTAGTTTCATTAATTGTGAGTTTAGACTGTGCATATGGGATTGTTTTTCTTTCCTGAGGTAGGCCTGTATTGTAATATACTTCCCTCTTAGCACAGCCTTTGCTGCATCCCACAGATTTTGCGGTGTTGAATTATTGTTGTCATTTGTTTCCATGTATTTCTTGATCTCTGTTTTTATTTGGTCACTGATCCATTGGTTATTTAGGAGTATGTTGTGAAGCCTCCATGTGTTTCTAGGCTTTTTCATTTTCTTTGCATAATGTATTTCTATTTTCATACTTTTTTGATCTCAGAAGCTGGTTGGTACAATTTCAATCTTTTTGAATTTACTGAGGCTTTTTTGTGGCCTGGTGTATGATCTGTTCTTGAAAATGTTCCATATAGGCTTGAGAAGAATGTGTATTCTGATGCTTTTGGGTGTAGAGTTCTGTAGATGTCTGTTAGGTCCATCTGTTCTAATGTGTTGTTCCATGGCTCTGTCTCCTTACTTATTTTCTGCCTGGTTGACCCGTCCTTTGGAGTGAGTGGAGTGTTGAGTCTCCTAGAATGAATGCATTGCATTCTATTTCCCCTTTTAATTCTGTTAGTATTTGTTTCACATATGTAGGTGCTCCTGTGTTAGGTGCATAGATATTCATAATGGTTATATCCTTTTGTTGGACTGATCCCTTTATCACTATGTAATGTCCTTCTTTGTCTCTTGTGACTTTCTTTGTTTTGAAGTATATTTTGTCTGATACAAGTACTTCAACTCCTGCATTTTTTCCCTATTAGTTGCATGAAATATCTTTTTTCATCCCTTCACTTTTAGTCTGTGTATGTCTTTGGGTTTGAAGTGAGTCTCTTGTAGACAGCATATAGATGGGTCTTGCTTTTTATCCATTCAGTCACTCTATGTCTTTTGATTGGTGCATTCAGCCCATTTACATTTAGGGTGATTATCGATAGGTATGTACTTATTGCCATTGCAGGCTTTAGATTCATGGTTACCAAAGGTTCAAGGATAACTTCCTTACTATCTAACAGTCTAACTTAACTCACTTAGTATGCTATTACAAACACAATCTAAAAGTTCTTTTTTTTCTTCTTCCTCCATTCTTTATATATTAGGTATCATATTCTGTACTGTCTATCCCTTGACTGACTTTGAGGCTAGTTGATTTAATTTTGTATTTGCTTAGTAATTAATTGTTCTACTTTCTTTACTCTGGTTTTATTACCCCTGGTGACAGCTGTTTAGCCTTAGGAACACTTCCTTCTATAGCAGTTCCTCCAAAATGCACTGTAGAGATGGTTTGTGGGAGGTAAATTCTCTCAGCTTTTGCTTATCTGGAAATTGTTTAATCCCTCCTTCAAATTATAATGTCATCTTGCCAGATAGAGTATTCTTGGTTTGAGGCTCTTCTGCTTCATGGCATTAAATACATCATGCCACTCCCTTCTGGCCTATAAAGTTTCTGCTGAGAAGTCTTATGATAGCCTGATGGATTTTCCTTTGTATGAGATCTTATTTCTGTCTCTGGCTGCTTTTAATAGTATGTCCTTATCCTTGATCTTTGCCATTTTAATTATTATATATGTGTCTTGGTGTTGTCTTCCTTGGGTCCCTTGTGTTGGGAGATCTGTGCACTTCCATGGCATGAGAGACTATATCCTTCCCCAGATTGGGGAAGTTTTCAGCAATTACCTCCTCAAAGACACTTTCTATCCCTTTCTCTCTCTCTTCTTCTTCTGGTACCCCTATAATATGAATACTGTTCCATTTGGATTGGTCACACAGTTCTCTCAATATTCTTTCATTCTTAGAGATCCTTTTTTCTCTCTGTGCCTTGGCTTCTTTGTATTCCTCTTCTCTAATTTCTATTTCATTTATCATCTCCTCCACCATATCTGATCTGCTTTTAAAATCCTCCATTGTATTCCTTAATGATTGGATCTCTGACCAGAATTCATCCCTGAGTTCTTGAATATTTTTCTGTAACTCCATGAGCATGTTTATGATTTTTATTTTAAAATCTCTTTCAGGAAGATGGATGAGATTGGTTTCATTTGACTGTTTTTCTGGTGTTTGTATGATTTTGGTTTGAACCAGGTTCCTTTGTCATTTCATATTTGTATCTGGTGCCCTATAGTGTCCAGAAGCTCTACTCTCTGGAGTTGCTCAGTCCCTGGAGCATTGTCAGAGGTCTCAGGGGAGCAGTGTTGATGCCTGGGGGGAGGAAAGAGCTGTTTCCTGCTTCTTAGCTGTTATGCCTGTCTCCACTGCCAGACTCAGTGTGCCAAACACACAGGTGTAAGCCTCTATGCTTTGCAATTGTAGTGCTGTAGGCAGGGCTTCCCTCTGTGTGGCCTGACACCAGGACAGGGGCTGCCAGTTTGTAAGCCAGGGGCGGTCTGGCTGAGAGGAAGGTGCAGCAGGCTGTGTGTCATGGTGGGGGGCCTTAGATCTGTGTATCGAGCGACCAAGGGAATGGAGCTCTTGAAGCTCCTGAAAGTTCCCAACCTGCTGGGCTGAGTGTGCCTCAACAATTTTGTCTACCTGTCCTTTGTCCTGAGCAGTAAGGTCTGTGCAATCCTTGCCCCTTTTGTAGCCTTCTCAGTGTTAGGAAGTCTCTCTGACTGCCCACCTTTCTTTTGTCCCAGAGCAGCTGGATATGGATCCCTGTTTTCCACAAGTGGCTGGAATCTCAGTCTCTCCAGGTATTCCACCTGTCTTAGCTTTTCAACCCTGCTAATCACCACAGCACCGTGCAATGTAGGTTTGTGCTCCCAGAGCAGATCTCCAGAGCTAAGTGTTCAGCAGTTCCAGGCCTCCACTCCCTCCCTGCTCCATTTCTCTTCCTCCTGCTGGTGAGCTGGGGTGGGCGAAGGGCTTGGGTCCTGCTGGATCATGGCTTTGGTACATTACCCTGTTTGTGAGGTCTGTTCTTTTCTCCAGGTGTATGCATCTGGCACGGACTTCTTTCCTGTTGCTCTTTCAGGATTAGTTATATTAATTATATTTTCTTATTATATGTGGTTTTAGGAGGAAGCCTCTGTCTCACCTCTCATGCTGCCATGTTTAATCCTCTCTCTGAAATAAACTTTTAAGTTGATAGACTGAGTAAAGCAGATTGCACCTTATTCAGTCTGGGTAGGGGGGCCTTATTCAATCAGTTGAAGGACTGAACAGACCAGGAAACTGATCCTCCCTCATGTAAGAGAGAATTCCTCCTGCCTGACTACCTTTGAACTGGAACATCTGCGTTTTCTTACCTTTGGCCTTGAACTGAAACACTGGCTTTTCTTTGGATGAGAACTACACCATCAGCTCTCTGGAGTCTCCAACTTGCTGGCTCACCCTGTAGTTTTGGGACTTGTCAGCTCCCATAATTACCAACTTGGGACAACTTTAAATGAAATTTTCAACTTGAGACTTTTGAGACCAGCACAATTATGTGAATTTGGATGGCATTCTTACATGGTGGCTGGCCTGTGGCTATATACTCTCAGAGGAGTATTTATTGTCCATTTAGTATGTAGGTTTAAGGTAGGCAACTTTGCTTAGAGTCTCCTAGGTGCGAGTTATTTTTTTCCCTTTACAGTGAGTGTGCTTGAGGCTATTTTCTAGTGGGCTCTGTGTCACCCTGGGCTGGCTCTAGGCTTGGTCCCCTTCCCCTGTGCCACGGGGACCTGTGAATGCCCATGCTTGAATCTGCTTGGGACAGAAAGTGCCTTTGGTGTGAGAGCACTTTTGCCTCCTTGAGTTTGTTTTTGGTCTCAAGTGTTCTTTGCCTTTTTTTTTTTTTGCCATCTTATCAGTGATTTTAAAGAGACTTCTGCTAGCCCTTGCATGTATCTTTGCTGGAAGAGTTGGCAAGGATGTCTAGTGTGCCACACAGCTGAAAACTGGAGCTGTCTGAGTTCTTTACAATAGTTGTTTAAGGTCAGCTGTAGTCCAGAAGCCCATGACCTCCTAACTTGCCTACCTTGGGATGGGGACAGGAAGGAGATGAAGCAGCTCATTCAGTTTCAGCTTCTCCTCACCATGTGGTATGCCCTGTGTTGCTTTATAGGCTACACGTTCCCAGGCGATGAAGATTCTTTTTATTTTATTACACAAAGGGCTGACATCAGTTGCATGGTGCCTAGATTTTTGTCAGTTACTGTTCATACCATTCAGTTTGCTGGCCCCACACTGAGAGCTGGACTTGTCTTTAATAGAACAGTAAAGAGTTTGGCTTCACACAGATCTGGGTTCTAACTTCTGAGCTGATACTTTCTGGCTCTGTGACTTTCAAAGTCACTTTAGTTCTCTAAGTCTCAGATTCTCTTTTTCTAAAATGGGGTTATTCATACCTACTGATAGGGGTGTTGTGGGGATTGAAAGGCATTTTGTGAAGAATTTGGCATATATTAAGTATTTAATAGATGGTAGCCTTTTCATTGCTCTTTAAGTTTTTCCCAGTGAGTTTAGGATTCTAGGATTCTAGGACTTGAAGAGATCATGAGCTTGGTCTCAAGTAAAATTTGCATCTAAACTAACATAGAGCATTTAACTTGTAGGCCCAGTTTTAGAGGACTTTTAGCATCTTGATCTAGAACTTCTTCATTTTACTGCTGGCCGACTGAGCAGCTTTCATGAATAATTAACAAGTCCTTGCTAATGGAAGCTTTCAGGAAGGATGTGAGGATGTTCCAGGGGAACTCAAGCTTGACTGCCTTTAGGGTAAACAGATCAGTTTATTCTAGACCTAGGGTCTGGATGTGCATACCAAAAGGACATCAGTATTTTTACCACATCTAGACATTCTTGGATTTTCCCATAGCATGTATACTTTCCAGCCACCTTCAGGAAGTTAACACCCAAGGGAATATGGATCGGTTCCAGTAAAATCCTGTCTGGACACCATGACTTAAATAAGGCTTGATCTCCCTCCAGGGGTGAAACCAGTCCTCAGATACACATCCACAGCAGACCTTCAGAGACTGTGTTGTGGGGTAAGGGAAACGGAGGAACTTTTCACAAGACACAAAGACCATTTTAGGAAGTTGCATTTGGACTGACCAGAGGGACCAATCAGACAGTTTGAAATGGAAGGGGAGGACATGGGGAGTCCTGGGAGCATGACTAATATTTTCACAAGGTTAAGATGGTAAAATTTCAGCTTCTCTTAATTACAGGAGCACTCTACCCTTCCCTCTTTATGCTATTTTTTACTTTTAATTTGTATTATTTATTTATATATCAAACTCTCATATTATATTCTAATCACCTCACAGGCAAGATCAACATAATCATAGTGTTAAATTATGTGGTCGCTTATGCTGCCAATTGTTAAACACACACAGAAGATGTGGGCAACAGGGATACCCATAGCCCTCATGGTCGTGTAGCTATGCCGGGTACTCTGAGTCATGACAAAGGGCTCAGGGGTCAAACGCTCTGGGAAACATCTCAAAGGACTCCTGTACAGAGAAGGAAGTGGATGAGCCCATCTTGGAGTTCGTGACTAGTGCAATCAATTGATTATAACCTGACAACCCTGTCATGTGTGAGGAAAGATGGCATTTGTCCAACCCTATTGGAGGACGTATTGTTTTGGTACACATTGTATTCTCCATACATTTTGCTCCAGGGCAGCCTGTCAGCACTCATCTGGCCGTGCTGCTGATGCTAGGGAAGTTCAGGCTCTTGGCTACTATTCCGCTTGATGATTCAGGTCACTGTGAACCAGAGGACATTGAGGATGTTGACTTACCCCACTTACAACCCTGTTCTCACTTTCCGCTCAAAGTGACAATATGCAGCAGTCAGTTAAAATTAATTTACCCATGGTAAAAAGATATTTGCTTGGGAGAAGGCTACAGGCCACTTCCTGCCAGTTCAATCTTACCCCTTCTTGTAACAAACTAGAAACCTCTGTTTCAGCCTTGAAAACGTCTATTTCATCATGAAGTGTCAACTTTATTTGGAAAAAATGTCTGTCATGTCCATTCCTACAGTTCTACTTTTGCTGCTGCTTTTCATTTCAGACCTTTGTTATTCCATATGGAGATTCTTGCTGAAAACTCCTGACACCAGCCATCCCTTCCTTTGGACTATGTGCTGCACTTAACCACAGCCTGAACCTGAACACCACCTCAGGGAAACCTTCAGTGGCTGCCCACAGGGTCAAGTCCAAATGTCGTAGCATGATTTTCAAAGCTTTGACCAATGTGGGACACTTGTTCCTTTCTGACTTCCTCCTGGGGTGCTGTCACCATCCAGTGCTCCAAGTCATGCTTGGTATGTCCCCAGTTCCCTGTTATGTCATGCGCCTTCATGCTCCTGTGACTTTGTTCAGCCCGTTTCCTCCACCTGCATTATTGTCCCCCTCTCCCCCCCTTTCATCTGGTGGAAACCCATTCATCCTTTGAGATGCAATCAAACGGAATGGAAGCTGTACAAACTCCTTACCTAATATGATCAGTACAGCAATGACTGATCAACCAAGAATCAGTTCAAGATGGAAATTAAGGAAATGAAACCAACCTACTGAAATCTATCCAGAAAGCTCATTTATGGACTCTTTGGTATAAGGTTTTTGACTATAGTTTCACTGATTAAATTCTCTATTGACTTTCTTTATAAATCATAGTCAGAAAGTTTTATTTTCCAGGTTGAGTCCTTATAAAAGAGTGAGAATTTAAAGGTACTTGAAATACTTTGAATGCAGAATTATTCTAGACTTTTAAGATTTCATTCCCCATTTAAAAAAAATAATTACCTCACTCCTAGTTAAACAGCATTAAACAAATCAATTTGGGTAACAATGAAATGTACTTCATGCCATTGAACTTTATACTTAAATGTGGTTAAGATGCTGTATTAGTTGGCTTGGACTACCTTAAGAAGCCTGAGTTTGGGGAGCTAAACAATAGACAGACTGGTAGCCCGCCCTCGAGGTGCTGGCACCTTGGGGTTCTGTGTAGGTTTCTTCCTGCCCATAGAGGGTTGCCTCCTTGCTGTGTCCTCCCTGGCCTGTCCTCTGTGAGTGTGCACAAAAAGCTAGCAAGCTCTCTGGTGTCTCTTCTTATAAGGACACTGATGCTTTTGCACAGGGTCCTTCCTGTCTTTGTGACCTCATTAACCTTGATGACTTCATTTGAGCTTCTAGCTCTAAACACAGCCACACTGGGGGTTAGGGTTTCAATATATAAATTTTGGGGGGATGCAAACTTTCAGGGCATAATAGATGGTAAATTTTATGTATATTTTACCACACTTAAAAATAAACTGCCAAACTGTTTTCTAAAGTATAAAAAAAATCAATTTGCGTAATTAAGTCTTTACAAAGCAGTCAATTTAGTTTTCATGGACACAGTGCTCTTTGGTGCTCATATTTACCCACATGACATAATGGTTTATGAATATGGCATGAACAGGATTGAGAGCAGCAGTAGTTGACTCGGTAGGGACACCACTCCAGTGTGTGGCCCGGGTGACCAGCCTGTAGGCCCTGAGCAGTCGGCATGCTCTGAGCGGAAGGGTCTGTCTGCAGAGGACATGAAGGGCTGCAGTTAGCCTACTGAGTCAGTGAAGTAGAGGTGGTTCACTTTCTGCTGAAATGCCTTCATTGCACTTAATAAAATGCGTGGTCCTTAGACCCACAGCTGGCTTTGCAGTGACTGTTCCTCTAATGAAGCATTACGTTGCTCAGAAGTCTGATGTATGGAGTATGTGCCTGACATGCTGAAGACTGAAGGTTTTGCAGAAAAGTTTAATTTTTCTATTGTGTTAGGTGTCTGCTGTGATAATGCTATGTAACAAATGGCTCCTAACCCTCAGAGGCTCTATAACAATCATGTTTCTTTCACACTCGTGAGCCAGCTGGTCATCTGTGTTTTGACTGACCACAGAACCAAGTAAAGCCGCGAGGATGGCCTTGAGGGGTGCTTCTTCTGGCCACTATGGGAGCCCAGCAGAGACCAGGGACTGGAATAAACGTGCCAGGTTTCATGCTCTTATACCCTGAACAGCTTTAGGTGCTTTTCCCATGACTCTGTGCCTATCAGCTCTCTTCTGGCGACACATTTACTACATGGCGCTGTGATGGCCTTGCACTGGGGACTTCTGCAGAGGGTGCACAGCGGTGTACACATGGCTGATTTCACCCTTGGTCTGTTGGTTGAGTGCTGTCTCTGTATACACATCATATGCTTTGTGTTTGTATAGCTTAGAGTGAGGGGTTCGCCTTGGGCTCAGTAGTAATGCTACTAAGAAAGACCCTTTTCTTAAACTAAATAAAAAGAGAAAGAGAAAGAGAAAGAATTCTTTACTACATACTTACCTATCTGCCTAAAATTAACACCTTCTTTTTCATAAATGTGGCTAAAATGCAAATACCTTGGGAGAGGTAATATGTGGATTTGAATTCAGACTAGCATAAATATGTTTCAGATTCTAGTTCCGATCAGTGAGAATGGGAGAATGAGGCATTAGGAAACCGAAAGATCAAAAAAAGTAACTTGTCGAAAGTGACACCCTGACCATCGTGGTCTTAATACATGCAGGCAGGGTGCTGAAAGTCCTGGGGGAGAAGGTGGGAGTGAAGGGAGAGGAGGAGGGGGTGCAGGACTGGGCAGCTGCGGCCCTAAGCTTCCATCACCATTTTCATGGCTCTGCTAATAACCGACCTTGTTTAGCTGAAGTTGTCTTGTCTAAGAGGCGTACAGTCCAAGGAATGTGAAGACCTACAAACACACAGTTCTGTTGCTGGTGCCCAGATTTTTGCAGGTGATCTAGAAAATACCCCTTGCTTTGGACCCTTGAATGTTTTGTGTGTTGGGTATGTAGCACACCCTGTATCCACAAGAGGGGGCCCTGGGTCCTTTCTATTTTGCCATTAGTTCTGCATTTCATTAGATGCATCAGGCATCGGTTCCTTATAGTTGGGGGAGCAGGGGCTCCAGGAGGCGGTGATGCGGCTGGTGGATGGCTGGGAACCGTGCTGATCACTGCTCCTTCTACCCGCCTGCCCACCTGCAGTCCTAGGTAATCATCTTTTGAAACGTGTGACCCCAATTCCTATTGAGCTGGGATGCCAATATCTTGGTTCTCTCACCACCTGTGACCTGGAAATAACAACATTTAAAAATATTTAAAATATGTTTAAGTGAACAATTCATGTTCTAGAGGAGATTGTTAGATATACTGTAGGCACCTCCGGCCCAGGCAGAGAAGTCTTCTATTTCTGACTGTGCCCCGCAATTCTGGTCCAGGAGCGGCCCATGTCCAATGATGAGAATTTTGCCCTGTGCTGTATCAGAAATTCAGGTTTTCTTGGTGCAGTCCTCAACTCATTTTGCAGATAGCTACAACTGTCTACTTGTGGGAGTTTTAGTGAAAATTCACTAAAGTTTTAATGCTCATAGTTTTATAATTTAACAAATGACTTTGGTCAAAGAGGTTCCTTCAGAAGGCATGTCATCAGTTCACTCATTAGCTTACTGTTCCAGCTATCCTCTGCTGGGTAACTACCCCAAGTGTAGTGGCTTAAAGCAACAAGCATTGATTACCTGTCCCAAGCCTCTGGGGTGCCTGGGTTAGCTAGGACGGCCACGCTGGCTCACCTGGGCCGGACCATCCTCCCTGGCTCACTTTTATGCCTGTCAGTTGGCTGCGAGGGGAGAGCTTAGCCCTAGGCTACTTCTTCAAGTTAATTTTAGCAAATATTTATTGATCTTTTATTAAGTGCAAAGCATTGTGCTGGATACTGTGAGCACTGAAGGAAAGGCAACCCAGCATCCTTTATCTACTGAACTTTATACTTTGTAGGGGAGATAAGTGAAGAACATAAACAGTTCATTAAGGACTCAGTAGCTCAGAATGTGCTAAGCCACGTGGGGACAGAAATGAAGCCTCTATGATTTCATGGGCATTTGGTGGCAGCTAGGATCAGGAAACAGGGTGATGGAAGTCCTCTTTAAAGAAGGGCCATGTTAGGACAGATTAGAGGATGTGTGTGATTTCAGGAGAAGCTGGAGGATGGGAGAAGGAATTTACCAGGCTGACCTGAGTGAGGTGAAAGGCTGGGCTGAAGGGACAGAGGAATCCTGGAGTGTAGGGCACCTGCTGGGGGCCAGCGGAGATCCTGTGAAAGGGCGAGATGCAGAAGGCAGGGCCGGGCCACCAATGCCCAGGTGCAGAGCCTTCCCCCGCTGGGAGGATCTGTGCAAGGTTAGAGGGATTCGAGCATTGTCATGCGTGCTGGCAACTTGTGTGGGAGGAGTCTTGAGAGACGCCACTCTCTCAAGTGGCCGGGAGGTTACCTCCGTAGTACAGACCCAGCCACGTGAGGGTCTAAACCCCAGCTGTGGTGGAATGATTGCCCCTACGGGTGCAGGGACAGCAGGCACAGGGATGGCGCTCCCAGAGCTAGCCTCCAGCCAGTACGGGTTACCATCACTCTTTCCCAGTCAGCCCTCTCTTTTCTCCACTCCCTCTCCCCGACTCCCAGCCTCTGGTCTCAGCACTGCGGAGAGGTCCGTCTGTCCCTGCGCATGGACGGAGATCCTGGAGGGCTTACTGCTGGAAACCCCCACCCCCACCCCCGCGCTCCTCCGCAACTTGCCCGCCCCCAACCAAGGAATGCACTACAGCAGCAGCAGCGCCACCTGGTGGCTTCAGGCGCCACGGATGGGACAAACCCCTCCTCAGCGGAAAGGAGCCTTTAAAACTTCAGGCTTCTTTTGGTCTTTTTTTTTTTTTTTTTTTTTTTAAAAACCTTATTTTTTAGAGCAGTTTTAGTTTTACAGAAAATTGGAGGAAAAGTACAGAGAGTTCCCCTATACTCCCTGTCCTCACAGAGACCGCCCCACACCCCCCAGTGCACATCCCCACCAGAGGAGACATTGTCACAGTGATGAACCTACATGGACTCACACTGTTGTCGCCTGGAGTCCACAGTTGACATTAGGGTCACTCTTGGTGTTGTACATTCTGTGGGTTTGGAGAATGTGTAATGACACAAATCCACCACTGTAGTGTCATATAGAGCAGTTCACTGCCCTTAAACCCTTTGTGTGCCACCTATTCATCTCTCTCCACCTCCATCCCTTACGACCACTGATCTGCTTATGTTTTCACGGTTTTGCCTTTTCCAGAATGTCAGAGCTGGAATCATACAGTATATAGCCTTTTCAGATTGGCTTCAGTCTCCTCTGTATCTTTTGTGGCTTTACAGCTCATTTCCTTTGGTTCTGAATAATACTCCGTTATATGGATGAGCCACAGTTTATGTTCACCTGCTGCAGGGCATCTTGGTTGCTTCAGATTTTGGCAGTTTTGAATAAAGCTGCTGTAAACATGCTTGTGCAGGTTTTGTGTGGACATAAGTTTTTATCTCATTAGCATAAATACCAAGGATTGCAATTGCTGGATCATATGGTAGGAGTATGTTTAGTTTTGTGGGAAACTGCCAAGTCTTCCAAAGTGGCTGCACCATTTTGCATTCCCATCAGCCGTGGATGAGTTCCTGCCGCTCCACAGCCTCACCAGGATCTGGTGTTGTCAGTGTTCTGGATTTTGGCCATTCTGATAGATGTGTAGTGGTTTTTGTGCCAAATTTTAATCCTTAATTTTAAACCACAAAAATGCAGACTTTCTCCACTGTTTATGTTATTGGTGAGAAGGAAGGGAATAGGAGATGCTTTTAGAGGAAGTCGTTTCTCACTGGGGGGAGAAACTTAACACCTTGTGCCAAACTGAGGAAATGGAAACTCTGCTTTGAATCTGAAGTGAAGACAGATCCCTCTCTCCATCCTGTAATTTGCAGGCACATGGAAGCTGTGAGTTTTGTATTCAGCTACATTCAATGTTCTTTTCTACATGTAAAATCTACTGTGGGGGCTCCAATTCATCACAGGGCTGAGCCCTCCTAGGACAGAAAGAAGAGGATGCTGCCTTCTCTCGTTCTGGTCTCTCTGTACCTGCTAAGCTGGACAGTTGATGCTAAGGGCAATGTCTGTCCTACCCTCTGAGGTCCTTCTTCCCTGCCCCTCAACCCATCTGCCCAAAGACCTTTCTAAAGGCTCAACAGCCTTCCTTGGGGGACACAACAGATTATACGGTTCCCTTCTCTAAATCACCAGAGCTTCTTAAATTAGAGGCTTCTGTGCCTCTACTTATGCTATTCTTTCTGGAATTCCTTGTTCCTCTTTTGCTGCCCCATGAAATCTCACTCAGCTTTAAATGCACGCATGCGTCATCCCTTATATAAAGCCTTACCTCACCCCTTAAAAGCAGAAAAATGTGCTTGCTCTCTGCTGTAACACTTCAGTCCCACAAGCGTTACAGACAAAGGTGTACTGGTAAACCACCTCAGAACAAAAAACTACGGGACACCCAAACAACAAAGCCCTGACCTGCAGTGGTGGCAGTTTCTGTAGTGTAAATACTCCCACCATGGCTGATTCCAAGCTACCTAGGCGACATTTCTGACTGCAGACTTTGGAAGAGATGTGTGTAGTTTTCACGTGGTCTGTCAGAGTCCCTAGAGCCTGGAGACAGGGAGTACGTCTTGTTCACCCCATGACTGGGGCCTGGTCCTGTGTTTGGCACACAGCAAGCACTCTGGGTCCACTGCTGGGTATCTATTATGCAGATAACTAGGTGGTCTCTCTACAGACCAGCTAGACAGGGTGACTCTCTGGAGGGGAGCTGTGACTGTCCTTGGTGATCATTACACAGGGCACCCTAAAGAAAGCCACTGTACCCCTGAGGTGAGGACACGCATCCTATGCACGACCATCTCCATCTTTATTCTTAGGGACAGAGGTTTGTAGACTTCTGTATCAAGCCCCTTCCACCTCTCGCCAGTTGGGTTCTCAGTGTCTAAGAATAGCGTTAATCTGAAACAATCTACAACTGGAACTGGGTGCGGGATGGTTCCATTGGCACCATGAAGGGTTCTGCAGAGGAGGGGCAGGAGCACGGTGGTTACTTGCTGCAAAAATGAGTTGCCTAAAAACATATTAGGGCAGAACTAAGCTTTAGCTGTTTGCATAGTTTACATGACATTATTACCCTGCAGCGCAGCTGAAAATTATGGTTTTAAATTTGAAGGCCCTTGGGGGATGGCATGTACACAGATGTCAGCCTCGTGGGCCTGAGAAGGAAGGAGAGCAGACAGGCCGGCAGAGGATGTCTGCACTGCTGCCCTCTCCTCTGCTTCTTTCCATTCCTCATCAGCTGTGGCTGTGTTTTGGGCTGTGACTAAGGTTTCATGATCTTTGGTGGCTAAGCAGACATTAAACAGGAAGACTCTCCTCCCTGCGCACTGGCTTGTCCTCTGAGGAGGACACGTTGGCATCAGGCTATTGCTTTTTTTCTTCTGGGCACTTGGCCTGGAGAGGACATGATCAAAACTGGTCCTGTGGGGCAAAGGGCTGATCCAGACAAACAGCCCAGAGAAGATGAGGCTGGACATTCTAACAAGTGAGGTGAAAACCGAGAGACCTGGAATCTGGTCCTTGTAGCTTGTTGTCTTGCTCTATGAACTTGACAGTCATTAAAGCAGTCTCTGCTTCAGTTTTCCTTTTTGTCCTGAGCCCCTTTCCCTCCATCTCTGTCAACATGTTTCTCTCCTCTGGCTTCAATCCCTCCTTATTTCAGGAGAAATGAAAATTTCTCAGAATGTCTCAAAATGTCCCCATGAAACTTCCTTACTCTGGACGCTCTATCAATCATTACATGTTAGTATAAATTTAAGCTGATGGTCTACCTCCATATGTGACACTACATTTAAAATCTCCAAGCTGGGAACTTTCCAAGTTGCTTCCCTAGGAGCAACAAGACAAAACACAGCCATTGGTGGGCTCTTTTTCCCTGTCCTTTTATAAACATAAGGGACAGGAAGGAGCTATTTCAAGAGGACTGCAGAAAACTCCTATCCCTTTTTCATATAGGAAGAATGTATTACTCTCCACCTCCTATTTTTCATAGCTCAAAAAACACTAGCAACTCCTTTCTTGAAAATTTGAGAGAATGAGGACTGGGAAGCTGGAATTTTAGCACAGAAGTCTGCTGCTAGAACCAGGTTTCTAAAAATGTGCCATGTTATATAATCCAGGAGAAGGGATGGAAAAGTACCAGCTGGAGACTTTTCTGCCTCTGACTCACTCAGGCAAAAGCCCTTGAATTAAGATGCATCTCAGAAAAGCCAAACAAAACCCATTCATTCTCCAGGGATTTGCCTCCCTGTGGGAGCTGGAATGTCACCATGGGACAGAGCTCCTGGGCACAGCTGTGAACAGTTATAAGGATTGTTTTTGTGGCCCTTGAGGCCTGCTTCCAGGGCCGACTGCCCCCTTGCCGAGGTCGGTCTGGGGCCGCTCTGCCGTATCTGAGGCCCCAGCAGGCAGACCGCCTCTGCAGCCTCAGGTGGCGTCCCTTGTTAGCACTTGCCTCTTGTCTGTCCTGGGGCCTCCGACTCTGCTCTGGGTGCACTTGTAATGTGTTGTTATGCATTAAACAATTAGATGGATCCTTGTCGTTGTGTCAGCTAAACCAAATAGAATACCTTTCAAAAATAACAGTGTCTTAGCTCAAAACACTGCATAGCTGCCTATGCAGTAACAATGTTGGCTGTTGATGGGGATGATGAGACTGAGGGGAAGGAGGTGTTTCAGTCCCCTGGAGCCCCTTGGAGGTCCCTCCAGTCACACTGGTGGCTGGCTGCCTTCTCTGCTCAGAGATTTGTGTGTAGGAGTCCACGGGAAGGCTCCTCCTCTTCTCCAAATCCTCTAACTGCTCCAGGATTTGAGAGGCAGCTGCCATTTCTAAACTAGGGCCTTTGAAGGGACAAATCTGTCACACTGCCTCTCTGTTACAGGATGAACTGGGGACTGGCTGCGTACAGAGCCAGAGGGGTCTTATGAAGGGAGCTCAGGTGGGCGGTGGATCCCGTAGCACTGGCTTCACGGCAGGAGCATGGGACCTGGCAGTATTGGCCGGGTGGGGGTGGGGGGTGAGATGGTTCCAGTTGGGAGCCTGCATAGGGAGGAATTCGCCCCACTAAAGAAATGGAAACTGCCTCTGTTTTGTCCATGTGCCAATCCTAAAGCTGCGGGCAGGAGAGGGTCAGGTGCAGCTCCGCCTCAGTTACTGCCCCTGGGCACTGAGCACCTGCAGGATGCACAGCTGGCCAGCCTCCCCTGCAGGGCAGTTGGTGAGCGCTCGGAGATACAGGCTTGCTTGAGTAGGGAAATCCAGGCAGAGAGCCAAGGAAACAGAGAGGGAAAAGGAGGAGCCAGTGCCCAGTTTCCTTAGAGAATGCGGGTGTCCAGGCTCCCTGCAGGGGTGTGAGGCCTCCCGGCCCTGGAAGCCACCCTGAAGGGCTTTGCGTCATTGAGAAGCCCCACCTGGCAGGACACTTGCTTCAATCTGGAGCTTACATGCTGTCTCATGCTGAATAGGAACCCACGCCACACACCAGGCTGACCAAGCGTGGCTAGTTCCTTGTCTTGAGGCTGCTTCTGCTCAGCTGACAGCCAAGGGCACGTACAAGTTCTCTGCATGTCCAGCCTGGGGCTCGGCAGGAACTGTAGCATACACTCTGTCTGTGAACCGCAGGCCAGCAGATGGCCAGGCAGCAGTCAGGCGGCGTTCGCCCCTTAACACCTGGAGACTGTTACAAAGGCGCTCACCAGCCTCTCCCCCGCAAATGGTATTCTTTTCGGGTCTCCTTTGCCATGGCTGACACCTGGGTGCCATTGCCCTCGGGACCCCAAACTCTCCACATCCCTCTCAAGTTGTGGGCAAAAAAGAGACAGAGCCACTCAGAAGGCTGTCCACTGTGGGGTCCCAAGGAAAGATCTCCCAGCCTGGATCATGGTCGTTCCCCCAGGGTATTCAGAGAGAGTGACTTGGTTTCCATCGAGTCACACACACTGTTTTCTTATGACATCATTAATCTACAGGGAAATGTTTGGGAAACGATACTTACAGAGCCTATTGGGGAATGGGTAACCAGAGTCAGTATATATTTACTCTAGGAGGTGAATTGTTCTACTTCTAGAGTTACGTTAGGCCCTCTAATTTTTGCTGTTTTCTTTGGATATCTGAAAAGATGTCAGTTTATGTTAAGGGATAGAATAGAATTTGGGACCTGAAAGGGCTTGTAGTGGCTATGGTGTCTAATGCTCATCTTTTAACGTAAGGACACAGGTCTAGAGAAGCAAATCATGCTTAAAGTCACACACAGGTAAGTGGTAGAGACAAGTCTCCCACTTAGGTCTTCTGATTTCCAGCCAGTGATGTTTCCACTATAATAAGTATCACACTGCTTTCCAGGTGTTACGTCACCCCAGCCACCTAGACACGCGGCCATGTTGGTGCCTGGCCAGTGTGCACATCATTGTGCCCAAAGATACACATCCTCTCTGGCCTTTTGCTACTGTTTCTTTCTTCAGTTGCACTGTTGACGACAACCTTGTGAGTGAAGGATTTAGAAAATATCTCTCATCCGAAGACCCTGCCCATACATAGAATGTAAGGATGTGCTTAAAATATGAGCAATTAACCAATTGTCCACCCACATTAAGAGGCTCTTCATAGAACACATGTGCTATAGTAAGAAAGGCATAGGCACACACACAGCACTGTCCACAGCCTGTCTCACACACACACTCCCAGCCCACCTACACATTGCTTACAGGCTAACATTACTCAGCAAGATCCAAAGCCTTGCCATCCCTCATGTTAGTTTATAGCATAAATTCTTATGTTTTGTGTTGTCTGTGGAGACTTAAATGTGTTCTTTTGGTGTGAAAAGCTACAGAGAACCGTGAGAAATGTTCCATACTTACCTGTAAGAAAACCTGAGTTCTATATAGGTTTACTGTCTTTTTTCTGCAAATGTGGGCAGCTGGTGCTACAGTTAACACTTGCTGAAGTTGACATAAACTTATATGGAAGTGAATGACATTTTCTGACCAACCCTCCAAGTCTGCATTTCCCAAATGGGGTTTCCAAAAGAGGATGCTGGGCTTGCATCTCTCAGATGGACTGTTCTGAGCCTTGCTGACAACTGCATCTATGGGGTGGAGGGAGCTCTGTTTCCACACTGTATGATGTGTGCACCATGTCCTAATCTGTTCCGCCCACATGGGCACAAGCCCCCTTTCGTGCCATGGTCCAGGTATATTATGTGATCTTCAGCTCTTCCTTTTTGGTGGTTGTTTCCCTACCGTGAACCAATGGGCAGACCTAGCAGAATTCCAGGCATTTTAAGATGAACCTCTGTGTACACACTTTTGAGGGGTGCCCCCGCAAGCACCAGATTCCTCCCATAGGGTTTCAGGAGGCACCACATGGCCTGTTGCAGAGACACACAACCTGGCATCCAGAAGGGAGGCTTCCCATGTGCCTGTAGAGAGGCCAGTCCAGGTTACCAGACTTTTAGACTCTAATCGCCTGCTATGTGAGTCATTAGAATGAAAGGAAACTCGGTAAACCATTGGATCACCACGTTGCCTGGTTCTATACAGTGTTCTACATTCCACTGGCAGGAAGAGAAGTGATAAGCATCATGTGTCAAATTTTGAACCCGGGGAATTCTAGACTTTTACTTTTAGAATTGTGACTTTGAACCTGGGGAATTCTAGACTTTTACAATTGCCTTTGAAAGTAAAGTGCTTTCTTTTGCCCCTAGTGAAACAGATCCACCGGATGCTAGCAGAGTGGGGATCTGTTCTAACGCCCTCCCATTATGGAGGGGACATTGAGACCTCCCAGAGGTTGACTGGCACATCCCGGGTCACACAGACTGTTAGAGCCCGGGCCAGACCAGGAGCCAGTCAGCCTGCCTTCTTGTGTAAACCCGCACAGCACAGCCTGCCTTCCACCCACATCCTCACATGACTCAACGTAAGGAGGCACATTGAATTTTACATGTCAGTGTCCAGGTTGAATACTTGGAAGTACTTAGAAAAAAAAGCATTCTAAAGTTTCAGTGAACATCCTGACATGAACATAAAGACTTGGGGGCTGGGGAATTCTGGGCCTGTGGCACCCTATAGTGCTATGATGACAGCCTTTGGGGTTTCTGAATAAATATTTGGACACATGGTCTGGCCCTGAGTATTTTACCTCTGGATGGAATATATAGTCTTAGGACATGGAAAAGTGGGACTGAGGGAAGTTTTGATGGTTCCTGGGGGGTGCTACAAAAAGACATCGCAGATCTGGAATGTGTGAAGCTATGATACACATCTGCTTGAGCTGATTTTGGAAGTGATTCTCACAGGCACGGAGGTCAGAGGTATAATGAGGGTGATAACAACATGGTGTAATTTTAGGTAGGCTTTTTTGACTGTAAGAAAGTAAAACCTCAGCTTATTAAAAGGGGAGTACTGGACAGACAGCATGCATATCCCTCCCCAGTGCCTTCCCCTGGGCTGCACTCGGTGGGGCAGATGGGGCGGCTCTGGCGCCTCATCCGCATCCCAGCCCTATGGCCCTTGGTCCCTCCCTGACTGCCCACTGGACGAACCCAGCCTGAGTGCCTGTGGGCTCATCAGCCTGCAGGGTGGACGGGAGGGCGAGGAGGAAGCCATTGGTGCATGACTCCTCTCCCCCACCCCACCCTGCTCCCCCTTGACGCTCTTGTGGTGCAGTGATGCCGTTTGACCTTCCCTGAAATGTCCCACATGACTGAGCAACCAGCTGTGTTTTCTTTAGAGTCCGCAACAGCTGGGAGCACATCCCCCACATGCTCACCCTGCCCGCTTCCCTCTTGGTGCCCCAGGATTGCAGCCACATCTTCATAAAGCATCGGCCCCTGAGATGTACTTCAGGTTTATTTCCTAGGGAGCACAGGTGATGTAGGAGTTCACTGTAAACTGTGCAGAGTTTGAAGTGTGCCCAGGAAGCCTGAACGTGCCACAGCCAGTTTCTCTAACTCAGTTTGCCTCTGGCCCAGGGAGTGAACACCCTGGTTTTCTTATTGTGTCTCTGTGTCTCTGTATGTGTTTGCTTTGGTGGCCGCTTCTTGCTGCCCTGGGAAAATCTTCTCCAAAATTCAAAACACCCAGCCAAGGTTCCCACCGACAAGCACAGATTGGTTCTGTGTTTGAGTAACTCCTCTGGGCTCTACAGAGAAACAGAACCAGTAAATATATACACATATATATATACACATACGTATTTCTATGTATGATATAGAAATATGTATTTAGATCTAAATATAGTTAATATGTTTACATATTATATATAACATATTTATACATATTTATATATATATTAATCTCTATATGTAGATATAGATTGGATGACACTGGGGAGGGCCATGTACTTCACTGAGTTCGCTGATTCAAGTGCTCATCTCATCCGGAAACACCCTCAAAGGCATGCCCAGAAGTAATGTTTCATGTAGGCATCCGAGGCCAGTCAAGTTGATCCATAAAATTAACCATCACAAGATCCCAGGGGTCTCATTCATTCATTCACTGGTCCAATATTTAGTGGGTACCTGTTGTGCCCCAGACACTGAGTGTGATGCTGGGGCTCAGGGGGAAGCCACACCAGACAGGACCTCCACACCGCAGGGCTGGTGGCCTAGAGCGACAGGCAGACATTGATCAGATGATCTGAAAGGCTCTGGACCAGATAGATGATTTCTGTCCTCAGCTGCTCTCTAAATGAAACAGTTCTCTTCAGTCTCTCAGACTCATAAGTCATAAGGAAGAGAGTGACCAGTTCCTGGCAGCCCCAGGGCCCCAGTTAGGAGGAATTCCCCTGCTCTGCTGGGGGTTTTCCTTGACTGGGCATTGGTCAGCAGCACCGCCTAGGCAGGAGTCCACTCCTGTCATTCTGGGGGCTCCTTCCTCCTCCAGCTGGCCTCCCCGCTCCCCTCCTCGTGCCCTGGCTTGTTGTTTGTCTGGGGAAGTGGATTACATCTCAGTGACAAGTACTTCTTCCCCCGTGACCCTGAGAGCTGACCACTGGCCCGTGCTGAGCATGGCATCTCTTGGACGCAGTCCCAGCTGCATGTCCACCCTTTTGGCCATCAGCCTGGTGCCGCCCCCTGGGGCTTATCGCGGAGCCCTGCAGCCGCCATCGTGGAGGGCCTCATGCATCCTTTCCTTCAGCTTCACTCATGTTGAGCTTTCCAGGCCTCTGAGCACCAGCCGGGTGTTGAGGCTGGAAATCCAGCGGTGGGGCCGCCTGTTTCATTAGGGAGGAGGAGGAGTGGAGAGGCCCGGCGGAGCACGTGCCCGCAAGGCGCACACACCACACACACGCCCATAAGCACGCCGCCCGCGCACAGCCCAAGGGAAGAACGATCGGATGAAAGGTTGTGGGGGGCTTAGGGAATTAGAAGCTTTTATACAGGGTGAAAAAGTTTGAGGTTGTAAAAACTAGAAAAGATTGAGGACTCCAGGGCCCAAACCTAATATCAAGGAGAATTCACCAGAGGACATCTGCCCAAGTCTTTCCACTCCTTAAAGACAGAAAAAGGAATTTAGATGAAACAAAGCAGAAAACAGAATCACACCTGAATTGTGTAGGGAGATTTCCTTTGAGATTTTGGTCAACGTTGTGCGCACACCCCCAGTTTAGAGAGTGGAGTAGCCACACAAGGTTGGTAACAGAGTCCAGGGTTTCCCCACCACACCTTCCTTTGTCTTTCTGGCAGAGGCCTCAGAGTTTATCTCCACTTTGCTTTGAGCCTTCCACACCATGTTTGACTTTACTGTGAGGACCCTAGGCTTTTGGCTGTGTCCTGCCACCTTCTGCCAGGCATTTGTGCCTTTCTCATCCTGTGTTCCTCCCAGGTTTCGGTGAGCTTAATTTTTAGCATTTACCTTACCAGGACTATATGCATGCTGAGCCATGTGGATGCCATATTAGTTACCAATTTCTGCATAGCCAGTGACCCCAACACTTAGCAGCTTGACAATGAACATCACCCAACATGTGTGGCAGGAGACCAGGGTGGCTCACGGGGACTTTGGCTGAGCTTCTCGCAGGCTGCCGTGAGGGCTGCTGGCCTGGGCTGTGGTCATCTCAGGGGTCAACCCAGGGGTATTTGCTCCCAAGCTCACTCACGTGGCTGCTGGCAGGCCTCAGGCCCCTATGGGCTGTCGGCTGGAGACTTCAGCACCTTGCCACCTGGGTCCTCCCACTGGGTGGCTCACAAGGCACAGCTGTCTTCCCTCTGAGACACAGAAGGGGCGGCAGGACGGAAGTCAGTCCTGTTGTCACCTGGCCTCAGAAGTGAACTCCATCACTTTCCTCTATTCTAGTCATTGGCACTGAGTCAGGAGGCCCAGCCATATTTAAGGGGTGGGGGGTTGTTTTATCTACTGCTACATAGCCATATATAACCACACATTTAGTAGCTTAAAATGATAAATAAAAAAACCTTTTTCTCTGTTATTTTCTGTATTCTACTCTTACAGGTGTTGGACCCAGTGGACCGATCCTCTAATTTTCTGATCTTTTCTTTCCTATGACCCATCTCTTAATTTTGTTTGTTCTACTTTTATAGGATATATCCTTAATTTTATGTTCTTATTCTCCTATTTTTCATCTCTGCACTCACATTTTAAATTTTGAATTATTCTTTTTTGTTGTTTTCACTTTTGCATAGCACATTTTCTTGTTTCTTGCTTAGCTCTCTAAAGCTATTAGTAATAGCTTCTCTTTTGGAAGTATGTTCCCCCTCGCCCCTGCTTCCTTTGACCTCCACCTTTCTTTTTAGAGACTTTTTTTCAGCTCTCCAGTGAATTTTCTCTTGTTTGCTGAGAGTTTAGAGTAGGAGGTTGGAGGTTATAATGCTGATTGAGTACATGCATGTGGATGGAACATGCTAGCTGAGCTTTCCAGAAGGGCCATCTGCCTGAGTTGTTGAGGTTGGGAACTCCCTGGCTTGTCCAGCTCTCCTGTCTTGGCTGGAGCAGAGCCCAAAGAAAACTCTAACAATCTCTTGCCTGGGGATAAAGGCCTGACTCTGAGTTCTGAGAGCCAAATAGGGAAAGTGGGGGGTGGGGGAGGTCTCGGCATATATATGGACCCACTTAATCCCTTTCAACTACACCTTTAGTGCCTCCAGATACTAACATGCAGAGAGAAATGATTTCTCTGAATACATATGACAAGGGAGCTACTACCACCATTTCTGCAGTGCCATTAACATCTGATTAGTTTATCTGGGAAGGTGCCTTTCTATCTATTCCTTATCTTTGGTGGTAAGTGGGGTTTAGCCCAGACCTGAATGAGTGACTTTGACTTACTCTACGCCTTGGCCCATCTGTCTCACTGTCTTATGTTGGGAGGCCTGGTCTCCAGATAAGATGCATTGTCTCCACCATGTGCTGATTCATAGGGTAGACAACATAGCACAGATGGCTCGGGGCCTTGAACTACATCATTCTTTCTCCAATCTGCCACTTGTCTCCTGGAGTAGAAGGGGAAGAATTACAACATTGATACCTAAAAATGCAGGAGAGACCTACCAGGTAATCAGCTTTGCACTTGTCAGCTACACTGAGCAGCACCATCCTGGCACTGAGCACAGCCTGGGGACTATAGTGTGTGTCCCAGGGGAACCTGCCTTCTCAGAGTCTTGGCATAAATACATGCACTGAATTCGTACAGCTGGAGCACATGCTGGACAATTAGTGAATTAAATGCACTTAGCTCAACAATGATTGAGAAAGAGGAAGTTACAATAGAAAACACAGGAGAAAGACAATCCATGTTGTTTCCAAGAATGTGGACAATTTTATAGTCTGTTTCTGAAAAACAGATGATGAGTATGTCAGAATAAGAGGGATTGAATGCTTGAGAATTTTTTTTCTCCAGTAATACATCTTTCATTCCTTCTTTTCATGAATATTTCCTGAAGGACTACCACGCACCAGGACAATGCGCTGTCATTCTCATCAATCAACTCCACTGAAATCCTGTCTGTCAGTGCCCTATGCTGAGGACATCTTCACAAGTCATAGTTTTGCTTCCCCTGCTCCCACGTTTTTTAAAGCTATCATGGCAAGTCCGAATGAACCGTTGTAATGTTGCCTTAATTTTCTCCACCAGTAAGGTGCATGCAGACTTAATGGAATCCCCAAGCTGTGAGACCTTCCAGCTCAAGGGACAAATAATTAGTAGATATTAAAACTGCCTGGTATCATACAGCTATTGACAGTGATATCATTTCAGCTCTGGGAAGGTAACTCGAATATTATCAGACCTAAATGAATCATAAATTTTAAAAAATCACCTCTAAATACTAGAGCCTAACAATTAATTCCCTTCTCATTTGCTAGACTTTATAAGTCTTCTTTTTCATCAACAGCTGATATTTTTTTTTTTGAGAGGGCATCTCTCATATTTATTGATCAAATGGTTGTTAACAACAATAAAATTCTGTATAGGGGAGTCAGTGCTCAATGCACAATCATTAATCCACCCCAAGCCTAATTCTCATCAGTCTCCAATCTTCTGAAACATAACGAACGAGTTCTTACATGGTGAACAAATTCTTACATAGTGAATAAGTACTTACATGGTGAACAGTACAAGGGCAGTCATCACAGAAACTTTCGGTTTTGATCACCCATTATGAACTATAAACAATCAGGTCAAATGTGAATATTCGTTTGATTTTTATACTTGATTTATATGTGGATCACACATTTCTCCCTTTATTATTATTATTATTTTTATTTTTAATAAAATGCTGAAGTGGTAGGTAGATGCAAGATAAAGGTAGAAAACATAGTTTAGTATTATAAGAGAGCAAATGTAGATGATCAGGTGTGTGCCTGTAGACTATGTATTAATCCAAACAGCTAATATTTTAAATTATCTCAAGGTTTTTGAGATATAATTCACATACCACAAAATTTATCCTTTTAAAATATACAATTTAATGGGTTTTTTTTGTATATTTACAGATTTGTGCAACTACCACCATAATCTGGTTTTAGAATATTTTCATTACCCACAAAAGAACCTCTTTTTCCATTTACAGTCACTCCCCATTCCTCCACCCCCAGCCCTGGGCAAATGAGTCTGTCTCTATAGATTTGTTTAGGCTGGACATTTCACAAGAATGGAATCATGTGGTAAGTGGTCTTTTGTAACTAGCTTCTTCTACTTTGCATGATGTTTTTGAGTTTCATCCATTTTGCAGCATGTATCAGTACCTCATTCCTTTTTCCTGCTGAATACTATTCCACTGTATGAATATACCACATTTATTTATCCATTTGTAAGTTGATTAACATTTGGATTGTTTACACTTTTTGGCTATTATGAATATGAATAATGCTACTGTAAAGCTTTGTGTACAAATGTTTGTGTGGACGTATTCTTTTCCTTTCTTTTAAGTAGATGCCTATGAAGGGAATTGCTAAGTCATATGGTAACTGTATATTTAACTTCTAATTGCCAAACTGTTTTCCAAAGTCATTGCACCATCTTACATTCCCATCATCAATATCTGATGGTTCTAATTTCTCCACATCCTTGTCCATGCTTGAGATTGCCCACCTTTGTAATTTCACCCAACCCAGTGGGTGTGAAATGACATCTCATAGTGGTTTTATTTGCAGTTCCCTAGTGACTGAACATTTTTTTTGTGTGCTTATAAACTATTTGTATTTCATCTTTAGAGAGCTGTCCATTCAAATCCTTTGCCCATTTTCAGTTAGGTTGTCTTTTTCTTGTTGAGTTGTAAGAGTTATTTACATATTCTGTATACTAAGCTCTCGAAGGACATATGACTTAACAAATATTTTCTCCAACTGTGTTGGTTGTCTTTACACATTCTTGATGATGTTGTTTGAAGTACAAACATCTCTAATTTCAATGAAGTCCAATTTATCAATTTTTCCTTGTATCATCTGTGTTTTTGGTGTTACATCTAAGAAATCATTGCTTAAACCAAGGTCATGAAGATTTACTGACATATTTTTTCCCCTGAATTTTATAGTTTTCTTTCTTTAAGTGTACAGCCATTTTGAGTTAATTTTTGTGTATGGCATGAGGTAGGGATCCAAATTTATTCCTTTATATGTGGATATCCAATTCCTAGCACCATTTGTTGAAAAGACTGTTCTTTCTACATTAAATTACTTTGATACATTTGTAGAAAATCAATGACCACAAATGTAAGGGCTTATTTCTGAGCTCTGTATTCTATAGTTCTAGATGTCTGTTTTTATGTCAGTTCCACACTGGTTGATCATTGTGGCTTTGAAGTAAATTTTGAAATGAGGGAACATAAATTCTCTAATTTAGTTCTTGAAAAGATGATGCCTATTTTTAAGTAAAGTGTTGTTTGTTATGCAGCTTGTATATTTGAAGATTCTTTTGGATTTTGAAAGGTTTGCAGAGATCAGTTGCTACTCTTTTGTGAAGGCTAAAAGCTTTCCATGTACAGCTGTTCAAAAATAAGAAAACTGTATGTATGTTTTCTTACACATTTGTAATGAGCACGCAAGCCAGTCTTTGGTTCATTGTGGAGACTTCCTTGAAGAGCCTTATTTCGGAAGTTGAATTTATTTGACATTTACCCAGCATTTCTCACATGTCATGGCCTGTGCTAGAAGCTGGGGAGAGAAAGATAGATGAGGCACAGTCTCTGCATTTATAATAGTCACAGTCTAGCAAGAGACCAGTCTGAATTTCTGGGGACTGTCAACTTAAACTCTTTCACTTTACAGATACAAAAGGAAAAACAGAGATCCATGTATAAAATACAGTGTCCACACAAGTAAGTATTGTGAACGCAATGCCTTGCACATACTAGGCCCACAAAAATATTTGCCACAATTTGCTTACTAGATGTGAAGGATAGTGGCTGGATATCAAACCATGGAAGCAGACTCAGAGGTCTGAGAATATGCTCAGTCTCTTTCTGGGGCTTTCTTGCCCATGTGAAGACCCCATTGTGTTCACTGCCCAGCCTTAGGCTATTGACTGCTCTTGGCAGTCAGCTTGGCCCTGGAACCCACACTGCCCTTTCTTTCTTTTTTGGCCCAGGCTGTCTTGAAACAGATTGAATAACTGCCCTGGAGTTCTGCCAGAGTCACAAGATGAGGAAGGGCAAGAAGCATACACAGCAGAGAGCAGGGTCGGGGAATGACAGGAAGTTCAACATCATGTGGTTTCGTGGCTCAGGCTGCTCAAGTGTCAGCATTAGTTCAAGCCGTGTAGACTTTGGGAATGCCTGGGCCTTCCCCTTGGGGTCTTGTGTTCATTCCTGTCTGGTGGACTTGTCTGGCCATTTCCTCAAACTCCAAAACACTGAGTTCTCCAGGCAGAGCCTTCATCCCTTCTGGGTGGGTGAGCCGTTCGAGGGTCCCATTGTCCAGAGGGAATTCAGCTGAAACCCAGACAAGTCACAGGTGAATGTCTGGCAGAGATGGACACCAAGCTGAGTTCAAGAAAGGACCACCAGATTTTGGGTGCTTTTCTCTGCCACTTATGCAGGAAGTGAATTTGAATACAGAACTAGGGTAGGCACACATCAGGACTGAAGAGATAACGGAGTCAGGGATAAAAGCGGGAACTGGGGACAGATTGCCTCAGTTAGAACTGGGGCTTGGTGACTACCAGCCGGAGATGTCAGGCAACTTACATGGTATTTCTGTTCCCAGATTATCTTGTCTAAACTTCCAAATCCTCTTTCTTTTATCCACAGCACCATTACCTTTCAGCATGCTACATAATTTATATTACATTGATTGTTTACTGTCTGACTTTCTCACTCCCCCACCCCTAACAGGCAGAAATCTTTATTTTTGTGGTGGTGTTTTTTGATGTGTCCCAAGAATCTAGAAGATCTGGGACACATAGTAGGTGTTCCATAAATATTTATTGAATATGGTTAAAAATACTAATGACCTTACTGCATTATTATGAAGATTAAATGAGTTAATACTATATCTTCCAGGCAGTTGCCTACCACACAGTATGTGTTACATAAGTACAGTGACTACGTGTCCCATGTCCCAATTGGTCCAGGACAGTCTGGGATATTTCCTGGAGTGATTACTAATAGTGCATCCTTTCAGGAAAAAAAAGGCTTAGAAATTAAATGTTTTTTCGTTCATTTAAGAAACTTAAAAAAAATTACCTGCTGTTTACCAGGTGCCATGTTAGATGCTAAGAGTGAGGGCCATAGATCCTTCCCTTCTAGAACTTACAGTCTGTGGACTCTCTCCTTGGAGAACTTTAATTAAGTAAACAAGCTTATGACTTGAACACACTGGTTAATCATAGTAATTGGATTTACATCATGTAGTTCTTTGTTGTTTTATGAAGATTTTCATTTTTTAGTTTATACAGCAACCCAACAAGATGGAAATGATTACTGTCACTCATTTACTGATGAAAAACTGGGGTTCTGAGAGGACATACAACTTGGTGAAGGTTGCATAGCTAGAGAGTGCTGGTCCCAAGGCTCTGATTCCTACAGGTTTTCCTGCTGAGTCACACTGCATGTGTGTGCGACGCAAGAGCGTCTGCCTGATGACCTGATGGCCCCTTTATTACTTGGGTTCAATAATTCTGCATTGCTTTATGATAAGCAGCTTTATTGTTATTAATCCTTAGGAAATGTATAGATTACACTCATTTAAAGGTGTGATACACATTTTGAACTAAGGGCATGGCAGAAGAATCTAATTCTTCTGACTTCTAGTCTTGCCTGGTCACTGAAGTCCATCTACTCTCAGATCAGGGTTGAAAAGTCTTATCTGTGGCCACGGCAGCTTTTCTCATGTCCCTCTGCCTCCATCTAGTGACCCAAGTCCAGAATTACTAATTATTATATGTACAGGCAGAGACTTTTTTTGCAGTAGGGAGTCATTGCAAGAACACAGAAGCTACAAAAAAAAAGCCAAGGCTTATCTGCTCCTGCCTTTGTTCCTCCCCCTCCCTTCCTTCTTTCCTTCCAATACTGTACTAAATACCAAGGACACAAAGATAAAAGCCTGACTCAGCATTTCCCCACTTTGCTTTGGTAAACTCTGTATCAAAAGTAATAAAGAGGATTTAAAATTTCAGAGAAGAGTAGAAGTAATTACCCTTTCTGCTTCCAGTCTTTTTTAGAGAGGAGTAAACATGGTGTGGCACTTGATACTTTCATTAAGGGAATAAGATCACTTTTTAATTCAGCATCTGACCAGACCACTTCTGTCCTTTCTTACTCCTCTCTCTTTCTCTTTCTCTTTCTCCCTACCCTTCTATTCTATCTCTAATGCTTTTTTATTTTGTGTTTTATCTCCTCTGCCAAGCAGTATTTTAGACTAGGAAGCCAGAGACACCCCCAGGCACTGCTCAGCTCTACCCCTCCACTCCCAAGCCCTCTCCTCCCCGCTAGAACATTTAGTTTCCAGCAATTTCTGGATAGTAAACACTCAGAGGCAGGGTGGGGCAGGAGGCCGACTTCTCAGTGAGGCTGGAATCAAACAAATACTAAGGAATTTGCTACCAGCCTCTTAGTCTAACAAGGCAGACTGCAGTCAGATGTGGTCCCTTCTTGTTGGAAGCCAAGAAGGAAGGGAAAGGGTTCTAGCATGTTCTCTGTGCAGGAAGATCCAAGTGGCTGGACTCTCTCATCTGTTAAAAAAAACAATCAAGTAAATTTGGAGATCTGATTGATTTTATTAAGTGATTCATGAATTGGGCAGCATCCTAGTAGCAAGTATAGAGACGCTCCAAGGAGTTGTAGAAAATACAAGGTTTCATAGACAGGAGGGTGGGGCAAAATGAATTATTAGCAAAAGAGATTAGGGATTGTTTCAAGTCGAGTCACCCTCCTTTAGGATCTTTAGGCAGATGACCTACCTTACTAGGAAGTTCCAAACTGACTGGTTTAAAATTCCACTCCTGTGAGAGGCTGACACTGCAGTCAGTCAGTCCAGTTTCCTGACTTGGCCTAGGAGAACTGCCCCCATGCTGGGTGTGTGTGTTTTTCTTTTTAAGAATCCCGTTGTTTTTAAAGGACACTCATGATTTTGGATACAGGGGAGGCTAGTTGCTATAGTGGAGGTGCCAGGCTTTGAACTGAGGAAGCAGGAGACTAGCTGCTGTATGAGACTGCCCATGGGAACCATGACAGCCTCCAACCTGACGCATCTGCTGCCAGTGAAACCCTTTGCTTGGAATGATGACTGCAGCTTGGTGCAGTTTCAAGCCAGGCATGTTGGCTACCCAGAGCTTGCACATCTAGAGGGTTCTCTTCAAGGGCAGTTTGGCCATTTGATTTGGGCCCTTGTAGCAACCAACACTTTTCATATTTTATTGAAGTGGAGAAATTTTATGCCCTTTGAAATTGAGATCAGTTTAAAAAAACTGAAGGCTTAAGCACGGTGTGGATTCGAAATATACGTTTTAGAAAATCCTTGGTTTAGTATTAAGTTGTTAGAATTGGAGATAACTTAGAGCATATGTATATCAAATATCCTAAGATTATTCTTTTCAAACTCTGAATTTTATTCTTGACTAGTCTCTGCAACTGACTAACCAGGTTACTGTTTTTGTCCTCTCTAAAAAGGGAGGTTTGCACAATGGGGCCCCATGTTCTTTTGAGCTCTAACTGGTTCCAGAATTTGGCTATAAAAGAATATTAACGGTAAGTCGTCCCCTAGTGGTGAAAATTAAAATTGCAGGTTATACCCATGCAGAACTTTTGGTTGCAGGAAGAAACTTACCTTCTAGGATAATACTGTGATTACCCTTTTAAATGGAATAATGCAGGTAGAAATTGGCACACCAGCCATCCATAAATGGTGGGAATGATTTCCATGCACATTTGTTCTCACTGCTCCACAGAAATTTTCACATAAGCATAAAAAGAAATCTTGACAGGTATGTATTATAATGCTGTATATTATACTGCAATATTGTAATAGCAAAGCATAGAAATAGCCCAAATGTCTATCAGTAGCATGTTTAAATATTACTATGATAGTAAAATAGTAGCAAAGTTTTCTCATTATTTAATATACTCTGGATGTTTCCTCAACTTGCCTTTCTACATTTGATGCCAGGTTTTGTTTGTGGAGTTGAAGAATGAACTTAGCAAACACCCAAGGTAGGAGAGCCAGGGAGACTTTTATTGAGAGATACAGTGAGAGGACAGACAGAGCTCCTGGCTCACGCCAGGAGGGGACAAGAGAGCCCGGAGTGGTGCATTGTCTAGGGGACTTACAGGCAGTTGAGGATTTGGGGGAATTGAGGGCTTAGGGTGTGGACTTGTACCACCTTCCCTGCCCTCAAGGTGGGCTGGGTTGTTGTCTGTTTGCTAGGGCTATTTACGGTAAAGTCAGGGGTTATGCTGAGATACCCTTGCCCAACACTCAAACATTCCAGGCCAAGTTGCCCCTGGCCTTTTGACCTTTAACTGATCTCACTGAGGATGTATCGTTACCCTAGAGAATTAGTGTGACCTTGACTTTGCATAATGCTGAACACAGAGTTTTGATAGGGACTTTACATTGTTACATTGCTTTGAGTGTAAATATCTTGCCTTGCATTTTCCAGAGGCCCTCACCCTACTCTGTCCAAGCCCATGGTCCCTGTCTCACATTTATGTTCTTACCTTCCATTTCACATACTATCTTTGAGTTTGCAAGATCACTTTATTTTTTGCTAATTGCTCCCTCTTTGCAATATATTCTTGTTTTAGGTGTATTGTATCTCTTCTTTTTACTTGGAGAGTATTAATTACATATTTCTTGACATTCTTCTCTAATCTCTGTATTGTATATGTTTTATCTGGGTTTGTTTTCTCTGTATGTATGTTTTGATCTGTTATTGGGGACTTTCTTCAAATATCTGGTGTCTTTAGGTAACCATTTAAATTTATGAATGAAGAGCTAAAACATTTTGGTACTTTAAATGCAAACTCTACATAGGGAGGTTTTTTGGTTTTTGTTTTGTTCAACTGGTAGACTTTACTATAGGATGTTCAGAAATTCAAACTTAATTTTAGAGAATTCCCTAAATAATATTTATAATTCTTTTTCAGTGGCCATCAACTTCCTTTAGAGAAGAATCCATCAATCTCAATCTCTTGTTTGGATCAGAGATGGGTATTATTTAACTGATTGCCCCTCTCTAGGAGCAGGGCAAGAAAATGGGCTAGGAGAGTGTAAATTTTTGCTTAATTTCCCTGTTTCCATCCTTCAATGTGCCTGCCCCTGAGGTCAGCGACGCTTGGGTTCAGTTTATCCAGAGATTAACCCTTGCATCTTGTGTATGGTAAATGGGGGTTAGATGATTAGTTACATCTGGTAGGGCAGAGGTCCTAGCATCTACTGGTCCATACACAGGATGCCAACCAGCCCACCTCCTCCCAGCATTGCACCTCACCCCTTCTTGTGCATTACCTGGTGTCTCCAGGAGCTAGGCCTGTGGGATTCTGCAGGTGAGTTGATTCACTTCACACTGGCACTCTCTTTTCCTAGGCATTTAGGGGCCCATGTCGCTGCCCTGCTGGAGCTGGTGTTGGTGTGGTCATCCTGGGCTCTTTCTCTTTCAGATGTTTCCTGCAAGCTTGGGAGTAAGAGGGAAAAGAATTGGAGGACAGGTGGTCAGTCTCTGTCATGGCACTCACTACATCATTTTTGTTAGGTAGATTAGGAATCAAAGCTTCATACATAAACAAGGGATTTTGTTTCTTCTCTTGTTTTATTGTAATTCTGGGGAGGGGAAATCCTGGGGCAAAATGCCTTTGAAACCGAAATCAGTCAAAGGGAGAAATAAAGTTTAAAACCCATTTATTACTTACAAGCAGTCATCCTGCATCTCTCTCTCTTGCTGCAGCAGAAGCGAGCGAAAATACTCCCTGCAACCTCTCTACTCCAGATAAGCGGTTGCTCGCCCATGCAATTACCCATTGATATGGAGATGGACTACTTCTTTCCACCCTTGGAAACACCAGTTGATATGGAGATGCACTAAAGCCAGGTGAGAGATTCTGGAAATATTACAATTTTACCCATATTTATAAATGAATTTGAGAAGTGCTGTTGGAGGAAGTAGCCTTTCAGTCTATGATCCTCACTGTAGACATAACTTATGGTTCCCTTGAAAATACTGTCACTCTAAATCTTACCCTGAGTCAGTAAGATGAACAAACTTTAATTCAGGGGACTGCACAGTAAAACTTGCAGATGTTTCTGTCAACAGCAATAATAGAGCCTTCTGGTATTGAAAAATTAATTCTCAGGAATCAGTAGAACTCTGTTTTCTGGAGCGAATCATTCCCTGAAGATTTAGAATAAGATATGAATTGTAAAATATTTTAAAAAATCAAACCATGCTAATCTTTAAGAGGACTTATTTAAATATAGCAAGCTATCCATCTTACTCCTGTTAACACATGATGTTATAAGGTTCCTAATCATGCTGAATTAATTGATGTCTTTTAAATCTTCTTAAACCTATGATTTTACCTCTTCTGCCCTTTTCCTTGCAATTTATTTACTGAAGAAAACCTTTGTCTTATAGAATTGCCCCATTTGGATCTTGCTGATTCCATCTGACATACTGTTCTGTGGTCTGTATTTCCCATAAAT
The DNA here is from genome assembly GCF_040802235.1 of Manis javanica. Classification (NCBI taxonomy): domain Eukaryota; kingdom Metazoa; phylum Chordata; class Mammalia; order Pholidota; family Manidae; genus Manis; species Manis javanica. The sequence goes on along the minus strand of NC_133157.1, from coordinate 128,473,310 downwards.
TGTAACAAATTTTGGTTTCTTAAAAATATCTAAAAATACAGTATATATAACATTATGGAAAAAGGTAGATGTGCAAATTGAAGAACAATAACAAAATAAAATCCATATATCCACCCAAAAGGTCAATAAATAGAATATAACCATCCCTCAGGAATTTTCTGTATCCCTCCCTAGTCTCCTAGAGGTGAATTTTGCTCATCTGAATTTTGCTTTAATTCCCTTCTTTTACTTTATTGTTTCTTAAATCAATGTTTTGCTTTTTACTTTAGTTTATGAACTTCACATTTATGGGGTCGGAGTGTATGTATTCACCTGTGGCTTAGTTCTCATACTCAACTTTGTGTCTTTGCAATTCAGACATGCTGATGCATGAACTGTACATCATTAATTTAACTGTTGTATTTATGTTCCATTGAATGAATACACTACCTTTAATTGTCTATTTTGAACAGCTTTTTGTCAGATGGAGAATTCCAACTATACACAGCTATAGAATCATGTACTGAATCTCCATGTACCCATTATCTAGGTTAAAGAATCACCAACTCATGGCTAATCTTGTTTCATCCGTGTCCTCACCTAATCCATCTTGTCAGTATTATTTTGAAGCAAATCGCATATATAATTTCATTGTATCTCTAAATACATAAAATATTGTGATGTATTATGAACTTCTTAAAAAACATAACCATAATACCATTATTATACCAAGAAGATGGACAGTACTTCTTAATAGTATCAAATCTTCAGTCTTCAAATTTCCCATGGTATCAAGTTGTTTTTGTTTGTATTTCTTATAGTTAAAAAAAAAATCAGGATCCACATAAGGTCCACGTACTGTGATGAATAGATAGATGTCTTTTAAATCTTCTTAAGTCTATCGTTTCACCTCTTCCCTCCTATACCTTGCAATTTATTGAAGAAAACCTGTGTCTTATAGAATTGCCCCATTTGGATCTTGCTGATTCCATCGCTAGGATGTACTTTGACATACTGTTTCTGGGTTCTGTATTTCCCACAAATTAGTACTTGGATATAAAGGTTTAACCAGACTCAGACCTGATTGTTTTGTTTTGTTATCATTAATCTACAATTACATGAAGAACATTATGTTAACTAGGCTCTCCCCTACCCCAAGTCCCCCCAATAAACCCCATTACAGTCACTGTCCATCAGCATAGTAAGATGTTGTAGAATCACTACTTGTCTTCTCTGTGTTGCACAGCCCTCCCCTTTACCCCACCTCACATATTATACATGCTAATCATAATACCCCCTTTCTTCTTCCCTGCCCTTATCCCTCCCTACCCTCCCATTCTCCCCAGTCTCTTTCCTTTTGGTTAGTTAGTCTATTCTTGGGTTCTGTGATTCTGCTGCTGTTTTGTTCCTTCAGTTTTTCCTTTGTTCTTATACTCCACAGATGAGTGAAATCATTTGGTATTTGTCTTTCTCCACTTGGCTTATTTCACTGAGCATAATACCCTCTAGCTCCATCCATGTTGTTGCAAATTGTAGGATTTGTTTTCTTCTTATGGCTGTATATGTACCACATCTTTATCCATTCATCTACTGATGGGCACTTAGGTTGCTTCCATTTCTTGGCTATTGTAAATAGTGCTGCGATATACATAGGGGTGCATCTGTCTTTTTCAGACTGGAGTGCTGCATTCTTAGGGTAAATTCCTAGAAGTGGAATTCCTGGGTCAAATGGTAAGTCTATTTTGAGCATTTTGAGGAACCTCCATACTGCTTTCCACAATGGTTGAACTAATTTACATTCCCACTGGCAGTGTAGGAGGGTTCCCCTTTCTCCACAACCTCACCAACATTTGTTGTTCTTTGTCTTTTGGATGGTAGCCATCCTTACTGGTGTGAGGTGATATCTCATTGTGGTTTTAATTTGCATTTCTCTGATGACTAGCGATGTGGAGCATCTTTTCATATGTCTGTTGGCCATCTGAATTTCTTCTTTGGAGAACTGTCTGTTCAGCTCCTCTGCCCATTTTTTAATTGGATTATTTGCTTTTTGTTTGTTGAGGTGCATGAGCTCTTTATATATTCTGGACGTCAAGCCTTTATCGGATCTGTCATTTTCAAATATATTCTCCCATACTGTAGGGTACCTTTTTGTTCTGTTGATGGTGTCCTTTGCTGTACAGAAGCTTTTCAGCTTGATATAGTCCCACTTGTTCATTTTTGCTTTTGTTTTCCTTGCCCGGGGAGATATGTTCATGAAGAAGTCACTCATGTTTATGTCCAAGAGATTTTTGCCTATGTTTTTTTCTAAGAGTTTTATGGTTTCATGACTTACATTCAGGTCTTTGATCCATTTTGAATTTACTTTTGTGTATGGGGTTAGACAGTGATCCAATTTCATTCTCTTACATGTAGCTGTCCAATTTTGCCAGCACCATCTGTTGAAGAGACTGTCATTTCCCCATTGTATGTCCATGGCTCCTTTATTGAATATTAATTGACCATATATGTTTGGGTTAATGTCTGGAGTCTCTAATCCTCTAATCTGTTCCGCTGGTCTGTGGCTTTGTTCTTGTGCCAGTACCAAATTGTCTTGATTACTGTGGCTTTGTAGTAGAGCTTGAAGTTGGGGAGTGAGATTCCCCCCACTTTATTCTTCTTTCTCAGGATTGCTTTGGCTATTTGGGGTCTTTGTGTTTCCATATGAATTTTTGAACTATTTGTTCCAGTTCATTGAAGAATGTTGTTGGTAATTTGATAGGGATTGTATCAAATCTGTATATTGTTTTGGGCAGGATGGCCATTTTGACTATATTAGTTCTTCCTAGCTAAGATATATATTTTATTTTTTGACAAAACTACCGTATAGAGCATGTTCTGTTCTTTTATGAGACAAAGAAAATCTGGTTGTCTTTCTTTCAGAGATTTTAGGACTATTGATGAGTGTCACCAGGACCTATGAATGCATTAGGCATTACCGTTTATCCTTTTAGATGTTGACGGGCATTTGGGAATATTTCCAAGGTTTGGTTATTGTGAACAATATTCTTATACTACCTTCTGATTCAATAACTTTCACGAGAATTTCTCCAGAGGTGGAATGGCTGAGTTGTAGAGTGTAAGCAGGTTTAACTTTAGTAAATGCCCAACTGTTTTCCAAATAGTCGTTCTCATTTCTACTTTGCCTAGCAGTGGGTGAGAGCTCTGGCAGCTTCACTACCTTGGGCAACTCCAGTTTGGTGCATCTGGTGGCTGTGCATTCACTGTGGCTCTTGTTCTCACAGTAATGGAGGGGCTGAAAGAAGTTTAGTGGAAAGGTTTTATGTGACCAAGGACATTTCTCACCAATACATGGTGTTTCTTGTCAAATCTGAGCTGCCATGAAGAGATAGCTAAATACAGATTTTGTTCTCTTGTTAGCTCCTAAAGCAGGACTTAATACTAGTGCTCCCCACTCCTCCCATGGAGTTGGAGTATGTGCTGCTTTTTCATTTTCACATGCTTCCTGGAATTTCTAATTGGAATTCCATGTCAACTATTCCTGAAAGAACTCTCAAACACCATGACTGTGGTACCAGTAACACAGTCTCTTCCATTTAAATTTAAGTGAGTAAACCTACTGTAGGATCTAAGCATTCAGTGAAGACAACAGGTTAGCCTGTTAGCCTAAGCACAGCCATCTTGAGAAGCTCAGAGGCCACTTTCTGAATATGTTCAGAAAGCCCTTGAAAAACAAGGTGAAAAACAAGTTAATCATAAACACCAGGTGGTGGGCAGCTGTGGCCTTCAGACAGCTAACCTTAGTCAGTTAGTCATACATACCAAGCTTATCTTGCTGAAACACTGTATAGCTGAGGGTGTTCTTATCTTGTGAGACCCCCAGGATGTGGCGCCAGCCGAAAATTTATGTGTCTATGGAAAAACACTGTATTGTGGTTGTGGAAAATGCTGCCCCTTTGAAAATGCTATAAAAACTTCTGGCTTTGTGTGTTCAGGGTCCTTGTTGAGACCCGCTGCGTCGGGCTAACTTGGACCCCAGCTAGCTGGTTCCTGAATAAATTCCTCTTGCTTGTTGCATCAAGAGACGCCTTTCGTGAGTGATTTGGGGTGGCGTCCTCCTCTGGGAGAATCCAACATTTGGGGGCTCGTCCGGGATCGTGCGCTCACCCCGCTTCACTCCCGAAGCCATTCTTGGAGGAAGAGGTAAGGTTAGTGGTGCCTTGGGTTGTCTGTGTTCTGTTTTCTGTTTTTCAGTGAGACCGGTCGGAATTCTGAAAGGGTACCCGTTGTCTGGCAGCTGTCCCGATCCCGTAAAGGGGTTGAGACTGCGGTCGGTAGACGTACTTGGAGCACCGCAGGCTGCAACCCTGGGGGACGCCTCGGGGAGGTTGGAGGGCCAGGGATGCCTGGTAGCCTCTCGTCTGTTTTTCCAGCAAAGTGAACCTGATGAGATAGGGTTGATTTTTGGGCGCCAGGAGTATCAACCCTCTGATTCCTTTCAGTTTCTGTTTGAAAATCTGAGAAAAACAAAAAGCGGCCGCTGTGTGTCTAATTTGTGTGTGTCTTTGTTTTCTGTGTCTTTTACATGCCTGATTATTGTTATACTGACAATGGGACAGACAGTGACGACCCCCCTTAGCCTGACATTAGATCATTGGACTGAAGTCAGAGCAAGAGCGCATAACTTGTCAGTAGAAGTAAAAAAGGGACCATGGCAGACTTTCTGTACCTCCGAATGGCCCACCTTCAACGTTGGGTGGCCCTCGGAGGGGACTTTTGATCTCCCCACTTTATTAGCAGTAAAAGCCATTGTCTTCCAGGACTCGCCTCAAGGACACCTGGATCAGCAACCCTATATTGTAGTCTGGCAGGAGTTGGTGAAAAACCCACCGCCCTGGGTAAAGCCCTGGGTGCAGAAGAAAACGGGCCCTCGAGTTTTAGCTGCCCAGACCCAACCCCGGAGCAAGGAAAAAGAAACTACTAAAGTTCACCCTGACACTCAAGATTTGCTTATGGTTGATGATCCCCCTCCCTATCCTCCTGCCCCTACGGCACCCCCGGCCCCGGCACCCCTGGCCCCGGCACCGCCGGCCCCGGCACCTCCGGAATCACCAGCCCCTGGTGCTGAGGCAGTGGGGCCGGCTCCGGGACCTGCCCAGGGAACTCGGCGCCGCCGAGGGGCCCCCTTGGACCCACCGGGTATTTTTCCTCTCCGGTCTTATGGAGTTCCCATCCTTGGGGAAGAGGGGGACCCGCCTTTCCAACCTCTGCAATATTGGCCATTCTCCTCTGCTGATTTATACAACTGGAAAGCTAACCACCCTCCTTTTTCAGAGGAACCGCAGAGACTAACGGGACTGATAGAGTCCCTGATGTTCTCTCACCAGCCCACTTGGGATGATTGTCAGCAGCTCTTACAGGTACTCTTCACCACGGAAGAAAGAGAAAGGATCCTCCTGGAGGCGTGAAAAAACGTGCCTGGGACTGACGGACGACCATCGCAACTCCCTCATGACATAGAAAGGGGGTTCCCGCTGACCAGGCCCAATTGGGACTTTTATTCTCCAGAAGGTAGGGAGTGACTAACCATCTATTGCCAGGCTCTGGTGGCAGGTCTTCGTGGGGCCGCAAGGTGCCCCACCAATTTGGCCAAGGTAAGAGAGGTTAGTCAGGGAGCCGCTGAAGCACCCACAGTGTTCTTAGAACGCCTGATGGAAGCCTTCAGGCGGTATACTCCTTTTGACCCCACTTCTGAGGAGCACAGTGCTTCAGTGGCTCTTGCCTTTATCGGGCAATCAGCACCTGATATTAGAAAAAAGCTTCAGAGACTAGAAGGCTTACTGGATTTGTCGCTGAGGGACTTGGTGAAAGAAGCTGAGAAAGTTTATCATAAGAGAGAGACTGAGGAAGAGAAGGAATTAAGGAAAAGGAAAGAGAAAGTAAAGAGGAAAAGAGGGACAGGAAGCATGAGAGAAATTTAACAAAGATCTTGGCTGCAGTAGTAGAAAGTAAGGGACGCCCGCCCTCTAGTGGTAGAACTAGTAAGGCAGGGTCCCTGGGCAGCCGACCTCCTTTGGATAAAGATCAGTGTGCGTACTGCAAGGAAAAGGGGCATTGGGTGAAAGAATGCCCTAAGAAGCCACCGCAGGGACCTCCGAAGAAGGTGTTGTCTCTGCTGGAAGATGAGGATTAGGGAAGACGGGGCTCGGAGCCCCTCCCCGAGCCTAGGGTAACCCTGAAGGTGGAGGGGCGACCCGTTGAGTTTCTGGTGGATACTGGTGCTCAACATTCTGTACTGACCCAAGCTAGAGGCCCTCTTTCTGGCAAAAAGTCTTGGGTGTTCGGGGCCACGGGCCAGAAACAATATGCATGGACTACCCAAAGAACAGTGGACTTAGGAGTGGGACAAGTAAACCACTCATTCCTTGTCATACCGGAATGCCCCACACCCTTGTTAGGAAGAGACATCTTGACCAAAGTCGGGGCCCAAATATCCTTTCAGGCTGAAGATACCCGAGTGACTGATCGAGAGAAAAAACCTTTGGGCCTAAGTATTCTGTCCATAAGATTAGAAGACGAGTACCACCTTTTTAAGGAACCAGAACCCTCCCGAGTTAGTCAGGGGTGGCTTAACCAGTTTCCAGGGACCTGGGCGGAGACGGCGGGTATGAGGCTTGCTGTGAACCAGCCCCTGGTGGTCATAGAATTAAAAGCCTCAGCCTTACCAGTAACTGTGAGACAATATCCAATGAGTAAAGAAGCCAGAGATGGAATTAGGCCCCATATCCAGAGGCTCATAGAGCAGGGGATATTAGTAAAATGTAAATCCCCATGGAACACTCCCTTGCTGCCTGTAAAGAAAGCGGGAACAGGAGATTATTGACCAGTGCAAGATTTAAGAGAAGTTAATAAGAGGATACAGGACATTCATCCCACTGTGCCGAACCCTTATAACCTGTTAAGCTCTCTGGCCCCGGAAAACACCTGGTATACAGTCTTAGATTTAAAAGATGCCTTCTTTTGTTTGCGCCTGCACCAGAGTAGCCAACTGCTGTTTGCTTTTGAATGGAAAGACCCCTCCACAGGAACTACTGGACAATTGACCTGGACTCGCTTGCCACAAGGATTCAAGAATTCACCCACCATCTTCAACGAGGCTTTAGATCAGGACTTGGCCTTTTACTGAGCCTCCAACCCACAGGTAACTTTATTACAATATGTTGATGACTTACTGATAGCAGCCCCTACTCAGGAAGCCTGCCAAGAGGCCACTGGAGCCCTTTTGACTGAACTTGCTAAATTGGGGTATAGGGCATCTGCCAAGAAGGCACAGATCTGCCAACAACAAGTGACTTATTTGGGATATTCCCTGAGAGAGGGGAAAAGGTGGCTTACTGAAGCCCGAAAGCAGACTGTGACGCAGATCCTGGTTCCTACTACTCCGCACCAAGTTCGCGAGTTTCTAGGGACGGCAGGGTTTTGTAGATTATGGATACCCGGATATGCCACCTTAGCCGCCCCTCTGTATCCCCTAACCAAAGGGGCAGCCCCGTTTGTTTGGGGACCTGAACAACAGCAGGCCTTTGATGATATCAAGAAGGCCCTCCTATTGGCACCCGCTCTGGCCTTGCCAGATGTGACTAAGCCGTTCGTCCTTTTTGTGGATGAATGGAGCCGAGTGGCTCGGGGAGTGTTGACCCAACAATGGGAACCTTGGAAGAGACCTGTCACCTATTTGTCAAAAAATTGGACCCAGTGAGTAGCGGATGGCCTGCCTGTTTGAGAGTAGTGGCGGCCATGGCCTTCTTGGTTAAAGATTCTGACAAACTGACACTGGGACAGAAACTCACTGTGGTTACTCCACATGCGTTGGAAAGTGTAATCCAGCAGCCACCCGAGAGATGGATGTCGAATGCCAGAATGACTCACTACCAAACCTTACTCCTGAATCGTGATCGTGTGGAGTTTTCCCCCCCCCGCCATCCTAAACCCGGCCACTCTGCTCCCCGATTCGGGGAAGGAAGTGCTTCATACCTGCCAGGACATCCTGGCTGAGGAGACAGGGACCCGCCGGGACTTACAAGATCAGCCCTTAGGAGGACTGGGACTCCTGACTTGGTATACAGACGGGAGCAGTTACATCATGGATGGTAAGAGAATGGCTGGAGCTGCAGTAGTAGATGATGACCGGATCGTATGGGCCAGCGGACTCCCAACGGGCACTTCTGCACAGCGAGCAGAACTCATAGCCCTGACTCAGGCTCTAAGGATGGCAGAAGGTAAGAGACTTAATGCCTACACTGACAGCCGATATGCTTTTGCCACCGCTCATATACATGGGGCTATTTATAGACAGAGAGGGCTGTTAACTTCTGCCAGGAAAGATGTTAAAAACAAACAAGAAATTTTAGATTTGTTAGAAGCCATCCATAGGCCTAAGGAAGTAGCGATAATACATTGCCCTGGACATCAGAAAGATGACTCTCCAATAGCTCGAGGAAACCGGAGGGCGGACCAAGCCGCAAAGCAAGCAGCTCAGGGAATGAACATTTTACCCCTCCAAGTGTATCCGGAAGCCACCCACATTAAGAGCTTCCAGTATACACCTGAAGATCTCGCTTGTATAAACAAATTAGGGTTCAAAAATTCCTCGCCCCAAGAGATATACATCTCTGAAAAAGGGAAAGTTGTCCTGCCCCAGAGAGAGGCAGAAGAATACTTAAGGCAATTACATCAATTGACACATTTGGGAGCAAAAAACCTAAAGACCTTGGTTCGGGACTCCCCTTATCATGTTATTGGATTAGGAAAATTGGCTGATGAGGTTGTAAGAAATTGTGTTCCCTGTCAATTAGTAAACGTGAGTAAAAATCAAGCAATATCCGGGAAGAGACTTCGAGGAGATCGCCCAGGAGCTTATTGGGAAGTTGACTTCACTGAAATTAAGCCTGCTAAGTATGGATATAAGTACCTTCTAGTTTTCCTAGACACATTTTCAGGATGGACCGAGGTGTTCCCCACCAAAACTGAGACAGCTCAGACGGTGTCTAAAAAGATCCTTGAAGAAATATTTCCCAGGTTTGGGATCCCAAAGGTAATCGGCTCCGACAACGGCCCTGCCTTTGTTGCCCAGGTAAGTCAGGGATTGGCCAAGATCCTGGGGACAGATTGGAAATTGCATTGTGCATACAGGCCCCAGAGCTCAGGACAGGTAGAAAGGATGAACAGAACTCTAAAAGAGACCTTGACTAAATTGTCCATAGAGACTGGCTTATGTGATTGGTTAGTCCTCCTTCCCTTCGCCTTGTTTAGAGTCAGGAACACCCCTGGCCACTTTGGACTAATGCCCTTTGAAGTAATGTTTGGGGCCCCGGCCCCACTCCAATCAGCACATCTTCATACATTCCCCGAGTGTATAACTAATAAGTTTTTGCTTGAAAGGTTACGAGCCTTGGAGGCTGTGCAGAAAGAGGTGTGGGCCTCCATTAAGGAAGCCTATCGGCCAGAGGACCTCTCAGTACCTCACCAGTTCCAGGTGGGAGACCCTGTCTACGTGAGAAGACACCGGACAGGAAACCTCGAGCCGCGGTGGAAGGGACCTTTTATCGTCCTGACTACTCCCACAGCCGTGAAAGTGGACGGCGTCTCTTCCTGGATACACGCTTCACATCTGAAGAAGGCACCCCCACCGGACCCGGACTGGCGAGTAACTCGGACTGATAACCCCCTTAAGCTTTGCTTGTGTAGAAAGAGCTATGTTACTAGTGATTCTGATGATTCTGCCACTTCCAACCCTCCAGAACCCCAACCCCCATCAGCCCTATAGGCAGACATGGATCCTGACATATGGACAGACTGGTAAAACCCTTAATGAAACTGTACACACTGCCCCACTAAACACGTGGTGGCCAGATTTATATTTTGACCTCAGGGAGCTTTTTGGGCTTATGCAAGGGAAAGAACATAACTACCATGTCCTACAGAAATGGGCACTCATTGACACTGCTCAAGGACGAGCACAAGGGTTCTGGGCCTGCCCTGGCAATCTAAGAAATAACTGGAAGATCTGTGGGGGCTTAGAAAGTGTTTACTGCAAAAGCTGGAGTTGTGTAACCTCTAATGATGGGCCTCGGAAGTGGACAGTTGGGAATCGAGACTTAGTTAAATTCGCTTTCAGAGACCCTGACAACAGGGTACCCCAAGTGTGCGTGCAATTTAACCAAGAACAGGCCAAGAACGAAAAGTCCTGGGTAACTGGGATAACTTGGGGTTTTCAGCTTGATGTGGGCCGTTTCGCCTGGGTCGGCCCTTACCCAAGTGGACTCTTAACTATCAGACTTAAAGTCGAGACCCTTCCGGCCGTCCCAGTAGGACCAAATGTTGTCTTACAAGATCAACCACACCTCCCAACTCCAGCCCCGAAGCAAACCCTAGCTCAACCAGTAGACCCTGTCATTACTCCTGCCGTCCCCGTCCTCACTCCTGATCCAGTAACCCCCTTTTCTAGCACCGGGCAACGCCTCCTTAACCTCGTTGAAGGGGCTTTCCGAGTTCTAAACACCACCAATCCTAAAACTACTGAATCTTGTTGGTTGTGTTTCTCTTCTGGGCCGCCTTATTACGAAGGATTAGGATTGTTGGGCAGTTTTAACAGGACGACCCGTCACAAGATCTGTAGCTGGGGGAGCCATAGGAAACTAACTCTGACTGCAGTGTCTCTCAACAGGAGTTCTTGGCATTTAGGGTAAGAGCATTATTTGCTGGGTGGGACTGCTCACCTCCTCGTATGCCCCGTTTGACCCAGTGTCAAGAACGCCCACTATCCCCGAGGCCATTTTAAAACCACAAATGCCCCTCTGCAATTGCAAACACCACTGTTACTTAAAGCCCTGGGCTGTGAAGCTGGGCAGGGGGTCGACCTTGGCAGTTGTTGACCTAGAAAGAAAGCTCCACCCTCTGCCTTAGATTTCCTCTCAAAGACAGCAGGCATTAAAGGGAAAGGTATTCTCCCATCAGCCTGTGTGAGAAGAGCCCCAAGTGGAACACCAGCTGTGATCTCTAGCACTTAGGAGCTTTGCTCGTTTCCTTGAGGATTTTATATCGCTTTAAAAGTATATCTCCTGCCAAAGTGTAACACTTTAATTAAACCCATAAATGTCCCTTAATACGAACAAGTTGCAAATCTTCTCAGAATCAAGCAAACAATAAATGAAGACATTTACTGAGGAATGAGTACCTGAAAAGTGTTGAAGGGCTGGCTTGTGCTCTGTCCCTACAACCTTTTCCCCCACAACTAATGAGCTACCACCAGACTTCTAATGGAAGGAAAACCAAAGTTTAAAATGTCTCTTATATTTTGTGTTTGTCACGACATCAGCCAGCCTTTTAATACATTTCACCGAAGGCATAGCACACTGACCATTCTACATCACAAGACTTGTAATTTTGCCATTGGAGAAACTGCATGGACACAGAAACCTCATTCAGGTTTGCTACCTCAATCATAGCTATGGTTCCCCTTCTAGAAAAATGACTGTTTTCAGGATATCTCCATTCCTGCTGTAATATCTCCTCAATGCTACCAAGTGAAAGATACCCTTCTGTAGTGTTGGATTCTCCCAGAGGAGGACGCCACCCCAAATCACTCACGAAAGGCGTCTCTTGATGCAACAAGCAAGAGGAATTTATTCAGGAACCAGCTAGCTGGGGTCCAAGTTAGGGCTTTAAGTAACAGTGGTGTTTGCAACTGCAGAGGGGCATTTGTGGTTTTAAAATGGCCTCGGGGATAGTGGACGTTCTTGACACTGGGTCAAACGGGGCATACGAGGAGGTGAGCAGTCCCACCCAGCAAATAATGCTCTTACCCTAAATGCCAAGAACTCCTGTTGAGAGACACTGCAGACTTATTAGAGGGAATAAGTGCCTTGATCTTTGGGTTTTATTAAAAATTCCAAAGGTTTTTAGGCAGTAAGTAATTTTTTTAGCTTCTAGCTTATAATGAGAGAGGAGCCTAGTGTTCATAGCCCAACTCAGTTCTCCAGTAGTAATGTATCCTTGGCCTCTCTACTTCAAGTTCCCTGTCAGTTAGGCGAGCAAATCTTCATATTTACCTCATGTAGTGGTTATGATTAAATGAATCAATGCATTTAAAGAATGTGGAAAGTTTTGTAGCACAAAATAAGCACTAAAAAAATATTACCTGTGGTTATTTTTTCCCTCATTCTTTTTGGGAAAACTTGCCATTGCCTGGCAGTTGTTGCAGAAACATTTCTGACTTGGAAATCTCCAAAAGAGTCCAGTGGTATTTTCCTTGGAGTGAGACAAATTCCTGCAGTGCCAAGACACTGCAGAAAGACAAAAGGGATCCTCTAAGACAATAGGAGGACATCATAAGCACATATAACTGAGCTGACTTGGTCTAGGGATTGGCAGATTCCAGTCCTTAGACAAAACCTGATTTGTGAATAGTTACATTGGAACATCTGTTTGTTTTCATATTGGTGATGACTGTGTTTACGCAGCAGAGTTAGGTAGTTGTAACAGGGATGGTATGGCCTGCAAAGCTTGAAATATTTACTGTCTAGTCCTTTACCAAAAAAGCTCACTGACCTCTGACCTAGCACATAATTTACCTTTGATATAGTTACTTATCACTGCCACCCAGTGTCCCTTTCTTAATATAGCTCAAAAAGATAAAAGCAAAGGGCTTGCATATTGATAATGACACTGATGATAACAGCTAACATGTATTTCTGTACTGTGGCCAGACACTCTAATCACTTTATTGATCTCCCCAACTTCCTTCCCCACCACAGACAGCTCTCGTTTATTCTTGGATCTGAACATGGATAAGCAAGGAGTCTTAACTCTTCTCAAGGAAGGTTAAGGGTAGGCTTTTTTTTTTTAAGTAGGAATTTAAAAAAATTTTATATTGGGGTACAATCAAATGCACAAATCTTCGTTTACAGCTTGATGCATTTTGGCATGTGTATATACTCATGTTGCCATCACTCAGATTAAGATCTCAAACATTCTAATTTTTTTCCTCCTTCACCTTTTTCACCCATCTCCCCATCCTCCTCCTGTCTGGCAACCACCAGTCTGTTCTTTGTGCCTGTGAGTCTATTTCTGTTTTGTTTGTTCATTTGTTTTGTTTTTCAGATTCCGCATGTAAGTGAAATCGTACAGTATCTGTCTATCTCTGTCTGACTTATTTCAGTTAGCATAACACCCTCTAAGTCCATCCACAGGGAAAGATTTTCTTTTTTGTTAGGGCTAAGTAATATTCTATACATATATATACTGCATCTTCTTTATTCATTCATCTGTTGATACTTGGATTGCTTCCATATCTTGGCTATTGTAAATAATGCTGTGATAAACATAAGGGTGAGTATATCTTTTCAAATTAATGATTTTGGGTTTTTTGGGGGTAAATTCTTAGATGTGAAATTGTTGGGAATTGGTATGTCTATTTTTAGTTTTTTTTGAGAAACCTCCATACTTCTTTCCATATTGGCTGCACCAATTTGTAATCCCATGAGCAGTGTACAAGGGTTCCCTTTTCTCCACATCCTCAACAGCATTTGTTTTTTCTTGTTTTTTGATATTAGCCATTCTGACTGGTATGAGACAATATTTCATAGTGGTTTTGATTTGCATTTCCCTGATGATTAATGATATTGAGCATCTTTTCATGTGTCTGTTTGGCCATCTGTATGTCTTATTTGGAAAAATTTCTATTCAGGTCTTCTGCCCATTTCTTAATTGGATTATTTGGGGGTTTTTTTGTTGTTGAGTTGTATGAGTTCTTTATATATTTTGGACATTAGCCCCTTATGGGAAATATAATTTGCAAAAAAGTAAATATACTTATTAGCCCTTTTAAACAAGTGCTTACAACAGTGCCTGGAATCCTAGTACCTTGATCAGGTTTATTCAGTTAGCAAGTGGCAAAATCAGCCTATAAACCCAGGTAGTAGCTGGATGCTCAAGAGAGGCTTTCAAATGTGATGAATTTATGCTAAGAAAAATCTAGGAAGTCATATTTGGGCCAAAGAGGATTCAGTTATCTTAGAATTTGCTTTCAGGTATAAAATCATTATACTCAAATCAGTTTTTATAAATGCAGTGCAATCCCAATAAAAACAACAAGTAGGAGTATCAAAAGTGAAATTTAAGCTAATTTTGAAGTTAATTTATAATGTAATTTTGTATAAATGGACAACAACTATTTGGAAAAAGAACAGTTGTCCTGCAAGATACCAAAGCATATTACAAAGTGATACTAATCAAAGCAGTTGGTTCTTGGAGTAAGAATAGGTAAATTGCTCTATAGCTTCTAATAGAGAATATTCAAAGATATGTATGGTAAAATGATACATGAAAAAGATAGAATTTTAAACCAGTGGGGAAAAGACAAATGACCCAATCAGTAAGCTGTATCGAGCCACTGGAAAAAGCTATTTGAAAAATCAATAAGGTTAGATCCCTATCTCATACCATATATTAAATTTCCAATTGATTAGATCAGAACTTCATGACTAGTGTGCCTCTGCATACTGGTGGAGTATAAGTGGATTATAAGTGGCTGGAGTTGCAGATCCTTTCAACAGTTTGGGCAACTGGTATTGTCAGAATCCCTAGGCTGGTCGCTGTCTTCCACAATCATTCATGAGCACAATTGCTCATGTGCTTAGTTTTCTATACAAAGACCATAATTTTCTATGTGTTTCTACAACTCTAAAAAGGTTAGGGTTACTTTAAAAAACAAAAACAAATGAATTATAAATATTAAAACTTCTATCAATGTCACCAGTAAGAAAACAACCTCCCCTGCATTCCTCAGGCCTTTCTGCAACAATCTATTTTTCAGCCTAAATATTTTCATCCTCAGGCAGATAGGACACTGGAAGATAAAAAATTGTGCCCCTATCCCTCCCCAACAAGGTTAGAAAGCATCAGATTAAAAGTATCCAAATGAAAATGTTTGAGCATTCCACTTCTGGCCAAGTTGTAGTAACAGGGACTGGATTTACCTTCTTGCCTGAAACAACTGAAAGCCCACAAAATAAATGAAATAATAGCTCTCAAGACATTGGACATCAGGTATAAAGGACAATTATCCCTGAGAGATGGGGAACAAATGAGATGGGCCTTAGGATTGTCCCAGCTGGTTCAGGGTCATGGTGCATGGAGGGGGAACCCAAGCAGACTGTGGTGGTTCCCTTGGGTTGATAGAATTGAGAATTACAGACTCCACCACAGCTGGAGCTCACTGGACAATATACCAGAGAGGAGAGGGCAGCAGAGAGACAACTCCTGAGATGGGCAGAAACTCCCACCAAGCGTCAGCGTGTGCACATGAGGAAACTACTCATCTCCCATAAAGGACTAGAGAGCAGTGCCCAGAGCTCACAGGGCCTGAGATGGTGCCTGTTTCCACTGGCTAGAGTGCAAAACCTCATGCTCCTCAGTACAGTGGCTAATGGACAATGGAGCTCACCTTCTTGCATTAGACTAAGCATTTTTCTGGTCTTAATCATCAGAGTTTAAGCAAGATCTGAAAGGATCAAACAGTTTCCAAGTAACTTTACCATGTCTCAGAACAAAGCTCAAAAATATTTTTAGGAGTACAAAAATATCCAGGACCCAACAAAGAAAAATTTGTAATTTCTGATAAACACAAACAAAACACAAACAAACCAAATAAGAAACCAAACCAAGCATGCAAAGAAACAGGCAAATGAATAAAACAAATATTATTTAAAGTAAATTAAATACAAATTTTAAAAAATAAAACAAAGAAACAGGCAGATAAAAAGAAACCAAACCATGCATCCAAAGAAACAAGAGAAATAAATCCCATAATGAGAAAAAAATCAGTTAATTAAAAACTGACCCAGAAATGACACAGATAATAAAACTAATAGTCAATACATACAATTAAAATGAAATATATTATTATAACTGCATTTATAAGTTCAAAAAGCTGAAGAAATATCAAACATGGTAACTATGGACATAAAAGATATTTTAAAAAGTTAAACTGCTGGAGATGAAAATTGCAATGTCTGAGATGAATAATACTGTGATTAGGATTAAGGGTAGATTAGATATTACAGAAGAAAAGATTTGTGAACCTGAAGATGTAGGAATAGAAACCATCCAAGTGAAAACCCTGAGAAACATGGTCAAATAAAATAACAGCACACCAGTGAGCTTTGACATAACCTCAAATGGCCAAATATATGTGCAAGTGGCATCCCAAAGGAGGGAGGGGACAGAAAAAAACAAATAACAGTTTCTAATTTTCCAAATATGAAAACTTTAAACCCACAGATCCAGTAAACTCAATGAATCCAAGGTACAAGAAACATGAAGAAAATGACACCATGGCTTATCCTTATCAAATTTCTTCCAACCAGCAATTAAGAGAAAATCTTAAATCCAAGGAAGTACATGAATACATATACATTCAAAATTTGCAGGAAATTCTGGCTCATCACGAGCCCCAGGTTAAGAACTCCCAAATTCAGATCAAGAAGTTGAAGGCCAGAGGACAAGCTCATGGTTAGGGAGAAGTAACAAATCACACTGTGAACCAAGGGTTAAAGTTTGGTTACTGCCATCTATAAAATTCCCTTTATGCTGAGAATCCAGAGACCGTATGTTTCCCTGTCATTCTGGGGTTGGTGTAGGCAATGTGCAGATGGAACTCATTGCTGGCAGTTGCTTCCACCTTTTTCCTTTTTGGAAAGAGGATTGGACCAGTTTATAGGCTACTGGGCAAGTATGCCTTCTGAGGGAGTCAGATACTCAGAGTGATACAGCCATTTGGATTCTTGATATGATTGATCAGACATATAATGAGTGCAAAATACAAAAGATTTTTATTCTTCTCTGGGTTCAGTCATTTTAGGACCAAACCCAGCTAATAGAATCAACTTTCCACTTGATAAATTCTCTATTGTATATAGTAAAATTTATAAATAAATTTATAATTTATAAATAAGTTTTACCAACAGCAATGGTTTAATTTGCTCTTGAGGAAATACAGTTTTGGGACACTAGAGGTCTCCATCTTACTGTACAACAGATGGCATTTCAGAGGAAAACGTTACAAGTCCAATTTCCATGGCAGCAATGAGTGGGTGTCCTGTGCCTGGGGGTCGGAGCGAGGGAGTTAAGGGGAGGGAGTCTGTGTGACCATGGGGGAAGTTCAAAAGTGTAGTTTCTAGTTTCCCTTGAACGGTTTCATCTGTTCATGTTTTGAAATACTGACTGAAATTTGAATAGGCTTTGCAGGACTTAGATTTTCCACTTGTTTTTCAGATTGTATCTTTGGTTGGACACCCAAAGCTTCTTAAAGCCTGAAGCATGGAAAAAACCAATAGCTGTGTGGCCATTACTACAAGCACTTGCAGAGAAATTCTCTTCCCATTTGGATTTTAAGCTTTTTCCAAATAACAACATCCCTGTTTTAAGTTAATTACATGCTGCCATTTGCATTTTAAAGTACCATGTGTTAATTCAGAGAATCTTTGGGTTTATTAAAAAGAAGGGAAAAGATGCAGCTCTAAAATATGTGAGGCAGAATCACTCTTTGAGTATGAAAAAAATGGTAAAATTTCTTAATATTGATCTCTTGCCAGAGTTTCTCTGATGAATTCTAAGAACTGACAGGAATGCTTAGAACCTTGTCTGGTGTAAATCCCCACATATTCCTTCCTATCATAATTCAGTCTGGGCCATCTATGGCTTTCCCAAGGAGGCAGCAGGCAAAGCCCAACTGGGAAACATCTTTATTGCTGTCCCTTCCTTTTCTTCTCTCTCCAGCATTGGTGGTTTTGCTGCAGGAAGGGGAAGGACGGCTGGTCTGCTGCTCCTTAGGGACTCTCCCTAATCCCTGCCCACACCATTGGCACTCAATTCAGGAGCTGACAGTAACCCCTCCATCCAAACTCTGATGGCTACTTATAGAGTCAGAGAAGTCAGAGGGGAACTTGGTGATTGATCCTATTAAAACTATAATCTAATGCTAGAAAACCTCTAAATGCCTCTGACAAAGAGGTTATACATTCTGTGCTTAATTAGTCCCAGCTCCAGGACCTTGCTGTCTGCCAAGGAGAGAATCTGTTTGTCCATCCATCCATCCATCCCCATCCATCATCCATCTATCCATTCATCCATCCACCAACTATCCATCTGTCATCTACCATTCATTCATCAGGTATCTGCTGTCTATCTGTCATTAGCTTTCCTTCTACCTATATAGATGTGTGTATATATACATTAGACATATGTTAGATGTGTTCAAAGTAGTAAATGTACATAATTTTAAAACTCTTTAGCTGTTTCTTCTTAATCTCTCAGGTAGATTTGTATACTGCTTTCTTGATTTTTACATTTTGATATTATTTTCAAAATGTAAAATATTACTATGAATAGTCTCATACCATTCTGTTTCCTGATTCACTATATGGGGCTTCATTTTGTCTGTGGAAGGTTTTTTGGATCAACTTCTCTCTCTTTTCAGTGTTCTGAAATTTCTTTATTACGTGCTTTGATGGTGATCTTTTTTTCATTCATTTTAACGGGCATCAAAATAGGCTGTTCAAACTGAAAATAGTATTTTAGTTCTTAGTAGTTTTCTTGTACTATTTCTTTCATGACTTCCTCAACCTTTGATCTGTTTCTCTTTTTATAACTTCTATTATTTGGACATTGAACCTCAGGACTGAAACTTTGTTTATCATTTCTCTAACATTTTCTAGCTCTCCTTTCTGGGAGGTTATTTTAGTTTTATTTTCCAACCTATTTGGTCCTTTTAAAAATTTATCTTATCAATTTAAACAAATTTCCCAAGTAATTTTTCCTTCTTTGAATTTTTATAGTGCCCAGGTCTTTTTCATGGATGTAATATGGACACAGTACTTCCTTTTGTGTTTCTTAAGATGATGATAATTGCTGTTACTATTATTTAGTTTTCTCCTGTTCCCATATTTTCTCTGTTGTCCTTGTTTTCAGTTTTCCCAGTTATTTTGGTTTCTGTCTTTTAAGCCAGAGCCTTTCTTTAAGTGCTTGGTGATTGTTAGCTATCTGTTTATATTTTGGGAGACACTAGAATTATGATTGGGTATTTTGAGTACTTAGAATAGGAATATACATTAGTGGGACTCACTTAAGGCAAAGAGAAGGGAACCCAGGCATTTCTATTTGGGGGTGGGGCCCCTGGGTTGCTGGGCCTGTTGGCTGTTTCTCTTGGGCAGACCAGCTTCCTCGGAGAGGAATCCTATATTCTGGAATAATATTCTGGAAATAAACTGAGGGAAGGGGACTAGGGTGGTGGGAGGGATCCCCATTCAATATGTGGACTTTAACTTAATCGCCCACTTTTTGACATAATGACTTATCTCCACCCTCCACTGAGGGTCTCAGAGTCCAGATCTTCTCAAAGTCACCCCTTCTAAAGTGTAAAGCTCTAGTCTTCTGCTGGCCGTTGGTGTGTATCTTGGCTGAATGGAGAAGGTATTGCCGGAAGGTCTAACTGCTGCCTTTAAAGAGTTTCGTCCTGTCCCCCAGTCTTCAGCTCCACCTTATGCCACTGCCTTCTTAGGGTTTCACAATTGAAATCCTCCTTTCTGAGACTCTATGAAATAAATAGGCCTCAGGCTAAGGATTTCTCTGTCCACTGTGTCAAGTCTCCTTCAACTGCTTCCCAGCTTCCAAAAGTCTGTTAACATCTCTCATCTCTGTTTTTGTTCACTTTAGTCCCTTTAAATAAAATATCTTTCTTTAAAAAGTTGAGTGAGTTGGGGAAGGAAGTAGATGAAATACTGTGTTTAATGCACTGTGTTTCTTTATTTCCTTGGACAACATGATAGCTGGACAAGTCTTCCTCTTTCTTTGTAATTGAGATATAATTCATGTGTCTTTCCTATATTAATTGCAGTTGGTCTTATTTTTACTTGTACCAGTGTTCCGTTTTGTCTAACCTCAAGCTAAATGAAACAACGGTAATCCCTCCGTCACGTAACCGTGGCTGTCAAGCATTT
Organism: Manis javanica; assembly: GCF_040802235.1. NCBI lineage: Eukaryota > Metazoa > Chordata > Mammalia > Pholidota > Manidae > Manis > Manis javanica. The sequence goes on along the minus strand of NC_133157.1, from coordinate 128,453,277 downwards.
GCAGAATTGTAGCTGCTCACTCCTTCTCTGTAATGTCTTTTCTTCTCTAAGACAAACATCTCCAGTTCTTTGGCCTGTTCTGGTGTGGCATAATTTGATTTCCATTTATTGTTTTTGATAAACCACCTCTCAGTGAGCCAGTTGTCTGAAGTCCTTCTTAAAATATAACACATAAATTCTTGTCCTGGCCTGATAATTTCAGAATATGGCATTGTTATTCCTAGATATTCTGCCTTGAACCCACTGCCAGGTGTGCTCTGGGAGAGTGAGGCCTTGGCATCCTAGTTTGGGGCTGAATAAGTCATCCCAATAGAAAAAACATAGGATACTGTAGTATAGTATTTCCCAATGTGGGAGAAAATCAGTCATCCAAGGGTCTTGCTACACATTTGAAAATTTTATATGTATACATACACATTTGTATGCATATTATTTTGGTTTCACACATATACACACACACACATATGTATAAATTATGGATCATACAGATGCTCACCTTATAACCAAGTACCATCATCAGATTTCAAAGCTGTGCTACCCAACATGGTAGCTACTAGACAAATGTGACTGTTTAAATTTCAAATAATTAACAAAATATTTTTTAACTCAGTTTCTCAGTCCCAGTCACATTTCAAGCAATAGCTATATGTTGCCATTGGCTGCTATTTTGTACAGCACAGACATAGCATGTTTCCATCCTTGCAGAAAGTTCTACCAGACAGTGTTGAAATCTAGAGCTTATGGTACATTTTGTCCATAACTGTGCTGGCACCAATGGAATTACTTGGTCAGGTGCTGTAAAAACAGAGGTGCATTTAAGTACATATGACAAATGAAGGTCAACTGCATAAAGGCACATAACTGATTATTCTTTGATAGTTCCTATTAAGAAAAGCAGTGGGTGAATTGAGTCATCTTACCAAACATGGTCACCTAACCATGCTAAACTCAAAAGCATTTATACTCTGGTAGTCAGGTCACATATTTGGAGTGGTGATTTAGCTTCAGCCCTCCAATGTCATCATCACATAAAATTCATATTTTTAATTTCAGTGTTGTTATTTTTGTAGTTTTATTTGTACTACAAACCATGCCTTTACTTTGGTTTTATAGCTGTAGAATAGTAGTAAGGTACAGTTTGTGTTTTCTCGCTTGTTTATGTTTGTGATCCCCTCCTTTAGTGATCAGATAGAATTATTTTTCCTATAAGAGTGTTCTCTAAATTATTTGTTGGGTTTTATTAGTATAATAACAATCCTGATATATTACTGGGTGCCTATTATATGTTAAGGTCATCTTCTAAGTGTTTTGCACCTATCATCTCATTTACGTCTCAGAATAACCCATGAAGGTGGCACCGTTATTGTTCTCATTCTAGAAATGAGGGGACTGAGGCACAGAGTGTTTAAGTGACTTGCCCAAGGCTGCACATTGCATAGTAGTGAAGCTGGGATGTGAATCGGGCAGTCTGATCCCAGATGGGCGCCTGGGTGGGAGTTGCTCCACCCTGTTAGGCTGCTCATGGAGGGAGTTGGTGGCTATACAACCACCAGCTTGGGTGCCTACCCCATCCCCATATACCTCTGGGCTCTGGTTGTTTGGGGTGCTTTTAACCATTGCCACTTTACAGGACAGAATGAGGGGGGAAGCATCCCTGACCAGTGTCTCTGCCATGGTCAGCAAAGACCTCAGAGCTCCAGGGGGGCCTTGGGGTGGGTTGGTTTGAGGCTGTTTGCAGGATGTGGGAGGGGCTCTCAGGCCGGTAGGAGGAAATGAGTCAAAGTTCTGGGACAGGAATACACATAAGATACATAGGGAACAATGAGTCAACCAGTCTGGTGCTAATAACTGTGTGGAATATTTTGTAAGAGACACACTTGGGATGCTTTAGGCCCTGGGCTTCTAAGGGCACACAGAGAAACCAGGCAGCGAGGAGCCTGCCTCAGAGCTGACTTCCACGGAGGCTGGCCGGGGCCCCTGAGGGGCAGGATGTGCCCAGGCCCTGCAGCTCCCTGGCCTGCCTTCCATCTGAGGTTGCTCCCGCCTCTCAGGATGGCTCCCTAGGGAGTTAGAGTGGGTTGGCTGACCTGCAGGAGTGGCACAGAGCTGACCTGAAGGGTGCATGCCAAACTCCCCAGTAACTTCAGGATGTTGGAGCAGCTCTCTGTGCCCCCAGGATGGGTTAGTTCTTGGTCACTACTCTAGAGGTTCCCCATTACGGTGACAGACTACATCCTCCACCCCTGCTTCTGTGATGGCTCTCTGCCTCTGCCTCTGCTGCTTGGCACTTTTGCTGCATTGCGGCCCCAGCTTTCACGCCCTTTCTGTTGGTCGGTTAGTTTTTTCCTCTTCCTAAGATTCTCCAGGAGAGTGAATCTGATACCAAAGTTCAGCTGACTACTGTTGGACAAAGCATTTCCCACCAGGCCTTCTCACCAGTCAGCTTCCTACACTGACAGGTGATCCACAGGCCAGCTCATTCACTCATTCAACAAATAATTACTGAGCACCTGCTAGGTGGTGGGGTAGTGAGGAAGTGCAGGTGGGCGTGTGCATCCGGAATCTCATGCCTGCTGTGGCACTGAGACCACCACTATCTTGGCTCCCATACATGTGTGTGTGTTAACAAACAGGACTCCTAGGGGAAAGCAAAACAAACCAAACAAATCTTTATGATTTTTGTCTACTGTCCATTCGCACCTGCGCTGTGGGGCTCATTCTTCTAGCCTTTGCGATCTCACAGCTCCCTTGACTTTCCTGGCTGTTCTCAGGTGACTGAAAAGGTCGTCCTCACTTGTAGTCTTCCCTCTAGCCTCGATCTGGCAGCTTAATCGCACAACGCTCTGCACAGCCCACAGCCTGTTTAAAGTAAACCTTCTGCCCTCCTCTAGTTCAAATGGGCCGCACACTGACTGCCTGGGTGAGGAGAGAAGCAGGCAGCTTCTGTAGACTTTCTCACAGCCCCGCGCTGCAGTCTTCTCCTTTTCTAACCATGGTTTCTGCCCCCTACCCTTGCTCCTAAGCTGGGAGAGGAGAGGCATAGAGTTAAGGGGTGGTGGCAGAAGTCTTCCCTGATTTGGACTGTTGTGAGTGGGTTCTGGCATTTTTGGGTCTAGTAGGTGGTGAGTACCTGATGCTTTCTCTCCTGCCGTCTGGGTGAGCCCAACCCGGACAGATGCTCTGAACTGAGCTCTCTGCACATCTTAGATGTGTGCAGAGGCATCCTGCCCCTGGCTGGGGGCGTGTGGTTTCTTCCGCCACACTTTAAAGGCTCCAAGAAGATCCAGGCAGCCACTCTTCATGGCAACACCTTGTGCCCGGGCAGTGCCCCCACCAGCACATTTGTCTGCACGTGCAGTAATGGGTCCACTGGCACCACCAAGCTCTAAGCTCACATCTCCCTAAGAGAACATTGATCTCCCTTTTTCCGATACCTTGGACTTGGCCCCAAGGAAAAGTTCTCTTGTGCAGTGGTGAGACTGACTCTGGGCAGAAGTACAAGGTGGGTGGGAAGTGGGGGTGGAGAGAGGAGCAGGTCTCCATGGAACTGTCCGCCTGTGCTGATTTCCCTGGAAATGGAACGAGGCAAGGCCCATGTGAACCTGAGGTGGGTGAGTTGACTTACACCTCTTTCTAGTGAATACCAAGGGTGTGGCCCTGATAGATAAATAGCGGCACCAATGCTCTAGTCTGGAATGAAGCAGAGATCTGCGGTCACATCTCCACTTGGCAACCTTGTATGTGCCGGAGTCAGCCTCCTCACCTGTTAAATAGGTGTTTTAATGAGCAATCTCAGAGGGCTCGCACGAGAGTAGAAGGAGATGTATAAGTACATTGTCCACCCTAAAATGCAAAGGAAACATTAATGTTAGTCATCCAACAAATTCACATGGGCAACAGTAACTAAAAACCAATTATGAATGAAACATTATTTTGTGTACTGTGTGAAGGGGATAAAAATTGGATGTTATTATTTCTAAGAGCCAACTCTTAGAAATATCTCCTGCTGGAGTTCGCTGTGGGGAGTCTCTGGGTAGCACAAGAATGTCTGGGCAGGGGCTGTGGGGGAGCAGGTGGGAGGGGACTACGATGAAGGAAGGGCCCAGGCAGCCCTCTTGTCTGCAGGGTGTGGAATCAGTGAGTGGCTTGTAAAGTATTGCCTGTGGAAAGTATTGCTCATCAGCCTTTGCAGTTTCTCAGGATTTTGATTCAGATTAGAACCAGAAAATGTTCAAGCCACAGGGAACCTTAGGTATGATCTTTGCTGACCCCCTTATTTTGAGGCCCCAAAAGATAGGGTGACTTGTTCAAGGTTCCCCAGTGAACAAGAAGCAGAGCGGGCTCAGAACAGGTGACCCAGACATTTCCAGTCCTCAGGCTACAGCGGCTCCCTGTAGGCCCACGTCCCCTCCGGTGGGTGTGTTTGGTAAACATCTGGGAGCATTTTCATCTAGAGCAAGGGAGAACTGTTGCCTTTCCATATAACGAGAGATCTGCACTCTTAATATAATTTTCAGAGCAGAGACCAAACCTCCGAGTCGGGGCTTCTGAAGATCACACCTATTCTACTTGTTAGGTGAGGTTCTCAGTGTTCATTTCAGCAAAACGTCTATTTTAACAAATACCACAGTAGCCTCAATAGAGTTCTGACAATGTCACGGCATGCCTGTCAGACTGTCAGCTGGCCTTCATTATTGCCTAAGGTAACATGGATCCCTAGCCTTTTGGCCCACTACAATATTTTCTTTTTCTCAACAGGCTGTTCACGTTTGAAACTATTCAGTGTCACGTGTATTTGTAGATTACTCTTTATGTAGGTCACTGTGGTGCCAAAAATGGAAAGAAAAAAAGGGCAACAAACAGAGCTGCCCCACCATGAGTTTAGCTTTATGCTTGAGTTGAATTGCGATTTTGAGATTCCTCGCTTGAGGTTACTTCATTTCAATCACCTCGTCTGCTTTTGAGCCCCTGGAAGCTCTCATGGCTTTCTCCCCATATTCTCTTTCCAGCTGAGCTCAGACAGAGTGCTGGAGGCTTCCACCTCACAACCCTTCCTGGCTGAGGAGGGGCTGCAGTATCTAAGCAAATGTGTTTCAATATCCTCCTTCTGAAATGAGATGATGAATAACTACCCCCAAAGAGCTGCCTCCCTCATTCCCTCCAGTTTGAGGGTCTGCTGCTTTGTCTTGGCAAGTTACCTCCTTGTTAAGTTTAGTCCCCTCTGTTTAATCATGTTCAGACTTGTCTGATGTAGAAGTGCAGTATTCTGGACCTCACTTAAATACAATGTCAGAAGAATTTCCAGTTGCATGCTGAGTTAGTAACGAAGACTCATGGGAAACACACCTATCACAAGATTCTACCACATACCTAGACACACTTTACGCTCTTAAGACAGGTGATGGGAATAGAGACTTGATTGGATAGACAAACTAGTCAAAGTCACAAGATAGAGAAGAAATGGGTACTCGTGTTTCTGGTGGCAAAAATCTAAGAGTGAAAACAATACATAGATCCCCTCCCCATACTTCCAATTGATAGTTTTGCAGCATGGATGTTTTTTGTTGTGCTACAAACATTTTTATAAGAAGACATGGGATGGAAGAATATGAAACAAATTTCAAAACAGCCTAAGACAATAACATTGACCTCCTCCTGTATTGTTCAGTATGCCAGAGGGTTCTTGGTCCTGTGTGTTGCCTTTTGAGATGGCCTGTGTGTGGGGATAGCCTGGAGGCAGGGCTACTCCGAGGCATGGCAGAGTGGTTTTGGAGGGCAATGGTAGAGTAGGTTTGAAACAGGGCTGGTAGTTACAGGACTGCTGATTCTATGCTTGTTTTTAAAAACAGCTGTGCAGTCTACTTTTATATGCTTTGCTGGATGCTGAATTTAAATGGTAGAAGAAAGGGAATTTCTTTGTTGCCAAGTCGGTATCATTTCTCTATTCCATTTGCCCACATTTAGGATTGATGTTCAAGATATCTGAATACCCCAGTAGTGCAGGCACTGACTAATCTGAATGATGCCAGTTTGCAAATGGCCCATGTGGACTTAATGGTACTTAGCAACTGCAAATCAACCCCACACAGAATAATGAGCTCCCCTCTGTCACTGATAAGCTTGGGTATAAAAAACCCCAATGACATGAAAAATGGGGCAGTCTCATTAGGTTCAGCTGCTGCCTGGAGCCATGTGTGGGCACATGACCAGGTAGAAGCGAACAGCAGCAAAGCTAGCCATGAAAGAACATTTCAACAGTACTACTGATCAGTCCTGTCCCTGAGTTTTGCTCTTACAGCTCACGGATGGTTGTCTTGAGTTTCTTGTTTCAGTAAGAGAAAGCAGGCTTTCTTCCTTCCCTCTTCTCATGCAGTACGTATGGAGCCCAGCACCAAGTCCCCTGCCACTCCTAATTTCATAGGGTAGCAGATGGTTCTCCTGGAGCTGGGGGATGCCTGAGAACAGATTTCCCTTTGTGGTGTCTGCTAAACCCATTTACTGATGCACAGATGGGGGCACTCATGTAGTGTGGCCACATCTGCCACTCATTCCCTAGCCATTTGATGTCTAGAAGGTATTTAAAATCATTTCTGTACAGTCTTTCCTACAAGGCCCACCACCAATACAGTCCTCTGACAATTGTTTTAGATATCTGGGATTTGTTTTTCTTAATTCCAACATCCCCACCATATGGGACATTTGTTACAATTGATGAACCTATGTTATCACCCAAAGTCTATGGTTTATATCAGGGATCTCTCTTGGTATTGTACCCTCTGTGGGTTTGGACATATGTATGATGACATTTATCTACTTTTATATTACCACACCGAAAATTTTCATTCTCTTAAAAATTCTCCGTGCTCTACCTATTCATCCCTCTCTACCCCTGAACCTCTGGCAAGCACTGATCTTTATGTTATCTCTGTAGTTGTTCCTTTTCTAGAATATTATATTGTTGGATCATAGAGTATATACATAGCCTTTTCAGACTGAATCCTTGACATTTTTCTGATCTTCCTTCTGCTTAGTAACATGCATTTAAGGTTCCTTATGTTTTTTTGTGGTTTGATAACTTACCTTTTTCAGTGCTGAATAATATTCCTTTGGGTGAACCAGAGTTTATTTATCCAGCACCTACTAAAGGACATCTTGGTTGTTTCCAAGTTTTGGCTATTATGAGTAGAGCTTCTATAAACATCCCTGTGCAGGTTTTGTGTGGATATAAGTTCTCAACTCCTTTGGGTAAATTACTAAGGAGGTAATTGTTACATTATATGGTAAGAGCATGTTTAGTTTTGTGAGAAACCACCCAGCTGTCTTCCAAAGTGGCTGTGCATTTTGCATTCCCACCAGCAACAAATGAGAGTTCCTGTTGCTCCATATACTTGCCAGCATTTGGCATTGTCAGTGTGCCAGATTCTGGCCACTCTAGTACATATGTAGTTATATTTCATTTTGTCTTCATTTTCATTTCTCTGATGACATACAATGTGGAGAGTCTTTTTATATGCTTCTTTTTCATCTGTATGTCTTGTTTGGTGAGGACTCTACTGAAGTCTTCAGCCCAGTTTATTGAAGAGACTGCCTTCTCTTTTGCATCACCTTTGCTCCTCTATCAAAGATCAGTTGAACCATTTATATGGGTCTATTTCCAGGCTCTCTATTATGTTCCACTAATTTGTTTGTCTATTCTTTTGCCAATAATACACTATCTTGTTACTGTAGCTTTATAGTAAGTCTTGAAGTTGGGTAGTAAAAGTCCTCCAACTTTAACTTTTCAAATATTGCTCATTCTTTCTTTTCTTGACACTAATTATGTAAGTTCATTTCTAGCTCCTACATCTTTTACTGTCTCTTCTGTATTTCCTATATTTTTGTCTTTTCATACATCAGTATAGTTTCTCCTGACTTATCTTCCAGTTCACTACTTCGCTTTTTATTTATACCTAATATTCTATTAAAAATCACCCACTGGGGTCTTACTTTGATTACTTTTTCCCTATGATTTTCATACTTTTATAGTTAATAGTTCTCTCCTGAAATTACTGATTTTATCTTTTACATCTTAAAAAATATGAAGCCCAGTTATTTTAATTGTGGTAAAAAATACATAACAAAGTTTACCATCTTAACCATTTTTAAGTGCACAGTTCAGTGGCATTAAATACATTCACATTGTTGTGCAACCATCACCACCATCCATCTCCAGGATTCTTTGATCTTGTAAAATTGAAGCCCTGTACCCATTACACAAGAACTTGCTACTCCCCTTCTGCTCAGTCCATGGCAACCAGCATTCTCCATACTATCTCTATGCATTTGATTATCATAGGTAGCTCATGTAAGTGGAATCATACAGAATTTGTCCTTTTATGACTGGTTTATTTCACTCAGCGTATCTTCTAGGTTCATCCATGTTGTAGCATGTATCAGAATTTCCTTTTTTAGAGGCTGAATAATATTCCATTATATATACATATACACAGCACATTTTGTTTATCCATTCACCTATCACTGGACATTTAGTTTGCTTTCATCTTTGGCTATTGTGAGTAATGCTGCTATGAACATGGGTATACAAATATCTCAAGAACTTGCTTTCAATTTTTTTTTTGGATATACACTCAGAAGTGGAATTGCTGGATCATGTAGTAATTCTATTTTGAACTTCTTGAAGAACCACCACACTCTTTTCCATAGCACTTCACCATGTTACATTCTCATCAACAGTGCACAAGGGTTTCAGTTTCTTTACATCCTTTCCAACACTTGTCTTTTTAAATAATAGCTATCTTAATGAATGTGGGGTTGTATGTCATTGTAACTTTGATTTGGATTTCCCTATTGATTAGTTGTGTTGATCATCTCTTCATGTACTTGTCAGCCATTTGTATATACTCTTTGGAGAAATGCCTATTCAAGTCCTTGGCCTATTTTTAAATCAGGTTGTTTTTTATTGTTACTGTTGAGTTGTAGGAGTTCTTCATGAATTCTGGATATTAATCCCTTATGGGATATCTGATTTACAGATCTTTTCTTCCATTATGTAGGCTGTCTTTTCCCTCTATTGATTGTCTTTTGATGCAGTTTTTATTCTTGCTATAGTCCAGTTTATCTGTTTTTACTTTTGTTGCCTTTTTTTTTTGGTGTCATATCCAAGAAATCATTGTCAGATTCAATGTGATGAAGATTTTTCCCTGTTTTCTTCCAAGAATTTTATAGTTTTAGGTCTTTGATCCATTTTGAGATAATTTTTATACATGGTGTAAGATAAGGGTCCAGTTCATTCTTTTGCATGTGAATATCCAGGTTTCCTAATACCATTTGTTTAGAGACTGAATGGTCTTGGCATCTTTGTTGAAAGACATTTTGCCATAGCTGTGAGAGTTTATTTCTGGGTTCTCTATTCTGTTCATTGGTTTATATGTCTGCCTTCAGACTAGTACCACATTGTTTTGATTACTATAGCTTTTTAATAAGTTTGTAGTTAGGAAATGTGAGATGTTTGTTTTTGGTTTTGGCTATTCAGGGTCCCTCAATATTCTGTATCAGTTTTATAGGGTTTTTCTATTGCTGCAACAACTGCTGTTGGGATTCCAACAGGGGCCACATTAAGTATGTTGATCATTTTGGTCATGTTGACATCTTAGCAACATTAAACTTTCCAGTCTATAAACATGGGCAGTTGTTACATTTATTTGTATCTTTAATTTCTTGCAGCAATGTTTTGTAGTTTTCAAGGTACTAGCCTTTCATCTCATTAGTTAAGTTTATACCAAAGTATTTTATTCTTTTTGATGCTATTGTAAATGGAATTGTTTTCTTAATTTTTTCAGATATTGTTAGTATATATAAATGTAACTAATTTTTGTCTGTTGATTTGTTTCCTGCAACTTTGCTGAATTTATTAGCTCATACAGTGTGTGTCTCTGTGTGTGTCCCTTTGGAATTTTTTACATATAAGATCATGTCATCTGTGAACAGAGACGATTTTACTTCTTCATTTCTAATATGGATGATTTTTCTTGTTTGATTGCTCTGGCCAGGAACAGAAGTGGTGAAAGCAGCATCCTTGTCTTGTGTTCCTGATCCTACAGAAAAAGGTTTCAGTCTTTCTTACTGAGTGTGATATTAGCTGTGGGCTTTACATACATGGCCTTTACACCTTGACATAATGTCCCTCCATTCTCAGTTTTTGAGTATTTTTATCATTAAAGGGTGTTGAATTTCATCAAATTGAGATGATCACATTTCCCTCTTTATTCTGACAATGTGTATTATATTAACTGATTTTTAGTGGTTGAACCATCTTTGCATAAATAAATCCCACCTGGTTGGGAATATGAGAGGTTTTAGAAACCTATTTCTTGAAGTCAGTTTTAGTGACTTACATTTTTTTCTAGGAGATCTAGATTTCCAAATTTATATATATTTTAATAATTTAAAATATCTATAGTTTCCTTTTTGTTTCTGTAATTATGATTATCAGTGTCATCTCAGTTATTTTCTTAACATCAAAGAGTTATTTACTTAAAATAATCAAATTTTGGATTTATTGATGAAGTCTACTGTATAACTTGTAAAATTAATTTTTGCCTTTCATCATTATAATTTTCTCTTTTCTAATTTTTAAGGTTTCTTTTATTTTTTTGACTTCTTCTTGGTTAGTTCATTTAAAAATACTTTAGATGTGGAAAATTTCACATACACAGAAGCAGAGAAGATGCTACAAAAAAAATCCCTGGGCATCAATCACCTAGGTTCAACAAAATAAAAGATGGTGCTGGAGAGAGAGTTTGTTAAATGAAAGTTCCCAAGGGCAGTGATGGGCTCTTCTGTGGGCTGGGACAGTGGGCTGTGGCTAGGTAAAGGAATGTGGATAGTGTCACATGGAGGCAGAGGGGCAATAGCCCCACACGGAAAAATATGTACAGCTCAGTTTCAAAAGAGGGAGAATAGGGAAAAGCATGTCATGGGGATAAAAGTTGGGGCTTTGTTAATTAGAAAGATTTGGGTCCAAATTCTGCCTTGCTCATTACTAGCTGTGTGGCTTTGAGCTATGAAATTGGACAGTGCAGTGGGAATATAATTCCCAGCTCATGCTGTTACTGTATATATCTACTCTCCTCCTGGCACAGAAGATGCTTAAGAAGGGTTGGTTCTTTATCCAACTTCTCTTTTCTAGGCCAGAGCTCTGATACAGACTCTAGAATCTCTGCCTTATTTTAAATTATTGATGAAGCAGTAATTTGGGGTTATGAAGGCCCCGCAGAAGGACCTTAGGAATGGGGTTCTCCCTCTGTCACTCTTTAGCTGTGACTTCAGGGATGCCACTTGTTTTCCAGAAGTTTCTATTTCCTCAAATGCACTGAGGGTTTGGACAGCTAAGTATCATCCACTTCTGAAATTTAATGAAGCATTACTTTTATTGGAGACCATGTCCATCTGCCTCATGTCTTTCTGGGAAGACAATAAAAGATCCAAGAAGAAAGTGAAGCCCAGTGATAAAAATTAGAAGATTCCGTCTCTGGAAATTAGAATCTGTATAAAATTAACAAAACACCTTCATCCCATTAAAGAAATCAGACCATCACACCTGCTAAAAATAGGCCATATAAATACATATGAATGTTTTAAATATGCATTTTTTTTTTAGTACTAAATGGCTGTCTGGAAAAAGTAGAGCTTACTTTAAAAGAAATAGTGGGCTTGTGACCCAGAGACCATGAGACTGTGAATTTGAGACTAGAGGTCTTATCAGTTTCCTGCTTCAGAAGGAACCTCAGTTCTTCCCAAAAGGCCAAGAATACCACATTGACCAAAAATAAAACTGTCTCAAATTCATTCCAAAAATTGGTGTAACAAATACAACAAAATGCTGAGAACTAGTTGGAAGCCTGCCTCCCTTTGGCTCGTTCACTAGCCCAGGTGGTGTTTCACCCGCGCGGCCACCCCGTCTTTGCTCTGCTGGGAGGGGCGGTCCCAGCTCGTTGGCTCCCCCTGGCGGTGGAATTGGGGCCTCCTGCATGACAGAGAGGTTTCTGGGCTCTCCTCACGCGGTGGTCCAACCATTGCATTCTTCCCATCAAGGAGCCCTTTGTGAACAGTCTGCCAGTACCAAGGGGCCTCAGCCCAGGCATGGGGACTGGGGGGCCAAGTGGTTGGCCTCAATTCTGGCTCAGCTACTCTGCCACTCTGTCTTCTTGGCCAGTGCCTTTTTTCTCTCGGCACCTCCCACCTGTGAAAGCTGACTCAGCCTTTCCAGCCCTGATGCCTCAGGGGCCCGCTGGTACGCAGGGCTTGGGAGATGCAGGTGCACCTTTATTCATTAAATAGAAACTCACACAAAATAAGCAATCCTACAAAACATGTATAAACTAGTTTAATACACAGAGGTTATTTACCTCATTGTGTTTGCATTTTGGATTCTTTTTAAAATTAAGATGTTCCAAGCTTTACACAGGTGTAATTGACAGAAGGTGTATATATGTAAGGTGCACAGGTTGATGTTTTGATATATGTATACCCTGGGAAATTTTCACCAAAATCAAATTAATTCACATATCCATTTTCTCACATACTTACCTTGTGTGTGTGTGTGTGGTGAGAATACTTAAGATCTACTCTTAGCACATTTCAAGGACAGAATACAGTACTGTTAACTATGGTCACATTGCTGGGCATCAGATCCCCAGAACTGATTCAGCTTGCACAACTGCAACTTTGTACCCCTTGGCCAGTATCTCCCCATTTCCTCTTCCTCTCAGCCCCTAGCAACCATCGTCCTACTCTCTGTGGATTCCACACATACGAGAGATCATGCAATACTCAATCTCTCTCTGGCTTATTTCACTTAACACAGTGCTCCCCAATTCATCCATGTTATTGCCCATGGCAGAGCTTCCTTTTTTAAGGCTGAATAATGTCCCACTATATATATAAAACACTGTACATTCTTCATCCATGAATCCATTTATGGATACTTGTTTCCATGTCTTGTATATTGTAAATAGTGCTGCAGTGAACATGGGGTGCAGGTATCTTTTCAAGTTAGTGTTTTCATTTTCTTTAGATAAATACTTTGAATTGCTGGTATTTCTCTTTTTAACTTTTCAAGAAATCTCAATACTGCTTTCCACAGTGGCTGCACCTATTTGCAATCTTACTAGCAATGTAGGAGGGCTCCCTATTCTCCACATCCTCTCCAGCACTTGTTATTTCTTGCCTTTTTGATAATAGTTCTACCAGTGGTGAGGTGAAATCTCATTGTGGTTTTGATCTGTTTCCCCAGTGAACAGTGATGCTGAGTGCCTTTTCATGTGCTGTTGGCTTTCTGCATGTCTTCTTTGAGAAATGTCTCTCTACGTCCTTGCCCATTTTTTAATGGGGTTTTTATTGCTATTGAGTTGTGTAAATTCCTTATATAGTTTAGAGAGTAACCCCTTATCAGGGCTCTCTGTGGTGGTGGACTGGGCATCTCGGTCTGCCACGGGGAAGTCCCCCAGGGCACTGCCCTGTTCTTCCCAACTGAGGGGATCCCCCTTGCTGCTGAGCTGAGCCAGTCTGCAGGAGTGACATGGGCCAAACACTTGCTGTGCTTTTCTGTGTGGCCATCCTTGGTTTTTGCCCCCCCCCCCCCAGGGTTGTAGCTGTCCAGTTGTTCTCTGGAGCTCTCCCAGAACTATTTTCCTCCCTCAGTCATTGGTATGTGGGTTGAGACCTCTTAGTCCTCCAACTTGCTGATATTCTTCTGTTCGGATGATATGGTCTATGTGTAGAAAACCCCGAGTGGATCCTCACTCCAGAAAACTTATATCCAAGGTGGCAGTTTTTTTCAAAAAACCTTTTATTTTATTTAATTAATTAATTAATCGATTTATTTATTTATTTATTTATTTGAGAGGGCATCTCTCATATTTATTGATCAAATGGTTGTTAACAACAATAAAATTCTGTATAGGGGACTCAATGCACAATCATTAATCAACCCCAAGCCTAATTCTCAACAGTCTCCAATCTTCTGAAGCATAACGAACAAGGTCTTACATAGTGAATAAGTTCTTACATGGTGAACAGTGCAAGGGCAGTCATATCACAGAAACTTTCGGTTTGATCACACATCATGAACTATAAACAATCAAGTCAGATATGATTATTCGCAAAAAAAACTTTTTTTTAAGTTAATTTCTTTTCATTAATGCTTCTGGTTCTGAGGCTTTGAGGGTTTCATCAAGCTTTGTTGCCTATGGAACAGCACTCAAGTTCTTTAACAAAATGCTTGCAGCCCTGGAAATGGCTCTGACTTGGTCTCCTTTAATATCCTGGTGCTCCATGTACTTCAGGGCATCCACTGGTTTGTTTACTGTCCCCTGCAGGCCATGCCCAGGTCCGCAGGTATCTCCCAGCAGGCTCATGAGCAGCTTGAAACATCACAGCACCTCTCACTTAGAAAGCACCCACCAAGTCCCTGCACTGGGCTGGAACATCTCTTATTCTCATAACAGCCCCAGATGCTTTGGACAATGAGCTTCACTCCGAGGGTGAGAAAAAAATCTCTTCCAGGAAAGTAAGCAAGGTCCTCAAAGGAGCACAGCTTATCATGGCTGAGCTGGGATTTAGACCCAGGTCTGTCTGGTTCCCAAACGTGCCACTGTTCCACAGTACCACCTGGCCTCACATACACAGCTCTTCTCCTGTGAGATCACACAGGAACCAGGTTTCTTCTCAGTAAGCATGTCGACAGCAGGAAGGACAACAGCCTCTTAGAAAGCAGTTCTGGCACCCAGAGGAGAGCTGAACTAGTTGTAATCACAAAGTGCTCACACTGCTGACCGTGACCTTTGCTCTAAATACTAAGACTCTCCCTGTGACCAAACTCTACTCAGGCTGCCCTGGATTCTTTTTCAACTAGACATGATCTTTGGGTTTCTGTGTTTGTCTTTGCTGTAACAGTAATCCTGATAAGTCAGTTTAATCAGAATCCCCCACTCTCGATATCTCCCAGGTGACATCTGATCGCCGCGGCTGCCTTCAGCAAGAATCCTATTAGGTTGCTATTGGCAGAATCCTCCATGCTCCCAGTGTTTCTGCTTGGGAGTTTTCTGTCCTCTGATCCCCTCACTGTTCCTTGTCTGCAAATGCCCAGTTGGGCATGCTGTATTAAGTTGTGTCTGATCTCTGAAACCCACTGAGTGGTCCCCGTGCCCATCATGATCCCCTTGACTAAAGTCTTCCTTACTGTGCATAACAAGTGTCACTGAATATTTTTTCTTTAACAATAACAACACAAGTTTGTAAACCGCCATGTGGATGCTCTACCTGCAGGAAGCAACTCACAAATAAAAAGCTGGAGACAGTCTTTCTCCCTGTTTGCATGGAAAAACCATGAGCTTTGCAGGCAGAAAAGGATATAGGAGGCAACTGAGGGAAAAAAGCAGGATACAAATGAGGTAACAGGAAAGAAATGCAAAGCAGAATTAAGAACCACGATGGGGAATTCACATGGACAAAACTTGAGTGCTGGTCAGAAGTTACATCACAGGACATGAGGGTCTGGCAGGAATGAGCCCTGTTGGCATGTGTGGTGACTGGGGTAGCAGGAACAGGCAGACCTCCCTGTAGCCTTCTCCCAAGGCACTGCTGGTCTCGTTTAATGGTGTGTGTTAATGTCCTGTGGCTGCTTAATAAGTTACCGCAAGCTGGATGACTTAAAAGCAACAGAAATTTATTCTCTCAATTCTGGAGGCCAGAGGTTTGAAATCAAGGTGCTGGCAGGACCAGACCACGCTGCCTCCAAAGCCTCTAGTGGGGACTGTTCCTGCCTCTGGTGCCTCCCAGCACTCTCTCCCCCTCCAGACTGCGTCCCTCCAGTCTGTCTCTCTCTACATGTGGCCTTCCCATCTCCCTGTATGACCCTTGTAAGGACACTCAGCACTGGATTTAGGGCCCATCCATATAATCAGGGTGTCTCATCTCAAGATCGTTAGCTTAACGACATCTGCAAAGACGCCTTTTCAAAATCAGGTCACACAAGTTCCAGGGACCTGTTTTTTGAGGGGCCACTCATCAAACCCTGAACAGTGCATTCATTTACTCGTTTGCCCTAAAACTGTCTCTGAGCACTGAGATGCAAAAGAACCGAGGGAGGGGGACAAACTGGATGGAGGTCCTGCCTTCCGGTTTGCAGCCTGGAAAAGGAGGCAGAGCACACACTTCCATAGCTCGTCAAGAGATGGCGAGTGCCATGAGGAAAGACAAACTGAACACCCTGGGAGCTCAGGGCACCAGCTTGTGGGGGGGAGGACCTGTGGGGACGGGGTGCTTCCCAGTAGACTGTCAGTTGCACTGGATCTTGAGAGACGTGGAGAGACTGAATGGGGGAATGGAGCATTCTGGGCAGAAAAGGATTCAGGGGGCCAGAGGCAGTAAACAACGGGTGTTTACAGGCAGTACTGAGAAATTAGGAGAGCCTGGCACACAGGGGTAGTGAGAGGTGAGGCAGAGGGGTTGCTGGCGCAGGACCAGGGCCTCGAGTGGGTTTTGGCCAATGGTATTGAATGTGAGTGATGAAAGCTGTGTTTTGTGAAGATAGTATTTTTATGTTGTATAAATACTAAATAATTATTTTAAGCTAAAGACATTTGAGATTCAACAGATACAGAAAGAGGCCTTCTTGGAGCTTTCCTTATCTGATTAAAGCAGGAATTTCAGAGACATGAGGAGCACCATGCATTCCTTCTTTGGGATGAGTCTGAGTCTGTTCCCAGGAGTGAGACCAAGAGTAACCCTCCTGGCATAAGGCCCCTCTGCCTGGGGTGGGGGGGGGGAGTTTCATGGCCTTGAAGGAGACCGAAAGACCCTCAGACCTGTATGGGCAAATATTATCATGGACTTTAGCTCCGGTTTGTTCTCCTGAAATCCCATTTATCTTTCCTGAGGAAGCCTATTGGCTCAGCCCACAGCAGCCTGTTCTCTCCTCTCCTTTCCACTACTGAGTTAGGTATTTAAACCCCAAATTCTAACCACACCTTTGAGTTATTCATCACTGAGCACTCCCGCATGTAGGCACATTGCACGTGTAAGTAAAAGCCTGCTTCTCTTGCCAATCTGTCTTTGGTCAGTTTAATTGGCAGGCCCCCAGCAACTTAACATGACAGGGTAGAAGGAACGTTATTCCTATCCTAGTTTGTATGTTGTATACATGAATTAAAATGGAGAGATACTTAAGCTGGGGAGACTGATCTAGGCATGGCGAGCAGGAGAGAAAGTGAAAATGAGTATATATTTTGGAGATACTGAGGAGGCAGAATCTAAGGATTTGGTAAAAAACAAAATGAAACGAGGGGAGGGGATGATCAACACTGGCTCTGAGGTTCTGAGCCTGGATGACTGGACCTCTGATGGTGCCATGTACAGAACTGGGAAGCACAAGAGAGAGAAAGAGCACAGGGAACAGGAGTTAATGGGGCCGGTCAGGAGCCGGTCAGCAAGGTCAGAACTGTGGTGTGGACTTAGACGATCTGCACTGAGTGATCCTCAAGACAGAAGATGGAAGGAGAGAATCAAGAGAACATGAAGGCAAGGAGGGGGGAGGGGCCTGGGAAGTGGTTTGGGCAGAAGCAGGAAAGGGGGCAGCTGGGGGTCGTCAGAGATGGAGGGCACAGAAGAGGAAAGAGCCTTGGTGGTGTTGATGGCTGAGATCAAAGGGAGGGGCTTTCCTTGTCTAAAAAGATGCAGGAAGGTAGACGAGGGTCTAGAACATTCCACAGGGGCTGGCAAGAACATGGTCCTTGGAGGAAGCACTGCCAGGACACAGGGTGGAAGACCGAGCTGAATTCAGGTGTTGGAGAGGTACAGGCAATACGCAGAGACCACTGTGCAAGATCCTGCGCTGAAGGGACAAGGACTCTAACACAGACAAGTGCTTCTCACCCATCCTGGGGTTTTTAATGATTTCCCAAATTTAAAACATCAACTCAGTGCTAACTACATTTTGGTGATAACCATGGCAGAGTCAAGTTCTTGAGGGGACAAGGAGGGAATCAAACTCTTAAGAGGCATCTTTCTTTTTTCCTTTTATTCCATTTCTACATATCCACCTCTTTGTCATTAAGTCATAACATTTAATCAAAATAAGACAGACACACAGATACCTAAAAAGGTACAGCTGGAATTCTAATTAAATAAGACTGGCTGCTACAAGTAGCATGCGTGGGTCATTTGATGAATGAATCACCTAAAGAGAGCCTTGTGAGTCTTCATCACCAAAGGTCTGATAAGGGGCTGGCTTTCTTTGCACTTCATTTTTCCTCGTTATAATGAGAAGATGGTCATGAGTGACGACTACTGATAATTGATATCAACTGAGACTGGATGGCTGGAAAGGTGTTGTTGGAGGAGGGAAATGTATCTGTCTTTGTTGGACACTAATATCTGTGTTGACAAGATAACCAGAGATGTTCCACTACACCTTCTGTATCAGTAACATGGGCTCTTCCCACTAGCCATCTTCTTCTTTCCTGTGAATTTCATGGCTTGTCAGAATGAATGGATTTGTAAACTGCAAGTTACAAGTTATGTTTATTGTGAAGAATCCCCATAAAAACCTATTCAGGGCTCCCCCCAACCATTTGCACTTCCACAGATGTGAACAGAAATAAAATGCACTAGTGGTTACTTGACTGTGGCTGAATGAAATCCACTACCAACCAGGCAGGTGCTGTTTCAGTCTTGAGAAGTTTGTTCTCTGCTCCTTGAGTCATCTAGTATGTCATCAATCAGCAGTTGGCGCCCAAGGGAAGGGCCAGCATTTAGGGTGCTTCTAAGTTCTCAAATCTTTCACAGTGTGAGACTCATCTTTCAAGTAATAACTCTGGTTACTATTGACCAAACTCCCAGCGGCTGTGGGAGATGACGAGAGAGATCCACAGGGGCTGTCGTTAGTGAAGTAGACTTGGTTTCTGCTACAAGGTCAGTGAGGAGCTAACAGGCTTCAGCCTTTAACGTTGAGTGTTTCTTTTCTTTTCCACATTGGAAAGGAACCCACGCAGTGTCGCTTGAACCGGTTCACAGAAGGCCAATTCCTTTGTGTGTGTGGGGAGATGAATCAGGATATGAGCCTCTCCATCCCTGGGTTAATGAAGGAAAAGTTTTTGAACATATTCTGGTCCATACTGTTGATCAGTGCTCTGTCAGCCAGTGACAGCCGGGGTTTCTCATTTAAGAATTCTTTGTCAAAATTGCTGCAGTCATACGGTGATTTCTTGACCAGAGGTTAAGGGGGAAAAAAGGGAAGAAAAATCAGTCACAGAATTAATAATGTTCACTTTACTTGTAGGCTATCATCTATATCAGATGTTGGCTTTTGCAGATAAACCGCACTGAAGGGATACTTACAGAGGATCATGTGTGGCTCTTACGGACCATGCCTAGAAATCCAAGCCATCACTTTATCAAAAGTATAATTACAATCCATATAAGGAATCTCATTGTATAATTCAAACAGGATCTTATGTTTGTATTGGACAGTTTATACATGGGGCAGGGCTGGCAGGCTTTGAAAATGTGGGGGGCCCAAATTTGACCTCTGTCCTTTCAGTCTACAGGGGACAGTGGTGGCGGGGAGGGTAGGAGCAGAGGGAAGGAATCCTGGAGATTACATATTCCTCTTCTTTTATCAACATCCTTCGCTACTGTTGGTTTGCCCACCCACATTAATTTAATTATTAAATGTCTCAGACTGTCTTCATAGACAGCACAGATTGGGACAAGCTCCCTTCAAGCTACGTGGTCTACTGGTGCCCATGGAAAACAGAGAACATAAAAACAAACATGGCCTCGCATGGCATAAATTCAGCCAAGATTATCAAAAGTCTCATATATGTATGTATATATATATATGAGTGTAACTAGGATTTGGCCCTTCCCATCCTTAAGGGGGCCCCTGGGATGGTGAGGCCAATGGCCTGTGGCCTCTGCCTACAAAGAGCGGTTTAGATAATAGATCAGGGAAATTCCTTCCTACTGGCAGAATTGGGAATTGTCCTGAAGGAAAATTGTAGATCAAAGGTCTGATCTTTATATGGAAAACATCAAGTCAATTTTAATTTACCGTGGAAGTTGAGACATAAATTACAATGTTTAGGTGAGCCAAAACAAGGTAAAAATTCATTTTATCACAAATTATTAACCCATGTATTAGATATGGCATCATTACTAACATCAGTGCTAGAAGCCCGCCTGTAGGACTCTTGGAACATGCCCCGAATTGGGACACTTTAATAGCTCTTCTAACCCCGGGGGCACACCTGCTTCTGGCCATCCGCTATCATGACCAATAACTGTAGCTGTTTTCTAGAGTGACTGCTCTGCTGTGAGATCTACAAGCCTGTGCCATCTCCATGCAAAGGGATGGTGACATGGTTCACATCTACCCGGGTGATTACTGCCTGTTCCCCACAATCACCAGGAAAGGGTAAACCTGGCAAATTGGCAAATCCACCACTTTGCTTTACTCTTTAAAAAAATTATTTTTAAAATTGAAGTAAAATACCCAAGTGACTGTTTTAGCCACCTTTAGGGGTATATGTCAGTGGCATTAAGGGTATGTGTTGGGCCCCAGTTCTTGCCATAGGATACAGGGCTCAGGGACATGTCTGGGGCCTGAGGCTGTGCCCATGAAGTGTGTGCATCCCATCTGAATCGCCCCCCAAGTCCTGCAGCCAAGGGCCTGGGTACCCTTAATGTCAGTGCCCTTTGACCACAGAGGTTACGTTTTGCAAGCAAGAGTAATGTCAGCTCCGGCCCGCCACCAGCCAAGAACCGTGCACAGGCAGGCGGTTGGGATGGAGTTACTGGGACAGGCAGGCAGCTGGGGAGCATGGCCGGGTCCTCACCACTTTGGGCCGGAAGGGCGGCTCAATCTCCCTCCTTTCCAGCTCTTCCCAGTTGATCTCCTGAAACAAAGGGTGCTGGCGGATGTCTCCCCTCACGCCCAGCCTCTTCTCCGGTTCTCTCACGAAGAGCTGGAAGGGAGCAGGGAGAGGGCAGTTATTCTGCAGGCAGGCTCAGCTGGAGGCTGCATGTCTCAGGCTAGGAGCCACGTGAATCTGTCTCCACACAGACAAAGGCAGGCCGGTTTCTTGCCACTTGCCTTTCTAACCTTATTTTAATTCTTTATAAACTGTCGACTCAAGTCAAACTGGGGGCAACACTCTCCCTTGACAAGTCTTCTGAGTATTTCAGGGTCTGGTTTGAGAGCAGCCTCACCCTCTGTTATTAATGGGACCTCTGGCAAGTTACAGACTCCCGTAAGACCAGTGAGGTGTCTTCTTCCCTGGGCTGTTCCATGGGTTCAAGGAAGTAATGACACACATGCACTCATGCACTGATCCCTGGTCTGTAAAACCCTGCAACATAAAGCGATGCATTTATTTGTTGTTATTTGGTTGACTGCCCCGTAATCGAGTTTGATTTCTTACAAAGCTGCCTTCTTAGGATTACAGTCTGTCTCTAAGGCAAAGCTCACTTCAGGTTAACATAAGCTAGTCCCAGATTGCAGCTCTGGAGAAGGCATCTGAGTGTCGAGAACCACTTTGGACTCCTGCTAACCTGTTGGACAAGAAATACTTAATGCAACTCACCTGCAGTCATCTCTGATCTGTTACATATATATTTTCCTCTTTGCACTGTCCTCTCTCCTGTGGTTAAAATGAACACTGGCCAGGATGGGCAAGAAACTTGGAAACTCTACACATGAACAGTGGGTGTCAAGGGCACTGAGGAACAGGAGAGTCCAAAAACCTAGAGAAGTCCTGGGCTCCCTGAGTACCTGCAGAAATTACCCCTTTTACATCAGCTAGGTGTTTGTTTAGAAAGCAACTGCCAGTTGGAGGTATTGTGAGGAGGTTGTAACAGAACCAGGGTGAATGCAGTGACTTTCCTGAAGTTCTGGCAGGAACTGACCTCAGTCATGCCTAAATGGAGGGTCTCTTGCTTTTACCTCTTATAAGGTAGCCAGACTATGTGTTTTAAAATGCTTCTTTACTTATATCCCCTTACCATTGGAAAATTTTCAAAGGCTCAACTCAACAACAACAAAAAAAAACCCCAAAAAACAAACCCCAAACAAAAACCAACATGCTGCAGCAAAGTGGAAGTCTTGTCCTTTTTCAAAGTAGGAGAATCTTTTCAAAAGTCCAAGTGAAACACTCATGCAGTCAAGTCACTGGCATGTCCTAACTTCCTCTCCTGCTTCGCATATTGTGGGGACCTGGATTTCCAATGCACCCCATTAGAAAGCCACTGCACAGAGGAAATAACATGAGACTGTCATCCAAGAGACTCACTAGCCATGTGGTCTTGGGTAAGTGTCCTGAGGCTCAGTTTCCTGCCTGTAAAATGCAGGGTGAGGCAAGGTGATCTCTGAGCCTGAGGCGGGCATTCCAGGCTCTCTGCAGCCTAATGGACACACTGCCTCCTAATCCCACTAGAGCCCTCTCTTCTGTCCAGACGTGTCCACTCATTGGATGTACCACCTGCTGTTCCTCCCTCTGTCCTTTGCTGTGACATTTCCATCTTGCAAGGAGAGACCTCTCCCATATCCACCCCATTTCTTTCTCCTCATCTTTAATCCTGGCCCATCTTTCAGGGTTCAGCTTAGACCCCTCTTCTTCATGAAGGTCTCTGATTACTTCAACTCATGGCGAGCTCTCCCTTCTGCTCAAGCCATGTTCACTGTCATGTGTCTGATTACATCATTGCAACCAGTGTTCGTTGGGAGTCAGACATTGTGCTAGATGCCTCAGCTACATCATCTTGGTGTTAAAATAGATGCTAGAAGCAGATACTGTTATCCCAATCGTCAGTAAAAGAAACCGAGGCTCTGAGTAAGTAAGTAACCTGCTCAAGATCACAAGTCCAGCCAGTGGGAGAGCCTGAATTATGAGCTGCCCCTTCCTGCTTCTATCGGCAAGTCTCATTTTGCTCCATAAAACATCTCGCCAGTAGGGAAGTTGGCACACTGTGTATACATTTTTAAAACTATCTTTCCTAATAGAGTATAAACTCTGGAGACAGACACCATTTATGTTTTTATTTCTTACAGAATCTAGCACAGCACCATGCACAAAAGATGCTTATAAACATTTGCTGAACAAGGAGCAGGCTGTCTTTCTACTTTCTTTATTTGTGGAAGCGTACCTTTAGTCTTCATCTTCTATTAGCCTTTTGCTTTTAGCAAAAAGCACAGTATATAGAAAATGCTCCAAGTTCACAGTAAGACATGTTCTTCTGTAGACTCAAACACCAGTATGAGTCAACAGATGGAAAAGCAGATCGACTTTTTAGAAGCAGGGGAAATAAGTAGTTGCCTCCATCTCTTCCCTTGCAATGATCATAATAAATCACTAACCTCCACTTCTTAAGGACATTTTGATGATACAGGGTGAAAGGGGTTAAATGCCTTAAAAACAGGCCAAAAACTGGCTCATGTTTTAAATGCTTCAGTGAATTAAGCTAGACGTAACTGCCTTAGACCAAGTATGCACCACACTAGGGTTTTCCATCAGATTTTTCCAGTAACATGTGGCATTTGTACCAAGAAGATTGTGACAATGGATCTGAGGTTAGTATATGTACCTGTGGACTTTAAGAAATATTTTAAAAGATAAAACATATAGTGAACATATAATGTGACCTCAAGTGTTGCTAATCATAGTTTTTTATGGTTTTGCACAGAAATGTAAATTATTACCCTCTCTGCCCCCCACCAGATCACCCCCAACACTCTCCCATCCTGAAGGTGACTGGTGAACTTATGGGAGGTCATTGGCTCTGCAGCAAGGAAGCTGCACCAAAGGAATAAATATTCATGAAGAAAGACTTGCTTTTGTTCATAAAAGCTATCAGAAGGATGGTTTACGTTTGCGGGAAATAGCACACCTTTTACATAAATGGCCAGGATGCAGCTGGAGTTGTTTAAATACATTTGACTTCTGGCCAAGAAAGCAGTGCTGGGCTGGCAAGGCTGGTCCCCAGTGCTTAGCACCTGTCACTGGAATCTTCTCTCCCTCTTCATTCCTTCTAAGAGACATCTTTTTACAAAAGGGAGAGGTATTTCTGTTTGAGATCATTAGTTTTCCATCATTTTCCAAACAAATGGACAGGATGTCCTGGATGAATAAATGAGAAAGAATGGGGCGGTTCTTTGGCAATAGTGTTTTTGGACAGCAGCACCCCACTCAGCTTCTTGACAGAGTGCAGCCTTTCCTCATGTGCAGTTGTTCAGTGCACTACGTACATCCATGCCCTAGGAGGGCTACAGGGCATACAGTGCAGAAACCACTGCTCTAACACATGCCACAAAATGCTGCTTTGTTCAGCTTTTCCACAGGACCCTTTACTTTTGGGCTTCACAACATAATGCATAATTCCTGAGCAGAAATGATATTCAATTTGATTTTTTCATAAAACAGAGCTCAAGAATGTAGTGGCTGTTGGATCAAGGTTACAGAGCAAATGAGGGGCAGAGATGAAAGTAGAAGCCAGTCTTACAGTCAGCAAACTTCATAATGGAACCTAATTTTTATCAGCCCACCTGCTAGAACGTGGGGGAAAATGATCGTCCCCCCGGAGCAAGGACATGGAATTTGTACTCACTCACAGATGGGGGGAAGAGTGAGCCAAACTCCTCCACATGGATTTAAAACTTCTTTCGCCCACTAGTCCTTACCTACCCCTCTAAGTCTTGGTTTCTGTTCTGTGTAACCAAATTAATTTTCTCCTCTACAGCATATCTTTTCCCTGCTGCTGAAACTCTGCAGATGATTTTTTAAAAAAATTTCCTGGCATGAAGACTTTGATTTTACTTTGTTTTTAAACTTTTTATTTTGAAATAATTACAGTATCTTAGTCTGCTTGGGCTGCTGTAACAAAATGTCATAGGCTGGGGGGCTTAAACAGCAGATACCTATTTCTCACAGTTCTCGAGGTTGGAAGTCCAAGATCAAGGTGCCAGTGTGGTAGGTTTCTGGTGAGAGTTCTCCCCGCGGCTTGCAGCCAGCCAGCTCCTGCTCGGTGCTCACAGGCCTTCCCTGTGTCTGAACCTGGAGGGAGGGCCTCTTTTTATATGGACACTGGTCCCATCATAAGGCCCCACAATCATGACCTCATCTATCTCTCAGTACCTCCCAAGAGCCTCACCTCCTGTAATTACCACACTGGAGGTTAGGGCTTCAATATATGAATTTTGGCGGACATGTTCAGTCCATACATACGGATTCACAGGATTTTAAAAGATAGTTCAGAGATGTCCTGTGCATCCTTCACCCAATTTCCACTAATGCTTACACATTACATTATAGTCAAGATCAGGGCCAGGAAACTGGCATTAGCTTGGTGTGTCTAGTTCTGTTATCTTGTGAGATTTGGTAATCACTGTGACAAACAGGATGCAGGCTGTATCACCAAAGACCTCCCTGGACATGGAGCCCACCTCAGTCCCTCCCTGGACTCCTAACTGCCAGCACCCACTAGTCTGGTTTCCATCTCTACAATTTTGTCCTTTCTAGAATATTCCATAAGTGGGCTCACAACACTATATGTGGCCTTACGAAATTTGGGTTTTCCCTCAGCACATGCCTGGGATGTTTTCTATCCAGGTTGTTTGGTATGGCAGTAGTAGTTTTTATTGTTGAGCAGATTACACCTGGCCCCAATTCCTCGTGCCCTGTGAGGTTTCTCCCAGATCCTGAGCTGGGGCGGGTTCGGGAAGCAGAGCTGTTAGGCTTTATGCAGCTTCACCAGGTGAAGCTGGATTCCAAATGTACCTCCAGGGCTCAGACTTTTCCCTTATTTCCTTCCTCTGGTGGGGTTGCTGGCCCAAACCTTGGCCCAAATCTGGCACAGCCCCCATGCTATGGATTGTATTATCCTCTGCAAATCCATGTGTTGAAGCCATACTCGCCCAGGTGGGTGTACTTGGGGTAAGTAAGCAGGGTTAAGTGAGGTCGTGTGGGTGGGGCCTGATCAGAAAGCATTAGTGTTCTTCTGAGGGGAGATGGTGGGGAGCTCTCCACCAGGCAGAGCGCAGCAGGAAGGAGGCTGTTGGCAAGTTAGGAAGACAGCTTTCGCCTGACACCATCCCTGCCGGGTCTTGGGCCTCCAGAACTGTAAGTAACTAAATTTCTGTTGTTTAAGCCTCCCCATCTGTGGCACTTTGTTACACCAGCCAGAGCCAATGAATCCGTCTCAGGTCAAGTCCTTCAGAGAGCCAAGCAGGGGAGTAGCCACTGTAATGTCTGAACTTGCCTTTTAGGTAAAGCTAACCCTTTAATTTCCAATCCTGCTAAGTTGTTCTACTGTTGTCTTTTTGTTTTAATTGGTTAATTTTAAAATGAGTTTTCATTTGGTATGTGTTTTGTTGTCATTAAGGAGTGAATTAATTGGTCATTTGGGGAATTTACTAAGTTTATTTCCCTGGCTCAGATCTTTACCATCCGCCTTGGGAGATGCTATGCTAAGGCTCTGTCAGCGTTCGCCTGCAACAGCGTCTGGATTCCTTGGGGGAGGAGGGCTTCTGGAATTGACCTCACATTCAAATATCCCAGATCAGTTGTCAGTTGTTTTAGAAAAGTACAATCCTATGCCCTTTAAATTTAAATCGAAGAAGTTCTGCATGAGAAAAACGTTTACTAGAGGAAAAAGATGGGCCTGGTCATCTTTTTCTGTTTAGACTTAAAATCCACTGATAGCTTCTAATGTTGACTTTCCCTATTCCCCACTTCAATATAGGAAAAGCAAGGCTAGAAAATGATCTTCCTAAATGTTTTGATTTTTAGGCAGCTGAGGTATGAGATGCCAGAAATGCAGAGACCTGTATTGTTGGTCGGTCAGCTTCTGTTGGATGCGTTAGCCTCTCGGTCACACTGGCAGATCTCTCTGACCCAAACAGTTACCAGTACTCAGTAAACGTAGGTGGGGATTATTATTATTTATAATTTCATTTGGTATTTCCATGGTTTATTTTCATTTTTTACAACTTGTTGCAGTCATACACTGCAGATGGTATTTTGCATTGTCAAAAAAGGTAATGAAGGGCTCTTATGAAGTCCAAATCCTTAATGATGGCTCTTAGCATTGCCTGTATCCTGCGTTGGTTTGCCCCGGGAGCTCCTGGCTCCTGGCTAGTGAGTCTCAGAGCCCCGTTTACGTCTATACCACCGTATACCTGGATGGGGGTCTGACTGTTGCTCTGATGGTGAATTCTGGAGGTTACTGCTAAGATAGTAACAGCTTGCATACTCAAGAGTTTTAGGGTGAAAAATGCTGCTGTATGTCCAGTGGACACAGGTAGGGGTGTGGCAGGAGGGCTGGTCTGCCAAGGGACTCTGCTCAGCAGCAGTGAGCAGAGAATGTCGACATGATGGAGCATTGCCGGACTGGAGCTTGGTACTGTAGCTGGGCTAGGGGATGGGTAACAGCCTGTATCCCAAGGGCTTCAGAACAGAATGTCCCCAGTGACAGGTATTTCCAAAATGCCTACCAGAATGCCTCACAGAAGTCTTGGCTTTGACAACCCACCAGATTCAAAGAGCAGAAAGCCCCGTAAAAGAACAGTTCTTTCTTCTTATTGTCCTTCTGTCCCTCTCCCTGCTTTTCACCTGGTATGGCATGAAACAGAAATCCAAGAGTTGGAATGGGAGAGGGCAAGGACACGGTTGACCACAATGTGGCCACACTCCCTTCTGCAAAGGTATGTGCCTGACAGCCATGAAACTGACCAGAGCAGAGGGAGTAGCAGTCTTTGATTCAGAAGAGTTAAGATTGATGTGGTGACTTTATCTTGGACTGAAGAGTTTTAATTTCTTAGTAGAGATGGTGTTTTACGACTTACGACTGACAGGAGGTTTGTCTTTTACCTATGAGTGAACAGAAAAGTCATGCATCCTGTCCAAGTTTCAGCCAGGGGCAGGGAAAGATGAACTGGACTAAACATATTTAAAAGGGTCATGGAAACAAAACAGTTAGTATTAAGCCACCCGTTGTGCTTGTTCAGTGGACCAAGTACATGGCAAAGGGGGGGCATTTGAGTCATGGTCTGGTTCCTGGGTGTTTGTTCTCTAAATCATGCATGAGGGTTTATCTTATATTCATTTGATGTCTAACATTCATCATATTGGCTCTTCAGTGAAAACAGAGATGGTGAGCATCATGTTTAAGTCCAGTCCCATAGAGTTACTGTTTACTCTGTCATGTGTACATCAAAACCTACAAGTGAGGTGGACACTGACCAGAAAACCTGATCTTATGAAGTCTCCATGAATTTTTCTTACCTTCACTAAAAGGTCTTTAGCCTCCTTTTCAAGCCATCGTGGATAAAAGGGGTTGTCCATGCGTATGGAGTGGAAGAGCTCTTCCTCATCTTGCCCATGGAATGGCGACTGACCTATTAGCATTTCGTAGAGGAGGACGCCGAAGGACCACCAGTCAACAGAGTGGTTGTATTTCTGACCCAGCAAGATCTGTGTGACCACAAGGCAGAGACGTGATTATTGACCAGGACACGCGAGCCTTGCCCAGACCTCTCAGGGCCACTCGGCACTAACGGGTGGTGACGATGGTCTGCGGTGTTAACAAAGATCACACTGAAAACTGTACCTTTCAAGAGACTAATGATTAGATACAAATGAGTGGGCAATGCCAGAACTGAACAAATATTTTTGAGTTTCAACTTCTAGTTTGTCCCAGGCCATAAGCAAAACAATTGAACTTTGCTGCTAGCCTTTGTTTTCTATCTGTGATGGGAGGATTGGGTAGCAGATTTGGGCCTGAGAAAGCTGGTGGGATCTAAGCTCGCCTGTGCTTCTGAGGTGAATATCCAAAACAAACCTCCGTTTTACTTCCTTCTACTGTCCTGAGCCTTTGCAAAAAGTTTCTCTAGGTAATTAAGCATCCAAAGAGGTTCTGACCACATCCCCTGCTTAAAGCCTAACTGATACTGTGCAACTGAGTCACGTTTGTGGTCACCACTATGAATGGTCAAATTTTGTGACTACACTGAGAACATATATTATAGTAAATATATCTGTCTGCAAAGGCTATATATACTAGGACTAGGATAACAAACTGGTCAGATCCAGACATCACATCTCTAAGTGTTATGTACAACTTGACAGCAGTATTTTGGGTCAAACTGGTCTGGTCTATCTGTTAGGGAAGTGGATTTAATGTCTGGAATCCTGCTTAACTTTTTAAAAGATTTCTACCCTTTCACTAGTCTACTCTTTGGGCAAAAAGGCTTTTTATTCCGGCCTTTCAGCAACTTCCTTGTTTAATGCTGGATGTCAGCATGCATGTCACTCTGCTCAGTGTTATCGTCCCAACAAATCATGATGCATCCCTTAAGACAGGGTCCATCAAAAACAAATGAATGGACACACAAAATGAGATCTATACATTGAGTAGAATATTAGCCTTAAAAAGGTAGGATAATGCATGATATAACATGGATGAGCCTTGAGGACACTGTGCTCAGTGAAATGGGCCAGACACAAAAAGACCAACACTGTTTGAGTCACTTAGCTGGGGTCCCTAGAATAGTCAAATTCATAGACACAGAAAGTGCAGTCATGGTTGCCAGGGGCTGGGGATTGTTCAACAGGTATGGAGTCTCACTTATGCAAAAGGAAAGCGTCCCGGAGGTGGGGTGCCTGCTGATGTGAATGAATATAATTAACACTACTAAACTGTACTCTTAAAAATGGTGAAGATGGCATATTTTATGGTATGTATATATATTGGACCATAACTAAGACCAGTGCATAGTAGAAGCAAAACTTAAGTGGAGAAGAAGAGAAAATCCTTATCTTTCATGACTGCTGCTCCCAGGATGGGCCAGGGGCAAGCTGCTACCTGCCCCACATCAAATGCAGAATACATAATAGTATTGAAGCACTACATTTAATTTTAAAAAGCACTAAATTTAAATAGTATTGAAGCCATCTCTTGGGATGGCCACCCTGCAACTTAAGGCTGAGCACAGTGCACTCGTGTGAGTGCACACACACACACACACACACACACACACACACACACACACACACACACACACACAGAGACAACGTCATTTTAGTATTTGTGTTCCTCATTTGAAATGGAATTTTCCTTCTTAAAGGGCCTTCGGAATGAACAGTAGAATTGTAGTGTTGTGGCCTTAGGAGGGACACATAATACTACAATTCTAGGTGTTCTAGTATTTCCCAGCTTTGTGTCTTGATGCTGGTCAGCTTTTCAATGCAGTAGAACTGTGCACAGCCACTGTTTCTGACCATAGGCCTGTCCTTGGGAAGAGAGAAGCTAAGAATATGGCTGAGGACACTGGAAGTGTCTCTAGTAGAAGTTTTGTAAACAACAATGCTGACAGCATGCAGAACATGGCAGGGTCTGCTTGCGGCTCAGTCCCTTGCTGTTTAGTTTTGGGGAGACTCCTTAAGCCCGTCTGTGCCTCAACTGTGAAAAGTGGTGCTAAGATCTGGTCAGCTTTTTACTGGGCTGCTGTGAGGATACAGCAAATGGCAGGGAAAGACAAGTGCTTTGTCATATGGACATGACCATAAGCTCCCTGATCAATACCTATCTTGATGAACTGGTGCCCATTTGTGACAAAGATCAAGTTGCAAACAGAATTTTGCAATCTGCTGCCAACTTCCAGTATAAAAATGCCCCCTATTAGCTTTAAACTCAATGTTTAGATACTAAAGTTCACTTAAAAGTTTAGAATAAAGAGATTATTCTTTAAGGCAGTGTTTAAAAGTAGACCAGGGAGAATGATAAGAAAAATATGATGTGCACACACAAGTGCAATTTTGGTTCAGGTAACTAACTATTGAGTGGGGCCGGGCCCACACACTATTGCCAGATGGGCCACCAGGGGGAGCCCGAAGCACCCAGGAATTGCTGTGAGCCTCACATCTCTGGAAACCCCATTGGTCAGGACAGATGAATCTGAAGGACAGGAGACAGCTGTGGTGGAAATTAAGTCTTCTATGGCCAGGTGCTTAATAGTTAATAAAGAATTTCTCTCGTAGGAGGAAGAAGCAGAAATGCACATTCACACTCATTTGTGCACTGTGAGAACAGTGTTGTGCTGGTGTGCATTCGGCATTTTCCATACACTCTGGGCTTTATTTTAAGAGCCCCGAGGTAGGCACTGTTGTCCCTACTTAACAAAGGGTGGTGACTGCACTTAGAGAGGCTTGGTGTCTTATTTGTGGTCTCTTAGTTACTGGAAAGCTATGTTCTGAATGCTGGTCTTTGGAGATTTTACTACATGATGTTCCTTTCATTTTATGTTGTCTTCTGGATTTAAACTTAACACGGTCATTCTCACATTAGTCTATATTTATAAAGTGCAGTGCAGAAACCCTGGCTGGGTGACCCCTTTCCTTGCAGCCCAGCTGCCTTGTACGCCTCGTTGCTTTTGTCCTGTTCTCTCCCCTGTCTTTACTCAAGTAATTCAGAGAAGAAGGATGTTACCACTCTGTCAGAGACCCTCTTTCTGTCTTAGTGGAGAGGTCTGTAGTCCATCTGCCTTGTGGATCTAGTCCATTCAGGTCTAACGCTGATGCGCATTTTGGAAGTGTTCTAATTTACTATGGAAAATGGAAGGGCAGGGACATATTAAGACCCTACATGCAGAATTTTGGCTTGTACCTAGATGATAATGGGGACTTCTTGAAGAGTTCAAGCAGTGGAGAGACAAATTGCCCCTAGACAGGGAGATCTGGTGGACTGGAGGAGCAGGGGACTTCAGAACACAGCACGTACCCCAGAGGTTAGCCAGTGGGTGCAATGAGAGAGAACAAAATACTAGAACTTGTATTTATGCTAAATTAAAAAAAAATCCAAGAATGACACTGGTACTCTCATTTAGCTATCTAGCCAGGTGTCCCGAGGGAAGAACGGGAAGCCTCAGCTCAGAGGCATGGTGATGGCGCTCCCAGTGAGGTGTGTTACTGGTGTTACTATGGTTACCCTAAGGTGCATCCTATATGTGGCATGCCTGACTAAGTTGACTGGTGGGTTCTGTTTATACTCAGTCTCACAAAATGGCAAGTTCTTAAAGAATGCACTGAGGCTTGAAGATAATGCAAACAATGCCAACATACAGAGAGCATAAGAAAAGAGTAACAAGTCTCTTACTCCTGGGACAAGCACTGTATCAGCTATATTATAATGGGGCTAAAGACGATGATCTCATTAATTATGGCAAGTTGGCTAAAAATATCGGATGTATCAAAAATGTAGTTTTGAATTAAGGACCTATAACCACTTGTGTCAGTGATGAACCTTGCCTTACGTACATATTGGGAAGTCTACACCCGCGCCTCTGGAGCTCTTCCCAGCTACAGCAGCCAATAAAACCAAGAACTGAAAGAAACTCGTCAAACCTTTGAATCCCAGAATCATAAAGTGTTAAACCAAGATTTAAAAAAGTTATTTAGTCTCATTATTTTAATGAAGCATACATGTTCATTCTGTTAATAAGTAAAATTTAGTTATCACATCTTCAGTTCAACATGATTATATTCCTTTATATGCATGTTTTATAACACAGATTATATTAATTGGTGATAATGTATGGGATCCATACATAAGCAATATACTGGGGATGCTTTTTTAACTGATTAGGTAGCATAATCAGAAAGTTTGCAAATATGTAGAGGGACACCCTGGCAGTTGGATGGTGATGGAAGGGGAACCAGAAGTGGGTATTGCCAGGGTCCAGACAGGAGATGCTGAGGGCCTGGAGCAGGATGGCAAAGGCGAGGATGGCTAGGAATTGGAGAAGCATTGGGAGTAAGT
Source organism: Manis javanica (assembly GCF_040802235.1). Lineage (NCBI taxonomy): Eukaryota > Metazoa > Chordata > Mammalia > Pholidota > Manidae > Manis > Manis javanica. The sequence goes on along the minus strand of NC_133157.1, from coordinate 128,420,412 downwards.
CAGAGGGGCTCATTTTAGGGATTGAGAAGGAATCAAGGGAGATTCTTAACTCAGTCACAAGACTGGGGAGAAGGGAGAATGGACATGAGAGGTCCCTGAGGTCTAAATTTAGGTCTTGTGTTTGGATTTGGGAGGGGTAAGAAAGGAGAGGAAACTGGGATTGCTACTTTTCTGGTTGGATGGATTTGTAATTCACCAACAAAGGGATAAAGCGGAGGCAGGGAGGGTGCAGAGCAAGTCCAACAGAGAAAGTGAATATGGGACCTGTTGTGTTTGGATGACCTGTGACAGCTTGTTGGAGGAATCCAGCAGGAAAATGGACATATGGGTCTGGAGCAAGAAGTAGTAGTTTGGGTTGGTCATAGGGACTTTGGAGGCAAAATCTTAGTCATAAAGACCTTTGCTTATTGGAGAACATACAGCAAGACAAGAAGACCAAGGATGGAACTGTGTGAAGACAGGATGCTTGAAGATGAAAGGAGGAGACTCAAGTTGCGGAGAGAGAGGTTAGTTGCTGAAGTTAAATTCTGGAAGATGCAGAAGGAAACGGAATCAGGATGGAAGGATTGCCAGGAAAAGAAGTGGCATAAGGCATTTGCAGACAGGAAACTTAAAAGCTGCCGTTTCTTGTTGACCAGAGGTCAATCTTGCATTTAAACAGGTTAAATAAAAATTAAACCACATAAGCACAGGATGAAGCCATGTATTTCTTAGACTAAGGGTGCCACAATTTCTTTAGCAATGATCAGGATATGCTGCTAATTTTTTCTTACCCAGGAAACCAGAGGTCCATCACTGTCGATCCACCATCAATCGCCATGCACACATTTATTAATACGGTCATTCTTCCAAAAGCTATTTATTAGCAACTTACTGTGCCAAGTCCTGCAAACTTGGTCCTTGGATATGAAAGTGAATAAAGATCACACTAATGTAGACCTGTATGCACCTTGTACCACTGCCAATTTCCTGCTTTTGGTATTGTACCACAGTTATGTAAGATGTAACCACTGGGGTAAACTGGGAGGAGGGAATATATGGGTGACCTTTCTGTACTAGTTTTGCGACTTCCTGTGAATCTATAATTATTTCAAAGTAGTTTTAAGAAAATGAGTAAGAAACAGCACTGGACTTTAGAGCAGTCATCCAGTAGTGCAGGGAGTTCCAGAGATAAGGAAGCAATGGTAGGTTTGGGGCGACAGGAAGGACCAAGTGGTAACACGTGGTATGGGAGGGTCTGCTCGCCTGGTGAGCACATCCAGGAGACTCCAAGCAAGGGCAGAGCTGGCAGGTGGACTGACGGATGCCTTCTGAACAAATGTCTTTCTAGGGTCTCAGAATGGGAGAGTGGGGCCTTTTAAAAAAACCTTTCATAGGTTCTCTCATTTTATGCTTGCAGTAGCATGCGACACAGTGTCCCCCTCATTGTACAGAAGAGGGCATGGAGGTCAGTAGACACTAGTTGTCTCTCCATGCTCACACAGTGGCCACCTGGAAACCACAATTAAGCTTTTTCCCGGTCCCCAAAATGAAACCGTGGACTTACTCAGGTGGATACGTATGAGTCTGTTCACCACCCACCTGGCCTTCTCAGTTATTTGCTCGGTTGGTCTGAGCAGAATGAAAACATTTGCAGGCTGGGGAGGGGGGTAGGAGAGGGACCATGACAGGAGGGACAGCTGAGTCATTCAACACTGGAGAGATGGCCTAGCCAGCATGGACGCCACCCCACAGAGAATGACAGCAGCCCCTAGAGCGGCGCATCTGGGAAAGACTCATACAAATACAGCTCCTGAGCCAAAATGCTTCCCCTCGCTGCTGGTGGCGCGCCTCCTACCTCCGGGGCGATGTAGTCAGGGGTCCCGCAGAAAGTGTTTGTCTTGGTGTCTCCGAGCATGTTCTCCTTGCACATTCCAAAGTCCGCTATTTTGATATGTCCATCTTTGTCTAACAGGATATTATCTAGCTTCAGATCCCTGAAAAACAAGAGCAAAGCAAAATCTCACTGAACACATCTATCCACTTCTGTTAGAGCTGAGTGGCCATAGGCAGCAGCCGCTTGTCTCAGCGGCCCCAAAAGAGCATAGTGGGTGCTGTGTCGGCCCCGCATCCCTCCTCCCTGTTCTCGGGTCACAGCCCTGCTCCTGGATTCCCGGCTGCTCCTCCCGGCCTGTCCTCCCTGACCAGCAGCTCATGCTAGAATGTCATCCACAGCCCTTCTGGCCCAGGTGGGTCTTCTCAGGGCCCGACTGGTGTTCTGTATCTTCCACACCGAGTCCAGCATGTGGTGTGATCTCGGCACACAGTCATGTTGCTGGTATGAATGGCTGAGCAGGCAGTGAAATGGGTGAGGTATTTTCTCTGCTGTGGCATCCTTTAATTTTAAAAGGGGCCTTCAAGAAGCAATGCCTGGATAAACAAATGGCTGGTGATGAAACGTCATAAGGGACCCAGAGCTGGTGAGGTGTTGGGCAGAGGGTGCATATACTATACAACTTGTGTACAAGGTGGAGGTACAGATAAAACCAACTCAAGGGAATGGCTTGTGGCAGCTGATTTTGCTTTCTGGTCTACCCAGGAGCATAGCACAGTGTAGTAACACAGGCAAGACACAAGTCTTTACCCAGAACCTTTCCTGGGCTTAATTGTGAGAGAAAAAGTCCTAAAAAATATACTTGCTTTATACTTACCAGGTGTTTGTTTCTTTGTGGATAATTACAATGCACCTAATTCCAAGACCAATTGAGGAAGGCTGCTCCTAGTTAAGGACAATTCTAGAACCAGAGTCCATCTGATGCCAGAGACACTGTCAATAAATCCCTCTTTCTGTAGAGAACCAGTATCTCTGTGGCACCTGTTGCATTTTTAAGGAAATGTAACTGATGATAAAACTTATAAAACACAAATGAGCCAAACTGTGCCTCCCTGAAATGTACCTCTGGGTCCACGAACTCTTCCTGTGATTACATGAAACCCCAGATATTTGCACAGTGATGCCAGGTTTCCTCGTTTTTCCCAAGGTCAGGAGCTTTGTTCCTCATAGAGTGTGGTTTTCAGACCCTTTGACTATATGGCCCTTACCCTTCAAATATATTGAATTTGTCACTGTTCTTCTTAAAAATACAGCCCTGAGAATGGCACCAGTGTGTCCCAGACGGATGGTCCTGCTGTGCGGGTTACGGGTGCCCTGCTGGCCTCCGTTGCGAGCTTCCTGCCTCTTCCCACTGCGGCCTGAGCCACTGTGCTCGTAGGCTGAGCAGCCTTCTCCCAGTAACAGTTAACATGGAGCTCACGGTAAACAAAGGCCTCCAGCTTTTTTTTCCTACATAAATTGCCACACCAGTTTCTTCCCACTCTACACCTGTAAAATTGATTTTTAAGAGATTATCCAGGTGCTACATTTGATATCAATTCCTTTAAACTTTTATTGATCTTAAGACAACAGCCTTTTATGAATTCTAGGTTGTTACAGAATACCCAGCTTTCTTTTCCTTTATGTTCTCTGCCCATGAATATCTGAACTTTCTGAAATCTACTTTAGGACGTGTGGTTGGTGACATGGCTACCACGGCCTTGTGTGGGAAGGGGACTTGGGAGACTAGGACCAGCTATTGCTTTCACCCTTCTCTGTACCTCCTTGTAGAGCATCTGCTCAGAATTCCTTTCTCAAAGATTCTTCTCCCAAAGGGCCTGGCAAGCAGCCCTGTTTCCTCCACCTCAGTTGCCTGGGCCAGAGGTGGATGTCTGATGTGCCTGGATCATTCAGTTTTTCTCAAAACGGTGTTGGGGTTGCCATGCTGCAGTGCTAATCTGCCTGAACCGAGAAACTCTTAGGACTGCTGGTGGCATGTCCTCTAGCATGCCCTTGGAGAAACCGGAAGGTGGTTTGTGCAAGGAGAGAAAGGAAGTGGCGAGGCTGAGAGCTGAGATGGAGGCCATATAAGTGCAAAGAAACTGAGATGAGAAAAGCTCCTGTGGTTCTCATGGGTCTGCATCCGTGGCTCCAGTGTCTCAAGGCCAAAATTGTGCTTGAACAAAAGCTTGGGGGGTCATATGTTACTGTCGTCAATAATTGCGTGAGCCTGAAGATCCCGTCACTGTTTGTTTTGTCTTATTAAACTGAGCATCAAGGGGGTTGGAACTACATGTTGCTTGTTGTCTGCTGGATTGTGATTGGTCTGCAAGAACATGGGCTGGGTGTTCAGTATTTGCCGAATGGATTCATCACCAACTAGTGACTATCTCACCAGTGATTAGCAGTTGCAGTTAAGTCCTGAGTAACTGCTCCCTGTCGTTGCTTTCTCCACCTTCTGTGAGAGCAAACTAGAGAGTGAGAATGCAAGTGGCTCTGGTCTGGTGGAGTGACACTATTAGCAGATGTCTCCCCGAGTTGACACCCCCCATCTGGGCCAGTGTAATCTCTCCCTCACAATGCATCTCAGCTTCTGTCTTACGGGTGGCTGGGCATCTGTAGTGGAGGTGTGTGTATGTCACCGACCTTGGCTCTGTTTCTCTCCCATCCAGTTAGTCTTCCTCTGTCCTCAAAAGTCATCACACTTCCATGATCGGCACCAAAGACCTGCAATATGTCTCAGCCTTTTCCTTACATGGGTCTTCTGTCTTCCCATCCCTTTATTTTGATGAAATACACTGTCATTGTGACTTACGGATTTACAGTCCGGGAATTCCAATTGTATGTTCATTTCCTGATCCACACTCTATGTATGCAATATTGACATGATGTAGGGTTTTTGTTCTCCGGAACACACTTGTACCCTTTAGAGCCACCTATATGAAATGTGGCTGAAGGATGGTTTTGGGCTCATCACTAGGGAGCCAGATATCCAGCTGCCATGCTATTCATAGGTCATAGGTAATGAAATAGTGTCTAATATTTGCACTGGATTTGCTTTTATGTGCATTTCATCATTTGATTCCCACCACAGTCCTTTGATCTGGATTTGTTTTTATTTCTGTTTTTCTGATTGAAAACATAGGCTCTTGAGGGCTATGTGATTACCCCAGCCCACAAAGTCAGTGGGCTAGAATACAAAGCCATACTTTCTCCTCTTTTACATCCCCTCAACCAAGCTCACCCATCTATCTCACTGAATTGATCTTGCTAAGACATCCACTGTCTTCTCTGACTGCAAGGATGCATTTTAACCAATTCTAAAAATAAACGTTCTCTGAGCCTCGGGCTAGGTAAACAAGTTTCATGTCCAATTTTCAATTCACCCTCTAAAGTGGGCCACATGTGTTAGGGATTGGGAGAGAAAAGGTCACTAATGCTTGAGCAATTTGATTTGGACTGGGAAAAACCCAGAAGCGGGCCATGCAGAGCCAGACCTCCAAAAGGGTGAGGAGTGAGGCAAGGGAGACCATCTGAAGGGCCACGGAGCCCAAGGGCATAGTGTCCACAGGTGCACCAGCTATTTTTACATGGCTCTGGAAGCACCTGTCTGCCCATGGGGAATGTCGGGGCATCAGGTAACAGACAATTCAGTGGAAGCCTTCTGTTCAGTTGTGTAGTCAACATAAGCAAAGCCTTCCCATTTGGTAGAGGCAGAATAGGAGTCAGAACTGGCTTCCCCATCCCAGCTTTATCACTAAGCAGTTCAGCCAAGACACGCCCCTCCAGCCTCCGATGACCCATCTGTAAAATGGGTATGACCACGCCCACATTGCTTACCCTCCAGGACCCAGGTGAGCATCGAATGAGATCACCACGTGAGGGAATTTGTAAGTGGCATCAAATATGTGGGAGGGCCCCAGTGTTGTCACCAATAAATTATTCTAAGATCCCTTTCATTCAGAACTTTCTGTTGTAAGATTCTAGATTCTTTTCTTTCTATGTCTGCTTATTTTCCAGCTCCATGTTTTTACTTTTACCTGAAACTAGGGTCGATGTATCTTTTAAGATGCCACTGCACCAGCAGTTCCACCAGCAGATGGTGAATGATGACGCGGGCATCTGCTTCCCTCCATCACTCGGCCTTGGTTTTTGGAATGCCCCACAGCCTTTCTGGTACAGCTGGACACGTTTGCTTCCTGCTCCCCCACCTGACTCCTCACTGCGATTTCTGTGCCTTTTCTGGAGGTACTTCTTCCACCTGAAAAGCCTCAGTCTTTTTAAAAAGCCCACTTCCTCACAGGAAGTGCTCACTGGCACACCCTCCCCAATTCCCATGACACCTTCATTGACCTTCCCTTCAGCACTTACTTTTAATTAGAATCCTACTCGGACTTCAGAATGTACTGCCTGTGTCTTCTTGGGCACTTATATTTTACTACTAAACAAGCCAAACCCAAAACCCAGAAAGTGGCTCTGTTAGGTGTCCTGGGGCTGGGACGCCTGTCTGCACTGCTCGTGGGCACTTGGTCTACATTACTGGCTCTTGAGGGTTGAAGGTGGCCCCCCAAAAGATCATATCCTACTGAAACCTTATGAAAGGGACACTCCTTAGAGAAAGGGTCTTTGCAGATATAATTAAGGATCTCTGAAATGAGGTTATTTTGGATTATCTGGGTGGTCCCTAAAGCCAATGTCAAGTGTCCTTACAAGGGAGAGCAGAGAGGAGACACAGGGAGAAGAGAAGCCATGTGAAGACGGACGCAAGGAAGGATTCTCCCGCAGAGCCTTAGGAGGGCGGTGGCCCTGCCATGACCTTGATTTTGAACCTCTCGACTCCAGAACTGGTGGGGATTAAATTTCTGTTGGTTTAAGCCATCAAGTTTGTGGTAATTTCTCATGACAAACCTTTTAAAACTGACATACCTCTTTTGTGAATAAACCCAGAAATCATAATCATAAGTTGTCAGAAGAAAGAAATTAATATAAGAACCTCCTTGTTAATTCAGTTGCCAAATGAAAATTTAGGGAAGTTACACATAGGCAGCTGAACAATTTCTTACGGCAGGCTAATCTCACTGTTGGTATACCTGCTTGATGACCTCTCCTTAGCTTCAGTTTCGTGCTGTCTTTCAAAGATCTCCTAGGACCTCACTGTATCTCCTAGGACCTGTACACTACTGAATAAACCTACTATTCTTTCTTATTTGTGCATAAGGAGCATTAGAAAACATGGGTTCCCATATATGAACACAGTATGAGCTCTAAAATGGGTATACTTTGTGATAGTGAAGACGCTAGGGGCCCTTCTGGTCTTTTTGTTCTGAATGTTGATAATTTACAAGATGTAATATTGATAGAAAGGAGTTGTGATCTGGAGAAATAGGCTGCACTGGGCACAGGGGATGGTGTCACGAGGTCCCTTTCAGTGCTAAGATCTCTTTTTCTCTCCTGTCATTCTAATTTTTTCCCCCACCCACTCACCCTCCCTCCCATCCATCCTCCCTCCCTCCCATCCACCCATCCACCCATCCACCCACACAATCTGCTGAATATCTTGGTAGGAATATATTTTAGGCATACTGCAGGCATTACAAACATAAAGAGAAAAAAGAAACATGAATTTTGATCAGGGTTTGCAGTGTTCTGGTGGATATTTTTCAATTTTCTGAAGATTAAAGAATGGTATAAAACAAGTTTTTATCTATTACTTTGCAGACTGACCAAAAAAAAAAAAAAAACTCCCCCAACAAACAAACTATATCTGAAGGTTACCAAAGAGAGTGTTTAAGAGGAATGATTTCCAAAACCTCTCCTAAGTCTCTAGTTCTGTAATTCAATAGGCCAACCCTTACTTGGCTGCACCTGCTGCGAATGGAGGGGTCTCCCCAAGGGAACCTCAGCCTACATGCAAAAAATACCCAAGCTCTGTACTAACCATCTCTGATGGACGCTTCTGGACTGGACTTGCTGTCCTCCACACTGTGGGGAACATCATTTAACCTTTACTGAAGGCTCTGGGTCACTGTCATGAACACTCGCCACAGAAGGGCACAGGAACCCACTGTCCAGAGCCCACGAGTCATGTCGTATCTTCTCTTTACACGCTGCACTCGCCGCGCTGGCCTCCTGGAGCTCAGCCAGCCTGCCAACGAGTTCTGGGTTTTCTTATTTTTACATTCCCCCCAGTGAGTCAGAAACCAGACAAGTTTTTGAAGATTTGTATGATAAAAATAATGTGTTTTGAGAAAGCTATGAAGACTGATGCACAATAGCTTTCATCCAAGGAGGATGTGAAATGATGGTGTATAATAGAGACATTTTGGACAGACACCCGAAGAAGGGCACGCGTGTGTCCCATGCACTGGGACAAGGGCACGTTCCCACGGTCTGTCTGTGTTCAAGGAGGTGCTCCCCTCTTCCCACTCAAAAGGAGAGCATTTCTAGGTGCCCAAAGCAAAAACAGGCAAACATGAAGGAGACAGGAGAGAAAGCAATGCCAAGATGCCAAAGAGAAAGCAGAGAAATGAAGGAAATGAGAAGAGTGGACATAGGAGGAGAATGACCGTCAGGGTGGGAATAAATACGCAAGACTGGGCCCTATTGCTTTTGAGACCAGCATTGCTCATGTGATTGGTATTAGATCATTACTGGTGTTTTCACCATGACAGGAAGCCTGGGTGTGGAATTCCTGCCCCCAAGGCACACTGGCCATTTCAGGTCATGGAAGTTCAATGATTAAAGTAACCGACCTGGAGATCTGGCAGTCTCAGTATTTGTTTCCAGAGAGTGGAATTTACCTGTAGACAATTCCTTTGGAATGGAGGAACTGCAGACCAAGAATGATTTCAGCAGCATAAAACCTGAAGGATGGAAATAAGGTTCATCATGAACTTGATAGTGGAACAAAATCCAGTCCCCACTTATAGAGTGGGTGCCCCATGCCGGGCTCTGCTCAGTGAACACACATCGCTTACATGTGCACACACATACTTTTGTTTAATCCTAACTGCAGATGCCATCCGTTCCACACATCCAGCTTCAGCCCCGAGAGAATGACACAGAACTGCTGCCTGAAGTCAGTCCTGCCCGCGCCTAAGTGCTTCTTACTTGTATACCATAATGTGCAAACTGCCATTTTTTTGCTAATAGAATATACACAAACATTAAACATAATAGTATAGGGAAACAGGAAAATAACTTTTATTTTTATTTTAAACTCTGTTTGGAGCCCTTCAAACACAGTATTAGTCCAAAGAGACCTGGCTTATTCAAGTGTAAGAAATGCAGCCTGCGCGGTGCAGGGAAGACTGCTGGAACTTGGGAGGTGGGGCATGGCTCTCCAGCTCTAAGAGGGCCGCCTCAAAGGAGACGAGTTTCCACCACCACTGGTGGGAAAGCAGCGAGAGGTAAGGGAGAACTCCCTGCAGACACCTCCTTCCTGGGGGCAGTGAGGACCATGGAGAGCAGGTGTCTGGGGCTTGCACACCTGACAGAGCTGGGGAGGCTGGTGGACGAGAGAATCCTGCCTAGCACAAAAAATATCCAATGACTTCCCTGCTGCAGAAATCCTGTAAGATTTATCTCCGTGCACTTTGTGAATGGTTCCCAGAAGCAACGAGATCATTGACATGGTACCCACTGGGTTTGACAGAACAGCCAGGGTTTCTGCAGGAGCTGGTGGGCAAATCCATCTGTCAACCCAGCACAACCTAAGCCACTCAAACCGTTCACTGGGGGTGAGTGAAGTTTGTAGAGAATCAAAGAAAGCTAGTGTGTACCCACACCTTTAAGTGGGCCTGGTAGCAAAGCGGTCTTTTTAGATGTCAGAGTGGTTTTATCACTCAGGAAATGGGGCCCATGAGAGGCGGAGCGGCAGGAGGGGCTCCGTGGGATTCAACCTCAGTCCCACCTGTGAATGCAGCCTGCTCTCCATTTCGTTTGCAACTGGGTTTGCTTGATGCCAATGAAGGTGAAAATTATTCTCAGAAGTATGTGCCTCTTCTGGTTTCCTAGTCCCCAGCACCCTGGAGCCTAGTGCTCTGTGCCTTTACACGGAGCTTCCCACTAAGGCCTTCAGAACTCCATCCCATGACCACCATCAGGATCTGGGTTCTGTTTGACTGCAGCTTTTCAAAGGGCAAATATTTGCTTCTGTGTTCACAGTATTTAGAAGCCTGATGAGTTTGGGGTGATTCCTTAAGAAACTAAGTAGTTGACTTTAAAACACAGAAAAATTAAAACAAAATCCACTCCAATTTAAGCTTTACAAACTGGGGAAAGGGTTTTGCCTTGTTATTTCCCCAGGAGCTCCTGTGCCCTGGGACGTAGGCATGCTGTGTAGGGAGACAAGAAAATGCTGTGTGGGAACAGTATTCAGGGCACCATGGATGCTCAGCCCCTGAGAACAGTGGAAAACCCCAACCCCTGATGGGCTCTTACGTTGCTCTGGAGAGATCAAACTTGTGGCAGGCCTGGATGTGGTACATTAAGTCTCCTCCATTGAGATACTCCATCACAAAAAAGAGGTTTTCCTGGGAAAAAAGAAAACAATCCCAACTTTTAGCTTCTTTTTTAGAAAGGAAAACAAGGATTACTTTTTAAATGGATTTAGATTGTTTCAGGGGAACTAATTCTGTCTCGAAATCACTTACAAAAAGACTGCTAAAATAACTTAGCTAATTGGTGGCATTTCTGAACCCCAAGAAACCTGCAGAACCTGGGGGTGTGTGTGGACAGTGTTTGATAGGATGCTTGTGGGGTGGTGCTGGGCACTTAGAGGGTGCTGATTGTACACCCACTGCAATTGACAGTAAAGAGAGCAGAAACCAGGGGTTCCGGCTCCAGGGGCAGGCTTGAAGGCATTCATTCCACACTCCTAAGTCATCCTGAACACAGTCTTCAGGTGGGCACTGGCAGGTGTGAGAGTGGGGTGCTCATCCTGCCTCACCCATCACTCATGATGAGACACAGTCCCACCATCGGGAGCTTGCAATCAGTAGAGTGTTACTGCTTTCTCAGCCTGACCTCCCTTGTTGCAAGCCACAGCTTCCAGGCCCATGTGTTGCTCCTAACAGGGTCTCTGTGCAAGTTAGGAGCGCGGCTGTCAGAAGCAAGGCTGAGTGGCTGCATGTCGTGGGCAGAGTACCAGAGATGCCTCGATTCTGGTGAGCCTGAGGGGCTCCTTCTATGTGCACCAGTGCTTCCTTGCCAGGCATACCATGACGCCTTGCATACCCTCATCTTGAGCATCCTCATGAACCACAGAATTTAGTAGTCTGTGAAGTATGGAGACAGCTGGCATGTCTGTGCATGAATCTGCACCTGAAAACCTCACTTGAGAAATCTTTTAACTGAATTAACCTTTAAGTTTTGACGTGAGACTAACTGAGGCCCTGGGGCATATGAGGTGATGGCAGGCTGGTTTGTTCTGGTCCCATGGTGACATGTGTTGTCTGCCATTTGTTCTGAGGCCAGGTCTCCAGGGAGCTGGGGAAACCAAATATTGTGGCTATTTTCACAAGTGCCAGCCTGCTTTTTTCAAAGGGGACCTCAGGTCTAATTTGCTGGTCCCATGTATTTTTAACTGGGGTCCACTCTTTTGCTCGGGGACTGGCCCAGATTCCCTGCTGACACAATCCTCACTTAGCATTGATCGTTTAGACATAGTCTGAGATAAGTTCTTCGCTTTGTCTGCACACACCTGCTTTCCCATTGGCGCCTCTTCTCTAGCTCTTATTCTCACAAGTACTGCCTAAACAGCTTCTCACCTTTACCTTTATACCCAGAACTGTGATGTTCTGTACACACAGTGGGGGCAAAATTCAGGAGAGTGAAGGGTATAAAAGGTGAAGAAAGTAAGACCATTTGTAACAGTGCTTAGACAACAAAATTCCCTTTAAGTGTTGGGATGCTTATAAATTCCTATAAAGGTTGAAGCTTCAGAATTTACAAATTGTCAGGTTACACTAGGAGAAAGTGAGGGTGAGAAATGCCAACCCTACCTTCTAGACATCCCCAGCCCAGCAGTCCTATCACTTCATGTCTGAGTCAGACTAAGCCTACTGCTGACAGTCAGGGGACAATTGGTGCAAGAGCCCAAGGAATCGGGGGGTACGGTCAGTGTTTACTACCACAGCATCCCAGGGGGACCACGCCACCACAGTGATGATTAACTCAGGCTCACAGGGCGATGAATGCCACGCTTGCTCTTAACTAAAAGGTTGTATGGCTCCCTCCTAAATCATTCAAAACAATCTGCTTTGGTTCTCATCTTTATGTTAAGCCAGGGGCACTGAAAAAAGGCCCTTGGTGTCCTTGGTTATTTATGATGTCACGTTGCTTCAGTTTAAGCCTTTGGTTTGGGTGAACACCAGCTGCAGTGCGGGCTTCCGAAGGGGTTTGGAGCTTCCATGCCTGTTAGTCCAGCTTGGGTGGGCAGAATGGGGAGTCGTGCTATCCCTCTAGGGGCATCCTTTCTGGGGCTCTCTGCCCTCTCCTAGGAGGTTCTGATAGCTGTTTGGAAGTGTCAGGAACCCGTTTCTCCAGGGACCTGTGGGGTCCACTCTGGGCACAGTGAGATGGCTCTAAGATGTTATCAGCCTAAAATATATGCATAGAGACCACGTAGTCCTGGAGTGTGGTTTTGAGGATGCACAAACATGTCGACGGATGGACACAGCCCTAGAGTCAGACCTTCACAAACGGCTGGGGAAGCAATGCTCAGAGCTGAGGGCACCCTGCCACTGACCTGGAACTCTGCAGGATCACTCTCAGAAAGAAAAGTCTGCTCGCTGGAAGAACTCTGGATTGTGTCAGGAACACCCAAACCCAGGGTAATTGTTCAGTCAACAGCTTTGCCCTTCCTGAGACCCAAGTTCAGATGTCTTCTATTTGTGACCTGGGAGAAGTGACTTAACCTCTCCTGAGCCTCACATTCTTCATTTGCAAAATGGAGGGCATAATCTTCCACTGCATAGGGTTGTCATGAGCATTAAGTAAGATGATATAAGTAGCAAGCTAGCTCAGGGTTGGCACTCAGCATGCACTTGATAACTGGTAGCTGCTGTTATTATAGGAAACAACTTAAAAGTCAATAAAAAAAAATACCCAAACACCCAACAGATTGATAAACTAAAAAAATGGAGAGAGATTCCATGAGCATAAATAAGAAGACAGTATTGTCAAGATGTCAGTTCTTCCCAACTTGACCTATAGATTAGTGCAATCTCAATCAAGATTCCAGTGAGTTACTTGATGAATATCGACAAACTAATTCCAAAGCTTACATGGAGAGGCAAAAGATGCAGAATAGCCAACAAAAGGAGAAGAACAAATTTGGAGACTGACACAACTGACTTCAAGACTTACTAAAAGCTACAGCAATCAAGATAGGCTGGTGTTGGTCAAAGGACATATCGATCAGTGGGACAAACAGAGCTCAGAAAGAGACCCACACAAACATAGTCAGTTTTTCTTTGACAGAGGGACAAAGGTGATGCAATGGAACAAAAACAATCTCTTCAAGAAATGGTGCTGGAACCCACCATATATTATAGTATTTAGGGAATTAGTTTGTTACCATGTTAACAAACAAGCTGCCCCCTTCCTCCCAGCAGATGTTTCTCAAAGAAAGGAACTGCATGGTGCTGTGGCTCTTGAAACAAAGAGGAAAATGGGAGTTAGATGTCCCCCAGGGCTGTCCTTTTTCTGTTCAGATCACAAGCTCAGAGAAAGTGCGAAGCAGGCCAGCGGTGGGGGACTTGGGGCCCTCATCCCAGCACAGCAGCCTTCTTCCTTATGCAGGTAATAAATTAACTGACACAAATGGTTTTGGGGATAGTGGGGGTTGACGTGGGGATGTGTTGGGGGGGTGTCAACCATGCCTGGCACAGCACTTGCACCGAGGCAGTTCTCATCTGTGCTGTCTCTGACCAGCTGTGCTGTGTGATCAGGTGAACCACACTGGCCCCAACCTCTGAGAATCTACAAGTATCAGTGAAATTCCTCTTTTCACCACATATTTCAATTTTTTCCCTTGGAGTGGGTGGGGGGGGAGGATGAAATTAACAAACTGACTATTGAGCACGAGACCCATGCAGTGCTTCTTGATGAATGGTGACAAAAAACTTATCGTAAGAGGGTCTGCAAAATTCTTAAAGAAAATCTTGATTCACAAACAATGCGTATTTGAAGTAAAATGAAATAGAGAGGAGGCCTCCCATTGAACCTTCCTCAAAGGAGGTATGACTGTTGCTGTCATTATGGCCCACCCTGACACCCCAGAGAAGGTCACACAACAGAGGTCAAGGGGCTTTCCCCCAAGAGCACATGGCTGTGGGTGGGGGCAAAAATCTGCGTGCCAAGGGCCCTGACTGCTTTAGCATTTAAATCAATCCCACCACAGGCCCAGGGTTGAAGGGTTTACCAGGTGAGAACAGAAGGTGGCAGAGCATTGTTTTGGGTAGACAATGAGTGGCAGGAGCTTAACTGTTTGAATGGCCTTAGAAGCACTATCTGCTAGGGAAGGAGAGAAACAAAGGACTAGAGCTACAGAACCTCCCGGGCTCTTGCCCTAGAGTCCAGTAGCATTTTCACTTTTGTCTGCTCAGGTGGCAAAAACAGCACTGTGTCAAGTAGCTCCTTGGAAAAGTGACTTTTATAATAGAAAGGCTGCAGCACTTAGCTGGTTCCTTGCAAGACAAAACATGAAAGTTCTTGCAACCTCTGCGCTCAGACAGACCTCTGTAAGTGCATGCTCCTAGAAGGCTGCATGTTCATACCATTCACGGAGTGCTTCCATCCTCCACTGACTTTACTAATGAAACAGTAAACTGCAGAGGCCGTTTCCATTCTGTCAGTGAAATTTTCATTGAGGTTTAACATCAGGAAGCAGTGACTCACTGAATAATGCTGAAGAACCTCTGGCTAACAAGAACACACTTAATACAATTTATTTATCGACTTACAGTTTATAGAAATGCCTAATGGAATGCATGCTGTTCTGTATGCCAGACCATAAAACAAGAGAGTCATGTTTTATATTGCTTCACTGCGATTTTCTGACAACCGGAGGCTATAATCAATTCTGATATTCTGTAGATAGATGGGTATTCAGAGCTCGGTGGCTCCTTCTTTTGGGCACTTTTAAAAATGGTATTTATTATATTCCTACAAAATCATTTAAATACAGATACTGAGTGCCTTCAAAAATCCAAAATAGCCTAAGTGATTTAGTAAAGAATCCTGTTTGTGTACAATACCAAATTTTCCAGTTCAGTTTTGCACAAATATCTTTCATTACTTGGTTGATGAAAATGCCTAGTTCTCTTATGTTCTTAGAAAAACAGGTGACCACCTTAGAGGCACTCTAAAATCTAAATTCTTCTGTATTCATTTCCTTCATGAAATACCTGTGTAAAATTTAGCTATTTTATAAAATATATAAAATATATTTTATATATAAAAGGTGACTTCTACTGGTAAAGAGAGGGGAGGTGTTAAGCATTGTAAGAATAAAAACTAGTAAGTAGTTTGCTAATCCAAATGCTAGAGAACAGATAACAGATATCATGCACTAATTTCAGCAGTATTTAAGGCCAAACCCGTTAAATCTTCTGGTCTACATGTAAAAAAATGCTGCCTTTGAACCTCTAGTTGTGACCCCCGTCCTTGCAGTGTACCCCCTCGGCATACTGAGTCTTACCTTGCGTCCGAGTGGAGGTGCCCCTTCAGAGTGTGGGCTCCCTCAGGAGAGGTTTCTAATTTCACTTCAGTGTACTGCCCTCCCCAGTGCAAGGTTTAGTTGAGAATTACTAAATATGTGTGGTATGTAGATAGATCCTCAGTATGTGCCAGGGGTGCTTGTTATTCTCATTCAGGTTTAGGCTAAAAAGGGCAAATTCCCAAGAATACAAGGAATAGCTGGCCCTCTAGTCAAGATATCAATTTCAAGGAGGTCTGGAAAAGTCCAATCCACTGACCAAGTCCAGTGGCTATTGCTATTTGTATTGAGTGTCTGACGTAAAGTCGAATGCTGTCTTGTTTAGCTCACCTATGCTGAAGCTGGCTGACTTAAACATCATAATGAAAGCACAACCAGGGTAGTAATCATCTGATTAAAAGCAATTTTTAAGTATTTAAGTATTTAATCACATTTTTAAGTATTTAATCAAAATAATGCAAAAGGAATATTCTTTGAAAAAACCAAAGTAACAAAAAGATCTAAAAAGGGGAATATTAAAATAATTTACATTCATAATATGAAAGAAAGATGATTAAATATAAGATTAAAGTGATTGGTTTAATAAAATCAGTTTTGTGACCTCAGGGCTGTGCTTGCATACACAAACGTCACTTGGAGAAATTAAAAGCCTCAGGGCTGTCAAAGTAAATTAATATTTGAAATATATCAATCTTAGCACATTTTGTGAATGAATATTCTAGAATCTATAAAGGGGGAATTGCAAAGGTAGACTCGTAAGTTATTTTAATATCTAGCTTCTAGTGCCTTCTTAGAACCATTACATTCCTTTTTAATGAGGAAATAAATATGGCAAATAATTTAGAAATGATGACTATTCACTATAGCTGGTCAAATATTGAACAAGAGAGCAGCTGCCAAGTGTGCATAGGTTATTGGATAAATGAGAACTTTATAACATTAAAGAAATTAGCTAATGATTTGACCAAACCAATAACAATTAATTTTGAAAACACATGGAGAACTTTGCAAATACTATGCAAATAGTGATACAGACTCCATCTCCAGAAAAAATAAACTGGGAAAAGGAAAAAAAGAATAATTATAGTCATATTTTTCTAGTTTTTTTTTCTCTTTGAAAGTTAGTAAAGGAATATAATATTTTGTACATAAGAATTGCAATGTCTGAAGAAATTAGACTCAAAATATTTGTTATGAAATATCTAAGTATTCCAATACCTCTTTCAGAGTATCCTGTGTTAAGCGTATGTAATAATGCTGTAACATCCAAGACTATAATAACAATACAGAACTAGGAGAGTTGAATTCAACTCTCCTTTGGGATATGAGGTCTTTCATAGCCAGTAGAAAGAGCTGGGCACAAAGGAAAGCTGGTCCATATCTAAAATTAAATAAAATACTCCACATAAAGTACTTAGCTCTGTGCCTGGCATATAGGAAGAACTCATTATCTGTTAACCTTGATTATATATATGGTCATTTTATCACACAGGGAAGGACAGCACTAAATTGTCAGAACAAGGGCAGCCCCAGGATTTGCAAGGTCTGGATTAAGATACAAATGGGTGTTCCACACCATATGTCTAATCAAGCTCACCAACTATGAAATATATTCTATATTCCTATATGCCCCCCCATACACACACATGCGTGCACACACACACACACACACACACATAAATAAAATGCCTTCAGAAATATATCTTCATAACAACCAAGAAGGCTAATGTTGAATTTAGAAATGTAGAATTCTCCAGATCTTGTACCAGTTTAAGTGGCCACATGGGGAAAACTCTCTGCGTGCCCCCACCTTCCCACAACAGAACTGAGGAAGGTGTCTGACAAGCTTGGAGCTACTGGGCATGGAGTTCTGGAGTCCCCGGCTTGTCTTAGGAATGGGGTGGGGTCTGACGGGGGCATGACTCTGCTCTGGGGGGAGAAGAGTGGCTGGAAGGCCACAGGGAGGTGTCTGAGGCGAGGAGCTGCGCAGAAGCCCTCTCGCTTGGATCTAAGGTTTAGGGCACGCAATGGGTAATTCTCCAGTTAACTAAGCTGGGAGTTGGATGATTTCGTGTTTAGATATCTTAAATAATTTCTGGAGGACAGTATGATCTAGAGAGGGGCACTGGACTGTAAGCAGTTGAGCTAATCTTTGGAGCAGTTCCCTTAGCTGAAAAATATGGGGATCTGACCCAATAATTTCTACTATCCCTTCCTGTACTTAAAATAATTGGTGTTAAAAAATTCACTGAGGTATAATTGACATATAATATTATATTAGCTTCAGGTGTACAACACAGTGATTTGACATTTGTATACATTGCAAAAATGGTCTCCATATTAAGTCTAGTTATCATCTATCACCAAAGTTAGTACAATATTATTGAGTATATTCCCTATTCTGTATGTTATATCCCTGTGTCTTTTTTATTTAATAACCAGAAGACTATATACCTCTTAATCCCCTTCATCCATTTTACCTCCCCACATCCCCTTCTGGCAACTACCGATTTATTCTCTGTATCGATGACTCTGGATTTTATTTTGTTTTGTTTTTATATACCATATTATAAGGGAAATAGAGCAGTAGCTGTCTTTATCTGACTTATTTCCCTTAGCATAATACCCTCAAGATCCATCGACGTTGTAGCAAATGGCAAGATTTCATTCTTTTTTATGGCGGGGTTGTATGTCACTGTAAATATACACACCTTCTTTATCCATTCGCCCATTGATGGACACTAAAGTTGCTTCAATGTCTTGGCTGTTATAAATAATGCTGTAGTGAACCCAGGGATGCATATATCTTTTCAAATTAGTGTCTTCGTTTTCTTCGGATAAATCTATTATGCTATCAGTAAACACTAACAGTTCTACTTCTTTTCCAATTTGTATGCCTTATTTTCATTTTCTTGCCTAACTAGAACAGGACTTCCAATACTATTTTGAGTAAAAGTGCAAATAATGGGCATCCTTGGCTTCACCTGATCCTAGAGGAAAAGGTTGAGTTGTTGAGTATGTATGACATTAGCTGTGGGCTTGTTATATGTGGCCTTTGTTATGTTGGAGTGCATTCCTTTTAACCCACTTTGAGAATTTTTATCTTAAATGGATGTGGGATTTTGTCAAATAACTTCTGAATCTATTGAAATGGTTACATGATTTTTATCTGTCATTCTATTAACATGGTGTATCACATTGACTTTACAGATATGAATCATCCTTGCATCCCTGGAACAAATCCTACTTGATTGTGGTGTATGATCCTTTTACTGTTTTATTGAATTTGATTTGCTGTTATTCAGGAGTTTTGCACTTATGCTTGTGTGCTTGTGATTTCCTTGTCTGGTTTTGATATCAGGGTAATGATGCCCTCATAAAAATTAGTTTGGAAGCTTTCCATCCTCTTCAGTTTTGGCGGGAAGATTTTGAAAAGGTCAGGTATTAAATCTTTGAATGTTTGGTAAAATTCACCAGTGAAGCTGTTTGGTCCTGCATTTTTGTTTGCTGGGAGGTTTTTCAGTACTGATTCATTCTCCTTACTAATAATCAGTCTATTCAGATTTTCTACTTTGTAAACTTCAAGGAATTTATCCATTTCTCCCAGGTTGTCCATTTTATCAGCATATGATTGTCCATAGAAGTCTCTTATGATCCTTTGTATTTCTGTGGTAGCAACTGTAACTTCTTTCACTTCTTATCTAGTTGAACCTCTTTTTTCCTTGGTGAGTATAGGTAAAGGCTTATCAATTTTATCTTTTCAGTGAACCAGCTTTTATGTTCATTGTTCTTTTCTATTTTCTTTTAGTGTCTGTTTCAGTTATTTCTGCTCTCATATTACTTCCTTCCTTCTACTAACTCTGGGATTTGTTTGTTCTTTTTCTAATGCCCTTATGTGTGAAGTTAAACTGTTATGTGAGATTTCCCAAAGCTGTAACTATGACTCATAGTTGTTCAATAACATGTTGCTTAATCTCTACATGTTTTTAGTTTTTCCATTATTCTTCTTGTAATAGATTTCTAGTTTCATACTGTTGCTGTCAGAAAGATGCTAGATATGATGAAATCGTCTTAAATTTACTGAGTCTTGTTTCTGGCCTAACATGATCTGTCCTGGAGAGTGCTCCACATGTACTTGAAAAGAATGTGTATTCTGCTGTTTGGGACGGAATGTTCTATATCTATTTGTTAAGATCATCTGGTTGAATGTATTGTTTAAAGCCAGTGTCTCCTTATTGATTTTGCTGTCTGGATGATCTATTCGTTGATGTAAGTAGGGTGTTAAAGTCCCATACTATTATTGTATTACTGCCTGTTTCTCCCTTTATGTCTGTTATAATTCGCTTTATGTATTTAGGTGTCCCTATGTTGGACACAGAGATATTTACAAGTGTATACCTATCCTCTTGTTGGATTAATCCTTTTATTATGTGATGTTCTTTTTTGTCTCTTATTATAGTCTTTGTTTTAAAATCTATTTGTCTGATAAAATATTGCTACCTCAAGTTTCTTTTTGTTTCCTTTGCATGGAATACCTTTTTCTATCCTTTCATTTTCAGTCTATGTGTTTTTAGATCTGAAGTCTTGTAGGCAATATATAAATTTTTTAAATAAATTTTTCATTCCCCATATATCTTGCTTATTGCATTTAGTCCATTTACATTTAAAGTAATTATTGATAGGTATATACTTGTCATTTATTGATTGTTTCTGGGTTTTGTAGTTCTTGTCTTCCCTTGCAATTTGATAACTTAGTGTTATGTTGGTATTCTTTTCTCTTTACTATCAATTACACAGATTTGATTTGTGATTACCATTAAGGGCACATAGAGCACCTTACATATATAGCAGTCTGTTTTAAGTTGTGGTCAACTTAAGTTCAGGTGCATTCTTAAAGTACTGCATTTTTACTCCCCCTTCCCCAACATTTTATGGTTTTGATGCCATATTTTACATACTATTGTTTTTATATCCCTGGACTGATTATTATAGGTCTAGATAGTTTTACCACATTTGTCTTTTAACCTTCTTGCTAGCTGTGTAGCTGTTTGATCCACTACCTTTACTATATATGTTTATCTTTAGCAATGAGGTTTTTTCTTACATAATTTTCTTATTTTGAGTTATGGCCTTTTCCTTTCTGTTTAAAGAAGTCCCTTTAACCTTTCTTGTAGGTTGATTGGGTGTTGATGAACTCCTTTAGTTTTGTCTGTCTGACGGTTTCTCCTTTGATTCTGAATTATAACCTCATCAGGTAGTGTTCTTGGGCTGGCAGATTTTTCCCTCAGCACTTGGAATATGCCATGCCCCTCCCTTCTGGTTTGCAAAATTTCTGCTGAAAAATCATGCTTATAGCCTTATAGGGTATCCCTTGTATGTAACAATTTGTTTTTCTCTTGTTGTTTTTAAGATTCTCTTTAACTTTTGACATTTTAACTACAAAGTGTCTTAATGTGGTTCTCTTTGCACTCATCTTATTTGGAACTCTCCGGGCTTCCTGGACCCTGGATGTGTTTCCCTTCTCTAGGTAATGGAATTTTTTAGCTATTGTTTCTTCAAGTTAAGTTTTCTGCCTATCTCTTTGCTTTCCTTTTGGGACTTTCCTTTTGGGACTTCAGTAACATGAATATTACTTCCCCTTGATATTCTCCCGAAGTTTTGTTAGGTTATTTTCAATTTTCCAAAATTATTTTTTCTCTTTGCTGCTGTCTGGGTGAGTTCATTGTTTCATCTTCCAGTTCATTGATCTGCTTTTCAGCTTCATCCAGTCTGTCAGCTGCTGAACCTCTGTTGTGTATTTTTCATTTCAGTTATCATGTTCTTCAGGTCTGACTTCTGTTTGGTACTTTCTTATATTTACTATCTCTTTGTGGGTATCGATTCTTTAGTGATATGGAGATAGTAATCTACTTGGTAAAGTCTTTTTCTTTCATCTGGAACATATTTCTGTGTTTCCTCATTTTGCTTGACACTCTGTGCATGAGGTGAAACAGTGACCTTCTGTAGGTGATGAGCCGCCTTGTTCAACCTCACCCAGCTCTCAGTTGTATCTTGAAGCTTTGTGATTGGCGAAACTGCATGACTTATTCTTGATGGGTCCCTATTGTTGACGGTGTGCCCAGACATGTCAGTCATCCAAGGGTTAAAGAATCTCATTTTACCAGCATGTTTCAGGCTGACTGAAGACCAGACCCTCAGGAAGCAGTTTTAAGTGTGCAAATATAGACAGTTCTGTGTATCCACACCCATAATCCCTGCTTGCCTCCAGACCAGGAGACATGGAGGTGTTCTCTGGGTGACAGTTGCAAAAGTCAGGGCTCCAGGCTAAGTAAATAGACCTTTTCACAGGAAGACAGTTGTGTTTCAGTCTGCTGTCTCTGGAGTGCCTGAGGGTAGGGGCCTGCCCAAAGCGGTCTTTCCAGTTCTTACAGTTCTGGGTTGCTCTGGAATGCCATCCCTCTCGGCCACCAGGGTGTAAGCAATTAAGGGGTGTCCTGCTGGCTTAAGGGAGGACAGTGTAGGTTGCAGGGCACACCTGCTGGCTTCAGAAAGGCAGTGGGGAAATGTCTTGACTGGTACTAGCATCAGGAATGCACTGGGAGAGTACCTTGCCTGTGCATATGTGCTGGCTTTAGGCTGGGTGGGACAATGCTGCCACAGTCATGCTCCCTCACCCCTGCCAGAGAGCAGGGAGGTACTGTCACCCCCATGCTCTTGAGCCTCAGCAAGTGCCTCAACCACTTGTCCCTGCAGGTCACAGTAAGGTGGGGGGAGAGTGCTGTGTCCCAGCTTCCCCCTTTGCTAGCAGGCTATGTGGAGAGTGCAACAATGGTGCCCCCAGCACCTCCATCCCCAGGGAGTGTCTCAACTGTTCCCTGTCCCTCCAGCAGATGCTCCCAGTTAGTAACTGAATCTACCTCACACACAGTCTAGGCACTTTTCAAACTGCTATTTTTTTGATAGGTCTTGGGGCAAGCAAGACTGCCTCTGAGCCTTCCAAGAGGGTAATCTCAGTTTCCTATAGCACTTGGGGACCCTGGACATCAGCCCCATTGGTTTTCTAAGCAAGATGTTCTGGGGGCTCATCTCTACAGTGCATGTCCACGGGTGAGGTGCCTGACATGGGGCACCAACTCTCTGGGAGAAACCACTGTCTGGTGAGATCTCTCCCTGTTGTTTTGCTGCCCTGGGGCTGGGTTTTTTGCAAGACTGTGTCTCTGTCTCTCCTATCTGTCTCAATGTGGTCCTTTTGCCTTTTGTTGCAGAGAGCAGTTCTAGTTTTCTTATCTTTTCCAGGGGGAAATGATCCATATGTAGCTGTAGACTTGGTGTGTCTATGGAGGAGGTACGTTCAGGAAATTCCCAGGGTGCCATCGTGGGCTCCCTCCTCAGTGCATTGTTAATTGAAAGCCTCTTAAACAATTCTTTATCTCTTGAGTCATTATAAGAAAAATGAGATCACAAATCAGTAGCTATAAGCAACCAAGGTGTCTCCCAGTCGGCAAATGGATAAACAAACTGGTACATCAGACAATGGAATATTCTTTGGCAATAAGAAGAAGTGAGCTGTTAAGACATCAAGGAACCTTAAATGAATGTTACTAAGTGGAAGAAGCCAATCTGAAAAGGTACATACTGTATGATTCCAACTATGAGACATTCTAGAAAAGGCACAGCTATGGAGACTACCAGATCAGTGGTTGCCAGGGGCCTGGGAGGGAGGAGGCAAGGAGAAGTGGAGCACAGAGGCACTGACACGATTCTGTAGGATACTATAATGATGGACCCTTGTCGCACATTTGCCAAAACTTACAGAATGTACAGTACAAAGAGTGAACTCGAAACTGTGGACTTGAGTCAATATCGATACATTGTTAACTAATCAGTTATAACAAGTGTACCCAAAGCAAGATGTTAGAAACAGGAGAACCCAGGGAGTGGAAGGGGGAATATGGGAACTCACTGTATATTTCACTCAATTTCTCTGTAAACCTGAATCTATTAAAGAAAAGTCTATTAATTGAAAATACTAATAGATACAGGCTAGCCAATATATTCAAAGTAAACTAACATACAAGAATGGAGGAAAAACATTCTTTAGATTCGTCCTCATTTGGAATTCATACAAATATCAATACCAATAAAATGAAGAATATAGAGGCTAAAAAGGTTCTACTAAATTTTTATAATGTTTGCCCTAAAAAGCTAGAATTTTATACCAGAAGCTAGCATTGCAGGTTCTATTTTAAATCTTACTTGAAAACATGATTTTTAGAAACCTTATTTTACTATTTTCAGTGACAGCATCCATCAACTTAATCAAAATATTTATAACTGCTTTTCTAGAAATTTTTTTTCTATGCAGTTTCCTCAAGAATTACTGCTTACTTCTTTTAACCTATTAAACACTTATAATTCAAGATCTCATTCACATTCTAGATAAATACAAATCATTAAAAAATGGGTACAGAAATGTTCCTTGTCTTGAAGGCTTTTTCTGTTGCCATTCCATCCCAGAAAAGTCCCCCCGCATGCATTCTGCAGACGCTGCCCTTAGATGATACCCTGCAGTTTGTGCCTCTGCCTCTTACTGAGTCTTTACTGGCACCCCCAATGCTGATACCTGAAGCCTTTTTATGTTTTCAAGGTGTCCTGTCCCTGTTTCCAGCCTGAGGCATCTTCCTGCAGTCCTAGTGAGCGCTGTCCTCACCAGAGTTTGCTGGACTCTATCCTAACCTTCCTCTTCCAGAATCTTCCTCCATGAACTCCTTCCTTTGTCTGGTTGCTGCCTCTGTCTTAGATTTTCCACTAAACCCCTTAAGCCCTGTGAGCCACAAAAGCTTCCACCTTCTGAAACACACTCTTCGGAAGACTTCTCTGTAACCACCGAGTCGGCCACCTGCTGCTCACTCCTTCAGATCCTGGGCGGTGGATGCTGCTTTCCGTTCCTCCTAAACACTAGGTCACAGGCAGCCTCCTGGGACATCACTGAACACACATCCCCACCCATCCGCCTACTCTAGCTGGTCCTCCCTCCCTCTCTGAGGGTCTTTCTCTATCACTGTGGCGTGCTCCTTGGAGCCCTTCAGTGGTTATTCCAGCTCTCATGCACTCCCTCAGTCTCCCCTGTACCTACCTGCTGGCAGACCCCCACATTTATCATCTCCTCAGGGTGCAGGTCATAATCCCCTCACACACTACTTGGAGTCAGACGGCCCTAAATGGAGTGACTTGTGCTAAGACCCCCATCAGCAAACCAAGACTTACTATCTAACCAAATCACACAGCCTCTCCCAGGAATCAACCTTTAAAGTCTAATCTGGAATTATATGAACAGCTCTAGTGAAGTAATCTGCCCATAGACCCCCACCCTTCCCCCAGGGGAAGGGGACATTGCCCCCCTCCAGCCTATAACCGCTTCCATCTTGGACAGATTCTGGAGTTCCTCTCAGTTTTCTAGATGGTATGTTGGCCAGGACAATTTCATTAAAAATTTTCTCTGAATTTTAATGGATTAACAAGGGACTGCATCTCCAAGTGCCTTATTTTAAAAAGAAATTATTGCTGGGAACAATGCATATTAAGCCATATATCATGTATTCTCTCTAGGACTGTTAGCTGAGGAGAGGACACGGAAACAATGGAAGTTTCCAGATGGAGAATCCAGGACACTGTGTGAGCATGCGATGACAGGAATCCTGGGGTGTCAGGGGAATGAGGGGCGCAGAGACGTGGGAGAGAGTGTGCTAAGGGTGGGCGTCCTCTCCAGGACAAGGCTTCTGGCAGATGAGTTAGGCAGGCAGTACAGTTAACAAATAGGACAATTTCTTTTTCTTGCATCTCCCTGCCCCCAAACATTGATGCTAAGGAAGGTATTTAATAGAGAAGAAGATATGAAAGCAGTCACAGAAAAGGCCAAGTGATATGGGAACAAAGCCACCATTCCGGGTCTTGTAAGCAGAGAAGCCTTCAGGGTGAAAGATAATGGCAATGAAGTAGGATGTAGTGAATCTGAACGCCATAGGGAGAGTCTGAGCAAGCTTTCAAAGGAGAGGGGCTTCCTACAGTACCCTGGAAGGAGACGCAAAATGCTCCTGTGTGAAGGGAGGCTGGCGCCTGAGGAAAACAACTGGAGGAGTGTGTGTAGGGCACACACAAGTGCTGAGGAAACAGTACTGATGTCATATAAAGGTGAGCAAATGTCTGGGCTCAAACTGCAGGTGTGCAAAAGGGCATGACCTTTCACCTACCAGGCACACTATGAGTCCAAGAATTCCTGAATCATTGTTCATTAATTGCTGAGGACCCAGTGTCTTGCAGGATAGGGGGTGGGTACAGGAAGCAAACTTGGTAGGGCAACAGGAACTGACCATAAATTTACTGTAACACTAACATCTGCCAACGCAGTTCCACAGAAAAGGCACTGGGGAGCACAACAAAGTGGTGTGCGAGTTCTGAGAGAACAATTTTCAAGCACTCTTTGTATCAGGAAACTCTAAAGTGCCAGAGCACTTTAGAGAGACTTGCCACTCACTCTCAATGGGGACGATGCAGAAAGTTACCTCTTGTCTTAGCTCATGGGCAAGTGTTTTTGAGGATGTGGGTTATGTGGGTTGTCTTTTCCTTGCTAAAAAGGTAATAATGTCCAATACTTCTAACTCCGTTGGAGGGTTTATGGATTAAAGTGTTTTTGAGAGCTTCAGATAAGGCAGTGTCTGAATAATATGCTTGAAATTAAAAACTTTCTCAATCTTAGATGGATTTTGCCTTCAAACCATGGAAATACTAGAATGACCTACTTAAAAAAACCTGAACTGCCGTGTTGAAAAGGCTTTCTATTTAAAATATCTTGTAGTTTAGTACTTTCTCCACAAGGGATTTAAATTTCTCTGCAAGTGCTATTTTAAAAAAAGTATTATCTTCTTGTAGGCAATAAGAGGAGAATGAGGGATCCAGTGAAATGTGAGGAGACCACTCAACGTCACACGGACATCGGGCATAAACTTATACCCTGAAACCAGCAACAGAGGGCTGGCCATGGGGAAGCTGGCCCGGAAGTCGAGCTTTGTGTACTATAAATGGAAAGCGAAACTCGGTTTTCTTTTTCATAGAAGAGAAACCTCAACGTAACACCGACAAGGAAGGTGTAACTGGCTCAGGCTGGGAGTGTGGAAGTCCTGGTCAGTAGTGTGAACCTATGAACGAGCACTAACATCCCCTTTGCTGATGGCGCGCTGGGGAGGCTGCCTGCGGGACCTGCAAAACCGCAGCTCCTTCCCTCATGCGGCCCGAGGGACCAACAGATATTGCCAGAAAACGTAAAGCTCTTCTAGCCTGAAGCTGAACATGTCTCAAAACTTCTCAGATTACTTCAATACAGACAGACATTTCAGAATTCAGAGGCGACACAAATGAACGAGAGCCATACTTTTGATTTCTAAGGAAAAATTGCTTCCTTAAAACAAAACTATTCTCACAATGTGAGATGCATCTTTCCTTTCCAGACGAATTTTGGAACTAGACCCTCTTATTTTTCCACGGTGTGATCAGAGAAACTTTGCATTCTTGGTTCTTATACTCTAACATAATGTAAATTATTTTTCTCAGTGTTTTTTCTTCCCTGTAAGTGAACGTTTAGTTACTACAGAGATGACAGGAGGCCAATATCTGGACTCAAGGTAAGACTGACTCCTGTTCCCAGTTACTGGCTGAATGGTCTTAGGCAATGTTTGCCCTTCTCAACCTCAGTGTTTTCATGGGTAAAATGGGAATAATGTTTACTTCACTGGCATTAACAGAACTAAAAGTGAGATAATAAACCAACCTAGGAAACTATCCAGAACAAAATAGGCCCACAATAAAGGTAGTTTTTATCATATTTTATTTATTTTAGAGCAGAGATGGGTGGCTGCCTACCTTTCTGAGTAAAAAAATTTATTCTGAATGGCAGTGTGTCCAGATGAAAGATTCAATTTTCCAGCTTTCCTTGCAGCTATAGAAAAGTCAAAGAGATGTAAGCAGGAATCTGTGGGCCTTATTGAAAAGTGATTTAATAAAGGAGAGAGAGAACTGGTGTGGAGTTGTTCTATATTCTCCCTGCTGCTTCCTAACTAGAGCATGGCTGCAAGGGCTGGGCTCCAGTAGCCACAATGGACTGTGGAGTGTGCCTGAGGATGGAAGCCCAGTGCTACAGATGACAGACCATGGAGAAGATAATGCCTGGATCCCGATAACACCATCGAACTGTCCTATCTGCAGAGCTCGACCTTCTAGATGAAAAGATAAACACTTCCCTTTCATTTAGGCCATTATTCTTTTCTGTTCCTGTTTCTAGTAGCCAAGTGCAATTTCTGATTGACACATGTTATTTTACATTTAGAAAATTACAAGATGATGATAGGTTCTAATACAGTTTTAAAATTGTTTTGTTTATCAAGAAAAGTAAAATGGTATCTTAAAGAAAGTGGGATATTATTTTTCAAAGGTAGGTAGGATAGGGAAATAGGTTTAGATTCATGCTTGTTTTGGGGAAACATACAGAACTCATAAACAGTAGGTCCCCAAGAAGAAATTATTGGATTAATTTAGCAGCAACATTTGAAAGTAGTTTGTGAAATGGATTCTCAAGGTTTTCTGATTCATGTATGACACCTGGTTTATGCCTATAACTCTTTACCTTACTTTCTATTCTTGTGCAGGGAAGGAAGGGAGCTGGAACTACACTTCTTCAAAATCCACGTCCACAGATATTTTCACTCTCCACAATTTCCTAAATGGCTTTTTCCTGTGTCCCTTGTATACAAACTTTACAAGCTTTTAATGAGTAAACCCAAATGCCCTGATGAATAGCAAGTGAACAAAGGCAGTCCAGGATGGTGGCCTAGGAAGACCCTCAACTCACCTCTTCCCATGGACCCACCAAATCTATACCTACATACAGAGCAATTCCTCCTGAAGAAGAACTGAGGGCCAATCGACAGCTTCTGCACAACCAATGAAAGAGAGACTGTGAAGAGAAGGGTAGGAGAGGCGGTAATGATGGGCGCCCCACTCCTGGTGCAGTGAACTGCAAACTCCTCCAGCTTGGGGCACTAGACTGTAAGTGCAGGAAACCATTTACAACCCACAGAGCATCTGCCAAATGTGCAGGGACCTACTGAAACTTTCTCCAGGGCTGGAGGCATTGGTGTGTGCCATTTTTTTTTACATGGTCCCTTCACCTTGACAGCAGGGGAGGGAGCATGGTCTAGGTGTTCTAGCAGCCTGCTAGGGCCACCCCAGTGAGCCTGGACCCCTAGTCCACACTAGCTTCCCACTGTCCCACCACAGCAGCCCCAATGCAGTGCACCCCAGGACCCCCACAGACTGTGACCATTCTCCCTACACCACAAATTAATACAGGGAAACCTCGTTATTATGGAGTGGGAGACCAACAGGGGGAGCTCTCAGATCTGACCTTCCCTGGTCAATTGCAGGTCCAACTGGAAGAGATGGACTTTTGCAAGACTATACTGGTGAAGAATCTACTTTCCTACCCCAGCAGGAGGAAGGAAGGTTTTCCTCCTTCCCTGGCAACAGCCTACCAATGAAGACCCACTGTACTTCAAACTCCTAGTTTACTCCAATGTACTTTTTGTTTATAACAGCCTTTCCAACTCTACCCTTACCTATAGCTTTGCCAAAGCTTGCTTGTCCTGAATTGCAATTCTCTGATATTCCTGAATAAACCTAATTTTTGCTGGTAAAATAACAGTTTTATTTTAAAGGTTAACAGATGTTCAAAATCTGTACATCAGTCAGTCTGATGCACTACATTAACAAAATGAAAGATAAAAATCATTATCTCAGTAGATGCAGAAAAAACAAACCCCAGCATCCATATAGGATAAAAACTCAACAAAGTGGGTATAGAGGGAATGGACCTCAATAGACTAGATGTTATATATAATAAACCCACAGCTAACATCATGCTCAACGGTGAGATGCTGAAAACTTTTCCTCTAAGACCAGGAAGAAGACAAGGATGCCCACTCTTGTCACTTTTATTCAAGATGGTATTGGAAGTCTTAGCCACAGCATTTAGTAAAGGAAAAGAAAAGCCATCCAGACAGGAAAGAAAGAAGACAGGAGTCTATAAATAGAAAACCCTAAAGACTCCACCAAAAAACTATCAGAATTAATTACTTCAGTAAAGTCATAGGACATAAAGTTAACATACAGAAATTGGTTGCATTTTGATACACTAATGATGAACTACCAGAAAGAGAAACTAAGAAAACAATCCCACTTACAATTGCATCAAAAATAGAAAAATACCTAGAAATGAATCTAACCAAGGAGGTCAAAGACCTGTACACTGAAATCCATAAGACATGTTGAAAAGAACCTGACACAAATAAATAGAAAGATATATTATGCTCATGGACTGAAAAAATAGTTAAAATACCCACCTACTCTAAGAAATCCAGATTCAATGCAATCCCCTTCAAAATACCAATGGCATGTTCATAGAACTTGAACAAACAAACCTAAAATTTGTATAGAATCACAAAGACCCCAAATAGCCAAAGCAATCTTGAAAAAGAAGACAGAGGTATCACTATTTGATTTCAAACTATACTGTAAAGCTATGGTAATCAAAACAGAATCATAAATCAACAGAATAGAACAGAGGGCCCAGAAATAAACCCATGCATATATGGTCAATTTATGACAAAGGAGGCAAGAACATACAATGGAGAAAGGACAGTCTCTTCAATAAGTGGTACTGGGAAAACAGGACCACTATTTTATACCATATAGACAAGTGAATTCAAAATTGATTAGATTTGAATTTAAAACCTGAAATCATAAAACTCCCAAAAGAAAACATTGGCAGTAAGGTCTCTGACATTAGTCTTAGCAATATTTTTTTGGACCAGTTTCCTCAGGCAAGGGCAACAAAAGCTAAAACAAACAGGATTACATCAAACTAAAAAGCTTTTGCACAGTGAAGGCAACTATTAACAAAATGAAAAGGCACTGAATGGGAGAAGATATTTGCAAGTCATAAATCCAATAAGGGGTTAATATCCAGGGTAATATATATGGGTTTTATTTATAGATAAAGGGATATGTATATATATCCATAGAACTTATGCAACTTAATATAAAAAAAACCTGGTTAAATAATGGGCAGAGGACTTGAATAGACATTTTTTTTCCAAAGAAGACATATAGATAGATAACAGGCACATGAAAAGATGCTCAACATCACTAATCAGGGAGATGCAAATCAAAACCACAGTGAGATACCACCACATACCTGTCAGACTGGTATTGTCAAAAAGACAAAAATTAACAAGTGTTGGTGAGGATGTGGAAAAAAGGAAACCCTCCTACACTACTGGTGGGGAGGTAAATTGGTGTAGCCATTATGGGAAACAGTGTGGAGGTTGCTCAAAATATTAAAAATAGAAATAGACCATTCATAAATTCCACTTCTGAGATTCATCCAAAGAAATTAAAACCTCAATTAATAGAGATATATGTTCCCCTATGTTTACTGCAGCATTACTTATAATAGCCAAGAGATGGAAGCAACCTAAAACTCCACTGAGAGATGAATGGATAAAGAAATGTGTGTGTATATATTCAATGGAATATTACTTAGCCATAAAAAGAATGATATCTTGCTATCTGCGACATGGATCTAGGTTTGATGCTAAGCAAGATAAGTCAGAGAAGACAAATAACCATATAGCATTAAATTACATGTGCAATCTAAAAAATGAAGAAACAAAACAGAAACAGACACATACAGGAAACAAAAACTATTGATCACTAGAGGAGAGAGGGATTGATGGCATGGGCAAAATATGGGAAGGGGATAAAAAGGTACAAACTTCCAGGTATAGAATAAATAAGCCAAGGGGGTATAATGTGCCACACAGAGAATACAGTCAGTAATAGTGTAGTAACTTTGTATGGTGACAGGTGGTAACTAGACAAAACGGGATCATTTCTTAATGTATAAAAACATTGAATCTCTATGATGTACACCTGCAACTGATATTATATGTAAATTATACCTCAATAAAAAAATAAATTGCAAATGAATAGCTTTCCTCAGATCTCCAGAATAATCTGGCATTCAACTGGTGGGCTGTTTGGAGGCAGAAAGCAAAGGAACAACTTTGTACAAAAAAAAAAATAACGATTCCCTAAAAAAGTAAATAGTGCATTTATCTTATCTAATGTTTTCACTAGAGCAGCTCCCAGGAGCAGGGAAGCAGCAGGTGCTGCCGGAGCCTGATGCCCCTACAGGCAAGCACAGAAAGGTGGTCTCCCTGCTTTCTACAGGGTGGGATTTCTAAGAGATTTCCCTGTAAGATATGAAAACAATCATACATACAAATAAAAAAAAAAACAGTAGGGGGAAAGGTGACAAGTGAAACTTGATTATGTCATGTTTCCAGGAGCCTGGTCTGAAGTCTCCTTAGCAGTTTGATACAAACCTGACGATACTTCAAGAGAAAAAGGGAGATCCTGCACCCCAGGTGCACAGCTGTGTAAAGGAGTGCAGAGAGCATTAAGAGTCAGGAAAAAGAACTAATAAAACTTAGCTAAACCTTAACAGCAGACCATTCCGGAATAGTAAGAGATTCAATGTCTAAACTTAGAGAGAGACCAGATCAAAGGAAGAGAGAGCGAGAGGCCAGCCAAGGGCTATTTGAATCCTAGTTTACTAAATCCCCATGGTTTACAACCCTGATATCCACCCTGGCAGGGCCCTTGCTTATTTTTATACTGCTTCTCACTTTAGGTCCCTGTATCTTAAACCGGCTAATAGCCTTTGTTAGGGAAAGAGTGAGTGCTGTTCAGGTGCTAATGCTGAGACCACAGTATCATTCACTCACACAGCAGGAAGAAACAAACATTCCATGATTGGAATGGTCAAAGGAAAGTGGGGAAATGTAGAATCTAAGCATTAGTAAGATTAGTAAATTAGCATAAGCATAGCCATCTTAGAAACCTAGAAACCATTTTCTGAGAGTGTGACTCAGAGGAAAGAAAAAAAAACAAAAAAAAAACAAACCCTGGGCCTGGGTAAGGCCTTGAAAAACAAGTTAATCATGAGCACCGGGTGGTGGGCAGCTGTGACCCTTGGTCAGCTAACCTTGGTCAGTAAATCTTACATACCAAGCTTATCGTGCAGAACCTCCCTAACCATTGAGGAGTAGTCTTACCCTGCCCTTGCTTAACCCCAGGATATATGTCTTGCAAGAATAATGTATAGTTATAGAAAATTGCTATGAGTTAAGTGCTTTGAAATTGCTATATAAACCCTTGGCTCTGAGTGCTCGGGGTCCTTGTTGAGACCCGCTGCATCGGGCTGACTTGGACCCCAGCTAGCTAGCTGAATAAAGACTTTGCTTGAATTTACATCTCTATGCCTGTGTAGTTTGTTCTCTGGGGAAGCCTCGGAAGCCTGGACCCTAACAAGCTGACCTAGAGTGCAGACTGGCGGGGTGCAGCATGGTGCCTCGCCTCGCCGATTACTAACCAAACTGTACCATTCCAGTCCAGAGCAACAATTAGATCAGCATCATCCGATTCAACAGACACTTAGCGCCATCCCAAGCAAAAGACATTCAGATCTACCAAAGGAAACTTCTGGGAGAGACTCTAACTCATGACAGAAATTCCAAACCCCTTCTGGCTACAGGAAATAAGCCTACTCCTTCATAAAGAGCTTATTAAGCCTTCATTCCTTCAGGCTTTCTCTCCTGGAGCCCCGCACCCCTCTGCTGCCCAGCATGCTTCCTGCCTATTCAAATCCTGGTTTCTAGTTCCTCTCAGCTCTGCTACTTGGAGTCTCCGTTCTGCAATGAAACATTCCTCCCCACTGTCAGAAGGAGCACTCTTGCCTTTTATTAGAGTATGAAATTCTCAAGGTCAGGAGC
The DNA here is from genome assembly GCF_040802235.1 of Manis javanica. Classification (NCBI taxonomy): domain Eukaryota; kingdom Metazoa; phylum Chordata; class Mammalia; order Pholidota; family Manidae; genus Manis; species Manis javanica. The sequence goes on along the minus strand of NC_133157.1, from coordinate 128,386,892 downwards.
TGCACATTTCCATGTCTACCACAGTCCTCTGACTAGTACGTTCAATGCTTTTGTTAATCATTGGGTTTTCTTTATATTTATTTGTTCCTTCACTAAACATTTGTTGGGCATCTACCAAGGGTTGAGAAAGCCTTAGTGGCTGTGCACATTCTCTGGCTGATGCCCAGTGTTTCCCCACTAATACTTTCTGTGCCTGGAGGCAGCTTCCAGGTCCTCTGTTACTCACACAACAGTAGTACACTACCATTAAGGCTTGAAACAGAACAAGAAGAAAAAACTCTTCATGCTCTTTGGACCTTCACCACGTCCCACATGGATCTGCTTATTTTTCTAGACTATGTACAATTGGGAAAGAGTGGAGGACAGAAGTAAAAAGAAAGGGGAAATCATAATACTTGTGCCTGAACACCGATCTATCTACAAGGATGCTCATTTCAGTGTTCTTTATATCAGAACCAAAAGTTAGAAATGTTCTTATTAAACTGTGTTGTAGAAGAATAGCCACAGATGTGAGGAAATGTACATGATAGACTGTTAAGAACACAAGTCAGAACAGTATGTATTTATAATGGTTGCTATTTCTGTTTTAAGGAACCCACTCAGGGGGTGGGGTGGAAATCTAGTAGGATAAACTTCAAAGTATTAACGGTGAACATACCCAAGTGGTGAGATCATAATTGATTTTGTCCCTTGAGCATAAAGCATTTTCCAAATTTTAAAATAATCCTGCATAACTTTTGAGTCAGAAAAAAAAAGTGAGTAAAACTGTTTTAAGGAATAGGGAGATCAGCAGGTGAACCCTGCCCAGACAGGAGAGCCTTCTAACAAAATGCACCCTTGTCCCCGCTGCTCACGCCTTGCTCTCTGGGAAAGCCCCTGTAAAGGCCGCTCTTCTGCAGCCTCACAAAGGGAAGTAACAGCACACATGCCTTTTGATCTCTTTCCCACCTTCTGTCTCTTAAACACGTGTGGTAGATAAACAAACAGATGTCACGGTTTCCCCCTCTTACAAAGCACCACTTTGTCAATCAAGTCATGGAATCCTGGTTGTTATGGATGTCAAGCCAAATTATAAAGCCAGGTAAACATACCAATCCAGAGGTAAAACCCTTTCCCAACCTGCTACATTAACACATTCTAAATAATATTTCAGTGGTGTTTAGAGGATAAACTCATTTAGGTGGATGGAAGGCGGGCTGAAAGGCAAAGAAAAATATGGAGCCAATACCCCTCGTCTCCCAGTGAGAGCACCACCAGGATCACCACGCCTGGACAGGCCAACTTACTGGGTGAGACACACACTAAGGCTTGTCTGGGAAGGAGCCTTACCTTGGTCTGGAATGTACAGAACATGTGCGTCAAGAAAGGATGCTCCCAGGCCAAGGAGAGAACCCTCTTCTCCACCATGGTGCACTCAACATCGTCATCCATTAAAACGACATCTTTCTTTAAGGCCTTTATTGCGAAAAATTGATTGGTTTTCTTGAACTCTGCTAGAAAGACCTAGAAAGAAGGGGGAAAAAGTAACTTTATCTTACCATTTGGATTTGCACTCATTAAAGGGCTGACAAAGTTCTTGGGGAAACCTGTGCTTGGTGAGAAATGAGGTTTCCTTCTCCACTGCCCTTGCATCCCCTTCATTGAGACAAAACAGAGCACTTCACTGGTTTAGAATATCACCAAATACTTTCAGACTCTTTGCACCCTTCAAAGGGCTTCATGAATCTGCTGTGCGGTTGGATGGGTTATTCTCAGTCCCTGAAAAATTCTGTTTAAAAAAGTATGCTCTGTCTGCCTTGGGACCCAAGTGAGTTTATAATAAAAATTCACATAGACCAAGTGCATATTGAAGGCAGCAGGAGCAAGTAGTAGAGAGGACACATCACTGCAAATGAGCACAAAACTTAATTTTAAGTGTTACCTAGTTTTTCAAGGTGAAAGATACACGAGGAACAGAGCTTTCCTCACGTGCCTGCAGACGGCACACTTTCCACCTGCCGGCACAGATGCTGACACCATTTTTAGTATCTATTGCATCAGACATTCCTCTGTGACCTTCACTCTGCTGATTTCATTACCTAATTTAATTCTTAGCTCAGAACTCTCTGCAAGACAGGTAATCGTAATAAAAAACAGTGAGTTCAAAGAGTAACTTCAACTGCTGAAATGCATGGAGCTATTCAGGGGAAAATCGAACTCCCAACTGTACTTTTCCTACTTGATTCCATGACCCTTATAGGAAAGGACAAGACATGGAGTAAAATGAGTTTCTACAACTTTCACTTTTGCAAATGATGCAGCAATAGATGACTGACGAGTGCGAGGACATAGTCTTTGGAGATAGAAGACTCCAGCTTGGGTCCCATTTCCCAGACATGTACTAGCTGTGGGAAGGTGGGCAAACCGATCAACCTCTCCGGGCTTCAGTGTCCAAACAGGTAGAAGACCTGTTTCTCTAACTTACAGGACCATGGTGAAAAAGCAAACAGATACCACATGGGAAAGTGACTTGTAAACTATAAAATGCTCTACAGTTATTAAGAACACTTGTTGTTTATTTCTCTTATTGATTTTGGGGGAATATTGAATTCAATAACGCCAAGCCAGTACTGAAGATGCATGGTTCATGTTTAAAATGATAGGGTGCAGACACACAGCTCTGCGGTGGTTGGCGAGATAGAGGGCACAGAGCTTAGATGAGGGTTCAGGCAAATGAATGATGTGGATCTCCCTAGAAAACACACAGTTTGTTCTCCTGGGCCTAAAAGGAGATGGAGAACAAGACTACAGAGGCTGCCATTTTGGGGAGAACCACACATCCTATACACAGACAAAAAAAAAAGGAAAACAATCTGTGGAGTATTCTCAGGGTTGTAACAAAGGGAAATCTGGCTGTCTCATTTTGCTTTGCTGCTTCCTCCTCCTCTCCTTGGCCCCCCCTACCCCCACTCCGTCCAGGCTCTCAGTGCACAGAGCTGGGGTCCTGATGTGAGGAAGGCACTGCTTTGGGCCCAGAGCAGAGGATACCTGAAGCGCTCTGTTGCCAGGGGGATATTTCCTGAGGCATGTAGGTTTAACTTAACGACTTTCTGATTAACCTTGTTCAAATGTAGAAACCCACATGGGAACAAAGAAAGATAAACATTTCATTAACAATTAAAAGTACTCTTTTGATAATTGCTTCTTTGAATAAAACATTCCAAAACCAGCCATAAACTCTGAAGCTGAAAAGGCAATTTCCATTTCTGTAATGTGCTTTCAATTTTTGGTAACACGTTACAATTGCACATTAATTGATGCTAAATTATAATGAAAACTGGCTGTAAAATTGCCTATTACATGCAGATTAACACCAAATGGGCCTGCTGTGGTTCATATTATTGTGGAAATGAACTAAAAAAATTAATGGGTATCAGTTAGTGTTCAGGGCAGAGTAGCTTTTGCCAAAGGCGGTGGGGCCTTGGTATTCAATTCCAAATCCCAGATGCAGCGTGGTGTCATCAGCTGTGACAACACTCAGTTGCGTTTTAGTTTATTATCAAATAAGCTGGGTACATTTTCCAGGCAAACACTGGTGAGCAGGTGCTGAGCATCAAGCCGGCTGGGGATGCACAAATTCATGGAACAGCAGCCTCGGCTAAAACTTTCCTAGGAGTTGTGGCCAAGAATATAAAACAACTGAGATATCCTTAATATCTAAAATAACCTAAATACCTTAAGATCTAAAATAACCTTAATATTAGATATCCTTCATCCTAAAACAGCTATCTGTAATATCTAAAATAGTAATATCCTTATATCTAAAATAACTTCAATGCCTATATTTCTGGTCTTCCCTCTTTATATTCACTAGCTTGAAAATTTTCTGCCATCACTGACAGTTGGTTATGATTTCTTAAATTATGTCATCTTCCTCCTCCCCTGTCTTCTGTGAGTGACAGATAGCTCAGGACTTGTGTGGCAGGAAGAATTTAGAGGAGGGACTTTCTCCAGGAAACTTCCCCCACAACTCTCAGGCTACAGCCGTGTTATGGGCCAAACTGGGACCCCTCCAAAAAATTCACTTGCTGAGAAACTCTGATCTCGAATACCTCAGCATGTGGCCTTCGGGGACAGGGTCTTCACAGAGGCAAAGAAGTTATTAAAATGACGGCCTTAGGGTGGCCCCAATCCGGCCTGACTGCGGTCCTTATACACAGAAGAGATCAGGACACAGACACACACAGAGGAATGACCTGTGAGGACACAGAGGAGACGCCATCTACACTCCGTGGAGACAGGCCCCAGAAGAACCACCACCTGGTCACCTATCCGCACCCCGATCTTGGACTTCCAGCCTCCAGAATGGTGAGAAAATAAATGTCTGTTATTTGAGCCACTCAGTCTCTGGCACTTTGTTAGCAGCCTTAGCAAACTGATTAATACACAGCTCAGGACGTTTGGTTGGTAGAGAAAAAGATCACATTTAAAGTAAAACAATCCAGATTTGAGAAAGAAAAACAAAACAGTGTGAAATACATGGGAAAACCTTTGTGGGATGGAACTGGCTGTGGCATCTCCCCATTTCTCTGGTGTCCAAAGATCTCAAATGTGTAAGCCTGTGGGATGTACCCCTTCAAAGCAAAATGGCCTGGGAACGATCCCCAGGGAGCCGACGGGGGTATTCCCTAGAGTCTCCTGGGTTCCAGTGTGTGCAAACATCACTCTACCCTCCCACAGGATGTGCAGGGACAGTGCTGGTCCCACGGGTTTAGTTACACAACCAGGAGCCTTGCTCTTTAACTTTGGGCAGTTTGTCTGTAGACCTCTATAGTATGGTATGGTACCTTGCCAAAACTTCCCTTCCCCAACATTTTGTGCAAGATAAAATCCTCGATTTTTAATTTCATATGTAGAGATGGTTTTTCTACGTTCAGTTCAGGTTCTGGATGATGGCACACTTTCTCCGTCTCCTCCGAGGGACACTCCCAGGAGATTCCCTGAGGCTCTGCAAATGGTAAGCCAGAGGTTAGAAGTAAAGCAGGAACAATGGAGGGGCATTCTAGCTACTTACAGAGCTCACTTTCTCTTCCACTTCCCATTCTGGGGCTCCACCTGCAAAAATGTGGGAAGTGGTTCCCTGCAGTGCAAAGGCAGGCCCCTCCCTGCCGGTGAGCCTGGTATTTGGGGCGCAGGCTCTGTCTCTTTCTCTGCCCAATAGACTGGGGAGAAATTTCATGTTAAGAGATATATTCTGATCAGCAAAAGACCATACATGCAAAACAGATGAGCACTTTTAGTAATGATATGAACAGAGTGATCTGAAACAAATATGAGCAAAAAGGCTTCTCAACTGCTCATGTGGCTCAGGGACACAGCGACATCAGTCCCTATGACTCCCCATGTGAGGGAAGAGCAGATGGACAGCAGACAAAGTCCGAACAGCATTATCCACCACAGGCCTCAGCCACGTTGCTGCTCCGGTCACCTCTGAGGTAGTCTCTTTCATTCCCTGGGGACCCCCTTCCTCAACCTTTTCTTCTGAAAAGCTGAAGTCAATGTATTCCTCAATACTTCGCCAGAGCTCTGAGTGAGCATCTGTGCTTTATCTGGATTTATTTTGTGCATCCTTAAGCAAAATGTCTTCTAAGATATCAGAAAAGCCTAAGACAGGTAATTTTTGGGTCTGGGAGTGCTCATAAGTTTTTCCCATGTAAAGTAATGGTGACCACGTCTCTACTTTATGCCCTTTCTGCTTACGAAATGTTTCCTGGGCGTGCTCTACTGCAGAGAGTGGAGGAAACCTGTATTTTATAATGTTGGCCGAAACTCCTATTCAGGTCCCAAATCATGGGGGCCTCTCTCTCATGAGCTACCTTCAAACAGTAGGCTGGATAAACTTCCAGAGGGTCACAACTGTTAAGGACTTTCAGCCTGAATTCCTCCCCTTTCTACTCTTCAACTTCCCAGAAAAGTCTCAAAGGTGCAGAGCAAGATGGCCTTTGGTGGCCTTCTCACCACTGCATTTTATGGTAGATTTGTTTCTGGAAAACCATTTAACAGTGACAGGAAGTAACACTCTAAAATTCTAAGGAAAAATTTGCTGTTACTCCCTCGAGGCCTATCGCCGCCTGACAAAGGCTTCCGACTCATGGGGTGTCTTCTCAGTTTCAGGTCTAAGAAGCAGAAGCCTCTCAGTTGGTGGGAAGTCTGTGATCTCCAAACAGAAGAGGATCACCTACCAGTCCAGGTCGAGATGGGGAATTTAACCCCAGAGGACTCAGGTTACGGTCAATGCAGATGAATTACTGACCCCGATTCTACCGTGGCTGGGATAGCTACCTCTTTTCCCCGGTGCTGGTATATATGGCAGCTGTGCTTCACCCTTCATGGAGCATGGGAGACCAATTTCCACTGGGCCTTCCCTGAAGATGTGTTCCGTATCTCTTAAGCAGCGAGCCTAGATTACAAACAGAGTCAGAATACCCAGATCCACCTGCTGCTGATGGGACAGCTCAGCTTGCTTTCCATGGGGATGAAAGCCATTTAGATCCTAGGTGTGTGAAATGACCAAAGGACTCCTTTCCCTCAGCACTCCCAAGGATCCATCTCCTGCGAGAGCCCACCTAGCATAGTTTATGTACCAAGGGAGCATACGTGCTTCCTGCATGCTTTCCCAGGGTCCCTGGGTTCCCTCGTTTATCTGCATCATCACCACAAATAAGAACATAAGGTCAATGGACAGGAAAACAGCTTGCAAGGCAATGCTGCATCCCACAGAGGACTTGTTCTTGGACCTTGGAATTCAGCATGCTAGTAAATGGCAAGGCAGATTGCCCTGATCTGTGCTCTGAGTGCATTCTAGAGATGAATCTAGCAAATAACTGCTTTCCCCAGGTATTCTATGTGGATGTAGCCTTCGTATGTAGGTATAAAGCTGGCAATGAATTTTCAATAATTTTAATGAATTTGTTTCTGCACATTCCGCAAGAACTTAAGATCTCTAAAGATCCATAGAATACAAATGCATTAAATAAGTAAATGTCTCAAAGGGGGTACATGGACTCTCAGATGAATGTCAGGGCAAGGCAAGTGGCCAGAAATAGATTTCATGGTGTTGCCTGAAGTTGCTGCAGCTCAGAGCAAAGGACGGGAGGAGTCCTCGCTGAGCTGAATGTTCGGAACTTAATCTAAGAGCCTTTCCTACCTGCTGAGTGCTCTCGATCATTGCCAGTGCTTCAGCCATTAGCTTCTGGTTTATGCCACAAAGGTTAGCCACCTTTGTCTGGCACTTGTGATGGACGTTCATGCCACATGCTGAAAGGAAGAATGCAACATGGTGAGCAAACGCAGCAGAGCTGGCTGCTGTGACTCAACAGGACCTGTTTTAGGTATGTGGATGTCCAGGAGCAGTCAGCCAATCCCCGGCACTGGGACACACTGAACACAAATAAATTAGGGCGGTGTTTCCATGATGCCCCGTGCACCCACCTCCCCTTCCCTGAGACATGCATACACAGACCGGATGATCCTTGGCATGATGCTGGGCTGCGCCAGAGCCTTGCTGAGAGGGGAGTGGGTCTTCTGTCTGCATATGTTTGGACTGAGCCATTGCAGGGAAAAAAAACCAATGGTGGCAACGTGCAATGCTGGAATTAGAGGTCGTTCACCCTGCTCTGGACTCGAGCAGCCTGTTTCCTATGTGGGCTGCAGGGAGCTTCTCTAGCCCCTAGGCCAAGAGCCGGGGTACAGCCTCAGCCTGCAGAAGGGAAGCTGAGATGGTGGGGATTTTCTGTAGGTGGTCGACATGGGGAGACGATGTTCTCACCGTATGGGTGAGTTGGGTTAGTTGAACTAAACGACCCCTGCAGGCTTCTAGCTCTGACACCTATGTTTCTGGGGGACCATTCTGACTCATAAGTCCTGAAAACAGTGTGATAAAGGTCCACCCTCTACTTAACTGTGACCATGTGAGCCTTCCTGGATTAGGCAGTGTGTGCACCTGTGGAAGGATAGCTAATGCATCATGGTACTACTTCTAGAAAACTCAATTTCTGCTTATGAAACATCACCATTACAATGAAAAAAATAATCTAACAGATAGATTTCCACACTCCAGCTGACAGAACTCTATCTCAAGTCCTACTTGATTCTATAAAGGAATATCAAAAGAGGTTTGTTATATGGCATTAGGCAGCACAAGTATAAAGTAGTACACTTTTCATCCAATCTGCTTATTAGCCCATTTGTGTGTATGAATAACTTAACACAGTCAGTGGTGCTGAGAAGATGCTCGACTAATGCAACCTCTCTTTCACCTTCATTATTTATCACACTGAAATGTATATTAAAATATCTAGGTGAGATTTTAGCAGCCGTTACCTTTTGTTTTTAACTAGCCCACTCTTCCTTAGTTTGTAATAATAAAAAACAGCCTTTCTATGCAAATAAATATAAACTATTACTTGTATAGTATATGTGCATAGATACAATCATAAAAATCCATTCGAAGTGAACTCCTATGTATAGTCTTTGCTGCAGTAAAGATGCTGTTTTAAGGGCTTCCTGTTCTTCTGAATTTTGCTTTGCTAGCATGACTCCCGCTGGGCTCATTTATGCAGGTTTTATGTGGGATGGCATTGGACGCACCTTCTTCTCAGTACTGCAAGGCCAAGGGAGGCAGCTAGTGTGGATTTAGCACAAGGGATGGGGGAGTCTTACTTTTCTTCTTAAACTGGCAGCCAGATCTGAGCTTGTCTGTGATGCACAGGCATGAAGAAAGGCCCCATCCCCACTGGGATAGCATCCAATTGGGATAGCATCCGAAGAAGTCGTTACTAACCTAGAAGGTGATAACTCAATCTCTGTGAGTGCAAACAGTCCCTCTGGCCTACTGTTTTCAAAGGAATTAAAAAGGAGAAAGGACGGTCAGGAGGACAGGAGGCCCTGCTTGGAAGGTGACTTCTAAGAGCCCGAGATAAAGGGCACAGGAGGGGAAGAGGCCAGGGGAGGAGAGGGCAAGGGCATGGGGCAGTGAGGGCTGGGCATGTGGGCAGATAGGAGGTGGGGAAGGAGAGCGAGAGGAGAGGAGAGACGAGGTTAGAGACAGTAGTGGAGGTGGCAGGCAAGACAGAGGGGATGGAATGGAGAAGCAGGAGCCAGGAAACAATGCCCAGGAATCCTGGTGGAGGTTCTAGGCTGGGTGGGCAGCTGGCCAGGAGCCCTGAGTATGGGGCAGGCCTCATAGAGCAGGACCACAGGAATAACTGTGTGCTGGAGTGCTGGGGAATCGCTCCCTGCCTCCAGTGGGAAAGACACTCTGCACAACCCCAGGCCGGCTGCTGGCCCTGAGCAGGCGTGGAGCAGAGGGAGGCCTATGCAGGGACCTATGGTGGGTTCGCTCCATGCGGGGTTTGCTTCTAGCGGTGAGGTGAAACCCCAGCCCTCCTGCCTCAATAAGATGCCACTCCAGGCTCCACCAGCACGTGAGTTACCTGGACAGAGGAAGGGGAGGCTGCCCCACACTGTCATCTTGCCTTAAGTCACCACCTTTGCCACTTAGAAGACCAGACGTGCATTAGCAGGTGACATAAAGCAAAATAGGGCCACAGGGGAAGAAGAGGCTCTACAATGAATAGTTCAAAGAAGGGCCTCCTTATTGACTATGCTGTGCAGCCCTGTGCCCTCACCCCTACTCAAGAGGCAGAAGTGCTCTGTCATCCTTGCTGGAATTTTCCCTCTCTCTTCCTGAGTCTAGAGGTTACAGCCTTAGTGGTGCGGACTTTCACAGCAAGAAAAAGCCCCTTTAGCCTGTGATCCAGGCGCGTCAGGATTGGTTGGTGAGTGAGGGGCTGTGGGTCCTATGCCAGCCTGTGAAGACGGGCCAGGGAAGGGAAATTTCTGGTCAGCGCCCCGGAGCTCTTTTGCACCTCTCGGGATACTGGGGTGGGACGTGGGCACAGAACAGCCGTGACTTCCCTCCGGAGCTGTCACGCAACGAGACGGGCTGGCTGGAGGGGCCGCCCTCGGCCCCGCCTCCCCCGCCTCCCGGGGCTGCGGCCCCGCCCACCCGCACGGACTCACCCTCACACTTGAGGCCTTGCCTGGCCAGCCCCCACAGCAGGGTCCCGCAGTGCTCGCAGAAGGTCGGGCTTTTGTAATTGTAGACTTTGAATCTGTGCGGCATGTCAATTTTGAACCTCTCCTTGTGGAACTGAAATAAGGGAGAACGTGTGACCCTGCTGGTACCCTGGGTCCCCGCGTCCACTGTCCCAGCAGATCCTTCAGCAGAACTACCAGGACGATAAAGTCATTGGACTGATGTATGCTTAGAGTATACTTGTCATTTACTTGTCAGCCTTACGGCCTTACGGCCACGTCTGCCAACAACAGGCAGCCCTTAGCTCTCCTAGGCAGGGGCAAGTGTGTCATGCACACATGTGAAGCACCCTGGGTATCGCTTAAGTCCGAGGCGTCCCACAGAGAAGTCCCCGTTTCAGAAAGAGGAGGTTGTTTACTTAAATGCGAGCTAAGTAAAAGCTGAGCTTCCCTTCCTTTTTTAATATAAATATTTCCATTTCTCTTTCAACCCAGAACTAGTGCTTTAACCTTGGCAGATGTCATATACTGGTTCTCTAGAGGAAACACTGCTCTGGGTTAACTCTGTGAGAGCCGGAGCAAGAAGCATCTTCACACCTAACACACATGGGTAAACTGAGGCAACAGGAGGTACATAACCATTCCTGCTGGGTCAGTGGACAGACATGTCACATGTTTATCTTTTACACGTGTGATATCACTAACACCCCATCTGAAGTAGCCTTTATTAGTATCCTCATATGATAAATGAGGTTGATGAAGCACAGAGAGGGCAAGACACTTGTCTAGGTCACACAGCCATCAAGTGAGCTGGGGTATCTATCAGCCTGGAATCAGAATCAGCCCATTCTCTCTTGAAATAAACATGATGATTTAGGAGCTGGGGAGATAAAGATGAGAGAGGGACAGTGGTGGCAGATATAGTGCAGTGTTTTGTGGCTTTTTTTTGTTGTTGCAATTTTCCAGAGTTTAAATTCTCTCCTTTAATCAAGTATATCACTTGGACTAAAAACAAAAAAAGCAAAAAAAAACCAGGCAGTTCTATCCTGGTGAGGATACCACTATTCTTGTGTAGTATAGTTTTATCTATTTAAGACTTATAATCTCTGTAGAAGTTTTTAATTCAACACTTTCCTTGGGCATGTGCACAGCAAAGAAGCCTTATTTATTAACAGTAATATACCTAATGTTTTCACTGTGGATACTGGTCAACACTGGTCTTTAGGATTGTTTAAAAGTTGCTCCGCACATACTCTAGCCATATTCAAGCAAGAAAAAAATACTTTTTGGGTTTCATTTCATATAAACGTTTCCATGTACTGTGAACAATTAATATCAAGGTTCAGGTTAGAGGCTTCCACTTCAAATCTTGAACCCAAGCCCAGATAGTTCAATTTATGTCTAGGGAAGACTGTCAATCTGTACTTGCCAATATGACAATCACTTAGCCACATGGGCCAAGTAAATACTTGCAAGGTGGTGAAAAGATGTGTTGTAAGCGTAAAACACATACTGGATTTTGAAGGTTTTTGTGTGAAACAAATAATGTAAAGTATCTCATTAATTTTTTGTGTTGATCACATATTGAAATATTTGGACAGATTGGGTTTAATAAAATGTATTAAGGTTAATTTCACCTGTTGCTTTCTCCTAATTTGATGTGGCTACCTGAACATTTATGACACTTGTGGCTCTTATACTATTTCTATTGGACATTAGCCACTGAAGTTAACAGTCATGCTCATGATCTGTGATTTTTTCAGGAAAACAGAAGGCATGAAGTAAAGAGAACAGGAGGGCAGGATGGGAAGCAGCAATTTGATTAAAACAAACAAAAAAATTGGTCTGGCAGTGACAAAATAAGAAAAGACAAATATTGTATTATCTCACTTGTATGTAGAATCTAAAAAAACCAAAGAACAGAAGACCCGCTAAGTTTACAGAAAAAGAGATCAGATTTGTGGTTACAGAGTCTAGGGTGGGTGGTGGTGGTGGGGAATTGGAGAAAGGTGAGCAACAGGTACAAACATTCCCTGAGCTTCAGTTTAAGCAGGCCACTTGTTTACTGCTCATCATCACACCTTGCTGGCTATTTTCATAGCATTTAATGTAAATGGAAACAATACATAGTCGTTTGTTAACTGTTTCCCCAACTTTATGGTAAAGTCCCTAAAAGCAGGGCAAGGTCTGTTTTGTGCTCTGCTCTGCATAGTACATGGTGCTGCATCTTCCATGCATTAGTATGCTAATTACTTGTTGAATGAAGAAGGAAGGGAGGGAGCAGGAAGTCTACTGACTTTCTCATTCTGCTCCCCTTCCCCACAGGGTAAAACTCTCACTTGTCCCCAGACTGTATACCTCACAGTTCATCAGAAAGAACTATCTGCTTCTCAACCTAAGACATACGCTTCTCTTATCACCTCTAACCTGGTAAATGCTTAGGTCTGTGTTGTGTATCATTTGTTTCTGCTCTTTAACTGTCACTTGAGCTGTAGATGCCACAAGAGTTGTTTTCACATAACTGATCAAAAATATGCTTTCTGGCATTTTGTATTAAGTTTCTGGAAAAGGTAGAGTTATTAAAATCCATCTTGTGCTTTTCTTGTCCATCCTCTCATTTCCGATCTCAGTAATGATAGTTATTGAAGAGGAAAGGGTTTTAAAGAAGATTGATGTTCATTGAGGAACTTAAGGATTCAAGTTCAGGCAATATTAAAAGGAATCAGAAGGCTTGTAAAATTCCATGTTGGGGCAAAATCATCATATTTTGGAACAAAGAGAGGAATCTGAACACATACCATGGTTTCTCGGCTATTGATAGCTGATCCTGTGCACTTCGCTATAACTTTATCAATACACTTCTTGTGAATTGCCGCATTACATTCTGAAAAGAAATGATTGAAATTTAGGATTTTCAGATATTAAGGAACAACTAAATAAAAAGAAGGGCCATGATACAACAGAAACCTTTCTTACTTACGTCGACACTGGTAGCCCTGCTTGTTCAGACCCCTGCAATAAAGCATATGTTTGATTTATGTGGATGTTCAAGTCTTTGGAAGTACCACAAACATTTAAAGGGTGAATAACATCTTAGAGCTTCCCACTGTCACAGAGCATTTTCTGATCAGTAGCCCGTGTTTATCATTTGCCAAGAGTGTTAATGTGTTGTTTTTAATTTAAACTGCTGTTAAAAGTCTGATAATTAAACAAATGAGCTGTTGATTTCCCTCATTTGCATATTTCCCAAACAAATGTAGAGATTAAAATGCCTGACCGAAAATGCATATGGGCTCCCACTAGCAAATTTCCATGTCCTACACATAAAAATTGTCACTAAGCTCAATACAGATGAGCAAAGATATCTGTACAACACTCTTTCCTTTACCTGAGTTTTTGAGAATATTTGCAACTATTTAAGTGCTTAAGCTTAAGACTCATTCCTGAGTAACACTCACTATTATAAAGGAAGGGGTTTCAAGTCATTAGATAGAAACAGCTAGTGGAAATCCTCCCACAGCCTCATTTACCCCTGGATACCTGCCTAAGCTGGCATTATGTGCTGACAGATTCTGCAGTAGTGCAAAGGGCACCCCATTAAGAGGTGAGGGAGTTGAGACCAGAGACAGGAGTTGTTTCAGGTATCCACTCTACCACCGCCTTTGCTGTGTGGTTACTGAGGCTTGAACCAATCTCTGTTGGAGGGCTGTTAAGACACTCAAGAGCCTTGTAAATGCCTAAACCCATCAGCTCCGATGGGAAAGTGCTGCCTTCTGCAGACGTCAGTACCAGCACAGCTGGCTGGCGAGGGGGGTGGGAGTCTGGCCTGTGAAACATGCCTCCCTCCCCTGTGCCTCCCGTTACCCCAGGGCCTCCCGTTTCATTGGACACTGAAGTCCTTGGAAGCTTTTCCTCAGAGGGCTGGCTTCCTTGCTCTCCAGGAGGCACATTATGAAAATATTTCACAGAATCACACCCTTTAAGCCTTTTCAATCCAGGTGTGGCCACTGAAAACTCTCCTATAGTAGTTATTCCAGTTGCACCCCCCAAGGTGGAGCATGCCAGGCCTGGCAGATTAAGAGGATGCGACAAAATCATAACCTGAAGCTTGGAGTGAAATGCCAAGTTACTGTACCAGACAAACTCATGGCAGACAGAGCAAAACGTGGGCTGTGGGAAAAAGGTGGCGGTGAACTCATGGCACTTGACATGGTGGACCTTGGCCTGTTTGATGGCTCCTCGGCGGTGATGCAAAGCAAAGAAGCTCTCAGTCTCAAATTCACTCATGTCCTTTGTGTCTGCAGGAAGAAGAGAGGGGACACAGTGACGTTCTGCGCTGTGTTTGTCCTAGCTGGGTGGGGACCTGCTGTCACACTGCCCAGGGCCCAAAGGAAACACACAGCAGCAAGGCGGTCATGGCCACGGCCACGCCATGTGATGGAAACTCCAGCGTGCCAGGCGAACAACACAATAAATGAGAAACAGCAAAAATCACCCTCATCACTAAAACAGGATAATGAAATTAATGATTATAACTTCCAGAACTGTAATTCTCAATACTCTGAAGATTCTTATATTACTTACTCTGTTTCTCTTACTTTTACATTACAAAATATGGAGGTTTAGCAAGAATAAGGCACTCATATTTCACAAATAATATAAAGAGTTAATATTTAAATTACTTCAGTTCTGGTTAAGCAGTGGCAGAGGCCCAACACCACACTGGAGGCAACTGTTCCCACCAAGGTGCCTCAATTCCTGTGCCGCCGACAGTGGCCAGGCTAGAGACACACCACACAGACGAATGAGGGGCTGTGCAGATGGAGGCCTCCCCCAGGCATCCTGCCAGGGCCCATTTGAGGACTTGCACCTTCTCTGCAGTGATGCATGGTTTACAGTTGCTCCGAACTCCCAGTAAAGACTATTCCCAATAATTCTGAAGAGTTCCACAGGTGGGGCAGAATATTTTGCCAGTATTTTAAGGTTAGGTCATTTAGGTGTCTTTATTTAGAAATGGGCTGAAAATAAATTAGGCTTGGTGAAGGAGGAGTTCAATTCAGGGTCTCTGAGGCAGTCACCTTCCATAGTTCTGTCTAAGTGTGGAGATCTATTTACAACTTGTGACTGCTATAGTATGCCATTTGTCAGTAAGACTGGACTCATTTCTGTTCTGGCCCAGAAGAAATGCAATAAATGAAGTATCCAATTACTTTTAAATTCAGGAGATGGAAGTGAATTATTCTGGGAACCCTAACTAAAATACCATATGTATATATACATAAAATATATATATATAATGTTACAGATATAAATAAAAATATGTATGTTCTGTGAATGAGAATAGTGACAATTTGTTAAGACAGCAAAAAGCACTACAAACAAATTTATCCCTTTGCTTCTTTCTGTGTTTTCCTTTCTCCTCTTACCAAGTCAATCATTACAAGAGAACAAATATATAAAAACTCAGAATTTCTTGAATTCTTCTGGTATTTACTGTGTTTATTTCTGAAGAAATTCAGAATTAATAGCTCCCCTATCTATTAGCTTGAATAAATTCATGGGTTTTTATATGTTCGGTTATTTCTTTTAGAGTAACAGCTCCTAATCTATTTATTCAGTTTCGTCTATCATTTTTTTGTAGCCAATCAAGCCACAGATATTTCCTTGGCAGCTACGAGTAAATTGCTATGCCAAATGTTCTAAAGAAATATGAGATGTTATCTCTAACCTCTGAGTGGCTAACAGTCAAGTCGGGGTGACATGGCACTCATGGCACAGAGCAGCATAGGATGGCGTGGGACAGACTTGGAGGTATTTGCCCCCATTTTTTTAGGAGGTGCAAGAGAGGCCACAAGAAACAACTGAAAATTTAAGAGGAAAACTTAAATAGTATTGCTTTGGGCAAGCCAAGAAAGAATGGATTTTCAGCAATGACTGACCCAGAGATGCCAAGGGAACTGAAGACTAAGAAACAGGAATTTGTTTTGAGGATTCATACACTCGGAGAAAGCCATTTAGTAGACTGGTCCAAATACAAGCCACATTCTTAGGGTTTAAGAATGGAGGGAGTAGTGAAGAAACACGGGCTAATACATATAAAACACTTCTTCAAGAAATGTATCAGTGAAGGAGAAGGAAGAAATACTCGTGGAGATAAAAAGGTTAAAAAAAATATTTTTCAGGATTGGAGAAGATGGCTTAACTTAATATGTCTTGGCAATGAGCTGGAAACCAGAGAGAGGAAAGCTGGAGAAGCTACAGAGAAAGCAAGAGCACAGAGCCGCAGGGGACGGAGAAAGGACTTCCTCTGAGGCAGAGCAGGGAAGGGCATGCAGGGGGACACAGCTGTTCTCCACATGCACAGACAGACAGAGGACGGAGTCTCTCCCAGTTATACAGGGGGCAAGGCCAGCCCCCAACAGTGGGAGAAGAGTAAGACACCTTCAGAAACTGAGGGCCATGGCAATGTTTGGAACAGCCATTGTGTGGGGATAGAAAGAAAATAAAATGAATTTCCAAATCCCAGGATGAATCCAACTCAACAGTTCAACAAACACTCATTAAGTACCTCCTATGTACCTAGCATACAACCTGGTGCAGGAATTAAAGAGGCAAATAAGATGTGGTTCAACTACTGCTTTCCTGCAAGGAATTTAGCATCCAGAAAGAAAGACAATGTAGTACATGTCGGAACAGACATATTCATAGGATGCTAAGGGACCACGGCAGCGAGGAAGCTATTCCAGGTAAAGTAGATGGAGGTAGGACGAGGTGAAAAAGAGAGAAAAGTTGGATAAGAAAGGTACTGGCAGAGATTATTTTGAGCTGGATCCTGAAGACTAAATAACTACTACTAATGGGTGGGAGAAGGTATGGTAGGGAAAAGCAGGAAAAAAAAAAGGTATTTCCTCTAGATGGAAGAATGAATAAGGGTATAGAGGTAAGGTGTCTCAGGAGGTGTGTATTGCCAGAGTATAGAGCATATAGTGGAGAATGTCAGTGGTCACATCCAGAAGATGTGTATGTATCAGATCACTTTGAACATTTTCCTGTAAATAACTTGCAAACACTGAAAGGCTGTATGTAGGTAGGCGCAAAGGAAAACCAGAGGCGTGGTATGTTCAGAATGGAGTTTTACATAGTTCATTCTGGCAGGCACAGTGTAGGAGAATGACTGGGATTTGCCAAGAGGTAACAGTGACACAACAGAGCATAAAACTGAAAAATGCTAAGTAGACAAAATGGGCAGAAACTGTTGATGGATTAACGTAGGAGGTGCACCAAAAGGAGGCTATAAAAATTACCACCATGTTTCTGCGTAGATAGAGTAACAATTAACTAAGATGGTGACCAGAAAAGGAACAGGGTACTGTTGAGAATGATACGAGTGATTTTGGACATACCGAATTTAAAGTCATTGTAGCAAAGCCAGTTGGGGTCAGAAGTCAGACATATGAGTGTGAAACAGGAGCGCTGCCTAGCAGCATCGTTTGCAATGGACTCAGCTGGATGCCTTTTTCGAGCAAAACCTTGGAGGAGTTGGGGGGAGAATGCAAGGTCTGGAGATCAGAACATCCTGACAGAAGAAGGTGAGGGCAGAGTTCTGGCAAAAGCTTATCCTGGGCCCCAGACTAAGTAGGGAGTTAATGCAGACGTGGGCTAACAAATGGGTGGAAGATAAACAGATTGGGGTAAGGTCTAATACCTACTGGGTGAGCGGGAGGGCAGAAGTGACAGGGGAGGAGGGTGAGTTCTGAGAGAGAAAGGTCTGACTCTCAGCCTTTGATGGTGCAGAATCCAAGTGATGACCCGTGGGGTCACTGTAGGTGACTGCCTGATAGAGACAAGGGTAGGGAGGTATGCGAGTGTGAGGAGGGGGTATCCGATGGTGATGTTGAACACAGACGCTGCCAAGAGTGATGGCAGGAGAGCACAGAAGAAGAGAAAAAGTGATTCCAGCACATAAGTCTAGGACTGCAGGCTTGAAGAGAAAGAATAGAGTGATTTGTGAGTGGAGAACAAGGAGCGACTTCTCTGTAGAGCAGAAAATAATAGAGGCTTCCATTACAGAGGGGTGTAGGAGAAAGGTATCATCTTAAATGTCATGCAAACTTGAAATCTTTATCCCCTCCATTTGCCTCCCCTTCCCCGTCTCCCATCTCTACCAATCTTATTTTAATTTTTCTAGTCCAGCTATTTTAAGAGATGTCATCAACATTTCTCCCTCCATTCAACTTTCACTTGTTAAGAATTACAAAGCACCTCAACTGTGTGCTTATGATGGGTACACCCTTTCATCTACACTACCATGAAATCTTGCTTTTATTTTTCTTTTGGATGCTTTTATCCCTATTAACAAAACCCCTAGATCAGATTCCCATCACCTCTCCATTGGAAAAATGAAGTTTTATAGGCTCTCTCTATATTCAGTCTATTTCCTTTCCCAAATCTGTCCCACATTCTGTTACAAGCAATTCCCCCAAACACTACTGTCATCACATCATGTGCTCCTCAAGGATGTGACTGTAACTCCTTGTTGGTGACTTCCCCAAGTCTACACCCTCCTCTTGCCTGGCTACCAAGCCCCCCAATATCTATCTTGGATTCTTCATTCTGATTTTAGCAGGGTCCCCTGATCTGCCTAGACTGGTTTTCTCAGTCATGCATCCATTCAGTTTCGCTCAAGCTTACATTTTGTCCTTCTAGAAGGCTATCCCTCTTTGCAAATCTTGACTCTGTTTATCCTTTAATGTCCACTCTGTGAATTTTCTGAAATGGAGGCAATCGTACTGATCTCTCAGTTAATTAGTATTTATACGATTTAGGATTTTTCTCATTGTTTACTCTGTACCACCTCTCCAGTCTGGGCTTAAGTTACCTGAGGAGAAGGATTCATGTTTTAGTTTTCTCAGAAAACTATTCCTTACATATTAAACATTCTTAAAATTGAATGATAGCCTCTATTTCTTATCAATAAAGAGTTTTCTAGTTAGGGGATCCCATAACATTGCTTATTATAAATTAAGATTTTTTTTTTATATATAAAAATTTAGAGATGGGGTCTTAATTTGGGTCTAGATATAAAAAAATTTAAATATTATCAAGGTTTATTCTAAAAAAGAAACAACTTCTTGGACTTGCATAATTACTGTTTGTGAAATCAGTACTATTGGTTTTGCCCCACCTGACTATTCTCTTTCAATCTGAAAGAAAATTCAAGTCACATAGTAATAGGAAGACTATCCCTGGACTGGTTTCCAAAACAGCAATCTTGAAACCATTTACCAAAAGCACTTTCAGTCCCGTGGAGGACTTTCTTCATCTACACTGGCCTGTGTTCTAACAGGAGAAGAAAACCTCTTCTTACTCAAGGAATGAAGCACCACTGGTTTTATTATCAGACCAGAATTCTCAGTTTTTGGGCATTCCCAGCTATTCTCCTTCCTATAATCATCCTAGATTATCTGGCCAACTCAAAAATAGTACAATGACATGGTTCTATGTATCTAGAGCCTCCATGAGATAAAAGAAGAAAAGTTCAGATTGTTACTGCTCCCTCTTTAGAAATTTTTTCTTAAAAAAAAACCCCTTTATTATGGAAAATTTCAAATATAAATTAAAGTTGAGCAAATACTATAATCCATTTCCCAGTACCAATCATCCAGCCTTAACAATTACCAATCCATGGCCGCTGTCCTCCAATGTACCCCCGTTCATCCCCAACCCTGTGCCAATGGGTTATTTTGAAACAAATTCCTGGTGTTATATTATTTTATATGCAAACATTTTAGTATGTATCTTAAAGATAAGGACCCTTTTAAAAAAACATGACCACAATGCCATCATACACCTAAGAAATTAATAACAATGCCTTAATATCATCAAGTATCTGGTGAGTATTCAAGCTTCCCTGATCATGTCATGGTATGTTTGAATCTGGACCCAAAGAAATTGTGTATGTTACGTAAAAACACAGGAAGCACCATAAATCTCTAAACCAGAACTTGTTTCTTGGTAGTAAAACTAATTTAGGAAAAATGAAATCAGTTCATTATTGGTAAGTTCACAAAATTCATTCTGAGGTTTAGGATTTTACGAGTAGTGTCATTTGATTCGTGTAAACAGAATTTTGATGACAGGACATAAAAGAAGCAGAAACTACTGACAGGCTGTTACAGGCACCAAGCACACTGGTAGTAAATGAGGCTTCTGTGATGGAAGCCTGTGTATGACATGGAACTGAAACTCCCTGGCAATGCATTTTTCCTTCCTTGTTCCTAGGATTGGACGTGACTAAGTTGAAACATTAATATTTTGCCACTAGCATCATGGAAAATACTTAACTGATTTCTTATTTTTTATTCTACTAATTATATGATAGCTTGTTCTATCACATCACTTATACACAGACTGTGTGGATGCACATAGCAGCACAGAAACAGAACCTTTTGTGTTTATGCACAAAACTAAAGTACAGACTATAAGAGTGCAGGGCACATGAGTTTACACCATTTAGGAACTAGTGCTATAAATGTTGTATATGTCTATGTTTTTCTGGTCCACATAGTGTATTTTCAACCAATATTCAAGCACCACTGTGAATTTCAAGACAGTTCCTTGTGCTTTCCTTTTCTCCTAATTCTGTCTGTGCTACTGCAGAAATAAAATCAATTGCATGTCAGCAGGGACATGCCCTCCTCGCCCCCCAACAAGAAGAAGAAATGTCACTTGCCGCTCATTTCCAGAAAGTATCTTGCATTCATTAGCATTCGGCCTTGAGGTTTCAGCTCTAACTGGTTGAGAGAAGGAAAGAAATGTCAGTCAGCATGTGGAAAGGCCTGGAGATGACAATACCTGGCAAATTCGGGGATGGAGAAAGTTTCCAATGTTGAATTCAAACACTGTTCCCGTCCATTTAACCCATATGCATTACTAAAATTGTGCAACATCAGTGAGTACAGCCTTTCTTTTATTATAACACCTCAGCAATTCATTAATTTTACTTGGATATCAAAACTGCCATAAAGAGGAAACAAAATTCTGGCACAGTCTAATTTTCCTGCCCCATGCTGCTCCTGACCTATAGAACTGCAAAAGGGCAGATTCAGACCATAATCAGGACAGAAGAGTCACAGACGCTGGGACAGGCTAGTTTGGGGAACAAGTAGGAAGGAAAGATAAATCCTGCTTTGAGGGTGGCTGCACCCACGCCTCTCGGGTATGAAGTGGGGGGCACCTTCTTTCATAAGGTTCTCTGGGAAAGTGCTGGATAATCTACTAAGGGGAATTTTAATTAGACTGGCCTGAGAAGGGATTAAAAAGTTACTTTTCAGTATCATTACAAAGAAGGGATCAGAACAAGGTGACATTTTAAAGGATGATGCAGGATGTCACATGATGTGACTGAAGGGAAAAAATGGCAAATCCTTAGAAGTTAAGCTACTATTGCTAATATATTAACCAAAACACTGTATCATTACTATACTAAAAAGAAAAAGAAGGCGAATTGGATGGAGGTCCTTACTGACCATTGCATCTGTGGGTTACCTAGAGTAACTGAGAAACAGTAACAAGTGCCTGGCTGAACCCAGGATTACACAGTTTACTGGCTGTATGACCTTGTGCAAGTCACTAAACCTTCTAAGATCTCTGAAAAACTGACCCCACAGCATACTTACATGCCAGCTTCACTACTATGAGAATTTTATGATGAAATAAGCATTTTTTGCCTAGTTAGCTATAAATTCTTATGCATGCTTAAACAGATTAATGAAAACAGAAGAGCTTTTGACATCAGCTATGTGCGCACCTTGTTCTCTGGCTTGTGGAATAAGTAATAAAGATAGGGGCAAAATGGAACTAGAAGAGAAGAGATGGGTGGCTCTTTCCTAAATGAAGGGGAATAATTGGTAGCAGGTGGCCAAAAATACTCAGGACTAAGTGGTGAGGGAGGAAAAGGCAGTTAGCTGCCGGACACACAGTAGCCATAGGAAGCCATCTCCATCACGTTTGAAGAGTGAGAGGAGATAAGCATGCACACAGTTAACCCCCAGGAAGGCAGGCCGTGGGTCTCAGTGTGGTGTGCAGACACTCGATGGTGTCTGCAGAGGTGACATGGCAAAGTTCAGAAAGTAGTATTTTAAATAGAGAAGTTAACTTTTAGAAAGCAAATTTCAATAGAAGCAAGGGAAAATAAAAGTCCACAACAACCTGTTGGCCCTTGAGTTCTCTAAATAAAACAAAGAAATAACCTAGAAAAAACAAAGCTGAAAATGTAAAAAGGTTGCTAGTTAAATGATGAGCTGAAAGCCACCAAATGCTGTGTCTACATAATCTTAGAGGGCAAACAGGGTGAAAGGTGGTGGGAATGAAATCAGAAAGAGCTTAGGCAAGAAATCAAATGCAAATTTAAGAGACTGAATAGAAAAGCATCCTGTTCATCAGCTAAGCCTCACACAAGAATTAAAAAAATCAGTTGTCCTCCCATCCATTGAGAAGGAAGTTGAATAGCATTGCTACTTCAAAAAATTAGGGGTTTGGCGGCCTTTTTTTTCAAATGAGGCAGAAAGCAGGAAACAAATGGGAATGGGGGAAAAGCTGGGGCAGACATCACATGGGTGACCTCGTCTTTCCTCACCCCACCAAATGCCCGGTCTTTGGGGCCACCCTGGCCTGCCTGGTCTGTGCAGCCCCTGCTGCACACACTGTTATGCATCTGTGATGTTATCCAGCTGGTCAGCCTCTTCCTACCCACCTAAACAGCCACCCAAGTGGAGCTGCTTGCACCATCCTTCCCAAGCTGAACACACAAGCGCTCCACAGATGCTGTGGAACTAAATTATTCAAATGCATGTCAGCATGGGAGACTTTTTAAAAAAATCCTGGTGTATGCTGATCTTTAAAGATTACATTACTGACACAAGCAAAGATGTATATAAATATATACTTTCTAAAAAGTACTGTTATTTTCTGAAGTCAAAAATACAAAATGACACAAAAATGCACTTTCTACGTTTTTATCATTTGCACTTTGAACCTGTGACTTGAAGCTCCTTTGGGTGGAGTTCTTAAAATCTGAGTTACAGGAAATAAGCAAAAAGGTAAGATTCGCTCTGTTTGCTTAAATGATAAAAACATCTGAAAGCATTCTATGGAGTCAGATGATTTAAAAGCAGTTTTTAAAAAAATTTTTTATTTCATGGGTCTGAGAAATTTTCCTTAGATTTTTTTTTCTGCTTTCATATTTTACTCTTCCCTTTAACATTTCTACACATTTGCTATCAGAACAGTCATAACCTAGATTTTCATAAACTTGGTGTGGTCCCATGGGTTGTGTGTGGTGTGATTTTAATACAAAGTAAGCTAAGTGAATATGTACTGGCTAAAAAAATGTATAGGGATTGGCAAAGTATGGAGAGAGAAGCCCTCAAGCAATTCATCTTTGAACGACTTCTCACTTATCTATCATCTTACCTATCTTCTAGCTTATCATATAGATATCTTGGTAAGATACAAGATTATATGACTTATCTATAGGATACTGATATGTAAACAACAGGTTCCCAACTTAGGGGGAATTAGTCATATTTCTGAGCTTGCTTTTATAGTTATAAACCCATAACAGGTCTTCACAGCCTAAGAGACCTCTTCTCTTCCCACGGGACTCAACGAGACTTGAATGTGTCAGTAGGCTACATGGTTCACAATGGGTAATCATTGTCATCATCGAGTCACCAATGAGTAAGTGGTCGGGAGTCTTTGGTCTAGGCCAGTAGTATATCATAATTTTAAGATGACATTCAAGTTTTGTGCTAGTCTTCATCTAACAGGGTATTTATCACTTAATGGTACAGACACTAAATAAAGCTCACAGCTCAGATATTCACCCATATTTCTGTCTTCCCATTGTTCTTCCTACATCTCTCAGCCAGGGAGTAGAGCTCCACTGTAGTTTCGGAAATCAGGTCCACATTCTTGCCCTTCACAATGATCTGCATTACCCTTCCCTTGTTGATGTGGGCGTCGAAAGTGCTGTCCCAGGGCGGGTACATGGTTGGCTTTTTCTGGATATACATCTGCCCATTTTCTAGGAACAGAAAGACAGGTTCTCATGATGCTTTAGCTAGCTCTGGGAAATAATGCAAGTCAATAATTCAACAGTGGCACATATTCCCTCTGCTTCCTTGGATCTGTAATTCTATGGGAAGACAAAAATAACACATAAGATTGTTAGAGGCAAAAAGGACAGAATGAGACAATTTCAAGTTCCACATGCAAGGTAATGTATTAAAACTTAACTCAGCTGGATAATTTAGACAACAGAAGTCTGATGATGTCTAGTTTGCTTACTTTGTAAATAAATTCACTGAGCAAATAAAAAGAATTCAGGGGCTGAGCCTGGTATATTTATTTGGTAGGGGAGAATGACCCAGATCCCATTCTTTAGATGTTTTATTCTGTTATGCCTTTTGGGATCCTCCTTTGTTCATCTATAAAGAGGGGACATGTGATCAATTTCACTGGCATTTAGTAAAAAAAAAAAGTCAATACAAAACTATTGTGTAGTCATCTGAAAGACCAATTTAAAGCTTAAAATGAATGCTCCTTTAAAAAGGTATTTTAAAATATCCCGTTTGACATAAATACACTAACAGGCAAAACATTTAAAACATAATGAGCCATTATTTCTTTCTCTCATTCTTGAATGAAGATACATTTTTTCCATGTACCAGGCACCCCAAGCAAAAGGCAGAGAGGCAGTGGTCCTAATCCATGGACAGAGAGGCAGGTTGTGAGAAAAGAAAAATGTTACCATGAGCATTACCATCTGGGAATGAGGCCCGGAGGCAGGTGGGAGTCAGTAGCAACAACCAGGGTCAGGATGCTGTTTCATGGGGACCCTTGCCCCCAGAACCACCAGGTGATTGGGACTTTGTTAGTGGGATTAAGTAGGTGGTCACAGCTTTCATCCACATTGAATTTCCTGCAGTATTTATTCTTAATCATTTCAGAAGCAGAAAAGAGCAGCTGGATGTTTGTGTTTCTTGTGATAACAAGCACAGTAAGTGGCAGATTCAGCAATTTTCCGATGTCAATGAAGCAAAAAGGAAAAATCCGTTTAAAGCAAGGAAACAAAGCTGTTGTGACTCCTGGTGGCCCTATCTCTCTGGCACAATGCTAAAACGGAACAGGCACTGAGCATCTGCTAAAATATAAAATATTGGGAGGCATATGAGGATTTGAATTAGCCATAACTCCAAATTTTTGGAAAGGCTGGCTATTAGAGGTATAAACTCTGACAAAATATTAAGAGTAGGATAGGAAAGGGTAGAGTTTTATGGGTTGTTTAGAAGAAATCTAACTGCAGATTGGACTTTTTAAGAATGCCAATGGTCATGGTAGCATTTTACTTCCCCAGACTTGCAGCTTCTCCTTCCATCACCCTTTCAACCGTAACTGTTCTCCAAGCCTCAGCAAAGGACAGGGGTTCCCATGGCAAGGCATTTTTACATTTTCATTCACTAGGTTTGTAATCACCTAAAAAGAGGGCCAGGACTCAGGACCCTGTCTATGTACAATGGGCTTTACCATTTCACAGGCTCCTGGACCCATAGCACTGTGTCCCGTCTGTCCCTGTCCTGTGGACTCATCAGGGAAAATGCAGCATATTTAAATTATGTATAAGTAACACTTGAATTATAATGTTCAGGGTGATTTCAGAACAAAACCAAAACAAAAATCTCCAAACTCTACAGGCTATCTTTTTGGAAAAAAGAAGTCTTCTGTCAAGGTCTCTTGATCCACAGGGCTGATTAGACCAAGTTCAAAGGCAAAGCCCAAAGAAGCAGCAGAAATTTTTTAAAAAGGCTCTCAGGAGGCAAATGTCAGTGAGATCTGTGCTTGTAAGGAGAATGGGATCCAGGAGACCCATTAAAGCAAAAGTAGCTTTGAAAAACTCAGACATGTTACACTTCAAAGATTTCTGTGACATTTGAAAGGTTTTAGATTAGGAACAAGTGCCATTCTCACTTTTAACTAAATAGGAGAGAGATCTGGGCAGAAGGAAAATGAAGACGACTCAGAGTCTCTGCGGCTTTGATGCCCCTGAGCTGGAGGGAAGGGTGAAGTTAGTGGTGAAGAAGGACAAGGAGCCTTTGAGGGGAGGCAGAAGGCAATCGTAGCATTTGGACTCCAGGATCCTAGGCTGGCAACATCCGGCTGGAGGTTCTCGCTGCTGTACCAGGCACCCCTCCATCTGTGTCACTCCTTAGGAGGCCCTTTTAGGACTACCCTGTACATAGTAGCACACATCTCTGTTCTTCATCCTTCTCTCTCCCCTTCGCCCTGCTTTGGTTTTCTTTATGGCATGGTCATTATTTACTGTATCATATTTTTGCTTCATGCCTGTCTTCCTCTGCTGGAACAGAAGCTCTAAAGGAAGGGTTCTTGACAACACAAAGAAATAAAAGGCATCCAGGTTGGTAAGGAAGAAGTCCAACTGTCACTGTTTGCAGATTACACACTGTACATAAAAACCCTAAAGAATCCACTACAAAACTACTAGAACTAATATCTGAATTCAGCAAAGTTGCAGGATACAAAATTAAAGACAGAAATCTGTTGCATTCCTATACACTAACGATGAACTAGCAGAAAGAGAAATTGGGAAAACAATTCCATTCACAATTGCATCAAAAAGAATAAAATACCTAGGAATAAACCTAATCAAGGAAGCGAAAGACCTATACCCTGAAAACTATATGACACTCTTAAGAGAAATTAAAGAGGACACTAACAAATGGAAAGTCATCCCATGCTCTTGGGTAGGAAGAATTAATATCGTCAAAATGGCCATTCTGCCTAAAGCAATCTACAGATTTGATGCAATCCCTATCAAAATACTAACAGCATTCTTCAACAAATTGGAACAAATATTTCTAAAATTCATATGGAACCACAAAAGACCCCGGATAGTCAAAGCAATATTGAGAAGGAAGAATAAAGTGGGAGGTCTCACTCCCCAACTTCAAGCTCTACTACAAAGCCACAGTAATCAAGACAATTTGGTACTGGCACAAGAACAGACCCATAGACCAGTGGAACAGAATAGAGAGTCCAGACATTAACCCAAACATATATAGTCAATTAATATATGATAAAGGAGCCATGGATATACAATGGGGAAATGACAGCCTCTTCAACAGCTGGTGTTGGCAAAACTGGACAGCTACATGAAGGAGAATGAAAGCGGATTGTTGTCTAACCCCTACACAAAAGTAAATTCAAAATGGATCAAAGACCTGAATGTAAGTCATGAAACCATAAAACTCTTAGAAAAAAACATAGACAAAAATCTCTTGGGACATAAACATGAGCAACTTCTTCATGAACATATCTTCCCAGGCAAGGGAAACAAAAGCAAAAATGAACAAGTAGGACCATATCAAACTAAAAAGCTTCTGTACAGCAAAGGACACCATCAGTAGAAAAAGACCTCCTACAGTATGAGAGAATATATTAATAAATGATATATCCAATAAAGGGTTGACATCCAAATTATATAAAGAGCTCACACACCTCAACAAACAAAAAGCAAATAATCCAATTAAAAAATAGGCAGAGGAGCTGAACAGACACTTCTCCAAAGGAGCAATTCAGATGGCCAAAAGGCACATGAAAGGATGCTCCACACAACTAATCATCAGAGAAATGCAAATTAAAACCACAATGACATATCACTCACACCAGTTAGGATGGCCAGCATCCCAAAGACAAACAACACATGTTGGCGAGGATGTGGAGAAAGGGGAACCCTCCTACACTGCTGATGGGAATGTAAATTAGTTCAACCATTATGGAAAGCAAAAAACTCAAAATAGAAATACCATTTGACCCAGGAATTCCACTCCAAGGAATTTACCCTAAGAATGCAGGATCCTAGTTTCAAAAAGACATATGCACCCCTGTGTTTATCGCAGCACTATTTATAATAGCCAAGAAATGGAAGCAACCCTGTGTCTATCAGTAGATGAGCAGATAAAGAAGATGTGGTACATATACACAATGGAATATTATTCAGCCATAAGAAGAAAACAAATCCTACCATCTGCAGCAACCTGGATGGAGCTAGAGGGTATTATGCTCAGTGAAATAAGCCAGGTGAAGAAAGACAAGTATCAAGTGATTTCACTCATCTGTGGAGTATAAGAACAAAGAAAAACTGAAGGATCAAAACAGCAGACTCACAGAACCCAAGAATAGACTAACAATTACCAAAGGGAAAGGAACTGGGGAGGATGGGTGGGAAGGGAGGGATAAGGGGGAAATAGGGGCATTCCGATTAGCATACAATATGGTGGGGGGAGCGGCATGGGGAAGGCAGTGTAGCACAGAGAAGACTAGTAGTGACTCTATAGCATCTTACTATGCTGATGGACAGTGACTGTAATGGGGTATGTGGTGGGGACTTGATAATGGGGGGGTCTAGTAACCATTATGTTGCTCATGTAATTGTACATTAATGATACCAAAATAAAAAAAATAAAAATAGAAATAAATCACAGAAAAATAAATAAATAAATAAAAATAAAGGAAGGGTTCTTGTTCAATCCCAACGCACAGCAGGCACTCCATAAATTCTTTATATGTAAGTGAACTGGATGCCTCCTATGGTGCAAACCTGCATCAGGGGTAATCATACGTTTCAACAGAGTGAGTCAACAAGAAATGTGTGTAGGGAAATAGGGAAAAGTAGTGAGGCTGGCAAAACTTCGGGATGTTAACTTCCTTTCACCTTCCCTATAGAATGTCCGTAAGAATGCTGAACTACAGAAGCGGCGATCCAGGAGAATGGAAGCCAGCTGAAGTGACTGTGGAGAGATTCCCGGCAGAAGGATTATTTTAATTGAATGACCTAAAGCCAGTAATGGAGACTCAGAAGACTGTCACACTCCCCTTCACCAGGAGCTGCCTGTAAATATTTAAATTGGACAAAACATGATCATTCTTTCACTATTCCAGAGCCTTTGTAAACACAAAAGTACGTTTTCTGAAGTTTGGATTCTAATGGCTAATTTATATTCTTTGTACATTCATCCAAGCTTAGTCAAAGAAGCAGCAAACCATCCTTAGAGTTAATTCAAAGACTGTGCAGACTTAACCTATCTGAAACCACTGCAAACAGCCAGGCTTAGCAATGGGCTCCCCTTACACCGTGTCCTCCACCCATTTCTCCTTTCCTCTGTTTCCCTTATGTATATGGGAAAATGGTACAGGGAACTGGAAACAAGGCAGGACGCCCGGTCTGGTTCAGAGCTCTCACTAAGCTCCTATGCCTCTGAGGCAGCACCAGGCTTCCCTGGAGGCCAGCTTCCTGAACTGTAAAACTGGGTTGGACCAGACAACCTTGCAGACCCTGGAAGGCGTGCTAGAGACTTCTAGGCGGGCCCTCCTCCTCCCTGCCAGAACCCACCCAAGCTTACCCGACTCCACATATTCTTTGACCAGCACAGCGCAGTAAGGGTTAACAGCCTCTCCCTGACACGGCTGGCAGGACCCGCAGTCAAAGTTGGACAAACCAATTCGAAGAAATGGTGACATGGCTGCTTCCTGCAAAGCAACAAGAGACATATGCGGTTTGGGGGCCTTAAGAGATTATTTCTGATGTCCCATCCTCACTTGACCAGTGCTTTATCACCGACAGCCCAGAGCCTCAGATGGTCCAACTATCCATTCGAACAAATGCCTTCACTTCCTCTCTGCAAAGTTCATCACTGGGCTCCTTCCAAACCACAGACTGACTTACCAAGGGACGACCTTTCTGGAAGTCTCTGGTATTCAACCTCATCAGTTATAATGCTAATTTCACTCTTAATTCAACGGAGTTACAATAAATAGTTGCAGAGAGAGCCCCAAATTTTCCAACATTTTATTTCTTCCATCGTTTAAGGAGACACTCAGGAAACAATACAGTGTAATAAAACAATGAGTTTTTAAAGAGTGTGTCTATTTCAGTTACATGATTAAATATGACACCACAGAATTCTTACATGGGCTATTTATGTGTGTGATGGACTTGGCTCTGGCATTTAGCAGCTGATCCCTATTTACTTTAGGCACTTCAAAAGTCTTCTTCACAGTCCTATAGATGTGTGTGTGTATGTGTGTAGATACACACATACATGTATACATACATATAAAATAAGCCTTTGAACATTATGAGCCACTCAGAAAACCCTAAATCATTGATCACCATAAAACAGTGCTTTATCACCTCAGGATAACTCAGGATAAACAACGTACTTCATAAAAGCCAAATAACTCTGCTTTCCTAGAGAGAGAGGTGAAAATCATCCTAGTATAGGGTTCAAATGCCAGGATTCTAGTCCGATTCCTCATCTGACCTTGCCTGCCTTATCTTCGTTTGGCCACTTACCTCAACTTTTCTTTAAAAAAAATTACTTTTCCACGAGGGCCCATTCATCTGAACCTATCATCCGCTATTCAGTAGAAAAGTTACTTCCTTGCTTCTTCTTTCCTTTTTGGACCATTTTCTCATGAATTTTCTTAAGTAAGCCAAAGACAAGAGCAAAGCATTAGCTTGTCTTCTCTCTCTCTGTATAAAGCAAGCCACTCAGACTAATAGGAAGCCAGATGTGAGAACCAGCGACTGGAAATCTTGCGCCCGTAATCCCAAGTCTGGAGGAGCCATAAAAGACTGCCAGGCCCCTGGAATGCCAGTGTTGGGTATTTTATGAACCTATGGAGACAAATTAGGGACTCTTGACAACTGCTGTTTATTTCATGGATTTTTCAGAAAGTCCCAATTTTCTGCTGAGTTTAGCAGGGTTAATTAAAGGGGATGGTTGTGAAATCATCATGATTTGTGTGGTGGTGTCTTTACAACACATTCTGTATAAGTCACCCTGTTGAACTAGGACTTTCAGATTTGACTTTTAGGGCCCCCTTCCTTCTCTAAGCTTAGAATTCCTGGGCAGAAACTGGGCTAATAACTGAGAGCTCTCTGAAGAAAACTTATTTGAGACCCCCTTTTCCTGGCCACCTAGGTCTTTCAGACAAATTTCTCCACCAATCAGGAAAATCACCAAGCACTAGGCTCACTTACGAGAGTATTTACCCTGTGTGGGCTTCTTGAAGACTTACTCAATACAAGTAAAGGTAGGTAATTAATTCTAATTTGAGTTTGGAGGGACCACTGACTCCTGAAGCCTGCGTTACACCCACTCTGACCTTAGTGATGGACATGTCACTCTGAACCCAAGCTGGGTTCAGAACTGCACGAGAGCTGCTTACCATGCACCTGGGGAAAGCTGTCTGGGGAAAAGTCAGGAGCCTCCAGAGGACAGGTGTGGGGAGGAGACCCCTCTCCTCCCACAGGGCTGCTGAGAAATCCACTGACCTCCTATTCATCAGCAGTCCATATGGTTTGCCATTTCACTAGACTGGCCTGCCCTTCCTTCACCCATGAGCATTCTGACAGTTTAGTCTATGCATGCATCTGATTGATAGCTAGGCTGTTGCCTTTCTTTCTGAAGGTCTAGACACAGTGAAATGATCTGACATTTTGACATCTAGAAAACAGAAGTGACATTTGTGCGCTTAACCTCACACATCATTTGCTCAAGGTGCATTTTTAAAGCAAAAGGTAACATGAATTATTCCTGAGCTACTCAGATTTTCCCCCTCCTATAACAGTAATGTGATCATTATGAAAAAGGAACAGGCGAAACTGATAAAGTCTCCTCATAGTTCTACCAGTAAAGCAAATTGCTGCTACTAATGTATTTTTTTGGTCCTTTTTAATTCACAGGTTTTATATTTTTGTTTTACATGATGTGCTCATACTGTGTGTATGGGATAATATTTGGCTTTTTAATTTAACATTTTATCATAAAAGTTGCCCATGTTAGTATGTCATCTTTGTAAGCATCCTTTTAATTCTTGCATAACCGTCTACTGAGGGACAGCTAGTGATCTGCTTTCCTAACATTGTATAGTTACACATTAAGATTGCTGCCAATATTTCCATGAGAGAAATGAGGCTGTAATGAGCTTCAATTTACAATTTTTTAAGGTTCAGAATATTTACAATTTTTTAAGGTTCAGAATATTGCTTCACACTAGATCAGCAGGAGACAATATTACTAGATCAAATGATGCTACTATTTGAAGGTCTTAGATGTTTAAAGAAAATAACAGAATTTTATTTTGTTAGGCAAAGACCTAACAGTGAAAATACGATAAATGCAGACAGTAATCCTTATAAAACAAGCATACACAAATTTTTAAAAAAGAAACAAAAAAACTACCTATGACCCAACTGAATAAGTGAATGACACAAGCTGTAAGATACAAAACTCACAGTTGCAAAATGGTTATGCAGAAAAATGTTCAGCCTTATGAGCAATTTAAGAAATGCAAGTTGAAACAAGATACTATGTAATTGCATTTATATGACATTTTTGAAAAGACAAAGCTGTGTGCAGAAAAAAGTCAGTGGTTAATAGAGGTAGGGGTAGTGGACAGGGTCTGATTATAAAGGGATAGCATGAGCAAGTTTTAGGGGAAGACTGAGCTCTTGCAGAACCCGTTGTGGAGTGGCAGGGCTCACAGAGACCGAGACTTAACTTGCCAGAATTGTACACAAAAAACAAGTCAGTTTTACCATGTGATAATTTAAAAACCAGTATCAAGAAATACCCTGTTGGCATTCCAAGGCATGGATTTTGTTAAATTAAAATCTAAAGTAATCAAGAGTAGCCTCAACTTACTAAAGGAAACTGGTTAGAGCCTTGAAAAAAATACAGCTTTTAATCTATAGTATTTACATTCTTTTGAAATTTTGCATTTTGGTGCAAGTAGTTAGCAAATAACATTAGAATTTGATAATGCATTTTCTTTGAGGATCCATTGATATTCAACTCTTAAACTACAATAACAAACAGTTAAAATATTTAAAATATAAAACAATATTTCATTTACCCTTGCAATTAGCAAATATTTTTGAAATGCTCTTACTTAACACTGGCGAGGACAATGTGAACCACAGACTTTTATACAATGCTATTGTGAATGTAAATTTCCACAATCCCGAGTGTGTGGGTGTGTGTGTAAATCTCAAGAGCCAGGAAGACACGTAATAAGCACAGAAGGATGAAATTAACCTGAAAGATTTTTGTGGGCTGGCCTTCTGTGCTCACAGGGGATGGATGGTGAGGGCTGAGGGGGATTTCCCTGGGTGCTAAAATAGAAAGGGGAATTACTCCTGTACAAAAATAAACTCACTGGATCAGCAGCCATCAGGACTGCCCTCCCTGACTGTGGCGTGTAAATGTCATCAATCTCTTCTTCCCTTGCCATTCACAGAGGTCTCACCCTTACAACACACAAGGTTTGCATAAGACCGGCCAGGCTACTCTTAGCAGCGCAGGGGTCACATCTCTCTAGAGACGCTGGCTGGGTTCGGCAACAAAATCCACACTCAGTTCTTTCCAGGACAGCTCCTGGGACCCTCCGCCTGCCAGAGCCAAGGGAACTCACTGTCCTGCCTCTTGCACCTGCCCCTTTATTTGACCAGCTCAGTGACAGGTGCCATGACTCTCAGGTTTCCCTCAGGTGCCCCAACCGACTTGCTTCTCTCCTTCCCTACCTCTTCTCCCTCCTTCCCTGCCGCCTCACGCAATCCCATGTCATCTCGTTAGAGGCTTCTCAGCAGCTTACCCTGTCTCTAGCCGGCCCGCACCACCTCTCACAGCCAAACGTCTGCAGCTGCAGCCAAAGGCTCTTCTTAGGATTGCACGGAACTATTGCCCTTTTTGCTGTTTCACAGCCTGAGGCTTTTAAGTGGCACGGCTCCCTCCCCCTGAACCCCTTCCTCTTTCACTCCATCCTTCATCTGCCCCCTGCTACTCCTCATCTTTCAAGTTCCTGCTCAGTCTCCATCTCCTCTTTGAAGCCCTTTCCCCTGCCCCTCCTCCTTCCAACGCATCCTGGTGGGATTTACTCCGCCCTCCTGGCCCCCACAGCTCCCTGGGTACACTGAGACACACCTGTCACATGTATTGCCTTACCTCTGCCATTTCAAAAGTCTCAGTGGGGTAGATCCTGTCACCCCTATTCTTTGCCTTTGTCTCCAGCTCTCAACCCCCAAATTCGGGGGACATGAAAGAGCTCCACCAGGATTTCTCCAGCTTATTCGTCGTGGTAACACATATACTTCAAAGAGCAGTGTGACTCAAACTGGTTTCACCTGCAATATATCTAGCAAAAGTCCTCCAGAGTGAGTACATGTGGGTGTCTTACTTACAAGACCCTAGCTGTGTTAAAGGGTTTCCCTACTGTCACATTCCTTTGGACATTTCAGTCATCTTTGTGGGGCTGGGGAGGAGACCAAATGCTGGTGCTCACACGGCCATACTTCCCTTTAACATTCTATTAGATTTATTGGTTCACATTGGTCTTCCCAAGAGAGAGCAGGGTCTGAGAGCAGGGCCTTGTCTTAATCATCTAGGTACCTCCAGGGCTGATCCCTGTCTGATGTGCAGCAGATGCTCAAATGTATTTTTGCAAAGGAACTTAATGTTTTTTCAAAAGCAACATTTTACATAATCTCTTAATCTCATGCATTTCTTTTACCTGCAGAGGTGTACCATCATCCAATTAGATGGCAGACAGTTACAGAGGAAGTCAATGCAAAGGAAATGTCCCAGGCATTGTTACAGCTGGAGAATCGATGCCATTACAAGCTCAACTGCAGCAGTTACTTAACCTTTCTAGGCCTGTTTTCTCATTTGGAAAATGGTGAAAATATTATAATTACCTTCTCAAAGGGCTATGTGGATAAAATGGGCGGATATATGGAAGTGCTCAGAATGGGCCTGGCACATAATAAACTCTCAAAAATGTTAGTTATTATTGCAACTCTTACATACTATCCAATACTGACTTTATTAGCTTGTACTAAAAAAGAACAAAAAGAGAGTACAGATCACCTTTTAAGAGCATCTCTGGGCTGTGCTCTTCTTCCTTCTGTGCTTTGCCACTGAGCTCCCATAAAACCCCATGTGTCAGGGGAGCCAAGATGGCGGTATGAGTAGAGCAGCGGAAAGCTCCTCCTAGAACCACATATATGTTTGAAAATACAACAAATACAACTCTTCCTAAAAGAGAGACCAGAAGACACAGGACAACAGCCAGACTACATCCACACCTGCGAGAACCCAGTGCCTCGCGAAGGGGATAAGATACAAGCCGTGGCCCAGCGGGACCTGAGCACCCCTCACCCCAGCTCCCGGCGGGAGGAGAGGAGTCGGAGCAGGGAGGGAGAGGGAGCCCAGGACTGCTAAATAGCCAGCCCTAGCCGTCCGCACCAGAGCACAGACACAGTGCGTGCATGGGGTGCTGGAAACTAGGGAAACAGGACAGTAAGACCTGTAAGCAGGTCCCCGCAGCCGGCACCCCTGGGACAAAGAAAAGCGAGTGATTTTTGAAAGTCTTAAAGGGACAGGGACCCCACAGCTGGATGGAATTGTCCCGGGACACTTAGCCCAGAAGCTGGGAATCTGGGGGAACTCTGGGCACCCTAACCCCATGGGCAGGGCAGCTTGGAGGCCCCTCATGGAGATAAACAGCCTCCTGGCCGTTTCCCGTCTGATGCGGCTCCGCCATATCAGAGCAGCAGCCCGAGGCAGGCTACGCCCAAAGCAACCGCAGAGCTAAACTCCATAGCGGCCGGGCAAGAATCAGAAGCCCGGTCTGTGCGCAGCTGCCCAGCACAAGCCGCTAGAGATCGCTCTTCTCCCAGGAGAGGAAGGCCACAAACCAACAAGAAGGGACATTCTCCCAGACATCACTTGTGCCAGCTCTGCAAACTATCTCCATCGCCATGAAAAGGCAGAAGAATTTGATACAGACCAAAATCACAACCCCTGAGAAGGAGATAGACCTAACCAGTCTTCCTGAAAAAGAATTCAAAATAAAAATCATAAACTTGCTAACAGAGCTGCAGAGAAATATACAAGAGCTAAGGGATGATGTCCAGAAGGAGATTACATAAGTATAACAATGTCTGGAAGGATTTATAAGCAGAATGGATAAGATGCAAGAGGCCTCTGATGCAATAGAAACCAGAGAACAGTAACACATAGAAGCTGATGCAGAGAGAGATAAAAGGATCTCCAGGAATGAAACAATATTAAGAGAACTGTGTGCCCAATGCAAAAGGAACAATATCCACATTATAGGGGTACCAGAAGAAGAAGAGAGAGAAAAAGGGATAGAAAGTGTCTTTGAAGAAATAATTGCTGAGAACTTCCCCAAACTGGGGGAGGAAATAGTTGCTCAGACTATGGAAGAACACAGAACTCCCAACAGAAAGGACCCAAAGAGGACAACACCAAGACATATAATAATTATAATGTCAAAGATCAAGGACAAGGACAGAGTATTAATGGCAGCCTGAGAGAGAAAAAAAGGTCACCTACAAAAGAAAACCCATCAGGCTATCATCAGACTTCTCAACAGAAACCTTATTGGCCAGAGAAGAATGGCATGATATATTTAATGCAATGAAAAAGAAGAGCCTTGAACCAAGGATACTGTATCCAGCACGATTATCATTTAAATATGAAGAAGGGATTAAACAATTCCCAGACAAGCAAAAGTTGAGGGAATTTGCCTCCCACAAACCACCTCTACAGGGTATCTTAGAGGGACTGCTCTAAATGGGAGCACTCCTAAAAAGAGCACAGAACAAAACATCCAACATATGAAGAATGGAGGAGGAGGAATAAGAAGGGAGAGAAATAATCATCACACTGTGTTTATAATAGCTCAGTAAGTGAGTTAAGTTAGACAGTAAGGTAGTAAAGAAGCTAACCTTGAACCTTTGGTAACCACAAATCTAAAGCCTGCAATGGCAATAAGTACATATTTTTCCATAATTACCCTAAATGTAAATGAACTGAATGCACCGATCAAAAGACACAGAGTAATAGAATGGCTAAAAAAGCAAGACCCATCTATATGCTGCTTACAAGAGATTCACCTCAAACCCAAAGACATGCACAGATTAAAAGTCAAGGGATGAAAAAAGATATTTCATGCAAACAACGGAGAAAAAAGCAGGTGTTGCAATACTAGTATCAGGCTAAATAGACTTCAAAACAAAGAAAGTAACAAGACATAAAGAAGGACATTACATAATGATAAAGGGCTCAGTGCAGCAAGAGGATATAACCATTATAAACATATATGCACCCAATACAGGAGCACCAATATATGTGAAACAAATACTCACAGAATTAAAGGAGGAAATAGAATGCAATGCATTCATTTTGGGAGACTTTAACACACCACTCACTCCAAAGCACTGATCCACCAGACAGAAAATAAGTAAGGACACAGAGGCACTGAATAACACACTAGAACAGATGAACCTAATAGACATCTATAGAACTCTACATCCAAAAGCAACAGGATATACATTCTTCTCAAGTGCACAAGGAACATTCTCCAGAATAGACCACATACTAGGCCACAAAAAGAGCCTCAGTAAATTCAAAAAGATTGAAATCCTACCAACCAACCTTTCAAACCACAAAGGTATAAAACTAGAAATAAATTGTACAAAGAAAGCAAAAAGGCTCACAAACACATGGAAGCTTAACATGCTCCTAAATAATCAATGGACCAACAACCAAATTAAAATGGAGATCTAGCAATATATGGAAAACAAATGACAACAACAACACAAAGCCCCAACTTCTGTGGGATGTAGCGAAAGCAGTCTTAAGAAGAAAGTACACAGCAATCCAGGCATACTTAAAGAAGGAAGAACAATCCCAAATGAATGGTCTAATGTCACAATTATCGAAATTGGAAAAAGAAGAACAAATGAGGCCTAAGGTCAGCAGATGGAGGGACATAATAAAGATCAGAGAAGAAATAAGTAAAATTGAGAAGAATAAAACAATAGAAAAAAATCAATGAAACCAAGAGCTAGTTCTTCAAGAAAATAAACAAAATAGATAAGCCTCTAGCCAGACTTATTAAGAGAAAAAGAGAGTCAACACACATCAACAGAATCAGAAATGAAAAAGGAAAAATCCCACAGAAATACAAAGAATTATTAGAGAATACTATGAAAACCTATATGCTAACAAGCTGGAAAACCTAGGAGAAAAGGACAAGTTCCTAGAAAAATACAACCTTCCAAGACTGACCCAGAAAGAAATAGAAAATCTAAACAGACCAATTACCAGCAACAAATGGAAGCGGTAATCAAAAAACTACCCAAGAACAAAACCCCTGGGCCAGATGGATTTACCTCGGAATTTATCAGACATACAGAGAAGACATAATACCCCTTCTCCTTAAAGTTTTCCAAAAAATAGAAGAGGAGAGAATACTCCCAAACTCATTCTATGAAGCCAACATCACCCTAATAAGAAAACCAGGCAAGAACCCCACCAAAAAAGAAAATTACAGACCAATATCTCTGATGAACATAGATGCAAAAATACTGAACAAAATATTAGCAAACCGAATTCAAAAATACATCAAAAGGATCATACACCATGACCAAGTGGGATTCATCCCAGGGATGCAAGGATGGTACAACATTCGAAAATCCATCAACATCATCCACCACATCAACAAAAAGAAGGACAAAAACCACATGATCATCTCCATAGATGCTGAAAGAGCATTTGACAAAATTCAACATCCATTCATGATAAAAACTCTCAAAATGAGCATAGACGGTAAGTACCTCAACATAATAAAGGCCATATATGATAAACCCACAGCTAACATCATACTGAACAGCAAAAGGCTGAAAGCTTTTCCTCTGAGATCAGGAACAAGACAGGGATGCCCACTCTCCCCACTGTTATTCAACAAAGTACTGGAGGTCCTAGCCACGGCAATTAGACAAATCAAAGAAATATAAGGAATCCAGATTGGTAAAGAAGAAGTCAAACTGTCACTATTTGCAGATGACATGATATTGTACATAAAAAAACCCTAAAGACTCCACTCCAAAACTACTAGAACTGATATCGGAATTCAGCAAAGTTGCAGGATACAAAATTAACACACAGAAATCTGTGGCTTTCCTATACACTAACAATGAACTAATAGAAAAAGAAATCAGGAAAACAATTCCATTCACAACTGCATCAAAAAGAATAAAATACCTAGGAATAAACCTAACCAAGGAAGTGAAAGACCTATACCCTGAAAACTATAAGATATTCTTAAGAGAAATTAAAGAGGACACTAACAAATGGAAACTCATCCCATGCTCCTGGCTAGGAAGAATTAATATCGTCAAAATGGCCATCCTGCCCAAAACAATATAGAAATTCGATGCAATCCCTATCAAATTACCAACAGCATTTTTCAATAAACTGAAACAAATAGTTCAAAATTCAGATGGAGACACCAAAGACCCTGAATAGCCAACGCAATCCTGAGAAGGAAGAATAAAGTGGGGGGATCTCGCTCACCAACTTCAAGCTTTACTACAAAGCCACAGTTATCAAGACAATTTGGTACTGGCACAAGAACAGAGCCACAGACCAGTGGAACAGAACAGAGACTCCAAACATTAACCCAAACATATATGGCCAATTAATATACGATAAAGGAGCCATGGACATACAATGAAGAAGTGACAGCCTCTTCAACAGATGGTGCTGGCAAAACTGGACAGCTACATGTAAGAGAATGAAACTGGATCACTGTCTAACCCCATACACAAAAGTAAATTTGAAATGGATCAAAGATCGAATGTAAGTCATGAAACCATAAAACTCTTAGGAAAAAACATAGGCAAAAATCTCATGGACATAAACATGAGTGACTTCTTCATGAATATATCTCCCTAGTCAAGGGAAACAAAAGCAAAAATGAACAAGTGGGACTATATCAAGCTAAAAAGCTTCTTTACAGCAAAGGACACCATCAATAGAACAAAAAGGTATCCTACAGTATGGGAGAATATATTCGAAAATGACAGATCCGATAAAGGGTTGACATCCAAAATATATAAAGAACTCACACCTCAACAAACAAAAAGCAAATAATCCAATTAAAAAATGGACAGAGGAGCTGAATAGACAGTTTACTAAAGAAGAAATTCAGATGGCCAACAGACACATGAAAAGATGCTCCACATCGCTTGTCATCAGAGAAATGCAAATTAAAACCACAATTAGATATCACCTCACACCAGTAAGGATCGCCATCATCGAAAAGACAAACAACAACAAATGTTGGTGAGGTTGTGGAGAAAGGGGAACCCTCCTACACTGCTGGTGGGAATGTAAACTAGTTCAACCATTGTGGAAAGCAGTATGGAGGTTCCTCAAAATGCTCAAAATAGAAATACCACTTGACCCAGGAATTCCACTTGTAGGAATTTACCTTAAGAATGTAGCACTCCAGATCGGGAGCCAAGATGGCGGCGTGAGTAGAGCAGTGGAAATCTCCTCCCAAAAACACATAGAGCTATGAAAATATAACAAAGAAAAATCTTCCTAAAATAGAGACCACAGGACACAGGACAACATCCAGACCACATCCACACCTGCAAGAACCCAGCGCCTTGTGAAGGGGGTAAGATACAAGCCCCAGCCCGGCGGGACCCGAGCGCCCCTCCCCCCGGCTCCCGGCGGGTGGAGAGAAACCGGAGCAGTTTTTTTTTTTGGCGAGCGCTTTTTGGAAGCCTTAGAGGGACGGGCCCCCGTTGCTGGGGAGGCAGGGTGGCGGGACTGGTGAGGAGGTGCCTGGGAACGGCGCCGGAGGACAAAGAATATCCCGCGTTTCTCCCTGCGAGACCTGGGGGCGGGTGCCTGAGACCGGTGCCTGAGGACGGAGGAGGTCGCGCGTTTTTCCCCTTTTTTTTTTTTCTCTTTTTGGCAAGCGCTTTTTGGAAGCCTTGAAGGGACGGGGACCCCAGTGCTAGGGAGGCACGGTGGCGGGACTGGTGAGCGGGTGGCTGGGACCGGCGCCTGAGGACAAAGAATATCCCCCATTTTTCCCTGCGGGACCGGTGGGCGGGTGCCTGAGACCGGCACTTGAGGACAGAGGAAATCGCGCGTTTTTCCCCTTTTTTTTTTCTCTTTTCTGCGAGTGCTTTTTGGAAGCCTAAAAGGGACAGGGACCCCGGTGCTAGGGAGGCAGGGCGGCGGGACTGGTGAGCGGGTGCCTGGGACGGGCACCTGAGGACAAAGAATATCCCGCATTTTTCCCTGTGGGACCGGTGGGTGGGTGCCTGAGACCAGCACCTGAGGACGGAAGAAATCGCGCGTTTTTCCCCTTTTTTTTCTCTCTTTTTGCCAAGTGCTTTTTGGAAGCCTTGAAGGGACAGGGACCCCGGTGCTAGGGAGGCAGGGCGGCGGGACTGGTGAGCGGGTGCGTGGGACCAGTGCCTGAGGACCAAGAATATTGAGCGT
Source organism: Manis javanica (assembly GCF_040802235.1). NCBI lineage: Eukaryota > Metazoa > Chordata > Mammalia > Pholidota > Manidae > Manis > Manis javanica. The sequence goes on along the minus strand of NC_133157.1, from coordinate 128,345,337 downwards.
TCCTTCCCTGCGGGACCGGTGGGTGGGTGCTTTTTGGAAGCCTTGAAAGGACAGGGACCCTGGTGCTAGGGAGACAGGGCAGCAGGACCAGTGCGCGGGTGCCTGGGACCGGCACCTGAGGAAAAAAAAAAAAATCGCGTGTTTTTTCTTTTTTTTTTCCTTTCTGTTCCCTCTCTCATTGTTGCTGTTGTTGTTTTGGTTTGGAGAGTGCTTTTTGGAAATCTTAAAGGGGCAGGACAGGTCACTTAGACCAGAAGCAGGGAATCTGGGGATCTCTGGGCACTCTAACCCCCTGGGCAGCAGGGAGCACAGAGGCCCCTTACGGAGATAAATAGTCTCCTGGCTGCTCCCCCTCTAACGGGGCTCCACCATTTTGGAGGAACAGCCCCAGCCAGGCCAAGCCCACAGCAACAGTGGAGATAAACCCCAAAGCAACTGGGCAGGAAGCAGAAGCCCTGTCTGCGCACAGATGCCCAGCACAAGCCACTAGAGGTCGCTATTCTCCCAGGAAAAGGCTACAAACCAACAAGAAGGGAAGCTCTTCCAGCGGTCACTTGTACCAGCTCTGCAGACTATCTCTATCACCATGAAAAGGCAAAACTACAGGCAGACAAAGATCACAGAGACAACACCTGAGAAGGAGACAGACCTAACTAGTCCTCCTGAAAAAGAATTCAAAATAAAAATCATGAACATGCTGACAGAGATGCAGAAAAAAATGCAAGAGCAATGGGATGAGATGCAGAGAAAAATGCAAGAGCAGTGGGATGAGATGCAGAGAAAAATGCAAGAGCAGTGGGATGAAGTCCGGAAGGAGATCACAGATGTCAGGAAAGAGATCACAGAAGTGAAACAATCCCTGGAAGGATTTATAAGCAGAATGGATAAGATGCAAGAGGCCATTGAAGGAATAGAAGCCAGAGAACAGGAACGTATAGAAGCTGACATAGAGAGAGATAAAAGGATCTCCAGGAATGAAACAACACTAAGAGAAATATGTGACCAATACAAAAGGAAAAACATTCGTATTATAGGGATACCAGAAGAGGAAGAAAGAGGAAAAGGGATAGAAAGTGTCTTTGAAGAAATAATTGCTGAAAACTTCCCCAAACTGGGGGAGGAAATAATCGAACAGACCATGGAATTATACAGAACCCCCAACAGAAAGGATCCAAGGAGGACAACACCAAGACACATAATAATTAAAATGGCAAGGATCAAGGACAAGGAAAGAGTTTTAAAGGCAGCTAGAGAGAAAAAGGTCACCTATAAAGGAAAACCAATCAGGCTAACATCAGACTTCTCAACAGAAACCCTACAGGCCAGAAGAGAATGGCATGATATACTTAATGCAATGAAACAGAAGGGCCTTGAACCAAGGATACTGTATCCAGCACGACTATCATTTAAATATGATGGTGGGATCAAACAATTCCCAGACAAGCAAAAGCTGAGGGAATTTGCTTCCCACAAACCACCTCTACAGGGCATCCTACAGGGACTGCTCTAGATGGGAGCACCCCTAAAAAGAGCACAGAACAAAACACACAACATATGAAGAAGGGAGGAGGAGGAATAAGAAGGGAGAGAAGAAAAGACTCTCCAGACAGTGTATATAACAGCTCAATAAGCGAGCTAAGTTAGGCAGTAAGATACTAAAGAAGCTAACCTTGAACCTTTGGTAACCACGAATCTAAAGCCTGCAATGGCAATAAGTACATATCTTTCAATAGTCACCCTAAATGTAAATGGACTTAATGCACCAATCAAAAGACATAGAGTAATAGAATGGATAAAAAAGCAAGACCCATCTATATGCTGCTTACAAGAAACTCACCTTAAACCCAAAGATAAGCATAGACTAAAAGTCAAGGGATGGAAAAACATATTTCAGGCAAACAACAGTGAGAAGAAAGCAGGGGTTGCAGTACTAATATCAGACAAAATAGACTTCAAAACAAAGAAAGTAACAAGAGATAAAGAAGGCCACTACATAATGATAAAGGGCTTAGTCCAACAAGAGGATATAACCATTCTAAATATATATGCACCCAATACAGGAGCACCAGCATATGTGAAGCAAATACTAACAGAACTAAAGAGGGAAATAGACTGCAATGCATTCATTGTAGGAGACTTCAACACACCACTCACCCCAAAGGATAGATCCACCGGGCAGAAAATAAGTAAAGACACACAGGCACTGAACAACACACTAGAACAGATGGACCTAATAGACATCTATAGAACTTTACATCCAAAAGCAACAGGATATACATTCTTCTCAAGTGCACATGGAACATTCTCCAGAATAGACCACATACTAGCTCACAAAAAGAGCCTCAGTAAATTCCAAAATATTGAAATTCTACCAACCAATTTTTCAGACCACAAAGGTATGAAAGTAGAAATAAATTCTACAAAGAAAACAAAAAGGCTCACAAACACATGGAGGCTTAACAACATGCTACTAAATAATCAATGGATCAATGAACAAATCAAAATAGAGATCAAGGAATATATAGAAACAAATGACAACAACAACACTAAGCCCCAACTTCTGTGGGATGCAGCGAAAGCAGTCTTAAGAGGAAAGTATATAGCAATCCAGGCACACTTGAAGAAGGAAGAACAATCCCAAATGAATAGTCTAACATCACAATTATTAAAACTGGAAAAAGAAGAACAAATGAGGCCTAAAGTCAGCAGAAGGAGGGACATAATAAAGATCAGAGAAGAAATAAACAAAATTGAGAAGAATAAAACAATAGCAAAAATCAACGAAACCAAGAGCTGGTTCTTTGAGAAAATAAACAAAATAGATAAGCCTCTAGCCCAACTTATTAAGAGAAAAAGAGAGTCAACACAAATCAACATAATCAGAAATGAGAATGGAAAAATCACGACAGACTCCACAGAAATACAAAGAATTATTAAAGACTACTATGAAAACCTATATGCCAACAAGCTGGAAAACCTAGAAGAAATGGACGACTTCCTAGAAAAATACAACCTCCCAAGACTGACCAAGGAAGAAACACAAAAGTTAAACAAACCAATTACAAGCAAAGAAATTGAAACAGTAATCAAAAAACTACCCAAGAACAAAACCCCGGGGCCGGACGGATTTACCTCGGAATTTTATCAGACACACAGAGAAGACATAATACCCATTCTCCTTAAAGTGTTCCACAAAATAGAAGAAGAGGGAATACTCCCAAACTCATTCTATGAGGCCAACATCACCCTAATACCAAAACCAGGCAAAGACCCCACCAAAAAAGAAAATTACAGACCAATATCCCTGATGAACGTAGATGCAAAAATACTCAATAAAATATTAGCAAACAGAATTCAACAGTATATCAAAAGGATCATACACCATGACCAAGTGGGGTTCATCCCAGGGATGCAAGGATGGTACAACATTCGAAAATCCATCAACATCATCCACCACATCAACAAAAAGAAAGACAAAAACCACATGATCATCTCCATAGATGCTGAAAAAGCATTTGACAAAATTCAACATCCATTCATGATAAAAACTCTCAGCAAAATGGGAATAGAGGGCAAGTACCTCAACATAATAAAGGCCATATATGATAAACCCACAGCCAGCATTATACTGAACAGCGAGAAGCTGAAAGCATTTCCACTGAGATCGGGAACCAGACAGGGATGCCCACTCTCCCCACTGTTATTTAACATAGTACTGGAGGTCCTAGCCACGGCAATCAGACAAAACAAAGAAATACAAGGAATCCAGATTGGTAAAGAAGAAGTTAAACTGTCACTATTTGCAGATGATATGATACTGTACATAAAAAACCCTAAAGACTCCACTCCAAAACTACTAGAACTGATATCGGAATACAGCAAAGTTGCAGGATACAAAATCAACACACAGAAATCTGTAGCTTTCCTATACACTAACAACGAATCAATAGAAAGAGAAATCAGGAAAACAATTCCATTCACCATTGCATCAAAAAGAATAAAATACCTAGGAATAAACCTAACCAAGGAAGTGAAAGACTTATACTCTGAAAACTACAAGTCACTCTTAAGAGAAATTAAAGGGGACACTAATAAATGGAAACTCATCCCATGCTCATGGCTAGGAAGAATTAATATCGTCAAAATGGCCATCCTGCCGAAAGCAATATACAAATTTGATGCAATCCCTCTCAAATTACCAGCAACATTCTTCAATGAATTGGAACAAATAATTCAAAAATTCATATGGAAACACCAAAGACCCCGAATAGCCAAAGCAATCCTGAAAAAGAAGAATAAAGTAGGGGGGATCTCACTCCCCAACTTCAAGCTCTACTACAAAGCCATAGTAATCAAGACAATTTGGTACTGGCACAAGAACAGAGCCACAGACCAGTGGAACAGATTAGAGACCCCAGAAATTAACCCAAACATATATGGTCAATTAATATTTGATAAAGGAGCCATGGACATACAATGGCAAAATGACAGTCTCTTCAACAGATGGTGCTGGCAAAACTGGACAGCTACATGTAGGAGAATGAAACTGGACCATTGTCTAACCCCATATACAAAGGTAAACTCAAAATGGATCAAAGACCTGAATGTAAGTCACGAAACCATTAAACTCTTGGAAAAAAACATAGGCAAAAACCTCTTAGACATAAACATGAGTGATCTCTTCTTGAACATATCTCCCCGGGCAAGGAAAACAACAGCAAAAATGAGCAAGTGGGACTACATTAAGCTGAAAAGCTTCTGTACAGCGAAAGACACCATCAATAGAACAAAAAGGAACCCTACAGTATGGGAGAATATATTTCAAAATGACAGATCTGATAAAGGCTTGACGTCCAGAATATATAAAGAGCTCACACGCCTCAACAAACAAAAAACAAATAACCCAATTAAAAAATGGGCAGAGGAACTGAACAGACAGTTCTCCAAAAAAGAAATACAGATGGCCAAGAGACACATGAAAAGATGCTCCACATCGCTAATTATCAGAGAAATGCAAATTAAAACTACAATGAGGTATCACCTCACACCAGTAAGGATAGCTGCCATCCAAAAGACAAACAACAACAAATGTTGGCGAGGCTGTGGAGAAAGGGGAACCCTCCTACACTGCTGGTGGGAATGTAAATTAGTTCAACCATTGTGGAAAGCAGTATGGAGGTGCATCAAAATGCTCAAAACAGACCTACCATTTGACCCAGGAATTCCACTCCTAGGAATTTACCCTAAGAACGCAGCAATCAAGTTTGAGAAAGACAGATGCACTCCTATGTTTATCGCAGCACTATTTACAATAGCCAAGAATTGGAAGCAACCTAAATGTCCATCTGTAGATGAATGGATAAAGAAGATGTGGTACATATACACAATGGAATACTACTCAGCCATAAGAAGTGGAAAAATCCAACCATTTGCAGCAACATGGATGGAGCTGGAGAGTATTATGCTCAGTGAAATAAGCCAAGTGGAGAAAGAGAAATACCAAATGATTTCACTCATCTGAGGAGTATAGGAACAAAGGAAAAACTGAAGGAACAAAACAGCAGCAGAATTACAGAACCCAAAAATGGACTAACAGGTACCAAAGGGAAAGGAACTGGGGAGGATGGGTGGGCAGGGAGGGATAAGGGGGGGGAAGAAGAAGGGGGGTATTAAGATTAGCATGCATGGGGGGGAGGGAGAAAGGGGAGGGTGGGCTGCACAACACAGAGAGGACAAGTAGTGACTCTACAACATTTTGCTAAGCTGATGGACAGTAACCGTAATGTGGTTGTTAGGGGGGACCTGATATAGGGGAGAGCATAGTAAACATAGTATTCTTCAGGTAAGTGTAGATTAAAAATTTAAAAAAAAAAAAAAGAAAGAAAGAAAGAAAAGGGGGATTACTCCTTAACAGGATAAAACTATTGGTAAATCAAAGATCAACGCATGCTTTAAATATCCTTAATGTTGATCACTTAAAGGGTGTCAGATGATCAGCTATGGAGGTACTCTTTTCTGATAATATTCCTTTCTCTTAATTAAAAAAAAAAAAAAAAAAAAAAGCAGTTACTGTGTGCTGACCTCCAATGAGTTCTGCACAGTGGTATAGAGGGCATGTCAAAGTGTGGGCAAAGGGTCTGTTTGTTTCTACGCAGAAGATCAAGGCCTAGCTTGGATACCCAGAAAATGAACTAAGATACGATATGAGGAGGAGCTTCCGGCATCAGCACTCTCTGGAGGACTCGTGCCGGGGGATGATCATCAAAAAGCCTCCACAGGGATCCGGACGATGCTGCGGTTGTGGCTGCATCCAGCCCACCATCTCCTGGACTTGCCATAAGAAGGAGGAGGGAGATGTCTAGGCTGGCATGTGCATACAGTGAGACAACGAATTTGACTGGATCTGTACTGTTGGAACTCAACCAGGAGTTGGGAGGGGTGCAAGTTGTAGCACCCCAAAATCTCATGACTATAGACTATCTATGGTTAAAAGAACATATGGGATGTGAACAGATCCCAGAAATGGGCTGCTTTAATTTGTCTGATGGTTCAAGTACAGTTGGAAAATATCCATCATATCATAGATAAATTTTCACAAATGCCTAGGGTGCCTAAATGGTTTTCTTGGCTTCACTGGAGATGGCTGGTAATTATAGATTTGCTTTGTTTATGTCACCGTATTCCTATTATGTCAATATGTGTGTGCAAATTAGTTAGTAGTTTAAAACCTATACATACTTAAGGTACTATACAAGAAGATATGTCAAAGAAATAATCAATCCTCCCAAGTTTCCTTCATATGCTACATCTATAGCTTTTCTTCTTCCTTCCTAATTACAAACTTTAAATAGAATTCGTGCCTCATATCGAATTTACCGAGTATCATAATTCCTCCAGGTGGTAAAGATACCTCGAGACAAGTGCTGGGCATAGAAGCCACAGGGCATAAATCTGCAAAGAAGTAAAAAGCTAACCTTTGCAAACAATATGGCTTCTCTCTCACTTACCAACTTTACATTTCCCTGTATGGCCCCGGAAGATGACTGGTTAGCCAGAGACGGGTAAGATTCCTCAAGGGAGGAACAACCTAAGACAGGCACAGTCGCAGGGGGGCCATCAGGTGAGAATTTGGGGATCAACAGAGGTGAGGCTCAGAACCTCACCCCCTCTGCTTTGAGAGAAATCTTCTGCATCCGTGGATGTCTTGCTGCCCTTGTCTAGCCTGGATTAATACTTAGTCCATAGGCACACACCTGATCATCTGATCATCTACATTTGCCTTCTTACAGCACTAAACTATGTTTTCTACCTTTATCTTGCATCTACCTACCACTTCAGCATTTTATTAAAAATAAAAATAATAATAATAATAGGAGAAATGTGGGATCAACATATAAATCAAGTACAAAAATCAAATGAATATTCATATTTGACCTGATGGTTTATAGGTCATATTGCATGATCAAAACCGAAAGTTTCTGTGATGAATGCCCTTGTACTGTTCACCATGTAAGAATTTATTCACTCTGTAAGAATTCGTTCACCATGTAAGAACTTGTTCGTTATGCTTCAGAAGATTGGAGACTGACGAGAATTAGGCTTGAGATGGATTAATGATTGTACATTGAGCATTGACCCCCCTATACTGAATTTTATTGTTGTTAACAACCATTTGATCAATAAATATGAGAGATGCCCTCTAAAAAAAAAAAAAAAAAAAAAAAAAAAAAAAAAAAAATGAAAAAAGAAAAAAAAAAAACTCTGCGAGAATGTGGGTGCATTTTCTCATAATTTTGACCAATCAGTAAAAGTCCAGATATTTTTCACATTCAAGTTTTCACAAATTGATTAAGGCAGCTCCTTCAACCACCTTTCCTGTTGTAAGGGAAACAGCACCCTTGGCCATGAGGATGCAAAGCCAGTGATGGTTCTTGGGCAGTCACAGTCTAAAGAGAAAGCCCAGAACCTCAGCTAAGATCCAACACCCAAATTACTCTGCATTGTACAATTCTAGTAACTCATCACTGCAGGGCAGTCTGTGGATGAAGAAGAACCCAGATAGGGTGATCTTGCCTAAGAAGGTACTTACCACAACTGCTTTTGTCAACGCTCATTGAATAGCTAAAGCAGAGAAATTCCATTTCTAAAGATAAATGTTCTTACTAAAGGTCAAAGGCTCACTCCAGAATATTCTCTTGCTAGAACCTACATAAATTGAAATGCAGTGCAGACCTTCTCAAAAAAGTTTTATTTGGTTTGTTTAATTTTATGTATCAACTTGACTGGCTATAGGGTGCCCTGATAAAACATTATTTCTGGGTGTGTCTGTGAGGATGCTGTGGATGAGTTAGCATCTGAATCAGTGGACTCAGTGAGGTAGATTGCCCTCCCCAATGTGGGTGGGCCTTATCCTATTGGTTGAGAACATGAATAGAACAAAAGGCAGAGAAGGGAATAATTTGCCCCTTTTTTCCTGTCTTGCTCATTTTCCGGGCCTTCAGAATTGAGCAGAATTACGCTGTCAGTTTTACTGGGTCTCCAGTTTATAGACTGCATGTCATAGGACTTCTCAGCCTCTGTAATTGCATGAACCAATTCCTCATAATAAATCTTCATAAATCTCTGTATATGGATATATATTATATACAATAAATCCAAATAAGTCAAAAAAAAAAAAAAAAAAAAAAAAAAAAAAAAAAAAAAAAAAAAAGAATGTAGCACTCCAGTTTGAAAAAGAGAGATGCACCCCTATGTTTAATGCTGCACTATTAACAATAGCCAAGATATGGAAGCAACCTAAACGTCCATCAGTAGATGAATGGATAAAGAAGATGTGGTACATATACACAATGGAATATTACTCAGCCATAAGAAAAAAACAGATCCTACCATTTGCAACATGGATGGAGCTAGAGAGTATTATGCTCAGTGAAATTAGCCAGGCAGAGAAAGACAAATACCAAATGATTTCACTCATATGTGGAGTATAAGAACAAAGGAAAACTGAAGGAACAAAACAGCAGCAGAATCACAGAACCCAAGAATGGACTAATAGTTACCAAACGGAAAGGGACTGGGGAGGATGGGTGGGAAGGGAGGGACAAGGGCAGAGAAAAAGAAAGAGGGCATTAAGATTAGCATGTATAGTGGCGGTGGGGAGCACGGGGAGGGCTGTGCAACACAGAGAAGACAAGCAGTGATTTTATAGCATCTTACTATGCTGATGGACAGTGACTGTGAAGGGGTATGTGGGGGGGACTTGGTGAAGGGAGGAGCCTAGTTAACATAATGTTCTTCATGTAATTGTAGATTAATGATACCAAAAAAAACCCCCATGTGTCTGTCCTACAGCGCTGATCACTCTGTAAGAGTCACCCCAATGCCAGCACTTACCCTGATGAACTGCCAGTATGTCCATCCAAGCATCTGTGCTTTAACTATCCTCAGTGTGATGTATCACTGTATTCTAGATTACAATGATGTAATATGTATTTTTAATTTTTAGAGAAACTTTGCTCTTACTGTTATGGAAAAACCTGAAAAACCTGGATTGGATTGCTGACAAAAGAACCAAGCGGCACTTGGAGGTCTTGGAGTGTTGAGGTTTTATTCTTACACCGGCAGGCTCAGAGGGGAGTAATCTCCCAAGGTCTGAGCCCTGAGCACAAGCAAGGGGAGCAATTCATATTATTTTGATATGTGGCATTTTGGCATGCGCAGGGCAAAAGAGGAGCCCAGAGGAGGGGAGAGGGAGCTGGGTGCTCTGCTAACTTTGCCAACTGGAGGAAAAAAGTGGTTTGCTGACCTTGATGGCTGTGTTGAATATTTTCCTTATCAGTCCCCCCTCTGATGCCCCTTTAAACACTTCGTTTCAGGGGGCATCATCTCTTTGGTTTATGATAGGGTTATAATGGCTTGTATTTATACTTTTAATTACTTTGAGGTAGGATATTTTTTCCTTGTGGCTTTTTCATTAAAGTCCTGAGTACTTTGTAAAGAACACAAATGATTATGTTTTTATGCATCTGTCTGTGTGGGCCTTATGTGTACAAGTTGAAATGAGTCCTTCAGATTCTTGATAACAAAAAATACCCAGTTTTCCTTAGTCCTAATTTATTCTTATGCAGCTGAGCATTACACTCAGGCTGGCTTATTTGAGTGTGAGAGGACAGGTGCTAAGGGTGGAGGGCCACCGAGGGCAGCTCCCTTGGGTGATGACCATGCATTTTATAACTTTTGCACAGTTAACTTGATAGAGGTACTTTGGAAATGCAGGCTGAGACTTGAGTTCAGCTAAGAGAGACAGGTAAGCACAGCAAAACAACTTACGATTACCCAATAGACAATAATAGAAAGGGCAACTTTTCGAGGTACAGTTTACTCAGAGGGGGCAGCAGCAGAGAGTTTAATGGCCGGGATGAGAGACTCAATTCCAGAGAGGGCCAGGATCCACGGCGTGCAGGTGTTTATTAGTCAGAAGGCAATTGCCAGATATGGTGGAGGAGAGGATTCTGGAGTCTGGCTGGGCCTTCCACGGATGTGTTTCTTCTCGGATTATGGGCTTTTTTTACTCTGGAATAATGGAGCCACGGAGTGATGCCTGCAACTTTGAGGGCAGCAGGAGTAGTTAGAACAAGCCCCCAGCCTGGAAGGAATGTACTGGGGTCCCTAAGGAGATGGGGGCTCTTTCTAGGGTACATTGCTGCAGCTTATTTAGGGTGGCTCTTAAGGCTTGGAGCTGTTCTCTTGCTCCCTTATCTCCTATCTGGTGTAAGTTCCCCGGGATGCTTCTAGACACCAGGGAGGGCATTCATATACTAATTTAAAAGGGGAAAAGCCTTGAGTCCCAGGTGTGCAGCGAGCATGCAGGAGAGCCAGGGGCAGTAGGTCCAGCTATGGGAGGCCAGTTTCTTGGCAAAACTTAGCTAGGGTCCCTTTGGGGGTGCAATTCAGTCACTCCATTTTCCCTGAACTTTGTGGCCTATATGCAGTGTGGTTTCCAGGTAATGTTGAGAGATTTAGTTAAAATCTGTACTGAATCTGCTACAAAGGCAGGTCCATTGTCACTGTGAATTGTAGACGATACAATAGGCCAATCTGGGACACAATTTTTCTCAGAAGGACTTTGTCTACTTTCCAGCTTTGTTTTGTCCTGGTTGAGAAGGCTTTGACCCACCCAGAGTATGTGCACATTATTACTAGAAGGTACTGAGTCCTCTGCTTGGCTGGACATCTGTGAAGTCTATCTCAAGGTTTTCAGAGGGGGCAACTCCTGTTCTTTGGACACCTGGTGGGGGTCGTGGTGTAGATCGAGCATTATTTCTGCGTAAATTACACACTGCTCACTTACTGCTTGGCATAATCCTGGCAATTGGCTGATGTAGTATTGCTTTTTGAGGGCTTCTAGTGCAGTTTTTCCAGAGTGGGTGAGCTGATGGTATTTGCTGACTAGACACCTTTCAGTTGTGGATGGGACAAAGATGCATTTGTCAGGCAGCATCTACCATCCTTTTCTAGTTAGGGTGGCTCCTTCAGCCATGGCCCAGTCCTTCTCTTTTTCAGTGTACTTGGGTGGAAGGGCCTCCATTGGGTGTGTTAAGGCCATAGTGAGGTAAGGAGCTTTATCTGTTTTTTTATTGGCTGCTGTTTTAGCTACTTTATCTGCTATCTGCTTCCCCTGTGTTATAGGGTTGTCCTTTTTTTTGGTGTTCTTTGCAATGCAGAATTGCTACTTTTTTTGGGGGGGGGGGTGAGCCAGACAGCCTTGAGGAGTTTTAGTATTGTGCCAGCCGAGAGTTGGAGAGGAAGTGGTGTCCTTGTGTGTTTATGAGGGACACAACATTATGGGGGACATTGACATTTAGTTTTTTTGGTCCCAGGGTAAGTTTATTTGCTTTTTTTAATGAATAGAACTGTGGCTGCCAGTGTCCTGAGGCAGGGTGACCATCCTGCCACAATCAAGTTCAGTTTTTTTTTTTGACAGGTATGCGACTAGCCGCTGCCAGGGCCTAACAGTCTGTGTGAGAACTCTGAGGACTACTTTTTTTTTATGTACGAAGAGATTGAAGGGCTTTTTTTTATATCTGTCAGGCCTAGGGCTGGTGCCTGTTCTGAAGCAGCCTTTATTTCTAGGAAGATGGCTCTTGCCTCCTGTGTTCACACAGGGGGCTCTAGGTCTGCCCCCCAAAGGAGGCTCTAGAGGGGTTTTGCCAATGCCGAGAATCCAGGAATCCAGATTCTGCAGAACCCAGCAGCCCCCAGGTAGTCTTGTACGCTTTTCTTCATCTGGGCCTGAGGTAAGGAGATAATGACCTTTTTTTCTCCAGCCCTAGTGCCCTTTCTCCCTGGGTGAGGAGGAAGCCCAAGTACCGGACTTGCTCCTGGCAGATTTGTGCCTTTTTCCATGAGGCGTGGTACCCTGAGTCTGACAGGAGGTGCCTTTCGTGCCTTTTGCACAATATTCCTGGGTGTCACTGGCAAGGAGGAGGTCATCTATGTACTGCAAGAGGGCGTAGCACATGGCTTCCCTCGGAAAGCTGACAAGGTCTGTGGCCAATGACTCTCCAAAGAGAGCGGGTGAGTTCTGGAACCCTTGTGGAAGCTGCATCCATGTTAACTGCACCTGCCGCCCCGTATCCGGTTCAGTCCATTTGAAGGCACACCAAGAGTTGGTTTTGGGGGGCCAGCCGGAGGCAGAAAAAGGCATCCTTTATGTCTAAGCAAGTGAACCATTTGGCAGACCCTGAGATATGGCTGAGGAGGGTGTACGATTTGGGACCACCAGGTGTAAAGAAACGTTCACTTTGTTAATGGCTCGTAGGTCTTGAATAGGCCGGTACCCTCCTCCTGGCTTTTTGACTGGTAGAGCAGGGTGTTCCAGGGTGACTGATACTTGATTAGAATGCCTGCCTCTTTGAGTCTAATCGGATGTTCCTGGATGCCTGCTCTCGCCTCTTGTGAGACTGGGTACTACCTCTGTCATTGTGGCTGGGCCTCTGGAGTTAACTTTACAATGACAGGGGCTTGGTTATGAGCAAGTCCAGGTGGGTTGTCTTCAGCCCATACAGAGGGGAAGTCAGCTTTGAATTTAGGTGGGCTACTTAAGAGGATCTGGGCACCGAATAGCCTCTATTCCTCTTCCCTAGGTGTGTTTATTGCCAGTATGAGGGACCCTGGCCCTTCTTGGCCTGGGTTTAGTTTGAGGCTGGTGCGTTGAGTTGGTTCAAAAGTTATTTGGGCTCCGAGCTCAGAGAGTATATCTCGGCCGAGGAGGGGAACAGGGCACGCAGGCAGGTAGAGAAATTCATGTCAGACCTTGTGGCCTCCAAGTTCACATTGAAGGGCTTGGCAAAAGTGTTGCTGGACTGCTTTTGTCCCGGTGGGTCTGAGAAGAGTTGCAGTTTTTCACTGAAGAGGCTACAGGAAGGGTGACTACAGGTTCTGCCCCTGTGTCAACCATAAAAGTCATGTTTTGGACCCCCACTTTCATTTTGACCATGGGCTAATGGGAGCTGAGCCTGAGAGAGCCCGGTCCTTGTTAATCTGAGTCTGTTCCTGCCAAGCCAATGAGCCTTCACCCATGAGTCTCCTCCCGGTAATGACTGGGCCTTGGGGCTTTGCCTTGGTTGGGGCATTTGTTCTTCCAGTGCCCCTTCTCTTCACAACAAGCACACTGGTCCCTGGCTATGGGGGTCCTAGGCATCCTCCCTCTTGGTGGCCAGCTTTTCTCTGCCTTTTGAACATCTCTCTTTTTTAGGGCAGCTGCCAGGAGGCTGGCCTTTTTCTTTATTTTTCTTTTAGCCTCTCTGTCAGCCTGAATTTCTCTGTTTAGATATACTTTGTTGGCAACTGTTTATTTATTTATTTATTTTTAAAATTTGGTGTCATTAATCTACAATTACATGAAGAACATTATGTTTACTAGGCTCCCCCCTTCACCAAATCCCCCCCACATACCCCTTCACAGTCACTGTCCATCAGCATAGTAAGATGCTGTAAAATCACTTCTTGTCTTCTCTGTGTTGTAGAGCCCGACCCCCCACATTATACATGCTAATTGTAATGTTCCCTTTCTCCCCCACCATCCCTCCCTTCCCACCCATCCTCCCCAGTCCCTTTCCCTTTGGTAACTGTTAGTCCATTCCTTTGTTGGCAATTTTAACCAGTTGAGTGATATTTATCCTGGCAAAGCCTTCAAGTTTTGGGAGCTTTTATCTGATGTCTGGGGCGGCTTGGGCTACAAATGACGTGTTGACCATTTGTTGGCTCCCTGGTAACTCAGGATTGAAGACGGTGTAGATGCGATAAGCTTTACCCAGTCTTTTATAATAATCCTCAGAAGACTCTCCTGGTTGTTGAATGACTAAAGATACAAGTGGCTTTTTGGACCTAGTTTTGATCCCCTGGAGGAGGATGTCCTGATATTGGTGGATCTGGTGCTGTCCCTCAGGGGTGGTGAAGTCCCACTTGGGGTGCTCCTCAGGGATGGCAATTTCAGCCCATGCACCCCGATCAAGGACCCTGGCTGCCTCCTCTCTTTTGTTGTGAACAGGGTGCGGAGAAGCTGTTGGCAGTCTTTCCAGGTCAGCCAATGGGTTTGGAAGAGGGATTTCATGAGATCAACCAGGGCTTGTGGCTTTTCCGAGGGGAGTTTGTGTTTTTAATTGAGGAGGTTAGTCGTGGAGAAGGGTTGGTAGTAAAGCATGGACCAGCTGGGCTGGATGGTCTCATCTTTATTATGACTTTCAGGCTCCCACGTCTCTTGCACCAGCATCTGAAGGGTGCCTGCTGGCCGAGGGCACAGTCTGGCTGCTGGTCTGGGGGAGAGTGGGTCCACTGGTTCTGGAGTTGGCAGGAGGCTGATGGCAGCAGGGTGTCTGGGACTGGGGGGGCTGGGTGCTGACGGCTTTGGGGGCATGTAAGGTGGGGGCAATATTGGCTCTTCCTCTGGGTCACCAACAAGAATTTGCGGAGGCTCAGGTTCCTGTTGATTCTTTGTGGGATGCTTTGTTGAGGTGACTAATACCCTATCCTGTCCCTGCCTGTTGCAAGCAAATCACACCCAAGGGGAAAGGGTCTAGGCAACTCCTAACCAGGAGTTAATGTATGGGAACTGATTAGCATGACCTGGATCTCTAGTGATGACCTGCCAGACTTGTCGGATTGTTGGGACATCTAGGGTTCCTTCTGGAGGCCACCCTACACTAATGGTGAGCTATATGGATTCGCACAGGGTTTTCAACCTGCCAGGGGCTAATTTTACTTCAGAGTTTCCTGAAAAATCCTTCTTGAAATTTTTCGATCATGGTCTTGAGAACTGTGGGTTTGCTGCGCCCTGATCCCATGACGTGTCCGTGTAATGGTGCCATGACGACAAGGGAAGGGTGCCTTCTTCAGAGAGGAGACCAGTCAGATGTCCATCTGCTCTCCTTGCAGAGAATTTGGTCAGCCTTGACTAAGGTGCACCTGTGTAAAGTCCTGGGCCAGGTCAGCTGAAGCTGAGTCACTGTTATGTCATGGCGGCTGACCACGAATGTGGATGAGGGCCCACTCAGATTCCATAGTGCAGGCCAAGGAACCACAGATTCAGTGCAGACTGAATGGCAGCCACCCTGCACACACTCAGACCAGAGTTTAAACATTCCCCCCCTGGGAATGTCTACCTGTGAGATTTCTAAGAAGTCTCTGGGAGGTAATCAGGCTCCCCTGGGGCCTTACTGGATTCGAGGTCAGAACCAGGTCCTCACCTGCCAGGCCTCTTTGAGTCCGGCAGGAACAGCGGAGAGGGGCTGGCCCAGGGCAACCAGGCAGGACACTGCCGAAAGATCAGGGAGGGTGTGCCTTCTCCATTGCGATCTCCCATTCCATCCCCACCATTGCCCTAAACCTATAGCAACAATGGGCCAGCGTGGCTGGGTTTCCTGGTCAGGAAACCAAATGTTATGGAAAAACCTGAAAAACCTGGACTAGATAGCTGATGGAAGAACCAAGCTAACTTGGAGGTCTTGGAGTGTTGAGGTTTTATTCTTACACCGGTGGGCTCTGAGGGGCGTAATCTCCCAAGGTCTGAGCCCTGAGCACAAGCAAGGGGAGCAATTTATATTATTTTGATATGTGACATTTTGGCACACGCAGGCAAAAAAGGAGCCCGGAGGAGGGGAGAGGGAGCTGGGAGTGCTCTGCTGACTTTGCCAACTGGAGGATAAAAGTGGTTTGCTGACCTTGACAGCTGTGTTGAATATTTTCCTTATCTTTACACATCAGTGCTTCACCTTTTAATGTGATATCATTTGCCATTAGTAGGTAACTATGATGCAGGTAGAAGGTCAAGTATAATTGCACAGCAGTGTGCTTAAGGTCATCACTGTTAAGTACTGAACTGAGGAATCTGGTCTCTTGACTCCTTGGGTACTGACTCACCTATTTATCTAGACTGACTCATCTATCACAGTTCAAACTTGCCAAACACTTTCATGATGATAAGGGTTGCCACCAAATAATAAAAGTTGATGGGGAAATATTCCACAGAAACAGGAAGCAACAGACATTCCATGTACTTGCCTCAGCAGAAATATCAAGACTTCTCTTCCTCTGCAGCAAATGAGATAAGAATGAGCATACTGCTTCCTTTAAGAAATCTGGACAGCATCTGTATGTGATAATTTAGTTGGAGATGTCTCAGTGCCAGAGGGAGAGTTTTATAGAAATAACCAAACCTCCGACATATAGAAGAGAGAACACAAATGAATCAATAGTAAACTTGGAAATGAGAAAAAAAGAATTCAGCTGTGTCCAAGTGCACCATCTCAGCCAAAACTTGGTAAATTAAGCACCAGGCAAATTTTGATAAATTAAGCTATATCTATAGCTTTTATGTTTCTTTATGAGATAGGAAGGTATCTTAGGTAAAAATGACTGCTGTATAAAATGACCTACTACTGTAGAAGATAACCTATAATAAAAAAAATAAGTTGCCACACAAGGTGCAGTGAGGAGAGATGGTAACTAGTGAATGATCATGTCATCAGGAAGTATTTTATCCTGTTAAGACTTTTGCAAAGTGGTATAATAAAAGTCAGATTAAGCATTTAGCTTATCACCCACAAATATGGTCTCAAAAGTGAATTAAAATAATATGTACTAAAAATACTATTTTTAAGTAACACCTACAATGTATGTTGCAGTGACAAAAGAAAACAAGCCTAACATTCCACCAGCTGTTAGTACTGGTAAGGAAGGGGATTTCTTGACAGAACTAGTACTGGCCTCCTACTTGAAACATTAACAAACATAATGGCCATGGCTACTCCCCATTATGGGCTGAATTGTGTGCCCCCCCAAATTCGTATCTTGAGGTCCTAAGCCCCCATGTGACTATACTTGGAGATGGAACTTTTAAGTAGCCAGTTAAGGTTACATGAGGTTGCATGGGTGGAGCCCTAATCTGACAGGACAATGTTCTTATAAGAGGATGGGACACCAATGATTTCTTTTGTTCCCTTGTGAGGATACAGTGGGAAGGCAGTGCCAACACATCAGAGCCAGGGCCCAGGGCCCAGAGCACCTTGGTCAAAGGGCCACCTGACTGAGAAGGTGAAGTGGAAGTCCCTGGACACATGGTCCATTTTCCTCTGGTCTTTGCATGCAGCACATAAAGAGGCATGGACACACAGGAATGAGAGGATATGTGGATGTAAACAAGACTGCCATAGTACAAAAGCCAGCTTTTACCGACTGTGTAGTCTTAAACAAGCGAACTAATCTCTCTGTGACTATATTTCCATATCTGCAACATGAGGATTAAATGAATGAATTCATAGGAAATGCTTACAACAGTGTTTGGAGGGAAAGACAGCTATTTTTATCACACAGAACTTTTCTAAAGTATCCTTAGAAATTCCCCCTGATGAAAGTTAGTTACCAATGCTGCTCAATGGATTTCTGTAATGGCTTAGAATACATCTAAAGTACTGGCCATATAAATGAGGTGACACACACATGTATGCTTTGACATTGCTCAGTAAGCATTGCTCAACCTACCTCCTACAGTAAAGCACTTTGCTGGATACAAAACTGTAACATGTGCTGCTGGCATGAGAACCACACCTGGAGAACTGTATATCAGCAAGAGGATTCGGGGAAATAAATATGGTCATAAAGATACTCACTGGATTGGAGAGAAGAGTGGATGAACTCACAGAGAACTTTGAAATAGAGACAGAAAATATAAAAAAGAATCTGTCAGAGATGAAGAATACAATAGCTGAAATGAAAAATACACTACATGGAATCAACAGCAGATTACAGGATGCAGAATGGACCAGTGATCTGGGAGAGAGTAGTGGAAAACAACCACGCTGAACAGCAAAAAGAAAAAAGAATAAAAAGAAAAGAAGACAGGTTAAGGGATATCTACAACAACTTCAAGCACAATACCATTCACATTATAGGGATTCCAGAAGGAAAAGAGAAATAAATAGGCAGAAAATTACTTGAAGAAATAATAGCTGAAAATTCTGTAACCTGGGGCAGTAAACAGATATCCAAATCCAGGAATCCCAGAAAGCCCCAAATAAGATGAATGCAAGGAGGTCCACACCAAGGTTAACAAATAAAATGGTAAATAAATAAAGATAAAGAGAGACTCCTAAAAACAACCAAAGAAAAGAAAACAGTTATATACAAGGGAAAGTCAGTAAGTGATACCACAGATTTTTCAGCAGAAACTTTGCAGAACAAAACGTAATGGCACATGATATATTCAAAATACTGAAAGGAAAAAATCCCCTGTAACTAAGAATACTTTACCTGGCAAGGTTATCATTCAGAATTGAGGGAGGGAGAGAGTTTACAGACAAACAAAGGTTGAAGGCATTCATCATCACTAAACTGGCCTTACAATAAATGTTACAGGGAATTAACTTTCAGTTAAAAAAAAAAGTAAGAAAATTATGACAGGGAAAAATTTCACTGGTAAAAGCAAATATACAGTAAAATTAGTAGATAAGTCACTTATAAAGCTAGTATGAAGTTCAAAAGACAGAACTAGTAATATCAATTCTAACAGAAAATTAGTCAAGGGATACACAAATTAAAAATATGTAACATATGACTTCAAATACATAAAACACGGAGGGGGATAATAAAAAGGTGGTGGTTTTAGAATGTTTTAGAACATAAATGACCATCAACCGAATATGGACTGCTACATACATACAATGTAATATACGAATCTCATGGTAACTACAAACTAAAAACCTATAACAGACACACAAAAAATAAAGATATATGAATCAAAGCATAACACTAAAGAGAGTCATCAAGTCACAAAGGTAGTGAGCAAAAGAAGAAACAGAATAACTACAAAAATAACCTGAAACCAACTATCAAAAATGGTAATAAGACATGCTTATGAATAATTAAATGTAAATGGCTAAATGATTCAATTAAAAGATATAGGATAACTGGATGGATAAAAAGAACAACATAACAACACATATTTATATGCGACCTACAAGAAATTCACTTTAAGCCTAAACATGTACACAGACTGAGAGTGAAGGGATGGAAAAAGATATTACATGCAAAGAGAAGTGGAAAAAAAAAGCTGGGGTGACAATACTTATCTCAGGCAATATAGACTTCAAAACAAAGACTGCAACATGTACAAAGAGGATTATTATATAATAATAAAGGAATCAGTTCATCAAGAGGATGTAACAATTACAAATAAGCACCCAACATAGGAGCACCTAAATATATAAAGTAAATGTTAACAGATATAAAGGGAGAGATTGACTGTTATGCTAGGGACTTCAACACCCCATTTACATCAATGGAAAATCCATAAGAACACACTGGCTTATGACACATAAGATCAGGTGAGATTAATAGATATATACAGAATATTTCATCCAAAAACTGCAGAATACACATTAAGTGCATATGCAACATTGTCCAGGATAGGTCACATGTTACATCACAAAATAGGTCTCAATAATTTAAGAAGACTGAAATCATATCAAGGATAATTTCCAATCACAACAGAATGAAACTAGAATCAATTAGAAAAGAAGGGGAAAAACAGAAACATGTGGAGGCTAATCAACATGCTACAAAACAACCAATGGAGTAACAAAGAAATCAAAGAGGAAATTGAAAAAATAGTTGGACACAAATGAAAATGAAAACAACTTTCCAAAATGTATGGGATGTAGCAAAAGCACTTTTAAGAGGGACATTCATAGCAATACAGGTTTACCTTAGCAAACAAGAAAAATCTCAAATATACAATCTAACCTTACACTTAAAAGAACTAGAAAAAGAAGAACAAAGCCCAAAGTTAGTATAAGTAAATAATGTTAGAGTGGAAATAAATAAGACAAAAAATTTAAAAGCAATGAAATTAAGCACTAGATTTTTAAAAGTTAAGGTATCACTGATATATAATCACACGTATTGTTAAGTCCCCACCACATAACCCATTACAGTCACTATCCATCAGCATAGTAAGATGCTATAGAGTCACTACTTGTCTTTTCTGTGCTATACTGCTTTCCCCATGTCCCCCCATATTATGTATGCTAATCATAATACCCCTTACACCACTTATTGCTCCCTTCCCAACCACCCACCCCAACCCCTTTCCCTTTGGTAACTGTTAGTCCATTCTTGGGTTCTGTGAGTCTGCTGTTTTGTTCCTTCAGTTTTCACATTGTTATACTCCACAGATGAGTGAAACCATTTGATACTTGTTTTTCTCCACCTGGTTTATTTCAATGAGCATAATACCTTCTACCTCCATCCATGTTGCTGCAAATGGTAGAATTTGTTGTCTTCTTATGGATGAATAATATTCCATTGTGTATATGTACCACATCTTCTTTATCCATTCATCTACTGATGGACACTTAGATTGCTTCCATTTCTTGGCTATTGTAAAGAGTGCTGTGATGAACATAAGGGTGCATATGTCTTTTTGAAACTGGGCTCCTGCATTCTTAGGGTAAATTCCTAAGAGTGGAATTCCTGGGTCAAATGGTATTTCTACTTTAAGTTTTTTGAGGAACCTCCATACTGCTTTCCACAATGGTTGAACTATCATTAGGTTGAGGGAATTTACCTCCCACAAACCATCTCGACAGTGTATTTTAAAGGGACTGCTCTAGATGGAAGTGCTCCTAAGGCTAAATAGCTGTTACCAGAGAAAGTAAAACCATAGTAAAGGAAGTAGACCAATTAATTACTAACCAAATGGAAAATTAAATCAGCTAATCACAAAGTCACTCAAGGGATATACAAAGAGTAGAGAATATGATACCTAACATATATATAAAGAGTGGAGGAGAAAGAAAAGGGAGAAAAAAAAGAATCTTTAGATCTTGTTTAAGATAGCATAATAAGTGAGTTAAGTTAGACTGTTAGATAGGAAAGAAGTTATTCTTGAACCTTTGGTAACCATGAATCCAAAGCTTGCAATAGCAGTAATCTTTCCAGATAGAATATTCTTTGTTTGAAGCCCTTCTGCACTGAATATGTCATGCCACTCCCTTCTGGCCTGTAAGGTTGCTGTTGAGCAGTCTGCTGATGGCCTGATGGGTTTTCCTTTGTAAGTGATCTTTTTTCTCTCTCTGGCTGCTTTTAATACTCTGTCCTTGTCCTTGATCTTTGCCATTTTAAGTCTTGGTGTTGTCTCACTTGAGTCCCTTGTATTGGGAGATCTGTGCACTACTACAAAAAATTATACACCAGCAAATTGGACAATCTAGAAAAAAATGGATAAATTCCTAGAAGCATACAATCTTCCAAAACTGAATCAGGAAGAAATAGAAAATCTGAACACACTGATAACTAGTAGCAAAATTGAACTGATAATCAAAACACCTGTAACAAAGAAAATTCTAGGACCAGACAGCTTCACAGGTGAATTCTACCAAATATTTAAAGAAAAGTCCTAGCCATGGCATTCAGACAAGAAAAATAAATTAAAGCATCCAAGTTGATAAGGAAGAGGTAAACTGTTACTATATGACATAATACTAAATTAGAAAACCCTTAAGACCCCACCAAAAAACTGTTAGAATAAATGAATTCAGTAAAGTTTCAGGACACAAAATCACTACACAGAAATATTTTAAATTTCTTTACACTAATAATGAAGTAGTAGAAAGAGAAATTAAGTAAACAATCCCATTTACAATTGTATCAAAAGTAAAAAAATACCTAGGAATAAATCTAACCAAGGAGATGAAAGACCTATACTCTGAAAACTGTAAGACACTGATGAAAAGAAACTGAAGATGATTCAAATAAGTGGAAAGATATACCATGCTCATGGATTAGAGAATACTGTCTGTTAAAATGTCCATACTAACCAAAGCAATATACATATTCAATGCAATCCCTAGCAAAATACCTTTGTCATTTTTCACAGAATTTGAACAAATAATCCTAGAATTTATATGGAACCACAAACGACTCCAAATAGCCAAAGCAATCTTGAAAAAGAACATAGCTGGAGGTATCAAAAATCCCAGATTTAAAACTATACTACAAAGCTATAGCAATTAAAGCTGTATGGCACTGGCACAAAAACAAGACACACAGATCAAAGGAACAGAAAAGAGTGCTCAGAAATAAACCCACAGTTACTTGGTCAATTAGACTACAACAAAGGAGGCTAGAATACAACAATGGGGAAAAGACAGTCTCTTCAATAAATGGGAAAACTGGAGAAGCCACATGCAGAAGAATGAATTGGACCACTGTCTGCACAAAAATAATGGATTTTTCCAAAATGGACTAATAATCTAAATCTAAGACGTGAAACCATAAAATTCCTAGGAGAAATCATAGGCAATAAACTCTTGGACATTAGCCTTAGCAATATTTTCCTCGCTTGGTCTCCCCATGGGAGAAACAAAGGCAAAAATAAACAAGTGAGATGCCATCAAACTAAAAAGGTTCTTCACAGCAAAAGACAGTCAACAAAACAAAAACATAACCTACTAAGTGGGAGAATATATTTGCAAGTGACATATCTGATAAGAGGTTAATATCCAAAATATATAAACAACTCATACCACTCAACACTAAAACAAAAAAACCCTCCAAATAATTATTTAAAAATGGTTAGAGGACCTGAACAGACATTTTTCCAAGTAAGTCATACAGATGGCCAACAGATACACTGAAGACTCTCAACATCACTACTCATCAGGGAAATGTAAATCAAAACCACAATGAGGTATCACCTCACACCAGTAAGAATGGCTAAGATAAAAAAGACAAGAAATAAAAGTATTGGTGAAGAAGTAGAGAAAAGGGAATCTTCATGCACTGTTGGTAGGAATGTAAATTGGTGAAGCCAATGGAAAATAGTATGGAGGTTCCTTAAAAATTTTTAAATAGAAGCACCATACAATCTAGTAATTCCACTTGTGGGTATTTACCGAAGGAAAACAAAAAGTTATTCAAAAAGATATGTGCATCTCTATATTTACTGCAGCATTATTTACAATAGCCAAGAAAGGGAAGCAGCCAGAGTGCCTATCAATAGATGAATGGATACAGAAGACGTGGTATATATACACAACAGAATACTACTCGCTAAAAAAGAATGAAACCTCAGCATTTGTGACAACATGGATGGACGTAGAGGGTATTAAGCTAAGTAAAAATAAGTCATAGAAAAACAAATACTGTAATATTTCACTTATATGTGGGATCTATAAAAACATACATACCTCCTCCCCACAATTCCTCTCCCCCTAGAAACGGACTCATAAATAGAACTAGTGGTTGCCAGAGGAGAAGGTGTGGGGGAGTCAGTGAAATAGGTGAAGGGGATTAAGAGGAATAAACCTCCAGTTACAGAATAAATGAATCATAGGGATGAAAATATAGTCAGTAACACCACAATAACTTTGGTGTCAGGTGGTTACTACACTAACTGTGGGGAGCATTTCCTATGTACATAAATGTTAGATCACTATGTGGTATTGCTGATACTAATAAAATGTCAACTACATACACTCCAATACATTTTTTTAAAGTGATATGGTCCCTGTTCTAAATAGGCGTTGGTTGAGACCTCAGAATGGGGTAGACCATTCTGTCTGGAGGGGATCAGAGAAGGAGGTTCTGGGAGCCTGGACTCCCCTTACTTGCCCTTTTATCCTGTGAGTAAAGTGGTTTGGGCAGCTAAAGTGGACTTCACGTTGGAGACAGAGAAAACAAGACATGGCAAAGTGGGCAGTCACTGCTGGGCACACCAATAGCAAAACACCCCCACACTCCCAGAGCTGCTGCACACCACACACCACTTCCTCCCAAGGGTGTGTGACACTTTTCAAAGAAAACACAGTATTTGGTAGTATCACCACAGCAGGCGGAAATAGCAATGTTCAGTCAACTGACGAAGTCACAGTCTAGTCCGGAGTCACAAATACGGAGTCCTCCATGTGCCACCAACTACAGGCAGCACTGGTCTGAGCCACCTGCAGAGTGCTGTAGGTGAGGGGATGGGTGGCCAGGAGTGGGGATCAGTGGAAGGGAAAGAGGCAGAGCGGAGTCGACCTAGGGAGGATGCCTACACACAGGTCCACTGCACACGAGATGTCCCCAACTTACAATGAGGGTGTAAAAGTGTGATTGTAACTGGTGCTTAGAATCCATGCCAACTCTGAAATTAGGTACTATTTAAGTCGCTACACTAGCCCATTAACTAACCTATTAATCTGTTAGGTCAGAATGAAGTTAAAATTAATTGGTAAAATGATTGCTCTTTGTCATTATTCTAGTTTATCTCCTCTACCTATTTTTTTTCCTGCATTTTAGATTCATTGTGGGCTTAGCAGCCCATTTTGGGTCTAGTTTCTCATTTTAAAAAACATGCATTATGCAGGTCCTCTGGGAAAACCAGCATTCCTGTGTGAGAAGAGACTGTCACCTTGGCCCCAACTGCACCTGGCAAGATGGGGACCCCAGCTTGGTGGCTCTCACAGTGTGGTCCTGGAGGCGCCTGGGCACTAGCCTCAGCAGAGGGAGATCTTTTTAGAAACGCAGGTGCTCCAGCCCCACCCGGCCCCACCAATCAGCGACCCTGGGGCCAGCTCAGCAATCTAAGTTTCCCAGCCCTCACTGACTCCCCACACACTCAAGTTCCAGAAGTACCCCCCAGAGTAACCCCTGTAAGGCCAGACTGAGTCTTTTTAATCTTCCTTTGCTCTGTGTCTACACAGTGCCTGGCACTTGGGTGGTTCTAAACCACTGTTGGTGTTGTATGTTCTGTGTGTTTGGACAAATGTGTGATGTCATGGATCCACCACTATTGTATCATATACAGAATGATTGCGCTGCCTTAAACACTGCCTGCACTCCACCTACTCTTCCTTCCCTCACTCCTGGCCCCGACGGATATTAAAACAAAGCTGGAATAATGAAATAGTGTGGTGCTGGCAGCAGCAGAGTTGAAGGACCACTTAATAAATGGTATAGTGTCCATCAGGGGGATCCTGCCTCCAGGAGACAGTTAGCAGAGTGTGAATATATTTTTGGTTGTCACAAATTGGGGCAAAGGGGGTGCTGGCATCCAGTAGGCTGGGTCAGAGATACAATGTACAGGACAGCCCCCCATAACTAGTATGTCAGTAGTGCTGAGGTCTAAACCTCATTCTAGATGAGTATGTTAAGTGGGTATACTAAGAGAATTTCCCTTATGTGTTCCTCCCACACTGAGTGAATTCTAGCCCCATGAGAAGGGGATACAGTGATGGGAATGTGCTATATGCCTTCTCATTTGGCGGCCACAGCAGTGCAATAATGGACATAAAATATGCTCACAATAAGTGCCTTTTGGGTAAACACATGGATAAATCAGTGAATGAATCAGTTGATCTGTTCACTTCTCAGTTATCTTTTCTGTTTGTAAGCTGAAAGGGCTCTTTGTCATCATGTGGTTTGTCCTCTCGTGTAACAGGTGAGGAAGCTGGGTCTCAGAATTTCAGGCAAGTTACCAATGTGACCTATGTAACGGTGGAGGAAGCGTCACCAGGGCCCACATCTCCTGGATCTTTACTCACTCATGTTTCCTTGGCACCTCTATTCGACTGTGCTAGATACCGCTCAGCGCGGGCTGTGACTGGAACAAATGATGGGGTTTGCTCCTGCACAGAACATTAGGACTGCTTACACTGTTGAAACCACCAGATGCCAGCCCCTTGGTGTATTCAGACTGAATGCCAGGGACACACACTTATTCTGATTTTTGCCCAGAGCAGCAGTTTCAGCTGAGGTAGCCAGGCATTTGGTTAGTGAGCACACCCAGCTAACTGCTGACGATTCCCATTCTCAGGGGAGCTTTTCTGTATTCACTGTACACAAATAAAGTGCAAAGACATTAAAAACTGCTTCTTTGAAGGAAAAATGGTGAAAAGAAAAAGAAGTATACTGGTTAGGGGACATATCCCTTGTTGAGCAGCTAAGAATCTTATTTTTTGATTACAGTCATTGTCTGAAATGTATTTCAACCTTTTCTCATAAGAAAACAGTCTCTTCAGAGGACACCACAGCATTTTATAACTGCAATTTCTTTGTTTTCTATAGCAGAAGGTGGGTGGAGTGCATAAGTATCTTCATTTTAACAAGGAATCCCATTACAGATTAGTGGCAAATAGCAGCTAATATGCAGACAGTACTTGAGAGTTTACAAATAGCTATTCAAAGATGATAACAAAGAGGTTGCTAGTCCTGATACACACTGGGAATCGTTTTTGCTTTCCTTTTTTAAATTGGGCCTTCATTACCGAGTTTGAGAAGTGTTGTTCTATGGTACCTATATGTATCACAATACTTTCTAAATTGCAATCCATTCTAATTTTCTATTTATCTTTTCATACTCCTTGCTTAAATATAAGCTCGATAATTTCAGGAGCAATGTCTAGTTTTCATTTTGTTAATAGACTTCAGTTTTGAGAGCAGTTTTACATTCACAGCAAATTTCAGCAGATGCTACAGACTTCCCACATGCTCCCTGCCCCCTCCCTGCAGACTCCCCCCATCATCAGTATCTCCAACAAGAGAGAGGGACATTTGTTAGAATCCATGAACCTTCACTGACACATCATCTTCTCCCAAAGCCCACAGTTGACATTAGGGTCACTCTTGGTGTTGTACATTCTGTGGGTTTGGACAAATGTGTGACATCACGGATCCACCACTATTGTATCACACAGAATGACGGCACTGCCTTAAACACTGCCTGCGCTCCACCTACTCTTCCTTCCCTCACTCCTGGCCCTGACGGATATTAAAACAAAGCTGGAATAATGAAATAGTGTGGTGCTGGCAGTAGCTGAGGGACCACTTAATAAATGGTACAGTGTCCACTTAATTAAAACCTACATTCAAGCTAACATCAAAATAAAATTCAGAGAGCCTGATGATGATGTCAAAATAAAACCTCTAAACCACTAAAAGTCCTAGATATGTAGGTGAATGATTATATATATATCCTTTTGTTTACATGATACCACTGAGAGGCTCCATAAAGAAGCAGATCTCTGTACCATTTTGCCTAAAAACTTGCATGTGTTAAAACACTAACAAAGTGTAAGATAAATGACAAACTTGGAAACCTAACTGTAAAATATGTGAGCAAATATTTGAAAGTATTTTGTGAAAAGCTCTTAAACATCAATAAAAAGGACAAACCGGGTAACTAAGTATTATTTGCCTAATAAAAAAATAGGCAGAGGCCAAGAGCAGGCATTTTTAAAAAGAATATAAAAGGCCAATAAAACATGAAAAAAGCTCAATTTTACTAGAAATAAAAGAAATGTAAATTAGCCAGTTCCATTCCCTTTTCTCTAATTCCGAAGTCCAAAAAGCTCTGAAAATAGAAAATTATTCTATTGTACAAACAGATTTTGTAGCAAAATCTGATGTGGGTTATTCATGTTCTATTTACTCCACAGAACATAGCTGTTACTCTCCCTACCTCCCAACACAGCTTACTGGGAATATTTTGTAATACAGAATATGTGTATAACTTTATTACCCTTGTAAAATATGAATTATGAATTAGATCTGGCTATAATGGTTGGGATAAGGGATCTATATGGGAGGAAATATGTATTAAATGATTCCAAAATAATAAGAAGTATACGGAAGGACACACATACAAGAATCCCCATTGTGGCATTGCTTAATAAAATGGAAAACAGCTTCAATGTCCAGAAGTAAGACACTGTTCAAATACCTAATGGCAGACCTCAGTGGAATATTTTGCAAATAGTAGGTTGTTATTCACTAAAATAAAGATATTTTCAGGGTATCATTAAGTTAAAAGAGATGTACTAACCATAGTGTATACAGGACATAAATTTATATGCCTATATTTACATTCATAAAAGTTATGTACTTACATACATAAATCATACTGGGAAAACGTTTAGACCAAAATGCCATCTTTAGGTAGACTGGATTTTAGGTGATTTTAAATGGCTATTTTTGAAGAGTTGACAATTGATTATTACAAATGAACCTGAATAACAAAAGGGAAATGCTGATTTTCATATGTTGATTCATTTTCCCCTCCTAAAAATTCTGTGAAACAGGATGGCTGGCTCCCTGTAGAGGCAAGGGTGAAGCAGATGCCTGCAGAAGGTAAGACTTACTTCAAGCCTACATAACTTGTAGGTGATGGGGCCTCAGTCCACTAATCCCAAATCTCCCTTTCCACTGTGAGGCCTCATGCGCCTGGGCCCTGGGGGTCACCTGGCACGCATTTGGATACCCTGCTCTGACAACATTTGGTAATTCAACAAGTCACTCTTTCACTTAATGCCAATCTGTTGGGCGTTTGTTATGGGGAAAGTGTTGTGGGGCAGAGCTTACACATCTGAGTTCTTGATTTCAAGGATCCTTCAATCTCTCTGTAACTGGAGATTCCTAATTTAGGTAACACCAGCGATCCACAACTTCATTAATAAGTGGTTTGTTCAGATCAGAGACTGTATTTTTCTTCGCAGAAATCTTACCCATGATGCTGAATCCACATATGCATGTTTTTTTGAAGTACTAAATGGGACTACCCACTTTTGATGGGTTTACAACAAATTTACTAGGAAATGCCTCCCAACCTTCCATTTGGGATTTTAGAACATGGCCTAGGGAAGTTGTGGTGGTCAAATCAGAGATTCCTCTTCCTTCCTGCTGAGTAGCAGAGCAAGTCCTCCTCCAGCTCCAGGACACTTGAGGGGCTCCCAAGGTCACAGGCAGTGAGAGGGCAGGCCAGGGTCAGGGCTGGGAGGCATGGGAAGTGGAGGGGCCAAGCCCTGCAGGTAAAGCCAAGCACGGAGAGCAGAAGTGAGGTGGGAAATGAGATGGATAGCTAGGGAGGCTCCAGGAGCAGGAGTGAATGGAGACAGGGCAGTGCAGAGCGATGCCAGGGAAGCAATGCCAGAGGATGTGACAATGGTACCCAAATGGGGCATCCAGTATCAATGTCCAGTTCCCGTCCCACAGCTGACGGCATAAAACAAACCCAACCATATTATGGCTGCAGATATTTTCCTGCGGTTTAAAAATTTGAAATTCCAATTCATTTTCTGGGTAGGAACTGGGGAGAGAAAGCAGAGGCAGACACGTAGAGTACCTAGCACCTCTGTCACGCTCCTGGCTGCAAGAAGAATGCGGCTGAACTCTGGGGCGCAGCCTGTCTTCCTTGAAACAAAACAAACACCCCGGCGCCTAGTTCTCATCACCCAACCTAGGGGCTTGCAGCGGAGTGTGCACTGGTCGTGCTGCTGCTGGAATGTTTTAGGGAGGGAGGCAGGTGCCGAGGCATATGAGGTGCAGGGCATGTACCGGCAGGTGGAGAAGAGAAGGGATCGAGGACTCTTCTCGGTGTTTATGTGCACATCTGTGAACGTCTGTAGGGAGGGGCGGTTCTTTTTCTCGTTTTTGTTTTTAACACTAACATTTCTTCATCTTCTAAAAAGAACTGAAAGCAGTAAGTTATTTTGTTAATCTGTAGTCAGTTTGCCTCTTAGGGAAATAAATGAAAATGAGAAATCACAAAATCTGCAATTTATTCAAAGCGCTTTCACATTTCCTCCATTTTAATGTTGCTGCCTTGTGACATACATATCCAAGTTGATGTTCTAATCCTTATTTTACAGATAGGGAAATCGGCTCAGAGAGGTAAGGGCATTTGTCCAACATTGCACAGCCAACCATGGTGGTGTGGGCACTGTACCTCTGGTGCTACAGATGCTGAGCTGAGGGCTTTCTGAGCTGAGGGCTCTCTGTTATGAACGTTCTCTTCCTTTCTCAAGGTCTGCTCTGAAAGCACACAGTTCTTTGATCTCCTGAAAGCTAAGTTCTGTTCTGTAATTATTTTTAATTACGTCTTGCTGAGTGACTTATGTCGTATCTTTATCAAGAAACCTTTGTGTTCCCACCGAGCTCTCCGTGGCTGATCTTTACAACAAAGAGATGATGATTAAAAGGTATTATTCATTTAAGATTTCTCTAGGACTCTCAATAGATACATTCACCCCAGCTGCTCCCAGTAACAAAGCTACACTTCTTATCTTTGCAAACTCAGGTCAGGGAGGGTAGGATCAATACTGCCTTTTTCTGGTTCCTCTTCCATAGTGCCACCCTTCCCTACACTTCCTCCTCTGGGGCCTCAGTTCAGTGCTTCCTTCTTGGGGGTGGAATGGGAATAAAACACAAATAATAGAAACTGAACACTTGCCTTCAAGCAAATAGGAAGGAAGAGAGGAAGGAGGTGGAATTTGCCTTACACCGTCCCTCTCCAGGAAAAATGTGCATATCACCTCCTCAAGCAGTGACATGGGACCCTGGCTTCTGCCAGCTTTCCCCATATCTGCCTTCAATTTCTGGCTGAAACACCCCTCATCTTGTCAAGCTGCTTATGTTGTGGAGCAAGAGTGGCTTCTGTAAGGTGAAGACTCACATTTTGCTCTGATGTCCAACCATTGTGGCTGCCATGACTGGGGCTAGGAATTTGGGGAAATGGATATGTAAGTCTTGCCTAACCCATCTACACCAATTCCAGTTATTTCCTTGCTGGGCCTTTGGTAAGCTAAAGCAGTCAGGCTTGTTTATGAATGGAGATGGAAGGCATTCTAACAGGAATGACCTCCTAGCAGAGAGAGGAGAAATATCTTAGAAGTTGTTCTACTGGGAAATGTTGAGCCAAATTCTGGGTTTAAAATCTACATTTTGCATCACTACATTTGAAGGACTTGGGGAATGACTCTTTAGACTCTTTAAAATGAAGACTCCACTGGTTCCTTCTGCTTTCAGTGAACCCAGGCAACACTAAAACAGTTGAAAGTTTCCTTGCTTATCTGTGATGTCATGTCAGTGTCACTGAGGTGACACAGTTCTGATAGAGCAGTTCTCTCACCATCAGTGAGTAGTCTGAGTTGTGGTCACACCAAACCTCCCAGTTAAGATTCTAGGCTGTCAGCTTTTAATTTAACTATTTCCAGATAACCTGTAAAGGAAGTACTTTTCATTTATTTTTTAATAATTGAAAGTAACCTGCTAAACAACCAATTGGTCAATGAAGAAAGCAAAGAGGAAATAAAAAAATACCTGAAGATAAATGAAAAGGAAACACAACAGTCAAAATATTTGGGATACAGCCAAAGCAGTTCTAAAAGGGGAGCTTATAGTGATACAGGCTTACCTCCAGAAGCAAGAAAAATCTAAAACAATCTAACCTTACACCTAAAGGAACCAGCAAAAGAACAAAGCTCAAAGTTAGTAGAAGGAAGGATATAATAAAGATTAGAGGGGAAACAATACAGACTTTAAAAAATAGAAAAGATCAATGAAACTAAGAGCTGGTTCTTTGCAAAGATAAACAAAATTGATATACCTTTAGCCAGACTTGTTAAGAACAAAAGGGGAAGTGGTTTAAATAAAATAAAAAATGAAAGGGAAGTCACAACTGACAGCACAGAAGTACAAAGCATTATAAGACACTACTACAAAAAAATATGCACCAACAAATTGGACAACCTAGAAAAAATGTATAAATTCTGGGAAACATACAATATTCCAGACTTTCAAGAATCATGAAGAAATAGAAAATCTGAACAGATCGATATGGGTAACAAAATTGAATTGGTAATCAAAAAATTCCCAACAAACAAAAGTCAAGAACTAGATGGCTTCACAGGTGAATTTTACCAAACATTTAAAGAGTTACTATCTACCCTTCTTAAACTTCCAAAAATGGAA
Organism: Manis javanica; assembly: GCF_040802235.1. Taxonomy (NCBI): domain Eukaryota; kingdom Metazoa; phylum Chordata; class Mammalia; order Pholidota; family Manidae; genus Manis; species Manis javanica. The sequence goes on along the minus strand of NC_133157.1, from coordinate 128,313,054 downwards.
GAAGAAGGAATTTTTCCAAAGTGACTCTACAAGACCAGCACTGCCGATACCAAAACCAGACACACTACAAAAAAAGATAATTACAGCCTAATATCCCAGATGAACACAGATGCAAAATACTGACAAAAAGCAAACTGATTTGACAATACAATAAAAGGATCATTCTCTGTGATAAAATGGAATTTATTTCAGGGATACAAATATGGTTCAATATCCAAAAGTCAATCAACATAATATATTAAGAAAAGGAAGGACAAAAACTATGATCATCTCAATAGAGGCAGAAAAAGCATTTGAAAAAATTTAACATCCATTAATGATGAAAAATCTCAACAAAATGGGTTTCGAAGGCACATACCTTAACATAATAAAGGTGACATATGGCAAACATATAGGTAACATCATAATCAACCATGACAAGCAGAAGGCTTTTCCTCTAAGATCAGGAACAAGACAAGGATGTTCACTCTTGCCATGTTTATTCAACACAGTATTGCCATAGTCATAGCAATCAGACAAAAAAATAAGAAAGACAAAAACAGAGCAAAGACATCCAGATTAGTAAGGAAGAAGTAAAACACTATTTGCAGATGACATGATATTAAATATAGAAAACCCTAAAGACTCCACCAAAAAACTATGAGAATAAATGAATTCAGTGAAGTTGTAGGACACAAAATCAATACACAGAAATTGGTTGCATTTCTATATATTAATAATGAAGTAGCAGAAAGAGAAATTAAGAAAACAATCCCATTTATAATTGTATCAAAAGAATAAAACATCTAGGAATAAATGTAACCAAGGAGATGAAAGACCTATACTCTGAAAACTATAAGACACTGATGAAAGAAATTGAAAGATGACACAAATAAATGGAAAGGTATAACATGTTCATGGACTGGAAGAATATTATTAATATATCCATACTATATCCACACTACCCAAAGTAATCTATAGATTCAATGCAATCTCTATGAAAATACCATTAGCATTTTTCACAGAATTTGAATAATCCTAAAATTCATACGGAACCTTTTAAGACCCTGAACAGCCAAAGTAATCTTGAGAAAGAAGAATAAATCTGGAGGTATCACAATTTCAAGTTTAAAACTATACTACAAAGCTATGGTAATCAGAATAGTACAGCACTGGCACAAAAACAGACACACAGATCAATGAAACAGAATAGAGCTCAGAAAGAAACTGACACTTAGGTGGTTAATTAATCTATGACAAAGGAGGCACATTATACAATAGGGAAAAGATAGTCTGTTCAATAAGTGATGTTGGGAAAACTGGACATGTATATGCAAAAGAATGAAATTGGACCACTTGCTTACAGAGTACACAAAAATAAACTCAAAATGGATTAAAGACCTAAATGTAAGACCTGAAATATAAAATGCCTAGAAGAAAACATAGGCAGTAAGTTCTTGGACATCGGCCTTAGCAATATTTTTTGTATCTGCTTCCTCAGGCAAGGGAAACAAAAGCAAAAATGAATAAGGGACTATATCAAATTAAAAATATTTTCTATAGTGAAGGAAAACATCAAAACAAAAAGGCATCCTTTTTAATGGGAGAAGATATTTGTAAATGATATATCTGATAGGGGGTTAATATCCAAAATATATGAAGAACTCATACAACTCAACACCAAAAAAAAAACGCCAAACAACCCAGTTACAACATGGTGTTAGTCTGGGGAGAGGAAATCCCAGGGCAAAATATCTCTAAAAACTGAAAATCAGTCAAAGGGAGAAATAAAATTTTAAACCCATTTATTGCTTACAAAACTGCAGTCCATCCCATTTTTCTCTACTGCTCCAGCAGCAGCAAAACCGGCCCTCCCCTCACCTCTCAGATACAGATAAGCCCTCCATTGCTCGGTAATTACCTATTGATATGGAGATGGACTTCTCCCCCACTGAGGAAAGATGCAAATACACTAAAGCCATACTTCTTTCCCCCTCTGAACACCTGTTGATATGCAGATGTACCAAAGCCAGGTGAGAGATTCTGGAAATTTCACAATTTTATCCACATATGGGCAGAGCTGAACAGACATTTTTCTAAAGAAGACATACAGATGGCCAACAGACACATGAAAAAGATGCTCAACATCACTATTCAGAGAAATGCAAAGCAAAACCACAAAGAGGTATCACCTCAAACCAGTCAGAATAGCGGGGATGAAAAAGATAAGAAAGAACAAGTGTTGGTGAGGATGTAGAGAAAAGTAAACCTTCATGCACTGTCCGTGGGAATGTAAATTGGTGCAGCCAAGACAGAAAACAGTATGGAGGTTCTTCAAAGAAAAAAAACCAAAATGACCATGTGATCCAGTAACGCCACTTCTACCAATTTACTCACAGAAAATAAAAACACTAATTTGAAAAGATATGTGCACCCCTGTGTTCACTGCAGTATTACTTATAATAGTCAAAATACGGAAGCAACCTAAGTGCCCATTAATAAGATAAATAAGATGTATATATATACATACATACACAGCCACAATGGAATATCACTTAGCCATAAAAAATGATGCAATTTTGCCATTTGCAATATAGATGAACCCAGAGGGTATTATGCTAAGTGAAATAAGTCAGATAGAGAAGGACAAATACCATTTGATTTTACTTATCTGTGGAGCCTAAACAAGCAAAAAGAACAGAAGGAAACTTGTAAGTATAGATAACTGGGGTTGCCAGAGAGAAGGGCGTGGGGGGGAATGGGCAAAATAGGTGAAGGGGAGTAAGAGGTGCAAACTCTGTTATAAAATAAGTCATAGGGATGAAAAGTACAGTGTAGAGAATATAGTCAGTAATACTGCAGTAACTTTGTATGGGGACAGAAGGTGACTATGCTTACTGGGCTAAGCATTTCATAACATGTGTATTGAATTACTTATGTTGTACACCTGGATCTCATATAACATTGGATATTAGCTGTACTTCAATTAAAGATGTTTTTAAAGTGCCATGGCTTAGTATCAAGATATGAGTTCTAGTACTGGGGATGAACTATTAGTGCCTTTAATAATCTGAGCCCTAATATCCATTCTGTTGAACATAATATTTTCTTTTACTGTAATTTCAGGACTCATTAGTGAATGACAGTAATATGTTAGAACTGAAAAGATGTTGGCCTTTCTAAATATGTATTTACCCTTTGGATAATCCTTCAGTTCAGCACTCTGCATCACAAATTGTATTAAAGTTCTTTCTAGAGAATACTGTGAATCCTCAAATGTGTACTTATCTAGGACAGTCCTTTTTAAAACTATATATATTTCTATTGATTAGAGATTCTTTCTTGTACTGAAATTTACCTCCCCAGATATCATTTCCCCATGTTGCTCCCTAGGCATCAGCCAGCTATTTTTCATGATTTAACAGAACTGTGATGAGACTTTCTGTTAAGTATCTTATTGAAATTGAAATGCTCTCTCTCTAGTCTAGTGTTTCCCATCAGTAACTCTACAAAAATGGAAATTAGATGAGTTCGGCATAAAGCTTAGCAAGTCTATGCTGAGTTCTGATGATGATCACTTTTTATCTTTTTTTTTTAACTAAACTCAATTTCCTGCTATATAACAAGTCTATTTCTCTTTTAAGTGAAGATTGGAAAATTGCTAGTTAGAACTCTATTTTCAATTGCCCTTCTTATATTGATGCTGTATATTAAAATCACCTCCAAGCCTTCTCTATTCTCTAATCTATGTGAAGTAATATCTACTCTTTAGTCTTTTCTCCAAAAACTATTCATGTTCATATTTCAAATGATTTTCCCCCCGTTGTTTGGATAATATCTGATTTCTATGTGAGCTTATTAAAATGCTGAACCCAAAGGCATTTCTGCACCACGAAGTTTAAGATCCAGGAATGCAACCATATCTTGTGACAATCAACGTTTCCTTGATTCTCTGTCAAAGGCAGGAGCCTGGGACCACGGTTCTGAGACCAGGGCTTGTATTCTCAGTAAGAATGATGAGGCTGATACAAAGGTCAATCAGAAAATGCGTAACCTGGGGAAAATCACTTCCTCTCATGGGTCACAGCTTCTCTGCCTACAAAATGAGGGAGCAGAGATTAATTTCTCCAGTTGATTTTAGTCCCGACACCCTACAGTGTGTGGTGGCTTCCAGGCTTAGACGTTGCATACACCATTCTGCTGAGGCTAATGCATTTACAGACAGAAACCTGCTCTCTAGAAGTATCCTTGCATTCTAATATTGTGTAAGTAACATATAAACGATCTGTTCAGTAACATTCACATAGTAAGCACTCATTAAGCCTGGATTATTTCATAATTATTTCAAGCATGGAAGTGTTTCACCCTTGAAGTACTTGCATTTTAGTGGACGCAGTAAAACACGAATGCAACAGCACTGACGGAAACCAAACTATAGCAGATTCTAACACCAGTTACAGCACCAAATTATAACTTTAGAGTTAACAGTTGTCACTCTAACACAAGAGCAGAATTTAGGCATAAAAATTCAGTGGCTGGACTGTCAGCAACCCATTTTGTGATGTTCGCTTGTAGCACATTGGGACACATACTAGGGAGTCAGAAGATGAATGTAACATTGAATTTGATACTACAAGGTCACCTGCCTGCTTTGTGCTTTAGACTTCTTATCTAAAAGGAGCTTCCTTAGCTATTCCTAGGAATACACTGGAAAAACATATAATCCGTAAGATGTAAAGTATTTTAAAGTTAAGTTCACATTCTTTTAATTGTTTCTGCCAAATAAAACTAATTTTTATCAAGATTTCTTTTTCTGCTGGGTTTAGAAGGTCTCAAAGCTAGGGGGAAACCCCACTGCCAACATGCCATTCTGGATGTGGAGCTCCTTCTTTGGGGCACTAGGAAAAGTCATGCCTAGGAAGTCAGCTCCTCTCCTGGGGAGAACATAGCTCTTTAAATGCCTGGAGGCAGCGAGCTCCTGCCACTGTCCTTTGAAGTGGTTCCTGGCCCAGCAGTTGCTGTCTTTCTGTGCGCTCTGTAATGGGTGCACACATCCTGCTGGGTTTACTTTTAAAAAGAAAAGAAAAAGTCACAGAGGTGGAGCCCAAGCATCTGAAAACACTGCAGGCATGTCACATGCTTCCTAACCCTCTGCTGAGCCCGCTCTGGCTTCCTTCTACCTCCAAACGGGGAGGAGAATGGCAGGAGGCAGGGTGGTGCCTGGCAACTAGGTGAGAGGAAAAAGTAAGAACCAGGTCTGTCATGACTAAACGCGTCAAGGTCGCTGTCAGAATAAGAGTTCAGACATCATTTTGAAGTCAACAGCAACTGTGTCACCCTTATCTATTGGAGAGAGGCTAACCACTATGTTGTGGTTACATAAGAGAAGCAAACACACACCTCCAGACACTGAAAACACTGACATGGATGGTAAAATAAACTCACTCCCAACACAGCAGATCTTCTGCCAGGGCCCCTCTGTGCCTGGGGGGACCTGTTCCCCAGGGAAGCCTACGCCAGTACGGGAATGAGTTCCAGTCTGGGGGAAACTGGGTAGCTGATCATGCCCCCCTCAACCACATCTCAGCTGGCATTCATTCATGAAGGGCATCCTTCCTGGTTGGGATGACACTGGTCTTGTTTGACTTACTCTGGAAACCAGTGTGCCCATTCTCCCCGTTATGGGGAAAGAAGTCATCTCTAGTACCACGATACTAAGAGGGTCACACATTTTTATTATTATTATTATTATTATTATTATTATTATTATTATTATTATTTTATTAAGGTATTATTGATATACACTCTTATGAAGGTTTCACATGAAAAAACAATGTGGTTACTACATTCACTGGTATTATCGAGTTCCCCCCATAGAGGGTCACACATTTTTTCAGATGGTTTGCATGTAGCTTCAAAGCCAGTTGCCATTTCCCCTCAGGTCACTAAAACTGATTCTGTCATTTACTTTACTATAGTGAATCAAAAACCTCACTAATTCAGCCCACCCCCTCACCCTGATTAATTTGGAATATGTGTTAGATTTCACAAGAAAGTGATAGATTGAAATTTATCTCTGGGAAACATAGTTTGGTGAAAGTTTGCTAAACATGATACCAAGACCATTTTAGTTCTTACGTGGATGTGTATAAGGGCACAAGTTATAGGCATTTACAATGGAAATGTGAGTTAGAAATATGATTAGCTACTGCTGATAGAGCACCTACTGTGTGCTGCACTGCTTTATGCCCACAGCAGGTCTGCAAGGTCCGGATCATCATACCTACTTTTCGGATGAAGAAACTGGGCACAGAGGTTAAACATCTCACATGAGGATTTACAGAAAGGAAAGACACTGGAATTTGGCATCAAAGGCCATTTCCACTACATCAGAAAGCCAGTTTCTATTTTTAAAGGGGGGAACCCGGGGGACTAGCACTGCTTTACATTTCTGCAAAGCAAGACTGCCTAATTATGAAGTTACTCTCTCCTTCTGGAAGGCCCTATGTGGCCCTTAAGGATGAGATCCTGGGAAGAAAAGGAAGGATATGATATTTTTTTGTATCATGTGTTTTGCATTTATTTTTAGGCAGATGCCCAACTCTATAAGACCTACAAATTATTTTGTTTTCTGGGTTCAGTTAATAGGGGGATACCTTGTTTTATTGTACTTCACAGATACTGCATTTTTTTTTACAAGTTGAAGGTTTGTGGCAACCCTGCCTCAAGCAAGTCTCCTGGCACCATTTTTTTGCAACAGCATCTGCTCACTTCATGTCTTTGTGTCACATTTTGGTGATTCTTGCAATATTTCCATCTTTTTCACTATTACGGTGATCTGTGATCAGTGATAGCAATACAATTACAATACAACAGCTGTTGCTATTTTAATTGTCTGGGAGCCACGAACTGCAGCCGTGTTAAGACAGTGAACTATTAAGTTCATCCTGCTCGTGTTCTGACTGCCCCACTGCCTGGCCGTTTCCCGTCTCTCCCTCTCCTTGGGCCTCCCCAGTCCCTGAGACACAACATTGAAATTAGACCAATGAATGGCCTCTAAGTGTTCAAGTGAAAGGAATAATCACACATCTTTCACTTTAAATCAAAAGCTTAGAAAGGATTAAGCTCAGTGAGGAAGGCATGTTGAAAGCCAAAGCAGGTGAAAGCTGGGTGCTTCTTGCACCAGCCAAGTGGAGAATGAGGAAACTTCTCAAAGAAAGTTAAAAGTGCTACTACAGCGAGCACACAAATGATAAGAAAGTGCAATAGCCTTATTGTTGACATGGAGAAAACTGTAGTGGTCTGGAGTCAAGTTCCAACCAGCCACAACGTTCCCTTAAGCCAAAGCCTAATCCAGAGCAAAGCCCTCAATCTCTTCAATTCTGCAAAGGCTTGAGATAGGTGAGGAAGCTGCAGAAAAAAGTCTGAGGCATCAGGTCATAGGTTCAAGGAAAGAAGCCAATTCTGTAACATAAAAGTGCAGGTGAAGCCCCAAGTGCTTAGGTAGAAGCTGCAGCAAGTTACCCAGAAGATCCAGCTAAGGTCATTACTGAAGGTGGCTGCACTAAACAGCAGATTTTCACTCTAGGTGAAACAGACTTCTATTGGAAGAAGATGCCACTTAGGCCTTTCATTGTCAGAGAAGTCAATGCCTGGCTTCAAACCCTCAAAGGGCAGGCTGGCTTTCGTACTAGGAGCTAATGCAGCAGTTGACTTTAAAGTGAAGCCAGTGCTTATTTACCAGTCTAAAAATCCTAGAGTCCTTAAGAATTACACTAAATCTATTCTGTCTGTGCTCTATAAATGGAGCAACAAAGCCTGGATGATGGCACATCTGTTTATGACATGGTTATGAATATTTTAAGACCACTGTTGAGACCTACTATTCAGAAAAAAGAGACTCTTTTCAAAATATGACTGCTCATAGACAATGCACCTGGTCACCCAAGAGCCCTGATGGAGATGGACAATGACAAGAATGGTGTTTTCATGTCTGCTAACACAACACCCATTCTGCAGCCCATGGATCAAGGAGTAATGTGACTTTCAAGTCTTATTATTGAAGAAATAACATTTTGTAAGCTGTAGCTGCCACAGATGGTGATTCCTCTGATGGATCTTGGGCAAAGTACACTGAAAACCTTCTGGAAAGGATTTGCCAATCTAGATGCCATGAAGAACATTTGTTATTCATTAGAAGAGTCAAAATATCAACATTCACAGGAGTTGAATCCAACCCTCACAGACTTTGAGGGGTTCAAAACTCGAGTGGAGGAAGTCACTGCAGATGTGGTAAAATAGGAAGAGAACCAGAAATACAAGTGGAGCCTGGAAATGAGACTGAACTGCTCTATCTCATAATACAACTTTAACAGATGAGGAATTGCAAAGAAAGTGGCTCCTTGAGGAAGAATCTATTTCTGTGCAGATGGATGAAATGACAACAAAGGATTCAGAATACCCCATTAGCTTATTTGATAGACCAGTGGCAGAGTTTGAGGTGATTGACTCCAATTCTGGAAGAAGTTCTGTGGGTAAAATGCCATCACTGCAGGCTACAGAGAAATAATTTGTGAACAGAAGAGTCAATCAGTGCAGCAAACTTCACTGTTGTCTGATTTTAAGAAATTGCCACAGCCACCCAACCTTCAGCAACCACCGCCCTGATTCGTCAACAGCCATCAACACTGAGGCAAGGCATCCACCAGCAAAAACTTTATGACTTGCCGAAAGGTCAGATAATAGTGGGCATTTTTTAGTAATAAAGCACCTTTAAATCAAGGTATGAACATTGATTTTTTTTAAGACATAATGCTATTGCATAGTCAATAGATTCCAGTATAGTGCAGACATAACTTTAATACTCATCACACTGGGAAACCAAAAATTCACTTGACTCCCTTTACTGCTGTATTTGCTCTATTGTGATGGTCTGCAATTAAACCTGCAATACCTCCAAGGTCTGCCTGGAGCATAAATAAAGCATTCCTTTTTCTGTTTTTTTCCAATCAATTATGGGGTTGGCCTCCCTGAGATACCTAGGATATGTCTCTAAAACATTCAGAAGACTATTTTTAACAAAGACTAACACAATTACTTTCAGTCATATTACTCAGATGTATAATAGAACATTTGCAAACTTTTGCCAGTCTAACATTTCTTAAGATGCAACAAAATAAACAGATTCAACATTATTTTCTACACATTAAACTTACATTCGTTGCTTTCTTAGTCTGAATAGGCAAGATTCATTTAATCAAATGTAGGATTTCAAAAAACGTGACTTTTCTCCCTAACATCTACTGTGAATTGGGGATGGACCTATTAATTCATATTAATGAAAAAAGAAATTCTCAAGGCAAGGAATTTATGTCTAAAGTTACCATTTTGGGAAGCTCTAGAGAAAGAGGTTTGAAGAAAACAATGTCTTTAGAATCAAAGTAGAATATGAAGTCAATTTTTTCACAGAAATTTTACCAATGGGAAAAATTAGTCTGAAAGAAGTTAAGCTGTTTGTCACAAAGTCACAGATTTGAGTTTAATTCCTACCATTTAACAACATCCATTCCGAAAGTTCTGGGCTGGCTTTGTCCACCAAAACCAACATCACTCGAAGTCCTTCATCCGATTTGCATCTTTAACGATGCAGCCACTCAACTTAAGTACCGATTTGCCCATTCTAATAATGCAATCAGCACGGAATCTGTCGGTAACCAGAAATGATACTAAAATAAACAGAGTGGTGAACTCTAACTGACTTAGGCCAAAGGACTATTACAGACTAAGACACCTGAAAACTGGGTCTTCATGGTTTGATTCTTGCAGCCTGTCCTCAATACATGAATTTATCAGGTAACTCTTCAACATTCTTTCTTGCCCAAGCTAGTAGAGATCCAATTCCACGATGTATTATTTCAACTTTCCTAAGTTATGGGGATCTACTATTATTTTCCTTATGTTATTGATTTATTGGGGGGTAGTAAGGTGTGTATGGGAATAGGAAGAAGTGTGAAATAATCATTTTTACAATGCCAGGACCCTGGGAGAGGATCTCTAATTTACTAAATAAGAAGAATCTCCAATTCAATTAAACATGATACTAATTACTTTGCACCCACTAACGTGTGACATAAGGAACTAGGGAAATGAGAAAGACATATTTCTTGTTCTTCAAGAAATTGATCATTTAGAAAGGGCAGGAAACTAAATTAGTATCCATCACGGGCGAAAGCACCGTGTTGGGAACGGTTCCTTTTTCATGGTCTCGTTAAATCCTCACAGCAATCTCTGAAGAATGACCACTGATCCCATTTTACAGGGGAGGCAACTGAAGTCTAAAAAGGAACAAAATTCTAATGCATACTACAACATGGATGAACCCTGAGGACATTTACTACATGAAATAAGACAGACACAAAAGGGCAAGTGCATAGAACGAATAGTTCAAAAATTCATATGGAAACACAAAGACCCCGAATAGCCAAAGCAATCCTGAGAAAGAAGAATAAAGTAGGGGGGGAACTCACTCCCCAACTTCAAGCTCTACTACAAAGCCACAGTTATCAAGACAATTTGGTACTGGCACAAGAACAGAGCCACAGACCAGTGGAACAGAATAGAGACTGCAAACATTAACCCAAACATATATGGCCAATTAATATACGATAAAGGAGCCATGGACATAAAATGAGGAAATGACAGCCTCTTCAACAGATGGTGCTGGCAAAACTGGACAGCTACATGTAAGAAAATGAAACTGGATCACTGTCTAACTCCATACACAAAAGTAAATTCAAAATGGATCAAAGACCTGAATGTAAGTCATGAAACCATAAAACTCTTAGAAAGAAACATAGGCAAAAATCTCTTGGACATAAACATTAGCAACTTCATGAACATATCTCCCTGGGCAAGGAAAACAAAAGCAAAAATGAACAAGTGGGACTACATCAAGCTGAAAAGCTTCTGTACAGCAAAGGACATCACCAATAGAACAAAAAGGTACCCTATAGTATGGGAGAATATATTTGTAAATGACAGATCCGATAAAGGGTTGACATCCAAAATATATAAAGAGCTCATGCACCTCAACAAACAAAAAGCAAATAATCCAATTAAAAAATGGACACAGGAGCTAAACAGACAGTTCTCCAAAGAAGAAATTCAGATGGCCATCAGGCACATGAAAAGATGCTCCACATCGCTAGTTATCAGACAAATGTAAATTAAAACCACCGTGAGATATCACCTCACACCAGTAAGGATGGCTACCATCCCAAAGACAAACAACAACAAATGTTGGCGATGTTGTGGAAAAAGGGGAACCCTCCTACACTGCCGGTGGGAATGTAAATTAGTTCAACCATTGTGGAAAGCAGTATGGAGGTTCCTCAAAATGCTCAAAATATACTTACCATTTGACCCAGGAATTCCACTTCTAGGAATTTACCCTAAGAATGCAGCATTCCAGTCTGAAAAAGACAGATGCACCCCTATGGTTATCGCAGCACTATTTACAATAGCCAAGAAATGGAAGCAACCTAAATGTCCATCAGTAGATGGATAAAGAAGATGTGGTACATAAACACAATAGAATATTATTCATCCATAAGAAGAAAACAAATCCTATCATTTGCAACAACATGGATGGAGCTAGAGGGTATTATGCTCAGTGAAATAAGCCAAGTGGAGAAAGACAAATACCAAATGATATCAGTCATGTGTGGAGTATAAGAACAAAGAAAAACTGAAGGAACAAAACAGCAGCAGAATCACAGAACCCAAGAGGGGACTAACAGTTACCAAAGGGAAAGGGACTAGGGAGAATGGGAGGGTAGGGGGGGATAAAGGCGGGGAAGAAGAAAGGGGGTATTATGATTGGCATGTATAATGTGGGGGGTGGGGGAAAGGGGAGGGCCATGCAACACAGAGAAGACAAGTAGCGATTCTACAGCATCTTACTATGCTGATGGACAGTGACTGTAATGGGGTTTGTGGGGGGGACTTGGTGAAGGGGAGAGCCTAGTAAGCATAATGTTCTTCATGTAATTGTAGATTAATGATAACAAAATAATAAGTAAATAAATAAATAAAAAGGGCAAGTGCAATTCCATTTATATGAGGTACACAGAACAGTTGAGTTCACAGAGACAGAAAGTAAAAATGCAGGTTACCAGAGTCTGGAAGGAGGTGGAGGGGAGTTGTGTTGTGGGGATAGTGTTTCTGTTCGGGAAGATGAAAAAGTTCTGGAGGTGGTAGTGGTATGGCTGCACTATGATGTGAATGTACTTAATGCCACTGAATTATACACTTAAAAATGGTAAAGATGGTAAGTTTTATGTTAGGTAAATTTTACCACAACTAAAAAGAATAAAGTAAACTGTCCAAGGACTCATAGCTAGTAAATGGAGCAGTGGGGAATTGAGCTCAGAGACATCTAACATCAAATGCCAGGCATTACTCTGATGACATCATACAGGCCCTGATGTTTATTAATTTTGTTACTTGCTGTCTGTTTTTGTGTATTCATTAACAGTAAGCCCCTTAAAACAAAAAGGCTGTAAAAACTGGGTGGCAGCAGAGCAGGGGAGGGAAGTAAGAACAGCCATCCCCACTCTCCATCCAAGTGTGGTGTAGATGGGGCTGCCTGTTCAGATAGAGCAAGACGAGGCTCTTAAGGGGAAATGGGGCTTGGTGCAGGAATCTAAGTAAAGCATATGGAAACCAGAGCAATAGTAGTCCTGAGAAGACATTATACTTAATTCTTAGCACATTCAGCTCAGTCACATCTTAAAAATCATGCTGATACATCCATGAATCCATCTCTATGTTTATTCATTCATTCACCCGTCTTGTTGCATGCCAGCTATATGTAAAGCTCAGAAAAAGCCATGAATAAGCAACAATATGTATGGGTCCTGCCTTCCAAGGACCTAAATTCTAGTTGAGGTGATCAAATACCTCTGGAAAACTAAAGAAGCAATACATGGGGTTAGGTTGAGTGATGGACAACAGGTTATATATAAAATAAATGTATGGGGTCCTCAAGGCAGGAGGAATCCAGATGGCTTGGTATGGTTCCTGACTGTATCAGGGAGAAAGCAGACTTGGTTGGGTATCCTCCAGTAGGATTCATAGTCCTTTGGGTAGGATTTAGGTAGGTGAGAGGAAACAGACAGTAATCTGGAAAAGCAGAATGCCCAGTACGAGCCAATGTCAAAAACTGGACTGAAGCAGGGAATCAGCGCAAGAAATTCAAATGCAGTTAAGTTCTTATTTTATGATAACTGGAGTAACGGCAAGGAACCTGAAAATCTCTAGGTCAGACACAATCTTGTTAAAGCTTGTTATTTTGTGTGTGCAGTAAAAAGCACATAGCATGAGATTTATCATATCAACCATTTGTAACTGTACAGTTCTGTACTGTTCAGTATATTCACACTGTCGTGCAACAGACCTCTAGAACCTTTCATCATGCAAACCTGAAACTCAGTGGCCATTTAACAACTGCCCATTTTTGTCCCTCCCAGCTGGTGGTAATCACCATTCTATTTTCTGTTTCTATGAATCTGACTACTTTTGATATCTCCTAAGTGGAATTAACACTATCTATCTGTCTTTTTTGTGACTGGTCCATTTCACTCAGCATTATGTCCTCAAGGTTCATCCATGTTAGAGCATATGTCAGATTTCCTTTCTTTCTAAGGCTGAACGATATTCCACAGTATGTCTAGACCACACTTTGTTTATCCATTCATCCATCAATGGGTATCTGGGTTGTTTCCACCTCCTGGCAATTGTGAAAAAGGTGCAAATACCTCTTTGAGATGCTGCTTTCAGTTTTTTCAGAAGAGGGACTGCTGCATTATACCCTAAGCTATTTTTAATTTTTTTGAGGAACTGCCATATTGTGTTTCACACTGGCTACACCATTTTACATTTCCATCAGCAGTGCACAAGGTTCCAACTTTTCTGCCTGCAAAGTAATCCATAGCATATATTCTGGGGAAGAAATATCCAGGTCCCTCTCCATCCTCTTAAATGCTCCATTCAACCAGCTGTCTGTTGAATTCAGCTGTGTGACATTAGGCAAACTGCTTTGCCTCTCTGGGTCCAATGCCCTCTTCTGTAAAATCAGTAATATCTCATGATTCTTTGGATTAAAACACACTATTTGCAAGATCATGGCCTCTTTTGAGATACACGACTCACACCCAAAGCCCTGCTCATGCAAATTCCACACAGATTTCTGAAGGACTTGCAATTCTGAAGAGATAAAACTCCACAGCAGTAACAACGGCTATACGAGGATTCCCAACTCACTCATCTCCACTGCAGGAATTCTGCCAACTCCTGCTGGGGTTGGTCCCAGAAAGTGAAAATGTGAGTTGAGTTGGAACATGACTGCAACATTGGACATTTATTCTAATAAGACTCTTACTAGAATTTTCTTTCATGGGGAAGAAAAATTATTTCCATAAAAAAATAACTGTGTCCAATTCTCTAAGGACTCATCTAATCCCCTCATGAGAAGTAAGGATCTGCTCACATCACCTACTGCTGATATTCAGGCAGAGTGGTTGTTTGCCTATGTTTGCAGGAAAATTTCGTGTTTTTCTAAGTGATGCATATACAAGCTATTTTTAGGAACTTCTATTTCAGGTAACATAAATTCAGATGAATAAAGCAATCCACGAAAACAGACTACTAAACAAAAATATTTACCCAACTGCAATTCTGTGCTATCATTTGGACAAGAGAAAAAGACACCACTGTTGCGTATGCATACTGTCAAGAAGTATCAGAGTAGAATTTGAGGAGTGCCAAAGTAAATCTGAATTCCCTTAAGGGTAATGCAATACATTACAGCAATGTTTTATGAGTGGATACCACATGGTGAACTCAAAAAATTAAGGTATGGTTTAAGAACGACCTCTTGTTCTATAGAACATTATAGTAAGAATTAATATCTTCTTGTTATTCTTTTTTCTTATTTCATGGCTCATGCTTTAAAACCAACAAATAACATGAAATATCTAGAACGGGCAAATCCATAGAGACAGAAGGTGAAACAGTGGTTACCAGGGGCTGGGGAAGAGGGTAATGAGGGATTATTGCTTAATGAGTACCGAGTTTCTGTTTGGGAAGATGGAAAAAGTTAAGTTCTGGAAATTGATTATGGTGATGGTTGCACAACACAGTCCATCTAATTAATGCCACTGAAGTGTATGCCTAAAGATGGCTAAAAAGGTAAACTTTATGCTATGTGCACATTTGCCACAATAAAAAGCAACAATATAAGCATTGATGTATCACTGAATTTGCCAACAATCTTTAGTGCTGCTTTCCTGGTCAGCTTCCTTTCCCAAACAGGTTCCTTCGCCTTAAGAATCCAAAAGCGTAACTCCGACTTCTCCACCCTGGGCTGATGAGCTCATCTATTTTAACAAGAAAATGGAAGCCATGTGACATAAATCTGCTCAACCTCCTTCCCTGGAGAGAGCTCATCTCTCTCTCCACCTGTTCTCCCCCTTGTCTCCTGGCCACAACCTTTGGACCATTCTTCCTTTACCCCTCATTCTTGTGATTCTAGCCTCCTCCCGCCCCCATTTACAAACATGCTCACATGTCCGTCCCCTGGCAGCTTCTGACACTGCTTCTCCTGCAGATGTGGCGCTGCCTCCTGTCCTTCACCAACAAGCTTCTCAAACCATCCTCATTTGCTTCTCTACCCTCTGCCATTTAGCCTTCATACCATGCTCCACTGGTCATGCTCTCTCAAAGGGCGCCAATGAGGCCAATTTCAGGTCCACTGGCTCATTCCCGGTCTTGCCCCTCGACGGCACACATAACGCTGCCGACTCCTTCCCTCTGCTGTCCCTGCCATCTCTTTGGTCACTCTTTAGTTGACTCTGCTGGTTCAGCTTTCTTTACCTAAATATTATGGACTATTCTAGGTTTTGACTTAACTCTGGACACTCTTATCCATGTTGATGGCTTCAATGATCCTCTACTTTGTGGTACCTTCAAAAAGAACATTTTTCTTGAACCATCCCTGCATGTCCTTCATTCCTGTATTTTGATTACATACCAGGCCTCTCCAGTGGTGTTCT
Organism: Manis javanica; assembly: GCF_040802235.1. NCBI lineage: Eukaryota > Metazoa > Chordata > Mammalia > Pholidota > Manidae > Manis > Manis javanica. The sequence goes on along the minus strand of NC_133157.1, from coordinate 128,296,963 downwards.
ACCAGCTGAAGCACAACAAAAGATGGAATCTACCTTTTTCTCAGTGCCTAAGCCTCTCCTCTCTCTCCTGTCTTGATCAATGATATTACCATCTACTGGGTCTTCCAAGCTAGAAATACTGGAATCAAGTCTGAGTACTCCTTTATTTTCATTCCTTACATCCAACTATGTGAAAAGCCCTATGAATCTTACCTGATTGCTTTTGCATTTGATCCCTACTCTTCAGTCTTCTAGCATGAGAACTTGACATATTTTCTCTAGATTACAACACTTTGGTAATTAGTACCAAGCCCCTCGTCTTTGAGTGCCATTCATTCCTCTTCCACATCAGCCATGACAGCTGTCTTTCTAAAACTCTTTAATGTTAAAAAGCATGAAACAGCTTCTCTCTGCCTAAAGTATAAAGTCCAGACTCAAAAGCCACATGATCTCTTCCTTACAGACACACTTCAAAACATTAAGGGATTTCAACTGTAGCTAAGATGTAACTTAAACAAGGTATTTTAAAAATGTTTTGGTTTCTGACTGTGTTCTTCTGAACAGTTTTGGTTTTGTTTAAATGAACCTTAAGGAAGACAGACCTCATATATAACCGTAAAGATGAAAACAGACACATAATGCTACTTAAAAAAAAAAAGCTTAGTAAACACATGGAAGGGATGTAAGCAGAAACCCACAGCTGACTTAATTTGCAAAACCACAGCTTTAGGTCAACTCAAGATGACTTAAGATAAAATACAACCAGAAAACTGAGATAAAAAATATGGAATAAATAAGTTAAGCTGATGATTTAGCAAGCAAGCATCATGGGTATAGTCTGGGAAATCGCCTTCGACTAGGAAGCTGATAGACTGACCACGGCAGCCCCTGGAGCATCATGTTCTTAGGGGAATCCCTGCTTGCTGGAATAGTGTCATCTACTGGCCCACATCCCTTTCAGTTGTGAGGATATGGTCACCTTGATACAAGAGGAGAAATAAGAATCTTAGGTTGAAACTCAGAAAATTGAGTTTCTGAGGTTGGCCTGGGAGATCATTGGCATTTAATAAGGTTATTAAGAGCCAGAATTCAATAGTGGAAGTCAAGAGGCCTCCAGTATGGTCTTGGCTCTACCCCCACCTGCTGTGACACCTACATATCTTGTGTGGCTCCTCTGAGCCCCAGTGTCCTTGGCCTTTAAAATGAGGAGTCTGGGAAGAATAAGTCATATTTATACATGCTAGAATTCCATATTTTACTGTTTTATCTCAATATTATTAAGATTTGGGTTAAGTTCTACGAGACGGATTTGATCCTTAGGATGAAAGAAAAATGAGGACATAGGAGAGTACTTAAAAACTGAGTAGGGCCACTCCTTTTCCAGCAGATATGTAGAGAGGACCCAGCGCGCCCTTCAGCACCGTGAGGTCCCTCAGCTGTGACACAGGCGCGCGTTAGGAGCAGGAAAGGAAGGGGAAAGCAGGCCTGCCTTCTGAGTGGGAATAACCAGGCAGCACTGTGCTGTCCTTCCACGCATCGCTTGCCTGCCGAAGCTGCAACAGTAGGCAATAAAAAGTGAAGGACTAAAAAAAAAAAAAAAAAAAACAAACACTGGTACAGATCCTCATTATTAATAGGAACTGTAACAGCAGGGTCCATATAAAATATGCCTACTAAGTCCCAGGCACACTAGCAGGGGCATGCAGGGTGGAAAGGAGCTATGCCCAGGCCAGGGGAGGAACGGGGACAGGTCTGTATGCTATCTGGGACCTGGGGAGGACAGGACATGCCTTTTCTCTATCGCCTGCTGAGTTGTCTGCACCCTTTTGTTTTTAACCATGATTTTGTGGCAGCAAGTACATATTTGACATTCTTCTCTCCATTGTTCTCCATAAAAAGAAAGCATTTAGTAAATCTTCACTCCCTTTACTGCTATTTAACAGCGCTGTCATGAGCTAAGCCATCTTATTTATGTACCACTTGCTTTTTTATTGTTTTTCTCCTCCAAAAGAAAGTAGGCTTCGTGGGGCTGGGATCTGGGTTTTCTTTTCTGCCCTGTAGTCCCAACACCCAGATCAACCATTGACCAATGATCACTTAAGCGCTTGATCAACTAATATTTGCTGACTGAATAAAGTAAAGCCCAGCCTTCCCCTTCCCCATGAAATGTTCCATTTCCTCCATGTCTCTGAGTAAGCCACTCTAACGTGTAAAGGAAATCTTAGCAGTACTTGCATTTTAAAGAGGATCTGTGTTCCTTAAACTTCTGGCTGGCAGAATTCCAGGTCCTGGAATAAAGTGAAGTGGGAACTTTCTGGCAGAGCAATGGAAGGTATTTCATGATAGGGGGTGGGGGAAGTAGCATTCCTAAGGCAGTCACCCTTTGATTTGCTGCGAAGTCAACTCCAAGGAAAAAAATCCTCTGTACTGTTCACAGTTTCAAATATGGCCGAATCCCAAAATCCTCTAAGTGCTGGCTGTGGGAGGGCTGAACATCAGGGGTCCATGAGCCATGCGAGGATAAAGTTAAAACCAGAGCCATGCGAAGTGTAGATACTTTGTTTCTACCCTGGATACAAGGAATCATGGATATTCTGTACCTTGGCAGTTATAATTTTCCTGTTTATTCACTTTCAGGGCTAATACTTATATTCAATGAATTACTTAACCTCTGAGAATTGCCCATTTGCTCAAATATAAACCATCTATTATATTTCTGATTTTATTTGGTAAACCAGGGGAGATAAAGTACAGATTTCTTGAGATTTTAAAAATTATTCTTTGGAAACTTTGACCAGAAAAATGTTTTCTACAGTAAGGATATCTCTTTGATCTTTTGGGAATTATATACTTTAGGAACTTGTCAAATAACAATAATAATAGACAAAAGAATCAGAAACTTAATGTGAACTTTGTTAGTCTTTCATAGATATGAGAACATACTGACTAAAAATGCAAATCACAAAGTTACATAGACTGAAAAACACAGTATAACTCACAATATATTATTCTTTCAATTTCCAGAAAAACCCATAATGTTGGAGTTCCCACTTCAAAGTTACTACTAAAGAATGTTAATCTGGCTGCATTTCTCACTCATTTTTAATTAAACTTAACAGCTCCCTGCAAGTTACACCATCAGTGTGTGTGTGTGTGTGTGTGTGTGTGTGTGTGTGTGTGTGTGTCCATATATGATAAAATTTGCCATTTTTAAATGTGCCCAAACAGTAACTCAAGTATAAAGAGAGAAGGATGTCTCAAAACTCACTTAGAATTAATACCAATGTCAGATAGTATTTTTAAAACACAAGTCAGTAAATACACTATAATGCGAAATTCAGGCTTCACCAAGTGAGTGCTAGGAACAGAGACTACAGCAGCAAGCTGCCCTTGTTCAAGATCCAGCTCTGCCTTTCCGTAGCCCCGTGGCTTTGAACAAGCCACCGAACCTGTTTCCTTACCTGTAGAATGAGGACAAGAGGAGTTAAAAGACTCGAAGGAGTTAATGATGTAAACTGGTAGTTGTAGTACCGGGACTACAGAAAAAGCTCAATAGAAGTTAGTTATAATTATTGGTACTAACTTTATATTTTCAATAGTAGAAGAATCAAGATCACTGTTTGGGCAGGGAAAATGTTTTCCATGATGATTGATTCCTTTATAGTTGTTTTGTCAAAAGAAAGCTCTGGGCTCATCCAAGGTGGTCTTCCTCATGGGGGCCCAGCTGGCCTCACGTCTCCTGGCCACACTGTTCCCCTGTCACCAGAGCCCAGCATGTCAGTCAGTTTCACTTTCACGTTATTCAGTCCATGTGGCTCAGGAGTAAAGATACCACCTGAGGAGAGAAGCCGCAGCTCAGACCTGCCCACTGGTTCCCAGAAGCCTTACTGCCCCTGCTCTGGGGCACAGTCTCCTGATGACAGCCACACTGTGGCCTCAGAGTGGAGATTCCCCGTGGCTTGGATTTGGGGGGTGCTGCCTTTAACTTCAGGGTGGGAACAAAGCCCGGGCTGCCCCTCCTGTAGCTCCATGTGGGGCCAAGAGGCAAGGCTGGCCAGTCTCCTCAGGGCTTCTTTCTTAATGATGCACACAGCCCGCTCTCACATCACCTGGATTTTGTCTTCCTCCCTGAGCTGTCTTTTCTTTCGCTCCTCTGGCACCGTCCCTTCTGTGGTCTTGCAGTTTTGCACCCTCCCCTTGATGGGTGACAGAGCTCGCTCCTGGCAGCTCTTGCTGTCTTCCTGTCCGGGGTTCTCTGATCTTTGCTGCAGCCCCACTGCCCGGCATTTGTGCAGACCTCGCTGACGGTCCATAAACACTCACTGAGCCTTGCATGCATGGGACTCTGCTGAAGGCAAGGGCTGGACAGGAGAGAAGAGAACAGGTTCCTCCCTCCAGGGGTTCTGGGGGCGGGATGTTCATTACTGCTGAGATGACAGAATGCTACCCTACACCAGGGAGGGTGTCAGCACGCTGGCCAGCAGAGGTGGTGATTTCTAGGGGTCAGCTGCCTGAGGACTCGGATTGGGAGAACACCGTCCCACACAAGTGGTCCCACACAGAGCTGTGCAACTGAGAGGCGGCTGAAGACGTGCCAGGTGTCAGGCCCTTTGCAATGGCAGGCAGGGGACAGGTCGGGGAGGGCCTAGCAAGCATGCAGAGGGTCTGGACTGTGTTCGGTAGCTGATATGAAGCCACAGAATTTTAATGCTGAGTGTGTTGGTCTGATCGTTGCTGTAGTCAGGAGAGGAAGGACACTAGAAGCTCCATCTCAGGAAAGGAACGTGCCAGTGTACAACAGCCCAACTCTATGTGGTTGTGCTTCCAAGGTCTGTGGCAGGCCTCTCCTTCCACTGCCTGAGCTATGGCACACAGCTGGCTCACCCAGGGGTGCAGGCTATGGCCCCTCCCTGTGATCTCCGCCGGCCCTGACTTGCTTGGACCACCAAATGCAGAAGAGACTCTCTATGAATCCTTAGTCTGGCTCTTAAGAGACTTGAGCTTTTCTACCTTTGTGTGTTGGGAACACTCACTCTTAGGATCTAATTGCCATGAAAAGAAGCCCAAGGTGGCTGCACAGAGAGAAAGAGAGGGAGTGGGTTGTTCTGGTCTTCTAGCCACACCCGCCAAGCACCATGTGTCTGAGGGACCCCGTCTCAGATCTGCCCAGGTGATGTTACAAGCAGCAGAGCCAGCCCTAATTCCTGGTCCACAGACTCACGAGCAAATAAAATGATGTGGTTTTAAGCCACTAAGTTTTGAGGAAGTTTGCTATACAGCAGTTGATACCAAAGGAATGCTCTTGGTCCAATAAATGTGTGTCCAATATACTGCAGCCTCGACAATTTCAGGGCATGGGCATTGCTCCACTGTAGAGACGTGTTGAGTTGCATTCATCCTTAATTACTTATTACCACATCTTGTTTCAAGCCTATTCACACTTAACTGATTAGTGCTCAAGCTTTTTAACAAGTGGTTCTCGGAAAATGTAATCCTGATTCTCTTACAAAAGGCTAAGAAAATGTGGCATGTGGATTAAAATTCCCTGGAATTCATTCTGAAATTTCCTACTGGTAGTTTTTAGACAAATATCCAAACAGATATATGTTTCACTTTTTGGACCTATTGAATGTTTGATGATTCTTTTTAATTTGCATTCTTAGCTGCATTGCTAAGTGTCTTGAGCTAGGATAGTACTTGAATAGTGTAATCTCTCTCAAGGTCTAGAAATTTAAACCCAGAGATAAAGACTGTTTTTCCAGGAGAAAATATGTACAATATTTTTTCAGGACAAAATTGGTTTTATATATTTAAATAAACACATTCTATTCTGAAATTCTTCTAGTCTGTTCCTTGAAGAGAAGGAGCTTCCTCTTCTCTTCATTTCTTTTTTTTTTTTTTTGGTATCATTAATATACAATTACATGAGCAACATTGTAGTTACTAGATTCCTCCCATTATCAAGTCCCCACCACATACCCCATTACAGTCACTGTCCATCAGCATAGTAAGATGCTATAGAGTTCCTACCTGTCTAATCTGTGCTATACTGCCTTCCTCGCGCCCTCCCCTACATTATGTGTGCTAATTGTAATGCCCCCTATTCTTCTCTTCATTTCTATTGAAATAATAAAATTCAAATATGATGCTATGTGTTGACACTTTTCCTTACCAGCTCCCCATGTGGGAAATTGTTAATGGATGAGTTTTTCTTCATTAATTTCCAAAATCATGTGCTGATTTATGCTTTGTATTACTGGCAAGTTTTTGTTAAATAAGTTGCATTTATTTTATTTTAATAAGGAAAGGCCTTTTCCTACTGCTTAGATGCCTAACTCTCCTAAAGAACTTTTAGTCACAGTCTCAAGCATACCATAAATATTAACAAATCTCAATGCTCAGGAATTGGGGAAGAATTCCAGTGGTAAAATGCTTTTTTTTTACTGGCATGGAGGAAGGAAGGTTAGAGAACCTTATGCTGCGCCTTCAGTAGATACTTAAACTACCTCTGCCTTGGAATTTGGAAGTATGCAAGTTATTTCTGAGTTATTTCATCAACATGAAAAAGATTTCAATAACATTAAAATTATCTAGGATTGGCTCAGTTGTAGGTAGGTGGTATAGTATCTCAAGTTTCTTGGGTGGAAGAGTTTATTTATGACTACTATTAATATCACCCCTCTGTACAACCTGAGCATGTCCTAAAAAATCCATGCTAATTTATTTTTCTCTTTGAATGACTAATGCCGAAGAATTAAGAGAGTTTCCATTCTTAGGGGAGAGAAGATTCCACCTGGCTGCTGTTCCTCATCTTATTTTCTAGGAACAAAGGCAACTGAGGATAAGCTGCTCTTTTTGGAACACAGCATTGTGAGAAAACTTGGTTGTTAAGGTTCCTGGTATTGCTGACATCACCAGCATAAGAGAAGGAAAACTGTTTTGTTGTCTTTAGCATATGAAATTGTTTGCAAAATCAAATCCTTAACTGAATGGCTTCAGTGTTTGGGCGACTGCACTTGGCTTGCTTGGAAAGGGATATACGTTCCCCTGATGGTTGTGTCCTCTCATCTCGACAGGCTGTTAACCAAAGCTGATGAGCAGCTACCTACAGCCTGGCAGCCTTGAAATGTATTCATACGCACCATCCCAGGTGCCTGGGTGAAATCCTGGTCTGACTGGAACATGTGGATACCAAGTGAAACCTCCCACCCCCGCTCCTGCCAAAATAGCTATAAAACAGTAAGATGGGGAGGAACCCCAGAGACCTCACCTTATGGCCTTACAGCACAACTGGAAGGAGAACCTTAGTCTCCCAGTCCACACTTCTGTGACCTTCCCATCCACCTTCACTGTTGGAAGGCATGGCCATTGAAGGTAGGAGAGAGGCAGGCGAATGACACCGTGAAGTCCTACAGCCTCTCTCCAGTCTATTCCAAAAGGGACAATCCCGTTCGGAGTCTTAATACTCTTGTGTGCTGACTGCCATCTGTGACACTTACTGCAAGGAAACTGGGGAGGAGGGACACTGGCACCCAGAACTTGGGAGTGGGGGGAAGCAGCAGATGACAACATATAGGGACTGGCTTGCCAGAAGTCCACACACCAAAGTCTAACTATGATCTTGGCCCTATAAACCACTCTGCAGTCAGACCCCTAAAAATCACGCGACAAACACAGACATAAATGCCCATGGGGCCCATAATGTGAAGGAGTAGGCCCTGAACAATAAGGATACATGCTTAGAATCCTTCCTGTGGCAAACTGGAGGAAAATAGAATATATTCCTTGACCATGAGAGGCTTGACAAGCTTCGTCACGTCAAGATGCAGTCTGAGCACCATGCCAAGGGTTAAAGAAGAGGACAGAGGAGCCCTGACGCGTGCTCTTAGGTGAGCTGACTCAGGAGGTGATACTGCATTAAAATCTCAGTACTGAGGTCTGCTTACACTGTGACCCGTGACACCAGAGAGCCTAAGGGGGAGGGTAGTCACATGACAAACCACACAGAAAAGGTGAACACAGGACACTTGTTTTGGTAACTGCCAAAAGGGACTCCGGTTGAGAACAGGTCTTCATGAACAAAGGAAGGGATGCACTAGGAGTTTAGGGGCCACCTGATTTTATTTCCCCAAGGAGAGCGGGGGCCTGTGGATGGAGAAGCCATTTAGGGCTGCCCCTGAGGATGCTGAGTCTTACACAGGTAGCAGTGGTTTCCTATTCTGCAGGCAGAAGGGAGCATGACTCTTTGGCTGCCTGCGTGTGACCCTATGCTGACACACTCCCTAGGAGAGGACATCCCAGTGGAGCCTGCAGGACTCAGGAGTGTTCTGCACCTGGCTCTGCAGAGCCGTCAAATACAGTGGAATGGAGGTCAGCAGGAACTGGTTAGGGGGAGTGTGACAGGTAGCAGAGCAATGACAGATGGCTGCCGCCAGACATGCGGACTGAGGACACAGGGCAGCAGAGGAGGGGACAGTGGTGGAGTTTGGCTGTGAAGAGGACAGGGGAGAGAAGGAACAACTGCAGGATGGCAGAGAAGGATGGCCTTTTTCTTCATAAAGGAAGGAACTTGGCATGTCTGATGTGGTAAGAACAGGGCCAGTAATGAGGCAGGTTAGGAAAATAGAGGCGAGAGAGCAGAGAATCAAGAGAATAAGATTCCTAGGAATGATGAAGAAATGGATCTCAGCATGTTCAGGGGGGATGAACATGGAACAGGAAGGAAGGCTTTATTTTTCACGTAGACGAAAAGGATGGGAGGAGGGGGCCCAGGTGAAGTTAGGGTTGCAGCTCTGGGGTCATAGGGTTAGGTTGTTTCAGGAAAACTTCCATGTTCTCAACAAAGCAGGAAGCAAGGCCATGTCCTGAGTGTGAGGGGACAGTGGCGGCAGGAGAAGGTGGAAGCAGCTGCCCCAGGACGTGGATGAGAGCTGACCAGGGGAAGTCAGGAAGCCCAGCTAAGGCTGGAAACCATGGACTTACAGCACTGTGAATATGCATAGTTGCATAATTCTGTCCCATAGAACTCACCAACTTCTGTACACACACTGGGAAGAGCAGACAGGAGGCCCAGGTACCCCAGCTTGAGAAAGGGAAGCACAGCCTCTTACACGGCACCCCCGCTGTCCACCTTCTCGGGAATGAAGGGCACGCCTCGGGGGAGGAAAGGAAAGAGCAGCTACTTTCATCCTTGTCAACTCCAGGTTGAATGATCCCATCCCTGGTCTGTATAATCAATACTATTTATTTCCAACGAATTTAGTTCTCTAAGTAGCTGATGAGGTAGATCTCAAAGTTTGTCTTCTCCCTAACAAATGTGGAATATGCTCCTAACACTTTGCCTGAGAAAATGTCTTCCCCAAACAGCCACTGATTGTGGGAATACAACCCATGGAGAGCTAAAGAGCACAGTAAATTAGATGCTGAGGGATCAGGGTTCACTGCAAGTAACTTATTGTGTGACTCTTGATCAAGTTTCTTTAGCCTCAGCATTTCCTCTGTAAACTGTGAATGATCCACCCAATGCACAGGGCTTTAGGAGTCCATGAACCCAGGTATCCAGGCACCTGGCACAATGCACACTCAACAAATATCACTTCCTTTCCGTTTCTCCCTCCTCCCTCCAGCCCTAAGCTTATGATTCTCTAAGAGCATGGTATAGAAAATTCAATGTCATGAGTCTATAATTTTCAAACTTTTAGGTAACAGATTTAATATCCTTGACTCATGATAAAAAATTTTATGAAATAATTATTCTTGCTGGATGAAATGCATTCTAGTATTTTCCGTTCTATTTCATTTTAAAAGATATGCTTGTCACAGCTCCATAAATTAGTTTTATAACTCAATAATAGATATTGTCTTGCAAGTTGAAAAACACTGTGTAAAAGGCCTGTTTTTGTGTCACTGAAATAAATACCTAAATGGGCCCCTGAATGAAAGACATTGAAGACTGTTCTCCTACTAGTGCTCAGCCCACAGCTGCGATGAGTTTCTCCCCAAACTGCAAGAGAGACATTTCAGCTTACTGAAGGCCCTGGCTTCTTGCTCCCCTGAGCTCTTGACGAGTCATCTCACCTGGCTGGCCATGAACCCACCACTTGGTTCATTTTGGAAACTTGCCTGTGTCTTGCCAGCACCCTACTTTCCAGGCACTTATTTCAGCATTCACTGGATGTGAACAACTCAGAAGGCTGGAGATGGGACAGAGGGTAAGAGAGCCAGGGGCAATCAAGGGTCTGCTCTTTGTACTTGAACTAAAGCCAGAGAGTTGACACCAAAAATATGGCTGGAGGGGATGCCTCCGGGCTCACCCTGCTATCCTCTACTCCCCTGCTACATTGAGACCAGACCGTATTCCTTTCTTTCACTAGAATATTGTGCTTGCATGCTGCCAAGCCATTCTACAAAAGCTCTTCCCACCTTACCTGGCTCATGACAACCCTATCCTTAAAGTATCAGCTGAGGCGTCACTTTCTCTGGCCATCTCAGACCCCCCCAAGTCTAGGTGTTCCCTAGAGGGACATACAGCTCCATTGTATGTCCCTAGGACAGCCCTGAGTCATTCATTCTGCACAATTTACCAGGCCTCCCATGTGACAGGCCCTCCTGTAGTAGCTGGGAACATAGCCATGGATAGAAGGCTAGCCCTTGGGGAGTTTACATTCTAGAGGGGGATACAAGTATTTAATATAGTCACACACCATAATATCAAGCTGACATATAACAATAAAACTACTGATAAAATTTCTCACACTTCCTTATAATTTCCTCTACTTGGCTGCATCTACCCGGTGGGTTATACATACAGTGTGTGGCTCTGGGGCTCACAACAAAGCCTTTAGAATTAAAACATAGCTTTCAGCCTTTTGGTTCTCTCCACTGTTCTGGGAATTTGACTTGTTTTGGTCACATACAGGTGATAACTCCACCTTTAATCTTCTGCAGTGAGACTGTTTCACACACTTAAGAGTTACTGACCCTAAAGCATTACTTACTTTATTCTTGATAACTATTCATTTCTAAATCATGAGGTCCTTCACACAGGCAGGGGCATCCCTACCTAGAGGGACATTTGTTTCTCTCTCAGGGGTTCTCCTGCCCATGCTTCCCTAGTCCTAGACTTCCAATGATTCTGCACTTTTTTAAAAAAGGTTCACGAGGTGAGGGAGGAAACACAATGACTTTGGGAGGAGCATAGGCCTATAGACCTCAGGCATCAAATGATCTGGTAAAAAGTTGACTGGTTACCATCTTACAGTCATTAAGATGGCCACTACCACAAAACCAGAGAATAGCAAGTGTTGGTGAGGGCGCGGAGGAGTGATTGAAACCCATGTGAACTGACGGTGTGAATGTAAAATAGTGTAGCCACTGTGGAAAACAGCATGGTGGTTCCTCAAAAAATTAAACACACAATTACCATTCAATCTAGCAATTTCACTTCTGGATATATAGCCAACAGAATTTAAAGCAGAGACTTCAAGAGATATTTATACATCCATGTTCATAGCAGCATTATTCATAAACCAAAATGTGGAAGCAACTCAAGTGTCCACAGAGAGATGAATGGATAAACAAAACAGGATACATACCTACAATGGACTACTGTTCCACCTTGAAAAGGAAGAAAATCCTGACACATGCTACAATATAGAGGAGCCTGAGGACAATGTGCTAAGTGAAATAAGCAAATCACAGAAAGACAAATATTGTGTGATTCCACTGGTTTGAGGTGCCCAGAGCAGTCCAACTCCTAAGAGACAAGAGAGCAGAATGGTGGTTTTCAGGGGCTGGGGAAGGAGAAAAAGGGAGTTAGTGTGTTGAGTGGGTACAGAGTTTCAGTTCTGCAAGATGAAAAGGGTTCTGTGGATGGATGGTGGTGATGGTTGCAGAACAATGTGAATGTAGTTACTGCCACTGAACTGTGCATTTAAAAGTGATTAAGGTGGTAAACTTTATGTTAAGTGTATTTTTTAGAAAATTTAATTGGTAGGTCATCCAGTTCTGGCTGGGGTTTATGGCAACAGTGTGGTGGTCAAACCTGACTTCTCCACTTACACCCATCAGAGTTGGGGAAATGACTTACCCTCTCTAAGCCTCAGTTTGCTCATCTGTAAAATGAGGATCGTGATGATGATGAGGATGATGATAATATCAAATTTATAAAATCTTTGCAAAGATTAACTGAGTCATGTTTATCAAATACAAAATTCTAACATATGGCATAAATTCTAATGCATCAATAAAACTATGCTTTATTGTTTTTATTGGCTCTGATTACTGCCACTAGCATCATTAGCTTAATTCAAAAGTTAACATCAACCTGTAAAAGTATAGGCTGCCAAAGTGGGCATCTTTAAATATCTGCTAATTTAACCTCAGAGCAGAATTCTATGATTCTGAGTTTGGGATGAGCTATTCCTAATTTCTGAGACCTCTGATTCTCATCTCACCCTAGGGATATTTTTAGATGACAGAGCAATATGAATTTGTATATAAATGTTAACATGTTGAAATACCCAACGATGTTTCCATTATTGCAAGGAAACACTTCTTAGTTCACTTTGCTGCCTCAACATCATGTTTTTTTCATGAGTTTCTCGTAATGTCTGCCTTAACATCTAAAAGAAGTGTGAAAAAGCAAAGCTAGATGCACTGGTGCTTGACAACAAGACACTTAAAATAATGGACAGAAACAGAAAGAGTGAGTTTAATGCTATGGATGTCACCACAAAACTACTTTCCTTTCTTTTAATCCCAGATTTGATTTGGGGCAATGAAGTATATAAATATGGAATCACATGAGACATCTGTGTGCTCTAGGATGGTTCATCACATAACAATTTTTTTTGTTGTTTTAAATGATTTGGGAAAGCTACTTAAAAAAAAATTAAAGAATAAACACTATATAAACATGGGAAATCACCTGAAATCAAACACACTCATTAACTGTCCCATTAGGTTAATATACCATATCAGCAATATTTTCAGGGCAAACAACATAATCAGTAACTAAAATGTGATATGCATTAAAAGCAGGAAACAGTAACTCTAATTCCTATTTTAAAGGCAGACAAATGTTCTCTCATTAAATTCTGCATTATAAGATTGGGGGAGCTTAACTCGTGAATGCCTGTTACAGATTTGTACCATAATCTTACATAAGATTTGCACCTCTCAAAAGAAAATCCTGGACCCTGTCCACGGGAATTTTAGGTTAAAACATCAAATTCACTATATGGATGATTTTCATCTTTTCCAGAGAAGAAAGACTACATTTACAATAGAATGAGGGATCTTTACAGAAAAGACCAAAGATAAACAGGCATTCAAGGGGGCCTCCAGTACCTACTCTGATCAAGGGAATCAAGTTTTAGTGTTGAAAGGGAGCTTTGAGATTCTAAGGACTGAGGTATGAATAGCTGGTACCCCTGTGCCCCTGAGAGAGCAGTGGGACAGCAGCACAGGAATCAAAGTTCCAGTAACTGGCCCAGGTATATTCAAAGCAGACTCAATGGGAGTTTCTGCTGCAGGGAGATGGGCCTGCTATGAAAACGGACACAGAAAGTTTGCCCAAGAGAGATATTTGCCATCTTGAGCCACCACAGCACAAGCCAGCGACGGAAGTGAACATGACAAAGCGGAGGGTGGTGACAAGGGTCCACCCTGGAAGTTCACATTTTAAAAGTTTACAAAAAAATCACAGGAGGCTCAAACAAAGTCTGGTGATGCCGAACAGGTTACTTTTGAAATCAGAGATAAAAGTTTATGAGAAAACAAAACAAAACAACTTAATTTAGACTTATTCGCTAACTCCGAGGAGTTTCACAGCTAAGGCTTTGAAGGTTTTACAAGCTCTTCCTGGGCTGCATCTTTAAATATATGTGCGTTCAATCAGCAGCAGCAGGAGACTAACAAAATCAATCTGCAGACACCTGCATCAAACAATGGCCCCCAATCTCAGAGGAATTTTTAAACAGCTGTGCATAAACTTCAACAGTAATTTGCAACCAAATTAGTAAATGCCATCCTCCTTCCCACTAGACACAGCATTTCAAAAAGAGATTAAGCATCCGTTGCAAGCCTGCCATTTTACAAGAGTAACAAAAGATAGAGAAGAAAGGAAGATGGTGATTCACAAGGTTGGCGTGGCAGGTAGGAGGACCTAGGACCTTGCAAATAGGGCTCCGGCCAGGAAAGAACAGGTGGTGGTTACAGCTTCTGGAGAGCAATGACAGGAGCCACACCACCCGGCAGGTCGGCGGGTTCATCAGGAACCTGGCCCTTGCGGGGCTGCACAATGCTGGAGGATGGTTCCTTCTCACCCGGACAGAAGACGGCGGCCAGTTTCCATTCCTCTCCCTCCAGGTCACAGTTTGTGCCATTACTGAATAACCTTTCATTAGCACGTTTTTGAGCAGGGCAACCCGCCAGGGCAAGGCAACTCAGTGGGCAGTGGCCTTGCAGAGATCGCCAGATCTCCCAGGGGGGCCGCCTTGGAGCCTCTCTTCATTCGTGCCCACGGGGAGTGCCCAAGCCTTCGACGTGATCTGTCCATTTCACGTCGATAATTGGGGCTCTTAAAAATCCAATGAAGTAAAGATATTTAACTTTACTTTCTTCTCACGTGGCCCCCAAAGCCGAAAAACCACTTCACTCAAGGTTACAGGATTGAGCACCGGCATTTTTTTTTTTTTTTGGGTATCTATCAAAGACCCACATCACTCTACCCCAGGCCTTTGAAAAGAAACTTGGTTTTGTTGAGTGTTGGCGGCGCTGTCTGCTGCTCGAGCAAATTTCAACAAAGCAAGTTGTTCTCCCCTGTGGACAGGTGCCATCTGCATCAAATCTCTCTCCTTACGGAGGTTTGCCAAGAATATACAGCTCCCCACCTTCTCCCGCCCACCGCGTTAGTCCAGGTGAGGGGAAAAGTTAGACGGGAGAAGGGGCGCCGGCCCAGCCGGGGGCCCACGGCCGGGTCCGCAGCATCCTGCGCGGAGCGCGCCAGAAACCCTCGAAACCAGGGACCATGTCTGCCGCGCACGACTTCGGGGTCACCCGGCTCCCCCTTCCTGGAGCGTGTGAGGCCGACGCGGGTGGGCCCCCGCGCGGACCCGTCCTACCTCCTGGAGGCGAGCGAGGTGGAAGCACGTACCTGCAGGTGGGCGCCGGGTCCGGGCGGAGGCGGGGACACTGGCGGGGACACTGCTAGGGCGCTGGGTCCGGGCGGCGGCGGGGACGCCGGCCGCTGGGTCCGGGTTGCTGGCGGGGACACCGGCGAGCGCTGGCGGGGCGGCTCCGGCCAGGGGGCGCTCGTCACCCCCCGCCTGCCGCCCGAGCCGGCTACCCGGACGCCCGCCGCACCGGCACCGCCCCCTCCCGGGATGCCCGCCCCTTGCCCTCCTCCCCGCCCCGAGTCCCCTCCCCTTCCCTCCTCCCTGCCCCGCGCCCGGGGCGCAGGTAAAAGCCGGCCTGCGACCCTGATTCCTAAAAGAGAGAAAAGCACCGCCGCTCTTCCGTCTATTTTGCATTAGAAAGGACTTGCCAAAAACGTTCTTTTAAAATTACCTCCAGGGGGAGGTTTCCATGCTGTACGTCCGGCAGCTGATCGTGGCTAGCACACTGTCATTTGTATATGATTTCCAAAGTTGCGTTTCTTTAAACCGGCCAGCCCTTGAAGCTGCAATGTAATGTCTCTACAGGGCATTTGTCATTTGAAGACTTACGCCTTGTCGAGGGTACTAATGAGCGTGATGAGCATAATTGGGGTGGGTTTTCCTATGCTCCATAGAATTAATATTTCATTTGTGTTTGAAAACTAAATCTGGCTACCAATACTATTACAGAGCTGTTCTCGTTCGGTTACGACACTAAATGATTAAAATGTTCTTGGTTAAGGCTTTTGTTACTGTAATATCCAGATTAGTCTGAGAAATAAAACAATCCTGTTTGAGGGAGGGGGGAGACTACTAAGGTATAAAAGAACCAAACCTTGGGTCAGCAGGCTTTTGCTCCTGAAAGTAAAGTGTCAGCTGGAAAGGACCTCCTCACACTACAGCTAGTTCCAAACTTCTGATTTGAAGGTGAAAAGCTGAGGCTCAGAAAGATTTGGTGACTTGATTAATTCACATTGCTGCCTGTGGTAGGTCTGTTCTAGGAAGGCAGATAATGCTGACTCTTTCTCCTAATCTATTTGAACTCAGCGAAGCAGACACATGAGCCTTTTAAAGATAAAAATATATTCCCTGAAAATTTGTGCCCCGGTTCCCCATTTGTGAAGATCTAACTGCATGGAACTGACCCTCAGACCAGATTCATCCAAAAAGAGAGGCTGCCGCCTCTTGGGAGCCTAGCCAAGAGGTGTGAGGATGAAGAGCATCTCAGATGTTCAGGCTCAGTGACCTCATCAGAGCCTGGCATGTAGACACCCCTGTGAGGCCCAGCTTCTCTCTCTGCAGACTGCCAAGAAACCTAGTTCATGATGCCGTTCGTCCTCCTTTTTCCTCTCTAGACATTCCTAAATGAGAAGAGATGGCCAGCTGCCAATGGCTGTGGTGCCTAGAGACAGTAAAACCACTCATTCCCCATGGCTGAGGTTTCACTATTTGAGAAAGTTCAGTACATATAGGGACTCAAAGGAAATTCATATGTCCCTTAATTTAGTCACTAGTCAGTGGCTCTAAAAAAAGTTTCAAATGATGATGATCATGTACTAAGTACCTATATGCCAGGCATTATGATAAGCACTTCTGATGCACTATTCATTTAATCCTGGTAACAACCTTATCATCATCCTCATCCTCATCCTCCTCACCTCTAGTTTAGAGATGAGAATAACGACGGTTAGCAGGATTATACAGCTTGTTCATGATACTGCAATTAATGAAGTTACAGAGCCAGGACTCAAAATTCCAGCCAGTCTGAAGCAGCCCCCTGAGGGCTGTTGAACACTGCTTACATTCCACAATCATGCCCTCTGCTTGCAGCTTCTCTTCTGGACAACTAGTCCCTGGAAATCCACGCTACTCTCCTGTTCCATAACCACACATTCCTACGATTGGGAACACACTCATCTGAAGACTGGATTTTTTAAAAACAATATTTTTAAAACAAAGTCATTTGGCTAGAAAGGGGATTTTTTTTTTTTTATCTTGAATCTCATCTAAAAGAAAAAAATCCAAATCTGTTTTTGTTGCATGATAGGTGTTACAGACACCTCTAGATCTTTTGGACTCCAGAAGTTCTGACAGCCTTCTTCCACAGGCTACAAGGCATTTCTGTTTTATATGAAACAGTGTCTCACTGTTTTATAAACACGACGGATGCTCAGAACTTCTCCACACTTTTGTTTCCTGGAAGGGGAAATAGCATTTCCTGGAGGGGACTACACGTGGGTGGTGAGGTTCCACACTTTATGTGAAATGCAGCTGAACTTTCAGTTGTAAGTCTAATTCCCCTTCAGGTTCTGCCCTAAATTTCCTGAAATCGTGCTGACTACAGGCTGTGGGGCAGCTGCATCAGTTCATTAGTTCGTATTGGGTGGGAAAGATGTGCTTCCAGCTTTAGATCCAGAACAAAGGAAAAAACAATTCTCAGGGATCTTATCTCTGGAGATACCACAATTCATCTTCCTTCAACTTGGAACTGGCAAAATGGAGCCTGAGACCTCACTTTGCTTTTATTTGGTGTGGGGGCCCGGCCTATGGCCGAGGCTGAGCCCCACTCTAGCTGAACAACGCCGTAAAGATGGCACCCATTTCCTGCTCACCACCCTTTCCCCTCTTCCCTGTTGGGGATTGGCCCAGCAGACTTCCGTACCCGTGCACAGCTCGTGCTGCCCGCTTAGAGTGGCGCGTGACACCTATCCGCTTAAAGGTCACGCATGATACTGTCCCGGATTGGTTGGGTGACTGAATATAAGGGAGCCCGCCGGGAGGGAGAAAAGCTTCCCGACAACTGCTGTAACCACCATGAGAGATTAGACAATAAAGCCTAGAGAAGAATCAAGACCTTGGGCGTGTTGCTTCGGTCCCTGAAGGGTCGCGACAATTTGGGACCTAGTTGACGGTTATGCTCTGTCTCCCAAAGAGACCACCTCTTGCACGTGTCTGTGAGGTTGGCCTTCCACAAAGGATTTAGGATAGAATGTAAAGAGAAAGGTTCTAGTTATGAGCCTCAATTCGGAGAACGATGGTATTTGGGGAGAAGTAAGAAATGACAAACACAGACAATCTGAACAAGGACTTCACAAGGGCACTTGTGTCTATGCAGAAAGTTACCACTTGGAGGAAACCAGCTGGACAATTTCACGAGGAGTTTGGCTACCAAGCTCTCCACTTTTCCAAAGGCCTGGCAGAGATAGTTTTTAAAATGGTCCACCTGAATTTCCAGAAGAAGCAGTGTAGAATTAGAAGACAGTGATCTGCCCTAACTAAAGACTTGAGAGGCATGATGAGTCGCCAGTACATTTATTCAGAAAATTGTTCTAGGAACTTTGGGTGCAAGTGGCAAGACACAGACAAAAACCCAGGTGTTCTAACTTCACAGCTCAGACAAGGGACAGGAAGACTTCTTTTTTCTCTTCAATCCACTGTAGACATTCAAGTGGGAAAAAAGGATAATTACAAGTTTGAAACTGTTATTGCCAGAAAAGAGCTCTAAATACTGAACCAAAAATTTGCCCTACCTTGCGGGAGAAAGGAAGCCTTGATGACTACTGATAATAAGATGGATAGCAACTCTTCTGAACCATGAGGGGGTGGTGAAAGGTGAATGCATGTTTTACCCAGAGTCTAAAAGAGGAACAATGTCATAATACGATATTTTTTTTTAAGTTCTGCTGTTATTATACATGTTTAGTAATGTTAAACTAATTGTCAAATCACAGACAAGGTAGGAAAGGTCTTATGTTTTCATTTAGGAAAGATAATGAGTGAACCTAATACTAGCTAATATTTATTGTGCATTTATGATGTGTCAGGGCATAGTGTTGAACACTTTATTTCAATTATTTCATTTGATTCTCACAATGAATCCTTTGAGATGGGTAATGTCCTCTTCATTTTACAGATGCTACATCTTAGAGGTCAAACAAATGATCTGTCAATAAGTGGTAGAGTACAGCTAGACTCTGTTGGCACCCAGATCCATGATTTTGGCCATCATACACATAGAAATAAGACAAGAGCTGAAATTATAGCCTGACTCTTGAAATGGTGAAGCATTGTATATGTTTATGGATGTCCCAATTAAACAAAATTTAATCTTTAAAGATGCAGAACACTAAGTAGATCATTTTTTCCTCAGTGTCCATTTATTACATTATTAAATAATGACATTGGGCATGAAAGTACCTGTTCTCCCCCTTTAAGGATAGGGGAATTAAAAAGGACACAACATTACTGTCTTGTGTTAGTTGTAGCTTCTGAAATCCTATAGGCACTGATTTTTTTTTTAAGTCATCACTGCTGATAGAATATAAATATATTAATCAGACAGTGAATTTCCAATGTTTTAACACAGATAGAGGTTAACACAATGAGTTTCTGGTGAGGTTTGAGGGTAGAATCAGGGAGAAGGCCCAGTCCATCTTAGGATCCACAGACACAGTTCTGGATTTGGTGAGTCATAATGAGTATGGTCTCCATGAATATACAACTTTCTCTGAAATTAATATTGATTAGCCCTCATCATCTATACAGACCGCTCTTTAGTGATTCTCCTCCACCAGCAGAAAAGCAACATTAACTGAAAGTCCAAAAGACCATATATATTAATGAGAAATCCTGCCTGAGAAGGATGACTAAATGTGAGAATTAATTTGTGCATCCAGGAGGAAGAAATCAAGATGAAACCTGCTGTCACAGTTACTTGCTTGGAGCAGTTTCCACCTCAGAGTGAAAGAAAAATACTGATTCCCTGTTTGCTGACTGGATCACACACTTTTAACTAGAGGAAAGGGCTTTTGGTTAGGCTAAAGCAATTGATACTGATTGCCAGATGAAGTTCATACATTTGGATGTCACATAAATTTGGGAGGGTTGCAGAAAATGTGATTAAATTTTAATCACACTAAGAAAGTTTCTCAGCAAAAGACAAGAAAGCCACTGCTTGAGAACCTTGTGACCCTAACTACTTGAGGGACTTAAAAAGACACAAAACCTTAAAAACTTCCCAAGGCACTAGATGAAACACAGCCAAGGTGCAGCACATTCTGGGGCCACAACCGTATTGCCAGGCTTCTACTTTTCCTAGGAATGTTTGGGGAGCCAGAGCTAAAGGAACCAAACAATAAATCAACTAAAAGTCTTTAAACATAGGTTCTGGCGGCCATTCTCATCACAATCATATTATCTGCATGTTTCATTGACTGTCAAAGCACTGAAAGGAAAAAGAAAAATAACCTAGTGAACATGTATTTGTTTCCCCAGACCTCTCTGGGTTTACTAACTTTTTACAGATTCATACTTCCTCTTCTCCCTGTGATTTCATTTGGACGGAACAGAGACCCTTTCCACGGTTCTGAACTTAAACTCTTCCTCTTATTTCTTAGCAAAGCAAGAAAATTCCCCAAATTCCATTATCTACTTTGTAGCTCCCTGGACAAAGTGAGTCCATTATGTACATTCTGGGAGGATGCGGAGAAATTTGTACAACTTTGCAAAAGTGCTTGGCAGTATCTACTAAAACTGCATATATGCAGAGCCCCTGACCCAGGCATTCCATGAGCATAGAACCCACAGAAGTACATGCCTGGCACAGCCATTGTGGCACTATTCAGTCAGTCCACAATGGAACAATCATGCGGCCATCAACTGTAGAGTGCATCATTAAGCCACGGCACGCCCTCCAATCTGTGCTGTGCTATGCTGGGATCCTAGGCTCCACCTCCACTTCTGTGAGGCTCCCCCTACCTCTTGTTTTCACGGTGTGATACCAGTCTCTTCCCTGAAGTCCTACAACATACCCACTGCTCCTGCTCTGAGTGGTGGACCCAGTGATGTCAACTCTGCCATGCATTTGTGCCCCAGTCTTCTTGTGCCTCTCCTGGTTCCCTAGCTCTGTGCCTTGTGCAGGGTAGATGATACAAAATATTTGGTTTATAAAGGCAAAAAGTCAGTGCAGTTTGAATTCCATGTTAGAGTCAGTGGGCAAATGCCTCAAATTTTGGAAAAAGTACAATATTTCCCAACTTGAGCAAAAGGTAGATCATGACAGTTTTTCTAAGTAGAGTCCAATAAAGCCTGCAAAGTGCCATTGACCCACTCAACATTGTTTTTTGGAAGTAGCAGGTCAGTGAGATTAGAGTATCATGGAGTAATTTTCATAAAATATAAATAATGACAATAAAGAATCATCTGGAAAAATCTTATTTGAGATAGTTAAAGGTAAGGTTTATAATGATAGAGCTCCTGGGGACTGATACAGAATATTGAAAGGGAGGCTGGATGGTGAGAATCTGCTGGTCTTCTGAGTTGCTCAATTATACTTAATTGTACTTCTTGAAATGTGAAAATGTTTACTTCAAAAGGTATGTTTCCAAATTCCAAAAGGATAAGCCTGTGCTAGCCTGATATGAATGTCCTTTTGAAAACACCCACTTTCCTTTATCATTGTTTTTTCAAACATTTCTTTGCTCGTGAGGAGCAATTCCATTGCGGGTTACCTGGTCTCAGTGATTGGAGCAACACTGGATATATCGAGAGATAGACCCTCCGTGATGGACAGGGCATGCCTTTTAATCACATACAGATTACTCTGTAAAATCTAATTTCTAAAAGGGCCAAATCCAGGATCTGTGCTGGAATGGGAACCTTTCAAGGAGGAGCCACCCTTGGGGTCAGCCGGGCCAGGAGCCAGGAGTCACAGTCTGAGACACTGAGCCGGGCGGAGGAGACGCCGCATGGTCCCCTCACACGACTGCAGGCTTCTGGCCCGCCGCTCCCCCAGCCCCCTTAGGGGACCGGGCGCCAGGATGCCCTCCACCGCAGGGCACCGCTGTGGGGTGTCGAGTTGCTGGTGTTGCGAGGAGGTCGCATGAGCAGGCGGCATGTCCAAGGTTTGCTTTTAGAGAAGTGTAAATACTAATCTGCTTGATTTCTGACTCTCAGCCTTAAAGAAGCACCAGCACTTTGGTCTTTACCTTCAACAGCAGCTAAATCCTGATGATAAAAATCTCCCAACGGCATTTTAAGTCCTGCTCGCTGAGCAGGTGCTCGGTTCTTTTTGCATCACTCCTTTGTGTCCATTCACTCACAGGAATTCATTTAAAGAGCAGATGTGGATGTTTCTAAGTAAGTGCTCAATGCACGCCCTCCTTGCTCCCACTGTATCCACTGCGTGAAGAACAGAGGCAGGGTGACGTGGTGGGAGGTTACGGACTCCAGACTCACCTCCCTGCCACGCGATATGCGGGAGCCTCATCATCTCCCTGTGCTTCGTTTTCCGTGGCTGCTAAATGGAGTGATGGATTAGGTAATGCTCCTTTCAATTTTTAAACTTCAAAAGGTACAAAATAACCCAACTCTAACAAATATTTGTGCTTTTTTTTGTTTTAAAACTCTGGATAATTAAATGTGAGTTGTAATCAGCTGAGCTTGACTAAAAGTTACATTTTCAACTTACTAGCAGTAAGCCAGGGACTTCCATTTGCAGGGACAGTGGAGTATTTTAAGGTCATCCATTTCATTTATTCATCTTAACATTTTCACTAACACACACGTGGTTTTCAAACACAGGAAAGAAAACATGGTAACCTGTGGTTATAGTTTCCACTAGAAAACAGAATAAGTGTAGCTCAGAAAGAGTGTTTGTGGGGAGTTTCTTTAAACATGAAAACCCATGTCAGAAGAGTTTGTTCTTGAGAAGAACAGTGTTAATTGTTGCAAGTGCCAAAAATTGTTGGTAAATAGGGCCTAACTGCATCTGTTGTCACAATCAGAATACAGCTGTGGTCGTATCACTGTGAAGGCTTTAGTGTCTTCGACCTTTGCACCCTCTGGTGTGTTCTCAAGCAGCCACTCTTTTCTTCTTTCAGTTCAGATTCTGGGGAATTTGTAGAAAATGCCTTTCCTGGTGACCCTTCCCATTTCCCAAGTAGCTCTAACTGTCCCTTGTTAGAGCCCATCTCAAAGTAAGTTGGCCTGCTCAAAATCACTCTTCTGCTAGTATTTTGCCTTCATTGTTATCTTCAGCAACTGGTTCTGTCTTCCACTGTGATCAGTGACTACATGTCTGAAATTAATTAATTCATCAGTAAATATTTAAAGAGCCCCAGCTGATTTATGATGTGAGCACACGTTCAAATTTCACAGTATATCAGAAGGAAATGCAGAAAACAAACAAAAAACCCTTTCAATTTTTTGAAATGTAACCAAAATGCACATATTTTAACTATGAGAGATGTAGAATAGGTTTTATGTGAATTCTACTTTCACCAGACAGTGATATTTTAGCTTTGGCCATCCTCTTTCCAGATGGTCAGGGTACCTGGTAGTAAGGGAGAACTACTCTTGACTACATATGCATCAGTTCAGGAAGCCATCTGCTAAAGCTGCCAAAGAAAAATGCGTATGTAGAGGAGTAAATAGATGGTGGTTTAAGTTTTTTCTTCTGATTGCTTTGCTGATCACAATCAAATGAGAATATAGTAGGTAAAGCTGTTTACTGTGTTAAGTGGGACAGATACGAGTGATTTTCACATGTGAGTTCAGTTTTAGAAGGAAGAGTGACATACGTATACCAAGAAAGCCAGCGTGAGCTGTTCTACATCTGCCAAGCTCTTATCGGCCACAGAGGAGATATTATCAGCGTGTACGTGTTTATACCCAGCACAGATGTGTATGGCAAAACATGTATTTGTCAATGTGGGGTGGCCCTGGGGAGATCCTCCGGATGATGCTCTTGGTTCTGCTCTTGCTGCTCTGCAGCCTGTCCCCGGCAGGGCAACCAGGTGACCCTCTTACTGCCTGGTCACATGTGCCACTCCTCTGCCCCAGACCTCAGGGCTCCCTTCTTACAGAGGACCATCCTCAGCCCCACTCCCCAGCCACCTCTTTGACTCATGTCCCCATCTTGCTCCCTAATGTGTCAGACAAGCCTCAGCTCAGGACATTTGCACAAGACCTCCTTCAGGTCGACCTGAACATCTATTTCTCAGTGGCTATCTCCTGATCTCTCTATTTAAAATCACAGCCCCTCAGGCCCCATCCGCCAATCCACACCATCTCTGTCCTGCCTTTCTAGAACACTAGAACATGAGCTCCAAGGGAACAGAGTAGTTTTTCCATTTTCTATCATATCCCCAACCACCTGACACAAAGTTGTCATCCAAAGGGTATTTGTCATATGGATGAACTAATGAAAAGCAGCTAATCACAGTATGCTTACATACATATGAAACACATTCACTTATTTATGACAGAGAATTGAACTGCTATAGATTCAATTTGTTCTTTTATATCCTAAGAAGCAGGTAAGACATTTGCAAGCAAACACAAGGAGCCAATTCTTTAAATGGATTATCTTCCTTCAGAAAATTGGAATCAAATTGCCACAGTTAGAATCAGTAATAAGCCAGTGAACATATTTACTCGTTGATAATTAGTCATGCTGAGTCAAGGAATCACTGTTTTTTGAAGAGGGTGCTGTATTTGTTTTCTATTGCTGCTGTAACAATTTACCATAAACTTAGCAGCTTAAAACAAAACAAATTTATTCTCTCACAGTTTGTAGGCCAGGAGTTGCGGCTGACTCAGCTGGTTCTTTGCTGCAGGTCTCACAAGGCTGAACTCAGGGTGGTGGCTGCTTGGGCTGCTTGGGAGGCTGGCTCCACTTCTGCCACGTTGCTGGCCTTCAGCCAGAGAAAGTTCTCTGCTGCTGAGAGCTTGTTTGGCCAGACTGGGCCCACCAGACCATCCAGGACCTCTCCCCAAATTTAAAGCCTGCTGTCTTGGTTACATCCTGGGAGTTAGGGAATGGACATCCTTGGGAGGGGCAGTTCCACCTAAAATAGGCACACACTCATACTTTAGAAATAGTTTCAGAAAAATATTCCCTCCTAGAATTAAAGGTTCTTTTACCCAGAAAAGTGACTGTCAGTGAAGGAAGGATCTTAACACGACGGTTGCTGCTGAGACTGGCATGCTTCTAGGTTTGCATCAGGCTACAGGTCTGGGTGAGAGAGACAGAGGCAGACTCATGGCTTCTTCCACTAGATACCACGTTGTACCCAAATCCCCTTGACTTTGCATATTCATGGTTTTGATGGAGTCGAAATCTATCCCGAAAGACCAGTTCCTGAGAGCCCAGTTTATGTTAAAGAAGCCATTAGGTGACTGATTAATCAGAAAGTCAATTAATCATTTTTTTAATACGCTCATTCACAAATTTATGAAAACCTTTTTGGCGTCAGGAACTATTTCAAGATATTTCTTACATTCTGGCAGGGGAAGAGATTGCAATCAAGCAAACAATGGAACAGGGTCATGTCAGGTGATGATAAATGCTGCAAAGAAGAGACCAGAGGGAGATGTGATCGAGGTATAAAGTGCTGGGGTGATGTGGGAAAGCCTGGGAAGGTGGGGCACTTCTGGAGACCGGCATAAGGAGTAAGTGGGCATTTGGATGCCTAGGAAGGAGGCATGGAGCAGCAGAGTCTTCCAGGTGGAGAGAACAGCAAGCTCTCACTGAGGATACTCAGGTTGAGATTTTCAGTATCAACACTGGCAGAGTAAAATAGTGCTGGTTCCTCCTCTCAGAAGCAGCCTGAAAACAACAATGAAAACAGCAGCAACAATGAAACCTTAACCACATCTAAACCATAGCATAAATAGCAAAAAATTATGAAATACAGCCCACTTCTGGGTGTTTACTCAAAGAAGTACCTGTACTTCTTGGTATTAATCCAAAGAAAACAAAGATAGCAATTTGAAAAGACATATGCATCTTTATGTTTACCACCACATTATCTACGATAGCCAAGACATGGAAGCAACCAAAGTGTCCATCAATAGGTGGATGGATAAAGAAGAGGTGGTACATAGGCACAATGGACTATTACTCAGCCATAAAGAAGGAACGAAATCTTGTCATTGTGACAACACAGATGGATCCAGAGGGTATTATGCTAAATGAAATAGGTCAGGCAGAGAAAGACAAATACTAGCTAATTTTACTTATATGTGGAATCTGAAAAGCAAAACAAATGAACAAACAACTACAGAAATAGACTTGAAAATGTAGAGAACAAAAATTGGTATTGCCAGAGGAGTGTAGGTGGGTATAGGTAGATTGGGCAAAATCGGTGAGAGGGAGACAAAGAGGTACCAATTTTCAATTATAAAACAAACTAGTTGCAAGGATGAAAAATATGGTATAGAGAAAATAGTCAATAATATTATGATAACTCTGTATGGTGCCAGATCATAACTACATTTCTTATGGTAAACATTTTCTAATGTATGTAATTATTGAATCACTATGTTGTACACCTGAAACTAATATTGTATGTCAACTACACTACACTAAAAAAACAAATAATAATCCATAGTATTTGGAGAAGGACTGTCAAAGGCAGTAGGCAGACAGGATGCCTGTAAGTGTGGACTTGCACATGCAGAACTAATGTCTACAGAACGGACTCACATAGGGGACTTGTATGGTGTGGATCATTCCTACTAGTCTGGAGCATGGCTTTGGTGCTGCTGCCACAAAAGCCTGCTGCATATAACTTGTCCAGGGCAAAGTTGTTCAACATTATGCTGAATGGAAGAAGCCAAATGCAGAAGAGTATATACCATGTGGCTCCACTTAACCTGAACTCCTAAAGCAGGCAACTCTTTTCTCTATGGTGATAGAAATCAGATCATGGTTTCCTGGGGTAGGGGCTTGGGAATGGAGTTTGACTACACAGAGACCCAGGAGACCTTTCTGGAGAGATGTAAATGCTCTCTCTTGATTGGGTGACGGTTATATGATATACATTTGGCAAAAGTCCTTGATTTGCACTGTTAAAATGTATGAACTGTACTGAACATAAATGATTCCTGAATACATTTGTTAAAAATAATAAAATAAACTAAATAATTAAAATATTATACCCATTCTTGAATAGAATATAAACTAGGATACATTATCCCAACATATTTCAGGAGACTAATGAAAGTTCTTATTCTTAAAAATTTTCATTAACGCAAATCTATTCTCATAACCTAAGTTTAAGTTCATAATACAGTATTGTTAACTACAGGCACAGTGTTGTCCAGAAGATCATCTTGTATAACTGACACTTTATACCTGTTGAATAGCAACTCCCTGTTTCCCCCTTCTCTGGCCCCCAGTCCCTGGGAACCACCTTACTGTTCATTTCTCTAAATTCAACTATTTTAGACCCCTGTTAGTGGAATTATGCAGTATTTGTCTTTCTGTGTCTGGCTTATTTCACTTAGCATGACGTCCTCCAATTTCATCCATGTTGTCACATGACAAGATCTTCCTTTTTCAAGGCTGAATAATATTCCATTGTGTGTACATACTACTGTTCTTTATTAATTCATCTGTCAAATTTAAGAAGGACCTACAGAATATTACAGTCCAATCTTACCCATAAATACAGATGTGACTTATGAGCAAAACTATTCCAGTAATATTTAAAAACTATAATCCATCATTACCTATTGAGTTTATCTTAAAGTGCAAGATTAATTTAACATTAGAACAATGTAAATCACCACAATAATGGATTAAAAGAGAAAAACTGCCCTCATTTTATGAAATGTAGTAGAACAATTGATGCAACTTGCCTTCCTCCATGATGAAATTCTTAGCTTAGTTATAGAAGAGTATTCTTTAATCTGATAAAGATTATCTAAAATAACCTAGAAACGAGTTAATGACCAAACACTGAAAACTTTCCCCTTTAAATCAGGAACAAGGCAAAAATGTTTGCTTTCACCATATTTCAACATTATACTGGAAGTTCTGGCCAGGAGAGTAAGATGAAGAAAGAAAGAAATGTATATAGATTGGAAAGGGAAAAATCATTTATTATGATGTGTAGATGAGATAGATGATTATGTACTTAGAAAACTAAGTTTAGAAGGTTTAGAAAGTTTAGGTTATTGCATACAAAACTAATATATACAAATTAATAGATTTTATTATAGCAATAAGTAAGTTATAGCTAAAAAGTAGTTGTTAAAATAATAGGATAGATGGGGCAGAGACTGAAAATTATTTGCTGCAGATTTATTGTGGTATAATTGACAAATAAATTGTAATATATTTAGAGTGTAGAACCTGATGATTTGGTACACATATACACTGTGAAATGATTCCATAATCAAGTTAATTAACATATCCATCACTTGCATGGTAACCTTTTGTTTTGGGGGCTTTTTTGGTGAGAATGTTTAAGATCTAGTCTCTTAGCAGATTTCAAGTGTACAATACCAAGTGCATTATTAACCATAGGCCCTCTGCTGAGCATTACATCCTCAGAACTTATTCATCTTATAACTGAAAGTTTGTATGTTTCAACCAACCTCTGCCCCACATTCCCCAGCCCCTGGCAACCAATTTTCTGATGTCTCTTCCTATGAGTTTGACTTTGGTCTTTCAGACTCCACATGTAAGTGAGATCATGCAGTATTTGTCTTCCTGTGTCTCAGTTATTTCACTTAGCATAATGCCCTCCATTTTTATTCATGTTGTTACAAATAACAGGGTTTCCTTCTTTTCTAAAGCTGAATAATATTCCATTTTGTATACATACCATGTCTTCCTAATCCGTGCATCCATTGACAAACACTTAGGTTGTTCCTGTACCTTGGCTACTGTGAATAATGCTGCAATGAACATGGGAGCACAGATAAATATCTCTTCGAGTTTGTTTCCTTTGGATATATTGTCAGAGTAGAATTGCTAGATCATATAGTAGTTCTATTTTTAATTTTTGAGGAACCTTTATATTGTTTTCCATACTAGCTGCACCAATTTACATTCCCACCAGCTGTAGATGACGGTTCCCTTTTCTCCATATACTCACCAGCTTTTGTTATCAGTTCAATCTTTGGTTCATTATCTTTAAAAAGCAAGACAAATTGCTCTTTCTCATTGTCATTAACCATACCAGTAACTTATCTGGGTGTGTACTTTTCCAAATACCATCTAAATGTTGGGGAGGATTGAGTAGGGAAGAAAACCCACCTGCTTACAAGACAAAAATAAAATGTAAATGCTAAAGACCCAAGGGCAAAAGTCAAAACAATGATAGAAAATAGAAAATTCTAAATGACAAAAGAAAGGCTCATTATTTTTAGAGCAGCTCTTCAGGGAAAGGTGGAACGTGGAGGTAAGGAAAAGGGCTAGATGGTCAGAGCAGCAGGAAGGATGTTCCAGTCTGAGGATGGTTCGAGCAAACGTGCAGCACGGGAATGTTCATGGCATGGTCAAGAAATAATTAAAATAATTAGCTAGCTAGTTTAGGGGAGAAGATATTTATGGAAATAAAAGGAGATACGTTTGGGAAGATAGGTTGGGACTAGACTGTAAAGGGAGATGAAGATCAGAATAAGAACTCCTTAAGCAGTAGGCTCCTCTTGACTATTTGTGGATTCAAACTGCTACCAACAATGCTTGAGCCTTTTGGATCAAGAGTAGTTAAGAATGCCTCTTGGGCCACAGAGGAAAACAAAAAAAGAGCACAATCTGTTCTTGAACTACACAACTGCTTACCCAAATCTTGGGAAGAATAAAAAGCGGATGTGAGAACTTTAAACAATACTTGAAAGCAGGGGAGACAAAGGCAATTGTTTGAGTCTGAAGCTTCCAGCCTGGATACCAGTGGTTTTTCTGAACAAAGTCACTCTGTTTTCCAGAAATGATTACCTCTAGATTCTACGATTTAGAAGATGCTTCTAAAATGTTTACAAAGCATTAAAGGCATAGCCATTTCATGTATCACAGAGTTGAAATGATAAAAATCAGGCAGGGAAAGATGGAGCAAGAAAAACACTTTAAGATCTGCGGTGGGAGGATGGACTCAAATACCTACCTCTTTTTAATTTCATTTTACTATTTCTTCCTTTTTACTTAATGTTTTTAATTCTATAAAAATAATTCATCTGCTCAACAAATATTCATCAACTGTGTACTGTGTGCCATGGGAAGGCTATCAGAATACAGTCTGGGAGTCAAAGCTTACCCAAATCCACACCATTCTTCAGGCCATGGGATTTTGGCAAATTGTGTATTCCTTCTGACCCTCAGTTTTCTTTTTACGTAAAATGAGAGACATACTAGACTACCTCATAGTCTATTATAAGAATTATGTCTATAAAACACCTATAGTAAGTGGCCAATTATATGAAGCTTAACATTTTTAAAGTTTCATTTTCCATATTAAAAAATTGAAGGACTTACTTTTGTACAATAAGGCATCAGCTAATTTCCTAGTATAATTTCAGCAATTGTGATAGGCTCTGCCTGTAGAAATAACTTTGGTTAGAATTTAAATTTAAATAGGAAACAAATTCTAATTCATTTCATTTAGGGTCAGCCAAGTCAATTTCCACAGATTTGATTTCTCCACTTCCCCTCTGACTCCAACAGAAAATAACAAACAAAATTATTTGTTTTGCATGTTTTTCCTCAAATCATTTGGGATGTCTGTTTTCTACTCAACCACTTAAAAATTCCCTCAGCAATGTGAACTATACAGTAACTTTTATCTTGGTCTTCCCATTCTGCTTTGTTTAATTCTTCAAGATTCAGTTATTTAAGCTTTTAGGAAATGATCATTATGATTTTATTATATCAGCAACCCAGCCTAAAAGTAGCCCTCAACTAATCATTGGAAAAAAGCATTTTAATACTTAATTAGATTTCCTTAGGCAAAGATTATACAATTGATAAAAATTCCAGAAATTAGCAAACTCCCTAATACTCATTAATAAGCATGTTGTCTTTGATGGTATTGTAGTAATGTTTCTGTTGAATAAAAAGCTTTGTGCATGTGGAAAAGATACAGTGACTTTTTTTTTAACCTATAAAAAAATAACAAAAAAGCACCTCAGAAACATTATAGCCTTAGTTTCAAGAGCTGTTTTTCTCTGAAAATGAAAGAAAATCAACAATATTTACCCATGGTTGACATGCCTCCATCATTAGAAAGGAGGACAAAAGGTACCTAGCAAACTGTGATTTCAATCACTAGCTTGAGGCATCTGACAAAAATGCCTTGATCTTATAGTGTCTTCTTTCAAGGATGCTGTGAAAGCAAGTATTTTCCTCACAAAAGACAAAACCAGTCACTGTTCAAAACCCACATGGCTAAGTTGAAAATATCAGCAACATATGTGAATTCTCTGCACATGCATCAGCAGGAACAGGAGGTAGTTCTAAGAACCAAATAAGCAAAGTCAGTGACTCTACTGAAAACTCCTTTATGTAGGATGGACTGTGGAGGGGGTGTGATCAGAAAATAGAGTTTGCAGTTTTCTTTCCAAATGTAATGCCAATAATTGTGCTTACTGCTTTCACCACCTAGGTCAGACTGTCCCCTTTTCCCTGCCACCCATGTGCTACTCCACCTGGAGAGGATGTCTCCACATTTTCCCAGCACATGGATTTGTGCAGCTTCTTCTCTTTGTACATGCTGTTAGTGCTTCCTGGAGTGACTTGGACTTCTTTCCCCAGAGAAAGCTACCTCATTCTTCCAGATCCTGTCCACGGGATTGTCTCCCCTTGGAAAGCTTTATGGACTCCTAGAGGCCCGTTATAAAACAACTAGTCATTTACCTTGTGTTATGGGCTCAGTTGCCCTCCTAAAATTAATAGGTTGCTGACCTAACCCCCCAGGACCTCAGAATCTGTCTGTACTTGGAGCCAGAGCACCTCCTGAGTTCCTCTTTTCCTTTTGGGAGTAGGCCTGTCCATGGGCATCATGTTGGACAGACTGCCCTGTTGGTAGAGGTTGGCCTTGTCCACTGACACAGCTCTTAGGTGTATAAATCCTCCCCTTTCTGGAGTTTACTTAGCACACTCATTGGACTATCATACTAAGCTTAGTATTCTGACTTCTCATTATTAGGAATAGAGAGATTTGTTCTCCAATTGCCACTTCTTTCTCTACCTTGTTCAGAACTCAGATGAGGAAAGGCAGTAATTATCACACCACCTTAAGGCTCCAACAGCAGAATCCTGGGCACAGTGAGCTGAGGGCTTATATACCAGGAGTAGCCACAATAGCGTCTCTAGTCCTGAAAGATAATGTGTGTGTATTGTTCCTGGCTGCATATCCAAGCTTGAGTCCATGGCCTTCCTGGAAATTCTGTGTGCTAAAAAATATCCTTCAATAAATGTCTTCTCTGCTTAAATCAGCCATGATTAGTTTTTTAAGTAAGAGACAATACACTACAATTCAGATGATATGGTAATTTAGAATTCCAAAAATATGGTCACTGTAGCTAGAACAGATGAATGATGAGTTGAATCGATTCTAGAAAAAAGTCATGGAGTATTTCAGGGGAAAAAGACAGAGCTAAACAGTAGTCAAGTATCATGTCTTAGGGAGAGAGTGCCTTAGTATTAATAGAAGTATTCCAGAACTCTTGAGAAACATTATGTTCCTAAGAAATGGGTATAGCAATTACATTCATTGTGGCAGAGTTCTATGAATCCTTTCCCAAAACTCTTGAGGCACATACTTCAGAATACAGATCTTTTTCACTTTTTGTTTCAGGAAGCTATTATGGGCATATCCTGTATATTGTACTCTACCCCTAGTGAAGTCTGGGGCAAAGATCCAAAGTTGAATATTCACAATAAGTGAAATAAAGATTACAAACAGACTGTTTACTAAGTGAAGTTTGGCATCAAACTTACAAAAAATACTTAGTTTCCTGAGGTTTTTTGATTTTTGGAATTGAGATTAAGGAATTATAGCTCTGAACTAAATCTAACCTCACCTCTGCTCACTAAGGAAATAGGCCTTGATTGCCCTTCCCAGGAAACTTTCCCACTGGTGAGGGAGTGAGGCAACCAGCTAATGACAGGAATCCAGTGGTCTTGGCAGCAATGTTTCCCAGAGTAGGTTTATATCCTTGAAATTTATCTTGACCTTAATAAATAAATATTTATCCAACTGTCCACCTGACACCTCCAGTGTACATTAAGGCCTCTCAGTGTAGCATGGCCAGAGCAGAGGCCTGAACCACATCCCACAGTCTTCTCCATTACAGCAAAGGGGTCTTGCCATTTATCCAGGTGTATAAGCAAAACCTGTAAGACTCACCCTTGGTCCTCCCTTTCACTCACCCCTGCATCAAATTCATGCATGTGAGGATCTGAGTCAAGCCTGAAAAATCTTTCTCTTCCCATTAATTTAATCTTCCCACTCCATTCCTGTCTTCATTGTGTCCCCTGAAAATCCAGTGGGGAAAGTGAAGGTGAGCTGCATGGCTGAGAAGTGGAGAGGGCCTGGGAGAATAGTGGGCAGGGCTCTAAACTATCAAAGGTGTGCAGATCCCACTAACCTGTGCTTCATGCCCTGAACAAGTAAAGCAATCTGGAATGAGAAGGCTAGAGGCATCACACTTCCTGACTGCAAAGTATATTACAAAGTTAGAGTAATCAAAACAGTATGGTACTGGCCTAAAAATAGACACAGAGACCAATAGGATAGACTAAAGAGCCCAGGGGAAAAAACAAACATAATAGTCCATTTATTTTCAATGCAGGCACAAAGAATGCACAACAAGAAAGGATAGTCTCTTCAATAAATGGTGCTGGAAAAACTGAATATCCACATGCAAAAGAATGAAATAGGATCCTTATCTTACATTGTACACAACAATCAATTCAAAATGGATTAAAGAGCTAATGTAAGACCTGACACCATAAAACTCCTAGAAGAAAACATAAGGGGTAAGCACCTTGATATTTGTCTTGGGAATGATTTTTTGGATTTGCCACCAAAGGCAAAGGCTACAATGTAAAAAATAAACAAGTGGGACCACATCAAACAAAAAGATTTCTGCATAGGAAAGGAAATCATCAACAAAATAAAAAGGTGACCTATAGAATGGGAGAAAATACTTGCAAGCCATATTTCCAATAAAGAATTAATATCCAAAATATATAAAGAACTCTTACAACTCAGTAGCAAACAACAAACCAAACCCAAACAACCCAATTTAAAAAATGGGCAAAGGATCTTCGTAGACATTTTTCCAAAGAAGACATATAATGTCCAATAGGTATACGAAATGATGTTCAGCATTACTAATCATCAAATCAAAACCAAACTGGAGTATCACCTCACATCTGTTAGGATGTCTACTAACAAAAAGACAAGAGATAACAAAAGCTGGTGAGGATATGGAGAAAAGGGAACCGTCATCTACTGCTGGTGGGAATGTAAATTGGTGCAGGTAGTATGAAAAACAATATAGAGGTTCCTCAAAAATTAGAAATAAAACTACCGTATGATCTAGCAATTCCACTTCGGACAATATATCCAAAGCAAAAGGCTAAATCTTATGTAACGACAACTTCCAGCTGACCAACCACCTGGGGAGTTAGCTACCCAGTTATTGATTAGAGTTTAAATCATTATAAGGAGCAGAAGAAATTAGGAATGGCAACTCTGGCTTAGAGCTGTAACTGCCCTGGAATCCTTCCCTTGTGCCTAAACCCCAATAATTAAGCATGGTGTTTTTTTTCTTAGCTTGAATTTCCCAAAAAAGCAGAACTAGAAATAAGAATTCCTATGGAAATAATTTACTTCAAGAAGTGGGGAGCTGTGGAGAGGGAAAGAGGGTGGGTGCACTGAGTTGGTTACGCTCTGGACAATGGAGGCTTAGCCCAAGGATCATCTGGGGCATAGTGTGGAATGTTCCTCAGAGTTGCTTGTCCAATGCAGAAACGGGGTCTTTAGCCATTGCCTCCTAGCCCAAGGTCAAGGGCTGCCCCAGCAATTTGCACAAGGATGGGTGGCCTGGCTCCTGCAGACATCCCTCACAACAGGAGTGAAGATGCCCTCAGACACAGGACAAGAGATAAACGATGCATTTGAAGTGAGGGCTGTCAGGCCTCACCTGTGTACAGGTGGTTACTGTTGCAATGGCCAGAGCAAAAGCCATGAGACCAGGCAAAGATGATGTCTGCCCTACGTTCTTTCCTATTCATTTCATATATGACCTTGGAATCCTCTCAAGGCAGTGCTCCAGGAAGCTCTTATTAGTTGATGGCATTGGCATATGAAATAAACCAATTTGCTCTCTCTGGAATAGATGATCAAAACCAGTGTGGTAGCAAGTTACTACATGTGCCTATATGAATGTTATTAAACATAGTTGATTAATCTGATATTTTAAAACGTGTGTTTCCTATGTGGGTTCTCACAGGAGTCAGCATTTATTCTGGGAAGATAAACACTGCCCTCCTTACAGGACCAGGAAATGAAGCCAGGCCAAAGAAGGTGGTCCAACTTTAGAGACAGATGTTATCAGCAACTGAAGCTGCTACCTCCAACACTGCTCAGGAGCCCACAGATGCATTCTCAGGAAGGCACTGAATGGTAACATCTGAATGTGTTTAAAGAGTGAATGAGTCACTAAAATATTTAAATTAGTTTACCTAGTCAGTTACAATTTATTTCAAATCACTTAGTCTCAGGAAACTTTTCCCCCCAATGCAACTAATTCCTTGATTATTAAGAGAAATTATGCAGTTGATAAATCCTATCTGTGAAAGATAGCAGAGGCAGATGAATAACAAAATTGATTATTCAGAAGAACATCTGTTCTCCAAACAACTGTTAGGATTAAACAATTGTAGCTTAAATTACCATTGACGAGGTGTTTGACAAAGAATTCCTCTCTGGAGCAGTCTTAGGGTATAACATAAGAACATATGCTAGCAGATTACAAATTAATCAATAGCATAGTACAGAGGATAGAAGCCTTTTTGGAGACAGAGTTACATATTCAGCCACATGTGCTAACCTTGTGACTCTTGGAGAGGGCTCATGTCAGTAACCTAGTGTTTAAGACCCAGAGGAACCATGTGGTTTGTGGCAGGACCTGCTTATTGAGAGAAAGGAGTTGGATTCTCTTCCTTTACTGAATTATCCATACTGGATTTTTACAAATACCCGAATATTCTTCTAGAGCTCATTTGGCTTCTAGACCAAGTAGTTAGGGGGGAAAAGCAAATAATTTCTTACCATGATTTGGGCTTGGGGGCTCAGAGATAGCTTCTTAAATAAGATACACAAACGTCCAATGTACATCCAAGGAAATGAGACCAAACTCATCTTTCTGGTGAGAAAAAATGTGCGTGTGCAGTGGGAACAGCAGGGTTTGGTTGCCCAATGGGGTGTTACAACAGCTGAGGGCCCCATACAGCTATGATTAAGTAGGACCATTCTCTCTTTTTATTGTACAATTCCGAGGTAACTTGATGTAAATCCGGGGGAAGGAAATTCTGGGGCAAAAA
Organism: Manis javanica; assembly: GCF_040802235.1. NCBI lineage: Eukaryota > Metazoa > Chordata > Mammalia > Pholidota > Manidae > Manis > Manis javanica. Next base: position 128,260,483 of record NC_133157.1, on the reverse strand, counting down.
TACCTCTAAAAACTGAAATCAGTCAAAGGGAGAAACAAAGTTTAAAACCCGCTTATTGCTTACAAAACTGCAGTCCGGCCCATCTCTCTCTCCTTCTCCAGCAGCAACAAGACAGACTCTCCCCTCACCTCTCAGGTACAGATAAGCTCTCTGTTGCCCAGGTAATTACCCATTGATACGAAGATGAACTTCTCTCCACCCCTGAGGAATGAGGCAAATGCACTGAAGCCATACTTCTTTCCACCTCTGAAGCAGATGTACTAAGGTCAGGCGAGATATTCTGGAAATGTTACAATTTTACCCACACTTGATGATTTCAGTGCAGAAAAAACAGGACACAATTTAGAAATGCTTACAGGCAAGTGGAAAAAGGTGTAGAGAAGAAAGAACAGTCTTAGTCACTGGAGAATCTGTGCCAATGTGAACTGCTCGGGGGTTTTCTGGAATCGCTGCTCTTCTATAAATCAAAAGGCTCCGTGTGTTCAATTTGTCAGAAGCACACTCATTCTCAAACTCATTCACATATGTGCTGCTTCCCAGTTTAAATGTTTTACCATTTGATTCACTATTAAATGATTATTCTTCACAAGTTCTCTTAGGGATTAATTGTACAATTCTAGGAGTTAAAGGTAGACATAAATGAAAGTCAAATTTCCTAAGTTGCAATTGCTAATTAATTCGGCATAACTAAGTATTATCATGTGAAGATTGATGGAAACTTCAAAAACCAGACATTTTTTCCTTGCAGCTGTGATCAGTGAGTTTCGAGTAGCAGAGAAAAACACAATTTGCATATGCAAACCAGTATGGCTTGAACAATGTCTTAATTGTTGTTATTTAAATGAGGAGTAATTAATTAGCATTCATATAGCATGCAGGCTTTCAGTTAGTTAATTGTACACATCCAAATTTCAAAATAAAAACAATGTATATTGCCATTTGCCAACTTCAACATAAGCTGAGAATTCTTAAATTGAGAAGCTTGTCAGAGGGAATTCCCCTCTGGTAAGAACCATTCCTCTCACTATTTCTCCCACTATATATATTGAATACAGTAGAGAAATCTTTTTCCTTTTCTTTCTGAGATGAAATGGAGAATTTTAAGAAATAAGGTAAAAGTAACTACGAAGAGAAATCCTAAACACAGAAGATAGCAATGCAACACAACTTAAGAGTTCAGATTTCTGAGCCAAGTAACTTAGAATTCCTCACTTGCAAGACAACTTCCTCTCAGGGCTTGGTCTGACTGCCCCCTAGCTCATTGCCCAGAAGAGATGACTGGCAGTCCCCAACTCCCCAGTACAGTGCAGTTCATGGGGCTCTGGTTGTTGGCACCGCCCCGCTTCCTAAACGGGTCCCTGTGACACTTCGTTAGGAATCCTCAGGGAAGTAGCAACACTTGGGGTTGATTTTCCCCCAGTCTTCCTACAGCAGAGGCTGGAAGGTTAAAAATTGCATCTCTTGGACCTCCCTTGCAGTTAGGCTTTTTAATATGATTTAGGTCTGCTGAGCAGAAACATGCTTGGAATTTGACTTTGAGGTGGGCAATGGACCTCCTTTCTGTATGAATCCTAGCAGAGGCAGAGTGCTTCTGGAACCAGACAGTGCGGAAGCAGCTCTTACCCTTCACTAGCACTGCAGCATAATTTAAACGTTGTTGGGAGAAGCACAGCCCGAAGTTTGTTTCTGCAGCCTTCTTAATGATGTAGGAATGTGTTTAATAGCCTGTGGTAAGAGTCTTTTCTTACTTAACACCAGCTAGCATGCTCTGTTCTCCGAAGCTGAACTTTTACCCTGCTGGTAATTAGTATCAGCATTCCCAAGAAAATGCGGGAATCTGGGATGCTGGTCTTATGTGCTTGGATTTGAAAGCAGCAAGGATAACCTGCCTTCAGAATATGGGCTACCTGTTTTGAACTATGCTAGAAAGCTTAATGAAAAAATAAAAGATGATAAGCTGAGGGTTTAAATTCTATTTTTAAGAAACAGAGAACCAAGGAACTTCCACTGATGCCCTAAAAAACATGTCTTATGTCTTGTAGCCACAGGCTGATGAATCTGAAGATCAGACATAGCCTACCTTTGTGGATTGCTGAATGACAGCAGATGTCCATTTCTGGCTCATGCAGTCTGTTTTGTAAAAATAGGGCAGTGTTGGGACAGAGCAGGTTCGAAAAAGGATGTTAGAACAGATTCAAGGCCAAATGAATCTTCCTCAGCAGCAGAAGCAGAGGAGGACCCCTACCTCACTATGGAAAGCCCTCACCTGCGCCAGGGACCTGGCAGGGTCCTCTCCTCTCCCTGTCTCTTCATTCCTGATCTCTCCATTCGAGACAATGCCAGAGTAAGGCTCCCAGCAGGACTCAGGGGAGAAGTACGAAGTCTAACCTGGGAGGAGTAGGCTCACACATTTAATGAATTGCCAGAGTTTGCTAACTAATACCATCAGAAACCAGGCAAGCCTGGGTAGGAATGGATTCTAAAGGTCATACACGAGAAGAAAAGAACATAATTTTAGATTAGGCTGAATTTATCAACTAAGGGAATTTAGTGGAGATTCTGGATTCAGTGTTTAGCTCAAGTAACTGAGAATGGTTCTCAGCATTTAATGCTCGGCGGGTTGACTGAAATGTGGCCTCGGGAGGTTGCAGCCCACACTAAAAGACTCGGACAGATGCCAGACACACCTTGGCTTAGGCACATGAAGGAATTGAGACTTAAGGACATAGAAATGCCAGAGTGGATTTACCATGTGGGATTAACTCACCGCTTGCATTAATTTCCAATTGCTGCTCTAACAAACTGCCACAAACTTAGTTGTTAAAAGCAACACAAATGTGTTATGTTATGGTTCTAGAAGTCAGAAGTCCCCCAGTTGAGGTGCTGGCAGGGCTGCATTCCTTCTGAGTGCTCTGGGGGGGGGAATCTGTTCCTGCCTTTGCCAGCTCCTAGAAGCCACAGCATTCTTTCGTTCCTGTCTCCTTTCTCTGTCCTAAAGCCAGCTATGCACCTGCAGATCCCCTCCCTCTCTGCTCCCCTCAGTCTGTGTATGCGTCTCCCTGCCCCCACTCCCCACACACGCAGTGTCACTTCTTCTCAGACTCTTCCCCTCCTGCTTCCCTCTGATAAGGACTCTCGTGATTACGGTAAGTCCACTTGGTAATCAGACAATCTTCCCTTATCAATATCCTTAACTTCCATCTTCAGAGTCCCTTTGCAGAGGCTTAGCAGAAACCTCTACTGGGTCCCCTGCATGAATTTCAATGATTTCACCACAATCCACCTGCTAAACGTGCCACATGTTTCCCTCCAACCTATGCAACTTAGGGAAATCAAGTCACACTCTGGGAAACTGAGGCTTGCCAGAGGTCATGTGGGCTCTTACTATGAATGGGGACAAGAATCTGGGTCTCTGATTTGCAGCCTAGTGTTCTTCTGGCAACAATCTACTGTTTACTAAAGGCATGAACAAAGCACAGGAAACGAGACTGCCTGGTCTGCCAATGATAAAACAGACCACAGGTAGCCCCCGGCCCTGTAAAAACCCCAGGTACACGTTTGCCCTGAGAGGAGAGAGGCAAGGAGCCCTTGTGGGTAGTGCATCCTCTGCTTCTCGGCTCACCAGGCTCATGTAATATGTGCAGTACATCTTGAACCAGCGGCTGTCACACTAATAACCAAGGGATTTGGTAAAACACCCTCGGGAATGCCTGAGGCACCTTGAAGGGAGCAGAGCTACAAATACCAGTGTGGATACATTTTACAATATCACGTTGAGAAGACAGAGTAAGTTTAAGTAAATTAAAGATGATACATACAATGTGATAAAACTTAAAATGAACAAGTATAAAACAATGCTATATAGTTTTAAGAATATGTTCATATACGTATAGTTTAAGTATAAAGAAATGCCTACAGTTGATAACCCTCAAATTGAAGGGAGTGCTTCCCTTGGGTGGAAGCTGAGTGGGGAATAGAAGCTTAAAGGGACAAGGTGATAGGACAACAGTGCCTTGAATTCATGGCTGCAAATCCCACTGAGTCTGGCTCTTGCCAGACAGTTTTATTCAGTGCTCCAAGAGCCATTTTTGGTTTAGAGACCAGTAGGGGTGGTAAATCTTGGCCTTGGCCCAGCTATGTCTAGATAAATTGGAAATTTGCCCTGACAGTTTTTCCTCTATTGTGCAAGGCAGGGCCAAGTGATGTCACTGGGACATGCAGATGTCTCTATCCTCTTCTTTGATGAGTGCCAAGAAAAATCTCTGCAATCAAGTGATGCTCCTTCCCCCACCCAGACCCAGCAGTCTGCCATTTTTATACCTGGGGCCCCTGGCCGCATTCCCGGAAATGCAAGATACCCTTTTATTTAGAGAAATAATGTTCTGCTGCTTGGAGCCTCGAAAGAGGGGCCTGGTTTATCTCCAGGTTATTCAAAAAGCTGGTTTGTGTCTCAGTTCTGCTATGTGGACCTGTGGGGGAGTGCCAGGGTGCGGGGCACACACACAAACAGCAGGTTAATGAATTCCTTTGTACCTTCTTTTATTCATTTACACATTCATTCATCTCAGGAGCAAATATTTATTGAGCATCTACTCAGGGGCTACAGAAGCCGTGATTAAAGACACAGGTCCAGGCCTATGGTAAGTGTAGACATCAGAGGGGACAGGAAAGGGACAGAGAGCTACAGGACAACACTGTGCCAGCACAGCGATGAGAAGAGAGTGGGTGGGGAACCCAAGCGGGGAACCTACAGAATGGAGGCGCGTCCTTCAGGGTAAGTTTCAGAATAAGGGCTGCATGAGGGAATTCCTAAAGGATAAGTAGAAAATGGGCCGCAGCAGTTTTGGATCAAGCAGCAGGAGGAAAGCCACACGGCCAGGAGACCACGAGAGAGCCTGCCACACTTTGGAACCAGAGCCAGGCCTTTTTCTGATCAAGCTGTGTATGTCCTCAGTTTCCCCAGAGGCATGCACACGATAACGGCTCACGTGTCTGGAGTACCTCTTCCATGCTGAGCATTGTACTTGGAGTTTTATACACATTCATATTTAATCTCTGTAAAATGGAGTTTCACAGACAAGAAAGTGGTATATGACTTGGCCCAGATTTCCCTGCCTTCTAACATCTACTGCCTTTTACACTATTGTCACATGGGATTATAAGGTCCACCCCGCCTACTGCAGAGTTATTGTGACAATCAAATGATACAAAGGAGGTAGAGCACAGAGAACTTCATACATAAGGTTTTGTTTTTACAATACTGTCAAGAGGAAAACTAGAATTGGTTATAATGCACTAGTAGTTTATATTGTGTTTCCGGCTGGTGTGAGGCCAGTGATCCATGGTAGTAGAAAAAGGGGAAGGCAGTTTACGTTAAATTACATGTACTTTAATGCCCTCCCACTCAAAGCAGAGGCTGCTCCTCCCTCATTTACTTATGTGCAAGATCGTCTTTAGAGGATATATTTTTATAGCTTTGTGCCCTGTATCTTGGGGACTTCAAGCTGTGTGAATTCCCACGTGTGCTTACTGTGTAGCAGTTCTAACACTGCTAGTACTGGAGGGCAAGGGATTGGAATTTCAGGAATTGGGAAGGATATTAGGACACAGTGCCTTCTAGATTCATGGTAATAAAATAAGACTTTTAAATGAGACCCAGAGTGGGAAAGAACATATATATGGCTGTGCTTAAAGAATATGGCCCAAAAGTTATACTATAAGCAAGACTAACTTCAAAATTTGCAGGGTCTAGTGCAAGATAAAAATGCAGGGTCCCTTGCTCAAAAATTATTTGAATTTCAAGATGGCAACAGCAGAACATTAAAGTGTGTTGCCCTGCTGAGCCTGGGGTCCTGCACCACTTTTCAGTTTGCCCTCCCAGGGAGCCAGCTTCAACTTTAAGTTACAAATCTCCCACAAAATCTGGTGAGGGGTGTTGGTGGAAATCATCCTTGTGGTGAAAAGCATTTATTTGAAGATACTAGGGGATGGATCAGGGAAAAAACAAGTGGAATAGGGGCAAACTGTAAGTTGACTTAGAAAACCCAATTTCCTCCTTTCTCTCTTTTATTTTCAGGTGGCAAACATTTCCCTTCCCTCTACTGTGTAGATATACTATCAGCCTCTTTGTACCCTATTCCAGTGATGCATGGCTTTTACGGGACCATCTTCCTAAGAGCTAAACTAGACCAGTGTGAATGCAACAGATGCTACCCCTTCCACCTGGTTCTCAGGGGGAATCAGGTAGCTAAGAAATGCTGTGCTAGGTACTCAAAGTGCCCATAATTGGAACCATCCTACCTATTTTCCAGTTCTTTCAAATACCCATTTTCTGGGCTGGTTTTCCCCCCAGATGATTATGACCCTGTTTTTTGCATCTCTGTTTTAATTTGGTTATTGATCCATTGATTATTTAGGAGCATGTTGTTAAGCCTCCATGTGTTTGCAGGCTTTTTTGTTCACTTTGCATAATTTATTTCTAGTTTCATATCTTTGTGGTCTGAGAAGCTGGCTGGCACAATTTCAGTCTTTTTGAATTTACTGAGGCTGTTTTTGTGGTCTACCATGTGATCTATTCTGGAAAATGTTCCATTTACACTTGAGAAGAATGTGTATCCTGCTGCTTTTGGGTGGAGTGTTCTGTAGATGTTTGTTAAGTCCATCTGTTCTAATGCAGTGTTCAGTGCCTCTGTCTCCTTACTTATTTTCTGCCTGGTTGATCTGTCCTTTGGAGTGAGTGGTGTGTTGAAGTCTCCTAAAATGAATGCATTGCATTCTATTTCCCCCTTTAATTCTGTTAGTATTTGTTTCACATATTTGGGTGCTCCTCTGTTGGGTGCATATATATTTATAATAGTTAAATCCTCTTGTTGGACTGACCCCTTTATCATTATGTAATGTCCTTCTTTGTCTCTTATTACTTTCTTTGTTTTGAAATCATTTTGTCTGATATAAGTATTGCTACTGCTCCTTTTTCCTCCCTGTTGTTTGCATGAAATATCTTTTTCCATCCCTTCACTTTTAGTCTGTGTATGTCTTTGGGTTTGAAGTGAGTCTCTTGTAGGCAGCATATAGATGGGTCTTGTTTTTTTATCCATTCAGTGACTTTATGTCTTTTGATTGGTGCATTCAGTCCATTTACATTTAGCATGATTATTGATAGATATGTACTTACTGCCATTGCAAGCTTTAGATTCAATGGTTACTAAAGGTTTAAGCACAGCTTCCTTACTATCTAACAGTCTCTAACCCACTTATTACACTATTTCAAACACAATGTAAAGGTTATTTTTTTCTCTTCTTCTTCCTCCTCCACTCTTTATATGTTAGGTGTCATATTCTGTATCCCTTTGTGTATCCCTTGACTGACTTTGTGGGTAGTTTATTTAATTTTGCATTTGGTTAGTAATTAATTGGTCTACTTCCTTTATTGTGGTTTTATTTTCTCTGGTGACAGCTATTTAGCCTTAGGAGCACTTCTATCTATAGCAGTCCCTTTAAAATACACTGTAGAGATGGTTTGTGGGAGGTAAATTCCCTCAACTTTTCCTTATCTGGAAATTGTTTAATCTTTGCCTCAAATTTAAAGGATAATCTCTGTGATAGTGTATTCTTGGTTGGAGGTCCATCTGTTTCATTGCATTAAATGCATCATGCCACTCCCTTCCGGCCTATAAGGTTTCTGTTGAGAAGTCTGATAATAGCCTGATGGGTTTTCCTTTGTACATGATCTTTTTTCTCTCTCTGGCTGCTTTTCTTACCCTCTCCTTGTCATTGATCTTTGCCATTTTAATTATTATATGCCTTGGTGTTGTCTTCTTAGAGTTACTTGTGTTGCAAGGTCTGTGCACTCCATGCCTTGAGAGACTATTTCCTTCCACAGACTGGGGAAGTTTTCAAGTATTATTTCCTCAAAGACACTTTCTATCCCTTTTTCTCTTGCTGTTTCTTCTGGTACCCCTATAATGTGAATATTGTTCCATTTGGATTGGTCATGCGGTTCTCTTCTTATTCTTTCATTCCTGGAGATCCTTTTTTCTCTCCGTGCCTCAGCTTCCTTCTTTTCCTGTTCTCTATTTTCTATTTCATTTACTGTCTCCTCTACCTCATTGTATCTACTTTTAAATCTCTCCATTGTATGTTTCATTTCAGATATCATATTTTTCAAAGTCTCTATCTCCTTCTTGAATTCCTCCCTGAGATATTGAATATTTTTCTGTACCTCCATGAGCATGTTTATGAATTTATTTTGAAATCTTTATGAAGAGACTGGTGATTTCAGTTTCACTTAGCCCTCTTTCTGTCATCTTCTGCTGTGTTTTTGTTTGTACACAATTTTTTTGCTGTTTCATTTTTCTAGAGTCCTGTGTAGGAATCTGCACATAGGATAACTTTGTGTGAGTGGCACCCCCTAGTGCCCAAAAGCTCTATTTTCTGGAGCTGCCAAGCACCTGGAGTGATGGCGGGGTTTGCAGACATGAGACTCTGGCACCTGCCAGGAGGAAAGAGCTCTTTCATGCTTTCTGGCTGCAGTGCCTGCTTCCACTGCCAGGGCCTGTGGGCCAAGCATGCAGGTAAAAGCCACTGCATCATGCCACTGTAGTTGCGGTCAGGACCACCCTCTGGCTGGCCTGGCACAATGGCGGGGGCAGCAGGTGTGCAGACAGGTGCCTGCTGGGAGGAAGGAGTGGCAGGTTGCATACTGCAATGGGAAGCCTAGGGCTGTGTTGCCAGCCAGGGGGATGAAGTGTCTGAAGCTCCTAATAATTCACAACCTGCTGGGGTGAGTGTGTTGGGACAATTTTGTCCACCTGCCCTTTCTCCTGAGCAGCAAGCTCTGTGTAATCTTTGCCCCTTTAGCAACCCCATCACTGTTGGGAAGTCTTTCAAAGTGCCTGTCTTTCTTTTGTCCTGGAGTGGCCAGTTGTATGTACCTGTTCTCCACAAGTGGCTGGAATCTCAGTCTCTCTGAGTATTCTGTCTTTGCTTTCCAATCCTACCAATCTCCAGAGCACCATGTAATGTGGGTTCATCTCCTGCATCAGACCTCCAGGGCTGTGTATTTAGTTGTCCTGGACTGCTACTCCCTCCCCACTCTGTTCTCTTCCTCCTACCTGTGAGCTGGGGTGGGGGTAGGGTTTGGGTCATGTCAGACTGAGGCTTTGCTACTTTACCCTTTTCTGTGAGTTTTTATCTTTTCCCCAGATATAGGCAGTCTGTTCTGCAGTCTTCGGGTTGCTCTTTCAGGAATTGCTGTATTTGTTGTATTTTTGTGTTATATGTGGTTCTGGGAGGAGGTTTCTGCCTCACTTCTCACAGTGTCATCTTTTTCCTGTCTCCCTGCTGTGAATTTTTCTTTTCTTTCCTGCTTATGAAGCTATCAATTCTGCAGCTTTCTTGTCCAGCTCAAAGTGCTGCATGTCTCTGACCTACCCAGAACCTCCTTTCCTACCCTGCCCACCATTCACGGTACAGTCTAACTGCATCCAACTGAGGATATTCTCTGATCCCTCAGGTCTTCCTGCAGTTACTAATCCTGGTGAATTTCTGCACCTTCCTTCTCCAAGACATTGCTGGTGGGCAGGTAAAATGGTACAGCCACTTTCGAAAATAGTCTAGCAGTTCCTCAAAAGGTAAACAGAGTCACATTTGACCTGGTAATTCCACTCCTAGGCATACACTCAAGAGAAGCAATTTATTTTCAGTGGCAGAACTTACTGCCCAAAAAAGGAAAAGTCACACCTTTGGTAAGACTGTAATAATCCCAGCACATAATATTATTTTGAGGTAAATGCTAGAACAATATATGGGAAAAAGTGGAAAAGGTCCACTCTCAAGCAGTATCATAAGTTGACATATGGGTGACAAGCCACTTGCTGAAAAGGCTCTGTGTAATAAACTGATAAAAACAGCCTCTTCATCTAGCTCGGCACCAACTGTCATTTGTAAGGTTGTAAATGAAGACAAAATCAGGAACGATTTTCAGCTACCAAAGGCTGCTCAAAACAAGCCAAGGCCAAAACATGCTTTCTATTTTGCCTTCATATCTCGAAGCAGAGCATTGCTTTCAGAGGAACTGTGTTGGCATCTGTACTGGGAGAGCCTTATGCACAGTTGGCTCTATGAGAGGCTTCCCTCCCTCTTTTGCAAAACAAGAAAATCCTGACATTGTGTCAACATGCTGATTTGCTCATAAGGAGGGGCTGGGGTCAAAACTCTTGGAAAGGAAATGGAAAATTTTTGGATGGTGCTAACGAAAGCAAAGATTAGTTCGATTGAGAATTTTTAAAAAATTGTGTGATAACTCCTACAAAGAGACAAAATCTTCTTTACAAACACAGATTTCACTAGTGTGTTGGAGGGGTGCTTTCAAAACCATAGAAGCCTAGATTCTGCAGAGTGGTTTGAAGACGGAAGCGCAGTTGCCAACACTGGCCAAACTGACAGATGTTTTTCATCACATGGATCAGTTGGACAAGTCTTTGCAAAGTCCTGGAGAAAATGTTTCAATCCAAATGTCAGGATTTTTGGATTTAGAAACAAACTGAATTTTTGGAAAAGTCATGTTGCAAGAGAAAATCTTGATAAGTTTCCTTTGCTAGTTGGGTCTAAGTCTATGAGCAAGTGTGAATTCTTACTGCAAAGAACCTGGAAGAACTGCAGAATAAAACTGAACCATGTTTTCCCTCTGTTTAAATACAAGTGCATGACCAGGGGAGGGAGCTTTTCTCTGAATCTTTGGCTCTGCTGGAGAACACAATTTTAGGAGAAGAGGAAGTCTGTGAACTGTAGCCTGGTTGTACACTCCAGATTAGTACACCAATAGGAAGTACTACATGAATACAAAGATATTTAGCAGGATTTTTTACAAAATAAAATTGAAATTGAGATTTACTACAAAAATTAATCATGAAAAATTTTCCATGGAAATGAATTCTGGGTAAGTCATTATTTTATTTTACATTGAAATTGGAAATCCACACAGCTTTATTGTCCACATTAATGTGACTTCATTATTCCAATCTGTTCAACATAATTTTGCTATACCAGGAAACTCCTGATCAGGAGAACAAAAGTTACAAATAATCTTATTGCTCATTTCAATAATTTCCTGCAAGACACATTAACTCTCCTTAGAAAATATCAAACAATAGTTCCCTTTATACCTTAAGATTACTTGAACCCTTTGCCTGGAAATTCTTGCATTGCTATTAATTACCAACCCTGAGCCATTCTATCTTGAGGTCTTCACTGCTCCTATAATCAAGCACACCCTGAAAAGTCTACATTAAATTAGACTTCAAAATTGAAGAAATACTCTTGAGTCCTTCTAAGATGCTATTAAGACTGCAATAAGAATAAATATAAGTACAGACATATTTGTGGTAATGTTCATTTTTTAACATTATTATCAGATTGTTTCCTTAAAACCATAAGCTAACTTTTACTGACCATTAGTAAACATGCGACTGAGCACTTCATAAGCACACAAAACATTATGTGAGAGGCATTACTATTATACCATTTTACGGAATGGAAAAAAATGAGGCTTAAGAGGATCAAATATTTCCTTAAGGTTATATAACTAGGAAGGAGAAGGGGCAGGATCTGAACCCTGACGATTTCTCCTCAGAGCCCACCTTTCAAACCACTCAGTCACCCTTCCAATTCTTTTAGATGTGAATGGTTATTAACCGTGGGAGGTACGTTTTGTAGGCTTTTCTTCTTATCCCTTCTCTAATCAATACCAGGAGAAGATTAGATATTCTTCTATTGTGGGGTGTCCTGACTCAGCTCAAGTGCTCACTGCTCTAAAGCTGAGGAGTATGCAACCCTGTCTTAGAGAGTTAATTCCCCAGGGTCATGAATCATCCATTCTCCTTTCAGGACATGCAATGACGGTAAGGAAAAGAGATACTGACATCTCATGTAAACCAGTCCATCAATAAGGGATGAACTTGCTTTGATTGAACGCAATTTACATAGGAATTTGTACACATTTCAACAGTTTCGTCAAAGTCTTGATTCATTGCCGCAGGCTGATATAATTAGTCACATTAATCTAGCAAATGACAGCAAAATGCTTAGTAATGATGTCTAACTGGGGCATTTCCAGTGAACCTTTGTTGTTTAATTAGGAGATAATGGATGAGAGTGTAGAGAATATCGAGTATAAAAGGAGCTTGCATGTCAATGTGCTTATGCCTAGTTCAATACAATGACTTTTTAAGTCAACTATTCAAATAAATTGACATCATTATGGTACAGGAATTTAAAAGGGGTCATTATTCACTAACTAATTTTTATTTTAACATATACTTAGGAGCAACCAATTACTGCTAGGGATAATAAAAGGTGCCCAGTGAAAAAATACATTGAGTACAAAGGATGAAATCCATGCCTATGCCTCCACTTGCCCACCCTTTTTCCCATGGAGTAGTAGGCTTGGGAATCTCCCTCTTATGTATGCAACACCAAACCATTAAATTGCAGAATGATTCTGTACTTATCCTTTTTAATTGCAGTTCCTTTCAAAATAAATGAAGAGTTTGTCCTCTGATTATGTTTGCACTGTTTTTTTCTTAAAAAGTCATATTAAAATTTAATTTCAGTTGGATGCTTTTACTTGCAAGTAACAAAGCAACTCCAGGGAGTCTTAGACAAAAAAGGAGATTTATTGGCTAGAGGCTGAACAGGCTTAACTGAGCAGAGCTCTGGCTCTAATCACAGATGTTTCTATCCATTCTGCCCTGTTCTGTATATCCACTCATCCCCAGGCTGGTTGCTCTCACCATGGGGAGATGGCAAGCGATTATAGCTGGGCCATATGACTTCTGAAAAGAGAGTGGGTGACTTCTCACTGCCATCTGGCAGAAGTAGTGAGGTTCTCATAAACTGACCCACACCTGCAAAAGGTGGGATTGGTGTGTGCTGATGGGCTAAGATCTGGGGCACCTGAGCCAAGAGGAAAGGGACTGTCCCAGCCCTCAGACCCACCACCCCCTGCCCCTAGAAACTGGGGATGGGGTCAGACACTCCTGGGCTTGGGTGTCACACACACAGGCAGGAAAGTGAAGGTGCTGTGAGGCAATTTCAGGGTCTCCTACAGTCTACACCAGCAACCTGGCAGAAGCCATATTTGAGAGTTGTGTGGGGACACTGAGCTCCAGGGCTGCTCAGTTATCTTACTGACAGAGACCCTCTTCCTGATCACAGTTGGGTTCCTCCAAACCCCGTTCCTGACTAGGTCTCTCCCTTGTCCAGTAAGGTCTGCAGACCTTCAGCATAAACGACCTTGCCCAGATGCCTGCACTAGGAGACTTGCACACCCTACTATAGTTTCTAGCAGCTCAGTGCTTAGTTCCCTCCTGTCTGGGAAAGCTGAAGACAGCCAAAAGAGCCCTACTGTTTGTTCCAGTCAATACATGAAGATGGGACTCTTGTTTTCCAGTCTCTGTGGGAGGGCAGGGGCCTTACTTGGATAAGCAGCAGTTACCAAAACAGGAGACATAATCATACTGACCAAACCTCCTTCCTTTTTTTGTAAATTTCCACTTCCCTGCCTCTGCTCCAGCACCCACTCCCAACCTCTCCACACTTTCCCTTTAAAATGCCTACTCACCTCTGTACAAATGGAGGAGGAAGCTGGTTTATGCTGAACTCTCTTCCCTATTGCAACAGACTGAATAAAATCTTTTTGCATTGCCTTTAAGTAGTGTCCAGGCATTGTTTACCTTGAACATCATGTTCTTCAAGAATGATTTCTAAATCCCTACTCCTCTGTCCTCCCTTTATTGTCCTTTCTCTGGGTTTATATAACAGATTTTGTAGTAATACTTTGAAGAACTGCTGAAGCCTATGATGTATCAATACCTTGAAAAAGTAAGTGGTACAGATCAGAAATATAATTTGGATTTGTTGTTGTTATATAAGTGATAATATTGTGGTTGTGAATAAATACAACACATGTATAATGTAGCCGATTGTATAATTTAAAAATGATCCATAAGCCTTTCACACCCCCACCCCTGATTTATGGGCTTACTTTTAGATGACTAAAACCTTGTTGAAATAGTCTCCTGAGGTTTGCATAGAAATAGGGGAACCTCTCCTTTACTGGAGAAGCAGAGAGGTTAAACTCTTTCCCTTCTAATGGCTTAGGAAGTTGCAAAGTTCAAGATATTAATGAATCCCTAGGCAGATAATTTATGAAATTCTGCAATTCATTTACCTTGTCAATGCTCTTCAGCTGAGGGCCCAAAAACGCACCAGTAGATAAATAAGTTGGACTTACTACTTATTACATTGAATGAGAACACACACCATGGGAAAAAATGGGGTATCCCTGTAAGACGGTAATAAAAAGAACAAATTATAAGACACATGTTATTGGAGGAGGGCCTAAGGTATTGGTTCCATCTCAATTGGATCTCAATAAATCTTACCTACAGGGAGGGGAGAGAGATTCCCAATGTGAGGAAGACAAAACAAATTGTTTCATTGGTTACTGTGAGAATTTCAGGAAATTATGTACTTAAGAACAGTCTTTGGTACAGAATATACAGTCCCAAAATGGCAACCATTATTTTTATTACTATAATCATTACTGCTGGTGCTAAATATAAACTGGAGTGTAATAGCTGCTTACAGATCTTAACGAAATACATGAAACCTAGCTGATAAGCATCTTCCAAGTTCAGGGTGAGATTCCATTCCCAACATGGCTTTTGAAATGTGCTACAAAAATTACTGGTTATGACTCTAAATTAAACAGACTGACCGTTTCTTACTAGAAAATAGGTTATCTCAAGAGAGCAAAGCCAGGGGAGGATCACAGTAACCCATAAAGTATATTCCTCACTGGGTCTCAGTCAGTCAGCCATGACACATGCTATTTCTATCAAAGACTTGAAATGTTATGTTCAGAGTCCAGAAATCAAGAAAATATTATTGACCTGTTTTCATTACATTGGCTTCTCTGAGATGGATTAAGTTTTGATTCTCTTTGTCTTTGGATGTAATAAGTGACAGCTTGCTGAAGGTTAATGAACAGCAGAGTTTTGGGGTAGTAAAATTTGACAAACACTTCCTTCCATCTATACATTACCACAAAGAGCAGACTGATAACTATACTTTGGGAATATGATAAATATGACTTTCTACTGACTTTCAAATGACTTTAATCACTCTAAAGTCAAGGAACACATTGGAATGGGCAAATATTGCTATTATTTTTAATGATCTTTAAAAAATAGTCATTTCTTTGGATTCATTTGTCTTTATAAATTATGGGATTTTGAGTTATAAAGTAATATCAAGCTTTATGTTCAGGTTCTTACTCTGGGGCAATGGGCTAGTTTGACTGAATACCATCACAGAGCTGGGTCTTTCAGCCCAGATGCAGCAGTGGAGCCACCAGATCAGACAAGACTTGACTAATGCAAAAACACTCCAAGCTGTATTATCATCTCAGTTTAAGTTGCTAGTTTTCTTACCCAGAATATCTGTATTGAGACATACTGAAGAAAACACACACAGACACCCCCCTCCCCACATGGCTTTCTGGTGTGTAGCTAAAATGAAACTAAAAGACCTTGTTTTGAATCAAGGTCTCTCATAGTAATTTCCAGTAACTGTTTTTTTAAATTACTCTTACAAGTCAAGAGAACTGAGGAAGAAGTGTTTTGCCCTGGCCCATACTCTCTGAAGTTACATTTCTAGACGTTTGATTCAGGAATACTTCAATCTGCAATTTCCAAATTGGGAAGGTGGTCCACGTGAAGACTTTGCAGGTGGTACATGAACCAGGTAGTCTTTAAAGATCAGCTTCCAGATGCTTCACTTCCATGCATCCTTCCTAAAATGGTCTGTCTGAGAATGCAGTTGGGGCAGTTTTCTGTGCTGGTCTCCCTGGCCTTCTTCCCTTCATAACTGGCCTGCTCCTACTTTATCACAGACAGGTATACCTCTCACCTCTCTGGGGTCTTGAGTTGCCCTGGGGCCCCAAAAACTTCCGTGCCTTCAACCAAATAATCAGTTAAAAATATCGGTGTCTGGAGTCATCCTTTAATCAAGGCATCACAAGCCCCTGGCAGTGGTTCATGGGTGAAGCAAGGCATCAGAATGACAGTATTTTGGCCCCGGGGATGTTCTGAACCCAGGTATCATTGAAAAGGAAGTTTGCACAGTGATGACACTTTTACAAATTACTTTACCTTTTGCATCCTCTGAGCATTTTCAAGGAATGCACCACTTTTGCAGGAAATCTGAGCAGAATGAAGTTGAGAATCTGGTAAGTCTGATGTAGAGAACAACCATAAAAACACTGCCCGTAGCAGCACCTTAGTTCATTCAGGGGGAGAACTGTTTACATCCCTTATATGTTCCACTCGTCCATCTCTTAAAATATTAGAATTTCAGAATGTGTTAGAGGCAACTCTGCACACCACCTCCGCATGTCCACTGTGCTCAATCATGCAACAATGCTGGTGAATAACTTCACTCAACTCTGCGTCAGTCTGAGTGTGAAGAAGAGGAAACAGTTCCATATTTTTTTTCTAGACATTGCCTCCTTCAGGAAAATGTATTCGTTTTCTGTGCTGCGTAACAAATTGTTACAAACTTGGTAGCTTAAAACAACACAAATTTATTGTCTCCCAGTGTCTTTTCATCTTGTCTTATCTTTGTCCCTTTTTGCCCAGGCTGGCAGTGTTTCTCCTTGCTGTTTCTCAAGCATCTACAGTGACTCTTGCCCTTTGCTTAAGAAGTTTGTGGACCTTTAGTGAATTTTGCTGATTTCACTCCATTTGATAAAAACCACATTCACAAATGTTTTTAAGATAGGCATTTCACCTTAGGAGGCTGGTGAGATTGCTGAAGGCAACACCCCAAGGATTCCCAGAGGCCCTGGGGCTTGAGTGAAGCACACTTCAAATCTGTAGAACAGGCCCTTTGTGTGACCAAATACTCTAACCTTTCACTCTTTCTGAGGTTTATTCATTCATCATTTGGTGAATATTTGTGTTATTTCCAATTTGGGGCTATTATAAATAAAGCTTCTATTAACACTTGTTTACGAGTCTTTGTGTGGGTGTATATTTTCATTTCTCTCGAGTAAATGCTTAGGAGTGGAATTGCTGGGCAGTAGGGAAAAAACATTACAAGAAACTGCTAAGCTTTTTCCAAAGCGGTTGTACCATTTTACCTTACACTTTTACCAGCAGTATGTGCAATTTCCGATTGCTCAGTATTTTGAATTTTAGGCATCCATGGGTGTGTAGTGATTATCTCTTTGTGATTTTAATTTGTATTTCCCCTGTGACAGCTTACTGGGCACTTTTCATATGCTTACTAGCTATTGACACATACTCGTTTGTGAAGTCTTCATTCAAGTTACTTTGCTCATTTTTAAAAAATATATTCTCTTTTTCTTATTGCACTGCAGGGATTCTTTTTGTTCTAACATTTTTTGATTGAAATATGTTTATACACAATAATATTTTATATGTTTACATACACTATTACTTTGGTTTCAGATGAATGACTTGGTGATTATTATATACAGTATTAAATGCTCACCATGTCACCAAAGATTTTACAGTATTATAAGCTATATTCCCTGTACTATACTTCAATTCCTGTGGCTAAATTATTTTATAATTTGAAGTTTGTACCTCTTTAGAAGGAATTCTCTTTTATACATTTTGGATATAGGTCCTTTTATCAGATATTGGTATTGCAAAGAGTTCTTCCCAGTCTGTGACTTGCCTCTTAATTTTCTTAACAGTGTTTTTGATGAGAAGTTTTTTATTTTGATGAAATATAATTAGTCAACATTTTCTTTTATAGGCAGTAATTTCTGGGTCCTGTGGAATAAATATTTGTCTCCCCCCAGGTCATGAAGATATTCTCCTATGAGTCTCCTAGAAGTTTCATAGTTTTAGTTTTTACAGTTATGTCTGTAATCCACCTCAGAATAATTTTTGCATGTAGTGAGGGGTATACATCAGGTACATTTTACTCCATGTGGATATCCAATTGTTCCATCACCATTTGTTAAAAGGCTGACTGCTCCCTGGGTGCTGAGGCTGTGTGATGGTAGCACCCTGTTGGGAATGCCTGTGGTCTCACCCAGGCACACATCACTTACAGGAAGCACCACAGACATTTTGTCTACTGGGCCACCATTTATAGCTAGACCATCTCTTGGGGTTTGTAGTATGATCCAAGGATGCTCTTCAGCAAGAAATCATTAGGGTAGTTTGAGGAACAAGATTTACTCCCAGCAAGTCTGGAGGGTATAAAGCATACCCAAGAGACCACATAACAAGGTCTCAGGTGGAGAGAGTGTGGAACTGGGACTCTGCCTGTATTTGGGTCCAATGATGGGGTGTCTAAGGTTTTGTAGTTCATTCTTTATTGGCTGATTTAAAGCATACAAGCAGGAAGGAAGGGAGAAGTGGGATCACTCAGTAGCCAGTTACCTAGATTACCCAGGGCTTTTTGAAACAGGGGGCATCATGGGTGGGGGCATCTAGCTCCTTATCTGGTAGCCATGTCATACAGCTGCCAGTATACTTATTCAAGATGGATCGCTTTTGAAGCAGATGCCTTGGCGATCAGAAACCTAATGTCAGGCGCTTCCACTACACTTATGCTTACCATAAAATTTCTTTGGTGTCTCAGTTGAAAATCATTTAATTGGCCACATAAGTTTGGTTCTACACCTGGACTCTCTATTCTGTTCCTTTGATCTATTTGTCTGTATTTATGCCGGTACCATGCTATCTTGTCAACTGTAGCTCTATAAAAGTATTAAAATAAGGAAGGTAAGTTCTCCAACTTTTACAAGATTGTTTTGACTATTATAGGTCCTTTGAATTTCCACATACATTTAGAATCTGTTTGTTGATGTTCTACAAAAATACTGCAATTTTGATAGGAATTTGTGGAAACTACAAATTAATTTGGAGTAAATGAATATCTTAACAATATTATGTCTCTGACCCTTGAACACAGCATATTTCTCCCTTTATTTAGGCTTTAATTTTTCTCAGCATGCTTTGAAAACTAGTTTTTAGTATACTGTTGTTGCATATCTTTTGTTAAATTTATTCTTAAATATTTTATATTTTGACATTAAGCAGAAATGTTTTAAAAAATTTCATTTCTGATGAAATATCCAATTTTTGACTGTGTCCTATAACCTTGATAATTAAATTCTAGTTATTGAATATGCCTTAAGATTTTTTTTAAAATAGATTTTCAGAGTAGTTTTAGGATCACAGCAAAACTGAGCAGAAGGTATAGATTTCCCATGTACTCCCTGCCACCATACATTGCCTTCCCCGTTATCATATCCCCCACTGAAGTGGTACATTTGTTATAACTGATGAATCTACCCTGACACATCATTATCACTCAGAGTCCACGGTTGACATTAGGGTTCATTCTTAATATGTATAGTCTATGGGTTTGGACAAATGCATAAGGACACATATCCACCATTATAGTATCATACAGAGTAGTTTCATTGCCCCCAAAATTTGCCTATTTATCCTTCCGTCTCTCCAACCTCTGGCAACTGCTGATCTGTTTACTGTCTCCATCATTTTGCCTTTTCCACAATATCATATAGTTCCAATCATACAGTATGAGCCTTTCCAGATTGGCTTCTTTCATTTAGTGATGTACACTTAAATTTCCTCCAAGTGTTTTCATAGTTTGATAGATGATTTCTTTTTAGCACTGAATAATATTCCACTGTCTAGATGTACCACAGTTCATTTATCCATTCATTAAATGAAGGACATATTGGTTACTTCCAGGTTTTGCTAATTATGAACAAAGCTGCTATAAACCTCTCCATATAGGTTTTTATGTGGATGTAAGTTCTCAGTGCTTTTGGGTATATAATGAAGAATGTGATTGCTGGCTCAAATGGTAAAAGTATGCTTAGTTTTCTAAGAAACTGCCAAACTCTCCCAAGTGCAATGAATTAAAGTTCTTGTTGCTCTACATTCTTGTCAGCATTTGATATTAGTGTTCTGGATTTTGGCCATTCTAACAGGTATCTGGAGGTACCTTGTTGTTTTAATTTCCATTTGCCTAATGACTTATGATGTGGAGCATCTTTTCATATGCTTATCTGCCATCTAATATCTTCTTTTCCCCCCAGCTTTATTGAGATATAATTGACATAGAACACTGTACAAGTTTAAGGTGAACAATGTGATGATCTGATACACCTACATAATGTAAAATGATGACCACAGTAAGTTTAGTTAACACATCTATTACCTCACATAGTGATCTTTGTGTTTGTATGTGGTGAGAACTTTAAAGACTTACTCTTAGCAACTTTCAAGTATGTAATACACTCTTGTTAACTATAACCACTATGCTGTATATTCGATCCTCAGGACTCATTCACCTTATAACTGGAAATTTGTATCCTCTGATCACCTTCACCCACTTCCCCTACCTCCTCACCCTTGACAACCACCAATGTACTCTCTGTTCCTATGAGTTCAGTTTTGTTTTTAGATTCCAGATGTAAGTGAGATTATACAGTATTTGTCTGTCTCTGTCTCACTTATTTCACTTAGCATAATGCCCTCAACATTCATCTATGTGGTTGCAAGTGGAAGGATTTCCATTTTTGTTGCTGAATAATATTCGATCACACACACACACACTATATATATATGTATATATATAAACAAAACTTCTTTATCCATTCACCTGTTGATGGACACTTAGGTTGTTTCCATGTCTTGGCTATTATAAATAATGCTGCAATAAGCATAGGGGTCATACATCTCTTCAAGATATTATCTCCTTTGAATATATACCCAGAAATGGAATTGCTGGATCATATGGTAATTCTATTTTTAATTTGGCTATTCAGAGTCTTTCATGGTTCCATATGAATTTTAGGATTGATTTTTTTTCTATTTCTGTGGAAAATACCATTGAAATATTGATAGGGATTGCACTGAATCTGAAGATCACCTAAGGTATTATGGACATTTTAACAATATTAATTCTTCCAACCCATGAGCAAAGGATATCTTTCCATTTATTTTGTATCTTCTTCAGTTTTCAATATCTTATAGTTCACTTTTCAGATCTTTCACTTCACAGGTTAAATTTATTATCAGGGTTTTAATTATTTTTGATGGTATTATAAATGGGATTGTTTTTCTTTACTGTTCTTTCAGATAGTTTGTTATTAGAGTATAGAAACACAACTGATATTTGTATGTTGATTTTGTACCTTTCAACCTTACTGAATTTATTACTTCTAACATTTTTTTTTGGTAAAGTCTTTAGGGTTTTTTATATATAAGACTGTGTCATACGCAAACAGATATTTTTACATCTTCTTCTCTGATTTGTATAACTTTCATTTCTTTTTCTTGCTTTGTTTCACTGGCAAGGATTTCTAGTACTATGTTGAATAGGAGTGATGAAAATAGGACAAGATCAGGATTTTGTTCCTGATTTGAGAGGAAACGCTTTCATCCTTTCACTGCTGAATGTGATGTTAGCTGTGGGCTTGTCATATATGGCCTTTGCAATGTTGAGCTGCTTTCCTTCTATATCCAATTTGTTGAGAGTTTTATTATGAATGGATGTTGAATCTTGTTAAATGCTTTTTATGCATTTATTGAGATGATACAGTTTTTTATCTTTCACTCAATTAATGTATCACATTTATTGCTTTACAAATGTTCAATCAGTCTTACATCCCTGGGATGAATCCCACTTGGCACGGTGAATTATCATTTTAATGTACTGTGGAATTGGTTTGCTGGTATTTTGCTGAGAATTTTTGCATCTATATTCATTAAGTATATTAGGTATTAGATAGTAGTTTTCTTGAAGCACTTTTTTCTGTTTCCATATCAAGGTAATGCTTGCCTCATAAAATGAATTTGAAGTGTTCCCTTCTCTTCAATTTTTTGGAAGAGTTTGAGAAAATTGATATTAACAATTCTTTAAATGTTTGGTAGATTTTTATCTATGGAATTCTCTGGTACTAAAATGGGATTTTCTTTGTTGAGAGAGCCAGTCATCATAGCAATTGGTCTGTTCAGATTACCTGTTTCTTTATGATTCAGTCTTGATAGGTTGTATACTTCTAGGAATTTATCCATTTTTTCTAGGTTATCCAATTTGTTGGCATATAATTGTTCATAGTAGTCTCTTAATTTAAGCTCTAAAATCAGATATCTCCATTTTCTCTAGCTGTATACTTTACTTCAGATTAGTTCATGTTTCTGAAAACTGACAGTCATAAGATGTTTATATGAATAAAGAACATTCTTTAATAAAGATGACATTACTATGACTTTTGATATATGCTATATCCTTACAAAATACATTGTTTTTTTCCCAACAGTATTTTCAGACTTGGGAGTCTAATCTATAGCAGAAGCAGAAAGCCAGCTCTCTATCTGTTGTTCCATTTTGAACTTCATAATCAAGAATTCTTTTTTTGGCCTATAATTAATCTTTGACAGCCTTCTTTGTTGGACCATCTTTCCTCTCACTTTACACCCCTATCACCAATGAAATGATCCTCCCTGCATCTCTAAGTCTGTGCTCCTTCTCCACCTGCTGTCCAAAGATTCCTCACCCTGCCCCTGCTCCTCTCAGTATTTGACCTCCGCGGATGTATTTCTTAGGTCCCCCTGTCAACTGGCTTTCCACTGGGTGCAGCTAATTGATGAAAGGTGATCTCTGATTGTCTACAATAGTGTCAATTTCATGACCATGATTCTCAATGGTGGGCACGTGACCAACACAAAAATTCAAGGTCATCTTTCAGTCCTTACTGAAAGTGAAATGCAACTCCAAAGACTCATTTAAAGTTACTTACTAGTAATCTAGTAAGTGGGTTGTTAAAAGTTACATTTAACATACATATAGCAAAATGCTTTCAAAAGCATTGGTGAATAATATTTCTAAATATTACATATATTAATTCATAGTGGTTTGCCTATGTTGATTCACCATTTATAACATGAGGTAATTCCAATTAAAATTTTTTAATCTTTTGAAAAATACAGGTTCCTGGAACCTAATCCAGACTCACTGGAGAGTCACTGAAGAAGAGAGAAAGGAAGGCTGCTTTTAATAACATTCTTGGGTGACTCTTTGGCAGCTAGCTTCTCACTTTCATCATGGGCTTGGAAACACAGCATGACAATTAGAAATTGAGCACAAATCTGATTTTCCAATGTCCCAACTGATTGACTATCTGGTTACTGCTTTTTATCTCCCACAAACTTACAGGGACTGGAAATAAACATTGGACCTAGTATTTTAAGTGTCCAAATCTACTTAATAAATGAATGGTGCAAAGAGAGAGGCCCCATTTATTTCTTTGAAGGTCTTATCTTCTGAAGTTGACTACAAAAACACTTAGTCATTCTGAGGTGTGACTATTCTGTCTGATGGACAGGAAAGGGGGAAAATTTTACTCACATTAATTAATAAATAAGTCCTGGAAAGAGCTTGTATTTCCAGAAAATAAGTCAAGCTAGTAATACCACTAGTCCTCTTTGTATTTGTTTTGAACTACCTGCAACTTTGATTCAGTCTAGGTGAGAAACAAGGGTCACAAACACTATTGTCTGAGTAGGAATCCATCTTCAAAGCTCCTGTAAACTCTTCCTTGGGGTTTTCCTAAGTGCTCACTGTGGGAGAGATTGCTAGCTGCTACTCAGTGACCGGTCTCCCCATCTGCCTTGGTAGTAGGACTTCTGGTGGATGCACAGCTGCCAGAACAAAGTTTATTGGTCTCCCAATCTTGCTTTTGGCTGGATGCAGCTGTGTGATTTTGTTCTCTCCAGAAGGTTAAGTGTGGAAGTGCTATATGTAATTCATGAAAGGAAGGTCCATGCTTCTTACCCACTTTCTCCTTTCTTCTTCCCTACATGCTGGAATGTAGATGTGGTAGTAACAGTTTTGGGGGGACATGCGAAGGCTAGGAAAAAAGAGAAGCTGGAGAGGCAGGGTCAGGGATTGGGAGGCCAGCAGAGCATAGCCACTATATCAGCTAGGATTTTGCAAGAAAGAGAAATAAACATCTATAATATATGAGCCTGTAATATTGGGTTACTGCTGCACACTGCCACGCTCATGCTATAATGAATACGGTTCTCTTAGTCACATTTACCATCTGCTCCAGCCATTTGTAGACCATGGATACTGTCAGGGCCCTTGAGGCAGCTTAATTAGCACTGGATGTTGGAGGGGTCTATAAACTGCTGTGAAAGAAATTCCCAGAGAGGCCAAAGTTGCCAGTGGATGCTACCCACCAGAGGCGTTTTCTCTATGACACGTAGGCTCTTCTGGGCACTGATCAAGTCATTGGAAGTGTTGACTACCTCTCAGACAAGGTTAGCGATGTCACAATCCCAGAGTGAACATAGTTTAAGCTCATTTCAAGTCAATCAATTAGTGGATAATCATCGAGCAACTGTTATATTGAGATTTCTGCCAGAGTCTAGGGATAAATATAAAGAGAGGGCTGTGTCTTTGAGGATCTCATTTAGGGAAAAGAATATGGAAGAATAAATTGAATGGCACCTAGGACCTCTTCCAGTCCAATCTCCCAAGTTGCAAATGCAGAGACATTAAGCCTCAGAGAAGCTGTGACTTGCCCAATCACATATCCTATTAGTATAGTATTGTCTTCCAATGCTGTCTTCTTTTCATCACAATACATTGTCTATCGGCCATTTAGGGTAGGGCTTCTCAAACTTTTGTGTGCATATAAAGCCCCTGGGATCTGTTAAAATGCAGGTTCTGATTCAGGTCTAGGGCCAGCCTGGATTCTGCATTTCTAACCAGCTCTCAGGAGGTGCTGATGATGTTGTTCTTTGCACCCAATGTTGAGTAGCAAAGATTCAGAGAAATTACAGGCAACATGCTAAAGAGATATTACAAACAGTAATTTGGAAGCATTCCTAGTGGTCTTCCTCTATCTCATGCATTGAGGTAGAGTCATGGAGGAGGGTCCACATATGATCAGGTTAGGGACAGCTTTGTATATTGGATGGCATGGGGAAGATGGCAAGCCTACTGATTTGCTAGTTGCCTCCTCTAGATAGTATGATTGCAAACTTCAAGACCACCCTCCTCTGCTGAAAGTAAACTCCACTTTGGAATCACTATGTAACTAAAAAGATTGGACTTGAACCACACCATACAGAAGCTTGAAGGAAAGCGTGAGGGGTGGGCCTTCTGAAAGCCCAAGATGTTAATAAGCTTGACAAGGGATTGGATTGTCCCAGCTAATTTGAACATATCCCTACTACTGAGTCCAAGGCTACTGGGAGGTTTATAAATGTCTGGACTCCAGAAATGAGCTAGCACAGAGGGAGGGTGTAGCCACTGTCTCAGTTTGCTCCTGCTGCCAGAGACTGGGTGGCTGAAACAACAGATATTTTTCTCACAGGTCTGGAGCCTGGAGGTCTAAGGTCAAGGTTCCAGCTGGGTTCCATTTCTGGTGAGAGCATTTTTCCTGTCTTGTAGCAGCTGCCTTCTCACTGTGTCTTCACATGCAGGGAAAGAGAGAAAGTGAGCTCTCTGGTGTCTCTTCTTATTAGGACATTAATCCTATCAAATCGGGGTTCCACTCTTACGACCTCATTTAACCCTGATTACTTCCTTAGTCCAAATATAGATATATGGGGGATAGGACTTCAACATACGGATTTTGGAGGTCATTAAAAAAAAAAACGTGAGAAACTTCCTTCCGATGAAGTCATGCTGGTTGGAAATGTGCTTTCTGCAAACCTCGGCATATGCCTTAAATTGGTGTCTTCTTCATCCTTAAAGGACTTGACTTTTTTTTCCTGAGCTTGTCTGTAGAAAATCAACTTCCAGATTCTGCTCATTGGAGGTCTTACGACATGTTCTTTTCCTTTGCTTACAAGTCTTACACTGTGCTTTGGGTCAGCCCCGAGGATTACAGAAAATGCTACCCTCCGATTTCTCTGCAGACAATCAGGGGAAGGAAAAGTGTGGGAAGAGGAGCTCTTTTTGTTGGCTATCTGTGCAGCGGAGAAGGACACTGTGTGGTTATGATGCCCAACATTCGTGCATCTGGGGCTCAGTACCCAGCTGTGGTGTTTGCTGTATTGTGGGACAAGGAAGCAATCCATCTGGTCAAAAAGGAGCCCAACTGAAAGGGCCTTTTTACACCTTGAGAGAACACTGGGTGCTTAGTTAGTGCATGAATAACAGATTGCAGTAATCTGTACATAAATTACCTGAATTTTGGGGATTTTAATGAAATAACTGTTGTTATAACTCTCACTCTGGGAATTATGCACAAATCAGGGTATATTCATGGAAGTGTGCCCAATCTGTGAGTATCATCTATCACATGTGGGGCACATGGAAGGACAAGTAGTGGAATCCTAATGTGGGACACAGAGAGTTGTTGAAATTTAACCTTTGAGGAATCTTAGGAGGAGTTAGGGAAATATCTGAATGTAAACACTTGCAGAAAATAACTCCATCTATTTATCTATGTAATCTGTACCAATGAACCCCTGACTAATTCCTAAAGAACCCATGATGACTGGGTGGACATTACCATCTCTTAGACATACTGACAGGATACTTGTTTCTTTAAAAGAAAGTGACCTGTGGGAATACTTGGCTGGCTTCAGACCAGCATGTGGGGTAGAGTCCAAGATATGCCTCTAGTCAGAGGTGATTATTTTTCCACAGACCTACACTCACGTGCACAATTAGAACTGGCCTACATATCAGTTTGTATTTTTGTCACTTAACATTATACTGTGAGCATTTTCTAAGTCCTCTGAATTCTTCAAAAACATCTTTTTATGGTTGTATGCTATTCCACTGAGAGGCAGACACCATTTGTTCATCTCCCTTATCACTGAATATAGTATTTTTTTTGCTAGTTACATTTTTATGATTAAATATTTATTATTCTCAGTCTTCATTGTTACAAATAAGGCTGTGATGGGCAGAGTTGGAGAATAAATATCACCATCACCTAGCTTGTTCATGCAGGTTTGAAATGCTTCTGAGGCGGGGACAGTAGGAAAGAATATCACAGGTCTGAGCAGCAGCAGTGGCTGCAATGACAAGTGTTATTTGCTTGTCTGCTTCTCATGTGCAACAGAATGCCAACTCATCATTGTCCCTGGCATTTCCGAAGTCACTCTGACTTCCCATCCAATGAGTTCTTGGCAAGAACTTTGATTACCTGTAGCTGCAATTTATTGTGTCAGGGATGGTTGTAGATGGTTTACCTACATCAGATTAATACTGCAGGCAGCCTTATGAGGCTGGTAATTATTCCTATTACACAGGGAAGAAAACTGAGGTTGAGAGAGAGCCAGTGGTTGGTATCATGGCCTGGAAGTCATGCTGGCCTCTGCCGAACCTGAGCCTCTGCTTGTGGCCATCATGCCACATGGCCAGTGCTGCAGGCTGGCACCGCATGAGCGGTAGGAGCAGCGCTGGAGGACCTGAGCCTCCCAGAGACCAACTCTGAGAACTGAGACCGTTGGCTAACTAACTTCAGGCTCCACTGGATGACACTTTTGATGACAACATTGGTTCAGGGACAAATAGTGATGGCTGTTCCATTTCTGGTTCTTTAGTGTGTCTCCAATCTGGCTGCACATTAGTGTCACTTGGGAGCTTTAAAAATCCCCATTGCATGATATACACAGAGGGATTCTGGCTTAACCGCTTTTAGTGGGGCTCAAGTATCAACAAAGTTTATGGACTCCAGAGTGCAGCCATGGTTGAGACCCTGTTCTGGGGTCTTCTAAGGCTCAAAACCTAGTCTGATGATTGACAAAAGGACCAATGTGTGCTGTATAAAAATTAATTATGTAAACTAACTCCACAACCCCAACAAGGGTCCTAGAAGGACCTGGCCACTGCTAGGATGTCCGTATGGAGCAACTCTGAAGTGTACCTGCTCCAGGGTCAGAGGGACGTGAGCCTGGCACTCACATGCGCAGTAATGTGCAGGAGGAATGGAGACAGTGGACTTAACAAGTTTTTCGTTTCAGCAGAGGCTCTCCCTTAGCAATGAAGCCGACAGTCTGCCCAACTGAAGCTTGTGAGTCGTGAAGTCACTGCCATCTAGTGTTGCTGTTTTTTGCCTTTTCCTTCCTTCTTCACCTCCCTTCTTGTTTTCCTTCCCAACCTCCCTCTCCTTATTCCCTTCCTTCCCCATAAAGGAACTGATGGTTTCCCAAGGCTAGGAAGGCCAGCGCTGGCTCAGATAGTGCGTATTCTCTAGTCCATTGCCAGGGCTCTGGCTGGTGAGTCTTGTCTCTCTGTGAAGTGAGGGCCCGACACACCCTGGGTGCCCAGTAAGTGCCTGCTGAGCAGGTGAGTGAGTATCAACACCAAGTGTTTCCATTGTGCTTTGCCACCCACGGACAAGAGGGGGCTCCTGAAGCTGGTGCCCGTTGTGTGCCCATTGAGGGCTCAGGGCTCAGATGCTCTGCATCCTGAATATTGCCTGGTGATTCCTCTACTGAAGGATTCCAGGAGGTCCCCTGCTGCTGCTCTGCAGAGCACACTCTGAGTACCAATGCAGTGTTGTATTTATTCCTCCATGGCTGGTTGTGTTCAGCCGGGTTGGAAGACTTTCTGCAGTGGCCTAAAATATAATGCGCTGACAAGAACAGTTTGTGAACCAACATAACTTTCTTCTGCCATTCAGCTATTCCACAATTAGCAGTCACGGATAAGTTATTTGACCACAGAAGCATGCATTGTAGCAAAACGGACTCTCTTTGGACACAGGAATTTTCATCTTCAATTTCCTATAGAGCTCTACTGTGCTATTCTTTAGCATCAGAAATGTTAGCTCTGAAAGGAACATAAAGAGCATCCTCACAATATCTCCATTTTATAGGGGATTAAAAAGGAAGGGTCCTGGGTCACCCAGCAGACACTGGCTTGGCTGGGACATAACCATTTCACCAGATATTTTTCCACTCTACTGCCTTTTACAAAGTGATCTATGACAGACAGGTCATATCACAAGGGAACTTTCTGGAGTGATGGAAATGTTCCATATCTTGACTGAGTGCTGGTTATGTGGGCATTTATATTTGTCAAAATGTATCAAATTGTGCCCTTAAGATCAATGTGTTTCATTGTATATAAATTTTGCCTCCATAATAAAAAACCTCTCACTGCACCTCTTTGTAATAATATTTGTTACCTGTGAAGACTCAATGCTGAAATAACTTCTTTGGGGGCATACAGCATCTTTGTGTGGGATCCAGAATAAAAATGGGGCCATTGGACCCTTATTTCAAGGCTCTACTTCCTAGATGATATTACTGAACTTATTTTCCATGCAACTGGAAATAGTTCTGTATGAATACCTACCAGATCAACTCTCATTATTATTTGAAGTGATTATCTGGCTGGCTGATTTGAAAGGGCAGAAGTCTGTATTCTCATGAATGTGTGTTAGGCTAGAAATTGGTGATAGTTAATGATAATGGACCTAAGGAACAGGTAGCAAGTCAGTGTTCTAGAGCTCTATTTAGGCATCATATGTCAATTCTTGATATATATTTTGGGCATAGTTTATTTTCATTATCATCTCTTTTTTATTTTTTGCTTATTTTAATGACAATGTGCTTACATTTCCATGTTTCCCTTTCAACTTTGCCTACTGGTGTAAAGGATCACTCGGAACATCTTTTATTTTGCTTTGATTATCAAGCTGGTAGATTCTCCGTAAGATAACAAGTGATAGTAATTCAGAATAAAAATATAAATAGGGACACAGTGTCTATGAGTAGACAGTTAAGGAATGTTTTGGTTAAATGAACAAGTAACAATCTAGCTAATATTTTCCTTTTTGGTATGCTCAGGGTATATGCCCTAATCACTATTTTTGTAGGTGATACAACTATTAGGAATCCATGATGTGTTATTTAGTATTCTGAACTATGCTTTTGTAATAAAAAAATTCTTTGAGAAGAGAGATAAACTTCAGTGTAATTTAAATATTTCAGACAATTCAAAATATATTGTATCCATCCATCTGGATGCTTAATCAGCATAATAATGATTTGTTATTATAGCTTGATACTTGTAGATATGTTGTTAAAAAGAAAAAAAAGTGTTGGTATTAATTGATTTATTACCAGGTAACTACAAAAATTCCTAAGTGATATTTTGAGACCTCAACTTTAAAGAGAAGACAGACTGGGAATGTCAGCAATACTGCAAGTAATAATTCCTTGCAAGTGAGCTTACAAGCACACACACGCATGCTTACTCATTCACTGTTTTAAAATAACATGAACCTGATTCACGTCCAGAGTTAACTTGGGAGAAGATGAAATCCGGCTCAAGCTGGGTTTTTTCCCTGGAATATTTGAAGCTTAGAGTCAGCTTGGTGTATATCTTATGGCTGCAGCTGTTAAGAGAGAAATCTCCAGAGATGTTGTTAGCTATTTTCCTGTCTGTGTTTCTGCAGAATGAGAGAGAAAAACAAATCAGATGTGCAGCTATGAGCAGAGAAGTCTGGGAGAGAAAGCATTCAGGGTCCTCATTCATTTAGGTTCCTGCCTCAGGTATTTCCTGAGATCCTCATTCCCGAGGCCTTCCCATTCTCAGGTCCTGAAAGATGTATCAGCATTCTCTGAATAACTTTTTTCCTTAAGCCAGTTTGAGGGTCCATTTTAGTAAGACAAATTTGGGGAGGGGAAATGTTAGCATGTGCTTGCAGATATTTTAGTATATATCCAAACTATGTGCTCCAACTGGGAAGACTTGGAGACCAGTGTGAAAATAAATGAAATGTCAGGCAACAAATTTGGAATGCAAATATGAAGTTGCCCTATCTTTGATAAGCTCAATAAAGTAAAATGCATTAAAGGCACTTGTCAGAACTGGTTTTGAAAAAGCAGACAGAAGACATGAAGGCAGTTAAAATCACTCTCATATGGTTTAGAGAATTTCTTCTGTGTGACATTTTCAAAGAAGAGCCAATAAAGTAGATGCCTGACATTTGGGAGGGAAATTCACAAGGGATATATCTAGAAATCCCTTAAATATCTATTCCTGTGACACTATTCTAAAATATACTCTTCTCAGCTTCTTCGCCCATGTAGCAGGGTTGACGATATCTATTTACTGGATTTACTGGCTGCACAAAATGAGACTGCACAACACATGGGATTCAGATACGGCCAAGGTGGCAGGTCTGTGGGTCTCCTGGCCTCAAATCATGCCTCTTCAAAAGGACAACTAAAATGTTCCTCACGTGTCACTCACAAATAGCTGAAACATGAATGTTAACTCCATGATATCAAATCTGCCCTGTGATTTTAGAATTTGGAAAGGCTGTAAATGTTTCTAAATGCAGGGCACTGTTATGGGGTGCTGGCAGTACCTCTTTCTAAGCGGCTCTTTGGTGTGTGGGGCCTTAATCCAGCCACAGCTACGCAGGATCCAGTTTCCAGTACGGGCAAAAGTCGACCTTGATGTTAGAGCAACCTAGCCACCCCTCCTGGCCCTATGTGACTTTTAAGTCCTGCTTTTTTCTATTGTCTCCTTTCCTGCCTTAGACTCAATCACTTAGAATCATAAAGGAAAATCCTTCAGGGATTCTCAATCTCCATTCTTTGGGCCATCGATTATGAGCTCATCAGAGCTAAGAACCTTCATGTGAAATGTGGCCTTGACAGAAATATTCCATATTTGTCTATCCAGTGTAGTAACCGGAAGCCACATGTAGTTACTGAACACTTGACATGTGGATAATGCGACTGAGGAATGCAATTTTTCATCTTATTTAATTTAAATTTAATTAGCCATATGTGGGTGGTGACTACCATGTGACACAGTATAGTTTAGATGCTAATAACTTCTCTCCATATATGACTCTGATCAGCTAGTGTTGTGACTTTGATCAGACTTACGGATTTCCCTAAAACAGGGGCAGGATTGTTGCAGCAGAATACAAAGTAGCCTTGACTCTTTTTGCTCTGTTACTTCACAGCAGCTGCTTCTGTAGAGATTAAGCCATGGCTAGGTGGTACACACAGCTTACTTACTTTCTGCTTTGTGGCATAGTTTTACCCTGGCATAATTCAAATATTAAGGCCAGTTCTGAACTTTTCAGATGTAATCTGTAGATAGCTACTGGCACTGGTTTGGGAGATACATTTAGTCACGTAAGACACAGAAAAGAAAAGTAGAACATGTAAAGGTGGGCATCTTGACTTTACTATGGTCTCACCAAGTTTTACAGCAAAATGAGATATTTAATGGTAATTTTGACAGTAGTGCCAAAAGGTGCCTGGAAATGGGGAAATCTTGACCACCTCTGCCAACAGCATCCTCAGTGACCCCAAAAGCCATCCTGGAGAACATGTAATCTAAGAAAACAATTGCCACGTCTTTAGCCTCTACTCCCAACTAGCCTGTTCCTGTAAATTCCCTTAACATGAAAATTCCAAGCTTCTTCAAGTAAACCTGATCTACATAAAAGGTGGATCTGTAAAGTAACTAACAGCAAGGAGTCATTATTTACCTTAGGAAAATGATTCACTAAGTGTTTTCTTTAAAAAGAAAGTCCTTCTAATTGGGGATCAACAGAGGTGAGGCTCAGAACCTCACCCCCCCCTGTTTTGAGAGAAATCTTCTGCATCCGTGGATGTTTTGCTGCCCTTGTCTAGCTTGGATTAACACTTAGTCTACAGGCACACACCTGATCATCTACATTTGCCCTCTTACAGCACTAAACTATGTTTTCTACCTTTATCTTGCATCTACCTACCACTTCAGCATTTTATTGAAAATAAAAAAAATAATAATAATAAAGGGAGAAATGTGGGATCCACATATAAATCAAGTATAAAAATCAAATGAATATTCATATTTGACCTGATTGTTTATAGTTCATAATGCGTGATCAAAACCAAAAGTTTCTGTGATGACTGCCCTTGTACTGTTCACCATGTAAGAACTTATTCGTTATGCTTCAGAAGATTGGAGACTGATGAGAATTAGGCTTGGGGTGGATTAATGATTGTGCATTGAGCATTGACCCCCCTATACAGAATTTTATTGTTGTTAACAACCATTTGATCAATAAATATGAGAGATGCCCTCTCAAAAAAAAAAAAAAAGTAAGTCCTTCTAGAGTGACTGCAATGGAGGGGGTGAGGACTTGACAGTATGGGTGAATGTTGAAGCACTGTGTTGTGTATTTGAAACCATCATAAGATTGTGTATCAATGATACTTTAATTTAAAAAAGTCTTTCTAAAGCAGATGACAATGTAATAAATAGCATGACTTTTCAGAGACAAAATGTGAAATACACATCTGTATTTTGTAAACCAGTGAGTGAAGTTCTAAAATAGACCCAAAGTCCAGCACGGCACCAAATCCCTTCAGGTTCCTTCAGAGAGGTGCTTCTAATTCGGTAATAGCATTACTTAATATTGAATATTGTTTTGAGACTGTTTGTATGGAAGACATGAGACAAAGGTTTATTGCAATGTGTTGCATTGATTTATTCTTACTCTATCACACACTGATGTTGTTTTTAAGGAAATAGATAAATTTAATGAGAATTTCAAGGGAGCTGAGGCATACTTTGTAAACAGATCAAATTTTCCAATTCAGACTTTTCCTTCACTCAGGGGGCAAAGAAATGGAGAGATTTATAGGATGAATAAAAGGAGAGATGAAGATGGAAGGCAGGCTGTAGGCTGCTCTTAGAATTGTCGTTACAAGGCTCTGACACAAGAGGGAAGCAGAAATTAACTCAAGAGTCCTCTTTATTTGTTATCCAAGTTATTCCGGAAACAGAAGATCTTTACATAGTAAAATTGACAGGCATTTAAGTAAAATAGTTTATGCTGCCATTATGAAAGGGCTTATTATTATTCTCATATTGGAAAGAGAACCCACAATACTTTTGCTGTCAAGGGTCGGTGATAGCGAGGCAGGCGTACTTAAGAGATTAGGTTTGGAAGTCAAACACATTTGGAGTCAGGTCATGGCTCAAGTTCATACTAACTGGGTGACCTTGAACAAATCCCTTAGCCTCTCTGAAACCCAGTTCTATTCATCTGTGAAACTGGAATAATCATATCTGCCCACATCCCAGAATTGCTGCAAGAATTCCATGAGATAATGGGTAAGGGAGGCACACATTTCCATCATGAGGGAGCCCAATAAATAGTAGCTGCTGTGATTTTGAAAATTCTTAGCAAAAGCCTTGTGCTCTTTGCACTCTTGTAAGAATTAAATGAAAACATTTCTCTAGAAATTATTTTTTGTATTGCGTGCAGGACCTGGGTTGCTGTCCTACACGTTGTGTGTTTGTGTGTGTGTGTTTTGGGGTATTTCCTGTCTCCAGGGAAATAAACTTTCAACTGTCATTTCATGATGCCACTGTCATCCTTTCTTATTGTCTTCTCTTCTCTTTGACTTCTGATAAAGCAGAGAAAACTTCTTTCTTGTTTAGCTATGGATGTATAGGTTTAATCTGGGTTGGGAAGTTTGGGGCATATATCTCTTAAAAATGTAAGCTATGATGTGCATCCTGAGGGGGAATTTGGGGAAATGTGGAGTTGGTGGTTTAGAGTCACTTTGCATAAAAGAAGAGAATTGAAGTATGTATAGCTTAAGTTGCAAATACATTTTAAAATTAAGCAAAATGCCCAGTGCAAACATTTTTAAAGTAAGTTTAAAAAGGTGAAAAACTTCATGCTCAACTAAGTTTACTCAGGCCTATTAAAATTATTTATGACAATTCTCCCTTCTTAGAAAGTTCTGTTTACTATATGTAGTCTAAGTCACAACTGTAAACAAATCTCCAGAGGGAATATTTAAATATTAAGAACAGAAAGTGTTTAAAAGTACATTAGAGCTATAATTTAAACAAAAGTTGATAACTGTTGAAACAGAGTGAGAATTGCTACCCTAAAATGTGTGTCTTTGGCATGGGGATTATTTTAAGAAACAGCAGACACAGGTGGAGCTCTGAAACTAGTGCAAGTTTCCCTGTCTGTAAGAAACATTTACATATATCAGGGAAATCTCCATTTGTTGGGTGTCTCCCTCCCTGTACCAGGAGAAGGGGATGACACAGTCTCTAGAAACTCTTATTGATGGAGAAGTCAAGGATCTAAATCTACACAAGAACCTGAC
This sequence comes from Manis javanica, assembly GCF_040802235.1. Taxonomy (NCBI): domain Eukaryota; kingdom Metazoa; phylum Chordata; class Mammalia; order Pholidota; family Manidae; genus Manis; species Manis javanica. The sequence continues at coordinate 128,225,267 of NC_133157.1, read as the reverse complement.
CCTTGGTCACTGCCTTTTCCTGGTCACCTCCTATAATGGGCTGCCCACCCAGCATCTTCTCTGGTGTTTAGCTGGAGATGGTCTTTATGGCGAAGGCTTTGCCATTTTGTGGAATTACTCAGTTCTCCTGTATCTCGCCCATGGATACGGGAGGCATACGTGTTACTAAACTTTTTGTTTTTCTCCTGTTCATCTGTCTTACATAAATTTCATTATTAGACCAGCCTATGAACCTAGAAGGGAAGAAGGGAAAGCTTTTCCATCCTTATACTATGAATAATTATTTTTTGAATTCTCAGAAGAGATTCTAGAGAGAGACTGTAGTTTGCAAGGGTTCACTGTATATGTCTGCAAAGAAGCTCTGGTCACTTTATGTAATTGGAATGAATCATACTGAATTTCTTTAAAACACTCCTCGTTTCCTAACAGTCACCAAGAATTAGTGAGATTTTACTCATCTTCATTTGTAATACTTAGTCATAAATCAGGTCGTGTTTCCCCCTTCAAAACACCTCAGTATTCTTCAGTTTTGCTGGTTCTGCCCAGACCTAGGCAACCCCTGGCTCGTAATTTTTACTACCTCTCCCAGATAACTTGCAACAGACAAGGCAGGATTGAGTGTTCCTGACCTTCGAAGCAGGTTTAACATGAAACAAGGCAGCAAAAACCGTAAACATTTAGCAGGAAATGTCAGCAATTTTTGGAAGGGAAAGACAGTAAAATCATTAAAAGGTCATTTGCTTGGGAACAGTCATGATGCTGAGGAGGACACAGCTGCATGGATGGAGCAGTCACCTGGTCAGTTCTTCACAAGCCTCAGTCTGCCCACACCCAGTCAAGGGTCAACATGATCATTTTGTGGGCATTCTGTATTTTGTTTCTGGTTACTAACAGTGGTTTGAAAAACACAATCCCCTGCCTGTTCCTGAACAATACTCTTCTGCTCTTGTCTACCTTTGTGATTTCTGGCACATATGTGCTCTGCTGAATGCCAGTTTTAGGTCAACAGATGTTCTCGTGAAAAACAAGAACTAGAAAATTAGAAAACCTCACTGCTTTGCAATGCTTATTAGCATGAAACTGCAGCAGTATGCTTTATGTGTTTTAGTAGAGGGCTTTTGTGGGCATTCATCCATTAGTTTGTAGACTTATTCTTACTAAAGATGAATTGTTCTTTGTTGATGTGTTTAATTAATGAAAAGGTGTGCTTATGTGACTTAAAAAAAGAAAAGAGGTTGAAACTCTGGGATATGATTCTTAAGCTGGCTGTTAAAAAACAAAGCATTTAGAGAGTGGTGGGAAACAATGGTCATCTGGTGTATAGTTCAAACCCACTCCCGATGTAGAAATCCTAATAGCAATTTCACAAAAAACAAAGCATTTAGAGAGTGGTGGGAAACAATGGTCATCTGGTGTATAGTTCAAACCCACTCCCGATGTAGAAATCCTAATAGCAATTTCACAAAAAACAAAGCATTTAGAGAGTGGTGGGAAACAATGGTCATCTGGTGATCTGTAAAATTTGTTCTTTCTATGGGATCCTCTTTTGTTACATTGAATTGACAATATCTTTCTTATATAACGGTTGACATTCAAACAGCATTTCCAGTGAAGAAACGCTTTATTAAGTATCAGTGTTTTAAAATTACTGTCAACACTGTTTTTTAGTTCTCATTTCCCTTGAACCCCCTCAATGCTTGCTAGATAGTCATTTGACTTCCTTTAAGAGAGGGACCAATTTCTGAAGTGGCATTCTGGTAGTTCAACAATTCCAGTGAATTAGACCTGATATTAAAGGAAATAAGAGGCAAGATAAAAGGCAGAGATTTTGCAGACAAAAACACATTTTACAAGCCTACCTTAAGGAGCCTGGGACATACAGTGCTAAAATTACCAAAGCTATGAGGTAAATCAGTGATAGTACTTACCCACACTCTAAAGCAGAAGAAATTGAGATGTTGTTCCAGATAATTCAAGTAACTCACACCTCTTAGCATCTCTTGTCCCACAGTTTTGTGTTACAATTTTATGACACTTTTAGACAAAAAAATGGGTGTTGGAGAATCACATAACTAAATGTTGGCAGTGATTAAGTTATGAGGAACATTTTTGTAATTTTTATGTTTGCATTTGCATATTTTAAACTTTCTTTTTTGAATATGTGTTATTTTTGTAGTGGAAAAAAATACTTAATTTGGAAATTGAAATGACCTTTTTATCCACTTCTCTTTGGCCTAGTATATATGATAAAGTCATGTAACATACTCGTGTGGAGAAAAGCTATGTGCAGTTGGGAAGAAAAAATTTCCTTTACCCTTCCAGGTTTTTTTTTTTGGCTGGTATAGGAATTAAACTGGCATGAGATAGCTTGTTTTGGTAGGATCTTCTGAAAGTGGAGGTAAAAGGGCATTGTAATTTCTAAGATCTGTTTTTGTCCAGGGCACATGAATTCTTGTGGGGTTTAGGATATACCCACAAAGGACAGTGCATAGGAATGCCTGAAGCTGGCAGAGCCTGTAACAGAGCCCTGGAAAGCGGGAGGAATCATAAGGGACAGCAAAGTGAGCTCTGCCCATCTCGGGTGTTTGTGTTAAATTCACTTTCTGGCTTTTAGCAATTATGAGTAACTTGTGTACTCTGGGCCTAGGCGTTAGGCTAGAGGGTTCTTTGTAAATCTTATAGGGAAAGGGAAGTTAAAACAGGCAGATGGGGCCAGATTTTCAGAAAGGGAATTTATGTTGGATGTGAACATTAATTTTTGTCCTAAGTCTAATTTCTCTTCTTTCACCTTGTGAAAGGAGTTCTGAAGTCTAGCCACTTTATTTTCCACGTGGTCTTTCCAATTGTTTAGGATGAGGACTCTCTTGAAACAAATTTTTTCAGTCTAAGTTTTTCCAATTTAAGGGATCCATCAGTTGGCCAGTGCCGAGTAGGGTCTATAAATCTTAATCTCAGTAGCGACTCCAATCAATAAGCCTTTTTATGGCTTAATGACGGATGCAAGAGATGACCCAAAGGAGAGTGCAACAGAGACCTCACGAGTCCCAGAGAGCTCACCACAAACACAGGCTAAGACAGCAAAGCCCTCTGCTGTCCTGGCCTTAAGAATAGCATAGTGGAAGCGATGTCTCTGGTTTTCCACGATAGCAAGAGGCACCTCCAGTCATAGACCTGCTCATCTGTGACATAGGGCAGGGACCTTTCCAGCACTAACAAGACAATGAAGGCTGAGATGATGAAGCCTCTAGAGGGCTGGGCCCTCTATGACAAACTCCCCTGACAGCTGGGATGGTGGGCACTACAGGGTGCTGCTTGTGACTCTGGGTCTTTGAATCCCAGGTGTTCAACTGGACCCCAAGATACATGCTGGTCTATGCACCTTACAGCTGGTGGAGGCCAGAGAATCATCTCATTGGTCACAAAGCCAGTATCTCAGGACATGGAACAGTATGACAAATGATACAACAGAGACAAGAAAAACTGTGACCATTTCTGGGAGACAAAGGATCAACAAATTATTGCCCAAGTTGCCAAGCCCAGGAATTAGGTTCACAAATACTCTCCCCTGCTCATCTAAACTGAAAGAAGGAAATGCCTCCTCACCATTCTCCTTCCATCAGACCCCGTAGGCAGAGATTCAGGAGATGGATGTGGTGGGAATTCTTACCTTCTGCTGGCTTTTTGTCACCAGTCCCAGGAAGAGCAGTGAAGAGCCAGTTAAAATTTATCCTGCCACCTATGCCAACTACTGAGGAGGAAAAATCTTCCTCTACCCTTCAGTTCTTGTAGTTGGTCTAAGAATTAAACTGACCTGAGACAGATTAACAGGAGAAAAACAAACAAAAAGTTCAATAACATAGATGCCTCCTGTATCCCTGGGAAAGACTGAGAACACAGTAACGCCCCAGAATGAACAAAGCCACCCCCTTAAAGACCATCTCCAGCTGAGACTGAAGATGGCTGGGTGGGCAGTCTGTTCTGGGAGGAGACCCGGAAAAGGCAGTTACCAAGGGTCAGGTTGTGTAGAATGAGATCCCTGACTTCTGCATGGCTAGGAATTCTAGAGACTGAGTCACCCCTTCCTCCTAGTACAGAGAGAGAGGCACCCTACAAATGGAGATTTTCCGGATACATGTAAATGTCTCTTACAAAAGGGTAACTTCCACTTGGTTTTCAGGGCTTCTCCAGTGGTTGCAGTATCTTAAAAATAATTGGCGTAAAATCATCTTTATGCCAAAGAGACAATTTTGGGGTAGCAAGTTTTGCTCTCCTATAGCACTAACCAAACGAGCTTTCAGAGGAGGCATGTTTTGAAAAACTAATGCAGCAGTTTTAAATGTATTTCCAGCCTTGCCTTTGCTAAACAGAAAATTCTTTGAAAACTGGCTAATGGAGTCAGTAGCGACATTTATAGGGAAAAAATATATTTGGATCCCACCTTAAAATGCTATAATAAAAAAAAATGGTATAAATAAAAATGGTATAAATAAAAAGTCTGAAATATCTTTGAAACCAGAATCAAATACTTTCAAAAGTATTTTAGTTTACTCTGTACAGGGAAACAAGCTTTTAGAAGACAGCTTGCTCTAGAAACTCATGAAATTGTCCCATCTGACACAGACTTTCATAAGATGCCTACCATAAAATATGTGTGATTTTCAACTTGAGGCTGATTTTAATAGAGTGATACTGCACACAGACTGCCCCACATACCAGGTCTGCAGGGCAGCATCCAGCTTGCAGGGTGAACGTTGGCCTCACCCGTAGTCACCACGCCCCTGTGTGTCTTACTTACCATATTCTCCGTGTGCTTGTTGAATTGTAATGTAGGGGAAACAGATTTCTGGCTCTGGGAAAGTATTTCTTAGTTTCATTAACCTTAAAAATAAAACTGCCAGTTATTTTACCAGCAAGAATGGGTGTATTTGAGACTAGGAGAGATTCACAATTCAGGACAAACTGGCTGCCACAAAACCTGAGGCAAGTAGGGAGAACACAGGTGTGAACATGCTCTTTTATACAGCACAGTGCACAGTGTGGGCTTGTGCTGCACTTCCCCCATCTCCTGATGTTATAAACAAAAAGTCCATTGGAGGAAACTGGGCATTCCAAGTATAGCAGCTTCTCATTGGCTGAGTAGTGACAGCATCTCATTGGCTGGCCTGTTTTAGGGTGGAGGAAACCAACCTTCCTCTTGCTGGGTAGGTAAGTATTGGCTAAGGCAGGGGGAGATCCCTCTTCCAGTGGGTCTGCAGTTGAGAACAAGTGGTGGGCGTGAGAGCACCCCCTGCTGGCCTCCTGCCACTATGTTAGTGATGTTGCGCTTAACGTTCACCTTATCTGTGTAAGGAGGGGTTTGAACTAAATCTTTCCAAGATCCCTACCAGATGTAAAGTTCTAAGGTTCTCACTTTGCAACATATGCTTTTGGAATTGCTCACCGACACCCATGCCTAGGACCATTCAGCAAAACTGAAAGTCGGAGGATATGAAATGCTGTTTTTCTTTGGCCCTTTTAGTATGTTTATTATAATATTCTGTTTTTCCTCTTTGTCCTGTATGGATAGGAGATCTGCTCTTGCAGCTACTGAGGCATCTTTATGGTCACTCTCTTATCCTACAAACCTTTCTTTTGTTGATTCATGGTTATATTCTCTTTCCCTTTTCATTCTTTGTTTTCTTTTTCTTTTCCTCTTTGCTTGTCCTGTTTTTTCTTGTTTCCTGCTTGAGATTTTGTGAAATTAGCTGTCTTGTGGAGAGGATAAACCATGAAAGTACTGTCATTCTTGGGCTTAAAAAGAACGTTATTTTTCACAGCGCTAAATTAAGGCACTTAATATCTCCTGTTCATTTAATTAAAGTGTGATCCTAACTGGGCTAGGTCATTTTCTTTTGACCCATCTTAGTGCTCACTTTATTGTCATTTCTGCCTAGAAACCTCTTTTCGCAAATAGATCTTTGACCGTTCGCTTCTACTTAAGGCCTGCTAGTTACACTATGAAAATGTTGCTTGGAGGAAAGCTTCCAAGATTATTTTATTTTGTAATTATTTTTTATTTTTTGAGTCAAATCAAGGTAACTCAAGGAAAAATAGCACAGCTAGTCCTGGATTTTAGAAACCTTTCTCTTTGTCCCCGTACATCTGGAGGATTATTGGGCCATTACAGTGGATTTGCATTTCCTAAATCCACCTGTTCAGAGTTTTGGAAATGTAGACATGGTTGAGGGGGAGGGATAATCTAGAATGTCTTCTAGTGACTTTGGGGAAAACAGCTTGAGTTGAAATAACATTGTGCTCTGTGAGTGAAAAGTTCAATAGCTTATCTGTCAGCCTAGGGGAGCAGACCATCAGAAAGCAACAAAACCAGAAAAATGCTAGGAAGTGACAAATGTGATCTCATTCTTATTTCTGTAGTTCAATAGTAAAGACAGGGTAGCAGTAAGTAGATTGATTTTTTATCAGGATAAGATAGCAAAGAATTTTGACATTCAGAAAAAAAGACTTTTCTAGAATAATGTACATTGTATGCCTACATTATCTCCCTTCTTATACAAGCCTCATCATCGAAAGAAACTTCCAAACTAAAAATTCTTGGAAAAATTTCTCAGAAATACACTTGGCCAAAGAAGTGATGGATGAGAGCAAGAGAGAGAGAGAGAGGAAGCAATAGAGAAAGTTAAAAAAATTCATCTGGATCTTTCTTTTCAGAACCAATTTTTCCCTTTTACCTACCTAGAAAAAGTTCTAATGCCTAACAACTCAACAGCTATTTTTGTTTCCACATGTCAAATTGGGCACATGCTTTTTGTGATTTATATCAGAAAACTAGTGCCATGACCACATTGAGAGAGAAAAATTTATTTGAAAGTATACAGTGAAGATGTTTCCCCCGAGACCCCCCTCTCTTGAAACTCACATTGCTTCAGAGAGCCGAGAGGGATTCTGGCACAAGAGGCATGCTCTTTCTCTGAAGGAGAGCCACTTACATATTAATCAGGAGCACAAAGCATTTTTTTCATGGTTGACATGTATACATTACATAAATTTAATAGGCCCTAAAACTATTGGAAAATCTCCAAGTTGCTATTGACTGCCAAGGTGATCTCAAATGCCATGGTGATTTCAGTCTCCTCAGGATGCCAATTTCGGGAGCTGTCTTACCAGTGGACGCCTATAGCTTGTGTTGTGTTAAACCCTGGCAGCAATTTAGCTGTCATTCAGATAGGAAGGCTTTACTTTATAGGTCTGAAAAGGCCAGCTTCCCCTGTCCCATTATCGATGGAGATCAACTGCTGTTTACAGGTTATTACAGATGACACAATGGCTTCTTTTTCTATCTTTGCTGGCCTACCAATATGTTGGTCAACTTGTGCCTCTTTGGTGATATTATACAGAATGTTTTTAGAAGGTATTGCCTGCCGGCAGGCACTTTACCCTTGTGAATTTAGCTTCATTTCTGAACCATCCCTTGCATCCCCTTTCATTCTCCAGAGGAGGGTAGAATCCTGGGTTCTCGGGTGTACAGCTTTATTGCAGTAAATTGGTTACGGGGAGGTGGAGAGGGAGGAGTGCCTCTGGGGTATTGTGCTCACATTGAATCCTGAATTGAGAGCAGTTGCCTGGGAAACAAAACCTAAAAAAAATCTCCCTTTTGCATGCATCTTCAAATCTTGAAATGGCAGGATGTGCTTCTGTGTTGAAAGGAAGTCCTCTAGGTCTAAAGGCCCAATAAGGCAAGGTTTATTATCTGCGAACCCACCTTAGCATAGCATGGATTATTTCCACCACCCCGCTAATCAAGTAGAACATGCATATATGTTAAAAGCAGAAATGAAGAAGGTTAAACCGTTCCTTTCTGGTCACATGAGCTGAGACCCATCAGGGAGAAGCAGTCAGGATGCTGCCATGCAGCCACAGACTCATTTTCAGGACAAATGTCTACTTGAAAACCTATGCTGCATACTTGGCTGTGGGTCACAAATAAGCCTCCTAGTCTCAGTTTCTTCACTGGTTAAGAGAGGGCTGGCCTGGTCTCCAAGACACCACCTCTCTCCACCCCCCATCGCCTGAGGGAGTGGGTCTTAAGGCTGTTGGGTGGTGTCTTTCAACAAACATTGATTGAATTCTGATGATGTAACCAGTGTAAGGATAGAAAAATCTTTTCCTTTACGCTCTTATATTCTGTAGCTGGAACCTGTGAATTCAACTGACAAAAGACAGAATAATAAGAGAAAAACTTGATTTTGTTGGCACATGGGATCTTGACAGAAGTGAAAACTGAGAAAAGCAGTTAGGCTTGAGAACTTACATGCCCTTTTAAGAGAAGGTGATTGTGGAGAAGTGACTGAGCAAAGATAAAAGGGTTCAGCTTTGAGGGGCAGTAAATTGTGGGGAAACTAACAGAAACTATTTAGTAAAGTTTGTTACACAGACTCAAGTTGGTGTGTCTCCAGGGTAAGCCATCTCTAGTGACTGAGTCATTCTCCTGATGCAGGGGAAGGAGACACTTTTATGAATGGAAATGTGTGCCCTGCTTGTAGGCAGCAAAGAAGAGGTCAGAATGTTCCTCCTGCACCTACTATTGCTCAATTGCCTTTACCTCAAAATAATCCTATGCCAAATTGGCATATTTTGGGGTGGCATATCCCATCCCTTTCATTAGCATTTCATTAGCGTAGTGGGGTGGTTTTTCTGGTCCTCCTTTGTACAGGCTTAACTTACTGATCCATTACCAATTAATTGAGGGCATTCATTACAAAAGCACTTAAAGCATTGAAGAAAGGTACTAATTTTTTCAGAGATTACACTAGCTCAAGGGTGGATATGTATTAGAAATACATTTAGTAGAAATGTTGGTCGTGCTATAGATGATTACCATAATGAGTGTGTGTGCCTGTGTGTGTTACCAAGTATGTGAACATAAAACAAATGTGTGGGGTGGGAATTATGCTTTCCTTCTAGTGGATGGTGTTACATGTTTTATTCTTCAATAGCATAATCTAGTAACAAGAAAGCCTCCTTCTCCATCTATTGGAGGGCAGAGCAATTACTTTGTGGCTTTTATTGTTATGAGTTATATAAACAAAAGACATTTTTCTTGGGGATGGCCTCAATAATTAATTTGTTATTTAATAGGTACCATTTGCATTTTTGTGAGCAGTGTATCTTTATTTTCTTTGTGTTTCCAGAGCCACAGACACATAGCAGCAATGCTAAGTTAACATCTCAGTTCTGCAGTTTCTCCAAGAGCAGGTGACTTGCAAATGAACTGTGCTTCTTCTGCCTGGCATCTCCAGACTTCTTATCTCCAAGTGTCCAAGTCCAATCTGCTGCTTCAGACCTATTTCCCAGGCCCCCCAACCTGTAACTCCTTCTGCTCCTTCCCCCCTTCCTGGAATGGCCACAGCAGACAATCTTTTCTATGTCTCTCCTGCAAAACTAACACCCTCTACCGTGTACACCTGTCACTTTGTTGCATGACATATATATCTCCTACTGAAGTGTGGGCTCCTGAGGCTGCAGTCAGATTCCCAAGCACAGTAGCTTGATTGAAGTGGTCCTTAGTAACGAGTTCACAAATAAATGAGAAGGGAGACAATACAGTCAGTTCTTAACAGTTCTTGGAGAGATTAAGGTGCCCTGTTGGTTATGTTTGGAAAACTCTTCAGTCACTTATTTTCAACTGGCAGGAACTCAAGGAACATGATTTAATATTAATAACAATCTCAGCAAAAAAAACCCCAAAAAACAGTACATCTTAATCAACATCACAGATAGCAAAACCAAACACATTATTTAGTCCAACATAAAATAAAAATAGCTGAGAGGCCACTCTCTGTGTTTGGATTACTTATTGACTTATGTCTCTGAGCATGGAGGTGTAGAAGTTGATTGTAATGTATGGGTGTGTTGGGAGTGGGGAACAGTCATCCTGGAACTTAGGTAAAGTTTTTTTTCCTTTCTGATAAAATGGTTCTGATTTACCAACATCAGTAGTGCAGCAGGGGATTACCAACTGGAACCTTCCCTGACAGAACTGGAGAAGAAAGAGGATATAGAAAGACAACTGATTGTCTGGGCATCTTCACAAATAAACTATTTTTAAATTGTTGACCCACAGGGAAATAGAGCCTTCATGTGAATTTGAATAAAAAGAGTAAACTCCATGATCGTGTTACAGTTCCCAGAGAAATAAGTCACTCAGATGGTATAACCTGGCTTAAAGGAAAGATTGATGAACACATTTTTAGATAACAAAGAAGCCATTGTGGAGATATAAAATGAAATCTAATAAAAATAATAAAAACTGCTAAGCACAATAACAAGAAAAAGACATGTAGAGCATGTAACATATCCCATAGAAGGATATCTATTCTGTATTTCAATAGAATGACAATTTGCTTTGTACAGAAAGCAAAGTTTCATTTCTCCTGTCAATTAAAGAATGCAACCAAAATATTGACCTTCACGAGTTCCCCACAGATTAAGAAAGCTTTTTCATGTAATAAAGATTCTGGTCCTGAGAAGTTGAATTTGCAGAAAATCTGCAAACACGCTTGTCCTGGTGTTGGGGAATTAAATAACTGAAGAGGTTATGTTCTTAAACCCAATGCCTTTAATGTTGCAGAATAGATAGGTCAACACAATACTCTCTTCTTATTAGTGACAAATAATGTGAGTTGCAAATTTGAACCCCTGTAGGCCTCTGATGACCTATATATTCTTAGTGGTTGTCATGTACAAGATGTTATCTGTAGTGGTTTCACAACTTGAACTATTTTCAAAAGGGTTTGCCTTGGAGCCAGGAAGAGCCCTGTTGAAGGCATAAACTGGAGCTATTCACTATGAAGCCACTAGCTGCATGTGGCTACTGAGCCTCTGAAATGTGGCTAGCCTGACCTAATATGTGCTGTATATGTAAAATACAAGCCAGATTTTAGAAATTTAGGCTGAAAGAAAGAATGCAAAATATCTCAGTTTTAAAAATGTTGATTACTTGTTGAAATGACAACACTTTGGATATATTGGCTTATATAAAATATATAATTAAAATTAATCTCCCCTGTTTCTTTTTACAGAAATGTGGCTTTAATGTGTGTGGCTTAATTTACTGTATCTACTTGAATTAAAATTCCATCTGTGGCTGGTGTTTGTGCCCTGTACTGTATTTCTATTGGACAGGATTGGTACAGGGTAAAGACTTATTTTAAAAGAAAGGCCTGTGGCCGTGTTCAGCTTCTAGTCCATGATCTTTAAAATGCTTGGGGCTAGAACCAAGAGTCTGTAGGAGAGTCTGTCATCATTTGGGAAGTGTGTGTCACAAAGTTAGAGATAAAATGGCAATATCTAGTCTTGAGACATATGGCCCTTTTACATCTTCAAGCCTAAAACTTGAACTCCTTAAAACAATACTGTATGAAGTATTTATGTAAAAAGTTAGCCTTTTAAAAACAATTTCTTTTGGCTGGAGTCTTTTGGGCTTGAGATGTGGCCTTCCACATGCAACAGATTTAAAGCCCTAAGGAATGAGGCTTGAATATTGTATATTCACTAAATAAACCTGGTACTGTTGATTAAACATTGTGAAATGGTTACTGAATCCAGTGTCTACTGATAAATCAGGGCCCTGGCAACAAGGAAAGAAGAGATTCTTTTATTATCTTTCCTTCATTATATATTTCTCTTTGATAAGACTCCTTGTGAGCATGCACACACATCTAGTAGGTGATATACTAGTCAGTTGTTGTCTTAATCTGTTGGGAGGCTATAACAAAGCACCATAGATTGGGTGATTTACAAACAACAGAAACTTATTTCTTATAGTTCTGGAGGCAGAAAGTCTGAATTTAGGGTGCCAGCATGGTCAGGTTCTGGGGAGAAGCTGCAGACTGCTGCCTTCTCTTTGCATCCTGATAGAAAGAGCATGAGCCAGCTCTCCCTCCTTTTCTTACAAGGGCGCTAATCCCATCATGAGGACCCCACCTTGTGATCTGACCACCTCCCAAAGGCACTGCTCCAAATACCATCACTCTGGGGGTTAGATTTCAACATACGCATGTTGAAATGCATATGTTGGGGAGACACAAATGTTTAGCCCATAATAATTGTCTCCTTTTAAAAAAAGCAATTTGTAATTTGTAAGGTATTTTTATATAAATTATCTAATTTGAATCATATTACAGTTCTAAGATGTAGACAGGACAGGTATTATCAGTCCTATTTTATACACAAGGACACATGAGCTTTGATCAATTTCCCCTAATTTCACAGCTGGTAAAGGTCAGAGTGGGACTTTGGCCTCAGTGCTCTGCCTTACGTAAAAGGAAGCCTACCTCAGCCTTGACTGGGAGAAGGTATTCCCACGGGCACAGGAGAACAGAAGCAGGGGCCAGGACCAGTGGCTGGTATCCAGAAGGTGCTGTGAAATCCCAGCCAGTGGGAAGAGGGAAGGCTCAGGGTAAGAGAGCGTGTGACACCTCCCTGTTAATTTGGAGTAAAGGGTGAGAAAAGAAATGCGTTATTACTGCTGAGGAAGATATCACAAATCTGGTGAGGGTCCTAAGATGATCCTCACTGAGCTGTGAGTTTCCTGAGTGAAAGGTACAAGACCCTTGCATCATCATCCCTACACACACAGTGATCAGCCAGCAGGTAGGATCCTGTCTCTGTGACAAACCATTTCCACACTCATTTGAGAGGAGTGATGGAGTTTTCTTGGCAGCAGTTTTGTTTTTAAACAAGACGGGCTGTAAGGTGGAGCCTAGAACATTTATCCTGATCAGAAACATGAAAACATCACCGAGGAAACACTTTTTGGTGTAGATGGGGAGGAGTCCTTAATGAAGCATGTACTTGTGTCTGACTTCTGTTTGTTTTTACGAGGTTCATTTAATTTGATAGATCATCTAAGCCTCAGTATTGCCACTGAAATCTCGTGGAGATACAAGATGCTGATGAGCTGTTTAAACAGAAATGCATCCTCTGGGCTGTCCCAGCTTGCTCGGGCAGCCACAGATAGGGGGCTTGCATGACAGGCATTTGCTTCTCAGTGTTCTGGAGGCTGGGAGTCCAAGATCAAGGGGCAGCAGAGCTGGTTCCTGGTGAGGTTTCTCTTTCTGGCTCCCAGGCCACCTTCCCGCTGCGTCCTCACTCACACGGTCTTTCTGCTGCCTGAGTGCACATCTCTGGCGTCTCTTCCTTTTCTAATAAGGACACCATTCCTATTGGATCAGGGGTCCACTCAGGACCTCGTTAACCTTTATGACATCCTTAAAGGGCTCTGTCTCCAAAAACAGTCACATAGGGACTTAGGGCTTCAACCCTTGAGCCCAGGGGGACCTGGTTCATTCCAACAAGGCTGCTCACAAATGTTCCATTTCTTCTAGTGGGCATTTGGGAAGATTACACACCCTGCCCACTTGGAGGGGACTTGGAGGGGACTCAGGTGTGAGGGAATGGCACCTGCTTTGTGATTTGCTTTGCTCAACGAAACGTGTGATGAGGTGACATGCAACCTGGGAAGAAGCTTTAAAATCTAAGGCATGAATCCCTTCATTCCTTTTCCCTGAAACGGCAGATCTGGAGATTCACCTAAGATGGAGCTTTCTGTGGGGTCCGAGGAACAAGCATCTACTGACCGTGCTGTCCATGCAGTGTGAGAAATTAAAAATATGTATACTAAATATATTGAAATGCATATGTAAATGTATTTAGTTTAGTACATTAATATATTTAGTGTACTAAATATATTATATATATGTATTTATTGATGTATAAATGGCCCCATCTGTAGCCACAGGAACCTGAGAGATATTTTGCCCAATACCTTGTCATTGGTTAGACAGGTACACTCTTGTGACCATTGTCACTGTCTCCTGCACACCATCCTGCCGACTTCGGTTCACCTTCAATATGAGCAGGTATCAATATGAGCACATGTCCTAGGTGAACCTCCAGTCATGTCATCTGCTTGAGAAATTCTCAGCGACTCGCCAAACAGAACATAAACCATTGACATTGCACTGTAAGGTCTACCCCAGGTTATACCTGTCTGCCTCTGCAGTTTTATCTCTGATTCTCTTACTCCTGCCCTGAGAAATGCACAGAAGCCCCCTCTGGCCTGTGTTCATCTGGCCTCTGCCTTTCTCCCTGTGATCTTTGTCAAGGCTTATTTACTCCTCACCATCCACTCGCTTGTCTTACAAATCTCTTCCTAATTCCTTAAGTTGTGAAGCTGAGCTCTTCTGTGGCATTTCCTGCATTTTGTCCTTCTCTTTAAAGTACTTGTTACTGATGTTTTGTACTAGGATCATTAGCATGCTTATCTTTTACTCTCTGCAGGATGTATGCTCTCTTGGTTGTTCTGTTTAACTTCATACCTTACGTGGCACCCAGGCTTCTAACTTGCAGGTGCTAAATACGTAGTTGCAGAATTATGTTGAATATGAAGCATGAGCCAGAAACTCAAGCAGTATCCCATTTGTTGAAATAGACATAGATTTATATAGCTATATATATATATAAATAAACATAACTATGTAAATATTTATTTTTGCATATCTTATATCTACAAATTCTGCAGCACTAAAATGTCCATGGTTTTCTGTATCATTCAAAGCAACAGCATAATTCTGCAGAGAGAATTTCCCAAGCCAGCACACTCCCTATTTCCACTCAGTAACCTAGGAGGACAAATAATTGTGTCCTTGCTCTACCTGTTCCTTTCCCTTATGTGAATCCTTGCTCCCACTCCAGTCCAGAAAGATTTGAACCACTATTAGCAAAGTCTGGTGGTCTCTTGTATCTGACATGGTTCATACTGCTCTGTCTAGTTACATACATTCAAACATGTCTGTGTTCTGAATGATCCACCAGGCTAACCTTGAAAGATGGCATTTTTGAAAATCAGCTTTCAGGAGTAAGAGATGAGAAAACTCATCTACCTTTGTTGTGAGCAAATTGGAGAGAGGGTTTCCCACTCTTCACGGTTCTGTTCCCTGAAAACCCAGAAGGAAAAAGTCAGGTGGATCATTTTTGTCTCTGTTGCTATGACAACTAACCCAGCCACTTCTGCCAAGGCAGGGCTCCTCAGCCTTGGGTGCCTGAGCCACACTGCCACGTAAGCCCTCCAAATCCCTGCTGGCAACATGAAAAACAAAATCAAGTTCACCAAAATTAGCAGCCTGTTCTGCAGAAATACCTGTTATAGATGCTATGAATGACTCACTGATTAATACTAGAAACCAGAACAAATTGCCTTGATGCACTATTACGGCATGAACCATCTGGAGGGGTTGTAAAATTCACAGGTTATGTCCAAAACTGCACTTGGGGAACTGCTTCTTCACAGAGAAAATGACCCTTTCTCACTTTCTCACCATCCAGGAGCTGTAGGTGGCATCCAGCATTTGCTGTGGTTGCTGAGAGCACATTTTATTTCAGGTGTTGAATAAATGCGATTCTCCATTTTATTCTCAATATTGTGATAAGCTGGAAGCCTGAGAATACCTCTGTTCGTGATTCTAATTACAGCGTTATCTGAATTCTTAAAATGATTATCGAAGGTTTTGTGATTACTGGTAGAGTTCTCTTGAGAATCCATTTGGGGTTGGAATGTGATCTCTACACTGCAAATTGGTTCTTCATGGGTTAAAAAACAAAAAAGCGACTATTTTTATTTTATGAAGCTAGGCAAGTCATACTTTTTCCTCTTAAATAAGAAAATGGCCATCTGCAGGAGGAACAAAGGTCAAATATATGGTTTGCCAATAATATTCACCTTAACAATACCGTTTGAAATGGAAAGGTAGAAATATTTCTGAAAATGATTCCAGAGTGTGTGCTTGTGTCTGTATTAATGTATGTGCGTGCCTATGTGTGCACACGTGTGTATGCATGTTTGTGGTCAGGAGGGGGAGGGCATAATCGGTAGTTGTGGGGTTCAAGGAATTTGGAGTTATTTTCTTCTCTTTTTTCCTGAGTTGCTAAATTTGAGCACAGCACTATTTGTTCCTTAATTAATGATTAAACAAATTTAATTAATGATTTAACTTAATTAAACAGCTAATAAATTTGTGTATGCAGGGATCATTAATGTGGCATCTGAGGCAGGCCTCCAGGGCAGGGTCAGCTCAGCCTGTCAGGAAATAGCATCTGGAGCTACACACGTCTCTCTGCATTGCATGCCCCACCCCTGCTCTCTAGTTTATTTACTTTGTTGGGGGTTAGTTGTTTGCAGAAATCACCCTTACCTAAGAAGATAATTTTTCTGGTACATTTTCTAAGTGATATATATTTGGAATGTATTTCCAGTAGTGGTGATCAGCCTAATTATTTTTATAAAGCTGTTTAGGCCTATTATAGAAAAGCTCATGGACAAATCATTTGGGGAGGACAAAACATACTCTATTTTATTTTTATATATTCTCATTTTAGTTTGAAAGTACAATCACATCTCACAAATCCAACTTCAAGTCCACTCTGTGAAAATGGAAAATTAGAAAAGAAATAGTTTTCATTACTTTCTAATGGAGGCCCTGATGATGGGATAACTAGATGTGTATCTCTCTCCTGGGTAGAGGTACCATTTTGGCATAAATGGAATAGAAAGAAAAGAGGGAAGGACATATCAAAATTTAATACCTGCCTGGAACTTTAGATACATGCACTCATTTGAAATATTTTCATTTTGATATTGAAGGAGGATTAGAGAGAAGCAGTAACTTGCCCAAGGTCACCCAGCTCATACGCCCGTGGGGCTGGAGCAGCTCTGATGTCTGAGTCTGAACCACATCCTCTAGGTAAGCGATGTCTGGCACACACCTAATTGAAAGCTTAAGGTTCTAATGTGTTTGGTGACGGTTTGCTTTTGAAAGTAGGCAAACATTTCCCTGGGAATCTCATTGACACTATTAATTTGCTTAGAAAACCATTTTATCCCTGAGTAGTGCCAAGGAAAACTTGAATGATTCTCTGACTCAATTATCACTGACTTCAAATTAGTATGGTGTGGGGGCTTCATAACTGGGTTATTCTTGGAGCGCAGGCGCACATGTAGAATAAAACTTTGATGAGGAAAAGTAGAGTAATTGGCAATGTCTCCATGGGAAAAGCAAAGCTGGAAGCTGTACACATGCCTTTTGAATTTGGGGAATGCCTTTAAACAACCCACCTGGATGCTTAGGTCACTTTCTGAATGTGTATATTTTGGAGTTGGAGTTGTCTCAACTCATTACTCCTTTTATCCTGTGTATCCAAGTTAAAGGATCTTCTGGGAATGTCTCTTTATGATGATTCTAGCTTTTCTACATAAGCTCAGTGTAGCTCAATGAGAGTAAATGGACTAAAATGAGCCTGTTGTAACAAGCTCCTGGGTCAATATTTATTGATCACTTGGGGACTTTTCTAAATGGTGACTTTTTCTCATACTCGCTTATGGAACAAGCAACATGAAATACGACATTAGTCAACAGCTGCTGAATTCACAGAACGTGGAATCTAAGCAATGGAAGTCCTTGGGTGGGTGAATGGCAAACAGGCTTTGAGTCATGTACAAGAAGCCCCAAAGTGCCAATGACCTTAGTTCTTAATATCCATAGGACTCCATTCAAAAGCCTGGACAATCTCCAAGAGGGAAGACTCCTGGGTCTGGCCTTCCAGAAAGTGATGTCTTGGGTAGATTAAGTCTTGACATGAGAGAGGAGGCCAGATCAGAATAGAAATATACCTCAGCGACTGCCTCCTCCTATTCTCAATTTCCAAACTCCTTGGCTAAGGAAAAAAGACAAATGTCAAGGGCTCCGAAGTTGCCCAGTTTTGAATAAGGATAAGAAAGAAATTCTAAAAGCATTCATTTGTCCTAGTTCTTCAACTTGGGGAATGTTCATCATGTATTCAAATGCATAGTCTTTATAGCTGTTATTATTCAACCATTTCATTCTTAGCGTGCAGAGAAATTTCTCTCAGGTCTTAGGACCAGGGAAATCTGCAGCTCTGAGTAATAACTGGTTTGTTTTAATTTCATGTCTACCATAACTCTGGAATCTGATCATATTTCTCTCATTACTTTCCCTCTTAGGAGCTGAGAACAGGGTTTCATATTCAACCTATTATGGTGGAAGCTCTCCCATTCTCATTCTTTTCTACTCATCCCCAGTCCACCTAACTTATCCCTTTTCACAGGAACCCCTGTTTCTCAAGTCCCTGTTCTGAAATTTTCAAGACATCAACACTATGAATAAACAGCAGTATAATCTGTGTGTCTTTGCATAATTCTAAGAAATGTCATTCACCTAGACAAAAATGTGATCTCAGTATGGAAGGTGGCCCATAGAGATGCACAATGTGTAACTTGCACAACCATTCCCGGGTTCCCTGGGAGAAGACAGTATCTTCCACAGGTTCCAATCTCTTCTCAGATGGGACACATGTACCTTCACAGTCTGGGATTCTTCAAGGACAATGATTCCAAATAATTTGAAACATAGTTCAGCAATGTTCACCTATGATTCTTTTCTTCTTTTGTGATTTCCTTTTCAACCTTAATGTAAACGCCTGGGAACAGCTGGGAGAAAGTTCTAATAGGAAAGGCACTGTTGTATGTGTTCTGACAGAGCACATAATTTACATACTAAATGTTTTCCTTCATTCAGATAAATTCCTAAAAGAATGTGTGGCACCCTGTCTGCTTAGACACCCTTGTGTCAACTGCCCCACCTCCCCCATTCACTGTGTTTGTCCCTCATGGAGATGCCAAGGATCAGATGCTGCTCCCACTCAAAGATATAACCATGTCAGAAAATTCCTTCTATCATTGCTGGACTTCTCTTCTGCCTTTTCCTAAGCACAGCTGTGGGGGCATTTACTAGACTCTTTGTCTATAATGAGAAAGGAGGAAGACCCACTTAGAGTTACAACCAAGGAGGGGTAGCCCATGCTGTCTGGTTAGCTGAATGATGTCACAGTCCCAATACCAAACATGTCTTGGTCCCCAAATAACCCACACACCTAGTCTTGGAGTTTCTTCCTAAAGTTCCATGTTTATTAAACCGAAAGCACATTCATATGATCAGAAAGCATCTCATTGTGCATGCCCAATCCATCTGCTTTCATGTTTCCTCCCTGCCCAAAATAACTGCTAATCCAAAGCAAAACACACAATGATAAAACATGGAGGGGCAAGTGGTAATAGTAGCAAAATGTCACTATTACACAGAGGCCTGAGGTGAGTAGACTTTAACAGGGTTTAAATGCAGGTTTATGAATTGACATGTATCTTAGAGAGGGTAGCTATTATGATTTCATGTTTAGGCAGGAAATACGATGAGGTTAGTAGCATTTTCCTTCTCAGTCTGCATAGGTTTTGGAGTGAAGGATGAAAGTAAACAGACTCAAATCAAGTAAGGGACCAGTCTAGTTTCGGAGAATGCAGAAATACTAGCAGTATAATGCGGAGGCTGTTGGAATAGTGAAGGCAGCATTATGTTGGAGTTCAGGGTCTGTGACCCCTTTTCTCCATGGTAAAACCAAGACACTTGCTTCAGAGAGGCTGAAATGAGGGAAAGCACATGAAATGGTCTGTGGGACACTTTCAGGCAGAACATGCTTCCGTAACATGTGCAGCTAACTGACTTTGGGCCCTGGCATCTTGATAATAATATTGTGATAAGGTGCCCCCAGGGATTAAAGCTGAGTAGAAAGAGTTGTTAACAATTAGGGGATGCAAAAGAGAATGCAATGAAAACTATATTTATTTTCCTTTGCAATTCACTCAAGCATAAATGAATGGAGTCCTGTGGGGTGCTATTATCTATTTCCACTTCCACTTCATTAAGATGCTAGTTTAAAAGAAAAGAAAAAGGGAAACTTTGCAGGATGTGGCTAAGAATCATCTCTGTTCTGGTCTGGTTTTCTACTCCTTGTGTTGGTTGAGCTCCACTGCTCCCGTGTTGCCTGCTGTGCTCTTCTCGGCCCTGCCTGCCTGTGCCTGGGACCCTGTGCGAAGACCCAAGTTCCCACTCTCAGCTTATGCTCTAAATGAGCATCAGATATAATGTTTATCAGTCGTATTTTTAAGTAGGTTTGCCTTCTCCAATATGCTCTGCAAAACACCACCTGCTGCTGATCACACCTTACAGGGAAAGCCTTGGTGTGTCACATGGCGCTGTGACTTACTGCTCTGAACAGTCTGCATCCTGAAACTAGTTTATTCAAAGGACAGGCATGGGTCACGATGGGGGAATCAGTATGCTCGGTGCTCACTTGGATTATCTTTTAAGTTTCAAAACATCACTATGAAATGGCCCTATTATTATCTCCGTCTTCAGACAGGCTTGGGAGATACAGAGAAGAAAGTGAAAGGTACAGGTCAGAGCTGGGGGTTAGGCCCAGGCAACCTGAGGACCTTCTTCTTGATCACAGTCCCTTAGTCACCGCCCTGGTTTCTACACTGCGGTGCTGGAAAAGATCGCATACTAGATCATCATGTTGGACAAGTAACTTCCTTTGTAAGTTTGGTTGAAAACAGACCCTCCCTGTGGAATGAGCCTGGTGCCAGGATTTCCCCATGTAGCTCTCAAGGTTTTTGCTGATTAAACTTTCACCAGGCCCAATGGCGTGGGGGTCACAAAATACCCAGTACAGGGCCCAGTGCTCTGAAAAAACTCAAAATAAGGACTAGCTCTTTCTCCTCTGCTCTCCTTTGACTGGTAGGGCTGTTGTTACATTTCATGCGATGCATATCCAAGCACCTTATTTTGTTTATTCTAGAATCTTGACCCATTTCAGGTGTGTGACGAATATTAACAGAAATGATGATGACAATGACAGTGGCCTTGAAAACGAAGCTGCGAACAATTCCACTCAGCTGTCTGAGAGACCCGACCGTCGTCTGAGGTATATGCTAAGGCAACGAGTTTCAAAAATGTGGCTTGGCTCACGCAGTTCTTGAGGGCCACAGCTGTCTGCACCCTCCGCAGCCCGGCCCAGTGAGACATCTCTCCATGTGAACTTTATGAATATCAAGGTTGAGGCATAATGTGAACGTCTCTGAAGCTCTGTTTCCTACTTGGGTCAGAGGGCAACATCCAGCAGTTATAGGCAACAAATATTTCACATGAAGAACACACATATTCCTGGGAGGGCTGTGAGCGCCTTAGACCACATTGTCCCTGGCAAAGTGTCCATCCTGTTCATGAACATATTCAGAGAGGACAGTGTCTTTCTCCAGGTGAGCTCAGCTTCAGGCTGAGAAGACAGTGGTGCCGCATATATTCTTAAACTCTCTATCAAACCAACTTAAACCTTGAGTTTTAAGTAATTGATTGTGATTGAGAAAATCTGCATCCATATTGTGTGGTCAACCATGAAGTTGGTGAAGGCTTTTTGTGATTCTGTAACTCACCTTACCCTAGTCTGGGCTCCTTATATTATCTGTACTTACTTTATGAAAAGGAGAGTAAGCTCAGAAATTGTAAACTGCAGGTGTAGTAACAGTGGCGACCAGACAAAGCAGCCTTGTTTTCCCAGGAAAACTCTGTAGATTTCCCCAGTCCTGGGGAGGCACGTTTGATAAGCAGTGTGTGCAT
Organism: Manis javanica; assembly: GCF_040802235.1. NCBI lineage: Eukaryota > Metazoa > Chordata > Mammalia > Pholidota > Manidae > Manis > Manis javanica. The sequence goes on along the minus strand of NC_133157.1, from coordinate 128,203,683 downwards.
TTCCAAAGTCACAAACATATTCTGCAGAAACAAGATGTTTTGGAAACAATTCTAAATTTCTTATTTAACCTCAAAAGGTATTTAGACATGATTTGCCTCAACATGATAGTCTAACGTGAAATTAAAGCCATGTATTTGAAAGTGAATAGAAAAACCCATATGTTGATAGGACATTATAATGGTTATCTATCATGGTTAGTATTTATAAACTAGGCCATAAAGACCTATGCCAAAGCCAGAGGTCTATACCACATAGTTTTTATAATAGTCCCATCCTATTCACTCAGCATTTGAGCATATTCCAGGAAACATACTTTTTCCTAAAATACAGCTCCAGAATTCGTTGACTGCTTTGAAGACTGTTTATAAATACTGGGTTTTGGTAATAAAGTTTCTTTTTTTAAGGACCCAGAAAGAGTCTCTAACCTACCTACTGACTTTTAGCAGCAGAAGAAAAGGAAATATAATTAACCACATTCAAAGGGGAAAACTCAACAGTGCTTTAAACGCAGTGGAACTAAATTAACTTGAGACTATGATGCCAACGCTATTTTGAAAAACAGATTTAGCAGGCAAATATTTATGTTGTTCCTGCTCTTTGTCTGATGCAGTTTCTACTACAAGTTTGAGAGCAAATGTTGATGAGCCTGATAGAACAGGGTGTCCCTCCTGGTCTGCACAGGCTTTCTTAGGCATTTGATTACGTGATGTGCTCTAGGTCAGCATCCTTGTTCTTCTGGCCAGTGCCATCTGAGGACACGTAAATCTGCTGTTTGTTTTATATTAGAAAAATGAGCATTCCATTGACCTATGAGGTCTTATGAAGAAAAATTAAGGCACATCCTTGGTCTGAGCTGCGTGCGTTTGTCTTCCAGTGGGGACATGCTGTTCACAGGTATTCTCCTACTGCTTCATATTTTCAATCAAGGTTTTTTGCCATTTCAAATTAAAGCAAGAGCTCTCGTTTTAAACAAACTCTGTTTTTTAGAGCGAGATGCAGACAAAATGGCTAGGAAATTTTGGTGCCTGCTTTTGAAAACCCTGATCATTTTGGGGGGAGTTGTCCTTTGCTTTAATCTTCCATTTTCCAACAGGGCAAGTAGGGAACAGGCTGATGGTGAAGCCTTGGGTTTGGGAATCAGACTGACAAAGGTCAAATCATGATGTCGGATCTTACTATTCTGTGACCTTGTTTAGAGACAGGCCTGCGTAGCACTCATCCCCCAAGGCTGGGTGAATGTGGAAAGACAGACAGGTGATGCATTTGATAGACAACATGACTGTGGGCAAGAACCCCAACCTGGTTCCTTCTTCTATAGTGTTGAAGCTCCCTAGTTATTTTTATCCCTTGCCTTGGCTTGGATTCATGGGACAGTGTTGAATCGCAACGGCTAGGGCAAGCAGACATCTTGCCTTTTTAAATTGTAATAGGAATATGTGTTTCCAGTATTTTCCTTTCAAGTATTACGTTAAGAAGATTTCCTTTCATTCCTAGTTTGTGGAGCATTTTCATCATGGAATTTGGTGCTGAATTTTATCAGATACTTTTTCAGCATCTACTTAAAAGATTGTGTGACTTTCCTCCTTTAATTTGTTAATTTGAGTCAATTACATTATTAATATTGCACAGTGCTTGCATTCCTATATAAACCCAACTTAGTCACAAAAAGGAATGACTTGATCATTCTTATAATATACCATTAGATTTAATGGGCTCATAATTTATTTAGGATTTTTAGTATCTATGTTCAAAGAAGAGGTCTATTAAGTATATGGAAGTCAGGTCAGCTGGTAGCACTTGAGGGACAATAGTTTGTGATCACTATACAAAAGGTTAATGGGTATAAAAAGGAATGCCACAGTTAAATGCATTTATCATGCTCAGAGGACGTGGACTCAACATACCGTTGTCCAGAGTTACCAGGGGCACTCTGGGCATCCTGGGCATGAGCAACAGTCTCCTGGTGGCATAAATCCTCATGGAATTCCCTGTGCAGGTCAGTTCTAGAGAAACTGACTGCAGGTCAGTTCCAGAGAAAACCCAAACATCTGGGGGTTAGGGACTCTCCTATGAATGAGGCAGACACAAGTTATGTTCCAGCCTGGAAATTTAAAGCGAGATGAGCAAGGAAATCATACAAAAGTCTGTAAGCAGACGTGCACCATGTGAGCGTGAATTTCTGTCTTGGAGCACTAGGGGTGGGGGCAGGTATGCTGGGCTCAGATCTGGAAGAACTGGGTTCATATCTTGGGTCCTTCATTTATAGGGAGTCTTAAACTGGTGCCCATGATTTGGGAGAGACAACAATTCCAGAAATCATCTGTAAAGTTTATGTACCTGTGCTTTTTTCTGGGGTTAGACTCTGTGGCTTTCATTAAAAACTGAAGCAGCTTGATCTATTCTTTGCTGGACTTGGGTGTGTTAACTTTAGTTTTTTGAGTTTCCCACTGCCTTTGCTTTAAAGCAGGGTAATAAACCTTAATTCCTTCAAAGAACAGATGTGGACTCAAATTATAAAAATGTCAAATATAAGTACATATATGCACTGAAGGAGATGTTTTGGGAATAAATAAAGGCAGTGGGCAATAAAATCTTAAGAACCATTTACCTCAAAAGCAAGTTTATGAAAGCATTTAACAAATATTAAGATAAACTGAGGCACCAAAGTGCAGAAAAGTAGGATTCTTTCCAAAAATTTATATATATGTATATATGTACACATAAATAAACAAATAAACAAATAAACAAATATACAGATTTTAATATATATATGTGTTTCTCTCACAAAGCCCCACTATTATCACCAAAATAGAAAGTATGCTGGGCTGGATTGACCTTACCTACCAGCCATACTGTTTTTTAGGCTAAAGCAAACATTTCAGCAAAGCCTCCCAATGTGTTAATAGGAGAATAAACACACATGGCTCCTTTAATGGAGGGAGAAGCTGTGGGAACTGTGCAGGAAGAGCCCTGAGAAGATAAAAGGGGCATTTGGATGGTGAACCCCTTTGCTCTGCCTCCTTCACATCCTTCATCTTTTCCATTTGAGCCAGGGGGATTGGTTCCCAGAGGCTCTTTTAACTCAGAGTCCCCACCTTTTTGAAGGGTCAGCTTTGTTCCTTTCTTGTCTACATTTTGAACATCCTATTGGAGCAGAGAAGGCTGAGATTATTCTCCCTTGTGATCTGGAAATATCAGGTAAGGTGGTCTCCATGCTGTCCCTCATTTGTCATAATGTGTTTTCCAAGTGAACTGAATTGCAAAATGCTGAACAATAAAAGAGAATGAGGATAATGGTGATAATGTCCATCATTTTTACATCTTATTTTGCAGTTCTCCATATGAAATTCTTTCAATTTTAGTCCCCAAAATAAAATTTATCATTGATTTGGCCAAGTAGAATCATTTAGAACTACTAGGAAATCAAAATTTTCTCTTACATGAATGTAATGACTGAACAATGGCAAAATGGATATTACAAAAATTTAAGTGCAGTGAATATTGAGGCTTAAAGGGAAGGAAATCACTTGTACCAGAAGATGAGTGAATTACAGCACCCAAAAGAATATGCAGATTAGATATCAAGCCAAGGGAAAACATTTATTAGAAGGGGGAGGGGAGGTTCAAAATATAAATGTAACTAATACTACATACTTTGGGGGGAAAAGACCTACAAATATTCCAACAGAGTTAAGCACGTGGTCAGTGTATTTGAGTCCTCTGTGTGTGTGTGTGTGTGTGTGTGTACACATGTGGAAAGGGAGAGAGTTTACAACATTAATATGTTAAATGCTTCCTCTGTGCCAGGCACTAGGCTAAGAATTTTACATACGTATGCACTTCTCACTTTACAGAACAGGAAACTGAAACGTAAAAGAGAGATATAAAAAATTGTCTAAGGTTTCTCCAATAGCAGGACCAACATTTGAAAGCCGAAGTAGTTTGATTCCAGATTCTACATTCTGAGATTTGTTGTACACAAATATTCTGAGTGTGGACACCCAAATAAAAGGGCCCATGTATCAGACCCTCGAGATGTCAGAGTTGCTGCAAATGGAAACTTAAGATTAGAAACCATAGACAAAGCCTGACCAATCCTGGTCTGTTTTCCTGAAATCGAGTTCTTTGTCTTCAGAGAATCAGGTTTCTAGGTCCTTTCTTGCTCTTATTTTTAAATGCATGGAAAAAGTGAGCTGACTTCACCATAGTACAGTTACAAAAAAATAGAGGGCTGAGGCAAAATGGCTCAAGACTCATCTGGCCCATGGGTGGCAGGTCCCCTTGTTCAGAATGATTTATTCTGACACAAGACCCACTCCAAATGCTGATGGCCTGGCTTGTGAATTTTTAGGCTAAAGCAAACATTTAAGTGCGTGAATAGGCTTAAAGGGGAGGAAATCACTTGTACTAGAAGATGAATGAATTACAGCACCCAAAAGAATATGCTGATTAGATATCAAGCCATCATTTGCATAAGAATAGCAGGCACAAAGTCCTTATTTTTGAGTAGTGGGAGTTTTGAGTGGTTTTAATGGACTTTTAACTTCTCTAGTTTATTTCTAAAATAATTATCACATTATCATTATGTTTTTAACAAGAGTATATTAAATAGGACATATCAGAAACTCACTAAATAGGTTAGTTAATACAAATATTAGCAAAGTGTTTTTAAAAATGCAATTCATTTCTCAATAAATCCTGTTAAAATCTATATAAAGCTGTCAGTATTTAAAAAAGACAGGGACAAAGAAAGAAGGAAGGAAGGAGTGAAGGAGGGGAGGTGGGAGGGAGGGGCAAATAACCCCCTCCAGTATTGCTGTGTATAGACAGTACACCTACTTATGGGCAAAGGCAGGTGTCACAGCACCTTAAAGAACTTTGTCTCAAAAAGCAAAATTTATGTCTGGGTGCTCTATCCATTAGTGTCATTCATTGAGAAAGATCCAAAAGTTGTGTGTAAATGAGTCAGCAGATGAATAAAGGGACCATTTAATGCCATAGCTAAAAAGAAAGAAGCCCCTAAAAACAGAAGGCACTGAGAATTGGTCATCCATTAGGGTCTCATGAATAACATGTAAATCGATAGTAATCATGCAACAGAGCCCATACTGATATGGGCAATAATGTTCCCAAATGGAACAAGAATTTCATAGCAAACATCTTTTTCCCTGGAGCACTTTACCAATACAGAGACTCTGAAAATCTGAGCTGTCTCCTCCCCTTTGTGTAAAAAAAAAAGGTGGGGGAATTCAAAACGATGGCAATTTCATCTTAAATATTTCTGCTCTATCTAGCTTCTAACTTCTTGTGCTTTTAACCTTAATTACTTTAGTCCCTAACCGTGTCTTGTGTCCCCACTGCCAGAACCTCTTCCTCAAGTCGGCATGCACAGCCTCGTTGGCAAATACAGAGCGTGTCATTTTCTGGATGAGTAATAGGCACAGAGAGCATTGCAATAGATGATTTTATGCTGCTGCTCCGTATTTAATCAAATCAGAGCAGATATGGTTGGTTACATGGACAAAAAGCTACTGAATAAACACGTTTGTTCAGGAGTAACTAAGCATTAGATAATGTTATGATATGTGGAAGTAAGTAACTGCCTGGCTTAATGTGACGGTTTCCATGGCAACCACATCAGTGAAGGGTAAAAGAGTTCAGAAATATTGGTTTCTTTCGGTGCATAAATGGAATATCTACATGCACGTGATGCTTTTGGTGTCTTTTAGAAAGTATTCTGCTCATTAGAGAGTGATCTTAGTTATTAATAAGTAAAAGCATTGGGGCTGTAATGTTAGAAAGAGTACGGGTTGGCAAGGCGTTTCCTAAATTCTTAGGGACAGGAATGATGTTCCAACTGATAGAGGGAGAGAGCTGCATGAATTTTACATGCGATGTGGCGGATTCCGAGTGGGGCTGCCTCACACGGAGAGGCTGTGTGCAGTGGACTCTTTTTTCTTCTCTTCCAAAAACAAAGAGAGCGGCAGCGATAACAAAAGGGACAGTCCCCGCCAAATGATGAGCACTGCAGAGGACGTCTTCTGCGGAAAGCAGAGAAGATTAATTATGGGAGGGGAGGTGGCGAGGAAGCCGTGGTTTTGTATTCTGCAGGGCCCCTCTGGGCTCCCAGCCCCTTTATCTGCTGCAGCAGTGCAATTACGGTGCAGGAGGAGAAGGCGCACCCGGGGGCCCACGGAGCCCAGCGCCAGTGTTGTTGTTTCATTTTATTTATTTCATTTTCATCCCCCAGGGTGAGATGAGGAATAAAGTTGAATACACAGATTCTTCTGAATTGCAAGTTACACCTTCAAAAGACTTAGAGAGACCCAGCTATATTTCATTCTGTGGCAAAGGGGACATTCTTTTCCGTGGTCAGGATGACTTGCTGAGAGCCAGGAGAACTGAAATCTGCTCTTGCCTCCTTTACCTGCCCGCTTCACACCTTCCTTCCCAATGGCTCAGGTGTGCTTTCCCCCGAAAGGCTGGCTTTTTAATTTTAGGTGCTTTGGAGATTCTACCCCATCTGAGGATGTCCCTTAACTATGCACCTTAACTTTTTAATTGTTCTCCAGTGGTTCTTTGCTAGCCTCCCTCCATGGTTAGGACAGAAGAGACTCTGTTTCTAAGGCATGCTTATAGCATGCACACAGGGGTTTTAACTGAGGTTTGGTTCACTTCTAGAACCAATCCTTGTGTCAAGTGTCCCATGTATACATTGTCATTGGCATGTGCAGTCCCTCCACCTTTTATTGCAGATAGACAACTCTAAGAGGGCCTCTACCCTGGGTCCATGTGATTGCACATTTATGAGGCTGCCATACAATCTGAGGAAGAACAGAAGAGGCCACCTTTATGGCTCACCCTAAAAGGTGGCACACACTGTAGAGAAACGTCTTAGAGCTGTCCCTGAGTCCTAATGAATGGGGTAATGCATGCAGGGAAGCAAATACAAGCAGTAACTTTGTTCCAGCTCATTGAAAGTTTTGCCCCATTGGTCTATCAGGAGATCTGTGGGTATGTAATGCTATCCCCTTTACCACAAAAACAATGAGATGTGGAATCATTTAGGCCAAAGTAGAAACCATGGGAGGATATCGGCCTTCTCTTTTAGCAAGTACATACCAAATACATATATCAAGCAGTTCTCTTTATTCCACATGACAGCACTTCAAGATAAGCCTTACCACCTGTATTAGCCAGGGTTCTCCAGGGAAAGAGAACAAGCAGGATGTATATACATATGTAGAAAGATTTTTATTTTAAAGAATTGATTCACACACTCGTGGAGTCTTGGTGAGTCCAAAACCTGATGAGGGAAGCTGGCAGGCTGGAGACCCATGGAAGAGAGGCAGTTTGAGTCCAAAGGCTGTCTGCTGTCAGACCAGGAAGAGAAGATTTTGTAGATGAAGTCTGAAAGCTGTCTGCTGGAGAATTCTCTCTTGCTCAGAAGAGGTCAGTATTTTGTGCCAGTCAAGCCTTCAACTGATTTGATGAGGCTCACCCACATTGTGGGGGCATTATGCTTTACTCAAAGTTCACCATAACTGTAAATCTCATCCAGAAATATCCTCACAGAAATGCCCAGAATAATGTCTGACCATCTATGTGGGCACTGTGGCCCTGACAAGTTGGCACATCAGATTTACTGTCACATCACCCATGTCTTACTAGTCAGGTAATGAGAAACAGAGAAATGAAGTAACTTGCCAGTATGGGAGTAGCAGCTGGCAAAACAGGGTACCAACCCCAAGACCCTGGCCTCATATCCTTGCCAACACATTGTTAAACATCAGAGCAACATCTGCTGAGGGTCCTGACTTAAGTTATGAAGCTCCAACCAGAGCTCCAGGCTTCCACAGGAAGGTAGACGTGATAGCCAAGGGCCTTCTCCCATAGCTGCCTCTCCTGGACACCGCCTTCTCTGAATTTTAGTGTGTGCTTGGAAAGGGTCTGCTGATGGAATGAAGTCTGTGAATAGAAATGTTCTCATGACAAATGACTTGAACCTAGTCCCCTGGCCCTCTTCACCACCACTGTGACCAGAAAGAGGAAAGATTTGAATAATTCCTTGGTTGTGTATAATACTGCACAATCTCTACGATGTATTTGTTCTCACAGTGACCCTGATGGTAGTAATTATGATCCTCATTTTACTGGTGGGAAAATTCACATCTGTGCCAGGTTAAATGATTTACCCATGCTTCAGAGTTAGTAGATGAAAGAAGTTCCACCTGGTATTTCTTTTACTGCAGAGTGTGGATATACCGACTTCCTTGGTCTGCTCTTGATTGGGCTATCTGATGCCTCAGTCATCATGTCAAGACAAAGATGGTGTCTTCCCCTGCTTGCTCTGCCTAACAAGGGTAAGCATGAAAGCTAGTTTCTAGAACATCACTGGAGAAAATTAGCTCTAGTTTATTTTTTGAGCAAAGTGGTCACTTACCAAGATGTTTTCCTACTAAAACTTGTACAGGAAAATTCAATGGCTTATGTGGGAACCAAAAGCACACAAATCTCCCAGATACACCTCCAGATAGGGAGGTAATTGTGGTCTCTCCTGGAAATTCTGTGGCAACCTGGACTTGCTTAGCAGCCCCTGCAATGCCAGTACGTTTGTCTAGACGGCATGCATGAGGCTGATAGTGTTCCATATACAGGGCACAAAGAAATAGTTTGTAAAACTGGCATGATGAGGCTTGCCTGACATGAAGTACTCCTCAAGTGTTTAGTTCAAAGACAGTCTCTCTGCAGAGTCTGGACATCGTATCTTAGCTGCACACTTGGCATTTGTATTACACTGAGAGGCTGGTTCCTAGGGTTTCATGAACTGCAACCTGAAACTCAGTTACCCTCCCTGTCAGCAGTTTCCTCTCTCTCCTCCCCAAAGAAAGTAAAATGGTGTTAACACGCATTATGATAGGATGGTAATTATTGCCAGTGTATTCTTCAAGGAAGCTAGATTTTTAGCATTTCCTAAAATGGGTATTTAACTCATCTATATACAGTTTACAAAGGCAGGTCACAAAATTGTTTGCTGCTTACGGGTAAGGCGAGTATGCCTTATGAAAGGCAAAAAAACACAGCCTATTCTAGTCTAGAAATGGATTCAAATTTCATTGTCTGAGGACTTGAAGGAAAAACTTTCAATGCTTCTGTTGAAATAGCTTATTTTCATTCAGGTCTCAAAAGTGAGTAAAGTTAGTGGTTTCCTTAGATACTGTAGTTTTCTTCAAATGGAACCTCTTGATTTTTGCTTATACATGTTTTTTTTCCTAGAGGTATGTCTTAGAAGTGCTCCAGAGGGTATCTCGCCAAACAGACAGACAGACAGCCTTGGGGGTTTAAAGGAGGAGGTTTAAATGAAATCTGAATGAAGTAGTGTTTTGTGGGCTCAAAGCAATGTAGCGCACAGTCAGTGTCAGGTCTGGACTGAAAAGTGTTTCTGGGGAACCAATAGAGATGAATTTGGAGTGTTGTGCCCAGAAGCCTGCTCCTGGTTTGTAAACTGTGACTGCTTCTCTGTGTCAAAAAGTGCCTGCTGGGTTCTCCCCGCAAAAGTGGGAGGTTTCCCTTTTACTGATGCAATTTCCAGCAGCAAATGTGCCACCAGCCTATGATTTTAGAAGACAAAATTTCTCAGGGAGTGAAAAGCAGTAGTCATTCAACAAAAACAGTCATGTTGCTGTGCCACATCAGAGCCACAGTGTCCTTGGGGGAAATGCTATTTGCTGTTAACTTCAGGCTGCATCTGCTATGCCCCCCTGGCGCTTGGCCAGGTAGGGTTTTACTTTCTCAGTGGGAGCTCCTTTTCACTCTTTCATCAGGAAGGTGAGGATGGCAGGCACAGAAGGTGCACAGGAACAGAAAGGAGAACAAGAGGGAGAGGGAGATGAGTGGAACAAAGATGGTGGGGAGGTAAATTCTGGTTATAATAGACTGAAGGGCAGTGTTCTACAGTCTCAGGCAGTGCTGGATGAAAGAGTAGCCAGTTTGATGAATAAGTGCTGAACACTGAATGGGGAATATTCATATGGCTGTGAAGAGTCACGACTATAAATGAGTAGTAACACTCCTTTAGGTGGCCCAAATAGTATTAGTTAAACTGACATAGAATTTCCTGATATTCCTTTTCACGTTTACCAGAAAACAGAATGGAAGTGCCGATGCCAGCCATCACATGTGTTAGGAATGTTTCCTTAGATACTCACAGGGTAACGTCAGGGTTATTCTTTATGGTGATGACTGTCGGGCAGTGTTCTAAGTCAACACGGCCCATCCAGTGGTTTTTGAGAACAGATTCTGGACCCTAGGAATGGCCTGTTCCTGGCCCAAAGCGGTATCTTCTCTACTCTCCCAGGCTCTCCTTGTCCCTAAGTGATAGCTGGGCATTCCCTGTCCTGTGAGCTCGGAGCACAGGGAGAGACAGAAGCTTACAGGCTTTCCGCGTCTAGAGTGTCTCCAGCTTTCAGGCTGGGGCTTCTTGCCCCCTACACAGACTTCTCTTAGCAAGTCTTCATTTCTCTTATACATATGACCTTTCCATGTTCCCCTTTATGCAATCTCGATTTTTTTTTCCAATTTCTCACCTTCCATCTTCACAAATCACTACTAGTATAAATTACTTTAAGTCTGGAATATTCCTTTCAGCCTGTTCTCTTCCCCTAGTCTGCCCTCCTTGAAGCCCCTGGACTAGTGGGGAAAATTTGCAGGTGCACAGCAAGAGCCTGAGGACTATCACGTGAATTAACCCACGTCCAGGTCCCTTCCAAGGGGCTGGGGAGTAGGAAGGGTAAAGGAAATCGGAGTTGGACAGTAGCTGAAGTAGTAATAGTAGAGTTTGCCCAGGACCTATGACAGTAGGGGAAGAGACCTCAGAAGAGAACTGGGCTCATAAATACAGCACAGAAAAGTGGAGGTTCATAGTCAAGGATCAGGGCAGGCATCAGTGGATGGGCAGTTACTAAGAGGAAGTATCAGGGGCCAGAAGTCCTGGCTAAACTAACAACAGGATTCTTGCCGAAGTTAGCTCAGGGTGCTTCAGACATTTGATCAAGAATTTGGTCAGACATCAAGGATGATCAGATGTGGAGGGTGAGATTGTCTCTAACTTATTTAGCAGGTTCATGAAAAAACTAGGCTTTGCAGGTCTGGCAAGGACAAGACCTATTTGAGAAAAGGGCCTAGAAGTGCCAGACCAAAGCTTAGTTAAAGAGAGTCTTTGTCAGGTAGGGAACCAGTCCTATTCCAGGAGAGGCTGACATGCAGGATATGAATAAAGGTGGGCAGAGGAGACCCTGAGTTGCACGTAGACAGGTAGGTATGCCCCAGAGAGGCCAGCAGCAGCTGTGGGAAAGTGGAGGAAATGAGCATCTGCTTCCTGTGCACCCTGCATGGTCTGGCTGTCAGCACTAGGGCCAGCGGGAGGCTGTAGGAGAGAAGTAAGTGATTAGAAGCAGCGGGGAGCAGAGACGAACCCTTGAAGTCCTCAAAGGGAAGACAAAGTGATCTTGTGAAATACTGTCCTTTAAGCTCAACTTCATTGTTCAGCTAAAATAATTGTTTATAGTATTCGGCAAACATTAGGAAGAGGGAAGAATCCTAACTGAGGGTATAACTGGCACCAAACCAGAGAATAGTAATGAAAGCCAGGACTGGTAGCAGGATAGGTTGCTTAGGGACCAGTGCTGCCAAACAAACTTAATAGCTTGCCTCTTGAGAAGAAATGCATGCACATGTGAACACATGCACACATAGACGCACACATACACAAATACAATCACCTGGATGAATGGTTAAGAGGAACACAGCAGATGTTATTTATTTGGACTTTATTAAAGCACTTCATAAAAATGTCTCATGAAATTGTACTTGCAAAACAAGTTCAAATTGGCTGGAATAGGAGAATTTTTATGCAGATTGAAAATTGGCTCCAAAACCATTAACCAAAGGTAATGGAGCTAATAGATAAATGGCAGCAGTATGGTTGCTGGAAGGTGTTGAGCAGAAGGCCCCGGGGGTTACTGTGAGGACTGAGTTTATTAAAAATCTTTATCAGTGAATTGGAAGAACCAGTCAACAGGATGCACAAAAATTCTGCCAAGAGTATGAACTAACAGTTGTTCGAGAAAGCACGGAGGATCAAGGCCTATGCAGAGGGACGGCAGGAGAGGGTGGGAGGGTGTATAAAGAGGAGGAGGAAGGAGGGCATGGGGCCCCGCTGGGGTGGGAAATCCCAGAGTGCCGACTTGAAGATCAGGTTGTGGAATTGCATGAGGAGACAGGAGAGGTGCCATGGTAGAGAAACGCCCAGGTCGGGAGGAGATGATGAACTAGGTGTTGCTTGGCAAAGCTGTTCTATGGCCAACAAAGGGAGGACCTAGGTTTGTGGGCCTGGAGTTTATAGGGACTAGAGAGCCCTCTTTAAGAAAAAGACAAAAAGATTATTAATTTAGAATTAGGGACAGGACCTTTAAAGTGCTAAGAGTAAGTGAGGTGCCTGGGAGGATACGCCCAGTGAGTTTCACAGGAACTCTGCTACTCCACGGAGGCTGGAGTCACACAGGCCTGGGGAAGAGGGTGGAGAAATGGCAAGACTGATCTGGGTACAGGCATGCAGGTGCAGAGCCTTGAGGGGACAGAGATGTGGTGCTTTTCCAAGTGCCTGCCTGGGTTGGGCTGGTGGGAAGAGGTAAAGCACGAGGCGGAAGAGTAAGCAAGGAGATGAATGTTGAGAGGTGTCTCCTTTCTCCCGAGGGTGATGGTGCCACTGAGAAGGGTCAAAGCAGCTATAACGCCAAGAGCATGGAGCACCAGAGAGATAAGTTCTGGGCTCCAGTGGGGAGGAGAGTGGTGGCTCGGAGGATGTGACAGTGACCGGGTAAGAGATGGTGATTGGCTGGGGTGGGAGAGAGATGGGGAAAGAGGGGATTCATTTGGGAATTTTATAGAAGATAAAATGGTGGGACTTGGTGCTGAATCAGATATAGGGGCAAAAGATGGGAAGACAGAAAATGCCTGTCATTCTTGCATTTGAAGCTAGGATGTTGGAGATGTCCTCTCACAAATGTTCGCTTCAGCTTAACAACCAGAGGTGCTCATGGGATTACATTTGGGAGATAGCGAGAGCCTTAGATACAAATCACCCAGATTTATCTCAGCTGCTTAGTGGTATAAAACAGTGACAAGCTTGCTAGGACACTGTATTTTTCTCCGCATTCAAGGATGTTTATTGTGACATTGTCATTGGGAGGAATTAGGGGACTAGATGGATGTATGAGTGACCTTGAGGCACTGGAACCTAGGCAGCCTTTAGAGGTAGTGTGTCTGCAATTAACAGTTTCAAGGACATCTTGTCAACAAGTAAAGTAGCAAGCTGCAGAAAATAAGGCAGACCATGGTACAAGTTTTGTTTTAAAGAATAAATAAATGTTTGATGAGCATGAACAGATTCAAACAAAACTATTAACCATGGTTATCTGTGGGTGGTTGAAGTAGGAGGCAAAGGGAAAAGGAGGGAGTGTCTCTCCCTTTTTTACTTTCTATATTTATTGGACGGTGTCTTTTGGTGAGATAGTCATCCCCACACACATGCACACAAATATACATTAAGTGGCATTGGAAGGATTTGGAAAAAATTAAGATGCCCCATTCAGTAAAGAGCTCCTAGTATCTCATGTTGCCAGCTCTTCAGATTGCTGCGGGGTGGAGACAGATGGAAATCACCTGAAAACCCCCTTGGCCACATTGAAGTGGTGAGCCAGCAGGGCCCAGGCCCTGGCTGCCAGTCAAGTCCCTTTTCGGGAGAGCCCAGGGACTCAGTGACCGTGCACATCTGTTTAAAACACCCAACAGAGCCGCTCTTCTATGAAAAGACTCGAGCCCAGTGTGGCTCAGGATGACCTTGAATTTGTTAAAGGCAGATGTTGAACTGGAAACTGCCCAGGGCTCACAAGAGTGAGCCAAGAGAGCCAAAGCAAAGGGAAGCACTTGGGAAGGACCTTATCTGTGCCCGTGAGCTGGGGCTTACTTGGAAATTTCGCTTACTGAAGGATTTGGGTTGAAATCATCTTTGGATTGACTGTTACCTTCAAATCTGCAAAATTGCCTTGGGCATCACAGGCGAACAGATTTTCCAAAAGGGCTGTTGTTACATTTTGCTTGTATCTGAACTGGAAACACTCAAAGAAATGCTTTGGCTTGCAACATTCTGTGTAATCTTATTCTGTTTGTATTTCCCATCATGTCTGAAAAAATAAATAAATAGCTTTCTTGTGAGTAGTGTGTTTGGGGCAGCGTAATGATAGTCAGCTGCAATTTCAAGTTTCCTTTGCTTGTCTTTTTTTGTCAGCCAGAGGTGTTGGATTCTGCCAGTGTACTTTTTTCCTATATTGATCTTGGCCAATCGCAACTGGCTGATAAATGTGAAAATTTTGTGTTTATCATCTGCCAGATTTTTGTTGTGAGGTTTAATATTTTTTCCCTTTACAAGCTATTCAAGTGTTCTAGCTATAGAGACCAGATGGTTTTTCTATCCCCTTGATGTTGCCTTCATGGGAATGGTTGTTCTGAGATGTTCTAAGGCTGTACCGGGAGGGTGGAGTTTCTACAGCTACTCTGGTCAGCATTACTGCAGTCATGCCTTTGCCAGCACAAAGGACTAGTCAATCTATCAAAGTCTGGGAACCACTTAAAATAAATGGCCCTGTGTGTTTTGAAATCATGTGGGCAAACCTCAGGTTTCAGGTAACTATTAATAAATAATTACCCTTTTGTTAATGCATCCTGCCAATTCCATGATAAGAAATTGGTGGATGACTTAGCTGGTTCTTACCGTCAGGTCTGTTAGGATGTGCTTGTCTCACATTACCTGTGGACTCAAGCTTTCAGAGGGCATAGGGGACCTCATGTCTCTGCATCCCATGAAGTTCTCGGTGTGTAGTTCAAAAATAGAAGGGCAAAGCTTTGCTCTGTAAATGTTAGCCCAGAGCTCAGCCTGTATGTGCTCAGTACAAATCGTCTCACTGATTTGGGGTGTCTGACTGGTGGTGTGGGAGGTCCCACTTGATGCAGGTGAATGACCACACCCCCCACTGAGGAGAGGAGTTTCTTGGGGATACTGATTGCCTGCATGGCCCAAGATACCCAGGGGTTCTCCACAAGGAAGTGTGCGGTGGTCGGCAAACAAAAAGGAACCAAGCTCTTCAAACAGTGCTTTGCTCTTCATAAACACTCTGCTTGATACTGAAAATTGCCATCAGGTGCACAGGTGTTCAGCGAGATAGGTGTATTACTGGTTGTCATGAGAAAGAACACATACTGTGGGGAACCAGGGATGTCTCAGTATGAGAGGGAATTCCAAAGAAACTGATAGGATTTGGACTTTGGTGGTGTGGGTGATTTTGCGGAAGGTCTAAAGAAGCAGAGGTTCACTCTAGCCTGGGTGATGTCAAAAATCAGAGGCAATTCCATCATCTCTGGAAGCAGACGAGAGCCAGGATAAAGCTGGAGTTGGTGAGGATGGAGCAGTCACTTAGGTAGCAAGATTGGGGGGCTTGGGTATCTTGTGTGACCTGGTCTGGGTGAGGTTCTGAGATTATTGATGTCCAGCAGGAGCATGCCCAGAGGGTATCAGGCCAGCTTGTGGTAACAATGAGGCCTAAATGTAAGGTCACATGCATTCCCAGACATTAGGAGGCTTGATTTCTTTCTCAGATGTCACTGAAGAAGCCAAGAAAGGGGCTGGCTACCTGGGGATTTCTGAGATCCAGATTCTCAGGTGAGTGCAGGGAAGGCTCAGGGTGGGGACCAGGGATGTGGAACAGGGTCCTCACCCCTGAGTGCCTTGGGACACCAGCTTGACCTTTGTTTTGTCACTCTCTGATTTAGGAAGAGACTTAATCCAGGCTGCCAAGCTCAGGCTCCCTTGTTCTCAGCTCCTCCCATCTGCCCCCTGTAAGGTGGATGGCTGCAAGTCAGGACAACAGTGGAGCAGCTGCTCTCTGCACCTAGGACTGTGCTTTGTTAAGAGACAAAAACATCACTGTTCCGACTGGGTTTACGTAAGCTAGACATAAAAGGATGTAAAGACTTAGGCAAGTATGTGTGTGTATTTTGAAAACACATCCCACTCATAACAGTTCATGGAGATAAAAAGTGTACATCCAGTGCAGCCTTCCATCTACATGTCTTAAAGTATCGGATGCCCTGTGGGAGGGGTTCTATGGCAGTTACTCTGTACACATGTTTGAACTCCAAAGTCAAGGGACATTTAAAGAAGTTCTGGATGGCTGTGTTCTCAGAGACAACCCTGCGATCCTGTAGCATCTTTCCATGGTCTCTAATCATGAATAGCCTGAAAATAAGCCATGGGCACCCGGGAGAGAGGCTGTGGCACAGGCAGGGAGGGTCCCAAGTTCCTGCCTGGAGGAGCGGGTCTTGGTCAGGAGCCGGGGACAACCACCTGGGCTGGAGGAGGCAGGGCCATGCCATCTGTGGTTCCCAAAGTGTGGCCCAGGACTCACCGCATCCTCACCTGAGAATGCGCTAAAACAAACACTGAGGTTCCATCTTGGACCTAATAGATCAGACACGGGGGCTGGAGCCAGAGAGTCTGTTTGTGACACTGCCCAGGTGTCCCAAGGCACTCAGGGCTGAGGACCCTGCTCCACATCCCTGGTCCACACCCAGAGCCTTCTCTGGGCTCACCTGAGAATCCGGATCCCAGAAATCCCTGGCAGGCCCTGGTTGAGAGCTCCTCCTATGATTCTGATGTTCTTGTTGGGGTGGCGATCACCGAGGCCTTTGGAATGGTTTGAAAAATGCCAAAAAGGAGCACTTCCTCAGCCCACCTTGTACCCAGCACTCCTTGCACCACAGGAAGGAGCCACAGGAAACCGACGGAGCTTCTAAGGAGATGCCGCAGGAAGGCGCCACCACTTTATGGGGAATGGGCTGAAGTGCAGGGTGGCCCTGAGGGTGCTGTCATGGAAGGAGGCACGGCTGATGTCCAAGACTCACTGGGCGCTTACTATAGTCCAGGTCTTCATCCAAAGGAGAGACCCTTGTTTTAAACTCATAGCAACTTTATGAGTTAGGAACTCTAATGCTCATTTTATTGACGAGGAAACTGGGGCATGAAGGCTCAGTAACTTTCCCTAGATATTATAATTAATAAGCAGCAGAGCTTGGGTTTGAACCAAGGCCTTCCGGCTAGAGAGCCAGTGTACCTAAGCCCTGCACAATTCTGTCACATACTTTCCCTCCTAGACAAGGGCTTTGAGGATGGGGATGGCGAACTGTCCAGCTCATCTCTGGTCCTGTCTTCAGCTGCCCTGGACAGACACAAGTACAGCTTGACTACCACAGAGCAAGAGAGGGGCCCGGCCTGGCCCAGCCCAGACGCCCACCACTGCGCTGCTGTGTTCCATCTCCCCATGCATAGATCACTGAGCCATGTCCCAAGGCCCAGGCTGGCCCAGCGAACACATCTGTAACAGCGCTGGGGTCAGGAAGGAGCAGCCCTTCTTTGTATCTTGGAGGGGAAGAGAAAGGTCTTTGAGTAAAGGAGCTCATTGTTAGCTTTCCTTCCAGACAAAAGTCCCTGCACTCAATTTCCACATCATGGATAATTGCTGAAGAACATGGAAGACATTGACCTCCTCTGACTTGTAAATTCTGCAATGGCAGGAAACAGTACCCTCACCACATCGAGTACCTGGTGTTTATTATTTACTAGGAAAATGGGGGTCTAAGAGTTTTAATACATTGGTCAAGGTCCCCCAGTTCATGGGCAGCAACTGGGATTTAGGGAAATAGTCTTCTGATGCTAACACTGGCCAAAGTCAGTGTTCTTAACCAGAAGCTATTTTAACTACTAGCTTTAGATAATGTATATTAGGATGAATTTACCAAGCTCCCAGAAAGGTCAAGTTCACAGGAACAGTTCTAGGGGAGACAGTGTGGAGGTCAAGAGCATGGGGGAGGCAGGTTGTATACTGTCCTCAATTCTCCACCCTTCCCTATTTATACTTTTTCTGTAATAACTTGCAGTTCCTTCCATAAAAGGGTGCCATGTATTTCCCCACTCCTTGACTCTGGGTTTGTTTTTTGTCTGTGGAATGGGAAGACAGCGCTGATGTACCTGGTCCAAGACAAGACCAAGGGCTTGTCCATTTCCACATACATGTTTGCACATCTGTCATCATGATCAGAAGATGTACTCTGGCCAGTTCACTGGCACCAGGAAAAAGATAAGAGTCACATGGAGGGGAGCCACCTCCTCCAGGGGGAACCACCTCCAACAATGCAGGATCAACTGTACCCCAACCAACCTGCACACACCTGAGAATAAATTATTGCTATTTTAAGCCATTTGTTGTGGGGCCATTTGTTATGCTGCATTGTTGTGGCAATAACCAACTGATACAAAATGTTATCCCCCAAATGGGACGTGGGCTCAAAGCAACTTCTGTCACTTACCAGCTTTCACCAATATTTAACCTTTCTAAGCCATAGTGTCTGTCAGAAAAAATGGGAAAATAGAAATTTCAACCTATGAAAAGTTTGTAGATTTCTGTGCACTGAATAAATGAGATAATGCTGGTAAAATGCTTAATACAGCCCCTGGCCTGAGTAATATTTTGTTAGCTAATGTTGGGATGGCAGGAGGCCTCTGTGTTGGTGGTGACACACCCAGAAGCAGATCTGTCTGCTGAGTGGTACTGTGGTGCTCATGGTTTATGAGTCAGACAGGGGAAAAGCTCATGGACATACCCCTTCAGCAGAATCAAATTCTTAAGTGCTGAAAATTCTCAGGCTAAGAGAGTGATGTGTGTGTCTGTGTGTGTTTATTCTGACTGGAAGGTCAGAGATAGGGAATAGCTCTACTTCTGCAAGATTCTGCATAACATCTTCATCCATGTTCCCATTTTTGCCTGAAGTAGGGTGCTTCATTTTTTGGAGTTAATGATGTCCAAAAGAGGTGAAGATGTCATGAACCAGGGGCGTGGCCTCCAGCCAGTATTTAGGTGGTGGGCATGCCTTTCTTGAGCTTGTCGGCTGGGTGACATGGTGGTAAGCCATCCTCCCGGCTTGAACAGGGCAGCCAGGTCCTCGGCACACCATGTCCCCTGAGTGCAGGTATGAGAGCAGCTTCGATGTAATTGAACAAGCAGTGGCTGTCGCTTTCCAGGGCTGTGCCATTTTTTGATTCGTTTGGGCAGCTCCTTCAACAAGCCCCGCAGAGTGGACTACAGAGCAGTGGGCTCAGCCTACAAGCCTTCACAATGCAAGCTGCACACAGGCGGGATGAAGGGGCACTGGCATTTACTGAGGTTTATAAAACTGTCAGCAAATCAGGCCCTTAAGCTTGGACTCCCCAGCTGCTGTGTTCTGCAGTGCTGAGGTCAGCATCTTGATTCAGCTGCATAAATAATCTCAAAGATTTCTGCAGGGGCTGGGGGCAGTGGAGGGTGGGGACCCAGGGAAATCAGTCAGGACTAAGATATAAACCCCAGGGAACAAGGGAAGCCCTGGCTCTGCAAGGAGATGGATCAGATAGCTTTTTAATTTTTTTTTTATTAAAAAGCTTTTTTTCTTGATGATTTCTAAATCCTGTATTGATTGTGTCATGAATGTAGTTGATCCTTAGCCATCGTTAGCTAAGTGACTAAAGTATTCAGAAATCTGATTGACTTTTAGGCATTTTATCTGTCTTTCCCTCCTTATTTTTGTTATTTCTAATTATGGTTTCTTTTCTTTTTGTCAATTCTTCTAACTAGATCAGACTTTTGACATTCAAATCTAATAGTCCCTGCATCTTTGCTCCGTCCCAAGAAGCCCATTTTTTAAAACGTAAGCTGCTTACAGAATAGTTTGCCTGCAATAAGGCCCCATCAGCCTCAAAAACACCTTACCTCCTCTGATTTCAGTGATAGTGAGGGTACCCTAGATGCCAACGCACTCTGCCATTCTTGCCTCCTAACTGCCTACTCTCAATCCCAGCCAGACGAAGGAAAGGAAGTTTCCATCACACGGGCAATGGGGCTGGGCCAGGACAAAGTGGGCCATGTTCCTCTGATGAACAGCCTCAGTGATGCACGCCAGACCATACTCTGGCTTCGGCCCTCTTTCAGCGCCTCGTACACGTTCAGTCACAGAGGTGCTAAATCCAGCAGTCTAAAACGTGCATGAAGGAATCCACAGGTAGGACCTGGGATACTAGCAGGTCAGAGCTCAAAGGCTCCAAGCGCCTGCTTGCTGATGGGGCCCATGAATGGGTCTAAGTCAGGTACAGGACTGCATGTCAGGCTGGTCCCCTGGAATAACACAGCCTTAAGAATCCAACATGGAATTTGTAAGAAGCTTCTGCAGATACACTGACATTTTGTCTCTGGGATTAACTCAAACCAGTGCTCTACAACTAATTTGCTCAAATTGGGTCATGGCATGGTTTCTCTTATTTTGCTTTCTGCAATGGACTGAGTTGTATCACCCCAAATTCATGTGTTGAAGCCCTAACCCCAGTGTGATGGAATTAGGAGGTAAGACCTTTGGGAAGGATTAGGGTTAGATGGGGTCATGTGGGGGGTTCCCCCATGGTAGGATTAGATCACTAATAAGAAGAAAGAGAGAGCTCACCCTCTCTTCACTGTGTGGGCACAGCAGGAAGGTGGATGGACATCTGCAAGTCAGGAAGTGGACTCTCACCACATACAGAATCGGCCTGCACCTTGATCGGGACATCCAGCCTCCAGAACTTTGAGAAATAAATGTCTGTTGTTTAAGCTGCCACATCTATGATATTTTATTAAGCAGCCTGTGCTAAGACAGTTTCCATTGTTGCTTAGCTTTCTGTATTAAGCTAATGGTGGCCTTGACCCCACGAAGGACATGATCTTTAACACTTTACCTATTCTTCCAAGAATACTATGAATATAAAGCAGAACACCTGTGCCCTTTAGAACCAGTGTCCAGACAAGGGAATGGTGATGGGGACGGGGGTGGGGTGTTATTCCATGAAGGAGTAACAGGAAAAAATACATGATATGTGCATAAAATTACTTAGAAATCCTTAAAGGCAAAGTAAAAACAAATACAAAATAACCCAATATAAACAGAATGCAATAACTCTGGTTCTATACAGAAGTTATTCTTAAATATTCTAATGCCATGGCTCAAAAAATTTAAGCTCTTGTCTTAGAAAAATGTAATTATCCTAAAGCTCTCATAAATTCAGTACACATTTCCCTGTTGTTTAACAAAGAATAATGTAATTATAAGTGATCAAAGGAATTTTTTTTTACTCTTTCATTATAAATTTCCACTTCTAAGGATAGTACATTTTTGAGTCAGAAGGAAATGGATGCCTCTTCAAGATACAAAACCCAACATCATTTAAAAAGAACTTATTGCATAATCCCCCCTGCAGTTACATGACCCTATTTAGTGAAGTCCAGGTGCTATCATATTTTCAAAGAAATATATCTTACATGTTATATAAGTTTATACTCAGTTTTGAACTTTGAAAGAACACATAGGAAATTTTATTAATGTTAGCTCCCAGCTGGGAGAAACTAGTAAGCTGATTCCTAACTATTTAACAAAACTGGATAAAATGCATTGTCTTGCTTGCCCCGGCTTTGCTTCATGTTGTACAAAAATAATCCATTTTCAAAGTCACATATTGCCATAAGAAATTGGCTTGTGGTTGTGATTGTAGTCATTGCTTAAAACAAAAACATTATCTGAAACTTGCCATATTTAAAAGTTCCATCACTTGAAATTGATTACTGCATTTATTGAATTCCTCTTAGCAGCCTGATGAATAGTGAACATCTTCATACCCTTTATTCAAGTTCATTTCTGCAAAATAATACCAAATAGCTTTTGTTTTCCTTCTAACAATTCCAGCCTCAAAAACTTTTAAAAATCACTTATTTTGTGTGAAACCAAGATTGCAAGTCTTACAATTGATCACCTTTTCTATGCTGTATTTTCTGTAATCAAAATCTTACAGTTTGGATAATACCTGGATATGGAGATTGAGTCAATGATGTACGTTGAAGGCAGGTAGGGAGTTGGAAAAAGTATTTTCAGATACTAACCCTACTTTCCAATGAGTTTTACATGGCATGCTACCTCAGGCAAACCCAGACTTTAAAATTGTCATTTCACAGGGAGTCACTAGAATTATAAATACATTACGAGACAAGTCAGAAAAAAATAATATCTTTGCCTACTTACAGTTGACTTGGCTTTTGCAAGTGACAGGTTAATATGAGCTCCACCAGTTTCAAGGCTTCAATAATGTTGCTTTCCAGATCCCAACTGTTTTATTTTATTGAGCTTGAAGAACTAAGACATGGTATTGCATTCGTATGGAACCTGATGACTGGATTTTGGCAAGCATCATCAAAACATACTGCTGTTATCTCCATTTGAAATTGTTTTGGAGTTAGACAACATTTTGCAATTACATTTCTTAAAAATTCACAAACTTTCTCTGCAGTTGCATAGTCTAAATATTTCTTCCCCACATGTACCTTGCATTCATACACTTGTTCCAGTTTTTAAATACCATCTGTCAGAAAGTACCCATGGCTGGCCAGACAGCTGCATTCTGTAACGTTGATCTTTGGCTTGTGTCAGAGACCAGAGACACTCTGATTGTTAGCTGAAAGCCATGTGTGGTGATGCATGCTGCTACTGACTGTCTTTTAGAGTCCATTCTTCTAATATCAGCTTCCCATGATGCACAACTTGAAATACTCCCTTTGCACCGTACTCTCGTCCAGCTCGCCCTTCCCTATAGCACACCCAGACTGCTGACTGCTTGCTTCGGTCTTCACTCTCTTCTGGTCCTCCCCACTTTCTTCAGCCTGTGCCTCTACACCTCACTTTCCTCCTTGCCCTTTACTCTTCCTGCCTGCTCACACTTTCCTTCACCATGGTCTACCTCCATTTTTCCTGTGTTCTTTTCACACCCACCTCCTGCCTTTCCCAACCCCTCTTTGAATGAGTGGAATTTGCTTTGTTTTAGAAATAGACCAGGAAGACAGGCAATGATTATATTTCATAGACCTGAACACCTGGCCTGATCATCCATCTTCTCAGAGCTGGTTATTCTTCCCAGCTGCTCATTTTAAAAAAACATTTTGGTAGTGAATTTTCTCGTTGGTTAGATTCTGGATTAATAGCTGCTCATGCTAAAATTCCAATTTTCAAAGTGGGAAATGACACCCCAATGGGACGAGACTCCTCCCTGAGTTTGTATAAATCATTGGTATTAGTAGATGACACACGAATCCAGGCTTTCTCATTATCTGAACAGAATTAGTGGTCCTTGACCTGTGGAGACAAAGAGCTTTGGGTTTGATCTGTGTGCACATGGGGAGGCAGGGAGGAAAAAGGAGGACATGCAGGTCCAAGGGTAGATGCCTAGTTGATGGTAAGAGGCCTGCTCCAGGTTTGCTCAGTGTCTTGTAGGCCTGGTGCAACTACAGACTAGATTGGAAGCAGAAGTACAATGACAATGTCATTGATCCAATGAATGCCTTTGGAGAACTCACTAGGTGCCCTCACAGAGCTCCTGGCCTATGGGGTAGACATTGTTCTAGACAGAAAATACATGTCTTCGAACACAGTGTAGAGGTGGCTGGGTTAGGGTTCTGGCCTCATTCTCTCCATACTTATACATCCAGGGCAAGTTCCTCTGTCACCTTATCTGTGAAATCAAATGACAATAGTCTCTCCAGAAGGAGTTATTGTGGTTATTAAGTGAAATACTACAGAGCAGTGCCTGGTGCACCATATACCTTAATAAATGTTCACTCCAATGACAAGGAATTGTCTCCAAATTTTAACGCACTGATCAGTAAATATTTGCTTCTCTGTCTTTTGATTTTAGCCATTTGTCTTTTGCCTGATGTAATTTATTGCCAGTGCCTAAGAGTAAAGGAGTTTGGCTGGCTGAGCTTTTCTCCAGTTAAATTTCGGTAGAGCAGATCAGAATAGAATCGTTTGCAGGCTACCAATACTTTAACTCCTATTTATCTGACTGCATTAGCTTGTAGCAGAGCTTGGAACAAAATGTCATGTGTTTCAGATAGTTCTGGAAAACATTTTGGGGGCAGTTAGGCACTGGGTTAGAAGTTCAAGAAGAATGAATTTGAAATGACTCTCATTATCAAACCCATGTGTGCATGTACCCACTACTGATATGCAATCTGTGCTTTGTCAGTTCCTTACCTTAACACAGACTTGTAATCTATTTGTGACAAACTCTTATTGGAAAGAGAAGAGATATAATAAATTCTTACCATGTGCTGGGCATTTTCATATGTATATATGTATACGTAGTGGTAAACTATACTTAAAATAACATTTAACATTCTAATCATTTTTTTTATAGCACTTTTTATGATTTATTTGGGTCATTGCTATGTAACAGAAAACCAACATAAGTGTAATTCAAAAGCAAAAAGAAAAGACTAAGTCACTATTTCTGTGTTGAAGAACAAAGGAGTAAAAATCATGGGTCTACATAAAATCTTGAGATCCCTTCTACTTTCTCTTGGAAAGCATTATGTGTTGGTGCATTAGCTTAGAATATCAGCCATGATTTTTGCTTGAATTTGTAGTTATTAAGTTTTTTTTTTATTTGTTTTATACCTTGAGACATGCCTTTAAATTGTGCCTATGTGAGTTATGTTCCACTGTCTGTGTATCACAGCTCTTCTCCTGTTAGAGCCACTTGTGTTTTCCTTATGATACATACATTCCTTATGATTACATACAGTTTAGGTGTATATTTAGCAGTTTACAGTTACTAAATTTGGAAGTAAGAACTTTTAAAAGATAAAACTTGTTTTAATTTTCATCTGTTTTCTAATATATAGCCCTGTATGTAAATGATCTTGTTAATATTTAAAGTGAACACAGTTTGATTATAATTAAAATTCTGTTTTTGGAAGAGATGAACTTCATGGAATTCTGTTCAATTATTTAGATCTTGTTATTCCTGATACTGTATAATAGGTCTAAGGTAACCATGACCAGTGTATGCCTTGAGATACTAATGAATTTCAAATGCCTTCTAATCATTTTTTAAATGTAGTTCAGTGGCATTAAGTACATTCACATTGTTGTTTAACCATTACCACCATCCATCTCCACAACTTTTGTATCATTTTAAACTGAAATTCAGAGCGCATTAGACTAAAACTCCCTGTTTCCCCACTCTCCTATTCCCTGGAGACCACCATTCTACTTTCTGTCTCTACCAATCTGTCTGCTCTCAGTTTCTCATATATGTGGAATCATACAGTATACAATACCAGAGCCCCTGACTGAGGGAAGCCCCATGTTCTTCTTGGGATCAAGATTCTAAAGAAAGCAGTGGCAATAGAAACCCCAGGGGATAGGTTTTCCAGGCAGTTACCATGGCTGAAATTCTATACGAAGAACCTCGCTTTGCTGCAGGGTTTAATGACTCCACGGCCTGGGGCTTTGTAGGAATCATCTCTGTTAATTGGTGTAGATTTTCTGTCACCTGAGTCTTTGCTCTCCTGCAACCAGGTAAGAAATGCAATGTAAATACAGAGGAGTATTTCTCTAGGTACAAATAGTTATCTCAGTTACAGTTTTTAGGTTTGCTCGGGAAAGAGATAGCTGGAAGGTCAAATGGGATTTACTGCAATTTTTGCGTATGTGGATCCAGTGCATTGGGGTGATCCATTGATTGTAGGAATTGATTCATTAACTAACTAGGTCAGAGGATATCAGTGAAGAGGTGTGAAGTGCTCCGGGACCAGTCCTGATCACTGTGTGGTCTGGGGGTATTATTCAAATGCTCTGTGCTTTGTTTCTTTATCTGCGACATGGGGACATAGCACAGAGAGGTGTTGAAAGGATTAACTGAAATAACAGAAAGCCCCTGGAGCAATCCATAGCATATACGAAATTTTCAATCAATATTAGCCATTATAACTTATTTCTGTGGCTAATTCCTGCCCTCTGTCCCATGGATGGGGCGACTCATGCTCGTGTGGCCTTCCTTCCCTCCTCCATCCTCCCCTCCTTGTCCTTCACAGGAGAAAGAATGCCGTGGTCCTCCCGGAGGGGGCCTGGGTCTCTTTCTTCTCCTCTCACCTCTGAGCGCTGCCCTCAGCAGGTCCTCAGTTGTCACCGCTGCTGATGAATCTGGCTCCTGCTTCCTCACTCCAGCTCCAGACTCATCCTCAGCCCCAGCAGAATTTGTAGCTTCTCTGGCTTAAAGACTGGACAAACAAACAAATAAAACGGCTACACAAACAGGAAGAGAAGCCCAGTGCATGAGCTGCCTTAGGAAGCCAAACCAATGGTCAGAGATATCCTCAAATAAGTGCAGACGTTCCCAGGAAGCTATGCTCTGGGAGTGGGTGAGCTGCGTCCCGGGTTCACACATCCATTGGGCAAGATGGAACATACAATGCATGTGCGTATGTGCACGTGTGTACCCACGTACAAACGTGTGCTTGTATCTGTGTTGTTGGAGGGGGAAGCAGATCACTTGAATATGTATACTGCCTGGTAGGTGGAATATCTCAACCAGTTTAAAGGAATCTTAGCAAGAGAGAAGTGTTTGCTGAAACACCTGGCCTCAAAAGAGTGGTGCAAACATTAAAAATCATCTCTGGCATTTCACTTTGGCCTGACTCGACATTGCTTTCTTTGCCTGATGTCCAGATGAGGAGGAAAGAGCTTGGTCTTCGCAAACACAAATCCCTGCAAGCCCGATGAAAGAGGAACAGAGAGGGGAGGTGGTTTTAACATTTCCCTTAACTCACAAACTCATTTCTTTTAACCCTGTTTCATTTTTTGGAAACATCTCAGCAAGCTGGATGCGGGGTTGAACAGCTGTTCAGCCCACTGCCATTGGCTAGGTCAATGTCAGCACGTTTTTCTGGCCTTTCTGGACTGGACTCCATGTGCTGGAGCCACTGTGAAAATGTCACCAGAGCTGAATTCCTGGTGACATTTAAGTCCTTCCTTCCCAGCACTTCATCCTCATCCTGAAAGCAGAGACCACTTTAATTTGTAAAGAGGGCCCCTACAAGCCTCTTACATCCCTTACCCAGCCCACAGCCTCAGTGCCAGTCCCCTCTGCACTGCCCCCTGGGGATGGCCCATTTCCTCTGGTAGTGCTGGCACATGAACACACATGTATCTGGTGTTGTTGGGGAAGCCCAAAGCTGAGAGCTGGCAGCCTGGCTGTCTAGCCCTGACTTTGCCACCCACCAGCTGTGTAAGTTTAAGAAAATCCCATGACCACTTTGAGTCTCAGTTTCTCCATCTCTAAAATAAAATTTTTAGAGAGAGTGTCATAGGAGGTCATTTTGGTCCCCCATGCTCAATTTTTCTGTCATTCTAGAGCTCAACCAAGTGTTAAGAGAGTCGTGGGAAACGCAAGTGGCTTAAGATCCATAGAGACAGCACCTTTTGCCCCAGCTGGGGTCTCATGACAATAGCAGAACATGGCCCTCACTGAATGCGGAATTTGGGTTGCCAAAGTAGGGGTGTCTCCTTTAGGCTTCAGGTCTAGGACAGGGTGGCTAGAGAGGGAAAAATGAAAAGCTGGTGAAATCCCAAGTGTACCTAGAAGCAGAGTAAGGGGTCAAAAAGGGTTGTCAGAGATAGCTTGTGGCCAGCCTCTTCCAAATGTCACGTGCTCTCTTTGGCTCCCAAATGTGTTGCTACACTGGATTAAAAAAAAAATCAGAGTGGGTAGTTAAGGCACTACTTAGTAAATGTTTAGTACATTGTGTTCCTGCATTTGGGTTCATCAATGTATGTGATGTTAGACTAAGGAAAACAGCTCAGTATTCTTCATTTTAATTAATCTTTGAGCAATGCATTTTAAGTATATATGAGAAGTTATGTGTGCATTTACATCTCTAAATGCAGCCTGCCTGCTTGACTTCTTTCTTTCCTTCCTTCCTTCTGGTCTCTTTTCTTTCTTTTTACTGAAAATCAAATCATTCCACGGCAGCTAATTGGTGTCTCTGTTGGCAGCTTTTTTGGAAACTGCTTGGCCAGACGGTTAATGGCCGGTGGTCCCAGCACCCGCATGGGCTCCAGCCAGGGATAAAATGCCTTGCAAGCACAACTTCTTTCCGGGACAGCGGTTCGGTTTCAGCCACTGGCAGTCAGGCCTGCTTACAGGTGCCCCTGCTTTAGGGAAGGCGGCTGCCTGTGTTGATTCTCACTGTTCTGCATGCTCAGTAACATGGCCGTGACACTGTGTGAAAAGCATGGGAGAGGAGATTTCTCTGTGGAGGGTCTTGCAAGAGGCAAGCATAGTGTTATTCTCTCCGTCTTTTCCCAAAGTGTCAGGTTTCTGTCATTCAGTTTCTTACTATGCACATTGGAGCTGTTTGGTGACTGAATCCTAAAGGCTGGGGAGAAGGACTGGGTTTTTCTAACGTACATGAGTTCCGATTTTTTGAATGGAAAGGATCATATGCTTTTCATTTTTGTCTTGTGGGTGCTGGAATGAGTCGGGGGTCTCCAGAGAAACAGAGCCAATAAGATGTGTGTGTGTATATATATATATATATATATATATATATATATATATATATATATATATATATATATATATATATTATTTGGAATTGGCTCATATAATCACAGAGACCGATAAGTCCCAAGATCAGTAGTCAGTAAGATGGGAGCCAATGGTATGAGTTCCAGCCCAAGGCCTGCAAGCTTGAGACGCAAGAAGAGCCAGTGTATCACTCTGAGTCCAAAGACAGGAAAAAACTGATGTCCCAGCTTAAAGGCAGTCAGAGAGAAAGCTTTCTTATTCAGCCTTTTGTTCTGTTCAGTCCTTCAACTGATTAGGTGGGGCCCACCCACACGAGGGCTATCTGCTTGACTCCATCTGCCCATTTAAATGATAACCTCTTGCAGAAGCACACTCAGAATAATGCTTGACCTGATATCTGGTCCCCGCCTCCCAGCTCAGACTAGTTGGCACATGCAATTCAAGATCACAGCACCCATGTTTAAGTCAATAAACAGGAACTGAAAGCACCCTTTCTTTATCTCATCTCCTTCTGGGTGAGTGGTCTTAGGCATCTTGGTGTCTGGTATCCATGTGAACTGAAATGTCATAAACTCTAAACCAGAGCCTTCCGCAGAGCTGTGGGGTTGCTGAGAAGATATCTAGTTCCTGGGGTTACCAGGGTCGGCATTGTGGGAGGAGCCCCCAGCAAAGCATGCTAAGGTTTTCAGCCCTCTTCCTCTTTCTTTGCCAGGTGGGGCCGTGGAAATTTTTTTCACTGTGTCTAATCCTACTTCTGGATCCTAGTCCTTCCCATGTCCTTTCTCTGCTTTATCCCTCTGTCTCTGCTCCCCAGACCAGCACCTCCAACTTTTGTCCAACCACTAGGTCTCTTCTTGCTCTCAGCTGGGCCAGCTCATTCCAGGGGTCAACCATTCACTGACCCATTGGGTGATGAATGATTTTTAAAATCTGACTTCCTCCCAAAGTATTACATCTGCAAGGTTGGTTCCTTTTTTATTTGTTTTCTTTCCCCAGCTTTATTGAGGTATAATGACAAAAGCTGCATATGCTTTAAGGTATACAATGTGATAATTTTGATGTACACGTACATTGTGAAATGATTCTCTCAGTCGAACTAATTAACACATTCACTACTTCACACATTTTGTGTATGTGTCATAAGAACATTCCAGATCTATTCTCTTAGCAAATTTCAGGTATACACCATGCTGTATATTAGATCTCCAGACTGTTTTACCCTGTGTTACTGAAACTTTATTCCCCAGATCAATATCACCCCATTTCTCCCACCCTGAAAGATTGATTTTCAAGTGCCCAAAGTCTTCACATTTCAAAGAAGAAAGTCTGTAAGATTGAAAGATCACTCACTAAATTGAGGGTAGGATGTCAGGTCCAGTGCTAAATTTTGTATTTCAAAAATCTATGGCAGTGGCCAATTCAAATAAAATAAGTGAGTGTGTGTGTGTGTGTAAATAAATATATACTGGCTCAAGCTCAAAAGTTTTAATTTTTTCTTATCATTTATTCAATCATTTATCTGTTTATTTACATATTCAGTTATCTCTCATTTCTTTTATTTATTAAAATAAAGTTCACTATGGTACTGTGGCCAGTCTATGGAAATGTGTCTCTTGTTAGGAAATTCTCCCTTTCATCAATTCCAACTTTATTACACAAGATGCAAACCACTCTGGTGGGCAGAAAGCTGCCATTAATCTGTGCCAAGTTTGCCTTGCCTAGCTGGTAATAGAAATGACACATGGCCGATTTTTGCCATCTTCCCTTATTACTATGACTACTATTAACTTTTAAAACATGCCTAAAGAACCAGCAACACTCAGAAGTGAACAGAGTTCATGGAACTTCTCATTCCAAGAAGCACCTGGCCTCAGTATCTTCAGCCTGGGCTCCAGAGGGAGGGATGGGCACGAAGTCACACCTCCTGATGACTGGAGGGACACAAGTCTGGTCCTGGGTTTAAGCCATGTAAAGTCTTGATGTTATTTTTGTATTACTAGACACAATTATGAGAAGCCATAAGAAGAAAAAAAACCCCACACTTCTAAATTCAAATGGAAATAAGTGCCTCATTAGTAATAAAAGCTCCAGGTTATGTTACCATGTAACCTTTTGTTCAAACACGATGTCTAAAATTTGCATAAGTAGTCAGCTGTGTATATCTCAGGGCTATTGAAATTGTCTGACTCACCAATCCAGGCAGCTCATAAACAGTGTTTTTCTCCTTCTCTGCGCCTTGTTTTCACAGAAACACAGCTGCATGTGCTGAGGAGAGGTGGGGGAGGGAGGGGAGCAGACAAGGGAGGAGGGAGCCTGTGGGGTTCACCCCTGGGGATGGGCCGGCAGGGCTGTCATGCCTACCTGTGTCCCCACCTGCACCAGGGCAGAGTCCTGGGGGTTGGAGATGGTGGTAATTTACTGACTAGCCCTGAAGCTCTGGAAACGGTCAGCTGGGTCTCTAGTGTGCTTGGCAGTGGCTTCACCTCCTGTTTGAAACAGCCGGGTCAGGTGGAGGTGGTGGATGGTGCAAAAGTCTGCTCAGGATTCCCTGGGACCTACACGATCATTTTCTGGGGAGTTGACTTTAAATCAGTCAGAAACACAAGGAATGCATTTTCCTAGCTTGGAGAGTGGTGGGGTGGGAGGTTCAAGGGGAGGGCCGTGCTCTATGGCATGAAGGAAAGGTCCCAGAAGTTGTCTAGTCGTGCCAGCAGCTCTCAAAGCCTCTGGGATTCCCATCCCTTCTGAAGTCCCATGTCAAATGAACATCCTTTACCTGAAAGTAGAGTGAGCAGTCAGCACCTCCATGGATCGTGAGATGTCTGCTCAGGTGGCCAAGTGAGCAGGTGGGCCACCCCATCACATTTGGTTTTGTGAATCTTGACCACGAGGAGGTAAGTTCAGAAGTAGGTTACTTTCGGCCAGTCTAATGTCACAGCCTCTCATTTTAAGTGGATGAAAAAGGGCCCCGGGAGGGAAATTATTCAAAGTATTGGCTTGACCCAAACACCTGTGGCCCAAGCATGGCTTTTCTGTAAAAAAAAAATCTGACACAGTGAAAAGACACATATCCTTGTCCCACTGTGTCACTAACGTGTGAACTTAGACACATCACTTCACTCCTTCTCCTCATCTTTCATCTCAACTGTGGGATGGGAGGCCTGGAGTCTTCCCTCCTGGAACTAAATAGAGATGAGAATGGACCTCACCTGGCACCCCCGGCCCAGACACAGGCCTCACTGACACTGGGCTCAGGGGTTCTGACCCCTGAGGCCATCTCTTTCAGATTATTATTCCGGGTTATTGGATGGAGAGGCTGGCGCAGTCAGAACAAGGTGGCCACACAAAGGAGGGTGTAGGTGGATGGGCGAGAGAGCCACCAGTCTTCCCAGGTCCCTGCAGGATGTAGTGACAAATAGCAACACCCTGGCCTGCCTCACTTATGCACTCGGCCCTGGTCTCCAGGCAAGAAAGGCAACCCACTTTGCAGACCTAGAGAAGGGACAAAGGCCAGAAACGGGCCACTTCCTTCCAATAGGGAGCACTGCTCTTTATGTCACAGGTGAAAAACATCAGTGATTGGAGACTTACCCGAGAGTCAAAGCGCAGATATGGCTGCCGGGCAGCTGCGAGCTTTCTTCCTGAGGCAACACACGTGACTTAGGGAGAGTCTAACCCCTTCTATTGAAAACTAAACACATGCAGTTCATGAACCACCAAGAACATGTAACTTCACATCAGTGATTTGATGTAGAGCAGAAGCACCGTCAAGTTTTCACAAGGAAGAATTAATTACATGCAATAAGGACATCTTAACTGGCTACGGGCTGTACCAGAAAAGAAACAGCATCTCTCTGCACACACAGGCATTGTTCCAAGGTCAGAGCTATTTTTAAGTCAGCCTCTTGCCATTTTCTGATTATATGACCTTCAAAATGTTACAGAAGCATTCCCCATCCAACTGCCTCATCAAATTATAATAAAACTCATATTTGTGGAGCAACGTTACTTTACATTAATATCATAACAACCCTCTAAGTAGACATTACAATCTCTGTTTGATAGATGGGAAATGAAAGCTCAGAGCATTGAAGTAACTTGTCCAAAGTCACACAGCTGGTAAGTGGCAGAGCTGACTGATATTTGTATTCTGATCTCTCCAGATCTTAACTCAAGCTGTTAGTCATTATGCCTCCCCAGTCATCATGGGGGTTGACTTAGGGATTCCTGGCACCAGCACTGTGTGTGGTGGTAAGCACCTCAGTTCTCGTTGCTAAACCCTGGCCCTGCCACCTCCACCTTTCACCCTTGACCTCTTGGTGAGACCTGGGGAAACCAATGACCTCTTCGGATTTCACTGTTAAGTTGTAAGATGGAAAAAGCTGATCCAGCTTGCCTGGAAATGGGGGCTGGGAGAGCGGACTTCTTGTCCCTTCACCCTAATTCATCAGAGTGACATAGCCGGGAGACTGTGCCCCTCCCACTGCCAGGTTCCTTTCTTCGTAAGATCATGCCCATATCTACAACTCTGCTTTAGTTCCTAATTTAGTTCAGCTCTTAATTTCTTTCAATCCCTGTTTCTTATTTCCAGAAGAATATGCTCAGAGAACGTGGCAGAAACAATGAGGATAACAAAAATGACCACTAACATTTAGTGGGAACATAGACTGTATAGAGACTGTGCTATTCACTTTCAAAACAAAATGAAACAAAAACTCGAAACACATCAAACTAGGGACGAACCTTGTCCTATGTTCCTGGTACAAAGTGGACCTGGTATCCTTCCTTTCAAATCCCTACCCTTTCAGCTACCCATGCCCAAATTCTGACCTGTGGTTGTTCCACATCACACACTATGGCATTGGGGTTATGGACTTTGAACAGTTATAGCCTCCTGTTCCAAAATTACATTGTTTCCTTTTCCCTCTTCCCTTAAAATTCTCATTTTCTAAGCACTAGGACCTCAACTGATAATCAGTAGGAAAACAACAGAATCAATAACATACTACATTGTTAACGGCTTACAACAGGTTAATGGCTACCCTTCCTAGAAATAGTCACTTAAAAAGAAGAGGACATTTGAAATTCACAGGAGTTAATGCGTTAATGATGGGCATTCGGACCATGATGGCAGGCAAGTTATAGGCAAAGGTCTTCTAGGCATAAAGGATCGCGATGACATCAGAACTGGTCCCAGATTATTCAGAACATTGTAGAAATTGAAGAAATGAGAAGATTCAGAAATTCCTGGTCTACTCTGGATGGTAAACACACCTGAAAGACAAGGCAGGAGGTACTGGGACAGACAGCCAGGCACTCTGCTGGGAGGTGTCACCCAAAGATGAATAGTGTTGGATGCTCTCAGCCCAGTCAAGGCACAGGGACCCACTTCAGTTCTCTGGACCTTGGTCCCCCATCTCTGACATCAGTGACTTGGGCCAGGTGATCTCCACTGCCTTTTCCAGGCCAGCATGCTCCCCTCCAAGTGCCAGTATGATGAACACAAGCTGACAGTCCACAGGTATTGGTATTAGGATACAGTTAACCTTGCCTGGAGATGGGTGATGAGGATGGGGTTAAGAACTCCTGAGTCTGTTTATACAGAGTCTCGCTATTTAATTTGGACAGCCTAATAAACACATATTCCCCAGAGCATGGAAATTAAGACAATTAGCTGGGGCCTCGAGTTGCTGTAGAAACAGGCTCCAGGAGTCTCAGTAAATTAGTTGTGCCTTTTCCAGAATGTCATAGAGTTGGAAACACACTTATGTGCCTGTCCAGACTGGCTTCTTTCACTTAGTGATATGCATTTAAGGTTCCTCTATGTCTTTTCATGGCTGATGGCTCATTTCTCTAACACTGAGTAATTTTCCATTGTCTGCATGGAGCACAGCTTATCAATCCATTCTCCTACTGAAGGACGTCTTGGTTGCTTCCAAGTTCGGACAAGACTGTACTCCTGTTGGGAGGTTGCCTGACTATCTCTCTACCTCTGTCAAGGCTATGACTTTTGAAAACCCAGGGACAATATCCTCTTTCTCCACATGGCACTAGGACCTAGCACTGTGTCAGGTACAAAAAGAGCACAAAATAAAGCTCACTGAATTAAAATATCAGCAGATAGTGGCCCCACTTGGTTCTGCCTCATTCCCACCATCAAGCTGTGTTCTATTTTCAAGACAGTGAAAATACATATTCTCTTTTAGTGATGTCTTTGTCTACTCTTCCCCTCATGGGCCTCAGCAGGCACTTTCACAAAATTTCAAGTGCACTGATGAGTCTGTGTATGGGGGGTAGGTTTGCACGCACGTGTGGAGGGGAGCCAGGCAGCCAGCGCTGACTTACTGCAGACCCCTTCAAGGCCCAAGGCTACACAGCATGGCTGTGTGAGGAGTCAGTGAGATAAGACCTATGCTTGCATTCCTGGCACAGGAGCCACTGAGTAAATTCACACAAGACACCAAATATTTAATAAGTGCTCAGTTCGTGGAAACTCTTCTGGCTCTTTTCTTAATGTGAGCAGTGCTTGCATCCCACCCTGAATTCCCATGGTCATGGTGGGGGCATGAGGCATGGACACTTCCCTCCCTGTCTTCCCGAGCACAGAATGGGGCACTTGCATTACTTGCTTTCACTAACTCAGAAGTTAGCCCCATGCTTTGCTGATTCATGCCTTCCGCGTATTACACAACAGCGGCAGGCAGTCATGCCAATCACCCTGCCTGTGGTCAACAGCTGTTCTGTCTTCTGGGAATGTCTGCACCCATCTGTCCGAGATGGTCCTGCACCTTTACTTCCCCACTGACCTTCATTTAAATCTTGGCTGATGGCCATTCCCTGTGTTGGATCTCATGAAAAGGCCAAGACTGGATGAAGCCTCGGTGTGGGGGAGGGTAGAGGACGGGGTGGGAGGCCCTGGTCCCACCTCCTGGCCATTCTGCCTTCACCCTCCAACCAGACCTCCAAAGGCCACGCAGGAAAGAGCTCGGGTGGGGCGTATCTAACAGTGCTAGCTGTAACCGAGACCTTGACCTTTCTTCAAGAATATTCCCATTGCTGTGTATGGGTTTTCCTTCTCTGGGGAAGTGAGGGAGGTGGAGGAGTTGAGTGAGAGCATTTTGCTACAACACTCCCCACCCGGCGTCCTCCCTCCCAGTCAATCCCTTGACTCTGCCCCAGACACACCTGACTTTGGGGCTGTCTCTGCAAAGCGCCTTGCTGGGTGATGGGGGAGAAGAGACGAGCAGCACAGGCTGCAGGCGGGATCCCCCAGGTCCTGAGGGACACCACACTTCTTCACTGCAAGCTGTGGACACTGTCATTTAAAGCCTCCCAGGAGATGTCAAGTAATCAATACTTCATAACCCAAAGCCTGTGTGAAAACCTCACCTTAGAAACAGAAATTCCCCCTTATGTCAGCCCAGTGGCAGGAGACCCAGAGAAATTTGATCTGGGGGATATCTGTGAAAACAACTTACAACAAACAGAATTCCAGTCAACTCTTCCAAGAAAATTATTTTTCCTTCTCTGTAAATGATTTGATCCATGATGAGTGTGTTTACAACATGTGTTGGAAAGTACATTTTTGGGCTTTGCCCCACTTTTTAATACAAGGTGTCTCAATCCCCAACTCCTTAATTAGGGTGCTGACTGCCACTGATGGTTTGTGTGGGGCAGGGAATTGACCTCACTGTCCTCTTGTCCTTTGAGGGAAGGTAGACATCGTTTGTAGCCCAGGCGGGTGCCTCCGAGGGCCTGAGGGGGGCAAGTGCTGGCTAACTGGCTCTTGTGATCACTGTATCGATCACCTTTCAATCTTGCCATTTGGAAGATTTCATGAGAGACCCAATCAGAGACAATGTCCTGTTGACTCCCTTTCAGGAGTGAAGACCAGCCTCGAGAGAGTGTTTGCCCCAGAGAGCATTTGCCCTGAGAGCGTTTGCCCCTCCGGGCTGACATGCGGTAGGGCTGGGTGTGACTGGTTGGCACAGCTCTTGGTGTTCCTCCTCCTGGCTCCCTTCCCAGAAAGCAGGTCAGGTGTGAAGAGTGGTGGTCACTATCCTGCTGCCTCCTGGCAGAGTCAGCCCATCTCCCTGCCAAAGAAACTCAACAAAGTGAAACATTTCCAGTTTTCTAAGGTCAAAGAACATGGCAGAAATCTTGGAACCCAGTTTGTAAAAGACTGCTCACAACGAACATGCAGGCCTGTAAGGGCTTTGGCCTTCATAATACCTGCAGGAGGATGCGTTTGCATACAAATCTCAGATGCTTCACCAGTCACCTTTGGGCTGAGCCATTCTGATAACCAGAGCAACCAACTCATTTTAGCCATAGCTGTTACTGTGACAGTGTTAGTCTCAGAGAGTCAGTCCCACACCTATCATTTCATTATGTCTTCCACTTAAAAGTGGAAAATGGATTTAAAGGGATGCCCAGGCCAGGAGAAAGAGCATTTGAGTTGGTTCAGGTTCCAGGAAAGGTGTCTTGGACTCTGATGATTGCAGTAACCTTGACAGCAATAACCTTTGTGACGGGTCATTTTGCCTATATGGACTTGAACCAGGGTGTAAAGAATGACCCCAGGCCTGGAATGAGCAATAGTGGATATATGGTTGAACAGACAAATGTTAATGCTTTCTGCATGGTGGAATTATGTAAAACTTTTAATTTCTTCTGTGTGCATTTCCATATTGCTGAGACATTTTTATTACAAATATATATTAGTTTGCAATCCAAAAGGAAACAGATGTTGTTATAAAGGAGAAACAGAAAGTCTATCTCTATTTCTACTTCTCCTTTTTAATAAGGTTTTTGTCTTGAAGTCAGTCCAGATGTGACATTTTGGACAAGCTGCCTGATACCTCTGTCCTCCCCTAGTTGCTTCATCTGTAAAATGGGAACAAAAAACATGGGCCCATCGATTATTATAGGATTGTTGTTAGGCTGAAAGGAGAGGTTTTCCAAATATTAAAGCATATACGCTCACACACATATATTTATATATCCTTTAAATCGTGCCTATATAATGAGATGAAGGAGCACCAAGATATCACAGGGGTGGAATTAAGATTAATAAACCAAAACTATTTCCATTGCTAAGAGGATCACTGTAATGACATGGAGAATTATATTGCCATATAATGCCTCTTCTCAATGATAGGCTGCAAATTTGTTTTGCATCTCAGACCAAAGCAAAATCCTCTCTCTCGGAATGAGTTGGACTTTAACTCTTTTAAGCATAAACCTGATGCAAGCATTTTTCTCTTCTACTGAGAAATGTGCATAAAAAAGTAAAGTCATTTCTCTTTGCTTTCAGTGGACTATTCAACCAATAGGATGAATGGAAACATTTGGAAGGTTGCAAGTTTTCTTTTTTGGAGTTGCTTATATTTAGTGGGTAATTTGGATACAGTCTTAGAGCATAAGGGAGCATAAATTATAACCACAATGGGACCATTGGAGACAATGAAGGAAACTGTTAATATTAAAAAAAAAAGCTGAGAAGGAGAGACATTTGGGGAATGGAAATTAGGGCAGGTTTTGAAATATTTTCAAACCCGTTTACTACCATCTGTTAGGGGTCTGTATTGCTAGGGATTATCCTTTCCTATCTATGAAATCCTCTGGCTATGGAAACAAATTTAGTAAAAGATGATTAAATTTCCTTTCAACTGGCAAAGAAGTAAAGCAGAGATGTGGCAGAGCAGGCTTGGCATCAGAATTGTGGGCATGGCCATGAGGGAATATCCCCATCCTGAATCTTTTTAAAATTCAGGGCCTTTTGAAGCTCATATTTGTGTTAATGCCTACTCTACCACTGTGTTCTTTCACCTAGAAGGGCACCTAACCAATTACATAGCTTTAGGAAGATCAGACAGCAGCAGGCAAGGTCTGCAGGAAAGCCATTGTGTTGAGCATCCTGCAAAGTCAGGTGGCTGTGGAATATTCGAGATTTCTGAAAATGGAAACTGTTTAGTATTTGCATCCATTTCTCAGGTTGTGAAGTTAAAAAGAGATCTAAACAGACTAAATCTGATGATGTTGTGAAACAGTAACCGAGGACTGGCTTGCATCAAAACGATGTTTTTTTGGGTCTTAGAGATTAATGGGCAGATTTTGGGAAAAACCTGTAACTGCATACTTGTCTCTATCTCCCCAAAGATCAGCTAAACTGAGTTGGAAATGCACATATAGATTCTCAAATTCTGTCCTTCTCTCTGCTCATTTACCTGCTCTCAAGCCACTGTTAGTCTACCCTGTTACCCAGAATAAGGTTGTGTCATCAGAACTCTAGATGACTCACTCTACTCCAGACATACTGGCTGCCCTGCTGTTTCTTAAAGATGCCAAGCTGGTTCCTACCTCAGGGTGTCATTCCTAACTATTCCCTCTGGCTGGAAAATTCTTTCAATAGATAGCTAGTTCTCTCAATTCATTTAGGTCTCGTCCTGACCACCTATTAAGTGAGAGCTCCCCATTTCCTTGAGAGTGAGTGCCACCTGACTTTTTATTAATGTATTTACTATTTGCTTCACCCTCTAAGACATAAACCCCATGATGGCAGTTAATTTTGTTCACCACTGTATTGCCAGTGCAAAGCAAAGTGCATGTGTAGGGCGGAGATGGATTGGATTACTTATTGTTCAGCAAATGGTCGTTTCCTCCCTTGCCTTTAGAATACTGCTCTGCCATATTGATGTTCACTTGGCTTTATAACTTGCTTTGATCTCATGTTGTAGGAGGTATATTTCCCTGCCCCTTTGACTTTGGTTTTGAGCATAAGACTTGTTTTGGCTGATGGAATTTTTCTGGACATAAGCAAGTAGAGGCTCCAACCATCCTTGCCCTCCTGCCATAAGAAAAACATGACTCAGGTACTTCCTGTCACTAGGATGATGAGAGATATGTTGAGTCCACTGGACATAGCTCACAGCCTACAGCCAACCTCAGCCAAGTTCATCCTAAATCATCTGGGCCCCATTTGACCCAAAGACAGCTGACCAGGAAATGAACACATTACTTAGACTTTACTGTTTTGACACAGCAAAAGCTAAGTGATATAAGAGGTCCAAGAGGCTTATTGGGTCAATTAATAGGTAAGATTTTAGTGTTTAAAAAATTTTCTCTCTTATTAATGCATAATGAAATATTTTACATCTTACAAACACATATGAAATCAAACAAAAACCCAAGGATGAGGAATGTGATTTGGTTCTATGCTTTTGCTCACATGAAAAGAAGACAACAGAAGAAAATGTGTTACCCTGGACAAATATTTGACAGCATAGACTCTCTTTTCAACAAAGTCTATCTGGTTTAGGGAAAGGGAATAATGCAGAGCACCCTAGTTCTGGTGTTTCAATGTCAACAAGTAAAAGAAATATCCAACAGTTTTCATATTTTTTACTGAACAATGGATGTGTGTGTGTTTGTGTGTGTGTGTTTGTTCTTATCTGTGTTTGTGTGTGTTTGTATTTTGAGATAAAGAAGACAGTGGAAGGCAGTGGGCAGTGGTTTGGAGGGAAGGAAGAAAGCTTTAAATTGAAAAACTATTTTTTAATACCAGGTTGTACACCTTATGTGAGTTATATTACTATTAACTTTTATATTAATATTGGTACATATATACTGATATATTTTAAATACAGTGGAATACTTTATATATTTTTCCATTTAAGTAGCTGCAGTACTACATTTTCAAAGCTCTCAAACAGTACATATTGCCATAAGTACTTCCAATTAAGAACAGTGTCTTAAATTGGAGGGAACTCCATCTTTGCATTTTTAGACTTTTCAGGAAAGGCGCTATTATAATTTCTCTAAGAACACTATTTTTGTAAAGCTATTATTCAGAATTTTTTATTGACTTTGAAAAGAAAAAGAGAAGTGAGAAACAAGGAAACACTGTTGTTTCTGTAATTTTGAACTCAAAATTGGTCTATTGTCCAAGTGTCTGCAGTTTTACTGACAGTAAAATCCCTGGGAGGAGGACTCAGATGTTAGTTAAGTTGGAGTTTGTAGGTTTTCCAGTTAATGACCTTTTGGAGGCACTTACGGACTGCAGAATTTTGCCAACTGTGAAATACGGCCAGCCATAATATGAAACCACCATTATTGTATCAACAGAAACAGAGATCAGACAGTGATCCAGAGAATGATGAACTGTGGATGCCAGTTTCTGAGAAGCCATAAATCTTGGAGCATCTCTAGAATGTACTCAGTTTCTGATGGAAAAATTAATGTGTATTTGCCAAATCTGCCTTCTGCTCTCCTGAACATTTCTCATTAGAAAGATATCATCAATAGAGAAAAAAACCTGACCTCTGACTCTATTCATGAACATTTCTGCAAATGTAACATAATTTTACCATTATGATAATCAGTTAAATGTGTTTTGTTTGGTTCAGAAAGATTTAAGAATTTTTTACCTAATTACAGAATTTTCATTTTAAATATGAAACATATGGGTACATATTCCAGTATGACATAACATCCTCAAGTGTGTAAAAAGGAACATCCTGACAGCTGTTCACAATGGATTGGATATAAAGAAATATCAGGTGCGATTTAAACGATGGCAGCAGCTAGAATCGGACTTGATTGCCAAAGAAGGGAGAGAGAACACTTCTGCGTTAGCTCTCCCAGATCATTGCATTTCTCAAATGCACTTTCCTCCGAAGATGTCGTTTTCCTGCCAAGGCTGACCTTATGAGAAGTTGGAATAGATTGGTTTCAGGACTCAGTGTGCTTTTCTGGGATGCTGGAATCGCCTTAGTGCCAA
The DNA here is from genome assembly GCF_040802235.1 of Manis javanica. Classification (NCBI taxonomy): domain Eukaryota; kingdom Metazoa; phylum Chordata; class Mammalia; order Pholidota; family Manidae; genus Manis; species Manis javanica. The sequence goes on along the minus strand of NC_133157.1, from coordinate 128,162,316 downwards.
TAAAACAAACCAACAACCTCTCCGAACTCCAGGGCTAATGATGGAAATCCTCCCATCCTTTTCTAAGGGCTTTGGTTCTTGTTACATAAAAACATTCCTCAAAAAGTGTTTCTTTAGTGTCTTCTCTGACTTTTCAAACTTAGAATAACTGAGGATGCCTACGGATTAAATCACTGTGGTAGGATAGCTCCAGGAATGTTTATTGCAGCTCTGTAGGTCATAGCAAAAAACTAAGAACCACCTCAATGTCTGGCTACAACAGGGTATCAGTTAAATAAATCAGGTGACTTCAGTATAATAGCATGCTATATAGCCACTAGAATACTGTTAAGAAAGGATTTTTATATAACAAGGAAATATTCACGGTGTGTGAAGTGAAAAGAGCAGGTTATAAAACACTGTAAAGTACCATTTTGCTATTTTATTTACCATTACAAACAGGCAAAAGAGATGCATACCAACAAGTTAATAGTGGTTATCTCTAGGTGATGGTGCTATGAATAATTTTAATGATTTTCTTTTTTACACATACATATTCTAAATTTCCTACCAGTGAAATAAGTCACAACATATACCTGCCCATGGTGAGGACTCAATAAATGCTAGCCCTTATGGTTATCATGATAAGAGTAATAAATCCAATACTTTATAAATAAAGTTATTCATAACATTTATTTTTATACAATAAAAATTAGTTTAAAAAATTCCATGAACGTTTCTGAGATCAAGTTTGATGTGTGTGAATGGGGAAGATATCATCTGGGAGTCAGGGAATAAATACAGGGAAAATTTCTGACTCTCGGGTGGGTGGGCACTGTGAAGCCGATAGCGAAGTGGGACGCTAAAGAAGATTTTGCTCACTTCATGATATTGCTTGGGACTACCCTTCTTTGGCACGTGTGAACCCTGGGGAAGCCACATGGTTACTCAGAACCATCTGTAATTTCCTCCATGGCATTTAACTTCCTTTAGATTCGATCTCACAGAGGTATCTCAAAACCATTGAAAAGACATGAAGAATGATTCTCAACACCACTTACTTCCTTAAGACACTTTTAAAATCCCTTCTGATATCCCTTTATATCGTAGCCATAACTATCATCTCCCTCATACAATTAGAATTTTTTAAGTTGCTTTTTTTAGTTGAAAAAAAGAAAGAATAATTACATGTATTCTGGTTCTAAACACAACTTTCAGGTGCTTCAAAAAAAAAAAAGGGAGAAGATAAAGGACTATCTAATTTACAAGTCAACACAGCCAGATCTTAGATTTTGTTTTATTTTTTTCACCCAAATTTCTCTTTCTGCCTTGTGAAGTGATAGTTTAACTGGCATTAATAAGAAATCAAACTAAGCTTATAAACTGTACATAATTTTTATACTTGAAATTATCAGATACTCTTGGAAAATAAAACCTGTATTTCAAAATAAGATCAAATTTTAAAACAAGGTCAAAGTTTGTATTTCAGGAGCTATTCAGAAAATATTTCTCCCTTATAAGCTGGCTGTTAAAAGCTGATCCCACATCAAAAGTCAGTTAATTACAGATCATAACTGACTTTGCTGTGTTTCAGCCTAGAGAAAGTAGAATTTGTGTCTTGTGTGAATGTGTTATTGTATCTATTTTTGCTTTATTAAAAATTCTTATTAAAATTCAATATGGAACATTTGGAAGTCATTTTTCAAAGAAAAGAGGAATATAAATATCTAGAAAAATTTGGAGCATTGTGGAAAAATATTAGGGAAAGAAAATGGTAATTGTAGGAAAAGTTTAAGCAAATTCAGTAGTTACTGTGCAGTGTTTTCAGACAATAACCTATTTTGCCTTATTTGAAGCATGCAACTCTTATGCAAAAATTGGCTTGATCATAAAATGTTCATGTTTATTATATTTAGGGATTGAGAGACAACCTTTAGGAGGGTGTTTTGTTTATTAATTTGGAGAGAGAAAAACATCCCTGGGGAGAAATATGATGTAATGAACTTATTCTTCCATCTGCCTCTACACCCCTTGCTGCTCCTAGCTGCCATTTTCTCAAAAATTCTATTCATATGCCTTAGGAACAGAGGTGCAGAGTAAGCATGGATTGTGATGGTGTCATCCCCAAGGAACACGATGGCCTCTATATTTGCCCTTTTAACCACTGAGAAAGAAGCAGCACATGAGGGAGAAAAAGGGAATTCTTCCCCCAAACTGTATTTGTTTTAAATATGGCTGCATATTCTTTGACAACAGGTGGGGACTAATGCCCCCTCTCTGCCCAGTGAATCAGAGCTGGCCTCAGTGACCCATTTGTAACCCACAGAATGTAGCAAAGTGTCATTGTGTGACTTTCCAGGCTAGATCAGAAGAGGTCATGCAATTTCCGCCTCGTTGGCTGGAACATTTGCTTTTAGAGCCTTGAGCCACCATGGAAGAAACCCAACCACCCTAAGGCCGCCATGTTGAGAGGAATTCCAAGCCACACAGTCTCACCTGAGCCCACCAGAAGTCATCCCAGCTCAGGTGAACAGACATGGAGTGAAACGCCCTGCTCCACTCCTTCCCCCAGATGCGTGAGTAACCCAGCATTTGAGTCTTCCCAGCTGAGGCGCTGCACGACAAGAAGCAGAAAGAACCCATCACTGCTGCACCATATTTTAATTTCTGTGCAACAGAATCCATGAGCATAATAAACTTATTTTTTCATCACCACACATATTTTTTAATGCAGCAATAGATGTCTGGTACTGCATGTAGTTTGGACTTAGGAGGCAGTAGGAAAAATATCTTCAAAGATGATATGCTGTAAATATGTTATGGTGAAATGCCATTTTATTTCTGAGGTAGAACACTCAGAGTATGTATTCTCTGGGCTTTAATAAAATACAGTTCTTAAGTGCCTTTAGTTTTCAGGGTAACAGAATTATGGGGTATCTTTATTCCAAGTCTGTACTTAGTATTCTTGACACTGCACAAAATAATTGCTTCCATGGACATCCCTGTTAGGAGACGGCAGTTTTCCCTGGAATGTAGCCTGGTTTTGGCCATTTCTGGTTTTGGTTTGCCAGTAAGTACTCATCTGTACACTGTGACCTATGCCATGACATTTATTCATCACATTTCCTACCAAACACATCACTCAGGTCATTCCGGGGGCTGTTCAGCTGTGCCAGGCTCTTCTCAGGACTATAGACTTGTCATTCAGTGTGTATGGGTTTTGTTTTCTAGCAAACTTTTTAAATGAATTTTGAAAGAAATAAGTCTGCTTAATTTTTAACACAGTAAAATAGAAAACAAATGTGTAAAAAACAACAGTTTAAGCTTAGGCAACTTTAGGGGTGATAGCTCTTTTTTAATTTTTAATTTTTTAAAATTTTGGTATCATTAATCTACAATTACATGAGGAACATTATGTTTACTAGACTCCCCCCATCACCAAGTCTCCCCCACATACCTCATTATAGTCTCTGTCCATCAGCATAGTAAGATGCTATAGAGTCACTACTTGTCTTCTCTGTGTTGTACAGCCCTCCCCATGCCCCCCTCATTATACATGCAAATCATAATACCACCTTTCTTTTTTTCCCCCACCTTATCCCTCCCTTCCCACTCATCCTCCCCAATCCCTTTCTCTTTGGTAACTGTTAGTCCATTCTTGGGTTCTGTGAGTTTGCTGCTGTTTTGCTCCTTCAGTTCTTTCTTTGTTCTTATACTCCACAGATGAGTAAAATCATTTGCTACTTGTCTTTCTCTGCCTGCTTATTTCACTGAGCATAATACTCTCTAGCTCCATCCATGTTGTTGCAAATGGTAGGATTTCTTTTCTTCTTATGGCTGAGTAATATTCCATTGTGTATATGTACCACATCTTCTTTATCCATTCATCTACTCATGGACACTTCGGTTGCTTTCAATACTTGGCTATTGTAAATAGTGCTGTGATAAACATAGGGGTGCATCTGTCTCTTTCAAACTGGGCTGCTGCATTCTTAGGGTAAATTCCTAGAAGTGGAATTTCTGGGTCAAATGGTATTTCTATTTTGAGCTTTTTGAGGAACCTCCATACTGCTTTCCACAATGGTTGAACTAATTTACATTCCCACCAGCAGTGTTCCCCTTTCTCCACAATCTTGCCAACATTTGTTGTTGTTTGTCTTTTGGATGGTGGCCATTCTTACTAGTGTGAGGTGATATCTCATTGTGGCGTTAATTTGCATTTCTCTGATGACTAGTGATGTGGGGCATCTTTTCATGCATCTGTTGGCCATCTGAATTTCATGATAACTTTTTTATTTCGAAAATAGTTCAAAGAAATAGGATGACCTATCTATCTTTTATTTCGTTGTATCTGGAAAGAAAATGTCATTCTGTTTACAAGGATACCTGAAGCCCTTTGTTTGGTTCTTGTATTCATTTGTTATCTAAAAATTCAAAAAGACCCCTATTTGTCTTTGTAAATATAGAGCCCAAATCATCAAGCTATCTGCTTTTGATGAAAGTTTTTCAAGTCATCATTACTTAGCATTTATAAATAGAAATTTAATTTTAAATAGATTAAATGTTTATAATTTTCCAGAATCCTTAGAAAATATGTATTAGTTCTGCTCTTTGATTAATCACCTTGTGATAATGATGCCCATTATAAATTATGAACGTTTCATTTATACCCATAAGACTCTTTTAGTGGTAAACTTCGGTACCAATTTCTGGAAAAATACTGCTTTTCCACTGTTTTGTAATTGTGTCCCCACTAAAATCATATGTGGATGTCTTCACCTTGCCACAGAATGTGGCCTTACTTGGAAATAGGGTCATTGAAGATGGGATTAGTTAAGGTAAGGTCACACCGGAGGGGGTGGGCCCCAGTCCAACATGCCAGAGTCCTTACAGAAGGGCAGTGTGGACACGGACACACACACGGAAACACCATGAGAGCAGGGAGGCAGAGATGCTTCCACAAGGCAAGGGAGCCAGATGTGGCCAGCAAAGCCCCGAAGCTGGGCCAGAGCCGCAGATGCTCCCTTGCCCCTCAGGAACCAGCCCTGCCCACACCTGGATTGTGGACGTCTGGCCTCCAGAACTGATACAATAATCGCCTGGTGTTTAGGTTACTCAGTTGCAGGTGCTTTGTTACACCAGCCTGAGGAAAGTAATATGCCCACAATTGCCTGGGTTTTGGTTTAAAGTGAGAGTTTGAATGCCCTTCACCCTTGTAACTTGGTAGTTTATGTGAGGGTAGCTAATGACAGGTGGATTTACAATCTGTCTAGACGAACTCCGTATTCATTCAGACAGCTCCCTTGCCTCAGTTTACATGCCTCAGTACTGAAGGTTCTTTGAACACTTTCAGAAGTTCACCCGAGCAGTGCAGTCGTAATGGAGACAGTGGCGGGCTGATCCCTGGCAACCCCAAGAGGGCTGAAGGGTTATGCTGCTGGGCATCCCTTTGCATTGTCTCCAGCTTTGCTGTTGTGTCTGTATGGTGTTGCTTTCCTGTGCCGTCCTTTCTGAGTGGTCCCCACAGAGATCTGTGAGCCTCACCAGACCTGAAAACACTACAGGTGAAGCCCAGGTGCCTCTGGGACCTGGCACTGTGGTCAGGCGTTCAGCTGAGCCTGATGCTGCCAGCAGGGCCCTCGGAACACTTCAGAACACACAAGGGTGTAGCGAGTGGCACCCTGATGTCCCTCCCCCAAGGTGCCCTCTAGTCCTCCAAAGCCTTCCCTGTGTCACGCCATGCTACTGATGTCCACCTCCATGCCCAGAGCCTGCCTCTGTCCCAGGTGGTAGGGAAGCCTGCGAATCACTGGATTTGAAAATTACACTAGGGTGTGATGCCAAGGAGACCTATGACTTCAAGTGGCTCCAGCTGGATCCCCAGTGAGGAGGAGGTGTGAGGGACATCTATGCCAGCCACAGAGCTCTCCCTGAGATGAGGCTTTTCACATGACACCCTGGTCATTGCTAACCCCTCATTTAGATATGGAGTGGATACGCTGATGTGTCTTTAAGCAAATGATGGAGAAGTAGGTTTTCCATTTGGGGTCTTGCCAGAGGAAGTAGCACATTTAAAAACCTTGAGCTCCTAATTACATTGCTCAGAAATGCTGTGATAGGAGGACAGATAGATGGGGAGATGTAAAGAAAGAGAAGAAGAGAGATCGATGGGAGGAAGATGGACAGGAAGGTGGATTAGAGATGGGGACAAAGACACCAACCAGGGAAATGGAGCAGTTACCTAATTACCTGCTGTTTTTTTCTCCCACATTCCTTTGGTCGTTTGAACCAGATAACAGAATTGTACCTTATGCCCAGCACAGGAAGGCATTTAAATGATCTCCATACTCATTCTATGACATTCTTGCAAGGAAGTTTAATTAAGTGATGTTTGCCTGTGCCAAGTGCTATGAAGCTCTGAGTACATTTTATGCAGAGACGCCCCACCTCCCTGAGAAAGAGTCTCTGGATGTGCAGGTTATCCTGGCGTGAGCAATGGGAGCTGCAGCCTGGAAGTACAATTGGGAGGTTCTGTTCTGAGTATTGGGGTTGTGGCCAATGATGAAATGGCAGAACTCCCCTGTGGCTAGTCAGTGGGTCTTTAAAGACAACACATACTTTAAAAGTCTCCTTAAAAGAGATGGTGTCTATAAAGTGCAGTGCTGATTGCAGGAAGCCCTCATGATGTTAGCTACAGGCACAGGAATAAGACAGCATCAGCATAAGAGGCCACTGCTCACTCACTCACTCATTCATTTACATATTTCTTAAGTGTCCACTAAGTGCCAGGCCCACAATGAGCAGGGATGACATGCTCTGTTGTCATGACGTTTAGGTTGTGACTGGGGAGTATCCTCAAATACTCCTATTGGCTTGAAAAGGGCTCCAGAGCCAACACACAGAGCCTAGAAGGGAACTCAGAACCCATTGAGTTCAAGATAAGCAGTGGCTTCACCAAACTCCTTTCCATCAGTTTGCTTATCTTCCATCACAATAGACTTTCCCCAGGGATTGAGCTTTCTGGACAGGATCCTAGAGATCACTCCCTCCCCGCAAACCACATCATCCTTTTTATACCAATAGTCTCCTTCCCCATGTCACCATTCAGCTGCAGAATAGTTAGAATCCTCTTGTGTGTTTAGTGATTTGCCTGTGTGACCCTCTTTCCATGGGGCGTCATTTTCCTGGCCAGGCAGGTGAGGGAGGTCTTGAACCTGAGGTGCTCTGCACCTGACATGAACATCCACAGAGACTGTCCGCCTCCCACCAAATGTCCTAGTCTGAACACTGTTTCTTCCCTCCAACCTTTGGTTCTTTAGCAGATAATGGGAGCTGACTCTTCTTATTCAAGGGAAAGGGAGCTTTTTCCCCCAATCAGTTATGCTGGAACTCACTTAACTCTTTTTACTTAGCTACATTTTTTCTAATTTTATTGAGATATAATCAACTTACAACATTGTATTAGCTTAAGATGTACAACATGATCTATGTATGTATTGTGAAACGACTAGCGCAGTTTATGGACCCTTTTTTTTTTTTTTTTAAAAATATGGAACGCTTCACGAATTTGCGTGTCATCCTTGCGCAGGGGCCATGTTAATCTTCTCTGTATCGTTCCAATTTTAGTATATGTGCTGCCGAAGCGAGCACTATGGACCCTTTTTAAAGTCACTCTACTGGCTAGAGCTTTATGGTTTGCAGAATATTTTTACATAGATCAATGGTTTATGACTGCCCTTTGTATTCATCAGGGTCTTCCCAGAAACAGAATCTATCTATATCTATGTGTATCATATTTATGTTCTATCATAATCTGTGAGGCTGGCAGGCCTATGATTTAAGGAGATATGTTTCATTCACTCATTCATTCACTCATTCATTCATTCACCTGTTTATCTAATCCCTGTTTCTTAACGGCTGGCTCTGTGCTGGATTATGGTAGCTACCCTGCTTTTACTTTGCTAAAAGGGGAATGCCAGCAGACAGGCCAGAGGTGGGAAAGGTGAGCATAGAGAGCCTATACAGATAGAATCTCTCAGGCTGAGAGCCCCAATACTGAATGACTTTAGAAGGATGTCCATTGGATTTCTGGTTTTTCCTTTTTTCTTTGTAATAGATGATTCCTGGACCTTCTCTGCACCTACCTTAAGCCAGATTCAGCATTGAAAAAAACAAGCGTAGTTCTAACACATTGGTGAACAATCAGATTTGACTGATGTTTTCTTAGGACAATAAAGTAGAAAGTTAAATCATATTCCAGAAGGCATCACTACCTGAAACCACCTTTAAACTAGTTTGTTCTTCGCTTGGAGTTCCTTCCTGGAAACAGCTGCATCATCTACCCTGTCTCATGGATGACCCTCAAATACCAGCCTCTGCCAAGGCCCTTCAGTCTCCTAAACCATTCACTTCTGGCCTGTCCGCTGCATTCCCCTCTTCACACTCAATATGTAGTACCACACATCCAAAAAAATGTTTGTTGAATGAATAAAGGAATAACACTTGAACACTGAATCAGCCCAGTAGGTTGGCATCACGGGGGAGGGCATCTTCAGAGTCGCTGGGCTCTGAGTGGGTCACTGATCTTCATGTCAGGCTGTGACAGTGAGAATTTAGTGTGTTGGATGAATGCAGTTTTACATTACATTTAACTGGATTGAATGGCTGCATTAAGTCATTGATTTGCAGGATATTTTGTTCAATCTCTTCTTGGATGGACGATAAAGCCATATGTGTTCAACAAGACCAGTTCAGGTTGACTCTAAAAATTTTCCTATTTTGAAGTACCTACAAAGCCTTCCTAAGATACATGGTGGTCCACTTACTGGAAGGGGAAAGACAGCAACTTACTGTCATTTTTAGTTTATTGGATTGTTTAATAAGCTATGAACTCACTTTTGAGAAATTACAAGGCTTTCCTGATTTTGAGGTGACAATGGTCAAAATGATGACTTTTGTTCAATGTTTTTTGGTTTTTATATCCTGTAATAAAACTCAGAAGTGGTGAAGTCAGGCTTAAATGCATAAGGAACGTTATACTGATTATTGACTGTGACTGAGCAGGAAAACAACTAAGAAATATCAGAATCACCATGCTGTGTTTCTCCAGTACTGCAGTACTGAATTTTGTTTTTGCTGAATCTTCAAGAATCTGTCATGAGTCAAATTTATTCTGGATTGTGCCCTCAAGGCAGGTGCCAATGGACCCAAATTCTGAGAAGCCTGAGGGGGCAGATGTGTTTAGTGTTTGTCCCTCTGTGACCCTGAGGACAATGCTGGGGCAGGCATGACCCCAGCTTTGCTGAACAGCCATCACCACCCCATATCTGACCTGCCTCAGTAATGTACCCATTCCTAGTGGAGAAAGTTGAGGCAGAGCCAGATGTTAACGCAAGCACAGGTACCTTTCCCAGGCTTGCCAGTCATTTATACTCAGAGAAGATACTAGGAAAATGAGAGGAGAGACAATGATAGATATTTAATTTTTATTAATCTCTTGACAATGTCAGTCACTTCTTTGTGTAGGAAATTTAAAAAGCATTGTTTTGAAGTGACAATGTCAGTCACTTCTTTGTGTAGGAAATTTAAAAAGCATTGTTTTGAACCATAATTGCCTAATTCCATGATAGCAAATTCTTTCCCTTTAGAAGATTCCTGATAGCTCCAGGAAACCTTTAACATCCCAGATGAGTCTGGAAGTTCCTGTCTTTCCAGTTTATAAATCGGTGCAGTAGACAGACTTAGTTGGAATTGCCAGTCAGCTCAGGTTTCGTTACTTGTGGGGAGTAATAAATTGATGGTGCTTTAAGTGAACAGTAGAGAGTGATTGGTGATTCAATAACTTTAAATTAAAAGAAGCTGTATTGGAAAATAGGCAGAGCCACAGCAGATCTGAATCATCTGTTAAGCAACAGATAGAGGCCCTGTTAGTGACCCAAGTCACGGTAGATCCAGGAACCAGTCCATGAAAAAGAAAGCCTTTCACCTGGATGCACTTGACTTTTGAGGCCCAAGGATGTAGAGAATGGAGCCCATGAAGACTTGAAGGACCTGTGGGAGAGGGAAGGGGTAGGGAGAACAGAGACTTACACTCTGTTGCCTCCAAGACACAAAAAGAGAAAATGTATGTAAAGAGAACTCCACACTTGGAATACGTCTGTACTCTGCATGTGTTCGTTTTTCCACACCAAGCAATCCTCTTGTTCTTGGTGGGCCCCACCTGGGTCTCCTATAATTCAATCAAATTTTGACATTCAGTACCTAGGATCAGCATGGACCCCACCCCCTCACCCCCGCCCAGGGTAGGGGTTCAGTCCCAAAAGACTGCCCTCATTCAGATGCCAAACACAAGTCTAGGCTGTCACTTGTATGTCTGACCCCCTGGCTGTAGATCAGAGGTTCCCATAGCAACCCCTCAGATTTGATAATTGTCTAGAATGGCTCACAAAACTCAGAAAAACAGTTTATTGTTAGATTACAGGTCTATTATAGAAGGGTATAATTCAAGAAGAGCCAGATAGAAGAGATGCCCAGAGCAAGGCCCAGGGGAGGGGCATGGAGCTCCCACATGCTCTACAGGTGTACCCCCTTCCTGGCATCTCCATGCGTCCATCCACCCAGAAGCTAGATGAACCCCTTTGGTTAGGACTTTAATAGAGGCACCGTTATATACACGTGATCGATCAAATCATTGGCTGTTGGTGATTAAGTCTATCTCCTGCCCCTGTCTTCTCCTGGAGGTAGGGGTGGGAATCAAATTTCTAACCCTCTAATTACACGGTGGATTGGTTCCTTTGGTTACCAGCCCTCCCATCCTTAGGGGTTTTCTAAAAATCACCTCATTAGCCTAAACTCAGGTGTGGTGGAAAAGGGCTTGTTGGGAATAGCAGAAGGCCCTTCTTTGACCTTTATTGTTCTCATGCATGAGGAAATCTCAAGGCTTTTAGGAGCTCTGTACCAAGAATGGGGACAAAGACCAAATGTACATTCACTATAAATTACAGTACCACATTTGGCCTGTTATTAAAATGAATTAAGGACATCATTTCTTTGATTTTCTCCAGTTTTTGGCCCCTTATGTTCCACTCCATGTTTTCCCACAAGGATGATAGAAGAGATATAGAGAAAAATATTCAAGTTTGCATGCTTGTACAGAACCCCTAAATAAATAGTGTGGGACTTAGTGAGAATGACTCTAACTCTATTCTTTTTTATTCAGGAATGAAGTGGCTTAACTATACTCATGAGTAAGCAGAATCAGTTTCTGGAAAATGACTACTGGCTAAATTTATTATTACTCTGAGCCAAGTGCTTGCCATGCATTAACCATTTAATCCTCCCAACAACACTGTGAGGCAGGAAATGACTACTCAGTTTTCTTTCAGAGCACAGAAAGGCTAAATAACTTGCCTAAGGTCACACAGCTTGCTAGAGGAGAAGCCAGATGAAAGTATTAATTGGAATAAGGACTAGGAAATGAGGAGGCGGTATGGAGGTGAGTGGGAAGATGGAAAAAAATTGAAGACTTTGTGGGAATGGAAGGTAACTCAAAGGGATGTTGGGTATTATCAAGAACCCTCATTTACAGGTAATGAAACTGAGGCCCAGGAAGGTTACACAACTTCCTCAAGTCTCCCATCTAATTAGGGCAGAGCTGGGACATGAAACCACATTTAAAAAATCCCAGCTCAGGGCTTCCCTACTACATCAAAAAAATTAATTGAATTTTTTTCACATCATGTCCAATTTAGAAGTGTGTCCCCAAGGGGATTGCTGGTTAGAGATTCATAGTATTATAAAATCCAACTGTTGGAAATGTCCTGAGAGGTGCTATGGCCCTTGGCCCAAATTTAAGCAACATCACACTTAAAACATCCCATCCAGATGAGAATCTTTCCTAGTTTTCAAAGTCTTCCAGATGTATCTCCACTGGATTTCTTCATTTATTTACCAGCAAAAAAGCAGAATTTAGAAAATAGTCTGATATGCATAAGCCATTAATGGCTTCCCAGGAGATAGCTGAGCCGAAACCTGAACATCTAAAGCATTTTAATTCAGAATGCAGTGCACTGGAGCCCCGGGGATTATTTCCATCAGAGTCAACTCTATGAATATGAATTATTTTTCATGCTGTCCTTTTCATTGGGAAGGAAATCTTACACAAAATTTAGCATGGGAATAAGTAGCAGAATTTAGGGAAATGTAAAAGGGCCCTGGAATGAAGATGAATAAATATTTTCACTTTGCCCCCTAAAACGTCAATAAGCATTTCATGGCTTCCCCTTTCCTCCCCTTTCCCTGCCATTCTCACTAAAGAAAATGCCCAGTTCACATTCTGATGTCCTTTGAAAGTCCCTCCAAATTCAGTCCCAGATGAGTGGTCACTCCTGTCCCAACTGGTTCTATTCCTCAGGTGCCTTTGCAGCGAAGCAAAAAATGCTCATTGAAGTTGCGACATCCGAGAGACTAGTGACAGAGCAGTTGACAAACATAGCCCAGAAACCACGATTTGGCTCCTTCCCCACCCTTGTGGGAAACATTGGACATGTCATAGCAGAGAGCACACATCCTAAGAACAACCACTTGCTGCTTACCTGGGGGGCTCAACATATGATTAAAAAAGCATGACAAAAGCAGAGTTACGACACTATAGGGCATGATCTTTGTGCCGGAGTGTTGCCCAAATGGGCCATGCAGCCAGATAACCCATCTGCTTTGAATGGACTTGCTCCAGCCGCTTGTATACTTCATCAAGGACATCTTCCTCTATTTGGGAAGGGTGTTCGAGACTAGAAATGATTTGTATGGGATTTTAGGAGAGGAATCTTGCCTGCCTAGTAGAGCAAGAGAATTGCGTCTAGTGAGAACATAGTGACAGATTACCCTCACACCCACTTTGGTCAGTCTCCGGATGCCTATTCCCCTCTCACATGGCTTGTCCATAGCACACAGCAGGTGGGGGATATTTCCATGAGACCACACACCAGGTAATTTCCATTTCCCAGGGAAGAGCTGGTTTCATCTGCCACTGTGCCTGCTCATGGCTTGAACAGACCAAGAGAACATTGGAGCAGAGAACTTGGTTCTGCCTAAGTAAACAGAGCCTCTATGGCCCTTTATTTCTGAGGTTCTCTCTGTTCTCGGAATGACCTCCAGGTACCTTTTCAAGCGGACACTACAGAAGATCTAATATAGCATTTGCTTCATTTCTGATGTTCTGATTCCGAAAGCTGAGATCAAGGAGCTACTTGAAAAGTATTTATTTAAAAAGCCATTGTAGGACTTCTGCTTCCCATTTATTGGGTCTGTGCGATGCCTCAGGCAGGCAGTGTTATAGGCGCCATGGTGACAGAACAACCCTTCCACTGAGAGCAGCTAGGTAAGCCGGAGGAAATCCCCAAATCACCTGTTTCAAGGTACGGCGAGGGGCCCAGACCCGGGAGAGGGGAGCAGCTGCGCCACCGTCCTCCTGGGCACCGCGGAGTCCCGGGGGGCGGACGCGCGCGTCTGGGAAGAGCTCCGAACTCGGCGGAGCCTCCCCCGCCGCCCGGGCCCCCCTGAGCCGTCTGCTGGCGCCCGAAACCGCAGCGCGGCGGCAAGGGGGAAAGCAGAGCTGAAAACAGCCGAAAAGCTGAGCGGAGCTTCCTGCAGCCTGGACAGGCAGCGGATTGTCAGTTAGAGGCCGGCAGTACCAGCAGTGGGTCCGAGCCTCCCAAGTGAAAAGTGCTGTGAAATGGAGCGCTTTCCCCTTCACAAAGTCAATAGGTCCTGTTTTGAGTGTGGGAATTGGGAAAGGAGGCTGAAATCGAAAGTAGGGCTATGTACGAACGCTAGACTTACAGTGTTTGGACCTTTTTCTTTACGCTTCTAACAGTTTTGAAGAATATAAAATGGTTGAAAGGTTGAAAAGTGGTTTTGACCAGAGACAGGGGAGCACATGACACCTACCCGTCACTTCACTGGAGAACATCCTCTTGGCTTCCTATGTTGAACACTGGTAATACAATTGGAATTCATATATTTCATACATTCATATATGTAATATGGAGGCATACAGATGCTTAAATTTTTGAGCACTCAATTAAAAAAATCTAAGTGCTCTCAATCAGCTGTGAGTAGGCCAAAAGCAAAGAATTGTACTATCATTTCTTGCTATCATTACTTCTGTAATGGGATCTCCTTTCTGCACTGCTTTTTCAAAAACCATTAGAACAACCACCACTGCTTCTCTGGAGATCTTTGGTTCTTCTTTTTGGTAGGAACAGAGGCCAATATATTCTGCTGGTCTGTACCTATGAGGATGGGGCTCAGCTATATGTGTAGAGACCCAAAGAAAGTGTTTTAAATACACAAAAGTATACTCACACATCCTAGAGGTCTGAAGTAGAGCTGTCCATGATAGTTATGGTAGTTTCATGCTGCAGGCTTCTGTTAAGTAGCTCTTCCAGAAGTTCTACTCACATCTCTCGGCCAGAATGAGGTCACCTGATGCTTAGTTGCAACAGAAGCTGGAAATGAAGTACACTGGTGCTCCAAATGAAAATAGGGCTTTGTTAATAAGGAAGAATACTGGTGGGTACTGGATAGGCAAGCAGCAGGCATTGCTACCTGATCCATTCTTCCATTCTAAAGCAATCTTCTAGAGAGTGGGATCTTTCTTTTCTGAGAATTGCTGCTGTTGCTTCATAATCCTCTCTCCTAAGGAGTATTGTCTGGGCGAACCAGAGGCTCTTTGTTCTTAGCTGGTTGAGAACATGGCTCGCAAGTCTGGACAGAGCAAAATAATTACTCTGCAGAATAAGGAGGAAAAAAGAACATCGGGTTGGGGTTGGGGGGAATGCCAGCAGAATCTGTGGCTGGATGAAGGGAGCCCTGTGGAAGAGGGAATAGAAAAGGGAGGGTTGCTCAGGGAATTTCTGTGCAGAGAAGAGAAATCGTCAATGAAATCAACTGAAGGAGGGAGCACCCTCTCTGCCTCAATATGAAACCTTCCCCAGGTTGAAACAACTCTTGCTACCCGTGCAGCAGGCTTCTTTTTGGTTTTGCTTCATGGTCATGACCGACAACACAGTGAAAACAGATCTTTTCTTGGGGCAGTGGACATATGGGTTTCCAGGCTAACCACCACCAACAAAACATTGAAAATTGCAATCAAGGAAGAATGTGCTCAGACAAATATTAAAACATATCATAAAGTTTGTTTACCTAGAGCAGTGTGATTGATACTGGTCCACACAAACAAACAGATCAATGGTACTGAAGATAGCAGGAAAATCGAACTTAATGTCTGGATGGAATAAGCATATGAAAGTGAAACTCATCTCTCAGGGAAGCCTCCTGTTACTCCTCAAGTTGGGTTCCCCCATTGGTATTCCCCATCTATACCCTTTTGTTTTCACAGTCTCCAAATCACAACTAACAAACATACTTGTTTACTTCATATTTATCTTCCCTATCAGGCTACAAGCTCATGAAGGAAAGACTGTCTTAAAAAAATTTTTTTTCATATAATATGTGATCAGAACCTAACATAGTGCTTTGCACATAGTAGGCATTCAATAAACATTCATGAGTGGATGAATTATTCAACAGGTGTACACAATAAAATAGAATGTTTGAAAAAAACCTCAGATTTCTCATCTTCCATCATCCGACAGGACATACCAAAATAAATTTTAGGTGCATAGGTGCATTAAATATGCATTAGAAATGACAGTATAAATACTTTAAAATGAAACCACAGAGAATAATAAAACACAGGCAAAACTGTTGAAAACACAAATCTCCTGAAAGCAAAGACAAAGGCAGGAAATATATTTGACTCCAAAGCACTAAACTTGGGTGTATAAAGGAACTTCTTAAAGTTCCAATGCCAGTGGCCTATTGGGAGAAGTAGTCATAACACGTAATGCATACGATAGGAAAAGTTGGAATGTTTAATACGTTAGTGTTCTTTTTAAACCAGTAAGTAAAGAACTAATACTCCTAAGACAAAAGGAGCCATGTATATGGATATGCAGCTCACAAAAGAAATATAAATGACTCAAAATTATGACAAAATAATATCCCCATTAACTGTGTTTTTAAAAAAATCAAATTGGAAAATAAGTAAGTACAATAGTACTGTTGAGCTTGTGGCTTGGGAGAATTAGCAGAGCCATTGTGAACAGAAGTTGAAAGCACAGATAAATAGCCTTTGAAAAGCACAGATAAAAAGTCACTACCAACTGACTCAGAAACACGACATTTAAAGAACATTACTAAGTATATGATATGATATGTTCACAGATCATGACATGGAAAGGTAAAAAAAACACACAACCACCACAAAACCCAAACATCTCTCTCATTTTCTGTGACTAAGTATCTACCTTAAGTTCCTCTTACCTCCTGAAATCAGAACATTTGCTCCAATCAGTTTTGGCTAAAACCTGTCACTTCTGCTTTTCAGGAGTTTTGGCCTTAAACTCATGGACCTAAGATTCTGCCCTACTCCACTGCCCCTGAGAGCATAGGTGTGGGGTGGGGGCAGGGGGCTGTGGCACAGCGCGGGGAGACTCTCCAGCAGGATGTCCTTCCCCATGGTCTACGAGGGCCAGCGTCTTCCCCACTGCAAGCTAGAACATTCAGACCAGCTGGATTTTTGAGCAGTCTTTTTCTGTGGAATATTCATGATTTTTATTTTTTATTATTTTTTAAATCAAGTTATAATTGACATAGAACATCTATATTATACATAGATATATATCTGGTGTACAATATAATGATTCAATATTTGTATACACTGTAAAATGATCACCACGATGTCTAGTTACCATCTGTCACCATACATAATTACAAAATTTTTCTTTCCTGTGATGAGAATATGGTCTTTATTTTTAAGAATAGCAATTAGCCAAATCGTTGGACATTACACTTTTGAATGTATTTTTGTGTCTTGCTCTGGTTTGCCCTAACATATGAAGAGCTCTCTGAAATGCGATTAAGGATCATTTGCAAACAATTTTTCTGGTTATCATGGTATTCTTACATTTGAGATGGTATTTCAATAAAGAAAACTGGTTGGAAAGTTGTTATTTTAACCTTCAAATGCCCCCAAAGGTAGTCTATAGCAGGCTGCTCTGAGTATGAAAAATAGCTAACAACACTTGCCACAGATTGCTATATTAAGAAAGAGTAAAATTTTCATCCCTGATTTGCTTATATGCTGAGTCAAATCTTGCAATCATGTGTCATGTAGTTCTGTGTTGTACATCTGGCCACTGCACAGGAAGGCCCCCATGGGTGGTGTGCACACCAGCCTAATTACTTCTTCTGAGTATTGTAAACCGCAGAAACTATACTTTGCTCTTTTTCTCCTACTCAAAAGGTGTATACACCACACTATTTCATAAAAGAATTTGGAAAATTCAGATGATAATAAAAGTTTAGCAGAGGCTATTTTCAATTCAAGATTTGGGTGTGTTCATCCTGGTCAGCCTGGATCCTGGTGTAGGAAATTAGGGGTAAGCTTCTCCCTAGTTGAGACTTGTCTAAAATATTTCCATCGAAGTCAATAAATCACAATAACAAAAGTCTTTCCATAACCATAATTTGGAGAAGCAGGCTGGGATGCCACATCTTTTCTTCTATTTGAATGGAAAAACATTTTTGCTTTTTAAAAGTCCTTTGAAGGTAAAGCAGGTTGATTTCATCTCAAGAAGCCAACATCACCCAAAGAAAAATGAATTGTTTTTACAGTTAAAACTGCCATCCCCATCACTCACAGCCCCCAGGGTATGTCCAAGGTTTGAGAAACTTAAGAGAACAAATGCTTACTTTTAAGTTCCCTAAACCTTTCAGGAGACGCTGGGAACAAAGTTTCTGCTCTCTGCAGAAATTAAACAGAGGAGCTGTTTTTGGCAAATTAACGACAACACTTTCAAAGCCTTCCTTGTGTGCACTGTGTGGTTATATTAAAGTACAGTGTGTGGTGTGACCAGAGTGGGTGCTAGTCTCTTGTCATTTTTCCAGGCTGTGTTAGTTACTGTGTTTCCTTATTATTGAGCAGCTCTACTGGATGGACGATAGCTGGGGGCTGGGTCTTCATCTTCCTTTTTCATTTGCAGTGGCTGTTCCATGACAAGGATTAAATTTGTCTTCTTGGGAGGAAAAACAATTCTTTGCCACAAACAACTGGGTGATTATTTTGTGCAAGTCTTCATATTTTTAAATAACTGGATTAGTCATGCCTTTTTATTTTCTGTATGTCAAATGCTTTGACATCTGGGGTCTTGCTGACTTGGGAGTGCCCTTCCCAGGGCTTGCTCATTGACAGACATGGCGATCAGCTCAGATGGGAGAATGGTTTTCAAATGCACACCTGCCAATCCAGAGCCCACACCCCTACCACCGCCTCCTCTGGGCCAATTTCCAGACACTTGCACTTCTCACCCTGGACAGCCTGGGACAGTCCCTGTGCTCCAGACCCCTTTAAATTATTTAAACAAGCCAATCCTGGGCCTGTTTACCCTGCCTCACCCATTTCTTCCTGCAGGAACCATGCTGAAGTCTCCTGCCCACATTTTCCCTCACTGCCTTTGCCTCCCCACAGACACTGGTGCTGCCGCAGGTCGCCCCAGGTAGTGCCACTTGGCTGCCAGCCTCCTCTTGAGAACAGTAACTAACTAACTACTTCCTCAATGACAGTTGGCTCCTGGCCTGCTGGCTTCACTGCCCCTGAGTAATGGCAAAGCCTGCACTTTAAAACAGTAGCCTATGTAAAGTGCCCGGAATAGTTCCTAGTAAGTAGCAGGTGCTGAATAAGCATATGTTATATCTTTACCCCTAGGGTATGGGTAGGAGTACTGGTGAATTTCCCTTGTTGCCTCAAGCCCGGCTCCCATAGGAATGAATTCAACAAGCTCTGTGACTCTGGTTTTTGTCTCCAAGTTCACCCTAAGAACCAGGAAGGACACAGCCTACTTCTTATAACATTAACTCTGCCACTTGATTATGTGCCAAGATCCATTCCCAAACTTCAAGGTTTCCCTCGAAGGTTTAAAGCCCTGGGACTGGCCATATAGTCCTGAGTTATCTTAATAATAGATTAAAACCTAATACAGTTTGGCTGACATCTCGTTAATATATGTACTACAGACCAGCTGTGTTTCCTGAAGTCCATGTGTTGATACCCTAACCCCCAGTGAGGTGGTACTGGTGGAGGGAGCCTTTGGGAGGTGCTTTGGCTTAGTGAGAGCATGGGGGTGGGGCTCCCGTGATGACATTAGTGCCCTGCTAAGAAGGGACACCAGAGAGATTGCTCTCTCTCCACCCCAGGAGGACACAAGAGGAGGCTGTCATCTGCAAGCCAGGAAGAAATCCTCATTAGACCCCGACCAGGCTGGCACCCTGATCTTGGGGTTCCAGCCTCTGGAATTGTGAGAACTGTTTGTCTAAGCCCCTGGTCTGTGGTTTTTAAGGCAGCCCAAGTAGACTCAGATGATGCATTTCAGAAAATGGGGTTCACCAAGAAAGCAGTTTGTGGGGGAGGTGGGGAGGATGCAACTTTGGGAGGAAGCTGGATTCTGGCAAGAACATGCTTACTTGGCTTAAAAGTACTGCCTGTCCCTAAGCCAGTCTACATGCCTCATGGCCACTGAGAATCATGGGCCAGGCAGTTCTGCCACAATCATGTGGACCCTGAACTACCAGAGGAAACTGGGAGAGCCGTGAACAGGATAGATAAGGCTCCTCCCTCAATGGGTAGAGCGGAGTGAGGGGACAGGGAGTGTGTGGTACATGATATGTGTGTGTGTGTGTGTGTGTGTGTGTGGTGGGCACAAGGGTAGGGTGCATAGACAGCAGCGTTTACAAAGATGGTCAGGGAGGCCCTTTGAGAATCTGAGGGGCAAACTGGAGGAAGTTGGAGGCGGTAAACCAAGAGTACGGAATCAGTCTGGTGAGGACTCTGGGCTGCAGTGCCGACCTACTGCCTCCTCTGCACCACTGCCCCCGCAGCCCGTCTTGCTGAGCCATTGTTGAGTCTTTCACCACAGAGCAGGTACTGTGTTAACCGGGTGACTCTGTAAGACATGCAGGACACAGTAGTTGAGACTACAGATTTTAGAGATGAGTAGAGAGTATCTAGTTTGAGGGGTTGCAAGCATATTTTTTAAGCTGTAGAATCATTTATTTAAAAGGAAAACAAAACCAGGGGACCCTAAAGAAACAACACAAAGGAGGACTCCTGAGCAAACCTCAAAGGCTCACCACAGGCCGCCACTCTCCAGAGCCAATCCTAAAGGCCCTCCTTGAAAGGCATGGATTTCATCTAAGCATGTCTGTCTGTGAGAAAAATGATACCCAAACAAGTCAGATGCCTTGTCCAAGGTCACAGAGAGCATAAATCAGACTTCTCTCTATTTCTCCTACCAAGAAATGTTACCCCTCACATCAAAACATATATAAATCTTAGAGGTAGAAACAACAGTCTTCCTTACAAGCAACTTCACACACAGTTTCAAAACTTCCGGAATTTTGCATTGTGGCATATGGCTTAGAGCTTTAAATTTGCATCTTTGTTAGTTTTCAATCATTTGCACAATAAAGAATCTTACTTTCAATGTAAGAATTCTTTCCATTTCAATCTGATAGTCATGAATGATTGAGAACAGGTCTTGATTTCTCCACATTTTTAAGAACATATTCAACTTTTAAAAGATTTACCAATGATGCCCAGCACAGAATTAGAGATGTGCAAAGTAGCCTTAAAAATAAAGCTCTGATAATGTAGGTTCATGTCACATGCTATTAGAATCTTAAATCAGGTTAAGTTCTTTGGAAAATTCCTTTAAGTCTTATAAATGGTTGTATCCTGCCTGAAGTGAAACAGTTGGATTTTTAATCAATAAAGCTATACAGATTGAGTGATTTAGGTACAAAGTAGATGAGACTGGAAGTGTGGAGGGGAGGCGTAATTATTTGGTTTAGCTGGTGAGGTTGATTAGATCAACTAAATCACAGTCTTTTCTCCCTTTACATCTGAACACAAAGAGGCAGGCTTAGGTTCTTTCTGCTTTGGGAAATCTATCTGCTCCCAATGAGACCACTGGAACAAGGATTTCTTCACCAGCCATCATGGGAATTATTTTATTAATTCAGGATATTAATCATCCCTCTGGCTTCAACTACAATTTTAATGCTATATATTCCGAGTCTTTACACCTAGCTCTGCTCCCTCCCTTGAGCTCTGAAATTTCCAGCTTTCTGTTGCATTTCTGATGACCACCTACCATCACTGCAAGCTCAACACGTCCAAAACTGAACACCACTCCCACCTTCTTGATTTTTCTCTATGGGACCATCATTCTTCCATCACCCAAACTAAAAAGCCTGGTGTCATCATTGATTACTCACCATTCTAACTCCTACATTCAGTGAATTACTGTTCTATAAATAGGCACCACAGTCATCTTTTATTTTCAATGACAACTGTTAACCCATCAGTTTGGGTTGAAACCTCTTACCAGGAAAGAAGGTAAAGAGGGGTGGGGGGCAGTTCCATGGTCCTAGGCAGGCCTCAGTATGAAAAGTAAGGTTGCAAGGAGAAATGCAGTCAAACTCTGTCTTTTCCCCACTCCCCACACATTTGAGTTGTTCTGCTGGATTCTGATGACATCTGAACTACTTCACTCATCCCTCAACTCTTCTCTCTTGAGTTTGGTCTTCAGGATGCAATTACACATTGTCACCAGACATCTTTAATGAGGAGGTCTGATGTCCCCACCATCCAGTGGAGACCCAGTCTGGCCATCAGGGCTGTTCAGAAGGTGACCCTGCAGACGTCTGTAAATTGTACATGGCTGTGCAGACATGTCACCTTTGCCACTGTCATTACTGCCATCCTCCTTCACCTTTGCTCCTGAAGTCTCCGCAAAGCTCAGCACTGTTTTCCATATCTCCTTCCCTATAAATCCTGCACTATCCTCTCAGTAACTCAAGAACCTGCTATTCCCCCTGCAGTCTAGTGTAGCGGTGTGATGTGCTTTCTGCAGCCTCCACCACACCCTTTCAACCCGTGTTCACATTACTTCCAGATTCTTTTTTTGCCCTAAGCACAGCTAGGATTATGCCATCACCTTGCTCAAAAAACAATGCTTCCACATTACTGAATTAAGTACAATTTCCTTTCCTTTCTTACCTCTTACGAATTGTGGATTCTGCACTCCAAATCCCAGAATGGATGTCTCACTTTCCATCCCTAGGCCGCCAGAACCTCCCCTCAGCATCCTTCACAGAAAGATGAGACCCTATCTTATTGAAGAGCCCTTTCTGCCTCTCCCCAGATGGAGCCCCAACTTGGAACTCCCGGGACACTCTTTTCATGTTCTTTGGTCCTGTCGTTGTTCACCAAGCACCTCAGTTCCTGCCCATCAGTTTATCCCTAGAGAGAAAGTTTAAACACTAACAAGTATTTTCACATACAATATTGCTAAATGATCCAGTGGTCTAAATGGTCTTATGAACCCCCCATATCATTGAGGGAACAGATTAAGAGAATGAAGTGACTTGGCAGAATTCAAATCCAGTTTCTAACTTAATAATTACTTTCTTCAGTTACCGTATTAGAAGTAGTTTTTGTATTTATTTATGAGTTTTCTAAATTACCCCTTTAGTTATCCATTCTTTGAGATCAGGGGCAATGCGTGAAATATTAGAGCCCTTATCACAGTGTATTTGCATACAGTACCTGCTAAATGAATGCTTGTTGCATTGAACTGAGTTGCATTGATTTGCTCTGAAGTCTGGAGACTACCCATTTTTGCTGATGTGTTTTCTAAGCTGGTCATGATCTCTTCTGATAATCTGTTCTTTGTATACTTGCCAGGAGTATTTCTACTGAAAGTCTTACCCCTGGTGTGGATTGGCCAAATGTCTTTCTCTATCTGGTAGAGTTTGTTTGGAATCTCTGGCTAGGCTTACTCTTTGTTATTTTTTCCCTCTAAACAGGCTGAGTTTTGTGCTTAATTACTTTATACACTTGGTCATCCATCAATGTAGCATCCTTAAGAAAAACATTAACTAAGCAAATTCTAATATGATGTATGGTATAAATAACAGCAAGAAAACAATCACTAATTTTCAATTCTGAGAACCTTCTAGGGCTCTAGATTAGAGATAGGATTGTTTGCAAAAATCTGAAGCCTGTCTCTTTTGGAGCAAATTTATAATAGAAACTATACAAGAGACTCTAGTTTGGGCTCAAGAGAAGCACATATTTGAAATACACATGTATCACTATAAATATTTGCTAATGTATCCTGTAATTCCTAATTGGGCCAGTATTATATATCCTTGGATTTGTGGATTCTATAAAAGGCATACCAAGTCTAATTTATATAGAGTTACCCATATTGCCAGAGATCATGTAGTTTTTTTAAACCTCTTCAGTTGGCCTTACTTCAAGGGCACTAACTCAGAGGGTGAGCAAGGGTACTGGGTTAGAAGGCTCCAGCTCTGGCTAGACAGTGAATTAGTCTGCAAAGAGAAGGGCCTCATGGAGAATATGCCTCAATGCCAGCCTTGTGTCTCATTCTATACTAGCTTTCTTCAAGTTCTTAAAAAATATGATTGGTGTTAACAAGGCATCAGCCAACACAATTTCAAACAAATTACACATATTTCCAAAGGAAGATGAACATTGCGATAGTGTGAGGGTGTGTTGTATAGTGAACAGATGTGGTGCGAAAACTCTGATGGCTGTGTGGTTAGGTGGAAGGAGGGAGTCAATGTTAACAGTAGTAGCTTCTGAGCAAGAAGCTAGAAAGAGAAGCAACTTGAAAGGGAGAACCGTTTGTTCTATGTCTCAATATTATAATCCCAAACAGAAAATATTCCTACTGAAATGAATGGGAAATAGGACCAATTAGAGAGTGTGAGAGTTTGCCTTTGATTTATTTTCCCTTTGATATATAATCATCATTGCCCACAGCAGGTATGAATTTTATTAACTTAATTTGCCATTGGTTCAAGAAGTCATACGTTTCCTCAAAATAAACTCATTTTGAAAATTGAAAGAACATTTCAAGCCTTAAAAATGCAAATATGTCATAGTTTGGCTGCATTCAGCAAATTCCTAGAATCAATCAGCCAAGAGCAGAGTGATTCTCTTACTGATAAGGGAACTGAAAGCATGCAAATCGAAACCAGGGTACAAAATAAAATGTGAAAGAAGCTTACGACATCTACGGAAGCATCTTTCTTCTATGGTCATGATAGTTTAGGCAGTTAAGTATATACATATAAATAATACTTATATGTGATATAATACTATTTTTCCTTGATCTTCTATGGTCATGATAGTTTAGGAAGTTAAGTATATATATATATATATAAATAATATTTATATGTGATATAATACTATTTTTCCTTGATAATACATAAGACATTTAAGCTACTCCAGGGATGAGCTCAGTTTATTAAGTGATGCATATTCTGGATCTGGCTAATTCATAATAAAAATAATCTACATATGATAACATTTTCCACTTTACAAAATGCCTTTACACACACACTCAGGATGTAAGTGGCATAGACACAGTTATTCTCATTTTATAGATAAGGAAATGAAGGCCCCAAATTGAAGAGCCAGTGAGCATCTGGAGGACTGAGGGCTGCTCTTGGCACCGCACTTCCCTCTCCACCCACAGGAGACTAGAAAACAGGACAATCTGTTTAGAATGCAGCTGCTTGTCTGGCTTCATGGCCTGAGCTTCATTAACTGAGCACAGCGGTTAAGAATGCGGGCCCTGGAGTTAGGAAAGCATAGTTTCTGCTCTCTGCTCTGCCATTTCTTAGCTGGATGAACTTATGCAAATTACATAACCTCTCTGAGCCTCACTTTTTCACCTAGGAAAGAGAGATTATGGACAAAGTGGTGGAATGGTACATCTAAAGCATGTACGACAGCGTTGGACATCCAAGGACAGTTAGCTCTTAGGACGGTGCCATCCTGTGGAGTTTATGAGACAGAGTAAAGATAGATAATCTTCGGTGGGGAATCGGGTGTTTCTAGGCTATAACATGGAAATTTCCATAATGTGAGTCTGTCCGTGTGTGGAGCAACATGGGCTAACACCACATGTGGAACTGTGTTAGGTCAGGGGCAGCTCAGGTCTGCAGTCTGCAGTCTGCATCCTTGGTGCTTTGAGAAACCTGCACGTGCCTGGAGGAATTGGAGAGGATTAATCAGCTGCAGAATAAAGTACTAAGTGGGGAACTAAAGCCAGTAAGAGAGTCAACGGCCCATGCAGAAGGTGCTGAATCCAAGAAGACTCCTGACAGAGGCGACAGGAAAGGCTGAGCAGAGCCTCCACTGTGCACCTTCAGAGTGTCACTGTGTCACTAGTACATCTCACAGGAGATGCCCCACTCAGATTGCAGTGATTCTCAGGTGGTGTCCAGAGGCTGCGAGAGAGGACTCCCCTACCATATTGACAAAATGCTGGGCAAGCTCCTCCCACTTCCCACCTCCCACCTCCCCCTCACCCCTACTTCAGGGAGATATAACAGGTGGGACACGCCCGCTTTCCATAAGGTTACAGGTTGCATTATCTTAGAGTGTCTATAATGGTCTTACCATTCTCATTTTAAAAGCCCTTTCTTGCAAACAACCGGGATTGCATTTACGGGGTGATTAAAGTGGAATGGGGTGTGTGTACTTGTCTCTGCGTAATCTAGCTCAGCTATTCATTTAGTGAGGAGTCTAATTACTGGCTCTATAATTACGCTACTCAAGAAAATTGTTTTAGTGATGGTTTTATTAAGCTAACTTGAGACAATTTTTGTGCCAACATGAGCAGAACAAATGGAATTTAATTTCAAAACAGGGGCAAAGGAAGGTTACCCTGGAGAAGGAAACCTTGTGAGGTGGACTGTGGATTTAAAAATTGGTGCAGAGCAGAGAGTAGGAGGAAAGGAAACAGTCTTACCTTGCAGCAGGAGAGATTTAGGTGGTCATTAAGCCAAACTTACTGACTCAGATTTTCAAGTAAGAGGAGCTTCTCAGGCTCCAACTCTGAGATTTCAGCGGCTGGACAATGATTTTTGCTTACTCTCCATGAAACCCAGCTCCAAGTGTGTTCCCCACACCAGCAACATTGGCATAACCTGGGAGCTTATTAGAAATTCAAACTCTCAGGCTTAATTATAGTCTGTATTTTCAACAAGTTCTGCAGGTGAACACATGCACATTAAAATTTGAGAAGGACTGATATGAATAACCAGTTTGTGGCTGCAAATGGAAATTCTGATTTTTTTTAAATGCAACGATATTTTTTTAAAATATGCTCGATGAAGAAAAAAAGAATGTGTACAATAATAGAAGGAGGGAAAATGTACCTGTCATCATCTTACCTGAAATGACATCTGTTAAAATTTTGGTGATTTCTCTTCCAAGTTGTTTTTTTCACATGTTAAGCTCAGTCTATTGCTATAGTTTTACTTTTTTTCATTTAATGTTATAAATATTTTCTATATTCTAACAAAGTCTTGTTGGCATTTGTCTGCATTCTACTATATGAGTGTATTGATTCATTGTTAAATATTTAGAGCCCATTTTGTTATGGTAATTATAAATTATCCTTTGATGAATGTGTTCGTATTTGAATTTTTTTATTATCTCATAAGGGTAAAATTTAAAAATATTTAAATCTCTTGATGGTGATGATCTCTTCTAATCATGATATCCCTTGAAATAAGGTACATTTTTAAAGAAGCATTTGAGTTCTTAATTTCCTGGTGTTTTTTTAGGGGAGAGAGTGTGAATTTAATTACTTGGGTTCCTGACAAAGTTCCTTTTAGCAAAGATGATCAGTGGTTTGAACCATGGACCATTCTGTTTTCTAACACTTTTAGGCTCAGGGAACAGAGGATGTCTATGTACTAAATTACTACTGTTAAGTAAATAGTTATCACTGACTTTATTATGTCAATAACCACTCAATTCCTTGCAGGATGAGTCTTTTATACCAACAGGATGATCAGGTTAGGTGCGTAGAAAGACAAAGCCTTAGAGGCAGACTGCACTGGTTTAAGTTCTGCCTTTACACAAAGGCCCTGTGACATTCTGTAAGTTATTACTTAGCCTCTTTGGGCAATAATTAAGTCATTTATAAAAGTGTATTAATAATGACTCCTTCACGAGTTACTGATTATATCATATAAGAGATATTAAAGCCCCCAGCACAGGGCACAGGTTCTGCCATGGAAAGCAGTTCAATAATGGTAGATGTTAGTTTTCTCTTCTACTTACTGGTTAGTTGATTCATACCAGGTCTATGTATGCCAGGAGAAATGGCAGATTGATTTTTGCAGGAACCACAATCGTTAAAGAAAACCATGTCTTTAAGAAACATGTTAAATTTCACTTAGAGAAATTCAGCTTGGTGTTATTTTCTTCAGTTAACACAAAACACTTTCAATGAGCAAGAATGTGGGTGACTCGGCCTTGAGTGCTGCCCCTTGTTGATGGCACTGTGCCTGTGAGCCAGACTGGAATGGTCCAGGTGGTACTGTTGCTGGGCAGCTGTGTCTGGGCATGTCTCTCCCTGCGCACTAGGGGGAGCACTAGGAGAAACCACAACCTGGATGGGGAGGGTTCTTGACTCTGAATGAGAAAGAATTCTAGAGCAGGTCGGACAAGTGTCGGTAAGGAAGGAATTCATTAAAGTGAGAGTAACGAGGAATGACAACTGCCTTGCAGGAATCAGAGAACAAGGAAGAGCAGAGGGAGGAAAGGGAAGCTCATAGAACTCCTGCTCAGCATGAGACAATCCCTTGCCAACTCCTAAAGCCAGGGTCACCTGGCATCCAGTGTCTGCTTGAATCTGCATGGCATGGACTAAGTCCCTACACCCCAGGATTTGGGGGAGCTGCAGAGCACTTGATGGAGTGAGACCGTGTTCTGAAAATTTCCCAAAGGCAAAGAAAGGAGATATTCAGGCAGGCTACTAAAGAGCATGATCATACAGCTGCAGTCCTGTCTGGGTCACCCGGGCAATGGGAACTTGCAAGCCCTACTTACCTGAAGTAGGACAGATAGAATGAAGACCTGTGCTGAAGTCGAGAAAATAGAACAAAATGGCAAAGTAACACAGTCACTTACCACTGGAAGAGCTCAGAGACAAAACGCAGCAAGTTGAGCAGGGAGAAGGGTTTATTTAAAAGTTCACACTTGAAGAAAGGGGAGTGTGGGCAACATCAGAGAGGAGTGCTTAAGGGTTTGGAGTTTGGGGTTTTGTAGGGCCTTTTGGGTAGGAGTCAGCATAAGGCATGATGTATACAGGTGGTTCACAATTCCTTCAAAGTTTTTTCTTAAGAATAGGGTTATTTAGGTGACTGTGTTGACCTGCTCTTGCCATTTTTTATCCACATAGTTTCATTTACACTTCTGTGGTCTACTGTCCTAGTTACAAAGTTCCTTAATTGATTAAGTGCTTGGAAGAAGAGGAAGAACAGCCTAAAGATTAAGCTAAAGAATAAGCTGGGTCTTTTTTGCAGGCTAAGTAGATTTTACAGTGGCATGACCCTTGTCCCATTTCCCTGCCCTACCTTAGCACAGGCAGAAGGCTCAGGGACATCTAGGGACTGGTGGCCTCAGGAAACAGGGACTCTTGGCACTGCCAGGCATCTGAGATGGACATGCATACTTGTATAATTAAGACATTAGAGAGAGGCTGTGATGGTTCATTTTATGTGCCAACTTGACTGGGCTACGAGATGCCTAGAGAGCTGGTCAAACATTATCTCTGGGTGTGTCTGTGAGGGCATTTCTGGAAGATATGGCAAAAAATGGTGGACTGAGGAAAGCAGATGGCTCTCCCTAATGGGTGGCTTCATCCAATCTGTGGATGGCCCAAATAGAACAAAATGGCAGAAGAAGGGCAAATTCCCTCTCTCTGCTGAGCTGGCACATCCATCTTCTGCCTTTGAGGACCTACGCTCCTGGTTCTTGGGTTTTCAGACTTAGATCATGGCTTACACCATCAGCACCCAATTCCCAGGCCTTTGGGCTCAGACTGAATCATACCACTGGCTGTGCTGGGTCTCCAGCCTGCACAATGCAGATCTCGGGACTTCCTGGCCTCCATAACTTGAAAGCCAAGTCCTAGAATAATTTCCTCCTATTTATAGCCACATATCCTATTGGTTCTGTTTCTCTGGAGAGCCCTGCTGAATACACAAGGCAGGAGATGTAGTTTAAATTAAGAGAAATAATTCTTTATAATAGAATTGTAAAGAGAAGCTTTATTAATTTGTTAATGTGTCTTTCTTTCCACTAATTTTCGATCTCTAGCCAAAGGGCAGACTACTGAATGACAGAAAAGAAATTTCAACTCCACTAAAATCTTTTTGTCATGTGCACAAAATTATGCCAAGCCCCCATTTCAAAGATTGGGGCAGCAGCTGCACACACACCCCCAAGTGATATGGAACACCTAAATTACCAAAATGACATTCTTGTTAAATTACATCTCATATATGCACACAAGCTGAAGGAAGCCAGCATCTCCTGCCATCAACAGATTTCTCTGACGAATCGGAGGAGCCAGCAGCTGCACCCTGACAATGCTTCTGTTCTGGAACTCCCGTACTCCTCTCTGCACCTTCCACAGCACCGCCCGGCAAACACCTGCATCCCAGCCAGGTGTGGGGCTGCTTCAGGAAGGACGAAGCCAGCCCACTAGAATCCTTCCTCTGGCAATAAGCCCCATTTATTTCATTCAGTGTAACATTCATTACAGGTGGAGAACAAGAAACCAACACAAATCAGACCTTTGTCAGGGGCTCAGCTGAATTGGAGAGAGAGCTGGGCTGTCAGGCACTGCAGCAGTCAGTTAAAAAAGCCAGAATGAAAGAATTAAGCCTTAGTCACTCACTACGGTAATAAAAGCAAGAAGTGAAAACAGAAAGAGGCGTTGGCCCTCCTCGTTCCATCTGTACCTCCCATGGAATGGATATGTCAGGGTCAAGGTCCCCACTGTTCAGGACCCTGAACAAAAGGCTCTGGCAGTTTTATGCACTCTGAGGCCAGTGGAGGAGAGGAGAGAGGCAGAGGAATAGGAGTGGCACACGTGGTCTAAGGACAACTTTGACCAAAGGCCCCAGATACAGAGACCTAGAAATGGGGCAACTGGGCTCAGAATGCAAACATGCAAGCCTTGCAGATACACGTGGCCAGCTGGAGGGGCCTGAGTCCCTGTGCAGCTGCCCTTGGGGCTGTGCACTGCATTTGCGGTGGGAGGGCAGCTTGACCCAGGGATGCCTGCTGGGTAAATAAAGTCTTTTTAATTGGTCGGGCTTGAAAAATTGCCTAAACTTTTGGCATGGGGCAGGATGCCACAACCTCATTTACTAGTTGAGTGATTTGGGGTGAGTCTATTAATCCCTAGGACCTCAGGTTCCTCATTCTGTAAACTATGTGATACTTCAGGGGTTGTTGGAAATAGTAAATAAGTTAATGCATGCCAAGTTCTACAAATGTTCATAGCCTCTTAGTGGTGTTATAATATGATTGTGCATTTTCTTTTCTCCATCTCTTTCTAGTTCTGATGAATAAATGGAGGTTTGGGGCCTGTTTGCTGAGGTTTGTGTTTTTCCCGTGGTTGTGTGTGTTCTCATCCTGCGTATTTCCAAGGTCCTGCAATTTTGCTAATCTGATTACCAGAGTTCATCCACTCCTGTGGCAAATATTCACTGAGTCTATTATGTGTTATAATCTCCATTATGCTGGTATTTTGAGCGACCACACACAGTTATTGATTTTCTGGAGAGTGTGACTATTCCTCTGTGTTTCTATGTGTTTATCTGAGACCAAACACAATAGCCAAGTTATGTTTCCTTGGTGAATACTTGAATATTTTTCCTTTCCTTTTTCAAAGGAATACAAATAAATTTTAAAAATATATATGGGAGACTCTAAGTCTGGAATAAGCCCCCTCTTCAATTGCCCCCCTGGATAGCTGAGAGAGTAAATGCTTTCAAACTTATTCTGAATGTTTTTTTGCTATGGTTTTTCAGTCTCAACCCAGTTTCTTTTTTCTTTCTTGCTAAGGCCTGTTTTTCCTCCAGTGACCACTGTCAAGGGATTACAGTGAGTTCACAGTAACAATCATAGAAAGAATGTTTCTTTGACTCATCATCCACCTGCAAATTCACCGGAAGCCTAGTCTCTGTGGTCCCTTTGGTTCCTCGGAGTTTAATGCGGTGTCCTGTGCATGCATGACTCACCACAGACATCCTGGCTGCACTGTGGTGTGTTTCTGTTCTTCCACTCCCCGAGGTGTCCCTTCAGGCCCAGTGCTGCTGCCAAGATGCCCCAAGAGCTATCCTGTGGATCATTTGCACATGTATACCTAGTCAATACCAGCAGCATTATTTGCAGAACCCAGTGCAAAATGAAAATGTGCATATGTCATTAAAAAAAGTAAAAAACTATTAAGAATTTCAAAATGGTGACAGCCAGTCATCAGGAGCGGTGCTACCACATGAGCAGAGGTAGGCACACCGGGGCTACTTTGGAGGACTGGGCTGAAGAGGTGAAACAGCTGTGAGCCATAAATGAGAGGGTCTGAAATCCTGGGATGGAGAGCTGGTTGCTCAATCCCACCTTCTGCAGGGAAGGGTGGCAGGTCATTGAGGAGGGCATTAACAGCTGTGTAGTGCTGGGGGGGTGGGATTTGGGGAAGGCACTAATACCTGTGCAGTGCTGGGGGGAGGATTTGGACAATATGATGTTGCAGGTGACCCAGGAACATAGGGTCTGGCAAGGTTTGGATAAAATGAGAGTTCCTGTAGCCAGGATTCTCATCTGGCCCTGGTTGACTAGCTCACTGCACACCTGTGGGCAATACATGGCAGTTGACTCTATATAAAGGGCTCTGCTCAGGGCTCTGGGTGCGACATGGTGGCAGGGCTGCAAGACTTCAGGAGAGCAGGGCAGAGGCTGGAGTGGTGGCAGTGCTGAGGACAGAGGCCCAGAGGACAGCTGTGCAGGACGACTGTGCAGAGAAGCCCAGAGGATGGCTGTGTGGACAGAGCGGCCCAGAGGCAGAGACCGGCTTGCTGCATACAGACTCGCTCTGAGTGAACGGGATTCTAGCGACTGACCTGCCACTTGGAAATAAAGTTGGGCATAACCCTTTACCCCGAGAATGTTTTGCTGTCATTTTCTTTGGTCACATTGAATCTATAGTGAACTTGCCCGGGGCTGAAACTCATTGGCAAGACACAAGGTCACACCGAGTTAACAAATAGGCCCAAATGTGCATGAGCTCAACATGGTGGAGTTCATCACCTCCTCTTGTAATCATTAGGGCAGTTCTCGGTCATTCAGGACAGAAGGGTCTAGGCTCTGGCATATATGCAGGGACTCAGACTAATGGGAGCTAAATACTTCTTGCAATTTTAGCCCGTGGAGTGATATTTTGAGAGGTGGGTGTTATGCTCTTCAAATCAGGCTCAGTTAGGGGTCTACATGCAGGAACAAAGTCCTTCCCAAGCCAGCCTAAAGCCTTCCCTGACTATTTTTTCTTTCAGGTTGAGGGCAAGGGAAAACTGGTAAACTTAAGTTTTAGACAAAATTTATTTTCGGTATTATGGGCTTTGAAAAAACCAGAAAGGGCCTTATTATGGAAACCACGACCAGAGAGATTTGGTCAAGGACCCATTAGTGCCCGGGGCCCTGCCAAGGTTGTCATCCTTCTGCCCCTAAAAACGCATACCTAATAATCTGTCATGTTGAAAAAATCTGAGCTACTAAACCATAATCTGATATTAAGAATTTAAAACAGGCATAATTTTCAAGTTTGAAAATGAAGCCTTATGGCACTATTTTAGGCATCATAGGCCAGAGGAGGAGGTATTTAAAGGTATTTGGTGGAGGGTGGAGGGTATTTGCCCCTTCCTCAATGTAACAAATGCTTCCAGCTTTATCTCATCACAGCACCCATTGCAAATGGGAAGATTTGTCAAGCACATGGGCATACATAAAAGAGACTTTTCACTATGAAGACAACTGACTAGGGGCTTGGATTGCCCTGGAGCACCCTGGCTACTCCACGCAGACACCCTTTCCAGCCACCGCACACAAGCTGGGGAGCCCAAGGTAGACCACGGCCAGCGCGCCTGCCCATCAGCCCACTGTGAGGGGCTAAGGAAACCCCCCTGGCAGCCCTAACTCCACAAGGTATGTGATCCTTTGCTATTTATCTGGAACTAAATATGAGTTAGTTGGGTTTGGGAAATAATCCAATCAAAGCCATAGCCTGCCTGTCTGACCTCTCTACAGGACTGTTCTCAGAGATCATGGGTGTTCATTTCTGAGTCACTCTCTTCTGAGGTCGGTCTGATTATTTGAAATAAGATTTATGAAGCATGGAAATTCCAGGCTAACTAGGTCAGCTCCTTGTGGATCGTGCAGAATTATTTGCTACCACATTTCTCCCTAGCTTTATACCTAGTTCAATTTTAAATTACTCAAGAGATGGTGAGATGAATTTGTCATCCCTAAGCTCCATGTTCATCCACACAACCATAAAGTGGGGGGTTGGTTTGACCTGCCTACCCAGAAAGCAAATGAACAAAAAGCAAAATATAAATACAAATGGAACAGATTCTTGGAAAAAGGACAGTGAATTCTTGGAAAAAGGACATTTAGTATCATGTGGTACTAAAAGATAACAGGCGGACTTAGGCTGCAAATACACAGAACTGTGATCAATTTAGCTTAGTATTCAAGGTTCACTAGGAAGAAATAGTTTCAAAGATTCAGTCCATAGTACTTAGGATACTCATTTTTTATTTCACTAGTGTATTTTGGTTTTACAGGTGTATTAGTTGTTTTTCAGAACAAAGAGGTCACTAAGCAAAATTATTTTACTTTTTACACAGCTTTGGTATTCATTCTATCCAGTCTTTTGAGGCATAAGTTACAGATTTTGTTTTAGCTGTGGAGGAGTAATCATTTCCATGTCCTTTGCAGCATTTCCTTCCTCTGCTGTTGGCTCACTAAGCTATTCGTATGTCGCTCTGCACCACTGGACACTGAAGTCCTTGGGGCACTGAGGATGATGTTTTATTCACCTATATGTATACAGAAACCTTCATAATACCTGCCCTTAAGAGCAGGTACTCAAATATTGGTTGAATAAATGAACAAAAGAATGAGTGGCCCAAAGAACTGTCTTTAAAAAGTATATGATATTTTTGTGATTTTAGAAGAATAATTGGAGATAATTTTTGAATTAAAATTTTAAATACAGAGGTATATTTGTGAGGCTATTGTATAAATGTATACAATATGTCATTTTTGTATACAAGTCTAGAGTTAAAATCATATGGTTCCTAGGCACATGAAAAGACGCTCCGAGTTGCTAGTCATCAGGAGAATGCAAATAAAAACAGTGAGCTATCACCTCACACCAGTTAGGATGGCCATTGTCCAAAAGACAAGAAACAACAAATGTTGGCAAGGATGAGGAGAAAAGGGAACCCTCTTACACTGTTTGTGGGAATGTAAATTGGTTCAACCATTGAAGAAAGCAGTATGGAGGTTCCTCAAAAAACTAAAAACAGAAATACTATTTGACCCAGGAATTCCACTCCTAGGAATTTACCTGAAGAAAACAAGATCCCTGATTTGAAAAGACATGCACCCTATGTTTATTGCTGCACTACTTACAAAAGCCAAGAGATAGAAGCAACCTAAGTGTCCATCAATAGATGAATGCATAAAGAAGATGTGGGACATACACACAATGGAATATTATTCAGCCATTAAAAGAAAAGAAATCCTGCCATGTGCAACAACATAGCTGGATCTAGACAGTATTATGTTCAGTGAAATAAGCTTGGTGGAGAAAGACAAATACCAAACGATTTTACTCACTTGTGGAGTATAAAAACAAAAGTGAAACAGAAGGAACAAAAAAAGAAGTAGACCCATAGGCACTGAGAAGGGACTGGTGGTTACCAAAGGGGAGGGACTGGAGAGAGTGGATGGGAAGGGAGAAGGGGGTTAAGGAGCATTATAATTCACCACAACATAGATAGGTCCCTGTGACAGTAGTACAGCACAGAGAAGACAAGTAATGACTCTATAACATCTTACTACATTGATAGTGACTGCAATGGAGGGGGGAAGGTCTTGATAATATGGGTTAATGTTGAACCACTGTTTTGTGTATGTGAAACCATCATGAGATTGTATATCAATGATA
Source organism: Manis javanica (assembly GCF_040802235.1). Classification (NCBI taxonomy): domain Eukaryota; kingdom Metazoa; phylum Chordata; class Mammalia; order Pholidota; family Manidae; genus Manis; species Manis javanica. The sequence continues at coordinate 128,127,079 of NC_133157.1, read as the reverse complement.
CTTTAATAAAAAAATCATATTGTTCCTGAAGGTTCTTTTAAATCAGATCTAGAAAGAGGGCTATGGGAAGGTTTTGAGGTTTACTTTCCAGTGTAATTCAGATAGTATATATAGTACAGATGAAAAAAACTTGAGTATGAGCCAAAAAATCAGTTCTCACTATTAAAAACTTGCTCTGTGACCTTCTATTTGTGCAGCATAATTCACTAATATTTTACAGATATTTATTAAAAGCAAGTTGTGCAACTATTGTGCAAAGCACTGTGGTGGGTCATTCCACGTTTTAGCATCACAGCTTCCTAATCTGTGCAATGTGTATAACACCTGTCTAGCTCATCCAGTAAGTACCTTTTGAAATGATATTGAAACACGTTAAAAATAAAATTGCTAGTGTCTATGTATACAGTACCAGCATTGTTATTAAATTGTCCTATTTCAAACTGACAGCTTTGAATACGACTGAATGCCCTGATTACTTGGGTGGGAGTTGGGTGGAGAATTTTGATGCCAGCATGGCTGTTTTTCTCCTGGTGTGCTCTTGTTTCCTCTCAGGAGTGCTTCTGATTTTTCATGATAACTCCCGTGACTCAGATGCATTGACAATTTCTTGAATTAGAAAGCTCATTTTTCCTGCTTGCTAGATTTATCCTGGTCTGATGAATTCACTCAAAACACATAGCACCCATGATAAGAGAACAGGAACAGAGCTCATCTAGCTGGCCCCAAATTGCAATGAATTAGTCATGAAATCTATTTAATGGGTTGTGACAAATATTTAGAGAACAGACTGGTTCAGAAAATATTAGAGTTCAGTCTACATTGTAGGCCTAAGTATTGTTTTGTCTCAGCTACGTGTGTCTCTTAGTGTGAAATATGTTTCTGACTATCTAACAGGTTAGATAAACTCTGACAGTTCCAATTCTATATCTGACAAGTGAAAACAATGGAGTTCAGAACAAGAAACTGTTAGGTAATCTATTTAGGGTAAAAACTCTTATGTCCAAACTCCAGTTTGGCTCTTTTTCCATTATGAAGACCTGGTATGACACAACAGAAAGAGCAGTGGAAGAACAGTTTCAAACGTGGCACCTAAAAATCGCATGACTTTGTGTAAGTTGCTTACTACATAGATTTCATTTTCCTCATCTCTAAAATAGGGTTCATAGAATCTGTCCATTTCCTTATTGCATAATTGGGAGACTTATATAATGCAGATGAAAGAAAAAAATGCAAAATTACTTTCTCTCTTCTTCTTTCCTCTAGACAGAGTTGTTTTCTTGCTTTGCTTCTCTTATTACCCTATCCCTCCTCTTGTTTGTTGACTAAGTCATTCTTTAGCCCCTTCACCATTCTCTGTCCTTGAACATCATGGTTCCATGTTTGCTAGTATGTCATAATTTTAAGAGCTATTTTTCCTTAGATTACCTCATTGAAAATGCTTTAAAATGCATAAGTTGTGGCATTAGCCCCTCCAGTCCAACATGGCAAAGAAGGGAGCCCACTGCAATCCATTAAAGAAACAAAATAGCAGCGTCCTTAATTCCCGCTTAGCTATCTCATTGCCATAGCTCCCACTGCTGGCGTTTTCCCAAGTCTGTGCTGTGCTGAGATTATGAAAGTGACTAAATGGCAGCTGGGACAGTGCTCTGACTAGCAACTGCCTTCCAAGGAAATGTACAGAGGCCAAGGCTGTCGCTTTGGATTAGATCATATCAAGGGGAGGGACCTGGAGCAGCTATCCAAGATTCTGCTGTCACTGTAAGTTCAACAAGTGGACAGGACTTTCTTTACTCGAACAATACTCATGTATGTACCCCTTGGGTTGGGGGCGGGCTAGTGTGGTCCCTTTTGGGCAAGCTTCCTACGGCAGGTCAGTCCAGCTAACACTGGGACTTGTGTTCTGCAGTTTGTGTATATAACTTTGGGGATTCAAGCCCAAGTGTCTGAACAATGGAAGTGATCTTCCTCTGTCCTTTCCCTGGAGAGTGCTCAATCTTGCTCCCAAAAAATTTTTGACAAATATTTTACGAGTATGATTTTAAAGAAATGCCAAATTACCAAGTGTTTGGAGTGCCCGTCTAAGTCTCACTCTGATTACTGATAATTAGTAGAAAAAATATAGAGTTGTCACCTTAGACCTGAATCTTGTTAAACACACTTTTATCTCAGTTTATTTATACCTGTTCATTTGTGTCAAAAGCACTTAATGTGGGTACAACAGAGTCATCTCACATGCATTGAATTTCTAATCTAATCTCAATCATGGAGGAGGTGACTCTGCAGCCAAGCTGCCTGGCATACTCCTATACATCTGGCTGACTTCCTACTTGTAAATCACTTTGTTTGTATTTTTCTCACTTGCAGTGCTGGATCAATTCCAATTAAGAGGTTAATAAAGAACTAACTAATGATTTACACAAGTTTGGAAGATTAATGCTGAACTGATTATTTTAAGTGTCTAAATACATAAACCCCCAAACTATGAATCTATGTTGCTCACTGAAGAAAATATTAAAAATGAGACTGAGCTTGGCCATAAGGGAGCTTCAGGAACGGTAGGACGTCTCAGCTCTGCCCTGCCCCTTTTAAAGCTATCAGTCACCTTGGCAATCCTTGTGTAATTTTGCTCAAGCTGCTGATGACAGCAAAGTTTTCCTGGACCTCCACAGTAATGTATAAAGCAGGGCCCTTACATCTAAATGTGTTGAGTTCTTAGAATTAACGAGATTCAATCTCTTTCATCAAAACCTTGCTATAGGAAATTAAGAAAGGTCTAATCAAAAAAGTCAATTCTATTTTCTTTGGGGAGGTATTACTATGTTATTATTTTTTTCCCCAGAATCCAGTTCACCTCCCTAGTTCAGCTTTCCCAAGCCTTGTTATGTTAGGAAATTAAGGAAGGTCTAACCAAAAAGTCAATTCTGTTTTATTTGGGGAGATATTATTATGTTAGTGTTTATAACTTTGGATAGTTATCTTGAAGAGGGTGAGCTCTGAAGTCTTACTGCCCCTGCCTCAACCACCACCATGAATACATTTCAGCTCTCTCATTTACCGTCTTAGGGAATTCATTACCACTCCATGGCACCCATAATCAGCTATCCACCTTTGGTCTTCACAGCCTTTCACCTTCTGTGGTCAAGATAACTTCTGGCTTTACAACTTGGCCATCAGAAAGTGTCTCTCAAAAAATACACCCCAAAGAAACCATACTTAGGAAGGTGAATTAGATTCTAGAAAAAAAACACTAACGTAATAAAATCTCTCCAAATAAAACAGAATTGACTTTTTGGTTAGACCTTCCTTAATTTCCTAACATAGCAAGGCTTGGGAAAGCTGAGTGAATCTAGTTAATTCTAAAGAACTCAACTAAGGGAAATAAGTCTAGAGAGAGACAAATACCCTACAATTTCATGTATATGTGAAATTTAAAAAACAAAACAAAACAAAAAAGAAATAGACCCATAAATACAGCAGACTATTTTTGCCATCAGAAGGGAGTCGGGGACAGTTGAAATAGGTGAAGGGGATAAAGTGTAAATTATAAAATAAATTAGTTGTAAGAATGGAAGTACAGCATAGAGAACATAACCAATAATATTGTAATATCTTGGTTTTGTTCCTAGGGAACCTATACTTAACATGGTGAGCATGTAGTAATGTATATAATTATGAATTACTCTGTTGTACATCTGAAACCAATATAATATTGTCTATCAACTGTGTTCCAATTTTTAAAAAGAAGTGTATTCACTTTGTAGAAGGAGCTTAAAGCTTATAGAATGTTGAGCTCTTGCCCCAAGTCTTGACAATATCTTAGTCTCCGGAAGAGAACCGGTTTGTCTGCAGCCAGCATGCACACTCTATATTTCTTACCATTACATCTGCCTTGGAGGCTGATGAAACCCAGAGCAAATCAATCACAGGGCGGCTGGAGTTAATCCAATAGACTTCCCTTCAGCTGCTGGAAATCAGGCCTCACATCTGGGAAGAGAGTGCTAGTTACAACAAATGAGATCACAAATTTGACCATTTTATTAGAGGCCCTTCTCTAATGTCTACAGGCGAAGAGGCAGGTTAAGTTGATATTAAGTGGGAACCTCTCTTCCTCTGTACTGATTGCAATATCTGATAACACCCTCAACATTCTTGGTGCAGATCAATTTCTTGGTACCCAGAACCCAGCTTTAATAGGGAACAACTGGTGTGATTCTATAGAAGAGTCAGTGACTGGAAAATCAATGAGATGAACAGTAGTTGACTTGAGGCCGTACACATCAGTCCACTCCAGCCATCGGCCCAGGCCTACGACCCAGACTCAGAAGCAGCATTTTGTTTTGACCAGAGATGGCGGGCAGGGTCATGCCGGCCACCACATCTACATTTGCAGTTGGTTTCTATAAAACATAAACCAAGAAGAAGAGGTACAACTCAGGAGAAATTCAGCAGCCCAAAGTTACTTCTTTCAGCCCGTGAGTGGAGAAGCCCAGGGAAATGAGGACATTCTGACAGGATGCCATGATGCATCTGTTCCTCTTGAAATGAATTTATGTAACTTTCAGAATTTCATGCTTTCCAGAGAATAAAGAGTATGCATATGAACTAACCATAGCCACACAAGTTATGTCACTTGATCATGAACATATTGATATAATGCAAATAAATTACCCAAACTTTTCAAATTAAAACCTTTATCCACAGTAATAATAGTTATCATGAATTGACACTTGTTGTGTGTAAAACATTGCATTTGTGACTTATCACTCTCTAAAACTGCAAACTTTTATTGCCTGTTTTATAGATAAAGAAATTGAGAGTCAGTGAGATGGAATCAACTGCTTTAAGTCACCCAGCTAGTCAGTGATAAAACTGATAACTGACCCAGGCCAGTTTGATTCCCAACGATATGCCTTACCCCATGCTGCAGTTAGAGGTTTTTAATTAGATTATACACTTACGGAGTTTCCACGTCTCTTGAGTTAAGCTGTGGCCACCATAAGCCCAATCTGTCACTCACAGCAACAGTAATTAAAACCAAAGATTGTGTATCTCTGGGGGCAAGGACCAACTCGACTGGTCACCCAAGACCCATCCATTATAGGAAAAATGGATCTGGTAAACTAGGATGACAAGGCCAAGACTGGCTTTGCCAGATGGAGGCAGCAGAGTTCAAAGGATAATTGCTCAGAGCTGGGCAGCTTCTCAGCAGCTGGCTGGTAAAAATGCTATGGGAATACAGACATGGGAAGTTGATTCTCAGCTTTAGTCTTATTACCTAAAATGAGATTGGAAACTTGGAACCAGATCAGTGAACGGCCATTCTGGCAGGCACGAGAAGGAAAAGGATTGGGGTGGGGCAGCTGGGATCCGGAGCTGTGTAAGAAAGTCCAAGGGACATGAAGGGACAGGTCGTGTGGTCACTGTGGAGTGGAGTTTGGCATGCATATTATATAGATTTTTTTCCATATATGGGAAAGATTTAACTTGGTAACTTTCTGTATACTTACTTTAATATATATTTTTTAGTCACAGAAGGGGCTAATGCAAAGGCCCAGAAAGAAAGTGGCTACAGTTTTCCCCCTGGGTGGAAGGAGGTGGTGACCCCTCCAGTCTTGTAACGTGTCAGGAGGCAACCTGCCCATTAGCATTTACTGCCTGGAAAGCACATACTTCCTGATAAGGGGAAATTACTAAGGAATATGCTGGAAACAATCTTAGCCAGCCCCTCCTCACCCACCCACCATACTTGGTTCAGTAGAGAGATGGAGCAGGGAATCTGTGTCCAGAAAACAAGAAATCGCCAAGGTAGAAAGGACTCCAGAGATCATCTAGATCGTTCTGTGTGCTTTACAAATGTGGAAATGGGATATAGAGAAGATCTCTGTACCATTAACTTATAGTGATGTCAGATCTGGAACATTATTCTTCTGATGCCCTGTCAAGCTCTTTATGAGCAAACATCAGATTCTAGCAAGAACAGCACAGAAAGATGAATACCAGTGATTCTCTAGAAAACATAAAAGGGAAAAGGGTTGAAATGACACCTAAGTTTTCAGATATATCAAATGTAGGTGAAAAAAGAGAGAATTTTGGAATTTAACTCAAGTAGATAAAGTCATATTAGTTTAACCAAAGAAATTGATAACACAAACATAAGAGTAACAGAGCCATGTGAAATGTACCTTTCTCAAAAAACCCCACAAAAACCTAATGAAAGATGTAGAGGAGAACAACTATAAATCAAGAAGATGTACAACTTAGGAGAAACTCACCAATCTGAACCCGTAAGTAGTGTGGCGAGCATTTGGTTGAAGATAAACAGAAGCAGAATGATACAGCTTTAGAACTGAGGTTATGGATGATGCTTTCCTAGTACGTAGACCCCATAACACAGACCTGACAGGAATATGATCTAGAAGTAGCAAGGAATTCCCACTCTCTGGATTCTTGTAGTAAGTCTCATTCTGCAGGAAACAGAGTGTCTAATAAACTCATGGTTTGTCCTATTGACAATTTAATCTCTCAGAAAAATGAAGGTAGCAAGGAGGTAAAATTCAAGTCTCAAACTAACATGGAAGTTATCCAAAGTTTATGTCATGTAGTGTTTCTTAAAATATGACCAATGGGCATTCACAGGGTCAAAGTATATTCTTAATAATACTGAGACATTATTTGGCATTTTCACTGCTTGGACTCTTGCACTGATGGTGTAAAAGCATTGATGGGTAAAACTGGTGGCCCCAGCACAAATCAAGGTCCCAAACTGGTCGTCGTTTAATTTTTTAACCCAACATATGCTCAAGTAAGTAAATAAACAAAAGTCTTCAATATCATTAAAGAACATCCTGATAAAGCAGTAAAATTTATCTTATTAAATCTTGATTCTTGAGTACATATCTCTTTAATGTTTTGTATGAGTAAATGGGAAGTAAAGCATACTACACTAGAGTGAATGTCTCAGGAAAAACACTCGTACAATTGATTGAGTTGCAAGTGGCACCTAGCCACTTTTCTCATGCAACAGCATTGTTATTTGAAATACTACTAACTTCATTTACTCAGACTTGGGCTTTTGGCAGATTTTTCTTGAAATAAATGAGGTGTCATGTCAAGGAAAACACCTGACAGTTTTTGTGATCAATAATAAACTTGAATTTCGGGTTGAAATTAGAATTTTGAAAAATTTGTACTCATTACTGTGAGTTTGATGGCTACCAAATACTTGACTACTTTTATGTTGAGGCTGGTGGTGATAATAAGTAATGTGATGTTTTGATATTATATATTTAAATGCGTGAATTTGGAAGACCAAATGGGTGATATTACAAAGACATACATGGTTAAAAGTCTATTCAAAGTGCAAGGTAGATCAATGGATTTAAATTTTTTAAAAGTATGCAGATTTCATTGATATGGTTTCAGATTCCATACTGCAGCTAACATTTAAGAAAATACCACTAGTTGAGTTGTGTTGCTGTTATTATCAAAGACATGTAAATCCACAATGAAATGAAAAGGTTAGCAAAATATTCTCTTTTCCAACTACGTATATTTTAGAGTTTAGATCTTCATATACTTCAGCTAAAGCAACATATCACAACAAATTGGATGCAAAATCAGACATGAGAAGCCAGATATGTATGAAGGAAATTGCAAAAATGTAAGACAACACTCTTTTCCCCCACTAAAAAAATTTTTTTATTAAGGTATTATTGATACACAGTCTTATGAAGGTTTCACATGAAAAAACAATGTGGTTACTACATTTACCCATATTATCAAGTCCCCACCTATACCCCATTGCAGTCACTGTCCATCAGTGTAGTAAGATGCCACAGATTCACTGTTTGCCTTCTCTGTGCTACACTCTTTTCCCAGTGACCTCTCATACCATGTGTACTAAACATAATACCCCTCAATCCCCTTCTCCCTCCCTCCCGACCCACCTTCCCCCACCCCTCCCCTTTGGTAGCCACTAGTCCTTTCCTGCAATCTGTGAGTCTGCTGCTGTTTTGTTTCTTCAGTTTTGCTTCATTGCTATACACCACAAATGAGCCTTTTCCCCCATTTTTTAAATGTAGTTTAAAAAATAAATACATTAGATAAAATTTAACAGGTTGATTATTGTTTTTTAAAAATGAATTAATAAATATTTTAAACATTTTGTGATAAATGTCAAAAATAATCACATAACCAAAAGATCTTTGGGTACCTCCATAATTCTTAAGGGCATAAAGGGGGGCTGGAAGAACAGAAGGTTCTTAGACAGCTTTTAAAGTTTTTTTCATCAGTAAGAATATAAATCTAAAAATTAGCTACATTCTTTTGTTTTATACTCTGGTATATTTCTGTACTTTTATGTGCTATTGTGTATGACAAATTAATTCCTAAACTTTAAAACATTCACTCTTCATTTCAATTGCTTTATGAATTAGAAGTCATCCCCCATCACTTTCATTCACTACACTGCTTAAGTGAAAAGAATGAAGGCCAAGACACAGTTGATGGGATAACATCAAGCTTTCATCCCTAAGTAAAGTTAGTAATATTTTCTTTATTTGCTGTGAAGTCAATGCTTCACTGGGCCCCTTGCTGATAGTGCAGAAGGGAAGACCTGAGCAGAAGCCTGTAAGGTAAATGAACCACATTGAGACTGTGTCACTAACAGCTTCTCTAGAGTCAGGTGCAATGTCTGGCTTGTTAATTAAGGTGGAGCTAATTTCTAGAGGATCATTAAAACCGCCTCAGTGTATCTTTGAGACACACACAGACACACACACAAATTCATGGATTATGAATTGCCGATAACAAAACAACCAGCCTATTTGGTAAAACATTAAGAGAATCTGAGAGCGTGGGAATAATCTAAGCAGTTGACTACATGAATTATTCAATTCTAACTCTTTGAGCTATCTAAACATACTTAAACAAGAGTTGAGAAAATATTAGAATAAATACTCTCTCCCAACTCACTCTACTAACACAGTGGCTGAGTGAACAGAAAGGTGGATTGGGAGAAACTTGCCCAGCTCATGAACCAGGGACTTCCTGGAAAAAAAGACCCTGGCACGCAGTCACTGGGCTGTGCTTGCCTGTGACTCAGGGACCCAGAGCCCCATAGGAACCTTCAAATGGGGAGTTAGCACGCTCCCATCATCATCCCGCACTCTTACTCTGCCACCTTGCTGTAGCCGGGCAGAAATTAAAAATCATAGAAAACCAATCGGTATGAAAGATAGTCAGCAGAAGTCCAATATAAAATAACTGCTATTTCTGAAGGAGAAACTAGAATCAAAAGCACTCATCAAAAATACAGTAAGAAAAAACTTTTCTGAACTGAAGATCTAGGTACGTTGCTTACAAAGGCCCACGTTGCTCAAGAAATTAATAAAGACCTAAGTAAGTAATATGCTCACCTAGACTGATTCTGGGGAAAGAGTTAGAATGTGAGTCAAAAGAAAAGAATGCAAAAGGGTTTTTTATTTTTTAACAAAGAAACAAAAAACATGTCTGGTGATGGAGTTCTTTACTGATGGTACTAAGTGTCAGAACTCAGGAAAGCAACATACACAGTTTTTAGGTAAGGAACTGTGACCCAAGGATTTCATGGGCTGACAAATGGTCTTTTGAGTAAATGTAGCACAAAGACTTTCTCAAACATACAAGGGTTCAGAAACATAGTATACATGTTCTTGTCTTGGCCAAACATTTAAGTAAAGATGTACTTCAACAATCAAGAGATCAAGTCAAATTCAGAATGTAAGAACAGGAAAGATGGGTCATGAAAGACCTGGCCACCATTAATGAACTCAGCTAAACCAGACATAGGAAAATTTAAAGTATATGTAGGAATAATGCTGTTTTAAAATCTAAGATTTGGTTAATGAAGATTGAAAGCTAAGAGGGTGAACTGACCTTTTTGCTTCAACTAGAATCTAATTTGGGGTTCAGCCAGGTATTAGAGAGACAGTGGACAGGTGGCCTCTCTCATGGAAGACTAACTAGCAACTATCTGCAGACGAGATGCCCCTGTGAAAATCCTAGAACCAGGGATGAGGCTGAATTACCCTCTTGGACCACAAAAGCTGAAAGAGCATTAGAAGGGCCAGAAGACATTGCTGCTCCTCCAGTCCAGCACAGTACCACCCCAAGGGAGCCCCCAGCCTACTGCTCCTCCGGTGGGAGAGAGAGCCCAGGGGGCTCAGCCAGCCTCCCCAGCGTGACAGGATGCTTCCTGGGAGGCCCACTCAGGTCTGTCTCACAGCAAGGCTGGACCACCAGGCACACTTCTTCCCAAATCCTTTTGATGGCATATACATATGTAAGTATATATACACATATGCATATTGCTGCAGAAAAGTAGGGGCTGTTTTAGAAGGCTTCTACTTGTGTTCAAAACACAATAACATATGATGCTCTGAAACAAAAGATGAATGAAGAGAAACAAATTGAACTGACTAAGATGAAAATGATTGGTGAAACTTTCATTTTAGACACTTTTGATGAAAAGCAGAGGTTTGTTCTCAAGTGTCAAGACTTAAAATACAATAATATAATTAAAATCTGCTATGGAAGTAGTAAAGAGTAGAACAGAAGCATAAAGTCCCATCAGGATTACAGAAAACAAACTAGCTGCTCTCAAAAGCTGTTCTGGAAAGGAGAGAGATGAAACAAGGAGAGAGAGCTTGGCCCTGAAGGACAGAGTACATGGCTCTGCTTGTACCTCATCATCGTCTCTGCCACAGAATAAATGGAGAGGGAGTACAGTTATTCATTCAACAAATACTTAGTATGTACATACAAGAACCTTCCATGAAGTTACAAACAGCTATAAAACTGAGTTTTAAATTCTGGATCTTTTGCTATAATTAAGAAATATAAAAATAAAAAAGTTTTCACTTAGCGAGAGACTAACAACAGTTTTACATTTGGAGGATTAAGAAAATATCCATCAAGCAAACAGGCAGGAAACAAACTTAGTGAAGCTACTCTGAACCCTCTGGCTGTAGGAGAAACTAAACAGCTTAAGATAGAATTGGCTTTGGTGTTTGGTGAGAAAGGAGGGATGGAAAACAGAATAAAATGCTTTGAAGACTAACATATTAATGAATTTTGTTCCTGTCACACTTATTGATCCAATTACACAAACATTTGGATGCCAGTTATATAAATACAAGTCACTCATTCAGCTGCTATTTCAACAGCAGCCTGTAATGATGTCATCGTGGCCAAGCCTGCCAAGGGTACAGCAGGGGCCACAGCGCACAGGACCACTGCCCCAGGGTCACACCAGAGAGACACAATCGCAGTGTAAGGTTAGCTAAGTTAATTCCTCATCAAACAAGTGATCTCTGAGTATCTACTGGGGAGGCCCTTTTGCCTGGAGGGCCATCTAGTAGATTTGCATTATATAGGGTGGAGTTAACAGGACCAAATATAGAAAGATCTGGGGGAAGGGTTCCACAGGTGACATCCTGGGTGTGGCCTCTGGGTACAGGACATTCCCAGGCTCTGGATACCCTAACACTCAGCTCTGAGATGGGGAGTCACGGTATCTCAAAGAAGCCCTGTATCTAGAGGTTAATGTTTTTAGCACCTGGAAAAGATTCTCAATGAGAGAGAGTGAGAAAATCTAACTATAGTGAGATTTTATGGGTTTCCAATGGAGATTTTTTCTTTCAATATTTTATTTTGAAATGATTATAGATTCACACTAATTTGCAAAATAACACAAGGGTCCCATGTTACTCAGTACACAGTAGGGCTTACATCTTATGCAACTAGAGTACAGTATTAAAACAGGAAATTGACATTAGTATGATCCTCAGACTTTATTCAGATTTCACCAAGATTGCATGTTCTCATGTGTGTTGTGTGTGTGTCTGTGTAGTTCAATGTGACTTGATAATATGAATAGATTCTCATAACCACCACCACAAGCAAGATCCTGAACTGTTCCATCCCTACAAACAAGTGCCCATGCCCTACCCCCAGCATCTCTCACCCGGGGCAACCACGAATTTGCTCTCCATCTCTAGCATTTTGTCCTTTTGAGAGTATTATACAATGGAATCATACATGTAACTGTTTGCATAAAAAGCCACTTGGCTTTTCAACTCAGCATAATTCCCAAACAGGTTGTGTTATCAAGTGCACTGTTTAAAGAGCGTATTAGATGATGAGATAATGTCATATCAGTGCACACTGTTAAAAGACTTTTCTGTAACTAGATACAATAGTGTGGGCTACGATCAATGATTCTTCATAAAGCAGAGTAATTGAAGTTTATAGGTAACCAATAGCTTCTGTTTTCTGGAGACAAAAGCATGTTTTCAGAATTGCTAACAAGTAGGCAAGTACTTAAAGGGCATGTTGTCCTTCAAGACGTCCAGACCAAAAAAGATTTTCCAACAGTCTTGGTGCAGAGTTTTGGAGTCTCAAATGAGTACTCAGACAGGCTTTGGGGGGCAATTAAAAAGATGCTTTGGTTCCAAACAGCCCCAGTTTGGAAGATCGCATAAATCAGCAGCTGTTAGATTTCAGGGCATCATGTACACCACTTGTTGACCATCTCAATTGCAGTGTATGTTGATCACATTTTCTGCTCCGAGAGAATCACTGCTTTTCGGCAATAACTTGCAGGTTAAACCTCAGACTGACTGCTATTTAGCCTCTGTCAACAATGCAGTTGAGATCAATGGTACTTGAAAGACAGTCTAAGGGACAAATTCAGCATCCCTGTTAGATACTCGTGCCAAGCAGAGCAGTAGAATGTAAATTGCTGTGTTTACATTAATTGAAAGAGAATACTTTCCCTGAGCTAAGTTTCCTGACTATGTTCCCCTTTTCCTCAAGAGATGGTGTAAAAATATGCCTTTGCAAAGTGAATTCAATTATTATTGTTAAGACTTAAGTACCCTATTCCTCCTATGAGTAATTTGTACTCATTGTAGACAATTGGAAAAATGCAGAAAGGTAAAAAGAAGAAAAATGTCACAGTTCCATTTCTTAAACAGTTATGATTTATTCCCATTCTGTCTTTCTTTGTTCCATGAGATTATTTTTAAATGTTATGACAGGATGATAAACATAATTTGCAAAGTATGTTTTCCCTAGACACATAATTCTGAGGCCTTTGTTATGTTATTTTAAAACCTTGATCTAAGATTCTACACAATTTCTTCCCAGAATACAACATCAGGGGGCAAAGTGCTCTGACAAGTCAGTAGAGTTTCCTTTCTTAGACCAAATTGTCTCACCTTGTTTCGGTGTTTTATTTGTGACAAGAAACAGAAAACTTTGTGCTCATTTATCATAATTTTTCCGTAAGTTCATGTATATTCTCCCTCTATTTGCATATGATTTCTAATTTGTCTTTTATCTTTATTTTAACTACTCTGAGAAGTTACATAAACAGAGGAAAAGCCAAAGGACTTGTGTTCCCTCCTTTTATTTTTCCAGTGATGACACGATGCATAAATGCAAAGGAGAAGATTCTAAGGGGACATCCAGCTCTTTCAGGTGAGTTTTAGTCTCTCAGCTTTGTAATTTTTTCCCAGAGTAGGAGAAGAACTTGTGGGTGGTGTGAATGAAGCCTGTTGGCTGTCTGCAGAGAAGTAATGTAAACGTTAGAAATACTGAGTCTTGATAAGGATATTTTGAGTAAATATTCAAGAAGGTGTGTGGGTGAGTAGGACTTGTAACTCCACGGAACTGTCATTACTCCAGGGAAAACCTCAGGCAGATCATTGAAAGGATGCCTCCGGTGTGTTCTTTGGCAAAATAAGTGATTGCCTAGATGATGGGAAATGGGTCAGCCTACTGGGGCCAGCACCTCCCCCTGTGGCACCTCTGTGTGCATCAGGTTCAGTTTCCCTTGCCAGCTAACAGGCTGCAGGTCCAGGCCTGAGTGGACAGCGCACATCAGAAAATTGTTCTCGTGCCTTTGCAGCAGAAGCCAGCCTACATCAGATTACCTGCTGGATTCCAGCTCCCACTGCGTGCCCTGGGCAGACGCGCTTACTTGGAGGTGAAACTCTGTCATGCTAAATTAGGATGGTGGAGCCTCTGTGATTAAGACCTTAGGAGTCAGACAGGCTTGGATTAATTCCAGATCTACCCACTACCAGCACTGTGACTTCCCCAAGACATGTCCTCTTTTGTGAAATCGATGTAATGACATTGTCTTCCCATCTTGTTTGAGAAAAAAAAGCTAGACCATTAGGGTAAAAGCACCAATAAAAAAGATTTTGTTTCAATGCAAGGAAAACCTTTCTTAAAAAAAACAACAACAATGTGTGTTGGGCCAGTGTGGGCCACTCTCCTTGGAACACTGTAGCCGGAAGTATGTCTTACGTGCGCCTTTTCGATGACCTAATTCTAAGACGCTAAGAAACGATTACAAGCATTTTTAAATGCTGTGTGAACATGTGGTGTTGGTGTGAACAATGGATGGATTGTGCTTTTTACCAGAGGAGCCCCAGGATGAAAGAGAATGTGAGAAAAGCAAACAGCTGACTCTTAAGCCTTCTGTTAGATGTGCCACGGGTCACATTTTGCTACAAACACTAATGGAATTGCTTAATGGCTGCAATGATAAAATATACTTTCCAATCACCAGAAGGAAGGTGAAGGGATTAAAAACTTGGTGTCAGCTAAGGATGTTGATTGTCATATAAAATGACTCTATGAGCACCACATTTTATTACTTTTTCATTTGGAAATCTATATTTGCTATTTTTCAAATGAGTTCAGATCATGGATTTTATAATTAACATGTAACTAAAGCCCTTGATTAATAGTGTTTCAACAGTAATTCTGTTCTCTGCATTTCTATGGCTTAGGCTGCAGATTTAGGGTAGACATGACATTTCACTGTAAAGTGGGATTCTGGGCTGGCATAAGGGGATCACCATGTACTCACAGAAGGAAAGATTAGTCATGAAAAAATGAAGTTCTTTTCTCAATAAGAATGTCAGTTTGAAGTTTTAATATAGTCTTATAACATTTCAAATAACTTGCTTACTTTAAATAACAAATATTTGAAAGGTGAAAATAGGGTTGAAACTCTAAATCTAGAACCAGCTTGTTATCAGAAAGATATTCTGTATGTAAATTACTTGTAAAAAGTAACTATGTATGGAAGAGTGGGCAAATAATCTACTAGTTCAATGCAGAAACTTGCTATTAAAGCAACTTGGGTGAATTCTTTTATAAAACAGGCAAAAACTTATTTAGCAAGTGGATTAGCATTCCCTGACCTAGCTATATTCTATTCGCACCTCAGTCTTCCTGAAGTGTCCGAAACTAACAACAGGAAGTAAGCTATATTCTTAAAATCTGAAAACTCTTTAACATGCTCCATCTTATTTCTTTTGTCTAGCAGAAGGTTTTGGAAAGTAGGGCCCTTGAGTAGAATGGAAGCTTTCAGTAGATTACTTACACCAAGGATGAATCATGTGCTATTATTACTATTACTTATAGCATTTAATATATATGGTGGTTCTGTGTATTTCCTAAATGCCTTCTTGACATAGAACTCCTGCAAGAACTCTGTCTGCTCAGTAGAAACAGCATTGCATTATTTTAAATTGAATAGATTCAAATCGGAGTGTAATTTTTATGGATGATAGACCCAGGGAACACTGCCGGCACTTACTCCTCTGCCTGAAGTACCCCTGAGCTCTTTGCTCTGAGGAGTAAATCAAATGGTGCCCGTGATAGCACTTTGTAAGTGGTGAAAGTGACACACAGGTTAGGTATTGTAAGTGCCCCTTATTAAAGACCAGATATTCAGTGAACAGAATATTCATATAAAGGAAACATTTTTCTTTTCTGATGTTCCAAACCAATGGTAGTTTGGTGGTTGTTTCATGTGTACCTGCAAAGGATACACCCAGAAACAAAGCAGTCACATTATATCCTCAGGAAAGGGAGCGCCATGGACACAGGGAAGCTGAGAGGAAAGTTTTTTGGTTAATGTTTGCTTTTGGAATTGTGCTTTTTCACTTTGTTAACATTCCTAAATATCACAAAATAAAACAAAAACTTGCTGCAATGAGTACAACAGAACAGGTTAATAAGGAAACCGTTGGTTGACTTCCTGCTCCTCAGATTCCACGCGGGGATAACCTCGCATTTATAACAGCCGCACCCTCCCTGTGGTTTCTGGGTGGTGGGAACCGGTAGGTTCCCCTTCCTCCCCACTTCCCCCTTCTTGCCTTCCCCTTTTTCTTCCCTCCATCCTTCCCTCCCCCTTTTTCTCTCCATTCTTCTCTTTCTTTGTCTTCATTTCCAACAAAAAAATGGGATATAACATAGATTACCTACTGTGAAACTTGCTGATAGTTCTACTTAAAATATTATCTGCATCTTTTTCATTAATACATAGAGCTCTAACTTACTTTTTTTCAGACCATTCTCTTGAAATAGGCACATTATATCCGAAAGTATAAACACGCTGGCATTTATGACACCTGCAGTCTCAGGATGAACATCTGTTTTTCTTCCTTTCTTTCTTTTTGCTTTCTCTTCCATGCTCTCTTTCTTCTTTTTATTTTTTGAAGGGGTGGGTATTGGGACAATTTTTCTGCAGTAAATCATGTATCGCTATGTAAGCTAGGTTCCTCAAATTAAAACAAAGGTTTTAATTACTTGTTGAAAAGAGGAAAATACCTTTAGAATATTGCTAGCAGAGGGCAGAGCTGTCATATTTGGCTGTCTCTACATGGGAGAAAACAGTGCCCTATAGGACGAGATGCTTATGGCTGTTATTTGAACAGCAGGATATCTACCCCAAGGAATAATGAGGTCTCTCAAAGATTTTGCTGTGCTATCATCATTATTACTCACCTCTGGAATCTAACCTTACCATATTTTTATATTAGGTGTAAATGTGAGGTGGGCAGTGATAAAACCAATTTAGTAATAGCTGTAATTATTAATGGTAACTGTTATTCACTGCTCATTATAATCACTCATTATTTTATTGTTCAGACAAATCTAATATGCAAATTTTAGTGCTGTGCATATTATATTGAGACTAAAAATAGATCTCTGAAACCCCAGATGACCAGGTGCCTTGCTTTCTGAACTGCCACTGAACTCTGATGGATGGTCAGTGGCACTGTGGGACTTGCCCCAAGCCAGTCTGGAAATGGAAATTACATGCTTTTGAGGTAGGGTGAACTCAGCCTTATTTACTAAGTGCATTTAAAGTTAATATTTGCTTCCTTTTCACTGGATGCATCCTGTGGGATTTTGAAATTTAGATAGCGAATTAGAGTTTGTAAGCAAACGCTATCCTGAAAGCCCCAGTTTGGGAAAATAAACCCTGAGCGTTTTTAAAATGAAAGTTTTTAAGATAGGATGCCCATTATAAAAATGACATGCTTTAAGAACTTGAAGTGTTTAAAAATATGTTCTCTTGGGGGATGACAAACACAGTTGGAGATTCAAGCCCAAACTAGAAAACACATCGCTGGTGAGATGAAAGCATGTCACCCCCACTGCACACAGACACTCATCTGGTCTCGTCTGCCAGGGAAGCAGATGCACGACCTCATCACTTGCCTTCCCCCTAGCCCTGAACAAGGCTTTCTGGTCTACTGATTTCCTCTGGATGTGCGCTCAGATTTGATAACTGCACACTGAGCTGTGCTCACGAAGCTCCCAGCAAGCTACAGGAGCAGAGGTCTCCCTCAGGCAAACACGCTCAGAGAAGACGGGGGCAGGCCCTGTCCCGTTGGTCCCGACACTCTTCTGCTCTGCTTCTTATCAGAATTGCAAATGGCCCAGTTGGCGTGGCCGAGGGTGTTTAATGATGGGGTGAAATCCTGGAGTTCAAACAGTGCACAGATTTTTTGTATGTCCATGGGATTGTATTTCTTTCGACAGGCCCCGCATGGTGGGATTTGGTAACTGTCAGGATTGTAAATGGCATTTCTCTCTCCTTTTACCATTAGTCCCACATCTGTGTAATTTGTCAGACCAGATATCACACAGAGCATCGGAGCAAGTGCAAAAGCAACAAAAGCATATTCACACATGTATCCACATCTCTATTGCCCACTAGCACATCACGTCTGAAAGCTTAGTTTAGAGTAGGTTTCTCTGGGTAGAATCGCTCTTTTATCCTTTGGTAACTGTCATCTGGGGCTTCTTTAATGCTTTACTGGTTAAACCTTCTCAGGCCCCTTAAGAGAGACTATATATACCAATGAAGTAAAATAGAATCAAATAGGCAAAAATAAAATAAGAATGAAGTCTGATAACAGACACAGAGGCAATGTTTGGTGACTGTCTTAAAGTAAATAGTATAAATTTGCAAGCCTTGAGGAAAAGCAACTCACACGCTTAATGAGCATGAATAGAGTATGAAGGCCATGTTAAAAATAGTTCTGATTTATTTCCTATATACCAGGCAAAATTCTTCTATGGGTAGATAATTGGTATCTATTGAAAAAGCTCTCCTCCCTTGATTTAATTTAGTCCATTCAATAAAACCCTTATTCAACAAAAATGTCTTTAAAGGAGAACCAACCAGAGAGGCAATATTGCATATTATCTGAGAAAATGGGTTGTAAAATCAAATTGTTTGAGTCCAAACTTCTTTCTGCTGTTTAATTTGGTGTGGAAACCTCTGTGTTCTTCAGCTTTCTCCCCTGTGACCTGTGGGTGGTAACTGTATCTCTCTCTAGGATTGTAGTGCAGATCAAAGGTGTTAATACAGGTAAAGTCCCAGGCCAATGCCTTGCGCACGGAAGTTCAGTAAATGTTAACCAATATGTTAACAGGCCAGAAATGGGGTGAGGTGCTGGCTGTGGTGAAGTGAGGATAGACTGAGAATTCTCAATTTTTAAGAAAGCCAGAATTAGTAGTAAAAATAAGATAAATGCAGAAATAATAATAGGTCAGAATATGCTCAGTTGGAAAAGAGGAACAAGATTCTGTGATGAGGGATATTATCAAAAGAAGGCTGTCATAATGGTCTGGCCTGGACACAATGAGAGTTCAGCATAAGTGGTCTACCATGTGTGGTTTTGAGTAACTACACTGGCTATATTTGGGCTTCTTAGCATGTTGGTGGGAAGACTATTCTGTATTTGTGTTTTCTGAGCGAAATGGGCTGAAGCAACTAGGAGTTGAGCATTATGAGTACATTAGACTATTAGGAATCATCCCACCTTTGTAATGATGTAGACTTGGGCAGGTGGATCAGTGAAAAACAGATCCTCTATTTTTGATAGCAGAGAAAGGATAGCCATTGACAAACTGGCCAAGCCCCACTTACCCTGGAGGCTGCTGCTGTGGGCCTTTCTCTGTCCTGCCTAAGGCCCATCGGTCCATTCTAATCCTCAGGCCTCTCCCCCTTGGCAGGACACTTGGCTCAGTCAGCTTGGAGCAGGTTGAGTGGTTGCCCCTTCTCCGCCAGCAGCCGTATCCATTTTGGATGTGGCTCCCACTGAAGGAGTGCCACTGAGGAGCTAAGGGAGTGCCCCAGGCTACCCCCTGCTTCCCGCTCCCCCTCTTCATCTCACTTGGCTCCTGTGTTCTGGGCTGCTGCAAATTAAAACAGTCACTTCCCTGAGCTGGTGACAGCTATACATACTTCCCAGTTTCTCTGCTTACACCTTACTTACCCCTCACCCTGGTTCCCGGGCCTTGGGACTCACTGACTTAGACCCCTGGCACCCCTGGGTCTCCAGTGTGCAGGTGACAGACGGTGGGACTCCGGGGCCTCCACAGCTTCATGAGGCAATTCCTATAATAAACCTCCTCTTGTAGCTCTATGTCTCTCCTACTGGTGCCATTTTTCTGACACTATTCATGTCACCTCCTTTACACAACAGAAGAGAAGCCCCTAGCCCAGTCACAGCTCCACAGCTTCGCTTCCTCCACCACACTGATAACCCACGCTTGTTTAATTGTTTATTTTTTCCCTCTCTCCCTAGAATACATCCTAAGATGGAGACTTACAGTTTGGGATCATAGCCTCCAATCTGAGCACATGCTCAGAGACTCAGGTTAGTTGTACTTACATTTTGTAGCCCCCATGAATGAGTATTGCCTGGAGTGACTGTCAGAGTACTGGCTTCCATGACCTAAGGATGTGCAGGAGATTCCCCCATTTTTCATGGCAATATGCCATCTATAATTAGGCCTTGGTACTTAATAGGTACTCATTAAATATTTGTTGAATGAATAAATGCAAAACCTTCGGACCTTTGCCTATTTAACTATTTACGGTCTCGAAAAATCAATGAAAGAAACTTACTTCACTCTGTTTAATTCAGTCTTTACATTGTTATCTCTGTAGAACCTACTTTGGGAAGCCCTTTTGTAAGATACTTTATTGTCTGGCTCCCAAGCAAGAAGGGAAACTTTTATCATGAAAAGGCTATGGTGGAATGGGGGCAATTGTAGTCCTATGGAGAGTGGGTTTTGCTTCCTGTTTTAAAGATGTTGAAAAGCACAGGATGGTGTATGAAGAGGCACAAGGGATTATTTCTGGACAGCAAACAGCTCTTATAAAACAACAATTTGATGAGCTCAGTGCAAACAAATCAGAAACATATGGATTCCATTTCCCTTGAAACACACATGGCTTTAACAATTAAACACCACAGCGATTAGTAGGGAAGAGAATACACAACTGGGACTTGATGGAATCCAAACATTTGAAAACATGTCTGAGGCTATCCCTGAGCTCCGCATGCAGTCATTCCCACGAAACACATGGAGCTCGAGCTGCTCCGGCTACAGGAAACGAAACATCCTTTTCCAATTGCAACCTGTCAGGGATGTTAGCAGTGTGTCTCTCAGCAACTCTGCAGAGGTAAAATGGCTTGTTCTTAAAGATACTGGGTGGGATAGGATTATAATCTTTTTTGGTTATAATTTCTTGTTTGTTCAACTGATAAGGTCTATGTGAGACACAGTGCATGAGTGTGTTTGTTTTCTGGTATGCTTTCCAAGGACTTCGAATCTCTCCAAAGGCACTTTCTCATTCGTTTTCATTACTTGTGCCCAAGAGGCATATGTGATTGTGAAGAAGAGTGTGTCCAAGATCACACCGCGGGCCTGTGCACTACAAGACAAGAGTGAGACTCCTGCCTGCAGCCTGCTGATTTCTACCTCCATATCCCCCTGCCTCTGGATGAATAAAGCCATGTACAGCCTTATGCATTTTAACTTAAAACTGAGTTTTCTAGGGGGAATTTTCTGTTTTTTTCCAATGAAGCCCTAGCACTGAGCAATTGGTGAGGAAGATGCAATTAATTTTTCCCTCGTGAGTGAAATAATTATATAAACCATCTCAACAGCCTCCAGGGCCAGATACAGGTTGCTGAACTATATATCCCTGGAGCTGATCCTTCTATCAAACAACTCGAGGTCAAAGTGAAAACCGAAAAAGCCATATTATCACATGTCACCATCCTAACTTAATGGGCGTGGCAATTTTCTCAGATCAGACATGGGCGAAAACCTTGCCTCCTCCCACTTTATTCAATAGTAAGGTAAATTTATTCTGTGCACCAACAGGGATCAATCTGTAAGATCAAATATTTTGGAGTTTTCTAAATCCATCTTTCTCAAATACATTTTTTTTCTGGCATGATCCCCCAGGATTTACTTAGAAAAATATTTTAAAGCTTGAGAAAAAGTTACAGGTGATCCACACTGGTAGTTCTCAGTCCTGGTGAGCATTAAATTAATGGGAGGGGGATTTAGTAAAAACGAAACCCCAAGAAGTGCTGAAGTGCCTGCTCTGAAAAGGGGCCCAGTCACCCGCAGTTTCCCAAAGCTCCCAGGTGACGCCAGTGGGCAGCAGAGCATGTAATCTGCACCTGCCCCAACCTGCCTTCCGGAGAGGTGAAGCGACTGCCAAACTCATGGCCGCTGCCCTTTCTCTTCCATGGATTCCTTCATTACAAAAAATGCTTTCCTTGGGTACATTTTAAAACGTGCCTAGGGCTTGTTTTCATCAGTATGTTAAGACAGACACAGAAATGATCATCATGAAGAAGGAATTTTACAGCACAGATCCCTAGAAACAGAAGGCACAGCGTGCCAGGCAGGGCCACTCAGCGAGGCACCAGGACCAGCCTGGAGGCAGGGGGAGCGACGAGGAAGCGTGGGCAGGGGCCTTTCAGAGGAAGGAATGGACCAGGCAAAGCGAGCAAGCTGGGCAGGTTTGGGATTGCATCACTTGAATAATTTCAGCAGGCCTTGGGGTGGCCCCTACTTATCCTGTACCTGGCCCTGGGGTAACTTAGGGCAGGGTAGTATTGTCCCCAGCTGCAGGTGCCTGGTAAAAGGAGGCGGGTGGGGATAGGGGCTTGCACTGGTTGGCTTGCGTATCAAAGGCACCCTCCTGGACAAGGCTGTGACTCTCTCCAGGAGTCAGCTAAACAGGCAGGGACAGTCCTTTGCCCCTGTCCATAACGGCCCAGATGTCAGAGCATCACCAAATACAGAACAATTTAAAAACATGATGAATGCAGTATCACCACCTGCATGCCAAATGAGGATCATGAGGATAAAATAGCAATAAAAATCTTCTGACTAGATGTTTTCAGTTTATAACTATTTTTGGCTTGCCATTTCTATTTCAATCTTTCTAGAAAATCTAAGTCCATAATAATATCTTCATTAGAGATGGACACCAAGGCTGAAAGAGGCAAAAGGACCCTGCTTCCTTATAGGGCAGTTAGTTAGCGTTTGAAACCAGGTCTTTTGGCTTCTGGCCTCCAGCAACGCCTGTGCCAGTCTAGCCCACATGAGCCGGGCTCCTCCTCTCCTAACGGCTGTGCACAGTGGCTGCCAACTGTTTCAGAAACCACAGCGATTTGCCTCCCATGCTGCGGCAGGTGATGCGGGCTGGGGCCAAGGTCTGCTGGAGAGCGGAGTGTGCTCCCTGCTTTTCAGAGCAGAGGGGAGCTTTCCCTCAGGTTATGGGTCAGATGTGTGAGTTTTTTTCTAAAGAACATAATCAGAGGAGGGTCTATATATCACAGGTAAAAGGCTGGTGGGCCAGCCCCAGAGAACGCTGCAGGTTTTGACAGACAAGACAGGGTGCCACTACCAGCAAATGGGCATGGCATCATGTCATGTCTAATGAAGTATGTGCACTTCAGGGTGAAGAAAATGGAGCTGTAGCTCTGCGTCCTTTCTTACCATCCTTCTACGGCCATAGGACATCAAACAAACGTTTAGACATGGGGCCCTTAATCAGCTTCTCAGTGGCAGTGAATCAAGTCAGAAAAGTAATTCAGCCTTCACTCCCTAGCTACCAGGGAAGGGAAGAAAAACTGTTTCTTTAGATTCCATCCTCCCCAAGGAAACATTTGTCAGTTTCCTCAGAGAGTGCTCATCAATCCCTTCTGGACCACTTGCTAAAACAAAGGCTTGCTGGAAATGGAAGCTGGTGCTTCTGTCTGCTCCCTGGGCATCCCTTCCTCCGGGAGCCTGAAGTGATGTGGCGGCATGATGTGCAACAGGCACCCAAGCACATCCAGGCCCTCTGAACTCCCTGATGGGCCCTTGGGCACTCCCTGTCACCGAATAGGTTTTCATCAGCCTGCGGTGCTTAAAATACCAGTTTACCGGGGTTGGATTCTGTTGGCTTTGCTTGTGTTACTTACTGAACGAGTAACAAAATTGCATGGAAACTTTGCTCAGCACATTAGTGAACTAAATCTGTGGTATGCAGACTATCGATGCTTCCCAATGCACAAAATTCAATGCTTGGGGCTGGCTGCATGCTTGATTCCATGCTGATCGGAGGACTTCAGGAGCAGGAAGGAGCTTAGAAGTACAGTAACTCAAAGATTTTCACTTTGTGCTCCTATGTTCATTGCAGCACTATTCACAATAACCAAGATGTGGAAACACCCTGAATGTCCACCTATAGATGAACGGACAAAGCAACTGTGATATATAAACATACATTCAGCCCTTAAAGAAGAAGGAAATCCTGCCATTGCAACAACACAGATGGTCCTTGAGGACATTATGCTAAGTGAAATGAGCCAGTTACAGAAAGACAAATACTGCACGATTCCACTTAGCTGAGGAATCTAAACTAGTCAAGTTCGTAGAATTGAAATTTCATAGAGTGAAACGGTGGTTGCAAGAGGCTGGGGGCAGGGAGAAATGGCAGGTTACTAATCAACAGGTATAAAACTTCAGTCAAACAGAACGAATACGCTCTAGAGATCTGCGGTATGACATTGTGCTACAGACACCAGTAATGTATTAAAAGTGTTCCCTTAAAAATGTGTTGAGGGTAAATACCATGTTAAGTGTCCTGTCCACAATAAACTAAAAACCTGAACTCTGATTGCCCTTATTCTCTTATTCCCTCACTGCTGCTATCTCCAGGCCATTACCTTCAACTGGATTCTCATAAAAACCCGTTTCCTTCTCTTAAAGCACAATGGTTACCAGAGGGGCACAAACACTTAGAAGTCAAGGCACCAACATTCTCCTCCCCTTTCTGCAAACCCTAGTCAAGTACTTGAACTTCACTTGCTTCCAAATATTCCCTCCACGGGAAGCATCCAGGCAGCCTTGCTGAGGTTGCTAAGAAGCTAACAGTCTCGGTGAGCAGATAGCCACAAACCAAAGGAAGGTCCCCTGCTCCTGGGGCTGCATGGCCATCACCGAGCAATCACACACATGGTTCCTGTTTCTCAGACATTTGCGGAAGCACCGTTGAATTTTAACATCATGCTTATAGAACACAATACTTATGCATTACCATTTGTCTGTCGGTGTTACTAAAATGACAGGCTAATGTTAATATCCTACCCAAGTTTCAGAACCCTCTTGAGATTGATACAAAGTCATTTAAAGCAACTATTCTCTTCATAAAAGCCTTTTAGTAGGAGCCTCTACTATTTATTATTGGACCTAGATTTCATTGAATTAAAGAAGACCTTTAGTTTGGTTACATTTGTAGCCATAAATATTATTGATTTATACCTCACAGTCATTTTGCCAGTGACAATTACCAAAATATCATTTCATCCAAAGCTATTTGCAAATTTAACAGCAGGTGGAGGAATTACAAGCAAACTGTCACAATGAAAGCTTTGTAGGTAAGATGGGGGCTCCTGCAGCTACCACTGCCGTCTCCTAATGCAGGGCCTGAGCGTGCGCAGCACTCTCCTGCCATGGACCTTCTCCACCTGCTTCTTCTGCATGTATCTCTTTCTTAAAGGATGCAATAGGTTCATTGTTCAAAGCCATGTACTGTAAATGAATTGAGACTGGGGCTTATTTGTGAAGATCTTGCTCTTTTAATATTATAAGCCAACAATATTAGGCTTTGTCACTTTTCTTTTTGCCTTATTCTTTCATTCATTCAACAAATAATCCCTGAGCACCTTCTATGTGCCAGACACTAAATTGGGCTCCAGGGATCCCATATTGAAGAGCCTTGATCTCATTTGTGATTTTGATTTTGATATGAATTTATTACCATGCCAGCAGAATTCAGCACAACATACACCTTACAGCAGAGCTTAATCCTCACTAAAATATTAGCATTTGTATATATTTCCATGTTTTATTAATTATAAACACAATTAGCAATGCCACCTTTCTTAGATAAAATACTTTTAAAAGTCCAATCACTGAACTATTGAAAGGATAGATTTTTATACGTAAATAGAGGTTTGTAAGATGCAAGAAAGATTGTGTCAAATGTCTGCCCCTGAAATTCATGTTGATAATTATTCAAAAGACTTAGATCTCTTTTTTAGTTAAGTGTTTTTTTTTTTACTAAAAACACTTGGCAAAACATATTTGTATCACATGGAATGAGAGGTCTGAACCATATGAGAATAATATCCAACTCCCTGCCACGTCAGAGTTTTGGCATATTTCTTATGGGCTGCTCTTCCATTTTGATGTCAGCTTGTTGACTGGTTATACCTAGGACATTTATATGATTTGTTCTCATGTCCAAAATCACTTTCATCTTCTACCTTCACCACTTTTCCTCTTCACTATGGTATCTCATTTTGGTCTGCTAATTTGTGTGATCTTTGCTCTAATATTTTATTAGCATTTCTTCTACAGTTTCTCAGACTTCTTACGTCAGCTCTTCCCACATGCCTGAAAGCTTGATTAAGTAAATAACTACACAGAGATCTATAGGCTTCTTGCAAACAGTTACCACAAACCAACCCATGATCTGAGTGTGCCAGTGATTTGCAAATAACATGGTGAGATTTTCATGTTCTCTCTGGATGCTTGCTCTCACTGGGTATGTGAAATTATAGAATCATGTGAAAATTATACCTAGCTCAACCAGAGGGGAACACATATTACTGTGTTTTTAGTAAACCTGTAATAATGTCCAAGGAAGTAATGTATAGAAAATTAACCGGCCTGGCATTTTATGCAAAATGTGCCATTTCTGGAGTTGCAGAGGATATTAGATGAAATATCCCTTGCTCAAGATGTGAAGAGAAGAAGGGAAGGCAACATGGTGAGGTGGACAGGGGTGGACTTTGCAGACAGGTGTGGATTTAAATTTGTTTCACCTCTCTTCAGTATTAAGACTTGACTCACTTCAACTTCCTTACCTACAAAACGAGGATAATAGTAAAATGACAAGGGACACCATGAATGCTAGTTTCTGTCCTTTTCTTTCTTTGAGGAGAAAAAAAAACATGTGTTTAAAATGTACACCACTTGACACCATAAGACAGGAATAATTTCAAGTACCATATTTGAGACTGATGCATTGGGGGATGGAGATTATTAAATTTCCTTGTTCAGAGAAACATAATTAACATGATCAATTTGGAATTTTTTTTCATGCCAAATTCACTTTCTAGTTCTAAAATAATGTCATACAATGATTGGCAAGTTGTTTCATGTTTAAGCTTCATAAAAAGGAAAAATCTTTTTCTTGTACTTAAATGCCTATTTAGTTCCGTTTGGGACATTTCCTTTGAACCAAATGCAAATGAGTAAGGGTTGCCGCTCTTTCATAATCTTCCTTTAATCAAATCACTACAAAGCATCAGCCCACTGGGTGATGGGTGACATAAATCATATTAACTTAATTTTGTGTTTCATTAAAGGATTTAGTATTTTTATGAACCAGAGTATCTGGGTCAATGTCACAGCAACTTCAATCAAATTGCAGGTCTTACAAATGTGATGATCTGCAGATCACTGGATGGGACAAAGATGAAGTCCTGCTTCCCCTTCATTCTGGCTTCATTAATACAGTTACCTTCCAAAAGTTCAGGGGTTTGGAAGAGGCAGTTGGGTCCTGGTCCCAGAATGCAAAGGAAAAATCCAGATTTCACACAGTGTGCTGGACGTATCTCTGCTTCTTTTTTCCCACACAGTTGAAATACTGCCATGATTTCTCTATTTGCCTTGTCTTTTCAGAAATCCATAAAGACGAAGTTGGCAGTAAAAAACACACGGAACAACCCTGCCTAAATATCTTTTTCCACTTAATACTCTTCACTATTGTAGATTTTTTTCTTTTTTCTTCCTATAAGATGAATAAATGATGACAATCCACGCATGAAAATTTTCCTATGCTTGCACACTTTAGGCACTTCTGAATAATATCTAAATATTATATTTCCAGGAATGTTTCTGTAATATTCATGAGAACATAGAAATGGTTAAGAGAAGAATCTTTGCCTCTTGAAGAAGGAAAATGAGAAAATGTGAAGAAGGATTGAACCCAAAGTTTATGAAGGTTCAAAACATCGAGGTGATTACCATCACAGAGGACATTTTGATTGGATTTGCAGGTTATAATTCCCCCGGGGCCTCGTGGTAATTCAAGCTGCTGGTTTTCATTCTTTCTTGCTATCAGTGGTTTGTGAACAATAAATCGTTTGTCTTTATCAATCTCTACTTTGTCATGCAATTTATTTTACTCAATTATACAAATCATAGAGCCTTAAGAGCATGGAGTTCGGGAGACTTTAGAGCACCTATAGTTCAACTCTTCATTCTGCCGAGGATAAACCCTCCCTGAAGGGGCAGACTGATCCAGGGTCCCTCCCACTGCAGGGGTGGGATGAAGCACCAAAACAGGGCCGCTGTGAGCATTTTCTCTCAACAGGGAGCCTGCAAGAGTTCAAGTCTGTAGACATGTTCAGGTCTTTCCTGATCATTCTTATCTTTTTGGCATCAGTATTAATGCAAATATCTTTTTAAATATTAAACCAAAAATAAGACTGGGACTGATGTGTGCTCTGCTTTGTATTGGCTCCACATAATTTCTACACATCTCTAATGCTTTATTTTCTATATTTCCTTTTTTCTTCTTGCCATAAAAAGTTGTAAAACTGAAATTCTTAGAATATACACAACCATTCACTGCTTTTCTCTCCTTCCCTTCTTTTATAACCTGTTAAAGCCCAAATATCAAATGGGGCTATGTCAATGTCTTCCCACCAGGTCAGAAAATAAATGTATTTTGCTCCTCCAAATTAACTCAGCTAATTTTATATATACATATATAATTTAGCTTTAAAATATATATCCAGCTGTGATAATGACCAAGTACAGGGATAATAACAGATCATATGATCCAACATCTGAGTTGTATTTAATAGCTATGTCAATCACAACCCAATATTTATGCCTCATGAATCAGTTGAATTCTCCGGAAAGGCTCAGTGATTGGCATTTTTGAGTCCAAATACCCAACTTTTGTTCTGAACTCTGCTACTTACTAGCTTTCCAACTTGGAGAAAGTCATGTAGGAATTCTGGGTCTCAGGTTGCTCAACTATAAAATAACAATAATGGCACCCACTGTTTTGTTACCTACGTCACTCGGCTTCAAAAAAAAACACCTGACTTTCCACATCCATACACAACTCTCCACCTCCATGCCCCACCCGCATCTACACCCCCACCGCCAAAATGTGCACCAGGGAACTACAAATGAACACGAAGGCTCCCAGCACCCCCACAAGTCATATACCTGTTTGAATTAAAACATTTTTGCCACTTTTTTCCTACTGTAGCTTATAGTTCTGTTTTGAAGCAAAGTCTGAACCTTTGAAGGGGAAGGTGCCGAGATATTAGCAGGGCTTTCAATGCTGTGTTGAGACATACGGGGTAATAATTGTTAGGGTCATAGGACCTCTCAGGAAGGAGCCAGTTATTTTGGCTCTGACCACATTGTGGTGGAAAACCTTCACATCTGCTTGACCACAAATGATAAAGAATGAGATGGAAGAAGGAAAATCCGACCTGAAAAGATAATCGACCTAGAAATCCAGAAACTAAAAGGCTCCAGGGAGGGATTAATGCTGCAGCCAAACCCCTTCTTAATTTTGTTCATCAGACATTTGTCAGCACAGGACACGTTCTGCACATGCTGAAAGAAATCAGAGCTCCTGAGTAAGCCCTGGGACATAACTTATTACATTCGTGATCACTGGGGAGCATTTCTCAAGTTGGCTTCCTAAAAGGCATTTGGGCTTCTATCTCCTGCATGGAGATAATTATTTCTGTCATGATGAATAACTTAACCACCATTCCCAACTGCCACCTTCAGATCACTCAAGGCCTTCGATGAAAGGAGGTACATTTTGGCACTGTAACCGAAGAAGTTCTCTATGTTTTGGACCTGGCAGAAAACATAATGAACCCACATTGTTCTTAAACATTCCATCCCAAATTATTATTATTGGTTGGTATCACTTGCTTTTTCCAGAGTGGAGTCACAGAACATTGGCACTGAATATTTCCTCAGACAAGTACAGAAGGAACTTGCGAAGCTTCAGTTAATTCAGTACTGCGCTCAGGGTATATGGCCACTAAATGGAGTGGCACCTTCTACCTGATGGAATTATGTACTTTGATGTCAACCTTCGCGAATTATAGTGAATGATACCAAAACCAAGACCATAAAGGAAAAGATGAGTGGTGACTACACAGCACACAAAATGGAATGACATGTAGCAAACTGAAAATATTTATAATATATATAACAGACAAACATTCTTAAATTTCTTATATAAAATTCTAAGTGAAAAGCTCTCCTTTCCCCACCCCACCCAGACTCCTTGCTCTGCCTGCCTCAAGGCTTTTGGACCCATTTTGTCTCTGACTCTGTGGTCTTGCCTCCCAGGATGGCAGAGATGTCTGATGAAACAAGGGCTCTCATCAGTGAACACTTTGCTTGATGTCCTGGCTGGAGAACCTGTCAAGCGTGCCTGGGCCATGCGGCTCAGATGAGAGGGGGGCGTCCATCCACGCCCTCCCTGCCTTGGCCTGGGGGTCTGCTCCTCACTCCCCCACTCACCAGCTCTGGCTCTGGCCCTCGGCTCTGGGCACACAGCTGCTGGCCCCAGGCTGGGCACGAGGCCACGCTCATGCAGATTCTTGGTTTCTGTAACAACAACCCCAGAATGTATGACGGAGGATACAAAATAGACTATTTATTTGTCACTTCTGTAAATTCCAAAATGGTGTTCATGTTAGGTGGGTGGCTGTGTTAGCTGATTGGATCTGCTGTCACAAAGTACCACTAGGTAGTGCCTCTATTCCATACAGCTCAAGAAAGACATTGTAGTCAGGAAATAAAAATTGGAGTGTTGGTTGCAAGATTGTCAAGGAGAAGACAAAAAGAGACCATTTGTCTGCATTTCTTAGGACACTCTCGACGTTTTAATTACCAGTGTGTGTGCTCTGCAGAAAGGTGGTACTGAAGAAAGGAAAGGCCGATTGTTGCCCAGTATCACCCGCACATTTAGCACTTCAGAGATCCTGCTCTGGGAGGGCAGCTCATGTCTGAGCCTGGCACAGTCGCTGCCTTCTATTTGCCTGAATAGACTGTTCAGACCTGGATCAGAAACTCTAGCATTCTCCTGGGAGGCCGTTCCTCATTCCCTGGGGCTCCTGTTATATGTAATTTATAATATTAATGATAATTGTAACCACCAGCTGGGTAGTGCTAAAAAGAGCATTATCTTACAGAACTGAAATTCACTGCTAGGAATTTTTTTCTAAACACCTTTATGCATAGCACTATTTTTAGTGGGGGTGATTCTGACCAACTGGTTCACAAAATTCTTATCATTTTCTAAAGCAGAATTAAATAATACCAGGCAGCAGAGTGGGTAAGGCATAAATTACAGATGGCAGGAGGGCAAAGACATTGTGTGGTAAATAAATTAGAGCCTTCACCTATGAGGCCGGTGAGAGACATCTGAGGGAGGAAAGCCGTGGCCACCAGAGGCAAATGTTCCGTGGGTACTGAAATTGGTGGTAAGTCCACGAGGCACAAAGACCCAAGAGTGCCCCTAAGACAGATGTGTATTATGGAAGAGGGTCTTCTTGGACACAAAACACTACTATAAACATGTAAGCATTTAAAAAAATCTTCCACTACACTGTAAAGTCTTACAGGGCAGGTATGGTCTGGTCTTGTTTACTAGGTGAACAGATCTTGGGACCCATTATGGGTGGTAAGGAAACCTACAGAGGGTCAAACCCTCTGGACCCAAGGAAGTCTGAGCTTGTCTTAACTGCAACCTCAGTTTGAAATGAGGTTCTTTTTGAACCTAGAGATTGGATGGGCGATAAGGGAAATTAATTCAATTTCTTTGCAGCCCTTACCTTTGTAGGGATTTATGTACTGCTAATTCAGTGTCTGAAAGATCTCTTGAAACTTCACTTTCTCACTGTTAATATAAATCTGAATGTCCCGCATCACTCAGCTCGGCTGCTCAGCCCTCCTCCTAATCCCTGCCTCTGATCTTAGCTTCTTCCCCTGTTCTCTTCCCGACTCTGTTCTACACTGCTGCTAGGGTCATATTTTCTAAAATGCAAAACTGATTGTGCAGGTTCATTCATAATTTCCTAACACGAAGCATTGATCCTACAAGCTAAACTCCAAAACCTCTAACATGCCTTCAGGGATTCTGAAACCATCCTCTAAGCATGGTTCCCTGTGAAGTCTTACTCAAGCTTCACTGGACATCTCAGCCTTCCTCAAACATGTCATACTTATTCACAAATTTGTGAATTTACAGAGGCTCTGCTAGCATATATATAGAGCATTTGTGCAAATCTGAAAAGGTTCCTTGGCCCTACAGGGTGCAGCCCTGTGCCAGGGCACACGGCTTGTTCAGAAGAGCTTGGCTTGGGTTTCAGCCTCCACTGCCCCTTTGTGTGCACAGTCACTCTCTAGGTCCCAAGCTGTTCCTGTAACAACTGTGAGCTTCCCCTTTCTCCTTCTTTTGTAAGTCAGGTCAAATGTCACTGACAGCTGCTCCAAGGCAGAGTGCCGTTTCTCTGTCTTTGACAGTACAGCATTTTGTTTGCACAATAATATTTGCCTTTCTACTTCTTATAAGACTGCAAGCTCAAAGACAACTTACTTGGTTTTTACACCTCTTTTTTTAAAACCCTTAGTGCCGAGCACACGACCTGGTTGCAATAGTTGTTCAGTGTTTAACAGAAAAGGTAGGAAAGAGAAAGGAAAATTATTACACCTCAACATGCAAAAAACAAAAAAAAAATGGGAAAAGGCGGATTTCCAACAATGCTGGAGAAATTGATAGTTAGGAAAAGCAGATTACGACCCCACACGATGTTCTGAAGGAAAAATTCCAAAATAATTATTTAAAAGAAGAAGTTACATGGGGTGAAAAGATATTTAAATTCCAAAAAGTATAAATATTTATGAGAAAAAAAATTAAGTGGAAAAGAAAAACCACTAGAAGAAAACAACATTGTGATAGTAATTATATATAATATCAGGATAAGAAAGTATGTACTAAACATGATGGAAAAACCAAGAACCATAAAGGAAAAGATTAGTAATGAGTACACAACACACTGGTAATTAAAACAACACATAAAATGAAATGACATAAACAAACTGTAAATATTTTAACATCTATAACAGACAAAGGGTTTATAACTTTTTCACAAAATTGTAAGTAAAAAGCTCTCATAGATCAGGTTGGAAAAAGATGGAAATCTAAAGAGAAAAAATTAAAATAGTGATCTAACTTCACTTTCTGTTATATCCATGTTTCCTTCAAATATTTGAAAGCTTTTTTTACTGCACCCAAAGTTAATATTATTATAGTTTGTTAACTAATTATTTTTTATTTTATCATTATGAAATACACCTCTTTAGTTCTAGTAACATTCCTTGTCTTTAAATCTGTCACCTGATATTGGTACAGCAACTGTGGAGGTGTGAAGGGACTGTTTGGAATGATGGAAATAATCTCTATGTTGCTTAGATGGTGATCACGTGCCAAAAGATCAGAAACTACATGTAAAGTGAGTGCTTTTATTGAACCCTATGTAAATTTTCCTTTAATAAAGTTGATTTAAAAAAACAAAACTGGTGTATCACTTTAAAATGATCAACCTGCCAAAAAAATGTACAAATTCCCCAGGGTTGCTAAGAATGTGAATAAAGGAAATGTTTAAAGACAGCTAGTCAGAAAATGAGTGGAAGAAACCCTTATCTAATGTATGCTGCAGTTTGAGCCAAAGCCTTAAAAATGTCTATATTCTGTGATTTTTTTCCCATCCTACTTAGGAATTTACTTTAGCAACATTATGGTTACTGGATTCCATCCATTATCAAGTCCGCACCACATACACCATAGTAGTCACTGTCCATCAGCATAGTAAGATGCTATAGAATCACTACTTGTCTTCTCTGTGCCATCCTGGCTTCTCCGTGCCCCCCCACATACTACATTATGTGTGCTAATCGTTATGCCCCTTTTTCCCCTTATCCCTCCCTTCCCACCCACCCTCCCCAGTCCTTTTCCCTTTGGTAACTGTTAGTCCATTCTTGGGTTCTGGGAGTCTGCTGCTGTTTTGTTCCTTCAGTTTTTTTTTTGTTCTTATACTCCACAGATGAGTGAAATCATTTGATACTTGTCTTTGGAATTAACTTTATTCTATGAAAACAATTAAACTGTGCAAAGATTTAGCTACAAGGATGTCCATCTAAGTATTATTTATCACAGCAAATACTGAAAATACACTGTTCAACAATAGGAAAAAATTTAAGTAAATTATATTCATACAATAAAATGCCATTCAACTCCTAAAAAGGATGGGAACAATATTTGTTGATATCAAAATACATTCATAATCTATTTCCAAATTCAAAAAGATGCTTAGAAAACTGTGCATTATTGGCCTATTTTTGTAGACATGCAGACATGCTCATGATTGAAAGGTAAGAATACAGTAAGTTACTGTCAGTAGTTTTACTTGGGTGATAAGATTGTGATATTTTCCTTCTCATTTCGCTTATCTGTATTTTCTCATGAATTTCAAATGTGTAATGTTTGTGTGATGATGCACATAGGGGTTTATGATGTTGCTGCAACTCCTGCGAGTAGTGTGGAAGGCCAGGTGCTACATGGAGCACTGTTGCTGTGACAAGGCTTTGCTTTTCCTGCCTGTATCCACAGACAGACACAAATCCAGGTGGCAAGCCATTCTTGGTACTCCCCATCGCCATCCCATCTCTTCCTACCTCACGTCCTGCTGACATTATTTTGTCAATTCCTTCAAGCAATGGATTCCTCTTGATAAATCAGTTTTGAAAGAAAGCTGCTTTAGGAAGAGCAGCCATTACTAATGGTGACAGTGTAGTGAATTTGGGCCGAAATGACTTCATTCCTTGAGAATGTGAACTCTGCAGCATCTCAGCTCCATGAAGAGAAGAGCTGAGCAACACATGCCATCAGAGCCCGACAACCGCACCCTGGGGCCTCAGCACCTGGTGGAAAATATGGACCTGTAAAGTCATCACAATGGGGTGCCCTTTGCTGGAACTCCTGGAGGCCCTTCCCAGTGTCTCAGGGCCAAACACCTAGTAAGTGTCCTTACACTAATTTGAGCAAAGAATTGGGAATTGCTGTGTAAGTGAGGCATGGCAGCTAGGTGAAGCCTTCCAAGAGAAAGTTCAAAGAATTGGGTAAATTAGCTAGGTAAGAAGAAATTAAAAGAGAAGTCTAATAACTATCCTTAAGAATCTGAAAGATTATTATAAATAGGCTGTTTCTCAACTGTTCTCAGTATCCACAGAGAGCAAAACTTGTGATGCACCAAGGAGTTGAGTAAGAGGTGATTAAGAATTCCCTGATTCGACACTGAAATAGGCAACCAGGGGGTGAAATATTTGTTTGGAACCTTTCAGACTAGGATAGACAGCCCAGTGTTCGATTACCTAAATCCAGTCCTGGATCACAGAATCAAACAAACGTCCCTTGTGTTTCCTTCCAGCCTGAGGGATTTGAAATCTTATTTAACAAGCAAGTAAGTGTATTGAAATTGGTGGAAGAAACTCACTGAAATGGCTGCATGGTTCTGAGTGTTAATTTTTCTAAGTATTATGTGTAAGGATGATATTGGTTAAATTTAGAGCTCTGTACACTGCGGGGTTTGTGCCTATTTCAACTTAAAAACACTCAAACAAAACACTTCCTAATGCAAAGAAATTCAAAACTACCACATACACTTGGCACCCTGGAAAAAAGTTTCGTACCAAACACACAAATATCTACACTTTTGTCAACTGTTAAGCAATCAATCAGGTGAGTTTGTGTGCCTTTCAGTAGAAATGCAGTCTTCTCCAGTTCCAGCCACAAACAATTAAAAGCTAAGGGAATTCATTCATTTTCCCAAACCATTTGAGAATGTCATTCTTTGTTTGGAACTGTTCCAAGACCTAACGTACAATTTAGTCTCAGTAGTCAAAATTTCCAACAGCAAGAAAACCAGTGAATGGGGGCACTAACCCTACCCTGGAGAAATTCCTCATGGAAACAGGCGGGTAGTGCATTCAATTAAAATGGCTTCAGTTTATTTAAGACTCAGTCCGTGAAAATGCTCCCCAAAGCTTAGCCATGAATAGTTTTCTTGTGCAACTTTCCAAACCTTAGCCTCATGCAGGGCCCAAACACTGCATAAAGCACCAGAGCTGGGAAGTGAAACCCCAAGGTCTGGAGGTCTGTTGTCTTTTTATTCTGAAAAGCCCTAAGGGAAAGCAAGCTGCCCACAGAAATTGTGCCCCAGTCAAATCCAGGGTCCCAGAGCAGTAATTAACAATTAGCATTGGCACCAAAATAAAGCACCAGTATCTTTGGGTATAGAGGCAAACACAACACGTGAAGCATTTAGCATTAGTTAATGAACAATTATTAATTAATCAACTCTGAAATAAATAGCCATCTTCAGATTTGCTAGAGACTATTTACTTCCAAATTATTCCCTCATTACCCGTAACAACCAATTTAAGGTCTGTATCATGGCATCAATTTCATTAATGTCACATTGGTAAGGCCATTGGAGCAATAAAATGGCATACAGTTGTTAAAAGAGTAGTTTTTCTTATGTATTAATTATGTATTTATGATAGATTTTAATATTCTATGTTTCAAGCTGCAGTGCTTTATGTATGGGACTGGCAAAATGTAGATTAGCCAGTAATGAATCCATCACTCTTTACCTATTCTCGTAACAAAGACTTAAGTAACATCTCCCTACATTTCACAAAGACATTTGTGCATATAAACCATTGTAACCAAAATTTTATTTTAGGCAATGTTATTAATTATAATTTATAAAACTGCACAAGTAACAAGTAGAAGCTTAGTAATGTATTTCTGCATGATCTATGGATCTTTCTGAAAAGGAGATAGAACAATACCTTCTGTTGTTCCCAGTTTCATTTTGTGTTAAAGGTGAGTAGTGAGCAGCTTCAACAGTGGCTATCTCAGCTACTTAAGGCTGGTATGGGGCCAAATCTCTTAATGTTTTTTGTTTTGCTGGTGAAAAGAGAAGACTTAGGAAATAAGTATGCAGCTACAAGAAAATCAAAACAGAGACAGCCACAAACAGATTGGTTGCACATTTGTAAAATCAACACGGAAAATCTAGGTATATATAAAACATAAATTTAAAAGAAGAGTGCTTTTACAAAAAGGAACTCTACCAGATATCCTTAAAATAGCAAACTCCCCTTGTGTTGGTAATGTGTATTTACATGCTGATATGCAGTGAACCTGAAGGAGGTGACAGGAGATTGGGAAGAGGCAGTCTCTGAAATCTAAACTGACCTCAGTTCTGATTCCAGTTCTATGGGTGTGGAGAATTCATTTCTATGAACCTCTGTCCTCATCTATGAAATGGGTTAATAAGCTGTAATTGCAGGGTTATCATGAGGATTAAATTACATGAACTACATAAAACACAAGGATTCCAGAATGTCCTCGATTGGTAGTACATGTGTATCTCAAAATATACTCTAGGGAGTGACAGTGTGGGGGAACCCAGGATGGAAACCTCTCATTCCAGCTGCCCTCTGAGCCAATTCCAATTCATCGAGAGCACACACTGGCAGTCTTTAAATCCCTCTGTTACCCACAGAGGCTCTTACAGGACGCTACACACACTCCAGGAGAAACAGGCCACACTTGCAGCAGTGAAGTGAGTATTTACAAATATATAGAAGTCCAAGCTCAAGAAGGTCATCTTTATACTTCCACAGCAACACTAGAAAACATTCTAACAGAAGATTCTTCTCAGTGAAGGGATGAGCAAGAGCATGGTAGAGGTGTGACATGAACCGGGAACAAGCTGATATCAGTGTCCCCAACCAGATTCTAATGTCAAATGCTGGTTTTCTCTTTGGATCTAACTTTTCGAAGTACAAATTCAACCAGTAAAGCTCCTTTCTTAGAACCCTTTGTTGGCTTAATGCTTTTAGGATAAAGATGGACATCCTACCATGACAAGCCATCCCACAGGGACTTCCCTGTCCATCCGCACCTCTGTGTGCCTGCCCTCTGTGTGTCCCCACTCTCTCCCTGCACCCCCCCTTCACTGTGCCTCCAGGAAATCTCACAGCTAGGCCTTCAGAGAGTGGCATGGAGTGACAAGAGTCAATAGATTCTTCTATTGGAAGGTGCCTGCGTTACCAGCCATTTAGTCAATGTTTATTGAGTATTCTGTCCTTCTGTCTCTCCCTCCCTTCCTTCAGTCTTCTTGGTGGTTACTAAGTCCTTTCTTATGGAAGGCCGTGCTTAGGCATTCTGTGACAGAGGATGGCATTGGGAATGCCTCTGACTTGAATTCCATAGAGCATGGGCTGTTAATAGTAGTAGTCAGAAGCAATAATCTCTCTAATAAAGTTGATATTTGAGTATCTATTATGTACCAGGCACTGTGCTGAGTCATGGGCTAATCTAGTCTTCACAACACTACCATATTAAAATTATTATCACCATTCCACAGGTAAGGAAACCAAAGTGTCATTTTTCTCCATCTTCCACCAGCAAGTGTCAGAATTCTATACAAACCCCTCAATCTGATGGCAGTGTCCACACTTTTGTCTCTGTCCTGGATTGCTTCCTAAGCCTCAGCATATACATCCTGTGGGGGGGGGGGGAATTAAAATGTGAGGTAAAACCCAGGGGACAGGGCCAGAGAAAGAGAGTGTGGGAAAACGGAAGTTCCGTGGCCAGGACCCTCACCCGATCCTAACCTGCTTGATGATGTAATTGACCTACTGAGTAGGGTAATGCTTACACACCTGTTGGCAATAAGCCATCATTATATGTGTTGCTAAATAAAGAGCCCCACCCAGCACTAGAAGAAGAGCCTAGAGAAGAGAGCAAGGAGAGAGGCAAGCAGAGGCTAGAGGCAGAGGCAGGGCCAGGGGCAGAGAATGAAACAGAGGCAGATGGGATTCTAGTGCTTGACCTGCCACTGTGAGAATAAAGCTTTGTATAAACCCCTTTTTTACCCCCAAACATT
Organism: Manis javanica; assembly: GCF_040802235.1. Classification (NCBI taxonomy): domain Eukaryota; kingdom Metazoa; phylum Chordata; class Mammalia; order Pholidota; family Manidae; genus Manis; species Manis javanica. The sequence goes on along the minus strand of NC_133157.1, from coordinate 128,088,266 downwards.
CTCTGGTTATTTTTCAGTCTCACCCAATCCAGAATGAACTTGTCTAGGACTAAAACCCTCAAGTAAGACAGACAGAACTCTTTTTAGAGATTTCAGAGCAGGACTACCTCCGTTTGTGTCAGATTTCCTAGTGCTGGGGTAACACAGATGCCTCCTACGTTAAGGTATCCTCTAAGAAAAGCTGGGGACACCTTGCTTTACTCTTGTTGCTTTCAAAGTTGGGGCAACTGGGAAAATAAGAAAGTCCCTTTCTCCTCTCAGACATAATAAGAAAAAGGACTACTCTGCAGTAATGGCATGTCCTGCTGCCAGGATGGTACATAGTGTGTTCAGAGCAACATTCACTCTTTAGTATAATATAAAGATTATGCTTTTATCTGAGCACTGTGGGAGCTGGGTGATTGGGATCCTGGACTCATCCTTGAGGTAATGGGCTTCCCTCATCCAGATGGCAACCTGCCTGACACTTTGCCCTAATCCCCATTCACCTATTAGCCCACACCCCCAGGAAAGAACCATATGATTTAGCACTGCAAGGATGGAAGAGCTATGGTAAGTGACCTCTTGTCAAAGGGGCACTTGACATCACGGGGCAGGAAGGTCACTGCATGTATGAGAGACAGCGGTAATTCTTTGCAGAAAGGAGGTGAAATGATTAAAAAGACAGGTCAAGGGATAAAAACTGAATAAGTACATGAGTGGAGATTTGTGGGTGAAACATCAACGCCAGTGTTTCCATTTTCCCACCACTGCTGTCAGGAAGCAATTGCGCCTTTGTTCATATAAATGACAGGCTTTTAAAGGGTGGACCTCAGCTATTAATTTTAAACAAAAGCCTCTCTTTGGGTTGTCCCTGGTGGATCAAGCTGCTTCCATGAAACAGCAATAAACGGAACTGGTTTCATTTGGAGGAGAGGATTGTGTCTACTATGCTTCAGAGGTAAAGATATTTTTTTTAAAGGAAAAAAAAGCTGATGAATCTCACCCCGGCAGTCTTCAAAAAGGTTCGTAAGGAATGCTAAAGAATTGTAAATGTTTATTTTCAGGTCCTTATTTTGATCTTTCCTCCAGGTTCCATCAACCTCCCCAGCTCCTCCTATACACACACTCCCAGCTTTCCCCAGCCCTTACCATGGTTCCATTTATGCCTATGGACCCACTCAATGCCATCTGCAAGGACAGTCTGAGTTCCTGAGGGAATGTAACTGCTTCCACCACTCCCCAGAGGGGACAAATCATGGCCAATTAATACCTTTCACCTTATCAGTGCTTCTCTTCTGGCTGAGGTTACCCACATCCAGACTACATGTCTCCCCTTAAGGATACGCAGGCCTGGGATTATGATCCTGAGCAGGGAATTACTTGAGCCAGGAGAGCTCAACCTGATTTTATGCCTACAGCAAAAGGTAAGCACCGGCCTTGCCTCCCACACATCAAGAAAGGAGAATGGCACTGACACATCTGCGCACCAGGAGCGTCTCTCAATGCCAGCTGCTATTCAGAGCAAACCAGTAGCAAACTGCAAAGGGAGTCCCAATCCTACAGAGAGAAATGATTCCCAGAAGTGGCTCTGAAATTCCCAAATGACCTAAAGAAAACCCCTTTTTTAAGTTACAGAGGATCAGATAAAACATACTTAGAAAGTCAGCATTCTGGACAAGATGCTCACACCTGTAGTTCTCAGCAAATTTAATAAATGGTAGTGTGGTGCTCTTAAATATTTATATGAGGTGAGAACCTGCCAGTTTCCTTAGCCAGAGGCGGCATGTTTTTATGCCAAATATAAATCATCCTATAGTATTCTTTCTCAGAGGGACTATACTGTGAGTCATAAATTAGTGCACTGGAGTGATCCAGACACTTTTATCTGTTTATAATATCTTTTTCCTCCAGTTGTGGCAAAATCACATTCACTTTACTTGCAAGAAGTTCCACTTGGCACAGCATAGATGTGCCTCCCACTCAGTCACCTGGGGTTTCTTAAGTCAAAAAAAAAAAGCTTATGAGACTGATACCATGGAAACAATTATAATTAAATTAATACAGTATGTTAAAGACCAAAATAGTGTGATGGTTAGGAACCTAGGCTCAGTTGCTGAACTAGCCTACTTTTTGGGCCCAGCCCTAGCGTTTATTAAATGTCTAAGTTGCACAAACAATATCCGAAGCCTCAGTTTCCTTCGCTGTAAAGTGAGGATAATAATAAGGGAGTATATGGAAATAGTGTTCTCAAAAAATTAGCAATTATTATTACATCTAGAAGTCACCCATTTACAAACCCAGCTCTACAGATTCAGTGCCCTTAAAACGGATATTAATATCACACAAAAAGACAAATTCTATTCTGCTTTTGACTTACACTAAGCAGAATAAAAATGAAACCAAATGAAATTCATCCTGTTTGGAGCTATTTAAGCTTTGAAAACTTTGAAACAGAGAAGAAGCCTCTGCACAGCAAAGGAAACCATTAACAAAACACACGGCACCCTACCGAATGGGAGAAAATGTTTGAAAATAATGTATCTAATAAGGGATTAGTAATCAAAACATATAAAAAATTCAAACAATTCAATAGCAAAAGAAGTCTGATTAAAAAATGGGCAGAAGATCTGAACAGACATTTTTCCAAAGAAGACATACAGAATGGCTAACAGGTACATGGAAAGTTAGTCAACATCGGATACTGGCACATTTGCTTGGCACATGTGAGGGCTGTGATTCTGTAACCCTGTCCCATTTAAGGGAGCTTTCTCTGCTGAATTCCTTCAGTTGTCCTAGAAGGTTGGTGTCTAGAGAACAGGGACCATGTTGCATAATTGTCCACCCAAGTTGAAAGAACACAAGTTCACAAGCCCAAGAGTCTGTGAACAAATGTGCACTCAAATTTATTAGATCTGAGAAATGGGCAGGTCACTTGATTTCCCCCACCTCCCACTTTTCTGTTAAATGGGCCTGGGAATCTTCAACCTACCTTTCTTCAGAGGTGTCTGGGGGGATCTCACAAGATAATAAATATAATGTAAAAGTGCTTTTTAAGCTATATGGGATTATAAAAGTTTAAGTCATTATTACTATGTCCAGAATATTCTGGATTCTAAATAAATATTCAACAATAAATAGAAAAATTATTCAGCATTTCAATTCTGTGGGCTTTCCCAGAATGCAGTTTCTCTCCCATAAATAAATTGTAGATAAATTTGAGAGAAGAGGGAAGACACTGTTACTGCATTTTAATAACTGAATCCTTATTTACAATAACAAAACTTCATATATTAGAGTTGGAAAAACAGACAAGATGATTTCATCCAAGTTCCTCATTTTTTAGGTCAGGATACTACCTCTCAGTGAAGTTTGAAGGCCAGTGCCACGCACGAGGTTCCCTAGTCCTGCAACCTCTTTCCCCCACAACAATGTCATTTTAAAAAATGCCCTGTTACAGGTAAAACACAGTCACCGTAAGCCATTTGCATTTGATCTTTACAGATTCTAAAATGCACTTCCATGGTGTTTCATTTGGTCCTTAACAATGTGGGGGAGAGAATCATGTCCCCCACTTTGTCACCCGCAAGGAAATGAAGTTCAAGCTTGCAAGATCACAGGTTCAGGAAATGACAAATCACATTTGCCCTAAGGCTCTTCTTCCAGTGCTCATTTCAAAAAAAATCTACAACTTTCAAAAGAGGACTAGAAGAAAATAATCACTTCATAGCACACATTAGTGAGCAGACATCAAACCAAGGTGATTAAGTAAGGTTTCTGGGTCACAAAAAAGCACGTGAAACTTCCTTGGTTTTTAAAGGAACAAATCTGAAGGCAACTGAAGCCGCAAGTGGGAGCGGACTGTAGTGAGAATAGTGAGTGTTTGTAAGTTCATTTAAATAGTAAACATGACTGGGGGAGCCCAAATTCCCCTCCAGTCATGTGATTAGATTTGGTATTTATTGTCCCTGGGAGTGAAATGTTAGGAAACAGACTGTGGTATGTACGTGATTTCACCCTCATTTAGGTGGAAGGACTAATTTGTACCATTTAAAGGCAAATTTCTTTCTTTCCTCATGGGAAACACTGTAAACTAAATGAAGAGGCAATGGTGGGGCACTTGAAATGCAGAACAGGAGGCCCCTTGAGAAAGGAAGGACATCAGAGGAGCTCAGTGGGAGGCAGGGTTCCCAGGACACATGGTCCAGGATTCCACTTCTTTTGCAATCTGCTTCTGGGGACATTGACAAGGAATGTGACAGTGTCTTTCAATGCTTTTTGAGATGGAGTCATTTGTTGTCCACTCAATGAATATTTATTGGGCATCTATTTCATTTTATGAAATAATTGAAAACAAGATGGCCTTATAACCTAGTAGGGGAAGGAGCAGGTATTAGTAAATAAACAAAACCATTTCAGAAAGGGAAAAGCGAAGGAAAGAAAGAGGATGGGTTGAAAGCAATGACAAGCAGGCCACCTGGAGGGCTTCTCTGCAGAATGACAGTGAGGAGGGAGGTCTGAATGGAGGAGCTGGGACAGGAGCTCTCGAAGGAGTGGGATAGGAGGGCAAGGACCCCAGTGTGGGAGGGGCGCGTGCTTGAAGCATTTCAGTGGGCCGGTGGGGTTGGCATGCAGTGAGAGGCAGCAGGGGACTCAAAGCAAATTTGGAGAGATGAGCAGGGCCATGTCACATACAGACATGGTCAGGATACAGATTGTATTTTAAGTAGGATGGAAAATGAGTGAAACAGGATGGTAGGGTTGGCTAAGGAGGGGAGAAACAGGATCTGACTTACATTTAAATATCTCTGGTGGCAAGAACACAAGCCCAGTGAGCAGGCTGCCCCCGCAGCCCTTCCTGTGGGTGATGGAGGGACTCATGTGAACAAGTTGGTGCAGGGCTTTTGAAGAAAGTTTATATTTGGGGAAAGTCTATTTTGAGGAAAGGCAGGAATGAAGGATGGCATAGAAAATGTTGGCTGAAGCTACTGAAAGGTTGGTGGTGCCATGCTGAGATAGTGACGCCAAGGAGGGAATGTGTGGAGCCTGGAGGGAGAGAATCAAGAACTCGTTGGGAGAGTGTTGGATTGAATCCAGTCAACAAGTAGGCAGTAGACAGCTGAATATACGAATTTGCAGCATTGAGTTAAAGCTCAGAAATATAAGTCTGACAGTCAGCACATGGAAGCTATTTCCAGCCAAGGGACTGGATAGGCACACAGGAGGTGAGGGTGCAGGGAGAGAAAGAAGGCGGTGAAGCCAGGGCCTTGCTGCTCACCACCACCTGTGTCCCCAGTGTGAGAAGACCGGCAAAGGAGAGCGGTGAGGACAGGTCCCATGGTAGGAGGACAGCTAGCAGGCACGGTGTCCTGGGAGGCAGTGGTATTTCATGCTGCTGGAAGGCTGAGTGTGACTGGATTTGTCAACACAGAGGTCACTGCAAAATATTTCTTTTAAGTAAAATAATAGTTAGCTGTGTTTGGTAAATGCTTGCTGAGTAAAAGGATGAATGAAAGGATGGATGGATGAACACAGAGAAGGCAAAAATTCTGAGTCCGGCTCTTAGCTCTGTCGTCAACTAACTGCTTGGCCTTGGGTTCCCTTGGATGTGAGCTCCTTGTCTCTGAAGGTTCTTTAACACAGTGTATTAGTCGGAGTTCTCCAGAGAAACAGAACCCATACATATATCATATCTATATCTATATCTAGAGAGATATAAGGACTTAGCGCATTTGATTATGGAGTCTGGCAAGGCCCACAATCTGTAGGGTGAGTCAGCAAGCTGGAGACCTAGGAGAGCTGATGGTGTAGTTCTTGTCTAAAAACTGGCCGACTCTAGACCCAGGAAGAGCCACTTGTTTCAGTCTGAGTCTACAAGTAGAAAAAAAGCCAATATCCCAGTTTGAAGGCCATTAGCCAGGAAGGATACTATTTAACTCAGAGTAGGGTCAGCCTTTTTGTTCAATTCAGGCCTTCAACTGATTGACTGAGGCCCACCCACTTTAGGGAGAGCAATCTGCAGTGCTAAATCTACTGATCCAAATGTTCATCTCATCCAAAAACACCCTCACAGAAACACCCAGAATAACGTTAGACCAAATATCTGGGTAGTCTGTGACGCAGTCAGGCTGACACATATAGCTGATCATCATACACAGGCTTGATCACAACCTGTCTGAGATTTTGCAGGATAGATTCTAGGGTTGAAGTGTGGACTGCATTGCTTTAAAAAGTCCCCTGCACCTATAGAATTCATGACTAGGATTTATAGGATATACACAAGCAAAACATATTTTTTATGAACTAATCAAAAAACAGTAAGTTCTTTGTTGCAATGTTGCCATCAAATATCAACACAGCACAGACAGAGGCGAAGCTGAGGAGCACAGGGTGGCATCTAAGTATTCCTTTTTGCAAAGTCAGAATTGTCATAAGCCCTAGGATGCTAACTGATGACTGAAACTGCTTTTTGCTTTTAGTTCACTCCTTTCTCCACCGGCAGTCTGTTGAAATGGATTACCTCATATCGCCTAAAGGCTCTTCAGTGCCTAAGCTTTCTCAATGATGGAGGCAAGTGGAAGCAACGACAAGAGCCATCCTCTCTGTCTGGCCCTAAACTTCCAGAGGCTCACATTTCATGCCTCTTCACCCTCTGCTTGGGTTCTGTCCTCCTCCAGGCTTAGACGTCACATATGTGCAGATGCCAACAGATGCCGACAGGTGGCAGCAGCCTTCTGAAACAGTGGCAGATGTCAGATGAATTTTCTTTCACACACTTTCTTAGGAGCCTTGGCCTGGTATGGATCAGGTGGTGGGTGGATGTTCCCACAAACTGTGCACTTCCTTTTCCAAACAAGGGAGTGGCACTGTCCCGGGATGTGTCAAAATACTTGTTTTTCTAAATAAAACTAATGTTCCAGTGGAGGGAAGGACAGTAGCGACTCTGGTTCACATACATTAAAAGCAGGCTGCACCCCTTGTCTGTGGTTGTTGTTTCTCATATATGTCAGGCTCTTCCCATTTCCCAACAGCTGCAAGAACAAGGACAGACTGGGAAATTCACTATGGTCTGTAATCAGTTCTATACAGATATCCAAATACATGTATCTCCCCCTACATCTTAAATAAAGATACTTTATGCAGAGTTAACAGAGCAGTGAGCACATTTGTCCAAACACAGATGGTTTCAACTGATAGAAGTATGTCACAGAGGTCATTAAACATGAAGTTCAGAAGGTCACATCAAAATAGGGTCCTTCACAGGAAAAATATCTGATAACCAGTACTACTGAATTAGTCATTCCTGTCTCTGAATAGCTCTGCAGGTGGCAGGAAAGAATGCAACACCGAGGAAACTCAGTCCATCCTGTGGGGACACCCACACGGTCCAGGACCTTTGTCCAAGCATTGCTCTGACTTGAGCAAGCCAGAAAATCAAAGCCAGGTTCCATAAAAAACCTTTCCATAGTGTCTCGGGTGGTATATCAGCAGTCCCCCAAATTCCTTCCCCTGCAACCTTTATGGTCAGGCTCCCGATTCTGAGTCAAGGCACAGCAATAGAAAAACCAGCTTAGGCTGACATGCACTGTTCTCTAAATTCTTTGTGTAGGTACTCATCCTAATATTTTATATTTACTTTTGAGTACATAATTCACACACATACTTTTAAAAATTAAAACTGTATTAAAAGCTATAGAGTCAAAGACTCCTTCAAATGCATGCTGCCCATCTACAGGCTACTATTGCCATGAATTTCTAATGTGTCATTCCCAAGTAGGAATACATACAAATAGAAGTAAATATATATCCTTAGTTTCCCCCATTTTAACACCAAAAGTAAAACTCTATTCACATTGTTTTTCATCTTGCTCATTTAAGTAACACTACAGCTTGCATCAATATACACAAAGTTCTGGTTTACAGATGCATAAGTCGCTTATTTGCCCGAATCAAGTATATACCATATTTTCTTAACTACTTTGCAATTAATGGATATTTTGGTAATTTCCAATCTTCCGCAATTATAAAGAGTGGTCTAACTAATAATCTTGTAATACATCTTTTCAATTATCTGTCACGACACTTGTGGGATAAAGGGCCAGAAGTAATTGCTGGATCTAAGCGTAGATGTCTTCTTTTGTGTTCTTGCTATGGACTGAATGTGTCCTTCCAAATTTCATGTGTGGAAATCCTAGCTCCCAATGTGATAGTATTAGGAAGGTGGGCCTTTGGGAGGTTATTAGGTCACGAGTGCAGAATCCTCAAAAATGGTTTGGCGCCTTAATAAAGGAGACCACGGAAAACCCCCTTGTCCCTTTCCCCAGGTGAGGACACAATGAGAGGAAGGTTATCTATGATCCAGGAAGCACACCCTCACCAGACAAGGAGTTGGCTGGCACCTTGGACTCCCAGCTTTTAGAACCATGAGAAATAAATGTCTATTGATAAGCCACCCAGTCTGTGGTGTCCTGTTAGAACAGCCCAAATGGACTAAGACAGTCCTTTATTTATGTCTTCAAGTTTTCTTTATCTGACTCTGGCACATACTGTGTTAAGTTTATTCTTATTTTTTCTTTGGGTTGCTGTTTATAAAAGAGATCTTTGCTTACACTGTATCTTCTAACTGGCTCCTGTTAATATATATAACAGCTATTGATTTCGATATAATAATTTTGTCCTTTATTATTTACTAATTCTCTTATAGTTTTTAAAATTGATTCACTGATTCCCTTTAGTTTTTCAGGTATTCAGTTTTATCTTCTGCATATAGTGATGGTTTTATATCTTCTGCTTCATTTTAAAATATGAATTCATTTTGTCAAATTTCCTATTTAATTCTACATGAAACATTAAATGATAATGCATTAGTAGGCATCCTTGATTTGATATTTGATGGAAATGTCTCTAGTGCTGGCTTTTGAATTGAGATCCACATCTTTTATCCTGTCAAAGTAATGTCTATATATCCCAACTTGATTATTTTCATCAAGAATGGTTACTGAATTTTAAAAAATGCTTTTTGAGGGACTGTGTAGATAACCATATGATTTTTCCATTAATACGATAAATAATGTTAGGTTCTGCCTGTGGAATCATCCTTGAATTTCCAGGCTAAACTTAACGTGATTGTAATTCTTTTAATGTGCTGCTGAATTCTGTTTGTTAATATTTTATTTATGGCTTTGGAATTACTATTCATAAGTTAGGTTTTTAGACAGAGTTTTAAAATCTTTTCACATTTTTGCATTAATGTTTTTAATTGCTTTAAGAAATAATTTGGAGAGTTTTTAATGTTCTGCAGTAGTTTCCATAACATTGAAATGATCTGCTCTTTAATTTTGGTAGAATTTTCCTGTGAAGCTGTTTGTCATCTCCCTGATTTTTTTATGGAAATAAACCATTTTAGATGTCTCTCTGTTTTGTCTGGTGCCAGCTTTGGTCAGTTACATTTTCCTGGAAAGTTATCCATTTCTTCTGGCATTGAAATCATTTCCAGAGTTGAGCAAAGTGGTACATATTATTCTTTTAATTTTCTGTTCCTTTGGTATATTCCCTTTTTTGTTTGTTTTTTTATACGAAATTTTTACCCTTTGTAAAAAGTAGATTTTCCAGTAGTTTGTATATTTTTCTTATAATTTTTGACTTTATTTATTAGTGCTGCTTGTTGTTTTCAAACTCATTACATTCTTTTAATATGAATATGATGTTAACATTAAATATTCCTTTATTGTCAAAGGACTTTAATAGCCTTTATCTTTATTAAAGGCTAGGGTGGTAGGCCTCTTTCTAATTTTTGAGTAAGATACAAAATGTGCTTGTTTTCCATCATTTCGGACATGTATTATTAGTGTTATGATTTTATTGTGCATTTTTTTGCTACACTCCATGCATTCTCATATGCAGTGCTTTCATTAGAATTGCATTTTAGACCAAACACTATTCAATAGGGCTTTTCTGTGAAACTGGGAATATGCATCGTCCATATGACAGCTACTTGTCACAGGTCACTAGTGAGCTCTTGACATGGGGCTAGTGTGTGTGGGAGATGAGCTCAATCTTAAATTTAATTTAATTTAATGTAATGTTAAACAGCCACACTTGGCCAATGTTAAACATATTAGAGCATAGACATTTTATAATTTTCATTTGTATTTTCCCTTTTGTGCAAGAATTATTCAAGAGATAGGATTTTTTAAAAATTACTTTCAGGTTTAAAGACCTTTTAGCTATCCAGTTTTATTAACTACTGGTTTTACTGCACTGTGATCAGAAAATATTGCTTGAATGCTTGGTAGTTTTGGAGATTGATTTAAGATTTCTTTGTGAGCCAATGTATAGTCTATTTTCATGAGAGGGTGAGGGCTGTTTTAAAAAGGTATTAATTCTCTATTTTCAGGATAGAATGTTAAATACATATCAATCATATGATGTTCTTTGAAACTTCCATATTCATAATTTCTTTGCACTTATCTGCCATGACTGAAAGAGATGAACTAGAAGTGAGGTTGAAAACGATGTACCAGCCAGCAGCTATTTTTATCAAAATGGCCAAGAAGTCTGCCAGCAACCTAGGTTGTAGTTTCAATTCTCATTTCCTGAGTGTGCTCACAGGAGCTGTCTGCCCTCTGGCTCCTTGACTTCACCCCTCAGGTCCGCCAGCTCCCCTGGCACTCACCTTGTTCTCCAGCTCAGCAGGAGCCAGCACCATTCTGCCTTCTGCCTGCTGGTCTGCCCCTTCTCTGGGCTCCTGACCATACTCATGGCCCCTCGTCTTGCTCCTACTTCCCCTGCATCTTTGTGATCCATTCTGCATTACCACCACCTCTGTTTCCAGTGCAACGTCACACGCTACCTAGAACAACTCGTGTACAAAGCCCCAGGACAAAGAACAGGGCTCAGGATGCACCCGACGGCCACTCTGGGGGCCTGTCAGTCTACACAGCCTTCAGTAGCCGTGTTCCAGCCTCTAACCAGGCTTCATGAGTGGTATGGGTGGATTGCCAGGAAAAGAATTTTGTTTTCCTTCTGATTAAAATTCATTCCTGTCTAAAGACGTTTCTTTTAGAGACAAACTAAATTTTTTCTCTTTAGCCCTTTGCCTGTGTTTTATGTTTACTTATGCAGATCGGTACTTCAAATAATTTCTAGAGAACCCTGCATGGACCGCGCCACAGACACACTATGCATGTCCTTCTTAGGAAACTTGTCCCCATTCTAGGTGCTAAAACAAAGCTCTGAGATTCAAGTCAGGGGATATGCTTTTGTTTCTGTTTTTCTACACCATGAGATGAGTGTAAATATCTACCTCTCCCCCCAGTTTTTTTTAAGAAACAGATTCTGAACAAGTGGAATTCAAAACACTCTTTGAATACAATTCTGGGAAATTAGAATTCTCACTTATCCTTGCTCCCCAAGAAAGGCTTTGCAGGGCTGAATAGCTTTTCTCCAAGACAACCAGAGAAGCAGGATTTTTTTTTCCTACTAGGTTTTTCTTTTTAACTTTACCTATAAAATAAAGTTGAAAGTGGGTCTCCAACACCCCACAACTAGCCATTACAGGAATCTACCTGTTCTCACAGTTATTGTAATGGGTTAACTGTCTAAGAAGCTCCACTTCTTTCACTGGCGTCACTGTGTAGACCTGCCCATCAGTATTCTGGTGGAAGTATCACCAATGTGGTAGAATAGACTCTGCAGGGTGAAAACAGGCAGCAGAGTATAAGGGTTAGAAGCTGGACACTGGAACCCAGACTTAGATCCAGTAGGCTGTGTGACCTGGAGGAAGGTCATAGCTTCTTCAAGTATCAGTCATGCCATCTAGAAAGTAAATTAACATAAGGCCCTGCAACCAAGCCTGGCACTTGCTAAATACCATATACATGTTAACTATTATTATCTTCTCCCCCATTGTATTTGCATCAAAGCTGAATTCCCAACCTCTGGCTGAATTTCCAAGCAAATTTAATATAGCAAGATGCAAGTACAGGGCAAAAGCCCACTCATCTGAAACCTCATTTGGGGCCAGATGTAATTTTGCCTATAATGTGGGATGTTGGTAGAACAGCCTGAGGCACTCTGAACCCTGGAGTGAAACCACAGCCTATATTTGTCCTCTTGGGGATTCAGTCCATGCCTACACACCCGGCTCAACACTCTTCTGTTCTTGGTCAGCAGTGAAAGTTGTCCCTGGCTTCCTGTCACCTACCCAAACGGTTCCCCGCAGCTAGGGATTTTTACAGGAGGCAGCTTTGTTACCCCAGGCCCCTTCTTAGCCTCACTTCCTTGAACATCATCCACAAAGGACTGGCCTCTCTTTTTTGTGCTTTTCTGCTCCCTTGCAACCACAATAGTATGGAAGGGGGAATTGTCAACATTTGACCTCATGGGCCATGGTCGCCCTACTTAGATCAAATAGCGAATCTTTGTTCCTCTTTGGCTGAGTTCACACAGACCAAGCCTCTAGCCAACTGAATGTGTTTCCCCTTACCTTTCTTTCCTTTTTTCTTCAGTGCAGAGTTCATTGACAACATTAAAATAGATTTGTACCAGTCAGAGTCCGACATAGACCAGAGCTGCAAACCAAGTGTCTTTACTCCTGCTTCATGAGGGAGGTCTCCCAAGGGCCCATCCACCCAGTCCCTGTCACTTTCAGATCAAATGTTGCCTTATCATGTAAAACTGTTGAACTCTGGAACTTCCAAAGCCATTTAGTACCCTTTGCCACACTTAGCCTGTGCCTGGGGCCACCGAGGAAGAATAATCTTGTCCTTTGTCATGGCGTATGTGGCTTTTTCTTAAGAGCTGTATTTTTCCCAAAACCTAAAAAGGGACAGTCACACTATATCTTAAGTCTATATCAACAAAAAAAAACAGGTCCTGAAATGCCAATTAAAGTTAATGAAGACAGATAACAATTTTTTAAAGAATCAGTATTATTAATAACACTTCTATTTTAATGTCAACTGGAGGTAAAAATAACCTCTTTATTTGGGGCTAGAGAGCAAGTCTGAGCATAGATCTATTGGGCAGGCAAATGTTATTCTATCCAGTTCTTCTCTTCTGGCTTAGCAGGACAAAAAATATACAAAAATATGTTATTTGTCCCTTCTGCAGCTGAAATGCTTCAATTCTGTACTATTGTGGATAACATGCCCTTTGGCTAGCTGAACACTTTTTGAAAGACTGTAATCAATGCCAACTTCTATTCATCTTTCAAATTTTGGTTTACAATGTCACTCAACAAAATCTCTCAGACCCCCAGGTTAGACAATATACCTTTAGTTGCAATCCTACAAAACCCCACCCTTCTCCTTTGCGAGATAATTAAAATTTCAATCCAATAATTTCTGTACTTCCCTGTCTCATACCCAGCCCTCTTCCAGATGGTAAACTCCACGAATGCAGGGGCTCACTGGCACCTAGCACAGGCAGACTCCTCACAGGTCCTCTTGGGTGACACATGCAGGCATTCATAAATGAATGGACGAATGAATGGTGGTGACAGGTCAGTAGTAGGATTTTCAGAATCACCTCTGGATAGTTATTTGGGGAAGATGACTAATTACCATCTCAGAGAAGGATGGAAGCATAATTCATCTGTAAACATTTCTGGTTTTGGAGTTCCTAATTAGGATGAAAAGTCTTGAACTTCCAACTCCACCAACTAAATAATTCTACATACTTTGATCTCTCTTCCCAGAGATAGATCAGAGAACTCTACATAATGAATGACATGTATACTTAACAGTAAGTATAACACGTTTCTGAATTCTGTGCACCCTTCCAACAAACCATCAAACCTAAGGGATTGTGGGAAGCCCCAGATTTATACTTAGCAGGGCAGAAGTCCAGGTGTTTTGGGAATGCCTGAAATCTGTGGCTGGCTTCTCATGTGGGGGCAATCTTGTAAAGGAATTTCCTCTTAATTCACAGGGTCTGCACTGACCCTGGGTAGTTAGTGTCAAGATTGAATTGAATTTCAGAACTCACAATTTGTGTTGAGACTTGGTGTCAGAACTCATTTTCCAACTCTGTGTTCAGACATTTCTTGTTGGCAGCTTGCAGTCAGCCACAGTGAGAGGATTTACACCATGGTAGTTGGCAAATGCAATAAATCGGGGCTTATCCTCTCTCTGCCTCTAAGACCTGGTTGTTAAGCCTTTAGGCACTCCACAGTTTGAGAACCAATGGTCTAGATCACTAGGTGCTTAATATGAAATGCTGGAAAGATCTTAAGAGGACATAGTGTGAACATACTGAGACTTCCCATTTCACACCCATGCTTAGGAGGCCAAGCCCACTCTGTGAGTCAGGGGCACCCCTTCCTTCCTCAAATCCCTCCATTCACTCCCACTGCCACTTGACTTGTCCCAAGCCTATTCATTATACTAGCCATTGACCACTGGGCAAAAATCCTACTTATGAAGACAATCCTGTCATGTCATAGATCAATGAGAGACCATGCTTCCTTCTTCTTGCCAACTTCTTTTGTTAACTTCTCAGGCGTATTTTTCCTTTTGAATTGTTTAATTTATTGTAGATCTTTAGAAGTGAATGGGTCCTCTGCACAGCTTCTCAGTTTGACTTGAATCATTCTCTGGGAACTCAGAAAGAGATTCTCTTCCTTAAGACTTCAGGAAACTCACTTAAATGTTATGTGTTTTCTAAGATAATTAATCTACTGGTACAATTCCCACCTGGAACTTTGCCTTCCCAATGGCCCAATCCCCTTTAAACTTTGTTCTAATTTGCCTAAAATTTCTTCCTTACTGACCCATAATTTAGTTCAGAGCATGAACACACATATGTTGTTCAGGAAACCACTGTTTGGGAAATCTCTGACCTTTCCCATATCCATTTTTTCACTGTTCACTTAAAACAGGTTCAGTTGTTCCCCTGCCATTAGAATTTAGGATTTAATTGCATTCTTAAGGGATAAGGTTGAAAGTTTTGCAGTACACTGTAGGAATTGGCACACCTAAAGAAATGACTCACACTAAGAATCTAGGGCATTGAAGGAGGAGAATCAGAGACAAGAGCTGGAAGATACGGGAGGCTTAGAAATGCAGTTCAAGGTAAAAAGTGATCTCATAAAGGGATGGCTCCCTTACACACACATGTGCATGCACAAAAATCACCACCTCTTCTTGCGATTACTCATGTTGAGATAAACTGAACTACACTTGTGTTTCGCTTGAGGGTTTCAGCCCACAGACAAGTTCACTCTGGATACAGTGAGACCAAATAACAACAATGGAACATTAGGGGTAAAGGAGTTTATACCAAGATTTGTTCTCACCATGGCAGGTTGAGCATGGGAATCACATCTGCCTCTGGGGCAGTCTGCATGCAGCAAGCTCCCCCCCGCCCATCTCTGCCTCCAGGCAGAGCACTGGGCTGAGCTCTTTATATGGTAACACTGACAATAATGATTCATTGCCAACAGGTGTGTAAGCTTAGCATTAGGCCAATTACATCATCAAGTAGTTTAGGTCAGGTGAGGATCCTGGCCATAGGAACTTTCATTTTCCCTACCACTTGGTACAGAATTCTCCCAGGCTGTCTTAAAAATTTACTCAATGTTCTGTTTGGTCCTAGAGTCTATATCTTCTCCCTCTTTGTGTTATTAAATTAAATTAAAACTGTGACATTCAGTTAGGTCTAGCCTCAAGCAGCACTGTTAAAAAGAATTTTCCATGGTGACAGAAAATTCTAAATCTGTATTGTCCAGTACAGTGGCCATCAGTGAGCCTATGAAATATGACTTGGGCAACTGTAGTTTAATTTTATTTAATATTGATTAATTTATATAGACATATGTAGCTAACGGCCACCATATCAGCTCAGATGTACAACACCAACAAGCACAGACAAAGATCTAATGGACAAAGTTTTCTTTCCTAGGTTAGGTTTCAAGCCCTAAGGAATTGGACATATCCTGAGATGGGCTAGAAATGTCTTTAAATAATTATTAGTCACTGACATTTTCTTCTTCCTTCTAGTTGGAAGACTTTGACAGGGAATAAGCAGAAGGAAGCAGTGAAGACATTCCTGCCTGAGACACAGGGAGGGAGGAACACAGTCCTGTGGGCAGTGAGGAGACAGTACAGAGAAACAGGTGTTGGACCCCACAAACTAAAAGCTGACTTCACACAGTAAGCCAGGATTGGCTTGCTCAGAGCCTCCTTTCCCTTTCTCCACCTTACATCAGTCAGGAAAAAAAATACACCTTTACAGCTAAGGGTAGATTTAAAGACTCACCCAGGGGAACAATGCAGGCAGGTGCTGGGTGAGGCTGGCTCATCTCTATCTGTGTTAATAATGGGATTTAACAGCAGCTTGTAAAGTTTATCCATGCTATGAAGCCTATTGGACTTGATTCCTGTCCCCCAACCCCTTCTCTTAAATTCCCATCAACTATGTTGAAATTGTTTAATAGAAAACACTAAAATTAACTAGATGAGAGGACACATCACATAATACTATGTCCTACTCAGATATATAACCACACCATCACTTTTCTGCAAAGTGTGACACCCTCTGAGTTTGATACTTTATCTGGAAAACAGAGACATGAAAAGAGGTTTGATATGCATTAGCTAAGATAAGGCATGTAAATTGCTTAACACTACCTGGCACGTAGAACACTATTTGCATGTTAACTGTGAGTATTGTCAAATAATGGGGGTAGGGGTGAATAGCCTAGTAGAGTCAGACACTATGAGAAAGAATTAAAGGATCATTTGCAAGATCCTTTTTATTGTAATAACCTGTAATATAAGACTTTTTAAAAAAATGGATGATATCACTTCAGCTCATCATTTGCTGGGTTTGTTGTTATAGAATAACATCATTGAAAAACATTGCCCATTTGAAGAACTGAAATTCCTAAAGCACCTTTAATTTCCAAGTATGTATACCTTCCAGCAACAACTCTCAAAGCCCCTCTGGTATTAAGCATTTCTATTTCAAGAGGGCAGCATGGTTTCCCTAAAGACATACCCTTCAGCATCACACATTGCCATGGTGACTTTTTCCTGATCTCGACATGTGTTCCTTCATGGTGTTTAATTTAAGGAGATTATAACCAATGATCAGCCCTAGCTCCCACCTGGATTCCTCATCATCTGTATTGTTGTATAAAGCTTTTGGTGTTTTTGTATTTAGATATTTAAAAGCATTTCTGATTGCCATTTATGGCTCACAAAAACCAAGGATGACTCACTTTCATAATATTCCTCTTTTTCTAAGTTTCTATAATGCCTATGAAATTACTTTTTCAATGTCTGTTTCCCCAGTAGACATAAAATCTATGAAGGCAAGTTCCAGGTTTGGATCATTTCCCACTATGCCCCTAGCAGCTAACACAGTGCCTAGTTCATATCAGGCACTCGCTAATTATTTGTTGAATTGTGTGAAATGTTTTGTTTTTCCTACTCTACTGGGTAAGAGCAATGCAATAAGCCACAGGTGTAAGAGCCAGCAAAGAAAGACAACTCTACCAGTCTGACCATGTCTGAAATGTTTTGCACCTTGGACGACAGTATCTGTAAACACCACTGATTCGTTCACACTGCCAATGACTCTAGGGAAGGCACTAAGCATCTTCAAAGAAAGAGCTGATGTCTCAGTTCTCAGGCTGAGACTGAAGAGGTCACAGAACTACTACAATGATTCTCTTCTTAATTACGGCCCTGCCCTTGGTCACCTCCTCCATGTCCTGCCTACTTGTGGGAAATGGAGAAGAGGGAAAGGGGACACAAGACACAAGTTCCAAAGAGTCATATGGGACTGCAAGCTTTTTACCCACTTAAAACAAGGAGTGAAACAAAAGCCTTGGGACACCACAAACTAAGGGCGACTTCCCACATTAAACCAGGATTGGCCTCCTAATAAACTAATTTTAGATCAACCTTCCCACAGTTAGATGCTCTCAGACTCAATACAGTTGAAATTTATTTCACTGAGCATTAGAGAATGTCCTGAAATCTTGAAGCTCAAATGAGTCCCTAAGACTAAGTTAGAAACATCCAGAATTTCAATTCCTTTTCCATGGCACTAAGATACTTTCAGTGCCCTTGACACACACATGCACACACATATATACACACAACCAATTATGCTGTTAGAGCATGGCTTGCTGAGTTCTCTGTTTTTTCACACTATGATATGATATTATTCAGGAGCATAATAAAATAAAGATTAAGTGGGAAGCTTAAGGCTTGAAGAGTTCATCATGTTTCTATGAGCATAGGCAGATCTTATAACAAAAGTGTGACCTCAGCAATGCAAGAAATTGACCCCTGGAATCAGACCACAAAACCCTTTTATCCAAGAGATAAGTTTCTGGAAGTCAAGGCACCATCTGAAAGCAAAGTGTTAATAGGGTCACATTATCTGCAAAAAAACTTGCAAATTGCATGTGGCTATTGCTGGAGTCCCAATGTTTGGCATCTGCACACACCTTTTACAGAGATTCTCTGGAGCTGTCAGAGAAAAGAAAAGGTAATCATCATCCCATATCACATCTTGGTACTGGAACAACAGTTCAGATGATACCCAGGTGTTGAGACTGAGAGGCTTTGAGACTGTTTATTTGATTGCTTGTGGGAACACTGCGGCAATATAATTTCATTTCATAGAAGCAGACAGCTTATAAAAATGTGTAAAGCAACAGGTGCCAGAAAAGAAGCTGGAGGCTCTAATGAGCAGCTTGGACACCCCACTCTGGAGAAAGCAGAGGTACAATTGATGCTGTTTGTGTTTCTCTTTAGACACAAATCAATCAGAGCCTACAAACCAGATTATCTCAGCAAGCTACTCCAAATGGTTTTCATCTAAAGTTATTGATGACTTTGCTTTTCACCAAGAAAAAGAATGAAATGGAGAAAAATTGTGCGCAGTGCAAAGACAGACCAGGTGGAAATATAAGAAGCAGTTAAAAGGAAAAATAAATACTCAGAATATACCTACCAACACTTCACTTGGCATCTTGGGAAATGAAATGTTATAATTATGAAATTTTCCAGAAAAAGGAAGTTCATCCTGTTGGTACACAAGCTTTTAAAAACTGCACCCATATTTGATAAAAGAATGAACATAATAAACATAATATATACTTCTCTCTCTATCCTCAAAAATGAAGCATCTTGAAAACCTTTGAAAATCTTCTTAATTACAATGTGGATATATCACATAACATGTAATCACACTTTAATTCAAATAATTCTTTGCATTCCCCACCATTTGTGTCTGAATTAAACAGGATGTTCTGTTCTTTTGTGGGTAGGAGAACTAGTTTAAGAACTAGTTAAGTTATAGTTGATAACTAAATTTGAACGACTTAGGTGCAAAGTATAATGAATTTACTGCATGGCCTTTATTTCCTGATTGTGGGTTCAGAGCCATGTTCCCAAAGTTGAAATATGGGGAAGTCTGACTGGTAGATACACAGCAAAGCACTACGTTACTGGGTGTAGTTTTTTTTAAATTGTAAATATTTGCGTGCCACTGAAGTATGCCTACAAGATCATGAAAACTCTTTTTCTCTGGAATCAGGCTGACTGTGGAGGAGCTCCCACATTGGCTATGAACAGTAGGGGAGAGAGAAAAGAGATCCTTCGTTTCATAAACTTGGCCAAGGAGGCTAGCGTCTGGGTCTCTGCTGGCAATGGTTTGCTGAAATGAGGCCAGAACACCAAAACCTAAAGTCCAGTGAGACTGTGTTGGGGATGATCCACATGAAGCAGGGCTGGGGCCTCAGGAAACTGGTTCAGGGGGCTGCCAGTGCCCCAGGGCCAGTCCTCATTACATGGTGCCTCGGGGTGGTCTTTGCACAGATGGTGGACGTATTGCTCTTGAACCGTTTTACCTGAAAAAACATGTTCTGTGTTCTCAACAATCCTTCAAGCTCCCAGGCCTCTTTGATCCGCACCAGAGCAGCCCTGGAAACACCAAGACCAAACAGAGCAGCCCTTAGTCCAGAGCATGATTTACTCGAAGAGCATCCTGGGGACCCTCCAAGAACAGTGACAAAAACCAGGACAATTGCTTCTTTAAGTCCTGGATCTAGGTTTCACCCACCCTCCTCAGTCCCTGCTGTCCCCAGTCCTGGCACTAAATGAGGCAATGTTTCCACCTCCCCTGCGCTTTCTCACACTCCTTCACCCCAAACACAGTCTTGGTCCTGCTCAAGATCCTCAGGAAACCCCATTTAACAGGAAGCTCCTCCGCAGCCCCAAGCTGCCTCCTCTAGAAGTCAGAATTCGTTTCCCTCAACTCACCAGAACTGGCTTCTGAAGGCGCCAGCCGGGCCCCCATGTGCCACAAGTGAACTTTTGCTGCCTACTTTCTAAGTCTAGGAGGTAACAGCCTTTCTGCCCCACTTGGCACAACATTCAAGTCACCTGTTCAGGGCTCCTGTGTGGCCTGGAGCACAGCTGCCTGAAATGATTCTCCACCAATAGCCACCTTCTTATGTCCATGGCTGCCTCAGTCCTCTGCCCTGGGCTCTGCCCTGTGCTGTGCCTCCCAGGGCCGACTGCTCCTGCCAAGCTCTAGGGCCAAGCCTGGTCTTCACTCACTGTTCCTCCCCAACTTCCCCAGAACTGGCCACCGTGTCTCAGGCCTGGGTCCCAAATGGTGGCCTGGTTTAGCTCTGAGAATGTGCCACTCCCTGCAGCAGAGCTCGATTTCCTTGTGTCCAAAGGCACACTCACTCCTCACCTGGTGAGCTGACAGCCACTCTCTGGGGCTTCCCTCCTGACTCATCAAGTGGAGGATGATAGTGGCCACTCATGTTGGATGGCTTTCCAAGGCCTTTCTCTGCAGACCACCTGTGCATAGTCTTTGACCTGTGGTGGCATGTGTTTGTAGCAGCCTGCTTCTGTTCCGTATTGCCCAAAAGGCCTTTGGGCTTCTGTGTGCAATGTCACAAGTTTAGTCTGTCTCCAGGCAAAACATTACTAGAAAGCTTTACTTGGTTCTTTTTCTTTTTGTTATATTGACTGAAATCTAGAGAATTCACATAAGGCTTGCTCAGATACTTTGTAGAAGGGAAATCACAGGCAACCAGTCACTTTTTCTGATATCTAAGGAAAAAGTACACTCTTCAATTGAGGACTATGTTCTGTTAAATGACCACTAAGCCAGCCCAGTTGTCAGAGAAGTAAAAAGAAATAAATGAAAGTATATACAAATTCTAGTAAGATACCCAAGGAACTTCATAGTTGAACTGTCTGAGTTGTCTGGAGGAAAGGAGTACGAGAAGCAGCACCCGGACAGAGGCAGAGCTGCCCACGGCTCAGGAGCGCCAGGAGTCTGGGCAAGGTGAGCTGTGCACGGGCCTCACATGAGGGTGAATAACAATGAGGAAGTTGGCCCACTGTCAGGACAGGCATGAGAACCGAGGCCTGCTTGAGAAGAGTTGCCATTGGAAAGAAGTAGGTGCTAACAGCCAGAAAAGAACCCAAATCTCCGCCTAACAACCACTAATAAGACACTGGATCCTGCCACAACCTTGTGGGCTGGGACAAAGACCCCAGCTTCCAGATGAGTGCTCTGGCTGGCGGCCACCTCCATTTCAGCCCCGGCAGATGAGGACATTTGTCCTGAAGAACCTGAGCTTGTATATTACGTTGCTGCAAGCAGCTGCATTTGTGGGAACATATTGTCAGCAATAGGAAACAAACACTTCCCTGAGGTTTTCTAATTTGAAACACTTGGACCTTTGAATCCAAGGACTAAATCTCTCTAGCTCATGGGAAAACAACACAAGATAATCCAACCTATAAAACCTAGATCTGCTCTTAGTGCCCAAATTCATTTTTCCTTTGTTTGCCCATGCATCCTCTCGCGCATTCAACAGACCTGCTTAGACAGCCTGCTGTATGTCAGGCCCGCGCCATGCGCTGGACCTGCAGAGGCAGGCATACAATATCATCGCCTGCCATCTCACGGGCTGGCCAATGGATGGGAGGAAAGCCATTATATTTACGCCAGACCATCAGAGAAGTAAATGATACCATTTACCACTGTTCTAATAAAACTGAAGTCCTGTGAGTCTAGAAGCAACATAATGAACTTTTAAATAGTCACACATATAATGTTATCAAAATATGCTTCTTGTGGGAAGAAAGGCAAAATTTTCAAAATAATAAATTCCCAACGTATATCTTGGCATTGTGGCAGCCTGTTCAAGCTACCCATTGTATACTTTTTTTCTCCCCATCTATGAGATGCCCAAATAACCAGTAGTATTTTATATTTAAAATCATCTACATGTGAGTTATATATTTCATACCTCTTCACTCTCCAGCTGTGGAAATTTCTAGAATGATTTTGCATCTAAGTTTTTTAAAGGAGCAGTGGGGGAAAAGTGACTTCACACCAATAGCTGTGGAAGTAGTATCATCATTACCAAAACTCTGAGTCTATGACATGCCACCCAAAAGTTCAATATTTATCTCGCCTTGCTGACACCCATGTCAGATGTGATCAGCTTGAAAGTAAAAACGTTATGCTTCTAATTATAATACAAATAGCTTGAGAACTGAAAATCAGCATGTCTCCTTTCTGCACGGTACCTCATTCTCCTGAAACACTGTCCTCAGCCAGAACGGAGCTAGCAGATTGCACGATTCCCAGGAAAGACTGGGATTCAGCTCTGCTTCTCCACCGGCTGCACAGAGCCAAAGCAAGCCTAAGTGTGTTTGTTTCCACTAAACAAGCAGCTTCCCCAAAGTGATGCGCGGGAGCAGCCACGAGGAGGAAGAGGTCTGATATTTTCTCCACATCTTGGCTTGTTGACACATTGATATTTGCTATCTGTACTGGATTCCACCCACTCAAGACTGAGAAGGTTTCTCGCTGAGGTCTGGAAAACCTGGGCGAGTCTTCATCGGCTGAAGCTCACGGGCTGGGAATCCAGAAGGGGCCCTTCAACACTTCTCTGGGACAATTCTGGGATCAAACTCATCTCCAGCCACAGAATCTGTCTTTGGGAAAGAAGTATTCAGCTCTGTCCAGAGTTTTAATGAAAATTCCTCAAAGATTATGCTCATGGTACACAGAACAGGGAGAATGAACAGAACTGCACTGGCCTGTCACCTTCATGCACTCCAGCTGCCTTGAGGCAACCTTGCCCAGGCCACCTGGGTGCATGGGTGCCTGCCTCATTATAGGGACCACCACCAAAGCCAATTCAGTAGCTGGTGCCAGGCGCTGACATAAAATGGTTTCCTCATGATTCATGGCAATTCCTCTCAGGGAGATTTTTTTCATTAATTGCTAAGGATAATAACTGGTCCTTTCCCATCACATCTTGCAATTAAAAACTTCTCTTTTGAACTTTCCCATTTTCAGGTTAAGTAGTCCCCCCAAAATAAATCCCTCCTCTTTGTATATCTTTTTCTCCCTCTTTAGACCACAACCTGCAGGCAGGCTCGATGGTGCAGGTCTCAGACTTGGCTATAAATCCCATGTCCAGTGCAGTGTCTGCCACACAGTAGGTGTTTAATAACTTTTAGTTGAACTAAATGTTTTCAATTCTCCAATTATTAGTATCATTCTTTTCTGGACTCATCAACTTTTTTTTACCTGTTGAATAATCAAGTTACCTACCTAAACTGTAATGGCTATTAAAATGTTGAAACACTTCCCAATCCCCCAAATCTTCCCAGGCATCCTGGTCATCCTGACCCATGACTCTCTGGAACTTCCAGAACTTTCCATAATCCAGCAACTAAAGGGGTAACATCAGCTGCGGCAGGGGGCTTGCAGGACCCTGCTGACTGGTCAACGCCTAGCACTCTACACTGAATCAGTTTTGTAGTATTTTAAATACATCCCTGGCAGTAATGATATTAAAATCATTATATGGTAAAAAATAACTCTCCAAGGGAGATAACTGAATCAGTAGTTGATGTGCTGTGGCCAGGGGTTGTAATTTAGGACAAATGCTCAGGACGTCAGGGAACATACACAAAGAGTCATAGTTGTGGAGGCATGGTGAATATTTACATGCCAAGATTCAGTCTATTCTGCTAAGGGTACCTCGAGAATATTGTCAAACTTTAAACATCTCCTGAAGTATTATATTCACAGAAGTAAAATTTGACAGCCTTCCCAAAACTTTGAGAACATACCCACTTGCTGAATAATATAGTAAGTTTTTTAGGTCTGAGTTTACTTGGGTATTCTTGTTACGTTCTGTTTTATTTTTGTTTTTAATTTGTTATCAGATAATTACAAAAGGCGTGGGACAAGGAGCTGGAGTTGGAACAAGAAATGTATTCCTATCAGTTGCTTCTTTTTTTCCTTTCCATGGAAACACAGAAAAACAAGTACTCTGGGCATTATGGGCAACTAGGGAGGCATTCGTTTTGTAGTTAGTTAGCAAAGAAAATTTTCTGAATTACTGCTTAGGAAACAAATTTCTAGCAATAACCCTGAACATGGCCTTAAAACTATGGGTGTTAAGCAAGTCCTTATAGGAAATGTATGTATTTCCTATAACTTGACTTAAAAAATTTAAAGGATTAGATACAACAAAAGGAATCTCTCCATTTTCATGCACATATGCTTCATTATAGTCCAGTTTGTATAATAACTTATCTTTAGTTGATGAACATTTGGGTTGTTTCTAGTATTTTGCTCTAACAGTCAATGAACTGCAATGATTTTTTTGCATATATATATATATATGCACATATTTATCTACTGAAGAGTCAAAATTTATGTGCAGTTTCTTAATGAAAAAGCATTACAGAAAGCTCTCTATACCGTAAGTGCATCTGTATCTTATTTTCAAAGATATATATACATATTTTTTCATTTATGTATATGTTCATAAAGGAGTGATGTATTTCTGGAAGGTTACACATTAAATTGCTAATGGTAGTCATCTCTTAGGGAATGAGAATGAAAAGGCCTTCACTTTTATACTTGTTAGGCATTTTAATCAAGAGTTTATTACTTTTTTTTCTTTTTATTGACAGATAAAATATACATGTTTAATGTGTACAACTTATATAGAGATATACATATGAATTATATATATACTTACACAAAGATTGTGAAGTAATGACCACAGATAAGATAATTAATACATCCTTTAGCACAGCTGGTACTATTTTCCTTTACCCCTATGATTTTTTTTTAGAGTTTATTACTTTTATAATAATAATAAATATCATTATGCCCATGTCAAACTGAGACAAAAGTCCCAAATCAGTTGTGTTACAGACCAACAAGCATTTCTGGTATGTTATTAACACATTTCAAAGCAATCTGAATTTCACAGAAGAAAAACCCAGAAATTGAGAAAAAGTCAGAGTTACCATGAATTATGACTTAAATACGTAGGATAGATCTCCCTCCAATTCAGTTTGAAAATTTTAGGTCTGTAAGAGTAGAGCACAGAGGCATAGATTCAGGCATCAAAACCTGACCCTCCCACACCTTTAACAGGTCTTGGAATGTTAAGTTCCTAAATCTATGTTGGCCTCAGTTTCCTCAGTGAAAAAAGAGAAAAGAGAGTAGAGGACTTTTATCTCATTAAGTAATTGTGAGGGTTAATGAGATAATAATGTATGCAGTACTTAGCAGAGCCTGAGGAAATCACTCAATGAGTGTTAATTATGTTTATATTATTATCATTATTATTTTATAGAAAAAGCAAATCTAAAAAATAATTTATAGTATCACTTTGATTGCACTAAGGTAAACACAATGTACAAATAAAATTGCAATGGGAGGAAAGAACAGATATTAATAGTTACATGAATATTCAGGCTTCCCTGAGATGACATCTTCCATTTAAACAGGTTGGTGTTCATTGTTTTCAATTACTCATCATAGGAAGTTACCATGGCAAATCCATTCCAGTGGGTCAAGAAGCTATGTTTCAGGGATATGTGCCAAAGTCTCCCAAATTCAGCACTACTTATTTATATTTGAGGAGGTAAAGACATCTGTTGCTTTGGCCACTCCAAAGAAAACATGGACCCTGTTGCAAATGAGAGGCTGTTCTCGGCTCCCTCCACCTCCCCTCATCGCTTTGGTCTCTTACTTGGTCTTTCCTAGGGCTGAACTCACTGGGCTCTGCCAACACAGTCAGTGCTGTGCCAGGTCCTGGGCCACTCCACAGGAGAGGTAGCAACGCTGAGTCCTCCTGGGTCCCCACCTTGCTGGACTCGGACACACAGAGCCAACCACCTACTTCTGCTCTGTACCTCTTAGTTGCCTGGGGTCACCACTCTGGCCATTTTGCTTTTGTTTCTGCTATCATGTTGTGGGTAAAATTGCAATATTTCCAGAATCTCTTGCCTAGCTTTAGTGTATCTTCACCAACAGGGTTTCCAAGGGGTGGAGAGGAGTAGTCCATCTCCACATCAATGGGTAACTACATGGGTGAGCGAGGGCTTATCTGGACCAGAGAGGCTGGGGGTAGTATTTGCTTGCTTCTAACACAGCAGGAGAGAGAGACGCAGGATGACTGCTTGTAAGCAATAAACGGGTTTTAAACTTTTTTTCTCCCTTTGACTGATTTTGGTTTCAAAGGTATTTAGCCCTGGGATTTTCCCTCCCCAGAATTACAAATGTCCTGCTCTCCTATACCCTACCCAGGAATAGCATTTTGAACTGATTTGGTATTGATATCTTGAGCTCACAATACCAAAAGTGTACAACCAAAAAAAGAGAAAGAAGTACATGACAAGTACCATCTATATTTCCTTGAGAGTTGGCTTTATGTTTGCAATGAATGCTTCAATCTGTATAAGGAAGACCGATGGGAATGACACGGCAGGTCTGGATTTGCATGGATGCCTCATGTATGCCCTTCTTCCACATGATCTTATCCTGTTTAACACTTAGAGATGCTTTTTCTTTGGATTACAAAAGCAGCATGTTCTTGCCCCAAAAGAAACAATGCAGAAATGTATCAAGTAAAAAGTCAAAGATGCTACCTGGAGGGAAAATAGAAAATCCATGGTCAGGATCCTCACCTAATACCTATTGTGTATGTGTGATGAGGTAATACTTAGCCTACTGCAGAGGTGCATGCTTGCATACCCATTGACAATAAGCTATTGTGGCAGGTATTACTTTAAGAAGAGTTTCACTTGGTGCTAAGAGCAAAGGGAAGCAAACAGCAGAGCCTAGAGAGAGAGCAGGAGAGAAGGGAGCAGAGGCTGAGCTGGCGCAGAGACAGAAGTGGATGGGAGTCTAACGCTCGACCTACTGCCATGATAAAGCTTGGTATGAGCCTCTTTTTACTATCAATGTTCTGTTGTCATTATTAGGTCTCACCAATTCCACAGCAAACTTGCCTAGAGTTGGGAGCCCCTTCTGGCCTGGAGCTACATTTTGGTGTAGTTGGCAGGATTCACTGAGACTGAAAAAAAAAAAAAGGCTGCCCTAATTGGAGGGGTACTTCAGTGGGCTGCTCCTGTGGATGGAGAGACACCTGGGTATCCCTCCATGGGCATGTCATCCAAGTGGCTTGCCTTCTAGAGGGCTGGGCCACTCCCCGGGATTTGGGGGAGGTGGAGATGATATCTGAGGCAGTAGAGGAAGCCCTCTGTGAAACAGGGAATTCCTTAAATGAAGTGCCCACAAGGTGGCAGGAACTGTGGGTTGGCTGTTTCTCAGGGTGTTGAGAAAGGCTACTGATGAGAGGGACGTGCTCCTGTGAGAGGCACAAGAGGTAGCAGCAGGAGAACATGAGCTTTGCAGTGCAGTGTGAGGGGGAGGAGAGCTGTGGAAGACTGACATAGTGTTGCTGTAAGCACACATAGAGAAGGGGAAGGATGTAATGGTAGCACAGGAAGAAGCAACATGAGAACACAGGCCATTGGGGAGGTGAGGGATGTAGTGGTGCCGTCGGCTCCAGAAATGGTAAGAATGAGGACCAGGGGGTGGAGGTGGTGCCAGAGGCACCAACCCTTCTCTATTAAAAGCCTGCCCAGTTGTACTTAAGAAATTGCATGGAAAGTCAAATAGAATCTTACTGGAACTGTGGCAACATCTGAATCTGGAACAGTGGTTTCAGCCATTGGCTAAGAAAAAGACCAAAAAGTGGAAGCTGGAGACAGAGCCACAATTCCTGCCTGCATGCCTGCAGGACTTCCTGCTGGAGAGTAAGCCAGCCCTGCCTGGACCTTCACAGGAAGATGGTTAGGCTATACAGTTTGACTGAGGGGAGGGTCTTGTCTACAAAAGTGTATAATTGCTTTTATAACCAATCATTTGCTTTCTGCAGCCCCTGGGGAACACATGTCACTAAATAATAAGGCTTCAGTGAACACTTGCCTAGGAGCAGTGCTTTTCAGAAACTAAGCTGGGCAGCCTCCATGAACTGATCTCCAAGAAGGGATCCCACCTGTCCCCATCTCCAGCCAGGTGAGTGTGACTTGGTCCTTATCACTGCTCTACACAAGGAACACCTCCTCCCCCAACCAGGAGCAATCATGACCCCTCCCCTCCCCCTGTGCCCCTGCTCTGGCTCTAGAAATTACTAACATATTTCTTGGGCACCTGGTTCTACATGGCAACTTCCTAGCTGAAAATAACCTGGCCTCTAGAGGGGGCCTACCAACTTCCAAATTCAGATTTAGGTGAGGGCACACTCCAAATACTGGGCAGTGGAGAGCAGAGGATGGATGGAGTCCATATTCATAGATCTTGGAGTTAGACCCCTATTCCCCATGTATATAAATTCATATTAACATGCAATCAGTTCTGACATACCTTTTCTTTTGAAAATGCAAATTTGTTCCAGTGGAACCAAGGTATTATTATATGTAATTTCATCTGAAAAAACACAAGTTAATGCAGCTGCACTGATAAGTGTCAGGACCTACAAAACACAATCACTGCAAGCTTGCAGCTCCGCGCCTGAGCCCCACTGTGCACACAGGGGAATAAATAAATGCATATTCTAATAAATAAATGTGCATGCTTTTCTCCTGTTAAGCTAAGTAATTGGTCAGTTTAATTGTCAGGCCCAGCCCAGGGACCCTAAGAGGGTCCAGGAAGAGTTTTATTTTTCCTCCCTGATACATTCTTCATTTAACAGGTTGTGGACATCACATTATGTCACTACATAGAGCTGGGAACTCAGGTTTATATATTAAATGTAGATTTACACATAAATATCATCTATATGGAATGCATCCATGTGTGGAAAGCATCTATTCAAGGGTTGTCTGTGGCACAAGTGGTTACAATGCATAGTGGCGATGATTACCCTTGTCATTATTATTCTTACACCATTTAATTCATTGAGATTATTTTCTCTGTCCAGCACCATGCTGCACACTTTTTAGAGCTTGTTTCAGATAATTATCTTAACAGCGATGTGAGGTTGATATTATTGTTCCCATTTTATGAATGAGGAGATAGAGATTGAGAGATCAGGGAATTCTCCAGGGAGTGAGAGACTAAGAAAGAGTCAAAGCTATGCCTGCTTGACATGTGTGGCTCTTCTCCTTTGCCATCCTAATATTCTAGCTTTATTCTAATTCTAACATAAGTGTAGAAGATTGCAGGGCATAAGTCTGCAATTTTTTCCTGTAAAAGCCAAAGAGTAAATATTTGAGACTCTGTGGGCCAGACAGTTGCAGCTGTCCAACTCTGCACTGCAAAATGAAAGTTGCCTGAGACAATACAGAAACAAATGAGCATGGCTCTGATCCATATGAAGCTTTCATAAAACTTTATTTATAAAAACATATGGAGGGCTAGATTTGGCCCCTGGGCTGTGATTAGTCCATCCCAGTCTGTAGGAACCACAGATGGGAGAAATGGTTCCAGGAATTGGGAGAATGTTGTGACAGCAAATTAAACACTCTATCTCAGATACTTTAAAATCTAGCAAGGAATGTCATGTAAATATATTTAAAAAGAAAAAGGCTGGAGATTCAGGGAGAGAAAACATAGAGAAATATAAAAAGAATATGTGAGGGTTGACTCTGTATAAAGAGTTCAGCCCAGTGCTCTGGGCTGCTGGAATGGTGGCAGTGCCAAGGACAGAGACTGAGATGGCTGCAGGGGCAGAGAGGCCGAGAAGCAGAGACAGATCTGCTGCATACAGACATGCTCTGTGTTGAACGGGATTCTAGTGATTGACCTGCCACCATGGGAATAAAGTTGGATTAAACCCTTTCACCCCAAGAAAGTTCCATCGACAGTTTTCAGTCTCATTGAATTCATAGTGAACTTGTCCGGGGCAAGTTTCATTGGCAAGACAGAATGTAATGCAAATTTTGAAAGTAATTTCTAGGAGCAGAAAGGAGTGGCTAGTCAGGCATAGTTAAATTAGGCAAAGTATATTAGACAAAGTATCTTAGGTGCAAAGCGAGTTTGAGAGGCAGGGTAAGGAATGAATAAGAGCAGAGAAGAGAATATATCCTTTTCAACTTAGATTTCTGAAATTTACATGACACAGAAGGGATAAAGAAACTCTAGAAGCGCCATACAACCCTAGATAAATAAGGCATTTGTGTGCTTTAAAAAAAGCACACCATAAGTAAAATTTTATACGCCACTACTGTGCCCAGAGAGTGCCTATTAAAATAAATGTCATCTGCCCAGACTAATAAACAGATAAGACTGAATTATTGATTACCCTATGAAAGTTTCACCTGCAGTGTTCTGTGGGTTGATGCAATAATCCAATCCATTTCCCCAGTCTGTCCCCTCCTCTTCCATTTCAGCCCCAATTTCAGCTCTGAACTGTAAACCAGGACATAGTTTTTATCTAGAGCCTCAGTCTACATAACCCTGTGCTCTCTGGCATCATCACAAGCCAGGGCCTGAAAGCAGAGAATCAGTTGGCATAAAGGAGAGCAGGCTCATTGCCACTTCCCTGCAAAGTCATTTCCGAATGGAAATTGGATGCAATTGCATGATGGGCCTTAACTTCCTTCTGCTTGAAGCACCTGATTTAGCAGGCTCCAAATAACCCAGCTCCAGGCAATGCAGACGCCTGTTCAGATGCTTGGGTCTGCTTGTAGTGACAAATTTCTGCTGCAGGAATATTGGGAGTTAGAGTCAGGAAAGGGGTGCAAAGCTATGGGAGCATCAAATGATCCTCTTTCGCAGCTTAAAGATAATTGGTGTCAACCTTAAAAATAAAAGACCTAGCAAAATGCATTTATTTGGGAATATCAGAGGAATTTGGGACAAGCAGAAACAAATGAGCATGGCTCTGATCCAAATGAAGCTTTTATAAAACTTTATTTATAAAAACAGATGGAGGGTTAGATTTGGCCCCTGGGCTGTGATTAGTCCATCCCAGTCTGCAGGAACTTGTTTCAGGTAATTATCTTAACAGCTCTGTGAGGTTGATATTATTGTTCCCATTTTATGAATGAGGAGATAGAGATTCTGAGATCAGGGAATTCTCCAGGGAGTGAGAGACTAAGAGTCAAAGCTATGCCTGTTTGACATGTGTGTCTCTTCTGCTTTGGCATCCTAATGCCATCTTCTCCTTTGCCATCCTCTATTACAATTTGGGACAAGCAAACTGTGGCAAACCAGAGGGAAGTCCAAAGGGATAAAGCGAGGGTCAGCTTTCATCAGATTTAGCAAGAAATTGGGAAGGGTTGTTTTGAACAAAAGTTTATTGGAGGATAACAAGAGATTGAGGTTGGGGCGGCTTCCCATTAGCCACAAGCATTAGCGCATTGTTGCAGGGGCTCGGAGGGATCTTCCTTTCTTTGCTTAAGAGCAGGAGATAAAACTCCTATGTGAAAAGTCTTCTGCTTTGTCAAGATAATTCTTATCTTTCTGCTGCTGCGGACGCTGGCTGAAGGAAGTGGTACATGCATGAGCGCCCCGTGCAGGGCGTCCAGCTCCATTTCAAATGAGGTTTCCTTCACTCCACCCTGGGCTGGATGATGCAGACTACGGCTTCATGGAGGTTGGACCAAACAGGTGACAAAAATAACTGTACAGGAGAGAACGTGATCTCCCCCAAAGGAAAGTACTATGAACTCAGCTATCAAGTCCGTAAGGCAGAAATGGTCTGTAACTGAGGGATTCAGCTTCTCTTAGCATCTTGCTCTTAAATCATACTTTCTCAAACAAATTTACCTAAGAATCTTAATTTAGTCTCTTGTGGTGCTCCGCATCTGAGGGTATTAAAATGGAGTTTCCAGACTATTGTCCCAGAATCTTAGCAACCATTTCTTTCTAAGAGTCACAAGGATGGTTCTCACTTTGCTCAGATCTTTTAACTATGGCACAGAACACAGAGCCCCTCTGCCTATGGGCAGCTGCTGGCCCTGTGTGGTTTCTGAGCACTTAAAGATGCCAGTTACACATGACATGTGCTGTAAATGAAAAATGTACACCAGATTTCAAAGACTTAGTATGAATATAAAATGTAGAAGAAGGTATCTATCTCATTCTTAATTTTTATATGATTACATGCCAAAAAGATATTTAGGATACACTGGTCCAAATAAAGTATCTATATGGCACTCACTTGTTTCCCTTAACTTTTTAAATGTGGCTCCCAGGAAACTTGAATTACATATGTAAATCCACTTACATGTCTAGTGGGTGGTGCTGGCCTACACTTATGGAATAAATAGGCATCTAGCAAAGAGAGCAAGAACTGAGGTACAGAATCATTACAATATGCCAAGAATGTGTTCTGAGGGAGATACTGTTCCCCTGAGGCAAGGAGAATTTGGATTATTGTCAAAATTGCCTTCTTTTCTGTCCTTGGTAAAAATGGAGTTTTTAAAAGTTAATTGTATAATATTTCCTGTCAGTTATTTATGAAGTGGTTTCACCACTCTGATCTCCAAGAGGACTTCCTGTGAGATTCAAACCCTCCTCTAGGTCAAGTGAGCTATGGAGAAAGAGCCTCTGGGAGATTTATCCCTGAATTCTCAGCTCATAAAACAGTGGCTGCTGCATGAATGTTCACTAAATGTTAACTGTTAAGGGTTAAATTATTTGAAGCGTGCTGTTAGTGTGTCAATAGGTACTTTGTCTCTAGTATTAAAACTAGACCACAATCATAATTTTTATACCTAAAAATACCCACAGTAGGATGTTATTATCACAGCTGAACCTAAAAAATAAATAAAGCCAAGTGTTGTTTTGGGGCAGTGATCCTCATGATGAAGCAGGATGGGATGTGTCCCTTCCAAACAAGACAGGCTGCCCCATGCACCCCTGTTCCTCGTTATGGATGGTATTACTTTATAGCCCTCAGGTATGACAATGCGGTAAAGACAAAAAGGTTAGGAATACACATTTGAGTTCAATTCATTAGGTATTATATAGGTGCTTTCTCACTGATCTTAATTCCATTCCCAGGCAGGGTATACAGCCTGAGCCTCGCTGTTGCTTGGGGTCCCATGCTCAGAAAGGCCTATGCTTGGGTTAATGACCTGCTGTCACTGTCCAGAAACTCTTAATAATATTATCTTTGAACTTGTGTTTGGAATGTGAGGTCTGCTGGGGAACAATGGAGCATGCACCCTGGTGGAAAATACCTCACAGACTTGCCCACCACTCAGGCACTCACTGCCTTGCAGTGTTCACAGTGCCCGTGAGCACTGAAGTCCAGCTGACCATAACTTGTCACCAAGTGAGTGTGAGGTCAGAGTGGTATGTCTGTGATTGAGTAAGCAGAGATGCTGACAGCCCCACCAGGCCCTTTGAGCTTGAAAAAGAACTCTCTCCTAATGCAGAAATGAAAGCAATGGCATTCTAAGATACTCGAGCAACCAAGGAACCCTATTGTATTCCTTTTTCACTTGAGTTAGTTCCCTGTATCAGTAACCATCTACCTGGGTAGTGAAGACCTAGACAGGCAAGTGGGGCCATCCCTGGTTCCTTTCCTGGCATCCTGCTTACTCATCCCTAAGCTGCTGGGAGGGACCTTGCTCCCTTGATATGTGTGCATATCAAGACGTGCAACAGAAACAGAGAGCTGAGTTATTTTCAAGCTGGCTGCCCTCCAGGAACACACCTGTAGTTTAACCAGTTGAGTTTATTGCCCTTTGCAGTGAGGGATTCCCATTGCCTGTGGGAATCCTGGGCAATCTTGGTAAGGGCGTGTTAGAACCTATGACAGGATTTGGACTGTGGAGGGTCTAAGGAAACAGAAGTTTGTTCTAGATTGAGTGCTATCAGAAAACAATTCTATGAGCGCATAGCTCAATAAACCTTCTCTAAGAAGGGCAGAGTAGAGTGGGGCTGCCATTATAATTGGTAACAATGTGGCAGCCACTCATTTAGCAAGAGAGGGTGGTGGTGGGTTCTGAGGGTTGCACAGTGACCTGGCCTGAGGTGTTGTTTTGTGAGATTGTTTATTTGTCCAACAGAAGAACACGTGGCTTAGCTGTAAGTGTCTGGCCCATTTGCCATAACATTGAGACCAGGCTATGAATGTCAAATCCATTCCCAGATGTCAAAGGCTACCCTTTTTCCCCTTTCCCACCCTGTTCTGTTAGGAAAAAAAGACCCATATGAATGTATAAGCTATGAAATATGAATCGTGCAATCTTATTGATTCTGCATGAAAATTAAATGCACTCATAGTCGCATTCAAAGCTGGCATTGCAAGGATAAAGATGAACCCTGATACTAATGCTTGTAATTTAAATTTAAAATTTTTCTTTACTTAGATCAACATTAAATGGCAAATAAGAAAAACATCATGAGAAGCTGAGAGAGAAACTGCTGAGGAAAAGAAAAAAAGTTCACATTTTAGTGCCTTTAATGACACTTTTTTCTGCTTTTTGAACAACGGCCCTGCGCTTTTAGTTTGCACCAGGTCCCACGTATCACGTAGCTGGCTCTGTTCCCAGATCTTTATTTCTTTTAACCCTTGACAGTGCCCTAGAGAGAAATTCTTAAATCTCCCGATTTTCTTTTGTGCTTTGGAGATCTCCAGATCTTACTCGTTCCCTTTGTCAGCAAACGTCACAGGAATTCAAAGCCCTCTGGGCTCCTCTGGAGAAAGGCACTTGGCTGGCTGGGGAAGGGCCCACAGGCCTCTCCCTCTCTTTCCAGATCCTGGTCCTGAATCCTTCCTCTCATGGGGAGGGGGCGGGACCCAGAGGCTATGGAGGGAGTGTCCCCAGCCAGTATTCCGTCTCAGCGCGTCTGCCGTCCATTGGTAAGAGCAGGCACGGTCATTATTGGCCTTTTCTGTTGGTTTTTTAAAATTTTTCCTGGGCCAAAGATACCCAAGTTTCTACTCATTCTTCTGATCAATATCTTACTTATAAACACTTTTCAGTCCTTATCTCGTGTCACCCTAAGAACCCCAAGGCATGATTTCCAGTTACATCTGTCTTCAATACAAATTTTGAATCTGTTCCTTAGAAAGACTTTTCTCTATCCCTTACACAGAACGTAGCTTCGCAAAATAATAGAGAAAAATATTTGAACAGAGATTCAAAGTGACTTCATGCTGTACCAGATGAGACCAAATGGATAAACTGCATTTGAAAACCTAGAGCTTTGGACCCTCCCTTTCTTTCTCCTAACAGACAGATCTGCCACTCTAACCTGTAGGGATTTATAGGCCTTTGTCCCGGCACAAAGTGTCAATGGAAGATGGGCTAAGACCTTGCCCAATGCTGTGGGCCTGGATCTCTTTATCTTCAAATAGCTCCGCCCCATCATCACAGGCCAATAGAATCAGCATGTGAGACATCAGACTCTTAATAAAAAGTTAGCAACCTATTTATTTGGGTGAAGTGGACAAGGGGGAAATAGTGGCATGCACCACCGCCCCAAATCTCTGTCCCACCCCTAGGACAAGCTTCTCTCACCTCCGGACACCCCTCCAGGTGGACACATCTGACAGCATGTGTAGTCCATGGGGCTTTCCTTTATCACCACTACCTGAACTGCTTCCAGCGGGGAGGCACGGGTTTTGTTGGATCTCAGTCATTTGTCAAAGCCCATGCCCACCGCAGTGCCCACCCTGGGACCAGGGCGCAGTCTCCTATTCAATGTCCCATGCTTGGCCCACTCCCCAGCCCTTTCCTATGTACCTGTCTTTAGAAGATGGGATCCGCCCCCTCTCAACCCTCTGCTGCTCTGTCACTTCACAAGCCACCGTTCACTTCTCTTTGGATTGAGTACTGAGATCTATATGTTAGATTTTATTGGCTCAACTCTCTTAACTTGGTGAGAAAAAAGTTGGCAACTGTAGAAACTAAAACACTGTTTGCTTTCCTTACACAGCACTTGCAGGGTATACAACACTGACCCTAAACTCTGACAGGCATTACTGTAAGGACATCTTACATGTATTGAGTGCCAACAGGGGTTTCACTTTAGATGCATTATCTCATTTAATCCTCACACACAGATGACCTAAGTCCTCTTAGTATATATGCTTTACAGATAAAGAAACAGGCTTAGGAAAATTAAGTAACTGCTAGAGACTGAATGTTTGTGTCCCTCTAAAATTCATA
Organism: Manis javanica; assembly: GCF_040802235.1. NCBI lineage: Eukaryota > Metazoa > Chordata > Mammalia > Pholidota > Manidae > Manis > Manis javanica. The sequence goes on along the minus strand of NC_133157.1, from coordinate 128,051,829 downwards.
TGCTGAAATTTAATCTCCCAAGTGATGGTGTAGGAGGTACAGTGTTTGGGGGTGATGAGGTTATGAGGGTGGAATCCTTATGATGAGGTTAGTGTCCTTATACAAGAGATGCCAGAAAGGCCCCTTGCCCCTGTGATCATCTGAGGACACAGGGAAAGACGGCTGTCTATAAACCCGAAAGCAAGTCCTCACCAGCCCCGAATCTGCTGGCGCCTTGATGCTGGACTGCCCACCTCCAGACTGTGAGAAGTACACTTCTGTTGTCTACAGACCACCCAATCTATGGTATTTTGTTCTAACAACCCAGACAAAGACCCTGACAAGGTAACCAGCCTAGTGAGTGGTGAAGGCAGAATTCAAACCCAGAGTCTGCTTTCAATGCCCTAGTTCTTGACTATTATTATGAGATCAATTATTTTTCTACACACACACATTTGTTTCATTATCAAAAGTTGTGCATTACAAAGCTATAAAATATATTGCCCGCCCTGCAAATACCACCATTACGGCTTGAAATCTTGATTATTTACAACAAGCCTCAGAGCTCTGTGGTGCCTATTTTTCATTTTGCTGAGGTCTGATTTGAGTCCTGAGGGCTCTGAGGCCGCGGTGGGGAAGAACTCACGAGACTAAACAAAATATACACACACAAAAAACAAGGAAAATGAGGTAGCTGAGGACACAATTGAGACCAGCTTTGAGGACTTTTCTGCTTTTATAGGTCCCAAAATTCATTCAGAACAAATGTCTACCCCTTCTGAG